>NW_026991709.1:202631394-205393894 GCF_029215605.1 Mirounga angustirostris | reverse complement strand
GAAGCAGTCATCAAAAATCTCCCAACAAACAAAAGCCCAGGACCAGATGGCTTCCCAGGGGAATTCTACCAAACATTTAAAGTACAATTAATACCTATTCTTCTGAAACTGTTCCAAAAAGGGAAATGGAAGGAAATCTTTGAAACTTGTTTTATGAGGCCACCATTACCTTGATCCCCAAACCAGACAAAGACCCCATCAAAAAGGAGAATTACAGACCAATATCCCTGATGAACATGGATGCAAAAATTCTCACCAAAATACTAGCCAATAGGATCCAACAGCACATTAAAAGGATTATTCACCACAACCAAGTGGGATTTATCCTTGGGCTGCAAGTTTGGTTCAACATCTGCAAATCAATCAATGTGATACAATACATTAATAAAATAAAGAACAAAAATCATATGATCCTCTCAATAGAGACAGAAAAAGCATTTGACAATGTACAGCATCCTTTCTTGATCAAAAGAAATAGTCTTCAGAGTATAGGGATAGAGGGTACGTACCTCAATATCATAAAAGCCATCTATGAAAAACCTACAGTGAATATCATTCTCAATGGGGAAAAACTGACAGCTTTCCCCCTAAGGTCAGGAACATGGCAGGGATGTCCACTATCACCACAGCTGTTCAAAATAGTATTAGAAGTCCTAGCCACAGCAATCAGACAACAAAAAGAAATCAAAGGCATCCGAATCAGCAAAGAAGAAGTCAAACTCTCACTTTTTGCAGATGATATGATAACTTTATGTGGAAAACCCAAAAGACTCCACCCCAAAACTGCTAGAACTCATACAGGGATTCAGTGAAGTGGCAGGATATATAATCAATGCACAGAAATCAGTTGCATTTCTATACACCAACAACAAGATAGAAGAAAGAGAAATTAAGGAGTCAATCCCACTTACAATTCCACCCAAACCATAAGATACCTAGGAATAAATCTAACCAAAGAGACAAAGGATCTGTACTCAGAAAACTATAAAATACTCATGAAAGAAATTGAGGAAGACACAAAGAAATGGAAAAACGTTCCATGCTCATGGATTGGAAGAACAAATATTGTGAAGATGTCAATGCTACCTAGAGCAATCTACACATTCAATGCAATCCGCATCAAAATACCACCCACTTTCTTCAAGAAATGGAATAACTAATTCTAAAATTTGTATGGAACCAGAAAAGACCCCGCATAGCCAGAGGAATGTTGAAAAAGAAAAGCGAAGCTGGTGGTATCACAAGTCTGGACTTCAAGCTCTATTACAAGCTGTCATCATCAAGACAGTATGGTACTGGCACAAAAACAGACACATCGATCAATGGAACAGAATAGAGAGCCCAGAAATGGACCCTCAACTCTATGGTCAACTCATCTTTGACAAAGCAGGAAAGAATGTCCAATGGAACAAAGACAGTCTCTTCAACAATGGTGTTGGTAAAATTGGACAGCCACATGCAGAAGAATGAAACTGGACCATTTCCTTACACCACACACAAAAATAGACTCCAAATGGTTGAAAGACCTCAGTGTGAGACAGGAGTCCATCAACATCCTAAAGGAGAACAAAGGCAGCAACCTCTTCGACCTCAGCCGCAGCAACTTCTTCCTAGAAACATCGCCAAAGACAAGGGAAGCAAGGGCAAAAATGAACTATTGGGACTTCGTCAAGATACAAAGCTTTTGCACAGCCAAAGGAACAGTCAACAAAACCAAAAGACCACCGACAGAATGGGAGAAGATATTTGCAAATGACATATCAGATAAAGAGCTAGTATCCAAAATCTATAAAGAACTTATCAAACTCAGCACCCAAAGAACAAAGAATCCAATCAAGAAATGGGCAGAAGACATGAACAGACATTTTTCCAAAGAAGACATCCAAATGGCCAACAGACACATGAAAAAGTGCTCAACATCGCTCGGCATCAGGAAAATCCAAATCAAAACCTCAATGAGATACCACCTCACACCAGTCAGAATGGCTAAAATTAACAAGTCAGGAAACGACAGATGTTGGCGGGGATGCGGAGAAAGGGGAACCCTCCTACACTGTTGGTGGGAATGCAAGCTGGTATAGCCACTCTGGAAAACAGTATGGAGGTTCCTCAAAAAGTTGAAAATAGAGCTACCCTATGACCCAGCAATTGCACTACTGGGTATTTACCCGACGATACAAATGTAGGAATCTGAAGGGGTACATGCACCCTGATGTGTATAGCAGCAATGTCCACAATAGCCAAACTATGGAAAGAGCCAAGATGTCCATCGACAGATGAATGGATAAAGAAGAGGTGGTATATATTTACAATGGAATATTATGCAGCCATCAAAAGGAATGAGATCTTGCCATTTGCAACGACATGTGGATAGAACTGGAGGGTATTCTACTGAGCAAAATAAGTCAATCAGAGAAAGACATGGACCATATGACATCACTGATATGAGGAATTCTTAATCTCAGGAAACAAACTAAGGGTTGCTGGAGTGGTGGGGGGTGGGAGGGATGGTGTGGCTGGTGATAGACATTGGGGAGGGTATGTGCTATGGTGAGCACTCTGAATTGTGTAAGACTGTTGAATCACAGACCTGTACCTCTGAAACAAATAATACATTATATGTTAAAAAAAAAAAAGTGAAGATAGCAGGAAGGGAAAAATGAAGGCATGGAAATCGGAGTGGGAGTCAAACCATGAGAGACTATGGACTCTGGGAAACAAACTGAGGGTTCCAGAGGGGAGGTGGGGAGGGAGATGGGTTAGCCTGGTGAAAGGTATTGAAGAGGGCACGTACTGCAGGGAACACTGGGTGTTATATGCAAACAATGAATCATGGAACACTACATCAAAAACTAATGATGTAATGTATGGTGATTAACATAACATAATAAAAAAAAGAATTTTTAAAAAATTTTATGCAAACATATCTTTCTTTCTTTCTTTTCTGTTTTTTTTGTTTTTTTGTTTTTTGGGGGTTTTTTTTGGTGAAGAAGACCTACAACCAACTGCACCTTACTCTATCACAGGGCCACAGCCTTGCTACTCAAAGAGTGGTCCATAGACCATAAGCTGCAGCATCAATATCACTCAGGCACTTGTTAGAAATGCTGGACTCATATAATAAAAAGAAAAATAAATTAAGTTTTTTAAAAAAGAAATGCTGAACTCCTTGGCCCACCAGCACCTACTAAAGAAGAATCTGCATTTAAACTACAATCCTACGTGATTTACAGGCACTGTGAAGTTGGAGAAGTGTTGGTCTAGATTACATTTTCTCACATTCTAATTTGACCTTTGAGGCAAGGTCATTATTTGTGTTGGGAGCGGTCCTGCTCATTGGAGGTGTTTAGCAGCATACTTTAGACATTGCCAGATATGCCCAGGGGAAAATACCACCTCTGGTTGGGATCATTGGCACAGAGTTTGAAAACTGGGAGCATCCTGACAGAATGCAATCAGTACCCATCCTTTTCTGCAATGATAACTTTGAGAAGCTCATTAAATTCTTCAAACCCCATGCCTCCATGGGGAATGGAGTTCACACTAGTGCTTCCTCACTGAATGGACTTCTAAAATTAGGCAATTCCTATGAGATATTAAACTCGGATTATAGTGCAGAAAAAGATCTAAATATATTTAGATAGATATTTAGATCTAAATATATTTAGAGATATATTTAGATATATCTCTTACAATTAGCAAATATTTTATACTCACATTATAAGTCCTAGCTATGAACTTGTGATAGAAGTGTGAAATTCCTAATTGTTTTGGCAAAACTGTCATGAAGACAAGGAGTGTGGTGCCCAGAGATTTATATTAAAGGAACAAACATTATCTTTTTTTGAAAAAGGGAAAAGTAACTTTCTAGAGATATCAGCGGTATCATCCACCACAAATCAATGTTTTGAAGGACGTAAGGGACCTAGTCGGGACCAATTCCTCAGTCTTAAACAGGAGAAAAACATTCACTCAAGAGTGGGATAAGGTGCTGGGGTTTAGATCTCTGAAAGGAGAAGAAGTCATAGAAAAAGAGTAAGAAAAACTGACTTCACTTGGCTTATCGCCTGGTTTCCTAGGAACAGAAATTCAACAGGAAAAATTTCCTTTCTGTCCACACTAGTGTCCCACAGGGAAATCATGTGCCTAAAGGTGGGAGGAACAGGAGGGAAATGTGCCTAATGAGCAGACCAAAGCGGCTGTAAATACCTTTTCTGCTGCAGTCCCACAGTGCAGGCAACCTTGGGCTGGACAAGACCTGGTCATTTCTTGTGCAGTCCTAAGTCTGGATGGGGCACTGAAGTTTGACCCTTTCCTGCTCTCTGGGGACAGAGCTTCATCCTCCATCATCTACCAATCAGACAGGTATTTTGATTTCCAAGTAGTGACCTTCCTCTCTGAGACCGCATCTAGATGAGTTTTACCACCCAGTAGGAACTGCAGCAGAAGGTCAAGGGAATGAAAGTCAAGAAGTTTTAGCTGAGGTCACTTGAGGGCCAGTCCAGCCTAGCCCAGAGCTGAGAGTTTGCTGTGGCTGTTCGCTGGCTTGATTAAGAAATTTATTATTGATTCATTTATGTATTTATGATGCTAAATATAGAAGTGAATATTGTACTCAGAAATGCAAGGTTCATTGTTAACAAATAATCATAATAATGGAAACCCAAGTAAACGGGATATGGGAAGAATAAAATAGAACATGAGACCTAGGATCTTTGCAATTAACCAGAGTAGAAAAGTCAAGTATTAGCTGTGGAGGAATATACAGTGAAGTGAGGACATGTCTTTTCATGTTTAAGATGGGATATATTGACCACATTTCCATACTGAGGAGAAAATCCAGATGAAAAAGTTCTCCCAGGTACACCCTTGCAAGAGCAGTATGTGAGAAACAACAAATGTTGGAGAGGTTGTGGAGAAAGGGGAACCCTCTTACACTGTTGGTGGGAATGCAAGTTGGTACAGCCACTTTGTTTTTTGTTTGTTTGTTTGTTTTTATTCTTATGTTAATCCCCATACATTACATCATTAGTTTTAGATGTAGTGTTCCATGATTCATTGTTTGTGCATAACACCCAGTGCTCCATGCAGACTGTGCCCTCCTCAATACCCATTACCAGGCTAACCCATCCTCCCACCCCCCTCCCCTCTAGAACCCTCAGTTTGTTTTTCAGAGTCCATCGTCTCTCATGGTTCGTCTACCCCTCCGATTTTCCCTGCTTCATTCTTCCCCTCCTGCTACCTTCTTCTTCTTTTTTTTCTTAACATATATTGCATTATTTGTTTCAGAGGTACAGATCTGATATTCAACAGTCTTGCACAATTTACAGCGCTTACCAGAGCACATACCCTCCCCAGTGTCTATCACCCAGTCACCCCATCCCTCCCACCCCACCCCCCACTCCAGCAACACTCAGTTTGTTTCCTGCGATTAAGAATTCCTCCTATCAGTGAGGTCATATGATACATGTCTTTCTCTGTTTGACTTATTTCGCTCAACATAATACCCTCCAGTTCCATCCACGTCGTTGCAAATGGCCACTTTGGAAAACAGTGTGGAGGTGTCTCAGAAAATTAAAAATAGAGCTCCCCTATGACCCAGCAATTGCACTACTGGGTATTTACTCCAAAGACACAGATGTAATGAAAAGAAAGGCCATATGCACCCCAATATTCATAGCAGCAATGTCTGCAATAGCCAAACTGTGGAAAGAGCCAAGATGCCCTTCAACAGATGAATGGATAAAGAAGATGGGGTTCATATATACAATGGAATATTACTCAGTCATCAGAAAGGATGAATACCCAACTTTTACATCAACATGGATGGGATTGGAGGAGATTATGCTAAGTGAAATAAGTGAAGCAGAGAAAGTCAATTATCACATGGTTTCACTTATTTGTGGAACATAAGGAATAGCATGGAGGACATTAGGAGAAGGAACGGAAAAATGAAGGTGGGAAAATCGGAGGGGGAGATGAAGTATGAGAGACTATGGACTCCGAGAAACAAACAGGGTTTTGGGGGAGGGGAGGGGGTATGGGTTAGCCTGGTGATGGGTATTAAGGAGGGCATGTACTGCATGGAGAACTGGGTGTTATATGAAAATAATGAATCCTGGATCACTACATCAAAAACTAATGATGTGTTGTATGGTGACTAACATAACATAACAAAATTAAATTAAAAAAAAAAGAAACACACAAAAAAAGCAGTATGTGAAACATACATAGCAAAGCATCTCCTCTCTTGAGTATTCAAATGAAATTTTTTACATGTATTATGTGAAAAAGGGTATGCTGATGAGCTTCCTTTACAATTACCTCATTACCTGTGAGCCTGAATATGTCCTGACTTAGCTAGCCACCCACTTTCTCTGTTGAAAATCATCTGTGGGAGTCCTTGGTGTTTGCACAGTGGGATCAGAGAGGTTTTATTCCTGTTTTTATTGCATTCTTTCAAGCAAAGATTTGCTGTTTATTTCACCAATTTAGTTATTTGCCATTTTGCTTTTTTATGTATGTGTAGATGTATTTGTGCAGAATATGTGAGTGTATAAATTTTGTGTGGTAAAGTTTCTGAGTTAGTCATATTCCTACTATTGTTTTTCTAGGGTTTTTTTTTCTGAAAGAATTGATCTGTCATATTAATATTATTCACTTGTGAATACCTGTTTTCCAAACACTGAAAGTGAATGTCCCTCTGCATACTTATTGCTCACAAATCACCTTTATACATATATTTCAACTAGTGTTCACATCTTTGTGTTCCTCATTGTTCGTTTTGGCCTTTTATTATTGGATCTCTTTCTAAAATAGAAATGCCATCACTTGAAAGGGATTCCATTTTATGTTTGACCAAGAATCACCTTTACCTTCCATAAACATACTTGTCCCATATGTCTTTATGTGACATGAAACTAAAACTTTAGACACCAGTTTCTCTCCACATTAAAACACTTTTTCATACTCTTTTATTCCCGAGTCCTTGGCAATCTCATATAGATTTGGACCCATGTTAAGTTCATTTAATTATTACTCTTTTAAATCTATTTGTTCAAACGTTGGTTTTGGAACTTCCTTCAATTTCATTTCAAACAGTTGTTTTGAGCCATTCTGCTTCACCTAAGTGCAGTTTCACTGTTCTTCTTTCTTTCAAAAGTTTCCTTTCTTTTAAAACTGTTCTGTGTTATACACAATTACCCATTCACACACTTTTAATTTGAATGTATAAAAAGACAGCAATGTGTATCATAAGTACGCTTTATGTCTGGCACAATCTTTTTCTAGCTTTTTCTTCCCCAGCCTTCTGACTCATCAATACTTTATACTCATCCCGCTAGTCAACCAGTGTAATGCTGATTCATTATTTCAACACCTGCATGACATTTCATGGTGTGGCTGTGCCTTTACACTCTTCATATTTTTTCTCATTAAATTACTATTATATCAATGCTACTAAATATTTTTATTTTTTTATTATTATGTTCAATTAGCCAACATATACTACATCATTAGTTTTTGATGTAGTGTTCAATGATTCATTAGTTGCATATAACACCCAGTGCTCATCAACACATATGCCCACCTTAATGCCTATCATCTTGTTACCCCATCCCCCCATGCCCCTCCCTTTTGTAATCCTGTTTGTTTCCCAGAGTCCAGAGTCTCTCATGGTTTGTCTCTCTCTCTGATTTCTTCCCATTCAGTTTTCCCTCCCTTCCCCTATGGTCTTCTGCACTATTCCTTATGTTCCACATATGAGTGAAACTACATGATAATTGTCTTTCTCTGCTTGACTTTTTTCACTTAGCATAATCCTCTCCAGTTGCATCCTTGTCGCTGCAAATGGTAGGTATTCATCCTTTCTGATGGCTGAGTAATATTCCATTGTATGTATGAACCACATCTTCTTTATTCATTAATCTTTTGACGGGTATCTTGGCTCCTTCCACAGTTTGGCTATTGTCGACATTGTTGCATTGAACATTGGGGTGCATGTACCAAATATTTTTAAACACTTAATACTATGTTTCTCAAACAAAGCAGATTTTGTTCCCTAGGAGACACTGAGTAATGTTTGAAGACATGTTGGGCTGTCACACTGGGGAGGGGTCCTGGAGCCCAGGGACACTCTAAACACCATATAATGCACAGGACACACCCTGCAACAGAGAAGGCTCTGGCTCCGAATGTCTATAGTGCAGAGACTGAGAAACCCTAGGTTAAAGAATATCTGTATTTTGGGGCGCCTGGGTGGCTCAGTTGGTTAAGTGACTGCCTTCGGCTCAGGTCATGATCCTGGAGTCCCTGGATCGAGTCCCGCATTGGGCTCCCTGCTTGGCGGGGAGTCTGCTTCTCCCTCTGACCCTTCTGACCCTCCCCCCTCTCATGCTCTCTCTCTCTCAGATAAATAAATAAAATCTTAAAAAAAAAGAATATCTGTATTTTTAAAAATATTTTTAAAGTAATCTCTACACCCAACATGGGACTTGAACTTACAACCCCAAGCTCAAGAGTACCATGCTATATAGACTGAGCCAGCCGGGCACCCCAAAGAACATCTGTATTTCCAATATTTGTACCTGTCTTCAGATTCTCCCCAAGACTTATAACACTTCACAATCCTGACAGCAAAATTAGAAAGTACCCCTTTGCTAACTGTTCAAAATTTCCAGCCCAATCAATGTGACAGCCCTTTGAGTGTTTTCTCAGGGTGATGGGTGTGAAAGAGATTTCTTGTTGAGTTTTTAAACTATTAGTGAGCTCAAGTGAAGATTCCTATGTTTGATCAAGTTCATTTGTCTATTACTATTATTACGTGTCCACATATGATATGCCTATTTATCTGTAATTATCAGCATTTCAAATAATTGTTGTAAATCAGTTTCTCTGTTGACTTTTAGTTAGATATTTTTGGTCATAATATAGTTTTAAATTTTATTAAATATACCTATCTTCTTAGTTCTGAGTTTTTTTGCCTTAAAAATAGTGGTTTGCTCTCCTGTGGTTTTAATATGTAATTTTCCAGATGTACATCTAAAACTGAATGGCTACTCCTAAACTGAAGTTTACACCTTTTGATTTTTTGTGAAATGTGTGAGATATGGAACCACTGAAATTCCTTTCATGTAGAAAGCTATTTGTGCCAACTTCCATTCAACAATCCAATCTTTGCCAACTAAATTGAAATGCAGCTTTGTCACGTAAATGCCCATATATAATAAGACCTAATTCCTGATTCATTCAACACATACTAAAAGAGCATCTGCTATGTGCCAGAAATTTCTAAGAATTTTATGTTATACCCTTCTATTTCAAGGTCTTGGGGAATTTTATTATTTGTCCATGTTGATTTTGTGGAGTTCCTGCTCCTATAGATCCTGTTTCAGTTAGTCCTCAAAACTCCCTTCAATGTTGTTGAAAAAGGTTGTGCTGAAACTGCTCTCTTTACACTGGTTTTATCTCCTCTGTCATTCTCTGTGTTTCATAATATCTCATTTTCTTGAATTTGTTTCTATATAAGTGCATATACATCCACACCCTTAAAGAAAAAGATGAACAGCACAGGTGAACTTCTTGCTCCTTTGGTCCTACGTCAGAATGACAGACAAGAGCACAGTGAGATAATGTGAGTCTGAGATAATATCCTCAGATGAGTCACATGAAGAGTACTCAGAGTAAGAGGATAGATTGCCACGGGGTGTGTAGGATTTTACAGAGTCTGGGGAGGCCTTTGCATGTTGGCCAAAGAACAGAACTGTGAGTAGTTGTTCTCATCAGACTTGTCAAGAAAGCGACTAAATCCCACAGGCTAAGAATGACAAACATAAGAAAAGTGATAAAGGGCCTCGCCTCATCCTATATTGGACCAAATAAAAACCAATTGGTCAAATAAATATGGAAAAGGCACAGGAAAAACAAGTCTTCTGCTATCAGCTATCTGGTAAAAAAAACACCAAATTTATTCTTTTTACTCATTTTTCTCTTGTGATGTTCAATCTCTAAGTGTTTCACATCATAAAGGAGTCATTACTTTGTCTTTTGAACAATTTATTTTTGCTCTTTTATTATTTTTGCTGGGTATAAATGGGATCTAACCAGGACTGGATGCCACCAGCACCAAGGAAGCGTTCCTTCCTCGCAGTCTCTTAGGACAACTGAGCTTATTAGATCATTTTACTCTTTATGTTCATTGAATATCTCTCTCCTTCTCTCCCTCTCTCTTTCTCTCTCTGTTTATTGAACACAATTTTTTGTTTCTTTATATACATGTCAGAATGTAGCCATTCCAAAATGGAACCTGAAGATGATTTGTCCCTGGGAAGCTACAAATAGGAATTTCTGGATACTATTTCCACATTCATTATGGGAAAGGTAATATTATATGTATGCATTCATATCCTAAACAGTGTGTTGGGGCAGGCAGGGGGGAGGTGAGAAGGACATAGAAGTAACACACACCAGGAGGATATGGTGTGCTGTGTTGTGTGTATGTGACTGTGTGTGTGCACGTGCATGCGGGCTCCTTGATGGGTGAGAACAGTCCTCAGAGCAGGGATGCATAGGCCCCTCTATTAAAAGTCTATATACATGTGTATCCTTATAATACACAGGCCAAATTCAATCAACAGATGATACTAGGAAGGCATGTTCAACTGACAGGATGCTAATGCAACCACATCATAAAGTGGAAGAAGTACATAGTGTGAACCAGGAACTCCCTGTGTCTTGAAATTTAAGCAGCTATGAGGCCACATAGTTCTACGAAATTCACTGCCACCACCTCTCATCACTCTCCTTCTTGTCCATTCTCCTCAACACACGGGCTTCCTTCTGAGCCATGATTTTCTGACAGAAGCCGGTCCTCAGGGCCTTTACACCAACCATTCCCTCTGCCAGGAAGACCTCTCATCTTCCATCCTCTCTTCCTTAAGGTCTCTGATCAAATGTCACCTTTTTAGCCAATCTTGACTGAAGACCCAACTTAAAACCCCACCCACTCTCTCTTTTAACCTGCTTCTGTTTTGTTCATAGCATCTGTGCCCATCAGATGATTATTTAATCTTAATATCTGTTCCTACCCTATCAGCTCATTGAATTGTAGAGACTTTTGCTTTTCAGCACCCTTTACTTTATGACTAGGAATTTCTGAAACATGGTCAACACTATATAATCCTAAAGTGCATGAAATAATCTCTAATTCAAACTGTACAATAACTGACCTTTTGGGGAACATCTGATGTTGTGATGGAAATTCCTAATCAGAGGGGAAATAAGGATCCCCTCAAGGGGTCCAGATCCATTCATAAAATATTAAAATTAGTGTTTGGACAATATAAATTATATCATTTCCACAATGTTAGCAGACTATTTGTGTGAAATTTGTTATGTTAATTTCCCCTGTGCTGGTAGTCACCTCCACCACATGGACCCAGGAAATGATACAGGAATTTCAGATTTTCTTCTTCTGGGACTGTCAGAGGAACCAGAACTGCAGTCCCTCATATTTGGGATTTTCCTCTCCATGTACCTGATCGCCGTGTTTGGAAACATGCTCATCATCCTGGCCATCAGCTCTGACTCCCACCTCCACACCCCCATGTACTTCTTCCTTGCCAACCTGTCCTTTGTAGACATCTGTTTCACCTCCACCACCATCCCCAAGATGCTGTGGAACATCCAGACTCAGAGCAAAACGATCACTTATGAAGGTTGCCTCAGCCAGATGTATTTCTTCACACTTTTTGTAGGATTAGACATCTTTCTCCTGACTGTGATGGCTTATGACCGCTTTGTGGCCATCTGTCACCCCCTGCACTACACGGTCCTCATGAAACCCTGGCTCTGTGAACTATTGGTTCTGGTGTCCTGGATCCTGAGTGTCTTGCATTCCTTCTTAGAAAGCTTAATGGTCTTGCAACTGTCCTTCTGTAGAAAGGTAGAAATTCCCCACTTTTTCTGTGAACTCAATCAAATGATCCAACTTGCCTGTTCTGACACCTTTCCTAATAACATGGTTATGTATTTTGCAGCTATACTGCTGGGGGGTGCTCCCCTGGCTGGGGTCCTTTACTCTTACTCTAAGATAGTTTCCTCCATACTTGGGATCTCATCAGCTGAGGGCAAGTATAAAGCATTTTCCACCTGTGCATCTCACCTCTCAGTTGTCTCCTTATCTTATTGTACGGGCTTAGGAGTGTACCTTAGCTCTGCTGCTACCCAGAGCTCCCACTCAAGCACAGTAGCCTCTGTGATGTACACAGTGGTCACACCCATGCTGAACCCCTTCATCTACAGCCTGAGAAACAAAGACATAAAGGGAGCTCTGATGAGATTCTCTGGGATGGCAGTTCTAAAAGGGTCAGTTGTCCTGGGCTGAAGAAGTGCCCATGGTTGCAGGGTCTGAGGCCTTAGATAGAAGTTGTGATTTTGTGTGTGTGTGTATGCAGACTGTGGAAGTAGTACTTGCTTCCCTAATTTATTTCTCGGAATTTCTATCTTTTTGTTTTTGATCTCTCTGTACAATGTATGTAACTCTTATTATTAAGCCTTGTGATATCTCTGATGCCCAAGAAATTGTCCCTTTGTCATTTTCCTCCTCTCTCAATGTTATTCCTAACCTTGGATTTGAAATATTTGGAAGTTCTCATTTATTCCAAGGACTACATGGATCTGCTAAGAATAATTTCTTCTCAAATAAAATATATCATAGTGAGGATTTTTCTTTTGTTTGACTGAATACTACAAGAATGGAAAATCTACTCTTAGCCACCACAGCTATTTATGTACATTCATAACAGAGAAAAATCTGAGACCACTGTACTTCACTTTTGTGAACATCATTCCTTTGTAATATCACTACTTTAAGTGCTCTTCCTGAGAATGCAGACTTTGACGTACTGGTGGTTATAGCTGATCATGTACACATTAGGATCCTGTTTTTATACAGCTTGTGTCCACCATGCCTACCATAGTCACTGGCAAAAAAAAGAAAAGAAAATACATGTCTCCAAGTGGAATCTACACAGAAAGACAAATATGGAAAAAATAGATTGACATAATATGTAAGCCAAAAAAAAAAACAAAAAAAAAAACAAAAAACATGTCTCCAAGTGGAATCTACACAGAATGACAAATATGGAAAAAATAGATTGACATAATATGGCCTTAGAGTCAAACCTGGCTTTAAGGATGATGAAGAAAAATATTAAGACATATATTTATTGCTGTGCAAAATATTCCTTTCTCAGGCACTTCATCTACCTAATGAATTATGGAATACCAGGGTCCATTGGTAAGGTGTATTTATTAATATAAAAGACTGGTGGCATGATTGGGGTTTTATTAAATTATTTTTGGTTTCTGGATAAAAATTTCCAGTGCTACATACATACAAATATGATTCCTTCCATTTCTGTAAATGAAATATCTCCCACTATGTGAAATTTTGCCATAACCTCTAAAGGGGCAGCAAATGAACAGTATCAGTATCATCCATTATATACCATCTTCATAACCACAGGATGACTTACCAGGAAGCTTGGAATCCTGTCCAGGATGTGATTCTGAGTCACAAGTTTTGTGCACACATGTATGTCCTTCTGACCTTTCCATGTTACCTCAAAGGGGCCTCAGTGGTTTTAGTACAGTTACATGAAATAAACTTGAAGAACACAGTAATCATGAATGCTACCTTCAGTTATCAGAATAAATACCTACAATAAAAAGAATCTGATTATTACAATGCCCTCAGATCTTTCTGATTTGATTATTATATCATTTAGTTGTTGCTGCAAACAAAGCATCCTAAAACAAAATGGCTTGATATAATGTCTTTATTATCAAAGGGGATTGCAGAGTAGGGAGTTGTTTTGATCTCTGCAGAGCTTCTCATAGTCCTTAGTCCGGTGTGAATCTGTACATTGTGTTTCTAAGGCTGTTCTATGAGGAGTGTGGCTGTAGTGTTCTTCTGTCTTGATCCAATTTATGTCATTTTACTCCTTTCATATATGTAAGTAATCTTCTAGTTTACAAAAAAATGATGTTATCAAATGTGAATTGTCTTTATTTAATTCCACTGTTTAATATCCACATGTGAACCTTTGCTTTTTCACAATTGGAAGAGAACTCTCTCATCCTGTTATGTGTGACTCAGCTAACTGTGCTCCAGATCTGACTCTGAGTCATGCACCACAGGAATTTTTTAATACTAATTAATATATTGGAGCATTATTACATGCAATAAACTGTACATATTTAAAGTGTACAACTCTAGGAATTGAAAGAGTCATTGAAAAATCATGGGTACATACTGCATGGTTCCATTTCCATAGAACTCAAGAGGGTGCACAATAAATTCTAACTGCTTTGTTATGCAATTGTTAGGGGGTAACCCCTCCAGCATTCTTTTTTCTTCTGAACACAATGTGGAATCATAAGCATAACTTCAAGTGGTGTTGTCAGGAAAGATGAAATATGTGGAAATAGTTTGTGGGACAAAGAATGTTCAAGATTAAGGGTTATGTGTATGTAAATGTATGTATATTCATGTACATTTTATTTCACAAAAACATACATGCATGGATGTACATGCACAAGGCTCATAACCCTCATTATAACTCATTATAACTCATCTATTGCATTGAAAGAAAGCTTTAGAGAAACTTGGAGGACAAGAAATTAAAAGAATGAACATTTGCATTCACATAAAATACTAGGAATATTGAAATTTAGACAAAAAAATTTAGAGTATAACAGGTAGCCTTAATTTTCATAGTATATTTCTTTTCCTATCTTTTTTTTTTTAAAGATTTTATTCATTTATTTGAGACAGAGAGAATGAGAGACAGAGAGCATGAGAGGGAGGAGGGTTAGAGGGAGAAGCAGACTCCCTGCCGAGCAGGGAGCCCGATGCGGGACTCAATCCAGGGACTCCAGGATCATGACCTGAGCCGAAGGCAGTCGCTTAACCAACTGAGCCACCCAGGCGCCCCTTCTTTTCCTATCTTAATGTTCAGAAGTCTCAAAGACAAAACCACATTAACATTTATGCAAGGAGAACTTCTCCATACCAGCTAATAAGGCTGAATATCTCCAAACTGACTTTAGATTGTTCCTGTACTTAAGGTAGGGTTTCAACACACAGTGCCCTTACCCAAAGAAGCTAAGTGAATTATTTGAAAGGCTTAAATTCAGTTTCTTTAAATAAAATTTTATTGGAGAAATGTCTTTGTCCACTTTCCTATTGCTGCTATCACCAATTACCACACTGAAGATTTAAAAGAAACAAAATTATACTCTTCCAGTCCTGGAGATCAAAGCCAAAAATGAATCTCTTTGGGCTAAAATCAAGATGTCTCTGCAAGACACAGAGAGCATGAATTCCTCCGGCCTAGATACGTGATTCTAGGTTGCCATTTTTTCTCCACAAAAATGCATATCATTCCAAACTCTACTTGGTACCTGAATAGGATCTTGATTATAGACAATTTTTTAAAGACTTATTTATTTTTCTGAGAAAGAGAGAACAAGAGCAGGAGGGAGAGGGGGCAGATGGAGAGGGAGGGGAATCTAGATTTCTCCCATTGAGACTGGAGACCAAAGCAGGGCTTGATCCGAGGACCCTGAGATCATGACCTGAACCTGACCTGAAACCAAGTCTGATGCTCAATGGACTGAACCACCCAGGTGCCCCTAGTGTCACTTTTTAACAGGGTTCAGCATGAGTGTGACCATGGTGTACATCACTGGGGCTGTTGCACTTGTATGCACCTAGGAATGTACAGTAAAATAAGGACACAGCAGAGAGGTGAGACACAGGTGGAAAATGCTTTATACTTGCCCTGAGCTGAAGACACCCAAGAATGGAGGAAACTATCTTAGTGTAAGAGTAAAGGACCTCCACAAAAGCAACAGCACTCAGCAGCAAAAGAGCAAAATACATCACCAAGTTATTAAGAAAGTTAGCATAACAGGAAAGTTGGACTATTTCATTGAGTTTACAAAAAATAGCAGGGGATATGTAATTTTATCCAGAAGGAAAGCCACAACATCATTAAACTTTGGGGGTTTTTTTGTTTTTAAGATTTTATTTATTTATTTGACAGAGAGAGAGACAGCTAGAGAGGGAACACAAGCAGGGGGAGTGGGAGAGAGAGAAGCAGGCTTCCTGCTGAGCAGGGAGCCCGATGCAGGGCTCGATCCCAGGACCCTGGAATCATGACCTGAGCCGAAGGCAGGCGCTTAACGACTGAGCCACCCAGGCGCCCCAACATCATTAAACTTTGTAAGAAGGAATTCAGGATATATGTGATCTAGGGCAGAAGAACCAGCAGTCCATGGAGCTGGGGATTCACGATGACTGAATAGTGCAGGGGGTGGGAGAGGGCTACCAACCATAGGCCATCGTGGCCAGGAGAAAGTAATCGAATCCAGCAAAGAGTATGAAAAAGTACATCTGCGTGAGGCAGCCTGCATAGGTTATGACTTTGCTCTGAGTCTGGATGTTCCACAGCATCTTGAGGATAGTGGTGGAGGTGAAACAGATATCTACAAAGGACAGGATGGAGAGGAAGAAGTACATGGCAGTGTGGAGGTGGGAGTCTGAGTTGATGGCCAGGATGATGAGCACGTTCCCAAACATGGTTATCATGTACATGGAGAGGAAAAGCCCAAATATGAGGGTTTGCAGTTCTGAAATTCATGTGTCACTTCCTGGTTCTATGTAGTGGAGATGACTACCAAGGAATAAAAAATAATATGACTAATTTCTCAATAATAATGAACATTACAAATATCATTGAAATTCTAAAATCTTTATTTTACATTCAAAATGTGAATATCCATAGTTTTTATATGGAACTTGTCCCCTGTCAGGACCCCACATCCCACCTCTGAATAGGAATGTACATTCTGGAGGGGGGAAAGATGGCGGAGGAGTAGGGGACCCTATTTCAACTGGTCCCCGGAATTGAGCTGGCTATCTACCAGACCACTCTGAGCACCCACGAAATCAACCTGAGATGTAAGAAGATCTGGATCTCTACAAACAGAATATCGCAGGCAGTTGGCTTTGAGGTAGGAAGTGGAGAGCTGTGATCCTACGGGCAGATATCGGAGGATAAACGGGGGCGGGAGGGTGCCTGGACGTGGGGATCCTACACCGCTGGTGAGTGACAGCCTCATGAGCTGCGTAGGGGCACAGACTCACAGACCGGTAGCATTGGGAAAGCCAACGGGTTGGAGCCCCCGGGGTGGAGGACCAGACCGGCGGGGTCGCGGGCACATGAACCGCAGCCGCCCAGACAGAAACCCAGAGCGACAGTCACGCGCACGTGAACTGCAGCCTCCGAGACGGAAACCCGGAGCGCCGGGGTCCCGCCTGTGAACTGCAACCTCCGGGGTGGAAACCCCAAGCAGCGGAGTCGCGTGCGCGCGTGAACTGCAGTCCCCGGGACAGGACCACAAGCAGCGGTCGAACTGGGAGCGGCTGGTGGTTTTAGAAGCACAAAGGGCAGAGACATGCCCCAACCTGGAGGCAGGACTGGGAGCGCTGCAGAGGGACGCACAACCCAGGACACTGCAGTTTATAGCAGCACAGACAGAAATGGAGACAGTGTGGCCTGGAGAACTCACTGAAGAACAGACTGAGGTCTCTCTGCTCTGAGGCAGAGGGTTGGAAACAGTCTCTTCTGCTCTGACTCGCAGAAGAGACGTGGAAAGCCACCAGGGAAAGGCGCCAGAGAACAAAAGCCCCAAAGACTGATTCCCACTGAGCGCATCCCCCACCACAGGGGTGCAGGGCAACTCTGCCCAAACAAGGTTGCCTGAGTAATAGCAGGGCAGGCCCCTCCCCCAGAAGACAGGCTGGGAAAACAAGAGGCCAGCAACCCTAAGGTCCCAAGAAAACAGGTGCATCTTGCTTGGGTTCTGGTCAATAATTTGGACTCTATACATTCTCTCAAACACCCATCAACAGAATGACTAGGAGGAGGAGCCCCCAAAACAGAAAAGACTCAGAGATTATGACTTATGCTGCAGATTTACAAATGGATGCAGATATAACCAAGATGTCGGAGATGGAATTCAGGCTAGCAATTGTGAAGACAATGGCTAGAATGGAGAAATCAATTAATGGCAACATAGAGTCTCTAAGGGCAGAAACAAAAGGGGAATTGGCAGAACTTAAAAATGCTATCAATGAGATCCAATCCAATCTAGATAATCTAACAGCTAGGGTAACTGAGATAGAAGAGAGAATAAGCGATCTGGAAGACAGTATAATAGATAAAAAGGGAAAGAGGAGGCCAGGGAAAAACAACTCAGAATCCATGAAAATAGAATCAGAGAAATAAGTGACACCATGAGGCATTCCAATGTCAGAATCATTGGAATCCCGGAGGGAGTGGAGAGAGAGAGAGGGCTAGAAGATGTATTTGAGCAAATCTTGTCAGAACTTCCCTAATCTGGGGAATGAAACAGACATTCGAGTTCCAGCGGCAGAGAGGACCCCTCCCAAGATCAAGGAAAACAGGCCAACACTCCAGCATGTAATAGTAAAACTTATAAATCTTAGAACCAAGGAAACCATCTTAAGGGCAGTTAGGGGGAAGAGATTCCTTACATACATAGGGAGGAACATCAGAATAACGTCAGACCTATCCACAGAGACCTGGCAAGCCAGAAAGGCCTGGCAAGACATATTCAGGGTACTAAATGAGAAGAACACGCAGCCAAGAATACTTTATCTGGCAAGGCTTTCATTTAGAATGGATGGAGAGATGCAGAGCTTCCACGACCAGAAGAAACTGAAAGAATATGTGACCACTAAGCCGGCCCTGCAAGAAATATTAACGGGGGGTTCTATAAAAGGAGAAAGACCCCAAGAGTGATCTACAACAGAAATTTACAGGGACAATCTATAAAAACAACATCTTAACAGGCAATATGATGACAATTAATTCATATCTTTCAATAATCACTCTCAACGTGAATGGCCTAAACACTCCCATAAAATGGCACAGGGTTGCAGATTGGATAAAAAGACAGGACCCATCCATATGCTGTCTGCAAGAGACTCATTTTGAACCTAAAGATACATCCAGACTGAAAATGAAGGGATGGAGATCTATCTTCCATGCCAGCGGACCTCAAAAGAAAGCTGGGGTAGCAATTCTTATATCAGACAAATTAGATTTCAAGCTAAAGTCTGTAATAAGAGACACAGAAGGACACTATATCATTCTTAAAGGGTCTCTCCAACAAGAAGATCTAACAATTGTAAATATCTATGCCCCAACATGGGAGCAGCCATCTACATAAGCCAACTGGTAACCAAAATAAAGAGTCATATTGATAACAATACGTTAATTGTAGGAGACCTCAATACTCCACTCTCAGCAATGGACAGATCATCTAAGCAGAAAATCAACAAGGAAACAAGAGCTTTGAATGATACATTGGACCAGATGGACCTCATAGATTTTTACAGAACATTGCACCCTAAAACAACAGAATACTCATTCTTCTCGAGCACACATGGAACTTTCTCCAGAATAGACCATATACTGGGTCATAAATCAGGTCTCAACCGATACCAAAATACTGAGATTATTCCCTGCATATTCTCAGACCACAATGCTCTAAAACTGGAACTCAATCACAAGAAAAAATTTGGCAGAAATTCAAACACTTGGAAGCTAAAGACCACTCTGCTCAAGAATGTTTGGGTCAACCAAGAAATCAAAGAAGAACTTAAACAATTCATGGAAATCAATGAGAACGAAAACACATCGGTCCAAAACCTATGGGATACTACAAAGGCGGTCCTAAGGGGGAAATACATAGCCATCCAAGCCTCACTCAAAAAAATAGAAAAATCCCAAATTCACCAACTAACTCTACACCTTAAAGAACTAGAGAAAAAGCAACCAATGATGCCTAAGCCACGCATTAGAAGAGAAGTAATTAAAATTAGAGCAGAAATCAATGAATTAGAAACCAGAAACACAGTAGATCAGATCAATGAAACTAGAAGTTGGTTCTTTGAAAGAATTAATAAGATCAATAAACCACTGGCCAGACTTATCCAAAAGAAGAGAGAAAGGACCCAAATTAATAAAATTATGAATGAAAGGGGAGAGATCACAACCAACACCAAGGAAACAGAAACAATTATTAGAAATTATTATCAACAACTTTATGCCAATAAACTGAGCAATCTGGATGAAATGGAGGCCTTCCTGGAAACCTATAAGCTGTCAAGACAGAAACAGGAAGAAATCAACAACCTGAATAGGCCAATAACCAGTAACGAGATTGAAGCAGTGATCAAAAACCTCCCAAAAAACAAGAGTCTAGGGCCTGATGGATTCCCTGGGGAATTCTACCAAACATTCAAAGAAGAAATAATACCTATTCTACAGAAGCTGTTTCAAAAAATAGAAACAGAAGGAAAACTTCCAAACTCATTCTATGAGGCCAGGATTACCTTAATCCCCAAAGCAGGCAAAGACCCCATCAAAAAGGAGAATTTCAGACCGATATCCCTGATGAATATGGATTCCAAAATCCTTAACAAAATCCTAGCTAATAGGATCCAACAATACATTAAAAGGATCATCCACCACGACAAAGTGAGATTTATTCCTGGGATGCAAGTCTGGTTCAACATTCGCAAATCAATGTGATAGAACACATTAATAAGAGGAGGGAGAAGAACCATATGGTCCTCTCAATTGATGCAGAAAAAGCATTTGACAAAATACAACATCCTTTCCTGATTCAAATTCTTCAGAGTGTAGGGATAGAGGGAACATTCCTCAAGTTCATAAAATCCATCTATGAAAAACCCACAGCGAATATCATCCTCAATGGGGAAAAGCTGAGAGCCTTTCCCTTAAGATCAGGAACACGTCAAGGGTGCCTACTCTCACCACTGTTGTTCAACATAGTACTAGAAGTCCTAGCAACAGCAATCAGACAACAAAAAGAAATAAAAGGTATTCAAATTGGCAAAGAAGAAGTCAAACTCTTTTCGCAGATGACATGATACTTTATGTGGAAAACCCAAAAGACTCCACCCCCAAATTACTAGAACTCATCCAGCAATTCAGTAATGTGGCAGGATACAAAATCAATGCACAGAAATCAGTTGCTTTCTTATACACTAACAGCGCAACTGTTGAAAGAGAAATTAAAGACACGATTCCATTTACAATAGCCCCAAAAACCATAAGATACCTCGGAATAAACCTAACCAAAGAGGTAAAGGATCTATACTCTAGGAACTACAGAACACTCATGAAAGAAATTGAAGAAGACAGAAAAAGATGGAAAAATATTCCATGCTCATGGATCGGAAGAAAAAACATTGTTAAAATGTCTATGCTACCCAGAGCAATCTATACCTTCAATGCCATCCCGATCAAAATTCCAATGACATTTTTCAAAGTGCTGGAACAAACAATCCTAAAATTTGTATGGAATCAGAAAAGACCCCGAATCGCCAAGGAGATGTTGAAAAAGAAAAACAAAGCTGGGGGCATCATGTTGCCCGATTTCAAGCTATATTACAAAGCAGTGATCACTAAGACAGCATGGTACTGGCACAAAAACAGACATATAGACCAATGGAACAGAATAGAGAGCCCAGATATGGATCCTTAACTCTATGGTCAAATAATCTTTGACAAAGCAGGAAAAAACATGCAATGGAAAAAAGACAGTCTCTTCAATAAATGGTGCTGGGAAAATTGGACAGCTATATACAGAAGAATGAAACTCGACCATTCTCTAACACCATTCACAAAGATAAGCTCAAAATGGATGAAAGACCTCAATGTGAGACAGGAATCCATCAAAATCCTAGCGGAGAACATAGGCAGTAACCTCTTTGACATCGGCCACAGCAACTTCTTTCAAGATACATCTCCAAAGCCTGGTGAAACAAAAGCAAAAATGAACTTTTGGGATTTCATCAAGATAAAAAGCTTCTGCACAGCAAAGGAAACAGTCAACAAAACAAAGAGGCAACCCACAGGGTGGGAGAAGATATTTGCAAATGACACTACAGATAAAGGGTTGGTATCGAAGATCTGTAAAGAACTTCTCAAACGCAATACCCAAAAAACAAATACTCAAGTCAAAAAATGGACAGAAGACATGAACAGACATGTCTCAAAAGAAGACATACAAATAGCTAACAGACACATGAAAAAATGTTCATCATCCTTAACCATCAGGGAAATCCAAATCAAAACCACATTGAGATACCACCTTACACCAGTTAGAATGGCAAAAATTGACAAGGCAAGAAACAACAAATGTTGGAGATGTTGTGGAGAATGGGGAACCCTCTTAGACTGTTGGTGGGAATCCAAGTTGGTACATTCACTTTGGTAAACAGTGTGGAGGTGCCTCAAAAAATTAAAAATAGAGCTACCCTATGACCCAGCAAATGCACTCCTGGGTATTTACCCCAAAGACACAGATGTAGTGAAAAGAAGGGCCACATGCACCCCAGTGTTCATAGCAGCAATGTCCACAATAGCCAAACTGTGGGAAGAGCAGAGATGCCCTTCAACAGATGAATGGATAAAGAAGATGTGGTCCATATATACAATGGAATGTTACTCAGCCATTAGAAAGGATGAATACCCAACTTTTACATCAATATGGATGGGACTGGAGGAGATTATGCTAAGTGAAATAAGTTAAGCATAGAAAGTCAATTATCATATGATTTCACTTATCTGTGAAACATAAGGAATAGCATGGAGGACATTAGAAGAAGGAAGGGAAAAATGAAGGTGGGGAAATTGGAGGGGGAGATAGCCATGAGAGACTATGGACTCTGAGAAACAAACTGAGGGTTTTAGAGGGGAGGGGGATGAGGTGATGGGTTAGCTCGGTGATGGGTATTAAGGAGGGCACGTATTGCATGGAGCACTGGGTGTTATACACAAATAATGAATCATGGAAAACTACATCAAAAACTAATGGTGTACTGTATGGTGACTAACATAACATAATACAAGAAAATAAAAAATTTAAAATATATATATACATTTGGTCTCAGCTCCATTTCTGGCATGGAGCTCCTAAAACTTTGAATTTCCTAAGTGATGAGAGCCATAAAGATGTCTTTTCTAGGTTAATGAGGTGACTTTGGGAAACTACCTATGGTGAGGGGCTGTTTGCCAGGAGGACAAGCCATGTGATTACAGAATCAGAGTTTTAGTTCCCACCCCCGACCTCCTAAGATGGGAGAGGGACTGGAGATGGCCATGGCCATCACCAATGGCCATGATTTAATTAATTGTGTCTCTATCATGAAGCTTCCATGAAACCCAAAAGGATGGTTCGGAGAGTTTTCAGGTTGGTGAACACATGGAGACTGGTCGAGTGGCATACCTGGAGAAGTCATGGAAACTCCACACCCTTTCCCCATACCTTGCCCTTTGCATTTCTTCCATCTGGCATCATCCCTCCCCTGAGGCAGCAGAGCTAATGAGGGAAATACTCAAGAGGCTCCCATAAACTTAAGCATGCACAAGCTTGTCTACTAAATCCATTATGTGACCACCTAAGGTCAGACCTGAGGTGAGCATGAGGATTCTTGGTAGAGAATTTCTAAAAGTAATTATCACTGAACCACGATCTTAATACTCAAAGACTGATCCACAGAGCTGGACTGATAACATCAGTATCAACTGGGAAACAGTTACAATTACAGGATCTCTGAACCTCACCCACATTCTGCCAAATCAGATCTGAATTTGAACAGGATCCCCAAGTGATTCAAACACATGTTAATGTTGCAGAAGTTCTGGTCTAGAATAGTGTTTTTCAATCTCTCCACCTTTGATTTTGTGCTAGATACTTCTTTATGGTGGGGGCCATCTTGTGCCTTCTAGGTATGGGGCAGTATCCCTGGCCGCAACCCACTAGGTGCCGATAGCATATCCCTAGTTATGACAACTAGAGATTTCTCCATAATTGTCAAGTGTCGTCTGGAGGCAAAATCATCCCTGGTTGAGACCTAGGGCATGAAAACTGGAAATATCTTGGTGGAGCGCCAGTCAAACTCATCCCTCCCTCAGTTCATAACTCAGGTTAGCTCATTCCAAACTTCTGAGCCCCACCTTTGCAAGTGTAGATTAAGGTTCATTATAGTGCAGACCTTACAGAGTGGACTCTTGCAAAAATGAAATAAAACAATCCATATAGGATCCAGCTCAGTGTATGGTACATAAAAAGATCCATATACCTTATAATTAACAAATTTTTGAAAATTGAGCACTAAATGGCAGCTCTGAATTTGTGTTATCAGCATGAATTGCCTGATTGATTAGTGAAAATTATCACAAAGACAAGGGCACAGTACCAACATGTTTATGGGAAAGTAACCTACCCATCTCTCATGCTGAAGAAGGGAACAGCAATTTCCTAGAGATATCAGGATAGAGATATCCTAGAGATATCTTCTCTACCATAAGATAGAACTTTGGAGGTCCACAAGACCTGGTTAAGCAGGTTCCTCAGTCTTAGATTTGGAGAAAACATTAAATCAAAATTGGGATATAATGCATGGAGGTTAGAGCTCTGGAAGGCAGGCAAGATCATGGAGAACTGGATTCACCTGACTTCTAATCTGGTCTCCTGGGAATAGAGAATTGGCAGGAAAAAACTTCCTTTCTGTCCAGACCCATGGGGAAGTAATCTGCTTATAGGTGGGATTAACAATGGAAACAGTGCCTAATGAGCAGACACAGGGAGCTATAAATATCTCCTCCACTGCAATCCCTTACTGTGGTGCATCCTTGTGCAGGAAAGGACATGGTTGTTGCTTTTGATTCATGCTTCACTCCTTCCTGCTGTCCTGTCTGGGAACAGAGCTTCGATCTCCAGCATCAACCATCCAGGGACTAATTGGGACCTCCACTCAGAGACTTTCATCTTATAGACCCCACCAAGGTGAGTCTCAGAACTCAGCAAGTATTTAAGGAAAGGATCAGAGAAAGTGGAACCTGAGAATCTTTACCTGAGGTCACCTGAGAGCCCAACCAGCCTATCCCAGAGCCAAGAGATTACATGTTTGTTTGCTGGGTTGACTACTAAGTTTAAAAATAATTTACTTAATATATTTTAAAAACAAGTGTTTGTGGGACTCACCTTATAGGGACCATTGTTGATGATACATGGTTGGAATGGAAGTCCAGTTGGATGAGACAGAGGAAGGAATGAGGGGCATAAAGTGGCTCCAGTGAAATTAGAGGGGGGTGAGCAGTGGAGGTAGAGCATTTTTTAAAAATTTTCAGATGGGGTACATTTAGCTTGGTCTGTATTTATTAGAAGGATTCAAACCCATGGAGGTAAATACTACCTAGTGATGGCAGTTTTTGAGACATACATTTCACAGTATTATCTCTCCCATTGCTACTCACTGGGGAAAAACAATGTACCTAATATGCATGAAGGGATATGCCAAGGAGTATCACTTTGCAACTATTTTATTACCAAGGAGGCTGAATATATTTTTGACTTTGTTAGCCATTTACTTCAGATATGCAAATTGTATTTGCAAGCATGTTGCTTTTATGTACTGGGATCTGTGTGGTTTTACTGTGTTTTAATTGCATTCTTTCAAGAAAAGAATGATAATTTTTTCACCAGGTTTGCTGTTTGCCACTTAATCCTTGTATTGTGTAGAGATTTATTTATGGGATGGAGGGAGAGCCTACATGTTTTGTGTGGTAAAGTCTATCAGTTGGTCACATGGTGTTCCCCTCATTGCTTTAAAACACTGAAACTCTTCTGCATCCTTAGTAGTAAGAATTGCTTTTTACACATATTACCATCTCATTACACATCTAATTGTTCTTATTTCTACCATTTCATATTCTGGAATTAGATCTGTTTTTTAAAATAACAATCGCCTCCTGTCTTTATGTGAAATATGTTCTTTTGTATTCAACCAAAGATCCCCCTGCATCTTTTTCATAAGCATGGTTGAGTCCATTTAGGCTACACAAAATAAAATTATAACTTTAGCTACTGCTTCCTGTACTGTGTATTAAAAAGAAGTTTTCCTATTCTTTTATTTCCAAGCTTTTATTTTTTTTAAGATTTTATTTATTTATTTGACAGAGAGAGAGAGCACAAGCAGGGAGAGTGGCAGAGGGAGAGGGAAAAGCAGACTCCCCACTGAGCAGGGAGCCAGAGGCTGGGCTCAATCCCAGGACCCTGAGATCATGACCTGAGTTGAAGACAAACGCTTGACCGACTCAACCACACAGGTACCCTTGTTTCCAAGCTTTAATCATTTCATCCTGAATTAGCGACCCATGTTGATGTTAAGTTTGATATTGTATATCTTTTCTTTAAGATGTTGGTATACAATTATTGTCTAGTTTTGTTGAAAACAGTTATTTGAATCCACCATATATAACATGATTTTATTTTCCCTACCATTTTTTCTTTTTTTTTTTTTAAGATTTTATTTATTTACTTGACGGAGAGAGAGAGAGAGACAGTGAGAGAGGGACCACAAGCAGGGGGAGTGGGAGAGGGAGGAGCCCCCACCCCGATGTGGGGCTTGATCCTAGGACCCTGGGATCATGACCTGAGCCAAAGGCAGACGCCTAACGACTGAGCCACCCAGGGGCCCCTGCCATTTTTTCTATTTACTGAATTTTCATTTTTTAAAAACTTGTTTCTATACAAATGCAGACCTTTGTCAACAGAAAGATGTGAACAAACCAAGTGAGGCCCTGCTCCTTTGGATCATAGGTTTTAATGAAGAACAGGGAACTAAGTGTTTGTATGATGTTGGGTCTTCAAGGATAAATCATATACAGAAAGTGGGTAGATTATCATGGAACATGCCAGATTTTAGAGAGTATGGTCTGGGAAGGTTTCTGCACTGCAGACAAGGAACAGAGAAGCAGGACTGGTGTGTACCCATTGGATTTTGTGTCAAACAAAGATCCAACCCCAAAGCCCGAGATAACAAAGGTATAAATATCACCAAGGAAAGTAAGAAAAGCCAACCACATCCATAACTGGGCCAAATAAAAGCAAGTATGGTCAAATAAACAGGGAATAAAGATAGGAATAACAATTAGATCATGGGCTTGAGGTGGACCCCATGATGAGGCCGGCAGGGCAGTCAGCATGGGCTCCCTGGAGTCTGACGTAAGTCAGCACCCACTCTGACTGCCTTTTCTCTCTGCAACCTGGTCTTCTGATGGACTTTCATTCATACCATTTTTCCCACATTAGCAGCCACCAGCCTTCTATTAAAATCATTTTTTTTCCTTTACTGCAGTGGATTCCAATTTTTTTTTTACTGTCACATTAAGCATGACTTTTACATTATGATCAAGCATGTGTGCAATTGGAAACACAAATCCACATGCATGTACACACACACACAAGCAGGACTGAACAAAGAGAATAATAATTCAAATATTATCAGGAAGGAACTATGCTCAGCTTTTTACATATATGAAATAAATCTTTTGACCACCTTAGGAGGATGGATACGACTATCCCCACTATTCTGGTGAGAATATAATTTTAGAATGAATTGGTTGTCTTCCCAAATTCAAACAGCTACTGTGTGGTAGATCCAAGATTAAACTCATACACTGATTCCAAAATTTTGCATTTAATATAATTTAGAAAAGGGTTTTATCATTTCTTCTTGATAAACCTCTGCTATTTTTGTCCACTGTGTATTTCCTTTGGTCAATTGTGGATTCACTCCTTATTTCTAGTGGATGTTCATACATTATGGTGTCTTGACAGCATAAATATATCATTCTTTTCTCTTTTGGAGAAATTGGTTTTTGCTGCTTTATTATTCTGGGCATCAAGGGGCTATACCTAGGGTTAGAATGCAGCCAGAACCAGGGAAACTTTCTCATCCTCATGATCTCTGAGGGACCACCTGGGCTTATTAGACCTTTATCTTCCTTCTTCCTTTTTTCTGTCTCCATTTAGTTTGTTATACTTCTCAAAATACAGGACAAATGGTAATATTAAAATAGAGCACCAAATTACATGTTCATGGCTGTCTTACCAACTGGAATTTGGGTACTTTTCCATATTCATTAGGGTAATGATAATTTGATGTTGAGAGCTTAACTAGCACATTTCTTTCCTAACTATTGTAGCTGGAGGTGAGAAGAGCCTGGTAGTCCCATGGCCTCAGGATTATGTAGTGTGCCAATATGGGACCCTTAAAATATAGACTCCCTTAAAATACAGACTCCAGGGTGTTAACCAACACCTGGAAATAAGGAATGGTTCCATTGTTATTGACAGGATTCCTTGGAAACAAATTAATGAAGTGCAAGGAACACCATGTGAATGAAGGAATCCCTGTGTCCTGAAGTCTCAGCTGCAGCAGGGAGGCCACTCCACTCCTCAACATTCCCTGACACCACTTCTCATCACTCTCCCTCTTGTTCTTTTCTGAACTATACTGGCTCCATTTTGAGTCCTGGATATCCATTCAAAATAAGTGCCTTCCTCCAGGCCTTTGCACTAGCTCTTTCTCCTACAGGGCACACACATCCACAGATGAACTTGTGTCTCCTGTGCAGATTTCCCTAAGATCTCTCTTCCAATGTCACATTGTTTTACATTTTCCTGAACTCCCGGTAAAGATAACACCCTATCCACTTGGTTTTATGCCTGCTTTTATTCCCACATGTCATTGTAATTACAGCATTTCTGCCATGTTACTAATGCCTACACGTATTAAAATTAATCTTTTTCCCCCTAATTTCTAGTCATCAAACCACCACATGGGACCAGGCTATGATACCCAAATTTTGGGATTTCTTCTTCTGGGATTATCAAACAAACCAGAAATGCAGCTCCCCATATTTGGGTTTTTTCTCTCCATGTACCTAATCACTGTGTTTGGAAACCTGCTCATCATCCTGGCTGTCAGCACAGACTCCAATCTCCACATACCCATGTACTTCTTCCTCGCCAGCCTGTCCTTTGTAGACATCTGTTTCACCTCTACCATCATCCCAAAGATGCTGGTGAATATACAGACACAGAACAAAGTTATAACCTATACAGGATGTATTAGCCAGATCTGCTTTTCCTTACTCTTTGCAGGCTGGGACGACTTTCTCCTGGCTGTGATGGCCTATGACCGGTTCGTGGCCATCTGCCACCCCCTTCACTACACTGTCATCATGAACCCCTGGCTCTGTGGACTGCTGGTTCTGGTGTCCTGGATCATGAGTGTCCTGAATTCCTTATTACAGAGCTTAATGTTGTTGCAGCTTTCCTTCTGTTCAGCTGTGGAAATCCCCCACTTTTTTTGTGAACTCCATCAGATGACCCAACTTGCCTGTTCTGATACCTTTCTTAATGACACAGTGATATATGTTTCAACTGTGCTGCTGGCTGGTGGTCCCCTCGCTGGGATCCTTTATTCCTACTCTAAGATTATTTCCTCCATAAGTAGAATCTCATCAGCTCAGGGCAAGTATAAAGCATTTTCCACTTGTGCATCTCACCTCTCAGTTGTCTCCTTATTTTATTGTACAGTCCTGGGAGTGTACCTTAGCACTGCAGCTACCCAGAGCTCTCAAGCAAGTACAGTAGCCTCAGTGATGTACACGGTGGTCACACCCATGCTGAACCCCTTCATCTACAGCCTGAGGAACAGAGACATAAAGGAGGCTCTAATAAGATTCTTCAGGAGGGCAACTATAAAAGGGACAATTGTCCTGGTAGTGAAGAAGTGCCTTGATTGTAGGGCTCAAAGTCATGATTTCTGACCTTTGTGAAATAGAATTTGCTCCTATGTATTTCCAGAAATCTCAATTTCTTAGAATCCAACTTCTTTATATAACTTCAGAATACTCAATTTACTAAGCTTCCTGATCTGATAAACATACAGTTTTTTCCTTGGTCCATTTTCATATGTTCCCGCAGTTTCTCCCAACCTTGGATCAGGAATATTTGGAATGTTCCATATCTTTTATGAGGACACTTTGATTTCTTAAAAATTACTTCTAATGACATATACCATGCTAAGTAAAACTTCCCTGGACATCCTAATGGAATAACCATGAGTTGTATTACTCACATGGATAAAACTGCACTTTGGTATCTAACACTTTTTATATAATTTCATCATAGAAGAAAATATGAAATCACAGTTTTCACATTGAGTCTGTTGTCATTTCTTTTTACTCCTTAACTGCTCTTCCAAATGACATAGACTTTATCCTCGTCCCCTTTAAGCCTAAGTCTATTGATAGTGATGCTATAGGCTAAGAATGCCTGAGACACTCACCTGAGCTCAAGATACTTGTTACTCAGACCTGAGTCAATGTTACGGGTGAACTGTTTCTTTTCATTATTATTATTGTTGTTGATGATGTTGTTAAAATATAATTGACATCGGGTTGCATTAATTTTAGGTTTACAATAGAATGATTCAATATTGTATATATTGCAAAGTGAGCAGAGTAAGTTCCATTACCACCCATATACAATTACAAACTTTCCTTCAGGATGGCAATTGTCAAGATCCCCTCTCCCGGCTAGTTTTAAATTTAGAATACAGTTTCTTAGTTAGAGTCACTATGCTGGACATGACATCCCTGACTTACTCATTTTGTAACTGGAAATTTGCACCTTTTCACAATTTCACCCATTTCTTTTTTTTTTTTAATTTTATTATGTTATGTTAGTCACCATACAATACATCAGTAGTTTTTGATGTGGTGATCCACGATCCATTGTTTTCATATAACACCCAGTGCTCCATGCACTACGTGCCCTTCTTAATACCCATCACTGGGCTAACCAATCCCCCCCTCCCCCCCTCCCCTCTAAAACCCTGTTTGTTTCTCAGAGTCCATAGTCTCTCATGGTTCATCTCTCCCTCCAATTCCCGCCCCCCATTTTTCCCTTCCTCCTCCTAATGACTCCATGCTATTCTTTATGTTCCACAAATAAGTGAAACCATATGATAATTGACTTTCTCTGTTTGACTTATTTCACTTAGCATAATCTCCTCCAATCCCATCCATACTGATGTAAAAGTTGGGTGTTCATCCTTTCTGATGGCTGAGTAATATTCCATTGTATATATGGACCACATCTTCTTTATCCATTCATCTGTTGAAAGGCATCTCGGCTCTTTCCACAGTTTGGCTATTGCAGACATTGCTGCTATGAACATTGGGGTGCATAGGGCCCTTCTTTTCACTACATCTGTGTCTTTGGGGTAAATACCCAGGAGTGCAATTGCTGGGTCATAGGGTAGCTCTATTTTTAAATTTTTGAGGAACCTCCACACTGTTTTCCAAAGTGGCTGTACCAACTTGCATTCCCACCAACAGTCTAAGAGGGTTCCCCTTTCTCCACAACATCTCCAACATTTGTTGTTTCTTGCCTTGTCCATTTTTGCCATTCTAACTGGTGTAAGGTGGTATCTCAATGTGGTTTTGATTTGAATTTCCCTGATGGCTAATGATGATGAACATTTTTTCATGTGTCTGTTAGCCATTTGTATGTCTTCTTCAGAAAAGTGTCTTTTCATATCTTCGGTCCACTTTTTGACTTGATTATTTGTTTTTTGAGTGTTGAGTTTGAGAAGTTCTTTATAGATCTTGGATACCAGCCCTTTATCTGTAGTGACATTTGCAAATATCTTCTCCCATTCTGTGGGTTGCCTCTTTGTTTTGTTGACTGTTTCCTTTGCTGTGCAGAAGCTTTTTATCTTGATGAAGTCCCAAAAGTTCATTTTTGCTTTTGTTTCACTAGCTTTTGGAGATGTATCTTGAAAGAAGTTGCTGTGGCCGATGTCAAAGAGGATACTGCCTATGTTCTCTGCTAGGATTTTGATGGATTCCTGTCTCACATTGAGGTCTTTCATCCACTTTGAGTTTATCTTTGTGAATGGTGTTAGAGAATGGTCGAGTTTCATTCTTCTGCATGTGGCTGTCCAATTTTCCCAGTACTATTTATTGAAGAGACTGTCTTTTTTCCATTGCATGTTTTTTTTGCTTTGTCAAATTTATTCTATGTATAAGAGGGATCATATGGTATTTGTCTCTCTGCCTGACTTATTTCACTGAGCACAATGCCTTCAGGGTCCATCCATGCTCTCACAAATGCCAATATCTCATTCATTTTATGGCTAAATTATATATATATAAATTTTGTATATATATAAATATTATATATGGAATTATATAATATATAAATATGTGTTTAATATATATAATTATATATATAGCACAATATTTTTAATTTTATTTTAATTCCAGTATAGTTAACATAGAGTGTTACATTAGCTTCAGGCATACAATGTTGTGTATATTATATATTATATAAATATTAAATGTGGAATTATATATTTAATTATATATATAGCACATTTTTATAAATTTTATTTTAATTCCAGTATAGTTAACATAGAGTGTTACATTAGCTTCAGGCATACTTTCATACATCACCCAGTGCCTCACACTTCCTTTATCCTTTCATCTACTGATGAACATCTAGGTTGTTTCCATGTCTTGGCTATTGTAATTATGCTGCCATGAAATGTAGGTGTGCATATCTTTTTGAATTTCAGTTTTGTTTTCTTCAGATAAATGCTCAGAAGTTGAATTGCTGGATCATATAGTATTTCAAATTTTAACTTTTCAAGGAACCTCCATACTGTTTTCCACAGTGGCTGCCCCAATTTGCATCCCTACCAACAGTGCACAGGGTTCCCTTTTCTCCACATCCTCACCAACACTTGTTGTTCCTTGTCTTTTTGATACTGACCATTCCAAGAGGCTTGAGGTGATATCTCATTGTGGTTCTGATTTGCATTTCCCTGGTGAGTAGCAATGTGAGCATCTTTTCATGAATCGGTTGGCCATCTGTGTGTGTTCATTGGAAAAATGTCTATTCTGACCCTCTGTCCATTGTTCAATCATATTGTTTGTTTGTTTGTTGATATTGAGTTGTGTGAGTTTTTTATATACTTGGGATGTTTACCCCTTATCAGGTATATGACTATCAAATATTGTCTGCCATTCAGCAGGGTGCTTTCTCATTTCATTGATGGTTTCCTTTGCCATGCAAAAGTTTTAGTTTGAAGTAGACATTTTTTTCCCTTAGCTTTTGTTCCCTTGCTTTTGGTGTCAAATCCTAAAAATCATTGCCAAGACCAATGTTTTCTTCTAGGAGTTTTATGGCTTCAGGTCTTACATTCAATTCTTTAATCCATTTCAAGTTAATTTTTGCCTATGGTGTAAGATAGTGGTCCAGTTGCATTTTTTTGTAGTGGCTGTCCAGTTTACCCAACACCATTTATTGAAGAGACTGTTCTTATAGATTCTTATAGATTTTTGTCTCCTTTGTCATAAACTAATTAACCACTTACCTGTGGGTTTATTTCCAGACTCTATTCTGTTCCATTGACCTGTGGGCTTTTTTTGCCAATATCATGCTGTTTGGGTTACCATACCTTTATAATATAGTTTGAAATCAGGGAGGATGATGCCTCCAGTTTTGCTCTTCTTTCTCATGATTGCTTTGGCTATCTTTGTGATTCCATAAAAATTGAAGGAGTGTTTGTTCTATTTCTGTAAAATATGCCATTGGAATTTTGACAGGGATTACACTGAATCGCAGATTTCTTTGGATAGTATGGACATTTTAACAGTATTAATGCTTCCAATCAATGAACATGGAATATCTTTCCATTTCTTTGTGTCTTCTTCAATTTCTTTCATCAATGTCTTACAGTTTTCAGGGTATGGGTATTTCACCTCCTTGTTTAAATTTACTCTTAGGCATTTTATTCTTGTTGATGCCGTTGTAAATGGGATATTTTTTATTTCTCTCTGATAGTTTCTTATTAATGTATAGAGTTGCAACCAATTATTATATATTAACTTTATATCCTGCTGAATTCATTGATTAGTTATAACAGATTTTTTCTTTTAAATAATTCATTGAATTACAATGGCATACAAGAAACTAATTTAAAATGTAAATTTTTTCTGAATTCAAGTAATCATACAAAAATTAAGAATACATCTGCATTAGTCCATTTATACATAATTCAAGATAGTACACAAAAGCTTGAAAGATTTGTTATATAGTTGTAAAAAATGTAATCAACCTGAAAAACCTGTTTCTTTATTTCTAATGGCAATGTGGGATAATAAACCTAATTCAGGTGGATGTTATTAGGAATAAATACAGTGTTCTGAATTATTTACTGAATCCAAGAAGTCTTTCATGGGTAAGGAGCATATGCACAGATATGTATGTGTGCATTTGTGTATTACTTCCTACAAATACACTCTTACACATGTATGTACAGCACAGACTCAATAATCCTATCTTTATGTTGAAAGGAAATCTGAAAGAAATTTGGAGAGGATAGAAATCAAAAGAGTGAATGTTTGAACTAGCATGAAATTAAAAGAATATAGATATTTAGAATGGGAAAACTCAATTTTAGTAATGAATTCCTTTTTTTAATCTCAAAGTACAAAAGGCTCAAAGTCAGAATTTATATTAAAAGAAAAGAATCTATATTTAAATGTAAAGTCACAGAGCACTTGGCTGGCTCTGTCAGTGGAGCAAGGAACTCCTTTTTCTTTAAAGATTTTATTTTTAAGTGATCTCTACAGTAATGTGGGGCTCAAATACACAATCCTGAGTTCAAGAGTCACCCGCTCCACCAACTGAGCCAGCCAGGAAGCCAGAGGATGTAACTCTTGATCTTGGGTTCATGAGTTCAAGCCCTATGGTGGGCATAGAGATTACTTTAAAAATAAATAAAAGTGGCACTTTGGTGGCTCAGTCAGTTTAGGTTCCGACTCTTGATTTTGGCTCAGAGCATGGATTCAAACGCCATGTCAGCTCCATGTTCAGTGGGGAGTCTGCTAAGGATCCTCTCTCCCTTTCCCTCTGTCCTTCCCCTCCTCCCTGGCTCACCCAGGAGTGCACTTTCTCTCTCTCTCTCTCTCTCTCTCTCTCTCCAAAATAAATAAATCTTTAATAAATAAGTAAAGTAAGTCACATTTATATTTTAGCAATGGGGAATTCACCTTTTCCATTCCATTTCAACAATGGAGCAAAAGCTCCAAATTGACATTATTCTTTTTTTTCTTCCAGTTAAGGTTGGATTTTAACACAAAATGCCCTTACTCCCCAAAACCATAAGATACCTAGATATCTTACTCCCCAAAACCATAAGATACCTAGGAATAAATCTAACCAAAGAGGCAAAGGATCTGTACTCAGAAAACTATAAAATACTCATGAAAGATTGTATGGAACCAGAAAAGACCCCGCATAGCCAGAGGAATGTTGAAAAAGAAAAGCAAAGCTAGTGGCATCACAATTCCGGACTTCAAGCTCTATTACAAAGCTGTCATCATCAAGACAGATGGTACTGTCACAGAAACAGACACATCAATCAATGGAACAGAATAGAGAGCCCAGAAATGGACCCTCAACTCTATGGTCAACTCATCTTCAACAAAGCAGGAAAGAATGTCCAATGGAACAAAGACAGTCTCTTCAACAAATGGTGTTGGGAAAATTGGACAGCCACATGCAGAAGAATGAAACTGGACCATTTCCTTACACCACACACAAAAATAGACTCCAAATAGTTGAAAGACCTCAATGTGAGACAGGAGTCCATCAAAATCCTAAAGGAGAACACAGGCAGCAACCTCTTTGACCTCAGCTGCAGCAACTTCTTCCTAGAAACATCACCAAAGGCAAGGGAAGCAAGGGCAAAAATGAACTGTTGGAACCTCATTAAGATAAAAAGCTTTTTCACAGCAAAAGAAACAGTCAACAAAACCAAAAGACAACCGACAGAATGGGAGAAGATATTTGCAAATGACATATCAGATAAAGGGCTAGTATCCAAAATCTATAAAGAACTTCTTAAACTCAACACCCGAAGAACAAATGATCCAATCCAGAAATGGGTAGAAGACATGAACAGACATTTTTCCAAAGAAGACATCCAAATGGCCAACAGACACATGAAAAAGTGCTCAACATCGCTCGGATTCAGGGAAATCCAAATCAAAACCTCAATGAGATACTACCTCACACCAGTCAGAATGGCTAAAATTAACAAGTCAGGAAAGGACAGATGTTGATGGGGATGCGAAGAGAGGGGAACCCTCCTACACTGTTGGTGGGAATGCAAGCTGGTGCAGCTACTCTGGAAAACAGTATGGAGGTTCCTCAAAAAGTTGAAAATAGAGCTACCCTATGACCCAGCAATTGCACTACTGAGTATTTACCTCAAAGATACAAATGTAAGGATCCAAAGGGGTACGAGCATCCTGATATTTATAGCAGCAATGTCCACAATAGCCAAACTGTGGAAAGAGCCAAGATGTCCATCGACAGATGAATGGATAAAGAAGATGTGGTATAAAAAGTAGGGATCCGAAGGGGTACGTGCACCCCGATGTTTATAGCAGCAATGTCCACAATAGCCAAACTGGAAAGAGCCAAGATGTCCATCGACAGATGAATGGATAAAGAAGATGTGGTATAAAAAGTAGGGATCCGAAGGGGTACGTGCACCCCGATGTTTATAGCAGCAATGTCCACAATAGCCAAACTGGAAAGAGCCAAGATGTCCATCGACAGATGAATGGATAAAGAAGATGTGGTATATATATACAATGGAATATTATGCAGCCTTCAAAAGGAATGAGATCTTGCCATTTGCAACGACGTGGATGGAACTGGAGGCTATTATGTTGAGTGAAATAAGTCAAACAGAGAAAGACATGTATCATATGATCTCACTGATATGAGGAATTCTTAACTGCAGGAAACAAACAGGGTTGCTGGAGTGGGGGGTGGGGTGAGAGGGAGGGGTGACTGGGTGATAGACACTGGGGAGGGTATGTGCTCTGGTAAGCGCTGTGAATTGTGCAAGACTGTTGAATCTCAGATCTGTACCTATGAAACAAATAATGCAATATATGTTAAGAAAAAAAAGAAGAAGAAGGTAGCGGGAGGGGAAGAATGAAGCAGGGGAAATTGGAGGGGTAGACGAACCATGAGAGACGATGGACTCTGAAAAACAAACTGAGGGTTCTAGAGGGGAGGGGGATGGGAGGATGGGTTAGCCTGGTGGTGGGTATTGAGGAGGGCACATTCTGCATGGAGCACTGGGTGTTATGCACAAACAATGAATCATGGAACACTTCATCTAGAACTAATGATGTAATGTATGGGGATTAACATAAGAATAAAAAAATAAATTAATTAAATCAAAAGTACTTTATTTGGTGCCACTCAAGGGTCATTATATAAAAGAAACAAACACAAAATTTGACTGCATACACTAGTCATTCAAAATTTTATGCAAACACAATTTCTTTTGTTGTGCAAAAACCTACAAACACCTGCACCTTACTCTACCACAGGGCCACAGCCTTGCTACTCAAAGAGTGGTCCACAGACCATGACCTGCAGCATCAACATCACTCAGGCACTCGTTAGAAATGCTGAACTCCTGGGCCCACCAGCACCTGCTAAAGAAGAATCTGCATTTGAACTAGAATCCTAGGTGATTCACAGGCACTTTGAAGTTGGAGAAGTGCTGGTCTAGAGTATGTTTTCTCACATTCTCAATCTATCTTTGAGGCAGAGTCATTATTTGTGTTGGGAGCTGTCCTGCTCCTTGGAGGTGTTTAGCAGCATCCCTCAGACATTGCCAGATATGCCCGGGGGAAAGTACCACCTCTGGTTGGGACCACTGTCACAGAGTTTGAAAACTGGGAGCATCCTGAGAGAATGCAATCAACACCCATCCCTTTCTGCAATGATAACTTTGAGAAAATCACTAAATTCTTCAAGCCCCATTTCTCCATGGGGAATGGATTTCACTCTAGTGCTTCCTCACCGAATGGACTTTTATAAAAATTAAATCAGGCAACACCTATATGGTGCTAAACTTGGATTATAGTGTATAAAATTTCTAAATATATCTCTTACAATTAACAAACATTTTATAATTGACATTTTAAGTCATAGCCTGAAAGAAGTGTGGAATTCCTAATTGTTTGGTGAAACAGTCATGAAGCCAAGGAGTGAGGAGTCCAGGGTTTTATATTAAAGGAACAAACTTACCATCTTTGTTGAAAAAGGGAAAAGTAACACTCTAGAGATATCAGGGGTTGCATTTCCACTACAAGTCAAAGCTTTGAAGGACCCAAGGGACCAAGTCAGGATCAATTTCTCAGTCTTCGACAGGAGAAAATATTCCCTCAGGAGTGGGATAAGGTGCTGGGAGTTAGATCTCGGAAAGGCAGAAGAAGTCATAGAAAAAGAGTAAAAAAAAAAAAAATTTCTTCACCTGGCCTATCACCCAGTCTCCTAGTAACAGAAATTCAACAGGAAAATTTCCTTTCTGTCCACACTAGTGTCCCGCAGGGAAATCATGTAGTGCCTAAAGGTGGGAGGAACAAGAGGGAAATGTGCCTAATGAGCAGACCAAAGCAGCTGTAAATACCTCCTTGGTTGCAGTCCCACAGTGTGGGCAACCTCGGGATGAACAAGACCTGGTCGTTTCTTGTGCAGTCCTAAGTCTGGATGGGGCACTGAAGTTTGACCTATTCCCGCTCTCTTGTCTGGGGACAGAGCTTCATCCTCTATCATCTACCAATCAGACAGGTATTTTGATTTCCATGTAGAGAACTTCACCTCAGAGACCCCATCTAGATGAGTTTTACTGCCCAGTAGGGGCTGCAGGAGAAGGTCAAGAGAATGAAAGTCAAGAGCATTTAATTGAGGTCACCTGAGGGCCAGTCCAGCCTAGCTCAGAGCTGAGAGTTTGCTGTGACTGTTTGCTGGCTTGGTTAAGAGTTTTATTGATTGATTCATTTATGTATGTATGATGCTAAAAACAGAAGTGAACATGGAACTCAGAAATGCAAGGTTCAACATTAACAACTAAATCATAATAATGGAAACCTAGTTATAGGAGGGATGGGAAGCATATAATTAGAACATAAAACCAAGGATCTTTTCAATTAATCAGAGTACGAAAGTCAAGTATTAGCTGTGAAGGGATATACAGTTAAGTGAGGACATGTTTTTTCATGTTCAGGATGGGACATATTAGACTACATTTCCATACTGAGCAGAAAAATCCAGACAAAAGTATTTGTGCAGGTACATCTATGCAAGAGCGGTCCATGAAACATGCATATCACACTACCTCCTTTCTCTTGAGTATTCAAATGAAATTTTTGTATGTATTATGTGAAAAAAGGTATGCTGATGAGTTTCCTTTACAATTACCTCATTACCTGTGATCCTGAATATGTCCTAAATTAGCTAGCCACCCACTTTCTCCATTGAAAATTGTCTGTAGGAGTCCTTGGTTTTTGCATAGTGGAACCAGAGAGGTTTTATTCCTGTTTTTTAGTGCATTCTTTCAAGCAAAGATTTTCTGTTTATTTCACCAATTTAGCTACTTGCCATTTTGCCTTTTTATGTATGCGTAAACATATTTGTGCAGAATGTATGAGTGTATAAATTTTGTGTGGTAAATTCTGTGAGTTAGTCATATTCCTACCACTGTTTTTCTAGGTTTTTTTTCTGAAAGAATTGATCTGTCACCTTAATATTATTCACTTGTGAATACCTGTTTTCCAAACACTGAAAGTAAATGTACTTCTGCACACTTATTGCTCACAAATCACCCTTTGTACATATATTTCAACTAGTGTTCACATCTTTGTATTCCTTATTGTTCTTTTGGACTTTTATTATTGGATCTCTTTCTAAAATAGAAATGCCATCACTTGAAAGGGATTCTATTTTATGTTTGACTAAGAACCTTTACCTTCCATAAACATGCTTGTCCCATATCTCTTTATGTGACATGAAACTCAAACTTTAGATACCACTTTCTCTCCACATTAAAACACTTTTTTCAAGGATTTTATTTATTTATTTGACAGAGAGAGACACAGCGAGAGAGGGAACACAAGCAGGGGGAGTAGGAGAGGGAGAAGCAGGCTTCCCACTGAGCAGGGAGCCCGATGTGGGGCTCGATCCCAGGACTCTGGGATCATGACTTGAGCTGAAGGCAGATGCTTAATGACTGAGCCACCCAGGCGCCCCTAAAACACTTTTTCATACTCTCTTATTCCCGAGTCCTTGGCAATCTAATGTAGACTTGGACCCATGTCGAGTTCATTTAATTATTACTTTTTTTAAATTTTATTTTATTAGTTATGTTAATCACCACAGATTACATCATTAGTTTTTGATGTAGTGTTCCATGATTCATTGTTTTCGTATAACACCCAGTGCTCCATGTAGTACGTGCCCTCCTTAATACCCATCACCGGGCTAACCCATTCCCCACCCCCCTCTCCTCTAAAACCCATTACTCTTTTAAATCTTTTTGTTCAAAGTTGGTTTGGGGACTTCCTTCAATTTCATTTCAGACAGTTGATTTGAGCCACTGTGCTTCACCTAAGTGCAGTTTTATTTTACTGTTCTCTTTTCTTTCCAAAGTATTCATTTCTTTTAAAACTATTCTGTGCTATGCACACATACACATTCACACCCTTTCAATTTGAAAGTATAAAAAGACAGCTATGCATATTGTAAGTACTCTTTATGTTCTGGCACAGTCTTTCTTTCTAGCTTCTCTCCCCCCATCCTTCTGACTCAGGAGTACCTTCTACACGTCCCTCTAGTCAACCAGTGTAATCCTGATTCATTATTTCAACACTTACATGACATTTCATGGTGTGGCTGTGCCCTTTACACTTTTGATGGTCTTTCATATCTTTTTTTCTCATTAAATTACTATTATATCAAAATCTAAATATTTTTAAACACTTAAAACTATGTTTCTCAAACAAAAGTGATTTTGTCCCCCCAGCAGACATTGAGTAATGTTTGAAGACATTTTAGGCTGTCACACTGGGGAGGGGTGCTGGAGGCCAGCTCTAAACATCCTACAATGCACAGGATACATCTCACCACAGAGAAGGCTCTGGCTCTGAATGTCCATAGTGCAGAGACTGAGAAACCCTGGGTTAAAGAATATCTGTATTTTAAAAAATATTTTTAAAGTAATCTCTACACCCAACATGGGACTTGAATTTACAACCCTAAGCTCAAGAGTCCCATGCAATACAGACTGAACCAGCCAGGCACCCCAAAGAACATCTGTATTTTTAATATTTGTAACTGTCTTCAAAGCCTCCCCAAGATGCTGTAACATGTCACAATTCTGACAACAAAATTAGAAAGTATCCCTTTGCTAATTTTCAAAACTTGCCATCCCAATCAATGTGACACCCCTTTGAGTGTTTTTTCCGGGTGATGGGTATGAAAGAGATTTCTGTGGACTTTTTTAAACTATTAGTGAGCTTGAGCAAAGATTCCTATATTTGATCACCATGTTAATTTGTCTATTATCATTATGTGTCGACATATTATATGCCTAATTGTCTATATTTTCAGCATTTCAAATAATTGTTGTAAACCACAGTTTCTCTATTGACTTTTATTTTTAATTATAATTTTTTATTATGTTATGTGACTTTTAGTTAGATATATTTGGCCGTAGTATAGTCTTAAATTTTTAAAAAATATGTCTATCTTCCTAATTCTGAGTATTCGCCTTAATTATAATGGTTTGCCCTCCTGTGATTTTTATATGTAATTTCTAGATGTATATCTAGAATGGAATAGTTACTCCTAAACTAAGGTTTACACCTTCTGATTTTTGTGAGATGTGTGAGATAAGGAACCACTGCACTTCCTTCTACACAGAAAACTATTTGTGCCTACTTCCATTCAGCAATCCAATATTTGCCAACTAAATTCAAATGCAGCGTTGTCGTATTAATGGCCATACATAATGAGGCCTAATTCCTGATTCATTCAACATATACTAGAAGAGCATCTGCTATGTACCAGAAATTTCTAAGAACTTTATGTGTAATACTCTTCTATTTCAAGGTTTTGGGAAATTTTATTATTTGTCCATGTTGATTTTGTGGGATTACTGCTCTGTAGATCATGTTTCCATTAGTTCTCAAAACTCCCTTCAATACTGTTGGATACTGTTGTACTGAAACTGCTCTCTTTAACCTGGTTTTATCTCCTCTGGCATACTTTGAATTTCATAATGTCTCATTTTCTTGAATTTGTTCCTATATAAGTGCGTATACATCCACATCCATAAAGAAAAAGATGAACAGCACAGGTGAAGTTCTTGCTCCTTTGGTCCTTACGTAAGAGTGACAGACAATCCAAACAGAGAAAGACACGTATCATATGACCTCACTGATAGGAGAAATTCTTAATCGCAGGAAACAAACTGAGGGTTGCTGGAGTGGGGGGTGGGGTGGGAGGGATGGGGTGACTGGGTGATAGACACTGGGGAGAGTATGTGCTCTGGTAAGCGCTGTGAATTGTGCAAGACTGTTGAATCTCAGATCTGTACCTATGAAACAAATAATGCAATATATGTTAAAAAAAAAGAAGAAGAAGGTAGCAGGAGGGGAAGAATGAAGGGGGGGAAATCGGAGGGGTAGACGAACCATGAGAGACGATGGACTCTGAAAAACAAACTGAGGGTTCTAGAGGGGAGGGGGGTGGGAGGATGGGTTAGCCTGGTGATGGGTATTGAGGAGGGCACATTCTGCATGGAGCACTGGGTGTTATGCACAAACAATGAATCATGGAACACTACATCTAAAACTAATGATGTAATGTTTGGGGATTAACATAACAATAAAAAAAAGAGTGACAGACAATCACGCTGTGAGATAAATGTGAGTATGAGATAATGTCCTTGGATAAGTTGCATGAGAGAAAGAGGATAGACTGCCATGGGATGTGTAGGATTTTACAGAGTCTGGTGAGGTCTTTGCACGTTGGACAAGGAACAGAACCAATAGATGTAGATGTGGTCCTGGGACTTGTCAAGAAAGTGAATAAAACCCAAAGTCTAAGAATGACAAGTAAACACAAAAAGATGTCACATATGAAAAGTGATAAAGGGGCTTGCCCCATTCTCTATTGGACCAAATAAAAACCAACTGGTCAAATAAATATGGAAAAGGCACAGGAAAAATAAGTCTTATGCTATCTGATAATAAAAACATCAAATTTTGTGAAGTGTTGGTTTATTCTTTTTACTCATTTTTCTCTTGTGATGTTCAATCTGTAAGGTGTTTCACACCATAAAGATGTCACTACTTTTGTCTTTTGGACAATTTATTTTTGCTCTTTTATTATTTTTGCAGGGTATAAATGGGATAAAGCCAGGATGGGATGCCACCAGCAGCAAAGAAGCTTTTCTTCCTCAGTCTCTCAGGGCAACTGAGCTGATTAGATCAATTTATTCTTCATGTCCATATCATTTCTCCCCTCCTTTCCTCCTCTTTCTTTATCTATCTATCTATCATCTATCTATCTATCTATCTACTTATTGAACACAATTATTTATGTTTCTTTACACACAGGTCAAAAGTGGCCATTCCAAAATGGAACCCCAAGATGATTTGTCCCCAGAAAGCTATGAATAGGAATTTCTGGATACTATTTCTACATTCCTTATGGGAAGGGTAATATGATGTGTATGCATTCATATCATAAACAGTGTGTTAGGGAAAGCGGGGGGGTAGGGTGAGAAGGACATAGAGTAACACACACCAGGAGGACATGGTGTGCTGTGTTCTGTGTATGTTACACTGTGTGTGTGGGTGTGGGTGTGTGTGCACGTGCGTGTGGGCACCTTGATGAGTGAGAGCAGTCCTGAGAGCCAGGATACGTGGGCTTTTCCATTACAAGGTGACTCTTATAATACACAGCCCAAACTTAATCAACAGATGATACTGAGGAGGGATGTTCAATGGACCGGACCGTATTGCAACCAGATCATAAAGTGCAAGAGGTACATAGTGTGGACAAGGAACTCCCTGTGCCTTGAATTTGAAGCAGCTATGAGGTCACATAGTTCTATGAAATTCACTGCCAACTCCTCTCATCACTCCCTCAACATTGTCCATTCCCCTCAACACACTGGCTCTCTTCTGACCCTTGATTTTCTGACAGAAGCACTTCCTCAGAGCCTTTGCACTGGCTGTTCCATCTGCCAGGAAGACCTCCCACCATCCACCCTCTCTTCCATGAGGTCTCTGTTCAAAAGTCACCTTCTTAGCCAATCTTGACTGGACACCCAACATAACACCCCATTCACTCTCTCCCTTAAACAGCTTCTGTTTTTTCATAGCATCTGTCCCCATCTCATGATTATTTAATCTTTGTATATGCTTCCATCCTACCATCATCATTGAATTGTAGGGACTATTGCTTTTCAGCACCCTCTACTTTATGAGTAGAAATTTCTGAAACATGGTTGACACTCTATATATCCCTAAAGCACATTAAATACTTTCTTATTCAAACTGTACAATAACTGACCTTTTGGGGAACATCTGACGTTGTGCTGAAAATTCCTAATAAGAGAGGAAATAGGGATCCTGTAAAGGGGCCCAGATCCATTCACAAAATATTGATATTAGTAACTTGACTGGACAAATATAAATTTTATCATTTGAACATTATGAGAAATGTCCATTTGTGTTAAAATTATTCATGTTAGTTTCCCTGTACTGATAGTCACCTCCACCACATGGAACCAGGAAATGATACAGGAATTTCAGAGTTTCTTCTTCTGGGATTTTCAGAGGATCCAGAACTGCAGCCCCTCATATTTGGGCTTTTCCTCTCCATGTACCTGATCACCGTGTTTGGAAACATGCTCATCATCCTAGCTGTCAGCTCTGACTCTCACCTCCACACCCCCATGTACTTCTTCCTTGCCAATCTGTCCTTTGTAGACATCTGTTTCACCTCCACCACCATCCCCAAGATGCTGTGGAACATCCAGACTCAGAGGAAAGTCATAACTTACTTAGGCTGCATTGTGCAAATGTATTTTTTCATACTGTTTACAGGATTAGACATCTTTCTCCTGACTGTGATGGCTTATGACCGCTTTGTGGCCATCTGTCACCCCCTGCACTACATGGTCCTCATGAAACCCAGGCTCTGTGGACTGTTGGTTCTGGTGTCCTGGATCATAAGCATCCTGCATTCCTTGTTAGAAAGCTTAATGGTCTTGCAAGTATCCTTCTGTAGAAAGGTGGAAATTCCCCACTTCTTCTGTGAACTCAATCAAATGATCCAACTTGCCTGCTCTGACACCTTTCTTAATAACATAGTGGTGTATTTTGCAGTTGTGCTGCTGGGGGGTGCTCCCCTGGTTGGGGTCCTTTACTCTTATTCTAAGATAGTTTCTTCCATACTTGGGATCTCATCAGCTCAGGGCAAGTATAAAGCATTTTCCACCTGTGCATCTCACTTCTCAGTTGTCTCCTTATTTTATTGTACGGGCCTAGGAGTGTACCTTAGCTCTGCTGCTACCCAGAGCTCCCACTCAAGTGCAGTAGCCTCTGTGATGTACACAGTGGTCACACCCATGCTGAACCCCTTCATCTACAGCCTGAGAAATAAAGACATAAAGAAGGTTCTGATGAGATTCTCTGGGATGACAGCTCTAAAAGGGTCAACTGTCCTGGGCTGAAGAGGTGCCCGTATTGGCAGGGCCTGAGGCCTTAGACAAAAGTTGTGATTTATTTATGCAGATCATGGAAGTAGAACTTGTTTTCCTAATTTATTTTCTAGAATTTCTATCTTTTTGGTTTTGACCTCTCTGTATAATGTATGTAATTCACTTTATTAAGCTTTGTGATATCTCTGACACCCAAGAGATTTTCTGTTAGTCGTTTGTGTACTCTCTCAATGTTATTCCTAACCTTGGATGTAAACTATTTGGAAATTCTCGACTACTTCAAAGAACTACATGGATCTGTTAAGAATAATTTCTTCTCAAATGAAATATATCTTAGTGAGTATTTTTATTTTGTTTGACTGAGTACTACTCCTATGGAAAATCTATCTTGACAACCATAGTTATTTATAAGTTTATAAAAGAGAAAAATATGAGACCACTATGTTTCACTTTTGTGAACATCATTCCTTTGCATATCGCTACCTTAACTGCTCTTCCTGAGAATGCAGACTTTGACGTACCAGTGGTTATAGCTGATCATGGGGATTTTTCTACATATTAGGATCCTGTTACACAGCTTGTGTCCACCACCTCCCATAGTGACCGGCAAAAAAATGATAATAAAATACATATCTCCAAGTGGAATCTACTCAGAAAGACAAATGTGGAAAAACTACATTAACATAATATGGCTTTAGAGTCAAACTTGCTTTAAGGATGATGAAGCAAAATATTAAATCATACATTTATTGCTATGCAAAATATTTCTTTCTCAGGCACTTCCTCTACCTATTGAATTATGGAATATCAAGGTCCTTCTGTAAGGTGTATTTATTAATATGAACCTGGTGGCATGTTTAGGGTTTTATTTTTTATTTTGGGGGGATACTTTCTTTTTTTAATTTAATTTTATTTTATTATGTTATGTTAGTCCCCATACAGTACATCATTAGTTTTTGATGTAGTGTTCCATGATTCATTGTTTGCATATAACACCCAGTGCTCCATGCAATACTTGTCCTCCTTAATACCCATCACAGGGCTAACCCATCCCCCCATCCCCCTCCCCTCTAAGACCCTCAGTTTGTTTCTCAGAGTCCATAGTCTCTCATGGTTCGTCTCCCCCTCTGATTTCCCCCCCTTCATTTTTCCCTTCCTCAGCCGTCAGAAATGATGAATACCCAACTTTTACATCAACATGGATGGGACTGGAGGAGATTATGCTAAGTGAAATAAGTCAAGCAGAGAAAGTCAGTTGTCATATGGTTTCACTTATTTGTTTAGGGTTTTATTAAATTATGTTCTGGTTTCTGGGTGAACATTTCCAGTGCTACATACAAATATGATTCCTTCCATTTCTCTAAACAAAATATCCCCCACTATTTGAAATTTTGCCCTAATCTCTAAAGGTGTAGCAAATGAACAATATCATTATCATCCATTATATATCATCCTCATAATCACAGGATGACTCACCAGCAAGCTTGGATTCCTTTCCAATATGTGACTCAGAATCACAAGTTTTATGCACACATGCATGTCCTTCCCACCCTTCCATATTACCCCAAAGGGGCTTCAGTGGACTCATTTTTAATACAGTTGTGTGAAATAAACTTGAAGAACACAGTAATCATGAATGCTACCTTCAATTATCAGAATAAATGCCTAGAATAAAAAGGACCAGATAATTATAAATGCCCTCAGGTCTTTCTGATTTATTATATCAGTTAGCTGTTGCTGCATAGAAAGCCTCCTAAAACTAAATGGCTTACTACAATGTATTTGTTATCAAAGAGGTTGCAGGTTAGGGAGTTGTTCTGTACCCTGCAGGACTCCAAATGAGTCCTTATTCAGGTGTTGACAACTCATGGGTACATACTGAATGATTCCATTTCCATAGAACTCAAGAAGGTGCACAATGAATTCTAACTGCTTTGTTATACAATTGTTAGGATATAACCTCTCCAGCCTTCATTTTCTTCCGAAGGCAATGTGGAATCATGAACAAACTTGAAAGGATGTTGTGAGGAGAGATGGAATGTGTGCAAATACTTTGCAGTACAAAGAATGTTCAACACCAAGGGTTGGTGTATGTAAATGTATGTATATTCATGTGCATTTTATTTCAAGAAAACACACTCACATGCATGGATTACACGTATAAAGCTCATAACCCTCATTATAACTCATTATAACTCATCTATTGTGTTGAAAAAAAGCTTGAGAGAAACTTGGAGGGTAAAGAAATGAAAAGAATAAATGTTTGTGTTCACATAAAATAACTAGTAATGTTGAAATTAAGACAAAAAATTTAGAGTAGAACAGGTGGCCTTAATTTTCAGAATGCATTACATCTCCTATCTTAATGCCAGAGGGCTCAAAGACAAAACCATATTGACATTTATGCAAGGAGAACTCCTCTGTACTAGCCATAGGGCTGAATATCTCTAAAATGACTTTAGATTTTTCTTCTACTTGAGGTAGCATTTCAACAACAAAAAAAATGCCCTAAAGAAGAAGTCAAAGTCTCACTCTTTGCAGATGATATGATACTTTATGTGGAAAACCCAAAAGACTCCACCCCAAAACTGCTAGAACTCATACAGGAATTCAGTAAAGTGGCAGGATATAAAATCAATGCACAGAAATCAGTGGCATTCCTATACACCAACAACAAGACAGAAGAAAGAGAAATTAAGGAGTCGATCCCATTTACAATTGCACCCAAAACCATAAGATACCTAGGAATAAATCTAACCAAAGAGACAAAGGATCTGTACTCAGAAAACTATAAAATACTCATGAAAGAAATTGAGGAAGACACAAAGAAATGGAAAAACGTTCCATGCTCATGGATTGGAAGAACAAATATTGTGAAGATGTCAATGCTACTTAGAACAATCTACACATTCAGTGCAATCCCCATCAAAATACCATCCACTTTTTTCAAAGAAATGGAACAACTAATCCTAAAATTTGTATGGAACCAGAAAAGACCCTCCATAGCAAGAGGAATGTTGAAAAAGAAAAGCTAAGCTGGCGGCATCACAATTCCGGACTTCCAGCTCAATTACAAAGCTGTCATCATCAAGACAGCATGGTACTGGCACCAAAACAGATACATAGATCAATGGAACAGAATAGAGAGCCCAGAAATGGACCCTCAACTCTATGGTCAACTCATTTTTGACAAAGTAGGAAAGAATGTCCAATGGAAAAAAGACAGTCTCTTCAACAAATGGTGTTGGGAAAATTGGACAGCCACATGCAGAAGAATGAAACTGGACCATTTCCTTACACCACACACAAAAATAGACTCCAAATGGTTGAAGGACCTCAATGTGAGACAGGAGTCCATCAAAATCCTAAAGGAGAACACAGGCAGCAACCTCTTCGACCTCAGCCGCAGCAACTTCTTCCTAGAAACATCGCCAAAGGCAAGGGAAGCAAGAGCAAAAATGAACTATTGGGACTTCATCAAGATAAAAAGCTTTTGCAAAGCAAAGGAAACAGTCAACAAAACCAAAAGACAACCGACAGAATGGGAGAAGATATTTGCAAATGACATATCAGATAAAGGGCTAGTATCCAAAATCTATAAAGAATTCATCAAACTCAACACCCAAAGAACAAAGAATCCAATCAAGAAATGGGCAGAAGACATGAACAGACATTTTTCCAAAGAAGACATCCAAATGGCCAACAGACACATGAAAAAGTGCTCAATATCGCTCAGCATCAGGGAAATCCAAATCAAAACCTCAATGAGATACCACCTCACACCAGTCAGAATGGCTAAAATTAACAAGTCAGGAAATGACAGATGTTGGCGGGGATGCGGAGAAAGGGGAACCCTCCTACACTGTTGGTGGGAATGCAAGCTGGTGCAGCCACTCTGGAAAACCATATGGAGGTTCCTCAAACAGTTGAAAATAGAGCTACCATATGATCCAGCAATTGCACTACTGAGTGTTTACCCCAAAGATACAAAAGTAGGGATCCGAAAGGGTATGTTCACCCCGATGTTTATAGCAGCAATGTCCACAATAGCCACTGTGGAAAGAGCCAAGATGTCCATCGACAGATGAATGGATAAAGAAGAGGTGGTATATATATATACAATGGAATATTATGCAGCCATCAAAAGGAATGAGATCTTGCCATTTGCATCGATGTGGATGGAACTGGAGGGTATTATGTTGAGCGAAATAAGTCAAACAGAGAAAGACATGTATCATATGATCTCACTGATATGAGGAATTCTTAATCTCAGGAAACAAACTGAGTGTTGTTGGAGTGGGGGGTGGGGTGGGAGGGATGGGGTGACTGGGTGATAGACGCTGGGGAGGGTATGTGCTCTGGTAAGCGCTGTGAATTGTGCAAGACTGTTGAATCTCAGATCTGTACCTCTGAAACAAATAATGCAATCTATGTTAAGAAAAAAAAAAAGAAGAAGAAGAAGGTAGCAGGAGGGGAAGAATGAAGGGGGGAAATCGGAGTGGTAGATGAACCATGAGAGACGATGGACTCTAAAAAACAAACTGAGGGTTCTAGAGGGGAGGGGGGTGGGAGGATGTGTTAGCCTGGTGGTGGGTATTGAAGAGGGCACATTCTGCATGGAGCACTGGGTGTTATGTACAAACAACGAATCATGGAACAGTACATCTAAAACTAATGATGTAATGTAGGGGATTAACATAAGAATAAAAAAAAAAGTTAAAAAAATGCCCTTACCCAAGGAAGGTAAGTAAATGAATTGAGGGATTTAAATTCATTTTCTTCAAATAAAATTTTATGGGAAAAATGTCATTGCCTAGTTTCCTATTAGTGCTATTACCAATTACCACACTGAGGGTTTAAAAGAAACAAATTTAGGAGCACCTGGGTGGCTCAGTCATTAAGCGTCTGCCTTTGGCTCAGGTCATGATCCCAGGGTCCTGGGATTGAGCCCTGCATTGGGCTCCCTGTTCAGCAGGAAGCCTGCTTCTCCCTCTCCCACTCACCCTGCTTGTGTTTCCTCTCTCTGTCAAAGAAATAAATAAAATCTTTAAGAAAAGAGGGGCGCCTGGGTGGCTCAGTTGGTTAAGTGACTGCCTTCAGCTCAGGTCATGATCCTGGAGTCCCGGGATCGAGTCCCGCATTGGGCTCCCTGCTCGGCAGGGAGTCTGCTTCTCCCTCTGACCCTCCTCCCTCTCATGCTCTCTGTCTCTCATTCTCTCTCTCTCAAATTAATAAATAAAATCATAAAATCTTTAAAAAAAGAAAAGAAAGAAAAAAAGAAACAAACAAATTTATGCTCTTGCAGTCCTGGAAGTCAAAACCAAAAATAAGTCTCACGGGGCCAAAATCAAGATGACTCTGCAAGAAACAGAGAGCATGAATTCCTCCTGCCTAGATACACGATTCTGGGTCAACATTTTTTCTCCACAAAAATGCATGTCATTCTAAACTCTACTCAGTACCTGAACAGGATCTTCATTATAGTCATTTATTTTGAAAGATTTGTTTATTTTTTTGAGAGAGAGAGAGCAAGGGGGAGCAGAGGGATAGGGATGGGGACTTCTCCAAAGAAGACATAAAAGTGGCCAACAGACACATGAAAAAATGCTTCACATCACTGGGCATCAGGGAAACCCAAATCAAAACCACAATGAGATACCACCTCACATGGGTCACAATGGCTAAAATTAACAAGTCAGGAAACAACAGATGTTGGCAAGAATGTGGAGAACAGGGAACCCTTTTAGACTGTTGGTGAGAATGCAAGCTGGTGCAGCCACTCAGGAAAATAATACAGAGGTTCCTCGAAAAATTGAAAATAGAGCTACCCTATATACCCACTACTGGGTATATACCCCAAAGATACAAATGTAGTCATTCAAAGGGGCACATGCGTCGCAATGTTTATAGCAGCATTGCCCACAATAATCAAACTATGTGGAGAGCCTAGATGTCCATCGATAGATGAATGAATAAAGAATATGTGAGATATAGTATTACACACACACACACACACACACACACTGGAATACTACTCAGCCATCAAAAAATGAAATCTTGCCATTTGCAATGACGTGGATGGAACTAGGTGGTATTATGCTAAGTGAAATAAGTCAATCAGAGAAAGACAATTATCATATGATCTCATGGATACATGGAATTTAAGAAACAAAACAGAGGAAAACAGGGGAAGAGAGGAAAACATAAAACAAGACGAAACCAGAGAGGGAGACAAATCATAAGAGACTCTTAATCATAGGAAACAAACTAAGGGTTGCTGGAGGGAAAGGAGGTGGGGGGATGGGGTAACCAGGTGATGGACATTGGGGAGTGTATGTGCTATAATGAGCACTGGGGATTAAATAAGACTGATGAATCACTGACCTCTACCTCTGAAACCAATAATACATTATATGTTAATTAATTGAATTTAAATAAATAAGTAAATAAAAAGACTCTGAGAAAAGATTTTTTTAAATAATTTTTTAAAATTTGAGTGTGATTAACACACAATGTTACATTACTTTTGAGTGTACAACACAGTGATTCAACAAGTTTAAACATTATGCCATTCTCACAATGTGTTGAGCTGCCATCTGTCACCACACATGCTATGATGATACCATTGACTGTATTCCCAAGGCTGTGCCTTTTATTCCTGTGACTCATTCATTCCTTAACTGGAAGCCTCTATCTCCCACTCCCCTTCATCATTCTGCTTTTCACTTGTTCATTTACTGTTTTAAAAACCAGTACCAAGCTATTCTTACAGTCAAACAAAATAATTACCCAAACAGTGATACAAGGCAAGCTGTCGACATCATATTTTCTCCCCTAAAAATGTAAAATTGCATCCAAATTCTAGGAGTTAAGTCTCCTATGAGCATGTAATCATGGGCCTCCGTTTTAATACTATCATTTTGTATCCTGTTTTTAAAGAAACAAAAAATCAGTTCGAAAATCTTTGTGGAAGAAAAGTGGGGAGAAAGATCTAATAAGCTCAGGTGGCCCCTAGAAATGGTGAGGAGGAGCAAACGTCCTTGGTTCTGGCAACACTCCAACCCCAGTTACAACACCCTGATGCCCAGAACAATAAAGCAGCAAAGAGCAATTTGTCCAAAAGAAACAGTACATTATCAAGACATCTGACTGATTGAACATCCCACCAGAATAACAAGCAAAAGGAAGACACCCACAATTCACAAAAGGAAATAACACACAGTTTGACAAAAGTGGAGGATTTTAAGATTATTTGCTAAAAGAACTTTTCTAAATGATATAAAATGCAAAACTTTTATAATAAGGAAGTCATGTTTTCAATTTTGGACCTAAGCATGTTTGCTATTTGTACTTGGAGAGCCAACCAAACTATTCTAAATGTTAGTATATTCTCTCAAATAGTAGGGCTAGAACGGTCAATCCTCCTAACGTGGTTGACAGATTTAGTGAATATACGGAATGACCTTAGCATAGTTTCTTCCTCTTGATAATGAGTGCTTATCACTGGTGATGAGATTTGGCTGAGTTTTTTCTTCTCTCCAATGTCCTCAACACTTCGCCACCTCTGGGTCCCCAGTTCCACAGCCTTCTTTCAATCCCTTGTCATCTCTACACCTACCAAAGGCTGGCACCCTCTAGCCAATATTCACATTTACCTAGAGAGATCTTTATTGCATTTAATATACTGTCCAATTCCCCAACATAACCCCTTCCTGGTGACTCCCTGCTGGAGGCTGAACCCCAAATTCCATAGCTTCCAACCCTTGGCTTGCCTCCCCTAATCGACCCACCAGCTTCTCACTCCCGCAGCCTCACACACATTGATTTCACAGTGAACTTGCATTGTAGCTTCACCTGAAGCCACAGTCCTAAGGCTCAGAGCCTCCATACACCTGCTGCCCTCTGCTAGGAGTCACCCACTGGTCTATTTGGGCTGATTCACCTCCTGTCTATCTTCACTATCCCATCACCTCTTTCAGCCTATAAGGAGTGATTACCTTCATGAATCTTTGTTTTTGTTTGTTTGTTTGTTTATTTTTTAACATTCCCACAGAAAAAGGACACTTTCTCTTGCAATGATATAGATGTAGGGGTTACCACTGTGTACATTTTTCAAATTCTATGTATGTTTCCCTGCTTGACTGCGAGTGCATGTGGCCTGTTATACATACTCCCACCCTTTACCCCCAGATGTAGTTTGGTTGGGAATAGTAGGAATAAATATATTGTGTCGTATGTTTAAGTGAAATAAGTCAGTCAGAGAAAGACAAATATCATATGATTTCATTCATACGTGGAATTTAAGAAACAAAACAGATGAACATAGGGGAAGGGAAGGAAAAATAAAATAAGATGAAAATTCCCTCTGCTCAGCGGGGAGCCTGCTTCTTCTTCTCCCTCTGCCTGCCTCTCTACCTACATGTGCTCTCTCTCTCTGACAAATAAGTAAATAAAATCTTTTTTAAAAAAAGATGAAAATTGACAGGGAGGCAACCCCTAAGAGATGCTGAACTCTAGGAAACAAACTGAGGGTTGCTGGAGGGGAGGTCAGTGGGGGGAAGAGATAATTGGGCGATGGGCATTAAGGAAAGCACTTGATGTAATGAGCACTGGGTATTATATGCAACTGATGAATCATTAAATTCTACCTCTGAAACTAATTTTATAAAATTGTGAAATTAGCTTAAGCCTAAATTGGTTTCAAGACAGGAGAATGAGAAAACACAAATCCTATAAAATAAAAAGCTGTTATATTATAAAAGTGGAATCAAAATCAATAAGAAGTGGTGCCTGGGTTACTCAGTGGGCTAATCATCCAACTCTTGATCTCGGCTCAGGTCTTGATCTCAGGGTTGTGAGTTCAATCTCCGCCTTGGGATCCGCACTGGGCATGGAGCCTACTAAAAACAAAGAAAAGAACCCACCAAATTTCTTTTCTACTCAAAAGCTTTCATTAAATCAATACATTTTTATTTTCTGGTTCTGACTGTATTTAACAACCCACCCATTTGTTTTCCACTCAACAAATATTCACTGAGCATAAACTCCATCCTGAGAACTGTACTAGGCACTGCAATTTCAAAGATAGGTAAGAGACAGTTCTGAAATTCAAGGAATCTATAATGTGGATGAATAGAGAAATTTATTTTTTTTAAAGATTTTATTGATTTATTTGACAGGGAGAGACACAGTAAGAGAGGGAACCCAAGCAGGGGGAGTGAGAAGCAGTCTTCCCACCAAGCAGGGAGCCTGATGTGGGGCTCGATGCGAGGACCCCAGGATCATGACCTGAGCCAAAGGTAGACGCTTAACAACTAAGCCACCCAGGAGCCCCTGAATAGAGAAATTTAGTAAAGCTGATGTCACTGGAAGGAAAGTGAATCAGATCAGGATAAAAAGGAGGGGGAGTCAAATCTTTGAGTTGATTTTATTTACGTGACCTGAGAAAACATCTCTGCAAATGAGTTTTTGGGACATTTCCAGAATAGGCACACATCCCATCACTCTGAAGATAGATATTAAATACGTGGGATTTAAGTTTTTTTTTTTTTTTAAGAAATCCAAACCATTACTGAAAATTACTGAGAAAATACCAGCTTGTATACATACCAAGTAAAGCAATTGGTTATAAAGTGAAAAAGGGAACCCAAGATATACCCTGAAGGAAAACAGAGAAAACAAGGAAGACCCAAGGAGAGAACTGCTTTAAAATATGTACACCTGGGGAAAAAATAAAAATATTGGGTGAAGGAAGCCAGGTGCTCTGGGCCTCCATATTGTGTGCCCAGCTACTCAAGAGAGTCCTATAATGGTTCTGACACTGAGAGTCACCACCCTGCCAAGGAGCCTGCTCAGGGCCCCCTTCACTTCCTTGTTCCTCAAGCTGTAGATGAAGGGATTCAGCATGGGGGTGACAATGGTGTACATCACCGAGGCCACCAGACTCGTCCTGGAGGATGAAGTTGCTGCAGAACTGAGGTAGACCCCAAGCCCTGTGCCATAGAACAAGGAGACCACCGAGAGGTGAGACCCACACGTGGAAAAGGCTTTGTACTTGCCCCTGGCTGATGAAATTCTCAGGATGGAGGAGAAAATCTGAGAATAAGAAAAGAGGATCCCAGAGAGAGGAAAAATACCTAGGACAATAGTCACAAAATATACCACTAAGTTATTGATGAAGGTGTCAGAACAAGCGAGCTTCAGGACTTCAGGAAGATGGCAAAAAAAGTGTGGAATTTCCATGTTTGTGCAGAAGGACAGCTTCAAAAGGGTCAAGGTCTCGAGCAGAGAGCCCATGACACTGATGCACCAGGATCCCAAGGCCAGCATCCCACAGAACTGGGGGTTCATGATGACTGAGTAGTGCAGAGGGTGACAGATGGCCACAAAGCGGTCATAGGCCATCACGGTCAGGAGTAAATTGTCCACGCATCCAAACACAAAGAAAAAAAATGTCTGGCTGAGGCAGCCTGCATAGGTGATAACTTTTCTCTGAGTCTGGATGTTCAGCAGCATCTTGGGGACGGTGGTGGAGGTGAAACAGATGTCAGCAAAGGACAGGTTGGAGAGGAAGAAGTACATGGGTATGTGGAGTTGGGAGTCTGAGCAGATGGCCAGGATGATGAGCAGGTTCCCAGTGAATGCGGCCAAGTATATGCACAGGAACAGCCCAAAGAGCAGGCACTGAATCTCCGACTTTGCTGAAAATCCCAAGAGGAGAAATTGCGAAGCATGTGTTTGATTTCCTGATTCCATATGGGTGATATAACTAGAAGGAACAAGGAAAAAATCAGCATTCAATGACCACCACAGTGACAGCACAGAAATGTGATTGTCTTTAATTTCCAGTGAATGGACTAATAAAGTACTACCCTGCTTTTGCCTCAGTTGGGGAATTTGAAATGCCTCCATCCTTCCCTTGGCTGCCACTACCGTCTGGAAATGTAGTCCTAGTTCCAGAGCAGTCATTTCCTTTATAGCCCAGCTACTCAGAGTGTGGTCCGTGGACCAGCAGGAAAAACATCGCCCAGAGCTTCTTTGAATGCAGAGTCCCAGGCCACATTCAGACTTGCTGAATCCAAATACACATTGTGACAAGATCACAGTGGTTTCCCCTGCTCATTCATGACTGAATTAGTGCTGGTCTAGATCATCTGTGGGTTTCAATCCTTCATCTTTTATCTCCTAATTTTTATTTTCCTCTACACCTTCCCTCAAACAACCTTACTTCATATGTAGGCCAAAATGGGAAGTTGATAATTAGGGTGTTTTCATGCCATGTAGGTGGAGTTAATAATTTTCATACATTGGTCTTAATTGTTCTGAACACTGTGCATGAATCCTATATTTAGTTTTTCAAAGCAAATATCAATAACTTTCACAATGCTTTGCATTGCTTACATGACCAGATTACATTATTTTGCATGTTCATTTTGTGACACTGTTCTTTGACATTGGAACATCTGCCAGCCATTGTGCCTTCTTTCTTTCATTTTTGAGTAGAATTTCTTTAAATAGCATATTTAGAAGTAAATAAGCACCACATAATATGTTGATGGTATACTTGGGCATGTTTTGTTTTTAATACTAGGATTCCAAATCCTGCACATTTCATGACTCCAAGTCAAGGTTCTTCACACTCTGCAGGGCTGCCTCAGGCAGTGCTTCACAAATAAGAGGAAAGGCTAACATTGGAATAAAGCAGAACCCAAGAGGTGAGCAGACATGAGGAAGGGTCAGTTCTTGCTGCAGGAGGACAGGGTCCCTGCAATGATGCTCTGAGAACAGAAGAAAGAAGAGCTGAGAAGGAATGAGGAGCAAGAATCCTCTTCAGACATGAAATGTACAAAAGTTGGAATCAATCCGATTTCACTAACTCATCAACCTATTTCCCCAGAAGACATGGTTAATAAAAGCTCTCCTTCCCTTCACACCATTTTCCCAGAGTACTTACTGGACTGCTCTGGCTTCCCCCGATGCCTCACTCAATGACTCTACAGGTCCTTCCTTCCAAGAATGATTGATGCAGAAAGGACAAAAATTGGGGGTCAGGCACTGGTTCTTTGGAGTGGTTGGACATCTCAGAGAGGCACGGAGAGAATGCTCTTAGCCTGTGGCTGATGAGCAGCAGGTGACCCCTGCAGAGGGGGATTCAGGGACTGAACTTCAGAACTCCTTATTAAATAAATTCACTTCATGTTGCTCAATTCTCTAAGCAATTAAGCTCTCCTAAAGCCAAGGGACCATAAATAAAGGAAAATTTTCTGCCACTTCAGTCCCCAGGTGCATATTCTCTTTCTACCAATGGGTCCATCACCCCTGGAATGGACATTTCTCCAATGTATATAACCACTCATGCAGGCACATCAAAAAGATCATGCTGTAAGACTGTTGAATCACAGACCTGTACCTCTGAAACAAATACAACATTATATGTTTAAAAAAAGAAGAAGAAGAAGATAGCAGGAGGGGAAGAATAAAGGGGGGGAAATCAGAGGGGGAGATGAACCATGAGAGACAATGGACTTTGAGAAACAAACTGAGGGTTCTAGAGGGGAGGGAGGAGGGGGATGGGTTAGCCTGGTGATGGGTATTAAAGAGGGCACGTTCTGCATGGAGCACTGGGTGTTATATGCAAACAATGAATCATGGAACACTACATCAAAAACTAATGATGTAATGTATGGTGATTAACATAACATAATAAAAAAAAAATCATGCTGTGAGCCTCTGAGCTGCTTCTCCAGTGTCTGATTCAGAGATATAGTATGTCACCTAACCACATCCATCCCAACTAGGATCCTCCCTGGAACTTCATTCTGACTTCTATTTTGAAAACTTCAAAGACACAGATGTAGTGAAAAGAAGGGCCATGTGCACCCCAATGTTCATAGCAACGATGTCCGCAATAGCCAAACTGTGGAAAGAGCCGAGATGCCCTTCAACATATGAATGGATAAAGAAGATGTGGTCCATATATACAATGGAATATCACTCAGCCATCAGAAAGGATGAATACCCAACTTTTACATCAACATGGATGGGACTGGAGGAGATTATGCTAAGTGAAATAAGTCAAGCAGAGAAAGTCAATTATATGGTTTCACTTATTTGTGGAACACAAGGAATAGCATGGAGGACATTAGGAGAAGGAAGGGAAAAATGGGGGGTGGGAATTGGAAGGAGAGATGAACCATGAGAGACTATGGACTCTGAGAAACAAACAAGGTTTTAAAGGGGAGGAGGGAGGGGGGATTGGTTAGCCTGGTGATGGGTATTAAGGAGGGCACGTACTGCATGGAGCACTGGGTGTTATACGAAAACGATGGATCGTGGATCACCACATCAAAAACCAATGATGTATTGTATGGTGACTAACATAACATAATAAAATTTTTAAAAAACAAAACTTCAGACAGATTCTGAAGAAAATGCCTGTATCATTGTATCTGGTGGATGGTAAATTTTTTGGATACAGAGCTAGAGTTTCCTTTATACATGTTCCCCAAATCCAATTATTCAAGTTTTTCATTTGGGGTAAGTTTATTCACGTCTTTAAATTCATTCACATCATTCACATCACATCTTTCATCTGGGGTAAATTCATCACATCAAATTTCTTGCTATATACTCAGGTAGGCTACTCAGAGCATTCCTTTCCAATGGGAATGAGTACTTTGTGTGTTTTTTGTGGGGTTTTTTTTGTTTGTTTGTTTATTCGAGTATAGTTGACACACAATGTTACATTAATTTTAGGTGTACAACATAGTGATTTGACAAGTTTATACACTATGCTACCATCTGTCCTGATACATAACTCTTACAATATAATTGACTGTATTCCTTACACTGTGCCTTTTATTCTCATAACTTATCCATCCCATAACAGGAAGCCTGTACTTCCCTCTCCCCTCTACCCACTCTGCCCATCCCGCCACACTCCTCTTCTCTAGAAATCATCAGTTTGTTCTCTGTATTTATAGGTCTGATTCTGCTTTTTGCTCATTCATTTTTTTAGATTCCACTTATGAGTGGAATTGCATGGTAATTGTCTTACTCAGTCTGATTTAATTCACTTAGCATAATATCTTCTAGGTCCATAAATGTTGTCTCAAATGGCAGGATCTCATCTTTTTTTTTATGGCTGAGAAATATTCGTGCATGTGTGTGTGTGTGTGTGTGAGTGTGTACCACATTTTCCTTGTCCATTTGTCTATGATAGATACTTAGGTTGCTTCCATATCTTAGTTATTGTAAATAATGAAGAAGTAAACATAGGGGTGCATATATTTTGTCAAGTTAGTGTTTTTGTTTTCTTTGATAATGGTAGTGGAATTATTGGATCATATGGTAGCTTCTATTTTTAAGTTTTGAGGAAACTTCAAACTGATTCCACAGTGGCTATACCAGTTTGCATTCATTCCAACAGTGTGTAAGGTTTCCTTTTTCTCCACATCCTCACCAACAATTGTTGATTCTTCTGTTTTTTATTTTAGCCATTCTGACAGGTGTGAGGTGGTATCTAATTGTGGTTTCCATTTGCATTTCCCTGATGATGTTGAGCACATTTTCATGTGTCTGTTGGCTATCTGTAGGTCTGTATTAAAAAAATATTTACTCAAGAGTCCCTGCTCATTTTTAATTAGATTATGTGGGGTTTTTTGTTGTTGAGTTGTAGGAGTTCCCTGTGTATTTTAGATATTAACCCCTTATCAGATATATCATTTGCAAATATCTTCTCCCATTCAGTAGGTTGTCCTTTTGTGTTATTGATTATTTCCTTTACTATGTAAAAGCTTTTAATTTTGATGTTGTCCCAATAGTTTGTTTCTGCTTTTGTTTCTCTAAGCTTAGGAGACTTTTCTAGAAAAATGTTGCTACAGCTGATGTCAGAGAAATTACTGCCTGTGTTCTCTCTAGGATTTTTATGGTTTCAGGTCTCACATTTAGGTCTTTAATCCATTTTGAGTTTATTTTTGTGTATGTAATTAGAGAATGTTCCAGTTTCAATCTTTTACATGTAGCTGTCTAGTTTTCCCAGCAACATTTATTAAGAAGATTGTCTTGTCCCTGTATTATTGCCTCTTTTGTCAAGATTAATTGACCATATAATCACAGGTTTATTTCTGGGGTCTCTAGTCTGCTCCATTGACATATGTGTCTATTTTTGTGCCAGTACCATACTGTTTTGATTACTACAGCTTTGTACTATACCTTGAAATCTGGCATTGTGATAACTCCAGTTCTGTTCTACTTTCTCAGGATTGCTTGACTATTCAGGGTCTTCTGTGGTTCCACATGAATCTTAGTATTATATATTCTAGTTTTGTGAAAACCACTCTTGGTATTTTGATAGAGATTGCATTAAATCTGTAGATTGCTTTGGGTAATATTGACATTTTCACAATATTAATTCTTCCAATCCATGAGCATGTTATTTCTTTCCATCTGTTTGTATCATCTTCAATTCCTTTCATCAGTGTTTTAGAGGGTTTTTTTTTTGTTGTTGTTGTTTTAAAGATTTTATTTATTTATTCGACAGAGAGAGACATAGCGAGAGCAGGAACACAAGCACTGGGAGTGGGAGAGGGAGAAGCAGGCTTCCCGCAGAGCAGGGAGCCCAATGTGGGACTCGATCCCAGGATCCTGGGATCATGACCTGAGCCGAAGGCAGACGCTTAACGACTGAGCCACCCAGGCGCCCTGTTTTAGAGTTTTTGAAGTACAGGTCTTTTACCTCTTTGGTTAAATTTATTCCTAAGTATTTTATTCTTTTTGGTGCAATTGTAAATGGTTTTTTTTTTTTTTTATTCAAAACTTTTTTTTTTCTTTCACCTACTTCATTTTTAGGGCATAAAAATGTTACTAATTTCTGGGCATTGATTTTGTATCTTGCACTTTACTGAATTTGTTTATGACTTCTAGTAGATTTTGATAGTCTTTAGGATTTTCTATGCATAAAATCATGTCATCTCCAAATAGTGACAATTAAACATTTTTTCCCAATATGGATGTCCCATATTCCTTTTTCTTGTCTGATTGCTGTGGCTAGGATTTCCAGCACTATGTTGAATAAAAGTGGTGAGAGTGGGCATCTTTGTCTTGGTCCTGACATTGGAGGAAAAGCTCTCAGTTTTTCACCATTGAGTTTGATGTTAGCTGTGGGTTTTTCATATATGACCTTTATTATGTTGAGATATGTTCCATCTATCCCTACTTTGTTGAGAGAGTTTGTCAGGAATGAATGTTGATTCTTGCCAAATGCTCTTTCTGCATCTATTGAGATAATCATGAGTTTTAGCCTTCATTTTGTTGATGTGGTGTATGACACTGATTGATTTGCAAATATTGAAACATCCTTGCATCCCTGAAATAAATCCCATCTGATCATGGTGAATGATTTCTTTTTACTATATTGTTATATGTGGTTTGCTAATATTTTGTTGAGAACTTATGTATCTATTTTTATCAAGGATATTGGTCTGTGGTTCTCTTTTTCTGTGATGTCTTTGTCTGGTTCTGGTATCAGGGTAAGCCTGGCCTTACAATGTATTTGGAAGCTTTCCTTCCTTTTCTGTGTTGTGGAATATTTTGAGGAGAATAGGTATTAACCCTTCATTATTATTTTTCTTTCAATGTCTGGTAGACCACCTGTGAATCCATCTGGTATGGAACTTGTACTTTTGGGTGGTATTATGATTACCAATTCAATTCTGTTACTTATAACAGGTCAGTTCAAACTTTCTATTTCTTCCTGGTTCTGTTTTGGGAGATTGTATGATTCTCAGACTTTATCCATTTCTTCTAGGTTGTCCAATTTGTTGGCATATAATTTTTTTTTAGTATCCTGTTATAGTTCTTTTTATTTCTGTGGCATCAGTTGTTACTACTCCTTTCTCATTTCTGATTTATGTAGTTGTGTCCTTTCTCCTTTTCTTCTTCTTTTTTAAGAATTCATTTATTTATTTACTTATTTATTTATTTATTATGTTATGTTATGTTAGTCACCATACAGTATATCATTAGTTTTTCATGTTGTGTTCCATGATTCATTGTTTATGTATAACACCAAGTGCTCCACGCAATATATGCCCTCCTTAATACCCATCACTAGGCTCACCCATCCCCCCACTCCCCTCCTGTCTAAACCCCTCAGTTTGTTTCCTTAAGTCCATAGTCTCATGGTTTCCCTTGCCATCTGATTTCTCCCCCTTCTTTTTTCCCTTCTTTCTCCTAATGTCCTCCATGCTATTCCTTATATTCCACATATAAGTGAAACCATATGATAATTGACTTTCTCTGCTTGACTTATTTAACTTAGCATAATCCCCTCCATTTCCATCCATTTCGATGAAGATAGTGGGTATTCATCCTTTCTGTGGCTGAGTAATATGCCATTGTATATATGGACCACATCTTTATCCATTCATCTGCTGAAGGGCATCTTGGCTCCTTCCACAGTTTGGCTATTGTGGACATTGCTGCTATGAACATTGGAGTGCATGTGGCCCTTGTTTTCACTACATCTGTACCTTTGGGGTAAATACCCAGTAGTGCAATTGCTGGGTCATAGGGTAGCTCTATTTTTAACTTTTTGAGGAAACTCCACACTGTTTTCCAAAGTGGTTATACCAACTTGCACTCCCACCAACAGTGTAAGAGGGTTCCCCTTTCTCCACATCCTCTGCAACATTTGTTGTTTCTTGCCTTGTCAATTTTTGCCATTCTAACTGGTGTAAGGTGGTATCTCATTGTGGTTTTGATTTTAATTTCCCTGATGGCTAATGATGTTGAATATATTTTCATGTGTCTGTTAGTCATTTGTATGTCTTCTTTGGAGAAGTGTCTGTTCATGTCTTCTGCCCATTTTTTGACTTGATTATTTGTTTTTTGAGTGATGAGTTTGAAACATTCTTTATATATCTTGGATACCAGCCCTTCATCTGTAGTGTCATTTGCAAATATATTCTCCTGTTGCGTGGGTTGCTTTTTTGTTTTCTTGAATGTTTGCTGTGCAGAAACTTTTTACGTTGATGAAGTCCCAAAAGTTCAATTCACTTTTGTTTCCCTTGCCTTTGGAGGCACATCTTTTTTTTTTTTTTTTTAAATTATGTTATGTTAGTCACCATACGATACATCATTAGTTTTTGATGTAGTGATCCATGATTCATTGTTTCATATAACACCCAGTGCTCCATGCAGTACATGCCCTCCTTAGTACCCATCACCAGGCTAACCCATCCCCCCACCCCTCTCCCCTCTAAAACCCTGTTTGTTTCTCAGAGTCCATACTCTCATGGAGTCATGTCTTGAAAGAAGTTGCTGTAGCCAATGCCAAAGAGGTTACTGCCTATGTTCTCCTCTAGGATTTTGATGGATTCCTATCTCACATTGAGGTCTTCCATCCATTTTGTGTTTATCTTTGTGTACGGTGTAAAAGAATGGTCGAGTTTCATTCTTCTGTATATAGCTGTCCAATTTTCCCAGCACCATTTATTGAAGAGACTGTCTTTTTTCCATTGGATATTTTTTCCTGGTTTGTCAAAGATTATTTGACCATAGAGTTGAGGGTCCATTTCTGGGCTCTCTATTCTGTTCCATTGATCTATGTGTCTGTTTTTGTGCCAATACCATGCTGTCTTGGTGATCACAGCTTTGTAATACAGCATGATATCAGGAAACATGTTGCCCTTAGCTTTGTTTTTCTTTTTCAACATTTCCTTGGTGATTCAGGGTCTTTTCTGGTTCCATAGAAATTTTAGGATTGTTGGTTCCAGCACTTTGAAAAATGTCATTGGTATTTTGATTGGGATGGCATTGAAAGTATTTATCGCTCTGGGCAGCATAGACATTTTCACCAGGTTTATTCTTCTGATCCATGAGCATGGAATATTTTTCCATCTTTTTGTGTCTTCTTCAATTTCTTTCATAAGTGTTCTGGAGTTTCTAGAGTATAGATCCTTTACCTCTTTGGTTAAGTTTATTCCAAGGTATCTTATGGTTTTTGGTGCTATTGTAAATGGAATCGATTCCCTAATTTCTCTTTCTACAGTTGCATTGTTAGTGTATAGGAAGGCAACTTATTTTTGTGCATTGATTTTGTATCCTGCCACGTTACTCAATTGCTGGATGAGTTCTAGTAATTTGGGGGTGGAGTCTTTTGGGTTTTCCACATAAAGTATCATGTCGTCTGTGAAGAGAGAGTTTGACTTCTTCTTTGCCAATTTGAATACCGTTTATTTGTTTTTGTTGTCTGATTGCTGTTGCTAGGACTTCTAGTACTATGTTGAACAATAGTGGCAAAAGTGGGTATCCTTGACGTGTTCCTGATCTTAAGGGAAAGGCTCTCAGCTTTTCCCCATTGAGAATGATATTTGCTGTGGGCTTTTCATAGATGGTTTTTATGAACTTGAGGAATGTTCCCTCTATCCCTACACTCTGAAAAGTTTTAATCAGGAAAAGATGCTATATTTTATCAAATGCTTTTTCTGCATCAGTTGAGAGGATCATTGGTTCTTTTCTCTTCTCTTATTAATGTGTTCTACCCCATTGGTTGATTTGCAGATGCATCCCAGGAATAAATCCCACTTGTCGTGATGGATAATCCCTTTAGTGTACTGTTGGATCCTATTGGCTAGGATCTTGTTGAGTATTTTGGCATCCTTGTTCTTCAGGGATTTTGGTCTATAATTCTCCTTTTTGATGGGGTCTTTGCCTGGTTTTGGTATCAGGGTAATGGTGGCCTCATTGAATGAGTTTGGATGTTTTCCTTCTGTTTCTATTTTTTGAAACAGCTTCAGAAGAATGGGTATGATTTCTTCTTTAAATGTTTGGTAGAATTCCCCTGGGAAGCCATCTGGCCCTAGACTCTTGGTTTGTAGGAGGTTTTTGATTACCGCTTCAATTTCATTACTGGTTATTGTTCTATTCAGATTATCTATTTCTTCCTGTTTCAGTCTTGGTGGTTTATAAGTTTCCAGGAAGGCATCCATTTCTTCCAGGTTGCTTAATTTGTTGGCATATAGTTACTGGCAATCATTTCTAATTATTGTTTCCATTTCCTTGGTGTTAGTCATGATCTCTCCCCTTTCATTCATGATTTTCTTAATTTGAATCCTTTCTCTTTTCTTTTGGATAAGTCTGACCAGTGGTTTATCAATCTTATTAATTCTTTCAAAGAACTAGCTTATAGTTTCATTGATTTGCTCTACTGTTTTTCTGGTTTCTATTTCATTGAACTCTGCTCTAATCTTTATTATTTCTCTTCTCCTGCTTGGGTTAGGTTTTATTTGCTGTTCTTTCTCCAGCTCCTTTAGGTGTAAGGTTAGCTTGTGCATTTGGGATTTTTCTAGCTTATGAGAGAGGCTTGAATGGCTATGTATTTCCCTCTTAGGACTGCCTTTGCAATATCCCATAAGTTTGGGGCTGAAGTGTTTTCATTCTCATTAGTTTCCATGAATTGTTTAAGTTCTTCTTTAATCTCCTAATTGACCCAATAATTCTTTAGCAGGATGCTTTTAACTTCCAAGTGTTTGAATTCCTTCCAAATTTTTTCCTGTGATTCAGTTCCAGTTTCAAAGCATTGTGGTATGATAACATGCAGGGAATAATCTCAATCTTTTGGTATCAGTTGAGACCTGATTTGTGACCCAATATGTGGTCTATTCTGGAGAAAGTTCCATGTGCGCTTGAGAAGAATGAGTATTCTGTTGTTTTAGGGTGGAATGTTCTGTATATATCTACGAAGTCCATCTGGTCCAATGTGTTATTCAAAGCTCTTGTTTCTTTGTTGATCTTCTGCTTAGATGATCTGTCTAATGCTGAGAGTGGAGTGTTAAGATCTCCTACTTTAATGTATTATTGTTGATATGATTCTTTATTTTGGTTAACAGTTGGCTTATGTAGTTGGCTACTCCCATATTGGGGGCATAGATATTCACAATTGTTAGATTTTCTTGTTGGATAGACCCTTTAAGTATGATATAGTGTCCTTCTACATCTCTTACTACAGTCTTTGGTTTAAAATCTAATTTGTCTGATATGAGACTTGCTACCCCGGCTTTCTTTTGAGGTCCGTTGGCATGATAAATTGATCTCCATCCCCTCACTTTCAGTCTGGAGGTGTCTTTAAGTTCAATATGAGTCTCTTGTAGACAGCATATGGATGAGTCCTGTTTTTGTATCCAAATTGCAACTCTGGCTGTTTCATGGGAGCATTTAGGCCATTCATATTGAGAGTAACTACTGAAAGATATGTCTTTAGTGCCTTCCTATTGCCTGTACATTCCCTGTTTCTATAGATCGTCTTTGTAACTTTTTGGTCTATATTACTCTTGCAGTCTTTTTTCTTTTATGAAATCCCCCTTAATATTATTTGAAGGGCTGGCTTTGTGGCCACATATTCTTTCAGTTTCTGCCGGTTCTAGAAGCTCTTTGTCTCTCCATATATTCTGAATGACAGCCCTGCTGGATAAAGTATTCTTGGCTGTATGTTCTTCTCCTTTAGTACCCTGAATATGTCTTGCCAGCCCTTTCTGGCTTGCCAGGTCTCTGGGATAGGTCTGACCTTATTCAGATGTTCCTCCCTCCATACTTAAGAAATCTTTCCCTCCTACCTGCTCTCAGGGTAGCTTTCTTGGCTCTTAGATTATCGAGTTTTCCTATTACATGCCAGGTTGATGGTCTATTTTTATTAAATTTGGGAGGAGTCCTCTCTGCCCCTTGGACACAAATGCTTATTTCCTTCCCCATATTAAGGAAGTTCTCAGCAATGATTTGCTCAGATATATCTTCTAGATCTCTCTCTCTCTCCACTCCCTCGGGGATCCCAATAATTCTGACATTGGAGTGTTTCATTGTGTCATTGATCTCTCTAATCCTATCTCATGGGCTTCTAGTTGTTTATTCCTAGCCTCCTGGGCTTCCTTCCTTTCTATCAGCTTATCTTCTAGATCACTAATTCATTCTTCTGCCTCATTTATCCTAGCTGTTAGAGTATCGAGTTTAGACTGCATCTCATTCATAGAATTTTTAAGTTCAGCCTGATTAGTTCTCATTTCTGCCTTTAGAGATTCTATATTGCTGCTAAACATTTTCTCAAGCCTAGCTATTGACTTCATAATTTTTACCATGAAGTCTATATCTGGCATCTTGCTTATATCCATATCCATTAGTTCTGTGGCAGAGGCCATTGTCTCTGGTTCTTTTCTTTGTTGGGAGTTCCTTCTCCTAGTTGAGGTGTGGTTGAGGGAATGTACAGAGTCCAAAATATCAACTATGAACCAGGCAAGATGCACCCTAGGAAATTCCAGAGTAGTTGGAAGCCCCCATCGAAAAAACAAAGCCAAAATGAAACCCAAGAATAAAATTTATAAAATTAAAAAATTTTTAAAAATTAAAAAAAAGAGAAAAAGAAAAATGGAGGGATGAGGGGAGGAGTGGCTATGATCTCTCAGTGTGGGTAAGGTAGGGTGTTTTAATTCTTCCTGGGTGTATTTCGTTCTGTCTGTTAGAGAACACTACTTCCCAGAGTTACAGGGAAAATAAAACTGGTATATATATATAAAGGTAATATTGAATAGGGAAAAAAGGACTATGTTGAAACATATATCTATATAAAAAATATAGGTGTGAAAGAGTATAAGTTAAAAAGCTACTATGAAATATGATATATTAAACATCTGTTGAAATGAGAAAAAAGTTAAAAAAAAAAAACAGAGAAGAAGCATAAAAGAAAGCATAAAAAGAAAAAAAAAGAGTTGTTTCTGAAAAATACACAAGCCGTGAGGCAATGCTTGGAGCTCAATATACTATTTTCCCCTGGTGTCAGGGCTTTACAGTCTTATGGGGACCCTAGCGTTGTTGCCATCTTGTTCTTCCAGCCTGTCTTCTGGGGGAGGGGACTACCTCATTGTTTCTCAGGCAACCCTGCTTGGGTGGAGTTGCCCAGCCCTCTATTAGGGGGCTGGGTTTCGTGGAAACCAGTTTTTTGAGCTTTTGTTCTCTGGCAGCTTTCTGTGCCTTTTCCGAGGGTCAGAGCAAAAAAAAAAAAAGAAAGAAAGAAATGGCTGCACCCAGACCTCTGTCCCAGAGCAGAGAAATCACAGTCTGCTCTTCTCTGAACCCTCCAGAAAACAGTCTTAGTTTCTGTAAGTGCCGCTGAAAACCACAGCCTCATGGGAGCAGCATTGGCCCATGGCCACCTTCTCAGTGATCAGCCCAGGAGCCCAGGCTTGTCTCTGCCCTTTGTGCTTCTAAAACCATGAGCGGTTCTGGGTTCACACACGCACCCCTGAAGCTCCTGGGTCCTGTTTGAGTGCTGTTCTAAAGCCCTTTCCTGGCCACTATCACTCTGTGAGGTTTTGCCTGGTCCCAGTGCAGGACATTTTTCACTCCAGTGTTATATCACTTTCCAGGCACCAACTTATGGCAGCTCCCTCCCCTTTCTGCTTATCTTCCAATATTTGCCCACAGATTTCACAACTCCTCTGTTCCTACCTCGGGACATGCAGTGTTTTTCTGCTTGTAGAGATCCAGATATATATTCTTACATCTCAGGCTGATTTCGTGGGTGTTCAAAATGGTTTGGTAGTTATCCAGCTAAATTCAGGGACCAGTTCAAATGGATTCCCCTACTCCTCCACCGTCTTGCCCCTCCCTCCTATACACATTTTTCTTTCAAGTAAACATGGGCACTAATATGCACACAAACACAGACTCATTATTAGGTGACCTTACATGTCACAAGTAAATTTGAGAGGAAGTGTGAGAATATAAGAATGAAAAGAATGAACATTTGGCTTAACCTGAAAGTAGAGGTATATAATAATTTGGACCCAAAATTTAAGATAGAATAAGGGGCCTTAATGATTCAATTTTTCTACCTTAGTGTCCCCAAGTCAGAAAGGCTCATGGCATGGGAGATTTTCTGTACCAGCTATTCTGAACAACTCCAAAGTGACTTCAGAATTCTTTTTCTACTTAAAGTGGGATTTCAACACCGAATATCCTTATCCAAGAGAATATAAATGAGTAAGACCCAAGGCTGAATTTCATTTCCCTTGAACAAAGCATTATTGGATAAACATCTGGATTAGATTTTTATTGTGGTGGCAACAAATTACCAGGCTGCTGATTTAAACAAAATCAATTTATTTTCTGATAGTTCTGTAAGTAAGTCTGAAATAGGTCTCCCTGGGCTAAAATCACTGCTGCAGAGAAGAGTTCATTCTGGAGGTCTGGGGTGAATGTTTTCTTGCCCATTCCAGCTTTAAAGCCACCTGTACTCCCTGGTTCATGTCCCCTCCCTTTATCTTCAAAGCCAGCAACAGGGCATCTCAAAATCTCTCTGAGTCCAAGTCTTCTGCCTCTCTCTTCCACATTTGAAGAACCCTTCTGATCGATTGAGCCCACCTGGATAATCAGAAAAACTTTATCCGAGGGTCAGCTGACTAGCAATGTTAATATCATTTACAACTTTAAGTATTCCTTGCCATGACATAGGACTTATCCAAAGATTCTGTAGATTAATATTTAGAAATATTTGGGGGACATTATTCTGCAACTAAAAATCTTTTTCAGAGGTATATTTGATGTCAACTCAGTGGTCTTCACTTTGAAGACTCAAACACAGAATTTATTTCAGACTCTAGGGTGAGTACTTAGAATTTTCTTTCAAAACCTCACATAAAGAGAATCACATGGCTTATTTATTAACATCACCACAAAGCTATAAATGGTGAAGTAAACCCTCCAATAAATAGATTCAATATCATCTCAAGGTTAAAGTAAAGAACAAGGAGGTTAGAACTCTGGAAGTCAGGCAAGTTTATGAGAATGAGGAATACAAAACTGGACTCACTTGACTTCTAATCTGGTCTCCCAGCAGCAGAGTATCAGCAGGAGAAGTTTCCTTTCTGTCCGTATCAGTGGCCCACTGGGAATGAAGTGCTGTGAAGTGGAAGTAACGTGGAAACAGTAGCCTAATGAGCAGACAGAAAGAGCTGTAAATATCTCCTCTGTTGCAGAACTTCAGCATATGAAACCTCGGACTGGCCTGGACATGGTTATTATTTTTGTGTTCCTCTGTCTGGTTGGGGGACCCGACTTCACTACTTCTTGCTGTCCTGTCTGGGAACAGAGTTTTGGTCTCTATCATCAGCCATCCAAGGAGGAATTGGGACCTCTACACACAGACTTTCATCTTATAGACCCCACCCAGGTGAGTCTGAGAGCTCAGCAGGCATTTCAGGAAAGGATCAGAGAGAATGGAAACTGAGAACATTTCCTGAGGTCCCCTGAGACTAGGTAGACTCATTTATAACTATTTATGCAATGTGTTCAAAAGAGAAGTGTCCATTGGCCTCAACAATACAGGCATCATTGTTGACGATACCTGGTGGGAGTAGAAGTGCAGTTGGATGAGATGGAGGAAAGGAATGGGGGACCTAAAGTGGTTCCAGTGAAATTAGAACATATCCAAGGTTTTGCAGCTAAGAGGAGCAGGAAAACATAGTATTTGGCTTGGAGGTATGTGTGGTGAACTTTTTAAGATGTGGTGGTTTTGAGCGTGTTCTGTATTTATAGAAAGGCACAGACCCAGGCAGAGAGCTTTTCCCTTTCAACAGCAGTTCCTGAGACATACATTTCTCACACTGAGTATTCACATAAAAAATTGTGTTTAATATGCAAAAAGTGGTATGATAACTAGTTTTACTTTGTAATACTTCATTAACAAGAGGTGTGGAAACTATGGAGACATTTGTGAGGTAGAAGAAAAAAAACAGCCAAATCTCCTCACCAGTGATAATCACTCATTTACTCACAGGAAGGAACTATACCGTAAGCTTTTTACTTATACTGACTAATGCTGTCTGCCACCCTAGGAGGGTGGATGCTTCTATCCCCACTATTTGAGTATAGATATTCACATTTAGAATGGATTGGTTGTCTCTCCCAAGTTCAAAGAGCTTATATGTAATAGATCTGACATTCAAAACTTAGTTTTCTGATCCCCAAAATTTTGCATTTAAAATCATTCTGATGTGCACTGGGTGTTATATGCAATGAATGAATCATTGAACACTACATCAAAAACGAACGATGTACCATATGTTGGTTAATTGAACTTAATAAAGAAAATAAAAAATAAAATAATTCACAAAAGTCTTTTATTATTTCATCTTTAAAAATCCCCTTGTTGTCATATATTGTATAGTTTCTGTTGTGAATTGCAGGTTTATTCCCTTTGCACATTTATCTAGAGGGATATTCAATCAGCAAAATATCTATCTAAAATACCACTCCTTTCTTGTTTGGATACATTGTGTTTTATCTTCTTTGTTAATTATTCTGGGCATCAGGGGATGTGAACTGGGGCTGGAATGCTGCCAGAACAAGGGAAGCTTTCTGCTCATGACAGTCTCTCAGGGACCACCTGAGCTTATTATATCTCCTCTACCCTTTGTGTCCATTTCTTTCCTCTCTGTGTTTTGGAACTGTTTTTTGTTTGTTTGTTTGTTTGTTTTTATGTTTCTTTAAATACAAGACAGAAGATGATACTATTAAAATGGAGCTCCGTGTTTCCCTGTTCCCTGGGAGGTTTACTAATTAGAATTTAAATACTATTTACACATTCTTCAGGGTAAAGGTAACTGATGTTGACAGCTTGCCTTGTACCATTTCTTTCAACATTATTGTGGCTGAGAGTGAGAAAAGCATGATAGTAACGCAGTGCCAGGAGGTCAGAGTGCACTGTGTGTGTCTGTGGCATGAACAGTTATCAGGGCAATGGTACCTGAGCTTATATAGTCCAATATGTGACCCTGAGATGCAGAATGTTCACCAACAGATGGAAATAAGGAAGGGATCTATCTGTATTCACAGACTACCTTGGAACACAATTAATAAGATGCAAAGAACACCATGTGAAGGAAAGACTCCTTTGTCTTGAAGTCCATCAGAGGCAGGAAAGCCACCTCGGTCCTCAACATTCTCTGCCACCACCTCTCATCACTCTCCCTCTTGCTCATTGCCTCACCACACTGACTTCATTTTGAGATATGCGTATCTGAAGTAAGCGCCTTCTGCAGGGCCTTTGCTCTGTTTTCCCTGCAGGGCACACACCTCCCCCAGATATCCTCCTGCCTCCTTCTCAGTCTTTCTGGAAGCCTCTGTTAAAATGTCACCTTCTTTGCAAGTTTTCCTGAACTCCTATAAAAACTTGCCACCCCCCACCCACTCCTTTTTATACCGACTTTTTTTTCCTTCATGGCACTTGTCACTATCCGACATGGTATATGACTTCTTTTTAAATATATCTTCTTTCTCCATCATTGGATTCTATAGACTTCTCTTTTTTTTCCTCTCCAAGTTTTTATTTAAATTACAGTTAGTTAACATACAGTGCAATATTAGTTTCAGGTGTAGAATTTAGTGATTCAACACTTCCATACAATACCTGGTGCTCATCACCACATGTGCCCTCCTTAATCCCCATATTTTTTACCCATCCCCGCACCCACCTCCCTCCAGCAACTCTCAGTTTGTTCTCTATAAATAAGAGTCTGTTTCCTGGTTTGCCTCTTTTTTTTTTTTCTCCCACTATGTTCTTTGTTTTCTTTCCTAAATTCCACACATGAGTAAAATCATATGGTATTTGTCTTTCTCTGACTGACTTATTTCATTTTCAACAATACACTCTAGCACCATCCACATCATTTCAAATGGCAACATTTGATTCCTTTTGATGGCTGAGGATTATTCCATTGTGTGTGTGTGTGTGTGTGTGTGTACATCTTCTTTATCCATTCATCACTGGATGGACATTTGGGCTCTCTCCATACTTTAGCTATTATAGATATTGCTGCTATAAGCTTTGGAATACATGTATCCCTTTAAATTAGTATTTTTGTATCATTTGGGTAAATACCTAGTAGTACAGCCTATGGAATGGGAAAAGATATTCACAAATGATATATCTGATAAAGGGTTAGTATCCAAAATCTATAAAGAACTTATCAAACTCAACACACAAAAAAACAAATAATCCAGTTAACAAATGGGCAGAAGACATGAATAGACATTTTTCCAAAGAAGACATACAGATGACTAACAGACAAATGAAAAGATGCTCAACATCACTCATCATCAGGGAAATACAAATCAAAACTACAATGAGATATCACCTCACACCAGTCAGAACAGGTAAAATTAACAAAACAGGAAAACAGGTGTTGGCAAGGATGTGGAGAAAGGGGAACCCTCTTGCATTGTTGGTGGGAATGCAAACTGGTGCAGCCACTCTGGAAAACAGTATGGAAGTTCCTCAAAAAGTTAAAACTAGAACTGCCCTATGATCCAGCAATTGCACTCCTAGGTATTTACCCAAAGGATGATGGAACTTTCTATCTCAGTACCCTATGCTCTTTGTCTAGAAGATACCATACTCAACATTATTCCTCAAATGCTGAAAAGCATTTCTCATTAAACTTGTAATACCTGCCCTCTTAGGGAAAAGGCTGAATGGACAGGAATCCCTAATCAGGGATGTCAGGTAACATCCCTTAAATGGGATCAGATCTGTACAAATAATATATAGTTTTTTCTTGATTGCAAAATATAAATTGTAGCATGTCACTCTGTTAATAATGCCCATTTGCTGCAAGTCAAAACTACAATGAGACATCACCTCACACCTGTCAGAATAGCTAAAATCAACAAGGCTAGAAACAACAGATGTTATCGAAGATATGGAGAAAGAGGAACCCTCTTGCCCTGTTGGTGGGAATGCAAACTGGTGCAGGTGCTCTGGAAAACAGTATGGAGGTTCCTCAAAAAGTTAAAAATAGAATGACCCTATAATCCTACAATTGCACTTCTATGTATTTACCCAGAAAATACAAAAATACTAATACAAAGGGACACAAGCACTCCAAAGTTTATAGCAGCATTGTCTACAATAGCCAGACTATGAAAATTACCCAAATGTCTATAGACTGATGAATGGATAAAGAAGTGGTATGTATATCCGGTGGAATATTATTCAGCCATCAAAAATAATGAAATCTTGCCTTTTACAATGACGTGCTTAGAGCTAGAGACTATTGTGCTAAGGGAAATAAGTCGCTTAGAGGAAGACAAATGCCATATGATTTCACGCATGTGTGGAAATTAAGAAACAAAACAAAGGAATGGGCGGGAGAGAGAGAGAGAAACAAATCAAGAAACAGATTCTTAATTACACAGAACAAACTAACGGTTGCCAGAAGGGAAGAGGATGAAGGGATGGAGGAAACAGGTGATCAGGATGAAGGAGTGCACTTGTCCTGATGAGCACTGGGTGTTGTATGGATGTGTTGAATCTATATTGTCCACCAGAAACTGCTATTACACAGTTAACTAACTGGTTTTTAAATAAAAAAAACTTTAAAAAATGAAAAAAGAATAAAGAGTAAAAAATAATAAATTAAATAGTCCATTTTCTTGAAAATTTATCATGTTATTTTTTCTTTCCTAGTGGTCATCTCCAACACATGGTACTACCCAATGATACAGGAATTTCAGAGTTTCTTCTTCAGGGATTTTCAGAGGACCCAAAACTGTAGTGCCTATTATTTGAGGTTTTCTTCTCCATATACTTAATCATTATGTTTGGGAATCTGCTCATTATCCTGCTCAGCAGCTCTGACTCCCATCTCCACACCCCCATGTACTTGTTCCTCACCAACCTGTCCTTTGTAGACATCTGTTTCTCTTCCACTACCATCCTGAAGAAGGTATGGAACTTCCAGACTCATAGCAAGGTCATTAACTATGCAGGCTGCATCAGCCAGATGTACTTTTTCCTACTCTGTGCAGAGCTGGATGATTTTTATCCTGTCCACAAAGGCCTATGACTGCTTCATGGCCATCTGTCACCCCCTGCACTATAAGGTCATCATGAACCCCCAACTCTGTGGACTGCTTGTTCGGGTCCTGGGTCATCAGTGTTCTCAATTCTTTGTTACAGACCTTAATGGTGTTATGGCCGTCCTTCTGTACAGGCATGGAAATCCCCAATTTTTTTGTGAACTCAATCAGGTAGTTGGGCATGCCTGTTCTGACACTATTCGTAATGACATGGTAATGTATTTTGCAATTGTGTTGCTGGGTGGTGCTCCCCTAGCTGGCATCCTTTACTCTTACTCTAAAATAGTTTCCTCCATATGTGAGTTCTCATCAGCTCAGGGCAAGTATAAAGCATTTTCCATCTGTGTGTCCCACCTCTCAGTTTTCTCCTTATTTTATTGTACAGGCCTAGGAATGTACCTTAGCTCCCATAGAGTTGCAGAAGACTCGGTGATGTAGATGATGGTCACACCCATGCTGAACCCCAGCCTGAGGAAGAGAGACCTAAAGAGGGCTCTGAAAGGAATCATTAGGGTTCCAGTGATGTAAGGGCCATCGTCCTGGGGATGAAGAATTGCCCATGTTTGCAGGGCTCACAGCCTCAGAGCCAGGAACTGCTGTTCTTTGATCAGATTATGGAAGTAGAATCTGTTCCTTCTATTTATTTCCTGGAATTTCCATTTGTTTGAATTCAACTTCTCCATACATTTAAGTAACTCACTTTATTGAGCTTCTGTTTTGTCTGATATACAGACAGGTTCCCTTTTGTCCATTTCCTACTTTCTCAAAGTTTTTCCCACCTTTTATCAAATATATTTGGAAATTCCCATTTATGTCATGGGGCACCATGATTTCATAAGAATACTTTTTACTCAAACAACAAATATCATCCCAAGTAATTTTTCTCTTGTTTTACTAAAAGGATAGTCATGAGCCATTATATTCATATAGAAAAACTACTTTTGGTAACCAAAACCATTTATGTAATTTTACAATGAGAGAAAGTATGAGACTCCAATTATTCAATTTTGTGTACATCACTACTTTGTACATCACAGCCCTCACTTCTCATCCTGACCATGTAGACTAACTTATAGTTTATCCTATAGGTAGTCACTGAGTTTCATTCTCCTTATTATGATCATGTCCCCCTATGCAGCTGTGTCTACCACACTAATTGGCAATATGATTACCAGGTACATGTCTCCAAGTGGAGTCCACACAGATACATGTACTAGAATAAATATATTATACTCAGCTAGTGAATCATTGAACATTATATCAAAAACTAATGATGTGCTATAACTTGGCTAATTGAATTTAAATAAAAATAAATAAATAAATAAATAAATAAATAAATAAATAAATAACAAAACCAAAACAAAAGAAGAAAAGAATAAATAGATTAACTTCATATGGCCTTTGAACCAGGAAAGATCTTAAATATGTTGAAGAAAAATTGAAAGTATACTTTGTATTACTGAGCAAAATATTTAATTTTATGCTGTCCATCCACTCACTGAATTAGGAGATTGATGTCCATGTAGAAGAGTTGGGTTTTCCCCATTGAAGTGAAGAATTGGATGGCATGCTTATGGTACTTTTATTGAATCATCTATCTCTTTCTGCTACATACAAATAGGACTCTTTCCTCTTCTCTAAACGAAATATCTGCTTTTCTAAATTTTGTCATAACCATGAAATAGGCAATGATTGAACAATATCAATATCATCCATTGTATATCATCAATATATATCCTCAGGATCAGAGAATGACTCATTAGAGAGATTGAATTTCTGTCCAGTCATGTGCTTCAGGTCACATCTTTTGTGCAAAGAGGCATGACCTTCCAGCCTCTCTTGGTTACCTGGAAGGAACCCTAATGAAGTCTGTCTTTATTATAGTCATCCGAAATAAATGTATAGAAGCACATTGTTGAGTCCAAGGGAAATATTCAAGGATAAGAGTGTGAGTATGTTTATGTGTGTGTACATTTGTATACATCTTTCCCTCAAATAAACACATTCACACACATTTATGTAGACACACAGAGACTTATTTAAATCTCATCTATTGTGTTGAAAGAAAACCTGAAAGTTAGAAGGGATACAAATGACAAGAAGAAACATTTCAATCAACATAAAATAGAAAAGATGTAGAGTTTTGACACAAAGATTTTCTTAATTTTGATAAGGAATTGTATATGACCTCAAATCTTCAAAGTCCTCAGAGTCAAAACCACATTTATATTTATGCAATGGGAAATCATTGTCCAGTTAATGAGGCAGAGTATCTCCAAACTAAAACTAATTATCTCCTCCCAGTTAAGGTGGGATTTCAATACCAAATGCCTTAACCCAAGGGAAGTTCACTGAATGAGTTGAAAGGCTCAAACTCCATTCCTACAAACAATATTTTGTGAACAAATGTCTGTATTCAATTCCAGCTCTAACATATGACAACAGGAGTGCCTTAAAACAAAGATTTATCCTAAGTTTCTAGATAGTCAGAAACATAAAATGGGTCTCTTTGGGCTACAATTAAGAGGTCTTCAGGGCTGCGATCCTTCTGGACACACCAGAGGAGAATTCACTCCCTTTCCTATTTCAGTTTTCAGTGGCTACCTGCCTTTCTTGTCTCATGGCCCTCCTTCAATCTTCAAGCCTGCAGCACAGAATCTGAAAATGTCTCTCAGATTCCAATTCTTTGTCCTCCCTCTTCCACATTTAGAGGACCATTGTTATGACATTAGTCCTTCTGGATAAGCCAGGCTAATCTTTTTATATTGAGATCAGTGATTAGCAGCCTTATTCCACCAACTAGCTGCATTCTCCTTGCTTTATAAACAAAAGTGTTCAAAAATTCTTTGGATTAGGATTTGGACATCTTTTGGAAGTCCTTATTCTGCCTACTACAAAGTTTTTTTTCTCATATAATTTATTTGATGTCATTCAAGATCCTTTATATAAAAGACTTGAACAGGGAATTTATCAACACCTATAGAGTTATGTGGAAACCTTTTCGTCCAAAATTACAAACACAGAACCTTCCTGGTGGAGAAGAACAAAAACTACCTACATGTGACTCTAACACAGGAACACAACCTTGCTCTCAAACTGTGCCCCTTACACCAAGACCTGCAGCATCAACACCACGTGGAAGCTTCTTAGAAATGCAGAGTCCCTGGGCCCATATGAGACCTGATGAATCAGAATTTTCATTTTAACTACAAACTTTTGTGATTTGTATTTGCAGTGAAGGTAGAGAAATGCTGGTCTAGAATCATATTTCTCACCTTCTCACTGTTGATATTTGGGGCTGGATAAATATTTATGTTGGGTGCTGTCTCAGGGATTATAAATGTTAAGCAGCATCCCTCCAGACATGGCCAAATATCCCCAGGGGCAAAATCATGTCTTATTGAGAACCACTGTGCCAGAGTTTGAGAACTAGATGCACTGTGACAGAATTCCAATCAAAGCTTCTTTCAGTACTACAGTTATAAATGTGATACTGTGATTTACAGTTAAAATATATATATAATATATATTTTATATATATTATATATTTTTTTATTGTGTGTGTGTGTATATAATATATATATGGGACCTTATTGGCATTGGTATATATATAATATATATATAATATATATACACACACACATACATACACACATTTGGTCTTCAGCTCCATTTCTGGCACAGAGCTTCTAAAATGTCAAATTTCCTAAGTGATGAAAGCCATAAAGATGTTTTTTCTAAGTTAGGGGGGTGAATTTGGGAAAGTATCTATGGAGAAGGGCGGCTTGCCAGGAGGACCAGCCATGTGATTAGAGAACTGGAACTTTACTTCCCACAACCTGACCTCCTGGGATGGGAGAGGGGCTGGAGATGGATTCTAATCACCAATGGCCAATGATTTAATTAATCATGTCTATATCATGAAGCTTCCATGAAACCCAAAATGGTGGAGAGCTTTCAGGTTGGTGAACTGGTAGAGTGGCATACCTGGAGAAGGCATGGAAGATCCACACCCTTTCCTCATACCTTGACCTATACATCTCTTCCATCTGGCATCATCCCACCCAGAGGAAGCACAGTTAATGAGAGAAATACTCAAGACGCACCCATGAACCTGAGCCTGCACAAGCTTGCCTACTGAGTCCATCATGTGACCACCTAAGGTCAGACCTGAGGTGAGCATGAGGATTCTTGGTAGAGAAGGTCTAACAGTAATTATCCCTGACTCAAACACTGAAACACAGTCTTAATACTCAAAGAGTGGTCCACAAACCAGGACTGATGACATCAGTATCAACTGGGAAACAGTTACAATTACAGGATCTCTGAACCTCACCTACAACCTCCCAAATCAGATCTGAATTTGAACAGGATCCTCAAGTGATTCAAACACACATTAATGTTGGAGAAGTTCTGGTCTAGAAGAGTTTCTCAACCTCTCCACTGTTGACATCTGTGCTAGATAATTCTTTGTATTGGGGCCATGTTGGGGTACGGAGCAAGATGGCAGAGGAATAGGAGACCTGGATTTCATCTGGTCCCAGGAATTCAGCTGGATAGGGATCAAACCATTCTGAACACCTACAAACTCAACAGGAGATCGAAGGAAAGAATAGCAACAACTCTCTGAACAGAAAAGCGACCACTTTCTGGAAGGTAGGACATGCAGAGAAGTGAATCCGAGGCGATATTTGGGAGGATAGATGCCAGGGGAGGGGGCCTCTGTCCGCCGCTTCTGGCAGGTGATAGAGCCACGGAGCACAAAATCAGAACTTTTAGAAGTTGGCTCCGCTGAGGGACTTCGCTCCAGTGGCTAAGTGGGGAATGGAAACCTCGCAGGACAGTGTGGTCTCAGGACCCTCGGGGTCACAGAAAGACCGGGGGTGCCTGAGTGTGGCAGAGCTCCCAGGTATTGGAGCGGGAAAGCCGGCTGCAGAGACGGAGCCGAGGAGTGGGCTCTTAGCCCCGGGTTGCCATAAGCCGTGATCCGGGGCACAGTCGGGCCACTGCTCCTCCAGCAGGGACCCAACAAGCAGCAGATCTGGGGAGACCCCTTTTCTCCCCCAGGAGGAGTGGCAGGGGAGCGCACCACAGAGATCTGCTGGGCTTGGAGACTCACACGGGGTCGGGTGCCAGAGATAGAAATGCTGGGTCACAGGCTGGGTGAGCACGGAGGTGGCCAGAGACTGAGGAGGCAGGAGTGATTGACTGCTTTTCTCTGGGGGTGCACTGAGGAGCGGGGCCCAAGTTCTTGGCTCCTCCGGGCAGAGATTGGGAGGACGCCAATTTCACTCTCGTCCTCCAAAGCTGTACCGAAAGCTTGCAGGGAACAAAAGCTCCCCAGAGCAAACCCAAGGCATTACTTAGCCCAGACTGGCAAGGGCAGGGCAATTCCGCCTCCGGCAAAGACATTTGGGAACCATGGCAACAGGCCCCTCCCCCAAAAGATCAGCCAGAACAGCCAGCCAAGACCAAGTTTACCGATCAATGAGAATGGCAGAACTCCAGCGCTAGGGGAATAATGCAAATAGAATTCATGGCTTTTTTGGGTGCCTGGGTGGCTCAGTTGGTTAAGCAACTGCCTTAGGCTCAGGTCATGATCCTGGAGTCCTGGGATTGAGTCCCACAATGGGCTCCGGGCTCAGCAGGGAGCCTGCTTCTCCCTCTGACCCTCTCCCTTCTCATGCTGTTTCTCTCTTGCTTGTTCTCTAATAAATAAATAAAATCTTTAAAAAAAAAAAAGAATTCATGGCTTTTTTACCATGATTCTTTAGTCTTTCAAAGTTAATTTTTTTAACTGTCTTTTTTTTTTATTTTTATTTTTCCCTTTTTCAACCAACATCTTATCAATCCCTTTTTTAAAAAACATTTTTATTTTTCATTTTTAGAGTCATATTTTATCCCTTCATGGTAGTTACCCTTATTTCTGGCATATATATAAGTTGTTCTCTCTTTAAAATTTTGAAATACAGTTTCTTCTAACAGATCAAAATATACCCTAAATCTCTAGTGTATGGCTTTGTTCTAGTCTCCTGCCTGATCACATTCTCTCCCTTTTTTCTTTTTTTTTCAATCCTCTTCTTTCTTTTTTCAATCAACTTCTTATCTTATCAATTCCTTTTATAAAATTTTTTTATAATTTTCATCTTTACAGTCATATTCCATCCTTTCATCCTATTAACCCTTATTTTTGTACATATACAAGTTTTTCTTTCTTTAAAATTTTGGGAGGCACTTTCTTCTAACAGACCAAAATACACCCAAAATCTAGTGTGTGGCACTGATCTATGCACCAGCCTGATCATATTTGATCATATTCTTTTTGTTTTGTTTTGTTCTGTTTTTGTTTGTTTTTATCTTTTTCTTTTTTCTTTCTCTCCTTTTCTTTTCCCCTGGTTTCAGGTCTTTTCTGATTTTTTTAGGGTATATTTTCTGGGGACGTTGTTACCCTGTTAGCATTTTGTTCTCTCATTCATCTATTTTCCTCTGGACAAAATGACAAGATGGAAAAACTCATCTCAACAAAAAGAACAAGAGGCAGTACCGACTGCCAGGGACCTACTCAATATGGACATTAGTACCTTGTCAGAACTAGAGTTCAGAATCATGATTTTAAAGATACAAGCTGGGCTTGAAAAAAGCATGGAAGTTATTAGAGAAACCCTTTCTGGAGAAATAAAAGAACTAAAATCTAACCAAGTCAAAAGCAAAATGGCTATTAATGAGGTGCAATCAAAACTGGGGGCGCTAACTGCTAGGATAAATGAGGCAGAAGAGAGAATCAGTGATATAGAAGATGAAATGATGGAAAATAAAGAAGCTGAGAAAAAGAGAGAGAAACAACTACTGGACCACCAGGGCAGAATTCGAGAGATAAGCGATACCATAAGACAAAACAACATTAGAATAATTGGGATCCCAGAAGAAGAAGAAAGAGAGAGGGGGGCAGAAGGTATATTGGAGCAAATTATAGCAGAAAACTTCCCTAATTTGGGGAAGGAAACAGGCATCAAAATCCAGGAAGCACAGAGAAACCCTCTCAAAATCAATAAAAATAGGTCAACACCCCGACATCTAATAGTAAAACTTACGAGTCTCAGAGACAAAGAGAAAATCCTGAAACAGCTCGGGACAAGAGATATGTAACCTACAATGGTAGAAACATTAGATTGACAATAGGCCTATCCACAGAGACCTGGCAGGCTAGAAAGGACTGGTATGATATATTCAGAGCACTAAATGAGAAAAATTTGCAGCCAAGAATACTATATCCAGCTAGGCTGTCTTTGAAAATAGAAGGAGAGATAAAAAGCTTCCAGGACAAACAAAAACTAAAGGAATTTGCAAACACGAAACCAGCCCTACAAGAAATCTTGAAAGGGGTCGTCTACACAAAGAGAGAGCCTAAAAGCAACATAGTCCAGAAAGGAACACAGACAATATACAGTAACAGTCACCTTACAGGCAACACAATGGCACTAAATTCCTATCTTTCAATAGTTACCCTGAATGTGAATGGGCTAAATGCTCCAATCAAAAGACACAGGCTCTCAGATTGGATTAAAAAACAAGACCCATCGATATGCTCTCTGCAAGAGACTCATTTTAGACCCAAAGACAACCCCAGATGGAAAGTGAGGGCGTGGAAAACCATTTCCCATGCTAATGGACACCAAAAGAAAGCTGGGGTGGCAATCCTTATATCAGACAAATTAGATTTTAAACCAAAGACTGTAATAAGAGTTGAGGAAGGACACTAGATCCTACTTAAAGGGTCTATCCAACAAGAAGATCTAAAAGTTGTAAATATCTATGCCCCTAACACGGGAGCAGCCAATTATATAAGCCAATTAATAACAAAAGCAAAGAAGCACATCGACAACAATACAATAATAGTGGAGGACTTTAACATCCCCCCACTGAAATAGACAACTCTGGAAAACAGTATGGACGTTCCTCAAAAAGTTGAAAATAGAGCTACCATACAATCCAGCAATTGCACTACTGGGTATTTACCCCAAAGATACAAATGTAGGGATCCAAAGGGGTATGGGCACCCCGATGTTTATAGCAGCAATGTCCACAATAGCCAAAGTGTGGAAAGAGCCAAGATGTCCATCGACAGATGAATGGATAAAGAAGATGTGGTATATACATACAATGGAATATTATGCAGCCATCAAAAGGAATGAGATCTTGCCATTTGCAATGACATGGATGGAACTGGAGGACGTTATGCTGAGCAAAATAAGTCAATCAGAGAAAGACATGTATCATATGGCCTCACTGATATGAGGAATTCTTAATCTCAGGAAACAAACTGAGGGTTGCTGGAGTGGGGGGTGGGGTGGGAGGGATGGGGTGGCTGGGTGATAGACATTGGGGAGGGTATGTGCTGTGGTGAGTGCTGTGAATTGTGCAAGACTGTTGAATCACAGATCTGTACCTCTGAAAGAAATAATACATTATATGTTAAAAAAAAAAAAAAGAAGAAGATAGCAGGAGGGGAAGAATGGAGGGGGGAAATCAGAGGGGGAGACGAACCATGAGAAACTATGGACTCTGAAAAACAAACTGAGGGTTCTAGAGGAGAGGGGGTGGGAGGATGGGTTAGCCTGGTGATGGGTATTAAAGAGGGCACGTTCTGCATGGAGCACTGGGTGTTACATGCAAACAATGAATCATGGAACACTACATCTAAAACTAATGATGTAATGTATGGTGATTAACATAACATAATAAAAAAAACTAATGATGTAATGTATGGTGATTAACATAACATAATCAATCAATCAATCAATCAATCTTAAACAAAAAGTGTGACTCTAATGAGGATCCTTTTCAGGTACCAAGAAGAGTTTGGAAGGACATGCATTTTTGTGGAGGATAAATAGTGACCCAGAATCACGTAACTAGGAAGCAATTCACACTCTGTGTCCTGCAGAAACATCTTGATTTTAGCCCAAAGAGACTCATTTTTGGTGTTGACCTCCAGGACTGGAAGAGTATAATTCTGTTTCTAGTAAACCCTCAGTGTAGTACTTGGTGATAGCAGCAATAACAAAGAGACAAAGACATTTCTCCAGTTAAATTTTCTTTGAAGAAATCGAATTTAAACCTCTCAAATCATTCACTTATCTTCTTTGGGTAAAGGCATTTTGTGTAGAAATGTTACCTTAAGTAGAAGAAAACTCTAGTCAGTTTGGAGATATTCAGTCCTACTAGCTGGTACAGAGGAGTTCTCCTTGCATAATGTCAGTGTGGTTCCGTCTTTGAGGCCTCTGGGCACTTGGGTAAGAAAAGTGATCTGTTGTAAAAATTAGGGCCACCTGTTCTCTAAATGTTTTTCTCTAAATTTCTACATTCCTAGCATTCCATGTGAAAGCAAATGTTCATTCTTTTCATTTCTTTACCCTCCAAGTTTCTCTAAAGCTTTATTTCAACACAATAGATAGGTTATAATGAGTTATAATGAGTGGTATGAGCCTTGTGCATGTACATCCATGCATATGTCAGTATGTTTTCTTGAAATAAGAATGTACATGAATATATATACATTTACATACACATAACTCTTAGTCTTGAACAGTCTTCGGACCCAACAAAGTATTTCCACACATTTCATCTTGCCTTACAACATCCTTTGAGGTTATGTTTATGATTCCACATTGCCTTCAGAAGAAAACGAAGGCTGGAGGGATTACACCCTAACAATTGCATAATGAAGTAGTTAGAGCTTACTGTGCACCTTGAGTTCTATGAAAATGGAATCATACAGTATGTGCCCATGATTTTTCTTTTTTTTAATTTTATTTTATTATGTTATGTTAGTCACGATACAATATATCATTAGTTCTTGATGTAGTGATCCACAATTCATTGTAAGAGCATGAGTTTGTTTTTTGAAGGATGTAGTGCAGTAATTTGTTACAGCAGAAATAAGAATGTAGTATAGACATTTACCCAATAAAATCGTTTTGGAGAAAGTGAATTTTAGTCTCTCAATTAATTCATTTCTCTTCTTTTGGGTAAGGGCATTTTGTGTTGAAATCCAATTTTAACCATAAAAAAATAATAATAAAGTGGAGCTTCTGCTCCATTGTTGAAATGGAATTCAAAAAGTGAATTCTCAGGAGGGGAAGAATGAAGGGGGGGAAATCGGAGGGGTAGACAAACCATGAGAGACAATGGACTCTGAAAAACAAACTGAGGGTTCTAGAGGGGAGGGGGGGTGGGAGGATGGGTTAGCCTGGTGATGGGTATTAAAGAGGGCATGTTCTGCATGGAGCACTGGGTGTTATGCACAAACAATGAATCATGGAACACTACATTTAAAACTAATGATGTAATGTATGGGGATTAACATAACAATAAAAATTTTTTTAAAAGTGAATTCTCCATTTCTAAAATATAAATGTGAGTTATTTTATTAGTTAGTTAGTTAGTTAGTTAGTTAGTTAGTTAGTTAGTTAGTTAGTTAGTTAGTTTTCATAGGGATTGCATTGAATGTGTAGATTGCTTTGGGTAGCATAGACATTTTAACACTATTTGTTCTTCCAATCTATGTCACAATCTAACCTTACATCTAAAGGAGCTAGAAAAGAAACAGCAAATAAAGCCTAAATCCAGAAGGAGAAGAGAAATAATAAAGATTAGAGCAGAAATCAATGATATAGAAATAAAAAAAAAAAGCAGAACAGATCAGCAAAACTAGGAGCTGGTTATTTATTTACTTTTAAAGAAATCTCTACTCCCAATTTGGGGCTTGAACTCATGACCCAGAGATCAACAGTTGCATGCTCAGGCTGCCTGGCTGGCTAGTTGGTTGAATGCACCACTCTTGATCTCAGGATTGTGGGTTTGAGCCCCACGTTGGAAATAGAGATTACTTAAAAATAAAATTTCTTTTAAAAGGGAGTTGCTTGCTCCACTGAGCCAGCCAGGTACCCCATGACTTTAGATTTAAATAAAATTCTTTTTTAAAAAAATATAAATTCTGACTTTGAGCCCTCTGTGAATTGAGATTAAAAAAATTAATTCATTACTAAAATTAAGTTTGCCCATTCCACTTTATATCTTTTTGTCGAAATATGTATATTCTTTTAATTTCATGCTTTTTCAAACATTTACTCTTTTGATTTCTATCCTCTCCAAATTTCTTTCCAATTTCGTTTCAACATAAAAGATGGGATTATTGAGTCAGTGTTGTACACAAATGTGTAAGAGTGTTTTTGTATGAAGTAATGCACAAATGCACACATACATATATGTACATATGCTCCTTACCCATGAATGACTTCTTGGACTCACCAAATATTTTCAAACACTGTATTTATTCCTAACAATATCCACCTGAATTAGATATAATGAAACAGAAGTTCCAGGTTGATTACATTTTTTACAATTGTATAATAAAAATTTAAAGCCTTTGTGCACCTTCTTGAATTATATATAAATAGACAAATGCAGTATGTACTCTTAATTTTGCATTTTAAATCTGTTTACTTTATTGTATGTCATTCATTGTATTTTAATGAATTGTTTATTTTTTCTTTTCTTTTTATTATGTTATGTTAGTCACCATACAGTACATCATTAGTTTTTGATGTAGTGTTCCATGATTCATTGTTTGCCTATAACACCCAGTGCTCCATGCAATACAGGCCCTCCTTAATACCCATCACTGAGCTAACCCATCCTCCCACCCCCCTCCCCTCTAGAATCCTCAGTTTGTTTTTCAGAGTTCATCGTTTCTCATGCTTCATCTCTCCCTCCGATTTCCCCCCCTTCATTTTTCCCTTCCTTCTCCTAATGTCCTCCATGTTATTCCTTATGTTCCACAAATAAGTGAAACCATATGATAATTGACTTTCTCTGTTTGATTTATTTCACTTAGCATAATCTCCTCCAATCCCATCCATGTTGATGGAAAAGTTGGGTATTCATCTTTTCTAGATGGCTGAGTAATATTCCATTGTATATATGGACCACAGCTTCTTTATCCATCCATCTGTTGAAGGGCATCTCAGCTCTTTCCACAGTTTGGCTATTGTAGACATTGCTGCTATGAACATTGGTGCATATGGCCCTTCTTTTCACTACACCTGTATCTTTGGGGTAAATACCCAGGAGTGCAATTGCTGGGTCATAGGGTAGCTCTATTTTTAATTTTTTGAGGAATCTCCACACTGTTTTCCAAAGTGGCTGTACCAGCTTGCATTCTCACCAGCAGTGTAAGAGGGTTCCCCATTCTCCACAACCTCTCCAACATTTGTTGTTTCTTGCCTTGTCCATTTTTGCCATTCTAACTGGTGTAAGGTGGTATCTCAATGTGGTTTTGACTTGAATTTCCCTGATGGCTAATGATGATGAACATTTTTTCATCTGTCTGTTAGCCATTTGTATGTCTCCTTTGGAGAAGTGTCTGTTCATGTCTTCTGCCCATTTATTGACTTGATTATTTATTTTTTGGGTGTTGAGTTTGAGAAGTTCTTTATACATCTTGGATATCAGTGCTTTGTGTGTAGTGTCATTTGCAAATATCTTCTCCCATTCTGTGGGTTGCCTCTTTGTTTTGTTGACTGTTTCCTTTGCTGTGCAGAAGCTTTTTATCTTGATGAAGTCCCAAAAGTTCATTTTCACTTTTGTTTCCCTTGCCTTTGGAGAGGTGTCATGAAAGAAGCTGCTGTGGCTGATGTCAAAGAAGTTACTGTCTATGTCCTCCTCTAGGGTTTTGATGGATTCCTGTCTCACATTGAAGTCTTTCATCCATTTTGAGTTTGTCTTTGTGTATGGTGTTAGAGAATGGTTGAGTTTCATTCTTCTGTATATAGCTAGCCAATTTTCCCAACACCATTTATTGAAGAAACTGTCTTTTTTCCATTGCACGTTTTTTCCTGCTTTGTCGAAGATTATTTGACATAGAGTTGAGGGTCCATATCCGGACTCCCTATTCTGTTCCATTCATCTATATGTCTGTTTTTGTGCCAGTACCATGCTGTCTTGGTGATCACTGCTTTGTAATATAGTTTGAAATCGGGCAACGTGATGCCCCCAGCTTTGTTTTTCTTTTTCAACATCTCCTTGGTGATTCAGGGTCTTTTCTGATTCCATACAAATTTTAGGATTGTTTGTTCCAGCACTTTGAAAAATGTCATTGGAATTTTGATCAGGATGTCGTTGAAGGTATTGATTGCTCTGGGCAGCATAGACATTTTCACCAGGTTTATTCTTCTGATCCATGAGCATGGAACGTTTTTCCATCTTTTTGTGTCTTCTTCAATGTCTTTCATGAGTGTTCTGTAGTTCCTAGAGTATAGATCCTTTACCTCTTTGGTTAGGTTTATTCTGAAGTATCTTATGGTTTTTGTTGCTATTTTAAATGGAATCATTTCTCTAATTTCTCTTTCTATAGTTGCATTGTTAGGGTATAAGAAAGCAACTGATTTCTGTGCATTGATTTTGTATCCTGCCACGTTATTGAATTGCTGGATGAGTTCTAGTAATTTGGGGGTGGAGTCTTTTGGGTTTTCCACATAAAATATCATGTTATCTGTGAAGAGAGAGAGTTTGACTTCTTCTTTGCCAATTTGAATACATTTTATTTCTTTTTGTTGTCTGATTGCTATTGCTAGGACTTCTAGTACTATATGGAACAATAGTGGTGAGAGTGGGCATCCTTAACGTGTTCCTGATCTTAAGGGAAAGGCTCTCAGCTTTTCCACATTGAGGATGATATTCACTGTGGGTTTTTCATAAATGGATTTTATAAACTTGAGGAATGTTCCTTCTATCCCTATACTCTGAAGAGTTTTAATCAGGAAAGGATGCTGTATTTTGTCAAATGCTTTTTCTGCATCAATTGAAAGTACCATATGGTTCTCTCTCCTCTTATTAATGTGTTCTATCACACTGATTGGTTTGCGAATGTTGAACCACACTTGCATCCCGGGGATAAATCACTCTTGGTTGTGGTGGATGATCCTTTTAATGTATTGTTGGATCCTATTAGCTAAGATTTTGTTGAGCATTTTGGAATCTATATTCATCAGGGATATCGGTCTGAAATTCTCCTTTTTGATGGGGTCTTTGCCTGGTTTGGGGATTAAGGTAATGCTGGCCTCTTAGAAGAAGTTTATAAGTTTTCCTTCTGTCTCTATTTTTTGAAACAGCTCCAGTAGAATAGGTATTATTTCTTCTTTGAATGTTTGGTAGAATTCCCCAGGGAATCCATCAGGCCCTGGACCCTTGTTTTTTGGGAGGTTTTTGATCACTGCTTCAATCTCGTTACTGGTTATTGGCCTATTCATGTTGTCAATTTCTTCCTGTTTCAGTCTTGGGAGTTTATAGGTTTCCAGGAAGGCATCCATTTCTTCCAGGTTGCTAAATTTATTGGCATATAGTTGTTGATAATAATTTCTAATAATTGTTTCTATTTCCTTGGTGTTAGTCATGCTCTCTCCCCTTTCATTCATAATTTTAGTACTTTGGGTCCTTTCTCTTTTCTTTTGGATAAGTCTGGCCAGTGGTTTATTGATCTTATTAATTCTTTCAAAGAACCAACTTCTAGTTTCATTGATCTGATCTACTGTGTTTCTGGTTTCTAATTCATTGATCTCTGCTCTAATCTTAGTTATTTCTCTTCTAATTTGTGGCTTAGGCATCATTTGTTGCTTTTTCCCCAGTTCTTTAAGGCATAAAGTTAGTTGGTGAATTGGGGATTTTTCTATTTTTTTGAGTGAGGCTTGAATGGCTATGTAATTCCCCCTTAGGACCGCCTTTGCAGTATCCCATAGGTTTTGGACGGATGTGTTTTCGTTCTCACTGGTTTGCATGAATTGTTTAAGTTCTTTGATTTCTTGGTTGACCCAAACATTCTTGAGCAGAGTGGTCTTTAGCTTCCAAATGTTTGAATTTCTGCCAAATTTTTCTTGTGATTGAGTTCCAGTTTTAAAGCATTGTGGTCTGAGAATATGCAGGGAATAATCTCAGTATTTTGGTATCAGTTGAGACCTGATTTGTGACCCAGTATGTGGTCTATTCTGGGGAAAGTTCCATGTGTGCTCGAGAAGAATGAGTATTCTGTTGTTTTAGGGTGGAATGTTCTGTAAATATCTATGAGGTCCATCTGGTCCAATGTATCATTCAAAGCTCTTGTTTCCTTGTTGATTTTCTGCTTAGATAATCTGTCCATTGCTGAGAGTGGAGTATTGAGGTCTCCTACAATTAACATATTGTTATCAATATGACTCTTTATTTTGGTTAACAGTTGGCTTATGTAGATGGCTGCTCCCATGTTGGGGATGTAGATATTTACAGTTGTTAGATCTTCTTGTTGGATAGACCCTTTAAGAATGATAGTGTCTGGGCGCCTGGGTGGCTCAGTTGGTTAAGCGACTGCCTTCGGCTCAGGTCATGATCCTGGAGTCCCTGGATCGAGTCCCACATCCGGCTCCCTGCTCGGCAGAGGGTCTTCTTCTCCCTCTGACCCTCCCCCCTCTCATGTGTTCTCTCTCAAATAAATAAATAAAAATCTTAAAAAAAAAAAAAAAGAATGATAGTGTCTTTCTGTGTCTCTAACCATAGTTTTTAGCTTGAAATCTAATTTGTCTGATATAAGAATTGCTACCCCAGCTTTCTTTTGAGTTCCGTTGACATGGAAGATAGATCTCCATCCCTTCACTTTCAGTCTGGATGTATCTTTAGGTTCAAAATGAGTCTCTTGTAGACAGCATATGGATGAGTCCTGTCTTTTATGCAATCTGCAACCCTGTGCCATTTTATGGGAATATTTAGGCCATTCACATTGAGAGTGATTATTGAAAGATATGAATTAATTGTCATCATGTTGCCTGTGAAGTCCTTGTTGCTATAATCTCTGTAAAATTCTGTTCTATATCACTCTTGGGGTGTTTCTCCTCTTATAGAACCCCCTTAATATTTCTTGCAAGACCAGCTAAGTGGTCACATATTCTTTTAGTTTCTGCCAGTCTTGGAAGCTCTGCATCTCTCCATCCATTCTAAATGAAACCTTGCGGGATAAAGTATTCTTGGCTGCATATTCTTCTCATTTAATACCCTGAATATGTCTTGCCAGCCCTTTCTGGCTTTCCTGGTCTCTGTGGATAGGTCTGACTTTATTCTAATGTTCCACCCTCTGTACGTAAGGAATCTCTTCCCCCTAACTGCCCTTAAGATGGTTTCCTTGGTTCTAAGATTTGCAAGTTTTACTCTTACATGCTGGGGCCTTGGTCTGTTCTCCTTGATCTTGAGAAGGGTCCTTTCTGCCTCTAGGACACGAATGTTTGTTTCATTCCCCAGATTAGGGAAGTTCTTAGCTACAGTTTGCTCAAATATATCTTCTAGTCCTCTCTCTCCCCCCACCCCCTCTGGGATCCTAATAATTCTGACATTGAAACATTTCATGGCATCACTTATTTCTCTAATTCTGTTTTCATGGATTTTCAGCTGTTTCTCCCAGGCCTCATCTTTTTCCTTCTTTTCCATCCATTGGTCTTCTAGATCACTAATTTTTTCTTCTGCCTTGCTTAACCTAGCTGTTAGAGTATCTAGATTAGATTGGATCTCATTGATAGCATTTTTAAGTTCTGCCAATTCAGCTTTCATTTCTGCCCTTAGAGACTCTATGTTGCCATTGATCGATTTCTCCATTCTAGCTATTTTCTTATAACTGTTACCCTGTAGTCCATTTCCCATATCTTGGTTATATCTGTATCCATTTGTAAATTTGTGGCAGAAGTCACAGTCTCTGAGTCTTTCCTATTTTGGGGGTTCCTCCTCCTACTCGTTCTCTTGAGGGGTGGTTGAGGGAATGTATAGAGTCCAAATTATTGACCATAATCCAAGCAAGATATACCTGTTTTCTAGGGAACTTAGGGTTGCTGGCCTCTTGTTTTCTTAGCCTGTCTTCTGGAGGAGGGGCCTGCCAGGCTGTTACTCAGGCAACCCTGTTCGGTCAGCATTGCCCTGCCCCCCTGGTGGGGGTGGGGAATGGGCTCAGTGAAAACCAGATTTTGGGGGCTTTTGTTCTCTGGTGGCTCTCCCTGGTGACTTTCTGCATCTCTTCCGAGAGTCAGAGCAGAAGAGACCATTTCCAACCCTCTGCCTCAGAGCAGAGAGATTGCAATCTGTTCTTCAGTGAGCTCTCCAGGCCACACTACCTCCATTTCTGTCTGTGCTGCTAAAAACTGCAGCATTTGGGGTTGTGAGCCCCTCAGCAGCATTCCCAGTCCTCATCTCCAGGTTGGGGCATGTCTCTGCCCTTTGTGCTTCTAAAACCCCCAGCTGCCCCCAATTCGCATGCATGGCCCCACTGCTCCAGGTTTCAGGCCAGGGCTGCCCTAAAGTCCTTTCCCCACTGCTACTGGTCTGCAAGTCTGTGCCCTATCCCCAGTGCGTGAGGCTATTGCACACCTATGGTGCAGGATCCCAAAGGCTCCCTTCCCCTTCCGTTTATCTTCCAATATCTGCCCACGGAGTCACAGCTCCCCACTTCATACCTCGAAACCAACCGCCTGTGATATTCTGTTTATAGAGATCCAGATCTATCTTGAAATCTCAGGCTGATTTCATGGGTGTTCAGAGTGGTCTGGTAGATATCAGCTCAATTCAGGGAACCAGGAGAATATGGTCCCCTACTCCTCCATCATCTTGATTTAAAAAAAAACCCAGCTGCAGTTCTATACACAAACAATGTGACTAAAGAAAGAGAAATTAAGGAATGAATCCCATTTACAATTACACAAAAACCATATATACCTAGTAATAAACCTAACCAAACAGGTAAAGGATCTATACTCTAGAAACTACAGAACATTTATGAAATAAATGGAGGAAGACACAAAGAGATGGAAAAACATTCCATGCTCATGGATTGGAAGAATAACTATTGTGAAAATGTCTATGCTGCCCACAGCAATCTACACTTTCATTGTCATCACTATTGAAATACCATGGGCATTTTTCACAGACCTGGAACAAACAATCCTAAAATTTGTATGGAATCAGAAAAGACCCCAAATCACCAGGGGGAAATTGAAAAGAACCAAAGCTGGTGGCATTACAATTCCAGACTTCAAGCTATATTACGAAGCTGTGATCAAGACAACATGGGATTGGCACAAAAACAGACACATAGATCAATGGAACAGAAGAGAGAGCCCAGATATGGAACCTCAATTCTATGGTCAACTAATCTTAAACAAAGCAGGAAAGAATATCCAATGGAAAAGAGACAGACACTTCAATAAATGGTGCTGGGAAAATTGGATATCCACATGCAGAAGAATGAAGCTGGACCATTCTCTTACACCATACCCAAAGATAAACTCAAAATTGTTGAAAGACCTCAGTGTGAGACAGAAATCCATGAAAATCCCAGAGGAGAACAAAGGCAGAAACTTATTTGACCTTGGACAAAGCAACTTTTTTCAAGACGCATCTCTAAAGGCAAGGGAAACAAGAAAAATGACCTTTTGGGACTTCATCAAGATTAAAAGCTTTTGCACAGCAAAGAAACAATCAACAAAACTAAAAGGCAACCTATGTAATGGGAGAAGATACTTGCAAATGACATTTCAGATAAAGGGCTTGTATCCAAGATCTATAAAGCACTCCTCAAACTCAACACCCCAAAAACAAAGAATCTGGTCAATAAATGGGTAGAAGGCATGAAGAGACCATTCTCCAAAGAAGATATACAAATGACCAACAGACACATGAAAAACTCAAATCACTTGGCATCAGGGAAATACAAATTAAAACCTCAATGAGATACCACCTTATACCAGTCAGAATGGAAAAATTAACAAGACAGGGAGCAACAAATCCTGGTGAGGATGTGGAGAAAGGGGAACACTCTTACACTGTTGGTGGGAATGAAAGCTGGTACAGCCACTCTGGAAAACAGTATGAAGGTTCCTCAAGATGTTGAAAATAGAGCTACCCTATGACCCAGCAATTGCACTACTGGGTATTTACCCCAAAGATACAGATGTAGTGAAAAGAAGGAGCACATTCACCCCAGTGTTCATAGCAGAAGTGTTCACAATAACCAAACTGTGGAAGGAGCTGAGATGTCCTTCAACGGATGAATGTTTTAGAAGGTATGGTTCCTATATACAATGAAATATTACTCAGCCATTAGAAAAGATGAATATCTACCATTTACATCAACATGGATGGAATTGGAGGGGATTATGCTAAGTGATATAAGTCAATCAGAGAAACACAATTATCATATGGTTTCACTCATATGTGGAACATAAGGAATAGTGCAGAGAACATTGGGGTAGTGGAGGAAAATGGAATGGTAAGAAATCAGAGGGTTATGTAAAGGGAGGGGAGTGTGAGGATGGGGTATCTGGGTGATGGGCATTAAGAAGGGCACATGATATGATGAGCACTGGGTGATATACTCAACTAACGAATCATTGAACATTATATCAAAAACTAATGATGTACTATACTTTGGCTAATTAAATAAATAAATGAAACATTTTTTATGGCTAAAATATCTCCATAGAATTCAATAGAGAAACAAAAATCTGTAAAAATCATTTGAAATGCTGACAATTATAGAAAATGGACATATAATATATGGGGATATAATAAGAATGGGCAAATCAAAATGGTGATCAAATATATGAATTTGCTCAAACTCACTGTTTATGAAAGCAACAAGAAATCCCTTCCACACCCATCAGCCCATTAAAAGTCTTAAAAGGCTGTCACTTCAATTGGGATTGGAACTCTTAAACAGGTAGCAAAGTGGTGTTCTTTAATTTTCATCACAGAAATGTGAGGTGCTATCACATTTTGGGAAAATAATCTGAAAACAGCTGTAAGTATTAAAAATATAGATATGTATTATTTACCTCAGGGTTTCTCAATCTCAGCACTATTGATATTCAGGCCCAGATCAGTCTCTGTGCTGGGGTTTATCCTGGGCAATGGAGGATGTCTAGATCATCCCTGGCCTCTAGTGACACCTCCCCTATCTGACAGCCTAAAATGCCTCTGAACATTGCTCGATGTCCCCTGGAGGACAAAATAGCCCCCAGTGGAGAACCAGCATTTTAACTCAATCTCAAAATATTTTTGTTTGATTGATAAAATAGCAATTTAATGAGAAAGAATATGAAAAATCCTCAAAAGTGTAAAGACCCAGCCACACCTTGAAATATTATGCTGAAATAATGAATTAGCATTATAATGAATTAGCATTATACTAGTCGATGGAGGCAAGTCTGTAAGGTATTATCGAGGGAGACAAGCTGTAAAAAAAAAAGACTGCACCATAGCCTAAAGACCATTTACAATGTGCATAAGATTCTATTCATGAATTTGTATAAAAGTGTATGAATAGGAAAATGTGGGTAGCTCAGTCAGTTAAGTGTCTATCTTAGGATCAGGTCAGAATCCCGGGGTGCTGGGATCCAGCCCCCTGTCTAACTCCCTCCTCAGTGGGGAGTCTGTTTATCCCTCTCCCTCTGCCCCTCCACTCTGCTTGTGCTCTCACACGTTCTCTGTCTCTGTCTCTCTCTCTCAAATAAATACATAAAATATTTTTAAGTGTATGAATATTTGTGTGCGCATAATATAGAAACATAGTATTTTTTGAGAGAAAGAGAGAGTACAGAAGCTAGGTGGAAGAGGGACAGATGGAGAGGCAGAAAGACAACCTCAAACAAGCTCCACAATCAGCCCAAAACCCGACTCAGGGCTCTATCTCATGACCCTGACATCATATCATGACTTGAGCTGAAATAAGGAGTCACACTCTCAACCAACCCTAGAAATGTAAGTTTTAAAAGAAACTAAGGGGCACCTGGGTGGCTCAGTCGTTAAGCATCTGCCTTCTGCTCAGGTCATGATCCCAGGGTCCTGGGATCGAGCCCTGCATCGGGCTCCCTGCTCAGCGGGAAGCCTGTTCTCCCTCTCCCACTCCTCCTGCTTGTGTTCCCTCTCTCACAGTCTCTCTCTCTGTCAAAAAATGAATAAAATCTTTTAAAAAAAATAATAAATAAATAAATAAATAAAAGAAACTAAGAGCTTATGGAACAAAGGATAGCAGTAGGAGTAAGAATAGGGTAGGCATGGAGCTATCTCAAACAACAGTCTGAAACACAATGACAATCTAAAACTAAGTTTCTAGACAGGCATAAAACAGTATTAATGTAATGACATCAACCTGGGTCACTAATTCAAGATTAAAGTGCTAAAAACTTGGAAACAGGGGTGCCTGGCTGGCTCAGTCAGTAGAAGCACAGCTCCTGATTTTGGCTGTGAGTTTGACCCCCACATTGGTCCTACAGATTAATTTTAAAAACAAAAATTAGAAATAAAAGAATAAAACAAAAAAGTGAGTAGGCAGCATTATCTAAAGTGATACTTTCATCTCATATAGAGATATATTACTTCATATTTGTTTAGGAAGAAAAGGTGAATGTTAGTCAAATGATAAAGAATACCTTTCAGGGCACCTGGGTGGCTCAGTTGGTTAAGCGACTGCCTTCGGCTCAGGTCATGATCCCGGAGTCCTGGGATCGAGTCCCACATCGGGCTCCCGGCTCAGCGGGGAGCCTGCTTCTCCCTCTGACCCTATCCCCTCTCATGCTGTTTCTCTCTCTCTCTCTCTCTCAAATAAATAAATAAATAAAATCTATTAAAAAAAAAAGAATATCTTTCAAATGAGGGCTGCCAGTGACGTGACTTTGAGAAATAGATCTAATCATAAAAGGCCAAAAGGTACAATAAGGAATAAAAGAAATGTGAAGATAGGTCGGAAATATGTGTAAATGGTGATTTATTTTTCAAAAGATGCAGAAGAACTTTCTACACTTAAACATGCAAGAAGGGGGAGAAAAATATGACCAAATGATAGGTTTGAGCACAAGAATGTATTAACTTTCCTACTACCCTCAAATACATACACATACATAAAGGAACTGAAGGTCAAATAGCAAAGTTGATGGGAAAACTCCAATTCTTATGTTTGAAAAATGCAATCAACAACAGGAATACAAACAATCCAAACCCAACAAACAAAGCACAAAACTGACACTGACAATCTACAATAGAGAAAGCAAATGTCTTAGAAACTCACAAATATATTCATCCTGGCCAGTAAGGAAATAATTGCAATGTAAAGCTTTTTTCATATACCTCTTTCAATATTAAATTTTTTAAAAAAATTGATTTGAGGGGCGCCTGGGTGGCTCAGTTGGTTAAGCGACTGCCTCCAGCTCAGGTCATGATCCTGGAGTCCCGGGATCGAGTCCCACATCGGGCTCCCTGCTCGGCAGGGAGTCTGCTTCTCCCTCTGACCCTCCCCCCTCTCATGTGCTCTCTCTCTCTCACTCTCTCTTTCAAATAAATAAATAAAATCTTTAAAAAAAAATTGATTTGAATGTCCAGCAAAGGACTGTGAAATGTACGTCTTATGATCCATTGGTCTGGATCTTTCTCACCAATATGGGAACATACTCAAATTTTCCCTGGCTTAAAAGAATAAAAGGAATGCCCTCCCTTGACTGCTTATCCCTCCTGGCTAATACCCTATATCTCTATTCCCTTTATTCGCAAAGATTCTTGGACTTGTGTCCTACTCTTATTGGGACCACTCTCTGCCACCCATCACCACTCTTCCATCTCCACTAGTTAATCCTCAACAATCTCCCCTGCATAACTGATTTGAACGTTTACTTTTCTTTCTAGGATCATAAGTAAATGTATTCATTAGTTAATCCAGCAAGCTAACAACCACAGTGATGTTCACAATGTTCATATGAAGTTATGTTTAGAATCCCACATTACCTTCAGAAATAAGGAATATGATGCTCAGAAAGCTTAAATTTTTAGTAATTACCTAACAAAGCAGTTAACACTTATGTATAGGCTTAAATCATACACAAATAGAAACTTGAACTATGTACTCTTCATTTTTGTGTAGGTCCTTTAATTCGCCAAAGTGTATGCAGCTTACATATGCAGGTTATTGTGTATAATTTTACATTAATGATTTAATTCAGTGGAACAAACCTAATGGTACATGCCTATGGGTAGGATCTGGAGCACAGGTAGCTGACTCTCACTTAAGAGGGATGGGAGATAGCACTTCTAATGGGGAAGAAAGCCAAGTGTTAATATGGACGTATGAACAATGGAATTAAATTTAGGTAATACACATGATAAACCAATTTTTTATAAATAGAAGATTAGCCTACATTTGGAAATGTAGTAATAAGAGCCCATAAAGTTGCTGAGACCGAAGAGCACTACAGTCATACATAACACTATGGTTCAGCCTTAGAAAAAGTGTGTAGAGATTCACACCTGACTCCAGATCCATGAGAAGCCCAGGGGAGATCAGAAACAAGTCCCAGCATATAATTCCATTTGATTGTAAAGGTATTATGATATCCCATTTGCGAAGGACAGTCTGTTATACAGCAAGAACTAACTGACACAATAATCAAGTGAACAGACCTTAGACAATTACAACTTGTGCTCCTTTTTACTTGTGGCTTATCTGACCTTAAGGAGAGCAGTCATGATCATTCTGTTATTCAAGTTTACTTCCAATGACTTTATGAACAAGTGACTATATGTGGGCTCCCTTCTGGGTAACAGTGTTTGAAGGACACGCACATTTGTGCAGAAGAACTGGTGATCCTGAACCACATGATCAGCAGGACATCCAGCTCTCCCATGAAGCACCCTCTGATCATGCAGGTGGAAGAGATTTCTGAGCAGGAAGGAGGTATGAAATGGCTAATGTCGATATTGTTCATCGCCATCCCTTAGCATTTGAGACAAATATTAGGAAAAGGGAGTTATTTCGTGGAACAAGATAGAGAGAGTCATATTAGCAGGTAGCAGTGGAAATTTTCAAGTAGAAACAGGAATATAACTCTGTGATAAAACATAGAAGACACTAAGCAATCCTTCACCTCAAAGAATAAACCCCCTCAGTTGTGAACACCAATTCTCTATGCTTCAATAAATAGATGCACACCATGAAAAGGAAATATTTTGGATAGTAATAAAGCTGGTGGCTTGAAATGTTGCACCCTCACAGTTCTTAAATATTTTTACTTTTTTAATTATATTAGCTTCAGGTGTACAATATAGTGATTCAGGAATTCTATAGATTACTCATTGGTCATCACGATAAGTGTACTCTTTTTTTTATTAAGGTTGTATTTGTTTGTTTATTTATTTATTTATTTATTTGAGAGAAGGGCAGTATGGGGAGGGGCAGAGGGAGAGAGGATCTGAAGCTGACTCCATGTTTAGGAGGAGCCTGATGCGGGGCTTGAGCTCACAACCCTGATATCATGACTTGAGCCGAAACCAAGAATCAGATGCCAAACCAACTGAGCCACCCATAAGCCCCTTGATAAGTGTACCCTTAAACCCCTTCACCTATTTCACCCATCCCCCTGCCCACATCCCCTCTGGCAAACACCACTTTATTCTCCATATTGAAGATATGCTTTCCTCTGGGTTTTTTTGTTTGTTTGTTTGTTTGCCTCTTTTTTCCTTTGTTTTGTTTCTTAAATCCCACATGTGAGTGAAATCATATGGTATTTGACTTATTTCACTTAGCATTATACCTTCTAGATCCATCCATGTTGCAAATGGCTACATCAAAATAAAAAGTTCCTGCACAGCAAAAGAAACAGTCAACAAAACAAAAAGACAACCTACTTAATGGAAGAAGATACTCTCAAATGATATATAAGACATCCAGATGACCAAAAGACACATGAAAAACACTCAACAGCATTCATCATCAGGGAAATGTAAATCAAAATCACAATGAGATATCACCTCAGACCTGTCAGAGTGACTAAAATCTACAGCACAGGAAACAACAGATGTGGGCAAGAATGTGGAGAAAGGGGAACGCTTTTGTACTATTGATAGGAAAGCAAACTGGTGCAGCCACTCAGAAAACAGAGTGGAGGTTCCTAAAAATTTAAAATAGACCTACTCTATGATCTAGGGATCCCACTACTGAGTATTTACTCCCCCAAAAAATTCATCCACATATTTGTGGTCATCTCTGACACTAAGAACATATCAAGTCAATCTGTTTATTCAAATTTGTCTTTCCATGTAGACTCCACTGGGAAATATATGTTTGCTAATCGGTGTTTGCCAGTGTCTATGGTAGGCTTTCTGGACACCTAGGTGAATAACAGAATAAAACAAGGAGACTAGTTATAAAGCACAATAGCATATTTGTAGAGAAAGTGACTGACATGAAGCTTTTGATTTCTGAAGCATGCATTTCAAGGACAACCATGTTGAATAAACATATTGTCAGGTGTGTGACAATTACCAGATAAGCAGTCAGGCTGTCCCCAGCCACGAAGTATCTCTTCAGAAAGATCTGGGTAACCTCGATACTGAACCAGTAGTGACCCTGCTTTCCCTTTCCCTGCCAGAATTTCACTCATGTTTTAAACTGGTCAATAAAGAGTGAAGCTAGGAACCACTAGCCACTCTGCCCATGGACCTCAATAAAGGCAGGGCCCCCAGTTCTGGCTTTCTCTCTCTTGTTCTGAATCTCTGACCCTCTGCACTTTCTGGCTGTGCCCTCCAGGACATGTGAGGAATAAACCTGGTTTTGTTAGAGTTCTCTGATGTGCATTGCTGAGGCATGTCTTGCAATCACAATAAGAACCCAAGGGCAGGTGCAGCCACAGCAGAGGCTCTGGTCCGGGAAGCATCTGTGGGAATGTCCACAAGCACAGGGGTGCAGGGGAGTGTCCAGGCTTTCCTAGCCTGAGCATCCCTGTCAGTAGCCTGAGACTTAAAGGGAACAATGTTAGAGTCCACATTCTCAGGAAGAGGAGTGAGGATAGATATGTAAAAAGACTGACAGAATCAAGGTGAAAACTGGGGTTTTGTATTTTCCTCTACAAAAAAGTTATGTGAAGGGCTTAGTGGCCAAGGTAGTTTCTTCCATATGAAGAATACAGCTCATGATTATTCTTTTGGGAAATCTAGGGAAAATTTACTCGGCATGGTATGTCATTTGAAATGAAATTAGCCCGGTGATGGGTATTAAGGAGGGCATGTACTGCATGGAGCACTGGGTGTTATACCAAAACAATGGATCATGGATCACCACATTAAAAACCAATGATGTATTGTATTGTGACTAACATAATATAATAAAATAAAATTTAAAAAAAATAAATAAAATAAATAAAAATTGTAGTATATCTTCTGTTGCTGGAAAGAAAAAGAAATGAAATTAGTTTGAAGAAATTGAACTTGCCCCATGTAAGATACAGAAATTTCCAGTCACTTGTAATTGAAGTTTGGGGAAAACATTGGAACATATGAAAACGGACAAAGTGGAATACTGTCTACATCAGATAGAACAGAAGGTTAAAAAGTGAGTTACTTAAATGTGTGGAAAAGTTGAATTCAAACAATTGGAAATTCCAGGAAATAAATAGATGGTGCAGATTCCACTTTCGTAGTCAGATCGAAAAATAGCAGTTCCTGGCTCTGAGGCTGTGAGCCTGCAATCGTGGACCCTTCTTCAGCCCCAGGATGATGGGCCCTCACATCACTGGAACCCCAGTGATTCTTTTCAGAGCTCTGTTTATGTCTCTGTTCCTCAGGCTGTAGATGAAGGGGTTCAGCATGGGTGTGACCACCGTGTACATCACCGAGGCTACTGCATTTGAGTGGGAGCTCTGGGGAGCAGCAGAGCTAAGGTACACTCCCAGGATTGTACAATAAAATAAGGAGACAACTGAGAGGTGAGATGCACAGGTGGAAAACGCTTTGTACTTGCCCTGAGCTGATGAGATCCCAAGTATGGAGGAAACAATCTTAGAATAAGAGTAAAGGATCCCAGCGAGGGGACCACCACCCAGCAGCACAGTTGCAAAATACATCACCAACTTATTAAGTAAGGTGTCAGAACAGGCAAGTTGGACCACCTGATTGATCTCACAGAAAAAGTGGGAGATTTCCACCTCGGTACAAAAGGACAGCCGCAACACTGTCAAGCTTTCCAATAAGGAATTCAGGACACTCATCACCCAGACCACCAGAATGAGCAGTACACAGTAGGAAGGTTTCATGATAACCGTGTAGTGCAGGGGGTGACAGATGGCCACAAACCTGTCATAGGCCATTACAGTCAGGAGAAAGTCATCGAATCCAGCAAAGAGTATGAAAAAGCACATCTGCGTGAGGCAGCCTGAATAGGTTATGACTTTGCTCTGAGCCTGGATGCTCCACAGCATCTTGGGGACTGTGGTGGAGGTGAAGCAGATGTCTACAAAGGACAGGTTGGAGAGGAAGAAGTACATGGGGGTGTGGAGATGGGAGTCTGAGCTGATGGCCAGGATGATGAGCAGGTTTCCAAACACAGTGATCAGGTACATGGAGAGGAAAAGCCCAAAAATGACTGGCTGCAATTCCGGTTTCTCTGATAATCCCAGAAGAAGAAACTCTGAAATTCCTGAATCATTTCCTGGTTCAACATGGTGGAGGTGACTACCAGGAAACAAAAAATAACATGACTAATTTTCTCAATAATGAACATTACAAGTATCATTGAAATTCTATTTTTATTTTACATTCACAAAGTCAATATCCAGTTTTCTATAGAAATTGTCCCCTGTCAGGAACCCCCATCCCAGCTCTGAATAGGAATGGGCATCCCACACATGGCCTTTCCCCCAAGCACTCATGTATTCTATACTTTTAATGAGAATTTCTGTCACACGTTCGAGGAATAAACTTGAGTACTGACTAACCTGCAGGCAAAAAATACAGGTGTCAGGAAACAAGTCTGCACAGTTTAGTGAGAGAGAAGATAAGCAGATAAAAGATCAGATAGAATATCAGAAGGTGACCTGTGCTATGAAAAAAAAGCCAGTAAATGGAAAGAGTGCATGGAGGTGTTATTCTTTACTGGTTGCTTGGGTAGGCCAGCACACATTTTTTTATTTAAATTCAATTAGCCAACTTCTTAGTTTCAGATGTAGTGTTCAATAATTTATCAGTTGCGTATAACACCCAGTGCTCATCACAACACATGCCCTCCTTAATACCCATCACCAATTACCCCATCCCCCCACCCACCTCCCCTCCAGCAACCCTAAGTTTGTTTCCTAGAGTCAAGAGTCTCTCATGGTTTTTCTCCCTTTCTGACGACTTCCCATTCAGGTTTCCCTCCCTTCCCCTATGATCCAATGCACTGTTTCTTTTTTTTTTTTTAGATTTTTTATTTATTTATTCATGAGAGACAGAGAGAGAGAGAGAGAGGCAGAGGGAGAAGCAGGCTCCCAAGGAGCAGAGAGCCCGATGCGGGACTCGATCCCAGGACCCTGGGATCATGACCTGAGCTGAAGGCAGACGCTTAACCATCTGAGCCACCCAGGCGCCCCAATGTGCTGTTTCTTATATTCCACATATGAGTGAAACCAGCACACATTTACACAGAGGCCTCAGGAAGAGACAGAAGGAGACACAAGGTTATCTGAGGAAGTGTGTGCCCATCAGAGGGAACAACCCTGCAAAGGCTCTCAGAAAAGACTTGCTTTTTTCAAAATTAATTTTTAAAAAAATTTGAGTGTGGTTGACTCACAATGTTACATCAGTTTTGGGTGTACAACACAGTGATTCAGCAAGTTTAAACGTTACACCTGTGGAGCTTCCATCTGTCACCACACAACGTCATATAATATCACTGACTATATTCCCTAGGCTGTGCCTTTTATTCCTGTGACTCATTCATTCCTTAACTGGAAGCCATATCTCCCACTCCCCTTCACCATTCTGCTTTTCATTTGTTCATTTATTGGTTGAAAAATCACTATTCTCGCCTCCAGCCACAACAATAAAGCAAACAGGGATACAAGGCAAGCTGCTGATATCAGACTGTCTTCCCCCAAAAAATGCAAAACGTCATCCAAATTCCAGGAGCTAAGTCTCCTATGAGCATGTAATCATGGGTCTCCATTTTAATAGGATCATTTCGTGTCCAGTAGTTAAAGAAACAAAAAATCAGTTCCAAAATCTTTGAGGAAGAAAAAGAGGGAGAAAGATCTAATAAGCTCAGGTGGCCCCTAGAGATGGTGAGGAGGAGCAAACGTCCTTGGTTCTGGGAACACTCCAACCCCAGTTAGACCACCTTGATGCCCAGAACAATAAAGCAGCAAGAAGCAATTTCTCCAAAAGAAAAAGTAGGGATATCTTTACGTTATCAAGACATCTGACCCACTGAACATCCCACCAGAATAACAAGTAAAGGGAAGACACCCACAATTCACAAAAAGAAACACACACATTACAACAAAAGTGGGGGGTTTTAAAAGATTATCTGCTTAAAAAAAAAAACTTTTCTAAACGATGTAAAATGCAAAAGTTTTATAATCAGAAACTTGGGTTTTGAATTTTGGATCTATGTATATTTGCTATTTGAATTTGGAGGGCCAACCAAACTGTCCTAAATGTTAATATCCTCCCTCAAATAGGAGGTGTTGAGGTGTCCATCCTCCTAACATGGTTGACAGATTTAGTGAATATATGGAAAGACCTTAGCTTAGTTCCCACCTGTTGATAATGAATGCTTATCACTGGTGATGAGATCTGGCTAATTTTTCTTCTTTCAATGTCCCCATCGCTTCCCAGCCTCTTGGGTCCCCAGTTCCACAGCCTTATTTCAGTCCCTTGTCATCGCTACACCTACTACAGGGGGGCGCCCTCTAGCCAATATTCACATTTACCCAGAGAGCTCTTTCTATATTGCAGTTAAGTTACTGTCCAACTCTCCACCTTAACCCTTTCCAGGTGACTCCCCACTGGAGCCTGAACCCCAAATTCCATAGCTTCCAGCTCTTGGCTGCCTCCCCTGATCCACCCACCAGCTTCCCACTCACGCTGCCTCACACACATCGATCTCACAAACATTGAACCTGAGTTGTAGCTTCACCTGAAGCCCCAGTCTCCAGGCTGAGCCGCCGTACACCTACCTGCTGCCCTGATCTATTTGGGATTATTCACCTCCTCTCTATCTTCAAAATCCCATCGCCTCTTTCAGACTGCAAAGAGTCATCTCCTTCATGAATTTGTTTTTGCCCCAGAAAGTCCCCCAGAAAAAGGACAATTTCTCTTGCAATAATTTAGATGGAGGGATTATCACTTTCTAACTTTTATTTAATTCCATGTATATTTCCCTGCTAGACTGAGAGTGCACTGGGGCATGTTATACAGACTCCTACCCTTTACCCCAGACATATTTTGGTTGGGAACAATGGGAGTAAATAAATTTTCATGAAGGAATGAGAGAATCTGTGCTCAGTGATGAGAGAGAGAACAGAAGCAGGGAGCTACTAGCTCAGAAATGGAGGACCTGGGAGAGAAATGTTTTCCCTATTCTGAGATTGGAAACATTTGTGGGGTCAGACTGTGGTTCTGCAAGAATATAATACAGTAGAATAAATAAGGCACAACAGAAAATATCAGAGTGCGTCATATGCAGCCAGGGTGCATAGTAAATCATTTCATGGTTTTCCTCCTTGAGCCATATGACTGACTGATAGATTTGACCACTCAGAATTTATAATCTCTCACACTAGCTACCAAATAGATCTGCACATACATACAAGAATTAAACAGCAAATGGCAAATTTGGCTTAAACGTTTGTAATTATTTGGTTGAAAGAATGCAATCAAAAAAAAAGAAGAAAGAAAGAAAGAAAGAAAGAAAGAAAGAAAGAAAGAAAGAAAGAAAGAAAGAAAGAAAGAAAGAAAAAAAGAAAGAAAGAAAGAAAGAAAGAAAGAAAGAAAGAAAGAAAGAAAGAAAGAAAGAAAGAAAAATGATTCAGCAAGAACAACACACAAACAAAAACAAGAATAAGAACCCTCATACCCCAGGATATAGAGCAAAGAACTTGCACAGATAATTTGCCATAGATAAAGTAAATGGCTAATAAACCCCAGAATATATTCTGCCTCCAGGTAATGAAATGAGTGCAAAATAAAGCCCTTTAGAATAAGCCTGTTTATGTTTTAAATAAACTTTTTAAGTGAATACCTAATGTGAGAGAGAGGATTCTGTGAAATGTACGTCTCAAGAACAGCAGTTGCAAGTAGTGCCTGCCTCCATTGGACTGGATCTTTTTAATGAATACAAATTTGGTCCAATATACCCCATCCTAAATATTTTTTATTTTTATTTTTTTAAAGATTTACTCGTTTATTTGAGAGACAGAGAGAGAGAGAGAGTGCAATCAAGGGGAGGAGTAGAGGGAAAGGTAAAAAAAAAAGAATCTCAAACAGACCCCCCACTGAACAGAGACCTGGCACAGGATTTGATCCCTGGAACCAGAGATCATGACCTAAGTCAAAACCAAGAGCCGGAAGCTTACTGACTGAGCCACCTAGGAGCCCAGTAAAAGTATTTTGTAAATGCCCTCACTGCTCTGCACCCGCCTCCATCCCTAATAGTCTATTTTCATATTCCCCCTTACCGCAAATCTCCTTGGAGGTGTTCACATTTTCCTAAAGAGAATGCCTCCCATTCCTTCTTTAGTCTCATCCAACTGGACTTTATTCCCACCACCTAATTATCTACAGTAATCCTTGTATTGCCAAGTTCACAGACATTTCTTTTTTTTTATTAACATATAATGTATTATTTGTTTCAGGGGTACCAGTCTGTGATTCTTCAATCTTACACAATTCACAGCGCTCACCATAGCACATACCCTCCCCAATGTCCATCACCCAGCCCCACCATCCCTCCCACCCCCGTCCCCTCCAGCAACCCTCAGTTTGTTTCCTGAGATTAAGAGTCTCTTATGGTTTGTTTCCCTCTCTGGTTTCATCTTGTTTCATTCTTCCCTCCCTTCCCCTATGATCCTCTATCTTGTTCCTCAAATTCCTTGTATCAGTGAGATCATATGATAATTGTCTTTCTCTGATTTCTTTTTTTAACATATTAAATAAATTGACTAGAAATGAATGAGTTCACCACACCAACAAACACAATGATCACTTGGCTCCAAGCTAGGCTGGATAGGCTGTCAGGTGACCTCAGGTAAAAACTTTCTTCTTCCATTTTCTCTGAACCTTTCCTGAAATACCTGCTGAGCTTTGACACTCACCGGGATGGGGTCTCTGAGAGGAAGGTCTCCATGTGGAGGTCTGAATCCCCCCGGATAGTTGATGATGGAGACCGAACCTCTGTTTCCAGACAAGACAGCAGGAAGGCGTGAAGCATGGGTCCCCAGCAGATGTAGGAATCCAAATGCAAAAACCATATCTCCTCAAGCTCAAGGTTGAATATGTCCAGGGGCTGCATAAGAGATATTTACAGCTCCTTATGTTTGCTATTATCTGTTCCCTGTCCCTGTTCATTAGGCACTTTTCCCATTATTACTCCAACCCTTGAGCACATCTCCTCATGGGAACTTATCTGGACAGAATAGAATTTTTTCCTGTACATTCTTGTTCCCAAGAGACCAGGTTAGAATTCAAGTGCATCCAATGCTTATTACACCTCCCTGAACTTGCCTGGCTTCCAGAGCTCTAACATTGAAACTTTCCACAGCCTTGAGTGAAAGTTTTTTTCCAAATCTAAGACTGAGGAACCTGTCTTGACCATGCCCCTTGGGTCTCCAAAACGTTGACTCCTGGTGGGAGCACAACTCCTGATAGCTCTAGAAAATTGCTCTTCCTTCTTCAACAAGCAAGAGTGTGTTCCTTTGCTATAAAACCATGGGTACAACAATCCTTTTGTTCATAATTCCTTTGACAAATCAATTAAGAGCTTAGTGATTTTAATACAGGTTAAAAGTTGACATTTAGTCCTTCACTTTTAAAAGAGTTGGGAGTATAAGCAATACATTTAGACCACTTAAGGGACCATGGGCTAAGCTTAGAATCTTATATGGATGGCCTCATTTATTTTGTGCAAAAGACATTCTATGATGACCATAAAATGATGAGCCTCATTGCACATTTGTAGAAATGTGACTTGGAAGGGTTGAGTGATCGACCCAGAATTATGAACTGGGTCATTATGAACTGATGTGCTTTGACTTGAATGCAACAAGATAAGCCAGGGGTTCTCAACCAGGGCTGATTTTGCCTCCAAAGGACACTTGAAAATATCTGGAGAAAGTTTTGACTGTCATAGCATGGGAAGTGTTGCTGCTAATTTAGCATATCTGGGGTGGCCCAGAGATTCTGCATTTGTAACTAGATCCCAGTCATTGATGTTGCCTGTGTGTTAAGGCTGTGGTCCAGTGTCAGAGTCAGGTGTGTTCTTCTTCTCCCAGAACCCCCCCACCCACCTCAGATCTGACCTTAGGTGGTCAAACAAGTTTACAGGTGTCACTTTTCCCTCATGACAGAAAATGAACCTTTCAAGCCTTTGTTCCCTTATCTGTAAACTGGAGAAATGCCATCTAAGGATTCGGTCTGAGAGGTTAGTAATATTTTAGAGCTCACAGGAAATTCCCTGGCACAGAGTTGGTGTTCCATCCACAGGGACTATAGTGACCATCTAAGTTCCACATTTCCTAAGCTCAATATGACACCAAAAAAGGTCTCCTTTAGGACAGGAATTAAGTCCAGGATTCCTCTGCCTCTGGGACAGTTTTCTGGGTGGGTTGGGAATGAAGTGGGTGTCACTGGCAGCATCCCACACAGGTGGGGAAAACAGGTGTTCACTCACACACTCACATTCATCCACAGGAGAATCCCCTGGCCAAGAAGATCTCCTGTGGCACTGAGTGTGCTGCCTTAGGATATAGGGTACGTGGGGAAAGTGTAATTGCTCCTCTTACTCTCTTCAGTGTGCTCAATGCTGGCTGTATTTTGCTCCAGTTTTAGGCTTGAGTTTCTTCATCAGACCCCTGTACTTCCACAAAGGTACTGTCACCCATGAGCTATTGTCAAAAATGGTGCCCTTGGGGATAAGATGTGAGAAAACTCCTATTTCACCATTTTGAGGTTGTATTTTTTTTTCATTAGGAAAATACATGTTTTCCTAGATGCTCCACTAAGAGATTTCAGCTCACATACATTTGGGCAAATTTGTGTCATGTGGTAATATTAGGCAGAATGATGGCCTTCCAAAAATGTCCACATCCCAATCCCCAGAACCTGTGAAAATATTAGGTTACAAGAGAAAAGGAATTAAAGTTATTGAAGGAATGAGGATTGCTAATAACCTGGCTTTAAAATAGTTTATCTGGGATTATTTGGATAAAGCCATTGTAATCACAAGGGTCCGTGAATGGATAAAGGAGGCAGCAATAAGAGTCTGAGAGATAAGACATGAGAAAGACTCAGCCAGCATGCAGGCATTGAAGATGGAGGGCAGGGCCATAGGACAAGGGATGCAGGCAGTCTCTAAAAGCTGGAGAAGGCAAGAAAGTGGGTTACCCCTTAGAGTCTCCAGGAGGGAATGCAGCCCTGCAGACAACTTGATTTTTATCCCAAGGACACCGATTTTTGGACTTCTGATCTCCAGAACTGTTAAGTTAATACCTTGTGCTCTTTTTAAGCCACTAAGTCTGGGATCACTGGTTACTACAGCAACAGGAAGCAAAGGCACATGATCACTCCTATACTGATGTTTTAATCTGAGTATATTACCACCCTATCAAAACAGTGTCCTCCTCCTAGGAAAAGCAGAGAATAAATATTGGAAGCTAACTTAGCCTCTGTTCATGATTAAATGTGCAGTAAACTTCCGTTTATCAAAACATTGTGAAATTGGCTTAAACCTATTGGTGTCAAGACAGGAGAATAAGAAAACACAAATCCTATTAACAAAAAGCTGTTATATTATAAAAGTGGAATCAAAATCAATGAGGAAAGCAAGGCTTTGGAAATAAATGGTGCTTGGATAGTTTGTTATTAGTCAGAAGTAAAATAACATTGTACTGGGCGGAGCAAGATGGCGGAGGAGTAGGAGACCTGGATTTCGTCTCCTCTCAGGAATTCAGCTGGATAGGGATCAAACCATTCTGAACACCTACAAACTCAACTGGAGAATGAAGAAAAGAATACCAACAACTGTCTGAACAGAAAAGCGACCACTTACTGGAAGGTAGGACATGCGGAGAAGTGAATCCGAGGCGATATTCGGGAGGATAGATGGTGGGGGAGGGGCCTCCGTTGGCCGCTTCTGGCAAGTGATAGAGCCGCGGAGCACAAATCGGAACTTTTAAAAGTCTGCTCCACTGAGGGACGTCACTCTGGTGGCTGAGCGGGGGCTGGAACCCTCCGGGACAGTGTGGTCTCAGGACCCTCGGGGTCACAGAAAGACCGGGGGTGCCTGAGTGCGGCAGAGCTCCCAGGTAATGGAGCAGGGAAGCCGGCTGCAGAGGCGGAGCCCAGGCGCGGGCTCTCAGCTCAGGGTGGCCATAAACCGTGATCCGCGGCACACTCGGGCCACTGCTTCTCCAGCAGGGACCCAAAAAGTGGCAGATCTGGGGAGACTCCCCTTTCCCCCCTGGGAGAAGTGTGGGAGCGCACTGCAGGGATCTGCTGGGTTTGGAGACTCCACCCGGGGTCGGGTGCCAGAGATAGAAATGCGCGGTCACAGGCCGGGCGAGCACGGAGTGCGGCCGGAGACCGGGGAGACGGGAGTGACTGCTTTTATCTGGGGGCTCACTGAGGAGCGGGGCCCCAAGTTCTCAGCTCCTCCGGGGCGGAGATTGGGAGGCCACCATTTTCACTCTCCGTCTCCAAAGCTGTACGGAAAGCTTGCAGGGAACAAAAGCTCCAGAGAGCAACCCGAGCAGATTACTTAGCCCGAACCGGGCAAGGGCGGGGCAATTCCGCCTCCCGCAAAGACATTTGGGAACCACGACAACAGGACCCTCCCCCAGAAGATCAGCGAGAACAGCCAGCCAAGACCAAGTTTACCCATCAAGGAGAACGGCAGAACTCCAGTGCCAGGGCAATACTGCACATACAATTCATGGCTTTTTTACCATGATTCTTTAGTCTTTCAAGGTTAATTTTTTTTAACTGTCTTTTTTTATTTTTTTGATTTTTCTTTTTCCCTTTTTCAATCAACATCTTATCAATCCCTTTTTTAAAAAACATTTTTATTTTTCATTTTTAGAGTCATATTCTATCCCTTCATAGTAGTTACCCGTATTTTTGGCATATATATATAAGTTTTTCTCTCTTTAAAATTTTGAGATAGTTTCTTCTAACAAATCAAAATATACCCTAAATCTCTAGTATATATTTTTTTTCTACTCCCCTGCCTGATCACATTCTCTCCCTTTTTTTCTTTTTTCTTTTTTTAAATCCTCTTCTTTCTTTTTTCAAACAATTTCTTATCAATTCCTTTTATAAAATTTTTTATAATTTCCTTCTTTACAGTCATATTCCATCCCTTCATCATGTCAACCCTTATTTCTGTACATATATAAGTTTTTTTTCTTTAAAATTTTGGGAGGCGTTTTCTTCTAACAGACCAAAATACCCCCAAAATTTAGTTTGTGGCACTGATCTATATACCAGCCATATCATATTTGATCACATTCTGGTTTTTTGTTGTTGTGTTGTTTTGTTCTGTTCTTTTTTGTTTTTATCTTCATCTTTTTCTTTTTCTTTTTTTTCTTTTTTCTCTCTTTCCCTTTCTTTTCCCACTGCTTCAGGTCTTTTCTGATTTGTTTAGAGTATATTTTCTGGGGACGTGGTTACTCTGCTAGCATTTTGTTCTCTCATCAATCTATTCTCCTCCGCACAAAATGACAAGACGGAAAAAATCAACTCAACAAAAAGAACAAGAGGTAGTACCAGCTGCCAGGGACCTACTCAATATGGACATTAGTACGATGTCAGATCTAGAGTTCAGAATCATCACTTTAAAGATACTACCTGGGCTTGAAAAAAGCATGGAAGTTATTAGAGAAACCCTTTCTGGAGAAGTAAAAAAACTAAAATATAACCAAGTCGAAATCAAAAAGGCTATTAATGAGGTGCAATCAAATATGGGGGCACTAACTGCTAGGATAAATGAGGTAAAAGAGAGAAGCAGTGATAAAGAAGACCAAATAATGGAAAATAAAGAAGCTGAGAAAAAGAGAGAGAAACAACTACTGGATCACGAGGGCAGAATTCGAGAGATAAACGATACCATAAGATGAAGCAACATTAGAATAATTGGGATCCCAGAAGAAGAAGAAAGAGAGAGAGGGGCAGAAGGTATATGGAGCAAATTATAGCAGAGAACTTCCCTAATTTGGGGAAGGAAACAGGCATGAAAATCCAGCAAGCACAAAGAACCCCTCTCAAAATCAATAAAAATAGGTCAACACCCCGACATCTAATAGTAAGACTTACAAGTCTCAGAGACAAAGAGAAAATCCTGAAAGCAGCTCAGGAGAAGAGATATGTAACCTACAATGGTAGAAACATTAGATTGGCAACAGATCTATCCATGGAGACCTGGCAGGCCAGAAAGGACTGGCAGGATATATTCAGAGCACTAAATGAGAAAAATATGCAGCCAAGAATACTATATCCAGCTAGGCAGTCACTGAAAATTAAAGCAGAGATAAAAAGCTTCCAGGACAAAAAAAACTAAAGGAATTTGCAAACACAAAACCAGCCCTACAAAAAATCTTGAAAGGGGTCCTCTAAGAAAAGAGATACCCTAGAAGCAACATAGACCAGAAAAGAACACAGACAATATACAGTAACAGTCACCTTACAGGTAATACAATGGCACTAAATTCATATCTTTCAATAGTTATCCTGAATGTCAATGGGCTAAATGCCCAAATCAAAAGACACAGGCTATCAGATTGGATTAAAACACAAGACCCATTGATATGCTGTCTGCAAGAGACTAATTTTAAACCCAAAGACACCCCCAGATTGAAAGTGAGGGGGTGGAAAACCATTTACCATGCTAATGGACAACAAAAGAAAGCTGGGGTGGCAATCCTTATATCAGACAAATTAGATTTTAAACCAAAGACTGTAATAAGAGATGAGGAAGGACACTAGATCCTACTTAAGGGTCTATCCAACAAGAAGATCTAACAATTGTAAATATCTATGCCCCTTACATGGGAGCAGCCAATTATATAAGGCAATTAATAACAAAAGCAAAGAAACACATTGACAACAATACAATAATAGTGGGGGACTTTAACATCCCCCTCACTGAAATGGACAGATCATCTAAGCAAAAGATCAACAAGGAAATAAAGACTTTAAATGACACACTGGACCAAATGGACTTCACAGACATATTCAGAACATTCCATCCCAAAGCAACGGAATACACATTCTTCTTTAGTGCCCATGGAACATTCTCCAGAATAGATCACATCCTAGGTCACAAATCAGGTCTCAACCAGTACCAAAAGATTGGGATCATTCCCTGCCTATTTTCAGACCACAATGCTTTGAAACTAGAACTCAGTCACAAGAGGAAAGTCGGAAAGAACTCAAATACATGGAGGCTAAAGAGCATCCTACTAAAGAATGAATGGGTCAACCACGAAATTAAAGAAGAATTTAAAAAATTCATGGAAACCAATGAAAATGAAAGCACAACTATTCAAAATCTTTGGGATGCAGCAAAGGCAGTCCTAAGAGGAAAGTATATAGCAATACAAGCCTTTCTCAAGAAACAAGAAAGGTCTCAAGTACACAACCTAACCCTACACTTAAAGGAGCTGGAGAAAGAACAGCAAATAAAGCCTAAGCCCAGCAGGAGAAGAGAAATAATAAATATCAGAGCAGAAATCAATGAAATAGAAACTAAAAGAACAGTAGAACAGATCAACGAAACTAGGAGCTGGTTCTTTGAAAGAATTAACAAGATTGATAAACCCCTGGCCAGACTTATCAAAGAGGGAAGAGAAATGACCCAAATCAACAAAATCATGAATGAAAGAGGAGAGATCACAACCAACATCAAAGAAATACAATTATAAGAACATATTATGAGCAACTCTATGCCAGGAAATTAGATAACCTGGAAGAGATGGATGCATTCCTAGAGATGTATCAACTACCAAAACTGAACCAGGATGAAATAGAAAACCTGAACAGACCTATAACCACTAAGGAAATTGAAGCAGTCATCAAAAATCTCCCAAAAAACAAAAGCCCAGGGCCAGATGGCTTCCCAGGGGAATTCTACCAAACATTTCAAGAAGAATTAATACCTATTCTTCTGAAACTCTTCCAAAAAATAGAAACGGAAGGAAAACTTCCAAACTCATTTTATGAGGCCAGCATTACCTTGATCCCAAAACCAGACAAAGACCCCATCAAAAAGGAGAATTACAGACCAATATCCCTGATGAACATGGATGCAAAAATTCTCACCAAAATACTAGCCAATAGGATCCAACAGTACATTAAAAGGATTATTCACCACGACCAAGTGGGATTTATCCCTGGGCTGCAAGGTTGGTTCAACATCCGCAAATCAATCAATGTGATACAGTACATTAACAAAACAAAGAACAAGAATCATAGGATCCTCTCAATAGATGCAGAAAAAGCTTTTGACAAAGTACAGCATCCTTTCTTGATCAAAACTCTTCAGAGTATAGGCATACAGGGTACATACCTCAATATCATAAAAGCTATCTATGAAAAACCTATAGGAATATCATTCTCAATGGGGAAAAACTGACAGCTTTCCCCCTAAGTTCAGGAACGTGGCAGAGATGTCCACTATCACCACTGCTATTCAACATAGTATTGGAAGTCCTAGCCACAGCAATCAGACAACAAAAAGAAATAAAAGGCATCCAAATCGGCAAAGAAGAAGTCAAACTCTCACTCCTTGCAGATGATATGACACTTTATGTGGAAAACCCAAAAGACACCACCCAAAACTGCTAGAACTCATACAGGAATTCAGTAAAGTGGCAGGATATAAAATCAATGCACAGAAGTCAGTGGCATTCCTATACACCAACAACAAGATAGAAGAAAGAGAAATTAAGGAGTCGATCCCATTTACAATTGCACCCAAAACCATAAGATACCTAGGAATAAATCTAACCAAAGAGGCAAAGGATCTGTACTCAGAAAACTATAAAATACTCATGAAAGAAATTGAGGAAGACACAAAGAAATGGAAAAACGTTCCATGCTCATGGATTGGAAGAACAAATATTGTGAAGATGTCAATGCTACCTAGAGCAATCTACACATTCAATGCAATCCCCATCAAAATACCATCCACTTTTTTCAAAGAAATGGAACAAATAATCCTAAAATTTGTATGGAATCAGAAAAGACCCTGCATAGCCAGAGGAATGTTGAAAAAGAAAAGCAAAGCTGGTGGCATAACACTTCCGGACTTCCAGCTCTATTACAAAGCTGTCATCATCAAGACAGCATGGTACTGGCACAAAAACAGGTACATAGATCAATGGAACAGAATAGAGAACTCAGAAATGGACCCTCAACTCTATGGTCAACTCATCTTTGACAAAGCAGGAAAGAATGTCCAATGGAAAAAAGACAGTCTCTTCAACAAATGGTGTTGGTAAAATTGGACAGCCACATGCAGAAGAATGAAACTGGACCATTTCCTTACACCACACACAAAAATAGACTCCAAATGTTTGAAAGACCTCAATGTGAGACAGGAGTCCATCCAAATCCTAAAGGAGAACACAGGCAGCAACCTCTTTGACCTCAGCCGAAGCAACTTCTTCCTAGAAACATCGCCAAAGGCAAGGGAAGCAAGGGCAAAAATGAACTATTGGGACTTCATCAAGATAAAAAGCTTTTGCAAAGCAAAGGAAACGGTCAACAAAACCAAAAGACAACCGACAGAATGGGAGAAGATATTTGCAAATGACATATCAGATAAAGGGCTAGTATCCAAAATCTATAAAGAACTCATCAAACTCAACACCCAAAGAACAAAGAATCCAATCAAGAAATGGGCAGAAGACATGAACAGACATTTTTCCAAAGAAGACATCCAAATGGCCAACAGACACATGAAAAAGTGCTCAATATCGTTCGGCATCAGGGAAATCCAAATCAAAACCTCAATGAGATACCACCTCACACCAGTCAGAATGGCTAAAATTAACAAGTCAGGAAATGACAGATGTTGGCGGGGATGCGGAGAAAGGGGAACCCTCCTACACTGTTGGTGGGAATGCAAGCTGGTGCAGCCACTCTGGAAAACAGTATGGAGGTTCCTCAAAAAGTTGAAAATAGAGCTACCCTATGACCCAGCAATTGCATTACTGGGTATTTACCCCAAAGATACAAAAGTAGGGATCCGAAAGGGTATGTGCACCCCGATGTTTATAGCAGCAATGTCCACAATATCCAAACTGTGGAAAGAGCCAAGATGTCCATCGACAGATGAATAGATAAAGAAGATGTAATGTATATATACAATGGAATATTATGCAGCCATCAAAAGGAATGAGATCTTGCCATTTGCAACGACTTGGATGGAACTGGAGGGTATTATGTTGAGTGAAATAAGTCAAACAGAGAAAGACATGTATCATATGATCTCACTGATATGAGGAATTCTTAATCGCAGGAAACAAACTGAGGGTTGCTGGAGTGGGGGGTGGCATGGGAGGGATGGGGTGACTGGGTGATAGACACTGGGGAGGGTATGTGCTCTGGTAAGCGCTGTGATTTGTGCAAGACTGTTGAATCTCAGATCTGTACCTCTGAAACAAATAATGCAATATATGTTTAGAAAAGAAGAAGAAGAAGAAGGTAGCAGGAGGGGAAGAATGAAGGGGGGGAAATCGGAGGGGTAGACGAACCATGAGAGACAATGGACTCTGAAAAACAAAGTGAGGGTTCTAGAGGGGAGGGGGGTGGGAGGATGGGTTAGCCTGGTGATGGGTATTGAGGAGGGCACATTCTGCATGGAGCACTGGGTGTTATGCACAAACAATGAATCATGGAACACTACATCTAAAACTAATGATGTAATGTATGGGGATTAACATAAGAATAAAAAAAAGTAAAATAACATTAAATTTCTATTTTCTTTTTTTCTTTGTAGAAATCCACCTTTTCTTTTTTTAATATTATTATGTTATGTTAGTCACCATACAACACATCATTAGTTTTTGATGTAGTGATCCACAATTCATTATTTTTAAATTTCCATCTTAATGCCAACCACTTTTTGGCATTGAGTGAATTTGTAGAAAAATAAAATGACTAAAATGAACCTGTAGAAAAAATATAAAACTGCAGTGGACTTCTAAAAGAAAGATTAAATTAATCCTCTGAACATAAACCAGATGGAAGTAAAAGAATTGAGAACAATAATTGATGGATTCCAGCACATGAAAACCTACAGGTCCAACAATAAAGAAAATTTAAAAATAAGTATAAATCTAAGAAAAATATTTACAACACATTGGCTTTTACAAATATAAAGGGTAACCATGTAAAAACTTATTTTAAACCGAGAATAAAAATACCTAAGATGAGAAATGATCTAAGGGTGCAAATGAAAAATATAGGAAGAATACATGTGAATAAACATATAAATGCAAAAATGTGCTAAGCTTTGTAACAATCAAATGAAGTGAAATTATAATATTAAGGAAACCATAATAAATATCAGTGCAGAATTTTATTTATTTGTAAGCCTGCAGCCCCCAGACACAGAACATTTCTGAGCTGGGGAGCTGAGTTCTAGAAATGCACATTTATGTGTTATGGGTTAAACTGTTATTATAATAAAATTTGGCTGGAGGCAAAATAACCTGATGCCTGAGAGAGCATCTGAACCAGGCAGCCCTCTACAGACCTCAGAAGGGGTGAGCCTTTTCACCACAGCCTTGACCTTGAGTGAGTCACCTAGATACCATAAGCTCCACCTCCTCCATAACAATAGGGGAATGATACTAATCACATAAGTATTATTGGAAAACTTAAATTAGATAATGTGTATAAACACTTAATCAGTACTGGTAGAGTTCTATTATTACTTTTTGTTATCAAGATCCATAACAATAACCAAATTTCTTGAGGCACCTGTGTAGCTCAGTTAACTGACTGACTCTTGATCTCAGCTCAGGTGATGATCCCAGGGTTCTGAGTTCAAGCCCCACCTTGGGTCCTCCCGGGACCTACTAAAAACAAACAAACAAAACAAAACAAAACCAAAACACCAAATTTGTTTCCTAGCTCAAAAGTTTTCATTAAATCAATACATTTCATGTTCTGGTCCTGACTGTATTTAACCACCCACACATCTATTTTTCACTCAACAAAAATTCACTGACCATAAACTCCATCCTGAGAACTATAGTAAGCACTGCAGTTTCAAAGATAAGAGAGAGTTCTAAAATTCAAGGAATCTATATTGTGGACGAGCAGAGAAATTTAATAAAGTTGATGTGACTGTATGGAAAGTGAATCAGATCAGGAAAAAGGGGGAGAGTCAGATATTTTATTCACATGACCTGAGAAAACATTTCTGTAAGTGAGTTTTCGGGACATTTCCAAAATAGGCACACATTTCATCACTCTGAGTATGGATATTAACTACATGACATTTGACTTATTTTTTTTTAAGAAATCCAAATGATTACTGAAGATTACTGAGAAAATACCAGGTTGTAGTCACACCAAATGAAAATGACTGGTTATAAAGTGAAAAGGGGAACCCAGGATATAACCTGAAGAAAAATAGAGAAGACAAATAGAAGACAAGAAGAAAAATAGAGAAGACAAGGAAGACCCAAGGAAAGAACTGCTTTAAAATGTGTACACCTGGGAAAAAATGAAAATAGTGAGATGAAGGAAACCAGGATCTCTGGGCCTCCATATTGTGGGCCCAGCTACTCAGGAGAGTCCTATAATGGTTCTGATGCTGAGAGGCACCACCCTGCCAAGGAGCCTGCTCAGGGCCCCCTTCATGTCCCTCGAGCTGTAGATGAAGGGGTTCAGCATGTGGGTGACAATGGTGTACATCACCGAGGCCACCAGACTCATCCTAGAGGATGAAGTCCCTGCAGAAGTGAGGTCGACCCCAAGGCCTGTGCCCTAGAACAAGGAGACCACTGAGAGGTGAGACCCACATGTGGAAAAGGCTTTGTTTTGCCCACAGCTGAGGAAATGCTGGGTATGGAAGAAACAATTTGATAGTAATAAGAAAGTATTCCATGGAAAGGACTCAAGACCACACTCCCAGTTGCAGAATACACCACTATGTTATTGATGAGGGTGTCAGAATAGACAAGCTTCAGGACTTGAGGAAGATCACAAAAAAAGTGTAGGATTTCCATGTTTGCGCAGAAGGACAGCCTCAAAAACATCAAAGTCTCCAACAGGGAGCCCAGGACACTGATGCACCAGGATTACAAGATCAGCAGCCCACAGAGCTGGGGGTTCATGATGACCGAGTAGTTCAGGGGGTGACACATGGCCACAAAATGGTCATAGGCCATCACGGTCAGGAGAAAGACATCCGACACAGCAAAGAGTATGAGGAAATGAATCTGCGTGAGGCAGCCTTCATAGGTTATGACTGCTCTTAGTCTGGATGTTCAGCAACATCTTGAAGATGGTGGTGGAGGTGAAACAGATGTCAACAAAGGACAGGTTGGTGAGGAAGAAGTCCATGGGCTTGTGGAGGTGGGAGTCTGAGCAGATGGCCAGGATGATGAGCAGGTTCTCAGTGAACATGACCAAGTATATGGACAGGAACAACCCTAAGAGCATGAATGGAACCTCGGACTTCGCTCAAAATCCCAGGAGGAGAAACTCTGAAGTATGTGTTTCATTTCCTGATTCCATGTGGATGAAAGAACGAGCAGGAAAGGGAAAAAATCAGCATCCAATGACCATCACATGGACAGCACAGAAATGTGATTGCCTTTAATTTCCAGTGAATGGATTAATAAAGTACTACCCTGTTAAAATTGCCTTGGGTGGGGAATTTGAAATGCTTCCATCCTTCCCTCTGCTGCCACTGCCATCTGGAAATGTAGTCCTAGTTCCAAAGCAGTTGTGCCCCTTATAGCCTGGCTACTCAGAGTGTGGTCCGTGGACCAGCAGGAGCAGCACTGCCCAGAGCTTCTCTGAATGCAGAGTCCCAGGCCACATTCAGACTTGCTGAATCAGAATCCACATTGTGAAAAGATCATGGGGGATTTCGCTGCTCGTTCATGACTGAGTAGTGCTGGTCTAGAACATCTGTGGGTTTCAGTCCTTCACCTTTCATCTCCTCACTTTCATTTTCCTCTATACCGTCCCTCAAACTTCCTTACTTAATATGTAGGCAAAACAGGAGCTCAATAATTAGGGCTGTTTTCTGCCATCTGTGCAGATGTAATACTGTTTATACATTAGTCTTAACTATTCCAAACACTGTGTATGAATACTGTATTTAGTTTATCAAAGCAAATATTTATAAATTTCATAATGATTTCCATTGCTTCTGTGACCCAGATTATATTATATTATTTTGCATGGTCATTTATGACACGCTGTTCTTTGTCATTGGAAAGTCAGACATTATGCCTTCTCTCTTTTATCTTTGAGTAGAATTTATTTAAATATCATTCTTTTTTTTATTCTTATGTTAATCCCCATACATTACATCATTAGTTCTAGATGAAGTGTTCCATGATTCATTGTTTGTGCATAACACCCAGTGCTCCATGCAGAATGTGCCCTCCTCAATACCCACCCCCAGGCTAACCCATCCTCCCACCACCCTACACTCTAGAACCCTCACTTTGTTTTTCAGAGTCCATCGTCTCTCATGGTTCATCCACCCCTCCGATTTCCCCCGCTACATTCTTCCCCTCCCGCTACCTTCTTCTTCTTTTTTTTTTTCTTAACATATATTGCATTATTTGTTTCAGAGGTACAGATCTGAGATTCAACAGTCTTGCACAATTCACAGCGCTTACCAGAGCACATACCCTCCCCAGTGTCTATCACCCAGTCACCCCATCCCTCCCACGCCACCCCCACTCCAGCAACCCTCAGTTTGTTTCCTGCGATTAAGAATTCCTCATATCAGTGAGATCATATGATACATGTCTTTCTCTGTTTGACTTATTTCACTCAACATAATACCCTCTAGTTCCATCCACGTCGTTGCAAATGGCAAGATCTCAATCCTTTTGATGGCTGCATAATATTCCATTGTATATATATACCACCTCTTCTTTATCCAGTCATCTGTCGATGGACATCTTGGCTCTTTCCACAGTTTGGCTATTGTGGACATTGCTACTATAAACATCGGGGTGCACGTACCCCTTCGGATCCCTACTTTTGTATCTTTGGGGTAAATACCCAGTAGTGCAATTGCTGGGTCATATGGTAGCTCTATTTTCAACTTTTTGAGGAACCTCCATACAGTTTTCCAGAGTGACTGCACCAGCTTGCATTCCCACCAACAGTGTAGGAGGGTTCCCCTTTCTCCGCATCCCTGCCAACATCTGTCATTTCCTGACTTGTTAATTTTAGCCATTCTGACTGGTGTGAGGTGGTATCTCATTGAGGTTTTGATTTGGATTTCCCTGATGCTGAGCGATATTGAGCACTTTTTCATGTGTCTGTTGGCCATTTGGATGTCTTCTTTGGAAAAATGTCTGTTAATGTCTTCTGCCCGTTTCTTGATTGGATTCTTTGTTCTTTGAGTGTTGAGTTTGATGAGTTCTTTATAGATTTTGGATACTAGCCCTTTATCTGATATGTCATTTGCAAATATCTTCTCCCATTCTGTCAGTTGTCTTTTGGTTTTGTTGACTGTTTCCTTTGCTTTGCAAAAGCTTTTTATCTTGATGAAGTCCCAATAGTTCATTTTTGCCCTTGCTTCCCTTGCCTTTGGCGATGTTTCTAGGAAGAAGTTGCTTCGGCTGAGGTCAAAGAGGTTGCTGCCTGTGTTCTCCTTTAGGATTTGGATGGACTCCTGTCTCACATTGAGGTCTTTCAACAATTTGGAGTCTATTTTTGTGTGTGGTGTAAGGAAATGGTCCAGTTTCATTCTTCTGCATGTGGCTGTCCAATTTTACCAACACCATTTGTTGAAGAGACTGCCTTTTTTCCATTGGACATTCTTTCCTGCTTTGTCGAAGATTAGTTGACCATAGAGTTGAGGGTCCATTTCTGGGCTCTCTATTCTGTTCCATTGATCTATGTGTTTTTGTGCCAGTACCATACTGTCTTGATGATGACAGCTTTGTAATAGAGCTGGAAGTCTGGAAGTGTAATGTTGCCAGCTTTGCTTTTCTTTTTCAACATTCCTCTGGCTATGCGGGGTCTTTTCTGGTTCCATACAAATTTTAGGATTATTTGTTCTATTTCTTTGAAAAAAGTGGATGGTATTTTGATGGGGATTGCATTGAATGTGTAGATTGCTCTAGGTAGCATTGACATCTTCACAATATTTGTTCTTCCAATCCATGAGCATGGAACGTTTTTCCATTTCTTTGTGACTTCCTCAATTTCTTTCATGAGTATTTTATAGTTTTCTGAGTACAGATCCTTTGTCTCTTTGGTTAGATTTATTCCTAGGTATCTTATGGTTTTGGGTGCAATTGTAAATGGGATCGACTCCTTAATTTCTCTTTCTTCTGTCTTGTTGTTGGTGTATAGGAATGCCACTGACTTCTGTGCATTGATTTTATATCCTGCCACTTTACTGAATTCCTGTATGAGTTCTAGCAGTTTGGGGGTGGAGTCTTTTGGGTTTTCCACATAAAGTATCATATCATCTGCAAAGAGTGAGAGTTTGACTTCTTCTTTGCCAATTTGGATGCCTTTGATTTCTTTTTGTTGTCTGATTGCTGTGGCTAGGACTTCCAATACTATGTTGAATAACAGTGGTGATAGTGGACATCCCTGCCCCGTTCCTGACCTTAGGGGGAAAGCTCTCAGTTCTTCCCCATTGAGAATAATATTTGCTGTAGGTTTTTCATAGATGGCTTTTATGATATTGAGGTATGTACCCTCTATCCCTATACTCTGAAGAGTTTTGATCAAGAAAGGATGCTGTACTTTGTCAAAAGATTTTTCTGCATCTATTGAGAGGATCCTATGATTCTTGTTCTTTCTTTTGTTAATGTATTGTATCACATTGATTGATTTGCCGATGTTGAACCAACCTTGCAGCCCAGGATAAATTCCACTTGGTCATGGTGAATAATCCTTTTAATGTACTGTTGGATCCTATTGGCTAGTATTTTGGTGAGAATTTTTGCATCCATGTTCATCAGGGATATTGGTCTGTAATTCTTTTTGATGGGGTCTTTGTCTGGTTTTGGGATCAAGGTAATGCTGGCCTCATAAAATGAGTTTGGAAGTTTTCCTTCCGTTTCTATTTTTTGGAACAGTTTCAGAAGAATAGGTATTAATTCTTCTTTAAATGTTTGGTAAAATTCCTCTGGGAAGCCATCTGGCCCTGGGCTTTTGTTTTTTTGGAGATTTTTGATGACTGTTTCAATTTCCTTCATAGTTATAGGTCTGTTCAGGTTTTCTATTTCATCCTGGTTCAGTTTTGGTAGTTGATACATCTCTAGGAATGCATCCATCTCTTCCAGGTTATCTAATTTCCTGGCATAGAGTTGCTCATAATATGTTCTTATAATTGTTTGTATTTCTTTGGTGCTGGTTGTGATCTCTCCTCTTTCATTCATGATTTTGTTGATTTGGGTCATTTCTCTTCTCTTTTGGATAAGTCTGGCCAGGGGTTTATCAATCTTGTTAATTCTTTCAAAGAACCAGCTCCTAGTTTCGTTGATCTGTTCTACTGTTCTTTTAGTTTCTATTTCATTGATTTCTGCTCTGATCTTTATTATTTCTCTTCTCCTGCTGGGCTTAGGCTTTATTTGCTGTTCTTTCTCCAGCTCCTTTAGGTATGGGTTAGGTTGTGACATGAGACCTTTCTTGTTTCTTGAGAAAGGCTTGTATTGCTATATACCTTCCTCTTAGGACTGCCTTTGCTGCATCCCAAAGATTTTGAACAGTTGTGCTTTCATTTTCATTGGTTTCCATGTATTTTTTTAATTCTTCTTTAATTTCCTGGTTGACCCATTCATTCTTCAGTAGGATGCTCTTTAGCCTCCATGTATTTGAGTTCTTTCCGACTTTCCTCTTGTGATTGAGTTCTAGTTTCAAAGCATTGTGGTCTGAAAACAGGCAGGGAATGATCCCAATCTTTTGGTACCAGTTGAGACCTGATTTATGACCTAGGATGTGATCTATTCTGGAGAATATTCCATGGGCACTAGAGAAGAATGTGTATTCCGTTGCTTTGAGGTGGAATGTTCTGAATATGTCTGTGAAGTCCATTTGGTCCAGTGTGTCATTTAAAGTCTTTATTTCCTTGTTGATCTTTTGCTTAGACAATCTGTCCATTTCCGTGAGGGGGATGTTAAAGTCCCCCACTATTATTGTATTGTTGTCAATGTGTTTCTTTGCTTTTGTTATTAATTGCCTTATATAATTGGCTGCTCCCATGTTAGGGGCATAGATATTTACAATTGTTAGATCTTCTTGTTGGATAGATCCTTTAAGTATGATATAGTGTCCTTCCTCATCTCTTATTACAGTCTTTGGTTTAAAATCTAATTTGTCTGATATAAGGATGCCACCCCAGCTTTCTTTTGGTGACCATTAGCTTGGTAAATGGTTTTCCACCCCCTCACTTTCAATCTGGGGGTGTCTTTGGTTCTAAAATGAGTCTCTTGCAGACAGCATATCGATGGGTCTTGTTTTTTAATCCAGTCTGTTAGCCTGTGTCTTTTGATTGGGGCATTGAGCCCATTTACATTCAGGGTAACTATTGAAAGATAGGAATTTAGTGCCATTGTATTGCCTGTAAGGTGACTGTTACCGTATATTGTCTGTGTTCCTTTCTGGTCTATGTTGCTTTTAGGCTCTCTCTTTGCTTAGAGGACCCCTTTCAAGATTTCCTGTAGGGCTGATTTTGTGTTTGCAAATTCCTTTAGTTTTTATTTGTCCTGGAAGCTTTTTATCTCTCCTTCAATTTTCAGTGACTGCCTAGCTGGGTATAGTATTCTTGGCTGCATATTTTTCTCATTTAGTGCTCTGAATATACCCTGCCAGTCCTTCTGGCCTACCAGGTCTCTGTGGATAGGTCTGTTGCCAATCTAATGTTTCTACCCTTGTTGGTTACATATCTCTTCTCCCGAGCTGCTTTCAGGATTTTCTCTTTGTCTATGAGACTCGTAAGTTTTACTATTAGATGTCGGGGTGTTGACCTATTTTTATTGATTTTGAGAGGGGTTCTCTGTGCTTCCTGGATTTTCATGCCTCTTTCTTTCCCCAAATTAGGGAAGTTCTCTGCTATAATTTGCTCCATTATACCTTCTGCCCCTCTCTCTCTTTCTTCTTCTTCTGGGATCCCAATTATTCTAATGTTGTTTCATTTTATGGTGTCGCTTATCTCTCGAATTCTGCTCTCGTGATCCAGTAGTTGTTTATCTCTCTTTTTCTCAGCTTCTTTATTTTCCATCATTTCATCTTCTATATTACTGATTCTCTCTTCTGCCTCATTTATTCTAGCACTTAGCGCCCCCATTTTTGATTGCACCTCATTAATAGCCTTTTTGATTTCTACTTGGTTGGATTTTAGCTCTTTTACTTCTCCAGAAAGGGTTTCTCTAATAACTTCCATATTTTTTTCAAGCCCAGCTAGTATCTTTAAAGTGATGATTCTGAACTCTAGATCTGACATCGTACTAATGTCCGTATTGAGTAGGTCCCTGGCAGCTGGTACTACCTCTTGTTCTTTTTGTTGAGGTGATTTTTTCCGTCTTGTCATTTTGTGCGGAGGAGAATAGATTAATGAGAGAACAAAATGCTAGCAGAGTAACCACGTCCCCAGAAAATATACTCTAAACAAATCAGAAAAGACCTGAAGCAGTGGGATAAGAAAGGGAAAGAGAGAAAAAAGAAAAAGAAAGAAAAGATAAAGATAAAGATAAAAACAAAAACAAACAAAACAACAACAACAACAACAAAACCAGAATGTGATCAAATATGATCTATATGGTATATAGATCAGTGCCACACACTAGATTTGGGGTGTATTTTGGTCTTTTAGAAGAAAGTGCCTCCCAAAATTTTAAAGAAAGAAAAACTTATATATGTACAAAAATAAGGGTTGATATGATGAAGGGAAGGAATATTACTGTAAAAATGGAAATTATAAAAAATTTATTGAAGGAATTGATAAGAAGTTGTTTGAAAAAAGAAAGAAGAGGATTTAAAAAAAGAAAAAAGAAAAAGAAAAAAAAAGGGAGAGGATGTGATCAGGCAAGGGAATAGAAAACACCATATACTAGAGATTAGGGTATATTTTAATCTGTTAGAAGAAACTATCTCAAAATTTTAAAGAAAGAACAACTTATATATATAAGCCAAATATATGGGTAACTACTATGAAGGGATAGAATATGACTCTAAAAATGAAAAATAAAAATGTTTTTTTTAAAAAAAGGGATTGATAAGATGTTGGTTGAAAAAGGGAAAAAGAAAAATTCAAAAAGAAATAAAAAGACAAAAAGACAGTTTAAAAAAAAATTAACTTTAAAAGACTAAAGAATCATGGTAAAAAAGCCATGAATTCTATGTGCAGTAGTCCCCTAGCGCTGGAGTTCTGCCGTTCTCATTGATCGGTAAACTTGGTCTTGGCTGGCTGTTCTCGCTGATCTTCTGGGGAGGGGCCTGTTGCCGTGGTTTCCAAATGTCTCTGCCGGAGGCGGAATTGCCCCGCCCTTGCCCCCTCCCGGCTAAGTAATCTGCTCAGGTTTGCTCTCTGGGGCTTTTGTTCCCTGCGAGCTTTCCGTACAGCTTTGGAGGCAGAGAGTGAAAATGGCGGCCTCCCAATCTCCGCCCCGGAGGAGCCGAGAACTCAGGGCCCCGCTCCTCAGTGAGCCCCCAGAGAAAAGCCGTCAGTCACTCCCGTCTCCCGGTCTCTGGCCGCACTCCGTGCTCACCCGGCCTGTGACCGCGCGTTTCTATCTCTGGCACCCGACCCCGCATGGAGTCTCCAAACCCAGCAGATCCCTGGGGTGCACTCCTGCGTGGCTCCTCCCGGGGGAGGAAGGTGAGTCTCCCCAGATCTGCTGCTTGTTGGGTCCCTGCTGGAGGAGCAGTGGCCCGACTGTGCCACGGGTCACGGTTTATGGCCACCCCGAGCTGAGAGCCCGTGCCTGGGCTCCGCCTCTGCAGCCGGCTTCCCCGCTCCGATACCTGGGAGCTCTGCCGCCCTCAGGCACCCCTGGTCTTTCTGTGACCCCGAGGGTCCCGAGACCACACTGTCCCGGAGGATTCCACCCCCCACTTAGCCACCAGAGTGACGTCCCTCGGCGGAGCAGACTTTTAAAAGTTCCGGTTTTGTGCTCCGTGGTTCTATCACTTGCCAGAAGCGGCCAACGGAGGCCCCTCCCCCGCCATCTATCCTCCCAAATATCGCCTCGGATTCACTTCTCTGCACGTCGTACCTTCCAGAAAGTGGTCGCTTTTCTGATGAGAGAGTTGTTGCTCTTCTTTTCTTCGATCTCCTGTTGGGTTTGTAGGTGTTCAGAATGGTTTGATCCCTATCCAGCTGAATTCCTGAGAGGAGACGAAATCCAGGTCTCCTACTCCTCCGCCATCTTGCTCCGCCCATTTATATAATTTTATAATAAAGGAAAGTATGAGATCCCAGTTTTTCTCTTTTGTATACATCAACATTTTGTACATCACTGCCTTCACTGCTCATCCTGACAATGTAGACTAACATAGTTTGTACTATAGGTAGTCACTGAGTTCCATTCTCCTTATTGGGATCATATTCTCCTACCCAGCTGTGTCCACCGTGCCTACCACAGTGATGGGCAAAATGATTACCAAGTACATGTCTCCAAGTGACGTCTACACAGAAACACATGTGAGCGCTGTGAATTATGTAAGACTGTTGAATCACAGACCTGTACCTCTGAAACAAATAATACATTATATGTTAAAAAAGAAAAAAAGAAGTTAGTAGGAAGGGAAAAATGAAGGGGGGGAAGTAGGAGGGGGAGACGAACCATGAGAGACTATGGACTCTGAGAAACAAAATGAGGGTTCTAGAGGGGAGGGGGGTGGGGGGATGGGTTAGCCTGGTGATGGATATTAAAGAGGGCATGTTCTGCATGGAGCACTGGGTGTTATACACAAACAATGATTCGTGGAACACTACATCAAAAACTAATGATGTAATGTATGGTGATTAACATAACACAATACAATAAAAAAAGAATAAATAGATTAACTTCATATGGCCTTGAGCCAGGGAAGATCTTAAATATGATGAAGAAAAATTGAAATTATACTTTGTATTACTGAGAATAGTGTTTCATTTTATGCTGTCATAAAATACTCATACTCACTGAAGTATGGAGTTTGGTGTCCATGTACAAGAACTGGGTTTTCCCCCTTGGGGTGAAGAATTGGTTGGCATGTTTATGGTGTTTTACTGAATCATCTTGTCTTTCTGCTGCATAGAAATAGGACTCTTTCCTCTCCTCTAAATGAAATATCTCCCTTTTCTAAATTTTGTCATAACAATAAAATGGGCAATGATTGAACAAATCAGTATCATCCATTATATATCATCCATATATATCCTCAAGATCAAAGGATGACTCATTAGAGAGATTGAATTCCTGTCCAGTCATGTGATTTAGGTCACATCTTTTGTAGAAGCGCTTTGTTGAGTCCCAAGGAAATGTTCCAGGTTAGGTAAGTGAGTATGTATATGTGTGTATACATCTGCATATATTTTTATCTCAAATGAACACATTCACACTCATTTGTTTAGACACACAGGGAATTATTTAAATCTCATCTATTGGGTGCCTGGGTGGCTCAGTCTGTTAAGTGGCTGCCTTCAGCTCAGGTCATGATCCCAGGGTCCTGGGATAGAGTCCTACATGGGGCTCCCTGCTTAGCGGGGAGCCTGTTTCTCTTTCTGCCCCTCCCTCCTGCTCTGCTCTCTCTTGTTATCTCTCTCTCTCTCTCAAATAAATAAATAAAATCTTTTATATATTTGTAATAGATTTTATTTTTAGAGCAGTTTTGGGTCATAGCAAAATTGAGAAGAAGGTGCAGAGATTTCCCATATAATCCCTGTCCCCGTGTATGCATAGCCTCCCCCATTATCAATATTCTCCACCAGAGGGGTGCATTTGTTAAAATTGATGGACCTACCTCATCACCCAAATCCATAGTTTACATTTGGGTTCATTCTTGGTGTATACATTGTACAAATGTATAAAGACATGTATCCATTATTGTAGTATCATACATCACTGTCCTAAAAAAAATCCTGTGCCTATTCATTCATCCCTCCCTATTAACCCGTGTTAACCACTGATCAGTTTACTGCCTCCACAGTTTTGCCTTTTCAAAACGCCATATAGTTGGACTCATACACTATATAGCCTTTTCATATTGGCTTCTTTCACTTAATAATAGACATTTCAGTTTCCCCCATGTCTTTTCATGTCTTGATAGCTCTTTTCTTTTCAATGCTGAATAATGTTCCATTATATTGATGTACCACAATTTATCTATTTACCTTTTAAAGAATATCTTGTTTGCTTCCAAGTTTTGGCAATTATGAATAAAGCTACTAGAAACATACATATGCAGGTTTTTGTGTGGAAATGTTTTCAGCCCTTTGGGTAAATACACAGAATTACAATAGCTGGATGGTACAGTAAGAATATGTTTGCAACTGTCTTCCAAAATGGATGTACTATTTTACATTCCCACCAGCAGTAAATGAGAGTTCCTGTTGCTCCACAACCTCACCAACGTTTGTGTTGTCGATGTTCTGGATTTTGGCTATTCTTATAATAGATGTGTAGTGAGATCTCATTATTCTTTCAATTTGCATTTCTCTGATGATATATGATGTGGAACATATTTTCCTATGCTTATTGGCTAACTGTATATCCTCTCTGGGGAGATGTTTGTTAAGGTCTTTGGCCCACTTTTTAATAGAGTTGTTTGTTTTCTTACTGTTGAGTTTCTATGCTTTGGATAATAATCCTTTATCAGACATTTCTTTTTTTTTTAAGATTTTATTTATTTATTTGAGAGAGAGAATGAGAGACAGAGAGCATGAGAGGGAGGAGGGTCAGAGGGAGAAGCAGACTCCCCGCCGAGCAGGGAGCCCGATGCGGGACTCAATCCCAGGACTCCAGGATCACGACCTGAGCCGAAGGCAGTCGCCCAACCAACTGAGCCACCCAGGCGCCCTATCAGACATTTCATTTGCAAATATTTTCTCCCAGTTTGTGGTTAGTCCTCTTATTCTCTTGGCAGTGTCTTTTGTAGAACAACATTTTCAATTTTAATGAAGTCCAAACCTTCTTTCATGGATCATGTCTTGGGTGTTGTATTTTTTTGATATTACTGCCTGATCTTTTTTTTTTTCTTTTTTTTTATTATGTTAAGTTAGCCACCAGACAGTACATCATTAGTTTTTGATGTAGTGTTCAATGATTCATTAGTTGCCTATAACAACCAGTGCTCATCACAACACACGCCCTCCTTAATATGCATCACCCAGCTACTCCATCCCCTCACCCCCACCCTCTGAAACCCTCAGTTTGTTTCTCGGAGTCCATAGTCTCTCATGGTTCGTCTCCCTCTCTGATTTCCCACCCTTCAGTTTTCACTTCCTTCCCCTATTCTCTTCCATTCTATTCCTTATGTTCCACGTATGAGTGACACTGTATGATGATTGTCTTTCTCCACTTGACTTATTTCACTTAGCATAATCCCCTCCAGTTCCATCCATATCAATGCAAATACTGGGTATTCATCTTTTCTGATGGCTGAGTAATATTCCATTGTATATATGAACCACATCTTCTTTATCCATCCATCTGTTGAAGGGCATCTCAGCTCCTTCCACAGTTTGGCTATCATGGACATTGCTGCTATAAACATTGGGGTGCATGTGGCCCTTCTTTTAACTACATCTGTATCTTTGGGGTAATACCTAGTAGTGCAATTGCTGGGCTCTATTTTTAACTTTTTAAAAGATTTTTATTTATTTATTTGAGAGAGAGATCATGAGCAGTGTGGAGGCTAGGGGGAGAAGCAGACTCCCTGCTGAGCAAGGAGCCTGATGCAGGGCTCAATCCCAGGACCCTGGGATCATGAACTGAGCTGAAAGCAGACACTTAACCAACTAAGCCACCCAAGTACCCCTATTTTTAACTTTGCGAGGAACCTCCATACTGTTTTCCAAAGTGTACCAAAGTGTTCCAAACTGTACCAGCTTGCATTCCCACCAAGAGTGTCAGAGCCTTCACCTTTCTCCACATCCTTGCCAACATTCCTTGTTTCCTGCCTTGTTAATTTTGGCGTTCTAACTGGTGTAAGATGGTATCTCAATGTGGTATTGATTTGAATTTCCCTTATGGCTAAAGATGTTGAACATTTTTTCATGTGTCTGTTAGCCATTTGTATGTCTTCTTTGGAGAAGTGTCTGTTCATGTCTTCTGCCTATTTGTTGACTGGATTTTGGGGTTTTGGGGTGTTGAGTTTGGGAAGTTCTTTATAGATCTTGGATACCAGCATTTTATCTGAAATGTCATTTGTAAATATCTTCTGCCATTCTATGAATTGCCTCTTGGTTTCTTGACTGTTTCCTTTGCTGTGTAGAAGAATTTTATCTTGATGAAGTCCCAAAAGTTCATTTTTGTTTTGTTTCACTTGCTTTTGGAGATGTGTCTTGAATGAAGATGCTGTGGCCGATGCTGAATAGGTTACTGCCTATGTTCTTCTTTAGGATTTTGATGGATTCCTGTCTCACATTTAGGTCTTTGCTCCATTTTGAGTTTATCTTTGTGTATGGTATAAGAGAATGGTCCAGTTCCATTCTTCTAAATATATCTGTCCAATTTTCCCAGAACCATTTATTGAAGAGACTTTCTTTTTTCCATCGCATATTTTTTCCTGATTTGACAAAGATTAGTTAACCATAGAGTTGAAGGTTAATTTCTGGAGACTCTATTCTATTCCATTGATCTATGTGTCTGTTTTCATGCCAATACTATGCTGTCTTGGTGATCACAGCTTTGTAATATAGCTTGAAGTTAGGCATTGGGATGCCCCCAGCTTTGTTTTTCTTTTTCAACATTCCCTTGGTGATTCAGGGTATTTTCTGGTTCCATACAAATTTTAGGATTGTTTGTTCCAGCTCTGTGAAAAATACCAATGATATTTCAATAGGGATGGCAATGAAAGTGAAGATTGCTCTCTGCAGCATAGACATTTTCACAATGTTTATTCTTCCAATCCATGAGCGTGGAATGTTTTTCCATCTTTTTGTGTCTTCCTCAATTTCTTTCATAAGTGTTCTGTAGTTTTTAAAGCACACATTCTTTACCTCTTTGGTTAGGTTTATTCCTAGGTATCTTATGGGTTTTGGTGCTATTGTAAATGGAATCAATTCCTTAATTTCTCTTTCTCCAGTTACATTGTTAGTGTATAGAAAAGCAACTGATTTCTGTGCCTTGATTTTGTAGCCTGCCACATTGCTGAATTGCTGTATGAGGTCTAGTAATTTGTGGGTGAAGTCTTTGGAGTTTTCCACATAAAGTATCATGTCATCTGCAAAGAGAGAGAGTTAGACTTCTTCTTCACCAATTTGAATGCCCTTTTTTTTCTTTTTGTTGTCTGATTGCTGAGGCTAGGACTTCTAATATTATGTTGAACAATAGTGGTGAGACTTGGCATCCCTGTCGTGTTCCTGACCTTAAGGTAAAAGCTCTCACTTTTTCCCCATTGACAATGATATTCACTTGGGCTTTTCATAGATGGCCTTTATGATATTGAGGAATGTTCCCTCTAGCCCTACACTCTGAAGAGTTTGAATCAGGAAAGGATGCTCTATTTCGTCAAATGTTATTTCTGCATCAACTGACAGGATCATATGGTTCTTGTCTTTTCTTTTATTAAGTGCTCTCTCACGTTGATTGATTTGCAAATGTTGAACCACCCTTGCATCCCAGGAATAAATCCCACCTGGTTGTGGTGGATAATCCTTTTAATGTACTGTTGGATCCTATTAGCCAGGATCTTTATTGGCTATGAGTATTTTTGGTATCCACGTTCATCAGGGATATTGGTCTGTAATTCTCCTTTTTAATGGGGTCTTTGCCTGATTTGGGGATCAGGGTAATGCTGGCCTGATAGAATGAGTTTGGAAGTTTTCCTTCTGTTTCTATTTTTTGAAACAGTTTCAGTAGACTAGGTATTATTTTTTCTTTAAATGTTTGGTAGAATTCCCCTGGGAAGCCATCTGGCCCTGGACTTTTGTTTTTTGGGAGGTTTTTCATTACTGCTTCAATTTCGTTACTGGTTATTGGTCTATTCAGGTTGTCAATTTCTTCCTGTTTCAGTCTTGGTAGTTTATAAGTTTCCAGGAAGGCATCCATTTCTTCCAGGTTGCTTAATTTGTTGGCATATAGTTGCTGGTAATAATTTCTAATAATTGTTTGTATTTCCTTGATTTTAGTCATGATCTCTCCCCTTTCATTCATGATTTTATTATTTAAGATTTATTTATTTATTTGAGAGAGAGAGCAAGAGCGGGGGTGGGCGAGGGCAGAGGGAGAGAGAATCTCACACAGACTCCCCACTGACCACAGAGCCTGAGGTGGGACTTTATCCATGACCCTGACTGAGATCATGACCTGAGCCGAACACAAGGGTCAGACGGTCAACTGACTGAGCCACCCAGATGCCCTTAGAGTCACTTTTTAACAGTTATCCAAAATAAATTTGAGTAGCAGAGTGGTCATGAATGTTTCTGCATAGCATGTTACCCTGAAAACAAATGGCTTGGTATAATGTCTTTATTAGCAAGTGGAATTGATTGGTGATGAGTTGTGCTAATTGCTGTTGATCTCAACAGTCTTGAGTCAGCTGTGTGTCAGTTGGGGAATATCTACTGGTCACTCCAGGGCATTCTAATATAATTAGGGCTTGGCTAGCTAGCTGTGGCTGATCCAGTGTGGCCTTGGCTGGGTTTTGCTCCATATGTCCTCATTTCCTCTGGCATTCACTTTTGGAGGCAGAGTTCTAAGACAGAGCAGGAGAAATGCACCAAGGCTCTAAGGTCCACTGTCACTCCCATCATATCCTGCTAGCTACAGCAAATAAAAAATCCTAATCCAGCCCAGATCAAAGGTGGAAGAATGGTTTCCATCACTTGATGGAAGGTGCTGCCCACATTGCCAAAGACATGGCCACAGAGAAAAACAGGGATGTGGGACCCTCTCTGCCAACAGTCTACCACTGGTGTAAATTTCAATTTGAAAGGCTTCATTTCCACTTCCACCTTCAGCAGTGCATTGATCTTTGAGAAGACAGTAAGACTGAATTATGTGTCTACTGCACAGTTGTGGAAATTTACATCAGAACGTCAGGCTTTCCTCCAAAGGTAAATATTTACTCCTCACCCCTTGCCTGCAAATCACCATTCTTAGTCCAAGAAATATCAAAGAAATAAAACTTTTTATTTCCAGATATCTCAGAGAGACCAGGGACCTCGTTTCTAACGCACTGTTTGATGGAGCTAAGAATGGTTGTATCACTGATGCCATCTTCAGGGCATCCTTAATATAGATACATTTTTCCTATTCATTGACCTTCCCATTGACATATTGATAATGGTTTTCATTCTGGCACTCATTTTTTATGGGGAGAATTCTGCTGGAAGGAGGTGACATTTGAAATGCAATGAGGACGAGAGAAACATAGGAATATTTTTCTTCATTTTTCCACTTTTATTTTTTAATTTAAATGCAATTAGCAAAACATGGTACATCATTAGTTACAGATGTAGAGTTCAATAATTCATCAATTGCATATAACACCCACTGCTCCTCATATCACGTGTCCTCCTTAATGTCCATAATCCAATTACCCCATTCCCCCACCCTTCATTTTTCCAGTTTTATTGAAATATAGTTGACATATAAAATTCTTGAAGTTTAAGCATACAATTTGGTGATTTTATATACATGTACATTGTAAAATGATCACCAGGATAACTAGCTGAATACATCCATCACTTCAAAAAATTATGATTTCTTTTTGTTGTAAGAACATTTACTATGTACTCTGCTAGCAACACTCAAGTATTCAAGACAATATAGTTAACCATATAGACCATGCTGTACATTACATTCCCAGAACTCATTCATCTTATTTATTTTATTTTTATTTAAATCCTATTAGCCAACATATAGTACCTCATTACTTTCAGATATAGTGTTCACCAATTGCATATAACACCCAGTGCTCATCACATCACTTGCCCTCCTTAATGCCCATCACCCTGCTACCCCATCCCCTCACCCACCTCCCCTTCCACAACCCTCAGTTTGTTCCCGAGACACAAGAGTCTCTCAAGATTTGTCTCCCTCTCTGATTTATTCCCATTCAATCTTCCCTCCCTTCCTATGATCCTCTGCACCACTTCTTATATACCACATATGAGTAAAATCATACTCATTCATCTTATAACTCAAGTTTTGTAGGCTTTCACCAGCATCTTCTCATTTCCACAAACTCCAGCCATAGGCAAACATCAACCTACTCTTTGTTTCTATGAGTTCAGATTTTTGTATTTCACATATAAGTGAGATCATCAGCATTGGTCATTCTCTGTCTGATTATTTCACTTAGCACAATGTCCTCGGGGGCCATCCATGTTTTAGCAAAGGAATAGATATCTTCTTTTTTTATTGCTGAATTCCACTGTATAAATATGCCATCATCATTAATTCATCTGTTGATGGATACTCGGCTGTTTCCATGTCTTGGCTATTGTAAACAATGCTGCAATGAATGTAAGGGTACAGATATCTGAGATATTCACAAATTAAGAATTAAACCACACACACATCAACAGCTGGTTGGTGAAAGAAGAAACCAAATAGGAAATATAAAATTTTCAATCAAATGAAAATGGAAACACGGCTTATCAAAACTTATGGGATGTTACAAAAACAACTCAAAGAGGGAAGTTTATAGCTATAAATGTCTACATTAAGAAAAATAAAAGTGCTTAAGAAGTAACTTAACTGTATGATTCAAAACCTAGAAAAAGAAGAACAAACTAAGTCCCCAGCAGCAGAGGAAAAGATATAACAAATAGAGTGTACAGAAATGATATATAGACCAGAAAACCCATAGAAAAGATCAACAAACCTAGGAGCTAATTTTTGAAAACCTAAGCAAAATTGACAAACCATTTGTTAGAGCAAAGAAAAGGGGGGGGGGAATGGCAAATAAATAAAATCAGCAGCAAAACAACATAAGAAATATAAAGAAATTGATGACAGAATGAAAACACTAAATGCTCACTCACTCACACTATAACATTCATGACAACATTTTTAAAGAAAGAGATATTAAGTTTATGGCAATGGAAGGAGTAATATGTGTAGACGGCACTGAAAATTTTCAAATAGAACAGCTAAATTACCTAATTAAATAATATAAAATCTGCCACTACATTCTTTTTTTTTTAATTTTATTATGTTATGTTAGTCACCATACAATACATCATTAGTTTTTGATGTAGTGATCCATGATCCATTGTTTTTGTATAACACCCAGTGTTCCATGCAGTATGTGCCCTCCTTAATACCCATCACCAGGCTAACAAATCCCCCCTCCCCTCTAAAACCCTTTTTGTTTCTCAGGTCCATAGTCTCTCATGGTTCATCTCTCCCTCCAATTCCCGCCCCCCATTTTTCCCTTCCTTCTCCTAATGTCCTCCATTTTATTCCTTATGTTCCACAAATAAGTGAAACCATATGATAATTGACTTTCTCTGCTTCACTTATTTCACTTAGCATAATCTCCTCCAGTCCCACCCATGTTGATGTAAAAGTTGGGTATTCATCTATTCTGATGGCTGAGTAAAATTCCATTATACATAAGGACCACATCTTCCTTATCCATTCATCTGTTGAAGGGCTTCTCGGCTCTTTCCACAGTTTGACTATTGAGGACATTGCTGCTATGAACATTGGGGTGCATATGGCCATTCTTTTCCCTACATCTGTGTCTTTGGGGTAAATACCCAGTAGCGCAATTCCTGGGTCATACTGTAGCTCTATTTTTAAATTTTTGAGGAACCTCCACACTGTTTTCCAAAGTGGCTGTACCAACTTGCATTCCCACCAACAGTGTAAGAGGGTTCCCCTTTCTCCACAACATCTCCAACATTTGTTGTTTCCTTCCCTGTCCATTTTTGCCATTCTAACTGGTGTAAGGTGGTATCTCAATGTGGTTTTGATTTGGATTTCCCTGATGGCTATTGATGATGAACATTTTTTCATGTTTGATGTTAACCATTTGTAGGTCTTCTTCAGAGAAGTGTCTTTTCATATCTTCTGCCCACTTTTTGACTTGATTATTTGTTTTGGGGGTGTTGAGTTTGAGAAGTTCTTTATAGATCTTGGATACCAGCCCTTTATCTGTAGTGTCATTTGCAAATATCTTCTCCCATTCTGTGGGTTGCCTCTTTGTTTTGTTGACTGTTTCCTTCGCTGTGCAGAAGCTTTTTATCTTGATGAAGTCCCAAAAGTTCATTTTTGCTTTTGTTTCACTAGCTTTTGGAGATGTATCTTGAAAGAAGTTGCTGTGGGCGATGTCAAAGAGGTTATTGCCTATGTTCTCCTCTAGGATTTGGATGGATTCCTGTCTCACATTGAGGTCTTTCATCCACTTTGAGTTTATCTTTGTGAATGGTGTTAGAGAATGGTCAAGTTTCATTCTTCTGCATGTGGCTGTCCAATTTTCCCAGCACCATTTATTGAAAAGACTGTCTTCAAATATTATTTGACCATAGAGTTGAGGGTCCATATCTGGGCTCTCTATTCTGTTCCATTGCTCTATATGTCTGGTTTGTGCCAGTACCATGCTGTCTTGGTGATCACAGCTTTGTAATATAGCTTGAAATCGGGCAACATGATGCCCCGAGCTTTGTTTATCTTTTTCAACATCTCCTTGGCGATTCGGGGTCTTTTCGAATTCCATACAAATTTTAGGATTGTTTGTTCCAGCATTTTGAAAAATGTCATTGGAATTTTGATCGGGATGGCACTGAAGGTATAGATTGCTCTGGGTAGCATAGACATTTCACAATGTTTATTCTTCCAATCCATGAGCATGGAATATTTTTCCATCTTTTTGTGTCTTCTTCAATTTCTTTCATGAGTGTTTTGTAGTTCCCAGAGTATAGATCCTTTGCTTAGGTTTATTCTGATGTATCTTATGATTTTTGGTGCTATTGTAAATGTAATCCTTTCTCTAATTTCTCTTTCTACAGTTGCATTGTTAGTGTATAAGAAAGCAACTGATTTCTGTGCATTGATTTTGTATCCTGCCACATTACTGAATTGCTGGATGAGTTCTAGTAATTTGGGGGTGGAGTCTTTTGGGTTTTCCACATAAAGTATTATGTCGTCTGCAAAAAGAAAGAGTTTGACTTCTTCTTTGCCAATCTGAATACCTTTTATTTCTTTTTGTTGTCTGATTGCTGTTGCTAGGACTTCTAGTACTATTTTGAACAACAGTGGTGAGAGTGGGCACCCTTGACATGTTCCTGATCTTAAGGGAAAGGCTCTCAGCTTTTCCCCATTGAGGATGATATTCGCTGTGGGTTTTTCATAGATGGATTTTATGAACTTGAGGAATGTTCCCTCTATCTTTATACTCTGGAGAGTTTTAATCAGGAAAGGATGTTGTATTTTGTCAAATGCTTTTTCTGCATCAATTGAGAGGACCATATGGTTCTTCTCCCTCCTCTTATTAATGTGTTCTATCACACTGATTGATTTGTGAATATTGAACCACAATTGCATCCCGGGGATAAATCCCACTTGGTCGTGATGGATGATCCTTTTAATGTATTGTTGGATCCTATTAGCTAGGATTTTGTTGAGGATTTTGGAATCCATATTAATCAAGGATATCGGTCTGAAATTCTCCTTTTTGATGGGGTCTTTGCCTGGTTTGGGGATTAAGGTAATCCTGGCCTCATAGAATGAGTTTGGAAGTTTTCCTTCTGTTTCTATTTTTTGAAAGAGCTTCAGTAGAATAGGTATTATTTCTTCTTTGAATGTTTGGTAGAATTCCCCAGGGAATCCATCAGGCCCTGGACTCTTGTTTTTTGGGAGGATTTTGATCACTGCTTCAATCTCGTTACTGGTTATTGACCTATTCAGGTTGTCGATTTCTTCCTGTTTCAGTCTTGGCAGCTTATAGGTTTCCAGGAAGGCATCCATTACATCCAGATTGCTCAGTTTATTGGCATATAGTTATTGATAATAATTTCTAGTAATTGTTTCTATTTCCTTGGTGTTAGTCGTGATATCTTCCCTTTCATTCATAATTTTATTAATTTGGGTCCTTTCTCTTTTCTTTTGGATAAGTCTGGCCAGTGGTTTATCGATCTTATTAATTCTTTCAAAGAACCAACTTCTAGTTTCATTGATCTGATCTACTGTGTTTCTGGTTTCTAATTCATTGATTTGTGCTCTAATATTAATTATTTCTCTTCTAATGCGTGGCTTAGGCATCGTTGGTTGCTTTTTCTCTAGTTCTTTAAGGTGTAGAGTTAGTTGGTGAATTCGGGATTTTTCTATTTTTTTGAGTGAGGCTTGGATGGCTATGTATTTCCCCCTTAGGACCGCCTTTGCAGTATCCCATAGGTTTTGGACCGATGTGTTTTCGTTCTCATTGATTTCCATGAATTGTTTAAGTTCTTCTTTGATTTCCTGGTTGACCCAAACATTCTTGAGCAGAGTGGTCTTTAGCTTCCAAGTGTTTGAATTTCTGCCAAATTTTTTCCTGTGATTGAGTTCCAGTTTTAGAGCATTGTGGCCTGAGAATATGCAGGGAATAATCTCATTCTTTTGGTATCGGTTGAGACCTGATTTGTGACCCAGTATATGGTCAATTCTGGAGAAAGTTCCATGTGCCCTCGAGAAGAATGAGTATTCTGTTGTTTTAGGGTGGAATGTTCTGTAAATATCTATGAGGTCCATCTGGTCCAATGTATCATTCAAAGCTCTTGTTTCCTTGTTGATTTTCTGCTTGGATGACCTGTCCATTGCTGAGAGTGGAGTATTGAGGTCTCCTACAATTAACGTATTGTTATCAATATGACTCTTTATTTTGGTTAACAGTTGGCTTATGTAGATGGCTGCTCCCATGTTGGGGGCATAGATGTTTACAATTGTTAGATCTTCTTGTTGGATAGACCCTTTAAGAATGATATAGTGTCCTTCTGTGTCTCTTATTACAGACTTTAGTTTAAAATCTAATTTGTCTGATATAAGAATTGCTACCCCAGCTTTCTTTTGAGGTCCGCTGGCATAGAAGACAGACCTCCATCCCTTCATTTTCAGTCTGGATGTATCTTTAGGTTCAAAATGAGTCTCTTGTAGACATAATATGGATGGGTCCTATCTTTTTATCCAATCTGCAACCGTGTGCCATTTTATGGGAGCATTTAGGCCATTCACGTTGAGAGTGATTATTGAAAGATATGAATTAATTGTCATCATGTTGCCTGTGAAGACATTGTTTTTATAGATTGTCCCTGTAAATTTCTGTTGTAGCTCACTCTTGGGGTCTTTCTCCTTTTGTAGAACCCCTCTTAATATTTCTTGCAGGGCCGGCTTAGTAGTCACATATTCTTTCAGCTTCTGCCAGTCTTGGAAGCTCTGCATCTTTTCATCCATTCTCAATGAAAGCCTTGCCAGATAATGTATTCTTGGCTGCATGTTCTTCTCATTCAGTACCCTGAATATGTCTTGCCAGGACTTTCTGGCTTGCCAGGTCTCTGTGGATAGGTCTGACGTTATTCTGATGTCCTTCCCTCTGTATGTAAGGAATCTCTTCCCTCTAACTGCCCTTAAGATGGTTTCCTTGGTTCTAAGATTTGCAAGTTTTACTATTACATGCCAGGGTGTTGGCCTGTTTTCCTTGATCTTGGGAGGGGTCCTCTCTGCCTCTAGGAGTCGAATGCTTGTTTCGTTCCCCAGATTAGGGAAGTTCTCAGCTACGATTTGCTCAAATATATCTTCTAGTCCTCTCTCTCTCTCCACTCCCTCTGGGATTCCAATTATTCTGACATTGGAACACTTCATGGTGTCACTTATTTCTCTGATTCTATTTTCATGGATTCTGAGTTGTTTTTCCCTGGCCTCCTCTTTTCCCTTTTTATCTGTTATATTGTCTTCCAGGTCGCTTATTCGTTCTTCTGCCTCACTTACCCTAGCTGTTAGATTATCTAGATTGGATTGGATCTCATTGACAGCATTTTTAAGTTCTGCCAATTCAGCTTTCATTTCTTCCCTTAGAGACTCTATGTTGCCATTAATTGATTTCTCCATTCTAGCCATTGTCTTCACAATTGCTAGCCTGAATTCCATCTCCGACATCTTGGTTATATCTGCATCCATTTGTAAATCTGCAGCATAAGTCATAATCTCTGAGTCTTTTCTATTTTGGGAGTTCCTCCTCCTAGTCATTCTGTTGAGGGGTGGTTGAGGGAATGTATAGAGTCCAAATTATTGACCAGAACCCAAGCAAGATGCACCTGTTTTCTTGAGACCTTAGGGTTGCTGGCCTCTTGTTTTCCCAGCCTGTCTTCTGGGGGAGGGGCCTGCCATGCTGTTACTCAGGCAACCCTGTTTGGGCAGAGTTGCCCTGCGCCCCTGTGGCAGGGGATGGGCTCAGTGGGAATCCGTTTTGGGGGCTTTTGTGCGCCTTTCCCTGGCAGCTTTCCACATCTGTTCCACAAGTCAGAGCAGAAGAGACCGTTTCCAACCCTCTGCCTCAGAGCAGAGAGACCACAGTCTGTTCTTCAGTGAGCTCTCCAGGCCACACTGTCTCTGTTTCTGTCCATGCTGCTATTAACTGCAGCGGCCTGGGTTGTGCGCCCCTCCACAGTGCTCCCAGTCCTGCCTCCAGGTCCGGGCATGTCTCTGCCCTTTGTGCTTCTAAAACCACCAGCTGCTCCCAGTTCATGAGCGCACGACTCCACCACTCCGGATTTCCTTCCCGGGGGCTGCAGTTCGCAGGTGCAATCCCGCAGCTACAGATTTCCATCCCAGGGGCTGCAGTTTGCCCGTGCAACCCCTCCACTCCAGGTTTCCATCCTGGGGGCTGCCCTAGAGTCCTTTCCCCCGCCGCTACCGTCTGTGCCCATCTGCAGCAGGCGAGGCTGTCACTCACTGGCGGTGTAGGATCCCCACAGCCAGGCACCCTCCCACTGCCGTTTATCCTCTGATATCTGCCCGCAGAATCACAGCTCTCCACTTCATACCTCAAAACCAACTGCCTGTGATATTCTGTTTGTAGAGATCCAGATCTTCTTACATCTCAGGCTGATTTCGTGGGTGCTCAGAGTGGTCTGGTAGATATCCAGCTCAATTATCGGGACCAGTTGAAATAGGGTCCCCTACTCCCCCACCATCTTTCCCCCTCTGCCACTACATTCTTCACTTTAATTAATAAAACCCTTTAAACATGGACACCAAATATCCCACACTTCAATGAGTAAATGTACATCATCAAAAGCACATTTTCCACAATGAAATATGGTGTGATTGAAAATTTTGCTTCATCCTATTTCAGGTCTTCCCTGATACTGAGCCCATATTAGGTCACTTGGTTTATGCAAATTTGTCTTTCTGTAGATTACACTTGGATTGTGTTCCTCATAAGCGATTTTTGCCTTATTATTCTGTGCCAGGGTTACTGTGGATACTGAACCGATATGAGAACAGGATCCGAATGAGGATCATAAAGCCCATGACTAGCTACAAAACAAACCAGTAGGTTAAAGTCTCTATTATCAGGAAGAGCATTTAAGGTAATAATGTAGAAAGGAATGGCAGACACAGAATGAAAAACTATGATCTCAGAATTTCCTCTACAATAAAATTATAAGAATGGCCTCAGTTGCAAAATGTAGTTTATTCCATAAAACTAGTAGAGCTCCTCACTCTATGAGGCAAATGGAATTCTCCAAATTGTTTCTGATTCAAGGTTGGAAATAATTTGGAAATTAAGAAAACAAAAAAGAAAAAATTGTTGGCTATCAGAAGGAGCAGAAAGTTTAATGAAGCAATTGAACTTTAGAAAAAGTGAAAATCCAAGATACAGAAAGAGGGATTAGGTTCTTATTTCATGATCCAATTAAAGAGTATCAATTTCTAGCTATTAGGCATTAACCCTGCAAACACAGATACTACTTGAAAACTAGCCCTTTTATGGCTTCCCTATGAAAAATACATTTAAAGCCCCCTTTATGTATTTGTTCCTTAGGCTGCAGATGAAGGGGTTCAGCATGGGTGTGACCATTGTGTACATCACTGAGGCTACTGCACTTGAGTGTGAGCTCTAAGGAGCAGCAGAGTTAAGGTACACTCCTAAGCCTGTACAGTAAAATAAGGAGACACCTGAAAGGTGAGATGCACAGGTGGAAAATGCTTTATACTTGCCCTGAGATGATGAGATCCCACATATGAAGGAAACTATCTTAGAGTAAGAGTAAAAGACCCCAGCAAGGGGAGCAGCAGCCATCAGCACAGTTGCAAAATACATCACCATGTCATTAAGAAATGTACCAGAACAGGCAAGTTGGATCACCTGATTGAGTTCAGAGAAAAGGTGGAGGATTTCCACCTCTGTACAGAAGGATAGCTGCAACACCATTAACGTTTGTAACAAGGAATGCAGGACACTCATGATCCAGGACACCAGAACCAGCAGTCCACAGAGCCGGGGGTTCATGGTGACTGTATAGTGTAGGGGGTGACAGATGGCCACAAAATAGTCATAAGCCATCACAGTCAGGAGGAAGTTGTCCAAACTTGCAGAAAGTAGGAAAAAGCACATCTGCATGATGCAGCTTTCATAAGTTATGACTTTTCTCCATGTTTGTATATTCACCAGCATCTTGGGGATGGTGGTGGAGGTGAAACAGATGTCTACAAAGGACAGGTTGGCGAGGAAGAAGTACATGGGGGTGTGGAGGTGGGAGTCAAAGCTGATGGCCAGGATGATGAGCAGGTTCCCAAGTATGGTAACCAAGTACATGGACAGGAACAGCCCAAAGAATAAGAGTTGTAATTCTGGTTCCTCCAAAAATCCCAGAAGAAATTCTGAAATTCATGTATCATTCTCTAATCCCATGTCATCGATGTGACTACCAAAATAAGATAGAGCACGACACAATCATGCATTATTAACCTGGCAGGTGTATTATTGTTCATATTCTGCACTCGAGAAATTAATGTTTATATTTGTATGGAATGTGATCAAAGCATGAAAAACTAGGAATAGAAGGAAACTATCTCAACATAAAGCCTTTTATGAAAAACTCACAGCAAGCATGATACTCAATGGGGATACAGTGAACATTTTTCCTGTATGGTCAGGAACAAGGCAAGGATCCTGCTTTCCTGACTTCTACTCAACATAACACTGGAAGTTCTAGCCAGAGCAACTAAGGAAAGAAAAAGAAATAAAAGGCATACAAACTGGAAAGGAAGAAATAAATTTATGTATGTAGATGATGTGATCTTATATGTAGAAAATCCTACAGATGCCACAAAACACTAACAAAACTATTAAATTAATTCAACCAAGTAACTGGATACAAAGCCAGCCTTCAAAAAATCAGTTGCTTCTCTATATACAAACAGTGAACAATCTGAAAAAGAAATAAAATCATTCCATCTATGTGACATCCAAAAGAATAAGACTATCACCTCACAACAGTCAGAATGGCTAGTATAAAAAGACAAGAAATGACAAGTGTTGGGGAGGATGTGGAGAGGAGGGAAACTTTTTCACTGTTGGTGGGAATGCAAACTGGTGCAGCCACTGTGGAAAACAGTATGTAGGTTCAAAATATTAAAAATAGAAATACCACATGATCAAGTAATCTACTTCCAAAAGAAGACAAAAACACTAATTCAAAAATATATACGCACCCAACGTTTATTGCAGCATTGTTTACAATAACCAAAATATGAAGGCAGCCCAACCCAAGTGTCCATCAATAGATGAATGGATATATTTGATATTTAAGAAACAAAACAAAGAAAAAGAGGTAAGCTAAAAAATAGACTCTTAACTACAGAGAACAAACTGCTGGTTACCAGAGGGGAGGTGGGTGAGGGATGGGTGAAATAGGTGAAAAGAATTAAGAATACGCTCATCATCGGGGAGGAGCAAGATGGCGGAGGAGTAGGAGACCTAAATTTCGTCTGGTCCCAGGAATTCAGCTAGTAGTTATTAAACCATTCAGACTCAAGAGGAGATCAAAGACAAGAATAGCAGCAATTCTATGAACAGAAAAGCAACCACTTTCTGGAAGGTAGGACATGAGGAGAAGGAATGGGAGGTAATACATGGGAAGATAGACCATGGCGGGGTGAAGCCTCCATTAGCTGGGTACCAGCCAGTGATAGAGCAGCAGAGCACAAAATCACAACATTTAGAAGTCTGCTCCACTAAGGGACATCGCCCCAGTGGCTAAGCAGGGGGTGGAACCCTAGCTGGAACAGTGTGGTCTCAGGACCCTTGGGGTCACAGGAAGACCAGGGGTGCCTGAGTGTGGCAGAGCTCCCAGGTATCAGAGCAGAGAAGCTGGCTGCAAAGACAGAGCTGAGGAGTGGGCTCTCAGCTTGGGGTTGCCATAAACTGGGATCCCTGGCACAGTCAGGCCACTGCTCTTCAAGCAGAGTCCAAGAAGCGGCAGATACAGGGAGACTCCCCTTCTTCCCCAGGGAATAGTAACACGGGAGACTGCCACAGGAATCTGCTGGGTTTAGAGACTCCAAACGGGGTCATGTGCCAGAGATAGAAATGCTTGGTCACAGGCCAACTAAGCACGGAATGTGGCCAGAGACCAGGGAGACAGGAGTGATTGGCTGCTTTTTTCTGAGGGCTCACTGAGGAGTGGGGCCCCAAGCTCTTGGCTCCTCCAGGACCAGAGATTGGGAGGCCTTCATTTTCATTCTTGTCCTCCAAAGCTGTATGGAAAGCTTTCAGGGAACAAAAGCTACTGAGAGCAAACCCAAGCGGATGACTTAGCCTGGCCCTGGCAAGGCTGATGCAATTCTGCCTGAGGCAAACACATTTGAAAATCACTGCAACAGGACCCTCCCCCAGAATTTCAGCAAGAACAACCAGCTAAGACCAAGTTTACCAATAAATGAGAACTGCAAACTCCAGCGCTAGGGGAATACAGCACATAGAATTATTGGCTGTTTTCCCATGATTCTTTAGTCTTTCAAAGTTAATTTTTTAAATTTTCTTTATTTTTTTTCCTTGTGTATTTTCTTAGTTGAATTTTTCTTCTTTCCATTATCAACCAACATCTTATCAATTCCTTTTGTAAAATCTTTTTTACGTTTCATTTTTACAATCATATTCTATCACTTCATTGTATTTAACCTTATTTTTTGTATATATATGTTTTTCTTTCTTTAAAATAACAGACATTTTTCAAAAGAAGACATACAAATGGCTAACAGACACATGAAAAAATATTCATCATCATCATTAGCCATCAGGAAAATTCGAATCAAAACCACATTGAGATACAATGTTAAATCAGTCAGAATGGCAAAAATTGACAAGGCAAGAAACAAATGTTGGAGAGGAAGAGAAAAGGGAACCCTCTTTCAATGTTAGTGGTAGTGCAAGTTGGTACAGCCACTTTGGAAAATAGTGTGGACGTGCCTCAAAAAATTAAAAGTAGAGCTACCCTATGACCCAGCAATTGCACTCCTGGGTATTTACCCCAAAGACACAGATGTAGTGAAAAGAAGGGCCCTATGCACCCCAATGTTCATAGCAGCAATGTCCGCAACAGCCAAACTGTGGATAGAGCTGATATGCCCTTCAACAGATGAATGGATAAAGAAGATGTAGTCCATATATACAATGGAATATTACTCAGCCATCAGAAAGGATGAATACCCAACTTTTACATCAACATGGATGGGACTGGAGGAGATTATGCTAAGTGAAATAAGTCAAGCAGAGAAAGTCAATTATCATGGGGTTTCACTTATTTGTGGAACATAAGGAATAGCATGGAGGACATTAGGAGAAGGAAGGGAAAAATGAAGGAGGGGAAATCGGAGGGGGAGACGAACCATGAGAGACTGTGAACTCCGAGAAACAAACTGAGGGTTTTGGGGGTGGGGTGGGGGGATAGGTTAGCCCAGTGATGGGTATTAAGGAGGGCATGTAGTGCATGGAGCACTGGGTGTTATACGAAAACAATGAATCATGGAACACTTTATCGAACACTAAAAACATACTGCATGGTGACTAACATAACATAATTAAATTAAATTTAAAAAATAAAAATAAATAAAGATAAATTAATTAATTTAAAAATTCGGGCATACAGTTTCTTCTAACAGATCAAAATATTCCCTAAATCTAGTGTATGATGCTGTCCTAGTCTCCCGGCTGATCACATTCTCTCTGTTTTTTCATTCTTTTTTCAACCAACTTCTTACCTTAACAATTCCTTCTTAAAATATTTTTAATTTTCATCTTTACAGTCTCATTCTATCCCTTCATCATAATTACCCTTATTTTTGAATATATATCAGTTTTTCTTTCTTTAAAATTTTGGGAGGCGATTTCTTCTAACAGACCAAAATACACCCAAAATCTAGTGTGTGGCTCTGTTCTACTCACCAGCCTGATCATATTCTTTTTTCCCCTTTCTTTTCCCCACGGTTTCAAGTCTCTTTTGATTTGTTTAGTGTATATTTTACTGGGATTCTTGTTACCATTTTACCATTTTGTTCTCTCATCCATCTATTCTCCTCTGGACAAAATGACAAGATGGAAAAACTCACCTCAAAAAAAAAGAACAAGAGGCAGTACTGAAGGCCAGGGACCTAATCAATAGAGACATTAGTTAAGATGTCAGAACTAAAGTTCAGAATGATGATTATAAAGATACCAGCTGGGCTTGAAAAAAGCATGTAAGATATTAGAGAAACCCTTTCTGGAGAAATAAAAGAACTAAAATCTAACCAAGTCAAAATCAAAAAGGTTATTAATGAGGTGCAATAAAAAACGGAGGCTCTACAATGTCCACAATAGCCAAACTGTGGAAAGAGCCAAGATGTCCATCGACAGATGAATGGATAAAGAAGATGTGCTGTATATATACAATGGAATATTATGCAGCCATCAAAAGGAATGAGATCTTGCCATTTGCAATGACATTGATGGAACTGGAGGGTGTTATGCTGAGTGACATAAGTCAATCAGAGAAAGACATGTATCATATGATCTCACTGATATGAGGAATTCTTAATCGCAGGAAACAAACTGAGGGTTGCTGGAGTGGGGGGGGTGGGAGGGATGGGGTGGCTAGGTGATAGACATTGGGGAGGGTATGTGCTATGGTGAGCACTGTGAATTGTGCCAGACTGTTGAATCACAGATCTGTACCTCTGAAACAAATAATGCAATATATGTTAAGAAATAAAAAAAAAAAAGAAGATAGCAGGAGGGGAAGAATGGAGGGGGGAAATCAGAGGGGGAGACGAACCATGAGAAACTATGGACTCTGAAAAACAAACTGAGGGTTCTAGAGGGGAGGGAAGTGGGAGGATGGGTTAGCCTGGGGATGGGTATTAAAGAGGGCACATTCTGCATGGAGTACTGGCTGTTATGCACAAACAATGAATCATGGAACACCACATCAAAAACAAATGATGTAATGTATGGTGATTAACATAACAATAAAAAAATTTAAAAATGGAGGCTCTAATTGCTAGGATAAATGAGGTAGAAGACAGAATTAGAGCTATAGAAGACCAAATGATGGAGAATAAAGAAGCTGAGAAAAAGAGAGATAAACAACTACTGGATCACGAGGGCAGAATTCCAGACATAAGCGATACCATAAAGTGAGACAACATTAGAATAATTCGGATTCCAGAAGAAGAAGAAAGAGAGAGAGGGGGAGAAGGTATATTGGAGCAAATTATAGCAGAGAACTTCCCTAATTTGGGGAAAGAAACAGGCATCAAAGCCCAAGAGGCACAGAGAACCCCCCCTCAAAATCAATAAAAATAAGTCAACACCCCAACAACTAATAGTAAAACTTACGAGTCTCAGAGACAAAGAGAAAATCCTGAAAGCAGCTCAGGAGAAGAGATATGTAACCTACAATGGTAGAAACATTCGATTGGCAACAGACCTATCCACAGAGACCTGGCAAGCCAGAAAGGACTGGCAGGATATATTCAGAGCACTAAATGAGAAAAATATGCAGCCAAGAATACTCTATCCAGCTAGGCTGTCATTGAAAATAGAAGGTGAGATAAAAAGCTTCCAGGACAAAAAAAACTAAAGGAATTTGCAAACACGAAACCAGCCCTACAAGAAATACTGAAAGGGGTCCTCTAAGCAAAGAAGAACCTAAAAGCAAAACAGACCAGAAAGAAACACAGACAATATACAGTAACAGTCACCTTACAGGCAATACAATGGCACTAAATTCCTATCTTTCAATAGTTACCCTGAATGTAAATGGGCTAAATGCCCCAATCAAAAGACACAGGCTATCAGATTGGATGAAAAAACAAGACCCATCGATATGCTGTCTACAAGAGACTCATTTTAGACCCAAAGATACCTCCAGGTTGAAAGTGAGGGTGTTTAAAACAATTTACCATGCTAATGGGCATCAAAAGAAAGCTGGGGTGGCAATCCTTATATCAGACAAATTAGATTTTAAACCAAAGACTGTAATAAGAGATGAGGAAGGACACTATATCATACTTAGAGGGTCTATCCAACAAGAATTTCTAACAATTTTAAATATTTATGCCCCTAACATGGGAGCAGCCAACTATATAAGCCAATTAATAACAAAACAAAATAACAAAGAAAAACATCGACAATAATACAATAATAGTAGGGGACATTAACACCCCTCTCACTGAAATGGACAGATCATCTCAGCAAAAGATTAACAAGGAAATAAAGGCTTTAAATGACACACTGGACCAGATGGCTTCACAGATTTATTCAGAACATTCCATCCCAAAGCAACAGAATACACATTCTTCTCTAGTGCCCATGGAACATTCTCCAGAATAGATCACATCCTAGGTCACAAATCAGGTCTCAACTAGTACCAAAAGATTGGGATAATTCCCTGCATATTTTTGGACCACAGTGCTTTGAAACTAGAACTCAATCACAAGAGGAAAGTCAGAAAGAACTCAAATACTTGGAGACTAAAGAGCATCCTACTAAAGAATGAATGGGTCAACCAGGAAATTGGAGAAGAATTTTAAAAATTCATGGAAACAAATGAAAATGAAAGCACAACTATTCAAAATCTTTGGGAGGCAGCAAAGGCAGTCCTTAGAGGAAAGTATATAGCAATATAAGCCTTTCTCAAGAAACAAGAAAGGTCTCAAAAACACAACCTAACTCTACAACTAAAGGAGCTGGAGAAAGAACAGCAAATAAAGCCTAAACCCAGCAGGAGAAGAGCAATAATAAAGATCAGAGCAGAAATCAATGAGGGGCGCCTGGGTGGCTCAGTCGTTAAGCGTCTGCCTTCGGCTCAGGTCATGATCCCAGGGTCCTGGGATCGAGCCCCGCATCGGGCTCCCTGCTCCACGGGAAGCCTGCTTCTCCCTCTCCCGCTCCCCCTGCTTGTGTTCCCTCTTTCACTTTGTCTCTCTCTGTCAAATAAATAAATAAAATCTTAAAAAAAAAAAAGAAATCAATGAAATAGAAAACAAAAGGACTGTACAACAGATCAACAAAACTAGGAGCTGGTTCTTTGAAAGAATTAATAAGATTTATAAACCCCTGGCCAGACTTATCAAAAAGAAAAGAGAAAGGACCCAAATAAATAAAATCATGAATGAAAGAGGAGCAATCACAACCAACACCAAAGAAATATAAACAATTATAAGAACATATTATGAGCAACAATATGCCAGCAAATTAGATAATCTGGAAGAAATGTATGCATTCCTAGAGACATATAAACTACCAAAACTGAACCAGGAAGAAATAGAAAACCTGAGGAGACCATAACCAGTAACGAAATTGAAGCAGTAATCAAAAATCTTCCAACAAATATTAGCCCAGGGCCAGATGGCTTCCCAGGGATTCTACCAACATTTAAAGAAGAATTAATACCTATTCTTCTGAAACTGTTCCAAAACATAGAAATGGAAGGAAAACTTCCAAACTCATTTTATGAGGCCAGCATTACCTTGATCCCAAACCAGACAAAGACTCCATCAAGAAGGAGAACTACAGACCAATATCCCTGATGAACATGGATGCAAAAATTCTCGGCAAAATACCATCCAATAGGATCCAACAGTACATTAAAAGGATTATTCACCACGACCAAGTGGGATTTATTCCTGGGATGCAAGGTTGGTTCAACATCCGCAAATCAATCAATGTGATACAATACATTAATAAAAGAAAGAACAGGAACCATATGATCTTCTCAATAGATGCAGAAAAAGCATTTGACAAAGTACAGCATCCTTTCTTGATCAAAACTCTTCAGGGTATAGGGATAGTGGGTACATACCTTAATATCATAAAATCCATCTATGAAAAACCCACAGTGAATATCATTCTCAATGGGGAAAAACTGAGAGCTTTTCCCCTAAGGTCAGGAACACAGCAGGGATGTCCACTATCACCACTGCTATTCAACATAGTACTAGATCCTAGCTTCAGCAATCAGACAACAAAAAGAAATAAAAGGCATCCAAATCGGCAAAGAAGAAGTCAAACTCTCACTCTTTGCAGATGATATGATACTTTATATGGAAAACCAAAAAGACTCCACCCCAAAACTGCTAGAACTCATATAGGAATTCAGTAAAATAACAGGATATAAAATCAGTGCACAGAAATCAGTGGCATTTCTATACACCAACAACAAGATGAAGAAAGAGAAATTAATGAGTTGATCCCATTTACAATTGCACCCAAACCATAAAATACCTAGGAATAAATCTAACCAAAGAGGCAACAGATCTGTACTCAGAAGACTATAAAATACTCCTGAAAGAAATTGAGGAAGACACAAAGAAATGGAAAAACATTCCATGCTCATGGATTGGAGGAACAAATATTGTGAAAATGTCTATGCTACTTAGAGCAATCTACACATTTAATGCAACCCCTATCAAAATACCATCAACTTTTTTCAAAGAAATGGAACAAATAATCCTAAAATTTGTATGGAACCAGAGAAAAACCTGAATAGCCAGAGGAATGTTGAAAAAGAAAAGCAAAGCTAGTGGCATCACAATTCCGGACTTCAAGCTCTATTACAAAGCTGTCATCATCAAGACAGTATGGTACTAGCACAAAAACAGACACATAGATCAATGGAACAGAATAGAGAGTCCAGAAATGGACCCTCAACTCTATGGTCAACTCATCTTTGACAAAGAAGGAAAGAATGTCCAATGGAACAAAGACAGTCTCTTCAACAAATGGTGTTGGGAAAATTGGATAGCCACATGCAGAAGAATGAAACTGGACCATTTCCTTACACCACACACAAAAATAGACAAATGGTTGAAAGACCTCAATGTGAGACAGGAGTCCATCCAAATCCTTGAGGAGAACACAGGCAGCAACCTCTTTGACCTCAGCCGAAGCAACTTCTTCCTAGAAACATCACCAAAGGCAAGGGAAGCAAGGGCAAAAATGAACTATTGGGACTTCATCAAGATAAAAACCTTTTGCACAGCAAAGGAAACAGTCAACAAAACCAAAAGACAACCAATAGTATAGGAAAAGATATTTGCAAATGACATATGAGATAAAGGGCTAGTATCCAAAATCTATAAAGAACTTATCAAACCCAACACCCAAAGAACAAATGATCCAATCAAAAAATGGGCAGAAGACATGAACAGACATTTCTGCAAAGAAGACATCCAAATGGCCAACAGACACATGAAAAAAATGCTAACATCCCTCAGCATCAGGGAAATACAAATCAAAACCTCAATGAGATACCACCTCACACTAGTCAGAATGGCTAAAATTAACAAGTCAGGAAATGATAGATGTTGGCAAGGATGTGGAGAAAGGGGAACCCTCCTACACTGTTGGTGGGAATGTAATGCTGGTGCAGCCACTCTGGAAAACAGTATGGAGGTTCCTCAAAAAGTTGAAAATAGAGCTACCCTACGACCCAGCAATTGCACTACTGGGTATTTACCCCAAAGTTACAAATGTAGTGATCTGAAGGGGCACATGCACCCCAATGTTTATAGCAGCAATTTCCACAACAGCCAAACTATGGAAAGAGCCTAGATGTCCATCAACAGATGAATGGATAAAGATGTGGTATATATATACAATGGAATATTATGCAACCATCAAAAAATGAAATCTTGCCATTGGCAATGATGTGGATGGAATGAGAGGGTATTCTGCTATGTGATATAAGTCAATCAGAGAAAAACGATTATCATATGATCTCACTGATATGAGGAATTTGAGAAACAAGATGGAGGATCATAGGAGAAGGGACGGAAAATGAAACAAGATGAAACCAGAGAGGGAGACAAACCATAAAAGATTCTTAATCTCAGGAAAAAAACTTAGGGTTGCTGGAGTGGAAGAGGGTGGGAGGGATGGGGTGGCTGGGTGACGGATATTGGGGAGGGTATGTACTATGGTAAGTGTTGTGAATTGTGTAAGGCTGAAGAATCACAGACCGGTACCCCTGAAACAAATAATACATTATATGTTAAATAAGAAAAAAAATAAAGATGGATAAAAAATAACCTGGCAGAAAAGAATACACATTTCTTAATGAATACTCAAAATATATAGATTTATTGAATCATTATATTGTAACCCTGAAACTAATAAAACACTGTATGTTAATTATACTTCAATTTAAAATTTTTTTTAAATAAAAAATAAATTTTTAAAATAGACAAAAAGATAAAAAGATTAGCCACGATTATCCAACTGGGACAAATGTAATCACAACAGTCCTCCAAATGTTGAGGAGGGAGACAAAAGAGTTGGTGTCAGAATGACTTTGAAAATGCTACTCTGCTGGTCTGAAGGTGGAGGAAGTGGCCTGAGCCAAGGAATGCAGGCAGCCTGCAATTGAGATTGGAAATGGAAAGGAAATAGATTTTCCTTTGAGTCTCTAGAAGGAACTCAACCCTGCAGACATCTTGCATGTAGCCCAAAGAGACTCCTTCCAAGCTTCTGCCTCCAGAACTGTAAGAGCACGTATGTGTTTGTTTTAAGCAACTAGTGTTGGGATATTTTACAGCAGCGGGAGGAATCTCATATGGACATAACCCATAAAATTATTTGAAGGAACTGAGTTTAAGCCTCTCAATTCACTCACCGGCTTCCCTTGGATAAGGGCAATTTATATTACAGACCCACAGCAGTTAGAAAGGAAATTTTAAATTGATGTGGTTATATTCTGCCCCATCAACTGATAGAGTGAATTCCTCATGGCATAAATGTACATGAGGTCTTACTCTGAGGCCTTTGAGACAGTGACTTAGGAAAGGAACACATGATCAAAATTGAGGTCACTCATTGTAATATACATCTTTGTCTGTATTTCTACATCCTTTTATTTCATATACATTCAAAAGTTCATTGTTTTCAGTGCTATACTCTCCAGCTTTCTCAAGATTCCTTTCAACTTAAAAGATGAAATCATAAATGTGTCTCTGTGTGTACAAGTGTGAGTGAGTTTATTTGAAAGAAAAATTTATCCAACCACACACATACACAAGACAAAGTTATTACCCTCAAATGTTTTCTTTGAGGTAAACAAGGAAGTCCACAAATTGTATTCATTTCCAACAATGTCCGTATGGAGTTATGTTTAGAATCCCAAATTACCTTCAGAAATAGAGAAAATGATGCTCAGCATCCTTAAGTTTAATATTACTTAACAAAGCAGTTAAAACTTATGTACAGTGTTAAATCATACATAAATAGGAAACTTGCAAAATTTACTCTTTAATTTACCAATGTGTACACTTTATATATGCAGGTTATTGAGGGTAACTGTACTCCAGTGATTTAATTCAGTGGAATAAATCTAATGGTGCTTGGCTATGCATAAGATCTAGAGCACAGGTAGCTAATTCTCACTTAAGAAGGGTGAGAGATAGCACTTCTAATGGGGAAGAAAGCTGAGTGTTAATATGGATGTATGAACAATGGAATTAAATTTAAGGAATTCACGTGATAAACCAATTTTTTCTATGAATAGATTAGCCTACACATGGAAATGTAGTAATAAGAGCCCATGAATTGGTTGAGACAGAAGAGAACTACAACCACACACAACATCATGGATGAGCCTTGGAAACACCATGTAGATTCACATCTGACTCCAGATCCAGGAGGAGATGGGCAGAGATCAGAAATGCTCCCCAGCATATAATTCTATATGATTATAAAAGTAATTTTATATCCCATTTGACAAGGACAGTCTGTTACACAGCAAGAGCTGACTGACACAATAATCCAAATGAACAGACATGAGGCAATTAGAATGTGTGCTGCTTTTTATGTGTGGCACATAATCTGACATTAAAGAGAACAGTCATGATCTTTCTGTTATTCAAATTTATTTCCTCTGACTTTATGACCAGGTGACTCTATGTGGGCTTCCTTTTGGGTACCTGGGAGAATTTGAAGGAAATGCACATTTGTGCAGAAGAACTGGTGACCCTGAACTCAGGATCTGCAGGACATCCAGCTCTCTTGTGAAGTGTCCTCTGATCATGCAGGTGGAAGAGATTTCAGAGCAGGAAGGAGATTTGACATTGATAATGCTGATATTGTTAATTCACCATCCCTTAATATTTGTGACATATATTAGGAAAAGGGAGTTATTCCATGAAGCAATAAAAGAGTCATATTAGTGGGAGGCATTGGAAGTTTTCAGGTAGAAACAAGAAGATAACTCGGTGATAAAACAGAAGACACTAAGAAATCCTTCACCTCAATGAATCTTCTATCTTCAATAAATAGATGCACAACATGAAAACAAACATTTCAGATAGTAATAAAATGGGTGGTTTGAAATGTTGAACCCTCATAGTTCTTAAAAATTTTATTTTTTTAATTCCAGTATAATACAGCGTAATATTAGTTTAAGGTGTACAATATAGTGATTCAGCAATTCTATATATTACTCAGTGCTTATCACAATAAGTGTATTTTTAATCCCCATTACCTAATTCATCCATCCCCCCATCTACCTGCCCTCTGGAAACCACCACTTTGTTCTCCATATTGAAGAATCTGTTTGGGTTTTTTTTTAAGATTTTATTTATTTGAGAGAGAGAATGAGAGAGAGAGAGAGAGCATGAGAGGGGGGAGGGTCAGAGGGAGAAGCAGACTCCCTGCTGAGCAGGGAGCCCGATGCGGGACTCAATCCCGGGACTCCAGGATCATGACCTGGGCCGAAGGCAGTCACTCAACCAACTGAGCCACCCAGGCGCCCCGAAGAATCTGTTTTGTTGTTTGTCTCTTTTTCTCAGTGTGAGGGTTTGTAAAAATTAAAAATAGAACTACTCTATGATCCAGGGATCCCACTACTGGGTATTTATTTACTCAAAGAAAATGTATCCTCATATTTGCAGTCTCTCTGATGCTAAGAACATATGAGGTCAATCTATTTATTCAAATTTGTCTCTCCATGTAGACTCACTGGGACATATATGTTTGCTAATCAGTGTTTGCAAGTGGTGACAGTAGGCATTATGAACACCTCGGTGAATACTAAACTAAAACAAGGAGACTAGTTTTAAAGCACAGTAGCATGTTTGTAGAGAAAGTTCCTGACATTAAGCTTTTTATTTCTGAGGCATACATTTCAAGGACAATCATGCTGAATAAACATATTGTCAGGTGTGTGATACTATTATCAGATAAGCACTCAGGCTGCCCCGGCCATGAAGTATCTCTTCAGAAAGCCCTGGGTAACCTGGATACTGACACATCAGTGATCCTCCATTGTGTTTCTGTACCAGAATTTCACTCATGTTTTAAACTGATCAATAAAGAGAGAACTTAGGAACCCCTAGCCACTCTGCCTGTGGACTCCCTAATTCTAGCCTTTCTTTCTCTTGCTATGAATCTCTTCCCCCAAGACTTTTCTGCCTCTGTCCTCCAGGAACTGTAATAGACCTGGTTTTGTTAGAGTTCTCCGATGGGTGTTGCTGAAGTGTGTATTGCAACCACAGTAAGAACCCAAGGGCTGGTGCAGCCACAGCAGAAATTCTGGTCAGGGAGGCATCTGTGGGAATGTCCACAAGCCCATGGATGCAGGGCAGTGCCTGGGCTTTCCTAGCCTGAGCATCCCTGTCAGGACCCTGAGACTTAAACAGAACAATGCTAGAGACCAGGAAGAGGAGTGAAAAGAGGATGTAAAAAGATTGACAGACTCAAAGGAGAACTGTGGTTTTGTATTCTCCTCTACAATAAAGTCATGTGAAGAAATTAGTAGCCAATGTAGTGTCTTCCATATGAAGAATACAACTCATGATTATTCTTTTGAGAAACATAGAGAAAATTTACATCGCATGATATAATTCATTTGAAATGAAATTTGTTTGAAGAAGTCAAACTTGCCCCCTTGAAAAATACAGAAATTTCTAGGCATTTGTGATCCAAGGTTGGGGAAACCATTAGAATGTATGAAAAAAATGAGACAAAGCAGAGGATTAATAAAGTGAGTTACTTAAATGTGTGGAAAAGTTGAATTCAAACAATTGGAAATTCCAGAAAATAAATAGAAGGAGCAGATTCTACTTCCCCTGTCTGATCAAAGAATAGCAGGTCCTCTCTCTGAGACTGTGAGCCCTAAATCATGGGCATTTCTTCAGCCCCAGGATGATGGCTCTTACATCACTGGAACCCCAACAATTCTTTTCAGAGCCCTCTTTATGTCTCTGTTCCTCAGGCTATAGATGAAGGGGTTCAGCATGGGTGTGACCACCGTGTACATCACTGAGGCTACTTCACTTGCTCGGGAGCTCTGGGTAGCAGCAGGGCTAAGGTACACTCCTAGGATTGTACAATAAAATAAGGAGACAACCAAGAGGTGAGATGCACAGGTGGAAAATATTTTATACTTGCTTTGAGCTGATGAGATATGAAGTATGGAGGAAACGATCTTAGAATAAGAGTAAATAATCCCAGCGAGGGGACCACCAGCCAGCAGCACAGCTGCAAAATACATCATCAGGTCATTAAGTAAGGTGTTGGAACAAGCAAGTCGGACTACATGATTGATTTCACAGAAAAAGTGGGAGACTTCCACCTCTCTGCAGAAGAACAACCACAACACCATTAAACTTTGTAATAAGGAATTCAGGGCACTCATCATCCAGGACACCAGAACCAGCAGTACACAGTAGGTGGATTTCATGATGACAGTGTAGTATAGGGGGTGACAGATGGCCATACACCGGTCATAGGCCATCACAGCCAGGAGAAAGTCATCCAATCCAGTGAAGAGTAGGAAAAAATATATCTGAGTGATACAGCCTCCATAGGTTATTACTTGGCTCTGAGTCTGGATGTTCTGAAGCATCTTGGGGACTGTGGTTGAGATGAAACAGATGTCTACAAAGGACAGGTTTGCCAGGAAGAAGTACATGGGTGTGTGGAGGTGGGAATCTGAGCTGATGGCAAAGATGATGAGCAGGTTTCCAAACACAGTGATCAGGTACATGGAAAGGAAAAGCCCAAATATGAGGGGCTGCAATTCTGGGTCCTCTGATAAGCCCAAAAGGTGAAACTCTGAAATATGTGTATCATTTCCTGGTTCCATGTGGTGGAGGTTACTACTAAGGAATAAAAAATAACATGACTGATTTTCTCAATAATGAACATTACAAATATCATTGAAATTCTGCAATTTTTATTTTACATTCAAATGTGAATATCCATAGTTTTTATATGGAACCTATCCCCTCTCAGGACCCCCCCATGCCAGCTGAGAATAAGAATGTGCATCCCAAGCAAAGCTGGTGGCATCACAATACCAGACCTCAAGCTCTATTACAAAGCTGTAATCATCTAGACAGTATGGTACTGGCACAAAAACAGACACATAGATCAATGGAACAGAATAGAGAGCCCAGAAATGGACCCTCAACTCTATGGTCATCAAAGCAGGAAAGAATATCCAACGGAAAAAAGACAGTCTCTTCAACAAATGGTGTTGGGAAAATTGGACAGCCACATGCAGAAGAATGAAACTGGACCATTTCCTTACACCACACACAAAAATAGACTCCAAATGGATGAAAGACCTCAATGTGAGACAGAAATCCATCAAAATCCTTGAGGAGAACACAGGCAGCAACCTCTTTGACCTCAGCCGCAGCAACTTCTTCCTGGAAACATCGCCAAAGGCAAAAGAAGCAAGGGCAAAAATGAACTATTGGGACTTCATCAAGATAAAAAGCTTTTGCACAGCCAAAGACACAGTCAACAAAACCAATAGACCACCGACAGAATGAGAGAAGATATTTGCAAATGACATATCAGAAAAAGGGCTAGTATCCAAAATCTATAAAGAACTTCTGAAACTCAACACCCAAAGAACAAATGATCCAATCAAGAAATGGGCAGAAGACATGAACAAACATTTCTGCAAAGACATCCAAATGGCCAACAAACACAGGAAAAAGTGCTCAACATCACTCGGCATCAGGGAAATACAAATCAAAACCTCAATGAGATACCACCTCACACTAGTCAGAATGGCTAAAATTAACAAGTCAGGAAATGATAGATGTTGGCAAGGATGCGGAAAAAGGGGAACCCTCCTGCACTGTTGGTGGGAATGCAAACTGGTGCAGCCACTCTGGAAAACAGTATGGAGGTTCCTCAAAAAGTTGAAAATAGAGCTACCCTACGACCCAGCAACTGCAGTACTGGTTATTTACCCCAAAGATACAAATGTAGTGATCTGAAGGGGCGCATGCACCCTGATGTTTATAGCAGCAATGTCCACAATAGCCAAGCTATGGAAAGAGCTTAGATGTCCATCAACAGATGAATGGATAAAGATGTGGTGTATATATATACAATGGAATATTATGCAGCCATCAAAAAATGAGATCTTGCCATTGGCAATGATGTGGATGGAACTAGAGGGCATTTTGCTAAGCGAAATAAGTCAATCAGAGAAAGACAATTATCATATGATCTCACTGATATGAGGAATTTGAGAAACAAGATGGAGGATCATAGGGGAAGGGACGGAAAATGAAACCAGACGAAACCAGAGAGGGAGACAAACCAGAAGAGACTCTTAATCTCAGGAAACAAACTGAGGGTTGCTGGAGTGGAGGGGCGTGGGAGGGATGGGGTGGCTGGGTGATGGACACTGGGGAGGGTATGTGCTATGGTGAGTGATGTGAATTGTGTAAGACTGATGAATCACAGACCGGTACCCCTGAAACAAATAATACATTATATGTTAATAAAAAGAAAAGAATGTGCATCCCAAACATGGTCTTTTCCCCAAGTACTCATGTATTCTATACTCTTAATGAGAAACTCTGTCACACATTTGAGGAATAAACTTGAGTAGTGACTAACCTCCAGACAAAGAGTGTAGGTGTCAAGAAACAAAAGTCTCTACCATTCAGTGATGGAGAAGATAAGCAGATAAAATACCAGATAAAATATAAGAAGGTGACAGATGCAATGAAGAAAAAGTCAGTAAAAAGGAAAGAGTGCATGGTGGTGTTACTTTTTTACTGGTTGTTCAGGTAATAGCACACATTTAAATAGAGACCTCAAGGGGGAGATATTAAATAGAGACCTAGGGGAGGCAAGATGGTGGATGAGTAGGGGACCTCGTTTCATCTGGTCCCTTGAATTTAGCTAGATAACTATCAAATCATTCTTAACACCTGTGAATTCAATCTGAGATCTAAGGAAAGAATTGCTGGAATTCTACAAACTATCAAATCATTCTTAACACCTGTGAATTCAATCTGAGATCTAAGGAAAGAATTGCTGGAATTCTACAAACAGAAAAGCGAGCACTTTTTGCAAGGCAGGAGGTGCAGAGAAGTGAATCATGGGGATACTCAGAAGATAAACAGCGGCAGGGGGGGAGCCTCTGTAAGCTGGCTACCTGAAAATGATATAGCCCCTGCACACTAAATAGGAACCTTTAAAAATCTGCTCCAGGGGCGCCTGGGTGGCTCAGTTGGTTAAGCGACTGCCTTCGGCTCAGGTCATGATCCTGGAGTCCCTGGATCGAGTCCCGCATCGGGCTCTCTGCTTGGCGAGAAGCCTGCTTCTCCCTCTGACCCTCCTCCCTCTCATGTGCTCTCTCTCTCATTCTCGCTCTCTCAAATAAATAAATAAATCTTTACAAAATAAATAAATAAATAAATAAAATAAAAATAAAAATAAAAATCTGCTCCAGTGAGAGACATCCCTGCCTGAAAAGTGCTTATGTGGCAAAGTGGGACAGCATCCTAGGTGGGACAGTGTGGTCCCAGGATCCCCTGGGTCACAGAAAGAATGGGAATGCCTGAGCTGACAGAGTTCCCAAGCATTGAAGCCAGAAACTGGTGAGGGTCAGAGAGCCTGGGAGGGGCTGTCATCTCTGTTAGCCATAAACCGTGAACCAGAGCTCAACAAGTGACCACTCTCTGTGTGGCAACCCTGCAAACAGCAGAATCGCAGTGACCTTTCACCTTCCCCCAGGAGGGTTGGCAAGGGTGTGCTCACAACCAGGCAGCTGCTCTCCATGCAGGGGCCCTGCAAAGGGTAGAAATGGAGTTACCCACCACTGTCCCAAGGGAAGATCAATGCAGGAGCACACTGCAGGAATCTGCAGAGTTTTGCACACACAAAAGTGAAGACTGCTTATCCCTGAGGGTTTACTGAAGAAAAGGGGCAACAATTTTTCAGCACCGAGGCTGGAGGCCATTTTTATATTCATCCTCTAAAGAGGTACAGGAAAGCCTTCAGGGAACAAAAGCCACATAGAGCAACCAGAAGCAGCTTACAATGAGCCAGGCTCCCAGGCAAGGGGTGCTGCAACTTCACCCTGGCAAAGACACCTGAGAATCACCGCCACATGCCCCTCCCCCAGAAGACCAGCTGAAACAACAGCCAAACACCAAATTTACAGAACACAGAGGATTGCAAAACTCCAGGGTTAGGGGAAAATAATAGAATTCAAGGATTTTTTTCCCTTGATTGTTTTTCACTTTAAAATTTTCCTTTTCCTTTTTTCCTTTACAACTAGTTTCTTATTTTATCAATTCTTTCTTTTTAAGATTTTTTAACTTTCATTTTCTACATTTACATTTTATATATTCTTCAATTTTTGCTTCTTTTCATGGTATTCAATTTTATTTTTGTATGTATATAAGTTTCACTTTCTTTACATTTTGGGGTTTAGTGTCTTCTAACAAATAGACCAAAATACATTCAGGACTGTTTTGTGCACCTGTGAAATTATATTCTCTCTTCCCACCCCCCTGTTTTTTCTTTTTTTTTCTCTCCTCCTTTTCTTTTCTTCTTTTGGTTTCTGATTTCTTCATATTCATCTAGTGTGTATTTTGCTTTGGTTGTGGTTGATATTTTCTATTTCCTTCTCTTGTTCATCCATTCTTCTCTGGGAAAAATGACTAGAAGGAGGAATTCACAGCAAAAGAAAAAAACAGAGGTAATACTCTCTGCCACAGATCTAATCAATATGGATATAAGTAAAATGTAAGAGCTGAATTCAGGATAATAATTATAAAGTTACTACCTGGGCTTGAAAAAAGCATAAAATACACCAGAGAATCCCTTAGTGCAGAAATGAAATCTAATCAGGCTGAAATTAAAAATGCTCTGAGATGCAATCAAAATTGGATGCCCTAAAAGCTAGGTTAAATGAGGCAGGAGAAAGGGTGAAATAGAAGACAAGAAGATAGAAAGGAAGGACACTGAAGAAAAGAGAAAAAACAACCATGATGGACCAAAATGGACCATGAGGGAAGTCTTCGAGAAATCAGTGATACCATAAAGTGGAACAACATTAGAATTATTGGGGCCTCTGAGGAAAAAGAAAGAGAGGAACAGAAGGTATACTTGAGCAAATCATAGCTGAGAACTTCCCTAATCTGAGGAAGGAAACAGGCATTCAAGTCCAAGAGGCAGTGAGGACCCCTCCCAAAATCAAAAAAATAGATCAACACCCCAACATATAATAGTGAAGCTTGCAAATTTCAGAGATAAAGAGAAAATCCTGAAAGCAGCTCAAGACAAGAGGTTCTTAACCAATAGGGGTAGAAATATTAGGCTGGCAGCAGACCTATCCAGAGACCTGGAAGGCCAAAAAGGGTCTGGCATGATATATTCAGGGTACTAAATGAGAAAAACATGCAGCTAAGAATTCTTTAACCAGGAAGGCTCTCAGTCAGAATGGAAGGAGAGATAAAGAGCTTCCAGGACAGACAGAATCTGTAAGAATATGTGACCACTAAACGATCCTGCAAGAAATATTAAGGGGGATCCTGTTAGTGAAGAGAGAGCACAAAAGTAACAGACCAGAAAAAACAGAGACAATCTAGAGAAACATGGACTTTCCAGGTAATACAATGGCACTAAATTCCTATCTTTCAATAATTACTCTGAATGTAAATGGGCTAAATACTCCAATCAAAAGACACAGGGTATCAGATTGGATAAAAAAGCAAGACCCATCCATATGCTGTCTAGAAGAGAAGCATTTGAAACCTAGAGACAACTCCATATTGAAAGTGAGGGGGTGGAGAACAATTTATCATGCTAATGGACCTCAAAAGAAAGCTGGGGTAACAATCCTCATATCAGACAAATTAGATTTTAAACCAGAGACTATATTAAGGGATAAAGAGGGACACTATATCATACTTAAAAGGTCTCTCCAACAAGAAGATCTAACAATTATAAATATTTATACTTCTAACTTGGGAGCCGCAAATTATATAAACCAGTTAATAACCAAATTAAAGAAACACATTGATAATAAAAAAAGAATAGTAGGGGACTTCAACATAAAAGATGAAACACCACTTTAAAACTCTGCTTAGAAATAAGAGTTGGGGCGCCTGGGTGGCTCAGTCATTAAGCGTCTGCCTTCAGCTCAGGTCATGATCCCAGGGTCCTGGGATTGAGCCCCACATTGGGCTCCCTGCTTGGCAGGAAGCCTGCTTCTCCCTCTCCCACTCCCCCTGTTGTGTTCCCTCTCTCGCTGTCTCTCTCTGTCAAATAAATAAATAAAATCTCTAAAAAAAAAAAATTCATGGAAACAAATGAAAATTAAAACAACTGTTCAAAACCTTTGGGATACAGCGGAGACAGGAAATACAATGCAATACAAGCCTTTCTCAAAATAATTAGAAAAGTCTCAAATACACAAGTGAACCTTACACCTAAAGGAGCTGGAAAAAGAAGAGCAAATAAAACCTAAACCAAGCAGGAGAAGAGAAATAATGATTAGAGCAGAAATCAATGAAATAGAAACAAAAAGAGCAATAAAACAGATCAATAAAACTATGAGATGGTTCTCTGAAGGAATTAATTAGATAAATAAACCCCTAGCCATGCTTATCAAAAAGAAGAGAAAGGACCCAAATCAACAAAATCATGAATGAAAGAGGAGAGATCATGACCAACACCAAGGAAATACAAACAACTTTAAGAACATATTATGAGCAACTATATGCTAACAAATCAGGCAATCTGGAAGAAATGGATGCACTCCTGGAAACTTATAAACTACTTACATTGAAACAGGAAGAAACAGAAAACCTGAACAGACCCATAACCAGCAGGGAAATTGAAGCAGTAATCAAAAATCTCATGACAAACATGAGTCCAGGGCCAGATGGCTTCCCAGGGGAATTCTACCAAATATTTAAAGAAGAAATACCTATTCTTCTAAAGCTGTTTCAAAAAATGGAGATGGAAAGAAAATTTCCAAACTCATTCTATAAGGCCAGCATTACCTTGATCCCAAAACCAGACAAAGACCTCATCATAAAGGAGAATTACAGACCAATATCCCTGATGAACATGGATGCCAAAATTCTCACCAAGATACTAGCCAGTAGGATCCAATGGTATGTTAAAAGGATTATTCATCGTGACAATGTGTGATTTATTTCTGAGCAGCAAGAGTGGTTCAACATTTATAAATCAATGTGATATATCACATTAATAAAAGAAATACCAGGAAACATGATCCTCTCAATTGATTAAGAAAAAGCATTTGACAAAATATAGCATCCTTTCTTGATAAAACCTCTTCACAGTGTAGGGATAAAGGGAACATGCCTCCATATCATAAAAGCCATCTATGAAAAGCCCACAGCGAATATCATTCTCAATGGGGAACCCTGAGAGCTTTTCCCTTAAAGTCAGAAATACAACAGGGGTGTCCACACCCACCACTATTGTTCAAAATAGTACGAGAAGTCCCAGCCTCAGCAATCAGAAAACAAAAAGAAATAAAAGGCCTCCAAATTGGCAAAGAAGTCAATCTCCAATCTTCCAAGCTCATGGATTGGAAGAATAAACATTGTGAAAATGTCTATGCTACCCAGAGCAATCTACACATTCAATGCAATCCCATTAACACAGGTCTCTAAATCAACATGGAATGGGCAAAAACTGAAAAAAAAGAATAGGAAAATATAATTTATAATTTACAATTATTATTGATTCTAAAAATATGCAGAGAGCAGTATCTAAAATTATAATGTCATCCTATATAAACATAAGTGTAATCAAACATGCTTGTGAAAAAAGATATATGATGAATGCAAAAGATTATGTTCCACAGGATGGCAGAAGATGATTCCTAGTTTAGAAAATAGATCTAATCACAAAAGGTAAAAAGTAGCACAGATGAGAAGTTAGATGGCAATGCATACAAAAGGCAGTTATTATGACAATGCACATAAAAATCATGGGGGGGGGGACAAAATATGACTGACTGATAGATTTGACCACTCAAAATTTATATTCTGACACTACCCAACAAATACATCTGTACAGACATCCAAAAATTAAACTGCAAATAGCAAACTTGGCTTAAACATTTGTAATTATTTGGTTGAAAGAATGCAATCAGGGCGCCTGGGTGGCTCAGTTGGTTAAGCGACTGCCTTCGGCTCCGGTCATGATCCTGGAGTCCCTGGATCGAATCCCACATCGGGCTCCCTGCTCGGCAGGGAGTCTGCTTCTCCCTCTGACCCTCCTCCCTCTCATGCTCTCTGTCTCTCATTCTCTCTGTCTCAAATAAATAAATAAAATCTTTAAAAAAAAAAAAAGAATGCAATCAAAAAGAAGGAAGAAAATGATTCAGCAAGAATACACAAACAAAAACAAGAATAAGAATGCTCATACCCCAGGATATAGAGCAAAGAGTTTGCACAGACAATTTGCCATAGAGAAAGTAAATGGCTAATAAACCCCAAAATATATTCTGCCTCCAGGTAATGAAATAAATGCAAAATAAAGCCCTTTAGCATATGCCTGAATGTGTTGTAAATAAACTTTTTAAGTGAATACCTAATGTGAGAGAGGATTCTGTGAAATGTATTTCTCAAGAATAGCAGTTGCAAGGTAGTGCCTGCCTCCATTGATCTAGATCTTTCTAATGAATACAGATTTGTTCCAATATACCACATCCTAAATATTTTTTTTATTTTATTTTTTTTAAGATTTTATTTGACAGAGAGAGAGAGTATAAGCAGGGGTAGCAGCAGGGGGAGGGGGAGAAGCAGGCTCCCCACTGAGCAGGGAGCTAAATGTGAGACTCGATCCCAGGACCCCAGGATCATGACCTGAGCTGAAGGCAGATGCTTAACTGACTGAGCCACCCATGCGCCCCTATTTTTATTTTTTTTAAGAATTTTTATTTATTTGAGAGAGAGAGAGAGAGTGCAAACAGGGGGAGGGGTAGAAGGATAGGTAGACAGAGAATCTCAAGCAGACTCCCCACTGAGCATGGACCCACTGCAGGACTTGATCCCTGGAACCTGAGATCATGACCTGAGCTGAAACCAAGAATCAGATCTTACTGACTGAGCCACCCAGACGTCCCATGAAAATATTTTGTAAATGCCCTCACTGCTCTGCACCCACCTCCATCCCTAATAGTCTATTTTCATATTCCCCCTTACTGCAAATCTCCTTGGAAGTGTTCACATTTTCCTAAAGAAAGTACCTCCCATTCCTTCTTTAGTCTCATCCAACTGGACTTTTATTCCCACCACTTAGTGATCTACAGTAATCCTTGTATTGCCAAGTTCACAGACATTTCTTTTTTTAACATTTTAAATAAATCGACTAGAAATGAATGAGTTCACCATGCCAACAAACACAATGATCACTTGGCTCCAGGCTAGGATGGATAGGTAATAAGTTGACCTCAGGTAAAAGCTTTCAGCTTCCATTCTCTCTGAACCTTCCCTGAAATACCTGCTGAGCTTTGAGACTCACCGGGATTGGGTCTCTGAGAGGAAAATCTCCATGTGGAGGTCTGAATCCCCCCCTGGATGGTTGATGATGGAGACCGAAGCTCTGTTCCCAGACGGAACAGCAGGAAGGAGTGAAGGATTTGTCCCCCAGCAGATGTAGGAATCCAAATGCAAAAACCGTATCTCCTCCAGCTCAAGATTGAACATGCCCAAGGGCTGCAGCAGAGGAGATATTTACAGCTCCTTGTGTTTGCTGTTTCTGTTCCCTATACCTGCTCATTAGACACTTTTTCCATTATTACTCCAATCCCTGAGCACATCTCCCCATGGGAACTTACCTGGGCAGAATGGAATTTTTTCACTTATTTGTGGAAATAACGAATAGCATGGAGGACATTAGGAGAAGGAAGGGAAAAATGAAGGGGGGGAAATCGGAGGGTGAGATGAACCATGAGAGACTATGGACTCTGAGAAACAAACAGGCTTTAGAGGGGAGGGGGGTGGAGGGATGGGTTAGCCCGGTGATGGGTTTTAAGGAGGGCATGTACTGCATGGAGCACTGGGTGTTATACAAAAACAACGGATCGTGGATCACCACATCAAAAACTAATGATGTATTATATGGTGACTAACATAATAAAATTTAAAAAAATAAAATAAAATAAATAAAAACAAAAAAAAAGAAAGAATTCTTGAGACAATTTTGGTGCAAAGAGATGCTTTTATTATAGCACAGGGACGGGACCTGGGGGCAGGAAGAGCTGCACTGGGATTGTGAAGCGTGACTGATTCTATATTTTTGAGTATGTGGAGGGAGGGGAATAGAGATAATGTAAGTTTCTAAGGAATTTCTGTATGCTGAATGTGAAGTTTACAGGACCTTAGGGGTCTGGCTATTGTCAAGATAAGGTTGCTGTCAGTCTCTAATGAAATATCAATATTAAGGCAGCCATGAGTTCCTCGGGTGGTGTCACAATCTGAATGTCTGAGGGATTCATCAGGAGCTGCAGATTGTAAGGAGATTGACTTTTACCTACATTTCTCTTGCCTTTGTTCTCCTCATCAATAATGTCTTTACAATCAAATGGCATTATATCCTCGGAAGCATTTCTGATCTCTGATGGGCTCCTCAGGGGTCTGTGGTCGGGAGTGAATCTCTAAATTGTGTTTCTAAGGTTCATCCATGGTGTTGTATGTGGCTGGAGTGCTCTTCTGTCTCGGCCAATTTATGGCCTTATTACTACATTTCTATATGTAAGATATTCTATTTAGAAATTAAATGAAATTGGGCGCCTGGGTGGCTCAGTTGGTTAAGCGACTGCCTTCGGCTCAGGTCATGATCCTGGAGTCCCTGGATCGAGTCCCGCATCGGGCTCCCTGCTCGGCAGGGAGCCTGCTTCTCCCTCTGACCCTCCCCCCTCTCATGTGCTCTCTGTCTCTCTCATTCTCTCTGTCTCAAATAAATAAATAAAATCTTAAAAAATAATAATAAAAAAAAAAGAAATTAAATGAAATTAAGTGAATTGTTTGAATTTCATCCCACTGTTCCTACATCTAAGGAAAACACTTGTTTTCCTTCCCTGTTAGAAGCGGTCTCTTCCAAACCTTCAATGGAGAATCAGCTACCTCTGCTCTAGATCCTACCCTTAGCCATGCACCATAGATATTTTCCACTTTATTCAATTATTGGAGTATAATGACACACAATAAACTGCATATTTAAAGTATAGAATTTGATGAATTAAAGGAGCTACACGAAAATGAAGAGTACATAGTGTGTATTTCAATTTGTGTATAATAAGACTGTTAGGTAACTTAACCGCTTTTTAGGTAATTATTAAAAATTTAAGCTCCTTGAGCCTCTTTCCTTATTTCTCAAGGCAGTGTGGAATACTAAATATAATGTTAAATGAATCTTGTTAGAAAAGAATGAAATGTATGGAAATTCATTTTTTTACTCCTAAGAAAACATTCCAGTATAGTGGTTGTGACTTGTGTGTATGTGTGTTTGTACACATTTTTCTTTCAAATAAGCACACTCCCAAATGTTCATACAATTTATGATATCATCTTTAATGTTGAAAGAAAACTTGAGGGAGAGTTGGAAAGGATAGCACTGAAAAAGAATGAATGGTTGAATTAACATGAAATAAAAGGGTGCAGATATATAGACACAAAATCATAAATTACAATGAGTGACCTTAATTTTGATCCTGAGTTCCTTTCCTATGTCACTGCCTCAGAGGCCCCAGAATCAGACCACAGGCACATTTATGCCACGAGGAATTCACCATACCAGCTGATGGGGCAGAATGCCTCCAAATTGATTTAATTTTTTTTCTAATTAATGTGGGTTCTTCAAATGTAATTTGCCCTATCCAAGGGAAGTGCTGAATGAATTGGAAAGATTAAACTTAATATCCTCAAAAATTTTATTGGCTATGTCCATATGAGATTCCTCCTGCTGCTGTAAAATATCCCCACACTACTTGTTTAAAAAGAACACATACCTACTCTTAAACTTCTGGAAGCAGAAGCTTGAAAGGAGTCTCATACTGCCAATAAGGACATGTCTACAGTTAACTTCCTTCTAGAGGCACATGGGAGAATGTGTTTTCTTTCCAATTCTAGTCTCAATTTTTGGCCACCTGCATTCTTGGTTCATGGCTCTTCCTCCATCTTCAGAGCCAGCAGGGCAGCATTTTCAGTCTCTCTGACACCAACTCTTCTGTCTCCCTCATCAACATTTGGAGGACCATTATGATTACCTTGTCCCACCTGGACAACCATCGCTTATCTTTTTATCTTAATAGCAACTGATTAGCAACCCTGTTCAATCTGCTACCTTAATCCTTCCTTGCTATAAAAAATAACACCTTAAAAGTACTAGTGATAGTTCTATTTTGAACTTTTTGAGGAACCTCCATATTGTTTTCCAGAGAGGCTGCACCAGTCTGCATTCCCACCATTGGTGCTAGAGGGTTCCCCTTTCCCACAACCTCACCAACACCTCTTTTTTCATGAGCTGTTACTTTTAGCCATTCTGACAGGTGTGAGGTGGTATCTTATTATGGTTATATTATATCATTATATCATTATAGGTATTATTTCTTCTTTGAATGTTTGGTAGAAGTCCCCAGGGAATCCATCAGGCCCTGGACTCTTGTTTTTTGGGAGGTTTTTGATCACTGCTTCAATCTCGTTACTGGTTATTGGCCTATTCAGGTTGTTGATTTCTTCCTGTTTCTGTCTTGACAGCTTATAGGTTTCCAGGAAGGCCTCCATTACATCCAGATTGCTCAGTTTATTGGCATATAGTTATTGATAATAATTTCTAGTAATTGTTTCTATTTCCTTGGTGTTAGTCGTGATCTCTCCCCTTTCATTCATAATTTTATTAATTTGGGTTTTTTCTCTTTTTTTTTGGATAAGTCTGGCCAGTGGTTTATCGATCTTATTAATTCTTTCAAAGAACCAACTTCTAGTTTTGTTGATCTGATCTACTGTGTTTCTGGTTTCTAATTCATTGATCTCTGCTCTAATCTTAATTATTTCTCTTCTAATGCATGGCTTAGGCATCGTTTGTTGCTTTTTCTCTAGTTCTTTAAGGTGTAGAGTTAGTTGGTGAATTCAGGATTTTCTCCTTTTTTGAGTGAGGCTTGGATGGCTATGTATTTCCCCCTTAGGACCGCCTTTGCAGTATCCCATAGGTTTTGGACCGATGTGTTTTCGTTCTCATTGATTTCCATGAATTGTTTAAGTTCTTCTTTGATTTCTTGGTTGACCCAAACATTCTTTTTTTTTTTTTTTAAGATTTTTATTTATTTGCGAGAGAGAGAATGAGAGACAGAGAGCATGAGAGGGAGGAGGGTCAGAGGGAGAAGCAGACTCCCTGCCGAGCAGGGAGCCCGATGCGGGACTTGATCCCGGGACTCCGGGATCATGACCTGAGCCGAAGGCAGTCGCTTAACCAACTGAGCCACCCAGGCGCCCGACCCAAACATTCTTGAGCAGAGTGGTCTTTAGCTTCCAAGTGTTTGAATTTCTGCCAAATTTTTTTCTTGTGATTGAGTTTCAGTTTTAAAGCATTGTGGTCTGAGAATGTGCAGGGAATAATCTCAATCTTTTGGTATCTGTTGAGACCTGATTTGTGACCCAGTATGTGGTCTATTCTGGAGAAATTCCATGCGCACTCAAGAAGAATGAGTATTCTGTTGTTTTAGGGTGGAATGTTCTGTAAATATCTATGAGGTCCATCTGGTCCAATGTATCATTCAAAGCTCTTGTTTCCTTGTTGATTTTCTGCTTGGATGACCTGTCCATTGCTGAGAGTGGAGTATTGAGGTCTCCTACAATTAACATATTGTTATCAATATGACTCTTTATTTTGGTTAACAGTTGGCTTATGTAGATGGCTGCTCCCATGTTGGGGGCGTAGATATTTACACTTGTTAGATCTTCTTGTTGGATAGACCCTTTAAGAATGATATAGTGTCCTTCTGTGTCTCTAATTACAGACTTTAGTTTAAAAACGAATTTGTCTGATATAAGAATTGCTACCCCAGCTTTCTTTTGAGGTCCGTTGTCATGGAAGATGGATCTCCATCCCTTCACTTTCAGTCTGGATGTGTCTTTAACTTCAAAATGAGTCTCTTGTAGGCAGCATATGGATGGGTCCTGTCTTTTTATCCAATCTGCAACCGTGTGCCATTTTATGGGAGCATTTAAGCCATTCACGTTGAGAGTGATTATTGAAAGATATGAATTAATTGTTATCATGTTGCCTGTAACGACATTGTTTTTATAGATTGTCCCTGTAAATTTCTGTTGTAGCTCACTCTTGGGGGCTTTCTCCTTTTATAGAACCCCCCCTTAATATTTCTTGCAGGGCCAGCTTAGTGGTCACATATTCTTTCAGTTTCTGCTGGTCTTGGAAGCTCTGCATCTCTCCATCCATTCTAAATGAAAGCCTTGCCAGATAAAGTATTCTTGGCTGCATGTTCTTCTCGTTTAGTACCCTGAATATGTCTTGCCAGGACTTTCTGGCTTGCCAGGTCTCTGTGGATAGGTCTGACGTTATTCTGATGTTCCTCCCTCTGTACGTAAGGAATCTTTTCCCCCTAACTGCCCTTAAGATGGTTTCCTTGGTTCTAAGATCTGCGAGTTTTACTATTACATGCCGAGGTGTTGGCCTATTTTCCTTGATCTTGGGAGGGTTCCTCTCTGCCTTTACGATGTGAATGTTTGTTTCATTCCCCTGATTAGGGAAGTAATCAGCTATGATTTGCTCAAATACATCTTCTAGTCCTCTCTCTCTCTTCACTCCCTCTGGGATTCCAATTATTCTGACATTGGAATGCTTCATGGTGTCACTTATTTCTCTGATTCTATTTTCATGGATTCTGAGTTGTTTTTCCCTGGCCTCCTCTTTTCCCTTTTTATCTAATTGTCTTCCAGGTCGCTTATTCGTTCTTCTGCCTCACTTACCCTAGCTGTTAGATTGTCTAGATTGGATTGGATCTCACTGATAGCATTTTTAAGTTCTGCTAATTCAGCTTTCATTTCTGCCCTTAGAGACTCTATGTTGCCATTAATTGATTTCTCCATTCTAGCCATTGTCTTCACAATTGCTAGCCTGAATTCCATCTCCGACATCTTGGTCATATCTGCATCCATTTATAAATCTGCAGCATAAGTCATAATCTCTGAGTCTTTTCTATTTTGGGAGTTCCTCCTCCTAGTCATTCTGTTGAGGAGTGGTTGAGGGAATCTATAGAGTCCAAATTATTGACCAGAACCCAAGCAAGATGCACCTGTTTTCTTGAGACCTTAGGGTTGCTGGCCTCTTGTTTTCCCAGCCTGTCTTCTGGGGGAGGGGCCTGCCACACTGTTACTCAGGAAACCCTGTTTGGGTTGAGTTGCCCCTGTGGCGGGGGATGGGCTGCCCCCCTGCTCTGTGGCGGGGGATGGGCTCAGTGGGAATCAGTTTTTGGAGCTTTTGTTCTCTGGTGCCTTTCCCTGGTGGCTTTCTGCGTCTCTTCCGCGAGTCAGAGCAGAAGAGACCGGTTCCAACCCTCTGCCTCAGAGCAGGGAGACCACAGTCTGTTCTTCAGTGAGCTCTCCAGGCCACACCGTCTCCGTTTCTGTCCATGCTGCTATAAACTGCAGTGGCCTGGGTTGTGCGCCCCTCCGCAGTGCCCCCTGTCCTGCCTCCAGGTCGGGGCACGTCTCTGCCCTTTGTGCTTCTAAAACTGCCAGCGCTCCCAGTTTGCACCCACGACTCCGCCACTCTGGGTTTCCGTTCTGGGGGCTGCCCTAAAGTCCTCTCCCCGCCGCTACCGGTCTGTGAGTCTGCACCCTGTCCCCAGCGCGAGAGGCTGTCGCTCACCGGCAGTATAGGATCCCCACGGCCAGGCTCCCTCCTGCTGCCGTTTATCCTCCAATATCTGCCTGCGCAATCACCACTCCCCGCTTTGTACCTCAAACCAACCGCCTGTGATATTCTGCTTGTAGGGATCCAGATCTTCTTACATCTCAGGTTGGTTTCGTGGGTGCTCAGAGTGGTCTGGTAGATATCCAGCTCAATTCCGGGGACCAGTTGAAACAGGGTCCCCTACTCCTCTGCCATCTTTCCTTCTCCTTACATCATTTTTTGATGTAGTGTTCCATGATTCATTGTTTTCGTATGGCATTCAAGGCCCACCACATACCTGGATATTCAATGTGGACAGATCACTAGACAGCATCAAGCACCATGTCTACAATGTAGATTGGAGTTCATAAATGTACTTCCTCAGGGATAAGATGTTTATAAAATTAAATCAAACAGTCCCTATGAGATGCAAGCTCATGTTATAGTACACAAAAATATCTAAACACATCTGTTATAATTATCAACCATTTTATGACAAAGGGCTATGTGATAGCTCTTAACTTATATAAAGAAATTCCTAATTGTAACAACAAACATGTCTTGAAGCCAGTGTGTGTGAAGGACAAGGTTTATTATAAGAAGAAGCCTCTTCTCTGCCTTTTTGAAAAGAAGGATAGACCCTGTCTTGAGACAACAGGACTGGGTCCCCACCACGTGTAAATTCTTTGAAGATAAAGAGACCTAATCCAGGCAGGTTTCTAGGTCTTAGACTTGGAGAAAACTGTAACTTGGAGCTGAGATAAGATGCTAGGAGATTCACACATCAGGAAGGGGGCAAGTTCAGGGAAAGGGAATAAAGGGAATTTTAAAAATTACCAAAAACTGGATTCACTTGACCTCTAACCCTGTCTTTTGGGAACTGAGATTCATTAAGAAAACATCCTTTCTATCCAGAGAACTTTTCCACTTGGGAATCATGTGCATAGAGACTGGACTCACAAAAGGGAGATGAGCCTAATGAGCAGATATAGGGAGCTGTAAATACCTCCTCATCTCCAGTCTTTCAGCCTCTGCAACCTTGGATGGGAAGGACCATGCTTCTTGTCTGTTTGTTCCAAGTCCTTATTCTGGCTGGAGTCCGATGCTTCACTCCCTCCTGCCTCGGATGAGGACAGAGCTTTAGGCCCTATCATCTGCTGTCCAGGGAGGAATTCAGACTTCCTCAGGACACCTTCCTGTCAGACACCCCAGCAAGGTGAGTCCAACACCCCAGTGGACTGTGGATGACAGGGTCAGAATGGAAGCCAAGAACATTGACCAATCATCACCTGAGAGCCAATTCAACTTAGCCCAGAGCATAAGATCCCTGTGTTTGCTTGTTTGATTGATTGGTTGATTGATTGACTGATTGACTGATTCAGAGCTAATGTTCATTTCACAGAGTGACTGCTACTCACATTTTTGAAGGTCTTTCATATTCTTTATCATTAAATTGCTATTATTGCAATGCTAGAAAAAGTATGTTGAGATTGTTAAACTCAAAGTGTGGTTCTAATCCGGTGTGATTTTGTCTCCTGAGGGTCATTGATCACTGTCTGGAGCCAGCTTTGCCTGTCACAGTGGAGAGGGGTGCATGGAGGTAATGTCTAAACACCCTACAATACACAGGACACCCCAGGGCAGGTTCTGGCCAGAATGTCCATGGTGCAAAGATAGAGAAACCATGAAGTAAAGAATATCAGTATTTGAATCATAGCTGCATTCAAGTTCTGCCTTCAATCTTGTAACAACTTACATTTCTGCCAGCAAATTCACAGTAACCCCTTGGACACCAGTTTAAAGGTTCCAACCACAAAGAATGTAACAACTCTATAAGTTTTTGTTCCCCAGGCTGCTGGTGATAGAGATGTTTCTTAATGTTCTTAAACTATCCCTCAGTTTCAGTGAACTTCATATATTTGATGATCATTCTTACTGGGTTTTATTATTATGTACTCATATGTTATTCTCTTTCTTGAGTTCTCTTTTATTTTTAAAACACTATCAGCATTTCAAATGATTTCTTCAGATCCTTATTTCTCAATTGACTTTTAGAACATATTTTTACCATAAAAATTTGACATTTTATTTAAATACATCGACCTGCTTACTTCTGAGTTTCTTGTTATATTTAAGTGGTGGTGTCCAACTGAAATTTTTGTGTGTAGTTTTCTTGATGTTCTAATATATGCTATGGTTACATCAATATCAAGGTCATAATCCTCTGAGTTTTAGTAAGATCTGAGAGAGGGGACCAATTTCATATTCTTCCAAATAGGTATCCCTTTATGTCATCATTTATTTAGCAATTCAACCTTTTCCAACGAAACTGAAATGCAACCTTGCCATGTAGTAAATGTCCTTAGACACTGAGACCTAATTCCTGACACATATAACAAATAAAAACTGAGGATCTGTCATGGGCCAGAACATTCTAGTAACATCACATGTTATTACATGTAATATAACATTACATGTTATATCCTTTCATATCTAGGCTTTTTCCAGTTTAGTTATTAATCCATGTTGATATCATTGATGATTGCTATTTTATATCCCATTTCAATTTGCTATGGTTTTTCATACAAATTCACCTAGGACAGTTGTTTTGAAACTACTCATTTTACATTTTAACCTGGTTTTGTGATCCCTTCATATTTTTCATTCTCTAACTTTTCATATTCTTAGGTCTTTTTATATTAAGCATTTATATTCACATAACTTGGTGAAAAAAAAACAAAAGTAAACCAGGAAGGTGAAGTCTGTGGACTTTTGAATCATGTATCATAACAGTAAGGACAGAGCACAATGAAATAAATGTGTGTATGATATGAAGTCTGCAGACAGAATGATATGAAGCAAATTATTGAGTACAAAATGATTGAATTGTCATGGTGTGGACAGGATTACAGAGCATGGTCTGTGGACCCCTTTGCACATTGGATGAAATCCAGTTTGAGGATTAGAGTGTTCCCCTTGGGTTTGTCAAAGGAGAGAACAATACCCAAAGCCCAAGAATATCAATAAAAAGATTCCACATTACAGAAGGGAGAAAGGGGCTAACCTCATTTCCTATCAGACCACATATAAAGAATCGGCCAAATAATGATGCAGGAGGTACAGGAAAAATAAGTCTTCTATGCTTGATATAAAAAATGCCCAACTAGTTGTAATGTAAGGGGATTAACATAAGAATAAAAAAATTTTTTTTAAAAATGCCCAACTTTTGTTGTTTTGTATATACTTCCTTTTGTGAGGTATTGGTTTAACCCTTTGCTAATTTGGGGGGGTGTACAATATAAATATATGTATTACACCTAATTAGAACCACACATTGAGTTTAACAGTCTCAACATAATTTTTCTAGCATTGCAGTAATGGCAATTTAATGGTAAAGAATATGAAAGACCCTCAAAAGTGTGAGTAGCAGACTCTCTGTGAAATTGACATTAGCACTGAATAAATTAATCAATTATATATATGCATATATATACATATACACATAAATATATATATGTTTACATATATTATTTGTCCATGGGAGGCTTAAGAATTGGCATTTCTGTAAGTCAAACAGAGAAAGACATGTATCATATGATCTCACTGATATGAGGAATTCTTAATCACAGGAAACAAACTGAGGGTTGCTGGAGTGGGGGGTGGGGTGGGAGGGATGGGGTGACTGGGTGATGGACACTGGGGAGGGTATGTGCTCTGGTAAGCGCTATGAATTGTGCAAGACTGTTAAATCTCAGATCTGTACCTCTGAAACAAATAATGCAATATATGTTAAGGAAAAAAAGAAGAAGAAGAAGAAGGTAGCAGGAGGGGAAGAATGAAGCAGGGGAAATCGGAGGGGTAGACGAACCATGAGAGACGATGGACTCTGAGAAACAAAGTGAGGGTTCTAGAGGGGAGGGGGGTGGGAGGATGTGTTAGCCTGGTGATGGGTATTGAGGAGGGCACATTCTGCATGGAGCACTGGGTGTTATGCACAAACAATGAATCATGGAACACTACATCTAAAACTAATGATGTAATGTATGGGGATTAACATAAGAATTAAAAAAAAAAAGAATTGGCATTTGTGCACTTTACAGGAGAAAGATCACTTACCTGGCATACTTGGGTTGGATCCATTCCTAACATAACCAGGATGGTGGGGCTGAGAAAGACAGGGGAATAACACAACCCAGGAGGCCACGGTGTCCTGTGTGTGTGTGACTAATAGAGTGTGAGCAGCCCCCACAACAGGGTGCCAGGACTCATAACTCCCAACATGACACAATACAGGGGTCAGAACTCGATCAAGAGAGGCCACTAAGAAGGGGATCTTGTTTAATTCATGGGATGCCTTTGCAACACGATGAATACAGTGGGAGAGGCAGCGTGGACAAGGAAGTCCCTGTGCCTTGAGGGTTCAGAGGTAGCAGAGAGGCCACTTCCCTCCTCAGCATGTCTGACAGTGTCTCTCCTCAATCTCCCTCCTGTTCATTCCCCTTGCAGCACTGGCTTTGCTTCTTTGACTTGAACCTTGGAAACAAGTACCTCCCTCGAGGCTTTTGCATTGGCTGTTCCCTCAGCTGGGCACACACTTTGCCCATATTCCTTCATCATACCCCTCTGTCTTACTTGAGGTCTGTGTTCCAGTGTCACCTTGTTTGCAGAATGGCCTACATACCCATGAAAATAGCATGCCCTATTCACTCTCTGCTTTATCCCTGCTTTCCTTTTCTTCATACCACCTGCCACCACCTGAAATACTATTTAAATTTCTTATTTGTTAATGTATTCTTTCTCCATCATTGAATGATAGGGACTTTTGTTCTTTACCACCCCATACTCCTTGCCTACACAATGCCTAAAATGTAGACAGCATTCAATTTATTTTTCAGAAACTTAGAATAATTTTTAAAGTAAAATTATAGAATACATGACCTTTGGTAAAAAAGTGATTGGAACAAAAATTCCAAAACTATGGGGGTATAGAAGTTCCCCTAAAGTGGACCATATGTAAGCACAACATATTAAAGTGAATTTCTAGAATATAAAATTTTAAAAGTAGCATTTAAAAACTGAGAGTAATATAAGATCATGTGAAAATTAGTCATGCTATTTGCTTCTGTCCTTGAAGTCACCTCCACCACATGGAACCAGGAAATGAAACACAAATTTCAAAGTTTCACCTTCTAGGACTATCAGAAGACCCACAACAGCAGCCCTTCATATTTGGGCTTTTCCTCTCCATGTACCTGATCACTGTGTTTGGAAACCTGCTCATCATCCTGGCCGTCAGTTCAGACTCCCACCTCCACACGCCCATGTACTTCTTCCTCACCAACCTGTCCTTTGTAGACATCTGTTTCACCTCCACCATCATCCCCAAGATGCTATGGAACATCCAGACTCAGAGCAAAGTCATAACCTATGAAGGCTGCATCACACAGATTTATTTTCTCATACTCTTTGCTGTGTCAGAAATCTTCCTCCTGAGTGTGATGGCCTATGACCGGTTTGTGGCCATCTGTCACCCCCTGCACTACACGGTCATCATGAACCCCCGGCTCTGTGGACTGCTGGTTCTGGTGTCCTGGATCATATCTATCCTGAATTCCTTGTTACATAGTTTAATGATGTTGCGGTTTTCCTTCTGTACACACTTCCAAATCTCCCACTTTTTTTGTGAACTCAATCAGATGATCCAACTTGCTTGTTCTGATACCTTTCTTAATAACTTAGTGATGTATTTTGCAGCTGTCCTGTTGTGTGGTGGTCCTTTTGCTGGGGTCCTTTATTCTTATTCTAAGATTGTTTCTGCCATATGTAGAATATCATCAGCTCAGGGCAAGTATAAAGCATTTTCCACCTGTGCATCTCACCTCTCGGTTGTCTCCTTGTTTTATTGTACATTGCTCGGTGTGTACCTTAGCTCTGCTGCTCCCCAGATCTCCCACTCAAGTGCAGTGGTCTCTGTGATGTACACCGTGGTCACACCTATGCTGAACCCCTTCATCTATACCCTGAGGAACAAAGATATAAAGAGGGCTCTGAAAGGAATCATTGGGGTTCCAGTGATGTGAGGGCCAATCATCCTGGGGCTGAAGAAGTGCCCATGATTGCAGGGCTCACAGCGTCAGAGCCAGGAACTGCCATTCTTTGATCAGACTGTGGAGGTAGAATCGGCTCCTTCTATTTATTTCCTGGAATTTCCATTTGTTTGAATTCAACTTCTCCATACATTTAAATAACTCATTTTATTAACCTTCTACTCTATCTGATACACAAATAGTTTTCACCTTTGTCCATAATATACTTTTCAAAGTTTTTTCCAACCTTGATCAAAAATATTTGGAAATTCTCATTTATTGCACAGGGTACCATGGATTTCTTAAGAATACTTTCTACTTGGGGCACCTGGGTGCCTCAGTCAGTTAAGTATCTGCCTTTAGCTCAGATCATGACCCCAGGGTCTGGGGATTGAGCCCTACATTGGGCTCCCTGCTCAGTGGAGAGTCTGCTTCTCTCTCTTCCTCTGTGTGCTGCACTCCCTGCTTATGCTCTCTCTCTCTCTCTCTCTCTCCCTCTGTCAAATAAATGAATAAAAAAATCTTTAAAAAGAACACTTTCTACACAAAAAACATATATCATCCCAAGTAATTTTCTCTTACGTTAAAAGAATAGTCATGTTATTCATATAGAAAAAAACTAGTTTGATAACTATGGTCATTTATATAATTTTACAATAAAGGAAAGTATGAGATCCCAGCTTTTACCTTTTTTTTTTAATTTTATTATGTTATGGGGTTTTTTTGTTGTTGTTGTTTTTTAAGATTTTATTTATTTATTTGAGAGAGAGAGAATGAGAGAGAGCACGTGAGAGGAGGGAGGGTCAGGGGGAGAAGCAGACTCCCTGCCGAGCAGGGAGCCCGATGCGGGACTCGATCCCGGGACTCCAGGATCATGACCTGAGCCAAAGGCAGTCGCTTAACCAACTGAGCCACCCAGGCGCCCTCCATACAATACATCATTAGTTTTTAATGTGGTGATCCACGATCCATTGCTTTCGTATAACACCCAGTGCTCCATGCAGTACGTGCCCTCCTTAAAACCCAACACCGGGCTAATCCATCTCCCCACCCACCTCCCCTCTAAAACCCTGTTTGTTTCTCAGAGTCCATAGTCTCTCATGGTTCATCTCTCCCTCCGATTTCCACCCCCCTTCATTTTTCCCTTCCTTCCCCTAATGTCCTCCATGCTATTCCCTATGTTCCACAAATAAGTGAAAGCATATGATAATTGACTTTCTCTGCTTGACTTATTTCACTAAGCATAATCTCCTCCAGTCCCATCCATGTTGATGTAAAAGTTTGGTTTTCATCCTTTCTGATGGCTGAGTAATAATATGCCATTGTATATATGGACCAATCTTCTTTATCGATTCATCTGTCGAGGGCATCTCAGCTCTTTCCACAGTTTGGCCACTGCGGACATCACTGCTATGAACATTGGGGTGCATATGGCCCTTCTTTTCACTACATCTGTGTCTTTGGGGTAAATACCCAGAAGTACAATTGCTGGGTCATAGGGTACCTCTATTTTTAAATTTTTGAGGAGCCCTCACACTGTTTTCCAAAGTGGCTGTACCAACTTGCATTCCCACCAACAGTGTAAGAGGGTTCCCCTTTCTCCACAACCTCTCCAACATTTGTTGTTTCTCTCCCTGCCCATTTTTGCCATTCTAACTGGTGTAAGGTGGTATCTCAATGTGGTTTTGATTTGGATTTCCCTGATGGCTAATGATGATGAACATTTTTTCATGTGTCTGTTAGCCATTTGTATGTCTTCTTTGGAGAAGTGTCTTTTCATATCTTCTGCCCACTTTTTGACTTGATTATTTGTTTTTTGGGTGTTGGGTTTGAGAAGTTCTTTATACATCTTGGATACCAGCCCTTTATCTGTAGTGTCATTTGCAAATATCTTCTCCCACCCTGTGGGTTGCCTCTTTGTTTGGTTGACTTTTTCCTTTGCTGTGAAGAATCTCTTTATCTTGACGAAGTCCCAAAAGTTCATTTTTGCTTTTGTTTCACTAGCTTTTGGAGATGTATCTTGAAAGAAGTTGCTGTGGCCGATGTCAAAGAGGTTACTGCCTATGTTCTCCTCTAGGATTTGGATGGAATCCTGTCTCACATTGAGGTCTTTCATCCACTTTGAGTTTATCTTTGTGAATGGTGTTAGAGAATGGTCGAGTTTCATTCTTCTGCATGTGGCTGTCCAATTTTCCCAACACCATTTATTGAAGAGACTGTCTTTTTTCATTGCCTGTTTTTTCCTGCTTTGTCAAAGATTATTTGACCATAGAATTGAGGGTCCATATCTGGGTTCTCTATTCTGTTCCATTGCTCTATATGTCTGTTTTTGTGCCAGTACCATGCTGTCTTGGTGATCACAGCTTTGTAGTATAGCTTGAAATCAGGAAATGCGATGCCCCCAGCTTTGTTTTTCTTTTTCAACATTTCCTTGGCAATTCGGGGTCTTTTTGGATTCCATACAAATTTTAGGATTGTTTGTTCCAGCACTTTGAAAAATGTCATTGGAATTTTGATTGGGATGGCATTGAAGGTATAGATTGCTCTGGGAAGCATAGACATTTTCACAACATTTATTCTTCCGATCCATAAGCATGGAATATTTTTCCATCTTTTTGTGTCTTCTTCAATGTCTTTCATGAGTGTTCTGTAGTTCCTAGAGTATAGATCCTTTACCTCTTTGGTTAGATTTAATCCAGGGTATCTTATGGTTTTTGGTGCTATTGCAAATGGAATCGTTTCTCTAATTTCTCTTTCTACAGTTGCATTGTTAGTGTATAAGAGAGCAACTGATTTCTGTGCATTGATTTTGTGTCCTGCCACATTATTGATTTGCTATATGAGTCCTAATAATTGGGGGGTGGAGTCCTTTGGGTTTTCCACATAAACTATCATGTCGTCTGCAAAAAGAGAGAGTTTGACTTCTTTGCCAATCTGAATACCTTTTATTTCTTTTTGTTGTCTGATTGCTGTTGCTAGGACTTCTAGTACTATGTTGAACAATACTGGCGGGAATGGGCATCCTTGAGGTATTCCTGACCTTAAAGGAAAGGCTCTCAGTTTTTCCCCATTGAGGATGATATTCGCTGTGGGTTTTTCATAGATGGATTTATGAACTTGAGGAATGTTCCCTCTATCCCTATACTCTGAAGAGTTTTAATCAGGAAAGGATGCTGTATTTTGTCAAATGCTTTTTCTGCATCAATTGAGAGGACCATATGGTTCTTCTCCCTCCTCTTATTAATGTGTTCTATCACATTGATTGATATGCAAATGTTGAACCACCCTTGCATTCCAGGGATAAATCCCACTTGGTCATGGTAGATGATCCTTTTAATGTATTGTGGGATCCTATTGGCTAGGATTTTGTTGAGGATTTTGGAATCCATATTCATCAGAGATATCAGTCTGAAATTCTCCTTTTTGATAGGGTCTTTGCCTGCTTTGGGGATTAAGGTAATGCTGGCCTCTTAGAAGGAGTTTATAAGTTTTCCTTATGTTTCTATTTTTTGAAAGAGCTTCAGTAGAATAGGTATTATTTCTTCTTTGAATGTTTGGTAGAATTCCCCAGGGAATCCATCAGGCCCTGGACTCTTGTTTTTTGGGAGGTTTTTGATCACTGCTTCAGTCTCATTACTGGTTATTGGCCTATTCAGGTTGTTGATTTCTTCCTGTTTCTGTCTTGGCAGCTTATAGGTTTCCAGGAAGGCATCCATTTCTTCCAGATTGCTCAGTTTATTGGCATGTAGTTGTTGATAATAATTTCTAATACTTGTTTCTATTTCCTTGGTGTTAGTCGTAATCTCTCCCCTTTCAGTCATAATTTTATTAATTTGGGTTCTTTCTCTTTTCTTTTAGATAAGTCTGGCCAGTGGTTTATCGATCTTATTAATTCTTTCAAAGCACCAACTTCTAGTTTCATTGATCTGATCTACTGTGTTTCTGGTTTCTAAATCATTGATCTCTGCTCTAATCTTAATTATTTCTCTTCTAACGTGTGGCTTAGGCATCGTTTGTTGCTTTTTCTCTAGTTCTTTAAGGTGTAGAGTTAGTTGGTGAATTCGGGATTTTTCTTTTTTTTTTTTTTTTTTTTTTTTTGAGTGAGGCTTGGATGGCTATGTATTTCCCCCTTAGGACCACCTTTGCAGTATCCCATAGGTTTTGGACCGATGTGTTTTCATTCTCATTGATTTCCATGAATTGTTTAAGTTCTTCTTTGATTTCCTGGTTGACCCAAACATTCTTGAGCAGAGTGGTCTTTAGCTTCCAAGTGTTTGAATTTCTGCCAAATTTTTTCTTGTGATTGAGTTCCAGTTTTAAAGCATTGTGGTCTGAGAATATGCAGGGAATAATCTCAATCTTTTGGTATCTGTTGAGACCTGATTTGTGACCCAGTATGTGGTCTATTCTCGAGAAAGTTCCATGCGCACTCGAGAAGAATGAGTATTCTGTAGTTTTAGGGTGGAATGTTCTGTATGTATCTATGAGGTCCATCTGGTCCAGTGTGTCATTGAAAGCTCTTGTTTCCTTGTTGATTTTCTGCTTGGATGATCTGTCCATTGCTGAGAGTGGAGTATTGAGGTCTCCTACAATTAACGTATTGTTAAATATGACTCTTTATTTTGGTTAACAATTGGCTTATGTAGATGGCTGTGCCCATGTTATGGGCATAGATATTTACAATTGTTAGATCTTCTTGTTGGAAGATCTTTAAGAATCTTTAAGAATGATATAGTGTCCTTCTGTGTCTCTTATTACAGACTTTAGTTTAAAATCTAATTTGTCTGATATAAGAATTGCTACCCCAGCTTTCTTTTGAGGTCTGCTGTCATGGAAGATGGATCTCCATCCCTTCACTTTCAGTCTGGATGTGTCTTTAACTTCAAAATGAGTCTCTTGTAGGCAGCATGGATGGGTCCTGTCTTTTTATCCAACCTGTAAACCTCTGCCATTTTATGGGAGCATTTAGGCCGTTCGTGTTGAGAGTGATTATTGAAAGATATGAATTAATTGTCATCATGTTGCCTATGAAGACGTTGTTTTTATAGATTGTCCCTGTAAATTTCTGTTGTAGATCACTCTTGGGGGCTTTCTCCTTTTATAGAACCCCTCTTAATATTTCTTGCAGGGCCGGCTTAGTGGTCACATATTCTTTCAGTTTCTGCTGGTCTTGGAAGCTCTGCATCTCTCCATCCATTCTAATTGAAAGCCTTGCCAGATAAAGTATTCTTGGCTGCATGTTCTTCTCGTTTAGTACCCTGAATATGTCTTGCCAGGCTTTTCTGGCTTGCCAGGTCTCTGTGGATAGGTCTGACGTTATTCTGACATTCCTCCCTCTGTACATAAGGAATCTTTTCCCCCTAACTGCCCTTAAGATGGCTTCCTTGCTTCTAAGATTTGTGAGTTTTACTATTACATGCCAGGGTGTTGGCCTGTTTTCCTTGATCTTGGGAGGGGTCCTCTCTGCCTCTAGGACACAAATGTTTGTTTCATTCCCCAGATTAGGGAAGTTCTCAGCCAAGATTTGCTCAAATACATCTTCTAGTCCTCTCTCTCTACTCCCTCCGGGATTCCAATGATTCTGACATTGGAACGCTTCATGGTGTCACTTATTTCTCTGATTCTATTTTCATGGATTTTGAGTTGTTTTTCCCTGGCCTCCTCTTCTCCCATTTTATCTATTATATTGTCTTCCAGGTCGCTTATTCGTTCTTCTGCCTCACTTACCCTAGCTGTTAGATTATCTAGATTGGATTGGATCTCACTGATAGCATTTTTAAGTTCTGCCAATTCAGCTTTCATTTCTGCCCTTAGAGACTCTATGTTGCCATTAATTGATTTCTCCATTCTAGTCATTGTCTTCACAACTGCTAGCCTGAATTCCATCTCAGACACCTTGGTTATATCTGCATCCATTTGTAAATCTGCAGCATAAGTCATAATCTCTGAGTCTTTTCTATTTTGGGAGTTCCTCCTCCTAGTCATTCTGTTGAGGGGTGGTTGAGGGAATGTATAGAGTCCAAATTATTGACCGGAACCCAAGCAAGATACACCTGTTTTCTTGAGACCTTAGGGTTGCTGGTCTCTTGTTTTCCCAGCCTGTCTTCTGGGGGAGGGGCCTGCCACGCTGTTACTCAGGAAACCCTGTTTGGGCGGAGTTGCCCTGCGCCCCTGTGGTGGGGGATGGGCTCGGTGGGAATCAGTCTTTGGGGCTTTTGTTCTCTGGCGCCTTTCCCTGGCCGCTTTCCACGTCTCTTCCGCGAGTCAGAGCAGAAGAGACCGTTTCCAACCCTCTGCCTCAGAGCAGAGAGACCTCAGTCTGTTCTTCAGTGAGCTCTCCAGGCCACACCGTCTCCGTTTCTGTCCGTGCTGCTATAAACTGCAGCGTCCTGGGTTGTGCGCCTCTCCGCAGCGCTCCCAGTCCTGCCTCCAGGTCGGGGCACGTCTCTGCCCTTTGTGCTTCTAAAACTGCCAGCCGCTCCCAGTTTGCACGTGCGACCCTGCCGCTCTGGGTTTCCACCCTGGGGGCTGCCCTAAAGTCCTTACCCTGCTGCCTGGGGTCTGCGAGTCTGTGCCCAGTCCCCAGTGAGTGAGGCTGTCGCTCACCGGAGTGTAGGATCTGATCAGAGTGGTCTGGTAGATATCCAGCTCAATTACGGGGACCAGTTGAAATAGGGTCCCCTACTCCTCCGCCATCTTTCCTTCCCCCTCCCATTCATACAGCTTCTGATCTATTATGTTACTTAATGTTCTGTGCCTCAGCTTCCACATTTGTAAAACTAGGAGAATAGTAGTACCCACTTCAGAAACTAAACATGAGGATTAAATTAAGGGAGATGATGCTAGGGAGGGTTTTTTATTGTCTCTATCGCCTAGTGAGCACCTACACCTGTTCATTATTATCACTGCGTTATTGCAACCACATATTCGTTTGTGAAATAAAAATATAAAAAATACTATATAAAAATATAGTAATGAGGGGCGCCTGGGTGGCTCAGTCATTAAGCATCTGACTTCAGCTCAGGTCATGATCCCAGGGTTCTGGGATCAAGCCCCACATCTGGCTCCCTGCTCGGCAGGGGGCCTGTTTCTCCCTCTCCCACTCCCCCTGCTTGTGTTCGCTCTCTTGCTATGCCTCTCTCTGTCAAATAAATAAATAGAAATCTTTAAAAATATATATAGTAATGATGTTATAATAAGCTAAGGCATAAAAAACACAGCACAAGTGCTTGACACATGGAGGTCCTCAAGACATTTTAGCTAATTTAACAAATGCATCATTCTCATTTATTGTGTATTTGCAAGTTTCCAGTCCCTATTCCAGATTTATATTTGTGTTAACATGTGAAACAATTGTGATCTATTTTTTTTCTAAGTAGGCTCCATGCCCAGCATGGGAACCAACAGAGGGCTTGAATTCATGACCCCGCCCCCCAGATGGAGACCTGAACTGAGATCAAGAGTCGGATGTTTAACTGACTGAGCCACCCAGGTGGCCCTGTGATCTATTTTCTAAGTGATGTAACTGCACATATGAACACTGCTGGGGTTTTTTTCTCTTGTGCCCACTTTTTTTCTTTTTGCTAATTTTTATTTTTGAATAATGTTACATTTACAGAAAAGTTACAAAAATAGTTCAGAGTTCCCATGGTAATGAAAACATTTTGGAATGAGATAGAAGCAATGATTGCTAAACACACCAAATGTACTTTCATGCCACTGAATGTTACTTTAAAATGGCTCCTGGGTTTTACATATGTGTTTTGTATCAACTGCATTACTAAAATCATATGCAGTTCAGAGGTTTTCAGCTGCCAATTCACTACCTGCAGCCAATCCATTATCTTCAAACAGTGAAAAATAGTTGTGTTTTCCATACTTAAAAGTCCCTTATGTCTTTTTCTCCTTGAATTGCTTTAGTTGTAATTTCCAAGGTGTTGATAAACAACAGCCGAAATAGTAGACTTTCTTTTTTCATCTTTCAAATTGTCATAAATTTTTTTTCTTCTAAGATTTTATTTAAATTCAAGATAGTTAATATATAGTGTAGTTTTGGTTTCAGGAGTAGAATTAAGTGATTCATCACTTACATATAACACCCAGTGCTCATTCCATCAAGTGCCCTCCTTAATGCCCATCACTCATCTAGCCCATACCCCACCCACCTCCCTCCAGCAACCCTCAATTTGTTCTGTATAGTTAAGAGTCTCTCATGGCTTGCCTTCCTCTCCATTTTCATCTTATTTATTTTTCCTTCCTTTCCCCCATATTCATCACTGTTTTGTTTCTTAAATTCCACATATGAGTGAAATCATGATATTTGTCTTTGTCTGACTGACTTATTTTGCTTAGCATAATACCCTCTAGTTCCATCCATGTTGTTGCAAATGTCAAGATTTCATTCTTTTTTACTTTTTATATTCTAATTTTCTGCATGCACATTTTATCATTAAGAATTTTTTTCAGCTTATGGCCCAGTTATTGATCTTTTCTTCTCTTATTTCTCTTCTCTTCTCTTATTTCTAGACTTTTTATTCAGAGAGAACTACTTTCAAAGATTATATATCTTCATATATAAATTTATATCATCTATGTTTTTTGTTTATTTTATTCTGATAGATTGTATGGTCTCTTGCTCCACACCTAACATTAAACATTGAAATTTATTAGGGAATGTAGGTACCTGGCTCGCTTAGTCACTAGAGCATGCGACTCTTGATCTTGGGGGCATGCAAGCCTCATGTTGGGTGTAGAGCTTACTTAAAAAAAAAAAAAAAAGCAAATATTAGAATCACTAAATTGTACATCTAAAACTAATATTACACTGTATGTTAAGTAACTGGAATTTAAATTAAAACTTTTTTAAAAGAAATTTATTAGGGAATACGGAGATCAGATTTAACATTATTTTTTCTTGCCTTTTTTTTTAAAGATTTTATTTATTTGACAGAAAGAGACACAGTGAGAGAGGGAACACAAGTAGGGGGAGTGGGAGAGGGAGAAGCAGGCTTCCCCCTGAGCAGGGAGCCCGATGTGGGGCTTGATCCCAGGACCCTGGGATCATGACCTGAGCCGAAGGCAGACACTTAATGACTGAGTCACCCGAGTGCCCCTTTTTCTTAATTGTTAATCATGAAACACTTATGCCTTTAAAATACCCTCTAAGCTATCTAGGAATAAAAAATGTAAGTTAAGTTGATTAAAAATATTTTTATATACCCCAAATTATGGTGAACCTCTTATAAAATTACAAAACTCCAGGATTATACTTTTGAAAGAAATGAAGAACAACTCTTACTATAAACTTGAGCAGTATTGAATTTCATATCAATGCAAAAAGACCTAAAGATAAGTAGGTGTTGTAAATTGATATTATTTGGAGAAAGTATGTAAATATTATAGAAAAACTTAAAATTATTAATAAAATCCAAAAATAGTTTATAAATACAAAAAAATCAAAATCCTTCCTAATATAATAGCAATATCAGAGATATAATTTGGGAGAATATCATTGTTAATGACATTAAACCTAAAATACATTAAAATACTGTATAGAAATCCTGCCATCTGGGACACCATGAATGAACTTGGAGGCCGTTTTGCTAAGTGAAATAAGCCAGACACAGAAGTACAAATACTGCATGCTTCCACTTACATAAAGTATGTAAAATCATCAAAGTCACAGAAGCAGAGAATAGGATGTTGGTTGTCCGTGGCTGAGAAGAGAGGTAATAGGGAATTGTTGCTCAACGGGTATAAAGTTTCTGTTGTGTGGGTTGAATAATTTATAGAGATCGGGTGTATAACATACTAGGTATAGTTAATAATACAGGATAGTACACCTTAAAATATGTTAGGAGGATAAATTGTGAGTATTCTTACCACACACACACAAAAAAAAAACCACTCAGAAAGAAACTTTGGGAGGTGGCAGATATGTTTGTTACTTTGATTGTAGCAATGATACCACAGGTGAAGTCATATGCACAAACTTACCAACATGTATATATCAGATATGTGCAATTTTTTGTAATCAACTATACTTTGATAAGGCTAGAAATAAAAGATGAACTTATGTGAAGACACAATATTTAGAAAGTCTAGGACACTATAACCGACAGATGAATGGATAAAGAAGATGTGGTATGCATATACAATGGAATATTGCTCAGCCATAAAACAAAGAATATAATCTTGCAATTTGCAACAATGTGGGTGGATCTAGAGGGTATTATGCTAGGTGAAATCAGTCAGTCAAAGAAAGACAAATGTTGTATGATTTCACTCAGATATGAACTTAAGAAACAATATAAGCAATCATAGGAGAGAAAAAAGAGAGAGAGAAACCAAGAAATAGACTCTTAACTCTAGAGAACAAACAGATGGATAGCAGAGGGGAGGTGGGCGGGGGTATGGGTGAAACAGGTGATGGGGATGAAAGAGGGCACTTGTGATGAGCACCAGGTGTTGTATGGAAGTGTTGAATCACTAAATTTTACAACCTGAAACAAATATTACACTGTGTGTGAACCAACTAGATTTTAACTAAAAACTAAAAACACACACAAACACACACACTAAAAAACAAAGAAAAAAAAAGACAAACAAAAAAGACTCTTAACTATAGAGGACAAACTGGTGGTTGGTGGGTGAGGGATGTGTGAAATAGGTAAAGGAGATTAGGGAGTACACTTACCATAATGAGAACTGAGACATGTATAGAATTGTTGAATCACTATGTTGTACACCTGAAACTAATCTAAACCTGTACTTTAACTATACTGGAATTTACAAAATAATTTTAAAAATTTATAAATAAATAAGTAAATAAGAAACTCTAGGACACTATATTTATAAATTCCATTTTTGCTGAATTTATATAGGGACACAGATAATATAAATGAAATATAAATGATAATTAAAAATAATAATATTGGTAATTTTTTTAGCAGAAGGAACACCCAAGGTCCAGACAAGCTAAGATATAGAAATTACAGAAAGGCAGTACAATGAAAGAACCTTTCAAAGATTAGAAGATCTGCCTGGCATTAGGGAATTCCCCATTCCCACAAGCACTGAGCAGAAAGTGCAACAGCAGACATCAGGGATAGGGACTATGTAGAGATGCAGACAAGCATAGAGCAGAGCTCCTCAAACTTGGATGTGCATCAGAGTCCCCAGGAGGCTCCACACCTAAAGCATCTGATTCATTAGGTCAGGTGGGCCTGAAAATGTGCCTGAAAATGTGCATTTCCAACAGGTTCCCAGGTGATGCTGATGACGTTAGTCAGGGACCACGATTTGAAAACCACTGACCTTAGAGACAATTTTTCCAGGTAGTGATGGTAACCACAATTTGTCAGCAAAGAAAGCCAATCATTAGTCAAATGAATGACTTCATGAATCCCCTGGGTTTGGATTAAGGAAATTTCTATCATTCTGGGGAATGCTTATTTGGAGTTAATCTTGTGTTGCTTTTCCCCTCCTTCTGGGCAAACCCAGTAGCCACATGGAAAGAGGAAACCAAACAGGAGTTGGGAATTTTCTCCTCTGGGGATTCACAGAGGACCTGGACCTGAAGGCTTTCTTCTTTGGGTTGTTTCTGTCCATGTATCTGGTCACATTCACTGGGAACCTGCTCATCATCCTGGCCATCTGCTCAGACTCCCACCTCCACACGCCCATGTACTTCTTCCTCTCCAACCTGTCCTTTGCTGATATCTGTTTCACCTCCACCACCATCCCCAAGATGCTCCAGAACATCCAGACTCACAGCAAAGCCATAACATATGAAGGATGTCTGTCAGATATTATTTTTCATTGTGTTTGGATGCCTGGACAATTTACTCCTGACCATGATGGCCTATGACCTCTTTGTGGCCATCTGTCAGCCCCTGCATTACTCGGTCATCATGAACCCCCAGCTCTGTGAGCTGCTGGCCCTGGGGTCCTGGTGCATCAGTGTCATGGGCTCCCTGTTGGAAACCTTGACCCTCTTGAGGCTGTCCTTCTGCACAGACATGGGAATCCCACACTTTTTTTGTGATCTTCCTGAAGTCCTGAAGCTTGCCTGTTCTGACACCCTCATTAATAACTTAGTGATGTATTTTGTGACTGTTGTCCCAGGTGTCTTTTCTTATTCTCAGATTTTCTCCTCCATCCTGAGAATTTCATCAGCCAGGGGCAAGTACAAAGCTTTTTCCAGGTGTGGGTCTCACCTCTTGGTGGTCTCCTTGTTCTATGGCACAGGGCTTGGGGTCGACCTCAGTTCTGCAGCAACTTCATCCACTAGGATGAGTCTGGTGGCCTCGGTGATGTACACCATTGTCACTCCCATGCTGAACCCCTTCATCTACAGCTTGAGGAACAAGGACATGAAGGGGGCCCTGGGCACGCTCCTCTGGAGGGTGGTGCCTCTCAGCGTTGGGACCATTACAGGATTCTCCTGAGTAGCTAGGCACACAATACTGAGGACCACAAATCTTAGTTTCCTTCATGCAATATTTTTATTTTTCCTAATTTTACATGTTTCCAAGCAAGAGTTGCCTTGGTTCTTCTCTGCCCTCTATTTTTCTTCATGTTCCATGGATTCCTTTTTTCATTTTGTAACTAGTCATTTTAACTTGATATTAAAAGAACCTGCTATTTTCTCAGTAATCTTCAGTGATGGTTTGGATTTCTTAAAAAATAAATCAAATCTCATGTGTTTAATGGATATCATCAAGGTGATAGGATGTGTGCCTAACTGGGAAATGTTGCCTTGCAAACTCATTTAGAGAGATGTTTTCTGAGGTTATGTGAATGGAATCAAGTCAAAGATTTGCCTCCAAAACTGAGAAAATAAATTCCTTGTTTAAGCCACCCAGTCTATGGCACTTTGTCATGGCAGCCCTAGCAAACTAATATACCCTGCTCCCACAAGGAGCTTTCTGCAGACACAGACCATTGATTATGGGCTAGAGGCAGAAATTCTGGTTTGAGACTGGGATCCCAGGCAAAGCTCCCCAGAGTCAAATGTGGAGTAGGATGTTTTATAAGCTTCTTGCCTTTGCATGGACTTTTCCAATCTCTGACACAAATGTTTCCATGGTGACTGCAAATAAGTTAAAGAATTCTTGGATCCCTTCTTCCAAGTTCTCTCAATTGTGTATGCCCAAGGGTTCTCTTAGGATCCTAAATGATGGGGGAGGAGGCATCCCCAAACATACCTGTACTTGAAGGTCCCTTCCCCCTTGAGAGAGGTAGGTGCTCAAGTGAAGTTAATTTGATTTAGAAAAAGCTAATGTTTATGGTGAGCTATTGTGAATTGTTTAAGACTGATGAATCACAGACCTGTACCTCTGAAACAATTAATACATAATAAGTTAAAAAAAAAAAAAAGAAGAAGAAGAAGATAGTAGGAAAGGAAAAATGAAGGGAGGGAAATCGAAGGGGGCAATGAACCATGAAAGACTGTGGACTCCAAGAAACAAACTGAGGCTTCTAGAGAGGAGGGGGGGTGGGGGGATGGTTTAGCCTGGTGACGGGTATTAAGGAGGGCACATATTGAATGGAGCACTGGGTGTTATACACAAACAATGAATCATGGAACACTACATCAAAAACTAATGATGTAATGTATGGTGATTAACATAATAAAATTTTTTAAAAATTTTTTAATAAAAAAAAAAGAAAAAGCTAATGTTGTGTTTCCTGGACAAAAGGGTTATAGAGTTGAGTTATACCCATGACATCTGGAATCATGTTACTCTCTATTTACTTGTGTTTTCCCCCAAGGTTTTATTAAGGTCTCATTTAATGTCCCACCTAGTTCATTAGGCTTGCCTGTGTAGTAAGGAGACACAGAGCTTCCTGGGGCCAGCATGAGGGTATCTGAGCCAACTGGTTTCAGGGGTCAAGAGTTGGGACTACAAGATGCAGCTACTCATCCCCATGGCAAGCTGCTTCCTCTATTCCCAGCCATGGGTGTACGAAGTAAAGGGTTAACTTGGAAGGCTAGGGGTACTCAAAGCCTGAATATTCCAGAGAAAGGACTTGCCCTTGACTGGCTCCTGAGAAATAATCCGAGTCCTTGGAATATCCTCCCCAATAAAAGTGTCTTTGTAACCTGGGGTCCTGAGCCATGCCAGGTCATCTAGGCTGACAATGTAATTTGTGGTGAATGACTGTTTTTGTTCACCTGGGGCCCTGGGCAATACTATATTCATTTGACTTCTGTGGGGGCTGAAGAATGAATAGTGAGGCACTCCATGCCTACAAGACAGACCCTCAATAAAAATCCTGGACACCAAGGCTCAGGTGAACTTCCTTGGCTGGCAGTATTCATACGTGTTGTCACACATCATTGCTGAAAGAATTAAGGGCGTCCATGGGATTCCACAAAGAGGGGACAATTGGAAGCCCACATCTGGTGTCTTCTGGACCCTGCTCCAGGCAACTTTTGTCCTTGCAGATTTTAATCTGTATCCTTTCACTGCAGTAAGTCATAAATGTGAGCATTATGGCTTTTCCGGGTTCCACGAGTCCTTCTAGCAAATCACTGAAGGTCTTGGGGACCCCCAACACAGAGGTCATGAACATTGTTTTATTATAATAAATGGTGGTTTTCCTTTACCTCCTTCAATTCCACCGCTCTTTGAGAAAATAAATAACATGAGCTGACCCCTCAGCTTGTGGGACCTGAAGCTGCCCTTACCCTCCGTCCCAGTTTCCTCCCCGCCTTGCTCACTGCCCTCCACAAGTTCTCCCCATGCATTCAGAGAGAAATGGAGGCCTTCGACATCCTTTCGTTCCTGCTCCTTTATCTCGGTTTCCACCAAACAAGCCAGACAGAACATGTGTGTTCAGGGCACACTCATTCGGGCAGCAGGTCTTCCCTAGGAGCCCCCCACCCCAGCCCCATTCCCTCCTCTCTGGGAGGCAGAGCTGGGGGTCCCTCACATGGCACTCTCGTTGCCTCCCCGTCCCCTGGACGCCCCCTTCTCTTGTGCCATGAGTGACTTGTAGGGCTTCCCCAGGCTGGGGAGGGTGAGCTCGGCTTCCTGCAGCTCCAGCTCCCGCTGAGACAAATGCTCAATGACGGCTGCTCCAATGGAGTCCCCCAGGACATTGGTCATTGTGCGAAGTCGGTCACTGGGGAAGGGTGGGGAGAGAGAAGCCACTGTTAGCTGAGGTTTGAAGGGTTCATGGAGGAGAGGGTGCAGCAGGGTGGGGGGTTCCTTGTGCCTGGGTGTTGGGACTCATGTTCTATCCACGAGCACATAACCTCAAGCAGGTGCCTCCCCTTTGATGTCCTCAGCTTCCCCTCCTAACAGATGCAGGTTGGATCAACTCTGATAGGCTCACATGTTATCTTAGCAATGCAATTCTTTCTTTTTAAGGATGTAAACATCTCATAGAGAAAATTAGGGGTTGTGGGCTGAACAGCATACAGGATGAGGAAGATAACCACCGTGAGTAAATCAGGCCAGACTGGAGACTGTCTAAATGGGACTCAGGTCCACCTGACAGCTCCCAAATGGGGAGGAAAGTCCAGATTTTTTAAATGTAAACTTCCTGTTTTTCAAAGTTGAGAATTAAAAACATAAACCAACAACAACAAAAACTTGCAAGCTCTGTCCCACGGATCCGTCCCACGGATCGCCAGCTCTGTCCCACAGATCGCTTTTTTGTGACTTCTCCATAAAGCAGGTACAACAGCTGTTCAGGCTCATATGTAAAGCCCCCCTTGCTCATCTCCTCCCCATCCTACTTCCCAAGGTTAACTCTATGGAATTTGGGATCTACAGGCCATGGTTTGGAGTACTCTCCAAGGCTCACCTTGTACTCTAAAATTCTAGAACTCTGTGTCCTTGCTGGAATGAGGGCCCGCAGGCTGGGGGTCTCACAAGGAAAACAGGGGGTTTGAGGAAAGATAGCACCAGGGTCTGAAGAACACTCACAGGAACCAGTCCACAGCTATGATCAGCGTGATGTCTTCAGTGGGCAGGCCGACCGATGTGAGCACAATGACCATGGTGACCAGACCTGCCTGGGGGATCCCAGCAGCCCCAATGCTGGCTGCTGTCGCCGTGATACTGTACATGGACAAAGAACACAGGGAGGCAGGAGGTGGGAAGGAGAAGATGAGGAAGAGAGTGAGAAAGGGCACAAAAGAAGGGAAGAGGTGGTTCCCTGGGACATCTTAAATTAAGTGCCTGAAAATAAAAAGCAGCCTTCAATAAATGTATTCTTTCAACCCATATTTATTGAGCATCTACTACATGCTAGACACCTAGCAGAAACTCCCTTAGAAGAAAACCCTGCCCAAACAGAGCTTACATTCTAGTAGGGGAGGCAGAGAATAAGGAAGATGAGGACTTAAAACATATACTAAGGCAGATGGTCCAACAGAGAAATGGTTCGGCCTGTGAAAGTCCAAACCATGCAATTTTAAATAAAATATTCAGGGAACACTCCCCTGCGCAGGTGACACTGGAGCAAAGACCTGAAGGAGGTGATATTTGCTGTTATATTTATAATGACCACATTGGAACCTCTGGGTGATGAGACCCAGGGATCCATCCTTCTTGTAAGAGCCTCAGGTTCTTAGGACGCACCAGCCATACTTTGGAAAACACGGGGCAAAGGGATCTCCCACCATAGCATGTGAGAGAAGATGGGACTGAAACATCTGGCAGCTCCCAATAGCCTCAGGTTGCAAAGTCTTACCTTTAGCCTCATTTGGCATGGGAGGCTGGGCTCTTCCCACATCCTCCCTCCAACATTCAAAGCCTCCCTTGACCTCAAGCTGAGGCTTCCTCCACCCCTAGCCAAGCTAATGACTTCTTAGGTCTCACCTGCTGGCAGATCCCCCCCCAAGACCATCTCACCTGATGGTCGTTATCTGGCCCAGGTTAAGCTCATAGTTGTTGACTTGGGCGATGAAGATGGCAGCCAGGGCCTCATACAGGGCAGTCCCATCCATGTTGACGGTGGCCCCCACGGGCAGCACGAACCTGGTGATGCGTCGGTCCACACCCAGGCCCTCCTCCAAGCAGCGGAAGGTGATGGGTAGTGTTGCAGAGCTAGGGGAGAGAGCCCTGGAGGCTGAGAACAGGGGGTGGCAGGGTGGGGCTGGAGCAGCCATGGACCGAAGGAGGGATTCTGCTGAGAACACTGGGAGACCAGGTGGGAGCCAGAGCAAGGGAGGATGGTGGGTGTATAACATTTCAGAGGATGGTAACTGCACAGGGAAGAAGGGCTCCTCATGATGCAAGAAGCACACAGCAATGGTGGTCCCCCAGGTTGAAGGTCTCTTTGACCCACTTAAAGCCAATAGTTTAAGGCTAATTACTAGACACTTGTTCATGCCACTAATGACCCTTCCACTCCTAGAAAGGAAGGGACTAGGGGGTCTGCTGACCTCCCACAACCCTCAGGGTTAAGAGAGAAGTATTACATGGACCCCTAATCCCCATTTCTGTAGCTCAGGGAGCAACCTCAGCTACACTAACCCTCCTGGTCTCTCCCCCCACCACTCCCCAGCAGGGGAAGAGCAACCTGATTGGTGAGTTTAGTTGAAGGAGTGGACATCTCACTTGGAGTTGGCCTGTCCACGAAACATGTGCTCTGCCTGGTCAGCTTGATGTCATGCAGTGAGAAGCCTGGCCCCACAGAGAAGGCATCTGGGGATCCAGCCCTGTGGTGATCAGGTGAGTTTCATTCCTGGCTACAATGGCACCAATCCTATTGGCCAAAGACCCAAAGGCACATTCTCCAGGCAGCATTATGAGCAATAACAATAATATTATTCTTCCGTCCAGTTGGCTCTTGTGATACTTCTCAAACTTTTGAATTTGGATGATGGGGAAAAGGGAAGCTCTTTATTAACCCCATAAAACCACACCAAAAAAAAAGGAGAAAAAAGCCAAGTGAGCTCCCAGAGACCATCTCAAGGGGAAATGAGACTCTGAGCTAGAAAATGAGAGAATATGGGGCATGTTGGAACCTTAGTCCCAACCTCAAAATTGGCAGCTGGTTCTCCTCCATATAAAACAGAGAGAAAGAAAATGTGGAAAACAGGTCAGGAGAGCCAGCCCGGGACAAAGATCGGCACCCAGGTGTCAACTGACCTACAGACCTTCATTACCACTGACATTACCGCACAGCTCAGACAAGGTTCAGTAGGGGGAGGAGGGGCAGGACTCCTAGGAGAGCTTGTGAACCACAGTGAACCTCAGAAAAGTACCGGAGATGAGGGATGAAGCCATACCTGGAAGACGTGCCCATAGCAGTGATGAGGGCCTGCAGCATACCCCCGATGAAGGGGAAGGGGTTCCGGTGGGTGATGAGGAAGTAAATGAGGGGCAGGACACCACCAGCATGGAGGAACAAGCCCACAATGACGGTCAGGGTGTACATGCCCAGCTGACCCCCCAGGACGGCCATGTCCTCCATCTCTAGGATCTTCCCAGCGATCAGGAACAGGATGCCCACAGGTGCGTACCTAGGCCAAGCCAGACACCTGTCAGAGCTCCCTCATGACTTTCCCTAAAGCTCAGAGCTGGCATTCCCAAGATTTTACCCATATAAGCCCCTGGAGCCAGACAGCGCCCACCATACAGCACCCTACTCTGCCCCAACCTTCCCCACACACTGACAAACAGGAATGGACCCCACAAACATATCCCACTGCCTCTTCCTGCTCACCCACAGTTCACACCCAGAACAGCAGGGAAAAGTTCCTATAACTCCAGGGCATACAATTTTATAAGGTCTCTCTTCCCTCCACTCCACCATTCAAGTCCCTCCCCAAATAGTCCCTGTCTTCGGGACTCTTTCCCTAGACATGGCCCAGACATTCCCTATCACTGGCCTTCAAACTTCCCTTATTCATCACCTCCAACTCTGTTTGCTCTAAATGTGTAACCTCGATGCCCCTATTCTCTTTCCTGTAAGTGCATATTCTCACTCACTCACCGGCCCTGAGCTATTTCACCTGAATTTCCCCCAGACAACCCAAACCACGCGTCTTATCAAATCATCTACTTATTTAACCACTTTCTTGAGCACTTACTCTCCTCCAGTCACACAGTCCCTGCCCCTGTGGTGCCTACATTCTAATGGGGGAAACACGCAGTATACATAGAAATGCCTAATTAAAAACTTCGGGTGGTGAGAGCTGCAAAACAGAGCCCCTGAGTGGGGCTGCATCAGCATGCATGGTCAGGGAGGGCCTCCCTGGAGACCTGACATTCACGCAGAGGCCTACATGATGAGAAGGGACACATCTATCTGAGGGGGAAGCATTGCAGGCACCATGCAAAGACCCTGAAATAAGCATGAGCTAGAAGTGCTGAAGGAGCATAGAGCAGACCAGTGTGGCTGCAGCGGTGAGTGAGAGGAGACAGAAGTGAGTTCATCAGGGGCTCACCTGTGCTCCCCACAAACCAGCGCATCTTAGTCTTGCAAGTTCCTGCCAGTGGTGCCTTCTTTCACCCATCACCAGGCTTCAGCTTTTACTCCTCTCTCTTTAGAAACTGAAGTCTACGCTTGGTTGTTCTTATGGTAGAGGCATTGGAGGAGGTAGGGACCTCTTGGGAAATTGGTACAATAGCTTGGGTCAGAAATGATGAGACCCACCCTGAGGTGGTGGGAAGGAGGATGTGGGGCACTTTTCTGGCCACATCTGTATTCCCCTGGGCTCAGCTGGGCTCAAGGTGAGACCCAATGGGAGGTTGCTGAGTTGTCTCCCAGTCTAGACCTACCTCTATGACTGCTCTGTGAACCCCCTCCCCAGCTCCCTCATCTTCATCCTTCCTCTTCATCCCCCACAAAATTCCTCAACCCTAGGTCAATTGCACGGGGCTTCTTTCCTTCTACACTCACCCAGCCAGCACACCTGGATAAACTCTGCCAATGACACCACTATAAATTTATGGTTTCCAATTCCATCGAGCTTCCTCTTGTCAGTCTTTTTGCCTATCCTTGATAAGCTCCCCCCTCACATTCCACTCAGCTGCTTTTCCAAGCTTTAAACTTGGCCTCTAACCCCCTACACAACTTTCTAATTATTGGGGATTATGGACAAAGTCTCCCCCAGTCTGGCACCAGACAGTCTTGTTAATATCTTGCACCACCACTCCCAACTTACCCTGTGCTCCCACCTCCCTGAACTCCCCACCATTCTACAGCCAACTCAGGCTCTTGCAGGATTTGCATATTCTCTTCCCCCTGCTTGAAGGGCCTCTCTCCTCTTTCCGTCCTATTGGGTTCCCACTTGCCTTTCAAGACCCAACTACGAGGTGACCTTTTCCATAACTCCCTCTTCACCTTCCCAGGCAGAGTTCACTGCATATCCCTCCCTTGGCTGCTCACTTCTCCAAGTTCCCAACTCTTTTTGAATGTCCCTTTGCTCTAGAACCTTCCACCTTGTATTGCATTTATCTAGTGTCTGTCTGTCTCCTCCAAGACTTCATAAGCTTCTTGGGGATAGGGATTGAATTCAGTGTATCCCTGTGTTCCAGACAAAGTTAGCCCAGAAAAATGTCTGCTGAATGAGTGAAGGAATTGGTAAAGGAATAGAGAATGGTAAAATGGATGCACACATGCATCAACTAAGGAATAACTAGTGAGTGGATAAACGAATAAGAAAATGAGCAAATGAGGGCGCCTGGGTGGCTCAGTTGGTTAAGCGACTGCCTTCGGCTCAGGTCATGATCCTGGAGTCCCTGGATCAAGTCCTGCATCGGGCTCCCTGCTCGGCAGGGAGTCTGCTTCTCCCTCTGACCCTCCTCCCTCTCATGCTCTCTGTCTCTCATTCTCTCTGTCTCAAATAAATAAAAAAAAAGAAAAGAAAATGAGCAAATGAGACACAAATGAATGGGTGGGTGAATGAATGAGTGTGTTAAGTGAATGAATGCAGGGAATACTGAGGGAGTGAATGGAATAACTAATGTGGAGATGAATGAGTGGGCCATTCACCATTAAGTGAATGAATGCAGGGAATACATGAGGGAGTGAATGGAATAACTAATGCGGAGATAAATGAGTGGGCCAAAGAATGAGCTTGAATGAATACATGGCGGGGTGAATAAATCAATCAGTCAATCAATCACTGGCTTCATTAATGCGTGGATGAGTCTGTGAATGAGTTTATGAGTGAATGTATGAATGAGCAAATTAACCAATACATAAATGAATGACTTTGGCCAAATGGTCCCAATGGCCCCTTGAGCAGCTGCCCCACAGCCTGACTTCCCAGTCCCGGCTCCACCCTTCCCATGTGCCGTCACCTGCCAGCCCTGTCAAAGCCCAGCACTTACCAGATAATGATGCCCACCATCCTCATAATAGCCTCATTGAGGCTGTCGAAGAAATCCCGCAGGACTCGGCCCTTGTGTTTCATACCACCGATGACCAGCCCAAAGGCCACAGAGAAGACCACAAGGCCCAAGGCATTGATGCCATTGGCTGAGCCAGGCACAGGCACAGTCTCCTCGAAGCTCAGCACCTCCTGCAGGGTGCCCAAGGCCCAGGTGACATTTTCCAGGAGGCTAGTTCCGTTGTCCATTGAGGATGGGGGAGGCATGGAGGTGCCCGGCTCAGATCCATTCTCTGTCCTCACTATGGTCCTGGTTACCAACCTCGTGCTATACTGCGTCTTGAACTGAAATATGGAGAGATCGGGACCAAAATCAATTCATCAGAATCTCCTGAAGAAGTTTATTTAGAACACCAACTCCTGGTTGCCACCCATGGAGAGTCTTATTCAGAGGACTTGACCAATGCATAGAAGAACGAGTGAAGGAATACATGAATGAAGGAGTGAGCAACTAATGCATGGCAGAATGAGTATAGATTCTGCATTTTTCAAAGCTCCCTGCTCAAACATATTTGGGGGCCTCTCTGTTCAACCATCTATGGTGAGATGCCCTGGTTCCTCCTTCAGCACCATCCTAGGCAGCTCTTGGCCTAAGTCGTTTTCTGTTATCCTCCCTTGATCATTCCACCAATGCGAGGTACATTCTTTCTCCCAGACTCTTCCAAAAACCCCTGCCCATTGCTCTGGCGGGCCCTTCTTCCCATCCCTCACCCCGGGACCACTCGCTTGGCAGCAAGTTCCCCCCACCCTCCAAACCTCCTTGACCACACTGTGCACTTCCCCTGACCTGTTTGAAGCAAGCCTCCACCAGGTTGGGCGGAAACATATTTCTGCAGAAAAACATCAGAGGAAGGGAGGTGGTTAGACCTTGGGAAGGAGTCCAGGGTGATAATAGTTAAGAATAATAGCAACAGTACCAACCGTAATAATGGCAGCCAACAAGTGAATGCTTACTCTAGACGGGTACTGAGCTAAGTGCTTACCTACAGATATGATCTAAACACTACAATAACTCTAGAAGTGAGCACTACTGAGGTCCCCATTTTATGCACAAAGAAACCAATGCACAGAGAACTTATGGAAGTTACCCAAAGCTGCACAGCTCATAAGGGGTACAGATGGACCTCAAATCCAGGCCTCTCTGAGCCCTTCCATAGAATTCACACACGTGTCAGTGATGCCTCAAAAAACACAGATAACTTGTGGACCTCAGATCTGGGTTTCCCCCAAGTCAGTGACTAGGGGAGAACCTGGCAAGCCTTGATTCTGGCTGGCAAAATCTTGCTTCTTTAAAAGAATCATTCATCCTCCAATGGAGCTTGAGAACGTCAAACACCATTGTTCTGAGCCCATCTCAAGATGCAGCTAAAACTTCCAGAGCCTAAGGGCCAAAAGATCGTACCCTAGGAGTCAGCTACTCTCAGAGAATTTGTGCAAGGCTCCAGGGCAGAAAATGGGTACCAATAAACTAGGTTCAACTTGGGTGTTGCATTTCCAGGCTGAGTCAGCCTGTCCCCTTTGTCTCTCCTTGAGTGTGGCTTCTTGCATCTAGGGCCAGAGTTCCCATCAAAATTAGAAAGGGCGTCACCTGACCAGGTCCATGAAGGCATCAGCTGTGGGGATGGTCTCAATGCGGCCTTCGCGGTGCAGCCCCTCCTTGGAGCCCTTCCCAGGATGGATGATGGTGACCATGAGGATGCCAATGAAGACAGCAATGACCGTGGTCACCATGTAGTACACAGCTGCCCGCATCCCCATCCGCCCTGTTGCCTTGTTATCCAGGGATGCCATACCTGGAGGACAGGTGATGCAGCCCTGAGCAGCGCCATCTGCACCCCACCACCCACTGTCCCATCCATCAGCTCTACTTCCCTCATACCACCAGCTCAACAAGCATTCCACCAAGCATCTCCTCCTTCTGTGCCCCACCCCAGCACCCACACTGCCATCCTTTGACCCCTCTCATCATTCTTCTACACCTATTCTAGTTTCCATATACACCTTCCACCCCATCCTTTAGCCCAAGCCCCACTTCACCTACCTTCCCTCTACTTCAAGCCAAACTTTTCAACTCCCACCCCATCCTCCATTTATGCCTACGTTACACGATGGCGTCACCTTCATTCCACTCTTCATCCTGCTATTGACCCCAAGATTATATCTCCCTCCAGCCCACCTCACTGTACGCTATCTGTGATAGATACTTCTTTTGGTGCTCCAGCCAAAGCTCTTTACCAGGCTAACACACCTGCCCTTCAGCTGCTGCGTTGTTGGCTGCTAACAGTTTGTGTGGCCCCCTTCTCTGGAGAACTGCCCTCAGCAGAACAAAACCTGCTTTGCCCAGAAATACCCCATGGAAGACCTAAAGCCAAAGGCTACCTGGTACAGGGACTCAAAAGGCCAGCTCCTTTGACTTGGGTGAGGGCAGAGTTGGGAAGAACAATTCTGTAGCATTACTCCTGCTCCAGAGCTATCCATGGGATAAGGCTGAGAGGCCAGCCTTCTTCTGAACCCACATCTCTGCTTAGATTCTTTCCCTGCCTTATCTTGCTCCCCTCACTTCCTCATGGGTCTCTCTTGAATGCTATCCCTTGATATAACACTTGTGCAAATAACCCCATCTTAGGCTCTGCTTCTGCGAAATCCAACCCAAGAAACCACTTTTTCAGACCTTTATCTTCATCCCTGTCCCCAAATCTGGAGATTGCAAATCAACCACTTAGGTGCCAAATCTGGCCCCCTGCCTGTTTTTGTAAATAAAGTTTTATTGGAACACAACCACACCCATTTGTTTACAGATGAGTCTGCAGCTGTGCCTGCACTACCATAGGAGAACTGAGTAGTTACAACCGAAATGGTATGGCCCCCAATGTTGAAAATGTTTACTATCTGGCCCTTTACAGAAAAAAATTTGCTGACCTCTGCATAACCCATCCCTATTTTTACCCCATCCCCCACCCACCATCCTGTCACCTCCAATACCTTCATCCACATCCCACCCCCTGACCATTGATGCCATTCTATCTTCCTTGGCTGCCCTATCACAGCCTTTCTTTCACCTTTGGATGATGGTAAGCTCCTGGCAGGCTGGTATTTTATCTACACGGAAAAGCATGGTAGAGTTACTGAGATAAGTGGCATATGTCATATGGAGTCTGGAACCTGGTCTGATGAAGACCTGGGCTTTGGCCAAGAACTCGGGGCTAAGTGCAGGTTCGTGTTTGAGGTCCTAAGATAGGGAGGTGATCCCATGCTTGCGATAGCTTTGGCTCCAGGTTTGAGCTGGGGCTCCGGGATGGGTCTCGGAGGCCAACACTGGCCTGGGCTCTCTCACCTGTGACCAGGCTGGAGACAATGAGTGGCAGCACCAGCATCTGCAGCATCCTCATGAGAAGCTCTCCGGGGAAAGAGAAGTACTTGATCTGGCGGTAGGTAAGTTGGTACGGGCGCAGGGCAAAGGCCAGGCTGACCCCTAGGACCAAAAGGAGGGCTCTGTGGAGTGGTTTGGGTCACCGAAGGGTGGTGGCAAGTGCTCTTGCAGGTGAGAATGAGTGGGCGGAGTGACGACGTGCGCGTGCAGGGCATTTCTCCGAGGTCCCCGCCCCCCAGCCAGCTCACCAATGACCACAGCGCTGACGGTCAGCAGGATGAAGGCGTTCCGGCGCAGGAAGCGCAGCACGTGCTCACGGGTCAAGGTTTGTAGGCGCAGGCGCGTGCGCAGCGCTCTCTGCTGCAGGCTCTCCTGCAGCCGCTGCAGCCAGCCCACGCGGCCCAGCCGCTGGCCGCTCTCCCGCAGGAACAGGCTGTTCCCGTGGCTGCTCATGGTCTATCTGCGGGGGACAGAGGGGCCTTCTGGTAAGGGACAAGACAGAGGGCGGCTGTGGGGCCAGGGGAAAGGGTGGAGGAAGCTGGCGAGGAACTCCGAGAATCCAGACAGGGGAGGGGCAAGGTCCACCTGTTGGGGTGAGGCTGTGCTGGGACACCTGAGAACACTGCTTGGGGTTGAGGGGTTGCGTCTTGGCACAAAAGGGTCCAGATCTCCAGAATCCGTTCCCGGACATGACGCTTTTGCCATTCCCTGACTCCAGAGCCCTCCTTATTTCATATCCTCACAAACCAAACTGGCCGGCCTTTGCTCAGCGCCAACTGGACATGCAGAGCCCCAGACAAGGCACCCTGGGTTTAGCCTCCCAAATTAATATGGTTTGCTGTTTGGCCTGGTGGTGTTGACAAGTGGCCTTTCCACAACGACAAAATCAGCAGGTGCCTGGTAAACAGTGAGTACCCAATAAATACAAGTGCCCTGCATGAGTGCTCAGGTGAGCAGAGCGGCTGGAGGTGGGATCCCTTGGGAAGGAAATGGTGACAATCCTTGACCCCAATGACTCTTCAGGATCCATCTTTGAAGGGAAATGTGATGTTCAGAATCTCTCTGGGTGTTTCCCAAACTTCAGACTTTTGTGTCTCTTCTAAATTTGAGCGCATTCCTGTAACCTTATTTACTTATTTAAGTAAATACATCTTGGGGGCGCCTGGGTGGCTCAGTTGGTTAAGCGACTGCCTTCGGCTCAGGTCATGATCCTGGAGTCCCGGGATCGAGTCCCACATCGGGCTCCCTGCTCAGCGGGGGAGACTGCTTCTCCCTCTGACCCTCTTCCCTCTCTTGCTATCTGTCTCTCATTCTCTCTCTCTCAAATAAATAAATAAATAAATAAATCTTAAATGGAAAAAAGATCATTACTTGAAATGCAAATTATATTTTAATACACATTAAATGAAATGTATGTAAAAATAAAAACCTGCCTATCCTTTATCAACTAAACACCTTACATGTATCAGGCAGCTTGGAAATGTGACTTTCATGGGCCAGAGGAACTTTTATTTTTGTGGACTCCTTCCTCCATTAAAATATATACATATACATATTAAAATATTAAATTATATTTTTACAACTGAATTGTTATAAAAATGAATATAGTATTTTGGAACTAGATAGAGGGAATGGTTGCACAACATTGAGAATGCACTAAATGCCACTGACACCACTTTAAAATGGTTGGGTTTCTGTTATTGTGAATTTCACCTAACCTTATACATTCAACCATTTTCTTTGATCTAAAAGTGTAGTTCTTTCTTCTGATTTAAAAAAAAAAAAATGAAAACAAAAAATAAAATAATAAGTTAAAACATTTCTGTGGATCCCTAAAAGTATCATGGGCCCTGGGCACTGGACATCCTATTCTTGAATGATAGGCAGCCTGGCCTGCAATGATCTCACAGCAAAAAAAAAAAAAAAAAAAAAAAGTGTGACAGTGCCCACATTCCAGGCATCCTGGGAATACTGTTGACCCTGTAGATTCACTCGGGGGGCAAACGGCTGACCACCAGGAGTGGCATTACCCAGGATCCCTTGCCTGCTGGCTCCCTTTTGGTCTGACTATCCGGAAGCAGCAGAAGAACGGCCGATAGGAGGAGCATTCCTCCTGCCACACCCCTGTTTGGCCGTGGTTGTGTTCCTCTGCCTAAGGCCACAGCTCCTGTCAATCCTCTGTATCTATTGGCCATTTGGATGTCTTCTCTGAAAAAAATGTCTATTTAGTTCCTCTGTCCGTTTGTTAATCAGATTGTTGTTGTTGTTGTTATTGAGTTGTAGGAGTTCTTTATATATTTAGGATTTTAACCTCTTATCTGATACATGGTTTACAAAAAATGTCTCCCATTCTGTAGGTTCCTTTTCATTTTGTTGTTTCCTTTACATGTATCTTATCTGATACATGGTTTACAAAAAATGTCTCCCATTCTGTAGGTTCCTTTTCATTTTGTTGTTTCCTTTACTGTGCAGAGGGTTTTTAGTGTGAAATGGTCGCACTTGTTTATTTTTGCTTTTGTTTATGCTTTTGGTGTTATATGCAAAAAATCATTGCCAAGACCAATGTCAAGGAGCAGAATTCTTCCCTACTTTGTCTTCTAGGGGTTTTATGGTATCAGGACTTATGTTTAAGGCTCAGATCCATTTCAAGTTAATTTTTCTGAGTAGTGGAAGATAGGGGTCCAACTTCATTTTTTTTATTATGTTCAGTTAGCCACTGTATAGTACATCATTAGTTTTTGATGTAGTGTTCAATGATTCAATAGTTGCGTATAACACCCAGTGGTCATCACCAATTTCATTTTTCCGTATGTGTTACTCAGTTTTCCCAACACCTGTTGAAGAGACTATCCTTTCCCCATTGGGTGTTCTTGGCTCCCTTGACCGGATAGAGGTGCTATTGCTACAATGACAACCATATTACAATATATAAATGTATCAAAACAACATGGTACACACCTTAAACTTATACAATGTTATATGTCAAATATGTTTCAACTAAAAAATCCTTTGTTGCAGCCAAGGCTCTGGCCCTGTCCTCCCTCGCTGCCTCCCTCCTGGTCCCTTCCCCTCCCCCCCACCCCCACTCTTGCTGGTCCCTGAGTGTTACTACATCAACCTTACTGGTTTCCCTTAACTTTGCTCACATCCTTGTAAATAGTCCTTAACTTAAGCTCTTTCCAATTCTCCTTTTTGAGTGTGTTGTTTCCTGACAAATACACTGGATTTAGAAAAAACTCTCCAAGCCAAAGGAAGGCAGTCAATATTGTCCCTGTGCTGAACTTCACCCAGGTCAGGGCTGGGAGTCTGGGAATCTGGGAGACATCTCAGTTCCACCAATAGGTAGATCCTTGGAATTTTTTTTCCTACCACTGGTTGTGCAGTGACTTTTCTGGGGTCACTGTCTTCCTTGCCCTTTTCTGATCCCCCCATATCCAAAGGATGGGACACCTGCCTCAACTTTTCAGGGCCTGCTTCCTCCAGGTCCAAGCCCCCATTGTCAATGCCAAACCCCAGTTGGGGTCCTGCTCCAAATGGGTCCATCACTTTGAAACCATAGTGCTGCTTCTCACCTGGCTGTGAAAAATCCCAGACGTGGGACCACAAACTATACAGGAAACTCCTAATTCCTCCCTCTCTCCAGAATGTATGTTCCCAGTCACCAAGCAGTAGCACAGAATTACCCGTGGGTCCCAAGGGAATGTTCAGCTGAGATCCAAACTAGGCACAGAAGGTCCAGAACTAGTTTTGTCTCCTTCCTTTCCCTTCCTTACAAGAAGCAGCACATAATAGTGCAGGAATGGACAAACCATAGTCCGACGGCCAAGTCTGGCCCACTGCTTGCTTTTATAAATAGTTTTATTGGCACAGAGCCACATTCATTTCTTACGTGTTGTCTACAGCTACTTTCATACTACAACAGCTGAGCTGGGGTGTTGGGACAGAGATTATATGGGTCGCAATACAACCTCTCAGGCCCTTTACTGACAAAATTTGCTAGCCCCTGGCCTAACAGAAGAGCATACCTGAGCTCTTAATTTCAAATCTCCCTCCACCTTGCCGGAACTGGTCACTTTCTGTGCGGCTTAGATGGCCCAATTCACATGACGCTTAGAACAGTGCCTGGTGGGCACAAAATAGATGTCAACTGTGGTTGATAAAAAGCAGAAACCCAACAGACACACAGGTGAGGGTAGAGACAAACATTGAACCTTGGGTTCTCTCTTTTCCAGTCTCTCCTGGTCCTAGGCATTCTCTTGACCCTGTTTCTGAGGCTTGCTGCTCGGGAAGTGGCCCTTTCTAGTGTCCCCAGTCTCTGCAGGAGTTGAGGATGTGTCTCCCACCTGGTTGCCCCAACCTCCAGACTCTCAGATGTGATGAGATGTGCCGGCCACCCCACCCTTGGAGCCAAAGGAAAGAAAGGAAGGGCTCCTAACATCCTAAAACTGAAGCAAGCTTGGTTAGCAAATGTATGCTTCCTATACATTTTATCTCAGCACTCTGCTAGCCAGAGGAGTGAGCGGGGGAAGGACAGAACTCTTCAGACACACAAGCCCACACACCCCTTCCAGACCCTGCACAATTCCCCTTCCTAAATGAAACTCCATACAGAGAGGACCATAGCGTTGCCCACCCCCCCTCCACACACACCCCGCTTGGGACTCCAGACACAAAACTTCAGACATTCAAATTCCTTCCCACATGTAAACATCCAGCCCACACACCTCTTGAGGAAGGCAAGCCCACTCACACATTCAGCGTCCCTCGCACACACCACCACCACCCCACACACAACTTCCCAGCCAGCACCGGTTCCGCGGTGGCCAAAGTCTCGGTCACAATCAGGTCTGGCCGGAGTTGGAGAAATAAACACCCTGATAGGGAGCGGAACCGAGCCCTGGAAATGGAGGAAGCGTCACGCAGAGATGGAAACCTGCCCACGAATTGAGGCCACGGACAGAGGGATGGGATGGGGAGGAGGGAGACGGGCAGTGAGAGCTCGGGTAACAGCTAAGGTGGTAGGAAGCTCACCAGGGCGACCTGATGAGCGGCGGCGACCATGCTGAGGGGCAGCTGAGACAAAGGCGGCCGAGAGCTGGGAACGCGGACGCAGGGGCCCCCCACCCGCCTGACCCCAGGGTGGGCCAAGCCCGCCTCGGGTCCCGCCCGCCCCGACCCCAGAGCCCGTGGCCGAGCGGAGCCGCGCTGTCCCCACTCACCTGCGCCCGGAGTGGCGGGGGCGGCCTGCCCGCGCCTCGGCCTGTGCGCTGCGCCCGGATGCAGGTGCCGGAGCCCGGCGAAGCGCCCGGCCGGAGCAGCGGGGACCCGCCAGGGATGGCGCCGCGCTGGCACGGGGAGCGGACGGCGGAGGCACGGGCGCTGAGCCGGGACGCGCTGTGCAGCGGGTGGGATCCGGGCTGGCCCTGCGCTCACGTGGGTGCGGGGGCGCGGGGCGGCCGGGGGGAGAGGGCGGGATCCCCTCCGGGATGCCCCGCGCCTCCCCCGCGCCGAGCCCAGGCTCTGCCGCCGCGTGGGAGGAAGGGCAAGGCGCGGGTGGGGAGGGAGGGGGATCCTGGGCCGGGCGAGGTGGGTGGCCTCACCCGCGTCCCGCCTCCGCCCCCGCCCCGGAGCCGCGCCTCCGCGCCCCCGCCTCCCGCGCCTCCCCGGGCCCCCAGAGGTCCGAACGTCCCCGGAGAGCGTCGGGCCTGGCTCTGGTACCGCTGGGCCGGGGCCCGCATCCCCCCGAGGAGGTCTGGTCCAGACGCGGGGGCCAGCCTCCAGGTGCCCCCGGCAGCCACGTGGGCTCCGCTGCCCCGCTTCTCCCTTCCGGTGCACAGCCGGGCCTTGGCCTTTCGGCCGCTGTGTGCCCTTGGGCCAGCCCCTCTCCCTCTCTGAGCCTGGCCTTACTGGAACAACGGAGATGACTTGGCCGACCCCACAGAAAATTAAAGCTGAGAAAAATTGAAGTGCCTGAGTGTGGAAATGCTGCGAGCCGCGTGAAGCATCGTACAAATAGGAGACGAATAATTCCTGTACTGTTGTAATTAATATTATTCTTTGCTGTCTTTAGAGTACACCCGGCAAAGTTGATCCTGCGTTTCTTCTCAAATGACACCAATTTGGTCGATTTCAACCTCCCCCGCCTCTCCGGAAAGCTAACTGCCATTTTCAAGAGCTGAGGGCGCAGCCGCACAGATCATAAAAATCAGTATACGTTTGTTACTGGTGGTGTTGTTACCGAACAACTGTTGTGGCAACTTCCTAGTCTAGGCAGGCTCTTTTGTTTATAGTTAATCTACACACCCCACTGAAGTAGATACCACTACCCCCATTTGATGAGGGGACAGGCACTCAGAGAGGTTCAGTAACTTTCCCAAAGTCATACAGGCAGGGAGCAACCACCTCAGTTCCAACTCTTTCTCTATACTACCTGGACTCTCCTCCTTGACAGTACTCCCCGCCCCCCAAATAGGTGGTTCTCAAACTTAGCTGTACCTTAGAATCACCAGGGGAACTTTTTTAAAATTCTGATGCCCAAGTGGCACCCTAGACCAATCACATCAGTGTCCCTGGGTGTGGGGATCAGGCATCAGTGTGTTTTCATGCTCCCTGAGTGATTTCAGTGTGTGGCTAAGGTTGAGCCCCTGCCCTAGATGTCAGGTTCTCCTGGGCCACACCAGCAACTCCTCCCTGAAACCTCCCACCCTCTCTTTTTCTGTCACTGGCTGTGCATTAAGATTCTGCACCGTTTCTTAGCCTGAGCCTAGAGCTCTTAGCTCTTGCAGTCATTCACTCCACAAATATTTAGTATGTGTCTACAGTGGGCTAGAAGCCAGGGATTGAGCAGGGAAGACGACAGAGCTCCCCTTGCTCTTTTACACAAAATAATATGTAAATAATAAGTAAATCGGAGCAGTTCTGAAATGATTGGTTCTCAGAACCCCTTTACAATTTTATTTATTTATTTTTTTTTTTTGAGAGAGAGCCTGAGGGGGGAAGCAGAGGAAGAGAGAGACTCTTAAGCAGGATCCACGCTCAGTGCAGAGCTCAAGGTGGGGCTCAATCTCACGACCCTGAGATCACAACCCTGAGATCATGACCCTGAGATCACAACCTAAGCCGAAATCACGAGTTGGTCGCTTAACCAACTGAGCCACCCAGGTGCCCCCCTTTTTTTTTCACACTTTAACAATTAGAGTGGATCCTCCAAAACTCAAAAGCCCAGTCTAATCATGACTTTAAAAGATCAAATTCCAATAGAGGGGCATCCTACGATATACTGGACTAGTACTCTTCAAAACAGCCACGCCACCAAACACAAGGAAAGTCTGAGACACCATCACAGCAAGAAGTGGACTCCTATAAAGTTAGTCCCACAGGGGCTCCCAGAACAGAAAAGGGATGTTAGGGGGGAAACTGAGGACATTTCCACAGAGTGTGGACTTTAGTAATAACGTGTTAATATTGGCTCCTTAATTGAAATAAATGTATCATACTAATAGAAGAGAGAGGAAATTATTGGGGGGGGGGGGATATGAGAACTCTCTGTACCATGTTTTCAATTTTTCTGTAAATCTGAAACTCTTCTAAGAAACTGTGTCTGGGGCGTCTGGGTGGCTCAGTCGTTGGGTATCTGCCTATGGCTCAGGTCATGATCCCAAGCCTTGGGATCGAGCCCCACATCGGGCTCCCTGCTTGGCGGGAAGTCTGCTTCTCCTTCTCCCACTCCCCCTGCTTGTGTTCCTGCTCTTGCTATCTCTCTCTCTCAAATAAATAAATAAAATCTTTAAAAGAAAAAAGAAAGAAAGAAAGAAACTGTGTCTATTGATTAAAAAGATCATGGGACACTGAAAAACTTTCATCTGTGGATTATACTTATTGATCTTTACTGTATTAGAAGTTAAGACTGGGAAAGCTTTTAAAATATTTACTTACTCATATTAACCTAAAAATAAACTCATTATATGTTAATCTAAATAGCATATTCTATGAAAAATAACTTTATTTTCCAAAACAAGAAAAAACTGAGAAGACAAGCAATGTTTTAAACTTTTGCAAATTGCTTTCATATCTCACTTAATAGGAAGAAAGCAGAATTCTCATACAGTGGATCTTTATTATGTGAGGATTCCATATTTAAGAGTTCACCCACTCACTTAAACTTTTGTATAACCCCAAAATCAATACTTGTGGCACTTTGTGGCCGTCAGTAGACATGCTCAGAGAGATGTGAAATTTGAACTGGCTGGCATGCACATTCCCAGCTGACGCTGAACAGGGCTGTCCTCTGCCCTCACGTTTCAGATGCCATGCAGTAAAAGATGTCCTTTTCACGGTCTGTTTAGTGCCATGTTTTTTGCATTTGTGTGCTCTTTGTTGATTTTGCTGTTTAAAATGGCCTCAGGCATAATGCTGAGTACGGTCTAGGGTTGGTTAGCACAAGAAGGCTGTGGTGTGCCTCACTGAGAAAAGTATGCTAGATGAGCTTCACTCAGGCATGGGTTACAGTGCTGCTGGTTGTGAATTCAATGTTAATGAACCAACAGTATATGTTAAATAAGGTGTCTTTACACAGAAACACATATAAAACGGAGTTAAGCATTGGCTGGTGAATGATTGGTTATAAAAAATGTGACCACAGGCTTGCAGAAACCTAACCCCGTATTTCTCCTTAAGGGCAGTGGCTCAGTATTCCCTAATTCAGTATTTGCAGCAACTTTACAGAACAAAACTATCTTGAATAATGAGAATCAAGTGTATCTTCTGCATTGAATCTGTTGTGATGTGTTGTTTTGGTTAAAGTATATGAAGAAAACTCAACCTCACGTGGACAGATAATTGGAAATGGGAGAATATTTTAATCAGCCTTTCAGACACTTGTGGCTAGTCTTTGAGAATATACCAAAACTCAGTATGCCTTAGTTTCGTTTTTTTTTTAAGATTTATATGAGGGGCGCCTGGGTGGCTCAGTCATTAAGCGTCTGCCTTCGGCTCAGGGCATGATCCCAGGGTCCTGGGATCGAGCCCAACATCGGGCTCCCTGCTCGGCGGGAAGCCTGCTTCTCCCTCTCCCACTCCCCCTGCTTGTGTTCCCTCTCTCCCTGTGTCTCTCTCTGTCAAATAAATAAATAAAATCTTTTAAAAATATATTTATTGATTGATTTGAGAGAGAGGGGGGTGAGTAGTGGCAGGGGGAGAGGGAAAGAGAGTCTTACGCAGACTCTGTGCAGAGTGTGGAGCTCAAAGCGGTACTCAATCTCAGGACCCTGAGATCAGGACCTGAGCTGAAACCAAGAGTCAGACGCTTAACCGGCTGCACCACCCAGGCACCCCTCAATATGTCTTAGTTTCTTAAAAGATAGTTGCAGTGTGGGATCTGAGACTGCCGGTGAACATTTTCTACCCTATTAACATTAAAATCCATTGAGTGCATCCTTTACCCATGCATGATTTCGAAACATCATACACTAGTCATTTGAAAAATATCAGTTCACTGAGTTACACAGATTTTCTGAATATGAACACATTTCATTATTCAATATCCAAAAGTCACAGTAATTAGCATGACCACCAATCTCATGAGAAAAGCCTTTAGCGGCACCTGGGTGGCTCAGATGGTTAAGCATCTGCCTTCGACTCAGGTCATGATCCCTGCTCAGTTCCCTGCTCAGCGGGGAATCTGCTATTCCCTCAGCCTTTCCCCTGGCTTGTGCTTTCTCTCACTCTCTCTCTCTCTCAAATAAATAAAATCTTTTTTTAAAAAAGAGAGAGAAAGAAAGAAAAGAAAAGCCTTTAAACATCGGGAAGCTGTCAAGATCACTGTGGTAAATACAGGTTTTTTAAAATTCTAGTTTTCACTTAAAAGTTCAAATATTATCACTGGTAAAAAAAATACCATCAGTTGCTTTTCTTATAGCGACAGGTCCCTCTCTTTCACTTTTGTGAAGAATGTCTGTCAAATATTATCCATTTCAGGATAACTGAGGTTTACATATCTAAAAATGGTATCCCATTTAAAAAGTGGCTGGTTCAGCTTGCAAATCAAACAATGATCCAGGTGTTTTTGTTTTGTTTTATTTCCTGGAGACAGCTACCATAGTAATTCAGCATGTAGCAAAAATGTTTTATGCGCACTTTCCTTTTCATCCTACAGAATATTAAAAAGACATGATCTGATACAGCCATTTAGTAAACAGTTTGGCAGTTTCTTGCAAAACTAAACATCATCTTACCATACGGTCCAGTAATGGCACTCCATGGTATTTACCCAAAGGAGATGAAAGCTTATGTTTACACGAAAACCTGCACACAGATGGGCATAACAGCTTTATTCATAATTGCCAAAACTCAGGAGCAACCAAGATGTCCTTCAGCAGGCAAATGGATAAACTGTGGTCCATCCAGACAATAGAATATTATTCAGCACTAAAAAGAAACGAGCTCTCAAGTCATGAAAAGGCACAGAGGAAACTTAAAAGCGTCTTACTAAGTAAGAGAAGCCAATCTGAAAAGGCTGCACACTGTGTGATTCCAACTACGTGACATTCTGGAAAAGGCAAAACTAGAGTCAGTGGGATCAGTGTTTGGTGGGGGGGAAGAGAGAGGGAGGGAAGAATTAGTGGAGCACAGAGAAATGAAATCACCCTGTCTGAGGATATAATGGTGACTACATGTCATTCTACATTTGTCCAAACCCATAGGACATACAACACCAAGCACAATCCCCAATGTAAACTGTGGACTCCGAATGATAATGGTGTGTCCGTGGGGGTTCATCAGTTTTAGCGAATGCACTGCTCTGGGTGGAGATGTTGATGATGGGGAGGCTGTGCACGTGCGGGGGGCAGAGGGCATGAGAAATCTCTGCACCTTCTGCTCCATTTCGTTGTGAACCTAAAAGTGTTCTTTAAAACAAAAGTCTTGGGGTGCCTGGGTGGTGCAATCATTTGTGCTCCCCGACTCTTGGTTTCAGCTCAGGTCGTGATTTCCGGGTCATGATCTCGGGGTCGTGAGATCGAGCCCCGTCTTGGGCTCTGCACTCAGCATGGGGTCTGCTTGAGACTCTCTCTCCCTCTGCCCCTCCCCCTGCACTCTCTCTCCCTTTCTAAATAAATAAATTTTTAAGAAATAAAAACAAATAAAACAGAAGTCTATCAAAAAATACTCCATTAAAATCAGAAAAAATAAAGACATGCACTCAAGAGTCGAGGTTTAATAAAATACAGTTTTTATTGTTTCATCAAAGACACACGAAAGTAAAACTGGCTTTTGGGGGGTTTTTTGTTTTTTGGGGGTTTTTTTTAGATTTTATTTATTTATTTGAGAGAGAGAGAATGAGAGACAGAGAGCATGAGAGGTTGGGGAGTCAGAGGGAGAAGCAGACTCCCCGCTCAGCAGGGAGCCCGACGCGGGACTCAATCCCGGGACTCCAGGATTATGACCTGAGCCGAAGGCAGTCGCCTAACCAACTGAGCCACCCAGGCGCCCCCTGGCTTTTGTTTTTTTAACTGTGAGTGTGTTGGTGAAGAATATAAGGGCTCAGCACAGTTGGGTGCGGCTAACTTGATTTGTGCTGAGATGCTAGAGCTGTTAACTCACCATTGCTTTCGCACCATTAAAGCACAGGCTAACAGAGTGGTAAGGCAGGGATGGGGAGTGACTGCCGATGGGTCCCGATGTCCTTTGGGGGGATGAAAATGTTCCGGAACTAAATAGGGTAGAGATGATGGTTGCACAACATTGTGAATGTGCTAAGGGCCATGAATTGTACTCTTTGAAATGGTTAATTTTTTTTTAAAGATTTTATTTATTTATTTGAGAATGAGAGAGAGCACATGAGAGGGGGGAGGGTCAGAGGGAGAAGCAGACCCCCCGCTGAGCAGGGAGCCCAATGCGGGACTCCATCCAGGGACTCCAGGATCATGACCTGAGCCGAAGGCAGTCTCTTAACCAACTGAGCCACCCAGGCGCCCCTGAAATGGTTAATTTTATGTGGTGTGAACTCTACCTTAATAAAAAGAAAAGTGGTGCCCAAAACTCAGTATTTCAGATAAATAACATTTCAGTACAAAATTTTAAAAAACCAAAGCAAATGCAAAATTCACAACGAACAAAATACCAACTTTCCAAATAAAGACAGGATCAGAATTCATGATTTTTTTCTCCTGCTCAGGCTCCCATATGGCTTGGCTCAACACTCTTACTGATGTTATCTTTTTTTGTTTTGCTCTCTATGAATTTTTGCACTATTTTTTGGGGGGGGAGGGCTGAATTATTGACATTGGAATATTATTTATCTTTTTTTATAGGGGAATATCTTTATTACCTCTGAATTGGGAAAATATAACGTAACAATATCTCCAAAGAATACTCATAAAGAAAAAAGGAAACCTGATATATTTTGCTGTTTTGAAATTAGGTAAACACAGAGTCACTATCTCATTGCCTTTTTCATTTCTTTTTTTAATCATTTTATTGACATATAATTGACATGTAAAAAGCTGAATGTCTTTAATGTATACAACTTGATGAGTTTTGAAATAAGTATCCACCCATGAAACCGTCACCATCATCAAGGCCATAAGCATATCTAACACCTCTCAAAGTCAATAATAATATTCCAGTATCATTTTTCTTAACTGCAATGTTTAGGCAATCCCTCACATTTCACGCCGCCAGCAAGTGCCTCGCTCTCCTCACCCTGTCCCTGGCCCCAAGAGTCCCTCTCTCATTCTCTCAGGAAGGGAAAGTCTGCTGGCTCCCTTTTATAGATGTAAAAGGGGCTCAACGATGTTAAGTCGCAGCCCACATCATTAATAAGTGGTGGGGCCAGAGTTTGAGCCCACCCAGGTCCTCTCTAACCAGTGGCTCAAGCTCTGGGTCTAGCATGAGGGCAGGCCAGCCTTGGAGCATTCCCAAGCCGCCCCAGAAGACTGGCCCTGCTGTGAGGTGGGGCCTGTGCAGGGGATGAGCCAAGAGGAGCCTGAGATGGAAGAATCGAGGCTAATTCCTCTGTGGGAAGCGCTCCCTATTAATTAATTAGGGCAGAGCTGGCCTGCGGCATCCCCACAGCCCCCAGAGTCATTAAGGGAGAGGGGGTCTCATTATCAGCTAGCAGCTTCCCCATCATTCCCAGGGCCCCAGAAGGAGCCGAGAAAAAGGGAGAGGGAGGTCAGGTCCTCCTTCTCCAAAACCCACCCTTCTTACTACCAGAGTGGCCTGATATGCAAGTGACTGAAACCACAAGCAGAATTTCATGGGGGAAAAGAAGAAAGAGATGAGGGGATAAGTTTCCTTCCCCCTCTCAATTCAGTCTGCATTTATATTTATATGAGATATTCAGAATAGGTAAACCCATAAAGATAGAAAACCGAGTAGTGGTTGCCCGGGGCTGGACGGGAGGAGAGAACGGGGAGTGACTGCTAACGTGTGCAAGGTTTTCTTTTGGGGGTGATGGAAACGTTCTGGAGCTAGATAGTGATAATGGTTGCACAACATGGGGAATCAACTTAAAACCACCGAATTGTGACTTCAAAGTGGTTACAAGGGCTATGGTGATAATCATTTTGCAATAAATAAACGTATCAAATCAGTGCATTGTACACCTTAAACTTACACCATGTTATATGTAAACTATATCTCCATAAAGCTGGAAAAAATGGTTACAATGGTAAAATTTTATGTTATGTATATTTTACAATTAAAAGATTAGTCTCTTTCTGGTTCATGAATATTTATTCAGCATTTAGGGACATCTGTTCTGTGCCCAGCATTATACTGAGAGGGGAAGCCTGGCCCTGCCCTCAGAGCTCTGTCTGATTGAGGAACAGCACTGCAGAACCTCTGTATGGCTTTCTGAGGCATTCTCTCTCCTCCCCTTGTTCTGTGTCCTAGGACATTATCATGGATCATACCAACAGGCTCCCTTGCTTTCTGGCTTCTGGTTGGGTTCAGGCAAAGGGACACCTTGAAGGAGGTGAGAGGGATGGAGGAGCGTGAAGTCAGGGTATTTTCCGGTCAGGTTCCTCCCCACAAACTCACTGCAGATGGCTGTGCCCCAAGACCCTAGACCGTGGGTCCTGGGAGGCGACCCCCTCCAGATCTTGGCACTAAATGCTCCCTCCTCTTTCTCTGCTTCTGCCCAGGCACTGCTAGCTCCAAGCTCCTGCACCATCCTTACCCCCTCCCCACCGCCCCTTCACCAAACTGTCGTCACAGTAGCCAGTTTGAGTGTGCATCTGCTTCCTGCTGAGACTTCCCACTAGAAAGGCATTTAGAAAAAGCAGTGGCAAAATATATAGACATGGATTAAAAAAAGTCCTGGAGATGTAATGCACAGCATAATGATTATGGACAACAATACTGTATTATAAACCTCCAAGTTGCTGAGAGTCTAGATCTGAATTGTTCCCACCACAAAAAAAAGAAATGATAAGTATGTGACATGATAGAGGTGTTAGCTAATGCTATGGTGGCAAGCATATTGCAACATATAATGTATCAAACCAGGGCGCCTGGGTGGCTCAGTTGGTTAAGCGACTGCCTTTGGCTCAGGTCATGATCCCGGAGTCCCTGGATCGAGTCCCGCATCGGGCTCCCTGCTCGGGGCGGGGGGGGGGGGGTGGAGTCTGCTTCTCCCTCTGACCCTCCTCTCTCTCATGTTCTCTGTCTCTCATTCTCTCTCTCGCAAATAAATAAAATCTTAAAAAAAATAAAAATAAAAAAAATATCGAACCAATGCATTGTACGTTTTAAACTTACAGAATGTTGCAGTAGTCCCCCCTTATCTTGGGGGGAGTTCCAAGACATCCCATGTGTGTCTGAATCCCAAATAGTACCCAACTTTATACATACTATGTTTTTTCCTATACATACACACCTATGATAAAGTTCAATTTATAATTTAGGCACAGTAAGAGATTAACACTAATACTAAAATAGAACAATTATAACAATATATTGCAATAATATTTGTGTGAACATTCTTACTCTCTCTCCCCCCCTCAAAATATCTTAGTGTACTGTGCTCATCCTTTTTCTTGTGATGATGTAAGATGATAAAATGCCTACATGATGACATGAAGTGAGGGGAATGACACAGGCATTATGACATAGCATTAGACATTTCTATTTTTTTTAAAGATTTTATTTATTTGAGAGAGAGAGAATGAGAGACAGAGAGCACGAGAGGGAAGAGGGTCAGAGGGAGAAGCAGACCCCCCGCTGAGCAGGGAGCCCGATGCGGGACTCGATCCCAGGACTCCAGGATCATGACCTGAGCCGAAGGCAGTCGCTTAACCAACTGAGCCACCCAGGCGCCCAGCATTAGACATTTCTGACAATATGTCAGAAGGAGGATCATCTGCTTCCAGAATTCAGCTGACTGAAGGTAACTAAAACCATCAAAAGCAAAACCGCGGCTAAGGGGGGACTACCGTATGTGTCAATTCTATCTCAATAAAAAAAAATGCATAAAATTAGCCATCTCAACTCAAGAAAATAAAATATAAATAAGCAGGGTCTGGAATTAGACAGTAGCAGCAGAAGTGCCCTTGATGGAGGATCAAAAAGCTGGGAAAACATTGAAAAGCAGCATCACTGACAGGAAAGAGAGAAGGAACAGAAAGCAGAAATTTTAAAGACTTTTTTTTTATGATTAAGGTCATGCACATTCATTGTAGAAAATTGTTTAAATGCAGACAGTGTAGAATCCTAATCCTATTCCTAATCACCATCAAAATGCTGGTGGATTACTTTCCAGGTGGGGATACTTTTCCTAGTTCAAAATTAGAATCCAGCTGATATGCTACATGAATGAATCTTGAGGACATTATGCTAAGTGAAATAAACCAGTCACAAAAACACAAGGGCTATGTGATTCCACTTATATGAAGTACTTAGAGGAATCAGATTCATAGAGACAGACAACAGTATGGCGGTTGTCTGAGGCTGGGGGTAGAGGAAAGGGAGGAGTGGAGAGTTGATGTTTAATAGGGACAGAGTTCCAGTTTGTCAGATGAAAAAGTTCTGGAGATGGATGGCAGTGAGTGTTGCAAAACAATGTGACTGTGCCTAATGCCACTGAACTATACACTTAAAATTGGTTACGATGGTAAAGTTTATGCCATGTATATTTTGCCACAATAAAAAGAAATAGAATCATGTCATTTTGGCAGTTTGCTGTCCTGTCTGTAATGATGGTTACGGTATTATTATTATTTCTCATATGCCTTAAGCAACTACCTCTATCTGCCATAATCTTGGCGGTTTACTTTAGTTCCTCATTTCCTGTCTCCCTCACTGGATGAGAGGCTCCACGAGAGAAGGGCCTTTGTCTTGTCACTCTCTTCTTAGCCCAGTGCCTGACAAAGAGCAGGTGCTCAGTAAATATTTGTCAAATCAATGAATCCATTAGGAAAGAGACTTTTTTCTGGTGGACCCCCAAGTCCACTATTTCCAACCTGCTCTGCACGGCAGGAGACAGATCTTTGTGGACCATTTCAACAGGCTCCCTGCTTTGGGAAATCTGGAAGGTTCCATTTAAAGAAGGCTCCAGAGGGAGACGGGAGCATGGGGGAGGATTAGGGTGGGAAACCTGGCAATTAGAAGGTGAGCTCAGATAGCCAGGAGAGGAAATGGCTGCTCCTCTCTGGTTCTGCTCTTTGAGCACTGAAAAGGTGCTTGCAGTGTGCCCAAGTGACAGGGAATGCCACATAGAGATAGATCAGGAGTAGGCAGGGGACCCCAGACTAAAGGGACAGACACCATTATATTAGTTTCCTAGAATGCCTTAACAAATTACCACAAACTGGGGGGCTTAAAACAATAGCAATATTCTCTCATGGTCCTGGAGCCCAGAAGTCTGAAAACAAGGTGTTGGTGTTAGCAGGGCTATGCTTCCTCCAAAGGCTCTAGGAGAGGATCCTTCCTTGCTTCTTCCAGTTTCTAGGGGTTGCCAGCAATCCTTGGCATTCCTCAGCTTGTAGAAGCATCACGCCAGTCTCTGCCTCCTTTACAGGGCCTAGTGTCTGTCTCTGTGTCTTTACATAGCCTTCTTAAAAGATGCCAGTCGTTGGATCAAGGGCCCATCCTACTCCAGCATAACCTCATGGTAACTCAACTAATTGCAACTGCAAAGACCCTATTTCCAAGGAAGTTCACATTCACAGGTGCCAGGAGTCAGGACATATCTTTGGGGGGAGGCACAATTCAATCTGCAACAGTAGGTAAGACCCTCCAACAGTCTGGCTTCCCTCTTAGTTTGGATTCCCCCATAAATGAAAAGGATACTTGGAGGTTGAGTGGCCAGAACAGGAATGTCCATGGCAGAAGCAGTAAGAAGTCCTTTTGGTTACTCCACACATGGATTATGTCCAAGTGTGGCAGGGCCACCATTGTTCAGTCTTTCAACAAATAGGTATTAAGGGCCTGCTCTGTGCCAAGAACCCGGCGAGGCACCGCGGATTCAATGATGACTAAGACAGATGAGATCCTCATCAAGGAGCTGACATCTAGAAAGGGAGGTGATAATCACAAACTGATAAGTGCTATGAGGAGAAGGAGAGTTCCAGTGTGGCATGGTAGCGTGATGCTTCAGATCAGATAGTCAAGGAAGTGTCCCTTAGGAGATAATATTTGAGGGTGCCTGGGTGGCTCAGTTGGTTAAGCGACTGCCTTCGGCTCAGATCATGATCCTGGAGTCCCGGGATCGAGTCCCGCATCGGGCTCCCTGCTCGGCGGGGAGTCTGCTTCTCCCTCTCCCGCTCCCCCCTCTTGTGCTCTTTCTCTCTCTCACTCTCTCTCTCAAATAAATAAATAAAATCTTTAAAAAAAAAAAGGAGATAATATTTGAACAGAGACATAAAGGATGAGAGAGTAAACCACATAAAATTGCAGGAGAATATCTCAGAGAGGGAAGAACATCCCAGAGAGGGGAGTCTGAGCACTAGCATGGCTGACCCTTCATGATTTGAGGACAGAGTGTCAGGAGATGGGAAAGGAAAGATGGACAGAGGTCAGGTGGTAAGGAACTGGGACCTTGTAGGTCATGGTAAGAAATGTGGATGCTATTCTAAACTTAAAGCTCACCTCACTGAATCTACCCACCAGACTAAAGCCACAGTTGTCCTAACAAGTAATACCTGAATCCACTAATGCAGATGAGCTTTTCTAGGGAGAAGGTGAGAAATGAGAAGTGAATGGGGGATGGAAGCTTAATGTATTAGTTAGCTATTGCTATATAACAAATTATCCCAAACTCAGCAGCTTAAAACAACACACATTTATTAAATGAGTTCTTATCGATCAGGGCATGGCTTATCTAGGTCTACTAGCTCAGTCTCTAACCAGTCTGCAGACATGATGTCAGCTGGGGCTGCTATCTCTTCTCAAGGCTAGACTGGGAAAGAATATGCTTCTAGGCTCAGTCATGTGGTTGTTGGCAGGATTCAGTTCCTCATGGGATGTTGCACTAAAGGCTTCAGGTCGTTGCTGGCTGATAGCCAGAGGCTCCCTTAATTCTTGCCATGCAGGCTTCTCCATTTCTGAAAGAGTGAACAAGACAAAAGCCATGATCTCTTTATAACTTAATTCAGAAGTGGCATCTTATCACTTTTGCCATATTCTAGTGGTTAGAAGTGAGTCATTAGGTCCAGCCCACACTCAAAGGGAGGAGATTACACAAGGCATGAAGACCAAAAGGTAGAGACCATTGGGGGCCATCTTCAAGGCTGCCTAACTCACCTGAAGAACACTACGCTTGACAGGTGGATGGCAGACAACCAGCCCATGAAGGACCAAGACCAGAGGCAAAAGGGGAAAGGTGTGAACAAGTAGAGGGGAGGAGATTCAAGTTCCAGGTGGTTGATAATTTCAAATGGTACCTAGAGGTCAAGTTGAATGGGAGAGAAAAGAAACTTATGGAATTTGTCAATTTTAAGATGACATTGATGACCTTTTGTCTAAACCATTTCAGGGGACTGATGGGGACTAGAGTCATAGGAACCAGTCTTTATCCCTCACCTACAAGCATGGTCACCACCTTCGCAGGAGGTGACTGGGAAGAACCAGGAAGAACCTCCTCTCCCAGCCTGGGGCTTCCCACTGTCTCCTGACACCTCCCCCAGGAGAGTGACCTCATTTCTCAAAGACAAAATTGATTCTAGGTCATATCCCCCTGGAACAAGAGACCAATTGATGTGATTATCTCCAAGAGAAAGGGGGGCACCTACTAAAAGTAGAACCTGGTGCCCCAGAAGGGAAGACATTGGGGAACCTAAAAAGGGGTCTCTGATAATTACCTGCCAAAATTTCAGAGTGAAGGGCATCTCCATGTAATACCAAAGAAAAAAAGAAAGAAAGAAAAGCTAGAAGTTTTAGAAGGTTCTCCTTCCTCATATATCCTGCAATTTCACACTATATAACTGAAGGGCAAAATTCTGTTTCCCACTTCGCAGTACTTGTTGGGTAGAATGCAGGATGGAAGAATGCAGCAAAGATGGCTGAAAAAAGGAGGTGCTGTAAAGTATTCTTCATTATAAAAATCAGAGAGCTAATTTCACAAATATTCCCCATTGGGCTGAGTTAGAAATATTTGACCTTTGGTATGTTGGGAGGAGGGAGATGTGCATAACCACAACTATAGATATGGGGGAAGGAGTACAGGGAAATAGAGTGAAGTCAAAATATGTTCAAAATAGATGTGTCTGGGTGATAAAATTACAGATGATTCTTATTCCCTTCATTCTATTTTTCTGTATTTTACACGTTTTGCACAATGTGTATCTGTTACTTTTGTAGCATAAAAGCAAGCTTATTTGTTAGCTTAAGAGAGTGATTTGTGTTTGAAGGGTAGTGAAAAACTTTCTGAGTCCTCTGCTCATGTATATAAAAGTTTCTGAGGCATTTTCTGAATTTCATCATTTCTGTTCAGCCACACGTAGTTGAATCTCTTGGAGGCTGAATGCTAATCCCAGTGCTGCCATGGTTCTTTCCAAGCACCTGCAGTCTTGGTATATTTGGGATGCTATAACAGAATACCATAGGCAGTGTGGCTTATAAACAACAGAAATGTATTTCTCACAGTTCTGGAGGCTGGGACATCCAAGATCAAGATGCCAACAGATTCACCATCTCATGAGGACTTCATGGTTCATAGACACCCATCTTTTCACTATGCCTTCTCATGGAAGAAGGGACAAGGGAACTCTCTGGAGTCTCTTTCATAAGGCACTAATTTCATTTATAAGGTTTCCACCCTCGTTACCTAATCATCTCTCAAAGGCCCCACCTCCTAATACCATCACATTAGGCGTTAGAATTTAACATACACAAATGTTTGGGAGGACGCAAACATTCAGTTTTTAGCAGGTGCCAACCCAGGCTGTGACCAGCAGACTTTGAAAGCAGAGCAGAAGATGGTTCATTCATTCCTTAAACATACACATATATGTGTCAGGCTAGAGAAAAGTATCTAAAACAGGCCATCAGAGCCGGGAACCGGAGGTGAATTTTAGAAGTTGATATAGTCCAACTTGGGTCAGAAGATGAAAATAAGAAGTTGGCATATTGAGCACTGAGCAGTAGTATGCACTGATTTATGTTAAGAAAATGGTGGTATACATTAGGAGTTCGTTGACATGAACAGGTTGAGCCAACAAAAACCCAGAACAGAACAGACTGCGCACCCACACACACACACTCATAGCCCAAGTGTATTTCACCAGAGACGCTTGTTAGAGCCCAAATCCTTCATATGTGGTCTGGCATAAGAAAGCCTCCTCAGGTGTCCCTCGGGTAGCTTGGCAGGAACAGTGCTCCGTACACCAGGCAGCAAACTAACCCAGTACAATCCTCTGGTTGGGAAAATGGAAGCACTTAATGGACAAAGCAAAGGTTGGGTACAGAATGTTGTCCCAACTGGGCTGTCTCCCTGGTTCTTTGGGAAATCCTCTCTGCCTCTCCTGGTGTTAGAGTAGCTCATTCATGTATTCATTCAATTACTGAAAATGAAAAGTAAGCACTTGAATCATGCTTATTCTATGTGAGCCACCATATTAAGCTCTTTTCTCATACTGACACATTTAATCCATGACATGATCCTATTATCCTAGTTGACAGATGAGGAAACGGAGGCACAGAGAAGTCAGTGACTTACCCAAGATCACACAATCATTATGTCAGAATCATAATGTGAACCCAAGTCATCCAGCTCCAGAATCTTAACCATGGCACTATCCTGACTCTAGTGAAGGGCTGTTTGTTGCGCCAGATATCACTGGGCCCAGTGACTATGCTAAATCCACATTCTTATAAACCCTGGAAACAAATCTCCATCACCAATGGTCACCTGCCTCCATCCCTCCCTGGTGACCCTGGTAGGTCTCCAGCATGGCTGGCCTGGGAGGCTTCGGTTGACCATCTTATCCCTCCCCATTACTGAATGATCCTTTGTTTTGCAAAGCCAGGGATATTCATTCCCTCTTCATCCTTGCACCTCTCAATCACTCAACAAGAAAACACATACTCATTCCCTTATGCATATGTTCATTTAATAAATGTTTATTGAGTACTTAGTATGAGTCACAATCTGTGCTGGATCCCAGGTACAGTAACATATAAGAGAGACAAGGTCACTACCCTCCTAAAGCTCACAGTCTGATGGGGAATATGAACCAAGGAGACAAGTAAAAAAAAAAAACAAATTAACTGTCCATCAATGGATAAACAAAGTTGTGATATAGAAATATAATGGAATTTGGTCATAAAAAGGAATGAGGAATGAAAAACTGCTACATGATGCACCATGGGCAAACCTTGAAATCATTATGCTAGGAGAAAGAGGACAGACACAAAGGGTCACTGTGTATGATTAATTTACATGAAATATGAGAACAGGCAAATCCATGGGGACAGAAAGTAGACTAGTGGTTGCCTAGAGCAGGGTGGGGAGAATGCAGGGCAGAAATGGGAAGTGACTGCTGATGGGTATGGGGTTTTATGTGGGGGTGATGAAAATGTTTTGGACCTAGATAGAGCTGGTGGTTACACAACATCATAAATATACTAAATGCCTCTGAATTGTGTGCTTTAACATCATTAATTTTATTTATGAGAATTTCATCTCGAAAGAAAGAAAGAAAGAAAGAAAGAAAGAAAGAAAGAAAGAAAGAAAGAAAGAAAGAAAGAAAGAAAAAGGAGCAGCACCTGGGGCTCAGTTGGTTAAGCATCTGACTCTTGGTTTCAGCTCAGGTCAAGATCTCAGGGTCCTGGGATCCAGCCCCATGTCGGGCTCCATGCTCAGCAGGGAATCTGCTTGAGGATTCTCTCTGTCCCTCCCCCCACTCGTGTGCTCTCTCTCTCTCTCAAATAAATAAATAAATCTTTAAAAAAGGAAAGGAAACAAATAAAATGATCACAGCATGTGATTACCATCCATTCCTTCATCGCATGTGTACTGAGAACCTACTATATGCCATGAGCTGTGCTAGGCACTTGAGAGCAAGGTTCCTTCTAGGAGAGGTGGGGGGAGATCAAAAATTAAAAGGAAACAAATGGATAAGAGACTTCCAGGTAGTAATGAGTGCTGTGAAGAAACTATATGAAGGAACTGTAAGACTAAAAGAGCTACTTTTGAGTAAGTAGTCAAGGAATACCTGTCTAAGAGGTGAGACCTCCTTGAGGGATACCAAGTATCCAGCCAGGCAAAAATCTTACGGGAAAGAGATCTGAGCAAAAGATAATAGCAAATGCAAAGGTCCTGGGGTAGGAACTAGCATGATGTGTTAGAGGAATTCAAAGATACCCAGGGAAGCTGGAGCACAGTGAGTGGGCCTGGGGGTGGGAGGTAGAAGATGAGTTCGTTCAGGGTAGTGAGAAAAGCCAGATCATGCAGAGACTTGTGAGTAAAGAGTTTGGATTTTGTTCTAAGTACAGTGGGATTCACTGAAGTGTTTTAAGTAAGAAAAGGATGTGCTCTAGTTTAAAGCATAGTGCTGGCTGTGGTGTGGAGAATGAATTGGAGGAGGCAAGGGGACAGGTATAGGCAGAGAAACCATGTAAATGAGACATGATGATGGGAGCAAGAATAAGAATGTTGGTTGTTGGGACACCTGGGTGGCTCAGCCAGTTGAGTGTCTGACTCTTGATTTCAGCTCAGGTCATGATCTCAGTGTTGTGAGTTCAAGCCACAGGTCTGGCTCCACACTCAGTGCCAAGTCTGCTTGAGCTTCTCTCTCTCACTCTCCATATGCCCCTCCCCATGCTCACACACACTCTCTCTCTCGCTCTCCATATGCCCCTCCCCATGCTCACACACACTCTCTCTCTCGCTCTCTGTCTCTCTAAATAAATAAATAAAATCTTTGAAAAAAATAATGGTGGTAGCAATGGAGAAAAGGATGATCATATTGGGGATAAATTTTGAAAGTAGGGCTGGCACATCTTGTTAATGGGTTGGCTGCAGCCATGAAAAATTAAGGAAGCTTCTAACTTTTTAACATAAGCAACTGGGGTGGATGGTGGGCCAACTATCAAGTCAAGCAATACTAGTGGAGGAAAAGATCTGGGAGATTAATCAAAAGTTTGGTTTTGCGCCTGTTGAGTTTGAGGTGCCTACCAAATGCTCAAGTAAAAATGCCACGGCTAGAAAGAAACAAATAAGGTGATGTGATGGAGACTTATGGGAGAGGGGTGGAGAGCAGTCCTCTCTTTATTCTTCCTCAGACTCCAGCCTCCTTCCTATGTTGAAGAAAATCCACATCAGATGAGTCTCAGTAGGAAATAAAGTTCTCCTTCCTGCCATAGAAACAGGAAGTTGAGACATGACTCACTTTCCCAGCTTCCCTTGCAGCTAGGGCATGGCCGTGTGACACAGGTTCAACCAGTTAGACGCAGCCAGCTCAGACTAGAAAGGCAAAGAAGCAGGTGCCACAGAGAGCCGACCCCGTGGGTGGCTGCAGTGGCAGCCTCCAAGGCGGACAGCGCAGCTGAGCTTCTACGATAGTAGCCGTGATGTTTTCAAGAGCCAGTCTTGTCTTTATTTTTGTCTTTATTTTTTGGCTGTGATTCTCACCGTGAGGCCATCTTTTCTGTTTCTGTGGTTTGCACAAACAAATCCTGAGTGATGGGAAAGAAGAGTTGGGCTTAGAGATAGTACTAACGAAAGAGCCTTTTGACATAGTGATATTTAAGTTGGGTTCTGAAGACTGGAGAAGAGCCAGCCATGGAAAGGACCTGGGAAGGAGTATGCCACCCAAAAGGAACGATGAATGCAAGCCTCTGAGGTGGGAAAAAGCTTAGTGTGGTCCAAGAGCTGGAAGAAGGCCTGTGTGGCTGGGGGTAAGAAGCAACAGAAAGAGATGTGCTCAATGAGGTCGGCTTCCTCAAGGAGCCAAGATTCCAAGCCACCGTGGCCAAGTTCCAAAGCAAAGACCCGGTTCCCCTCCCCCACCCATGGAACTCCTTCTGCGCTGTTGCCACCGTTGTCATGGTGATAGGCACTGCAGTGCGTTTCACTCACTGTTCAGGCCAGGAAGGAGTTGGCGCGTCTTTGGGAGTCCCTGCCCCTCCCCGTGGAGGCCCCGGGCCAGGCCGAGACAGCAAGCAGGGACAATGCCCGTGTTGATACCCCCAGCTGAGCGCAGCCAGGACACCCGCATAGGGGCTCCAGCATGGCGCGAGGCAGCCAAGGCCATCACGCAGAAGGCGCACCACCTGACCGACCGCTGCGGGCAGGAGGCGGTGACCATGTGGCAACCCAAGGACAGCGTGAGGGACCCACACGTGGCGCGCCATCTCTGCCGCGCTGCCTACGTTCTGCCCTGGCGTTTCCGCGTGGAGATGCTCAAGGGCGGTGGCACCTTGGAGAAGCCGCCGCCGGGCGAGGGCGTCACGCTGTGGAAGGGCAAGACGAAGCCCCCCGCCTGGCACGCCCTCCTGCCGCTGCCCATGCACCGCGATGCGCTGGCCCTGCAGACTGCCGAGGTGGTGCACGCGCACGCGCGCGGAGCGCGCCTCACCGCCGCCCGCTTGTGCCGCGCGCAGCACCAGATCAATGGACAGCTGCGGCTGCTGCTTCGCCAGCGGGAGGCTACGGACCGCAGGCTCAGCGAGGTGCGCAAAGGCCTGCTCATCAACCAGCAGAGTCGCAAGCTTCGGGGCTACCGGCCCAAGTCTGAGAAGGTGGGACCATCCTCCCTGCCCTCTCAGAGACCGAGGCCTCAGCTCCCGGACGCTCGGCCTCGGAAAACCCCTCCCGGTAGAGAGAACACCCACCTCCACCCCAGGCCCCAGCTCCCATCGAGTGAGGGCACAAGAAGATGAGCACGCTCCCAAGAGGAGGTGCCTCGATTCCGCGCCCAGAGGGTGAGACCCTCCCGAGGGGATGAGATCCTCAGGCCCCTTGCCCCAAAGGCAGTGTCTATTCCAGTCCCCCAACCAAGGAGAGAAAGTGGGACTCTGAATAATCAGACTAGATGAAATTCTTCCCAAAGGGCAACCACAGCCCTCAGCCCAGGTATGAAATGACCCACCCAGCCCCCAGGCCCAGAAAGTGAGACCCTCCCTAAGACCCTCAATGCCCCAATCCCAGTGAAAACACACCCAAAGCCCCCCGCTGAGGAGAGTGGGTGATGTCCTTGTCCCAACCAATGAAACTCTCCTCAAAATGTTTGTTGTTGTTGTTGTTTTTTAAGATTTTATTTGAGAGAGAGAGAGCAAGCAGGGGGACAGAGAGGGACAAGCAGACTGCACAGAGCACGGAGCCCAATGTGGGGCTCAATCCCAGGACCTTGAGATCATGACCTGAGCTGAAATCAAGAGTCAGCACTTAACCTACTGAGCCACCCTGGCACCCCTCCTCAAAATGTTTTTTTAAACCCCAAGTCCTCCCCCACAGCCCCAGAAAGTGAGAACCCTCCCCAGGCCTCATCTGGGGAGAAAAGAACAGGTCCCACCTACGAGTTGAGACCCTCAGACTCCAAGTCCCTGCACCTGAGAACTAAGTCCCCAGCCAGAGAAAAGAGTGAGACTCCTAGTCTCAGCCCTGGTGAAATCCTCCCCCTAAAGTGAAACTGCAAACCATCACCCCAAAAGTGGGGAACATTTTAGCTTCTCTAAGGAGAAATGAAACCCCCACACACCAGGTGGGATTCCTACTCCCAGCCCCCAAATCCAGATAGTAAGAACCCAAAAAGGCAACACCTCATCATCCCTATGATGAGTCCCCTGTACTTCTGGCCAGGGAGGGAGGATAAGACCATCACCAAGGAAGGGGGGACCCCCAGCCCCAGAGTGAGAACGACCTTCCCCCAAGTTAAATCACCTTCATCCCATCTCACTGGACTCCTACCTATGAAACAGAGAAGCCCCAGCCCCATTCTCTAAAGGATAAGACCTCCCCCCCAGTGAGAGCCCCCTCAGAGTAAGGTCCCCAAAGGGTGAGAGCACCCCCAACTCCATTCTCCAAACCCAAAGTTTATGACATTAACAAGCCCTCTACTATACACTGGAAGGAGAAATCTCCCTCCAACCCCCTCTGGAAGGTGTGAGAGATTCTCTCCTTGTTTTCTAGGTCTCTGACAAAGCTGACTGTATGCTTACCTGGGAGAAGGAGGAGCTAAAGAGCATGAAGAGGAAGATGGAAAAAGATATGGAAAAATCAGAGGCTCTGCTCAAGGTTGAGAATACCTAGGGCCAAGTTAGGAGGGGCGGAGGTGGATCCGAATGGGTGAACTGCTCTAACCTTGGGGACTGTAGCCACAGCAAACCCTCAAACCACACCCCTGTCCATCCTGCCCTGACACTCACTGTATTTCCACTTTGTGCAGTGGGAAAACCGAGGCTCTGAGAGATGGAGTTGAGCCCCAAAATAATAACGAACACCCCTTCTGTGCCAAGCCCTGTGTAGTCACTGGGTTAACTTCTTAAAACTCTCCTGTGAAACAGAAACTATGATCCCCTCATTAGAGATGGGGAAACTGAGACTCAGAGAGACACAGACTCACCCAAGGCACAGGGCTAGTCAATGGCAGGGCTGTGGCTTCAGCTCAGGCATCTTTTTGTTTTCCATCTTTACCGAGGTATAACTGACCATTTAAAATTGTATATATTTAACACAACTTGATGATTTGATATATGTATACATTGTGAAATAATCACCATAATCAAAGTAATTAACATATCCATCACATCACATAGTTACCTTTATGTGTGTGTGGAGAGAACACTTAAGATCCAAACTCTTAGCAAATTTCAGTTATAAAATACAATACTGTTATCTATAGTCACATTGTTCTACATTAGATCTCCAGAACTTAATCATTGGTGCACAACTAAAACTTTGTGCCCCTTGACCAACATCTTACCATTTCTCCCTCCCCTGCCCCAGGCCCTGGCAACCACCATTCTACACTCTGGTGCTCTGGATTTGCCTATTTTAGGTTCCAAATATAAGTGAGATCTTTCTGCATCTGGCTTATTTCACTTAGCATAATAAAGAATCTCCAGGCTCATCTATGTTGTCACAAATGGCAAGGTGTCCTTTTTTAAGGCTGAACAATATTCCATTATATATATTTTATTGTATATGTTTTACATTATATATTACATATCATATATTCTTATTCTATATTATTAATATAATACATAATATATCATTACATAATAATTAATATAACACATATATTATCTATTATTATATAATTTATAGTCATATATCATATTATATATTAATATATTCTATAACAATATATTATATGCTTTATACTGTATATTATAACATATGTACTATATAATGTATTCTATATATACTAATATATATTATATACTGCAATATAATACATAATATATAACATGTATTAATATATAATGCATATGATATATTAAGTATCTTTTTAATACATATTATAATTATATTTTATATATTATATATTCCATTACAATATATTTTATATATAAATATAATATAATTATATATTATATAATTATATACTTTATTATTATAAATTTTATATGGTTTCTATGATATAAAATATTATATAAAATATAATTTCTATATATATTATATATAAATATACAATATATTGTATAAAATAGTACATATTATAATAATATATTATTTATTATATATAACTATTTTATAATATGTTAAGATATCAGTGTTTTGATTATTAATACATTAATATTTTAATAGCATATATATCACATTTTCTTTATCCACTCACCTGTCAAAAGACACTTCTATTGTTTCCATGTCTTGGCTATTGTGGATAATGCTGAAATGAACATGGAGTGCAGATATCTCTTTGAGACCCTGATCTTTTTTGGATATGTACCAGGAAGTGCCAGAACTACCTTATGATTCAGGTCAGGTCTTGAGCCTAGCTCTTTACACTGTGATATGTGCTCAATCTTTGTCAGCTCCAGCCAGAGATGGTCTGTCACTACATCCTTCACTCTTACAACAAGAATTTCTTTATGAGGGCACTAATGGAGATGAGAGAGCAGCCAGGTTTGATGGAGCCTTTGGAACTGGTTAAAGTTAGCTGGTACCCTGTGTGTGCTTTTGACTCATCTATTTGACAAATACTAATCCAGTACCCTGGTGTCTGGGCACCATGCTTAGCATTAGGGACAAAGAGTGAAGAGGACAGAGCTGGCCTTGCCCTCACAGACTTCACATTATAAGGACATTCAAGTAAGAGACAGATCAGGGTAGTGGGTGAGGATGGGGGAGGAAATTTAGGAGCTGGCACACCACTGTCCGTGGTTCAGAACCTTCCTTGTGCTCATCCCACCAAACCCCCAGGCCACCAGTCATATTCCTTTAAATCTGGTGAGTCCTGAAAAATCCTTCAAGAAAGTCTGAAACAGACAGGGGAGAAGACCCTGAGGGTGGCCCCAGTAGGGAAGGGTTTGCAAGAGAGAAAGGGGAATGGAGAGATGGGGAAAAAACAGACATAGATGGAAACTGAGAATGGCCACTGGAGAAAAATGCTTACAACCAACAGATGTGTTTCAGCTTGAGATCGTGAATGCAAATTGGCACTCAGAACTTTCCCAGGGATCTTACCATGTGTCTCTAGAAGGCTTGTTGTCCCACTGGGTAAGTTATTTCATACTTTCTCTTCCTTCAAACCTCTCCAGCTCTCTGCTTTCCTCATTCTCAGTGAATGACCCCAATGCATGGAAGCCACTGAAGGGAACCTCTCTTATTATTCCCTGCCAATGTTATAATTCCATCTACCTCTGCACCCACCTTCTCCCCATTCTCCTGCATCACTAATATTTCCATCTTTATTGGATTATCCTCACCAGTGAACAATAGAAAATTATTCTCTAATGGGTACAGATCTGTTTGGGATGATGAAAAAGTTCTGGAAATGGATAGTGGTGGTGGTTGCACAACATTAATACCCCTGAACTCTACACTTAAAATTGTTAAAATGGCAAATTTTGTTATGTCTATTTTATCACCAAAAACAACCCCTCTGGATCCCATGCTCCCCTCCAGATAATCTCCATTTCTCTGATCCTCCCACTAGCCCATCTTCTCTGCACATATTGACCCCATCACTTCTTTTGGGCAGGAACGGGATCAGTTTTCCCCACTGCATTCCCCATTCCCTGATACATTGCCCAGCACACAGGAGGGGCTTGATGAATATTTGAATGAATGAATGAATGAATGAATGAATGAATGAATGAATGAATGACTTTTTTAAATCTACTTTTACTCAAATGGATGAACCCCAAAGAGATTATATTCAGCAGAAGAAGCTAGACATAGGATACACACTGTGTGATTCCATTTATATGAAGTTCTAGATGTCAAAAGCATTTTCTTGAAGAGCCAGGTAGTAAATATTTTAGGCTTTGTGCAAGATGCAGTCTCTGTTACAATTGCTCAATTAGGCCAGTGTAGCACAAAAGAGCCAGAGAAATATGCACATGAATGAGCATGGCGGTATTCCAGTAAAGCTTTAGTTACAAAAAGAGGCAGCCAGTCCATAGGCTGTAGTTTATGGACACCTTAAAGTACAGGCAAAACTAATCTGCAAGGCGGCTTAGTAGGGAGGAGGGAAGGGGCACCAGGGATATTTTTGGGGTGATGGAAATATCCTATATTTTGATGAAGGTGGTATTTATATATGGATATATATATATTTATAAGCTGTCCATATATATTATGCATTTATATATTATGTATTTGTAATATATTTATAATACATAATATATAAATGCATAATGTATTATAAATACATAATAAATACATAAAATACACAATATATACAATATATAAATATATAATATATATCCATATATAAATACATAATAAATATATATACATTTATATATGGATATATATACACACACAAAAGACTTGTTTTAATATATGGATATATATATATGGATTTATATGGATATATATACAAAAGATTTGTTTTAATATAACTTTCAAATAACTGCAAGTATCAAAGAAATGCAATATGCTTCATTTTATAATGGTGGAAGTAGGGTTTGGATGGGAGTAGGAGTTCAGATGAGATAGATGTTGGTGGGGGAGACACTCTGAGGACAGCAGAGGGCTCCTGATACTAACAAGAGCAGAGGAGGAGAGACCCTGAGGCTAGGGGAAGGGATCAGCCCTGAATGCAGCTGAGGAGCAAAGGACTGGTACAGGAAGACTACTGGTGTAGGTTCAGGCTACACGTCTCCTCTTTACAGGTGGAACAGTTGAAGGGAGGTGGGGTTTTCTTGCAACACCGGAGCAAAGCCAGGCACAGAATGCAAAAGAAAATGACACCCAGAACAAGGAAGCTACCACCCGTCCCTTCTGCTCCTCCCCTCTCCACCCAGGAATCATTGAAGGCTTCTGGACAGGGGGAGCGGTGTGGGAAGTGTCTGAGCTTCCACCTAGAAATCAATTCTTTCTGCCAGGAACCAGAACTGGACAGGGTCAGTTTGGAGGTGGAAACGTTTTGCAGCCAGCAGCAGAGTAATCGCTTCCAGCCACCTCTCCCAATCTCCCCACTCACACTCTGCCTTCTTCTCTGCCCCTCTCTGCTTCCTTGCCCCCAGGCCCTGGCGTCCTGCCACGACACTCTGGCCTTCTGCTGTAAGGAGAGGCTCCAAGCTGTGGACTTAATGAACCAGCCACTGGATAAGGTTCTGGAGCAGGCTGGCCGCCACTCCTGGGTGAACCTCTCCCGCGTCCCTTCCCCGCGCACTCAGGGCCAGAAAACGCCTCCCCCAGACCCTGTGGGCACTTATACCCCAGGTAAGCCCCCACAGAAAGGAGCCCACTATTGTAGGTACTCTTGGGTGCCCACTTGGCCTCCACTTCTCAGCCACTGCCTTCCCTGGGGAATTCCACCCCCTCCCCCCAGACCAAGTGAGAGGGCTGAGAGCCCATCTCCACTGAGGCCACGTTCTTAATTAGCTCTTTCCCTTGCACACTCCTGCTTCCCACACTCCTGCGGGCAAGCACTCCTTCAGTCAATCTGGGACACTACTTATACCAACTCCACCAACAGCCTCTCCCCTGGACTTGCTCCAAGTCCTTCAATAAACCCCCTCGCCCAGGGGCCAACACAACCTGAGAATAGAGAGGGAGACTCAGACAGCCAGGATCGGGAAAAGGAGGCCCTGGGTCTCCACGCGTGACCCCACCCCGCCCGCAGAGTGCGCCACGGCGCTGTACGAAGCCAAGCGACTGTTGATGGAGTCCAAGGACACCTTGCTAGAAATGACAAAGAACGAGGAGGACGTCCGGGAGCAACAACAAGAGATAAGCGATCGCGTGTGCGCCTCGCTGGCGCAGAAGATGCGTGAGACCTTGGAGCTGAAGGTGGGCGCGGCAGGGGCGACTCCTAGTTGGTGGCGGGAGGCTCGGGTGGACTAGAGCTGACTACGGAGATGGGGACGCGGCAGCAGAGGAGCCCGGAAGTCAGTGTGATCCCTCTGTGCTCCCACCCACCCAGGAAAGAATGAATATGACCTTAGGACTGATGAGGGGAACTATCCATCGGTGCACGAAATTCAACCAGGAAATGTACATCACCCGTGGCCTCATCAAGGTATGCTGTGGCGCAAGAGGGTGAGCGGGTGGGGCCAGGGTTGTCCGCCTAGCCTGGGCCTCACTGCTCAGCACACCGCACTCCGCCAGGGTCCTCTGTCAAAACGTCACCTGGAGACTCGAGAGAAACTGGATAGACCTCTGGTTCGAGTGTATCAGAGACACGTGGGCACCCAACTCCCCGAAGCCTCCCGCCTCGCCCAGGTATGCCCCTCGGTGGCCCCTTCCGCGCCTTCCCGTCCTCTCTAGTCCCAGCCCCATCCCGGTAACACCGCTTGCTCAAGCACACCTGACCCAGATCTGCCAGTCCTTCAACTCCCATCCAGAAGGAGGCCCTCCGGTACCCACACCTGTCTCAAAAAAGTCCCCTCAACCTCTACCCTCCTCACCCCCCTCATGATAAGGCCCTCTTTCAACCTAGCTCCTTCATGCACTCCTTGCCCAGATGCTCTCCCACATCCCAGGTCCTCCAGGTGCGTACCGCGCCCCCCCCCCACCCCCAGCCCCGCCTTGTCGCAGCTTCTCTTTCAAGCGCGTGTTGCCCCCAATCTCTGCGAGTCCCGCCTCTCCTCCTGTGCTCCCTCCCGTGCTCCCTCCTGTGCTCCTTCCCAGGCTGGGACCTTCCGCAAGCACACGTGGCCCAGGTGTGCCCCTCCCCTTCCGAGGTCCGCCCCTTCTTAAAGGTACGCTCTTTTCACACACACACACCTGGCCCAGGCGTGTTGGGCCGCCCCAGACAGTGCCCCGCGGCCCTTGCTCCGGCTCGCCCGGCCCGCAGCACGGTCCCGCCCCCTCCCCAGGGCACTGACAAGCTGCAGCGCCACATCTCGCACGTGGAAAAAAACCTGAAGGAGCTGCTCGCCACGCACAAGAACCTCACCGGGAGCCTCAACTGCAAGAAGATCGGGTATGAAGTGGACTACAATGTAGTGCGCCTGCGCCTTCGCCAGAGGCACCCGCACATGTGCTACGAGCAGGCGCAGCGCCTGGTCAAAGACTGGGACCCGCGCACGCCGCCGCGCGTCGAGTCGGATGCTGCCACAAAGTGACAGACTCGCCCCCTGCCCCAGCCTTCCGGCCCAGCTCTGGCTGGACCTGCTAAGCAGAGACTGACAGCTCAATGGCTCTCCCCCTCGCCTGACCTACCCTCCCTCGAAGCATCCTCTAGAAGAACTATAATTAAAAGCGACAATAATTACCATTCATTAGGCACCTACTGTATATCAATCACTTACCCTACAACACGTTATGGGCAGTGTATCCTGGGAGTTAACAGGCTGGACCTGGGCTCCAGGTTTCTGGGGTTCAAATCCCAGCTCCCCAGTTTCAACAGTGTAGCCTTGGGCAAGTCGCTGTCCCTCTCTGGCCGCAGTGTCTTCACCTGTAAAATGGAAAGTATTACAGCACCCACTTCAAAGGCTTGTCATAAGGATAGTGTGTAATGGTGCAGAATGGTGACTGCCCAATGTTAGACAGCTAGTAAGCAGAAGAGCTAAAATTTTAATCCCTGCATCTAAAGCCTGCACTTGGAGCAAAACTTGACGCTCCCCTCACTCCTCCCCTCTTAGGTGAATGCACGTTCCCAGCCCACTGGCTGCCGTTATTAACATTACACACACACACACACACACACACGAGTTATAGAACATAACTACCACAAATAACGAGAATCAACTGTATTCGCAAAGGTGTAGACAAGATAGAAAAAAAACCTCAATGGATAGCACAGTACCAAGGTGCTGGTAATTGTGGAGAGCCACCCTTGCCACTCCTAAATCTGAAAGGACAAGGTAGTCAAAAGCAGCCAGGCTTGCAGTGCTGCCGTGTGGATGCTGGGGGAATAAATGTCCCTACCCTCCTCTCTCCATTGGCCAGAGTTCCCTATTTGTTGAAGCCCAAGAGAAAGGGCACCTGTGTGTGCAGTTCATATATCCTTTAGGGCACAGAGCTGCCACCACCCTGTTGATTTTGAGCCTCTTGCAGATCCTTCCTGGGGCTGGAAATTGTTCTTTCCCCTGCATCGTTGTCCATTCATCAAGCCTCAAAACTTTGCATAGGAATGCAAGTACTCCTTTTGCACGCAAAGCCTTACACCCTGAGTTGCAATCTGCCACCCTCATCCTTGCTGACACAGCCCCATCTTGTCACCTCTGCTCACCCCATATTCCCCAACAGTGATTGCATAATCCCCTCCATTGCCTCGAAGCTGAGATTTCGGCTGCTGCTCTGGGTCACATCATGAGCACCTTTTAAGCCTCTCAGTGACACCATAAGGTGTGTGTCATTGTCCCATGGTATTAAGGAGTGCACTTGTTATGATGAGCACTGGGTGTTGTATGTAAGTGATGAATCACTAAATTCTCCTCCTGAAACCCATATTACACTATATGTTAACTAAAATTTAAATTAAACTTGAAACAAAAAATAAAATAAATTATAAAATAAAACGGGAATGAAAAACATCATCCCTTTAAAAAAAAAGGGGGGGGGGACTAAAACACCAGTTTTCATCCAAAAGAGGTTGGATGAAATCAGTTCTGCCCCTGACCAAGTGATATTTGGCAATTTCTGGAGGCATTTTTGGTTGTCACAACTAAGGATGGGGGTAGGGGGTAGGGGATGCTGCTAAGTATCCTGCAGTGCCCAGGGCAGTCCCCACTATGACAAATAATAATTTGGTTGAAAATAGTCAATTGTGTCAAGGTTAAGAAACTCTGGACTAAACTAAGTGCTTCTCAGAGTCATCTTCAAAGTCAAAAAAACTTTTAACAGCTTTATTGAAGTATGACCAACAAATAAAAATTGCATATGTATTATATGTATACATGGTGAAATGATCATCACGATCAGTCTCATTAACATATCCATCACCCCACACTTAGCTACCATTTTCTTCTTTTTTTGTATGTGGTGAGAACACTTAAGATATACCCTCTTTGAAAATTACCAGTATACAGTATAATAGTTAATTATAGTCGCCATGCTATGCATTAGATATCCAGAACTTATTCATCTTGCATAACTAAAAGCTTGCATCCTTTGATCAACATCTCCTCCACGTCCCCCTTCTCCCAGTCCCTGGCAACTACCCTTCTACTCTCTGCTTCTATGAGTTTGTGAAGCCAAAAATTCTTGAGCAAATCACAGGAGGAAATACAAGATGTTGAGAGTGGTTTTTCAATCCATCCTTCTTTCCATGTAGGGTGAGACCCCAGAGTCCCATCATAAATACGTCTACCTCAAACTCCAGGACCTCTGGATAATGCACAGTTTTCTCCATTAGGTCTAAATGTAGTGGTTCATGGTCTTGTGGTCAGCAAACCAAACAGTAAATTATCTGCCCCATACACATCAAATAAACAGTGATGGGATTCAAACAAGAGAGTGGGGATTTAAAAACCCCCATTATGAAATGAGAAGAGTTGACACAGATCAGCCCATGGTCATTAGCAAATGACAAATCCTTCTGTGCAGAATATTAAAGAATTCTTTCTCTGGGAATAGAATAAGCTCCTTTTCTTCAAGGAAAATTTGCGTTGTTGTTTAAGGGCACATACAACTTTTAGATAAATCAGGCTTGGAGATGTAATACACAGTACAGTAATGACAGAAAACAAAACTATACTATAAATATCAAACTTGCTAAGAGAATAAATCTTCACTGTTCTCACCACTAGAAGAAATGATAACTTTGTGATGTGACAGTGATTAGCCAATGTGAATTGGTTAGCCAATCACATTGCAACATAAATATATCAAACCAATATATGTCAATTATATCTCAATTTTTAATGGTAAAAAGAAAAACTCAGGAATAAATTTGAGAGCTGAGAATTTTTTTTAACTTACAAGAGAATCTCACCTTCAGAGAATCAACTTGTTCAGTATTCTAATTGGTGGGAGAAAATAGCAGTTCTTCAGTGTGGTTATATGTAGGGATCAGCATTGCAAAAATTTCAGCAATATACAGTTTTCTTTTAAGGAGTCAGCAACATATGGTTGTATTAGTTATCTTTGCTATGTAACAAATTACCCCAAAAATCAGTGGCTTGAAATAACATTATCCCTCAGTCTTCTGTCATAGGGTCTCTCACAAAGCTGAATGCAAGATGTCAGCTGGGGCTCTGGTCTCATCTGAAAGCTCTCCTGGGGGAGGCTCCGCTTCCAGACTTACTCACCAGGTTATGACAAGATTCAGTTCCTCACAGGCTGTTGGCCACATGGGCCTTTCCAATATAGCAACTTACATCCTCAGAGTGTGAAAAATAAGGCAAATGAGACAAGTCAGAGACAGCAAAAGTCACAGTCTTTTTGTAACCTGATCTCAGAAGTGACATCCCATCACTTTCACCATATTCTATTCATTAAAAGTCACTAGGTCCAGCCCAAACTGAAGGTGAGCAGGTTACACAAGGAAGTGACTACCAGGAGGTGAGGATTCTTGCCAGCAATGTCAGAAGCTGCCTACCACAGGGCCCAATATTTCATCCATTTGAGGATTGTTAAGCAAAACTATGAAACAGTTTAGGAAAAGACAAGGTGCAATTCTGGGGTGGTTTTCTCAGGATGCAAGGCATTTTTCTGACTATGACATGATGTGCATATTTAGCCATGATGGAAATTTGGATAAGCTACAGACAGATTGGAAGTTCCACTTTCCCGCTTCGCTCTTTTCTTTTGGAGAAATTTCTTTGTCCACTGTCCTCCATGATTTCTTGCTTTGCCTCAATAAGGGTCTTTCTTGTTCATTTTTCTCTAAAAATACATTTTAGGTGGACATAAGAAGTGGACCTTGAGGAAGGAGGGTGCAGATCTCAAAGTTTACTTCCTGCCAGTATCAACTTAGAGCCAGAGGTGTTTTGGGATTTGAACAATCATAGGCTTTTTGACAGAAGCCACACTTGTAATTTTTTCAATATTTGGATTTTACCAAAAAGTTAGTAGACTTTCAGTCTATTGATTTTTGGTCAGTTCTATCTGTGATAAATAACCATAACCAACAAGTTCATCCAAATATACTTAATACGCCTAAAAATTCTAGATGGCCTCTCTTTCTCTCTCTTTCTCTCTCCCTCTCTCACAGCAAACTCTCCTTCAGCAGAGCTTTCTCTCTTACATCCCCAATGTTGGCAACAATCACCACCATCTAGCTCCAAAACATTTTATCACCCCAAAATAAAACCGCATGCCCATTAAGCAGTCACTCCCATCCCCCTCCTCCAGCCCCTGGCAACCAAAAATCTACTTTCTCTTTCTATGGGCTTGCCTATTCTGGACATTTCATGTAAAAGAAATCATACAATATGAGACCTCCTGTGTCTGGCTTCTTTCGCTCAGCATGTTTTCTCCTTCTCTTTCTGCTTACACACTGGCTGACCATTCTGAGTCTGTCTTTCGTTTTTACAGGACTGTGCTGACGACAGCAAGAAGCAGTCAACACCCTCCAACATTCTAAATTTTTTAAACCACTTCCTCTAGAGCTACAGGCTCTGCCCACACTGTAATTAACAGCCTTATCAAGTTTTATCATAGCAAAACATGAGTTACCAGCTTTCCAGCATGTACCCATGTGTCCTCACCACTTCTTGCTAAGCCAGATTGTCTCATTGTGGCACTGCTGACATTTGAGCCAGATCATTCTGTGCATTATGGGGCTACCCTATGTATTATAGGATATATAGCAGCAACCTTGGCTCAGTAGATGCCAGTAACATCTCCCCCCAACTCTAGACAACCTAAAATGTTTCCAGACTTTGCCAAATGTCTTGGGGGAAGGGGTAGAATTGCAGAATCATCCCCGATTGAAAATCACTACACTAAGCCAATGTCATATATTTGCAGTTCTGGCACTAAATTTGCAGTCTCTTGGTACTAGATTCCATGTTTGTTATGATATAGATGTTATTTTTAAACCACATAAGCCCAGTAAATCAGAATAGCAAGGTAAAATTCCAGGTAGACACTCTAGCCTGGAGTAAGGATGGGAGCTTCATGATTATCTTGCTAAAGCTTTCACCTTGTATTCCACCTTGTGGCCCTCCTCACACCTGTGGCCAGCAGACATAAAAAGAGGGAAGAAGGAAAGGGCATGCTTCTCCCCTTTAAGGGCATGACCTAAAAGTTGTACATACAAGTTCTGTTCATTCATAGTGGCCACTACTTACTCATACGGCCACCCTTAGCTTCAAAGGAGCCTCGGAGATGTAATCTGTTCTTGATGATCATATAGCCAGCTCAAGTTTATATTACTCCACAATCAGATGGGGTATGGATTTAGGGGGAAACTTGAAGTTTTTGTGACACTCTCCAGCCATCAACAAAGGTTTGCTTGAGGCTGAAGCTCTTGAATGAATGCTTGAAAGATGGAATAAACAGTTGGGTGATCAGAATAACCATGGTTGGAATAGGGGCAAGCATCTCAGTCCTCACAAAGTTGTTAGTCCATGGAATTCTGTGGAGCATGGTGAAGAACTTTCTAGAACCCGGAAGGAGATGAAAGGCAAAGGGGCCAATCACTTCATTTTATAAGTAGAGATGCTGAGACCCAGAAAGGAGAAGCAATTCAATTTAGGTCTCAAACTGTGCTTGTAGCAGGTTAGGGCTAGAGTTGAGGTTCCCCAAATCCTTGCTGAGAGCTCTCTTCAAAACCTCATTCATTCTGTAAGCTGTGGTCTGAAGAATTAAACCATGAGGCTGTGGTTTCGACATGTACAAAGCAGGACACCACTAGATCCTTGAGAAGGAGAATCTGAGCTGAGGATGGGTTGGAAGGTTATGGAGAATACAGAGAGGCTAGGTGTGGCTATAGAACAATATTTTGGCTAATGAAATGTAAGTACAAATGACATGTGCAATATCCCTCATTCCCTAAAAGGAAAGGAAGACACTCTCCCCTTCACCTTTCCTCTTTCCTGCAAACTGGAATGTAGGATGTGATGATGGGAGCTGGAGCAGCCACTTGGGGCCACAAGATGAAAGCTGCATATTGAGGGAAGCCTAGCAACAAAATAGAGTGAGTTTGGTTCCCTGATTGCTGAGTTTCTGTTCCAGCTCTGAACCATCGACTTCTATTTTTTACCTGAACAACAAAAAAAAAATGACCTTTTATTTCTTAAGCCAGTTATAACACCCATACTTTTTTCTAAATAATATATTTTTTAAAAAAATATATGATTCCATGGGATGCCTGGGTGGCTCAGCCCGTTAAGCATCTGCCTTCAGCTCAGGTCATGATCCCAGGGTCCTGGGATGGAGTCGCACATCAGGCTCCTTGCTCAGCGGGGAACCTGCTTCTCCCTCTGCCTGCCACTCCCCCTGCTTGTGCTCTCTCTCTCTCTCTCTCTCTCTGACAAATAAAATCTTTTTTAAAAAAAGATATATGATTCCTTTTGGTTCCTACTTCGTGCCAGAATGAGAAGTGCAGGGCCCCCTATGTCTCTTTCTTCCAGAGACATAACCATCCACCACTGAGCAGCTACCTGCTCCCACCTCCCCCAGTTCATCACCTGAGTTGCTTACCAACTCAACCCTTAACATGTCCCTGCAAATCATCCTATCTCTAGTTGGTGAGAACTAGCATGGGACTTAATGATCCCTGTTTTCTGGGGTAAGCTCTGAGTGTCAGGTAGCCTGGAAATAGTAGACCCATCTTGCTCTGAGAAGCCCCTGAATAATTCTCCAGCCTTACCCTTCTTCCTTTTATGCTGCAAAAAGTAGTAAAGAACATGGACACTGGAGTCAGATATCAGTTCAAACCCTGGAGCAGCCAAGTATTCACTAAGAAACCTTGGCCAACTTATTTAACCTCTCCATGCCTATTTCCCCAACATACGAAACTAGTCAGAGTAATAGTTCTTACTTCACAGGGCTATGAGAATTCAATGAGACGATGTATTTAAAGTGCTTAGGATAGTGCCTGGCACACAGTTAGCACTCCATAAAACAGGACAAATTTTGATCTGCATAATCAGAAGTGAAATAAAGGAGAGGAGCAGGGCACCTGGGTGGCTCAGTTAAACATCTGACTCTTGATTTCTGCTAAGGTCATGATCTCAGGGTCATGAGATCCAGCCCCATAGCAGGCTCCACGCTGAGTATGAAGCCTGCTTGGGATTCTCTCCCTCTCTCTCCCTCTGTTCCTCCCCACCCACTCATGCTCCCTCTCTCTTTAAAAAAAAGAGAGAGAGAGAGGAGCAAGGTGTAATGTGTGCATAAAACTAAGGGGATCTTACCTACAAGAGAGAAGGCAGGTCAGGAAAGGCTGCCCTAAAGAAGCTGACAATAAAGCTGTCACCTGAAATATGAACAAGAATCAGTCAGGTTTTGGGCGCTTGGGTGGCTCAGTTGGTTAAGCGACTGCCTTCAGCTCAGGTCATGATCCTGGAGTCCCTGGATCAAGTCCCGCATCGGGCTCCCTGCTCGGCAGGGAGTCTGCTTCTCCCTCTGACCCTCCTCCCTCTCATGCTCTCTGTCTCTCATTCTCTCTGTCTCAAATAAATAAATAAAATCTTTAAAAAATAAAAAAAAAAAAGAATCAGTCAGGTTTTAAAAAGGAGAGTAGGAAAGAATGTTTAAGAAAAATGAACAGCCTGAGCAAAGGTCCTGGGGCAAAAAAGAAAGTATATGAAATAACAAGTGTTGGCAAGGATGTCGAGAAAGGGGAACCCTCATGTACTGTTGGTGGAAATAAAATTTGGTGCAGCCACTATGGAGAACAGTACAGAAGTTCCTCAAAAAATAAAAATACAACTACCATACAATCCAGCAATTCCACTTCTAGGTATTTATATGAAGGAAATGAAAATAATAATTAAAAAAAAAAAGATACATGTGCCCCTACATTCATTGCAACACTATTTACAATAGCCACGATACGGGAAGCAATCTAAGTGTCCATCGGTAAATGGATAAAGAAAATGTGGTATATACACATACACACAATGGAATATTACTCAGCCATAAAAAAAGAATGAAATCTTGCTATTTGTGACAATATGTATGAACCTAGAAGGTATTATCCTAAGGGAAATTAATCAGACAGAGAAAGACAAGCACTGTATGATTTCACTTATGTGTGGAATCTAAAAAACAAAACAAATGAACAAACAAAACAAAATAGAAACAGACTCATAAATGCAGATAACAAACTGTGATTGCCAGTGGGGAAAGGGATGAGGGACGTGGGTGAAACAGGTGAAGGGGATTAAGATAAGTAAGTCCGAAGGACGTAATGTAAGGAAGATAGGGAAAATAGTCAATAATATTGTAATAACTGTGTAGTGACAGATGGTTAACTAAACCTCTCATAGTGGTTATTTCCTAATGTATAAAAATATCAAATCACTACACGCTACACCTGGAACTAATATCATATTGTATATCAAAAAAATTAGACTTCAAGACAAGTTTACCAACAAAGATCTGACATTTTATGAGACAGAGAGAGAAGAAAGGAGGGAGGGAGGGAGCGATGGAGGGAGTAAGAAAATGGCACATTTGGGAAGCTGAAAAATATTTTTAGGATGGTGGTGGATGGGGCTGGAGAAGTGGCCAGGGACCCAATGTGGCAGATCAGATTCTGATTTGGATGTGGTTCAAATGCCTCCTCCCTTGTACGAATTTAGTGTAGGACCTCCCTCTTCTGCATGTGCCTTATTGTTTTCCTCACATGCTCTCTGTTGGAAAGTTCCTTTCTTCCATTAAAGAGGGCACGCGTGGTGATGAGCCTGGGTGTTATATGCAACTAATGAATCATTGAACATTACATCAAAAACTAATGATGTATTATAGGCTGGCTAGTTGAACATAATTTAAAAATTAAAAAATAAAATAAAGAATCTCATTAGCAGCTAAAATTAGCAACACAAGAAACAATAGGTGTTGGTGAGGATGCAGAGAAAGGGGAACGCTCTTACACTTTTGGTGGGAATGCAAGCTGGTGCAGCCACTCTGGAAAATAGTATGGAGGTCTCTCAAAAAGTTAAAAATAGAGCTACCCTATGACCCAGGAATTGTACTACTAGGTATTTACCCAAAGGATACAAAAATACAGATTCAAAGGGATACAGGCACCCTAATGTTCATAGCAGCATTATAAAAAATAGACAAACTAGGGACGCCTGGGTGGCTCAGTCGGTTAAGCGTCTGCCTTCAGCTCAGGTCATGATCCCGGAGTCCTGGGATCGAGTCCCACATCGGGCTCCCTGCTCCGCGGGGAGCCTGCTTCTCCCTCTGCCTCTGCCTCTCTCTCTATCTCTCATGAATGAATGAATGAATGAATGAATGAATGAATGAATGAATGAATAAATAAATAAATAATAAATAAATAAATAAATAAATAGACAAACTATGGAGAGAGCCCAAATGTCCATTGACTGATGAATGGATAAAGAAGATGTGGTATATATATCATATATGTATGTGTGTGTGTGTATACAATGAAATATTACTCAGCCATCAAAAAGAATGAAATCTTGCCATTTGCAACGACATGGATGGAACTAGAGGGTATATGCTAAGTGAAATAAGTCAGTCAGAGAATGACAAATACCTATGATCTCATTCATATGTGGAATTTAAGAAAGAAACAGATGAACATATGGGAAGGGCGAAAAGAAAAAGGAGAGAAGGAAACAAACCACAAGAGACTTTTAACAATAGAAAACAAACTGAGGGTTACTGGAGAGGAGGCAGGTGGGGAGTGGGCTGGATGGATGATGGGTATTAGGAGGGCACTTGTTATGATGACCACTAGGTGTTGTATGTAAGTGAAGAATCACTGAATTCTACTCCAGAAACCAATATTGCAATGTATGTTAAATAAATAAAATTTAAATTTAAAAAAAAAGAATCTCATTAGCACTGATGAAAAATTCTGCAATCCATCAGTATACTTGAGGGCTCAAGTACTGTCGGGATCAGCAGTCCTGAGGACCCAATCTTTATCAACAGACTTCTAAAGAGGTTCACTGCCTCCAGGACACTTACAAAGCACCTGGTCTAATGCTTTATGAATTGGGAAAAGACTCCTCTGGGTTTGCTTTGAGTGATCTTGGAGGAACTGATCTTATGCTAAGACCAAGTGTTCTCATTGATTCTCTACCCAAGCCACTCTTTCTCACTCCCCACACTCCATCTCACACCTCTCCCCAGAAGACACCCACTCAAGCACGTCCCTTCCTCAGGGAAGCCTTTCCAGATTCCTTAGTAGTCCTGGTTGGCCTCAAGTTCTCCTAGAACCATATACTACTCTCCTTCAGCATGCTTATCTTAATGAATCATATATTCATTAGTGTGATTGGTTTCCAGGTATCCCCCGCTTTTCAAAAGTTCACGTTATACCATCTCACTCTTAGGAAAGACCTACATCAGTACCTGTTTTTCTAACTAAAGGGAATTTGAAGATTTCTGCTTTTATGAAAAAAGGGTGAAAAGTGAAAATAGCATTCAGCATTTGTTTTGTGAGGAGTGGTTACGGAGGCAGCACACACCCCAAGCGGCGAGAGTGTCCCCACCAAGCTCCTTCCCCAGGACTGCTCTCAGCATCTCTGCATCCAGCCACCAGAGCTTTGCACCACGTCTGTGAGCATCTGTGCCTTATCTCAATTTATTGTGTGCATGCATTAGCAAGACATGCCCTAAGGTATCAGAAAAGCCTAAGAGAGGTTATTTGGGGGGTCCTAAGAACACTCAAAAATTTTTCCATACAAATTAATAGTAACTGCTTCTTCATTGTATGCCTTTTGGGCTCAAGAAAGGTTTCATAGGCGTGCTCCACTTCGGGAGAGTGGGAGACACCTGCTAATGACTGTCTCCGCTGAGTAAATGTAAAGTCAGCACAGCATGGACAGTATCTCAATTTTCTCCATTATATTCACCATGCTTGACATAGTAGACAGTTAATAAATGCAGCGGGAAGGAGAGAAGGAAGGGAGTGAGGGGAGGAGGGAAATAAGGAAGTCCTACCTAAAAATGCCCCACCCCCGGTGTGGGAGGAAAAAAAAACACTTTCTGTGTAACACCATTAAGCCTTCCTCCAGCTGGAAAGGCTCCACGTCTTGTGAATCTCAAGGGGGAATCTGTTGGTGAGATTCAAGATGTCTTATCAATTAATATGTAGCTGACCGCATCAGGACCTCAGCTCTGTGAGAAATGGCTCTGTGAGGGCAATCCTATCGTAATCCCTCTTCCAACAGTAGATTTCCACGTACTTGCTGGGATTCTCTCTCACTCATTCCTTCCCAGGTCTTTCCTCACCCATTTCTGAACACAAAAACATGTTTGTTCTCTCCATGGCAAGAGTATCCACAACTGCAAATTCTGCTTGTTCACAGCAGTAATACATTATAATTATTCTTTTATCTGCATCTCGTGCCTTATCAATAACACAACTTATAGCCGGGGCGCCTGGGTGGCTCAGTTGGTTAAGCGACTGCCTTCGGCTCAGGTCATGATCCTGGAGTCCCGGGATCGAGTCCCATATCGGGCTCCTTGCTCAGCAGGGGGTCTGCTTCTCCCTCTGACCCTCCCCCCTCTCATGTGCTCTCTCTCTCATTCTCTCTCTCAAATAAATAAATAAAATCTTAAAAAAAAAACACACAACTTATAGCCATCATTAATTGCTATTAAGTCATTGCATCCCACAGTAGTGTGAACCAGGTCTCTTCCCAGCAGACTTGGCTCAGCCCATTGATAGTATTGATTTGTGGCCACCTCCTTCCCCTCTCCTTTGCTCCATCCTCATTATGAAAGAGACATACAGTGCACACATCATGAAGCTTCCAAAACACCAACTGGCTGACCGGAGTCAATCTCCTCGTGTACAGTGAAAGGCAGGTGTCCCGGAGTGTGTCAGAGGCTTGTGCAGGTCTCACACCAGCTAGTGGAGATCAGTTAGGAATATGCAGCCACTATCCAGGTCCTGGATATCAGCCCTCTCAACTAGGAAGTGATATTGGAAAGAAAGAGTTGAATCCAGGAGGTATTCAGGAAGTAAAATTGGGTGTTTTCTAAATAACAGACACTTTTTTAAGTGCTTTGAGTATATTAACTCCTTACAACATTCAAGCAAGATGGACATTACTGTCTCTTTTTTACAGATATGGAAACTGAGAGTCCAAGAGGTTGTATTATCTGTCACTAGGTCAGGCATCCAACAGTCTGATTCTGAAGCCTATGTGTTTTACCATTATGCTATTGTAACTCCGGCTCAATTATCTGCTTGCTATAAAGTGAAGATTGCCCACTTATTTGCAGCCCCTCTACATGCACCCCCTTACACACATACACACTCATACACACATACACCCACATCTACATCAAATTGGCAGGGTTGGGAGCAACTGAGACATGTAGATACCCACGGGGTGGACCAGACCAGAGAAATTGGCCATACACAGCAGGCTCATTTAATCAAGGTCAGAGAGAGAACTGTTCTTGTCACCCTGAACAGTTTGGGCTAGTTCATTTATCCTGCTAAGCTTATGTGATCTTCTCAGGCTGGACTTGGGGAAGTAGTCAAGCCCTTCTTTGATTTCTTTTTCATTGATCTGACCTGAATCATGAAGGAAGGAAAATAAGAGGCCTCAGAAGTCTGAGAGAGCTGCCTTCAAGTCCAACTTACTCAACTTTTCTAAGCCTCAGTTTTCTCCATGCAATTTCAAAGTTGTCAGGATTGGGGTTCCCATTCTGCAAATGCTCCAAGTGGGTGCCTGAGAAATGACAGCTGCACATCTGTGCTCCCCATTGTATTACAAGCTCCGTGACTCACAAAACTTTGATACGTTCGGGGAGGGAAGGAGTGCTTGGAGCACATGGGCGTCTTCCCAGACTGTGGCCAACAAAATCCTGCATGATGAGATGCCAGTCTTAACGTGTCGGGTGCTCTGGGGTTGTTTACCCCTTGAGGGAGGCTGTGATGACAAGAAGTTTCCAAGTCTTTGAGCAACACCACCTTCTTTCAACACCAGGAGATCTCACAGCTGAGCCCTGACACAAGCAAAGGGGGACCCAGAGGTCAGGACCTGAGGTTCAAATGGAACCGTGGGCTAGTTGAGAATAAAGGGTTGCTAGAGGAGGGGGGATGGGAGATGGGGCAATTGGGTGACGGGCATTAAGGAGGGCACTTGATGTAATGAGCACTGGGTATTATATGGAAGTGCTGAATCACTATGTCATACACCTGAAACTAATATTACACTGTATGCTAACTAACTGGAATTTAAATGAAAACAAAAATAAAAATAAATTGGGGTGCCTGGCTGGCTCCATCGATTAAGCATCCAACTCTTGGTTTCAGCTCAGGTCATGATCTTAGGGTGGTGAGAATGAGCCCCTGGTTGGGTTCTGTGCTCAGCAGGGAGTCTGCTTGCGATGCTTTCTCTCCCTCTCCCACTACCCCTCTCCCTGCTCATGCTATAAATAAATAAATAAATAAATAAATAAATAAATAAATAAATAAATAAATAAATAAATAAAATCTTTAAAAATAAATAAAATAAAAATAAAAGACCCGGAGGATGGGGGACCAAGAATAAAGGCACCAAGCAAGGAAAGGGCTCTATTGCTATAAAAATGGATTCATGCATGTGCCCAGGGATGAGCACTTTTTGGGTACATGGCCATTCTCTTGGTGTGTGTAGAGGCAGGATGTTGCCACTATGCCTGTGAACTCACAGGAAAATGATGCCCAGGAAGCATGTGCAGGTTCAGTGAAGGATCTCCCCTCACTTTTTGCAAAACAGTCCAAGAAACTGAGCAGTGTGAGGACTGGGCACCTCACCCACATTGACCTGAGAAATATGTCCATTTCAGGTCTGGGATGTCATTGTTCATTGTGATTATGAATCATATCAACCTATATCTGAACATCAATCTTTGATCGATTGAAATGCAATATGGTATAAGGTGGTGGTTTGCAAGCTTCGCTACATGTCATGGTCATCTGGGGCTTTTAAAAATCCTGTGACACCATACACTGTGTGCCTTTTTGTGTCTGGCTCTTTTCACTTGAGGGTAATGCATTCAAAGTCTATCCATCCTGTAGCAAATACAGAGCTTCATTGCTTTTTATGTCTGAATAATAACCTGTTGTATGGATATATCACATATTGTTTATGCAATCATCCATCGATGGACATTTGGGTTACTTCCACCTTTTGGCCATTATGAATAAGAATAGGCAGATTTACAGGGACAGAATTAATTCAGAGTAATAGTTGCAAGGGCTGGGAGAAAGGGAGAATGAACTGCTTAATTGGTAGGGGATTTCGATTTGGGGTGATGAAAATGTTCTAGAATTAGAAGTGATGGTTGCACAACATTCTAAATGTATTCAATGCTACTGAATTATATCTTTTAAAATGCTTACAATAAAAAAATTTATGAAATTAATAACCTATAACCCTGCTGCAAAAAAAAATACTTTATTTTTTTAAGTAGGCTCTACTCCCAGCGTGGAGCCCAATGCAGGACTTGAACTCAGTACCCCAAGATGAAGACCTGAGCTGAGATCAAGAGTTGGACACTTAACCAACAGAGCTACCCAGGCGCCCCAAGATTTTAAATAAAAATAAAATGGTTACAATGATAAATTTTATGATGTATGTGTCCTGGGCCCCACTAAATCAGCTGTCTGGGGATGGGAGCCAGGCATTTGTATTTTTAACACCTGCTCAGTGACTCCAATGTGCAGCCATGCCGGAGAAGCAGGAGTATAAGGGAAGGAGGAAGGGGCCATGTGAATAAATCACATCCACTTCCCATGACTGGCTCGAGTGTCCTCTCCTCCAAGACCCACCCTGACCATCCTGTCCCCATGTGTAGTCCTTCTCGGTCACCCTACCGGATCTACTTCCATTTTAAACATGGGTCACCATCCAAGTTATCTTGTTTATTAATTTGTTCAGTTATTATCTGTCCCTTCACACAAACCAATGGTTTTCAACCTGGGTTCCTTTTCAAAAATATCAATGTCAAGGGGCGCCTGGGTGGCTCAGTAGGTTAAGCGTCTGACTCTTGATTTTGGCTTAGGTCATGATCTCAGGGTGGTGAGATCGAGCCCCATGTCTGGCTCCACACCCAGCTTAAGATTCTCTCTCTCCCTCTCCCTCTGTGCCCCCATCCCCGTGAGGCGTGTGTGCATGTATGTGTGTGGGTGCTCTCTCTCTCTCTCAAAAAAAAAAAAAAAAAAAAAGCCCAATGTCAAGACCCCGCCTTGATCATTTAAATCAGAATCTTCTGGAGGAGGACTCAGGCATCTATATTTTTAAGAGCTTCCCAAGTAATTTCAGGATGCAGCCATGGCGAATTGTTGCCCTGGTATGTAAGCCCCTGAAGACCGTGTATCCAGAGCTCCAAAAACAGGTTCAGACCCAGTGCCTGCCCACTGGTGAGGTGACTCCTGGTCACTTTCCAAAAGTTGTTTGATTTCTTCCTTGGAACAGTTCTCCAAGTAGGTGTTAACAAGTGAGGCAATTCCAGCCCAGACAGGTTATGATTTGCCTGCCACACAACCAGAATGGGAATGCAGTGTGGGGACAGCTCAGCCCCACCATGGGCCAGGTCAGGGGTCTCCTCGGGGCTCCCACAGCCTGCTGTAACCCCATCTTGCCACTGGTCACCCTAAACTCTGTCTACAGGCTCTCTAAATTCCCCATGAGAGCTCCATGCAGACAGCTCACCATCATAAAATAAAACAGTATCATCAATTAGACCACTATTAAATTAGTAAATATAAATACAATTCATCAATTTAATTAAATGATTAATTAACTAACAGTTACACCCAGCCCATGGTGACTCACCCTTTCCTCCTTACCATTCTGATTCACAGTCCACAAAGATTTCTTGAACACCTACTCTTGAGCCCCCACCCCAAATCTTGTAGTGGATGTTTTCATACTATGGTCTTGATGAGGGAGGTGGTATTATTCCCAGCTTATACTGTAGGGTTATGGAACATGAGGGTCAATTCTGACAATGCCAGGCACTCTCTCCCAATTCACAGAAATTTATTGAACATTTCCATGAGCCATGCTGGGTGCTGAGTAAAAACTACATGTGTGGCTCACTATCTTATCAGCTAGCTGTCCCCTGGGGAGGGCAGACATCAAATTGGCATCATTTATAAAAGCAATGTGAATGCCCAGGAGAAGTGGAGGGAGCCCTGGAAATTGGGATCCCAGGGAGGGTTCAGAGATGGCCTCCTACAGAAACTTCATTTTACCTGACAGTCAATTGATCTTTTAACAACCAAAAGAAGTGGTTATCACTCCCCAACTGAGAATTCCTCAATGGCTCCCTATCTGATAGGGGACCAACTCATTTCACAAGTTTTTTAGAACTAAAATCCTCACATCGGGGGCACCTGGGTGGCTCAGTCGTTGGGCCTCTGCCTTCGGCTTGGGTCGTGGTCCAGGGGTCCTAGAATCGAGCCCTGCTCGGCGGGAATCCTGCTTCTCCCTCTCCCACTCACCCTGCTTGTGTTCCTTCTCTCACTTTGCCTCTGTCAAATAAATAAATAAAATCTTTAAAAAAATAAAATAGGGCGCCTGGGTGGCTCAGTTGGTTAAGCGACTGCCTTCGGCTCAGGTCATGACCCCAGGGTCCTGGGATCGAGCCCCGCATCGGGCTCCCTGCTCTGCGGGGAGCCTGCTTCTCCCTCTCCCACTCCCCCGCTTGTGTTCCCTCTCTCGCTGTGTCTCTCTCTGTCAAATAAATGAATAAAATCTTTAAAAATAAATAAATAAATAAAATAAAATAAAATCCCCCACATCCCAGAAAACCCATAAGTCCTGATCAAACAAGGATGATCGGTCTCCCCACAACCCAAAAAAATCCAGACTCTCTAGAGTGGAATTCAAGCCCATTCATTATCCCATCCCTCTCTGGACTTACCACCTGGACTCACTTCTCACCACCACCATCCTTTACAGTTGATTCTCCAGCCACATGGGAGCAGGCATGGTACCTTGAAGCCAAGTCCTCTCCTTCACCTCCACTATTGCCCATGCTGGGTTCCCTCTGCCTGGGCTGCTTCTTCCATATGCCCACCTTAGAAAGCACATATTCGTTCCTCAGGTCTTGGATGAAATGCCAGCTCCTCTGGGAAGCCAACCTGCAACCCTATAACCTCTAGGCATGCATCCCTTCATGGAGTCTTTACATGAGGTTGTTTTCTTCTGGATAACTAATTGTTGGATAACTCTGATTAATATAATTAATTTCACTAGTTGATTAATTAACTCAGAGTTCCTAAGGCCCATAGTGACACATCCTTCTTTCACACACTGACACTGTGTAAATATATATCTCATCAGAGAAGCCAGGACCTTCTTAAGTCTTGTCGTTGGTGTACTGAAGGAACCATCTCTGCCACTCCTCATTTCAGGAAACAACTGGACATCCCAGAGCATTCATCCATCCATCTCTCCCTTCTTATGCACCTACCTAACTCTGAGTGACATGTCCAAACATGGACCCACCCCCAGGACTGGATCTACCTGCTTCCTTGAAGAAGGGGTGCCTCAGGAAATATCCTTTTCAATTCTGGCCATATGAGCTGGATCCTCCTTTTTTTCCTTCTTCAGTTTTTTATTTAAATTCTAGTTACTTAAGCTTCCTTTCCAACCAGGGCCTGGCCAAATGGCTCCTGTGAAGAAGGGTGGCAAGAAGAAGAAAGGCCATTCTGCCATCAACAAGGTAGTGACCAGAGAATACACCATCAACATTCACAAGCGCATCCATGGAGTGGGTTTCAAGAAGCGTGCCCCTCAGGCACTCAAAGAGATCTGGAAATTTGCTATGAAGGAGATGGGAACTCCAGATGTGCACATTGACACCAGGCTCAACAAAGCTGTCTGGGCCAAAGGAATAAGGCATGTTCCATACCGTATCCATGTGCAGTTGTCCAGAAAACGTAACGAGGATGATTCACCAAACAAGCTCTACACACTGGTTACCTATGAACCTATCAGCACTCTCAAAAATCTACAGACAGTTAATGTAGATGAGAACTAATCGCTGATTGTCAAATAAAGGTATAAAAATAAATAAATAAATAAATAAGTAAGTAAATTCTAGTTAGTTAACATATAGTGGAATACTGGTTTCAGAAGCAGAATTTAGTGATTCATCACTTACATATAACACCCAGTGCTCACCACAAGGGCCCTCCTTAATGTCCATCACCCTTTTAGCCCATCCCCCACCCACCTCCCCTCCAGGAAGCCTCAGTTTATTCTCTATCATTAAAAGTCTCTTATGGCTTGCTTCCCTCTCTTGCTTTTTTCTCCTTCTCCTATGTTCATCTGTTTTGTTTCTTAAATCCACATATGAGTGAAATCATATGGTATTTTTCTTTCTCTGGCTGACTTATTTCCTTTAGCATAATACACTCTAGCTCCATCCATGTCATTGCAAATGGCAAGATTTCATTTTTTTTTTTGATGGCTGAATAATATTCTGTTGTATATGTATACCACAACTTCTTTTTTTTATTTTATTTTATTATGTTATGTTAGTCACCATACAATACACCATTAGTTTTTGATGTAGTGATCCATGATTCATTGTTTTCTTATAACACACAGTGCTCCATGCAGTATGTGCCCTCCTTAATACCCATCACTGGGCTAACCCATCCCCACACCCCCCTCCCCTCTAAAACCCTCAGTTTGTTTCTCGGAGTCCATAGTCTCTCATAGTTCGTCTTCCCCTCTGATTTCCCCCCCTTCATTTTTCCCTTCCTTCTCCTAATGTCCTCCATGTTATTCCTATGTTCCACAAATAAGTGAAACCATATAATATTTGACTTTCTCTGCTTGACTTAGTTCACTTAGCATAATCTCCTCCAGTCCCATCCATATTGATGTAAAAGTTGGGTATTTATCCTTTCTGATGGCTAAGTAATATTCCATTGTATATATGGACCACATCTTCTTTATCCATTCATCTGTTGAAGGGCATCTCAGCTCTTTCTACAGTTTGGCTATTGCAGACATTGCTGCTATGAACATTGGGGTGCATATGGCCATTCTTTTCACTACATCTGTGTCTTTGGAGTAAATACCCAGGAGTGCAATTGCTGGGTCATAGGGTAGCTCTATTTTTAATTTTGTGAGGCACCTCCACACTGTTTTCCAAAGTGGCTGTACCAACTTGCATTCCCACCAACAGTGTAAGAGGGTTCCCCTTTCTCCACATCCTCTCCAACATTTGTTGTTTCTTTCCCTGTCAATTTTTGCCACTCTAACTGGTATAAGGTGGTATCTCAATATGGTTTTGATTTGAATTTCCCTGATGGCTAATGATGATGAACATTTTTTCATGTGTCTGTTAGCCATTTGTATGTCTTCTTTGGAGAAGTGTCTGTTCATGTCTTCTGCCCATTTTTTGACTTGATTATTTGTTTTTTGGGTGTTGAGTTTGAGAAGTTCTTTATAGATCTTGGAAATCAGCCCTTTGTCTGTAGTGTCATTTGCAAATATCTTCTCCCATTCTGTGGGTTGCCTCTTTGTTTTGTTGACTGTTTCCTTTGCTGTGCAGAAGCTTTTTATCTTGACGAAGTCCCAAAAGTCCATTTTTGCTTTTGTTTCACTAGCTTTTGGAGATGTATCTTGAAAGAAGTTGCTGCGGCTGATGTCAAAGAGGTTACTGCCTATGTTCTCTTCTAGGATTTTGATGGATTCCTGTCTCACATCCTGTCTTTCATCCACTTTGAGTTTATCTTTGTGAATGGTGTTAGAGAATAGTCGAGTTTCATTCTCTGCATGTGGCTGTCCAATTTTCCCGGCACCATTTATTGAAGAGACTGTCTTTTTTCCATTGCATATTTTTTCCTGCTTTTTGAAGATTAGTTGACCATAATGTTGAGGGTCCATATCTGGGCTCTCTATTCTGTTCCATTGGTCTATATGTCTGTTTTGTGCCAGTACCATGCTGTCTTGGTGATCACTTTGTAATATAGCTTGAAATGAGACATGATGCTCCCAGCTTTGTTTTTCTTTTACAACATTTCCTTGGTGATTCGGGGTCTTTTCTGATTCCATGCAAATTTTAGAATTGTTTGTTCCAGCACTTTGAAAAATGTCATTGGAATTTTGATCAGGATGGCGTTGAAGGTATAGATTGCTCTGGGTAGCATAGACATTTTAACAATGTTTATTCTTCTGATCCATGAGGATGGAATGTTTTTCCATCTTTTTGTGTCTTCTTCAATGTCTTTCATGAGTGTTCTTATACCACAACTTCTTTATCCATTCATCAGTCAATGGAAATTTGGGGAACTGGACCCTCTTAGGAAGTCTCTCTAAAACACTCAGTGGTGTACTGAAACCAGCTTTTCATAACTCTACATTCAGTGATGCTGTATTGATTACTTGAAATCAGCCACCATGGGAATATTTACATGATGGAAATTGACCAACACTGAAAATCAGGACTTTTTGGCTTTGAGTTGTTTCTTTGCTTGCTTGCTTACTTGTTTGTTTAGAACAAGTCAGTTGTTAAACACTTTCCAGCACATCATTGCAAACACCCACATTCTCAATTCTTTCCCCTAAGATCCAGTCTTCTTTGCTGACTAGACCCTATGAAAGAATGAGATTTCAAGAAGACAGAAGATGGCAGAAGTATAGTTTAGCTAAAATGTTTGGTCTGAGATGAGGATGGGACATTGGATCCTGTTTGATTAGGTCTTTCTCTGGCTTTTATTTCTCTTCCAATGAACAACGTGTGCTTTTTACACCATCACAGAGCAAGGTGACGTCTTCCAGGTCACCTCCGCAGATGATTCCACGTACTCCCATGTGTGTTGTCCTGTCCACTTTTGGAATGGCCAAACCTACCTGGGTCATTGTGAAGAAACATGGGATGGGATGCTTCCCTGCATGTTTTACACAGCCCCCAAGCCCTACCCCTGCACAGAAAGCTCATGATTGGGACATATTCTGTAATTAATATTTATTACAGTGCCAGGGATGAGATCTGTGGATGCTATTGGGACAATGAAGATAAGATTGTAATCTTCACAAAGACTACTGAGTTTTATTTACCAACATTGGCCCGGGATCAGATACAATACCCAATAAATATTTGTTGAATAAATTAAGTGAAGAAGGAGGAGAAACAGGAAGAGGAACAGGGGATGATGGAAAAGAAGAAAACATAGCATCCTTCTATATGCCAAGAAGGAACATTGTTGGGTGTTTTACATACGGGCTATCTCTGAATCTCTCAGCAGTCCTAGAAGGTAGGTCTTCATTTCTTACAAAAGGAAACTGAAGCTTATAGGAATATCTTATATTGTTAATGACTTAGGGATACAGGCACATGCTCATATATTATTTGAGATGGAAAGCAAATCGCTAGAGCCTTTTGAGAAAGTAAATTAGCAGCCAAAATTTAGCAAGATTTTTGACATATTATGCCCTTTAAACCGGTAATTCCACCTGTAGGAACTTCTCCAAAAAAGACTCAATCTTGTGCCTGAAGAGGAATGTACAGGTTGTTCATGTCAAATAGCAAGGTTATCTGCCTTGGCAAGAAAAACACTTGAATGTCCAATCATCAAGGAAATGACTTAAAAAATTACTGTCCGTCTATTCTATGGGATATTGTGCCCTTTATAAAACCAATGATACAACACATGCACTGGAGTAGCTAAAATGAAAAAAAAAAGAAAATACCAAGTGTTGGCTTGGATTTGGAACCCTTAGGGACTGCTGATGGAGGGGTAAAAAGTGATACAACCCTTCGGGAAATGGTTTGGCAATGACTACTGAAGTTATACATATATATTCTCTATTATCCAGCACTTTCACTTATAAATGTATACCTAATAGAAATGTGTACATATGTTTATTAAAAGGCATATACTAGGTGTACATATCTCCATGGCTCATAATCTCAAAGAAAAAAAAAACAGAAACTACCCAAATATCCATTAATAACAAATTGGATAAATAAGCGGAATACTATAAAGCACGCATCTTCAGTGAAAGCAATATTTTACCCTCCCCAGGGGCAAAATTGGCTTGGGGGAAATAAAAAATATACAGATATACATACAATATAGAGATAGAGATAGGTAGATATATGATAGACACATAGATAGATAGACAGTATATCTGTGGTATTAAAGCTCATGAAGGGACAATTAGGAAAAATGTCTAAAATGGCTTCTTGTGAGGAGACAATAATGAAAAAAGATTGAAAAATACTGTTATAAAGCAATAATATTGAGGATCTCCAGCCGCATGCAGAAAAGATTGAATCTCACAGACATAATGTTGGAGTGAATGAAGCCAGATGCAAAAGAGAACATATCATGTGATTCCATTGATATAAAGTCCCAAAAGCAGAAAAAGTTAATCTGTATTGTTCTATATCAAGATAGTGTTTGGGGAAGGCAGGATCAGGGTAGTGACAAAAAAGGAAGCAGGACAAGAAATCCAGGGTGGGGAGCTTTTCCTTGATTGGGTCCTAGTTGCAAGGTTCTAGCGTGTTTAATGTGTGAAAATTCATCGAGTTGCATGCACATTTTTTATTTGTGCTCTTTTCTGCATGTAGGATATTCTTCAATGAAAAAAGAATTTTTTAAGATTTTATTTATTTGACAGAGAGAGAAAGCACACAAGCAGGGGAGCGAAAGGCAGAGGGAGGGGGAGAAGTAGGCTCCCCGCTGAGCAGGGAGCCAAACATGGGGCTTGATCCCAGGATCCCAAGATCATGACCTGAGCCAAAGGCAGATGCTTAACCAACTGAGCCACCGAGGTGACCCTCAATGAAAAATTTTTTAAAAGAAAACAAAAAATGAGTTTGTTCCATATGGAGTGACATGGGAAGATGACTCAGACATATAATTAAGTGAACAAAGCAAGTAACAGAACAATTTGGTGGAAAGAGACAACATACATATAACAAACAGCTCTAAGTATGTATATCAATGCAGAGATGGGGATTTGGAGAAAAACTACCCAGTCTGGTGCCTGCATTATCTTGAAACAAAAAGAAGAATTGGGGGGATGAGAATGTTTCAGGGTTTTTTTCATTTTTGTTATTGTGGTAAGATATGCATAACATAAAATTTACCATTTTAACCATTTTTAAGTGTCCAGTTCAGTGTCATTAAGTACATTCACATGGTTGTGCAGCCGTCACCACCATCCATCACCAGAACTTTTTCATCTGCTGAAAACTGAAACTCTGTCCCCATTAACACTAACTCCCCACTCCCAGTCTCCCAGCCTCTGGTGCACACTATTCTATTTTCTCCCTCTGTGAATCTGGCTACTAAGGATTTCATATAAGTGGAATCAGATAGGGGTGCCTGGGTGGCTCAGTCAGTTAAGTGTCTGCCTTTGGCTCAGGTCATGATCCAAGGGTCCTGGGATCAGTTTTCGCATCTGGCTCCCCGCTCAACGGGGAGCCTGCTGCTCCCTCTGCCTCTGCTGTTCCCCTGCTTGTGCTCTCTCTCTCTCTCTCTGTCAAATAAATAAATAAAGTCTTAAAAAAAATAAGTGGAATCAGACAGTATTTGTCCCTTTTTTTGTCTGGCTTATTTCACTTAGAATAATGTCCTCGAGTTTCATCCATGTTGTAGCCTATGTCAGAATGTCCTTCCTTTTTGAGGCTAAGCAATACTCCATTGCATGGATGCACCACATTTTGTCCATCCATTCATCCACTGGTGAACATTTGAGTTGTTTCCACTTTTTGCCTATTGAGAAAATCTTGCTCTGAACGCTGGTGTTCAAATATCTGTTTGAAACCCTGTTTCAATTATTTTGTGTATATACACGGAACTGGAATTGCTGTATTAAACGGTAAGTCTATGTTTACTTTTTTGAGGAACAACCATACTGTTTTCCACCGTAGCTGCAGCATTTAATTGAATGTTCTGGTTTTGCTGAATACATTTCAGTATTGTTTGAATATTCCACTCCTAGATATAAGCCCAAGAGAAATAAAAACATATAATCACACTAAGATTTATATACATACTAGTGTTTATAGCAACATCACTCATACTAGCCAAAAGGTGAAAACAACCCAAATACCCATTAATGGATGGATGATGGATAAACAAAATGAGGTATATTCATAGAATGGAATATTATTCAGCCATAAAAAGAAATGGCATACTGACACATGCTATAACATGGATGAAACTTAAAAATATTATGCTAAGTGAAAGAAACCAAACACAAAAAAAACACATATCCCGTTTATGTGGGATGTCCAGAACAAGGAGATCTACAGAGACAGAAAACAAGATTAATGGTTACCAAGGGCTGGGAGGTGTGGGTGGGGGAAAGACTGGGGGCAATAACTAAAGGGTACAGAGTTCTTTTTGAGGTGATGAAGATGTTCTCAAATAGGCTGTAGTGATGATTGCACAGCACTGAATATAGTAAAAACCATTGGACTTTACACTTTAAATGGGTGAATTGTATGGTGTGTGAATTATATCTCTTTAAATCTGTTAGCAAAACATAACATAAAGCGAACTGAAATTAAGGCTAAGAAAGAATCGAGGAGGAAGGTGATGAGAAGAGAAGACAGCAGTTGAGTCTGATGATGCAGACAGATCAGACCCACTGGTGCTGAATGGCAACTGTACCAATCATTAGTTGGGTGACCTAGGGCAGTCATTTCACTTCTATGAGTCTCAGTTCCCTCATCTGCAAAGTGGGAGCAACAATGTTGACCTCTTGGGGCTGTTGAATGCTTGACGAAGTAAAAAACAAATGAAGTTGGTATTGTCTGCCTAGTTGAATGGAGAAGGGATGGAAGAGAGCATAATGATGGAAATGATGGACTGATGGTAGTCAGATGGGCTGGACCCGAGGGTTGCTCTTTGGGTGGGCTGACATAAAAGCCCTGGCTGATTTGAATGCTTTGCCTCAGCCTCCTTAGCCAGGGGGTGTTGGTTAAGTTTTGCCATGACTCATTCCATAGGCATCTGGTTCCATCTCCTCACCAAGGCTGTGCCAAGGGTGTGTCCCGCCCACCATGAGGTTTCTTGAGCGACAGAAGACTTGCTGGCAGTAAAGGGTCAGATGGCTGTGCTGCCCAATTTATACACAGCTTTCTCAGGAGAAACACTGTCAGCCCCATCTCCAAGGTCAGCACGTGGACTTGACCCCTCCTCGGTGCCTAGCTCTGTTGGCAGCGAGCAGAGTGGCAAGACTTGGACTGGCTTTAAGGAGCAGCCATTTCTAGAGTCAGTAAGTGATTTGGCAGATACTAGTTCTCTCTCTCTCTCTCTCTCTCTCTCTCTCCTCTGCTTCCTCCCCTCTCCTCTCCTCTCTCCTCCTCTCCTTTTTTCTTCTCTTCTCTCTCTCTTATTCTCTCCCTCTCCCTGCATGAATGAATGCTCTGGCCAGTTTTGGCAGAACTAAAGAAATTTCTATCCATCCAGTCAGCCAGCCAGCCATCCATCCTTCCTTTATTTGTTCATTTGTTTATTATTTGCTTACTCAACAAATCTCCTCAGACACCATGTCTGTGCCCATTCCCACACTGGTGACCCTGATGGAGACAGAGATAAAGAAATTAGGCTTTCAGTCCTAAAAACTGAGCTTCCGGCTCAGCCACTAGAAAAAGAATCAAAAGCACTACGGTCACACAAGTATAAACATGCAGGGCTCTGAGAGTCTGGAGAAGGGAGAGGCGACTTCTAGTAGGCTAACAGGGATCAAAAAGCCTCCCTTGCTGTGCCATTTCTGTAAGGCATCTAGGGCTCCTTCAGGGTCCTTTTCAGATGCGGAAACTGAGCTGGAGAGGAGAATAAGATGTTCAGGTCACACAGCTGGGAAGGGGCAGGCGCAAGACTTGATTCTGGTTTATCTGGCTCCAAAAACCATGCCCCTTTCACTTTCTTTCTCACAGTGTTTGATTCTTCTTTCCTCATGGCACCGGCTTCAGTGTGTGTGTGTGTGTGTGTGTGTGTGTTGTGTGTGTGTGTGTGTCTAAGAGAGAACAAGAGAGATTTGTTTTAAGATTTTTTTTTTTTAAGATTTTATTTATTTATTTATTTGAGAGAGAGAGAGAGAGAAACAGCATGAGAGGGGATAGGGTCAGAGGGAGAAGCAGGCTCCCCGCCGAGCCGGGAGCCTGATGCGGGACTCGATCCCAGGACTCCAGGATCATGACCTGAGCCGAAGGCAGTCGCTTAACCAACTGAGCCACCCAGGCGCCCTAAGATTTTATTTTTAAGTAATCTCTACATCCAACATGGGGCTTGAATTTACAACCTCAAGATAGTCACACACGCCACTGACTGAGCCAGGCAGACACCCTGAGAACAAGGGAGATCTAATATTCATTTCTGTCATAGACTAGAGCTACATGAGGGTAGGGAGCATGTCTGTCTCACACAGTTTATTCCCAGTGGCTGGCAAATAATAAGCACCCAGAAAATATTTGCTGGATAGATAGATATATGGGTGGGTGCTTAGATGAATAAACGGATGGATGGAGGATGGATGGATGGATGGACGGATGGTTGAATGGATGGATGAGTAGATGGCAGGGGGAGGGCATAACAAACATGATGCCATCCAAATTGACAGAGAAGGGTCTTGACTAGTAAAGACACATTCCAGGCTGAAGAGGAAGTGGAAAAAAAGGCAAGGAGGTGAGAAAACACCAAGGATATGTCAAAAGTCATTCTGTTCAGCCAGAGAGTAAAACAGAACTCAGAAATGAGTATGAAGAACTCAGACAGATGTTCAGGCTCAAGGCAGAGGGAGGGAAGTGGATTGATCTGTTTGGGTTAGAGACACACTGGGACAGTTCCAAAGCAGTATTCCCCACTTTGATGACATTCTCTCTTTTTTTTTTTTTTTTTTTTTTTTTTATTTGACAGAGAGAGAGACAGCAAGAGACAGAACACAAGCAGGGGGAGTGGGAGAGGGAGAAGCAGGCTTCCTGCTGAGCAGGGAGCCTGATGCGGGGCTCAATCCCAGCTCAATCCCAGGACCCTGGGATCATGACCTGAGCTGAAGGCAGAGAATGTCGGGGCGCCTGGGTGGCTCAGTTGTTAAGCATCTGCCTTCAGCTCAGGTCATGATCCCAGGGTCCTGGGATTGAGCTGGGATTGAGCCCCGCATCAGGGGCTCAGCAGGAAGCCTGCTTCTCCCTCTCCCACTCCCCCTGCTTGTGTTCTGTCTCTTGCTGTCTCTCTCTCTGTCAAATAAAAAAAAAAAAAAGAGAGAGAATGTCATCAAAGTGGGGAATACTGCTTTGGAACTGTCCCAGTGTGTCTCTAACCCAAACAGATCAATCCACTTCCCTCCCTCTGCCTTGAGCCTGAACATCTGTCTGAGTTCTTCATACTCATTTCTGAGTTCTGTTTTACTCTCTGGCTGAACAGAATGACTTTTGACATATCCTTGGTGTTTTCTCACCTCCTTGCCTTTTTTTCCACTTCCTCTTCAGCCAAGGATGGAAGACACCACTGGGGTGTCACGCTAGAGAAGCCACTCTTCACGGACTGTCATCTCTTGCCCACATCTGACTATGAACCAAGTCCCCACCACTGGGTTTCTATTCAGTCACAAAAATCTGGATAGACAAACTAGTCTTTTCCCTGAGCCCTTCTGCCTTCCCTTGGAGACCTTCAAACTATCTTCTTTTGAACCCCCAGGTTTAGCCAAGAGTGCTGAGAGCCGGACTGAGAATCAGAGGAAAGATGAGCAATCCTCGGCCTTTGGAGGAGGTGGGCTGGGTGCAGTTTGGGGGAGAGGGGTGGAAGCATCTGGATAGAGAGAAGGTGAGGAGCTTAATGTTTCAGAGATAGTGGAAAGGGTGAAAAATCATGATGTAGGTTCAGAGCTAGAAGGTGCTCTGTGATCATTCAGATGGAGAAAAAAACACAGAGATGGAAGCCAAGCTGGGGTGGGCGGGCCTGCTATATCTGCCTTGACAATCAAATTCTTATCACTAAAGTTGATAGTGAGGATAAGAGAAGAAATTTTGACCCCAATACCCTTCTTCCTCAGACAGGACAAGGTGGGATCTCAGTATTGGCCTCAGAAATTCTGAGACCTTTTTATATGAGAGAATGATGCTCAGAAGACTCTTGGGAAGGACAGAGAGAGAGTGAAAGCCACCAGTATGCTAGCTGGAAGGGACCCTCACAATTCCCCATAAACACAGTCATTGTCTGTGTTTGAAAACTAAGGCTCAGATGGGAGCAGTGACTTGCCCAAGTTCACACAGAGCTAAAACAGAGCCAGATCCCAGGTTAAGTCGCCAGATTCAGCAAACAAAAATAAAGGATGCCCACTCGAATTTACATTTCACATTGACAACAAATAATTTTATAGTATAACTATATCCCATACTATATTTGGGATGTACTCATACTAAAAAAAAAACCAACAACACTTTTTTTTTTTTAATTTGAAATGTGATTGTAACTGGGCATCCTGTATTTTACCCTGCCACCCAAACCCCAGGCCTCTTTGGACCACATCCTCTGCTTCTCCTTGACTTCCTCATCCTTTTGATGATTTTTGTCAACTCTTGGCCCAGGAGGTATACGACATGTCAGGCGCCCGCTTAGCCCTGACACTGTGCGTCACCAAAGCACGGGAAGGTTCAGAGGCAGACCTGGATGCTCTGGAACGCATGTTCCGGCAGCTGGGATTTCAGAGCACCATGAAGAGAGACCCCACTGCCCAGGTACTGTGCTGCCAGCCCCAGGCCAATGAGGGAGAGGGCTGGACCAGAAGGTGGGCTCTGGGGCCACCCCTGAGTCTGGCCATTCTTCTCACTCCAGCAATTCCAGGAAGAGCTGGACAATTTTCAGCAGGCCTTGGATGCCCGGAATGACCCTGTCAGCTGTGCTTTTGTGGTGCTCATGGCACATGGGTCAGAAGGTCGCCTCAAGGGGGAGGATGGACAAATGGTGGAGCTGGAAAACCTTTTCGAGGTTCTGAACAACAAGAATTGCCGGGCCCTGCGAGCCAAGCCTAAGGTGTACATCGTGCAGGCCTGTCGAGGAGGTGGGGACAAAGCCAAGAACATGGCGTTTGTGTTCCTAATCCAGCCTAACGCTAGATCCAGAGCCCCAGCTAAGCCTTGGTTTGCCACTGTGTCTCATGATGACCTCCTTTCCCCATCTTTTTCTCTGACTTTCCTCTTCTTGATGTTTCAGAACAAAGGGACCCCGGTGAAACAGTAAGTGGAGGTGATATTGTGATGATCACAAAGGACAGTCCCGAGACTATCCCAACGTACACAGACATCCTCCACGTCTACTCCACCATAAAGGGTATGAGCTCCCACCTGACATGGGGTGGCCTCCTGCTCCTCCTCCATGCACACCACTTCTGACCCCTGACCCCTGAGCTCCTCCAAGACCCACCCTTTTCCACAGCCTCTTGCACCACACACAATAACCCTCCCACTCCCGTTGGAGCTCTCCTGAGCCCTCTTCTCTGGAATCCTTAGGGTACATCGCATACAGACACGACAAAGAGGGCTCCTGCTTCATCCAGACCCTGGTTGATGTGTTCACAGAGAGGAGAGGACCCATCCTGGAGCTTCTGACAGAGGTGAGTTGGAACAAGGTACCTGGAACCCTCTCCCAGCCTAAGCAGGGAGGCTGAGCCTCTTCCAAACCTGTCTGCGTTCTCCCTCTCCTGCCCCCAGCCCCAAATCCAACCTAGGTCCCAACACAGAAACTAGGACACCCACATCCTAGCAATGAGTTTCCCTAAAGCAGGAAATTCCAAATGTCAGAGTATGTGAGATAATTTAGATGAAATACAGATACATTTCTGTAAACAAAAACTACAGGCTTAATCATTGGTTGAACAAACTTTTTCTTCTTCTAATGGTTATATGCTTTTATGGTAGATTAGAAAAAACATAACAAGAATGTCCAACCAATGATTCCATAAAGATTATGGCATAGGATGAGGCAATAAAGGTCTCCCATTTTAGGACATGCAAACCCACCTCCCTTGTTCTCTAACCTTCTCCCTATAAGCCCACCACACCAGCTCCCCTAGGGACCCAACTCCAAGCTAACCACACCTCTTGCTGCAGGTGACCCGGCGGATGGCCGAAGCAGAGCTGGTTCAGGAAGGAAAACCAAGAAAAGTGAATCCCGAAATCCAAAGCACCCTTCGGAAACGGCTCTATCTGCAGTAAAAGTAGAAAGGGCAGGGAGAGGTTGTCTTTCAAGTGCGCTCTCTGCCCCATGGATATTTAGAGGCAGCTCTCACCATTCCCCTAAAATCTTCTCTTCCCAAGGCCAAATGGCACCCAGCCCCTTTCATCACACCCCTCATGCAAGTCCTCTTTCTATCTGTCCCTGTCATTCTTAAAGCAAGCCAGCCAAAACATAGCACAAGGCACAGCAATAACATTAACATTCACCTCCCTCAGGCTGGAATCTCCACCTCTGTTAATACAACCTAAGAGTATATTCACTTATCCTAGTTTCTGTTCCTATCTTCCATTGAAACCTTTTTCTTTTTCCCATTAATTATACCTATGCAAATGTAACTGGATAAACCTCACTGATCAACCAATGCCCACTTACCACTTCCCACCCCAATCAAACTTCCACTGGATCTTGAATCTCACTTGGAGTTATAACCTCCTCCTGAGAACCATATCCATTTCCATCTTCCAGAGATTCCCTCCCAACCCCTGAAAAATTAGTAAAGCAAGAATCATTCTCTCTTTTCAAGACTCTTCTTCCTTGGCAAGCTGGTAACTTGACATCATTCTCCTTTTAGCTCATGAGCTCTCTCTGGCTGATAGAGATGTTTCATCCTTTTTCTGAGCTTCTCTCTACTAACTAATGCTCCCCCAAGGCCCTGGGCCCTGCCTTCTCTCCAAGAAAATCCATCCATTTATTTCTTCTCAAGTCTTCAACTTTTAACCACTCTGAATCAGGGCATGTTGGAGCTATGGCAAATCCTCTAGTGTCACCCTGTTTTTCAGACAGTGTGGTAGAGACCCAGAGAGGTTAAAAGGCTTGTCAAATGCCACATAGCAGGGCAACTGGGTGGCTCAGTTGATTAAGCATCTGACTCTTGGCTTTGGCTCAGGTTGTGATCTCACAGGTCATGGGAGAGAGCTCTGGGTCTTGCTCTGCACTCAGCGGGGAGTCTGCTTGAGGATTCTTTCCCACTGACTCTTTCTCTCTTTCTCTCTCTCTCTTTCTCTCTCTCTCTCTCTCTCTCTCTCTTTCCCTCTCATAAATAAATAAATCTTTTTTTTTAAATGCCACGCAATAAGTCAGTGGGAGGGTCAAGGTCTGGTTTGCAGCCCAGCACCCTTGCCACTGCCTGCTAAGTCTTGGAACATAAGAAAACTTCTTTAATTTGAGGAATTTTCTAATAAAGTTCTCCCTACTTGGCAGTAGGAGCTCCTTGGAAGACCCACAAGTCCTCGACACCCAGCAGTAAAGACTCCCCCCGTGAGATTCTGACATGGGCTGGTATTTGAACCAGAGGCATTGCCTTCCAAGTCTATGACTCATCTCCAGCCTTGACCTTCCCCACTGAAATAACCTGCAGGCATATCTGCCATCATTGAAAATTCATGGCTAAAGATGAGTCTTTTCTCCCCAGTTCCTCCTCCAAGTGTTCCCTGGTACCCTCACCCTCAGACCACATGTTCAGAATTCTGCAGTTATCTATGACTCCCCTCTTCTTGTCTCCTTTAAAATGCCACCAAGCACAGTGTTCAGCACAGCCTGACTTTGAAACAGTTCTCACATCTGTCTTTCCTTCCCTTACATGTCGTTCTTCAGGCTCAAGTCCCATCCTCTATGTCTGCATCTTTGTACCATCTTCCTTCCTTGCCTCTCTGCCTGCCCACTTCACCTCCCCTCTGCCCTCCATCTACAATTCCAGACCTCCCTAGAATACTCAAGAACACACAACGGTGCCCTGTCACTTACATATCAAGGCCAAACTCCACATCCTGATTTCTCACATCCTTACAATTTCCCCCTGTACCAGCAATCAGCTAAACTCATCTCCTACCTCCCCCACCATGAATTCACTCCTCCAACAACACAAATGTCCTCTTACTCATTCCTGCCTCTGAAGCTTTGCTTATCACCATTTCCCCAAGCTGGGGTGCCCTTTCTCTCACTACCTCCCAACCATACGTATTCCAAAGAGCCATTCTTAGTATTCTTTCTAGTTGATTCTCCAGTCTCACCCAGGATGAGACACTGATGATTACAGGATTGAGGGCAGGAACAAGTCTTGGATCAACATAATGGATGTTCAATAAACAGATGTTAAACTTTAAAAGTATGTGTTGGAATCTGCTCTGTGCTTAGAACAGGAGGCTAATGTGAAAGGCATTATAGATTTAGTTCCTTTTTCCCAATGGTCCATGCCTCCCAGACATGCCTATCATGAACAGAGAATCAGGAGCCTCATCCTAACTTTCCCAAAAAGGCAGGTGTGTAGGAAATTTATAGTTAGAGGCCACACTTCCATTCTAAATGGTTATGTTTTACATGATTGTGTCATCTCCAGAATGTCCCTGAAGAAGTATCCAGACACAGAACTGTAGCTTTTCAGAACCGTAAGGGACCTTGGAGATCAGCTAGTTACAGGATGACAAATATTTAGCAAGTATGTCACATCTTTCTCGTCCAGGTGCCCATGGCAAACATGACTAATCAATCACACCTTTCCCACTGAACTTGGGTGCAGCCTCAAAGTATTTCTTCTCTTAGCACTCCAGGAAACATAAGCACATCACTAGGGAGGGAATTGTCTAGAGTCACCAAGTTCTTAAGTAGTAAACTCAAGCTCCTCATTCTACAGTAATAGCAGTAATAGCATTCTGCACTAATAGTCATGGCTGCAGTGAGGGCTTTATCAATGAAAATGGCAGAGCAAATGGCTGAGGCAGGGCTGAGTACACAGGGCCAAGTAGATCTGGGATGATGCATATACTGAATCCTATACACCCACCCATGTGAAAGCCTGTGGTCCAAACACCCAATGATTCCAGGGTCTCCAAATAAACACAAAGATCAGCAAACTATGCTTCACTTGCCAAATCCAGTCTGCAACCTGTTTTTATAAACAAAGCTTTATTGGCACACAGTGATGCTCATTCATTTACACATTGTCAATGGCTCCTTTTACCCAAAAACGGCAGGCTTAAGTAGTTACAACAGACAACATATGGCCTGCAAAGCTGAAAAGATTTACTACCTGGACCTTTTCAGAAGTGTGCCAGCCCTGGCCCTAATGTCCTTCCAACAAATTCCCATTTTGCTGAAATCAGCCAGAGTTGCTCATCGCCAAAGCCATACCTGATACAACAGGTGACAGCACTGAAATCAATGATTTAATTCTTTTAAGACCTCTCCTTAAGTATTTCCCCCAAGTATTTAGTAAGTATTTGAAAGTGTATCCTGGAAGTTTATTACTGAGTATGAAGGGCACACCCAAGTTTTGCAGGACCTGTACAACTGCTGCAGGAGGAGTTCCTCCTTAAGAAAAATACAGAAGTACCAACACAGAAGAAGTACCAACCAGCAGCTTATGCTTTGTTAGCTTCACAGAAAATCCACCTCTGTCCACCACCTGTTCTTTAAGCCATTCTCCAAAGGCAGCAGGGATGGTCATTTTTTAAAATGAAAATTTGACCTGTGGGGCCTGGGTGGCTCAGTTGGTGAAGCATCTGACTCTTGATCTCAGTTCAGGTTTTGATCTCAGGGTCATGAGTTCAAGCCCCATGTTGGGCTCCATGCCCCCCAAAAAATGAAAATCTGACCTGCCATGCAACTTCTTAAAATCTTTCAGTGGTTTCCACCACCCTTTGAATAAGGAAAACAGTCTTAATTTGACTGCTAGGTCCCATGTTTTCATCTCTATCCCTTCTCTCTTTCTGCCCCAATCACATTGGCCTTCTATTTTTCCTAAAATAGGCTCTTTCCCTCAGGTCTCTCTGCCTAGATCATTCTTCCCAACTACCACTTTATCCTTCATATCACAGTTCAAGTATCATTTCTTCAGGGAAGTCTTGTCCATCTCCCCAGACAAGATCAATGTTTACAGTTCTCTGTAGACTTTTTCTTCAAACCACAAGTCACACTAAAATCTGCACTTAATGGCTCCAAGACTAGACTTCTGTTGTCATAAGCCAATGCACTTCAGGGGTCATTTGTTACTGCAGCATAACCTAACCTATGCTGACTGATACACCAGACAAGGTTGAAGGTCTAAAGTGGAGGATCCAGTTTAAAAGTGTACATTATAATGAAAGATGCTCTGCGGTTGCTTGCAGCCAAATAGGAAACTCACAGAATCCATGAGATAAAAACAAATCCCCTTCCTATATCTATAAATACATTGAACCTTATTAAAAGTTTATTCTCTTAATCATCTCACAATACACACATATATCAAATCGTCTTGTTGCATACCCTAAACTTACACAGTGTTATATGTCAATTATATCTCAATAAAGCTGGAAAAAATTTAATAATTTTTTTTATTTTTAAAAAGTATATCCACTAACAAGGGAAGCTCAAGGAACCAATGACCTAAGCCATTTCAAAGGCCTCCAGTTCAGCATAAGATATGAGAAACGTGATGGGATGTCTGTCCTACAGAACTTGGAATACAAACTGGTCTGCCTTCATTCTGATTGACTAGGTTATTTGGGGAATAAAACATGTCAGTTGTTTCTGAAGTTGTTCTTACAGATGTTCAATTAAAGGAAACATGGTCACCCTCATTTTGGTCAATAACTAAGCCAATTACCATCCTGCTATACTTCCTTTCCCCACAGTCCACACCCACGGCCTCAAGTCAAGCTCCTTATGCCCATCTGGTTTCCTGTTATGTTCTGACTGCACTGGATACAAGAGGAAGATAGGCAGGATGAGGAGCAATGCATGACTTGAATCTTCTGGTTTTGGTGGCCAGCAATATCAGATCATTCCAGTTTCTAACTTTTTTGTCCCACATGCAGAACCAGCATCATCGTGAACCCTCGAGTATACCAGCCCCAGCTGATCAGAAACCCCTCCTCAGAGCTATCTATGGGTACCAGATCCACATGATATCCACCTCTCCCTCCTCTAGGCTTCTGCAATCTGATAAATTCAGCTCTTCTCCTTTTTCCCCAGGCTAGGCTGATCCACTGATTCCCACAGGATCTCTCTTTGTTTTAACTCTAGTATTAGAATGCCTTTTCTGTCTTCCACTACCTATTTAATCAATTCCCATCTTAAATTCTTTCTGTTAAAATACCTTGAGTGTTTCTATACATGGATGAACCTTGAAAACATTATGCTAAGTGAAATAAGCCATTACACAAAAGGACCAATATTATATGATTCCACTTATATGCAGTACCCCAAATAGGTAAATTCACAGAGATGGGATGTAGATTAGGGGTGCCTAGGTGACTCAGTCAGTAAAGTGTCTGACTCTTGATCTTAGCTCAGGTCTTGATCTCAGGGTTGTGAGTTCAAGCCCCATGTTGGACTCCATGATGGGTGTGGAGCCTACTTAAAAAATAAAAATAATAATGAACACTGGGTGCTATATGCAAATGATGAATCACTAAACTCTACCTCTGAAACTAATAATACATTATATATGTTAATTAATTGGTTTTAAATTTAAAAATAAAAATAATAAAATAAGATAAAAATAATTTTTAAAAGAGATGGAATGTAGACTAGAGGTTATCAGGAGCTGGAGGCAGGAGGGAATGAGGGTCTATTGTTTGATGATTACATAGTTTCTGTTTGAGGTGAAGAAAAGGTTCTGGAAATAGTGATGTCGGTTGTACTTTATGAATGTAATTCATCCCACTCAATTGTACACTGAAAACTGGTTAAAATGGCAAATTTTATGTTATATATATTTTACAACAATTTTTTAAAAATTAAAAAGGTGTCTATTTTTTTTGAAACAGCTTCAGGAGAATAGGTATTATCTCTTCTTTGAATGTTTGGTAGAATTCCCCAGGGAATCCATCAGGCCCTGGACTCTTGTTTTTTGGGAGGTTTTTGATCACTGCTTCAATCTCATTACTGGTTATTGGCCTATTCAGGTTGTCAATTTCTTCCTGTTTCAGTCTTGAGAGTTTATAGGTTTCCAGGAAGGCATCCATTTCATCCAGGTTGCTCAGCTTATTGGCATATAATTGTTGATAATCATTTCTAATAATTATTTCTATTTCCTTGGTGTTAGTCATGCTCTCTCCCCTTTCATTCATAATTTTATTAATTTGGGTCCTTTCTCTTTTCTTTTAGATAAGTCTGGCCAGTGGTTTATCGATCTTATTAATTCTTTCAAAGAGCCAGCTTCTAGTTTCATTAATCTGATTTACTGTGTTTCTCGTTTCTAATTCATTGATCTCTGCTCTAATCTTAATTATTTCTCTTCTAATGCGTGGCAAAGGAAAGCTTCCAGACTCATTCTATGAGGCCAGCATTACCTTGATCCCCAAACCAGGCAAAGACCTCATCAAAAAGGAGAATTTCAGACCAATATCCCTGATGAATATGCATTCCAAAATTCTCAACAAAATCCTAGCTAATAGGATCCAACAATACATTAAAAGGATCATCCACCATGACCAAGTGGGATTTATCCCCAAGATGCAAGGATGGTTCAACATTCGCAAATCAATCAATGTGATAGAACACATTAATAAGAGGAGGGAGAAGAACCATACGGTCCTCTCAATTGATACAGAAAAAGCATTTGACAAAATACAAAATCCTTTCCTGATTAAAACTCTTCAGAGTATAGGGATAGAGGGGACATTCCTCAAGTTCATAAAATCCATCTATGAAAAACCCACAGCGAATATCAACCTCAGTGGGGAAAAGCTGAGAGCCTCTCCCTTAAGATCAGGAACACGAAAAGAATGCCCACTCTCACCACTATTGTTCAACATAGTACTAGAAGTCCTAGCAACAGCAATCAGACAACAAAAGAAATAAAAGCTATTCAAATTGGCAAAGAAGAAGTCAAACTCTCTTCTCACAGATAACATGATACTTTATGTGGAAAACCCCCAAAAGACTCCTCCCAAATTAATAGAACTCATACAACAATTCAGTAATGTGGCAGGATACAAAATCAATGCACAGAAATCAGTTGCTTACTTATACACTAACAATGCATCTGTAGAAAGAGAAATTAGAGAAACAATTCCATTTACAATAGCACCAAAAACCATAAGATACCTCAGAATAAACATAACCAAAGGGGTAAAAGATCTATACTCTAGGAACTAGAGAACACTCATGAAAGAAATTGAAGAAGACACAAAAAGATGGAAAAATATTCCATGCTCATGGATCAGAAGAATAAACATTGTTAAAATGTCCATGCTACCCAGAGCAATCTATACCTTCAACGCCATCCTGATCAAAATTCCAATGACATTTTTCAAAGTGCTGGAACAAACAATCCTAAAATTTGTATGGAATCAGAAAAGACACCGAATCACCAAGGAAATGTTGTAAAAGAAAAACAAAGCTGGGGGCATCATGTTGCCTGATTTCAAGCTATATTACAAAGCAGTGATCACCAAGACAGCATGGTACTGGCACAAAAACAGACACATAGATGAATGGAACAGAATAGAGAGCCCAGATATGGACCCTCGACATTATGGTCAAATAGTCTTTGACAAAGCAGGAGAAAATATGCAATGGAAAAAAGACAGTCTCTTCAATAAATGGTGCCGGGAAAATTGGACAGCCACAGGCAGAGAATGAAACTCGACCATTCTCTAACACCATACACAAAAACAAACTCAAAATGGATGAAAGACCTCAATATGAGACAGGAATCCATCAAAATCCTAGAGGAGAATATAGGCAGTAACCTCTTTGACATCGGCCGCAGCAACTTCTTTCAAGATACATCTCCAAAGGCTAGTGAAACAAAAGCAAAAATGGACTTTTGGGACTTCATCAAGACAAAAAGCTTCTGCACAGCAAAGGAAACAGTCAACAAAACAAAGAGGCAGCCCACAGAATGGGAGAAGATATTTGCAAATGACAATACAGATAAAGGGCTGGTATCCAAAATCTATAAAGAACTTCTCAAACTCAACACCCAAAAAACAAATAATCAAGTCAAAAAATGGGCAGAAGACATGAACAGACACTTCTCCAAAGAAGACATACAAAAAGCTAACAGACACATGAAAAAAAATGTTCATCATCATTAGACATCAGGGAAATTCAATTCAAAACCACACTGAGATACCACCATACACCAGTTAGAATGGCAAAAATTGACAAGGCAAGAAACAACAAATGTTGGAGAGGTTGTGGAGAAAGGGGAACCCTCTTACACTGTTGGTGAGAATGCAAGTTGGTACAGCCACTTTCTAAAACAGTGTGGAGGGCGCCTGGGTGGCTCAGTCATTAAGCATCTGCCTTCAGCTCAGGTCATGATCCCAGGGTCCTGGGATCGAGTCCCACATCGGGCTCCCTCCTCAGCGGGAAGCCTGCTCTCCCTCTCCCACTCCCACTGCTTGTGTTCCTGCTCTCACTATCTCTGTGTCTGTCAAATAAATAAAATCTTAAAAAATAAAATAAAATAAAACAGTGTGGAGGTGCCTCAGAAAATTAAAAATAAAGCTATCCTATGACCCAGCAATTGCACTCCTGGGTATTTACCCCAAAGACACAGATGTAGTGAAAAGAAGGGTCATATGCACCCCAAAGTTCATAGCAGCAATGTCCACAATAGCCAAACTGTGGAAAGAACCGAGATGCCCTTCAACAGATGAATGGATAAAGAAGATGTGGTCCATATATACAATGAAATACTACTCAGCCAACACAAAGGATGAACACCCAACTTTTCCATCAACATGGATGGGACTGGAGGAGATTATGCTAAGTGAAATAAGTCAAGCAGAGGAAGTCAATTATCATATGGTTTCACTTATTTGTGGAACATAAGGAATAGCATGGAGGACATTAGGAGAAGGAAGGGAAAAATGAAGGGGGGGAGAATTGGAGGGAGAGATGAACCATGAGAGACTATGGACTCCGAGAAATAAACTGAGGGTTTTAGAGCAGAGGGGGGTGGGGGATGGGTTAGCCCAGTGATGGGTATTAAGGAGGGCACATACTGCCTGGAACACTGGGTGTTATACGAAAACAATGAATCGTGGATCACTACATCAAAAACTAATGATGTATTGTATGGTGACTAACATAACATAATAAAATAAAATTTGAAAAATTAAGAAATAAAATAAAGAGGAAAAAATATATTAAAAAGGTATCATACCTGCTGCAGAGCAAGATGGTGGAGGAGTAGGAGACCTGGATTTCGTCTCCTCTCAGGAAATCAGCTGGATAGGGATCAAACCATTCTGAACACCTACAAACCCAACAGGAGATCGAAGAAAGGAATAGCAACAACTCTCTGAACAGAAAAGCGACCACTTTCTGGAAGGTAGGACGTGCGGAGAAGTGAATCCGAGGTGATATTCGGGAGGATAGACGGCGGGGGAGGGGCCTCCATTGGCCGCTTCTGGCAAGTGATAGAGCCGCGGAGCACAAAATTGGAACTTTTAGGAGTCTGCTCCGCCGAGGGACGTCACTCCGGTGGCTAAGCGGGGGGTGGAACCCTCGTGGGACAGTGTGGTCTCAGGACCCCTGGGGTCACAGAAAGACAGGGGGTGCCTGAGTGCGGCAGAGCTCCCAGGTATCGGAGCGGGGAAGCCGGCTGCAGAGGCGGAGCCCAGGCGCGGGCTCTCAGCTCAGGGTTGCCATTGACCGTGATCCGCGGCACAGTCGGGCCCCTGCTCCTCCAGCGGGGACCCAACAAGCGGCAGATCCGGGGAGACTCACCTTCCTCCCCCGGGAGGAGCCGCGCGGGAGTGCACCGCAGGGATCTGCTGGGTTTGGAGACTCCACCCGGGGTCGGGTGCCAGAGATAGAAACGCGCGGTCACAGGCCAGGTGAGCACGGAGTGCGGCCGGAGACCGGGGAGCCGGGAGTAACTGATGGCTTTTCTCTGGGGGCACACTGAGGAGCGGGGCCCCGAGTTCTCAGCTCCTCCGGGGCGGAGATTGGGAGGCCGCCATTTTCACTCTTGTCCTCCAAAGCTGTAGGGAAAGCTTGCAGGGAACAAAAGCCCCGGAGAGCAAACCCGAGCAGATTACTTAACCCAGACCAGGCAAGGGTGGGGCAATTCTGCCTCCGGCAAAGACTTTTGGAAACCATGGCAACAGGTCCCTCCCCCAGAAGATCAGCGAGAAAGTCAGCCAAGACCAAGTTTACCGATCAATGAGAACGGCAGAACTCCAGCGCTAGGGGAATACTGCACATAGAATCCATGGCTTTTTTACCATGATTCTTTAGTCTTTCAAAGTTAATTTTTTTTAACTGTCTTTTTTTTTGAATTTTTCTTTTTCCCTTTTTCAAGCAACATCTTATCAATCCCTTTTTAAAAAACATTTTTATTTTTCATTTTTAGAGTCATATTCTACCCCTTCATAGTAGTTACCCGTATTTTTGGCATATATATAAGTTGTTCTCTCTTTAAAATTTTGAGATACAGTTTCTTCTAACAGAACAAAATATACCCTAAATCTCTAGTGTATGGCTTTGTTCTAGTCTCCCGCCTGATCACATTCTCTCCCTTTTTTTTTTCTTTTTTTTTAAATCCTCTTCTTTCTTTTTTCAACCAACTTCTTATCTTATCAATTCCTTTTATAAAATGTTTTATAATTTTCATCTTTACAGTCATATTCCACCCCTTCATCATATTAACCCTTATTTTTGTACATATATAAGTTTTTCTTTCTTTAAAATTTTGGGAGGCACTTTCTTCTAAAAGACCAAAATACACCCCAAATCTAGTGTGTGACACTAATCTTTGCACCAGCCTGATCATATTTGATCATATTCTCTTTTTTTTGTTTTGTTCTGTTTTTGTTTGTTTTTATCTTTTTCTTTTTTTTTTCCTTTTCTTTTTTCTTTCTTTCCCTTTCTTTTCCTCTGGTTTCAGGTCTTTTCTGATTTGTTTAGAGTATATTTTCTGGGGACGTTGTTACCCTGTTAGCATTTTGTTCTCTCATTCATCTATTTTCCTCTGGACAAAATGAAAAGATGGAAAAAATCACCTCAACAAAAAGAACAAGAGGCAGTACTGACTGCCAGGGACCTACTCAATACGGACATTAGTACGATGTTGGAACTAGAGTTCAGAATGATGGTTTTAAGGATATTAGCTGGGATTGAAAAAAGCATGGAAGTTATTAGAGAAGCCCTTCCTGGAGAAATAAAAGAACTAAAATCTAACGAAGTCGAAATCAAAAAGGCTATTAATGAGGTGCAATCAAAACTGGGGGCGCTAACTGCTAGGATAAATGATGCAGAAGAGAGAATTAGTGATATAGAGACCAAATGATGGAAAATAAAGAAGCTGAGAAAAAAAGAGATAAACAACTACTGGATCACGTGGGCAGAATTTGAGAGATAAGTGATACCATAAGACAAAACAACATTAGAATATTTGGGATCCCAGAAGAAGAAGAAAGAGAGAGAGGGGCAGAAGGTATATTGGAGCAAATTATAGCAGAAAACTTCCCTAATTTGGGGAAGGAAACAAGCATCAAAATCCAGGAGGCACAGAAAAGCCTTCTCAAAATCAATAAAAATAGGTCCACACCCCAACATCTAATAGTAAAACTTACGAGTCTCAGAGACAAAGAGAAAATCCTGAAACAGCTCGGGACAAGAGATATGTAACCTACAATGGTAGAAACATTAGATTGGCAGCAGACCTAACCACAGAGACCTGGAAGGCCAGAAAGGACTGGCAGGATATATTCAGAGCACTAAATGAGAAAAATATGCAGCCAAGAATACTATATCCAGCTAGGCAGTCACTGAAAATTGAAGGAGAGATAAAAAGCTTCCAGGACAAAAAAAGACTAAAGGAATTTGCAAACACAAAATCAGCCCTACAAGAACTATTGAAAGGGATCCTCTAAGCAAAGAGAGACCCTAAAAGCAACATAGACCAGAAAGGAACACAGACAATATACAGTAACAGTCACCTTACAGGCAATACGAGGGCACTAAATTCCTATCTTTCAATAGTTACCCTGAATGTAAATGGGCTAAATGCCCCAATCAAAAGACACAGGCTATCAGACTGGATAAAAAAAACAAGACCCATCGATATGCTGTCTGCAAGAGACTCACTTTAGACCCAAGGACACCCCCAGATTGAAAGTGAGGGGGTGGAAAACCATTTACCATGCTAATGGACACCAAAAGAAAGCTGGGGTGGCAATCCTTATATCAGACAACTTAGATTTTAAGCCAAAGACTGCAATAAGAGATGAGGAAGGACACTATATCTTACTTAAAGGGTCTATCCAAGAAGATCTAACAATTGTAAATATCTATGCCCCTAACATGGGAGCAGCCACTTATATAAGCCAATTAATAACAAAACCAAACAAACACATCAACAAAAATACAATAATAGTGGGGGACTTTAACAGCCCCCTCACTGAAATGGACAGATCATCTAAGCAAAAGATCAACAAGGAAATAAAGATTTTAATGACACACTGGACCGGATGGCTTCACAGATATACTCAGAACATTCCATCCCAAAGCAACAGAATACACATTCTTCTCTAGTGCCCATGGAACATTCTCCAGAATAGATCGCATCCTAGATCACAAATCAGGTCTCAACCAGTACCAAAAGACTGGGATCATTCCCTGTATATTTTCAGACCACAATGCTTTGAAACTAGAACTCAATCACAAGAGGAAAGTTGGAAAGAACTCAAATACATGGAAGCTAAAGAGCATCCTACTAAAGAATGAATGGGTCAACCACGAAATTAAAGAAGAATTTAAAAAATTCATGGAAACAAATGAAACTGAAAACACAACTATTCAAAATCTTTGGGATACAGCTAAGGCAGTCCTTAGAGGAAAGTATATAGCAATACAAGCCTTCTCAAGAAACAAGAAAGGTCTCAAATGCACAACCTAACCCTACACCTAAACGAGCTGAGAAAGAAGAGCAAATAAAGCCTAAACCCAGCAGGAGAAGAGAAATAATAAAGATCAGAGCAGAAATCAATGAAATAGAAACCAAAAGAACAGTAGAACAGACCAACAAAACTAGGAGCTGGTTCTTTGAAAGAATTAACAAGATTGATAAACCCCTGGCCAGACTTATCAAAAAGAAAAGAGAAATGACCCAAATCAACAAAATCATGAATGAAAGAGAGATCACAGCCAACACCAAAGAAATACAAACAATTATAAGAACATATTATGAGCAACTCTATGCCAACAAATTAGATAACCTGGAAGAAATTGATGCATTCCTAGAGATGCATCAACTACCAAAACTGAACCAGGAAGAAATAGAAAACCTGAGCAGACCTATATCCGCTAAGGAAATTGAAGCAGTCATCAAAAATCTCCCAAAAAACAAAAGTCCAGGGCCAAATGGCTTCCCAGGGGAATTCTACCAAACATTTAAAGAAGAATTAATACCTGTTCTTCTGAAAATGTTCCAAAAAATAGAAACGGAAGGAAAACTTCCAAACTCGTTTTATGAGGGCACCATTACCTTGATCCCAAAACCAGACAAAGACCCCATCAAAAAGGAGAACTACAGACCAATATCCCTGATGAACATGGATGCAAAAATTCTCACCAAAATACTAGCCAATAGGATCCAACAGTACATTAAAAAGATTATTCACCACAACCAAGTGGGATTTATCCCTGGGCTGCAAGGTTGGTTCAACATTCGCAACTCAATCAACGTGATACAATACATTAATAAAAGACAAACAAGAACCATATGATCCTCTCAATAGATGCAGAAAAAGCATTTGACAAAGTACAGCATCCTTTCTTGATCAAAACTCTTCAGAGTATAGGCATAGAGGGTACATACCTCAATATCATAAAAGCCATCTATGAAAAACCTACAGCAAATATTATTCTCAATGTGGAAAAACTGACAGCTATCCCCCTAAGGTCAGGAATGTGGCAGGGATGTCCACTATCACCACTGCTATTCAACATAGTACTAGAAGTCCTACCCACAGCAATCAGACAACAAAGAGAAATAAAACACATCCAAATCAGCAAAGAAGAAGTAAACTCTCACTCTCTGCAGATGATATGATACTTTATGTGGAAAACCCCAAAGACTCCACCCCAAAATTGCTAGAACTCATACAGGAATTCAGTAAAGTGGCAGGATATAAAATCAATGCACAGAAGTCAGTGGCATTGCTATACACCAACAACAAGACAGAAGAAAGAGGAATTAAGGAGTCGATCTCATTTACAATGGCACCCAAAACCATAAGATACCTAGGAATAAATCTAACCAAAGAGACAAAGGATCTGTACTCAGAAAACTATAAAATACTCATGAAAGAAATTGAGGAAGACACAAAGAAATGGAAAAACGTTCCATGCTCATGGATTGGAAGAACAAATATTGTGAAGATGTCAATGTTACCTAGAGCAATCTACACATTCAATGCAATCCCCATCAAAATACCATCCACTTTTTTCAAAGAAATGGAACAAATAATCCTAAAATTTGTATGGAACCAGAAAAGACCTCGAATAGCCAGAGGAATGCTGAAAAAGAAAAGCAAAGCTGGCGGCATCATAATTCCAGACTTCCAGCTCTATTACAAAGCTGTCATCATCAAGACAGTATGGTACTGGCACAAAAACAGACACATAGATCAATGGAACAGAATAGAGAGCCCAGAAATGGACCCTCAACTCTATGGTCAACTCATCTTTGACTAAGCAGGAAAGAATGTCCAATGGAAAAAAGACAGTCTCTTTAACAATGCTGTTGGTAAAATTGGACAGCCACATGCAGAAGAATGAAACTGGACCATTTCCTTACACCACACACAAAAATAGACTCAAAATGGTTGAAAGACCTCAATGTGAGACAGGAGTCCATCAAAATCCTAGAGGAGAACACAGGCAGCAACCTCTTTGACAGCCAAAGCAACTTCTTCCTAGAAACATCGCCAAAGGCAAGGGAAGCAAGGGCAAAAATGAACTATTGGGACTTCATCAAGATAAAAAGCTTTTTCACAGCAAAAGAAACAGTCAACAAAACCAAAAGACAACCAACAGAATGGGAGAAGATACTTGCAAATGGCATATCAGATAAAGGGCTAGTATCTAAAATCTATAAAGAACTCATCAAACTCAACACCCAAAGAACAAATGATCCAATCAAGAAATGGGCAGAAGACATGAACAGACATTTCTGCAAAGACATCCAAATGGCCAACAGACACATGAAAAAGTGCTCAACATCACTCGGCATCAGGGAAATACAAATCAAAACCTCAATGAGATATCACCTCACACTAGTCAGAATGGCTAAAATTAACAAGTCAGGAAACGACAGATGTTGGCGGGGATGCGGAGAAAGGGGAACCCTCCTACACTGTTGGTGGGAATGCAAGCTGGTGCAGCCACTCTGGAAAACAGTATGGAGGTTCCTCAAAAAGTTGAAAATAGAGCTACCATACGACCCAGCAATTGCACTACTGGGTATTTACCCAAAAGATACAAATGTAGGGATCCAAAGGGTTACGTGCACCCTGATGTTTATAGCAGCAATGTCCACAATAGTCAAACTGTGGAAATAGCCAAGATGTCCATCGACAGATGAATGGATAAAGAAGCTGTGGTATATATATACAATGGAATATTCTGCAGCCTTCAAAAGGAATGAAATCTTGCCATTTGCAATGACATGGATGGAACTGGGAGGGTGTTATGCTGAGCGAAATAAGTCAAACAGAGAAAGACATGTATCATATGACCTCACTGATATGAGGAATTCTTAATCTCAGGAAACAAACTGAGGGTTGCTGGAGTGGTGGGGGGTGGGAGGGATGAGGTGGCTGGGTGATAGACATTGGGGAGGGTATGTGCTATGTGAGTGCTGTGAATTGTGCAAGACTGTTGAATCACAGATCTGTACCTCTGAAACAAATAATACAATATATGTTAAAAAAGAAGAAGAAGAAGATAGCAGGAGGGGAAGAATGAAGGGGAGGAAATCAGAGGGGGAGATGAACCATGAGAGACGATGGACTCTGAAAAACAAACTGAAGGTTCTAGAGGGGAGGGGAGTGGGAGGATGGGTTAGCCTGGTGATGGGTATTAAAGAGGGCACGTACTGAATGGAGCACTGGGTATTATACACAAACAATGAATCATGGAACACTACATCAAAAACTAATGATGTAATGTATGGGGATTAACATAAGAATAAAAAAATAAATTAAAAAAGAAAAAAAAAGTTTTATGAACTAGTAGTATAACTCCTGGTGGTAGAATGATGGGATAAACTGCTACAACCTTTGGAAAGCACTAGATTTGTCAAAAACTATAAAAATATTCTCTAATTTTGATCCAGTAATTCCACTTTGGGAAAGTTATCATAAAGAAATAATTCAAAAAAAAAAAGAAAAAGACAATTTTAAGTGGTTATTTCAGCCTTATCTGTAATTTTAAAAAGCAACAAAAAGGTTGAGTAAATCATCATTTAAGCACTCCATGGAATATTAAGCAGCCATTAAAGTGGTAATCATAAAGAGTATGTAACAGTGAGAGAAGAAGAAGAGTGAGCACAGAATGTAGGGTAAGAGTAAGCTCAGAGGAAAATAATATGCTCCATGCATTTCCAACCAAGCTCAAAAAAATATGCATATGGGCCAAGAGTAGAAGGAAACCAATTGTGCAAAATTCTCCAAATACAGCATGATTTTTTACACAAGCTGTTTCCTCTGCCCGGAATGTTCTTACACACACAGACACAGACACACAGATGCAAACATTCATATACACACATATAGATTCATATATACACATATGCCTACACAATACACACACACATACACTTCACACACATACACACAAGTACACATACATACATAAGTATATACATGCATAAGCATACATATACAAACACTTAAGTATATACCTTCATATGCATACATAGACATGCCCACCCAACACACATACACATACATACATACACATACAAGTACACGTCCACATACACACTTATGCACTCATGTGCACAGTACTAGGGTCTGAATTGTGTCCTTCCAAAATTTGTATGTTAAAGTCTTAACCCCCAGTACCTCAGAATGTTACTGTATTTGGAGATAAAGTATTAAAAGAGCTAATTAAGATAAACTGAAGTCATATGAATGGGCCAATATGTGAATAATCCAGTATGGCTAGTGTCCTTATAACAAGCGATTAAGACCAGGACAGTTACAGAGGGAGAACCATGTGAGGACACAGGGAGAATATGGCCAGCCAAAAATGCAGGAGAGAGGCCTCAAGAAAAACCAGCTCTGCTGACTCCTTGATCTCACATTTACAGCCTTCAGAACTGTGAGAAAATAAAATTGTTGTTTAAGCCATCCAGTCTGCAGTACTTTGTAATGGCAGCCCTAGGAAGCTAATACACACTCACATACACCCACACAATACAAATACACACGTATGTGCACATTCACATACACACATATGTACTCATATATACACATATGCCTACACAACACACATATACATGTGTGTACATATTCACATGCACACATATGTGCTCATATGTGGGCATACACATATGCCCACGCAATACACATACACAAACACTCCCTTCTCCTTCAAGACCTGACTCACATCACCACGTTTGTGAAGCATTCCCTGACCCTTTCAAGTATATGAGTTGCTTCTTCCTCCAGTATCTAACGCTTCAGAGACCTCCATTCATTCATTCTTTCATCCCACAAATATCAGTTAAGCACTGACATTCTTCCAGGAGCTGAGAATAAAGCAGTAACCAGATGCAATCTATTCTCCCTGGCATTTGCACTCAATTATAATGCTTATCTCATTGTATTGGAGTTCTTTGTTTGTATGCCTGTCCTCTTCCTCAGGCTATCAGCTCACAAAATATCTACCAAATGATATCTGTATCAGAAGAGTAGGGAACTTGATGGATTTCTGTTGACCTCATTAGTTGGATGAATACATTTGCCAAAATGTGTGTATGTGAATGTGTACTTATGTGTTTGTGTGTGTATACTTAGGTTGGTGGAGATCTAGATTCTGTGGTTTGTTAACTTGGATTCTTCCAAAAGCAGACAAGACAAGATCTTGGGTGCTTATCTCTGTCAGGAGATGGCAGCGGGGAGAGCAAAGTGGAGACACTTAATCCATCTTTCCTACTGTAACTTTGGTTAACATAGAGAACAACAGAGTAGGTTGTCAAAAGAGGTCATCATTAGAAATGATCTAGCAGAGTTTGGTGCACTGACCAAGGAAGATGGAAGATTCTGGACTGAGACAGCATTCAGGGCTAGGCAGTTCTGAGTGGGATGCACTGAGAGTGTACTGAAAACCCACTCAGGACAAAGGATCGAGACTTGGGAGGTAGGAGGATGCACAGAAACAGTCCTGAGAGACAAACAGCAATAATTATCAATTCTTTTTCACAGATAAAGAAACTGAGACTCAAGAGATAACACCACTTGCTTACATTTTTGCAACAAGTAAGGAATAGGAGTGATACTCTAACTGTGGCCCGCTTGCAAAGCCAGAGCTCTTCCTGTTCAGCCCACTGTTGTCAATGGAAAAACCTAGAAGTGCCTGATTACAGCAAGAAATCCTTAAAGGTCTGTGTCCATAGTGCTGAAATGGCCCAATCCCCCACACACATCGTGCCAAGGGCATCAGCCTCTAGAAGCCCAGAGGCACAAAGGTACAAAGTCAGAGGTACATGGCAATTGGCCAGCTTTGCACAGTAAGGTGTGCCTGCCACCTGCAGGAGAGCCAGGACACAGCCTCGCTCAGTGCTCTTTACAACCATGACTTCTACCTATGAGCACCATATTGACCAACAGCAACACCCAAAATTAAGGAGAAGCACAGTCTGAAACTTTCTACTTTGCCTCAAGTGAACCCATTCCTCATTGACTGTATACCTGGCTATAATCAATCAAACTGATGAGAATAGCCATTCTCTTTCCCTTTCCACCCAGCTAGACATTACTCCTTCTTGGCTAGATCTGACTAAGGGCTATGACTTTGAGAATGCAACACTGTCAGTTGAGATCTAGGGCAACATGTCCTGTGCTGGAAACACAAGCAAGCCTGCTGAGCTCTAGAAACCACCAAGGAACTACGTGCAATGACCACAGGCACTTTTATTGAGTGCCGACTGTATGCAATAGCTGACCTATGCACTTTACATACATTGTGCCTACAAACCTCACAACCTGCCTACGAGGTAAGTAATAGTATTATCCTCATATCTTAAGTGAGGAAAGGAAGACTCAGTTGTATTCAATTACATCTCAGGGATCTCACATCCACCAAGTGGCAGAGCTAAGGCTTGTCTGAGTTTAACCACTATACTTTTCTGCCTCTCAACATTCCCAGCAGGCATATACAGGAGAAGGTGCCTAGTAGCATGGAAATAGACCAAACAGACTGAGCTCTACCATCCTCCAACTGAGTGACTGAACCAAGCTCTCACAGAGAATGTTTATTGAGCGCTTATGATGTAGATTCTCAGGCCTTTGGAATATTTTATCTATGATGCTCACTCAAACACTGGGTATCAATTTTAGGGATCCTTCCCAAGGAAAAGAAACTCAATTCAAAATATCTTACCCAAGTTATACTGCAGAGCAGTGAAAAGAGGTAAACTACTGTTATACACAGCAACTGTAATGACTCTCACAAATACAATGTTAAGTAAAAAACAACAGGAAAAAAATTATATACATGACTGTGTTTAATGTTCAAGAAAAGGCACACTAATCTAAGGTGTTAGAAATCCAGAAAGTGGTTATCTTTGAAGAGAAGAGATGAATAAGAATGTGGAGTCATAGGGGCACCTGGGTGGCTCAGTTGGTTAAGCGACTGTCTTTGGCTCAGGTCATGATCCTGGACTCCCAGGATCGAGTCCCACATCGGGCTCCCTGCTCAGCGGGGAGTCTGCTTCTCCCTCTGACTCTCTCCCCTCTATCTCTCATTCTCTCTCTCACAAATAAATAAAGAAAATCTAAAAAAATGTGGAGTCATAAAGGGGCTTTGGGGTACTGGATAGATGATTGATATAGACAGATGATGGATGGATAGATGATGATGATGATGATAGATGATAGATAGATGATAGATAGATAGATAGATAGATAGATAGATAGATAGATAGATGATAGATAGATAATGGATAAAATATATACAGTTTTATATCTAGTTTCTTACAAATATGTGTACATAAAATATATATAGTAGTACATATATAGTTTCTTAAAAGCTTAAACATACACTGACACAACCCAGCACTCATATTCTCAGAGATATGAAAACGTATGTCCACACAAAAACCTGCACATGAATGTTCATAACAGCTTTATTTGTAATAGTCAAATTGGAAACAACCTTTTGTGAATAACTGGAAAACACATTACAGTTCATCTATACCATGGATACTACTTAGTCATAAAAAGGAAGGAACTATTGATACGTGCAACCACTTAGTTTAATCTCAAGAATATTACGCTAAGTGTAAAAAGCCAAGCTCTATCGAAAGCCTGTACACACTGTGTGATTCCATTAATATATCCTGTTGGACATGACAAAGTGTGAAATAATATGTGTACAAAGTATTCTTTTTAGCAAAGACTGGAAACATTCATCAAAAAAAATTGATGAAAAAAAAAGAAAATTGCACTCCTGGGTATTTACCCCAAAGACACAGATGTAGTGAAAAGAAGGGCCATATGCACCCCAATGTTCAGAGCAGCAATGTCCGCAATAGCCAAACTGTGGAAAGAGCTGAGATGCCCTTCAACAGATGAATGGATAAAGAAGATGTGGTCCATATATACAATGGAATATTACTCAGCCATCAGAAAGGATGAATACCCAACTTTTACATCAACATGGATGGGACTGGAGGAGATTATGCTAAGTGAAACAAGTCAAGCAGAGAAAGTCAATTATCATAGGGTTTCACTTATTTGTGGAACATAAGGAATAGCATGGAGGACATTAGGAGAAGGGAAAAATGAAGGGGGGTGGAATTGGAGGGAGAGATGAATCATGAGAGACTATGGACTCTGAGAAACAAACAGTGTTTTAGAGGGGAGGGGGGTGGGGGGATGTGTTAGTCCAGTGATGGGTATTAAGGAGGGCACGTACTGCATGGAGCACTGGGTGTTATACGAAAACAATGGATAGTGGATCACTACATCAAAAACTAATGATGTATTGTATGGTGACTAACATAACATAATAAAATTTAAAAAAAAAAGAAAATTGATATAGATTGTGGCACCATCTACTCATGTGAAATAAAGAGCTGTAAAAAAAATTAAGGCTATGAAAATACCACCAAAATAAATTAAGTAAAGGGCAGACTCTGGAAAACAGTATGGATGTTCCTCAAAAAGTTGAAAATAGAGCTACCATACGATCCACCAATTGCACTACTGGGTATTTACCCCAAAGATACAAATGTAGGGATCCGAAGGGGTACATGCACCCCGATGTTTATAGCAGCAATGTCCACAATAGCCAAACTGTGGAAAGAGCCAAGATGTCCACTGACAGATGAATGGATAAAGAAGATGTGGTATATATATATATAATGGAATATTATGCAGCCATCAAAAGGAATGAGATCTTGCCATTTGCAACGACATGGATGGAACTGGGAGGGTGTTATGCTGAGCGAAATAAGTCAAACAGAGAAAGACATGTATCATATGACCTCACTGATATGAGGAATTCTTGATCTCAGGAAACAAACTGAGGGTTGCTGGAGTGGGGGTGGTGGGAGGGATGGGGTGACTGGGTGATGGACACTGGGGAGGGTATGTGCTCTGGTAAGCGCTGTGAATTGTGCAAGGCTGTTGAATCTCAGATCTGTACCTCTGAAACAAATAATACAATATATGTTAAAAAAGAAGATAACAGTAGGGGAAGAATGAAGCAGTGGGGGGAAATCGAAGGGGGAGACGAACCATGAGAGACGATGGACTCTGAAAAACAAACTGAGAGTTCTAGAGGGGAGGGGGTAGGGGGATGGGTTAGCCTGGTGATGGGTATTAAGGAGGGCACGTTCTGCATGGAGCACTGGGTGTTATACGAAAACAATGGATCGTGGATTACTACATCAAAAACTAATGATGTAATGTATAGTGATTAACATAACATAATAATAATAAAAAAAAGTAAGGGGCAGCAGATAAGATGAGTACTGGGTGTTCTATGCACTGATGAATCACTAAATTCTACCTCTGAAATTAATTTAAAAAACACTAAAAAATAAATTAAGTAAGAAATGCAAGATGTAGAACAGTATGATAGTATGCTACTTTCATGTACAAAAAGAGGGGAGAATGTGTGTGTGTGTGTGTGTGTGTGTGTGTGTGTGTGTAAAGAGACTCTGGAAGGTTATATAAAAAATCATTAATAGGGACAATCCATTGAGGGGGCTTGTTCAGAACTGGAGGGATGGGGACCTAGACTGGACACATTTTAAAAGAAATTTTTTTAAAGACAACGGAAAGCCAATGGAAGAGAAGGTAAAAAGAAAAGGATTCCAGGATATAAGGGAGCAGAAATTAGGGTCATGATGTGAGCAACCCAACAAAGGCTCACCAACATTGTTGGTGGCAAGAGTAGAACAGAGATTCCCTAATCCCCACGCAAAGTGCACTTGGTAGGGTTAATGAAGACTGAGCTCTTCATGTGGCTGACAGGAGGGCATTTTTTTTATTATTATTATGTTATGTTAATCACCATACATTACATCATTAGTTTTTGATGTAGTGTTCCATGATTCATTGTTTGTGCATAACACCCAGTGCTCCATGCAGAATGTGCCCTCCTCAATACCCACCACCAGGCTAACCCATCCTCCCACCTCCCTCCCCTCTAGAACCCTGTTTGTTTTTCAGAGTCCATCGTCTCTCATGGTTCATCTCCCCCTCTGATTTCTCCCCCTTCATTCTTCCCCCAGGAGGGCATTTTTAACAAGGATGTGGTTTGAAGTCAAGCACAGCATCTGACCTATGGCAGGTAACAAGAATTGTTTGATAAATTCATTCATTTGCCCTTATTGACTTTTCTGACTTTCTAGTAGCTTTCCTTGGCAAACCAGACTGCATAAATTCTCTTCTTTGTTGAATTTCCATCATGACAGAATGAATGAAATGACATTGATTCAGGCATCTGAGTGCCCTGTGGAGGGTTTGGACCACCAGACCTCCCTGCCTAGGAACTGCTATGAGGCTCAGTCTGGGCTAGGAGAGGATTTGGCTGGGGGGTGGAGGGGAGTGTTCAGTGAGAGTGAATCCCTGGTGACTTTTCCATCTCCTCACCCCTCCGTCACCTGAGAGTGCACATACCCCAGGGAATAAGCCACATGTGGCAAAAATGGAAACAAAACAATTAGCATTTTCTTTCTTAACAAGGAGCCATGGGGATAGAGTCCCCAAGAGCCCCCAAACTGTAAATATCCTACTGCGTCCCTGGCCCCCTGCTCACCTGCCCCAGGCGGGGCCAACACATCATTGCCCCCACCCAGACATCAGACTTGTCTCAGCCACCACAACTTGAGTGGTCTCCCTCTGCCCTTCCTGAGGGCTTAGCACTGACCTCAGGATCTTCTGGAAGTCAGTGGAGAAGGAGGTTTGCCAAGAACATCCTCTTGGTGATACCATCCTCGTGAGTGAGGGATGGGGAAGGAGAGTGAGCTGGACGGGACTGGGAAAGAGGAAATCCTTCCGTTTCTGGATACCCAGAGAGAGAAGTGTCTGAGACCAATTCCACACCCTCTGAGTGGATAGAGGGCACAGAGGGCACACCCTCTGTAGCAGGTCATGAGAAGAAAGAACAGTTAGAGTCTGCAGTTGAGGGACACCCACACAAATGAGAGAGATTGAAAAACAGTTCTCTCCACTGTGGGTGGTGGTTCTCCAGATGTGGTCCCCTGACTAGCAGCATCAGCATCCCTGGGAACTTCCCAGAAGTGCTGATTCTCAAGCCCACCCCAGACACTCCAGGGCATGGCTCCAGCCCTCTGGGAGATATTAATACAGCTCACAGTTGAGAACCACTCCTCTAGTGCACCCAAGGACTTCATGTCAATACCCAAGGACAGCTGCACATGTGTTGCCAAGAAGGGACTCTCAATAATGTATGCAGCCCAGAGGAACCTAAGCATCACCTTCAAAGCCTCAAACAGAACTCTGAAAAATCACAATAAGTAGTAAAATATTTGGCTAGCAATCTCTTGAGGTTACCAAAGAGGAGATTATACTGCTTCCCTTCCTGAAAGCCCCCTTTCAACACCTCTTCCACCTCCAGGGGTCCTGCTCCTCATGGCAGATATTTGCATCCCTCCCCTTGTTCTCACAACACCTCAGAGTCACATATAACCTCTCCTATACATACCTATCTACCTACTGTGTTCTCCCTTATACATCCTGATCCCCCTTCAGCTAACCTTAAATCTTTCTGGAGACCAGCGTTCCTTGGAAGGCAGAGTGATAATAATTTTAGATGCTTGTGATTGAATGGTTTTCCTAGCAAGTATTGACAGCAGAGTTTAGCTTTGAAATGCCTCTTCTCATGAAGCGCACTCAGAGAAGCAATGGCATGTGAGAGAGTAAAAATAAATCTGTCCAGATGGGACATGGTTCAGGTGCAAGCTGAGGGCCCCCTAGCATCGCTCTCAGCCTGGCTCCTCATTGTCAGGTGTGGTCAACACCATCTCCCTCTCCTGGATGTTGAGAGACCTGCACATAAAGAACCTGTGACTCCTAAGATGGCTCAACACTCTGCGTACCTGGGTGGTGCAGTCAGGTAAGCGCCTGGCTCTTGGTTTTGGCTTAGGTCATGATCTCATGGGTCTTGAGATCAAGACCCACGTCAGGCTCTGTGCTCAACAGAGCGGGGGGGGCATGGCTGATCAAACTATCTTTGGCACGGATGCTTGAGTTTCTCTCTCCCTCTCCCTCTGCTCCACCCTCCAGCTCGCTCGCTCTCTGAAATAAATAAATAAATCTTAAAAAAAGAAGAAGAAGAAAAAGAAGGCTCAACACTCTACAGATATGGTCACTAAACGCCTCTGTTGTGTTCTTGTCCTCAATTGCCTTTAAGACATGGGGACCTAACCAGGTAAGCAATGAGTTAAAGAAGATCCTCTCTTTGCTGAAAAGAGTCAATATTGAGGTTTTACAAAAGCGTGGTGAGTCATGCCATGCTGGGCTTTTCCTATATCATCCATGTATTGTAAGAGAAGTATGTGGCACCTAACACACCCTCTATAAATGTTCACGAGTGAAAGGAAGAATCACTGTGCACACCAGGGGATGGAGACCTGGAAAGGCAAATGCAACCAGGCTTTGGCAGTCTCGTGTGGATGGGATAAACATATGCTTTCTTTGGGCTTTTGACATGAAGCTGCTCCTAAGTCCCAAATTGCTGAAGCCAAAGCAGAGAGGAGTTCAAAAGTTACCTCTGACTCTGCAGATTAAAATGGCCAAGGATGAACTCCCAATTCCCTTCTAAGTACATGGGGAAGTAAAACCAGGGTCATCCCCATTAGCAGTGTTAAATGGGTGAACAAGAATGTTATCACAACATGCCTACATGTGGGCATTTCTTTAAATGTTGGTCTCACATTGGTCACTATTTTCATATCCATTCATAGCAGAGTGTTCTTTTATAAACTCACTTTTTTTGTCATCATATTTCTTACAGGAATAAGCACATGGCAAAATTTGCTTTCCATCAAACAGGCATTTGGGCACATTTTTGTCATTTTTATGAAACCAGCTTACCTTTGAACCATCCAGTCTGTGTCTGGGAGTTTTATTTTGAATAAACTTCTTAAACAGCTGTTTGACATACTATAACAATGTATATTTTCCTGAGGGTAAAAAACTCTTTCAATTTCTAGTGACAGCCTCTCTAGAACATAAGAGAATATAAAAAATTTTGTCCTGCAAACCTACTACTAATGGCAAAATATACTTCCAAAATACCATTAACTTTAAATCTCCAGATACTTTTTTTTTACCATGGAAGTTTTCTTTAAAACCTCCATTTAACCAGCTTTCTAGGTTCATCCATGGTCTCTACATCCTCCTGAGCATTTATTGGGTGCGTCTCACAAAGGATGAGAGAGGGTCTAGTGTAGTGATGACGTGGTAGAAGATCACAAAGTGCCCCAAATAAATTTGGCCATCATTGGAAGCAGAGGAAAAGTGTGAACTGTCTTTGTATCCTTGGTCATTAACCTGAAATGGATGCAAAAATTGTATCATGTGAAGGAAGGATGAAACGGAGGGAGGGGAGAAAAGAGAGAAAGATGAAGGGAAAGGAAGACAAGGAAGAAAAGAGGCTGATCAGATTCCCTTTCCCTGTGCTGGGTTTCAGTTTAGGCTTGATTCAGCTTAATTTTGTTTTCTGCGAAACTTTGTTCCACTGAAAACACAAGGGTGTTTATGGGCAATGTCTAAGTTGTCTCTAAACAACTGAGTTAGGTTTTTGAGATGCAAACTATCTTTGGCACGGATGGGTTTGTTGGGGAGAAACAGAAACCCACAGATTTTCACAGAACTCTATAATCTTAGCGGGGGCAGGGGGCAGGACTGGAACTCCATCTCTGACTCCCAGCTTTGTGTTGCTTTCCTCTCCCCTTTTTTCCTTCGCAGTAGACACAGGCTGTCCATGGAACCAAAAAAACAAAAAAAAACAGAGTCTCAGAATTTCTCCTTCTGGGACTCACAGAAAAGCCAGAGCTTCATACTCTCCTCTTTGGGCTGTTCCTCTCTGTGTACCTGGTCACCGTCTTTGGGAACCTGCTCATCGTCCTGGCCATCATCACAGACTCCCGCCTCCACACGCCCATGTACTTCTTCCTCTCCAAACTGTCCCTTGTTGATACCTTCTTCTCTTCCACCACCGTCCCTAAGATGTTGGTGAACCTTTGGACCCAGAACCAGGTCATCTCCTTTGTGGGCTGCCTTGCTCAGATATACACCTTCCACCTGTTAGGGACCATGGACAGCTCCCTCCTGGCTGTGATGGCCATTGATCGGTTTGTGGCCATTGTCTACCCTCTACGCTACTCAGTCATGTGTCTGTGGGTTGCTGGGGGGGGGGGGGGGGCATGGCTGATCAGCAATCTCCGGTCACTCGTGCACACCTGCCTCATGGCTCAACTGACCTTCTGTGCTGGCTCCGAAATCCCCCACTTCTGTGATCTCATGCCTCTGTTGAAGCTCTCCTGCTCTGACACGCATGCCAGCGAACTGGTGATTTTTGCTTTTGGCATCATCATGGGCATCAGCCCCCTCTCGTGCATCCTCCTCTCTTACACTTGCATTTTCTGGGCAGTCTTCAAGATCCCTTCTGCTCAGGGCAAATGGAAAACCTTCTCCACTTGTTGGTCACACCTCTCTGTGGTATCACTGTTCTATGGCACCATCTTTGCTGTGTACTTGCAGCCCACGTCTCCTGCCTCCTCCCAGAAGGACAAGGCAGCTGCCCTGATGAGTGGGGTGGTCATCCCCATGCTGAACCCCTTTATCCACAGCCTAAGGAACAAGGACATGAAGGCAGCCCTGAAGAAGCTCATCAGCAAAGCAGTCTCCTCTCAGTCCGAGAATAGAACAGTTGTTGGGTACTTAGCATGTTCCAGAACCACTGTTGGGTGGTGGGAACACAGAGATATGTCCCATCCCTGCCCTCAAGGCATTCAGAATTGAGTGGGGGATAGAGATATGTAAATAAATCATTATGGCACACCGTGGTAAGTGAGTCATAAAGATGAATGAAAAACTGTGGGAAACCAAAGGGAGAGGTGTGCATTTTCCCCATGATTTCTCTTCCCCATGAAGATCAGAAGGCTTCAAAGAAGTCTTAAATTGGTCCTTTCTGGGGTATTGGACTTATGGGATCACTACGTGGGTAATATAGTTGAACAAAAGATTGGCTACACCATTTTTTTTTTGCTATACCATTTTAATATTGATAAAGACAACACATAGTAGCCAGTTACAACACCATGCTTCCTAAGTGACCTGAAGAAGGACAATGAAAGCATCTGTTGAGATTAGCTCACTTATTATTCGCTTCAGCAGCCACCAGCCTTGGTTTCACGGGGACCTTGTGACCACCTCTTGTGCCCATGACTTTGGGGATCTTTGTCATCATCAGGCCTCCCGTGTGCACCTCCCCCACCCCACCCCCCATGTATTGGATCATAAGAGGCAATGACATTTGGCTTCCAGGTATTGTGATTCAACAGGTTGGCACTGAACCCTGGAATCTGCCTTTTTAAAAAGCTCTCCAGGTGGCCCTGAAGCAGGGAGTACACAGACCTCTGTCTGAGGACACAGGCCCTTGGACTAGCTGCAGAGTCCATGTGTTTCTTGTGATGTCCATCACCTGACTTCAAACCCAATCTGATTCTACAGGCACGATCAGAAACAAGCAGATAGGATGGACTGGAATGCATGGAAAGTTAGTGTTGGGAGGTGAATTGTGTCTCCAAAGAAGATGTGTCAAAATCTGACCCCCTAGGACCTCAGAATGTGACTTTACCTGAAAATAGGGTCTTTACAGAGATAATCAAGTTAAAATGAGGTCATTAGGATGTGTCCTGATCCAGTATGACTGCCAATCTTACCTAAAGGGAGAATTTGGACACAGACACAGAAAGAAGGTCATGTGGACATGCAGGCAGAGATGAAGGTGATGGTTCTACAAGCCAAGGAGCGCCAGAGATTGCCAGCAAACCACCAGAAGCCAGGACAGAAGCGTGGAACAGATCCTCCCTCACAGTCCCCAGAAGGAACCAACCCAGATGATACCTGATCTCAGACTTCTGGCCCCCAGAACAGTGAGACAATAAGTTTCTCCTCTGGTTTGTGGTGCTTTGTTATGGCAGTCCTAGCAAATGAGTACAGTGAGTTTAGGAAGGGCTGGCATCATGCAAAGACCACATCTCCTCAAGTCCATGACTCACTAAGAGTCTGGGTTACAACTGGAGGAAAAGATGAAGGACTTAAGTTGTATGGATTCATTTTCTGGGTCTCAGTGTGTTGACAATAATGACATTTATTGCATGCTGGGCACGTGCTAAGCCCTTTGTATGCATTATCTCATTATATTTTAAACAACAACCCTAAAAGGTAGGTGATATAAGTTCCTATTTTACAGATAAGGAAGCTGAGGCTTGCAAAATGAAGCTGCCAAAGTTCAAACAGAGGACCCATCCCAAAGTCCCAGATCTTAACATCACATGATGTTGTCTAGAAGTTGGAGCCTAGAGCAAGGATGTGCAAATTATCCCAACCCACAGCCTGTTTTTGTATGGCCTGCAAGCTAAGAATGGTTTTTATATTTTTAAATAGTTGGGGGAAAATATAAAAGAAGACTATTCTATGACAGATTAAAATTATATAAAATTCTAATTTTAGTGCTCACAAAGTTTTATGGGAACACACCCATTAATTTATGTATCACCTACGACTGCTTTCAAATTACAGAGCAGAGTTGAATAATCTTGACAGAGACTCTATGGTGCACAAAGCCTAAAATATTTACTGTCTGGCCAGCCACAGAAGGAGTTTGCTGACCCTTTCTCTATAGAAGAAGAAACTGATACTCAAGTAGATCCGTGAACCAGAACATCAGCATCATGGGGATTTTGCTAGAAATGAAGACTCAGACACCATCCCAAGCCACTGAATCATAACTTTAACAGCAACCCACAGGGCTTATATGAGCCTTAAAGTTTGGGGATCACAGAGATAAGTGGGGGATGGAAAGGAGGGCTGTAGAGATGTGGGACCCAAGTAGGCCTTCAGTTCAGAAATAAAGGAGAACCGGACCTGGGGCATTTTTCCATAGACATTTTTTCGTTTTTCCCTACCATAGACATGGTCCTGGAGAGGAAGGTCCCAAAACCACCCCAAACGCTTTGAAAGAATTACAGCTACAGCTTGAGGACATGGCCACCAGGTGGCGATAGTGTTGTTTCACAAAATGCATTTAAAGCTTCTCTATTTCAGAAACATTTATCCCGGCTGTAAACTGGCCCAGTTCCTCTACCTCAGGTGTAATCGTCCCCGGGGAGGGAGAGCATGTGCAAAGTTCCTGTGGTGGGACGGAGCCTGGGTTGTTCAGAGAAATCACGGGGAGGTGTGTCCCCAGCCTACAGCAAGGGGAGTGGGGTGTGTGGGAAGTTATGGGGGACAGCAGGGGTCACCACGGGGATTGGTCCACAGGGCAGAGGGGACCATGACATGAAGCAGGGATGTAGGGCGGGGCCCAGAATTAATCCACTCATGAGTCATCCCATGGATTGGGGGTCAGAAAACCTTCTATAAATGGCCAGATAGTAATTATCAGCTTTACAGATCATACAGCCTGTCATAATGACTCATCTCTGTTGTTCCAGCATGAAAGCCACCATAAACAATACATCAAAGAGTAGAAGTTGAAACTTGAATTTCATATCATTTTACATGTCATGAAATAGTCTTTTTTTTTTACTCTTGAAAAAAAAATGTGTTGACATCATCAAAGTGATTCAGAAAGATTCTCAACATATATCTACCTTCCGTGTGCTTCTCTCCCTCCAGATTGTAGTGGTAAAATAGAGTATGTATAAAATATATTGTAGAAGTGGATCTCACTGTTTGGGTTTTTAGTGACTGGCGTATGTTCACTCCTTTTCTCCCCTCACCCCAGAAACCCTCCCACATACTTGCTTTAGGTTCTAATTTGACTACCTGGCAACATGGGTTCCCAAATATCTCAACTACCAAAATATTTCAATTGTCACCCATAAAAAGGAAATCAGGAGGAAGTTTTCACCTTCTGTATCAACTGGCTGGGCTCCAGGATCTCAGGAAAAAACCTAATTAATTTGCAAGACAGAAAATCCTGTCTCAAATCTGCCATCCAGTGTGAGCTTTCTAACATTACATATAACTGGGCACATTAATCCTACGGTTACCACTAAGGCTCCCTTCATAGACACTAGGTTTAAAGTTTTAATTATCAAACAAAATTATCAAAAGTAGCTCATGAAATGTTTTCTTTTGATTTGTTTCCAACCATTTTAAATTTTTAAAAATAGTTCATAGTTCAAGAGCCAGATTTGGCCCACAGGCTCTAGTTTGCAAATCCTGGTACACATGGATGGGAGTGACAAGAAGCAGAGAGACCAACAGGGACCAAAGAGTGAGAGGTGAAATGGGCTGAATCCCAGGACCAGAAAATGAAGGGATAGATGGTGCCACAGGAACTTTGCATAGCTAATGCCTCCTCAGCTTTGAGATTTCAAGGCAAACCCCACTTCCTCAGAGAAGCCTCTCACCCCCTCCCTATCCCAGCTATATCAGTTGCCCAAAGACATTCACTAGTCCTCATTCTCCTCATCACATTAGTGACTTTATATTCATTTGTATGATTCTCTGATGAATGTCTATTTCACCCACTTAACTGTGAGCTGAGAGCTGAGAGACCATGTTTTCTTGCTTATCTTGCCCAAATCCATACAGCAGCCACTGAAAATATACTTGTTGACTGAGTGAATGAATGGATGAACAAATGAATGGATGAACAAATGAACAAATGGGAAGGCAGTACAATGGCAAGACTCTAGGAGGTAGGCTGGGTTGGAACAGAGACATCTAACAGTCAAGATTAAGTTGCTGTGATATTCAATGTAAACTCTCTTTCCACTCCCCCAGCCTCAGTAAAACCTGTCACACACCCAGGAACCTTGGTGAAATCAAGGAGAGAGGCCAGTGCACCTCATCCTGGAAACCAGGAAGAGCGAGCTCACCGTGGAGCTATTTAATTCAGCAGTAACAGGAGACCATGAGAAAATAATCATCTGGTAATTCTCCAAAATTTCAGCAAGGGTGTCAGAAGGGGCTTGAGCCCATTTATTGGGGTCTGAAGGAACAGAGTGACCCTGGCCAGTATTAGAGCACAATAACACTTCTTTCTCTATACATGGGATTTTGTTGGGTGATTCAAAGCAATTTGGGAGACTCAAACACTGAGACTCAGAGAAGGAAAGTGACTGTCCCAAGGCCATATGCTAGATCAGGGCCGAGGGAGTATTCCAATCCAGTGTAGTGTGACCTGAAAACCTGACCCCTCCCTCCACCATGTTGGATGGCCTCCCAGGTGAGTGACTTACCCAAGGTCATGCTACAGCCCCATGTGGGGCACTGGAGGACAATAGGTGGATCAGCTGGTGGAAAAGAAAGCCACTTTCAGTAAGGGATGAGAAAGGGTGCAGCAAGGCTTCAGCCTGAGGTCCTGGAGGGGAAGCTCCTACTCCCAAAGTACATTTGCTAGGGATTTGGGGAGTCACTCCTATCTCTGTGAACCTGTGTAGTGGGAAGTCCCCAAGACCACCCTCAGGTTCAATGATTCACTAGAAGGCATCAACAGAACTCAGCAAAATTGTTATATACAGTTTATTACAGGGAAAGGATAGAGATTAAAATCAGCAAAGGTAAAAGGCACATGGGGCAGGGTCCAGAAGGGACCAGCCACCAGGGGACCAGGTGTCCCCTCCCTGTGGATTCATGTGGACAGCACTTAATTCTCCCAGCGATGATGTTCGACCACACACATTGTATACTGCCAACCAGGGAAGCTCCTGAGTCTTCTTGTCCCGAGAGTTCATCGGTATTAGTTTCCTACTTCTGCCATAATAAAACACCACAGATGCGGTGGCTTAAACAAGAGAAATTTATTTTCTCAGTTCTGGAGGCCACAAGTCCGAGATCAAAGCATCGGAAGACTTGATTCTTTCTGGGGCCTGACTCTCCGTGGCTGGTAGATGGCCATCTTCTGTGCCTTCATATGATCTCCCGTGCCCTCATATGATCTTCCCTCTGTGCACACATCCTGTGTCCAAATGTCCTCTTCTCATGAGGACAGAGTCCTATTGGATTAGGGCCCACTCGTGCTCGCTTCGGCAGCACATATACTAAAATTGGATTAGGGCCCACTCTAAAGACTTCACTTGATTTAATCACAGTTTAAAGGCCCTATCTCCAAATACAGTCACATCCTGAGGAACTGGGGAGGATGGGGTGGTTAGGGCTTCAACATATCAATTTGGTATGGACACAATTCAGCCCATAAGAGCCACAGAGACATGGCTGATTGCCCATGCGGCTGACCTTGGTTTCTCAGTCTCTGGCCCCTCCAAGTTAAACTGACACAGTGTGGCCAAGGCCCCCACTATAAATCACATTGTTAGCATGGCTTCCAGATATACAAAGAGATTCTTATCAAGTAGGATATTCCTAGGGCTTAGGGGCTACCTCCCAGGAGCCAGTCAAGGGCCAGATGTTTTTGTGGAAGTGCAGTTGAGCCCAGAGACCTGGGAGAGAGGAGGGAGGAGCTAAGGAATGACATGGGGTCTCCACCTGGCCCTTCCCACCCCTGGCCACTTGCCCCAGCTGACCAGTTGGTCACCCCTCTCCAGGCTGCCTCCCCTTTCTCTGGGACAACCAGAGGTCCTGCAATCTGGACACGACAAGAGCTCTTGGCATGGCTGCTGGTGGCCAGTTGCTGAAGTCCTGGGGTGTGTACAGGGGCCTGTCCAACAGGAGAGCCCACCAGACCTGCAGCTGATGGAAGGAGGGCACTGCAAGGGGGGCTGGAGGCTCTGTTGCACCTCAGCTTCAGCTCCACAGCTGGCCTGCTGGGCTTTGCCAAGGGCCCCTGGGAAGCCCTGGCCAAGGTATGCTGCCCCACTAACTGCCTGCCAGGTGATGCCATATCCCACCTCAGGAAGCTGCCTCATGGTGACGTGGTGACTTGGCCACTCTCTCTCCCTCTAGCTGCTTGATGCTGCCCTGGGGGACATCTCTGGGCGACCACCTCTTCCTTGGCTCCTGTAAGGATGGACTCTCAGTCAGGCAAGGGCCTCTTCACCCTGGAAGGTGACTAACACAGGCACAGGGACAACTGGGAATGACAAAAGTGGGCAGGGAGAGCTGGGGCCTGCTCCCCGTGATCTTCTCCAACTTCCATTCCCAGGAACTAAGGATCCCAGGGAGATGGCAGACAGGAGGCTCAGCCCACAGACACATGCCCCGCTTCCATTATCCCCACCCCCACACCTTGGTAACAGGGGGAGTTATCCTTCCTTTTGGATGGACAAAGAAACTGAGGCCTAGAAAGAATGTCTGCATTTGGGGTCCTCTAGAAGCTGACCCTGAGATAAGGATTCAAGTGCAGGGAGTTTGTTTGGGAAGTGATCCAGGAAATGCTGGAAGGGGGTGGAGAAATGAGAAAGAGAAGGGAAGGAAGTCAGTAAAGAGTGTACTGATATTCAAGTTTCCAGTGGCAGCTGGAGCTTGGTCCCATGGGGATCTGGGGGGGTCGATGTGGAAGATACACCTTCCGTCATCCCACATGAGGGGTGAGGGAGCTGGGGTTCATATCCACCAACCCCCACTGTCTGCCACAGAGGTGCAGAGCTCTGCTCAAACCTCACCAGCCCCCTCCACCTGCATTTCTTCTTTCAACATTTTGCTGGGGGCTAGATTTATCCATCGGGCTCCATGAGTACAGTGCATCATGTCTGCAGCCAGTGAGAACATTTGGGGGAAAGAGAATACACACACACAGGCTCCTAAATCCAAACAGCAGCTACCAAAATCCAGACTTCACCAAATGTGAAACTCAGTATTCATAACCATTTTATTAACACTTACCAAGAATTTCTGGTTGCTGAGAAAGAATCATAGCCAACAGTGAATTAAATGAGCTAAATAAATTAGCCAAATAAATGCAACAGGAAAAGAAGAGAAACACTGTTAAAAGAATATTCTGTTACCAAGAATGAATGAATGAATGAATGAATAAATAATAGATAGATAGATAGATGATAGATAGATAGATAGATAGATAGATAGATAGATAGATAGATAAATAGATAGATAGATAGATGATAGATATAGATATGCTGTGTGAGTGGTTTTTAATCATTTGGTGTGATATGGGTGGGGCCAAGGGCTGCTTTCATTCCCATACCAGCCTCCAGCTTCTCTGAGGTGCTGGGATACCCTGATGGGCCCCCCTTTTGTCCCCCTTGCCTGGGACTTGTGAACAGGTGTTGTCTTGACCCTGACCTCTTCCCCACTGTCAGCAGCTACCTCAAAGACTCCTGGGGTATATCCCACCACTCTCCAGCCTGACTCCTCCCAAACACATGTCCAAGAAAAATGAACAGAACCTGAGAGACCCATGGGACACTGACAAGCATACTAACATATGTATAATGGGAGTCCCAAAAGGAGAGAAGAGAAAGGGATAGAAAAAATAGTTGAAGAAATAATGGCCAAAAAAAACCTCCCAGAGTGGATGAAAGATATGAATCTGCACATCCAAGAAGCTCAACAAACTCCAAGTAGGATAAACACAGAGATCCGCTTTGAGATACATGATAAGCAAACACACACAATCTCCTCTATGCAAGCCTCTTGGCCACCCCTTCTATCCAGGCCTCTGGCACCTGGCACCTGATCTCTTATGTGAACACTCAGCAGTGAACTAGACAGATGTGCATCAGGTGGAGTCCCAGTTTTCACAAGGACACAGATACACTAGAACAAACACTGAAGCTATTAAGTTCAAGCCATGAGAGTGTTCAAAGAAATGAAACACAATGAGGTAATAATGAGTGGACAGTGGTGGATACTCAAGGAGGGCCTCCCAAGAGGGTGCTCTTGAAACTAAAGGATGAGAAAGAGGCAAATTCAGGAAAACCAGAGCTTCCCAGACAGAAGGGACTACATGTGCAAAGGGCCTGGGACAGGTACAGGTTGATGTAAAAGAGGACCAGAGAGGAGGTCATGGTAAGCAATGGGGACAACAAAGGAAATGAGGCTAGAAGTCTTACTGGGAATCTTTATTCTAGGTGGGGTGAGCAGTCATGGAAAGACTGTACAGCAGGGGTGTGCCATAATCTGGCTTCAGTTTTTAAGTCCAGTCTGGAGAATGGAATGTAGGAGTGAAGCAGGTTAAATTTTCCAAGACGGCCACAATATCTCCCATTCCACATCCTCTTCACAAGGTCACCTTGACATAAGGCCCACTGAGAGGGGTGGGGTCTATGTCCCTTCCTCTTGAATCTACAGATTCAAGTGCCAGAAGTGACAAATGACACCCAAGGCTGGGTTAGGAAGGGTAATGCAGCTTCGGTCTTGTTGACTTTCATCCTGGGTGGCCGTCGTATGAAACCTGACCACCCTGACTACTGACCTGCTGGTAGGAAGCCCAGGCCAGAGGGAGAGGCCCATGTAGCTGCCCTAGTCCACAGCCTGTGAAGAGGTCCCAGCCCTCAGCTGTGATCAGTTGCAAGCCCTGGAAGTGAACATGCCTGCAGATGATTCCAGTCCCCTATTTGTGGAGTCACCCCTAAACCTCAAAGCCTTTCCAACCAAAGAGCAGAAACAATCAAAATCAGCTCTGCCCTGCCCAAATTCCTTATCTACAGCATCTGTGGGCATCATAAAATGGCTTTTAACACCACTAGTTTGGAGATGGTCTATTAAACATCTGGAGTAACTGAAATTTAGGGGATGGGAAAATTGGGAGAGACCCAAGTGGCATCCAAGAGACTAAAGAAGAGAAGGTGTTGTGGAATGAATGGAGTGAGGCCAGGGCTTGCACCAGGCTGGAGCAGTAGATGGGGGAAAGGGGAAGAAAAAAGCGCAGGATGCGTTTTGAAGGTAAACCCGAGAGAACTTGCTGTGTTCGATCACCAAAGGAGCGGGTGGGTAAGAGGGAAGACTAGGGCTCAGGACTGTGCCAAGATGTTCACAGTTGGAGCGAGGAAGGTAGCATAGAGCCCCCATCTCCTCCCCACCAGGCCCGGGCGACTACATATCCCAGCATCGCTCGCTCAGGCCGCGGGAAGGTGAAAAAAAAAAAAAAAAGTTTGGGCCAAGCATTCCCGGAATGCGCTTCCTGCTGGCGCGGAGCGGGGGGCGGGCGGGGCTGGGGAGGGCGGGGGGCGGCGCGGCCGGAGCCCGGGGCGCGCACTCGGCCCGGCCCGGGCCCCAGCATGGCCGAGCCGCTGCTCAGGAAAACCTTCTCCCGCCTGCGGGGCCGGGAGAAACTTCCCCGGAAAAAGTCGGACGCGAAGGAGCGCGGTGAGCCGGGGAGGCGGCCGAGGAGGGGGCGCCGAACCCCGCCCCGCCCGGGAGATGGTCCCGGAGCTCCAAGGCGGGACGGCTGGGGGGCGAGGGGGAGCCCCGCGGAGTCCCCTGCGGCCCCGGGTGGGGGACAGAGAGCGGGCAGGGGTCCTGGCAGGAAGGGGCTGGGTGGGGGGGAGAGGGGGCGCGGACCGTTATGTGCGCCTGGCTCGCGATGCCGGCGCTGCGGGCTCCTTGCGAGGCCCGGGAGGGGGCCTCGTCCCTGACAGGAAATGGGGCCGAGACCGAGCGCCTGGAGGGTGGAGGGGAGGAGGAGTTGGGAAGTTGGCAAACGGGCCCAGTCAGTCCAGGCTGGGTCACCCTGCGCCCTGGAGACCCGGGACGGGAGATGGGTAGCGAACTCCTGCAGAGGAGGGAGAGAGGCGGTGCATCAGCCACAGTGGCCACCCCCCAGCCCCCTCCCACCTATTAACCAGTGACTGCAGCTGCGCCCACCTTAAGCAGCCCTAGGAAACTCTCCCTTTTAGACGGGCGGGGAAACTGAGGCACGGAGCAGTTGGGTCATTTGCCCAGAGCCAATGAAGTGACTTAAACAGCTCTTTGGACAAGCTACTAATAGAGACCCCCGAGACAGGACCCAGGGCGTTGGAAATCAGAGTTGACCAGAGGAGGGAGTCCACCAGCAAACTAGAGCTGGGAGCTGCATGGGACGGAAAGTCCAGGAAGGAAGGAGTTAAAGGAGGGAGGCCTGACGACTCTGCGATCTGACCTTCCCCCCCCTCCGCCCCCAATCCTTTCCCAAAGATTCCCAAGGTTCCTAGAGCAGAGAGAAGGGACAGGGGTGCCCACGCACAAACACAGACAGGAAACAGCCCAGGATGTCAGAGAAGGGAGAAGGGAGTAAAGGGGAGGCCCCAAGGCGTTGACCGTGGGGATCTGGACTGGGCTGAGAGACAGGGCCCACTCCAGGATGGGAGCAGAGTCTAGAAGACAGGCAAGGGGTGGTGGGTGGGGGGAGTGCTGTAGAAAGGGGGACCCCAGCACTAGTTGTCGCGCCTGCTCCTGTCTTCTGAAAGGAGCAAGCCAGCCTTCACTGTGGGCTGCGTGCTTGACCATAACCCGGACGCCTAGGAAGCAGTCCCCACGAGTTCTCTGATGCCTCCCCGGAGGGGGGCATTGAATTTCCCCACTTCACAGGAGGGCACTGAGGCTCAAAGATGGAAAGCAACTTGCCCAAAGCCACCCAGTAAGAAAGGACAGGGGCAGAGCTCCATGCCAGGGGTGGGAGGTAGAGCTGAGAATGCAGGGCCCAGGTCTGGAGATACCCCACTGGACACCTGAGGTTGAAGGGCGGAGGGACACCGTTTGGGACCCCAGGACCTAAGAGCAGGTGGGCTCTAAGCTGGCAACCAATGAGATTGCTGGCCTTTGCCCGCCCATTCCAAACAAACTCGTGGAGTGAGTGCCAGCACTGTGTGCACCCCAGCCCTGGCCCCTGCTGGGGAAAGAGCCAGCGGCCTGGGGCTGCACTGGGGGCAGCTGGGTCTCACTCCCCTTGCTCTCTGCCAGGCCGCCCAGCCCAGCGCCCGGAGCCCAGTCCTCCAGAGCCAGAGCCCCAGGCTCCCGAAGGGTCCCAGGCTGGAGCAGAGGGGCCCCCAAGCCCTGAGGCATCTCGGAGCCCAGCTCGGGGGGCCTACCTGCAGAGCCTGGAGCCCAGCAGCCGCCGATGGGTGCTGGGTGGGGCCAAGCCACCGGAAGAGGCTGCTTTGGGTCCCAGGGCACCTGGCAGTGGGGAGCCCGCTGGTGAAATCTGGTACAACCCTATCCCTGAGGAAGACTCCAGACCCCTGGCACCTGAGCCCGGGGGACCACAACCAGGCTCAGCTGAACTAGAGGGCCCGGCCTCACAAGGTGAGCACAAGCCTCATACCTCCAGCCCCCCAAGATGACCACAAGCCTCACCCCCGTCCCAAGCCCAGGCTTCCGAACCCTGAGATCTGCTGTTCCCCAGGCACAGCCCCTGCCAGCCCCCCAACCAAAGCCTCCCGCACGAAGTCCCCTGGCCCAGCCAGGCGCCTCTCCATGAAGATGAAGAAGCTGCCTGACCTGCGGCGCCGACTGAGCCTGCGGGGCACCCGGGCTGGCCGAGAGCGTGAGAGGGCCGCCCCCGAGGGCTCCGTCATCAGCCGTTACCACCTGGATAGCAGTGTGGGGACGCCGGGACGGGCAGCAGGGGCTGGGGCCCCTCGGGGCCCTCGGGCCGGTTACCTCAGTGATGGTGACTCACCGGAGCGCCCAGCAGGGCCTCCATCGCCCACTGCCTTCCGGCCCTACGAGGTGGGCCCATCAGCCCGAGCACCCCCTGCCGCACTCTGGGGCCGCCTCAGCCTGCACTTGTACGGGCTGGGGGGGCTGCGGCCGGCACCCGGGGCCACCCCAAGAGACCTCTGCTGCCTACTGCAGGTGGATGGGGTGGCCCGGGCCCGAACGGGGCCACTGAGGGGGGGGCCGGATTTCCTGCGGCTGGACCACACCTTCCACCTGGAACTCGAGGCTGCCCGGCTGCTGCGGGCCCTGGTGCTGGCGTGGGACCCCGGTGTCCGGCGGCACCGGCCCTGCGCCCAGGGCACTGTGCTGCTACCCACAGTCTTCCGAGGTAGGACGCCTGGCTGCAGGGGAGGAGCGGTGGGCACAGGGTGCAGATCCCCCTTTCCCCAGTGTCCAGGGTGGGGGTGTGCCTTGGAGCAGGGGGCCAGGGCATAGAGCCTGTGGGGCCAGACCCCACAGACCCCCTTGCGTCTTCAGGCTGCCAGGCCCAGCAACTGGCAGTGCGCCTGGAGCCCCAGGGGCTGCTGTATGCCAAGCTGACCCTGTCAGAGCAGCAGGAAGCACCAGGCACCGCTGAGCCTCGAGTCTTTGGGCTGCCCCTGCCGCTGCTGGTGGAGCGGGAAAAGCCCCCGGGCCAGGTGCCCCTCATCATCCAGAAGTGTGTTGGGCAGATCGAGCGCCGAGGGCTGCGGGTGAGCCCCCTGCCCCATTCCAGCTGGCCCTCAGACCTAAACCCCAGGACACCCAGCAAACAGAGGCCAGGCCTTCCCCACACATCCGCCCTGCCTGAGACACAGCTAGCTCCAATCCCAGCTTAGACAAGGGCGGGAGGCTCCCCTAGACCACAGCACCCAGCCCAGAACCCATAGGTCATCCATCTGTTTAGTAATACATGGTCCCAGACCTTCTGGAGCTCAGAGTCCGATGGGAGAAAAGACATGATTCCAGTAACTCACAGGTGTAAAACTGGGGCTGGCACAAGAGTGAAGAAGCTGGGAGAGCTTAAAGCAGGGTCTGATGCTGGTTGGAGTAGTCAGGAAGGGCTTCCCAGAGGAGGTGACAAGTGAGCTGAGAAGGAGGGTGGTGCCGGGACGAATGATCCAAGCAGAGGGTTTCCAGGGCCAGGTTGTTCAGGCAGCCAGGTGGGGACCCCATGACAGGTGTCAGAGGAGCAGAAAGGCAGCTGGTGAAGCCACAGCCAGCCCCCAACCCCTCTGCCCACTGCCACCCTGACCCAGACCTCCAGCCCCCACCCCACCCGGCCCTGATCCCTTTGTAGCACAGGCAAGAAGATCTCTCTCTGTCCCCACCCCTAGGTGGTGGGGCTGTACCGTCTGTGTGGCTCGGCAGCCGTGAAGAAAGAGCTTCGGGATGCCTTTGAGCGGGACAGTGCAGCCGTCTGCCTCTCTGAGGACCTGTATCCTGATATCAATGTCATCACTGGTCAGCATGCCCTTCCTGTCCCCTGCCTGCTCCCTATTCAAACTTCACCTCAAGGGAGTCCCTGTGACCCCTCTGCTCTGGGACCTCACCCTTTCTGCCTGGCTTTGTTTTCACTTTCCTATGCCTGTCCTCCTCTTCCCCCTCCCAGCCCCAGCTGACCCCTCCAGCCTCAGAAGCCAGGGATGCCCTGACCAGAGTGGGCCCTGTGTCCACAGGCATCCTCAAGGATTATCTTCGGGAACTGCCCACCCCGCTCATCACCCAGCCCCTCTATCAGGTGGTGCTGGAGGCCATGGCCCAAGGACCCCCAAGCAGGGCACCCTCCAGCACCGAGGGCACCCGTGGGCTCCTCAACTGCCTGCCAGATGTGGAGAGGGTAAGTTGGACCTGGTGGGAGTGGGCAGGACTGACTGGGCTGACACCAGTAGAGTGTTTCACCCACACCTGAGCCCATGATGTGCATGAACTTGAGGCACTGTCACAACCCTAGAAAGTAGGTGCTATCAGTATCCCCACTTCATAGCTATGGAAACCTAGGCCCAGAGCAGTTAAGTGAGTTGCCCAAGGTTGCACAGCCAGGATATCACAAAAATGCAGGCTCTGAATACAGGTCTGTCAACCTACCCACAAGGGAGGTTCCCGGCTGTGGGATCCTGGAGAAGTCCTGACCCTCTGTGCCTCAATACCCTCATGGGGTATAAACCCTAACACAGGATTAATGCTAGCCCTGCTTCATACAGAGAGGATGGGACAGGCACAGGAAAGTGAAAACAAAGCCAGCTAAGTTGCCTTCGTCCTCCGTCTCCCTTCCAGCATAATACTTATATCAAAGCCTTAGCTCAGCCATCAACCAGCTCTGAGATCTCGAGTTTCCCCACTCTGGGCCGCCTTAGTCTCCCCTCAGGTTTGACAGGGGGCCAGCTTCACCCGCCTCGTGATTCCCAACCGTCTTCTCTCAGGCCACGTTGACTCTTCTCCTGGACCACCTGCGCCTCGTCTCCTCCTTCCACGCCCACAACCGCATGACGCCGCAGAACCTGGCCGTGTGCTTCGGTCCCGTGCTGCTGCCGGCGCGCCAGGCACCCGCCAGGCCCCGCATCCGCAGCTCTGGGCCGGGCCTCACCAACGCAGTGGACTTCAAGCGCCACATCGAGGTGCTGCACTACCTGCTGCAGGCCTGGCCAGGTGAGCCCGCCCCTGGCCCGCGCCGCCGATCCCGGCCAGGCCGCCGCAGCGATGCTTTCTCGGGCGACCAATCAGAGTCTCGGGCTTCAGGCGTGCCACGCCCCCCCCCCCCCCGCGCCCGGCGTGGACCCGTGCGTAAACCGGTACCTGGTAGCCTCAGCAACCCGTTCAGATTGGGCCAATCCCGCTTGACGCGGGTCGGGTCTCCCGTCGGGCCAATCAGGGGCCTGGTTAGCTAGGCAGCCGGCCAGTCACGAGCCCCGCTCTTCCCCGCAGATCCCCGCAGGCCCCCGGAGCCTCAGGACCTCGCCCCGTACCTGCGGCCCAAACGGCAGCCGCCGCTGCACTTGCCGCTCGCCGGCCCCGAAGTGGTGGCTCGGCCCCGCGGCCGGGGCGGCCCCGAGAGCCCCCCCAGCAATCGCTACGCGGGCGACTGGAGCGTCTGCGGACGGGACTTCCTGCCGTGCGGGCGGGACTTTCTGTCCGGGCCGGACTACGACCACGTGACGGGCAGCTACAGCGAGGACGAGGACGAGGAGGCGGGCGAGCCGGCGGGCGCCGCGGACTTCGAAGACGACTTCGAGGCGCCCTTCAACCCGCACCTGAACCTCAAAGACTTCGACGCCCTCATCCTGGACCTGGAGCGAGAGCTCTCCAAGCAGATCAACGTGTGCCTCTGAGCCGGGCGGGGCGGGACCCCGGTGACGAAGGGCCGGGCTCCTGGCTGCTGAGGCGGTGCCCCGGCGACCGAGGGGACCGGAGGGGACCAGACCGGTCGCCCGGGCCGCCGTCCCGGTTGCTGGGGAGTTGCCTAGTGACCAGCCAGCCCGTTGCTGAGAATCATTCCTCGTTTCCAGTGCTCAGTGGTGGGGCGTTGGTTGCAAAGCCTGGGGACTGGGGACTTTCGGGACCAGCTGTTGGGGACATCTTTTCTAAGTACCAAGGGCTTCTCCCCTTGCTGCCAAAAGGCACTTCTCCCGCTTGCTGGGCTGGCCTCTCTTGCCCCTCCCCCTTGGCCCGGGAATCACCAGTTACTGTGAGCATCACCCCGAGATGGTGAGACACCGCCCCCCCCTTCTTCTACACCCCCAACCCCCACCCCCACCCCGTCAGTCTTCTTGCTGCTGCCAACCAAATCAGTATTAGCTTTAAGCACCGCGCTCTGCTTCTCCCTGCCCTGGAAGGTCCAAGGACTATCATGAGGTGCTATTTGGGGCAGGGTGGGGGAAAGCCCCTATCCTGGGCTCTGGCTGGATTAAGGGCAGCCCAGGGCCTTTAGAAAAATAGCTGGTTTCCCCACCCTCTCTTCCAAGGAAAACCCCGTGATTGCCTCAAACCAGGAAATGGAGATAGCAGAGTCTGGCCCTTCCCCTCCCCTGTTCTTCCTCCACATCCCTGAAGAAACTGAGCACTTACAAGACCTCCCTTTCGGAGGGGCCCCACCTGAAATGTCAGGCTGGGGGCACTTTGGTACGGAACATATTTATTGCCTCCGTGCGTGTGTGTCTGTGTGTGAGGACTAGTGTGCATGGACACGTCTGGGACAGGTGTATGGGGCTTTCAGGGACCTCTGAGGGGGAAAGAATTTGCAGTGGCCAGGCACCCTGAAATCCCCAGTAATGGAGCCTCAGTGGGCCCCAGAGTTCCAGTGGGAGAGTAGGTTCCCTCCTGTCTCCCCCTTTTCCCTCACTTCCATCTTTGTGGACAATAAATCAGTATGCACAAGTTCTGGAATGAGTGCTGGGGCCCACATGGGTGGTTTATTCAGTGTGCCCAAGAGGAAGGGAGAAAGGGCAGTTGTGCCCAGAGAAAAAGGCCCAGGAGCTCTCCAGTGCTGCCAGGGAACCTCTCTGAGCTCTGACCCAACCCCCCAGCCCCACCCTGTCTTCAGGGAGGGTTGTAGAGTCACTGGACCTGATCAGCCAGGTCCAAGGCAGGCAAGGATGAGACTAAACCAGCCAGGCACAGTCTAGGGGTGGCAAGGCCAAGGGTACTGACCCATGAGGCCCTACACAGCAATGGAGCCATCTCGGAAGTCCGTCCTCCCAATGAGGATGTTGACCACAACCGGGTGGCCACCTCGGCACTGCTGCTGAGCATCACGAAGCACCTCGACCACCTGATCTTCTTTCTCCCGTGAGAGCAGCAAGCCCTGGGCCCCAAGTCCCATGGCTGCCCGGTGATAATCTAAAAGGGGAAGTCAAGTCAGATGGTGGCAGGGACCTAGGCCACCATGCAGTCAGCCCAGGAGAGGAACACATGGAACAGCTTCCCCCTCTCTTCACCCTACCCCAGCTTCTCACCAGTGTAAGCCAGGCCACAGGCCACATTGCTGCCCAGAGAGGGCACCTGCTCCCGAGAAATCTGGGTCCAGCCAGCATCATTCCCTATCAAAGCGATCACTGGGATCTGCAAAAAAAGGATGAGGTCAGGCCACAGCCTTCAGTTTTAAGGCTTGGCCAGCCAGAGGAAAAGACAGGGACAGGACCTTTGCCAGACAGAAGCAGCTCCCTCCCTAGCCCTGCCCACCCCTGATGACCTCTCCCAGAACCCCAAGCTCTGAGCTTCCCTCTGGGCAGCTCGGTCACCTTGTGTCTGACGAAGGTGTCAAATTCAATGAGGTTATAGCCAAAAGCTCCATCGCCAAACAGGCACCACACCTGAGCAGGGAACAAGGCTGGCTGAGTGGCTCACTGCCCAGAGAACCCACTCACTGCCCCCCGCCTCCAGCACTCTCACTCACCTCGGCATCCGGCCGGCACAGTTTGGCCCCGAGTGCAAATCCTGCACCAACACCCAGAGTCCCAAAGGCCCCTAGGAAGACCAAGAGCAGGTGGGTGTAGAGGGGCCCGGACCATGCTAGCTGTCCCAGGCACAGGCCCCTCCTTACCAGGATCGAGCCAGCACAGGGGGCCACGGGGCTGCACCAGGTGGGCGGCAGTACCCACGAAGTCCCCACCATCGACCACCAGAATCGAGTTGTCAGGCAGAGTTTCCTCCACCAGCTGCAGTACCCGCACTGGGTTCAGGTGCTGGGCTACAGGCATCAACCCCTTCTCCCTGCCACGGAACAGCACACGTCAGCAGGGCCAGCAACAGAGCCTTCCAGGAACCCACAACCACACCCCCAGCCCATGCATGCGTCCACTCCACCCGGTCCCCACCGAAAGGTCTGCTCCTTCTGCCGGTCAGCTTGCCGAAGCTCCTCTGTCCAGTCTGAGGCCCACGTCTGGCCCTTAAGGCCCTCCACCAGCCTCACCACAAAGGAGCCCACGTCTCCTAGGGAAGGAAGAGGATACAGCTGCAGGGAAGTGGCCTCCTGCCCTTCCAGCATCAGAGGCCCAGTGACAGCAGGAATCCAATGGCAACATTCCAGCAGGAGACAAGGAGGCAGGCTGGGGATGTTCCCAGGGCAAAACAGGTAGAACACATGCCAGAGTCTGCCAGAACTAGGTTAGGGCAGCCAAGGTGAGGCGGAGAGCAAGGCCAGAGAAATGAACATTTAGGAAGCACAAAGTGGGTGAGAATCCCAAGCAGCCTTGTTGCCTGCCTCCTCCTCACCCCCCAGATCAGGCAGTGCTGTCAGTCCCGCCTCTAAAACACGTCCCTCCAAACACCTTCATCAGCCAAGCATGTCTCTCCGACCCAGATATGCAGAGTGCTTGTGAAGTGACCGAGAAATGGGCCAGTGATGTACTTTTCATTTCGATCTTAGAAATGATTCCATGGAGGCTCAGAAGCGGAGTTTGTCATCCCTGTCTGTGTCCGCTCCAGGCCTCGTCCTTTCTGTCCTGGCCCGGGTTAACGGGCCCCTGGCCTCCACCTGCCCTCTCTGTCTCACTGCCTACCAGCTACTACAGTGGACCTGCCCAAACACGAATGCAGCAATGCCACTTCTCTGTTTGACTCAAGAGTTCCATGTAGCAATAATGCAATATATGTTAAGAAAGAAAAAAAAAAAGAAGATAGCAAGAGGGGAAGAATGAAGGGGGGAAATCAGAGGGGGAGACGAACCATGAGAGACAATGGACTCTGAAAAACAAACTGAGGGTTCTAGAGGGGAGGGGGGTGGGAGGATGGGTTAGCCTGGTGATGGGTATTAAGGAGGGCACGAGCTTCATGGAGCACTGGGTGTTATGCACAAACAATGAATCATGGAACACTACATCAAAAACTAATGATGTAATGTATGGTGATTAACGTAACAATAAAAAAAAAAGTTCCACGTAGCACAGTCAATGTGCTTGGAACAATGGGCAGAGCAGAGCACATAAAGGCTGTGGGAGCAGACTGAACAGGGATGGCACGACAGGACAACAGAGGCCTCGGGGGCCCAGGAGGAAGATCTCTGTCCTCCAGGCAGCTGGCAGCATGGGAGGGTTTGCAACCAGGGGCACGATCACATGCACGTTCCCAGGCCCCACCATTTGTTCATCCAGAAGCACCCATGAGTCTGAGAGCCAAATGTGTGTCCCTGGCTGACTGGGTGCCCACCGGGGCAGGGTCTGGGCTTTCCTCACCGGCACCTGGCTCAAGCCAGCTACAGCAGAGGTCAGAAGGAAGACAGGGAAGCGCATATATGTGTTGGGGGGGGGGGTGGTCCCAGGAGCTCACCCTGCACGGCTTCCTGGGGCTTCCAGAACATGTCTGAATTAAGCAACATCTCTTTCCGGTTACGGTTGACAATGATGATCTTGCTGCTGCGGCTGAGGACACGGCCATAAGACAGACGGAAGTCACACACGGCTCCTGGAGTGGGGAACCAGGTCTCAGTGTCTGGACAGCCAGTGTCCCACCACCTTACTTAATCCACCATAGCAAGCTAAGCACAGAAGGGTCCCCATCCTTCCTTCCTCTCTGTACCAGTACCGCGTGCAGTGACTTCACAGCTCCCCACCCCTCAAATCTGGGCTGGCCTCGGGGACGTGCTCTGACCAATAGAGTGTGGCAGGTGAAGGCAGGCGTTCCCGAGATCAAGCATCAAGAATTGTGGCTTCTACTGTCTCTCTCTTAAAAAACCTTGCTCTCCCATCCCTGCATGTTTCTCATCCTCCACCAAGTGAGCAAGCCCAGGCTAGCCTGCTGGATGATAAGAAAGCTGGAGGAAGAGGTAGGGAAGAGTGAAAGAACTCAGTTACCCCTGCGAAGGTCATGTCAGCCTAACCTGTAGTCAGCCAAGGCCAAGTACATGCGCCAGCCCAGCCCAGATCAGCCCAGATGCCTTCCTGCCTCTCCACCTACAGACTCATGAATGAGCCCCATCAAAACCAGAAAAACTACCACCTAACCTCTAGGTGGACCTTAAGAAATGATAAGTTCAAGTCACTGAATTTAGGGATGGTTATTACACAACAGAGAACTGATACAACTATTACGTGTTGGGCAGGACTCCAAATACTTCACATGAAAATGTACATGCCATACGTGTCTGTGCTATAGAAATCCTGTATGAAGCATACAAATGCAAATGCAGAACATAAATACTGCAGGTGCCCTCTATCCGTGCATCCTCCTCTGTGCGAAGCTGAGTCCTACAACACAGCGGCAACCTTGCGAGAGTTTGCCTAGACTTCAAAGTACACGGTTGGCCAAACCCCTGAAAGGGGAAGGGGTGGGGCCCAAGATAAGACGGTGGGTGATTATGAGGGTAGGGTGCCAGTAAGTACCTGACTAGGAGGGTCAGGGTCACAAAGGCGGGGGGGGGGGGCGGGGTGCCTGGAGGGAGGCAAAGGGAAGAGGGCAGAGGAGGCCGAGGCCCACCTGCCAGAAGGACAACATCTGCTTTCTTCAGGGCAGCGCTACGGTTCTGCCGGATGTGGAGGGGGTGGTTGCGGCCCAGCAGTCCTCGTGCCATCCCTCCCAGGAAGCAGGGGATGCCAAGGGTCTCCACAGCAGCCCTGAGGATCCAGGCAGAACAGAGGTAGTATAGTGTCAAGGGCATGCCCCCACCCCACAAGGCAACAGGCGACCAGGGACCAGGTATTTGACAGTAAGGGCAGAGCTGAGCCTTCTCACCGAAGTTTGTCGGCAGGTGTCGGGGGCAGCAGAGCCTGGCTCCCCAGCACAATCAGCGGCCTTTTGGCTCGGCTCAAGATTTCCATACAGCGCTGAACCTGGGATGAGAGATGGGGCTCAAAGAGCCCACCGTGTGAGTCACCATCAGCCCCCAAGATCAACGCCCCAATACTGACTCAAAGAGAGACTGTCCTGCCAGGTGGGGGTCCTCAGCCAGGGAAGAGAGGCGATTCACCTGCTGGGAGGATGCCTGGGGAATGTCCAGAGGCAGAGGGCCCTCAGGCTGAGGCTCCCAGGCTCCTGCAAAGAGGTTGGCCAGGTAATTCTCTAAGTACCTGCAAAGGTGAGAGGAAGAGGCGGTTACCAGGATCAGTGACGGGGGCTCCAGGAGCTGGAGGAGGCCAGGGTCTAGGAGGGAAGTGAGACAGGCACAGGAGTGGACCAGCAACACCCCAGGAGAGGCACACGCCAATGGCCAGTCTCCAGCAGCCGGTTTCCCTCAGAAGCTTCTGGCGACTACCCAATCGCACACAGACCCTCAGAAACAAGTGACACAGGCGGGGAGTACCACGATCAGGGCCACAGACGGCTGCGAGGGCAGCCACATGTGGCTCCTCCACTTTCTAGCTGTGTGACCCGGCGAGTGACTTAACCTTTCTGAGGTTAAGGTAAAATGTAAAAGGGAATCTCCCTTCCAAGGTTCACTACCTATCCATCCAGGAGATGAAGCACTTTGCAAAACACTGTATCATGGAAGCTACTAATATCCCCAGCACTCAAGCCGCTTTCTCTGGCTTCTGACAACTCCTTCTGTCTCCTTACTCATTGGGTCCTAGGGCCCCAACCACCTGTGTGGGCCTGTGCAGGGCCTGGAGACAGAGAAATACCTCCTGCCCAGCTCTGACCTCCCTGGGGAACACCCAGCCCAACCAAAAACAAGACACGTGGGCGTTGGCAGAAAGCAGCCAGAGCCTGAAGCTTGTTTTTCTTTTAAGGAGGAACCGAGATTGTAGAGAATGAGGAGAGACCAAGAAGAAACCAACATAAAAAGAAAAGGCAAAAAAAGGGCTAGGGGCCGAGGAGGGGGAGCCCAAGAGAGAGGAGGAGAATGGAGGAGCGCCTGGGTGGCTCAGTCAGTTAAGCGTCCACCTTCAGCTCTGGTCATGATCCCAGGGTCCTGGGATCGAGTCCCACATCGGGCTCCCTGCTCAGCGGGGAATCTGCTTCTCCCTCTCCCTCTGCTGCTCCCCCTGCTTGTGTTCCCTCTCTCGCTGTGTCTGTCAAATAAATAAATAAAATCTTTAAAAAGAAATTTTAAAAAATTAAAAAGTAAAAAAGAAGAGGTGAATGGGGGATGGGGGGGGAGCGGGGCAGGGAACAAAGAGACTGCTGTCACCGCCACAGAATAAAACTGCTTGAAACTTGAGCCTACCTGACAGGGTCACCAGACACTTCCTACATGTTCAGGACTCCTGAATCCCCCTCTGTATTTGTGGATCCCTAACCATGTTGGAGAAAGGATGGGAGATACCCTGCCTCACATGTGATAGGGACACTGGACTCCAAACGTATCCTTATTTAAGAAAATAACAGTTAATTATTCACTCCCGCATTTTACACTATCAAAATGACCTTGTTTTATTCTTCACAGATTCTTAGTCTAGAGAGAAAAACAGGCAACGCTCCTCTATTTTACAGATAAGGAAGGTGAAGTCAAGAAAGGTTAAATGATTACACTGTCCACCTTAAACTTCGCCCTATGTTAACTGTATCTCAATTAAACTGGTGGAAAAAAAGAAAGGCTTCACCATTTGCTCAAGCTTAACACAGCTAGTTAGCCGCAGTCCTGGGATTTGGACCCATCTCTCTGGGCTTTCACTTCATTCATTATAGACAGCACATAGCTCTGTGGACAAAGCACTGAGGGGTCCTCCAGGCTGAATCCTCATGTGCCAGTAACAAGCTGGGTGACTTCATGCCAGTGATTTGGCCCCCTTGGGGCCAGTTACCCAATCTATGAAACACCCATCATAATACCTTGCCATCTTGACTCAGGTTGTTATAAAAGACACATGAATAAACTGCTACTCCCTGAGCCGGGGCAACGGCCTGCCTGTCCTGGTACCTGCTAAGTATGGCACTCGCTAAGTATGTGGTGAAAGGAGAATGCAAGGTGGAAGGGGAAACATAGGCAAAGGGAAGGGATAGAGGGGGAAGGAGAACTGACTCTCCTTCCTGTGCTGTCAGCCAGGCCCATCTCAGTGGTGGACCAAAAACAGATCTCTTTCACATACCTCTGCCTGGGCTAGAACCCCTTTCTAGCCTCTCAACTGAAAGAAGCCCCCCTCAAGTTTGTAGCTCTTCTAGGAAAACCTTCGAGCTTGTCCCTTATCCTGGCCAGATGGAGGTCCAAGCACTCACATGTGATCCACCCGTGTCTCTGCATCTCACGGCCACCACCCGGATCCAGGCCACCACTGCCTCTCATCCCAAGGCCCACCACACCTCCTCCCTGGCTTCCCAGATTCCACCCAACCCCACAGTCCATTCTCCAAGAGCAATCGGAGGGAACATAATAAAAACCTGAATCAGGGTATCCCACACCTCTGCTAAAGGCCCTGTAATGCTTCTCAATGGAACTCAAATTAAAAAAAAAAAAAAAAAAAAAAATCCAGGTCCTCCCAATGGCTCCTGCTGGCTGCTCTGAGCTCAGTCCCTGTCCCTTTGCTCACCTGCTGCTGCCACATAGGCTACCTTGCTTTCCCAACCCACCAAGTTTGCTCCTGCCTCAGGACCTTTGCATATGTAGTCCCTCTACCTAGAATGCTCTTCCCCTGGCTGCCCTCCCCCCACTCAATTGATATGGAAGCCGATGAATGAGTCAAAGGAGGGACAGATGCTGGCAGGAAGTTACAAAAGAGGGCAGGGGGCTGGAGAGAGCATGGTGGGAATGGGGCTACTCACCAGGAGACCAGTCGACCCATGAGGCCCTTGGGCGGATTGGCTGGCACCACCTCCTTCTGGACCATGAAGTAGGGGTACAGCACATCAATGGGCAGCTCCACAAACACTGGGCCTGCAGAGGGGCAGGGAGGATACTGAGCCTGCCATGCCTCCCTAGACCCAGGCCTTAGGGCCTGCCCACTGCCCAGCACGTGCCCCCCACCTACCTGGGGTGCCCGACTGGGCAGCAGCCATCGCAGCCCTCAGAGTGGGCACGATGTCTCGCACCCTCCGCACAGAAGCACAAAATTTGCACAGTGGCCTAAACAGGGACATCTGATCAATGGCCTGGAGTGCACCCCGGTTCTGGTGGAAACAGAGGCGTCCAGAGAGTCAACACATGAGCCTTCTGAGGCTCCCTGGGGCCCCCACCACCCACCAAGGACAAGGCACCTGTAGGAGCATGCTGGCAGCCCCACCCAGAAGCAGGACTGGGGACTGAGCTATCTGGGTGTTCTTCACTGCAGTCACCGTGTTGGTGAGGCCAGGGCCTGCTGTCACTGCGGCCACACCCACCGTCCCTGAAACACAGAATCCATCACAGCCATCTGTGCCCACTCTCCTGGCCACCCCTGAAAAAACTCCGCCCCTCGAAGACCTCCCATCCCATTCTCCCCAGCCCTCAGCCCTCTCTGCTCTGCCCTCACCGGTTAGGCGGGCCACGGCATCGGCGGCAAAGACAGCTGTGACTTCGTGGCGTGTGTCCACCACACGGATGCCCAGCTTCTCGCAGGCCACCAGCAGCGGGGAAATGTGCCCACCGACCAGTGTGAAGAGGAGCCGCACGCCATGGGCCCTCAGCACAGCTGCCACGTTCTCCCCACCATGCTGAATGCTTGCCTTGTCCACCTGGGCCCACGGAGGGGGAGGAGCAAGATGATCAAGGACCAGAGCAAGGGCACCAGGGCAGGTAGGGAGAAGGCAATCTCACTCCCCCAAGGAGGGGGGCAGGACAGAGTCAGAGAAAGTCTGATGTTGGTTAGGCACCTAACATACTATGTGCCAGGTCCAGGGCAACAGGACATGTCATCCTATCAGATCATCTGGTGATTATATCCTTTTGCAGCCAGGGAGACCAAGACTTGTCCTGGCAATAGTCAAAGTCCCATATAACCAATGCTCTTGAGTGCCCTCCTTCTATTACACTGCCTGTCTTGAAGGCAGTGGGGCAATCAGGGTGAAGGAGAGGGAAAATGGATCCCGAGAACCCGAAACAGTTTGGCCAGGGGCTACCTGCCGAGATTCCAGAACTGCCTGCCCTCCAGGGCCTGGTAGCCTGACTGCTGATTCCAGCCTGCTAAACTTCCTCCCACTCACTAGGAGGCAAGCCCAGTGGGCAGGCCCAGCCAACTGGCTACAGCCACCAAGCACCTGGCACACCAGCAGCCTGCTGGCACAGATCATGCTGAGGCTTCCCAGACCCTGCTTCCCCAGTGCCCTGCACAACAGAGGCCTCTGCCTTAAACCTCCACAGATCCTCAAGGCTACTAGCCTTGCTCCCGTTGCTCCTGGTGAAGAAAGGAAGGACTGGGGAAGGAGTCCGGGGAAGGGGTAGATTCCTGAGGGAGGAGCCAAGTAGTTCAGAGTGAGGTCTGTGGGGTCAATTCTTCCCAAAAAGATCACCTATGGCAAGTTACCACACAAGCTGTCTTGAGCCTGTTTCCTCTTGTGGGAAATAAGGGCAGAAACAAAAGCAACTGCTCAGGGACGTGTTGAGAGGTACATGACAACTGTTACAGCCCCCCCTCAGGTGCCCGCCTTTGGCCCACTCTGACCACACCGGATTTAGGGAGCAGCGCTCTGTGAAAAGGGCTCGTGGCCACCGGGGAACGAGTGGGCCGGGCGCTGAGTCAACGTGCAGATACTCCAGATTCTCTCTTCCTAGAAGCAAAGTCCAGGGCCTTGTCTGCAACCTGGCAATGGGGACAGGGAAGTGGATAGAATTTCCTGACCGAACCCCCCAGATTAGTCAGGCCTCACTTTCTCCGCCTGCAAAATACGTGAGCTACAGGGAGTGCCAGGAGCTCGTTCCTTCTTTGGCTGCCCCCAGCCCGCCGCTGATCTGTGCCCCCGCACCTTGTGCATCAACTGATAGAAGAGCCCCAGGCGGTGCGCAGCGCCCAGCAGAGCGGCTACTAGCGTCCCGCAGACCAAGAACAGGAATAAGGGGAAGAAGTTCCCAGCAGGGGCGGCGGCCGCGAAGGTCTCCATGACGCGGCACCTGAAAGAAAGGACAGGGCCAGCAGCTGCACGCAGAAATCTTTTCCAGAGGGTACGCCACCTCCCGCACGGATGCCGGGCCACGCCTCTTCCCCCCCCCCGGTTCTGCACGGCCACGCCCCTTACACCGCCTGTCTCGGGACGAGGCCACGCCTCTCGATAACCAGGCCGCGCTTCCTAAGACGCCAGCCCCCCCCTTACGTCACCACCATCGCTGACACTAGGCCACCACAGGTCAATGCGGCCAGAACGGCCTCAACATGCCTTTTAACACTCACCTGCTTCTCAACGAATTGGCGGGAAGCCCCGCCTCTCTTTTACACCTGGATCCGAATCTCAGCCCAAAAGTTGAGCCGGCACACCCCGCATCTACGTCACCTGGGACGAGGCCACGCCCCCAAGCTAGTGTGCGCCCCTCTCCTAAAGCCAGACCTCTGCCCACTGCGAGCGCCGGAACTCGACCGTACACCCCAGGCCGCGGGTCGAGGTCAGACGGCTTCTCCCACCCCCGGGGCACTCTGGCCTTCACCTGCGGGAAATGGCGCTGACTCCAGAGGAATTCGGCGCCCTTCGTGTCACGTGACCCAGGCCCGTGGCCTGGGGCGGGGGGACTGGGCCGGAGCTGTGGCTGTGACCCTTTCTCTCACTAAGATCAGCAATGCCCTGTAGGCCAGCCCGACGCGCGTGCGCAGAGCCGTAACCACGCTCTGGAACACAAGCACCTCCTATAAGGACCCTGTCCCTACTGGCCGCTCGCGCACAGGCCCCGCCTTCCTCGCCTCTCATTGGCTCGCACTTCAGGTCTAACACTTTTCTTTACGAGAGGCCACGCCCCTCGGCGGCTTGTAGGAGCCGAGACCCCCTGGAGCCGGCTTTCCGCGGCCGTGCATTGGCCCCACGTTTCAGCCTGTAGTCTTCGGGCTTTCCGATCCCGCCTGCTTTCACACCAGCCGTGCCGAAAGCCCCTTCAGATTAGCCGGACGTGATCGTCACAGGCCGCTCCCCAGAAGCCACCACCCGGGACCACGTCCCAGACAAGCCCCGCCCCCTCGCTCGTAGGCCCGCCTCTGCTGTTACCCCGCTTTCTTTCCCGACCTTTGGGGTTTCTCAGTTCAGAGCGCAGGGTGGTGGACATTCCGAAGCCGGAGGGGCCTGGTTCCAGCCGTCTGGCCTCTGGAAAATGATCTCCCCATCAGCGAAGGGGAAGTAATTCTAGTGCTAAGCACCCTGCTACCTTCCAAAACGAATCTTGCCATTTTAACAGTGGCTCCCATCCCTCGTCAACTTCGGGAATTTCCCTCTGAGGATTCCACCCCGTTGTTAATTTTATCTTCTGTTGAATCATTCCTACTTTTCATTTCACCCATTTAAAAAAAGAAAATAATACTCTATTTGCCCCACATTTTCCACTTATTACTATCCCTTTGCACCTCTTTTTAGCAAAATTCCTCCAGTGACTTATCTATACTTGCTGTCTCATGAGCCCTCCTTCTATTCCCTGTTGAACCCACTCCAAACTCTCTCCCTGCCACTCTATGAGAGCTGTTAGGAGTATTCCAACAGTCTCCAAGCCTGTCCCTCTCCCTTCTATCTCTCATCTACCAGCTCAACCCCACTCTCCCTGCCTATAATTAACAGGATAAAATGCAAACTTCCTAGAAAGGCCTTCTAGGTCCAATTAAATTCCCAAAGCCAATAATGAAATAGCGATCATTACTTTTCATTAAGCACTTACTACATACGAGGGGCTGTTCCATACACTCTTCACATCAACTCATTTAATCCTCACAACAGCCCTGTAGGGTAGTTTATTTTATTACTATCCCCATTTACGGATGAGGAAACGGAAGAGGTTAAGGAACTTGCTCAAGTTCACACAGCTTGTAAGTGAAAGAGGCACAATGTGAGCTCAAGCAATGCTGCTGGCAGACTGGGAGTACCTCAGGAACAGGTGCTGTGCTTCAGCCACTTGGCTTCCCCATGCCTGTCACAGGGTGTAACATTTGGGACCCACCCAGACACCCTTGCACTTAACACTGGATTTTATTCTAAATGAGTTGGAAGGCGGAGAAGATTTTGAACAGCCTAAGTCACACAAAACCTGCACACTGTTATTCACAGGGGCTTTATTTGTTATAGCCAAAAACTGGAAAAACCAAATGTCCCTTGTGAAAATCAATAAAAGGAAACCTCATTTAAAAGGAGCTGAGAGGCTAGAACGGGAGCTCACATGCCCTACCACTCATCATCAACTGCAGACCTAGCAGGAAGAGACTTACCTTGTAAGTCTTGAGAATAGATACTATTGTACTACTCCAGCAGGAGAAAGAAAGGTTTTCCTCCGCCCCCAGCAACAACCCAGCTAATGAGGGAAGGTGACAGCTCAGCCAACGAAAAGTCACTATTCTTGGAACTCCCAGTTTACTCCAATGAGCTTTTGGGTTATAACAGCTCCTCCCAAACCTCCCTTTTCCTCTATAAAAAACATACTTTGCCTGTGTTCTCCAGATTTGCGTATAATTTTGCTGAGCTTGTGTATCCTGAATTGTAATTTTCTGCTATCCCTCAATAAGCCCAAATAGCTGATGGTTTTATCTTTAAAATTAATGCCCTCAGTAGGTGAATTGTTCAACAAGCTGTGGTCCGTCCCTATCATGGAACACTACTCACAATAGAAGGACAAACTATTGAAACACAAAACAACTTGGATGAATCTCAAAATAATTATGCTCAGAGAAGAGATTGTGGTTCCCAGAAGGCAGGGTGGGAGGAAGGAATAGGAGGGAAACTGGTCAAAAGGTACAAACATCCAGTTAAAAGATAAATAAGTCCTGGGGATGTAATTTACAGCTTGGAAACCACACTTAACAATATTGTATTGTAGGGGCGCCTGGGTGGCTCAGATGGTTAAGCGTCTGCCTTCGGCTCAGGTCATGATCCCAGGGTGGTGAGATCAAGCCCCACATCGGGCTCTGCGCTCAGCGTGGAGTCTGCTTGTTCCCCTCCTCTGCTCCTCTGCTCGCTTGTGTTCTTTCTCTCTCTCAAATAAATAAATAAACTTTTTTAAAAAGTCAGAATTTCTCCTCCGTCTATGGGGTGTAGAATGGATGTTGTGTCAGCAGGCATGAAAACAATATTAATCTTGTTGTACATCTCCATCAGTGCTCTTGGGTGAGTGCATTGTCAACAAGCAGTAATATTTTTTTAAAGATTTTATTTATTTATTTGTCAGAGAGAGAGAGACAGAGAGAGCACAAGCAGGGGGAGAGGGAGAGGGAGAGGGAGAAGCAGGCTTCCCACTGAGCAGGAAGCCCACTACAGGACTTGATTCCAGGACCCTGGGACCATGACCTGAGCCAAAGGCAGCCACTTAACTGACTGAGCCACCCAGCATCCCGAGCAGTAATATTTTGAAAGGAATCTTTCTCTTCTTTCTTTCTCTCTTTCTTTTTTTCTTTCTTTCTTTCTCTCTCTCTTTGAGCAGTAGGTCTCAAACAGTGGACTTAAAATGTTTAGTAAACCATGCTATAAACAGATGTGCTATCTTCTAGGCTTTGTTGTTCCATTTCTAGAGCAGACAGAGTAGATTTAGCATAATTCTTTAGGGTCCTAGGGCTTTTTTTTTTTTAAGATTTTATTTATTTATTTAACAGAGAGAGACACAGTGAGAGAGGGCACACAAGCAGGGGGAGTAGGAGAGGGAGGAGCAGGCATCCCTCTGAGCAGGGAGCCTGATGCGGGGCTCGATCCCAGGACCCTGGGACCATGACCTGAGCTCGATCCCAGGACCCTGGGACCATGACCTGAGCTGAAGGCAGACGCTTAACCATCTGAGCCACCCAGGCGCCCCATGGATCCTAGGGCTTTTGGAATGTTACATAAGCAATGGCTTCAACTTCAGGTCACCAGCTGCATTAGCCCCCAACAAGAGTCAGCCAGTCCTTTGAAGCTTTGAAGCTAGGCATTGACTTCTCTCTATGAAAGTCCTGGATGGCATCTTCTTCCAATAGAAGGCCTACATTGAAAATCTGTTGTGTAGCCATCTTCATGAATTATCTCAGCTACATCTTCTGGATCCCTTGTTGTGGCTTCTACATCAGCACCTGCTGCTTCACCTTGCACTTTCAGGTTATGAAATTGGCTTCTTTCCTTAAACCTCATGAGCCAACATCCACTGGTTTCAGATTTTCCTTCTGCAGCTTCCCCACCTCTCTGAGCCTTCACAGAATTGAAGAGAGTTGGGGCCTTGCTCTGGACTAGGCTTTGGCTTAAAGGAATGTTGTTGTGGTTTGATCTCCTATCCAGGCCACTCATACTTAGTCCACATCAGCAATAAGGCGGTTTCGCTTTCTTATTACCCGTGTTTGTTCACTGGGCTAGCACTTTAATTTCCTTTGCATCACAAGTTGTTTGGCACAAGAGGCCTCACCTCCAGCCTCTCTCTACCTGCAGCCTGCCTTCCTCACTAGGCTTGATCGTCCTAGCTTTTGCTTTTAGGTGAGTGACGTGTGACTCTTCCTTTCCCTTGAACACTTAGAAATTACTGTAGGGTCGTTAACTGGCCTACTTTCAATATTGTTGTGGCTCGGGGAACAGGGAGGCCCAAGGAGAGGAGCAAAATGGGGGACCAGCTGAGCAGTGGAGGTGTTTAAGTTTACCTACCTGTATGGGCACAGTTCATGGCACCCCAAAACAATTACAGTGGTAGGCATCAAAGATAGCTGAGCACAGCTCACAGTGGTAGTGAGAAGGTTTGAAATACTGCCAGCGGGCGCCTGGGTGGCTCAGTTGGTTAAGCGACTGCCTTCGGCTCAGGTCATGATCCTGGAGTCCCAGGATCGAGTCCCGCATCGGGCTCCCGGCTCAGCAGGGAGTCTGCTTCTCCCTCTGACCCTCCCCCATCTCATGTATGATTCCATTCACATGTGGTCCTTAGAGTCGTCAAATTCATAAAGACAGGAAATAGAACCATGGTTGTCAGGGCTGGTAGGGAGGGAGGAACGGAATTAGTGTTTAATGGGGACAGAGTTTCGATTTTACAAGATGAAGAGTTCTGGACATGGATGGCAGGGATGGTTGCATAACATTCTGAATGTATTTAATGCCACTGAACCGTACAGGTAAAAAATGGCTAAGACAGGGGCGCCTGGGTGGCTCAGTCGTTAGGTGTCTGCCTTCGGCTCAGGTCATGGTCCCGGGGTCCTGGGATCGAGCCCCACAACGGGGTCCTTGCTCTGCGGAGAGCCTGCTTCTCCCTCTCCCACTGACCCTGCTTGTGTTCCCTCTCTCGCTATGTCTCTCTCTGTCAAATAAATAAAATCTTTAAAAAAAAAAAAAAAAAAGGGTGCCTGGGTGGCTCAGTCGTTAAGCCTCTGCCTTCAGCTCATTTCATGATCCCAGGGTCCTGGTATCGAGGCCCACATCGGGCTCCCTGCTCAGCAGGAAGTCTGCTTCTCCCTCTGCCTTTGCCTCCCCCTCCCCCTGCTCATGCTCTGTCTCTCTGTCAAATAAATAAAACCTTTAAAAAAGTTTTAAAAAGACTGTTGACTAGTTGGTTCATAAAACCATACCCCAGGGTTGCACCATGAGGTCCCCAAAACCACAGCAGCAGGAAATGCACTGAGAAAGCTTCAGAAGCGGTGATGAAGGGCACGGGACAGTGAGGAGCCTCATGGAAGACAGAGCCCAGGACCACGGAAGACGGAGCCCAGGACCACGGAAGACGGAGCCCAGGACCACAGAAGACAGTGAACAAAGAACTGGCTTACAGGGAGGGGAGGAGCTTAACAAAAATATTAAGTTGCTAAGTTCAGGGACTTCCGTGGGCTTCCCATGCTTCTGCTGAGGTTTGTTGTTTTTTGTTGTTATAGTTCACTGTGGTTTTAACATCTATTTCACGCAGAGACGTGGGCTGCCAGAATTCGAGAAGCCACTGCAGGGCTTGAAGAACAGGGCTCCTATTACGAACACTATGCAGTAAACAGATGACTCATTAGGCTACATCCCCGGGCAAGTGTGCTGGATACAAGAGAAGGAATGGTGTGTGCATTTTATATGATGCTGAGATCAACAGCACTGGTCCTTCTGGTTCTGCTAGTCTAGGGAGGTGCTTTCGGATCCGTCAGCACGAAGATATCTGCAAGACCAACAAATCCTTCTCTCGCTAGTATCGACTGACTCTCAGCATAACTGCTTCAATGCCACTTTTCAATTTTAGTTATGGTAAAATACACATAACATAAAATTTACCATCTTTTTTTTTTTTTTTTTTTTAGATTTTATTTATTTATTTGACAGATAGAGACACAGCGAGAGAGGGAACACAAGCAGGGGGAGTGGGAGAGGGAGAAGCAGGCTTCCCGCGGAGCAGGGAGCCCGATGCGGGGCTCGATCCCAGGACCCTGGGATCATGACCTGAGCCGAAGGCAGACGCTTAACAACTGAGCCACCCAGGCACCCCTAAAATTTACCATCTTAACACGTAACCCACTTACACTGTGAAGTGTACAGCTCGGGGGTGTTAAGCACATTCACGGGGTTGTGCAGCCATTCCCACTCTGCATCTCCAGAACTCTTCCTCTTGCAAAACCAAAACTCTGTCCCCATGAAACAACAACTCCCCTTTCCTCCACGTCCCTCAGCCCCTGGCTCCCACTGTTCTACTTCCAGTCTCTATGAATTTGACAAGACGAGCAGAATCCCCTAATCTTTGTCCTTTTGTGTCTGACTTACTTCATTTAGCATGATGTCCTCAAGGCTCATCCATGCATCCATGTTGCAGCCTGGGTCAGACTTTCCTTCTTTTTTAAGGCTGAATAATATTCCATCATATGGATAGACCACACTTTGTTTATCCATTTATCTGTCAGTGAACAATTGCTTCCACCTTCTGGCTATTGTGGATAATGCTGCTATGAACATGAGCATGCAAACGACTCTTCTAGACCCTGCTTTGATTCTCTTAGAAATACACCCAGAAGTGGAACCACTAGGTAATTCTACATTTAATTTTTTGAGGAACTACCAAAATGTTTTCCACAGCAGCTACACCATTTCACCACTCCCACCAATAGGGCACAAGGGTTCCAGTTTCTCCACATCCTTGCCGACACTTGTTATCTTCGGGCGGGGGGTGGGGGGTGGTTGTACTAACCATCTCCATGGATGTACTTGCATAACTTTTATTTTTTTTTTTAAGATTTTATTTATTTATTTGAGAGAGCAAGAATGAAAGAGAGTACATGAGAGGGGGGAGGGTCAGAGGGAGAAGCAGACTCCCTGCCGAGCAGGGAGCCCGATGCAGGACTCGATCCCGGGACTCCAGGATCATGACCTGAGCCGAAGGCAGTCGCTCAACCAACTGAGCCACCCAGGCGCCCAATTTTTAATTCATCATTTTGTCCAGACTCATTCTTTCTTGGATTTTGCCAGTGCTTTCCTCAGAAAAAAGAGAAGAGGAAAGCCCTATACTGCCACAAACACACATAATAAACTTCCATTTTCCCTGGGAAGGGGGATTAAGGCAGTGCAGTAACACTAAAGGAACACTACAGTCTATGATTCCCAACATGATGTTCATGTACTATTTGTAACTAATCAGTTTCTAGAACAATCCCCAGGCCCCGAAAATTGTACTAGCAGGAAATGAGCTGAGAAAGCTTCAGGAGTGGCTATGGGAGACAGAAGACAGTGAGGAGACTCTCATAAGACAAAACTAGATTTGGAAAGAAAATGGGCCAACTTTGCTCTCTATAACTTTTCAAATCCTGCCCCTCAGTCCTTGGCCCCTGGGTAGTGTGGCAGCAAAGCAAAACATTGCTTCAAACGTCTGTTTCAGTTTGAGGGCTGGGCTCTGGGCTGCAAATATCAGAAAACCAAATGCAAGTGGGTTTAAATGATATGGACAATTTATTCTTTCACAAGTCAAGAAATGTCATTAAGGACACAGAGCTTTTTCCTCTTTTCTATTCTGCCATTCTCAGGTGTTATGTCGCAATAGAGATGCAGAAGCTCCAGACATCACCATCTCACACAGACTCAGACAGAGGCAAGAAAAGAAAATGTTCTCACATTTTTAGATGCAAGAAAATTTCAGAATCCCCCTGTGCTGACTTCCCTCCCACTCTTATTGGCCAGAGCTGAGTCTTGTGCCCACTTCTACATCACTCTCTAGCAAGAGAATGGAGTTCTTATAATTGGCTTATAATAATCAAAATTCTCAACTCTGGAGCTAGCAGGAACCCAGCTTCCAAGATTTCCCTGAAACCAAATTAAAACAAGCTTTTGTTAGCAAGAAATAAGAAGAAAAATAGGGGGCGCCTGGGTGGCTCAGTCCATTGGGCTGGGGGGACTCTTGGTTTCTCTTGGTTTCAGCTCAGGTCATGGTCTCAGGGTCATGAGACCCTGTGTTGGGCTCCATGCTCAGTGGAAAGTCTGTTTAGGATTCTCTCCCTCTACCTCTATCTCCCCACCCCCTAAATAAATAAATAAATAAATAAATAAATAAATAAATAAATAAATAATTTTTTTTAAAAGGAAGAAAAATAGATGTTGGGTGGACCACCATGCATGGCAGGCTCTTCCAAGAGCTCATTCCAAGGAGAAGAAAAGAAGGTCTACTATTTTAACCCCAACAAATATACCCTTATTAGTTATCTACTAATTATTTGTTATCTATTGCTGCATAACATATTACCCAAACTTAATGACTTAAAACCACACATATTTATTATCTCAATATTTCTGTAGATCAGGAATCTGAGAAAGGCTTAAAGGGGACCTCTGTGACACAGCCTCTCACAGGCTGTGATCAGAATGTTGGCTAGGACTGAGGTCTCATCTGAAGACTCAACTGGGGAAGGATCCTTTTCCTAGCTCACTTATTTGGTTTCAGACTGGATTGTGTTCCTCAAGAACCATTGAACTCAGGGCCTCAGGGCCTCACTGTTGGCTGAGGGCTACTCTCATGGGCTTCTCCAACTCTTGTGTGCAATTTGCTCCATCCAAACCAGTAAGGGAAAGAGTCTGGTAGCAAGATAGAAGTCAGTCTTTGTAACCTGACCATGGAAATGACATCCCCTCAATATTTTCATACTTTGTTGGTTAGAAGCAAGTTACTCAAGGGGAGGGAATTACATGAGGTCATGAGCACCAGGAGGTAGGATCATCTTCAAGGATCCCTGCCATACTGTGCCTTCTTCTGGATTTCAGGACTCCGGTGCTTGACCATTTGTTTTCCCAACTTCTACCTGAACCCTCTCTCCTTCTCTTCTCCTGCTACTGGAAAGGCACTCTCCACCCCACCCCCACCCCCACTGACACCTTCCTGAAGTAGGCATCACCCTTTTTTTTCTGCAGGACCACAATGGCAGAATCATTCTGGGGGAATGCAGAGGATTTCAATAAACACATCTGTTTGGCATTTTTTAAATCTTATCCCTGAAAGAATCACATAATCATGTACAAGTTTATTTTTTAAAAGATTTTATTTATTTGACAGAGAGAGTGAGAGAGCACTAGCATGGGGAGAGGGAGAAGGAGAGAGAGAAGCAGGCTCCCCGCTGAGCAGGGAGCCCGATGCGGGGCTCCATCCAGGACCCTGGGATCATGACCTGAGCCGAAGGCAGATGCTTAATGACTGAGCCACCCAGGCGCCCCTCATGTACAAGTTTAAATACACAGAATGAGTAGCAGAGTTAGAAAACAGAGAAGAAGCAGAGGCAGCTCTGAGGCAAGGCACAGGGGTCTGCATGAGAAGTCAGTGTTGTCAGAGACAGTGGCTTGGTTTCCCCAGAGCAATCAGAGGTACGTGGATAGGGAAAGTTTTCTGAGGTGTTTTCTCCTTCTTTTTTTTTTTTTTCTTTGCCATTTTATATTTATTTATTTTTTATTCTTATGTTAATCCCCATACATTACATCATTAGTTTTAGATGAAGTGTTCCATGATTCATTGTTTGTGCATAACACCCAGTGCTCCATGCAGAATGTGCCCTCCTCAATACCCACCACCAGGCTAACCCATCCTCCCACCCCCTTCCCCTCTAGAACCCTGTTTGTTTTTCAGAGTCCATCGTCTCTCATGGTTCGTCTACCCCTCCGATTTCCCCCGCTTCATTCTTCCCCTCCCACTACCTTCTTCTTCTTCTTTTTTTTTCCTTAACATATATTGCATTATTTGTTTCAGAGGTACAGATCTGAGATTCAACAGTCTTGCACAATTCACAGCGCTTACCAGAGCACATACCCTCCCCAGTGTCTATCACCCAGTCACCCATCCCTCCCACCCCACCCCCCATTCCAACAACACTCAGTTTGTTTCCTGCAATTAAGAATTCCTCATATCAGTGAGATCATATGATACATGTCTTTCTCTGTTTGACTTATTTCACTCAACATAATACCCTCCAGTTCCATCCACGTCGTTGCAAATGGCAAGGTCTCATTCCTTTTGATGGCTGCATAATATTCCATTGTATATATATACCACATCTTCTTTATCCATTCATCTGTCGATGGACATCTTGGCTCTTTCCACAGTTTGGCTATTGTGGACATTGCTGCTATAAACATCGGGGTGCACGTACCCTTTCGGATCCCTACTTTTGTATCTTTGGGGTAAATACCCAGTAGTGTAATTGCTGGATCATATGGTAGCTCTATTTTCAACTTTTTGAGGAACCTCCATACTCTCCTTCTTTTTTAAGGGATTCCACTTGTAAGTGTATCAACAGGATCCAACAGGAAATGGGTGACTCACTCCTTCTGGGTAATGCAGGGGCAGTTTTTAAAAGGGGCTGTTTGTAAAGGTGTGAGCAGAGTTAGGGGCTGGACAGCACCCCAGAGCTAGCAGCACTAGAGAGCTCTTAGCACCCACATGCCTGAAGAAACAAAGGAAACAGTGGTTATAGCCAGAAACATTGGTTGTGTGGAATGCACTGTGGCCTCTGACTAAGAGTGGCCACCCATTGGCACATGTAGAAAGAGATTGGGAAGAGTAATACCCTGGCCTTTCTCTCCTCCTACCCTCCATCTCCTGACAGTGCCTCCCATTGGCCAAACCCAACCAGAAGCCAGAAGGCAGAACCCATCAATGTGATCCATGCAGGTTGATCTCCTGAGACAGAGATGAGCACAAAAGAGTGGTCTTGCTCTGATAAATGGAAGATACAGCATATTACACACAGACCATATTCTTCTGGAGAATCTCAAAGTGGAAACCCCACCCTCAGTGTTTAGCTTACTCTTTTGTTTCTAGTTCCTTGAGATGTACAGTTAGGTTGTTGATTATGCATCTTTCTTCCTTTTTAATGGAAGCACTTATAGCTATGAATTTCCCTCTGAGCACTGCTTTTGCTGTATCCCGAAGTTTGGGTATGTTGTGTTTTCATGTTCATCCATCTCAAACTATTTTCCAATTTAACTTGTAATTTCTCCTTTGATCCCATTGTTTAAGAGGGTATTGTTTAATTGCTACATATTTGGAAAGTGTCCAGTTTTCCTCCTGTCACTGATTTCTTATTTCATCCCACAGTGGTCAGACAAGATACTTGGGATGATTTCAATCCATCATCAGTGTTTAATTAGACAAAAGTGAATCACTAAGCCATTTCACATATACTAGGATGGCTATAATTTTTAAAAATGGAAAATAAATTTTGGCAAGAATGAGGAGAAACTGGAACCCTTGTTCTCTACAGGTGGGAATGTCAAATGGTGCAGACTCAATGGAAAACAATTTGTTAATTCCTCAAAAAGTTAACATAGAATTACCTTATGATCCAGCAATTCCAGTCCTAGATGCATACCCAAAGGGGTTAAAAACAAGGACTCAGATACTTATACAAGAATGTTCATAGCAGCACTGTTCACAATAGCTGAAAGATGGAAATAAACCAAATATCCATTAACAAGTGAATAGATGAACAGAGGGTGATCCATCCATACAATAGAATATTACTCAGCCATGGAAAGGAATGAAGTTCTGGCATATGCTACATTTTGGACAAACCTTCAAAACATTATGCTAGGGGTGCCTGGATGGCTCAGTAGGTTAAGCATCTGCCTTTGGCACAAGTCATGATCCCAGGGTCCTGGGATTGAGCCCCACCTTGGGCTCCCTGCTCAGTGGGAAGTCTGCTTCTCCCTCTCTCTCTGTCCCTTCCCCACCCACTAATGCGCTCTCTCTCTCCCTCAAATAAATGAAAAAAACCTTTTTTTTAAAGATTTTATTTATTTATTTGAGAGAGAGAGAATGAGAGAGAGCAAGCACATGAGAGGGGGGAGGGTCAGAGGGAGGAACTCGATCCCGGGACTCCAGGATCATGACCTGAGCCGAAGGCAGTCGCTTAACCAACTGAGCCACCCAGGCACCCTCTGTTGTACATACTTACCACATTTTCTTAATCCAGTCGTATGTTGATGGACATTGGGATTGCTTCCCCTTCTTGGCTTTTACCAATAGTGCTGCAATGAAATGAACGTGGGTTTGCAAAGAGCTACTTGCCTACTTTTGAACATAGGTTTCTTTTTTTTTTTTTTAAGATTTATTTATTTGTCAGATTTTTTTTTCTTTTTTAAGATTTGTTTGTCAGAGAGAGAGGGAGCGGCAGGGCAGAGGGAGAGGGAGAAGCAGACTCCCCGCCGAGCAGGGAGCCCGACGCAGGACTCGATCCCGGGACTCCAGGATCATGACCTGAGCCGAAGGCAGCCGCTCAACCAACTGAGCCATCCAGGCGCCCCATGAAAAAAAACTTTTAAAAATTACGCTAAATGAGGAGCGCCTGGGTGGCTCAGTCAGTTAAGCGCCCAACTCTTGATTTCAGTTGGGGTCATGATCTTGGAGTTGTGGGGTGGAGCCCCACATCAGGCTCTGGGCTCAGCCAGGAGCCTACTTGGGGTTTTCTCTCTTCCTCTTCCTCTGCCTCTCCCCTCACTTGCTCTCTCTCTTTCTAAAATAAAATTTAAAAATCTTTAAAAACATTATGCTAAATGAATAAGCCAGACATAAAAGTATAAAGATTATATGATTCCACTTACGTGAAATATCTAGAATAGGCAAATTTATAGAGACAGAAAGTAGGTTTGGGGTTAGCAGAGGCTGGGAGTAGGGAGGAATGAAGAGTCATTGCTTCTTTGGTGACAGTTGCAAAAAATTGGGAACATAATTAATGCCACTGAATTGTACTCTTTAATATGGTTAAATGGTGGCGATCATCTCACACAGTTGTAAATGACTATTATTCTTAATTCTGAAGATTAAAATGGTGACAATTTGAAATTGAGTCAAAAAAAGATGAAGAGGGGCACCTGGGTGGCTCAGTTTAGTTAAGTGTCTGACTTCAACTCAGGTCATGATCTCAGGGTCCTGGGGTCGAGCCCTGCATCCAGCTTCCTGTTCAGTGAGGAGTCTGCTTCTTCCTCTCCCTCTGCCCTTCCCCACTGCTAGTGCTCCTCTCTTGCTCTCACTCTCTCTCTCAAATAAATAAAATCTTTAAAAAAAAAAAAAAAGATGGGAGAATTTAAACCAGCTTAATACCGTTTTCACTAAGAATAAAACAAACTAAAAATGTTATGAGTCGTTATTCATTCATTCACTCAACAAATATTTGTCAGGTGTATCCAAAACACCAGACACCATACTATGCACTGGGAATACAGCAGAGAAGAAAACAGAAAGGTTTTTGTGGATCTTACACTGTAGTGGGAGGAGACAAACAATAAACAATAAGATCATCTTAGCGATAAATATTTGGAAAAAATAGAGTGTCAAGAGAATGGGAAGACAAGCCACAGACTGGGAGAAAATATTTACAAAAGACATATCTGATACGATGGAAGTGGCCCAAGTGTCCATCGATTGGTGAATGGATAAAGAAGAGGTAGTATATATAAACAATGGAATATGATTCAGCCATAAAAAAGGATGAAATCTTACCATTTGCAACGATGTGGCTGGAGCTAGAGAGTATAATGCTAAGTAAAATCAGAGAAAGACAAATGGCCATATGATTTCACTCATGTGGAATTTAAGAAGCAAAACAAAACAAACAAAGGGAGAAAAATAAGAGAAAGAGAAATCAAGAAACAGACTCTTAATTATAAAGAACAAATTAGGGATGCCTGGATGGGTCAGTTGGTTGAGTGTCTCCCTTTGGCTCAGGGCCCTGGGATCGAGCCCCGCATTGGACTCTTCACTCGGGGGGAGCCTGCTTCGCCCTCTGCCTGCCACTCCCCCTGCTTGTGCTCTCTTTCTTTCTCACTCGCTCGCTCTCTCTGATAAAAAAAAATAAATAAAATATCTTTTAAAAATTAAAATAAATAAAAATTTTAAAAAGAACAAACTGGTGGTTGCCAGAGGGGAGGTGAGTGGCGGGATAGGTTAAGGAGGTGATGGGGATGAATGAGTGCACCTGTCATGATGAGCACCGGGTGACGCGTGGAAGTGTTAAATCACTACATTGCACACCTGAAACCGATATAACAATGTATGTTAAATAACTGGAATTAAGTAAAAACTTTTTAAAAACATATCTGATAAAGGACTGTCATCCAAAATAGACAAAGAATGTATAAAACTCAATAATAAAAACGTTAATGGTTAAAATGACAAAATTTATGTTATATAAGTTTTACCACAATGATTTATTAAATCCCCCTACTTTCCTAGAAAATCATCAAGAAATCAACTCTAATCATCATGACACTCTATTTTTTCCAAATACTTATCACTACACTAAGAAGATCTTGTTTATTGTTTGTCTCCTCCCACTACATTTAAGGATGTGATTCTGACAAGAAGAACAAAGACAGTCTGGGGCTGCTGGTTCAAGGCCATCGAGAACCCGGAGCAGAAAACCAGGGCTCCCGGTCAGAGGTGAACTATGGGTCTCGCGAGTACCGCCGGGATGGCAGAAGGCTACGCGGTCCTAACCCAGCAGGGTAAGGAGGAAGCAGCCCTTCCTGCTCACTGCCAACACTACCCTGCTCCGCCCGCCAAACCTTGGCAGGGTTCGTGGCGCCACCTGCAGGTGACCATCTGCACTGCAGAGGGCGGTGCATCCCCGCAAAGTCAAAGACGCAAAGACCAAAGGAAGAGGCAGCCTTTCTGGACTTTATGGTGGGTCTCAGCCACTGTCAACTGCTTCATTGAAGAGGCTATTTGATTCAAGGGTATGCGAGCGGCCCCTATTTTCCAAGGGGGGGAAACTGAGCGTCAGGCGGAACATGCGTTCATGAAAAAGCTAGAAGGGGAATGTGGATCAAGTGTCTATTTAAAAACCCCGCGGCTCTGCGCCAGGGTCCTCCTCAGAGCCACCCTCACCTCCTTGTTGCGCAGGGTGTACACCACGGGGTTCAGCAGCGGCGTCACCACCGTGTAGAACACAGCCACCAGGCGGTCCTGGTCAGGCCTTCCCCCGGACTCGGGCCGCAGGTAGATGACGGAGGCGCAGCCGAAATGCACAATGACCACGGTGAGGTGGGCCGCGCAGGTGGAGAAGGCCTTGCGCCGGCCGGCTGCGGAGGGGATCCTCACGACGGCGGCCACGATGAAGGCGTAGGAGAGGAGGATGAGGAGGAAGGAGACCAGCACCACGAGGACGCTCAGGAAGAAGATGGCCAGAGCTTTGCCGGCACTCCCGGAGCAGCTGAGCTTCAGGACCGGGGCGATGTCACAGAAAAAGTGCTCCACGCGGTCGCTGCCGCAGAAAGGCGAGGAGAAGATCATGCTGGTCTCGATCGAGGCCACCGAGAAGCCGGAGCAGAAAACCAGGGCTTCCAGGCAGAGGCAAACTGTGGGTCTCATCATCACCGAGTACCGCAGGGGGTGGCAGATGGCCACATAGCGGTCATAACCCATCAGGGTAAGGAGGAAGCAGTGGCTGCATCCCAGGCCCAGGAAGAAGAACATCTGAGCCCGACAGCCGGGGATGGAGATGGCCTGGCTCTCCATGAGCAGATGAGCCAGCATGTTGGGGATGGTGACCAGCGTGTAGGAGGTCTCGGAGAGGGACAGCACCGCCAGGAAGCCGTACATAGGAGTGTGAAGGGTCCGATCCACCTGGATGATGGTGATGATGGTGATGTTGCCACTGAGGGTGACCAGGTATGTGAGAAAGAACAGCCCGAAGAGGGTAGTTCTCAGATCTGGGAGGTTGGAGAAACCCACCAGCACAAACTCAGTCACCAGCCAGGTGACATTTTCCTGCTGCTTCTCAGGAGCCTGAGAGGAGAGGACAGAGTGAATGGAATGGGACAATTTCATAACGAATCTGCCGTGCATCTGGTACCGGTAGGGTAGGAAATCATCCCTGTTTTACAAAAAAGGAAAGAGACTCAGAAATTATGTCACTTGTTTTCCTAAATATCACCCAGCTAGCCAGTGTCTCTTCAATAGACAAGAAAATCACAGATATGGAAACAACCTGTGTCAGTCAATGGATGAACAAATAAGGATGTGGTATGGGGCACCTGGCTGGTTCACTGGTACAGCATGCGACTCTTGGGGTGGCGAGTTCAAGCCCATGTTTGGTGTAGAGATTACTTAAAAAGAACAAGGAGGAGGAGGAGAGGAAGGAGAAGGAGGAGAAGGGCTATATACACACAATGGAATATTAATCAGCCTTGGGAAAGAAGCAAATCCTGCCGTGGGCAACTAAATGTGGCTGGATCTTGAGGACATGATGCTAAGTGAGATTAGTCAGATAAGGAAAGACAAATACAGTATGATATCCCTCATAGGTGGAATCTAAAAGAGCCAGACTCTTAAAAAAAAACAGAGAGTAAAATGGTCATTGTTTAAGAGTCTCTACCAAGAGGGGCATGCCTGGCTGGCTCAGTCAGTAGGGCATGCAACCCTTGATCTCAGGGGTCATGAGTTCAAGCCCCATGTTGGGCATGGAGCCTACTTAAATTTTTTTAAAAATTTTTAAAAGAGTTTCTACCAGGAGGCATGAATTTCCCAGTAATTCCCACTTGACATGTACAGGGAATTCAAAGTCCCCATCTGATGAGAAAAAAACATATAAGGGTCAAGTGGATGTGGGAGAGGAATTTACAAGGTCTGCTGCAGTCCGTGTGAAAAGAACTCCCCAGAAAGACAAAGCCTGTAACAGTGATATCTGCAATGAACAAAGTAACACCTTTAGGAATCTGAATACTAGGGCTATATCATGACTTCTATGGGCCCTAGGCACTTCTGCCTTCCCCATAAAATTTTTTTTACTTTTATTTAAATTGTATTCAAATAAAGTTTATTGAATCAAATAAAATCTAAATTTTATTTAAAATAATTTAAATATTATAACATTTTAAATGTGTATGTTATAGGACTGTGTTGGTATAAAGATGAATATATTCTTCAACCCTCAAAGCTTATTTATTTCTTCTGATCTGAGAAATTAACACAATTTCATGGCCCCCCACACCCACCCAATAGTATTGTGGACCCTAGGCATTGTGCTAATGGCTACATGTGTTAATTAAATGGGAAATGACTCTGAAATTATTGACCATTTTAATTCAAATGATGAGGCTTTAGTAGAAATCCTGGATTGGTGATAGCTTAATTGTTTTATGATGGATTAACCTACTAGCTCAGAAAAAAAAATACCTATATTGAAATTTTCCTCAGAGTATTTTGCACTCACTTGGAACATGGGACTTTTTTTAAGGAAAATGCCCCCCAATGCCATCTTTCCCTGCTGATCAAGAGTTCATTGGCTTAGATAAGCAAAACTCAGTCTTGAGTTCCTCAAATACCAACTCAGACAAGGCAGGTGGGAAGGAGAGTGGAGAGGACAGTACTGATTCAGGAGCCACCTAGTGGCATTTTGGGTAACCTGCAAGCCAGTGACTTCTAAGAGGAGAAAAAATGAATGGCTGTACACCTGACAATTCTCATCCAACAATGGGGCCATAGAAATTGAGAATAATCATTTAAATGTTTTAGAAGTTTGCTGAAATTTTAATTTAGGAAACATAAATTTTAGATTTTAGTTCTGAAGATATAATAGAGAAAAACAACAAAAATGTTCTTGATCGATATTCTGGTTATGAAGAAAAGACGAGTCAGGACCATCGACGAACTTAACAGGAGGGAAAAGATGGTGAGGGAAGGAAGAAACAGGCAGCCATGTCAATCGAGCACAGGGGTGAAAAAGTTTTCTGTAAAGGACCAGATAGTGAATATTTTAGACTTCATGGGCTGCACGATCTCTGCCATAACTGCTCAACTCTGCCATTCTAGTGTGAAAGCAGCCATAGACAATGTACAAACAAGTGTGCATGGCTGTTTCAATAAAACTTTATTTACAAAAACAGGCAGCGGGCCAGATCTGGTCCTCAGACTGTAGACAAGTAAAACTAAAACAATATTCAACTTAGGGAAACTCCAAAGAGCTCCTCTGAGGAATTTGTGCTATGATAAAAGCAAAGCCTACTGTGAAATCTGCAGAAACTAAAGCAAAATGAAATTCAAAAACCAAGAATCTTGGACTCCACTTAAGAAATCTAGATCTGAGAAAATGCACACTGGGCAGAGACGCATGTGACTAAAAGAAGCCCCTTTACTGCAAATTAAATAGTATCAGAACATCAGAGCTTTTAGAGAGTGAGAATAATAGAAACTCAATGACCTGGAAGACTTCATGAAATAACTGGATATGACCATTAAAAAAAATGTAATTTCCAAATATCACAAAGCATTGTTAAATTGAAACAAATGTATAGGCAAATCACAAACTAGAAAAGGTTGTGACCCTAAAATATGTTTAGCTCTTACAAATCATTAAGAAGAAAATGAAAACTTCCAGTTATAAAATAAGTAAGTCATGGGATATAAAGTCCAGCATGGTGAACATAGTTGATAATTCTGTAATGGTTATTTGAAAGTTGCTGAAGAATACATCTTAAAAGTTCTCATCACAAGAAAAAGAATTTGTAACTATGTATGATGGTGATCACGTTGCCATATATAATAACACTGAATTATTATGTCGTACAACTGAAACTTCTCTCTCCCTCTGCTCCCCCCCACTCACATGCAGGCACTCGCAGTCACGCTCTCTCTCTAAAAAAAAAATAAAAAGAAGAAGAATCAATAACTTGGGGCACCTGGCTGGCTCAATCCATGGAGCTCTTGACTCTTGATCTCAGGGTCATGAGTTTGAGCCCCATGTTCCATGTAGAGGTGACTTAAAAATAAAATCTTTTAATGCGGTGCCTGGGTGGTTCAGTCGGTTAAGCGTCTGCCTTCGGCTCAGGTCATGATCCCAGGGCCTTGGAATCCAGTCCCACACAGGGCTCTCTGCTCAGCAGGGAGCCTGCTTCTCCCTCTCCCTCTGCCTGCCGCTCCCCCTGCTTGTGCGCTCTCTCTGTCTCTGTCAAATAAATAAATAAAATCTTTAAAAATAAAATAAAAATTTTTTTAAATCTTTTTGAAAAAAAGAGTAATTGGGGCGCCTGGGTGGCTTAGTCATTAGGCGTCTGCCTTTGGCTCAGATCATGATCCCGGGGTCCTGGGATCAAGCCCCACATCGGGCTCCCTGCTCAATGGGAAGCCTGCTTCTCCCTTTCCCTCTCCCCCTGCTTGTGTTCCCTCTCCCGTTGTGTCTCTCTCTGTCAAATAAATAAATAAAATCTTTAAAAATAAATAAATAAAAATTTAAAAAGAGTAATTGAAGGGCATCTGAGTGGCTCAGTCGGTTAAGCGACTGCCTTTGGCTCAGGTCATGATCCCAGGGTCCTGGGATCGAGCCCCATGTGGGGCTCCCTGCTCAGCAGGGAGTCTGCTTCTCCCCCACTCTCTGCTCATGTTCTCCCTCTAGCTCACTCTCTCTTTCAAATAAATAAATAAAATCTAAAAAAAAAAGAGTAATTGATAAAATGAGAATTCTTATTTGTTTTGCAAAAAATGGAAAACAAGACAGTAAGATTCTAACTGACTACATATGAATGTGTTCTTTTTTTTTTTTTCTTGTATGTCCCAGATTTTCTACCTCAAGTAGGAATTTTTATAAGTAAAAGAAACAAAAATTTCTTAGAGGGATTTTTCTTTTCTTGGTAAATTTTTGTATTATTCTTCAAGGAGTTTAATCAATCTGATTTTGACAGGGGAAGCTAAGGGTAGAGATAAAGAGGTTCCTTTCTGAATGTAAAATATGCTAACACCATTTCTGATTAACATTTTTCAACATGTGACCTGAACAGCAAAGGTCTAGTTAAAACTACAGATCAGTAGGTGACAAGGCTTCTTGATAAGCCATGAGGCGGACTTTTTAGGAAGATCATAGGAAGCTGAGTATGAGGAATAAGGGAGTTAGAGGAACCTTCCAAAGTGAGCTGATGCTTTTTAGAGGGAGAAGTCAAGACCAGGCTGATGGACTCCCAACTGTTAGTTGCCATATAGGGAAGGGGCCCTTCATGGTATTAAAACAAGCTTCCTCCAACAGTAAGCCAGCCCATCTTGGGCATCTTAAAGAAGGGGATTGAAAAGGAAACCACCCCCCTCAATATACACTCAGTGTAGGAGTCTCCTCTACTGCAATTATACAGCCTCTACTTGCATGCCTCCAGTGATGGGGAGGTCACTATCTGACAAAAAAAATCCCCATTACCTAGGGCAGAAGTCCTGTGCTCAAGGCAGTCCTTCAGTGACCTGCAGGAACAACAGGGATGAGCCCCAGAATCAGACAAGCCTGAACTTGAATGTTGGTGCCTTCACTCACTCGAGGTAGTGTGACCGAGGGCCGCTGGTTTGACGCCTCCGCACCTCATCTGTGAGAGTTGAGATTGATAATAGTCAGTTAAGATTCCCGGAACAGTGCTATGACCCTTTTGGTCTCGGACTCCTTGCGAGCCTTTGCACCTCTGGGGAAGCAGGGTCTAGGGGGATAATCTGCTCACATTCTTGCAGGCATGGTGCCAGGACTTGAAGCCAAGGGTGTCTCCAGATGCTCTGCCTTGAGGCTGTTTTACAGGCTCACCTTTCATCCTGCTCATGTTCACTGAGTATCTGCTCTGAGCCAGGTGCTGCTGTAGACCCAGCAGGGAGCTAAACAGGAGGCAGAGATCCCAGCCTTGGAGGAGCAGAAGGTTCTAGAGGGAGGGTGTTGGGCAATAAGCAACACACTTGAAAACTTAAACAAGTGAGCCTGTACGTTAGAAGAGAAGTACTGCAGGAAAGAAAAAGCAGAGTACTTAGAGGCTCCTTGAGGGGAAGTGTTCCATGTAGGACGGTCAGTCCCTCGGGAATCCTCCCCTTCCTTCCTTCCTTCCTTTTCAGATCTCACCTCTATAGCTGGGGATGGGCCAGGGTGGCTTCAGCAGGGCAGCCATGGCCCCCAAATTCGCCCTTGAAAGAAATTTTTAAAATCAGCCCAGAGGATATGTGAGGGAAGACCAGGGAGAGGCATCAGCCCGTGCAAAGGCTCTGGGGCTGGGCTGGGCCTGGAACAGGAAGAGCCAGGAGGAACAGAGTGATAGAGGGAGCAAGAGGGGGAAAGGAGGTGAGGCCACAGGAGTGACAGGGGCATGTTGCTAGGGTCTTGTGGTCACAGGGCTGACTTCAGCTCTTATGCCAAGTGGTGTGAGGCCGATGGAGGATTCTGAGCAGGGGAGGGATGTGACCCGACTCAGGTTTTCCCAGGCACCCTCTGACTGTTGAGGGAGAACAGAGTGTGGTGGGGGGACACAGGTAAAAGTCGGAAGACCAAGGAGGAGCTGGCTGAGCTGATCCAGGGTGAGGGATGATGGGAGCTGGACCAGGGCGAGGGCCATGGAGGCAGTGAGAGGTGGCCAATTCTGGACAGGTGTGCAGGTGGAGCCCACTGGACTTCCTGACAGGTTGGATGCAGGCGTGAAAAAAAGAGCAGGGTATGGGAGCTGGCAGAGCTGCCTCAGGAGTATGCTGGGTAAGACCGGTCTAGCCAGGGGGCGGAGGGGACTCTGTCATCTCAGGGAATGCTGGGGGCACACACACGCTGAGCTGAGCGTGAGGGACGCATACAGACAGGAGGCCCCTCTCCATCTGCTCCAACCCCCAGCACCCCACCCCAGAGGGGGAAGAAGAAAGCAGGAAACCTTGAACGTGGCTGAAACTTAACCCTACAACAGCTGAGAAGCTGTGACTTTTTGCCTCAACACGTCCAAATTCCGCTTTCCAAATGTGACAGGTGAGAGTGCTTAATCTAACGAAATGAGGTTGCAGGACTAGAAAGTAACTTATTTGCATACCTGAAACCTGAGAAAATTGCAGCCAAAGAAAAAACTCCAGGCCAGCTGCTTCTTGGAGAGGGAGTTAGCAGGAGCTCATGGATGGTGAGTTCTGGAGCTCTGCCCAATGCCACCTTCATGGTGAGGGTGACAGACAGGAGCACATGGGATTAGGATCTAGAGTCTTTCCCCTTCCTCTTCCTTTTCTTTGGGAATCCCCCCCAAAATAAAAAAAATAAATAACAGGAGCCCTTTCCCCACCACCTTTGAGCCCTCACTGCTATATAAATGTGTGCATTTGCGCCCATGAAACTTCAGGGTATGTGTGTGTGCATGTGTGTGTGTTGCTTGCAGGACACACGTGTGCATTTCACACCCCATGTGCTCAGACCACGGCCCCACGGTCTGCTAGGACACTTGTGCATACTAGCATTCTGTGCACGGGTGAGCGTCTGTGGCTTTGGAGGGTTCTCCTTGAGGTTCCCCCAGAGGTCTCTCCTTCCCTTCCTGGGCAGATGTCATATTCTCTTCCACTCTACATTTTGCCATCCACAGAAAACAGAACTGAACACCTTTAGGGCAAATGCCATCCAAGCCCATCACCGTTGGCTGTTTTCAGGTTAACACTCAGTCACTCTGGCATTTCTCTCTCCCCCGACTCATTTTCAGATTTCACCCATAGGGCCAGGGATGGGCTGGAGTGGCTTCTGCCTTGCAAAGTCTCTGAATCCATACTCACCATGGCCAAGGGAGGTTCCCACAGTGCCTGCCTGCATCGCTCTCTGCTCACAGCCTGTGAAGGGAGGGGCTGAGGACCCAGATCCTGTTATGCAGGGGGTCCCCAGAGCTCCTGTCCCAGGGGCTTCCCAGCCACTAACAAGCACCCCAGCGCTCAGGCTGGTGATGCCCTGCAGATTTTCTCCCTACTGGAAACTAGAGACCCCAGGGTCTGCTTCCCCAGCCCCCAGGCTCCGATGGCAAAAAGTGGGGGAAGAACTAATTATGATTTATTTTTGTGGTGGAGATCACAAACACACTCCTCACTCCATCCGTGCACCCCAGTACCCATCAGTGCTCACTGTGTGCTGGGCAAGGCTGCTGCCCCGAGGAAGATGCGTGTGTGTGTGCACGTGCGCACGTGCACACACACACACACACACATGCATGCACACTCCCTGCTCCCAGGGCTGGAAGGAAGAAGTGGATCACTTGATGTTATACAAATGTTGCCCAGGCTTAACTTCTCATAGTGACCCCAGCCCCCTCAATCCCTCTCTCTACTCTCCCCAGAATTAATAGTGAAATATGTTCTCTGTCCTTCCTCCTTTTCTATACTACCCCCCGCCCCAGCCGCACCCTAACTCAAGTGCATCGTTCTCACCTGGCAAAAGCCTGCAGCTCCACCTCTCTCCAGTCCATCCTCTGTATTGGCCACCAGAATAGAAGGCTTTGGCTGTGTCCCCTCTCTACTCAGAGACCTCTGTGGCTCCCCATTGCCCCCAGAGTAAAGTTTAAAATTCCCCATTTTCACATTCAGGACCCTTGTGATCTGGCCCCTGCTATCTTCTCTAGTTCCAAATCCAGCCATTGTTCCATGCAAACTGACATACATCCATTTATCCGATTAATAATAAGGAAGTGAGGTATAGACCCAGCCATTCCAACCTGCTGACCCTTCCTCTGAGATTTCCATGTTGTTTTACATCCTTTTTCCCCTCCCCTCCCACCACGCTATTCTCTCAAGAATTTCTTTTCCCCTCCTCCTAGCTTCCTGCAAATTCCTACTCCTCCTGAAAGACACATCTCTGTGATTCCCTGATCACTCCAAGCTACCTGCAGCATCCGCACTCCCAGACATCCTGGGTTTCCTCTTCATACTGTCTGTGTCCTTGTGTGTCTGCCCCTAGCCTGTGAGCTCCCTGGAACTGTCCTCATCCTACTCCACCTTCCAGGAGCTTCAGACCCAAATGATGAATTCCCTCCTTGCCATGGCCGCTCTCTTGCTTTCCAGGGCATCTGCTTTTTCTCCACCTCCATACACCACCCTTTCTCAGTCTCTTTCTCTCACAGCTCCTAAAATTAAAAACTCCCCAGAGTTCAGTCCTAGACCCTCTTCTGTCTCTCTAGCTGAGAAATTTGGTTTTATTTTAAATTTCCCCAGCTTTATTGGGATATAATTGACATATAACATTGTGTAAGTTTAAGGTGTACTACCTGTTGATTTGATACATTTATATATTGCAAAATGATTACCGCCAAAGTGTTAACCAACACCTCCAGCCCATCACATAATTACCATTCCTTTTTTTGTGGTGAGACCATTTAAGATCTACTCTCTTAGCGACTTTCAAGTATATAATACAGTATTATTAACTATAATCACCATGCTGTACCTTAGATCCTCAGAACTTGTTAATCTTATAACTGGAAGTTTGTGCCCTTTGACCAATATCTCCCCATTTCCCCCACCTTCCAACTCCTGGTAACCACTACTCTATTCTCTGTTTTTCTGAGTTCGGCTGCTTTAGATTCCACATATAAGTGATATCACACAGTATTTGTCCTTCTCTGAGTTATCTCACTTAGCATAATGGCTCATCCAAGTTGTCACATAGGGCATGACTTCCTTCTTTCTTGTGGCTGAATAACATCCCATGGTGTGTGAGTGTGTACACACACATACACACGTAACACTGTAAACGATGTATATTGTATATGCAACGTATATATACGTACACACACATATGTATCCATTCATCTATTGATTGACATTTAGGTTGTTTCTATGTTTGGCTATTGTGAATAGAGCTGCAGTGAATATGGGAGTCCTAGTGAGACATTTAATCTCATGAGTAAAATTTCATGACTGTACATGAGCACAGTCTCATGATTTTGCATACCTGCTTTGGACCAACAGCTCCGGTCATAGTTTGGGTTCCCCCAAAAGCAGACTCTGTGACAAGGATTTCAGTGGAGGTAAGTTAATTTGGGAGGTGAGCCCAGAAAACACAAGTAGGGGAGTGGAGAAAGGAGAAAAGAAAGGAAAAGCAGCTACTAAAGCATGTGTTCTCAAGCAAGCTCTCACTGTGGCAGCTGGGGTTCATTCTCTCTGTTGATACAGCCTATAACATTCACTTCAGGGGGGTGGGAGAGCTGAGGTATGTAGACACCAAACCCAGCTGGTCACTGTCGAGGGCTGATCCTGGGGGCGTTAATTCCCCAGTAATCCTGGCCCACTGCACATGGGAGTAGAGAGCAGAGAAAGCCCTCAGACAGACGTGAGCACGGGCTGTTGGAAGTCAGGCTGATGTGCACTGACGTGGTCAGAGCAAGGTGATATGGACAGGGGATACTGACGGCATCTACTACACGTTGTTTTCCCCCTTGGTCTTGAACCACTCCTTCCCAGTCTCCTTCTCTTCCCCAACCCTGACACTGCAGCTGTCCAGGCTTCCATCTTGACTCTCTCCTCTCTCCCTAGCTGATCAGTACAATCATATGGAGGTAAATACCATCCCCATGCCAGAACTCCCCAAATCTACACTCTACATCAGTCATTCCCTCCGAAGGCCAGACCCATAATACCAACAATCAAAAGTCAATCAACATGAGGATGATGTCAGCAAAAATCCCAGGGTGATGACCTCCAAATATTCTCTCCTTCAGAAAGCAATGAGAAAACTGGAATTGGACAGTGAAGGTGAGTGCACAACCATGTGAATATACTATAATCCACAGAACTGTACATGTTTAAATGGTGAATGTATGAATTTATGTTTAAATGGTGAGTGGTGAATTTTATAGTATGTCTCAATTTAAAAATCAATCAATGTGGGGTGCCTGGCTGGCTCAGTTGGTAGAGCATGCAACTCTTGATCTCAGGGTTGTGAGTTTGAGCCCCACATTGGGTGTAGAGATTATTTAAAATAAAATCTTAAAGGGGTACCTGGGTGGCTCAGTCGGTCGAGCATATGACTCTTGGTTTCAGCTCAGGTCATGATCTCAGGGTCATGGGATATTAGTTATACCTCATAAAGTTGAACAAAAATGAATGAATGGATAGATGATAGATAGATGATAGATAGATAGATAGATGATAGACAGATAATAGGTAGATAATAGAAGAAAGAAAGAAAGAAAGAAAGAAAGAAAGAAAGAAAGAAAGAGAGAGAGAGAAAGAAAGGAAAGGCAGGTTGTAGGCAAGGCTGCTGCTGGACCTTGGAACTTGCAATGGTAGAGAGACTTTACCACCCCTTGGCCCCAGAAGGGCCAAGGAGAGGGAGAGGGAATAATTACCCAGACCCACAAAGGGCAGCTAGATGGAGAGCACCACAGCTACCCTGCAGGAGAGGAGCCAGAAATACATTCTATTCTCTAATCTTCCACCTCATTGGCCAAAACCAAGTGGAAGCCAGAGGATAAAGGAGCCCAATGATGTCATCTACTTGAGTCATCATCCCAAGCACAGAACAGCCCCAAGTCAGGCTCTACACTCAGCACAGAGTCTGCTTGAGGTTCTCTCTCTCCTTCTCCCTCTGCCCCTCCCACCCACTCATGTGATATAAATAAATAAATAAATAATTTTTTAAATAAATTTTTAAATAAAATAAAATCTTAAAAATAAATAAATATCAATCAATGTAATCCACCATATTAACAAGCAGGAAAAAAAGAAAGAGAATTATATAACTGTATCAACTGACACAGAAAAAGCACTTGACAAAATCCAACACCCATGCACGATAAAAACTGTTAGCAAGCTAGAAATAGAAGGGGTTGCCACAACTTGGCATGCTGCTTCTACAAAAACCTACCGCTAACATTCTACTTAAAGACTAAATGTTTGGGGTGCCTGGGTGGCTCAGTCTGTTAAGTGTCTGCCTTCGGCTCAGGTCATGGTCCCAGAGTCCTGGGATCGGGCTCCACATCCAGCTCTCTGCTCAGTGGGAGCCTGCTTCTCCCTCTTCCTCTGCCTGCTCCCCCTACTTGTGCTCATGCTCACTCTCTCTCTGTCAAATAAATAAATAAATAAAATCTTAAAAAAAAAAAAAGACTAAATGTTTTCCCCTAAGATGTAAAACAAGGCAAAGGTGTCTCCTTTCACCACTACTATTCAATATCATCCTGAGGTCCTACCCTATGAAATAAGGCAAGAAGTTCCTAGTCACGACACCAAAAGCTAGGAAATAAAAACATGTGTCCACTCAAAAACCCGTACACATAGTGTTTATAACAGCTCTACTCATAATTTCCAAAACCTGGAAACAACACAAAAGTCCATCAATGAGTAAATGGTCAAGCACACTGCAATACACCCTTGCAATGATGGAGCATTACTCAGTAAGAGAAAGAGGAAACTATTGGAATACACAACACCATAGATGGATCTCAAAGATCATTATGCTGAGTGAAAGAAGCAAATTTCAAAAGGTTACAGAATGTATGATTCCATTTTTTTGTTTTGTTTTGTTTTGTTTTTTGAAAAGACAAAACTAAAGGGATGAAGAGTAGATCAATGGTTGCCAAGGGTTAGCACTGGTGGGAAGGCATGACCACAAAAGCGCAGAGTGAGGAAGTTTCTTGGAGTGGTGGGGTTAGACGTAAATCCACATATGTGTTAAAACACAGATCTGTACATACACACAAAGTAAATTTTATAGTATGTTATACTGAAAACTAAAAAAAAAAAAAAAAGTTTAAATGGGAAAAAGATCTGAACACATACTTCACCAAAGATGATATGAGTCTCAAATGAGCACATGAAGAGATGTGCTTATTTTTAAATTAAACACAAATTAAAAACACAATGAAATACCACTATATCACCAGAATAGCTAACATTAAAAAAAAAAAACTGACAATATCAAGTGTTAACGAAGATGTGGAGCCCCTGGAACTCTCATACATCGCAGTGGGAATGCAAAATGGTACAGCCATTTGAGAAAACAGTTGGATAGTTTCTTATAAAGTTGACAAACACCATAAAACTTAGCCATCTCACTCCTAAGAAAAATGCCTAAGAGAAATGCAAACATGTCCACCCAATGAATGTTTACAGCAAATTCATTCATAACACCCAAAATTGAAAATTACCAAAATGTCCCTAAACTAACAAATGGATAAGCCAATTGCTGCATATCTGTAACACACATCATGCATACTGTTGTCAGCAATAAAAAGGAATACATGTGATACACATAATGATTGACGTATCTATTAACATGGATGAATCTCAAAAGCATTGAGTTTTAAAAGCCAGATTCAAAAGGCAACACACTACATGATTCCATGTGTATGAAACTCTACAAAAGGCAAAACTGTAGTGACAGACAGCGGATCCATGACTGCCAGAGCCAGAGGTGTGGGAGGGGATTGACTACACAAGGATGTGAGAAAACGTGATTGTGGTAGTGGTTTTATGACTGTATGCATTTGTCAAAACTCATCATGCTTTACACTTAAAATTGATTAACTTTATTATATGAGCCTGGGTGGCTCAGTCGGTTAAGCGTCTGCCTTCTGCTTAGGTCATGATCTCAGGGTCCTGGGATCGAGCTCTGCATTGGGCTCCCTGCTCAACAGAGAGTCTGCTTCTTCCACTGCCCCTCACCCTGCTTGTTCTCTCCCTCTCTTTCTTTCTCTCTCTCTCCCAAATAAATAAATAAAAATCTTGGGATGCCTGGATGGCTCAGTCGGTTGAGCATCTGCCTTCGGCTCGGGTCATGATCCCAGGGTCCTGGGATTGAGTCCTGGGTCAGGCTCCTTGCTCGGTAGGGGGCCTGCTTCTCCCTCTGCCTGTCACTCCCCCTGCTTGTTCTTTTTCTCTCTGACAAATAAATAAATAAAATCTTTTAAAAAAGGAATAAATAAAATAAAAATAATAATAACCTTTAAAAATATATTTATTATATGTTAGTTATAACTCATAAAGCTGAACAAAAATGAATGAATGGATAAATGATAAATAGATGATAGATAGATAGATAGATAGATAGATAGATAGATAGATAGATAGATAGATGATAGAGGAAAAAAAGACAGAAAAGAAAGAAAGAAGAAGAAAGAAGAAAGAAAGAAAGAAAGAAAGAAAGAAAGAAAGAAAGAAAGAAAGAAAGAAAGAGAAAGAAAGAAAGAAAGAAAGAAAGAAAGAAAGAAAGAAAGAAGGAAAGAAAGAAAGAAAGAAAGAAAGAAAGAAAGAAAGAAAGAAAGAAAGAAAGAAAGAAAGAAAGAGAGCAGGATGTAGGCAAGGCTGCTGCTGGACCTTGGAACTTGCAATGGTAGAGAGACTTTACCACCCCTAGGCCAGAAGGGCCAAGGAGAGGGAGAGGGAATAAATACCCAGACTCACAGAGGGCAGCTAGATGGAGAGCACCACAGCCACCCTACAGGAGAGGAGCCAGAAATACATTCTATTCTCTAATCTTCCATCTCATTGGCCAAACCCAAGCAGAAGCCAGCGGATAAAGGAGCCCAATGATGCCACCTACTTGAATCATCCTCCCAAGCACAGAACAGAGTGAAGGGTGAGGATAGATCTGGAGGGGCAAACAGCAGACACACAGCTGTTCTATCACTGTCTTTTCAGTCAAGAAGTCAATTAGGACAGGGGTGCCTGGGAGGCTTAGTTGGTTAAGCGTCCGACTCTTAATTTCGGCTCGGGTCACGATCTCAGGGTCATAGGATCAAGTCTCTCATCAAGCTCCATGCCCAGCAAGGAGTCTGCTTGAGATTCTCTCTCTCTCCCTCTGCCCCTACCCCCATACACAGACATGCTCTCTCTCTCTCTCCCTAAAATAAATAAGTAAACCTTAAAAAAAAGAAAAGAAAAGAAAAGAAATCAACTAGGATAATGAATCCAAATGTCTCTGAACTTGGTGGGTACCAGTAAAGTCACATGCACATGAATCTTTGAATCTCACCAGCTCATTGAGGCAGTGAGCAGGCTTCCTGTTCTCCCACCTGATATCGCTCCCCTAACCATTCCAGCGGGCCCCCAGAGCAGAGAAGTCTCACGTGTACTTACAAAAAGTTGGCTCCACCAGACACGCAAGTAGGTTCCCCCTTGTGGGACAAGCATCTCCAATGCCCTGTTTATATAAAGTCAGGGTTGCATGATAAAGTAAGCAAAGTGGGTGAAGAGAATGACTTTCTCCTCCTTTGAGTAGCACTCAGGAAGAAGGATCCCCAAACTTGCTTGCACCCCAACAGATATTTTTGTTTCTCCCCCTGAGTCAACTCATACACACAGCTAAGATGGACCTCTCTTGAGCCAAAGATTCAAGTGCAAAGAATTTATTTGAAAAATTATTCCAGAAATATCCAGTATGAACATTCCAAAAAGGAACATCCCAGAAAGTCCCAGTGAGGAAGAATTAGTTGCTGCCATGGGCCATGGGCTCAATCCCAATGGACATCCTCTGAGTCTATAGAACACACCTCTGAATTGCCCCCCACAGAGGAGCAAGGAAACTAGGGTGTTTATCCATTAACTCCCATCCACCCCACATTCTTGAGGGCAATTCCTGCCCCACACAAGAGAAAGCTCCCAGGTAGAGAGTTTTAGGGGTCCTGAAACTCAGTCAACATCTGGAATGGTAAGATCCAAAGGGACATATTGGCATGCCCACTATACATCCCCTAACTAGCCTGAAATTCCATAAGAGCAGAGAGTGGGCCATATAATTCACCATTCTACTCCCAACAACTAGTCCAGAATTTGGCATGCAGTAGGTGCCCAACAAGCAAGCAGAGGATAGATGAACATACATAAACTACACTTAAGACAACGATGAAAGAGATTGTCTTTCATCTCCAAATCTCCAAAGATTTAGCCAAAGGGAGGGAGGTAAACATGTATTAATTGCTTCAACAGAATGCCTACTTCTGCAAACCTGATTGTCCCTAAATTTACCACGCCCCACTCGAGTTTCAGAGCAGAGACTGATTGCTTTAAGAAATCAGCACATCCCACATCCCATTGCCATAGTAACTGGTTAGTACCGTGGTGCTCAAAAGCCATACCCCCCCCTCCCAGGGGACAATTGGCCACGTCCAGAGACATTTTCCGTTGTCACAATGGAAGAGGAGGGTGCTGCTGGCATCTAGTGGGTGGAGGCCAGGGGTGCTGTTAAAGTTTTACAATGCACAGGACAGCACCCATAGCAAAGAATGATCTGGCCCCAAATGTCAATACTGTCAATGTTGAGAAACCCTAAGTCAGAGGACAGATACATGATCCAATTGGGGCCAAAACAAAATCAACCTCAAAACTAAAAGCTTCTCAGGGCACCTGGGTGGCTCAGTTGGTTAAGTGTCTGCCTTCAGCTCAAGCCATGATCCTGGGATCCTGGGATTGAGCCCCATGTCGGGCTCCCTGCTCAGCAGGGAGATTGCTTCTCCCTCTCCCTCTGCCCCTCCCACCCCCACTTGTGCTCTCGCTCTCTCGCTCTCTCTCTCTCTCAAATAAATAAATAAAATCTTAAAAAAAAAAAAACCTAGAAGCTTCTTGATTCTCTGGAAAGTGCAACAGGGTCTATGTTCTTTGCACTTATTTTGCTAACACACAAGGAGGGTTAGAATTGTGTGGGTGGGAAGAGATGTTAGGTTGGGTCTTATGTGGAGCCTGAGGGTGAAACTGAGGCCCAGAGAAAAGTCTGTAGAGATCAAGAGAAATTCAGCCCTTGTTCACCTCATTGGAGCCACTAGACCAAATCTCCCCTGAAGCTGGGCCTCTTTAGCTATATGAGCTAATAAATTCCTTTTCTGCTTAAGCCAATTGAGTTGGCTTTTGTGTCCCTTGCAACCAAGAGCACTCCAAATGGATAGAGTAAGCAGTCAGCTAGATGTGGGAGGGGAACAAATGCTTTCCAACTGATCAAAAGGGCGAAACCAAGTTCCAAGCAGCAGAGAAAGCCTGGTGGGGGGCGGAGGGGATACGCATGCATTCTCCCCTACAACTGCTGCCCTCCCGTAACCTCTAGCTTCCTAGTAATACATTTACCTTGGGGCGCCTGGGTGGCTCAGTCGGTTAAGCGTCTGCCTTCGGCTCAGGTCATGATCCCAGGGTCCTGGGATCGAGCCCCGCATCAGGCTCCCTGCTCTGCGGGAAGCCTGCTTCTCCCTCTCCCACTCCCCCTGTTTGTGTTCCCTCTCTCGCTCTCTCTCTGTCAAATAAATAAATCTTTAAAAAAAAAAAATACATTTACCTTGCGGTTTTGACACCCTCTGCAGGGGAGAGCTGCCAGGACGGTTCCACAAGGATCATGGGGGGGGGGGCCCGAGTCCCCCCACCTGACAAGTAGGAGTCACTTAGATGATGGGAGGCAGCCCCCGGCAGAGACTTCCCTAGCTGTGTGCCATGTTTTAACCTTATAAAATTGATGAGAGCAAAAGGGAAAGAAACCTATTATAAAGCAGGTAAATGGAGAGGCTTCTTTTGTATCCCAAGTGTGTCTTCCTCAACCGACCAAGCTGTAATGTAGTATTGATTTGACGGAACCTCCAATTCAGGGATGTCTGTCTCAAAATGGTTCCAAATGATTTTATACTGCAAAATAAAGCCAAACTCCGGAAACCAGAAAACGAGAGAGAGAGGGAGACCGCCCCAGCTATGACCTATGACCCATGCAAGTACAAAAGCAAGACAACCCTGACCCCTGGCACAGTTGCCACCTCTGGACCTGCCCGCTCTCCCTTCTTGAGAGTATACTTCCTCTTTAACTGCTGTCAAACTCTTGCTTGAGAATTTAGCTCTGAATCCTTTCTCAGCCAAACTCAAGAACCAAGAACCGAGGTCAGCGTGGAGAGGCAGGGAAGGGACCCGGCCAATGACAAAATGACAGGAGGAATCAATGAACGTTATCCCATCCTCCTTTCCTGGAGGGTCCCGGTGTAAACACAACCTCGTTTGGGGGCACGAATGATTGCAAGACACGGAAACCCACCCACGCTGGTATATGTAAGGGAGAATCTCTATTCCGCGGTGCAGCGTTGTCTCCAGAACCCAAGGGAGCATGAGGTAGAGGTGAGATCCCTGCAGAACCAGCATCGGGCATTTAGGAGGCAATGAATAAGTACCTGTGGATGTCAACGGGATACATGCTGAATTAACCGGAATTGACGCTCCCTCTGGAACTGAGATACTGCCTCCAACTCCCTGGAGCTCATCTCACCTTTTCCCTGCACTGCAGCCCCACTCTTCTGCTCTGTTTGCTCATCTGTACTCACCACCCCAAACTGGCCACCCATATTTCTCCATCTGCCCTTGGCCGTAGAAGTTCCAACAACTGACGGCTTGCTTAGCATCTCCATTAAAGAACTTCCGGGGCAAGGGACTCTGATTGGCTCACCTTGAGTCAGGTGACCACCTCTGAGCCAATCAGTGGAGTCATCTGCCAAAGGCGGAAGCCGGAGCAAGCTCACAAGCCAAATAGGTTCACCCCAAGGCGGGGGGGAGCTCACACGCTGGCCCTGGAGATACGGAAGGCCCACCAGTACCACCCCCCACTTTACCTGGACGCAGACCAGTGACACGGAGTGTTAACTATTCCTTTATTAGGTGGTGAGGGGAGTGGGGGCTGTACAATGCAAGGCCCGGGAATTTAGCTAACACGGGGATTGTGACCCGAAACCACATTACAAAAATAGCCTAAAAATACTTCTATTCTGCCCCGGGGCTGGGCCAGGGGAGTGCCAGGAGGAGGGGGGCGCCACCCAGGCGGCTCCTTCCCTCCCTGCCGTCCCATATTTACAGGGAAACAAAGTGAAACGCACACATCTCCCCTGGTCCTCGTGTTCTCACCAGCCTCCCCCACCCAGTTCACCAAGGGAGTGGCCCAGGCTCTAGGGTTGGGGGACCGGGGGCAGGCTCTCCGGGCCAGAAGGGCCCTTCCCCCCGCAAAGCTATCGAACAAGTTCCATCTGGAATGCAGTGAAGTGAGGGAGGTGGGATAGGAAAGAGGCTCCCAAGTCTCACCCGACCCCTGCCCCGGAGGGTGCGCCCAAGGGTGCCTACTTGGTACACACCAGGGTTGTGTACTCGGTACACAGGATCCTGGTCATGCCTGTGTACTCGGTACACAGAATCCAGCTTGGCCGAATGGGCCCACAGACTCAGCCCCACGGGGGCACTGGGGGGTTTGCAGGGGCAGGGAGTGTCTCCATATATATATTTTGTAAAAAATAATAATAATAATAAGTTTGCTTAAATGAATTTGTTTCTATACAAAATGTAAAAAAAAAATAATAATAATCCACTCGTGTCAGAGTGTAAGGAGAGAGACCAGAGGAGGCAGGAAGGGAAGGAGGGAAGGAAGAATGGGGAAGGGGAGTGCAGGAGGAGGTCCCAGGCTCATCACAAGGCTCAGAGGGCGGGGGTCAGCCCGCACCCCCTATAAATAAGGAGGACTGAAAAAGCCTAGGCTGGTGACCTATCTCAGTCAGCTTCAAGGGGGGTGGGAGGGATACAGGAGGGCTGGGAGAGAGAGAAGAGAATGGAAAGGTCTAAAAAGAAAGGGAGAGAGTCAGGATGGGATATCTGTTCAGCCCCCCAAAATCCAGGAACTGAAGAGCCTTCAGGCCAACACCTGCCTCTTGGGGGTGACTTCCGGTTGGGGCCCCAGCTGGGTCTGGGCCTGAGCTAGGGGGCCTGGGACGGAAAGGGGGAGCGGCTGGGCAGGCAACGCCCCAGCGGCTGTGGCCGTAGGCCCGGTGGCAGTGGCTGGGCTGGGCGTGGAGTCTGACCAGTCCGAGAGGGAGGGAGGTGAGGGGCTGGCCCAGTGCTCGGGGGACTCGGGGGATGGGGTCAGGTAAGGGTGCTCACTCGGAACCCTCAGGAAGCGGGCCTTGGGGGGGCTGCCGTGGGCGCCGGCTGCCGGGTACTCCTCGGCGTGTCCCGGGGCTGCCAGATATGGCGGGGGCCGCTCCTGGGGGGACACGGGGGTCCCGGGATTCAGCAGCTGGGGTCCCGGCGCCAGCGGCAGCAGGAATGAGGGGCCTGGCGGGGCAGGTGGAGGCAGCCGGGCCCAGTCGAGGGGAACAGCCACGGGGTTCAGCAAACCCAAGCTGAGCACGCAGCCCCCAGGGGGCTGGCGCCCTAAACCCGCCCGGCCCGCGCCACCAATCTGAGCCAGGGACACGGCCGTGGCGGTGGCTGCTGCATAGGGCCCCTCGAGGGAGAAGCCACCAGGGGACGCAGGGGGCCCACCGAAGGGCCGCGGGGAGTCCAGCGAGTCCACGGGCGACAGCGTGACTGAGCTCTCAGCCAGGGGACCCGGGCAGGCCAGTGTCAGCTTCTTGCCCCGCCCCCGGGTGCCCTGTGGCCCCAGACCCGTCTTCCCCGGTGGCCTCCGGCTCTTCTTGCCCCCCGACTGTGCCACCTTGAGGCCAGGGAGGAAGGCCCCGGGTGGACAGAGGAGGGGCCCCAGGCCATGAGGACCGTGAGGGCTGCGGGGCCCACTGGGCTGGTCCAGCAGACGCACGATGTCCTGGTGTAGCCGCTCCTGGGCCACATCCCGCGGCAGCCTGTCCAGGTGGTCTGTGATCTCACGGTTGGCAAAGTGGTCCAGCAGCAGTTTGGCAGCCTCATAGCTGCCCTCACGGGCGGCCAGAAACAGTGGAGTTTCCTCCTAAGCGGGGTGGGGTGCAGAACCCCCGAGATGTCAGCATTGCAAGAGCCAGGATTAACCCCTGGCTAAGGTCTCAGGTGGACACTAGCCCCTGGTGGACACTAAAAGCGAAGAATTCACACTCTCCAGCCCAACAGGGTTGGTTGGAATCCCAGCTCTGCTAAGGGAAAACTGGGCAAGTTCTTTCTTTTAAAGCACTTTCATCCAGGACCTACTAAGCACCATGCCCCAGAGCCAGGACTAGGGCAAGGAAAGTGAGACACTTGCTTTAGGCACAAAATTTAAGGGGTGTCAAAAACCAATCATCAAAATAAATGATATTTTAATGCATTACTTTTTAAATTAAGATTATTGCAAAAAAAATCCATAATGAATAAAATATCAAAATGTCAGATGAGGACAGAATCTACCCTGTGCCCCTCTGACCTTCACTCTTCCCATTTATAAAATGAGGAGAGTAATTCCACCTTGCAAGGGTTTTAAAACAATGATCATAACAGTTATGTTTTACTGAGGATCTGCTAAGCATTTTACAAATTTCACTGAATCCTCAGGAGACAAAAGTGAGGTGGGTACTGGTGCTTCCCCACTTCACAGATGAGGACAATAAAGTTCAGAGATGTTAAGCAATTTGCCCAAGGTCACAAAGCAACTGCCAGACGCTTTCTCCTCTGATTCACTGTTGGAGGCTGGTAGGTCCAAATCCTATCCCCGAAACCTGGCTGCAGGCAGGATGAATACCCCCACTAACCTACCCCACCCTGCTCTTTGCCACATTTAGGGGGTTGTGCCAGGGCTAACTGCCTGGTGAGTCAAGGGCTGGGGCTCACCTTGCTATCCTGCATGTCCTTGTTGGCTCCATTTTTGAGCAGGGCCAAGGTGGCCTCCACATTGTTGACGGCTGCTGCCCAGTGTAAGGCTGATTTCCCTGGGGGGTGGGGGGAGAGGTCAGAGTTAGAACTGGGTTCATTTGGGCGCCTGGGTGGCTCAGTTGGTTGGGTGACTGCCTTCGGCTCGGGTCGTGATCCTGGAGTCCTGGGATCGAGTCCCGCATCGGGCTCCCTGCTCAGCAGGGAGTCTGCTTCTCCCTCTGACCCTCCTCCCTCTCATGCTCTCTGTCTCTCATTCTCTCTCTCTCAAATAAATAAATAAATAAATAAATAAATAAATAAATAAAAAGAACTGGGTTCATTTGCTAGAATCCCATGGCAGAGGAAAAGGAAGTATCTAGAATATAGCCGGGGGGGGGGGGGGGGCGGGGGAGAAGACCTGCCACAGAGTGTCTGAACATGCGTTTGTGTCCATGTATGTGGAGTGACTCTCTCCAAGGGACCTACAGCGTGTGACTGTCCATACACAGGGGAGTACTATGGGGGTGCTGGTTGTAGCTAGAGCTGTGCTTGTCCAGTGCAGTAGCCACCAGGCACATACTGCTCCTTAGATTTAAATTAATTACAACTAAACAGCATAGGTGCCAAGACCATTTAATGAGAATAGGAGAGCCTTCTCAACAAATGGTCTGGGACACCTGGCTCTCCACATGCAAAAGAATGAAGTTGGATCCCTACCTCACACCAAATACAAAAACTAACTCAAAATGAATCAAAGACCTAAACGTAAGAGCTCAAACTACAAAACATTCAGAGGAAAACATAGGAGTAAAACTTCATGACCTTGAATTAGGCAAAGGATTCTCAGATATGATAACAAAAAACAAGCAGCAATAACAAGAGAAATAGATAAATTGGACACCACCAAAATTAAAATGTTTGTGCTTCTAAGTGAAAAGAAACCCTACAAAATGGGAAAAATAGTTATAAACCACGTACCTAATAAGAGACTTACACCTAGAACATATAAAGAACTCATAACTCAATAATAAAAAGACAAAAACCCACTATGTTAACTATACTGGAATTAAAAATTTTTTTAAAATAAAATAGGGCGGGGCGCCTGGGTGGCTCAGTTGGTTAAGCGACTGCCTTCAGCTCAGGTCATGATCCTGGAGTCCCTGGATCGAGTCCCACATAGGGCTCCCTGCTCGGCAGGGAGTGTGCTTCTCCCTCTGACCCTCCCCCCTCTCATGTGCTCTCTCTCATTCTCTCTCTCTCAAATAAATAAATAAAACCTTTAAAAAAATAAATAAATAAAATAAAATAAAATAAAATAGGGCGCCTGGGTGGCTCAGTTGTTGAGCGTCTGCCTTCAGCTCGGGTCATGATCCCAGGGTCCTGGGATCAAGCCCCGCATCGGGCTCCCTGCTCGGCGGGAAGCCTGCTTCTCCCTCTCCCACTCCCCCTGCTTGTGTTCCTGCTCTCGCTGTGTCTCTCTCTGTCAAAAAAAATAAATAAAATCTTTAAAAATAAATAAATAAATAAAAATAAAAATAAAATAAAAAGACCCAAAAAATGGCAAAAACCCAATTTAAAAATGTCAAAGGATCAGAATAGACATTTCTCCAAAGAAGATCTACAAATGGCCAATAAGCACAGGGAAACACACTCGATATCACTAGCCATCAGGGAAATAAAAATCAAAAACACAATGAGATACCAATTCACACCCACGAGGAAGGCTAGCACAAACGACAGACAATAACATCTGTTTGGGAGGATGTGAAGAAACTGGAACAACTGGAACCCTCATACACTGCTGGCAGGGACATCAAACAGGGGCAGGAGTTATGGAAAACAGTCAGGCCACTCCTCACAAGGTTCAACACAGAGTGATCACATGACCATACGATACAACCCAGACCCAGCAATTCTGCTCCTGGATGTTTACCCAAGAGAAATGAAAACCACATGTCTACACCGAAACTTGTACACAAATGTTCATAGCAGCAATAGCCAAAAAGTAGAAACTCCCCTAGTGTCCATCAACGGATAAACTGATAAACAAAATGTATATCCATACAACGGAATATTATTTGATCATTAAAAAATTACAAATTAAAAGTACTGGTCCCTGCTACCGCACTTTGTAAACCTTAAAAACAATATGCTGAGCGAAAGAAGCCAGTCAAAAAAGACCACATATTATTTGATTCCACTTAGAGGAAATATTCAAAGTAGGCAAATCCATCGAGAGAGAAAGTACGTTCGTTAGTGGTTGCCCAGAGCTAGGAAGACAAGATTGGAGGGGGTCAGCTAACGGTGAGAGCTTGTTTTCCAGGTGATGAAAATGTTATAAAATGTATTATGAGGATAGTAGCACAACTATGTGATTATACTAAAAGCCACTGGATGTTATACTTTCAATGGCTGAATTGTATGGTATGTGGATTATATCTAAATAAAGCCTTAAAAAAAAAAAAAAAGGCAGGCAAAAGAAAGGTTAAAAAATTAAATGAGGGCGCCTGGGTGGCTCAGTCGGTTAAGCGTCTGCCTTCGGCTCAGGTCATGATCCCGGGGTCCTGGGATCGAGCCCCCGTGTCGGGTTCCCTGCTCAGCGAGGAGTCTGCTTCTCCCTCTGCCTCTGCCCCTACCCCCAACGCTCTCTCTCTCTCTCTCTCAAATAAATAAATAAAATCTTAAAAAAAAAAAAAACTAAATGAAATAAGACATTTGGCTCTTCCTTGACCCTAGCCACATTTCAAGGGCCCAAAACCACCACACTGGACAGCAGAGACCAAGAATAGTTCCATCTTCACAGGAAGTTCTATTGGACAGCGGTCCTCCAGAGCCCCAGTTCTCAACCGGGGTGATCCCCCCACCCAGGGGCATTTGCCAATGTCTGAAGACATTTTGGGTTGTCACAACTAGGGAGTGGGGTGCTGCTAGCATCTAGCGGGTCAAGGCCAGGGATGCCGGCTTAATACCCTACATTGCAAGGACAGCCCTCCGCGCAGAGAATCATCCAACCCAAAGTGTAAATGGTGTAGAGGTTGAGAACACCTGCTTCAAAGGATGTTTATGAGCATCTGGGTGTGTCTGCAGCTATGTGAGGTGCTGTGGTCATGAGGGCAGGTTATGAATCTGCACCAGCGGGGACCTGGGCCGGCAAGCCGCCTCCACAGAGGTAGTTACATCACGTGGGGATTTGGCCAATGTGCAAACGTAGTATGCCAGCTGTCCAGCAGAGGGCAGCAGAGTAAGTTCTTCTGACAAAGCAGATGGAAATGAAGTGTCTTGGGGAAGGCCACCTTTTTCTAAGTCACTGAGGTGTCATATGGGCTAGGGGATGCCATAAAAAAAGAAAAAAAAAAGCATGTGAGTTTAAGTCCGTGTCGAAGCCCTATTATATGTGCATGAGTTTCAGTGATCGGGTCTCAAGATAATTCACATAATTCACATACCATACAAGACAGTCGGGGCCCAGGTGATACCCTCTCAGCCTCCACCCACTGCTACTCCCCACAGCTTACCAAGCTCATCCACAGCATTGACATCAGCATGGCTGGCAATGAGCTCTTCCACCATGCCCTCCACCGCCAGGCGGGCGGCCAGAATTAGTGCCGTAGAGCCATCCGCCATGCGGGCATCCAGGTCTGTGGAGCGGTTCCGGATGAGAATCTAGAAGAGAAAGCATGCAGAAGGGAGGGTCATGGCAGAAACAGAGGGACCAGGAGCATCTGAAAGTCCTCTGAGTTCCCCGACCCCCCCATCCCCTAGACTCCATGAAGTTCGGGAAGCAGCTACCTGCCAGCCACCGTATATCACCACTTAACAAATGAGAAAAACAAAGCTCTATTTTGCAGGACCAGGGCTCAAACCCAGGTCTGCCTGATGCCTGTGCAAGCTCCAAAGTCCAAAGGGGCAGGTGCATTTCACCTGGAACACGCCCTGGGCATCCGCGGTGACTGCAGTGTGCAAAGGAGTGCGCCCTGAGTGGTCCTGGGCATTGGTGTCTGCCCCAGCATCCAGCAACCGCTTGGCTGCATCAGCCCGGGCGTAGCGGGCAGCCAGGTGCAGGGCTGTCTCGCCTGTGCGGTCAGTCCGTGCCCCAAGCTGGGCTCCCTGGCAGATCAAGTCTGAGATGATGCTGGCTGATGTGTCTTCTGCCTCATCCTCCTCAGTGGGCATTGGCTCCAGGGCCCCCCCACAGAAGGAGGCCAGCATCAGTGGAGTGAAGCCATCTGCGGGGACCAGGAGTATGTCACAAGGGAGGTGGGCACAGGGGCCTTTCCAGGGACTACTACTGAGGGCACTGCATTAGGAGGAAGTGGGACACATGGGAACACAAGAGGGAATGGCATGCGCGTGGGCACACACACACACATACACACACCTGTGTCAGGTACCCCAGAAACCAACCCAGGATGAGGATTCACAGGCAGCCCTTCCGTGATTTGTCACAGTAGAGGATCCAGGAGGGAGGGAGGGAGGAGCAAGCATTCAGTCTCAGGCAAATTTCCAGGGGTTACTTCAGCCTGATCCTGAAGGGGGACTCTGGAGGCTGAACTGTACCTCAAGCTGTAATCTGGCTCCAGGCAAAGGAGCTGTGCCTTTCACACGCCCCCACCCACTGGTTAAGAGCCACCCCAGGGACATAAAATCCCAGGCACCTCAGACCCTGGTAGCCTGAGGAATTTCAAAAGAGAGCCATAGATGCAGGCCGTTTGGAACAAAAGCAAAATGAGCTGGGGGAGGACTACCTTGAAATGTGGCAAAGACGGATCCAAGAGGATCCAAATAATGTGATCTGCTACCCTCCGCATGAGCATTTGCACCTGTTTCCCTTAGGGAGCCACGTGCACCCCATTCCCCATCTTCAAGCCCTGGGTAGCGCTAAACCCAGTCCTTGGCTCGAGGAGAGGTCTTAGCCCCGCCCCCTGCAGTCAATCTGCATATTCCAGCCCCCAGGGCGCACTGATTAGTTGAGGGATGGGCATGTGACTGCAGCCCATCCAATCAGAAGTCATCTGGGACGTCTGCTGGTGCCCCTACTGGTCTGGCCTGCCGCTACAGTACCCCCAGGAGAAAGCCTCCCCAGGCTGGAGCCACGAGGCCGTGAGTCCTGGACCCAAATATCCATGATGCTTCCAGTTACCCGAGCCAGTAAACTAGTTTGAGTTGGGCTATCATCACAACCCGGAGTCCTGATTAACACACACCCCCACAGACGGATGCTGGACACACCCTACTCTCCCCAGAACCCAGACCCTGATGCAACTTTTCAGAAGTAGGATGGGGAAGGGGCATCCTTGGCGGGGAGGCCCCATGGCTGACCTGGGCCTCGCACATTGACATCCATGCCATCAGCATCCACATCGCCCTGCGGGGGTGTCAGGGCCATGGCTGGTGCCACACGGATGTCTGCGGCAACCAGGTGGTGTTGGGTCCACTGGCGGCAATCCACAGCATCCTCAGCCCCCACACAGGGCTCCTCTACCTGGAGGAAAAGGACCAGGGCTCTCACAAAGAGTTGGGAGAGAGACAGTCAGAGGGACAGTCTGGGCGCCCTCACAGGTTCCTCTCATGGAGGTGCGCATTCACAGCCCCAAGAAACCCTGAATATCCTGCTTCTCTTATACATACGGAAACAGGAAATTGACATACTGGAGGTCACAAAACTCGTAAAAGGAAGAACTGGGATTCTACTCTGGGTTGGAAGTGGGGAGGGCTAGGAACCCAAGGAGGTGATCAAGGAAGAGACCCAGAGCATAGCACCTGTCAGCACACACCTGTCTATCCACGAGAGAACAATCCCATGACAACTGTATCAAGGAGAACAAAATACTTAGAATTAAATTTAACAGAAGAAATGCAAAACTTGTATTCTGGAAACTATAAATCACACTGGTAAAAGAAATGTGGGGGTGGCGGGGTGATCCTTTATGGATCAATTTTAATCTGAGAAAAGGGCGATTGGGTGGGAGGGAAAGAGAGAAGCAGGGAGAAGCTCTGGATACCTTGTGGGGCTCCTACCCAGTACCATGAACATGAACATGAGGTATCAGGTCAGAACAGTCATACACAAATGTATCGATTTACCTTCACAAGCAGAGCACCTGGGCCCCTGGCGGGGGCTTGATAAATTTCAGGCTCAGGGTCCAAAAGGCATAATGATGTTATGAAAACAGGACAGAGTATTCTTAACTAGCCTGCCAGGACATTTAAGAGCCTCAGGCACCAAACACAGCCTGATCAAGCCAGACCTAAGCTTAAGGACCCAGCTAGAGAGTTTAATTTCATGGAAGGGGAGAGCCAGGTGATGGACAGCTGTCCCATCCTCCCTCACCCTTTCTGGTTAGCTGTCCATCAGCTGGCAGATCACACTAGAGCTCTGAGCTTCTCATTAGCAAAATCAGGATAATGCTGTCATTCTGCAATCCAAAAATGCCATCAAAAACATATTGCACTATCTACTTAATACCCACTTTGGGATGAGAAAGAAAAAGAAAAGCCTGAGGTGAACAGATTTCTTCAGGTGTCAACTGTAATAGATGTCTCCATTTCACAAACATTAAAATCTAGGCAGGGGGTGCCCCGGTGGCTCTGTCAGTTAAGCATCAGACTCTTGGTTTTGGCTCAGGTCACGACCTCAGGGTGGTGAGATTGAGCCTCAGATCGGGCTCCAAGCTCAGCACAGTCTGCTTGGATTCTCTCTCCCTCTTCCTCTGCCCCTCCCCTGCTTGTGCGTGCACTCTCGCTCACTGGCGCTCTCTCTCTCCCTCTCTCTCTCTCATAAATAAAGGGGAGAGGCAGGCTGAGAACTGCCTCTAGGCAGGGAGAGGCAGCTGAGAACTGAGGTGTATATTAATAGCTGCTTTATAGGGTCCTCATAAAGATGAAATAAGATGCTCGTGTGTATATTCAAGACATTCAGCAAGTAGAAAGAAATGCTAGCAGGAACCTGTTACAGACAGAACAGTGCTTCCCCAAAAGTCATATGTTGAAGCCCTAACCTCCAACATGATTATATTTGGACGTAGGACTTTAAGGAGGTAATTAAGCTGAAACAAGGGCATAAGGGTGGGGCCCTAATGCAATAGGACTGACATCCTTGTAAGAAAAGGCAGAAACACCAGGGCTCTCCCCCTCCAGGCACACGGAGGAATGCCGTGTGAGGACACATGGAGAAGGCAGCTGTCTGCAAGGCCAGAAGAGAGCCCTAACCAAGAACCAACCCTGCCAGCACCCTGATCTTGGACTTCCAGCCCGCAGAACTGTGAGAAAATAGGGATCTGTTGTTTAAGCCCCACAGTCTGTGGTATTTCATAATGGCAGCCCAAGTTGACTAAGACAGAGTCCATGGGTGTGGTCCCAGCAGAGGACAAGGTGTTTAAAACCAGCTAGGAGCACTTTCAGCCCGGGCACACTGGACAAAGTTGGACCCAGCAGAGAGAAAGCAGAGTCGCTGTCTGGGCCAGGGGCTCCCCTCAAGGAAGACCCCCACCCTGGCCTGGGAGCAGGGGCCTGGTTAGAGAGGGGCAGGATGGGGCGGATGCCATGACTGTTCCCCAGAGCCGAGGAGAGCAGAGATTTCCCCTGACTCTCCCCCTGGCAATTGGGGCCTCCACCCAGGACCCTGAGGGCAGGGGTCAGAGAAAGGGGCACAACCTTCAGTCGCTTAGCCTCTGGGCACTCCGTGTCCATCCAGTCTGTGGCCACCTCCCCCATCAGACTCTCGCTCTTGGCCATGTTCCTGTGGGGACAATGGGAAGGGGGCAGGGGAAAAGAGAAAATGGAGATGTGCAACCTGATAGGAGGATTTGGGGTGGGGTCAGAGAAGAGCTCCCAGAGGCCAGGTCTGGGTCTGGGGTTGGGTTCTGGGGTCCTGGGTCAGTAGGCACAGGAGACAGGGTCAAGATACAGGGTCCAAAGAGGGGACGCAGGATGAAGTCAAGGTCACAGTGGGGGGTAGTCAGAGGTTATGATGGGTGGCAGCCAGGGTCTTAAAGTAGAATTGGGGAAGGGACAGGAGTGGGGTCAGGGGTCAGAACAGTAGGCTATGGGATAGGTGAGGGTGACAAGCATGTAGCAGGGATTATAGAAGATGACATGAGAATGCAGTTGTCCTCACCACAGGTGAGAGATGCAGCCAGGATCAAGGAGGCTGTATTGAGGAGTAAGGAGGTCATGGGGTCACAGGAGAGGGGTAAATTCAGGGGTTAGGTAGGGTGGGGTTGTGGGTCTTGAGGGACACATCAGGGAGTTGGAGGCAAGGCCCAGGGCCAAGGCCAGGATTGAGGATCATGGAGAATGAACACTGAGTTGGGGGTGGAAAGAGGGTCAGAATGGGGTCAAAGGTCAGAGTGAGTTAGAGTTAGAGGTGGTACCGGGGGGTCACAGAGGATAGGGTCAGGGGTCAGTGAGGCGTTGAGGTGCAAACAGGGATCATGAGGCCAGCAGTCATGTGGGAACAAATTTGAGTATTAGGGTGAAGTCAGAGAGGCCAGGATCAGGGCAGGGTCACGGTGGGGTCAGAGTAGGATTTGAGTCAAGGGAACTGAGATACAGGAAATGGGGTGAGGGAGGTCATGAGTCGGGGTGATCCCCAGGGATCATGGAGTCAGTCAGTGGTCAAGGGGATGAGCACAGGGGTCTGGGCCGGAGTCTGAAGTTAGGGTCTGCTGGGGATGAGAGGTCAGAATCAGGTCAAAGTGGGCTCAAGGGCTCCCGAGAACCGCCCCCCACACACAGGCATGGGGAGTGGGCAGGGTCCTTACTTCATGCCCAGCGCGTCTTGGCCCACGGGCTCCCGCCGGCCCTTGTGGCCGGCAGCCACATCCTTGTGGAGCGCGAAGCCCTCGGGGAACCAGAGGGTGCTGTGCTCGCGCTTGCGCCGGGCCACCATGACACCCAGGACGAGGATGACCAGCAGGAAGACGGCGCTGGCGGCCAGCAGGGGAAGCAAGGGCACGCTTGGCTCTGGCAGCTCCAGCGGCTCCCCTGTGGGCGGGAACAGGGGGGCGGGGCTTCAACCACAGGCCAGGGCCCGCCCCCCGCGGAGCCCCGGCTCCACCCCCGCCACCCACCGGGCCGGGCCTCACCCCGCACGGCGCGCAGCGGGTACGGGAAGTCAAGGCGCTCCACGGCCGACAGCGCTCCCAGGTAGTCGGCCGCGCTCTGCGCATCGGGGAAGCAGTGGTCATTCTCGGGCGACTGCAGGCACAGCCGGTTGTCAATCTCCAGCATCACCACAGAGCTGCAGGGACACGAGGGAAGGACAGGCAGGTTCCATGGGGCACCTGCTGTAAGCCAGGCACGGAGCCCCATCCCAGGGGCTCAGAGGAGTCCTCTCCTCTCACCATGCTGCCAGGGCCCACCTGCCCCCAGTCTGGCATCCAACCCACCACACCCCGAAACCAGTCTTGCTGTGGCCACCAGTGTCCCCTTGGCCATGAACCCAGTGGGCATTGTTTTCATGTCAGCACCTCTAGTGGATGCCGTTGGCGCCCACCCAGGTCTGCAGCTTCTAACAGCTGACAGCCGCTCTTCTCCAGAAAACTGACCTCAGCAAAGTGGGGACCTCTTCACTTGGGAGGTGACACCCCTTAGGGCAGCCCTCAGCCCATGACTGGCGGGTACAGGGTATACAAAGTGGCCCTTCTGTCTCAAGGGGGGACTGACTCTGGGGTGCTATTCACACTCTAGAGCTCCCTGAGGGATCACACTGAGGCCAGACTGAGACCCCTTCCTGCCCCATCCTGCGTCCCTCATCCCCTCTCCTGAGAGCACCCCTTCCATGCGGCACATACATCTGAATCCCCATCTCAGACTCTCCAAACTCCCTCTTGCCTTGAGATCCCTAGTGCCGCATGGCTCAGTTCTCCTCCTATCTCTCTGGCTACTCCTTCTCCTCTTTTTTGAGCTGATTTCCCTCAACCAATCCTTAGGTCTCAATGTCCCCAGATCATTCTTCTGTCTCCACTTCTCTGAGTTCCTCCCATGGCTTCAACACCCTTTTATCTTTCTTGTCCATGTCTTCAGCCTCTGGCTGTCTCCTGGGGGGGGGAGGCTCCACGATACCCCCAGACTCCTCAGATTCTGCAAGCCTGAATGTGACCCCTGTTTAACATCCTGTGTCCTTATCTTGATGAGACACGCCCCCCCCCCCCCGGCCCCACCGCCCCCAGATACCCTATCCCCACACCCAGGGAACATCCAGGGACTGGTAGGTCAGCCACCCGACTCCATCCACTCCTCCCTTCCAGCTGTCCCTGTCAGAGCCCCTGTCCTCCATCTCTAGAATCCGGCTCTCCTCTGTCAGGCCCCCCCCCCCCCCCCCCCCCGCACCCCCGCTCAGAGGCCACACCTCCCTTCTGGCCTCTCTCCCAGGCCACCACCAGGACAATTCTGTTTTCCATTTCTAAAAAAAAAAAAAAAAAAAAAAAAAGCAAAAACTACACATGCCCTTAACCACTCTGCTCCCCAGAGGACCCTTGCCGGTACCCGGAGGCACTTCTGGTTGTCACATCTTGCGGGGGGGGGGGGGGGGGGGGGGGGCGTGGAGGGGGCTGCTACCCTCACGTAGTGAGTGGGTGGAGGCCAAGCATGCTGCTGCTGAGCATCCTGGGGCACACAAGACAACCCCCCACAGCAAAGAATGACCCAACCCCAAATGACAGAGGCGCCGAAGGTGGGACGTGCTGGTCACATCACCAGGAAGGCTCCCCAAGATGTTAAGGGAAGTGAAACACACAAGACCTGATGAGCAGGGACCCTCCCCTCCCAGCTCAGCACCCCAAGGAACCTCACGGCTCCTCCAGGGTGGAGCACTCACCCGATCACCTCGGGGGCCAGCTCCCGCCGGTTCCGGGATTCGGAGCCAGGACCGGGCCGGTGGTAAGGGAAGACCATGGCCTGGCCGTGTTCGTCCAGGCGGAAGCGCAGCGAGGTGCGCAGGATGCCGCTGAGCCGCTGCAGGAAGTCGGCGCTGGAGCGCAGCAGCTCCTCGGGCGGTAGCAGCACGGTGAGCACCAGCACGCCGCGGGCCAGCAGGGCCGGCACCTCGCCCGCACAGTCCAGCCCGTCCCAGCCGCACTCCTCCGTGTTGCAGCCCTGGTCGCAGCGGCCATCGGCAAAGTGGTCCGCACAGTACTTCTCGTACACTGGGCTGAGGGAGGGGAGGAGTGGGGTCAGGGTCATCCAACACCCCTGCACACACACCGGAGAGCACCCAGACTCCGGAGACACAAGGGGGACAGACGGTGAGAGCACAGAGAGCTAGAAGGCATCCGACAGGTGTCAGGCCTTCTGCAAATCCGGCCGTTCCTTCAGGAACTAGTCATAAATAAATACTGACAGATGCCCGCTGTCTGTTGGATGCTGCTGTAGGCCTCCAGGATATGGCTCAGACACAAATCCTTGCCCAGGAAGAGGAGGAATTCCAGTGGGCAGAGACAGACATTAAGAGAGATGAATGAGCAGCTGAATACACAGCATTTCAATTACACATCAGTCAAAGCTAAATATAAACACACACATACACACACGGTGCTACATGGAATTAAATGCTAAGGAGAAAAATAAAGCAGGGGAAGTACTGGGGGAGGCCAGGGAGGAGCTCACTGAGAAGGTCATGTCGTGTGTGGACGGAGGGACAGACAACAACGGCACATGGGTGGGCAGATGAGCCGCAGAGACAGACAAACAGCACTCAGCCAGGCAGACAGGGTACACGAAGAAACCGAGGGGGCCAACGAGTGGACATCCAACAGACAGTCTAAGGGTGGACTGAACAGGCCAGTGAAGGGCCGGATAGAGGGGCGGGGCCCACGGATGGGCAGGTGTGGCACACGGACGGAGAAGACACAGGACGGAGAAGACGCAGACCGAGGACCGGTCAAAGGGACGACAGACAGACGGAGGGGCTCACTTGCAGGCGCGCTCGCGGCCGCCCGCGCGGCAATCGAAGTTGTCATAGAGGCAGGCGGGCGAGCTGCAGGCGGGGTCACAGCGACTGTTGTTGAAGAGGCGCCAGCACTGCAGCGCCGCGCACTGCCGCCAGGGGTCGCCCACGCTCAGCGAGCAGTCGCCGCCGTCCCAGCCGCAGCCCGGGCTGTTGCACTCGCGGTCACAGCGCTTGTCCCCGCTCTTGGCCTCGCAGGCTGCGCTCGGGCACAGAGGCTCCTCCGGGGCCTCGGGCGCCGCCGCGGGCGCCTCGCAGCGCGCTCCGGCCCAGCCCGGCGCGCACGCGCAGCGGAAGAAGGGGGCGAGCGGCGCTGGGCGGCAGGAGCCACCGTGGAGGCACGGGGAGGCCACGCAGCTGGCGTTGGCGGCCCCCGGCGGCGACCCCCGCACGCCCCGGCAGGCGGGCCCCGACAGCCCGGGGGGACAGGCGCAGCGCGGCCCACGGACCGTCTGCTGGCACGGGACGCCCGCCGGACACTGCAGCTCCCGGCAGGAGCGCGCCACCCGCTCGCAACGCGGGCCCCAGAACGGCTGGAGATGGGATCCGGTTGGGGAAAGAGAGGGCAGGGAGGGATTTGGAAGGGAGGAGAAGAGAGAGGGGGGAGGATAGGGGGTCAAGGCTTGAGAAGGTTGAGCCTCCAATCTCCCCGGTCCCGCCCAACCTCTCCCTTGCCCACTGGAGGCCCCACCTTGCAGAAAAGCCCCGCCTTCCCCAGGAGGCCAGGTCTCCAAACCCCAGTGCCTCCCTGCCCCCAAAGACACACACACTCTCTCTCTCTCCAGGTATTTTCAGTATTTCTCAGGAACCCCCTTCCCTTCCACCTCTTCTCCCCTAAAGCCACGCCCTCCAGCGAGGCCATGCTCGCACTCCTCCCCCAGAGACACCGATGTGACCTACCGGAATGCAGTGACAGGTAAATGTCAGCACACCCCCAGGGCCTGGGCTGGGACGGCACTGGCCTCCGTGCTGGCACGGCTGGGACTCGCAGGGAGACAGGACAGTCTGACAGCGGGGACCTAGACAAGCAGGAGCTAGCGGATCAGCCACAGCGTAGGCACACAGGCAGGGTCCCAGGGCAGCCGCCTCTCCCATGCTTACCTGTGAAGCCTGCTCGGCAAATGCAGCGGAAGCCCCCACCTAGGTCCTGCAGACAATCCCGAGTGTGTGCATCATGGCAGGCACCCGGGTGACACTCATTGATGTCCGCCTCACAGCGCAAGCCAGTGTACCCGGGGGGGCAGGTGCAGCGGAAGCCACCCACCAGGTCCACACAGGTACCATTGTGCAGGCACCGGGGGCCCTGGTCCAGGGGTGGGCCTGGGCCACAGTCGTCCTCATTAATCTCACAGAGCACGCCTTGGGGAAAGGAGGGTGGGGGAGCAGTCAGGAGGGGATGGAGACCCAGCCTCCCACCCTGTGCCCCAACCCTGGCCCTGGCATACCCAGTGTTCCTGGGGGGCAGGAGCAGAGATAGCGGGCCACAAGGTCAATGCAGAAGCCACCGTGCTGGCAGGGCTGGGAGGCACACTCATCTACATCATCCTCACAGTTGTCCCCCGTGTAGCCAGCTGGACACTGCAGTGATGTGAGACAGGGACCTCTAAGCCCAGAGGGACACCGATACTCCCCATGAAGACACAGAGATCACAGGACAAAAGGACATACAGTCTCATCCAACACACAGAGGACTGCCCTGTGCGCAGAAACACACACACACAAGTACAAGGAAACACACCCACTCACAGAGGACACCCAGACACAGAGGGCTGGAGACACAGCCAGTGCAAAGGGACACACAGGAGAACCATCCAGAGGCCCAGATGTTCCCCATGCACATACAACCAGAGATGCACTCGGACACCGGCACGTGCATTCATACCCCAAAGACGGGGCGCACAGAGGGATAGATACATCCAGGAAACAACCAAAGACAGAGGCACACCCAGACACACAGAAAGTCCCTCAGATCAACCAAGAAATACACCCACAAGATTATACCCAGAGACACAAAAGCAAAAACCCAGACATGCCTAGAGAGACACACCCACATCAGGTCACAGATACACGGCAATGTGTGTGCAGACACACCCAGCATGACGAGCTCCCCTCTCCCCGACTCTGGGTGCCCCTTACCTCACACACATAACCCCCCACGTAGCCTCGGCAGGTGCCCCCATGTTGGCAGGGCTGGGCCAAGCAGGGGTCCACCTCCTGCTCACAGTGGCTGCCCGTGCGGCCTTCTGGGCACACGCAGTAGTGGGAATTGTCCTTATCCACACACCGCCCACCTGTCTGACACAGCTCTTCCAGCCGTACCCCTGCGCAGAGGAGAGCCGGATCAGGCACGGGTTTGCCCCTCCCTGCCGGCATCGCTCCCAGCATCACTGAACATCCCTGCGGCCATCAGTCACCAGGGTCTCACGCACACCCCATCGGGTTGTCATACAGCCACCCCCCAAACTGGCACGGGCTCAGTCACCGACACATACCCACACCTCTGCTGCACGCACTAGCTCGGTCACACATGGCATCACCGACATCATCCCGCTACCTCGTGGTGACCGAGGCATACACCATCCTGGCCCTGACCAGCTGTGCCACGTTACACATCCACCAACACTCAGCCACACACCCCATCCCGCCCGCACGCTCTGCCATACCTTACTGTATTCACATTAGCAAGGTGTGCACACGCCCCCTCCGGAGCCCCACACCCCGCCTCTGTGCTCCCCCTCACCGAGCTGGGCTGCGGCCTCCCTGCAGGGCACACTCCGGATGTCACAGAGGCGGCCGCTCCACCCCGGAGGGCAAAGGCAGTAGAAGGTGGCCCCGGTCGGGGCGCAGCGACCCCCGTTCTGACAGGGCGCGCGGCTGCACCAGTCTACCAGCGTCTGGAGGGCAAGTTGTCAGCGTCAGCACTCGAGGACCCCCGAGGAGCCGCACCCCAGCTTCTCCAGGGTCTCGGGCAGGCCCCTACCCCAGAACAGCCCTCCAAATTCCTCCTCGGGGCCCCCGGTGACCCCGCCCACCTGGCACTGCGTGCCAGTGAAGCCCTCCGGGCAGGTGCAGCGGAAGCCAGGGTGGGCAGCAGCGCAGACGCCCCCGTGCAGACAGGGCCGAGAGAGGCAGGGGTCGGCCTCGTGCTGGCAGTGTGCGCCAGTGTAGCCCGGGCGGCACTGGCAGCTGAACGAGCTCACGCCGTCCACGCAGGTCCCGCCATGGAAGCAGGAGCTGGAGGGGAAGGGAGGGAGGGGTCAGGCTCCGCCCCCATGCAGGCCCCGCCTTCCCGGCCCCTCCCCGCGTGGAGAGGGCACTCCTCTCTGACCCCTACCTGCCACAAGAAGCCGCAGCCCCAGCAGAGGTCCCGCCCCTTCCTCTCCCTTAGCCCCAATTTACCAAGTACTTCAGACCTAAGGTGGGAGACACGTGGAGGCCCTGGCCTGGCCTGGCCTCACTCCCTTAGGAACCAGCATCTCTAAGGTGACCTCCAAACAGATGCTCTGACCCTTCCCGGACATTGCTCCATCACGAATCAGAGCTGTGAGGTGGGTGCCACGCCGAGAACCCCCTTCCTGTCCCCACCCCTTCTCATGTTCCACACCCCATCCGATGCCAGGGTCCCTGAGCTCCCGGTAGAGGCCCCACACACCTGGGGCTGCAGTCCGGTAGGTCCTTTTCACAGTGGAAACCTCCATAACCAGGTGGGCATGTGCAGGTAAAGGAGGCCACGTGGTCGGTGCAGGTGCCCGGGCCACAGGGGCTGCTGAGACACTCGTCCACATCTCGGGCACAACGGGGACCAGCGAAGCCAGGGAGGCAGGAGCACGAAAAGGAGCCCACGCCATCCTGACAGGAGCCACCATTCAGGCAGGGGTCTAAGGACCAAAGGGAGAAGGTCTGGTCATACCCCTCACCCCCCATCAGCCCAACCTGACCCAACCATGCCTTTCATAGCAGGGAATCAGGAGGAAACCAGGCTTAACTGGGAGGGGCACGTTTGATCAGAGGGATCAAATTCTGTCCCCTCTGTGGCCTCATCTCCTCCCTTATCTGGAAACCTCACCTATGTGCAAGGAGGAGGGAGATAGGGGACCAAAAGGTCCCTTTGAGCTGCCAAGCACATGCTGCTATTGTGTCTATTTAATTGCTGGGCACAGCACAGAAGGCCTCCTCCAGACCTATGCCCGCCAGTATGGTGGCCATTGGCCATGTGTGGCTACTAAGCCCTTGACATGTGGCTGGCCCAAATTGGGATGTGCTATAAGTGAAAAATAAACCCTCGATTTCTGATTTTGAAGATTTAGTATGAAAAAAAATGAATGTAAAATATCTCAATAATTTTATATTGATTACATGTCAAGATAACATTTTTATATATTAGTTTAAATAAAAAAATATTATTAAATTTAATATCTTTTTTTTTTTTTTTTTTTTACTTTTTCAACGTGGCTACTAGAAAAATTTTAAGTATCTATGTGGCTTGCGTTACTGGTCTATTAGTGCTCCGGGAGGACTCACTGGGGGCCTATAATGTCATACTTGACACATAATGTTAACTTGCTTGTTGCCAGAGGCAGTCTACGGGCTTCAGACAGACCTGGGCTCCAATCCCACCTCATCCCTCTTGCTTCACAACCTTGGGCAAGTCACCTAACCTCTTTGGGGCCTCGGTTTTCAAGAATAAAATGGGAAAAGTTAAGAGAAGTATGAAGATGAAAGCTCAGTTCTGGGTACACAGTATGGGCTTGAGGAACATGTTCTCTAGAGCAGCACCCCTGGGGGCTCCCCTGAACTCACTGGGGTCACAGTCATCGATGTCCTGATCACAGGAAGGGCCACTATACCCCCTATGGCAGGTACAGCTGAAACTCCCCTCCAGGTTGGTGCAGGTACCGTGGGAGCCACAGGGTGAGGGGCCAGCACATTCATCCACATCCTGCTGGCATCGTGGGCCTGGGGATGGGGAGCAAGGTAACATCTAGGGTTAGAGGGTGCAGGGTAGGGCCTGAGAGTACCTGGCACTCAGGAAGAACCTGAGGTGGGTAAGAAGGCTGAGGTGGGTGAATACAAGATATGCGGTCATTTGCCTCTGGGTGTTTTGCACATGCGGTTCCCAAACTGCCTTCCCCTTATTTAAGTGAGTAGTGAATGCATTCTGATGAGGTCTGCCCCTCCAGGAAGCTGTCCCCAAACCCTCCGCCTGAGTCCTAGCTTCCCCACCACCATATCCGTTCGTCTTCTCCAGAACTGACCACACAGGCTGCAGGTGTCCGTGTCCAGCTCGGTCCCTTCCTAAAAAGAAGCCCCCTCAAAAGACAGAGCCAAGGGTACGTTTCCCTCTGGGTCCCCAGCACCACCCAGTATGCAGCGGGGTGCAGAGGAGGTGAAGGAGAGGAGGAGGAGGAAGGAGCAAGTGGTGTACCTTGCCAGCCAGGGGGGCAGGAGCAGACAGGCAGCTGGCCCGGGGCAGACTCACAGTGGCCCCCGTGCTCACAGGGGTTCGGGGCACAGGGGGATGGCAGCTCACACTGACGGCCTGTGGTGGGCAGGCAGAGTGAGACGGTCTTGACAGATTCCTTGTCCCCATCTCCCTCCAGGGTCCCCACCTTGATACCCACCTCCAAGGCTCCTGGGGCGGGGGGGGGGGGGGGGCCGGCAGAGGGAAAGGGAAAAAAAAAGGCAAATGTAGAGGAGGGAGAGTGGAGCAGAAAGGAAATGAGCAGGAAGAAGTGGGGAGGGAGAGCCTGGGGTGGGAACGTGGGGACACACACCCTGGACACCAGGGGGACAGGTACAATGGAAGCCCATTCCATCACTGGTGCAGGTGCCGCCGGACTGGCAGGGCTGCGATTCACAGGCATCTCGAGCAAGGCTCTGGCTGCATCGGGGACCACTCCAGCCAGGCTCACACACACAGCGGAACCTGGAGGGGAAGGCAGTCAGGGAATGCCCGTGGGCAGGGAGGCAGCAGGGGGTCAGGGGCTGGGGAGGAGCCTCACCCTCCGGGTGCATCGTGGCAGACACCATGACTGCAAGGTTCTTGGGCACAGGGATGGCTCGGGGGGAGGCAGAGTGGGGGCAGGGAGCCGGGAGGGCAGAGGCAGTGGAAGCCATTTTCCCCATCCATACAGGAACCTCCATCACCGCACGGACTGGACGCACACTCGTTGATCTCCACGTTGCAAAGGGGCCCTGGAGAGCACGAAGGCAACTTCATCCCTGGACAAGGGCGATGGTGCCAACAGGGAAAGGCAACCTTGCTGAATTTAGCATGGCCCTTGAGCAAGAACAACCTCATTTCATAACACATCAGCTCTTGTACAAATTAAGACAGCCACCTCCTCAACCCAGAGCTGCCTTGCCCCAGATCATACTCGTCCCCAAACTTACATGAAGTCACCTTCATTTTCACCAAGGATTACTTTGGCCCCCTGCAGAAACACCCCCATCCCTGAGACTGGACACCCTCGTGTGTGTTCCAAGATAACCTTGAGCTGATATGGGGACGACCTCAGGCCAGTGGGAGAGAGCACAACCGCAGGGCTAAGTGTGGACAATCTCATTGGACAAGCGAATGCAAAGAGAGGGGCAAACTCAGCCAAGAATAGGGTGATTTCACCCTCACCCTCTCACCCAATAAAGACCCTCTCCCCATGGCAGCCACTTGCCCACCTGTGAAGCCAGGCTGGCAGACACAGTCATAGCGGTTGATGCCATCCCGGCAGACTCCAAAGGTGCAGGGGTTGCTGGCACAGTCATCAATGTTCACCTCGCAGTTCACTCCTGGGGAGGGGGAACACCGCAGGGGAAGCCACCAGTGAGCCCCACCAGGAGCACCATTCCCAAGCCCTCTGTGCCCTTCCAGATGTACTGTTCCTGCCCCAGCCCAGCCTCCAGCCCCACCTGTGGTGCCAGGAGGGCAGCGGCAGAGATATTTGTCCACCAAGTCTAGACATTTGCCCCCGTGGCGGCAGGGCTGGCTGCGGCACTCGTCCACCTGGCTCTCACAGCGCGTGCCTGTGTATCCCGGGGCGCAGGCGCACGAGAAGCTGGCAATGCCGTCCACACAGCGCCCATGGTGGCACGGGTCCGGGGAGCAGTCGTCCACGTTGCGCTCACACAGCGTGCCCTCGAAGCCTGGAGGACCAAAGGGTCAGGCTCCACCCACGTGCCAAGGTCCTGCCCACAGCCGTGGCCTCAGCCCAATCCTGGCCCAGCTCTACCTCAGGCCCCGCCCACCTAGCCAGCAGGAGGTGGGCTCAATTCAGGCCCCGCCCCCTAACTCCATCCAGCCACAAGCTCCAGGACTCGCCCCTGGCCAAGACACTTTCACAGATAAATCCCATCCCCAACCGTAACCCCGCCTCCAATCCTTACATTATCAGCCCTGTTCCGCCTCACTCTCCACTCTGGACTGGAAATGGGGACACATGGGAAGTGCCTGGAGATAGAGGGATTTGGACACGCCCCCTCTACCAAGGTGCACCCCACTGGCCCCACCCCTAGTCTTACCAGGGCTTACATCCATCATTGGCTCCCTCCCATGGCTCTGTCATTGGCTCTACTCGTGCCTTGCTGCAGCCCCGCCCCCAAATTTTCCCCAAGGCTGTTATTTGCCTTCCCCCTCCCTTGCCCCGTCTCCAGACTCTTGCTGGCCTGTCACTGGCCCTCTCTCACCCTCTGCACAGCGGCATTCGTAGCCATCGGGCTGGTCCACGCACTTGGCTCCATTCCGGCAGGGTGTGCTTGCGCACTCATCCACATCCAGCTGACACATGGCCCCACTGAAGCCTTAGGGCGGGGAGTGGGATGGGCAGAGGCCCGGATAGGGTCAGAGAAGTCACCCCCTGCCAGCCCTGCCTTGTTTGGGTGGGATGAGTGGGATGATCATTTACTTAGTTTTTTGTATGTGTGTTTTTTTGTCTGTTTGTGTTTTAAATAGGCTCCATGCCCAGCGTGGAGCCCAACGCAGGGCTTGAAATCACAACCCTGAGATCAAGACCTGAGCTGAGATCAAGAATCAGATGCTTAACCAACTGAGCCACCCAGGCGCCCCAACTTAGTTTTAAATTAATTTCAATGTCTTTCATAGTATGTGGTTTCTGTTATGACAGTTATCCACTAGCATGGTCTTACAGGCTCCCCTAGAGCCTTTGCCTCTGCAGGGACCTGTCTTTTTCAGGCTCTCTGGCCCAGCATCCTCACCTGAGGGGCAGGTGCAGCTGAAGCCGTTGACTCTGTCCTTGCAGACCCCACCATTGACACACGGGCTGCTTTGACACTCATCCATGTCCACCTCACAATAGGTGCCTGTAAAGCCTAGGGAGTGAGGGAGGAGGATTAGAGCAGTGGGGCTTAGCCTCTTCTATAAAGGGAGAGCAAATGGGAAGGTACTCCCTTTCCCACCCATAGAGAGCTCCCCTGAGCCTTGCTTGGCCTTGCCCCCCACCCACCAGCCCAATCCCAGATTCAGCTTTTGGCCTCATGAGTGGCCTCATCCTCACCCCGCTGTGGATCCAACTGGTCCAAGGCTTATGTGATTCCATATGGGCCTTGCCTTCAGACCACCTTCCTCCCTCTGTAGTCCTCACACTCTACCAGGTCCTCAGCTACCAGCCCCAGGGCCCACTATAACCTTGGGCCCAGCCTCAATCCCACCCCAGCGTTAGGGAAAGATGGTCTGCAGGCTCCACCTTGACCCACTGCAGCTCCTGGTCCCACCCTCATATCATCTCCCCCCGCCCCAGTGGGTCCTAAGGCACAGACTCCACTCCCAGCCCATCTGAGGTTCTACAGACTCCATTTGACCATGGCCCCAGCCTCGCACAAAGATTCTGCTATGGCCCAGCCTCCACCTCGTCTCAGGGTCCCGTTCCAGACACAGTTTCACCCAGAAGGGAGGTGGGGGTGTGTGGCCTGCAGGCTTCCCTTGCCTCGCCCCCAGCTTCGGCTCCGCCCCAGCCTCGCCCACCGCCCCGGCCACACCCACCACGCACCTGCCATGCAGATGCAGGTGAACTGGCCTATGCGGTCGAGGCACGTGGCCTGGTTGCGGCAGGGCCCGGATAGGCACTCGTTGACGTCGGTCTCGCAGCGCGGGCCAGTGTAGCCACGGCCGCACTGGCACAGGAACGAGCCCTGTGTGTTCACGCACCGGCCCAGGTGCTCACATGGGTTGGCACCTGCAGGAGTGGGCATCGCCAGTGTGAGTGTGGGTGGCTAAGGACCTGCCTCTCCCCTCCCTCCCAACTCTCGGACCGCACCCCCCTCACCAATGGAGCACTCATCCACATCCTGGTCACATGCCCCGCCGGTGAAGCCTGGTGGACAGGTGCAGATGGCCCGGCCATTCACGGGGTTCGTGTCGCAGATAGCATCCTCGTGACAGGGGTTGCTGACGCAAGCGTCATCCAGATGACACAGAAGCCCTGAAAAGGGGTAGGCAGAGTCCAAGGGTGGACCCTCCAGCTCTGCCCAAATGTCCCACATGCCCCACATATCGTTTTGTGTTTTGTCTTTATTAACCTGCAGTGCATTTAGTAGCTATCTTCCCCAACAATTTATGATGAAAACTGTCAAACGTACTGCAAAGTTGATTCATACGCCCACCACCTAGATTCAACTCTTGTTAAGCTTTACCTATTTTCTGGGGCGCCTGGGTGGCTCAGTCGGTTAAGCGACTGCCTTCGGCTCAGGTCATGGTCCTGGAGTCCCGGGATCGAGTCCCGCATCGGGCTCCCTGCTCAGCGGGGAGCCTGCTTCTCCCTCTGACCCTCCCCCCTCTCATGTGCTCTCTCTCTCTCTCATTCTGTCTCAAATAAATAAATAAAATCTTTAAAAAAAAAAAAAGCTTTACCTATTTTTTATTTTTCTGAACCATTTGTAAATGAGTTGGGAACAGCCACATATTGTTTTAAAATCTGTAGACTCCTTTTCTGATTATAGACCCTCAAGCCTTTGCTTCTGCAGTATCCTCTGCCTGACATGCCCTGCCCTCCATAGCCAAGTCCCCCTCCCAAACACTTTCCCTGACCTCTGCCACTTGCAGAGGTCCCGTCTCCTTCTCAGTCACAGGATAGCTCTCTGTTCCCACGGCTACTGCCCTGGACTGTGGGCCAGCCTCTGCTTAGGCCCCTCCTAGGCTCACCCTGCACCCCAAACCTGGCCTCCAGCATAATCATTCTAACACTCGAGTCAGACCCCATCCCTGCCCCCATTGCAGAACCATCGACGGCGCCCTGCTGCCTATAAGGAAAACAGCCACTCACCAGTCTTGCCCATGGGACAGGCACAGTAGAACGAGGCCACACGGTCATGGCAGGTGGCCCCATGGAAGCACACAGCCGTGGCACAGTCATCGATATTCTGACTGCAGCTCTCGCCTGTCCAGCCATTGACACACACACAGCTGTGGCCACCCAGAGTGTTGAAGCAGGTGCCCCCATTGTGGCAAGCGTTGGGCTGCAGCTGACATTCGTCCACATCCTCCGTGCAGAATTGGCCTGTGGCACACAGACGCACCAGTCCACACCCGCTGCTTGCCCACCCAGGGCCTGCCACCTGGCTGTCGCCGGCCCTGCTGCTCACCTGTCCATTCAGGAGGGCACTGGCAGTTGTAGGTGTTGACGCCATCCACACATGTCCCCCCATTTAGACATCGGTGTCCTGGACAGTCGTCCACATTCACTTCACAGTTCTGGCCCTCGAACCCTAGCATGGGAGGGGGACGCAAAGATGGTCACTGCCAGGCTGGCCCGCGGTCCCTGCACTCCTGCCACCTCCCCAGGGCACAGCTCCCTCACCAGGAAGGCAGGCGCAGTCATAGGTGAGATCGCCACTCTGTCTACATGTGCCCCCATTGCGGCACGGCGAGGGGGCGCAGGGCACCGCAGCGTTCTCACACAGTGGCCCCGTGTAGCCAGCTGGGCACTGGCAGCGGAAGGAACCAGGCGTGTTGAGGCAGGTGCCACCATGGCGGCAGGGCCCTCCCACCCGGCACTCATCCACGTCGCTTCGGCAGCTGCGGCCCTGGTAGCCAGGTGGGCAGGAGCAGATGTAGCGGCCATCGGGCCCCACCGAGCAGCGGGCACCATGGGTACAGGGACTGCTGAGGCAGGGGTCCGGCAGGGAGCAGTCAGGACCTAGAGGGACCAGGAGAGGGTGAGCTTGGGCTGTTCACACCCTTGCCTGTCTTGGGCTCCCCTCCAGATCGTCCCTTACCTCGGAAGCCACGGGGGCAGCGGCAGGAGAACCGGGCGGTGCCTGCCACCACGGAGCTCTGGCAGATGCCACGGCCAGCACAGGGGCCCGAATGGCAGGGGTCTTCCAGCTGGCACCGCTCGCCCACCCATCCTGGTGGGCACCTGTGGGCAGAGATAGCTTAGTACAGGGCGGTACCAGGGTGGTACCGGGCAGGTGCATCCCAGACACACACGTGACAGGCAAGAAACACACAAGCAAACAGCCCAACAAACAGGCACACCCGCTCATTCGTGCAACCAATATTCACTGAGTACCTACTATGTTTTTAGCAATAGGAATACAGTCGCAAATACATTAAAAGTCATCCCCACCCTCTTTATGCTCACAGCCAAGTTGGGCAAAGAGAAGATACACTAATAATGAATTATATAACATGCCAGCATGGGACGGTAAGGGCCATGAAGAGTTCAGTGGGTTTTGAGTGATGGCCCCAGAAAAGAAATGCCCATGTCCCAGAACCTGTGATTCTGACCTTATTTGGAAAAAGAGTCTTTGCGGATGTAACTAAGTGACAGATAGCAAGATGAGATCATCCTGAATTTTCCAAATGGGCCCCTAAATCCATTGGCAGAGGCAGATTTGGGAGAAAGAGGAGAAGGCCATGTGGAAGACAGAAGCAGACCCTGGAGTGCTTCCCCCACAAGGCAAGGAGTGCCTGGAGCTGCCAGGAGGTGGAAGAGGCCACTGGAGACAGCATGGCTGCCAACACCTGGATTTCAGACTTCTGGCCCCCAGAACTGTGAGAATAAATTTCTGTTGTTGTAAACCACCCAGTTTTTGATGGTTTGTTATGGTAGCCAGGAAACTAGGACACAGGATGAGGGAGATGAGCAAGGAAGAAAGGCAAACAGGATATTTTCAGACTGAAGAAGGTGAGGGAGGGGGCCATGGGGCTGTGTGAGGAAGAGCCTTCCAGGCAGAGGGAATTAGCAAATGCAAAGTCTCAGACTCCAGAAGACAACCACTCAGGCACACACAGACAGACAGACAGACAGACTCAGAAACATACACAGATAACACAGCGGGACAGCCAATTCGACATACTGGCCTGGCGAACATTCAGACCCAAATCCACAGCGCAGTTCACAGATGGGTAGCTCTCATGTGGACAGACAGGGTAACTCTCACAAATCCTCCACTCCTTTCCTGGAGGCACATACAACCCTTCCTGCCACCGGGAGGAGGAGGTGGAGAGTCCTTCGGCCTGCAGACCCTTCCCCAAACCCACCAAGGCAACCTTGAGTAGGAGGGAAATAAGGCGGTTGGCCTTGAGACTGGAAACCTCCAGAGGGACACTGGCGGGGTGGGAGGGAAGGGTCTGGACTGGCAAGAGGGTCCAAGGCCCCGCCCCCGACGCTGCCCACCCCTCGCGCGGTTCCTCCCTCTGGCTCGCCCCAGCCGCTTGGGGCTAACCTCAGGCAGCTGACTCAGTCCCTAGCGTCACCCACAAAATCCCCCCACCACCCCGGCCCCCAGCAAAACAGGCCAGGACACGGCAGGGCAGGGGTGCCCACGGTGTTAAGAAAGGAAGGCCAGGCTCCCAGCCCCCTCCCCAAAGACCCGCTGGGCGAGGACGTCCGTCACGACTGCGCGCCGAGAGGGGGCGCGCTGCGCCGGGCGCCGGGGACTGCGGGTCCCACCGCCAGGCAGGGCGCGGCCGCGCGGCCCCCTCCCGACGCCCCGGGCGGGTTCCCACGCTCTGCGCCCCGCTCCCCTGCCGACCGGTCGGGCCGGTTCCAGCCTCCGCCCGCGCCCCGCCTCACAGCCAGGGCTTCGGGGGAAACCGACAGGGGGGAGAGCACACTTGGTTGGGGGTCAGCGGGAGGGGAGGGGCTGCGGCGAGGACTAGGAGACAGAGACGACGGAAGAGGCTAAGGGGGATCCGAGGAGGGGTGACATACTGGGGCGTTCCTGAAAAGACACGAGTATTTAGAACCTTGAAGGCGATTGAGGGGCCCGTGGGGAGTGGTTCCCACGGCCCAGCTCTGGGAACAGCCCGCTCCACTCCGGGGAATCCGGGCTCCGGGCAGCCGCGCGCGCTGGTGATTCACCTGTTGAGGGGCGGGGCAGCCGTGGCAGCATTCACCTGTCGGCTGTATTCCAGGTGCAGAGCTCCACTGCGCAGGCGCCCGGCCCGGCGGCTCCGCCTCGCAGGTGAGTGGCTCCAGATAAAGTCACACTTTCCCCCACCCCGCACCATCGCAGACTCCCAACCCGAGGAACCCGCTCGGCCAGGCTAAGCCCCCACCTGGGTAAGCCCAAGTGGGGCTCCAGTCAAAGTGCGTGTGTAACTTCGAAGGGGCTCTCCGGGATCAAAATTCACCCCAGACCCGCCCAGCATGGCACACATGTAGTTGAATAAACGAATACATTAATGAATCAATCAATGGCTACTATTACTAATGACGATATTATAAAAGGAACCAAGCATTTCCCCAAAACCTTGAGACTATACGCTGAGCACTATGCTGAGTTCATCATATGAAGTGTCTCTTAATCTTTACAATCAACCCCATAAAGGAGGAACTATGATTGCCCCATTTTCCAGTTGCAAAAACTGAGGTTCGGAGAGCTCAAAGCACTTGCTCAAGGTATCCCAGAGCCCAGAATTCAAATTGAGTTCTGTCTCCCTCTGCTCAGTTCTTTCCCAGCCTCCACTCAGCAACTCCAACCCTCTGCCTTTCCCTGTGTTATCCAACAACTGAATTCTTGAACCCCTTCATGCTCACAAGCCAGGGAGAAGCACCTCTATTTCACAGATGCAATGAGATCCAGAGAGAAGTGACTAACCCAAGGTCAGAGAGCAAGAAAGTGACAGAGCAGGGCTGTATTACAGGTCCCCTGTACCCCCACCACTAAATGATGAGACATGGGAGGAAGCAATTGGTGTACCCATTACTGCCAAGCCATTGCTCCCTGAAGATCTGTTGATTGAATAATAACTGCCTCCATCAGAGGCCTCTACACGTGACCTCAGGCAGCCAAGAACTCTGTGAAGTGGGGGTTAGTGTGCCTGTTTTCCAGACCAGGACACCAAAAGCTTAAAGGGTTTAGGTCCCAGGCAGTCAGCAACACAATGTGGGATCTGAACCCAGGCCAGACAAATTGCAGAGCCCCTGCTCTTAACCTTCCTCAGTTCTTAACCCTGCTCGATTCCAGGGGGGAAACAAGAGGTTACCCAAGCCATACACATGTAGGATGTGGTAAAGGCATCCATGGTGGACACAGAGGCAACGGGAGAAGACAGACAACCTCCCCACACAGGACCCACTGATGGCTCAGAGCCAGGCACTCACAGGCAGGCAGCCTCCCGGGAGGGCAGCTGGGTGCAGCGACCTCCATTCATACACGGGCTCCCGTCCAGGCAAGGGGGTGCTGTGTAGGGACAAAGGAAAGTGGGGGGTCAACCAGGCACCCAGGAACCCTAGCTCAGAGTGACAGAGCCCATCCTTCCCTCCCCCAGGCAACAGCTGCAATGGGCTGGGGGTGTCTCTGTGGGTGCATGGAGCCCCCGCATCCACAGTTCCCACGGCCCCCCGCCCCGGCCCCAGCTGTTAGGGCTGCAGCTGTCCCTGCCAGCTCAAGCCCTGGGAACCACAAGGCAAGGGCGGGCAGGAGGAGGTGCTGACTTGTGCCAGATGTGGGGACTCAGGAAGCTGCCAGAATGGGGGGTGCAGAGGCAGGAAGTGAGGGTGCTGAGTGTTAAAGGGAGGTCTGGGGCTGTGTGCCCAAATCCCAGGGTAATGGAGAGGGCAGGGGCAAGGAGGCCTGGGGCCATGGGTCTTTCTTGCCCTGATGTCGGGCATCTACTCCAGCTGGGCAGAGCTGCATGGTGCTCTGGTGAGAGGGGCCAAGGCCTGTACCCCATGCACAGCCAGCACTGGGTGGTGCAGGGATAGGGTGTGGGTTGAAGGGAGGAGCATCTTGCACTAGGCATGTGCTGCCCTGTCCAGCATCCCCATCCCTGAGGGCTGTGTCCCTCTGGGGTGTGGCAGTCTAACTGTCCTGTCAGACTGGTCTGGGGTGCGGCTGGGTGTGAGCTAGTGGAGAACTGTGTGCCGGCAGGTGTGGGGCTACTGTGTGTGTGTGTGTGTCACAGATAGAGATGGAAAGAGAGAGATGGAGGGAGATAGAGAAAAACGGAGACACAAAGAAGGAAACCAGACGCAGGCTGACACAGAGAGGCTGAGATGTACAGAGACAGAGAGGGAGAGACAGAAGTTGAGCTGGACATGAGAATAGGACAACATGGCATGTGTCCCCTTCCTCAGGGGACAGGCAGACAGGACACTACCACCCAGAGAGGGGCCTGTGGGGGTTTGTGAACTCACACTAGGAGCCACGTGATGCAGACTGTGGGCCTCGCCAAACTGTGGGCCATGTGAGCGACATGTGTGTGTGCTTGAAGGACGCGGGTGTGTGTGTGCATGCTGGATCTGTCGTGAGTGCCCGTGCATGTGAACTGTTCGTCTGGTATACAGCTGTGTGTCTCTGCGGGACCAGTGTATTCCCAGGTGTGTCTGCGTATGGGTTGGATGCGCCTGTCTGCGGGTATAAACTGGGTGCAGGCATGCCCTGGGTCTGTCTGCATGTGTCTGAATGTGTGCAGACAGCGTGTACAGGGCCTTGGGCTGGTGATCCCTGATACGTATGAACATGTGTAATTGTACGTACCAGTATGTTAGTGTGTGAGCTGCGTATCCATTCTGCGGGTGTAGTGCGTGTGCGTGTGTGTGTGCACGTCCCCATCTGCATGTGTGACCCAGGGCTGTGTGTGCCTGCGAGTGTGTGATAGGCCGCGTGTGTGCGCGCCGGCCCCGCGGGGGCGGCAGCTCCTGCCCGATCCTGCCCGGTCGGTCGGGCACCGGTCGGTCGGGCACCGGGCTGGGCGGTGCAGGCCCTTCCTTCCCAGCGCCGAGGCCCACAGCGGCTCCCCGGGACCCCGGGCCAGGGCCTCTCGGCCCGCGCCCCTCTTCCGCCGGCCAGGCCTCCCTTGGGGGTGTGCGCCCCCGCAGCCCCCGCCCAGGCCCCGCCGCCCGTCCCGCTTTGTCTGGCAAAGAAAGCGCGAGGCCGGCCCGGGGGGGAGGGGGTGTCTAGACGGCGCGGCCATTGTCCCAAGCGGGGGAAGGGAGAACGGGCAGGGGGAGGGGCGGGGGGCCCCGGCCGGCTGGGGAGGGGCTCGGGCTGCGGAGACGGGGCTCTGGAGCTGGAGAGGAGCACGTGGGCTCGCGCCCCCCGCCCTCCCTTTCCCTCCCCTCACGGGGGCGGGGTCCCGTGGCCGCCCGGTCCCGGCGGCCAAGGGAGGGAGCGGGGCCGCGGGCGGGGAAAGGGGCGCGGGCGCCGCTGTGGCTCCAGCTCCTACTCCGGCTCCGGGTCTTGCGGCGCTCCGGCCTGAGAAGTTTTTCCCCGAGTTCGGAGCTCCGAGAACTTCGCGCCCCCTCCCCGTCCCCCACCCGGCCAGGCCAGCCCTGGGTGTGTAGGGGGGCTTTTGTGCGAGGGGTTCCCAACCTGGGGGCATTGGGCTCCAATCGTGACCTTCCCAGGACTCCAGACCGACGGGCATTGGGAGCGAGCCCCAGACTCTTGGTCCCCCCGATCTTGCGTCCCTGATCCCCGCACCTCAAGCTCCCACTCCCTCATTCCTGGGTCCCTTCATCCCCAACTCTAATCGCTCCTGAGCCCCTATTCTGCGGACCTCTGGGGCCCTGCTCCTTCCCCCCATTGAGCCCCTGACCCCCCCCCCCCGGGACTGGCACGTAGCCCCCGGGCTCCTGCTCCCTGCCCCCGTTCTGGTCCTTGGCTCCTAGGCCAGCCCCCCAGCCCCAGACTCGGGGGTCCTTAAACTCCGCTCTTACCCTCCCCCAACCCACCCACCCAGTCCCGCCCGCTAGGTCCCAGCCCCTCACCTGCAGCCCCGGGCCCCGCTAGCAGTAGCAACAGGGGCAGCGCCCGCACGGGCGGCAGTGGTGGCGGCGGCGACATCGGGCGGCGGCAGCGGCGGCCCCGGGTCCCCGGCCCCATGGCGGCCGGCCGCGACCCTCCCTCCTCCCTCCTCCCTCCTTCCCTGGGCTCCGGGCGCGTCCCGGGCCAGCCTCCGCGCCGCCAACTTCGCCAAAGTGAGGCTGCCGGGCCGCCCCGCCCCCAGCCCTGGGCGGCTCGCCCCGCCCCGGGGCCGGCCCTGCGCTCCCCCGCACCCCCCCACACACCCCACCTCCCGGCCTCCCGGGGTCTCTGCCCACCCTCCACCCACACAGCCTGGGACCCGCAGACCCTAGGAAATTCAGGCCGACCATGCAGTGAAGCGTGGGCTGAACCCTCAGTGACAGACACACCGGCTTCGTGAACACCCCAGCTCCCAGCACACGCTCAGAGCAGGGGACACACACAGAGCCAGGGCACAAATACAGACCTCCAGATACCCTGAAACTGAGGCCAAGCACGTCCTGAGCAGGAGCCTGGGGGGAGTCCTGAGAAGCTCATGCACACACAGCTACCATGCACAGACGCAGACGTATGCACAGAGCTTCATGGGGACTTAAAATACAAAACACAAACCCAAAGCTCAGGCCCAGTCAGGCCTTGAGCCGGGCAGCATTTGCAGCCTCAGACCTCAGACACACATTAGGAAGGAGCCTCATGCATATGGGCAAACACACACAGACACACAAACACACCTTCTTACTCTCAGCTCTCCTAGAAAGCTCCTTACTACCCTGTGTGAACTCCGAAGGTCCATCCCAGCCCCCAGCCCCACCCATACCCTACCCAGCTTTGCAGCTCAGCCTTGCTCAATTTCATCAACTGCCTTTTCCAAAAGCAGACATGCTACAAAGCCACGGAGCAGCCCACTCTGTCCCTGTGATAATAATGGGGACCCCCAAAAGGCCCCAAGCCCAGGCCCTAGGAGCCCTCAGTCTGGGGAAGAAAAAGCTGGACACAGACCCCCGTCCCCCACCCCCAGCACTATGGGTTCAGAGCTGGGCCAGAGGGAGGGACAGAGTCTGGGAAGAGTATATAGGGGGGTTAGTGAGGGCTCTGCCTGAGGGTAGTTACTTATTTGTTCATTCATTTATTCAACAAGTAGGTATGAAACTCCAGCTCTATGTCTGACTTTGTTCCAGGGGCTGGGGGTATACCTTCCTCCCCCAGAGAGGGCTTCCCAGAGGAGGGTCCAGTGGAGCTCAGCCAGGAAGGATGAACTAGAGGGGAAACATCCCAGCAGAGACACAGGCCTGCACCCACAGGAGGGAGCAAAGAAAGGAGAAGGAGTGGACAGGCCAGGGGTCACAGTGGCTGGAATGAGGAGGAAGAAGAGGAAGCCAGGCTGCCTCCCTGGTATTTGGCTTGGTGGTGAGGCTACAGGGGGAAGAAATGGTTTGGAGGTGAGGTGATGAATCCGTGGAGCCTGGGGGTCATCTATGTGCAGCTGAACACTGGGACTGAGAATGGGGAAGCCATAATGGGAGATAGTCACAAGGGCACCCCGAGATCTTCAGGCAACTTTTAACCTTTTTATTTTAAAATAATTTCAGGGGCACCTGGGTGGCTCAGTCGTTAGGCGTCTGCCTTCAGCTCAGGTCATGAACCCAAGGTCCTGGGATCGAGCCCCACATCGGGCTCTCTGCTCAGCGGGAAGCCTGCTTCTCCCTCTCCCACTCTGCCTGCTTGTGTTCCCTCTCTCTCTGTCTCTCTCTGTCAAATAAATAAATGAAATCTTAAAAAAAAAGAGAGAGAGAGAGAGAGTTGCTATTTAAATAAATAAATAAATAAATAAATAAATAAAAATAATAAAATAATTTCAAATGTAGAATAACGTAATTTCCATATGCCCTTTGTCCAGATTCACCAACTCTTTCCACACTTTGTCACATTTGCTTTATAATCATATATATATGGACACACAAACATATCTATCTATCCATGTGCCTTTTTATTTTTTTAAGGTTTTATTTATTTTGAGAGAGTGGAAGAGCCTCTGCAAGCAGGGAGAGGGGCAGAGGGAGAGGGAGAGAATCCCAAGCAGACTCCCTGCTGAGCACATCACCACCCAGAGATCATGACCCGAGAGCAGAAACCAAGAGTCAGACGCTTAACCTACTGAACCACCCAGGTGCCCCAATGTGCCTTTTTATTTTTGAGAGCAAATTATGGATGTGATGTTCCTTTACCCCCTAATACACCACTGTGTGTTTCCTGAGCAAAAGTGCATTCTCTTACCCAGACCACAGCTGTCCCCCTTAGTCTGTGTTCCAAGTTTTCTGTTGCCCCAGTAGCATCTTCTATAGCATGTTTCTTCACTGGTCCAGGATCTAATCCCTGACCATATGTTTCATGAAATGGTCATGTCTCTTGGTGTCCTGTAATCTGAATCAGTTCCTCAGCTTTTCCTCGTCTTTTGTGATATTAACATTTTTGGAGAGTGGACATCACCTGTTTCACAGAATGTCCCCCAGCAGGCTGATCTGCTGGTTCCTCCTGACCCGGTTCAGGGTGTGTGTCTTTGTCTGGAACCACAGAGGTGATGATGGTCCTCTCCGGTGCCTTGTATCCGGAGGTACCTGATGTCAGTTCCCAACATTGGTGATATTAGAATTTGATCACCTGAGTGAAGTTGGCCAGGTTTTCCTACAGTTGAGGTACCATTCTCTTCCCATCCCTCCTCGCATAATAAATCAATATCAATATCATGTGGGGAGATACTTAGACGATGTGAATATCCTGGTGTCCATCACACTTTCACCCACTGGTTTTGGCATGGACTGATGATTTCCTCTGAGGTTTTATTTATTTATTTATTTATTTTTAAGATTTTATTCACTTATTTGACAGAGAGATAGAGAGCACAAGTAGGCAGAGAGGCAGGCAGAGGGAGAGGGAGAAGCAGGCTCCCCACCGAGCAGGGAGCCCTACGTGGGGCTCGATCCCAGGACCCTGGGATCATGACCCAAGCCGAAGGCAGCCGCTTAACCGACTGAGCCACCCAGGTGCCCCTGAGGTTTTTTTTAAACTGAGATAAAATTCACATACCATAAAATTAACCACTTACCATTTAAAGTGTACAGCTTAGAGACATTTAGTGCAAGCATCACCTCTATCTACTTCCCAGACACTTCCATCACCCCTAAAGGAAGCCGCATCCCCAAGGGCAGTCACTCCCCAGCCCCCTCTCCCAGCCCCTGTCAGCCACCAATCTGCTTTCTGCCTTTAAGGATTTGCCTGTTCTTTTTTTTTTTTTTTTTTAAGATTTTATTTATTTATTTGAGAGAGTGCGAGAGAGCGAGTGAGAGAGTGAGTGAGGTGAGGAGCAGAGGGAGAAGCAAGCTCTCTACTGAGTAGGGAGCCTAACGTGGGTCTCGATCCCGGGACTCCAAGATCATGACCTGAGCCAAAGGCAGCCGCTTAATTGACTGAGCCACCCAGGCACCCCGGATTTGCCTGTTCTAAACATTTTGTGTACATGGAATCAGACAGTGTAGGGCCTTTTGTGTCTGGCTTTTTTTCACTCAGCATAATGCTTTTAAGGTTCCCCCATGTAGCATCATATTTTCTCATAGCTAACTAATATTCCATTGAATGGTTATACCATATTTTGCTTGTCCATCCATTCATAGGTTAGATGATTTTTAAATGCTGGAAGAAGAGGGGAAGGAGGCAGAGAAGTACTGTTAGCAAGAAAGAAGAAGCATGAAGAGCCAAGGGTGCAAGTTGAACGATTGGCCAGAGCCTGGCCTGGCGGGTATAAATAGGCCAGCCCCTGGGGACAGGAACTGAGGATGTTCTGCCCCTCCCAGCATCTGGATGCAGCTCCCACGGGGAGGGAGAAGCTGCCCATCTTCTGGTGACTTGCTGGAGGCTTTCTAGAGGAAGAACCCAGGTCTGAGTGACTCCAGGCCACACGGAGTGTGAGGGGTGGGGTGGGGTGGGGCTGGGGATTGGGCAGCGAAAAAGACAAAAGTTGCACAAGAAGGGGCGCAGCCTGATTCACAGTGAGTGTGCTGAGTCAATAGGCCCTAGGGCAGGTGCAGCTTCAGTCCCTCCCCATGCCCATCACCCCAGGAGGAAATCCAAGCCCCCACCCCACCCCTGGCTTTGCTTTCAGAGCCCTTAGCCTGTCCGTGCCCTCTCCAGCCCTCCCCCCATCACACTGAGTCAAACTCCCTCCTCACCCAGCAGGCCTTGCACCCTCATGGCCTTTGCCCAGGTTCTTCCCTTGGCTGGGACACGCAGCTAGTTAAAAGGACTCTTTTGCTTCCCCCCCACCCCCAAGCAGGAACTCACAGCAAATGCGTTCTCTTCAAAAATGTATTTTCTTCTAGTTATAGGGAATGCTCTGTTATTTCCCACACATGCCACCCCTTTGCCCATGCTGGTCCCTCTTTCTGACGTGCCTTCCAACCCCCCCATTTCTGTACCTGGGGAACTCCCGTTTATTCCTCAAGGTTCCAGCTCCAGGGGTACCTGTGTGGTTCAGTCAGTTAAGCGTCTACCTCTGGCTCAGGTCATGATCCCGGGGTCCTGGGATCCAGCCACGCCGGATCCCTGATCAGCTGGGAATCTGTTTCTCCCTCTGCCACCACCACCAACCCCTCACGCTTGCTCTCTCTCTGAAATAAATAAAATCTTAAAAAGAAAAAAAAAAAGGAAGGAAGGAAGGAAGCAAGAAAGAAAAGAAAGAGAAAGAAAGGAAGGAAGGAAGGAAGGAAGGAAGGAAGGAAGGAAGGAAGGAAGGAAGGAAGGAAGGAAGGAAGGTTCCAGCTCCAGGAAGCCCTCTCTGCCCCTCCAGGCAGAGCCCCCCTGGGCTTTCCCAGCACCCTCCTTCCCTCTCTATTAGTCTTATCCATAAGTGGCTGGGATATCTGTGTCCTGCTCTGTATCCCCACCTAGATCAGGAGCTTCCCAGGAACCAGGCATCACACAGCATGGTGCGGACACAGAAGGGGTGACATGGGAGGGTTTGGTGACTCAGGAATTGGCTGAAGGAGTTAGGATGCCCAGCCCAGAAGGATTGCCACAGGGGGGCCCAGAACACTCTCTTCAGTACCATTCTAGAGGTCTGGGGGTCCAGAAAAGGGTTTGGGGGTCCAGAGGCAAAGGTAGGGGCTTCAGGAGGTGAGCTAGCTCCAACCCGGACCCATCTGAGAAAGGACTTTTTGCTGGAATGGATGCCCTAGGAGGTGCTGAGCTCCCCATCACAAGGAGCAACCAAAGAACCTGGACCCACATTTTGCTAGACAGGAAGTCTAGAGTCTGTGACTCTGCTGATCTGGTGGCCTCTGCTCTATAGCAAACAGAGACAGAGAGGAAACAATAATAGTGCAAACACAGGCAAGGCCAGCATGGGGGGGAATGGGCACAAAAGAAAGAAAGTCTACAGAGTGCCTACAGTGTGTCAGTCCCTTTCTGAAGTCCCCATGACTCAGCCAGCAGGACGTGGATTCGTGGCTCCAGCTTCCTGCCGCCCTCCAGCCACAGTGGCAGAAACAGCCCAAGGTGTCAAGGTCCTTGGGGGACAGGGTAGTCTGGAGAGACCATTCCCACAGCCTTGCAGTGGGCTGCCACACAGTTCCCAATGTGGTGGGGGTAGGGGTGAGCTCGAGCCCTCTCCCCTGCCCTGCCGGCCGCCTTGGCCCAGGACTGCATTTCTCCTCAATGAGCTCAGTCCCCAGGGACACAGGACCTGGGGCCAGGCCAAGACACAGCTGCCGGGCCCAGGGCCGATGACCAGGAACCTGAGAACATGCCCTCAGCTTCTCCTCCTGGGACCACAGTCCCGCCCTCAGCACCAAAGCTGGGGCCAGGCCCTCATGCCCAGGCAGTGGGCCATGGGAGTCCGACAAGAACCAGCAGGACTGAGGGCTGCTGGGTGTGGGCCCTGGGCAAGAGTGGGAAGGCCGGACTCCAGGGGCCATTGGCTACAGACCCAACCAGTTCTTTTGGCCCCTGCCTCCCTAGGACCCTCTCATTCTCCAACCGTCTATGGCTCCCCACTGCCAGAGTGACACCGTCATTGCCTCACCAGCTTCACTTCTATCTCCCAGCTTTCCCGGTCTTGGCACGGGTTGCACCCACCGTAGGGAGCACCTTTCTCATACCCCGAAGACTCCTTTCACCTGGCAGTTCACTTGGACCCTCCAGCTCTTCTCACCTTCATTCATTCATTCATTCAACAAATGCTACTGACTACCCACTTGGTTCCAGGCCCTATTACAGGCAGAGGTGACAAAGACAGAGCTGTTCCCTGCCCTGATGAGGGAGACAGACCAGAAACAAGAAGGCAGACAAGTAAGAACCATTGAGTGTGACACAAGGGAAGGGGAGATTTCAGTGTCAGAGGCAGGACAGGCCTCATTGAGTTAGGGGACATTACAACTGAGACCTGAAGGAGGAGAAGGAGCCAGGCAGGAGCAAACAGCCAGAGGAAAGGGATGCCAGGTAGAGGGAATGGCAAGTGCAAAGGCCCAGCCAGGGGAGGAAGAGGCAAGTGGATGAGAGGAACAGCGACGAAGCCAGGGTTCTGGGCACAGAGTGCGTGAGGGGTGGGAGGTCAAGGAAGATGATGCGGGCCAAGTCTCGAGGGGCCACAGGGTCTGGGCTTCTATCACAAGCACGGTGGCCGCCACTGGAGGGTTTTAGCAGGGAGAAGCTGATCTGACTGAGGTTGTAGAAGACCACTCTGGAAGCTCTGCCTTCTCTCCCAGGTAGTCGTCCCTGAGGCTTCACACCATCTCCTCTGGGCTCGCATGGCCTCGTCACTCCACGTGATCCTCCCTGGCTCCCCACCAGATTCTGAGCTCTGTGGGCATCTGTCTGGCTCGCTGCTGAATCCCCAGTGTCTAGCATAGAGTCTGTTTCACAGTAGGTCGAATGAATGGATATACCAAGCACATCTCAGTGAAGAGCAGGACCCAGGAGCTGGGACCTGAATGTGCCCAGTGCCAGCCCTTGAGTCCCCATTAGATCAGGTCTAGGTCAGAGGCAGGGATGGGGGCTGGTAGGGCTTCTCGGAGGAGGAGAGGGGGTGAAAACTGAATATGGAGGAGAGTGAAGAGAAGGGAACTCACTTGAATTGAGAAGCTACTGGCCCTGTAGCTCTGGACAAGCAAAAGGGGAGGCCACCCCCGCCGCCATGCCTTCTGGAGATGGTGGTTTCCCTGTCTTAGGACCCTCCATTGGGTGGGACATCCACTGGATGTCTTGGCCTCACAGACCCTGGGCTCAGACCACTCTGATCTTCCACGTCCCTGACCTTACCCCAGACCCCATCTCCTCCTGCTCAGGTCTGAACCATGATGCTCTGATGTCCCCGGCCTGTCCTTAGCCCCCTAGCCCTTGAAGCTTGTCTTCTTTCCTGTAGGTGTGGCACCTGTCCTCCTCCTCCCTAGTCCCCAGGGCTTTTCATTACCTCTTCCCTTGGCCTTAAGTTGAGGTCTCTTCCATGATAAAGTGACGTTCACAGGAATCCACAGCAAATACTCATCTCACATCCTCCCAACCCCCACCCCCTCTCTCCCCTGCTTCTCTGAACATGCCTGGCTTCATTCTTCCCCTTCTCCACTCCACTCCGTGCCCCAGAGGCTGACCTCTACAGACTGCATCAATGGACGGCCTTGTCCTCTGGCTTCCAGGTGGGTTTGGCCAATAGGAGGCACTGGCAGAAGATGAAGCCAAAGGAGAGAATGGGATATTAATCCTCCTGCATCCCTTCCCATAGGGTCACCTCAGCTGGTTGTATCCCTTGACCAAAGGCCCTGTGCACATAAATCTATCCCTGGGTTCTAACGTTCTTCTTTCCCCTTGTCTGGTCAGGGGGACCAGGAGATGATAATGGCTCTCCGCGGGTGCTCGCCCCTTTGGTTTCCCCAAACCCTGCCCACTGTATATGGTTCCTGTAGCAAACCTGCCTCAAATTACTCCACTTGAATGTGCCACTTATTTCCCCTAGGCCCCCAGCTGGGGTCCCCATGCTTCCCTCCTCACTCCTGCTTCCGGGTGCTCAGAACATCCAAGTCCTGTGTCCTCAGGCTCCGCTCTCAGATTCCCTCCCTCAGGATGTGTGTGGCTCAGTCCTCTCAATCTGTCAGCAGCTTGTGACACCATGGGCTGTGCCCCTCCTCGTTGACACCCCCCACCACCACCACCACCGCTGCTGGGCACCACGCTTGCCTGCTTCCCCTCCTAACTCTATGGTTTCTCTGCTCGGCCTGTCCCTTAGATGTTGGGGCCCCAAGAGCTAGTCTCCAGTCTTGTTGTCTGCTCTGTTCTGGGGTGACTTCATCCTCTCCCAGCTTCGGCATCACTCTGCTGACATCCCACACAGACACGGTCGCTTGGCCATCTTTGTCTTTAATCCACAGATGTGTCTAGGTCCTTGCCCCAGGGATTCAGGCCCCTTGGACTGAACATGACTCAAACTGGCTTCTGGCCTTCCCTTCATATCTGCTCCTCACCCAGAGCCTGGATTTGGGCCTCATCCTTTATTGCCCGAAACATGCCCATCCTCCTTCCAGGCCTCCCGACCCTCAGTCTTCCCCCTCTGGTCCTTCCCCCTCACCAGCCCCCAAGTAAGATCCCAAACACACAGATCTGTCCGGAACCCTCCCCTGCTGGCCCGCATCCTGCTGGGAATCAAGCTCCCCGCCTGATGTTTGAAGTCCTTTGCAATCCCACGTCTTCCCATCCCAAAAGTTCCCCCCAGTCTCGCGGAACACAATCAGCCGTGCGTGGAGGCTTGTGTGGGTTGGAGCACGTCCTTGTAGGGTTTAGTTCCAAGGCTGCCTCCTCCAGGGAGCCTTCCCTCCCACTCCTCAAGTAAGCGCCCTGTTCCTTATTCCCCTTGAGCCCGGCTCCGTCTCCCCCACCCCTCTGGTGCGCGGCCAAAGGCTTAGAGCTGGTAGTAGGGACAGAGATGAACGAGTGAATGACCGGAATGAATGAATGAATGAATGAATGAATGAATGAATGAATGAATGAATGGAATGGATGAATGGTGAAAGGTGATTCGGAGGCAGGAGCTCAGAGCAGGGAGAGGGAGCTGCCGGGCCTGGGAGGGGCCTCAGCCGAAGCCGCCCCCACTCCGAGCCCTCCAGGTCCCATCTCCCGCTCAAAGGGTTGCGCGCGCCGAGCCCCTCGGCCGGGAGAAAGGCGCGCCCGGATTGGCTCAGGCTGGGAGAGGCGGGCTTCGGCCGAGCCACGAGTCTCTATTGGCGCACTAGCCAGGTCTCTGTCCAATCACCGCGATTAATTACCCCCCCCACCCCCTCCCCAGACTCTGACTCCCTCCAGCCTGCGGCAGAGGCGGAAGACGGCGCCTTCTAGTTGCCTGGCAACCGTCAGCGGACCCGTCGCCCCGGCAACTGTCCGAGGCCTCCCGTCAGCCTTCCCTGGGCCCCTTCAATCACCCAGACAACCGCTACCCGTTCCGGTCAACCATCAGCCCTTTCCCCGTCACCCTGGCAACCGTCGCCAGACCCACCGCCCCCTGGACGCACCGCCCTCGTCCTGCCCGCAGGCCTCCTCGCCCCAGGCTCCGAGATGGCGGGGTCCCCTTCCCCTCCGGCCCATCTCATCGACCCTAGGGGGACACTGCTCCTACCCTGGCAGGGGTGGTGGGGGGCTTCCCGGGGTGGGTCGGGCGCTGGGGGTCCCGGCTCCCGTGGGGCCTAACGGGCCGCCCCGTGCTGAGGCTGTGCATAGCCCCCCGCCTGTCTCCCCGCTCGCTCTCTCGCGTGGGACTGTCCAGCCACAACAGGGAGCTTTTCAAAATGCAAGCCATGTCCCTCCCCTGCTGAAAACCCTCCCCTGGCTCCCCTTGGGAATCGAATCCAAACTCCGCACAGCCCCTGGCGGTCTGACTGTGTGGCCTCTTCTCCTTCTCCTCCCTCACTCTGCCCGAGCAGCCGCTAGTCCCCACATTGTTACCCCAGGAGCCTAAGCTTATTTCTGCCTCCGACCGAAGTGCGTCCCCCAGCTAGGGAAGCCTTTTCCGAGCCATCATACACTCATATAGCCCTCCATGCCTGTTCTCTGCTAACTCCACAAGGGCCTAGATCAGTGCCTGACACACATGATGAGTTGAAGGATGTTCTGTTGGGGACAAGAGAGGACAGAGGGGGATGACTAGCAGGCTGGCCCACCCCAGGAATAAGAGAATTTTTTTTCTGAGGTTGCAGGGCCCCAGAGAGATTCATCATGCAGCAGGTCATGACACTGTCCCCCAAGGCCAGGCAAAGGCTGGGGAGATAGAAGTGCTGTCACCAGCCAGGGGCTGGATGGTTCACCCTCTACTTGTACCACCCTCATCTGGAGGCTGGAGCCAGAGGACCCCAGAAAGAATCAGCAGAAACTGTGGTTCATTTGGAGAAATTCCAGGAGCTGGAGAGGCAGGCCTCAGACCTCAGATGATCATTCAGGGAGCTGGTCCCTTCCTGGGCCAGTCCAGAATCTCACATATCCATCCTACCGGAGCCTAGAGCTGTTTTTCCATGGATGGGAGATAGGGGCCCCAGGGATCTTTCCCAGGCTACAGCAAGAGAACTTGAGCTTAAAAGGCCTGGAGTCAAGACTGGAGGGAAGATTGTGGGAGCTGCTCAGGGCCCGAACATTCAGGAGTCTAGACACCCAGCTGCTTGCACATGAGAGTCCTCCCTTGGGGAGCTGGTCGGGAGCCAGGTGTGGATACCCCTATTCTAGGAGTACCCTTCTCAGCACTGTCCAATTGAATGCTTTATACTGCTGTGGCAATTGAGCCCTTGAAGTATGGCCAGAGTGACTGAGGAACTGAATTTTTAATTGATTTTCTTCTCATTACTTTGCACGTAAATTGAAGTAGCCCGGTGTGGCTGCCGGTACCCTACTGGACACAGCAGCATTTAGCTGAAGACTCGGATTGCAGAGGAAAGCCAGGGACAGGAAGGTCAGAGTCTGTGGTTGGTGCTGCTCTGGGGTCTGACATTGGCAAGAAGAGTAAGGCCCCAGGGGAGGGGAGAGGTAGGACACTCTGAATCTAGCTCCACAGAGCTGTACCTGGCTCTCAAGGATTGAAGTGCTTGTTCACCCACCCACACCCACACACGCACACCTGTGTGTGAGCCTATGGGCTGGTGTGCCTGAGGGCACCCACAGACTCCCTTCTGTGCAGCCTAGAGTTCCGCGCCCACGCAAGATCCGGGAGTCCATCCTTGTACGTATGCCGTGCGGCCTCCCAGGTGCACACAGGCCAGCGAGCGAGGGCCGCTAGTCCAGCAGGTCTTGCAAGAAGGCCCACATGTACTCGTGCATCTCCCTGGGGTTGCTCTGTGGGATCCAGTGCCCCACGCCCGGCAGGATGTGGGCCTCCAGCCGGCCCGGCACAAAGCGACTGCTGATGGCTCCCACCAGCCCCTGCTCGAAGTAGGTGTCCTTCGCTCCCCACAGCAGGAGTGTGGGTGTGGCCAGCTCCTGAGGCTCCAGGGGGAAGTTCCTATGGCCAAGACAGAGACAGACAGAAGAATCCCTGCCCCAAATCCCTGCCCCCACAAGTCTCCTGAGCTTTCGGCCCTGGGTCTGGTCTCACCTGAAGAGGTTTCGGTAATAGTTGAGGGGCCCAGTGAGACCACCAGGCTGTGAGAAGTCATAAAGGAAGGCCTCGAGCTCATTGGGGGTTAAGTGTGGGATGCCTCTCTTGCGGTGTGTGAGGGTGGTCTTCAGGATCTGGGTACACAACGGGACTGTGGCTTCAGTGCCCAGGCTGCCCAGGCCCAACCCACTACCCTCCACCTACCACCAGCCTTTGCCTCACTGCACCTGGAAGTCAGACATGGACAGTAATTTCTCAGGCAGCCAGGGAAGCTGGAACAGGAAAATGTAGTTGGAACGGAAGAACTGGCTGATGTGACGTATAGAGTAGTCTGGCGGCAGGGGAAAGGCAGATGTGAGGCCTGGGCCTGGGGTGGCCCCACATCCCTGTACCCCTATAGGCACCCGGATGCTCCAACACTCAGGAATGTCATTGCTGTCTGCCTGAGCCCGTGAGGACACTCGTCACTCCTCCTGGCCCGGGTACCATCTTCCCTCCCTGCCGAGTCGTCACTGTACCCAACAGAATGGGGGCACCTCTCTCCGCAGCTCCCAGGAGCCCCCAAGAGCCACTGGTGTGATTCCCCTGCCCAGGCCTGGATGCATTTCAATATTTACTGAGCACCTACTGGATGCCAGGACCTGTTTAAAACCCTGGAGACACAGCAGTAAATGGAACAGCCAAAACTCCCTTGCCCCTGGGGAGCTGACAGTCTAGACAGAGAGAGAGACGAGAAAAAACAGCAAAGAGGGAGGGAGAGAGAGAAAAAAGATAAGAGAGGCCATGTCACTGTGCCATTCGACTATGATACTGGGAATTAGAATCAGGTGAGGTGACAGGCATCTCATGCTATTGTAGTTGCTTAGTTATCTATACCTTTCTTGCCAGAAGAAAGGCATTTAACCTCTCTTGCCTCAGTTTCCCCCAACTGGACCACGAAGATAGTAACACTTTCATATGCTCGGGAGGCTTGTGTAGGTTATTGTATGCAAGCTCCTCGTCAGAGCAATGGTTACCTGTAGGTGCTCAAAACATGTGAGTCACTCCTAAGTGTACTGTCATTGACTGTAGACTGGGTGTGTCATGTGTGTCCCCAGGCCCTCGAGTGTTGACTGGTGGACAGGGAAGCGTAGACACAGACACATGCTCCTTCACACAGGCCTATCCCAGCACCCTGGACTCCCCAACCCACCTTGGTACACAGACATGGGGGCAGCGCTGACAATTACCATCCGCTCGACCAGGGATGGGTAGTAGATGGAGAAATTCCAGGCGAGGAGCGCACCCCAGTCATGGGCTACCAGGATACACTTGGAATAACCTGGGCGGTGGCGGGGGGGGGGGGAGGGGCAGAGGAACAGGTGTAAGTGAGATGCCAGGGAGAGGTGAGGCAGGGTGAGGGAGGCCAGGCCTGGGATGGGGGTATCCCCACCCAGGCCCAGGATGACATCCTGGATGTCCATCATCAGCAGGTCCATGGTGTAACAGTCTACATCCTGAGGGGCGTTTGAGGAGCCATATCCCCGTAGGTCCACAGCCACCACGTGGAAGCGGCTCTGGAACTCCCAAAGCTGGTAGCGCCAGGAGAACCTGTCAGGCGGGTGGGGAGGGAGGCTGTCAGGGTCCCCAGGCTGCACCTCCACCCTATGCCCAGCAGGGGCCTTCCCAGGCCCCACCTCCCTGCCCTGGGCTTCCCAGAAAGGAAGATGGGGGAACCCCAGGCTGAGGGCAAGGTCAGCTGTGCTCTGGATCCAAGACCTCTTTGTCCCATATCCCTTCAGGGCCTCCTCCTGTAGACAGCAACCCTGTCCTCTAGCACCCCATCTGGATGCTTTGTGCCCCCAGTCTACCCAGCCCTCGTGCCTGCCTCCTGGATGCCCTGGTGGTCCGAGCTCCACCTCCAGCTTCACCTCCAGCCTTGTGTGCCCCAGGACCCTGGGCTTCAGACCTACCAGTTCTCTGGGAAGCCGTGCAGAAACAGCATGAGGGGCCCATTGCCACGTCCGGCGGAGACATAGTGCAGGCGCAGGCCCGAGCTCTGGGGGAGGGCACAGTCCGAGACCTGGGGCACCCTTCCTCGCTAGGCTTGAACACCCCAGCCGCGTGCAGACCCAGATTTGGATTCAACCATTTGCTGTCTGCACACCCCGCCCGCCCCAGCCCTACAGGGCCCGACCTCCCGGGCTGCTCGACGCCCCCCACCCCCACCAAGCCCCGACGGCCACACACCCCTCCCCCCCTGCCCCGGGGCGCGCGCGCGCTCACCTTCAGGGTCAGGAAGCAGTGTTCGCCCAGGGTGGGGTCGCTCAGACAGGCGGGTGGGGTGCTCCGGGGGCGCCCGCAGCAGCCGCGCCGGGGCCGGCACAGCACGTGTGTGAACGCGATGCAGCCATAGACGGCGGCGGCCACCAGCGCGGCAGAGAACACGAGGCTCCACATGAAGGCGCGCAGCAGCTTCAGAGTGAGGCGCGACGGCGCCAGTAACGCTGTCACCACCAGCTCGGGCATGTCGCCGCGACCCGGGACGACTTCGGCGCTGCCTTTGGGAGTGTGGGCGGGGGGCGCAGGCAGCCGCACCGAGGCGGGACCCGGGCTGGGGAGCCCACCGCCTTTGGTCCGGGGCCCCTCCGTGCCTTCGAGGCTTGAGGAACGCTCCGAGAGAAGAGGCGGGAGGCTTAGACCGAAGCCGCCACTGCAGACGACTCACCTAAGTACCAGGTAAATACCTGGGCGCGACGGCGACAGCGAACAGGAAGGGGTGAGGGGATGGAGCCTGTGAGGACCGGGCTTCGGTGCCTGGGGAGGAGCCTTGGGGAGAAGGGATGCGAATTGCGGGCGGGGCCTAGGCAGGCTTGGGCGGGGCTTAATAAGGGGCGGGGTCTAGTAGGACTCCCGCCCGCGGTGGGTAGGGATCTGAAGTGTAGGGGGAGACTGATATGTGTACCAGCGTGGGGGCCGGAGGGGTACCTGGGCGAAATGGGCGGAGCCTGAAGCGAAGGGGTGGAGCAATGCAGGTTAGGTGCGGCCTATGAGCCAGAAACTTAGACCCAACTTGGCCTAGAGGCGTTGGCTTAAGCCACCGGGGCGTGGCTTAAAGGGTGGGCGGGGGAGAGGGTGGAGCCCAGGTGGGGCGGGGCCCGAAGTTGGGCGGGAGAAGGTCCTAAGGCTGGCCGGGAGGGTTTGGGTGCGAGGGCTGGGCCAATAAGCTGGGGATCGGCCTGTGTCCGGGCCAATGAGACGGGGCGGCGGGGCCGGAACCTAATATGGCGGGGAGGGCGGGCCCGGAAGCGGAAGGAGGGGGACAGGTAGTGCTTTGGCTGGGATTAGGAGGGAGTCGCGGGCGGTCGCCGCAAGCCGAGGAGGCCTGGGGGCGGGGGGGCCCTGCCGCCGCCCTCCGAGAGCTCCCCTTCCTGGAGCGCGCGACCCTGTCCTTGGCCTGGCTGGGAGAGACCTAGCAGCACCCTCACCCAGGCCTGGTTCTAACGGCGGGTCCAATGGCCTCGACCCCGCGCGGGCCTCGTTAGTCCCGCGGGCCCGTCGTCGGCCCGCCCCTACACGGCTGTGATTGGAGGGCGGTGGTTATTTACGTGCTGGCGACAGGTCTCGCCCGGCAGCCAATCGGCGAGTGTTGAGGCCCGGGGCTCCGCCGGTGCCGACCAATGAAGACCGGGAGACTCTTGGACTTCTAGAAGGCAGGCCCGGCCCGGGAGCTGGAGGACCGGACCGGTTGAGCCACTGGAGCTCTGTCTGAAAGAGGAAGTGGGGCAAGGTCGGGCGAGAGGCCCGACCCGGCCAGCTTCCTCCTCCTGTTTTGCAACCTTCCCCGAAGATCCTGAACGTTTCAGGGTCACTCACCGTTTAACCCGTATAACACCCCCATTAAGTGTAGGTACTATTATCACATCCCTGTATTACAGACCACGAACCCGAAATTCGGGGATTAAGTCATTTGCCTAAAGCTACACAGCTTGCTGAACAGGACTTACAGAAAAAAGCAACAATCTCGGGCTCCACCTCTCCTTCCGCCCGGAGGCGGCCATCGGAATGCTTTTAGCTTTCTTCTGGTGGTTATCCAGGTATCTCGCAACGCGCTCGTGTAGCTATTTCCTGATGACCAATTGGGGGCATTAAGTATTGCATGGACTGTCATCACCATTGGACAGGCCCTACCCGTTTTTAGTGTTCCTATTGGTTTCCTTTAAGCACTCCATTGTTTTCGTCACCTCCCATTGCTAATCTTACCTTTGTATTGTTCCGGCTGCTAAACATTACACTGTCCTGGGACCATAATTAAGTCTGTGGGTTCCTAGTAAAGGGGAATGGTGGTTTATGTGGTTCCGCCTCAGTAAACAGTGTATATCTCAGCGTCGGGCAGATGGCTATGATTACACGACCAGCATTGTACCAAGGTTTGTTCTCCCTGTACTTAGTACCTTTCTTTTCTTGCACGATTAGCCTGTATCATAGCTTTGGTTTCATTTACACTTTCCATCAAATCAGTTTTCCAACCACTGGATGATCGCGGTATCCCTCCCAAGTCCTCTAATCTGGCTACGTGGCTATGGAGTGTCTGGAGATCTCCCTTCTTCCTCTGCTACACAAAACTGACTCTCACCATCCCCCTACCCCCAGCTCTACCCTCAAACAAAAAGCGGCAGTCACAGGATGGTAATTTTATATTCAGTACAAATGTTTATTTTTGCAATGAGAACTGCACAAAAAAAAAAAACCAAAAACAAAAACAAAAAAAACCCCTTTAGTATATAAGTGAAAAGTCTACGAATTCCCTTCTACAAATGTCTAAAGTGTTTAATACAAGTCTCAGATTCACTGACATAATTATTGGCCAAGCGATCCGTGCATACAGTACAGTGGGGGCTCGTACACACCTCTTACTCTTGTATAAGACTAAGATTTCTAGTACTGTGGGAGGGAGTGGGAAATGGCCAGAGAAATTAAATAGTAGATCCAAGTTCTAATTACAACCCAGTTAGAGAAACACCCATCAGGAAGGTGTGGAGAGGGCCATGGCAGAGCTAAATCTTTAGAAGGTGCAGACAAAAACCATTTCTCCAGCTAAACAGTCGGACCTGGCCTGGGGAAGTTACCAAACAAAACACGGAACAGAAATGAGGGGGCGGGACAAGATGGAAGAAACCCCAAAGAACCAAAATATAAGTCCCACTTGAACCAGCATAGTGGCACTTGAGGAAGTGCCTGCTGGGGCGTGGGGGCAGGGGCAGGGAGGCATCTGGGGGCCTCTGGCTGGATGCCTGAACTACACCCTTGCCAGGTTTCCCAGATCCCAAACACAAGATGATACAAGGGCTTTTCTGGTTGAAAAACAAAGGGGAATAAGGGTTAATAAACAGTGCTAGAAATGTTTCAGTTTGTGTCTGTGCGCACATAAATGATACTTTCATCTTACATCCTAGGGACCACTCGAGTGCCGCCCTTACCTTGTGGCACGCTGGTGGGCACACGGGCAGCCACATGGCGGGCTCTCTTGGAAGGGAATGTGTGGGTGCCTGTCTACACGCGTGGGAGGTGAGGATCCTGGTTCGGGGGGGGGGGGTGTACACTTATCTAAGAACATCTGGTTAACCCTGAGCTTAAATGAAAGGAGTAGTTAAGGTAGAGGCAGGCGAGGTGGGAGAAGCGGCCCAAGTCCTCTGGTGAGTGGGGGACCAGGATGGAGAAGGGCGAGGGGGAAGAATACTGTCTGGAGTTTGGCCAGGTTCTGCTGGAGCACATCACCCACCTAGAAGGCCAGGGTCCACAGGAAGAATGGGTACCTGGGCTCCCTGTCACAGCTTCAGCTTGGTCATGGAAGATGGGCAAGGTGGCCCCTGATGGTAGTTCTTGTACAAAGGTGGTTGGGGATCCCGGGGGGCCCCCTGGGCCTAGTCTAGGCAACAGGTGGTTCACAAAGAAATGTCAGGAAGACGCCAGCATTAAAAAAGAGAGATGTGTTTATTCCATGATCAGTACAGACCAAATGCATATTCACCGTATGAAAGTCAAACCAGTCAGTGACTCCAGAGTTTGGCCAACACTGAGGCACCAGCGTCGTGGTGTAGAGTGGGATCTCATGGCACACGTAACCTCACCAAGGGCTCCAATTATAAAATTAAAAAAAAGGGGGGGTGGGGGAAGGGGCAGCCGGCTGGTCAGGCTGGGTGGGGAGCCTCTCCCTCAGGGGTCTGTGGCCCCCCAGCCCCCGGTGCCTGCCTCGTCCCCTGGCCCTTCCTTTCCTGGTTAAAAAAAAAAAAAAAACACAAACAGATCTGACATTAAAAACAAACGGGGGTGGGGAGGGAAAAGAAAACATGGCTTTATAATTAAAAACTGACTAATAAAGTTTGAAACTGAGTAAAATATAGGCAGTTTTTTTTGTGTTTTGTGTGTTTTGTTTTTTGTGGGTTTTTTTTTTTTTGAGTTTTTTTACACCAGTTTGGTGGAGTCACCAACAAACTTCAAACAAAGATATGCCAACTATGTTCACTACACAGTACAGCCACGGTCACACACTACCCACAGCGCGGTGGCAGCCGCCGCTCAATGAGGAGACGATCACACCATTTCGGAGATAAGCAGTGCCATTGTGTCTGGAGGAGAAGAGAGAATTAAAAATAAAATAGAATCCAACAAAAAATATATATATAGAAAAAAAAAAAAAAAAAAAACAACCCAGAAACACAGGTGGGAAGGAACTGACTTTGGTTGGTGGCCTCACTCACTGGGCGAGGCCGGCCCACACATGCGCGTGTGACAGTCACCTTGCTCCAAATTGCCATGGACACACACACACCTCCACGGCACTATTCCCTTTTGCACAAGCGAACACTTATAGAGAGCGGCTCTCGATTAAAGGCTTGTGGGGGGAGGGGAGGGGTGGGGTCTGTTCAAGGCAAAGTCAGTGCCAGCAAGGGGGTGGGCCGGCGCCCTCGCCCGCCTCCAGCTCGCTCGGGCCTGCCCTGGCCTCCTGGGAGCGGGCGGTAGTGGCTGGGGTGTGGGGGAAGGACTCCTGGTGGGCAGGACGTCACGAACGTCACGTTCTCGGGGACAGAAAACCAGTCACGGTGGCGGCAGCAACAACGTCCTGTGTATACTGTGTAGACATGTGGCGGAGAGCAGGACCTCTGCCCCGCACGCGGGGACGCGCGGCTTGGGTCTGGCCGGCACTTGCTCGCGGAGAGGCGTGCTCTGAGCCGACGTCCTGTGAGGGGGTGGTGGGTGGCGGGACGTCCGGCTGGCTGTAAGGCAGACAGGCTCTGCGATCCTCAGCTGCCCGTCAGGCCTGCCCCGGGCACAGCATGCAGGAGGGCCAGGCCCGGAGCCACCCCCCGCCGCTGCTGCCGCCTCCACTGCCGCCCCTAACACTATGGAGAGTCAGCGTCTCGCCAGAAAATCAAAGAAGTCACCTAGGTGCTCTCAGAAAAGATTTTCTTCAAATATTGACAACAGATCACTCTGGAAATTCATGTCAATGGTAGCTGCCATCTGGAGGGGAGAGGAGGGAGGAGGGAGGAGGGAGGGAGTGAGCCCAGGTGCCCTACCCTTACTGCAGCTTCCAGCCCCCCCCCAGCACTGGCCAGGCCCTCGGGGCCCACACCCCGGGACCTCCCAACACCGACTGTGTGGACTGTGTGGGCCTGGGCCGCCGTGAGAGCCGAGGCCAGCACAGTGCAGGCCGGCGGGAGCCCCCCGCCCACCCGCCTCTGAGAGAGCGACTGCCTTCACCCCGAGGTTCCCGGTCCCCTTTCCAAGCCCCTCCAACGCTGGGCCCCGCCCCAGGCCCCCGACCCACCGCCTCCCGGCGCCTCCGCTCCTGCTCCCGCTTCCGGGCCAACTCCCTCTGCTGGTCCAGCATGGACTGGGGCTGGGAGCTCTGGGCCTGGGGGGCGGCGGCAGCAGCCACGGCGGCCGCCGCCTGCTGCTGCTGCTGCTGCTGCTGCTGCTGCTCCTGCCGCTGCTGCTGCTGCTGCTCCTGGCGCCGCCGCGCCTCCTCGTGGGCCCGCCGGGCCTGCTCCAGCGCGTCCTCATCCTCCCGGCTCCTGGGCGCGGCAGAGCAGGGCAGAGCGCCGGTCAGCACCGGGGGCGGGGGGCGGCCCCGGGGCCCCAGGCTGCCCGCGACCCAGCCCACCTCATGCGCTCCTGCCGCAGCCGCTCCTTCTCCTTCTCGGCGAGCTCGGCCTGCGCCTTCAGGGCCTTCTCGCGCTCCTCCTTCTCCCTGGCTGCGCGGCGGAACTGCTCGAAGCTGTCGCTCGAGGACTTGGCTGTGGAGGACGGGGTGGTGGGATGCTTCTGCACCAAGCTAGCCCAAGAGCCCATGTTCTTGATTTTCAGGTCCTGCCAGGCAGAGAAACCACAGGGTGGGTGCGGAGTCGGGCTGCACGGAGAAGCCCACAGCCTGAGGGCACCGCCCACCCCGCCCCCAAGGTGCCTCCCTGGCATGGGGACACCTGTGGACTCACTGTTCCTACCTTTTTGGGTGCAACTGGCGTCTTCGGCTCTTGTTTCTGTTTGTCCTTGTCGGGGGCCCCTGGTGGGGGTGCGTTCTGCTCAGGGGGCCGGATCACAGGCCTCCCGACGTCCACAGGCTTCATTTCAGGCCCTGGAACACAAACTGCTGTGGGCCCGGGCCGGGGCCCATTCCCCCCTGCCCCCAAGCCCAGCAGGGCGGAGTCAACCAGCCCACAGAAAGCTCCCGTCCAGGGCACTGAGGGCACTCACGTTGGGGCAGGTGAACGGGTGCCTTGATGCTCTCTGGGTGTTTAGGGGGTTCTGGCCGCAGTGAGGGGCTGAAAGGCTCGCTGCGAATGATGGGTGAGTGGATCTTCTCCTCCTTCACCACCACCAGGGGCTGGGGCTGGACCACAGAGGCCGCACGCAGCTCCTGGGACGGCACAGGCACAGTGGCTGGTGAGGCAGGTGGGTGCCTCTGGCACCGGCCCGCACCTGGCCCTGGGGGCCGTGGCCCAGCCCTGCCCTTTACCTGCTTCTTAGGCTGAACGTTTTGCTGGGGTGGCGACTGGTGGGTTAGGCTCTGGAACGGTGGCATCTGGGGGGAATGTATCATAAGCGGGGAGGGGGCTTCGCGGAGGTGACCTAGGAGAGGGGACAAGGAGCATGTCAGCAGAACTCGTGTGGACACCACTGGCCTGGGCCCAGCCAGGTGACCCCCTAAGCTGGGGGGGAGACCCACACTGGCTGAGCCCCAAGCACATCAGGCCCCTAGCTCAGTGTACAGCAGGGCTTCATGGAGCCATGAGCTCAGTCCCAGCGTCTGATGCCCCTGTGTGTCAGAATCATCGGGAATCTTTGAGAAGAGCAGATCCTGACATAGTTGATCACAGGTAAGGTCTGGGCCTGAGTACTTTTTAAAAGTTCTCCAAATGGCTCCGTGGCATAGCCTAGGTTAAATATAACGGACATCAACAGGACGCCTGGGTGGCTCAGTGGGTTAAGCATCTACCTTCGGCTCAGGTCATGAGCTCAGGGTCCTGATACCCCCTTTTTTTTTTTTTTTAAAGACTTTATTTATTTATTTGACAGACAGAGAGAGCACAAAGCAGGGGGAGTGGCAGGCAGAGGGAGAAGCAGGCTCCCTGATGAGCAAGGAGCCCGATGTAGGACTCGGTACCAGGACCCAGATCATGACCTGACCCAAAGGCAGAAGCCAACCCACTGAGCCACCCAGGTGTCCCATAAAAAAATAAACTTTAAAAAAAAAAAAAGGGACATCAATAACCTTACAACCTTACAGAGCAGACAGCCTGAGCTCCCAGCTGTCCCTATATATGGCTTAACCTGCCTGCATGGATGAATGCTTTGGGACTAGGACCGGATCCCCAGGAGACCCTCCCCACACAACTCAGCCTGCAAGCCCCACACAAGGGGGATGCTGGAACTAGCCTGCACCACGGCAGAGTTGGTAGAACACGTTCTCAGCTTGTGGTTCTTACAGGAATTGGGCCAGCCCACCCACCTTCCTCAAACCAAAGGCGGGTGGGTGGGAGAGTGGAGATTCAGGCAGCCACAAGGTCCAAGTACCCGGCACAAGGCAGGAGCCTATAAAGCGCCATCAAAGCACTTAAGTCTGACAGCTCAGCTTCACTGGTGAGAAAACAGCTTTAGGTCACAGTCACCAAGTTCTGCCTTTGACTCCTCTACCTACTCTAGCATGGAAACACCCTCCTGCTTGAATACCTGACATGTCTTGGCCAGCTCCAGCATGGGACAAGCCACACTTGTCCACAAAACAAAGCCACCTCTCTGAAGTACACTTGCTCCTGGTCCTGCCTTGTGCCTCACAATGAATAACCTAACCCAAGTTCTGCATACAGACCCTTCCACTGACCTCCCCCAAGCCAGATTCCAGCTGCCATCTGCCTGCAGAGATACTAACACCTCTGGCCCTCCACCAGCCCCCTGGGCCTAGCACAGACCACAATGCCTCATGTATGGTTGGACCCTCCCTGCCCATCTCTCTGAAGCCAGAACTTGCTCCTAACCCCAGAGAGGCAGAACAGCTGCTCAGAGACATCATGGTGGTGAAGGCCAGCCCACACCTGCACCTTGGTCCCCAGCCCCATGTGGCCGGTTTCGCCAGCCTTGGTGTTGGGGGCCCCAGTCCAGGCCTAGGGATCTGCAGGCACACGACTCTGACAGTCTCTCATCTGGGATGGCTCCCTCACCAGCACCTGCCGAGGCTTGACCTACGTGGTGGCAGGCAGATGCTTGGATCTATGATTTGTAGGTATCACCTGCCTGCCATGGCTTTATCCACCAGCAGCTGGAGGGGAGGCCCAGGGGCTCAGGGGTAGTGCCTGCAAGCTGGCCAGGTGCCCTGCCCAGGGATGCACCTCCTTGGGACTCCAACTTGGCCTCTGGCCCGAAGTCCCCAGCTGCACTCCAACCCACGTTGCTCCCTGTGACCCACCCCAGGCCAGGTGCTCAGGGGAGGTGGGCCTGGGGACTCAGAGCATAGGATGTCAGAAGGAACTTGCCCACTGCAAGAACTAGCTCTACTGAAGGCATCTCATCTCCTGCTCATCACTGCCCCCCACAGGGAAGCCTGGCCTTCCTTAAGGGTGAAAACAGGCACAGCCGCACAGCTGCGGGGACCAGGACCAGCACCAGCCTTTCGCAGGGAGGACAGCCGGCTGTTCTTGGCTCAGGGAGTCCAACCATCACCTGGCACCTGGCAGCTTTTGTAGGTGTCGGAGCAGTCGCAACCTAAGCTCAACAGCCTTGCTGTTCAATCTGCAGGCGGCACCTGGACTCCCTAGCCAGGCTACGTGGTCTGCACTGCTAAGTCCAGGGGCCTTAACCCTGACCCTCACATGTCACCACGCCATGAGGCACTGCCTGGAACAAGTCCCTTGCTGAGGCCGGCCAGCACATTTTGGTCACAGACACTTAGAAAACAAGTGCCAGGAAAAGCGAGAGGGCATGGCCTGATCAACACTGTCGACAAAAAAAGGACAGCCTGGATCAGTGTGGCGATAGGAAGCAGGAACAGGAAACGGCTGCCGGGTACAGGGTTAGCCCAATTCTCTCCCACGAGGTCCTGACTCCCACCAGGTGAGCCTCACTGAGAGCAGAGCACCTATTCCTACAGGTTCCCAAACAGCCCCCTGCTGCCCAGGCCTGCCCCTAGCTCTGCCAGGACCTCACTCCCCACTGTTAAATCAGCTCTGGCTCACCCTCTGATCACCTCCTTCAGGAAGCCTGCCCTGACTTCCAGAAATGGATCAGGTGCCTCCCCGGGCTCCTGGCTTCCCCACCTAGCAGGATCACGATGCACTGTAATGCTCTTAACTGTGAGTTCCAAGAGAAGGGCCAGTGGGGACCTTGTTCCCAGTCATCGGGTTGCAAGCCAAGACAGATCCCAGGTAAAAACGCTGTATGAAGCACCAACGCCCCCTTTCAGCCACCTCTGCAACCAACCCAGAGCCTTTACAGTGGGGCTCTGAGCCCACCCCAGCCTGAAGCATGAGCTGACCGACCAGTCTGGCTTCTCAAAGACAAACTTCTGGGCCCAGCACCAGCCTACCCAGAGCCCAGGGGCAAAAGCCAACTTACCAGTTGAATAGGGGTCCGACTTGTGGTGCCGGGGTGAAGGGTGATGCTGGATGACCTGTTGAGGCTTGGCGGGCTGTGGTGGCGGCGGCTGCTGGCCGGGGGGCGGGTGTGGGGGCTGCTGGCCCGGGGGTGGCGGGGGCTGCTGAATGTGGGCAGGGAACTGCATGGGCTGCATGTGCACGGGCCGTGGGGGGGGCTGGTGCTGCTGCTGGGGCGGCGGCTGTGGCTGGGGGGGCGGGGGCGGTGGCTGCTGCTGTAGCTGCTGCTGCACTGAGGGGTGGGGTGGGGGGGGGCAGGGGGGGGTGGGGGCTGGGACTGCACCTTCACGGAAGGGAGTAGTGGTGTGGGGGGCTGCACCTTCTGCAGCTGTTGCAAGTAGAGCTGCATCTGCATGGAGGTGAGGGGTGGGGCGGGTGGCTCTTCGTCCTCCTGCAACAGCACTTGGGGGGGCTGAGCCATGGGGGGCTGTGGGAGAAGGGGTGGCTGGGCCAGGGCAGGCGACACGGCCGGGGGCCGGGCAGGCTTGGGGGGCAGGGCGGCGGCTCGGTTGCTGGGCCGCGATGGCTGCTGGGGCAGCGCGTTGTGCAAAGCTGGAAGGACACGAGAGCGTGGCAGTGAGGCTCACAGCTTCTGCACCCCGTGGCCCCAGCCCAGCTTCTCTGCTCCACTGGTTTCCCTCCAACTAGTCATCTCTCTCCGCCCTCCTGGGCTTCCCACAAACTCCAGAATGAGAACAGTTTCTAGAGCGGTTTACAGGATTGGGCTCCTTACCACCACCATTCTGCCCTGCGCTCTGCACCCGACCTTCCTCCCTTCCTTTCAGCTGCTCCCTATTTTCACACTTGCCCTTCAGGTCTCAGAGGCGGCCTTCCCTGAATCCCCCAGGTGTGTGTGTGTGTCCCAGCACCTCCGTCCTCAACTGGGAGCTGGGGCAGTGGCGGGCCGCACACATATCTTTTTTCCACCTCACACAATGCTTGGCCCAGCAGAAGAAACGAGTCCGTATCTTCCATGTGGAGGCACTAACTATGCAGAGCCTGTGCCTCGGTGGCTCATGATTTCCTTAACGGCTCACTCGGGAGAGCCACCGACCTCCCCTTGGACCTCCCCCGCTGAGGCGGGGGTCCCACAGGTCGCCCAGAGTGCCTCCCCAACCCTCGGCGGCTGTGGCTGCAGCTCACCTGGAGGAGAGACCACCGAGTGCTGGTTGAGATGAGGTGGAGTGCTGTGCTCGGGCGGCTGGGGCAGGTGGGGGGGCAGCTCAGGCTGCGGCAGGTGCAGGATGGGCTGGGTGAAGTGGCCGATGGGGTCGAAGACGCTGCCTGGGAGCTGGGGCTCCAGGACGGGCACCTGGGCAGCGATGAAGGGCGGAGGCGAGGACTTCATCGTGGGGGCCGCCTGTGGCGGCATGGAGGGCGGGGGTGGCGGGGGCGGGGGCTGCTGCTGCTGCTGCGGAGGAGGAGGAGGAGGAGGAGGTGGAGGCGGCGGGGGCTGCTGGGGAGGCGGCGGGGGCTGCTGGGGCCCGGGGGCCGGGGCCTGCTGCATCTGCTGATGGTGGTGGTGATGGTGCTGCAGACAGACAGGCTGACGTCAGGCAGGCGGCACACACCTGGGTACCCTCAGGGCCCACGAGGGCAGGCGGCCGCTGCTCGCCTGCTGGAGGACACCCGAGACCACGTACCTTCTTCTGCTCCCTCCCGGGGTGCCCCTTCTTTTTTGACTTCGGAGCCATCTCTGCAGAGGGAAAGAGAAGGTGGTGAGGCTCTGGGGGAGAGGACTGTGAGCTGGCCTCCGAGGCAGAGCAAGGAGAAAACAGAGGGTAAGTTCAGGAGAAGGGCCAGTGATGGTGAGAGGGAGGGTAGGTGGGTTCTGCCTGGGATGGGAGTCGGTCACGGGAAAGGGAAAGACGTGTGGGGTGTTACCTACCCATTTGCCTGCCGCTTTTCCTACTGGGGACCATATCTGAAAAGCCTCCCTGACAATTTTCAGACCATCAGCTGGCTCCATTAAAGGATGACACCCAGGTACACCGGGAGCTGAGCTACGGACACCTCCCTGCCCCGTGTCTCCCCCTACTTGCTGGTCAGACGCCACTATGGTGACCCAAGTGTCTGTACCCCAACCTGCTTTACTTTGGAACAACTGTGACATTAGAAATCATCACATACATTTGATGGATTAGCCAAGTGAGACTCAGCGAGACTAAGGGACTGGCCCCGTGTCACACAGCTACAGTAACAACATGGTGGCCTCTAACTGCATTGCCCTCCATGCTGGCTCCTCCCCAGCCTCCCAGGGGAAGCAGAGATGCACAACTGGGGGAGAGCGTGCACGGAGGTGTCGGTCTATGCCTGGCCGCGGAGTGAGCACTTTAGGGGAGGGTGGGAGGGAAGCAAACAGGCTGGCTTCCCGGGAATGACCAGGAGGAAACAGGGAAGGTGCTCACTACCACTGGCCAGCAAAGAGAGGCCACCAACCAGCGCTCCCTTCCTCATGGGAGACCGGCCTCAGAGACGTCCCCGTGCTGGGACATGGCCAACGTGCTGCAGGGCCTCTCCCTGCCGTGTGTCCCGATACCTCAGGGGCCGACGGCTGGTTGCTGCTGTTGTGTGGGCTCGTCCAGGGTGGGCCTGCCTCTGCGAGGAACGTGCGAGAGCCAGTGCACACACCCACCTCTGCACCCACTCCACAGATACAGGCTAAGGATCTTTCGACAGCCGTTTGCCCCTCACCAATAATCGCTGGTGTGCAAACCCCAGAGAGGGAGAGGAGAACCAGTCAGTAGTACTCATGGGCTAGGAAATGATGAAGTCACCAACCAGGTGGGAGGTGGGACCCACGGTGCCTTTCGAATTCCTGTCACCAAGAGACACCTCATGGCTTTGCCTGGCATCCCCTAAGCTCCTTGCCAGGGTGCTGGCTCTTGCTGGTGTTGGGAGGGCAACATGCTTTGCTACCTCCACTCGCAGCTGCTTCATGGAGGGCCGTGCTAAGCTTCTGGGAGGTGCACGGCCACAGGGCACAGCGCGCTACCAAATGGGATGAGAAGGGACCTCGTGCCCTGCGAGAGCTCACCACTCCATGCAAGAGACAAGACAGTGTGACACAGATCTCAGCAGCTAGACACAGGTCCTTACACAAACGGCAGCAACCAGGGACATCTGGAACATGGGAACCATATGCCCAGCCTCAAACCTGGACACTGGAGATGCCAGGATACAGAGTTCAGGGTTCTTTGGGTCACAGCAGGAAACCAGGTGAGAGGAACACTCTTGTGGATGGGACATACAAAAGGGGACAGTTTGAGTGACTTGCAGGATTAGGGCCACGAGGCGGGCAGCTGCGGGGTAAAGGAGGCACACTGAACTAGAGAGGTGGGAGGCCCAGGACCAAAGGAACCCTACATGCGCTAGGGGAAAGCACGGTATACAGAGGGCACTGAGCCGAAGGGAGCAGGAGGAAGGGACTGAGGGTCCCTCCAGGATGGGCACCTCTCCCAGCAGATTCCAGTAACATGCACTGAAGCTCGAGGGAGGCTGGAACAGCTGCTCACACACTGGGCAGGCCTTTGGGAGGCTGGGGGATCAGAAACTGGGGTAAGAAAGGGGCCAATGGGTAAAGTCTGACCAAGAGAAGACAGCATATTGTAGGGAGAGGGCTGGGGTGGCCTGTCATCTCATGGCCCCAGGGGAAGCACTGTTTTTTCCACCATAAAGGAGGGATGGTGCCTCTGAACCTTCACTATCTCCCCCCAGCGGGTGAGTAGAGGCCCACAGGAGCACTCATGGGGACAAAATGCAGTGGGGTCCCAGGAGTTCCAGAGAGCGGGTCTCGGCTGCCTTGGAAAGTGTCCCAGGTCCAGGTCTCCGTGAGGAAGTGCTGGGGGAGAGGGGGCAGGCCTAGAGTGGGAGAACCAGTGGGAGGTGTACAGAGGACCTCCAGGACCAGGACACTAAAGGGGCCGGCGGCAGGGACCAAGGGCTGCTGGAGCCTGCTTGGGACAGCTGCATCTGGCTCACATGGCCTGAGCCTCCCATCCGAGTTACTGGTAGGAAGACAAGACAGGAAGTGCACAGCTTCACAACACACCAGCCCCAAGACACCCCACACAAAACTCTCTAAAAAGGGTTACATGAAGATGGCCTCGAGTACTGTGTGATCTTTATTCCATGAAAATCTTGAACTCAACACAAATTTCATCTTTACATAGGATGGTAATTGTACAAAGAATTAAAACGTGGTTTTTTGGTTTTTGTTTTTTTTTTTGTAAAATCTGATTAAAACACTGATTCCTCCCGCCCCCCACCCCCACTCAAGGGAAGGAGACGGGATTGAGGGTAAGGGCAGGGCAGAGGCACAGAGCCCAACTCAATTCAACTGACTGGGGAGCCTCGGCACTAGCAGAGGCCCAGGCCACCCACCCCTCCTACAGCAACTCCTCAGGCCCTGCGCAGGCCAGCTGGTGTGTCAAGGCCCAGTTGGCATCTCCCCTGCCCGCACACAGGAGGCTGCCAATAAGGAGTGGGTACTGCTCTCTATGCTCTATTCCTGGGGCACTGGGCACAGGTGACAGCTTGAGTCTCAAGATCAAGTTCTCTGACAGATGGAAGCCCCATGGGCAAGGAGGCCAGGATCCACAGACAGAAAGGGTGCAAAGACCCTGTAGGAGAGCTGGCCTGTGGCTAGAGCTGGTATGCACCAGTGTGGGAAGGGGCGGGGCGGGGCAGCACACAGGCCGACAATGTGGGAATCCAGGCTGCCATTTGTTCCAAGACGGCAGAATCTTCCCAGAAAGACAATGCCAACAGCTTCCCAACTGTCCTGTGGGAATCTCCGGGCATGAAGCCCCCTGGCTCCAGCCAGGCCGAGCTGCACTGGGAACACATCAGGCACAGGCCAAAGGGCAGCTCAAAATAGTCTGTTTGGCAAATGGAGCTTGACTGGAAATCGACCGGCCAGAGGATCAGGGAGCAGCCTAGGAACTTGCAAGCATCACTGCAGGGCCCTGGAGGCTCTGGAGGGGCTGGATCTAGAACACAAAGCCCAGAGGAAGGATCCCAGGGTTTCCGCACAGGAGGTGGCCAGTGCCCAAGGGCCTGCTGATGGTGAACTACACCTCCTCAAACTTGCTGCCAGCTCCAGAAGGCAGGCGCCAAGATGCCAGGAAACTGCTATAGGCCTTGAAGAAGTACACACAAACTACATTTTAAAAAGGAAGAAAAAAAAAAAGCACTCCCTGAAACACAGATGCTGTTCCTTAAGGGACTTTTCATCAGGCAGTTTTCTGCTGAAATGCTGGATTCATGACCAAAAAAGGGCCGATATTTATTTTTAGAGCAAAAAATCCTATTCAGTGCCTCTCAGAGGCCTTGGATGATGCAGTCACCCTGGACTGTCCCACCCCCGGAGGCTGTCATTATTCTAGGGCACTGAAGAATGGGAGGGTGCTAGCAACACCCCTCAGAGATGCGCACGGAGCAGGCCCTGAGGGCTCGGATGGCCTCACGATGGACTGGTCCAGTGCTCTGGATCTGAGAGCCCTTTCTCGTCCACTAGCCCAGTGCCTCACCCCACTGGGGACAGGAATCCTGGACTCCAGGGGCTAGGTCAGCTGGCTGCATGGCGGTTTCTCCTTGAGTGCCCCTCAGCAGCGACCTTCCTGATCACTGCAGCCTGCTTCTAATTACTTGGTGGGGGGGGCGGGACGACAGGGAGGCAGCCCAAGAGGTACTTTCCCCTCTTGTGACTTTAGGCAAAGAGGCCAAAAAAGTTGGGAAAATGCCCAACAGGCAACAATGGGGACAATGAAAACAGAAGGAAGACTCCTGGGGCCTGGGAGTCAGTTGTAGCTGGTGGCAGCCTCCAGCTGACGGGGCCTCACAAGCCACCAGAGAGAGGGCATGCAGAGGGACAGCCCCGCGAGCCTGCAGGCCCAACTAGGGTTGCCCCTAAGGCCCCTGTCCCTCACGGGGAAAAACTCTAGATGAGTGTTCTTCCTTAGACTGAATGAGACCTTCCCTGGGCTAACGTCATTTTAAGGTCCAGGAGGAAAGCAGTTAGGATCCAGACAAAGAGGGAGGGATGAAGAGAGAAAACATACTTGTGATGGGGCCTTGCACATGGAACAGCACCACGTTATGTGTGTGCAGGGGGGATTGTCATCACCCACTGGGAGATGCCACCTGCCCAGAAGACCCCAGATGACCAGGGAGGCTGGGCAGGACAGCCAGGCAGTCTTTACACAGGAGGCCTGGGGGTCCAGCCAAGCAGGCAGCCTTCCCGGAGGCGGGACTAGGCGTGTACTGCTGGACATGACTAATCCACCCCAGGGGACAGGCCCAGGGCTCTGAGGAATTCCATAACTTGATGGAGTCCTGTCCCTTTCACAGAAGAAAATGGACTTAAGCTATAGCTTGCTGGGAAGGAATCTGGAACTGAAGACCGTTTTATTAAGAGTCCGTGTCCAATGATTAGGCAGGACCTACATAGAGGGAGAGAGAAACCAGTGTGAGAGAAATGGTGTGGAATGTACCGTTCAAGTCACAAGAACAGAAGAACCACAGACCGAGCCAGCCTCCTGTGCCCTGCCCGCTTGACAGGGCACGAGAGAACGGCGCTGGAGTCTAGGAGCCCTGCCCCCTGCCTGGCCAGCCACGGGCGGCGATGGACCCACCTTCCCTTTACAAGGGGCACAGTCCCTGCACACATGGATGTCTCCAAAACCACCCAGAGCCCTGTTTATGCTTCTACACAGAACAGCTGCTTCCAGTAACAAGTTCCATGTGCACCGTGAGCGTAGGCCGGCATTCCCTTTATTGAAGGTCTTTGAATTTGAGAGGCGCCCTTGCCTGCCCTACTTGTCATCATTCCTGAAGACCAGCCAGGTATGCCACACCCATCAGGCACCCCCGACTCTAAGTTTGTCCCCTCTGGACCTGCTTTTCTGCACACTGTCTACCTCACGGAGGTGATGCCAGCCCTTCCTCAGGGCCTGGGCAGAGATGAGAAAATCCTCCAGAAAGGGGCTCTAGAGTGCAGGGCCTCTAGCAAACAGCCTCATTTCTGCATTCCTACAAACCCCAAGAAACAACCACCACCACCACCACCACCACCACCACCACCACCACCACCACCACCACCAAATAAATAACCACACACACACACACACACAAAACAAAAACAAAAACAAAAACAAAAAACAAATATAAAACACCCAAATTGTAAAAAGGGGAAGCAATTATACACACTGTCAAAGAGGTGGGGGGGGGGGGGGAGATAAAATGAAAACAGGCTGAGGAGTAAAGCTGTCCTTCTTTTCCCAGGGCATCGAGTGTGCTTCCCCTTGACCGGAGAGGGGCATGGGGCCCGTTCCCACTCAACACAGCAGAGCGGATGCCTCTGTTGGAGTCACGGATGCAACCAACACCACACTCCCATGGTCTTCAAGTGTGCGCGTGGGAAAAACCCACCCACCGGCCAGCCTCTCGTTCAGGGCACATTCCACAAGGCTCACCCTCGCCCATGAAGCCTCAGAGTCCCTCCAGCTGCGACCCCTGCATGTGGGTGTATGAGGGGTCACTTGACAGTACAGGCAGACCAGCTACAGTCCCATCCTCCAGGTTTTTTCCTATCCCCACCCCACCCCCACCCTTACCAGGGGCCTCTCCCTTTTCCCAAGAGCAAGCGTCATACCCTTGGAGCAGGCAGTAGCAGGCCCCAAGATAGGACTGGAACCCAGTCCCTCAAAGACCCCAGGGGTCGGAAGCTGAGGCTGGTTGTCTGGGAAGAACGCCCCATGGCCTCTGTCTGCACTTTCCGGCTCAAATCTTTCCAAAACATCAAGCATTCCTTTTTCCCCTGGAGCTATTAAGAAACACCCACATGCTCCAATCCTGGGAAAAGGAAACAAGGAGACTAAAATAGCTGGAGTGTGCTCCCACTGCAACTAGAAGACCAGGCCCAAATCCAAGAGCATTGCCCCACACCTCCCCGAACCCGTCCCAGGCCAGGTAGCTGGGGTAGGAGGATGTGCTCCTAAGAGGGACATGAGCTGTGTGTCCACCCTGCCCAGTAACAAAGACTTGTGGATGGCATGTGGAAGGAGTCCATCATCAGCAATATGACTGGGTGGAACACTGGAAAAAAGAGTCCTAGGACATCCCTCCTGGCCCCATGAGCCAGGCAGACATATCCCAGCACGGGTGACAGGGAGGCCACAGCTCTGCCCATAGCCCACCTGGGATGGCCATGGAAAAGGAGCATCTGTATCCCCTATCCTGTCCCAGTACAGAACCCTGAAGCAGATTCAGTCATTAGCCAGAACTGAAGCTCAACAAAAGACCACAACCCAAGTAATAGCTGGGTTTGGAGGATGTGGCGGGACTGGCCAATAGCGTGCTTCTGGGCAGGCGGGCGGGCGGGCGCAGGAGGCAGACAGGACACAGGGCGGCCTGGGAACGGAGCTAGGAAAGTCCAACCCACCTCCCCATCCCCCGATTCCCATTTGTGGGGGCACCGCCTCCCTGAACTAAAGCTTGGCCCCACAGACCAGCCCTGTGCCTTGAGCAGCCCACAGCATCCTTATCTATGGAGAGTGGCCAACAGGGATCTATGCAACCCCCCACCCCCACCCCATCAAGCCCCAATTTCGTGCCTCTGTTTGGTTTCTTTTGGTGATTCATGTCTCGGGCCCTGTCAGCAGAAATGACCCTTAGTACAAGTGACAAAAATAGGCCCTTTCAGGAATTTCGGCTCCGGTCCAAATGGAAACACAAGAACAAGGAGGGCAAAACAATTAAGCCCCAAAGGACCAAAGGAAATACCTTCAGCGCCCCCCACCCTGCCCTACCCCCACTAACTGGTCACAGAAATTGGGGCTGCCTAGCTCCAGGGACCCAGCCTGAGCAGCTGCTGGAGGAGCTGCCCTGGAAGTGCATGCGGTTTCCTGTGTGGGATGGGGTGGGGGATGGCTGCATTGAGTGGTGCAGGGGTGCAAGCTCCCACTTTGGGGCTGACAGTGTCTGAGCCCCAGGGCACAAACCCACAGGGTGGAAGCGCCCAGTCGACCCACAACAGAGCTCTCCAGTGCACACAGATGAAAAAGGAAAAGCCAGAACTTAGAAGACAAATGGGAGCCTCCCAAGACAAGGCAGGGAGGATGCCTGGAAAGAGGGATGAGCCGGAAGCAGCCCAGCAAGCCACGGGGGCCGAACTGCTGGAGCCTGGGAGCCTGAAGGCCGGCGGCTCGGAGACTGTAAATCTCACCCTCCTTCCCGCCCGGACAGCTGTTCCCAGGACTCTCAGATTACTTGTTGCACAATCTTTCCATTTCTTTCAAAGGGGGAACAAAAAGGGAAAAAAATAACCTCAGCAGTCAAGAGCTGCCGGAGACGCCGTCACAGCTACCCCACAGCACACGGCAGGAGGTGGGTGCAGGGCACTCAGGAGCCCAGGAGAACTCCTTCCTCCAGCAAACACGCCCCAAAGAAGAGCTCGGGGATCAGGGACAAAGGCCACAGTTATAGACTCGCAATCAGGACCTGACAGTTGGGTGCCACGTTGGGGAAGTCTGCCCTTGGCCAAACTGCACTGTTTTAACAATCAGGTCTCCTGCCAATTCCAACCTCTGGGGTTTTCTTTTGGTCACTCAGATCCTTAGGAGAAAAGGCTGTGAAACCCCTAGTAGGAGCAGCCTGCTAGGAACCGCAGGAGGTGCAAAAGCCCAGAGCAAAAGGCAAACCCGAGAGGTGGCTGGCACCGAAAGTGAGAAGTCAGTGGCCACCAGGAATGCTAATTGGGCCCAAGAATATGGCCATTCATCCTACTGAGTGCAGTGGCCCTGGCTTGGGGCCAGCCCTTCCTGGCAGGCATAGGGTGTGGCGCCCCCTGCTGGTTGATAGATTAAAAAGCCATGGGGGGGGGCTTGCTGGTTAGGAAGAAAAGGACAAAAGATGGAGACAGGAGGGCAGCAAACTGCCAGCAGTCTCTGCATACACTGGAGCTCAATAAATACAGAATATAGCTTAATCAGTGTCATTTGAGCCCACTGGAAATGAGGCAGTCCACAGAATTTGGGAGTCCTGTAAGAAGCCCTTAGCCCATCCCAAGGCAAGCCTCCAACCCACTAGGAAAGTCTGGTACCCTTTACCATAAAAGTGGAGAGGAAGAGTGAGAAGGCCCAGAAGCCCTCCCATCCTCCACTGCCCCAGAGGCAGGCTGAGCCCACACAAGGACCTGTGTGAGCACACGCCTTGGAGTGGGATCACCGAGCTGCTGTGAGCAATCCTCACACTTCCTTGGCATGATCAGATCACATTATGTTGATGAACTGATTAAGTGGGGCTTACTGTTTATCTCCGGTAAGAATAAAATGCCAGAGAAGGGACAGATCTATAAAAGAAAACACGAGGGGTCTTTGTTGCCCAAACACGTTTCCCACTGTGCATACGCGTACCACAGGCTGCCTCCGGAGGGGCATGCCAGAAGGCCCCAGAGCTGGCTCTCTGGTGGTCTGCAGATTGTCTACTCAGCTGATGGAGCTAGACCTGCCCAAGGGCAACCGCGTGCACCCAGACACACATGGCCAGCTCCACCTCACAGTACAGGCTGGTTGCCAGGCTTCTTCTTCTCTAGCCTCTCCTCCTGGCCAGTGGGAGCACCTGCTTGCTCCCTGAGAGTAACCAGGAAAGCACACATCTGGAGGAAAAGCTCCTCTCCCTACCACCATGCAGCTCTCAGCATCTCCACCTGCCCTCACTCGCTCCCACCCTCCCCGCCACACTGAAGCTGCTGCTCAGGTGGGTCGTGGGCTCTGCCAGGGCACCAGGGGGCACACGTGCAGGCCATGAAACACGGAGAGAGAACTGTTAGAGGTTGTAGGACTCACTGGTCCAAATGCGTGCACAGTTAGGAGTAGCCAATGCAGCTGTGAGCACTCTGGGGAGAACGGCAATGCCCTGAGCCTGGGTGACAGCAGAGCTGAGAGCAGACTGCTCCACACCTGCAAAAGCATATCACCTGGAACAGCCATGCTGCATGCGACTGTGACATTGGGAAGACCGTAAGATTGGGCAGGGTCACCCTAAGGTCAATGCTACCACCTGGGCCCCAACACCCAAAGTCCTCACCAGCCCCCCCCCCCCCAAACACCCCAGGATTGTGCAGTGTCAATACCCTCAGCAACTTCTCCTCAGGGTACAGGGTCACCCACTGCCCCAGGTAGAGGGTTACCATGGCAGCCCTCTAAGATGGGAGGGCCCAGAAAGTTCTTAGGACCACCATCTCTGGTCTCTAGCAGCCTGGACACATGACTAAGCCCGACACAGGCAGGAATGCGACGAGATAGGAAGGAAGATGCCTAACCTGTTTCAGAGTCTTCGCTGTCAGAGGAGCTGGACTCGCTGGTGCTCTCCGACTCCGAGGATGAGAAGCCCTTCATCTTGGAGGAGCCAGCAATCACATCAACTTTCTCAGCTGTAAGAAAGCAACAGAGACTGAGTCACGCAGGGCCCCAACCTAGGAGGCTGCCATTGGCCAAGGGCACACCCCAACAGCCTGCAAGAAGGGCCAGCAGGGAGTCGGTGCCTTGTGAGCCAGAGGGCTGCTGCTAAGAGGCCCTGCCAGTCCCACATTTCCCAGTGGTAAGCTGCCAGTCTACTGCACGTCAGCCAAAACTTGGCTTAATACCAGAATTTCAAAACCTCTCCGACCCCACAGAATACCCCATGCTGGGTTCCTCAGAGAGTACAAGACAAGGCAGGAGGGGATTCCCTAACACGAGGAACTGCTGGGCTGGGGCTCCCTCAGCTACTTCTCGGGCAGTGGGTGAAGGGGACCTAAAGGGGACATGACAGGAGAGACAAAGCAAGACATGAAAGAGCCCCAGGAGTCTCCCAGCACCACGGCATGTAGACCGAGGACAGAACGTCACTGTATAGTGCCCCAGGGAGGGGCCTGAGAACCCCAGGAGGCAGTCCAGGCTGGGCAAGAGGCTACGCATCACACGCTGACGTGGATCCTAAGTCCTACTGGTCTCAAGACTAAAGCTGTGAGCTAAGACAAAGCATTTCTAACAGGAAAGAACTGCTTGGCAGACTGCGTGGAGGGGGCGATGTGGAACTAGAGAAGAACAGCAGGCAACGACAATGCTGACCCACCACCTCTCCTCCTGGCCCCTGCTCCCCACCCCCATGCCTGTTGCAAAGAGGCGGTGGCAGGGTGGGAGTGGCTGGCTTTGGGGAAGGCTCAGTGGCAAGAGTGAGAGCAGCGCTGCTAAGAGCAGGGCGGAGGCTGCTGAGGTGCAGGCAGGCCCCCGATGGGTACCAGCCAGGAGACTGAGAATGGCACACCCACAGCCCAGGGTCCACTGCGATGTTGCCACCGCCCAGAGGCTTCTTTGCCTAGGACACAGCTTTTATAATTGGAAAAACAGCCTGCACAGGGAGAGGGCCACGTCTGGAAGGCAAAGTGAACCACAGATGGGATGGCCTCCTCCCTCTTGGCTGGGATGGCCAGGACTGAGAACCACCCTGCCCGGTGGAGGCGGGGGGGGGGGGGCGCGCGCGCGCCAAGGGCACCTTGAGGTTTCCTTTTCTTCCGCAAACAAGAGGTTACATAGCGCTCCAGTTCTCGCAGGGTGGACGGCTTCAGAGTCTCAAAGTCGATCTCGATCTCATCAGGGTTGGAGTTCTTGAGGGAGGGCTCCCGAGACTGGATAATGTGCACCACACGGCCCAGTTTCTCGCCAGGGAGCTTGTTGATGTCCAGGCTGAGTTGCCGCTTCTCCTCATACGACATGGGCTTGCACTTGTCCTCCTCCTCTGACTCGTACGCAGGAGGGGGCTTGTTCTTCATGGGCGCTGGCTCCTTCTTGCTATGAAGGGGCGATGCAGACACTGTGAGGAACGAGTGTCCTGGGAAAGCCAGGCACCCATTCCTCCATTTGGGGCTTGGTGGATGGCTTCCACACCCCCACCCAGATGGCCTTCAAGGGAAATGGGGGAGGCTGGCAAGCCCTTATCGGGAGCACCCACTGCAGACAGACTGCAAACCATGCTCTGTCCTCACCTTCCACTCCATGCTCCGTGCTACCCCCCCCTCCCTTCCCAAACACAGTGGGCACCAAAGATCCATCCCAGAGGAAAGGGCACAGATGCAGCCTCCCTACCCATCATGGCAGGCAGGGGTTGTCCCCCCTACCCCCCCCACCCCGGGCAGACTAGGGAGGCACAGACCTCACATTGCTGTTGCTGCTATTATTTTTCTTGGTCTTTTTGGGAGGAAGTTCCTTGGCTTTGCTCTTCTTATTCTCCTCCACTTCCTCTTTCTTTTTGTGCTTTTCCTTTTTCTTTTCTTTTTTGTCTTTCTCCTTTTTCTTTGGTTTGTTCTGCTGGGGCTGGGAGAGGGCTGCAAGCTGCTCGTGCACGGCTTTGAGCTGTGGAGCAGACAGGCAAGACACACACACCCATCATCCTAGTCTCTGTGTGGAACCCCAGGTGTCAGGGGGCAGGGGAGGAGGGAAGCACAGGGAGGGGGCTTGGCCCTCAGCCTTGTGACCTGTTGCCTCACCAGATTTTCGAAGTGCCCATGCCCACCCGGGCCACAGACTCGGATCCGAGGGTGGCCAGTGTCCTTCCTTGCTAGAGGAGCTGCCCAAGCTGGCAGACACGGAGCTCCACGGCCATCCAGGAGCAGGGTCCCTAGGAGGCTGGGTACTAAGGCCCTGATGTCTGGCTTGTAGGGCCCCAGGAGAGAGAGATATCCTGGCTCAGGCTCCTCCTTCCAGATACTGGAAGATCTAGAAGCCTCACCTCTGTCCACAGAACAGCCACGTCTCCCCAACAAAACATCCACGTATGTACAATGGACTCTTGAACAACGTAGGTTTTAACTGTGCAGGTCAACTTACAGTAGTTTTTTTTTTCCCCCAATCAATACAGTACTATAAATGTGTCTTCTATTGCTTACCATTTTTTTTCACTTTATTAACAACTTACTTCATTGTTAAGAATATAGTAGTACATAATGTGTGTAACCTATAAAACATACATTAATTGACTGTTATAGGTAAGACTTCTGGTCAAGAGTAGATTATCGGTTAAGTTTCCTGGGGGAGTAGATTTTCAGCTGCACAGGAGGCCAGCACCCCGAAACCCTACACTGCTCAAGGGTCAGCTCTGTGTTTACAACGCACGTGCACCTGGCACAGGTGGACCAGCGGGAATTCTGCTCCTGCGGAACTCGGAACTGGAACTCCGCACGCCGTGGTGACCCCTGGAGAGACTGCCCGGTCCGTGCATGCTGGGATGCTGGGGGACCGGGTACGGGGCTGCAGGCACCCTCACCTGCTCCTGGAGCTCTGCCAGCCGCTGGGCTCGCTCCTCTTCAGAGTCATCGGTGGAGCTGTCACTGTCGGAGGAGCTGTCACTGCTGCTGTCGCTGGACGAGGGTGGGGCCACTACTTTGGTGGGGGGTGGCACCGCCGGGGAGGACACGGCCACCACAGGCTCCTCTGGCTCATCTGGCATCTTGGCAAAGCGCATCTCGAACACATCCTGGTGGGGGAGAAGCCGTGCCCGTGAGGGCTCCCAGGTGCCCGGGCATGTGTGGCAGGGGGCTGCCTGGGCTGTGGCTCAGCATCACCACAGCCTCCCCGGCTGCCGGGATTGACTCAAGAGAAAGCAAGCAGGAGGGTCAAAGAGGGCTGGGCTGATGGTGACCCCCCCACCCTGCCCACTAAGGCAAGGGGTGGGCCAAGGCCCCTTGCCAGCTCTTCCAACACTCCTCACAAATTCACTTTGAAAAGAAATATGTTCCTGCCATGGCCTGGCACCCACTCCCCAGGAGATACAGCCCAGGTATGTACATGTGACCCAGGTCACAGGAGGCCACTGGCCCACTGAGGATGTCTGCTTAGGGACTGAAGATAGATGGCAGGTCAAGGGAAGGACCTACGAAGAGTGCCCCAAGGCTCTTGTCAGGTCAGTGCTTACTCAGCACTTCCTGAGGGAGCCTTCTGGATGCCAGGGCCGGGCACCAAGAAAGAGCAGCGAACAGAACAGGAGCCTCTGCCCACCTCAGGTTCACACTCCTACAGGAAGTGGGTGCATTCTGCAGTTTTAGAGAGCATTCCAGGCAAAGGAAACAGCACGTGCAAAGGCCCAGCCCTGCAGTAAATGTGCCTGGCACAGAGCCCATGGCCAGTGAGGCAACTGAGCCTCTGCTACAGTGGGCACATGTCTGCATCTGCCTCCCCACTCCTCAGATCACCTCTGGGGCATGTAACTGAGCAAAGCCATGCCACTGGCTGAGGTATCTCCAGGGCATGCCCGGCAAGGTGCGAAAGGTATAGAAGAGTGGCTGTGGGGGGTGTTGAGGACGGGCTGCAGGAGGGAGTAAGTCTTGTGAAGTGCCAGTGACCCAAGCTTATATTAAGCATGGGATCCCTTGACAGGAGACTGAGACCTCCCAATTCTAAGACCCAGGAATCTGATGGAACTCCATGTGGGGTCACAGAGCTTGAGCACAACTCCACCTGTGTACCTGGGCCCACCTGTGCTGCCCCACCAGCCAGCTGGGCAGGTCCCTTCCTACCCTGAGGGCTCCAGGGTCATAAATTCCAGTGATGACTCAGGACAGAGGACAGCAGTGAAAGGAACAGAGCTAGCTTCCCAGCAGGATATTAGGACCTACTTTAAGCCTGGACAAAGTTCGTCAACATGGCATCTCACATAATTCTCGAGAAGGGGCCTTTCCCAAGTGTGAATGGATACTTCAGAGCTGCACAGCCCAGGAGAGCTGTGGGATCTAGCTGTTTGCAAACTAGGGTACACTGGACAGAGCTGGCCCTAGAAACCTCTCCTGCTATCTCTGGAAACACAGCTTTAGGTTTCCCCTCCCCAAGGCAGCTAGGAAAGGTGACCCAGGCAACAGGGTAGGTTCGTTCTCAACTGCAGTGCTGTCCCCTCCCCTCCAGACCACCCAGTTCAGCCTCGTCCAAGGCAGCTCCTCCTCCCAGCAAGGTGAGGACCTAGACTTTGCTGTCTAAATGGTTTTGTTTTGTTTTGTTTTTTTTTTAAAGATTTTATTTATTTATTTGAGAGAGAGCACATGAGAGGGGGGAGGGCCAGAGGGAGAAGCAGACTCCCTGCCGAGCAGGGAGCCCGATGCGGGACTCGATCCAGGGACTCCAGGATCATGATCTGACCCGAAGGCAGTCGCTTAACCAACTGAGCCACCCAGGCGTCCTGTCTAAATGGTTTTACTACCAGACTAAGTCCTGAAAGGGTAATGCCTTTTTAATTCACGCAGAAATAAATTCTGGAGCAGGTCTGAGGGCAATGGAGAAGATACACACAAGGGATGATCAAAGACTGTCACCGCCCAGGCTGCCAAGGAGACGAGGGCTCACACCAGAGCAGGGGCCCTACAGTGCCCTAGATATGGGCAGGCCTGGGTCCCCAACAGACCTACATGAACATCCATGAAAAGCCAGGCCTGCTGCCCAGAGGCAGAGGGCAGGTTAGAGGAGTGTGCCTGATGTGTCTGGATCCCACCAAGGGAGGAGAGTGGCAGGCACAGCCAAGTACTCAGTGTTACTGAGAGGTGAGCCTTTACCAGGTGGGAGCTTCCTCGTGCCACTTATCTGTGCACCCAGCCTCTCCTGCCAGCTGCCAGACAGCACTACCCTTGCCACAAGAACATCCCTACTCCTCCCCAACAGGCTGTGGCTATTGTGGAAATGGAGGCGGGGGGTGGGGGGTGAGGGGGGGAAGGGCAGGACTCACCCTGAGGCCTCTTTCCACTCCCAGGGTACTCTAGGGCCCTGCTATCCCAAGACCATAAACAGCGAAGAGTGCAAGATAGGAGGCCAGGTGGGCTGGCTGGGAAAGCACCACAGGGCCTGCAAGCTGGGGCTTCTGGCTTCCCGGCCACGCCCAGCTGCAAGACCTGTCCTCCTCCATTCTGCTCTGGCCCCAGTGGGGGACATCCTGGGGAATGTACTTGGGCCTGAGTGCCAGTGAGCCAGAGCCTACTGCAGAAGAACCTTCCCAAGTGGCTGAGAGAGGCTGGCACCTGCTGGGGCCTGTTGTATGGTAATAGTTGTAAAGTGTTGTAAATGTTAAGGTGGAAACAGAAAGGGGGTGGTAGAGAGCCTGTGGGAAACCTGAAAGCTAAGGATGAGCGGGAGACATGACGCCAAGAGCTACAGAGATCCAGCAAGGATGGCTCTAAGAAGAGAAAGGTGTGACTCATGAATCCAGGTGCTCATTCTGGTGGCCAGGTGGAGAATGGGTGGAAAGGGTGTGGGGCCAGGCAAGAGGATGCCCAAACCAAATGAGATGCACCTAGGTTGAAGGTCTTGTGAGGGAGGACAGTGATGGCAAGGAACAGTGAATACCAACAACCAGCATTCTCTAGGGGGACAGGGGCTCAGCCTCCCACACTAGGACTGGCAGTGTCTCCGGGGGACCCAGCTCTTCCACCTATGCCATCACCTCCACCCACATTGTGACTCTAAGCATCAATCAGCAAAGCACACTGGTTTCAGAGCATGCGTCTCCTCTTGCTAGAATGTTCACTGGGTCACCTACTTTGGGCTACATCAGATTCATGGGGGGGGGCACACCCCCCACCCCCTCTAGCTAAAGCAGCTGCTGGAGTGCCGAAAAGTCAAGCATGGCCGAGTATGGATATGGCTGTGGGGCGTGGCCATACCTGGGCATACCAGGGCCCAGAGGATGGGGGTGGTGGTGGGGAATAGAATGCAGGCAGTGGCAGGCCACTAGGTGCCAGGTGCTGGAGATGCAGCCATGAGTGGACACACAGACACACACATTTACACACACCTCAAAAGCTTCCTGCCTCTGGGATCTAATGCAGGATATCCCAATGCAATTTTCATTTTTCCTTGCTGTAAAAATAATTGCATACCACCTTGAATTTGCACTTTTTCTTGAAAAAGAACTCTGGTAATCTACATGGGTACCAAATTTCCTAAATGACTCCTCACTTCATGACAGAGTACAGGACAGTACCACCAGCAGCTCTGGGCCTACCAGATAGGCTGGCAGGCCTTAGCCCAAGCCACCCCTGGGCTGAGGAAACCCTGAGCCCAGACACTCCTGGCTGTCTTTGTGACCATGGCTGCCAGGTGGTGGGATGTGAGTTTTCTAAATGCCTGGACTTCAGAGACCAGAAGAGGAAAACACAGTGGATCCTTTTCCATATAACTTTTCAGGTAAATCCCAGTCCTTGGGCATAGTCTACTTAAGAGGAGGCAGGTCTAATACCTTCTAAAAAGGCAAACAAGGACTGGAACTTTGTTGCTCCTCCCTCATTCTGGACAATCTAGCCATCTAAACCATGCCCATCCAGGAAAGCTTAGAGAGGAAGAGGAAAAAGCTTGAAATGCCACAAGCACAGCAACTACCTTCCAGACAAGAAGCCCTCCACATCGACTCTGCACCTGAAGCAGATACCTCCACCTGCCTCGTGGCAATGCAGAAGTGACACTGTTTTCAGTAACACTGCAACCCACCCTGAGGTGGGCAAAGCAGGCTAGGGGCAGAGGCAGCCCTGTGCCAAATGGCTCACCCAGGCACTGCCCCTGCCTGAAATGGACCCTCTTTCAAGGCAAGGACCTCACCTAGTCTAGCCTGGTATCTGGAACAAAAATGTTTACAAAGAGGCTACTGTGTGGAAAATAGCTCAGTGCTCTTGCTATGGGTAAACCCCATGTTTGGGCCATGTTCATGCCACTCACAGGAGAGAAATGAAGAAAAACCAAAACCAAAATACTTAAAACAGGCACAGAAATTAGAGAGAGAATATTAGACTATATTAGAGGATTCTTTCTCTTTTCTGTTTTTTTTACAGTAAAGTAGCTCAGAATAGCAATCTTCGTGCTGACAGAGGACTTGTTCTGGTTTAGCTGTTTGCAGGAGGGCAAGTAAAGGGTATGTGTATTAATTTGGGTAAAAGTACCCCCCTTTCCCAGTCCTCACGAGAGGAGGCTGAAAACACAGATCGGAGGGCACCACTGCCACCTGGTGGCCATGTATGAGAATTGCCATAAAATTATAAAGTCTGAGCTCCTTTAAGGATGAGAAATGCAGAAGAACCACAGTGAAAGGGCAGCTTTGTGAAGAAATCAGAGAGCACCAAATTAAGAGCTTCCCCCCCCCAAAAAACCTCAGCAAAAATAAGACCAAAAAACAAACAGTAGAAACTGTAAAAACATTGGAGGCTGAGTTTGCCATTTAAATAACAACAGCCAGGTTCACATTAGTAGTAAGTTTTTTTAAATCTACCCTAAGAGCTTCAGGACACGTCCTTTGCACCAAAGGCGGCCCAAGACCCAGACCAGGGGCCAAGTGAAGAACAGGAGAGTCCACGCTTTGGCTCCAACGTGAGGAGGTAGGAGATACTTTGATAGTGGGTCTGGGACAATGTGTGGTGCTAACAGAACCAGGAGGCAGATGAGCAATAGGACAGGACTCAGGCGGCCTCTAAGCAGAACAGACCCACAGACTGCCAAAGGCAAGTCCTCACTTCAGCTCTGGAAGCACTCCACAGATGGCTAGGAAAGCCAGGTGTGAGGAACCCCCCCCCAACCCACCCCCCACCCAGCCACCAGGTGGGAGTGGGACAGGAGATGTGCAAACTGGCACTGGGCTCCAACCAGACTGCCTGTCCCTTGTGATGACAGGTGACCCAGCCCAGGGCCTGCTCTGACTGAGAGCTGAAGCAACCCAGGGTCTTGGGGAGAAAAGGCCAGAAATGTTTATATGTATAATTCTAAAAAAAATAAAAATAAAAAAAATAAAAGTACTATAGACTTTATTCTCCATATTTTTAAGTTTTTTGTGGTTTTTTTTGTTTGTTTTAAATCTCTACACCCAATGAAGGGCTTAAACTCATGACCCTAAGATCAAGAGTGGCAGGCTCCACCGACTGAGCCAGCCAGGTGCCCCAATTCTCCATCATTTTTAACCACTAATTTTTTTTTAAAGATTTTATTTATTTGACAGACACAGTGAGAGAGGGAACACAAGCAGGGGGGAGTGGGAGAGGGAGAGGGAGAAGCAGGCTTCCCGCTGAGCAGTGAGCCCAATGCGGGGCTCCATCCCAGGACCCTGGGATCACGACCTGAGCCGAAGGCAGACGCTTAATGACTGAGCCACCCAGGCGCCCCAACCCCTAATCTTTCTACCCAAAGATAACCACTATTGAAATCTGAGTACATTTTTCCTCCTTTAAATAAAGCAAAGTGAAGTTAGTTCATATATTATGTGGTCACCTGCCCCCCTCCCACCCACCCACACTTGCTTGACAGTGTGCACCGTCCAGATCAACCTGAAGGGGCCACGATCCCCAACGGAATCCATGAGGGAGATGTGGCCTCACAGAATGCCTAGAAGCAACTACCCAGAAGCTAGAAGGCAAAAGATTTCAAGGCTCTGGTGAACAAATGCCCACAGGCAAACAGTTACTTCAGCTCACAACTGTGTCAAAGTATCTGCTTTACAACAGTGTCATCCACCAACATGAGACAGGTCTGTTTTGGAGAACAGATTGGGCCATCCACAGCACATGCACTCTTCTTGACCAATGGCAACCAAATGCAGTTACTGGGCAGGGGGCTTTCAGTGGGATCCCCCAGAACAAAACCCCAAGTACCCAAGACCCAAACTTAACCACTCTGCTTTAATTATAATGAAATAATCTCAATGTAAAATGGCACGTTATCCTGACTTGAGCCCATCTTCAAAACAACACAGCATCATACCAAAGAGGCCTGGCCCACCCAGGACCCTAGCCTGCCTACCACAGATGTTGTGCTCAGAGCTTCCCCAGCACCTCACCTGGAGCTTGCGGGCCATGGCCACCACCTCATGGTCAGGAGGGTTGTACTTGTAGCAGTTGGAGAACATCAATCGGACATCAGCACCAAATTCCTGAGCATCACGGTACTCACGGGCCTCCAGTTTAGACTGAAAAGACAAGACAGGTCCTTGTTGGTTATGCCTGCCCCTGCTCCAATGGGGATGTGACAGCCAGGAGGGCTGCCTGTAGGAGCAAGTTGGCTTCTCAGTGGAACAGAGGAGAGGTCATCATCACCTTAGTTCTTCTCAAGAACTTGTCAGGTGGACAAGGAGACACTCAAAAGCAAGTCTCAGGGCCGGGAAATACCCTGCTACCATGCCAAACCCACCCACTCTGGTCACTGTGATGGGCTATGGGGCAAGAGGACACAGAATAAATAGAGGCAGAGCTTAAGCCAGACTGTAAAGAGAGGGATGGGACCAGTTCTGACCTGACATACACTTGTCTTGGTGACACAGGGCAAGACACTGGTCAAAAGGAACACCAATGGGGGCCTCTGGGTGGTGCAGTTGGTTAAGCGTCCGACTCTTGGTTTCACCATAGGTCATGGGATCAAGCCCCAAGTTGGGCTCCACGCTCAGGGCGGAGGCTACTAAAGTTTCCTTCTCCCCCTCTCCCCCCTCTCCTTCTGCCCCTCCCCACACTTGCTCACGTGCTCTCTCTAAAATGAGTAAATCTTAAAAAAAAGGGGGGGGGGGTACACAAGCACCGTCCCATGTCTGGGCAGGCTTACTCCACTCCCAAACAAAAATGTAACGCAGCTTAAGATAAACATAATCGAAAGGCCTCAAAATACTACAATGAAAATGCCAGCACTGTGTGCCTCCTACTGAGATGTGACATCAAGGCCCTCTGCATGACAGAGCCTAGCAAAGTCACCAACCCTCAACCTGTCCTGGAGCATCTACTGTGCAAGAAGTCTGTGGCTAGTGGGGCCCAAGACCACAGAGGGCTCGTCCCTAGATGAGGGGGCAGCAGTGCTATCTGAGAAGAAAATGCCCAAGCACGTGGTCTTGGAGGTTGTCCCCATGATTCCCAGCAGGGGGCGCTGGGCTTCTTTGAGCTGGTGAGAAAAGAAGCTACTAGGGCACAGTTCACCAGAGCCCAAGGCCTGGGCCCTCCTCTTGGACTAGCCTAGGAGGTTCTGACCTTCTTTGTCCCAGGAAGCCCCAGCCCCAGCTCTGGGGAGGGGGCATCTGCTCACCTTGATGGTGCTCATGTCCATGGGGTGCTTGATGATGTCACAGTAGTCGTGCAGACCCAGCGCCTCCACATCCACGGGCTTGTAGAACGGCCAGGCATAAGCTGCGTGCTTCTTGGCAAACATCTCCTTGAGAATACCACTGCAGCACTTCAGCTGCTCCGAGACCTTGCTGCTCTTATCCGGCACAGGGTGCTGCTGTGAGTCGGGCACATCCTTTTTGGGGGGCTTCACAGGCCGGCTACTCTCCCGCCGGGGGCCCAGCTTGGTGGTCTTAGGCTCCGGGGGTAGTGATGGCGGTTCATGAATGGGGTCGATGGTGGTGGGGGTGGTGGTATCCGCTTTCCTCTTAACTCCCTTCTTTGTCTGCCGAGAGCACACGTGCAACAAGCGCGGTCAGAGGTGGCGGCTGGCACAGCTGGCCCCCAGGTCACTCCTGAAGCTAGGTCCTTTCTAGGGTTCCAACATTCTCGGGGATGGGGCTCAAACGTAACTCCACGTGTGAAGACTGAGGCAAGGAAAGACCCTGTCCCACCATCTGCTCTGCAGCTGGGACAGGACCCCCGCCCGTGGCAGGAGGAAGCACACACCCGAGTGCAGAAATCTGCTCAATGGAGCTCAAAGAAACCTCCGGAAGCAGCTTCCTACTTAATGTCAGGGAAGTCGCTCAGAGGCAAGCCTCATCACACCGGCCCCCCACGGGAGGCATGTTTTAGAAACTATTTAGGCAGCATCTGCAAATACGCACAGTCTACATGAGAAATACGGGAGAGATCAGCAAGCCCCTGGAAGGTGGGTCTCAACTATGGAATCTGTGGGCCAGCAGGACAGCAGGTTCTAGGCCGTGACGTAAACACTGCACAATCCCCCTGGAAAACACCCACAAGTGCCTCAAGAGCCAGGCCAGGCTCTGCATGAAGCACTGGCAGGGACAAGTGACTGTCTCCTGCCAGCCTCATTGCTACGGAGCAGAAGATGAGAGGGGGTGCTAGCTGAGGTGGTAGGAGCCCGCCAGCGGCTGGGTCGGGCCACACACACGCACAGGATGCTCACCTTCACAGGCTGTGGGGTGGCCGCGATGATGGGCGGGTGGCTCTGCACAGGCTGGGGGTTTGGCGCGGGTGGGGGTGGTGGCTGCGGGGGCACCGGTGGGGGTGTCTGCAGTGGCTGGGGAGGCACCACTGTCATGACGGGGGTCTGGACGATGAGGTCTGGGGTGACCGCGGGGAAGGGGTGAGGTGTGGCCTGCACGGGCGGAGGGTTCTGCTGGGGGGTCTGGGTCTGCGGAGGAGTCGATGCCTGCGTTGTGTTTGGTACCGTAGAGACGCCAGGTTTTGCCGTCCCTATCAATCATAAAAGGGACAGGTGGTTAGAGGCCGAGCCCGACACATGCTGGCTGACCTTACAGGCACGCTGTCACATGTGGTGAGCACACATCTGCGTGGGCATGGCACACACTGTCACAGTAACTATTCGCCTTAGAGACAGAACAACCCGAACACCCCAGACCTTGGCCAAAGTGGTGCACCTGCCCTCGGGTTCTCGGAGAGCAGCGGCATGCTGCATTCTACGCTTCCTGAGGCGTCCTGGCTTCAAGTCCCAAATCGGGCACAAAGATGCCTTCATGGGAATGGAGGCCTGGGCCAAAGGAACAGGAAACACACGCTGAGAGTTAGCACCAGGACGGTAGCTGGAGAGCGGAAAAATGTTCCTTGGCACTTCTGGACAGAGCTGTCCTCATTCCCAGAAGCTCTGCCTTCTGAGTAAGCAATTCTGGCAGGGGGCCGGCATCGGCAGCCCTGGCCAAGCTTTCTGGAAATTGGCAAGCTTCCACCTCCCTGAGCCACAGGAGGAGGCTGGACAGCTGCTGCCCTTTGTGACCAGCTCAGACTGCCTCCTTGCAGCTGTGCGGGTGAGCCCAAACACACAACACCCCGCGTCTGTCCCATGTGCAGACCAAACTCCTGGTCCCAGGCTACTTCTGGTCCCAGGACTCCTGGATGTTAAGGATACAGGACACCTCTTGGCAGGGTCCACGGCTAAGGGGTGACTGTCAGGACTACCTCTCCTTGGCTACACCTCAACACTGCCTGGGATCCAGCCAACCCCCTTTGCTCCTGTGAAGCCACCACTTCTGAGCAGGGCGGGAAGCTAGGTGAAAGCCCTCTCTGTAGAGAAGCAAACAACTCACAGCATGGGCCACCTCAGCACAGAGCTGAGGATGGCAAGATGCAGAAGGCAGCTGTTAGAGCTTTTCCTAGACAGAAACATTTCACTGTTTCCCCTCCCTCCCCACCAGCTGGCCTTTGGAATCCTGTGTCAGCCTAAGAGACAGGGGCAAGGAGTGGAGGGCTTCACTTCGACTTCAGCAGCATCATAAAGCAGGCCTGGCTCTGACATAAGCATCTTAAGATAATTCAAATAACCAACCTTGAGGTTCCAGGATAGGGATTATTAGTTAAAATTGCCCTTGGCCGGGTTAATTTCTTTTCTCTAAATGGGGTGAAGAATTCAAATAACTTAAAAACGCTTCGAAAAACTTACACTTTCTTTTTAACCAAAGTCCATTAAAAAAGGCAGGGCCCAATTATTTCTACTTTGTGGGAGGTCACCCAGTCATGTGTCCCTCTGGGGCACATCCACCACTAACTAAGCCTGCCTGCCCCCTGACCCCTGGTCCTCCACTGAACCAGGAGAAGGGGAACAAAGACTGGGGAGAAGGAAAGCCAATGTCCTTGCTGTTTCAGTGTGAGGCCAACATGCCTGGGCACACTGGAGGTAACCTACCTGCTTCTTTCCTCCCACGTCCTCTTCCTTTTGCCTGGACTATCATGATCTCGGTTTCTTCAGTGGGCAGTTCATTGATTTTCTGCAAGAAGAGCTTCTCCAGAGCTTCTGCCATTAAGACTATGTCATCTCCAGGCTGGAAAAGGAGACACAGGGGTGAGGGTCAGAAAGCCCTCACCACCTCTCCAGACGGAGCAAGCACTCCCCACCCTGTGCCACCCACTCCCTGCTCCAAAGCATCAAGTATCATAGTCAGGGTCCTTCCTGATCTGAACCCTAAAGGGCCACAACAGTTATACCACCAGATATCACCAAGGCTCGTGTGCCTGAACCAGCACCCGTCGCCTGCACCTCCCTCTCGTCTTTTAAGCTCTGGCCTGAGAAGCCATCCTAATGCCTTAAGTATCTAACAAGCCCTGCCAATCACTGACAGAAGCCTTCCTTTGACACAATTCAACTTCACTACAAATACTTGAATTACACAGGATTTCTTGCCACAGATACCGTAGCAGGGCTCTGATAATGCTCCCCAGTGTACCCTCAAGGCAGCTCTTCGGGGCTCGGGGCAATGCCTATCTTGAACTGCATTATGGGTCCCCACTCTGTTGCCTCATCTACGACATGCTGTTCCCACTCAGCTCTAACCCGAGAACCTCATCTGTGCACATGTCACTTAAACCTAGCGGTGGGAGCTAAGACTTTTTAAAAAAACACAGTAAACTTCAAGAAACTCACCTACCCATCTCTTCTGGGCAATTTTACCCACTACACCAGCAGAGGCCAAAAGCTGAGTTCTGTATAGGGTCTCCCTCCAGAGCCGTTCTATATGAAAGGGTTGGTTTTAATCACATCTGTGGTCTGAACTGTAAACAAATGATCTGGCTTCATGGCACAGCCGAGCCGAAAGGTTTGGCTAATGGGGTTAAGAAGTGACCTTCAGGTCTACATGTAACTTCAGGGGACATTCAATTCTGTGGCCACAAGTTGTCAATGGTCATGTCCACAGTTCCAGATGCAGTGGGCCCCATCACACCCTCTCTTACATTGAGGTTTCTGTTTGAGCAAACCTTTGCACAACTACATTTTAGTAGGCTCCTTCCTGACCATTTACATCACCCAAATGGACTTTTTAATGAGTCGTCACTGTCCTCCTCACACCTTCTCTAGACATGCTCAAGAACCAAAGTCCCAAGGGCACCGGAAGCACATGCTTCAAGCTAACAAGGACGGCTTGGAAGTCAAACAAGGCCAGCACCCTCCTCCCCGAAAAAGAAACACCCAGTCACAGGCAAAACCACGGGTCCCATTATTTCTGCCTCCAAATGGTCTCCTCCCATTAGACTAATCCCACCTGCTCCCAAGCACCCCTGCCCAAGACTCGATATGCCAGCCTCCTTCTCCACCCCTCCCCTCCCTACAGGGCAGGTGGACATCTGCCACCACCATCTCACCTTGTTGTAGATGTAACAATTTGTAAACATAGTGTTGAAGTCCTGGATACATTCCTGAGCATTCCAATAATAGTTGTTTTCCAAGCGCTTCTTTATTGTTCCCATATCCATAGGTGTTTTAATGATTTTATAGTAATCCTAGAGAGCAAAGAGAGCAAAAGGCCAGTGTCACCTCCCCGGCCATGCAGCACTCATGGTGGGCCTGTGGATCTTACTCCAGGAGCACAGATGAGAGCCACAGCACAGACTGAAGCTCTTCCATGGTCTCAGCAAGCAATCTTAAGGGGGAACCCCAAGATAAAGTGAATCAGGGAATAATTCTTAAATGTGGGGTGGCAATCTGGAGGGAAAATGTGCAAGTCTGTCAACTGCTGGTCTGGGAACAGGTTGTATTTACGGAGATCTATGTTTTCTATTTTTTGTTGGTGGTGGTGGTAGTGGTGGTGGTGATGTTAAAATCCTTTAATTTTTAATAAATAATGGGGAAAACATATAGCCTTCTTAAAAGCACTTATCTAATAAAATAACCCATGACAAGTTCTACTTTTCCTCTACCATTTGAAATGTTACCGGCCCATAAAATGCAAAATCCTATGGAGCCAGCATTAAAGCCTACCTGGAACAACTGGACTCCTTGCTTCTGGGCACACTGAAGAACCAAGTTCATCGCACTTCCATTTCTTTTACTAGCACACAGTCTTTCTAAGGATCCATTAGTAGTACCTGGATATAGTTGAACAACTAACCAGGTTTATGAGGAATCTGGACAACCTGTACAATTCTCAGTTTAAAATAAAAAATCCAAAGACCCCACTTCTCAAAGCTTCAGATCTTACTCCACAAGTGCCAAACAGAAGGAGCCAAACGGCAGGTGTAGATGTCCTAAAGCCCTTCAAATCAGACTCTACTACTGTCAGCTTTTCTGTAAATCTAAACCTATCCTAAAACTTCCATGGTCATAATGGAAAGCTTGCGTGCGCACAAACATAAAAATAAATGTTTATTTTTAAGAACAACCATGGGAGGTGTCTTGGGGCAGAACAGGCAACACACCAGGTTTCTGGTTAGAAGGATCAAACAGAGCCAAGGCAGGGGGACCTGTGTCATCTAGCCCACTCCAAGGTCCACAATCTCAGACACTCCCATAATTGGGCATCAGTGGGGTATCAGAACCAAGTCCAAGTAGGAACCGATGGCAGAAAGACAGGCCTATCCTTTAGCAAGTGCCAAGGTCCTGCCTGGAAATGGTGGACAGTACTGAAAAGGTGAGCACAGGGTGTGAGGTTTTAGGTTGCTCTGACACCCTCGAGAAAGGAACAACAACAAGCTTACACATAACAAGTGGCAGAGATCATGTCTCTGACCGGCCAAGGGCTGCACATGCATGCCTGGATACCCTGGCCAGGAGGCCACGAGGACAGACTGCAACAGACTTTCTATGCTATACTATGCTATGGCTCTGACCGCCTTTCCCGAGAGAACCACCAAGGCCAAATATATGGGCCCCAGTGGAAACATATTTTATTCTATGGCCGACAATGGCATCAAGTGCTTGAATTGCCCGTGTCCTGTCAAGTGGCTCAAGGGCAAACAGGACAGTGGTCGAGGGCAAAGCATGCTGACAAGGGGGCAGTGGGCTTAGGGGCATAACAATCCAACTATACACATTTACTGAACAAAAAGAGGCTGGCATTCTAGTGAAAAGTCCAGCAGGGATCAGAGGCCAAAACGCAGGTCAAGATTCCTGGAAGGTGTCAGAAAAGAGAAAAAGAAGGATCCCTTCTTTTGGTGGTTGTATTAACCTTTCCCCAAGGAGGGGGAGGGGTCCCCGGAAAACCGGGCTTTAAGAATGACATGGCTCCCAGCCGACTGGCCCTGCCCTGCTTCTCTGGGCCAACCCCTTGCTCTCCCACCTCCCTAAAGATACCAGATCAGTGGCACCTTCCAATGGCCTCTTCCTCCTTAGTCAGAGCTGCTGAGGGCGACGTCCAACAGTTAGAAAGACCGGGATTCACCCTGTGATCCCTGGGGAGCCTGGCCTCCACTCCACAGTGAATGACCTCCAACTCCCCAACCACTGGGCCTTACAGACCACCCATCCTATGTCTGTCCCACTGGCTGGGATGCTGCCTCCTTGGGGTCTCAGGTCCCCCAGTGCCCCCCTTTTCCTCGGTCTTCACCCTCTCAGCCCTCTGTGTCTTCCTATGACAAACCAACCCCTCCTCCACTCTGGCCCTGCCGCGCTTTCCCTTCAAAGCCAAATTTCTTGAAATGATGGCTTCGCATCCTCACCTTCTCATTCACACCGTCGGGTTTCTACTTCTGCGTCACATCTTCCTAAGGTCACCAATGCCCTCCTAAAGGCCAACAGGAGGGTCAGGTCGGAATCCTCATCTCTGACCTCCCTGTAGCCTCTGATATGGGAACGGGGGGGGGGGGGGGTGCTGCTCTCTGTTGGTGCTTCCCCTGACTCTTCTGTAGGCCTCCCACCGCCCTCTGGTGCTGTCAAAGCCTCAGCTCCCCTGGATTCCGCCCCCCTCCAGCTCCTTCTGTCCTCATTCTTTGCATCTGCTGTGGGAAGGTCACCCTCACCTGTGGACCCTGCGTGGCTTGGCCCATCCCAGCCCACTAGCCCAGCCCAAGGTTATGCTGTAGCAACCTCTCCCAAGAACCTCCCCCCACAGTGACAGGTTGTCTGCCTCTACTCCTTCTTGTGGTCAACAGCAAGAGTAGCCTCTGAAGCCCAGATCTGGTAAGGACGCTCTTTTACCTCCAACCCCTTTCTTGACCAATTCACGATCTAGACCTGCAGTGTCTCCTGACTTGCTCTTCCCAAATGCATATGACACCTATTCAGCAGACAGAGATAACTGGACAGCTGCCATAGACACAGCGGCTTTCCAGACAGGAGGGTCACACTACTATATCCATCTTTCTCGAAACTGGATGCCTGGCAGAAGCTGAGGTTCCTACACTGGTGCAGTTCTAACACTCACAGACCCCTGCCTGGGTCTATGGCAATAATCACCTAATGCCTCATCTGGGAATGTGTGGGACTTAGTAATAAACAGGAGGGGTTACTTTTTTTTTTTTAAGATTTGTTTATTTATTTGAGAGCGAGCGAGAGCGCGTGTTTGCACAAGCAGGGGGAGCAGCAGGCAGAGGGAGAAGCAGGCTCCCCACTGAGCAGGGAGCCTGATGTGGGGCTCAATCCCAGGACCCTGGGATCATGACCTGAGCCAAGGGCAGCCGCTTAACTGACTGAGCCACCCAGGCCCCCCAGCAGGGGTTAACTTAAAGACAATCAGTCCTTGATGTTTTGAAGAAAAGAAAAAAAAGCATTATCCTGTTTCTTCCCTGAGATACAAACTGGTTTCCAGAACCATCTGCTAGGGATGTGGGCAACAGGAAAACTCTCTAGGGGAAGAGAAGAGCAGGGGTACAAAAGAACAAGAGCAAGTGCACTGTGGCTCTGACACAGGTCACTGAGGGCACCGCTGCACCCACACCTCCTCTCTCCAACCAGGCCCCCTGCATGTGCTTGCTCCCTGGAGTATTCCACTACCTTTTCCCGCCCTGTGCTCTGGGTGATGATGATGATGCCGGTACCAGAGAAGATATTGCAGCAAACCAGTCCCCTCTCCACAGTGTGACCAACCACGTCCACTTATCCTGGGCTGGCCCACCATGTCTGAGAAGTAGGAGGCCTGGACCACTGATTGCTCCCACTTCAGCTCCCCTATGGAACCAGAAGGAAAGCTGCAAACACTCCTTCACCCCTATTTCAACCTCTCTACACAGTATCTCCTGGATCCTAACATCTAAGAGCCAGTTACTGTGTTGAGTCAGCATGTTCTCTTCCCCTTTCCTATTTCCAACCATCAGGACAAGTAAAACCACTCACTCAAGGGCCTCATGCGTATTGGGATTTCAGAGATGGGCCCCAAATGTATCTCCCCCTGCCACCTTCCGGCCCCGACCTTGAGCCCACCCTCATCAGTACCAACATGGAAAGAGACCTGGAGGACTGCAGCCCTGGGCCCTGCCCAAGTTACTCACAGGGAGGTTTAGCTTGACGGCATCCACAGGCTGCTGGAAAGGCCACGCAAACTGGTGTTTCCATAGTGTCTTGAGCACCACTTTGAGCAGATATTGCAGTTGGTTCGTCTGCCTCTTGGGCTTGTTGGGGTTGGAGGTCTCTGGGGGCGGGGGGTTGGTGCTGGCTGCGTTGGCTTGCTGGGGTTGGGCCTGGGCCTGCGTTGTAGACATTTGGGTAGTTTCTAGTCCATCCCCCATTACTGGCAGATTTCTCAATCTCGTCCCAGGGCCGCTCTCCGCAGACATGCTACTGATCCCATCACATTCTTCACTGGGCACTCTACGTGGGAAGAGAAAAGCCATCATCAGAAACCAGGCAGCAGATGGGTACCACTCAGAGAAACACGTGGCTGTGGGCTCCAAGGGCCGAGCTCCGCTGGTGCAAAGTGGTCAGGCTGACCAGAGAGCCACCCCATGCACTGACTAAAAGGGCCCTAGTGTCTGCTCTCCTCAAAGATGTATCCTACAACAGGGAAGAGGGATCAAGCACCAACGGCGAGGGGCATGAAGGACACAGGGCTCAGAGAAGAGCTGACCAGGAGCAGGCAAGGGCTGTGGACATGACTGAATCCACGCAGAAAGGGGCAGAATAGGCAACAAACCAGATTTTCATGACATCTGAGAGTTTTTAAGGGACACTGCCTGTGTGGGAGAGAGGAGGATTTGCAAGCCCCCAAATATGTACTTTACATTAAAATTCTTTGCACCTGTGGCTCATGAAACATCGAGCCAAGTCAGTAATTGTGTTTGGTGATTGGGGACAGGAAGGGAGAGCGGCCCACGTAGTCCACTGCTGAGTGCTCAGGGTAAAGCCTCACATTCACTGAGAACACTTCCTGTGGTAACTGAAAATAATGTATGTTTGCTGATTCAAGAAATTCTGCAGAGTAATTGCTAATAACCTAAAAATGAATCCATACTCAACCTACCACCTTATTAACCTTTTCAAAGTTTTCAAATCTTATTAAGAGATAAAAAGGGCACCTCTTGTGACCTGCACAGGGGGTGCGAGACCCCCAGCTCAATGCCTGTATAAGCACCCCCTCCTGCGCACTCCCCTCACCTGAATGACCCCTGCTTTGGGCCATGCCAACAACACAAATCCTGCCACGAGCATCCTTGCAATAGCAACTCTGTGCACCTGGTCCAGTTATTCTAACAAAACCACAGATCCCGGGGACATGTTGTTACTGCCAAACTGCCCTCCAGAAACACACTAACCCACCCCTTACTTGCAATGCCGAGAGTTCCCACACACTATTAATGAGAAGAAACATCTGTTCAAACGTGTACTATTTGGCATTCTTTCTGTGTACCATGTTTCTGACACCTTTCTACTGGCAAGAAAAAGGAAGGATCACCTTTAAACCCAGTCCCCACAATAAGAAAGACTTTGTAATCTAGGAGCTGCCCGCATCTAATGAGCATCTCCAGTAATAAACCTAGGAGTTCAGTGGGGGTAAAAAAAACCTCTCTCACTGAGGAAGTCAGGCAAGGGCTGAGGAAAAAAGGACAGATTTTACAACCACACTCTGGTAGGCGGAGGGGATGAAAAAGGACAGGACAAGTTATCTGGCTCTGTCACAGCTTTCTGGAACACACCACATGCTAGGCACTCTGGCTGCTAAAGAATTCCTTTATAATTCAATCCAAGTGTAATTTTAAACCAAAGTCCCCACAAAGTCTTTTGTAAATGCAGTTCTGGCAAGTTACCAAATTTGAAAAGCACCAGGGGGAAAGCTTGCTGTATAAATGCAACTCAGTGCTGAGTCCGTCCAAGGGGGCTGTGGAGAGCTGCAACTCCTGGCTTGAGGCTGACCACCCCCACACATATGTCCTAGTTGCAGCGTGAGCCCAAGAACTGACGAAACTGACCTGGTCAAGGAGACAGCATTCCTTCCAGGGTACTCTGGCTGACTGCAGGCCTAGCTGTCAACTGGCTAGTGACCACGTGGAGAGGACACTGCTACAAGGAGAAAGCTGCTGCAGAGAGGAGACACAGGTGGGAACAACCCAAAGCCATCACAGAGTCTTACAGACTGTTCCATATTTGCTTTAAAAGGGGAAGACTGTTCTTTATCCTTTTTCACCGACCAAGTAAGAGATCTATGAGTGCCTTCTGCCTTTTCACAGATGGGATGACAATCACTCAAAACCCAAAACTGAATAATTCACTAATCATTTAGCACACAGGAGGGACGACACTGTGGAGAGAAACACTAGTGCTCCTATCCAAGGCACAGGAGGGCGGGTATGTTACAGCAGTGCAACTTAGAGGAGTCTAGATGTGGCCTTTAGCATCCAATGCTAAACTTAAGTATTTAATGAGGCCCAACTGTGTCCAAGACACCAGGTGAGTATTTATAGTCTGTGCCCTCTCAGGGTCCTCCTGAGACTCGAGAAGGGGAGGGAAGCTCCTATGGCAACCTCTAAGATGGGTGTGCTCAACTGGGAGAACACCAGCCCAGGAAGAACACTTAGAGGAAGGGAGAGTAGGGGGGCTTTGCAGGTGTGAAGCCATTTCTGGTACCTCTCACATGGTGCTGAAGATGGGGAAGGAGCACCAAGAGCTGAAACCAGTCATTTGGCATCAGAGCCTAAGGGGGGACTGGAGGTGGGGAACTGGGCAGCAGCCTGCAGAGCACCTCACAAGACAAGAGCAGTGCTCCAGGAGTTCAGGACCACAGAGGGGCATTTCCCCAAATCAACTTCATTTGAAGATGGGAACAGTGAGAATATCGTGCACTACAACAGTTTCCAAAGGCAGATGTAACTGGAGAGGCCTGCTCCAGGCTTTGGTGACATAAGAGACTTCCCCTCTCCCCTCAGGGGTACTTCTGGTACAAGTTTGGCCAGAACTAATGGCCATGTGGTCCTGGAAGGAAGTGCCTGGGGCATCAATCAAGGCAGGACAGCAGGGATGGAGGCACTACCGGTGGGAGGGAGGCACATGAGGGTTGCAAGGAGCAGCCCAGCTGGGAGCTAAGAAAGGACAGGGTGGGCCCCAGAGGCAAATGCACACCAATGGGAGCAGGAAGGAGGCCACATACAGATCCAGGGAGGGGAAGCACCCAAAGGGTGGGATAAGGTGTAGAACCATCAGAAAGAGCTTGCTCAGAGGAGAGAACAGAGGGAAGAGAGACCAAGGGGCCAGGCTGAATCACACATCATTGAGTAGGACATGGGGAGAAGAGGAAGCATCCCAGAAGCTGCATTCAGCCATGCATGGAAGCCTTCAAAAAGTGTGCCTTCACTGCTGAGGTGAGCAGCAAGACAGACAGACAGGGTTTCTCTAAGCTCTGAGCTTTAATCAATAAAGAGTGGGACCTCCATCTCAGAGAAGGTCTACAGCCACCTGAGAGCGACATGCCAGGGCTCAGGTGGGGCTGTGGGAGGGTTCACAGGGCAGCTTTAGGTGGATGGCATTTAATCACCTGCTGTGTGTTCCCCTGTTCTCATTTCACTCATTCCAGCGTTGACAAGGAAAGTCCCTGTCTGGTGCCAGCGTAAAAGGCTGTACACAGAGATGCACAGTATGATCATCCACGCAGAATTTAACAACGCTGTTCTGTTCTCATGATACTTAATTTTACTGATACCCATGTGTGGCTTTTTAGTTTCCTTTCAAAATAAAGGCACTATAAACAAAGCAGTAAACTGATTAAAAAAAAAAAAAAAAAAAAACACAACCCGAACACCTCTGGAGGGGAGCCAGCCAAGACGGCCTACAGGCTCCAGGTGGAGAAGCCAGTGGGTCAGGAGAGTCTGCAGGAAACGGGGGGGGGGGGGGAGGCTGTGCACAGGACTGTAGAGACTTTGGAGCACTCCCTCAAAAACCCTCCATAGCTAAGTGGATGGGAGTAATTATTTATTGGGCAACTACAAAAACTGGAGTGGGGCCAATGAGGGAGGAGAGGGAGACAGAGGGAAGAATGACATGGACAGTGTGCCGGCTGGCCAGGATCCTTTGGCACGGTGGCCATGCACCAGGCACAGAGAGATACAGGACATGCCGAGTGCTTGGATTACAAGTACCAACAGGGAGGCAGAATCACATAGAAGGAAATACGTCAGTGGGGTTTTTAAGGAGTCCTGGAGTCAGCTAGGAGAGGGTCTCCACGCAGCAGGGCCAAAATGTCCAAAGGAATAAAAGGGAACAAGTGTAAATGTGGCCCCATCATGAAGGGAGGCCAGATGCACTGAAGTGAGCCCGGGAGGGAGGGTGGCATTAAGTGAGGATAAAGAATGATGTGCAATTTGGTTTCCACTACTCGATTTCTCCTAGAAAGCAACTTGAGAATTACACAGCCAAGCACATGCCAGGTAAGCTGCAGCAGGCCAAGGGACAGGGGCAGTCCCATCCTGGACCCAGGGCAGCGGAGGAGCCCTGTCAGCCACAAGGACACAGAATGCCAGGGGGCCAAGTGCATCCACTGGGAGGAAGCAGTCCCATACGTTTTCCATTAAGCAATGACATTCTGGAAATCTCCAAGCAATGTGTCCCGGAGGCAAGATGAAGTCAAGGTAACAGACTTCTGGAACTTCTGGGCTGGGCTAGTCTTTTTTTTTCTTTCCAAATGGGCTCTCAGTGAGGCTAAGGGATAGAAGGCTCTGGACATAACCACTTTTCTTCACCTTCAAGCCAGGCCCAGATGGGCCCTTGAGCCAAGAAAGCTGCATTTTTCATTCACCAGATGAACAAAGCTTTTTCTACAGAAAGCCTGACCCTAAACTTTGCCTCATCTTTCAGGGGCGCCTCGGTGGCTCAGTCGTTAAGCGTCTGCCTTCGGCTCAGGTCATGATCTCAGGATCCTGGGATTGAGCCCCGCATTGGGCTCCCTGCTCGGCAGGAAGCCTGCTTCTCCCTCTCCCGCTCCCCCTGCTTGTGTTCCCTCTATCACTGTGTCTCTCTTTGTCAAATAAATAAATAAAATCTTTAAAACAAACAAGAAAACCCCACTACCTTCACCACAAAAACCAAAACACCCACAGCCCTCTCACATTTGATACACAGTAACATTTAAATCCTCAAAACGGGCATCTGAGTGGCTCAGTCATTAAGCGTCTGCCTTCGGCTCAGGTCATAATCCCAGGGTCCTGGGATCGAGCCCCACATCGGGCTCCCTGCTGGGCGGGAAGCCTGCTTCTCCCTCTCTCACTCCCCCCTGCTTGTGTTCCCTCTCTCGCTGTGTCTCTCTCTGTCAAATAAAATAAAATCTTAATAAATAAATAAATAAATAAATAAATCCTCAAAACAACTCTGGAATTGCTTCTGGTCTTACCCCATTTTAAAGATGAAGAAACTGAGGCACAGAAAAATAACTTAACCAGGAAGTAGAAAGATCAGGCCTAAACAGCCACAGTGGCCCAGAGTCTAACACAACTCCTGGGACGTTTCAGTTGGACTTGGAACCAAGGAAGTCCCCAGTTAGGAGATGAACATGCAACCCCAGAAGGGTCCAGTGCAAATGGTCAGGACAGGCAGGCCCATCTCAAGTAACATGAAAAACTAAGCACGTAAGACCCACACACTTTTATCGATCGAGGTCAATTTCATAAGGAAAGAAACTGCTAGAGTGCAAATGGAAGGCATGATACAGTTTAACAGATCAGATGGACCTGGGAGACACAAGCACCTGAAAGTTTCTTTGAGGAGGCTGTGAGGACAACCAATGACAGGTGACATCCATGGCCCCGATGTGAGGTATCACCATGAGGTGCCCGGGATGTCCTGTTCTGCACTCACTCAAGCTCCTCAAGAGTAACAACACCTTGAGAGGCCATGCCCAGACAACCTGCACCTTGCAGCTCAGCCCTCAAAGAACTGCAGGCAAGTAAAATCCTTATGAAACTTCCAGAAGACACTCACCTGCATGGCAGCAAAGAACACGAGGGAAACCAACCAGACTCTCTAATCTGTTGTGGGCCAAGAAAGAGAGGCACTGGCAAGCAGCTCTATGTGAGAGATAGGGTGACTTCTCTGACACACAGATCCAGCTAGGTTGCCACCTTAAATTCTTCTCACAGCGGTCATCCCCACGCTGCACTGCACTGCACTGCCCCCAGACCATAGCATCAACACTCTCAACACAGCGGCCACAGTGGGCCCCCTTCCCTGTGACCTTCAGGCCTTTCATTTGCTGCACCTGGTGCTTCCCTGATCGTCTACAGTGGCTCTGCCGGTTGGCCCCACATGCGCGAGCACACGCAAGCCCAAGGGCAGGGCCATCTTTATGTCATTCTTGTCCTCCTAATACAAAGCAAGTGCGGGGCGCCTGGGTGGCTCAGTCGTTAAGCGTCTGCCTTCAGCTCAAGTCATGATCCCAGGGTCCTGGGATCGAGCCCCGCATCGGGCTCCCTGATCCGCAGGAAGCCTGCTTCTCCCTCTCACACTCTCCTTGCTTGTGTTCCCTCTCTCGCTGCCTCTCTCTCTGTCAAATAAATAAATAAAATCTTAAAAAAAAAAAAAATACAAAGCAAGTGCTCAGTGAAAGATTCAGGTACAGAAGATGCCTTACACTGACCACAAAGGAACATCACCCTGGGGATTCTATTAATAGTAGATCAATCTTGAAGCTTTGGAAAAGGAAAGTAGCTCGCACTCTCACAAAGAAAAAACATGGTGACTGCCAGACTCTCACTTGCTCAGCCAATGCATCCCGTGTCAACTACATGCCAGGCCCAGGACTTCGCGGTCAACATGACATTCTTCCAGTGATTAAGCAATACTTGGGCAAGTACTGTAAGGAAAAGGGCTGGGCTGCTCTGGCCAAGGACAGGGAGGGTGTGCGCTCCTGTGGTGGGTGAGGCAGAGAGCGACAGAAAGGGACCAGGCTTGTAAAAGAAGGCAGGACCAATGCAGTAACACAGACACAGGTCTGGAGGCAGGGGAGATACCAAAGCATTTGAGGAGCTGGGGGGGGGGGGGGGGGCGGCAAAAGCACAGGGGGTCATGTGACCATACTCACATGACCTTTTGTCCTTCATGTGTCCTTGACTCAGAGTAGAGAATATAGTGGGAGGAGCAAAGGCGGGGTTGTGCTTGGATGGGGCATGAGGGACAGATTCCAGGGTCATTCAAAATACGTAGATAAAATAGAAGAATCCCATTCTTGCCTGATGGTTCATTTTCAACTACACTTACACCAGTGTAGTTTACAGATGCAAAAGACAGAGAACCCAAGAGGGGATGCACAGGGACAGGGTAAATCAATGGCTCAGCACCAAGGCTAAATGGGGGAGAGACAAGCTGAAAGCTCAGAAACTCATAAACCTACCTGCGCATGTTAAGAATGGAGGATTCCTATGATACGGTAGACACCATCTTCAAGCGAAGTTTTAAGTCTAAAGATACTAAAATGGTTTGTCTGTTTTCATACTGACCTGTGGCCAAGAGGCAGGAGCCACCATTCACTGTGTTGAGTTAGTTGAAGGACAAGGGACAGGAAGAGAATTCCACCTATTGTTTCCAACCCAAAGGCTGCATGATTCAACTGGGTGTCCTATTCCTGGATCTATTCCCAACAGATATCCTACAACAATTTCCCAATTTAAGGAAAAAGAAAAAGATGAAGAGAGATTAGACGGTTAGTGCCCTGGTCCCCAGATTGAGTGCCAAGGGTGTCATGGTACCTCAGAGGGGTACTATAGAATTATAGGTCCAAGGCAATCGATAATTTCAACATCAGATTGCATTATATGCCTTCTGACAATGTTACATCTTGCAAAGCTTGGCATTCGGCAAATGCCGTAACGAAAAGCAAATACCACAGGGGCGCCTGGGTGATGCAGTCGGTTAAGCGTCAGACTCTTGATTTAGGCTCAGGTCGTGATCTCAGGGTTGTGGGATCAAGCCCCACGTTGGGCTCTGCACTCAGCCCAGAGTCTGCTTAAGACTCTCTCTGCCCCTCCCCACCGCTCTTCCTCTAAAAGGAAATAAAATCTTTTTTAAAAAGCAAATACCACATAAAACCCAATATGGAACAGCAGGTATCGGACCTGACTCTAAGGTACTCTAAGTACCTAGGTACTTAGGTACTTAGTACCTAAGGTACTCTAAGGTACTACCATTAGGGAGTACTTGGGATTATGAAAGGGTGTAATATTTTCCCTTTCAATTTATGTGTTTTATGTCTTCAAAACAGCTGTACAGTTGTTGGGACATTAGTACTTCTTCACAATTGTTTGTATCTAAACTACCTGTTAGGTATTTCCTTTGGCCTGGGAACATCATGAAAAATAGAGATGCTGAGAATGCTATGAACCAGAAAGTCTGGGAACCTCTGAGTCAATGAACATAAAAATGCAAATTCTTTTCCTAAGTAGACCCCTGATTAAACATTCCTGCTTTCAGAGCTACTGTCTGCTAAAATCCCAACTCCTCTAAAAGATCTGAGAAAATTTTAAGGACAGACAGTATTTGGCAAACAACACAACTATAACGTTTTTCAAATTAACAGAAAGCAAGTTTTGTTTCCTGGAGATTAGGAGGCAAGACAGAGAGAAACAGACATGGGTAGGCTTGGATCTGGGACTTTGAGGACAACCAAGAGAAGAGAAAGGCCATAAAGAAGTGCCCAGAAATAAGCTGATTTCTGGATATCTGGCCCTAGTTCTGACCATCGCAAGAGGCTGAGTAAACCTAGTGGGTTGTGGCCAAGCAGACTGTGTACTAGTAGCTCCAACTGAAGTCCTGGACGGGCCCCCACCTCCACTTTGTCATGTTCACCCTCATGTGACACAACAGCAAGACACCAGGGAAAACAGGATCAGTGCAGGTTAACTGAAGGCCTTATGACTTCTCCAATGAAATACTGTGACCAACTCTGCGCAAGCCATCAACCCACACTCACCTGCGCCAGGGCCTAGGCAAGCTCGTCAGTACGTACCTGCCACATCCTGGGCCAGTGCTCTCTTGGGCACTTGAGCCATACCTGCTTAGCTAATTCTCACAGCAACCCTACAAGGCAACTGGCAATATCATCTCCATCCCTGTGGTAACACAGGAGAGTGGATGGTGGCCTGGTCAGTCAGCTGGAGGTCACCAGGGCTGCAGGTATCTCAAGTACTCTGCTCCACAGCTGCCTCTGCTCACTAAGCACAGAGGCAGAGGCCCAGTCAAGTAGCACTGCTGGGCCTGGTAGGACTGGTTTGCCCAAGGGCACCCTACTTCCACATTCTAGCATGTATTAATCAGCAGGCCTGCCCTACCCTCTCTGCAGAAGCAGCTGAATGCCATGTGACCCTCAAGCTGGGTCTCAAGTCAGATTTCCAGAAGTGGTGTTTCCAAAGAATTTCACCCCCAGAAACAAATCAGAGCCAAGATAACTCTCACAGCACCTGGCCATCTGTTTGTCTGTTTATAGTGTCTCGGCCCACATCCTAGGCAAAATCTGAAACATACTTCCCTGCTAATGCCATGGGGACAGATTTGTGGGGAACGGAGTCCAAGTTGTTATTTATGTTTCCCACACAGTAAGCGCCACCAAGAGCTGTGCCTTGAACCTGTTTCATGCCAAGCAAAATGCTAGCCAATGCCAGCTGACCCTGGCCCCTCATGAAATTACAAGTTCACAGTTACACACAACCTTCAAAGGAAGGCACCTCCCCACCACTGCCAGGTTCTCCTATAGAGAATCACTTGGGAGAAGTGCAAGATTCTACCCAGAGATAAAAAGAAGGGTTTGGAGGATCCTGACTTTGGTAAAAATTTGGCAATTTCTCAGTACCAATTTGCAGCAAATCTTATCCTGTCCTAGGAACCCCTTTCTTGAAATGGTTACGCTAGTTATGGAACACTAATATCAGAAGGTCCATTCCCTCCTGGTCCCAGAGCAGAAGCTATTACCATTCATGGCCACAGCCCATTTCACTGTGCATCTGTGTCAGTGGGAAAGCACAAACAGGATTACTTTTCCATCTGACCGGCTCAGGCAGCCGGTGAGAACAGCACTCGTGTCATCAGCCAGACCGCACGGTCTGGAGCCTGGCCAGTGGCTGTGCGCTGAGGCAGCTCTCAGAAGACTTAATCCTCCTTCGAGCGGCTTGTAAGAGCCCTGACTCCCGCCCCTCAGACCTGCCAAGCAGGGGCCCATTACCTCAGACTCGGCCCTGCAGCCTGCCTCAAGCCAGGGGACCCAAGGTGGAGATGAGCCACCTTCCTGCTAGGGGAGTACAGACACACTCAAATTCTCTGTTTCCCGGGGGGGGGGGGGGGGCCCGCACCAGGCCCCCATGGACCTCGAAGCCAGGAGGACCGGGAGCCAGGCCCAGCAGATCACAACACTGCCAATCAGAATTCCTGTCCTTTTGCTTTAGAAACCAATCAGCAGGCCCATTAAATTAGGGGTACTGAGAATTCTGCACCATCTTTTCCTACAAAAGCTGCCAGAAGCTGGAGGGATGACCAACTCAGGCACAGTAAAAAGTTCCATTGTTACATACGGTTTACATCATGGTGCTGATGGTTAGAAGTGGGTGGATGGACTTGTGAATTTGAAATGTTCCTGTGGGGGTGCCTGGGCGGCTCAGTTAGGCATCCATTTCTTGGTTTCGGCTCAGATCATGACCTCAGGGTCATGAGATCAAGCCCCACACTGGGCTCTGCACTGAGCATGAAGCCTGCTTAAGATTCTCTCTCTCCCTCTCCTTCTGCACCTAGCCCCCCCAATCAGTCAAATCTTTTTTAAAAAATAAAATGTTCCTGTGAGGGGCGCCTGGGTGGCTTAGTAGGTTAAGCATCTGCCTTGGGCCCGGGGCATGATCCCAGGGTCCTGGGATCCAGCCCCGCATCTGGCTCCTTGCTTCTCCCTCTCCCTCTGCGTGCCGCTCCCCCTGCTTGAGCTCTCTCTCTGTCAAACAAATGAAATCTTAAAAAAAAAAAAAAAAAAGTTCCTGTGATAGGCATGCAGTAAAAACAGAACTCTGATGTAGACAAGATCAAAATTGCTAGGCTAAAACATATTCCAGCAGGGGCAGGCTGACTTTTCCTATAAAGGGCCAGAGAGCAAGTACAGTCAGCTTTACAAGACATACAGTCTATTGCAATATTCCATTCCACTGCTGCTGTGCTGTGAAAGCAGCCTACTGACAATCCTTGACAAATGAGTGTGGCAGTGTGCCAATGAAACTCGGACTGACCCACAGTCTGTAGTTTTGCTCCAAATATTTCTAGGTTTTAAGTCAAGGGAAGGGAAACATATGTGACAAAATGTTCTGTTAGAGGGGCACCTGGGTGGCTCAGTTCATTAAGCATCTGCCTTTGGCTCAGGTCATGATCCCAGGGTCCTGGGATGGAGCCCCCCCATCAGGTTCCCTGCTCCACGGGGAGCCTGTTTCTCCTTCTCCCTCTGCCTGCTGCTCCCCTTGCTTGTTTTCTCTGTCTGTCGAATAAATAAAGATCTTAAAAAAAAAAAAAAAGCTATTACTCCACAACTTCTCTACCTGACTTCACTTTTACACCTTTCGTCCCCCCAGTTATTTGCTTTTCCAAAAGAGCTGATGTGCCGTATGTGGCACTGAGGTTAACCTACACTGTAATATGGAATACAAAAGGATTGTTAATTCACGTAGAAAAGTCCTGCTTTGAGAGATGAACTCTGAGATGGCCACAAAGCCATGCAGACTGCAAAGCTGAAGTAGAGAGTGAGGCTGGGTACTTCTTCCTTCACTTAGATGAGGGTTTTCCAGTAGGAAGGACACACAGACACTGGGAAAACAGAAGAATCTGCAAGGCACCAACAGTGGGAGTCAATGTTCACTTCTCACAGGACAGTGAAACTACTGAAGTGAGGGAAAAGTCCAAGAGTGAGAAACTAGAATTAGTCCCAACTAGGCTGATAATACACAGTCTTGGGCTGCCCTGGTGTAGACCAGAAAGCTTCTGAGGATGACATCACACGGTATCCTCTGGAACCCTCTCATTTCCAACAAAAGGACAAAAATCAAGTTCATGATTCTCATGAACAAAACTTAAAACTATTAAAAAAAAAAAAGACAATTAACTATGGTGTTTCCAGCACATCAAACGCCAGAGAAACAGGGTAGTGTCGACCTCCAAGCAAGTGACCAAGGTCAAGCTCTTTGGGAATTTGGGAGGCCAAGAAGAAGGAGGTGAGTGAAGTGCAGGTGGTGAACAACCTGCACAGCCAGTGGCTAGCACCACACAGGGGAGAGGTGGTCCACTGCCTGTGGCTGAAATGTTCCAGAACATGCCAGCTCAGCACACAGTTAGGTCTGCTGTATGTACGTGGAAAACATTCAACACGTTAACAGACCCATGAGTGGGAAAGGCAACATTCCAATCAACCTTCCTACAATTTCATATCCTGGGAAGCAGAGGTAAGAGGGTGGGGTGGGATAGATTTTCCAAGAGCACATCCTGCCTCTAACCTTCTCTTCAAATCAGTAGCATGGTGGCTGAGAGCAAGACTCAGGTGTCCCTGGGACCCACCTATGCTCACTGGGACAAAAGGGGATCAGGAACAGGGCCAGCAAAAGTGTTTCCAGAGATGCCATGACCACTGAGAGCCCTCACAGAGCGGAAAGGCCAAACCAGGCCTTCAATGGCCAAGAGGACACACAGAGACATAAGACGTTCCGGGAGCCAGAAACTGAATCTCTGAAGGACAAGGGCACATGCAGACTCTGGGTTTAGAGCTGCAGGAGCTTAGTTACGTTGATGAAGAGCTGATGCCTAGTGAGTAACCTTTACCTCAGCAGTATTACCCTCTGACACTCACTGTGAAGCTGAATTTTTAAAAAATAACAATAATCTGGGGCGTCTGGGTGGCTCAGTCGTTAAGCGTCTGCCTTCGGCTCAGGTCATGATCCCAGGTTCCTGGGATCGAGCCCCGCATCAGGCTCCCTGCTCGGCGGGAGGCCTGCTTCTCCCTCTCCCACTCCCCCTGCTTGTGTTCCCTCTCTCGCTGTGTCTCTCTGTCAAATAAATAAATAAAATCTTAAAAAAAAACAAACAAACAATAATCTGTGAAAAAGATTACATCTGTCCGTATCAGGCACTCTCAGGAAATGACTCTAAGAAAGATGACTTCTCTTCTCACCATGCCTCAGTTTTCATTAGGTACAGAACCCAAATAATATGGGTGAAGGTGGGAGAGAACATCACTTTTCCCAAAGGAACGAGAACACAGAAAGTGACAAAGTTAACATCAGAACTGGAAAGACCCCAAGTCCCCAGTTGCCAAAGCAGGAACTGAAAGACTGACCCAAGGCCTAAAGACTGAAATCAGTCATGAGAGCTGACGGCATCAAAACTAGAGATACTACCTGAAGAGTATATAACAAAGGCTGGTCCTCTGAGAGTCAAGCAGCACCAGGGAAACAGGCCAAGGCTCCACACAGCCTTGACTCCCTGTCAGGCACCTCTTCTATCCGGTAAAGTATAAGTTTACCACTCCTTTGTCTGTTGGGAGGCTTCAGCCCTCAAGCAAACATTCAGTGTCTACTTCTGCCCTGACAACCTGTGTTAGTTTGAGATGGATTTATAAAATCTTTTTTTTTTAAGATTTTATTTATTTATTTGACAGAGAGCGACACAGCGAGAGAGGGAATACAAGCAGGGGGAGTGGGAGAGGGAGAAGCAGGCCTCCCACCGAGCAGGGAGTCCGATGCGGGGCCCGATCCCAGGACTCTGGGACCATGACCCGAGCCAAAGGCAGACGCCCAACGACTGAGCCACCCAGGTGCCCCAGTTTGAGATGGATTTAAATAAACCAACCTCCTCTTGACCTCAGTAACTTTCAGAGTGCAAAGGAGCTGAGCAGGGACAAAACTCACATCATTTCAGAAGAGAACAGCTAAAGAAGCAAAAGAACTTGAAGGGATCTGTTGTTCTGTGAGAATTAGTGCTCTTATTGCCATTAATTCCACCTAACTTCCCCTGAAGTAAATGACCCAGAGAGGTTAAGTGCCCCAACTCGGACACTGACAGGAGGGGGGATGCAGATACCACAGAGAAAAGGGACACATGACACAAAGCATATCTGATCTCCTTGCAGGACCCACCTGCCGTCCCCCTCCTCCTGTCTCCAGCCCGCCGCTCACCTCCGGGCAGCATGGGCCTTGACGGCAGACAGTGATCCCTGCCCCAGGAGAGCCTCGGCTGCAGCCAAGCCAGCATCTCAGACTCAGATTCTGTCGCACAGAATCCCAGATTCTGGCAGACACAGTCAGCTTGTCCTTAGTGTCCACTTAGGGATAAGAGCCGCTCGCCCATCAGGAGCTTTCAACTCACCAAAAACCAAAACACCTGCCCCCTGTACAATCGCCCAATGAACTTGCAGCATTCCCCACAACTCCTCACTACCTTTGTATTAAAACTGAAAAATATTGGGCGCCTGGGTGGCTCAGATGGTTAAGCATCTGCCTTCGGCTCAGGTCATAATCTCAGGTCATGATCTCAGGGTCCTGGGATCGAGTCCCGCATTGGGTTCCCTGCTCAGTGCAGAGCCTGCTTCTCCCTCTCCCTCTGCCACTCCCTCTGCTTGTGCTCTTCTAGCTCTTGGTCAAATAAATAAATAAAATCTTTAAAAAAAAAAAAAACTGAAAAATATTTAAGGAAGTGGAACTAACATTTGTCACGTATGAAGCTTCAAACTAGGGTCTAGCATACATAATGACTGAATAAACAAAATTAACAATAAATAAAAATGTGCACACATGCATGTTCCTCAGTGAAAATGGCCCCGCACTGGGTTTAGTTAAGTGGTTTTTGAGCTGTGCACAGGGAAAGCTGGAGACCCACATACTGGGCAGCTTATGGCCCAAGCCCCTCCCAGCTCTCCATCCTGGGCCTGTGTCACCTGGGAATAGAGCTGAGCTAAGCTAGTGCCCCCTCTATCCACTTTGGGGTCCCAATGCCCTTCTACACTTCTGCTGAGGACCTGGGGCAAAGAGCCAGACTGAGGAGGAACAGAGGGGTCTTCCCCACGTAGCCAGGAGCACAGACCAGACCTCATGTTCCTCCCACCCCACCCCCCAGCAAACCCTGCACAGGTGAGAGATGTAGCAGAGCCCCTTCCACTAAGACTAATACTAAGAAGAGGAGCACAGGTGTGCCTAGGGCTCATATACTCACAGGCCTGAGGCCTTGTTAAGACAGAAGGACAGAAGGACTGAGCAAGTGGAAGAGACTCCAGTGAGAATTCACCGAAAGCCAAGAGGGCCTAAAATCTTCAGTAGCCCAGAAAGGGAAGTAAGCGGAGGACCTGGAGGAGGGCGGTAGTGGGAGGTGCTGCACAGAGAAAGCAGATATTGTATACTTGCACCATTATCTACATGTGTCTGACAGAAATATGGCCAACTCAATTCAAAATTTTCTAGTAGCCACATTAATATAAAAATGTGGAAGCTAACCATACATTTCATAGAATGTATAATAGTATTATTTCACTGAACCCAATATAACCCAAGTACCATCTCAACTTATAACCACTAAAAAAAGCTGGGAGGGGCTCCTGGGTGGTTCATTCTGTTAAGCATCTGCCTTCCTGGGGGTCCTGGGATTGGCTATGCCTGTGTTGGCTCCCTCCTCAGCGGGGAGCTGTCTTCTCCCTCTCCCTCCGCCCTTCCATCCTGCTTGTACTGTCCCTATCACATGCACTCTCAAATAAATAAAATCGTTAAAAAAAAAAAAAAAAAAGCTGGGACATTTTACATTTCTTTTCCTACTAAATGTCTGAGATCCAAGTGTGTACTCCATGCTTACAGCACACCTCAATGTAGGAACTGAATTTTTTCATAAAGTATTCCCCCAAAATATATACATTTTTAAAGATTTTATTTATCTGACAGTGAGAGATACAGTGAGAGAGGGAACACAAGCAGGGGGAGTGGGAGAGGGAGAAGCAGGCTTCCCAAGGAGCAGGGAGCCCAATGCGGGGCTTGATCCCAGGACCCTGGCATCATGACCTGAGCCGAAGGCAGACGCCCAACGACTGAACCACCCAGGCGCCCCCCCCAAAAAATATTTTATCTGCATTTAGATTCCATAGTTTACAGCTGAAAAAGTAGATTCACAAACCCAAAGTATTCCAAACATACTTAAAAGTTCTCCAATATTTAAGCAATAGTAAAATTTTAAAATTCAGTTCCTCAGTCACACAAGCCACATTTTGATGCTCAAGAGCCCTAAGACATTAGCGCTATCTTACCACATAAACATCTGGAAGAGGGGCGCCTGGGTGGCTCAGTTGGTTAAGCGACTGCCTTCGGCTCAGGTCGTGATCCTGGAGTCCCGGGATCGAGTCCCCCATCGGGCTCCCTGCTCGGCAGGGAGTCTGCTTCTCCCTCTCCCGCTCCCCCCTCTTGTGCTCTCTCACTCTCTCTCTCTCAAATAAATAAATAAAATCTTAAAAAAAAAAAAAAAATCTGGACGATTCCTCTTCTAGAAAGGAAGCCAGGGATGCATTTCAGGAACTTGGCTCCAGGGCTGCAAGGACCCACATCACTACACGTCCAGGGTTGGTTGGACCCTAGTCAGTTCCGGGCCTACCAATTTCATCACCCAAATATCCACATGTGCTTCAAATCAACTTGCTTTTGGGGCGCCTGGGTGGTTCAGTCAGTTGAGTGTGTGGCTTCTGATTTCAGCTCAGGTCATGATCTCAGGGTCGTGGGATCAGGCCCTGAGTCCGGCTCCACGCTCAGCGCAGTCTGCTTGTCCCTTTCCCTCTGCTCCTCCCCCCACTCTTCTGCACACGCACATGAGTGTGCTCTCTCTCAAATAAATAAAATCTGGGGCGCCTGGGTGGCTCAATCGGTTAAGTGTCTTGTCTGCCTTCGGCTCAGGTCATGATCTCGGGATCCTGGGATTGAGCCCCATGTTGGGCTCTCTGTTCAGCAGGCGAGTCTGCTTCCCCATCTCCCTCTCCCTCTGTGCTCTACCCCCCAAAAAAATAAATAAAATCTTAAAAAATAATAATACACAATATCTTTTTAAAAGTCAACTTGCTTTTTACAAACTTAAATGTATTTATTTAAAAGAAAACATTAAAAAAAACATTAATAGGGCGCCTGGGTGGCTCAGTCGTTAAGCGTCTGCCTTCAGCTCAGGTCATGATCCCAGGGTCCTGGGATCAAGCCCCACACTGGGTTCCCTGCTCAGCAGGGAGTCTGCCTCTCCCTCTCCCTGCCGCTCTGCCTACTTGTTGCTCTCTTTCTCTGTCAAATAAATAAAATCTTTTTTAAAAAATCTTTTCGGGCGCCTGGGTGGCTCAGTTGGTTAAGCGACTGCCTTCGGCTCAGGTCATGATCCTGGAGTCCCAGGATCGAGTCCCACATCGGGCTCCCTGCTCGGCAGGGAGTCTGCTTCTCCCTCTGACCCTCCCCCTCTCATGCTCTCTCTCTCTCATTCTCTCTCTCAAATAAATAAATAAAATCTTAAAAAAAAAAAATCTTTTCATTATGGTAAAACAGCCTTTTCATAAAATTTACCATTTTATCCATTTTTAAATGTACAGCTCAGTGGCACTAAGTACATTCACACTGGTGTGCAACCATCACTACCATCCATCTCCAGAACTTTTTTATCTTGCAAAACCAAAACTGTTACATTAAACACTAACTCTCCATTCCCTCCTTTCACCTGGCACCCACCATTTTACTGTGTCTCCATGAATCAGACTACTCTAAGTACCTCATGTGAGTGGAATCATTCAGTCTGTCCTTTTTTGACTGACTTCTTTCACTTTGCGAAATGTCCTCAAAGCTCATCCATGTTGTAACCTGTGTGGGAATTTCCTTCCTTTTTAAGGTTGAATAAATATTCCTTTGTATGGCTAGGCCACATTTGTTTTATCTATTCATCCATCCATGAACAGTTGGGTGGCTTCTACCTTTTTGGCCATTTTGACTGATGCTGCTACGAACATGGACATATAGTCCCTGCTTTCCAAGAAAATGCCCTTATTCTTAAAGGGATGTTTGCCAAAGTACGTGAGGTAAAATCACATCTGCAATTTACTTTCAAAAGATTTACCAAAACAAACAAAAAACATGTGCACTGATAAACATATGAAATTAAAAGAAAAAAGTCACTAACTTAAAAACCAGCACCAGCTGCTATGAAGAGAAAGCCAGTGTAAAAATAAGTACAATGACAATAACATCACTGGAGTGGCTGCTGGCCCGAGTCTGAGCTGCGCTCAAAATGCACCAAGGGAGATTAGCACGTGGTGAGACCTTTTCCTCAGCGTGAGCAGGACTGCAAGGAACTGAAGGGCAAAGTGTGCCCTCCTCCCACGGGGAATGCCAGTCCCTGGTCTAGCTAGTCACCTAACTTAGGCATCCCACAATTTGGGAACATGATGGGGGGGGGGGGGATGTGGAGAGCAAGTTTAACATGGAGGCTATTTGTTGTAGGAGCAAAACAAGACCAAAAAAAGAGCAGAGGATGGGGTCAGACTCAGAGACAATTAAAGAGGCTGAATCCCAATTGTTGAGGTCAAGGGAGAATCCAGGATTAACCTCAACTGCCAAACCATCACAAGACAAATTGTCTCTGGTAAAAAGCTGTTTGCCAGGGAATAGGAGCACAGCAGAGTAGCAGCTGAGTAACAGGGCTGAGTGAGACCACTCCGGAAATTTTGTGTCCAGAGAGTACCCAGAAGAATGTCAACTGAAGTCCCTGCTGGGGAGGGAGGGAGAAGGGGGAACTCTGCAGCCTCTTGGATGGGGACACTGCAAGGCAAGTTAGAGACAAGGCGTGGGTCATGTGGTCTCAGGCACCACCGCTGCTCCTGAGATTTTCAATCAGGCTGCAGGCAACTTAACCAGAGGACTGGGAGAAATGTGTTTGTCCTCTGAAAGTTGAATAGTGATATGGAAGGGGAGGAAGTGGAAACCATCCTAGAAAAAACAGATCCTAAAGGAGAGTTTTAGACCAAGGTAAACAAAAAAAAAAGGGAGAGGCGAGATGTGAAAGTAACGTCCAAAGGTTTTAGAGCCTGGGCAAAACGTGATCCTGGGCCCCCAGGCTCCTCATAACTAGGAGGGGACTGGCATGCAGGATCCAGCCATAAACTTAGCTCCTTCCCAGAAGCTGTTTTGTGAGACACAATGCAGAATTCAGCCTGGACTACTGACACTGCCCTTAGCACCCCCCCCCCCCCCAAAAAACTCAGGTGGCTCCTCTCGCTGGCGTAGAAGCAAAGAGAGACTCTGCATTTCCCTGTTCAGATTTGGCCGCTAAGCAGCTGATGCTACCCAGGACAGTGCCTGGCATCGGGCCAATGTGAGGAAGTCAACACATGAGGGCGGCCTCCAAGCTGGGTGGTGGGTCCTGTCCCCAGCAGATGGAGGAGGGCAGAGCTCTGAGTCCACCCTCAGTGAATGGCATGAATGAGCTCTTTCATTGGCGAAGGAGAACACGCAACAGTACCATCTGCTGGGGGGAGAGAAAGGTCAGAGGAACAGGCACCAGAGTCCTCAGCCCTCCACACTCTGGCAAAAACAACTGCCCAGGTCCCTATCATTCAAGGTGGCTGGAACAGACAAGGCCTAAACATGAGAAGCTAAACAGAAGCTACAGTCTCTCTGTCCTCGACAACTGGGGGAAACCAAAGTGCAGAACCAAACCAGAATTTCTCCCTTTCTTCTACCTCTGGCTGCCCTTGTTCAGCTCCCCCACATCCCTACCCAGCCCCCCCGCCCCCGGCTTCCAGGTTCAGACACAACTGCCTGGAGCCAGTGAGGATTGAGATGCTTCATCCCAAAGGTCTCTAAACCACTCCAGTGGAAACCTTAGGCTTCTTACTGAGTTAAAATCAGAAAATAGGTGGGTATCATTTCCCCAACCCCAAACCACTATCAGGAGAGCTCAATCTGATGAAACCAAGAGCTTGGAAGCAAAGAAAGGTGTGGCTCACAAGCAATGGGAGCTAAGTGTGCTCGTTGGGGCACTGGACCACCCCACTCCCAACAGGAGGTCACCCACTACTAGCTCCTTGCCCTCCCAGCAGACAGGAAGGTACAGGGCACTACCTCCCAGGGGGCCACTGGCACCTCAGCAAGGGGCTCAAGTCAGGGAAGAATTCCTGAGGAAGTGATCTTTCTCAGGTCCACAGCAGAGGAGTTCACTTTTTTGTTTTATTTTGTCTCTAGGAGAGATCTGGTTTAAAGGCAGGGGAGACAAGTAAAAACAAAACAAAACAAAACAAAAAACACCTGACCTGCAGGCTCAGGTTGGGGGAGGGTGTCACATACTTGAACACAAGGCATGTGAACAAGGTGCTTTTGAAACCTTGAGAGTAGAGCTCCTTTAACACTTTTTTTTTTTAAGATTTTATTTATTTATTTGACAGAGAGATAGCACAAGTAGGCAGAGAGGCAGGCAGAGGGAGAGGGAGAAGCAGGCTCTCCGCTGAGCAAGGAGCCGGATGTGGGGCTTGATCCCAGGACCCTGGGATCATGACCTGAGCCGAAGGCAGCCATTTAACCGACTGAACCACCCAGGCGCCCGAGCTCCTTAAGACTTTACTGAGGACCCATTTGGGATTAAAAATAAGCTCCCATCAATCCCCTCCCAACCCTACAAAACCTAATGACATTTAAAACAGAGACTAAGTTGAGTGACATGCAGATTATTACAAGTGTATTCAAATGGAGTTAATGTTAAAAATTTAGTACTGGACCACTTCAATTCTCTTCAAAATGCAGCACTGACTTATAATGGAATTTTCTATGTGCCTTCACTAATCCTGTTACCATGTTAGAGCACAAAAATAGAATTTGTTCCCTTGAAGTTCACCAGTTGCTATAGAAATGGCATCAAAATGCATTATACTTTTGGGTGAAGAAATGCACCATGGGTGCTGAAGAAAAATCCCCATCAAATCCAGTTCAAACTCAAATCCCTTTAATAATAAATGGGTGCAAGTACCTCAAGTATACCTAGACCACCACCCAAGCGGATGTGCTGCAGGCCTGGCAGAGAAAGGAATTTCACTCATTCACACAACACAAACATAAAACATCAGCCCTAGGGAAGATCCTGGAGGCAAACACAACTGACCTGGCCAGGCTGCCCTCCCACTGAGACGCACCGTAACTCTGCCCCCACCCTAGCACACCCCAGAGGTGATCAAGCTCAAAGCGCGCGCACGCACGCACACACACGCCTCCTTCCAGCTGCAGGTCCACAGCTGTCACGTTTCTGATTTGTTCCATTTTCATACTGACCCATATTTATGAAAATGTAAGCTCCACTCCCCCTCAATAGACACAAGGTCCCTCGTGGATCAGGTTCACTATCTCTAGATTTGATTTCAACCCAAGGTATGATCTGAGAGGTTTTAAAAAGTGTTCTTTATAAATGAAAAAGAAAAAAAGTCTTACTGCATTACAGAAGTAACAGTCCCACAGCAAGACCTAGATGGAAAGAGGTAGGCGTAAAGGCACTTTGGACCCTGCAAAACCCCAAATCAAGCGGTTCTGGTAAGGGCTCCTTCTGTTAGCTTTGCTCCTGTAATCTGAATATTTTTCCTCCTCTCATAAACAGTACCTACTTGGCCTGCTCTGCTTCTGACTTTTGCTGCCCCCCTTTGCTGATACATGCTAATATGTATCTGTTTATGTGCTAGTATGTATGTTTTGGCACGGGTCTATAAGGAGATGAGTGTTGAGGTGAACAGGCTGAAAACCAACTCCTGGCTGGCCAAGAAACAGGACCCTAGGAATGAGTGGGTATACCCCATCATTTGTTGGTTTAGGTAAAAACTGTGGATTTCGGATTCAGCCATTCAACAAACTATGTATCTTGCAACACTGAACGCTCTTGGGATTCAGCAAAGACACCTGCAGTCATGGGTTCACATTTCAGCCCACAGGTGGGGGGATGGGGACAATCAAGAATGAAAATGACAACTAAAATTATGTGGTATACTACAGAAAAAGAAGAGCAGGGGGCACATGAGATTGGGGCTTTTTAAAAAATTTTAAGTTTTTAAAGGAATCTCTTGGGACTTTCACAAGCGAGGTTCTGTGGTTTCTGATCTCATTTCCTCCGTATTATGCATTAAATGGGATACCAGTCCACCCAGAAAACAAACTTTAAAAAAAAAAAACTACTTATTTTATTTATTTTTAAAGATTTTATTTATTTATTAGAGAGAGCGCGAGTGACCATGAGCAGAGGGAAGGGCAGAGGAAGGAGAAGGGAGCTGAGCAAGGAGTGGGGACATGGGCCTTGATCCCAGGATCCCAGGACCATGACCTGAGCTGAAGGCAGACACTTAACCGACTGAGCCACCCAGGTGCCCCGAAAACAAACTTTCTCCACGGAAACCTCTTTCATGTGTAAAACACTCTAAAGCCGGTTCCCCAGATACATGTATCTGCTATATACACAGGGGCCTGTAGCTTACTTAAAATTGCAGCTTCCATTCAGTGATACCATCTTTACACTATCATCTTTAAAGACAACGAAAAAGGACAGAATTTATTTACCTTTGATAATTTACATACAAAACAACACAGCTCATTAAGCCAGTTCTGTATCACAACTTTACTTTTAGCCTAGACATTGATTATAACCAGTATAGACACATTTTGTTGCACAGTCAAGTGTCAGTCAGGTGGTCCTTAGATTTTACACCTCAGGCAGGTTACAGTGACAGCAAACCCTAAGTTTACATTGTTACAGTTGGAAAGATGCTAATTCCTTTCACTACACCGGTTATTTTACTGGTAGTTACTAAATGATTCCCTAAATAAATAAATGCCACAATTGTAAGCTGAATGACAGCTCTTCAGCTGACCAAGTCCTGATTTTTCATTTCATAAATATGCTCCACCTTTAACTTAGGAAAGCAGGCCAAAAAAGGGTCCCCTAGTTGTTGTTGTTATTATTTTTTAAGATTTTGTGAGAGAGAGAGCGCAAGCGCACAAGCAGGGGGAACGGCAGGCAGAGGAAAAGGGAGAAGCAGGCTTCCCACTGAGCAAGGAGCCTGACTTGGAAATCATCCTGGGATCATGGCCTGAGCCGAAGGCAGACGCTTAACTGACTGAGCCACCAAGGCACCCCAAGAGTCTCCTAATTATGACAACAAGCCACTTAATGACCTGGTGGTCTCTCTATCCCAGAATCCTCAGAGGTTTCACAGTTCCTATGTGTTGAAGGCAAAAGAGCTTCACATCACAACTATCTGGGGAGATGCCTTCACGACCCCCACCCTTCACTGCAGACTCTGGTGACTTCTCTATACCCCAAGGGTCTCTCTCTGCTGCTGGAACCCTGACCCCAGAAGCCCTTGGCATTATTTGGATTACACAATGGACTATGTGGAAAGCTGTTTGCCTAATAAGGCACCGTGAGCACATGAGAAAACAGATGTTTTCTCAAAAGCCCAGACACCCCAAACTGAAAGCATCCTAAGTCCCAGGTTTCACAATTTCAGGCCCAAGCAGATTCCAGCAAAGGAAGGAGAGGTGCTCTCTTCTCAGCACTGGGAAGGCAGGAGAAGGAGCACCTCCTCTTGATGTTCAGTGCCCTTGGAAAGGCTGGCTCATGTCAGACCACTATGCCCAGTGCACACACAGGCATCCTTTCAACAGCCATCTACAAGTGATGCCAAGAGCTTAAGGGGGCCAATGGAAGCACCACTCAAAACTGACTTTGCGACAGAAAAACCAATGAATAACAAACTCCTCTTTAACTCAAAACAAAATTAGCTGAACTCTGGATACCAATGTAAAAACTGAAGCTAAAAAATAAACCTGATCATGTCTTCTGCCCATTTCTTGACTGGATCATTTGTTCTTTGGGTGTTGAGTTTGATAAGTTCTTTATAGATTTTGGATACTAGCCCTTTATCTGAAATGTCATTTGCCAGTATCTTTTCCCATTCTGTCCGTTGTCTTTTGGTTTTGTGGACTGCTTCTTTTGCTATGCAAAAGCTTTTTATCTTGAAGTACCACCAACAGTTCATTTTTGCCCTTGCTTCCCTTGCCTTTGGCCATGTTTCTAGGAAGAACTTGCTGCGGCTGAGGTCAAAGAAGACATCCAAATGGCCAACAGACACATGAAAAAGTGCTCAACATCACTCAGCATCAGGGAAATCCAAATCAAAACCTCAATGAGATACCACCTCACACCAGCCAGAATGGCTAAAATTAACAAGTCAGGAAACGACAGATGTTGGCGGGGAGGCAGAGAAAGGGGAACCCTCCTACACTGTTGGTGGGAATGCAAGCTGGTGCAGCCACTCTGGAAAACAGTATGGAGGTTCCTCAAAAAGTTGAAAATAGAGCTACCATATGACCCAGCAATTACACTACTGGGTATTTACCCAAGATACAAATGTAGTGATCCGAAGGGACACGTGCACCCCGATGTTTATAACAGCAATGTCCACAATAGCCAAACTATGGAAAGAGCCAAGATGTCCATCAACAGATGAATGAATAAAGAAGATGTGGTATAATACATACAATGGAATATTATGCAGCCATCAAAAGGAATGAGATCTTGCCATTTGCAAAGACGTGGATGGAACTGGAGGGTATTATGCTAAGCGAAATAAGTCAATCTGAGAAAGACATGTATCATATGGTCTCACTGGTATGAGGAATTCTTAATCTCAGGAAACAAACTGAGGGTTGCTGGAGTGGTGGGGGGTGGGAGGGATGGGGTGGCTGGTGATAGACATTGGGGAGGATATGTGCTATGGTGAGTGCTCTGAATTGTGTAAGATTGTTGAATCACAGACCTGTACCTCTGAAACAAATAAAACATTATATGTTATTAAAAAAGAGAAGATAGTAGGAAGGGAAAAATGAAGGGGGGGGAATCGGAGGGGGAGATGAACCATGAGACTCTGGACTCTGAGAAACAAACTGAGGGTTCTAGAGGGGAGGGGGGTGGGAGCATGTGTTAGCCTGGTGATGGGTATTAAAGAGGGCACGTTCTGCATGGAGCACTGGGTGTTATATGCAAACAATGAATCATGGGACACTACAGCAAAAACCAATGATGTAATGTATGGTGATTAACATAATAATAATAAAAAAATAAACCTGAAACTCATCAGTTTAGCTCTACCAGAATGGTTGATGAGAGGGGTTCCTGGACACTTGAAGTCCTAGGAGAGTGGCACTGGGTAGGGCCACCACAAAGCCTCATACCACTGGGAAGGCAGGCTTATCTCTGTTCCCAGAACACCAGATGAGAGGCAGCCCGCTGAAAGGGGAGGGAGCAGTTGAAGGCACAGGAGAAGGAAGCACCAGCGGCAATGTGATAGCAGGCAAGGAGACAACTATGCTGTTTTACCAAAAGAAAAACAGTGAACAACTTAACTGCCACGGCAGAGGGCAACAGCCTTAGGCAACCTGTGCAGGCGCCACTCATTATTCTGTGCTGAATAAGATCAAAACTCAGTGAGGGGGGGCCCCAGCTATCTACCTGGAAGAGGCAAGACCCACTCATTTAAAAAAATTGTGTGTGCTGGGGCGCTTGAGGCAGATGCTCAGTCGTTAAGCATTTGCCTTTGGCTCAGGTCAAGATCCCAGGATCCTGGGATCGAGCCCTGCATCGGGCTCCCTGCTCGGCGGGAAGCCTGCTTCTCCCTCTCCCGCTCCCCCTGCTTGTGTCCCCTCTCTCGCTGTGTCTCTGTCAAATAAATAAATAAAATCTTGATTAAAAAAAAAAAATTGTGTGTGTGTGGTTAAATATACACAACATAAAATTTACCGTTTTAACTGTTTTTAAGTGTACAGCTCAGTGGCATTAAGTATATTCATACTGTTGTGCAACCATCAATACTACCCTCCAGAACTTTTTCATCATCCCAAACCAAAACTCTGCCTTAAATAACTCCCACTCCTCCTCCCCCACCCCTGGCACCCACTATTCCATTTTCTGTCTCTAGGAATTTGACTATTTTATAAGGTATCCCAAATAAGTGGGATCATACAGTATTTGTCCTTTTGTATCTGGTTTATTTCACTTGGCATGATGTCTTCAAGGTTCATCCATGTTGTGGCATGTGCCAGAATTTCCTTCCTTTTTCAAGTAACTAATAGTCCATTACACAGCTATGCCATACTTTATCCATTCGTCTGTCAGGAGACGTTTGGGTTGCTTCTACCTTTTGGCTTCTGTGAAGAGTGCTGTTGTGAACATTGCTGAAGCCACACCCCTTTTTACCCCAGGGCAAAGATTCACTTCAGAAAGTTTTCCATCTCAAATGAACAGCAGAAATAGCTTCAGCACTTAAGTCAGGGCCCCACTTCCCAGATTTCAGCAGGCCCCAAATGTAGCCAAAACAGTCAACTGGGTCTTAATAAACCAGACCACCATTCCCTCAAGTCCCCAGACTAAGAAGATGGTGCTCAGCAGTGAAGATAGCAAAGAAAAAATCCAGGGGTGGAAATAAATAAGCCAAGCATTCCCAGAAGAGCCTGCAACTTGCCCAGTATTATGTCTCTCCTCATGACACTGTGCCCCTTCTGTATGCTCTACGTTCGGCACCTGACCACGGTGAAATCAGGTACAAACAGCAGTTTACATAAGTGTATAGCTGGCAGCATTCAGGAAACCTTAAAAAATATGGACTCCTGGGCCCCTTCCCACAGAGATGCCAATGAAAAGGATCCTGGGTGGGGGCCAAGTATTAGGATTTTCAAACACTCCCCAGGTGATTCTAATATCCAAGCCAAGATTGTGAACCACTGTACAATCAAGATCAAGAAATGGGGCACCATGCCAGGACATACCAGGAATCCGTGAGTTTTCACAAATGTGATTCGTGCCAATGTGCTCATAATCTGAAGCTAAACATTTCTGCGTTGAGTAAAAGATAAATGAAAACACCAAAATGGAATGTTCTCCTTCGCTTGTATTTCTGCAGCTGTAACTGGTACTGGTCTGGGCGTGCAATTCACAGTGGAGACACCCTGACCTCTATGTACACATCTAACAGAGAAGGCATCAGGCACTCCACTGTGATCTCCACCAGCTTAGATGGAAACACGCTCATGGAGAGATTTCCTGGGTCCATTCATTTCCTCTTCAGTCCAGAAGCCAAGGGGATGGAAAGAGGAATGGTGGGACAGGATTCTGCCACTAGCATTGAATAGGACTAAAAGTTGGCTATTAATTCCAGGGCTAATTTCTGGGTGTGGAAATTTCCCCTTTCCCACTGTTCTTGCAGAAAAATCTTCTTAACATACCATGGGCAACCAGCAACCTAGGACAGGCTCATGTTCCAAAGGTACATCAAGCCAAGTCCTGGGACTTTTCTCTGCTGGATTCCCAGGGAAGAATGTTGTAAATGATGGCTGGGTGCCAGGGTTAATCCAAAATGAACAGAATCGCTGATCTCCTCGGAGCCTGGAGCTCTAGGGCCTGGCTAACATCCAAGATTCCTAGGATGCAGAGAGCCAGTGTGGGGCAAGGCCTAGGGTTTGGGGCCCTGTGTGGTAAAGTAGCACAGCAGTCAAGGAGAGTGAACAGTGTGGGGCAAGCTATCCTAGGCCCCGGAGGCCATTCAGAGAACAAAGAATGAACATGTCTACCTTCAAAAAGGGAAGAGATAAAACTATTCTTTAGCTGTGATTGTTTCCGCAACTGCCTCAATATTCAACACCATAACACTACCTGTGCTGTGTAGATTCTCCAAGTCAGCCACCAATCACAGGGGCCATGAAGGGGGACACTGGTCCAAGCAACAAGCGATACAGTTGAAGCTCAACCTTGGTAGACCCTGTCCACCCCAGAGAACCAGCCTGCCAAAGGAAGCTGTGCCACATCTGAACTCAGACTGCAGCCTGGGGGTGGTCTGGTAGCTACGCAAAATGTGTCCCTGCCACCTCAAGGCACCTGGCACATGATAGGAGCCCAAGGATTCTAGTCAGGTTCCCCTTCTCTCTCACAGATATGCTCATTGTACCCTTTTTTTAAAAAGATTTTATTTACTGAGAGAGTGAGCGTGCACACATGCAGCGGGAGGGGAGGGAGGGGGAGAGTAGCAGAGGGAGAGGGACAAGCAGACCCCATGCTGAGTTCAGAGCCCAACACAGGGCTCGGATCTTGCAACGCTGAGATCATGACCTGAGCCAAAATCAAGAGTCGGACACTTAACTAACTGAGGCACCCAGGCACCCCCTGACACTCTTGATTTCTTACTTTGAACATACTAGACCTTCCCTGTCTGGAATACCATGTCCTCCACAGCACCGCAACCTGGCAAACGCCTCTCCTTCAAAAAGCCTTCCCTGAATCCCTACCCCTACCCACCCCCCCACACACACACCAAGTCCGCCTTACATGGTCTTCTCAAGGATTCCTGTGGCCAGATTTTGTCTCATCACAATCACAGGATCTACTCAATGCTGAGTTTGAAACAATGCTTTCCCCCTAAGATCTGGACCAAGGCAAGAGTGTCCTTTTTTACCACCCCTTTTCAACACTGTCCTGGAAGTCCTAATGAATTAAGAAAAGGAAATGAAAGAGATACAGACTAGAAAGGAAGGAATAAAACTTTTTATTTGCAAATGACAAAATTGTCTATGTAGAGAATCCCAAAGAATAAAAAACCGCCTGGAACTAAGCAGCAATTATAGCAAGGTTGCAAGATACAAAGCTGATATGCAAAAAGCTAACTTTCCTATATACCAGCAATGAAAAACTGGAATTTGAAATTGGAAGCAACCACAGCATCCATCAAACTATGATGGTGCCTGCTCCTTTTCTTCCAAGTTCATATTGCTATGAACAGCATCAAGTCAGCACCTAGCAGGTTGAAAGGTCCCAATAAATGTTTGAAGAAAGCCAGAAACCAACTACAAATGCCAGTTACACAAAACCTAAAGCCTAGGACAGAGACCCCCTAACCCCAAGAAGGCAGGATGCCTGCAGATGAGCCAATGTGTCTTTGGACAGCAGTAATGCAGAGTATGTCATGGCTGCTAAAAGTCAACAGGGAGCCCAGGGAATCAGCAGAGGAGTGAGGTGGCACCCAATGCACAGTCTACTGACCTCTCAACTGCACCGAGCTCTGGCTCCTGAAGCAGCACTCTGCTCAACCTCAGGCTTTAAATTTAAGATTTGAAAATCCAAGGGAATAAAGGAAGACAGACTAACTTACTCTCAAATCCTCTGAAAATCCATTTAACAAAGGAGGTGTACTGACAGAGGCTTCTCTAATCTAGAGAACAACTGATTGCTCTCCGATTCTCTAAAGACATGACCCCTTTTGCCTCCCTTTCACGGGGAGTGGTCTCTGATGGTGGTCGACACTTCCTCTTACCCTGGTGAAACATGTACTTCAGATCCAGCAAGACCTTGGTTCAGATCCTGTCCAGATGACCCTGGGCAGGCACCTCAGCCCAAGGCCCTTCTTCTTGTAGGATTTTTAAATATCTACCTTGTGTTTTTGCAAGGACTTAAAAAAAAAAAGCAGTTGGCACAGCTTCTAGCAAATGATTAAAAAAAAAGAAAAATCAGCTCCTTCCCTTCCCACATACAAATAGGTAATGTTAAGATTTAAAACAGTAACAGCCCTGGGTTACATTCTCACAATCTTGACAAAGGACACAGCATGGCAACCAGTATGGCATTTTTACAGGTCAGAAAGGCCAAGGAACCTGTCACCCTGTGACCAAGCCGCAGAGGCATGAGACCTTCCCAAGTTGTTCTTTAGGCAGTTTTTTGTTGTTTTTTGTTTTTTTGTTTTTGTTTTTTTTTATTTATTTGACAGAGAGAGACACAGTGAGAGAGGGAACACAAGCAGGGGGAGTGGGAGAGGGAGAAGCAGGCTCCCCACGGAGCAGGGAGCCCGATGCGGGGCTCGATCCCAGGACCCTGGGATCGTGACCTGAGCCGAAGGCAGACACTTAACGACTGAGCCACCCAGGTGCCCCGTTCTTTAGGCAGTTCTAAATGTACTGAGAGCATTACCCTTTTCTGTTGCTAAGCATATATTTGAATATATCACCCCCTCATCTTCATGCATGAACAACACAGAGAAGCATTTAGAGCCCCTCAACTATGCCTTCACAAAATTTGTAAATAGCCTTGTGGGGGGCTTCCTTTGCTTAAGTTTTTACTCATCAAAACCTGACACACTCCCACACCACCTTCCTTTGTTTTGTCTGCCGGACAAGTATAAGAAACTTTCTATTTGCATAGTCAGTAGATCTCTTTCAGAGCATGTTGACTTTTCATCTGCTTTTTGATCTCTGTCTTTGCACGTGGTTCAGGTCTAGGGGGAAATGACCCACCTGCTGACAAAGGAATACAGATGTGGGCTCCCACTAGGAGTGTCCTCATTTCCTCTGAGGCTTGCCCTCATCACAGGGGATGATGTAAGAGGCAGAAAGCAGCCGTTTCCGTTGGAAATCAAAGATGGAATGGTAACAGCAGAATAGAAGGGCCCAGCTCAAACCAAACACCCTGGACTCCCAAGGGACCAGCAGCAGGGAAAAAGGGGTGCTGTCTACATGTCTCCTTCCCCAATCAGGCCTTTCTGCAATCTCATCTTTAAGATGAAGGTGAAGCACAATAGCAAGTTCTGTTACAACCAGTGTTGCTAGTTGGGAGAATCACTACGAGCCACAACACGACAGGCGGCCAGACACCTGGTTACTCGGCAGCCAACAACTGTAGTGAAGGTTCCTTTCTGTCTGCCCTACACAGGCAGCAGAGCACAGGTACCCCAGGCAGGCCAACATACAACCCAGTTAATTTGAACTTCATTATTAAGCACTGGTTTATTGATGTGCTCTACAAAACACACAAACACAGGATACAGGCAGAAGTCCACAAACAAAATATCTACTGTAAGCACTGCTGAAGTATTTGGTTCATTTCCGCCTGAATCTTGGCTAACTCTGTAACAAGACCGTGGTTAACTCAAAGGGCTGTCAAAAACAAACAAACCTGCAAAATGCTTTCCTAGCGTTCTTAACGTAAAAGCCTCACTCCTCTCCCTACTCCCCACCCCTCACTCCCTGAAAAAGGAATGAAAGAGCACTTTTTTTAAGATTTTATTTATTTACTTGTCAGAGAGAGAGAGCACAAGCAGGTAGAGCAGCAGAAGAGGGAGAAGCAGGCTCCCTGCTCAGCGGGGCTTGATTCCCAGGACCCTAGGATGATGATCTGAGCCAAAGGCAGACGCTTTACCGACTGAGCCACCCAGGCGTCCCGAAAGTGCACTTGTATGCAGCTTCCCTAACAGTTGTGAACTAAACCTAAATTATAACAATCTACTTCCTACAACCAGAATATCAGCTTAACAGAAAGAACACCGCCAAATCAGTCATCCCTAGTTAAATACACAATCCAACTCCACCCAAGGTCTTAGCAAAGAAAATAGGTCCCACGCTGCTAAGAGATCCCTTAAGCAGTCCAGGTTAATGTCCTAGGACTCCAGCACTTGGGTAGCTGCTGGCACATCACTATGTCACCTTTATGGGCCGTGCCTTGAGCAGTGTAGCAACAGCCTTCTCTGCTGGCACAGAGCTGTTCCTTGTCACAGGGAACAAACACTTGCAGACACAGACATCTGGGGAGCAAATGTGCTCAGCTACCACAGCTACCTGCATGAATACCCGAGGCTCTAGCCTGACACTGCTCACTTGTGATCCACATGCCTATCTTATAGCAGAAGGTCCCAGTATCTTATTAGAAGGTGATTATGCAGACGCCTGGGTGGCTCAGTCGTTAAGCATCTGCCTTCTCTGATTGATCGATCCAGCCCAGCGATCCAGCCCAGCGGGCTCCCTGCTCAGCGAGAAGCCTGCTTCTCCCTCTCCCACTCGCCCTGCTTGTGTTTGCTCTCTCGCTGACAGAGAGAGCTCTGTCAAATAAATAAAATCTTAAATAAAAAAAGGTGATTATGCACGAATGAGCAGTGTCCCCCCCCCCCAATTTTTAAAAGAATCTTCCCCTTAGAGAGTTCTGCAACTTTCTCTAAGTCACACAATTCTTTTGCAGTGATATATGTGCTCAGTCAGCAGAGTAATCAACTCAAGAGTTCCTTGGTAGAAGTGGGGGATGGGAGGGTGATGGGACACCTGGGGCATCCAGGTTTGGCCAATCCTAGCTAAAAAAAAAAAAAGCAATTTGGGGATTCCCTATAAAAGATGCCCTAACCTCAGGCAGAATTCCCAATATGGACAAGATGTAGAGAGGCAAATTAACAGGGACACATTTCCAGGGCTCCTTTGGTGGCCCAACATGAGTGCACTCCATGGCATGCCGTCAATGCTTCCTCCTTCCTGCAGCAACAGGCTGCCACCAGGCAGCCACCACTCCAGAGCAGGTCCCAACATTCTGGTGCTACCTGTGTTTAAAGCAAGTGGCCACCCACTTCTGCGTCTCATCCACCAAGGATCATAAGCAAAAAATGACTACTGCTCTGCAAAGAGCTTGTAAGATGGTAGCTCTCATTTCTGGCTGCACAGAGAATTTTGGGGGGAGCTTGTTTTAAAAATCTATGTGTGGAGCTGGGAATGGGAGGAGGAGCTGACTACAAAGAGGCTCAAGGAGAATTAGGGGGGGATGCTAAAAATATTGTTTCTGTCTCTGGTAGTGCATTTGTCAAAGTGAGTTTTATAGCAAAGTTAAGAAAATGAATAAACAAATAAACCAAGAGTGGGCTCCCCCCGACTCAGACCTGCTGCCATGCAAGGAGTGCAGACACAGACCTGCAAGTGCTAAACAGGAGTAGCCTGGTCTGAACACCAAGCTCCAGAGCTGAGCTGGGAGACACAGGCCACTGTTAGACTCATGACTCCTTATCTGTGAACCGTGCTTCACAGGACCAACCCTCAGTGCTGTCCCACGGATTAGCAGGCTTACAAAGGGTGCCTGCCATATGTCAAGTGTTCAGTGTTGTTCAATCACAGTTATTAAGGGCAACGGGGAGGGAACCCAAATATTCTGTTTTCTGAAAGAGAAATCCACCTGTGTAGCTCAGACTCCTACAAGATCAGAGCTACTGGAACACTGCTGAACTAAATGTTAAAAAGTACTTTCCTGAAAGGAAAATTCTAGTTGAAGGTAAAGAATGGGTTCTGTGACTTGTGGTTTGTACTTAAGACAGCAAAACAGCAAGACTAACAATCTTAAAAGAGTAACAAAAATCCTTGTGGGCTGTATGACCACAGCATTTCCTGCACTCACATCAAAGGAGGAAGAGGATTACTCCTAAACTCAGAGCAGGGGGAAAATTGATACTCAAGCTTTTCCAGAGTGATTAAAGTACAGTTCGTTAACCTTTTGAGACAACTAACTTATCGTGATACACAAAGCTACTGGGTAGAATAATTTTTCAAACTAAATGCTTCCTAGAGGGCCTTGACTCAATTTTAAAGTTTTGATTGAATCTCAAAACTAGTAAAGGGAGGGGCAGGGGTGGGTGAGGTGGCTCCTAGACAATGAAGTGTCAAGAGAAGCAAGCAATTCCCTCCTGGCCAAGAGCAGAACACCTTCAGGTTCAGAGGGAACAAGCAGCAGGACATTTTTACCTGTGGAATGAGGTCTTCTGATTAAAACATTTCACTGTCCTTACAATAAAAATGCAAAAAAGCCACAAGTAGGGAAAAGGTCACCCCACATCATAACACCTATCTTCAGGCACCTGGGTGGCTCAGTCAGTTAAGCGTCTGCCTTCAGCTCAGGTCATGATCTCCGGGTCCTGGGATCAAGTCCCACGTTGGGCTCCCTGCTCAGCGAGGAGTCTGCTTCTCCTCTACCCTTCCCCCCTGCTCATGATCTCTCTAAAAGTAAATAAAATCTTAAAAAAAAAACAAAACCATTTTCATGTGTAGAAGCACACAGGGTTACCCACAATCAATATTCTCCTCACATCCTGTGTCCTAGTGTTGATGGGATGTGTATACAGACCTGTCACCTTTAACAGCAAAGTGATGGCCACTGCTACCCATCACAAAGAAAGGCCAAAGCTCGGGCACCTGGGTGGCTTAGTCGTTAAGCGTCTGCCTTCGGCTCAGGTCGTGATCCCAGGGTCCTGGGATCGAGCCCCACATCGGGCTCCCTGCTCTGGAGGGAAGCCTGCTTCTCCCTCTCCTACTCCCCCTGCTTGTGTTCCCTCTCTCGCTATGTCTCTCTCTGTCAAATAAATAAATAAAATCTTAAAAAAAAAAAAAAAAGAAAGAAAGGCCAAAGCTCACAAACCACACCCAGCTATTTTATGTTGAAGTATTTCCAGTTTTCCAATGTGGACATTACAGGGTTGAGAGGGATCAAGAAACATTTGATGGTTTATTATTACATGCCCAGCTCAGTGGTCCCTTCTGTAAAAGGTGTATATGACAAAGCCCCTGGTCAAAATGCCAGCAAGAACACTGGGAGAACCTAACTGGAAAAGGCTCACAGAGAGAGTACTACCCACCGCAACAAATTCCATGAGCAGGGGTTGGCATCAATGCCTTTTGGTCTCCCAAAGCCCTCATTTTGACATCTGACCTCCCAGAGCACACAAAGGTATGTCCGTGTCTGCACAGGTACTCAGTGTCAGTTACTAAACAAGCTCCACTCAAGGCCTGAAGCTCCTGGTTAGGAGAGTATCTTGGAACCAGGCTTGTGACTGCACTAGGGACCTAGGAAGCAGCCATTTCTAGAATGCTTCAGATATCACACCAATTAGCTCTGGTACTGACTTGAGCACCTGCCTGAATCAGGCAAGCTTTGCATACAGCTGAACATTCTCCAAGCTAGCCAGTGCCCTGCCAGAGGATTTGCTGAGCAGCCAAACCCAGCCTGGCCACGATGCCTGTAGTGGTTGGCAGGCGATGTATAAGAAACAACTTTCCCAGTGAAGTGCCAACTTTCCCTGAGTGTCCACATGCTTAGGGAATGCAGTTGGACTCAGACCAATGAGCAATTACTGAATGCTTATACTGAGGCTCAGGCCCAGCGTGCTAGGATTCTGTACCCCACACCCCCCGCCCCATGAGAACTTTGCACAGGTAGGGACTAAGATCTGTTTCACGGACAAGGATGCTGATGCTAGAAATGTCATTCATTCATCTGAGGTCACAAAGCCTGCACAACTTCTCACCCTATACCCAAAAATAATTTCCTGATGAATTAAGGGCATACATTTGAAAGGCAAAACCTTACAACTTTTAGAAAACAATACAGAGTATTTTTCAGGTAGTGTTCTTCCCACTAACGGTAAAACAAAGATTCATATATTCACCCACGTTAATATTAACATCTCCTGTTTGTCAAAAGACTATGGGGGGGTGGCACTAAACTAGGGAAAAATATTTGCAAAAAATCTATTATCCACAGAGATCTGATAGTCTATAAACAACTTCTGCAAATCAATTAAAAAAGATAAAACAAGCTAGGGGCACCTGCTGGCTCAATCGGTTAAGCATGGGACTCTTGATTTCGGCTCAGGTCAGGATTTCACGGTCGTGAGATCAAGCCCCAAGTCGGGCTCCACACTGGGCATGGAGCCCGGAGCCTGCTTAGGATTCCGTCTTCCTCCCTCTGCCCCTCCCCTACCTGCCCAGCTAGTGCATGCACATACTTGCTCAAAAAAAAAAAAAAAAAAGAGAGAGAGATAAACAAGCTAAAAGAAAATGAGCAAAAATCAGAAACAGGCATTTCAACAACAACACTGAATACACACAAGAAAATGCTCAGTCTTAAAATTAACAAGTCAGGAAACAACAAATGTTGGCGAGGATGTGGAGAAAGGGGAACCCTCTTACACTGCTGGTGGAAATGCAAACTGGTCCAGCCACTCTGGAAAACAGTATGGAGGTTCCTCAAAAAGTTAAAAATAGAGCTACCCCAGAATCCAGCAATTACATTACTAGGTATTTACGCAAAGGATACAAACATAGTGATCCCAAAGGCCACCTGCCCCCCAATGTTTATAGCAGAAATGACCACAACAGCCAAACTATGGAAAGAGCCCAGTTGTCATTGGACAGATAAATAAAGATGTGGTGTGTGTACACACACACACACACACAAAATGGAATACTACTTAACCATCAAAAAGAATGAAATCTCTCCATTTACAACTATGTGGATCACTGCATCTAGAGGGTATTATGCTAAGCAAAATAAGTCAATCAGAGAAAGAATTACCATATGATTTCACTCATGTGGAATATAAGAAACAAAACAGGATCATAGGGGAAGGGAGGGAAAAATAAAATAACATGAAATCAGAGAGGGAGACAAACCTTAAGAGACTCTTAACTCTAGGAAACGAACTCAGGGTTGCTGGAGGGGAGGTGGGGGGGGATGGGGTAACTAGGTGATGGGCATTAAGGAGGGCAGGTGATGTGATGAGCACTGGGTGTGATATGCAACTGATAAATCACTGAACTCTAACACTGAAACTAGTAATACACTATGTTAATTAACCAAATTTAAATTAAGTTAAATTAAAAAAAAAGAAGAAGAAGATGCTCAGCCAGAAATTAATCTTCATTTCCCTGATAACTGAAGTCACAATGACATTTTGTATCCAACAAGACTGGTAAAATATAAGCAGTCCATTAATGCCAATGTTTGTGAAAATGTGGTCCAACATTTTAGGATGTGGGCAGGTAAACTGATGGGACTGTTTCCGAAAATCATTTGGTATGAAGGCATCCCTGATGATCCAGTAATTCCACTCCTGGCACTTACTGAAACACTTGTATACAGGCTCAAAGCAACAATGCTTTCTAATGACACCAATTCCACCCTCTCTTCCCCCTTCAGTAAAAATAAATCTAAAGGGGGTGCCTGCCTGGCTCAGTTGGTAGAGCATGCAACTCTTGATCATGGGGTTGTGAGTTTAAACCCCATGTTGGGGGTGAAATTGCTTAAAAACAAAATCTTAAAATCAATATGAGAACCAATCGTGATACATTCACACTCTGGTGAAAATGAATGAGGTATAGCTACAACATGCATGAACTTAAATGAGGAGGTGGCAGAAGTCTGCAAATAATGTGTTGGCATGGGTAATAAAGCTGAAAAACAGTAAGACTAAACAATGTACTCTTTAAAGGTATATGCAACTGAGACCAGAGTAAAAAAGGATGGTGACTTCAAAATTCAGGATGGGCAAGGAAATGAGGTAGGAAAAGAAGTATACACAAAGCAGAGGTGACTGAACTGGTCATGCCAGGTCTCCTCAAGCTGGAAGACAGACATTAGAATCACTCAGATTTAAAGTGCAAATCACTGCACCTTTAATCATGTATGACTGAATCCACAGTATCTTCTGTGATATCAGAGCATGTTCCCTCTGCTATGCCTGACAGCAGCAGCTTGTTACTAACACTAGAGCTACTTGATCCCAGACAGATCTTCAGAAACTTGAGGGAGGTGGGGTTTTTGTTACCCCATTTTACTGATAGGGAAACAGAGGCTCAGAGGTTAAGCCGACTGTCCCAGATCACCACCCATTTCTCCAAATGCCAGTGAGTGTCCATTTTCAGTTTTAATACCACTAGTCACAGTTCATCTGTTTACCTCCTTATGTGGTTCATTCCATTTTCAGCATGCTCTATTGGCCAACGTAAAACGCAGCAGAGGTAAAGAGAACCTCTGCTAAGCATGAAACAAACCGCTGAGTGACTAGACCTGCCAAGACCAGGACAAGAGAATGCCAATTGCTGTTTAAACAGTAAAAAGAGTGATTGCAAAGTTATGGCTGGTTTCAAAACCTGGGAGGCACAGTCTGCTTAAGATCCTTAATGAATCAAGCCCTCATCCTCTGCCCTGGACCAGAAGCTGTTTCACCAACAAGCATAGAGAGTAAGATGGGTTCTGAGATAAATCTTTAGCCTCAGGTACACATGCACACCTGTGAGTAAAAAACTGGAAGGGAGAATGTGGACTGGAACCCTCACCTGAAGACATCAACACTGTATTACCTAAAAGATGAATTAAGACATCACTAGAAAAAAAGTTCACAGAAATAAGTCCCATGATACAACTTAAAATTCAACCTCTTGAAAATACCATGCATTCAGATCTGCATACAGTGTCTTGTAACTGGCATGTCATATGACAAGACTCATCTGGGCAGAAGTATCCTACAATTGCTGCTTATCCCGAAGATCAAAAGGGAGAAAGTAAGAAGTAAAAGCTGAAACTACTTCAATTCTGCTAGGCTGAAAAGGAATTTGTTACAATCAGAAAGATAACAACAAGTGCTGACAGGGATGGAGGGGAAACTGGAACCTTCATGCATTGCTGACAGGAATGTAAAAATAGGGCAGCAACTTTGGAAAGCAGTCCGCAGTTCCTGGAAAGATTAAGCATAGTTACCATATAAGGAGGAAGTTTCACCCCAAGCTATATACTCAAAGGAAAGGAAAACACATCTACACAAAAACTTGCATGTGAAACTTCAGAGTAGCGTTTTTCGTAAGAACCAAAAAGCAGAAACTGACATGTCCATGAACTGATGAATGGATGGTCCCGTTTATAAGAATGTGACCAGATTTTCTGAAAAAGTAAAAATCAAAATCTGGGGCGCCTGGGTGGATCAGTCGTTAAGCATCTTGCCTTCGGCTGAGGTCATGATCCCAGGGTCCCAGGAGCGAGCCCTGCGCCAGGCTCCTTGCTCAGCGGGAAGCCTGCTTCTCCCTCTCCCACTCCCCCTGCTTGTGTTCCCTCTCTCGATGTCTCTCTGTCAAATGAATGAATAAAAATCTTTAAAAAAAGGGCGCCTGGGTGGCTCAGTTGGTTAAGCGACTGCCTTCGGCTCAGGTCGTGATCCTGGAGTCCCAGGATCGAGTCCCGCATCGGGCTCCCTGCTCAGCGGGGGGTCTGCTTCTCCCTCTGACCCTCCTCCCTCTCATGCTGTCTCTCATTCTGTCTCAAATAAATAAATAAAATCTTTTAAAAAAAAAATCTAAGCTGCTTCCTTTTGGGGGAGCAAGCTGTCTAGTTTATTTATCCTAAGGCTCTATGTTCGCCTTCCAAGGACAGGTAGCATTTGGTGGTGCTTGCACTGGACGGGAGGGAGGATGAAGCAATCCAAGTTGTCCAGGCATAAGTCACAGGACACAGAATGCAGGGAAAGGCAGAGCCTGCCAAGACTGATGCTGGAAGCACCTCTCACCTCTGCTACATCTATCTGATCATGAGTTGGGTAAGGGCCATCCCACTTAAAGGATTTCAAACGTTAAGCTGCTCTGGTCGTATTTGGAGGCAATGCACAGAGAAATGTTAAGTTACAGTGATTCTGTGAGCCATTTCAGGATTACACTAGCTGAAATGAAAACATAAGTCAAGCTACTTGCCATGGAAAATGTCCTTAGTGGGTTAGGTCAGGAAGCCAAGGCTGTGGGGTAACTGACAGGATAAGATCCTAGGAATGGGTGGAGTCCACTGCATTTGCAACCAGTCACATATTTTCTTTTTAGGCTGCCTTGAAAAACACCTGGCTGGACAGGGGACCCCCCGCTGAACCATCTCCCTCCTTGTACCCTTGTGTCCACTTTTCACAGCTGACTAATAAAAATCCCAGATCAGTTTCAGCATGCAAACAGGACATGGGAATTTTGTAGCAGACTTCTGCATCCAAGTTCTAAACTGAAACTTGTGTTCAGGGATGCCTGGGTGGCTTAGTCTGTTAAGCGCCTGCCTTCAGCTCAGGTCATGATCCCAAGGTCCTGGGATGGAGTCCTGAGTTGGGCTCCCTGCCCAGCAGGGAGCCTGCTTCTCCCTCTCCCTCTGCCCTGCCGCTCCCTCTCTCTGACAAACAAATCTTAAAAAAAAAAAATCTGACAAATAAATAAATCTTTAAAAAAAAAGAAACCTATGTTCAAAAGTAGGCAAGTAGCTATTTGCAAACCCATGTTCATTTCACTGCAGCACTATTCATAAAAGCCAAGAAGGGGAAGCAATCCCAATGTCCATCAACATACGACTGGATTAAGAAAATGTGGTAAGTATGTACAACAGAGGGCGCCTGGGTGGCTCAGTTGGTTACGCAACTGCCTTCAGCTCAGCTCTTGATTCTGGAGTCCCAGGATTGAGTCCCACATCGGGCTCCCCGCTCAGCGGGGAGTCTGCTTCTCCCTCTGACCCTCCCCCCTCTCATGTTCTCTCTCCCTCAAATAAAATCTTTAAAAAAAAAAAGTATGTACGGTTAAGATATATATATATATTTTAAAGAGTTTATTTATTTGACAGAGAGAGACACAGCGAGAGAGGGAACACAAGCAGGGGGAGTGGGAGAGGGAGAAGCAGGCTTCCCGTGGAGCAGGGAGCCCAATGCGGGGCTCGATCCCAGGACCCTGGCATCATGACCTGAGCCGAAGACAGACGCTTAAAGACTGAGCCACCCAGGCACCCCAACAATAGGATATTTTCTGCCTTAAAAAAGGAAATCCTCTCATATGTGACAACGTGGAAGACATTTGCTAAGTGAAATAGGCTTGTGACAAAAGACAAATACTGCATGATTCCATTTATGTGGGGTATCTAAAATAGTCAAACTTTTGGAAACAAAGTAGTTGTGGTTGCCAAGGGGCTGGAGGGAAGGGGAAAGAGAGTTGTTAAATGGAGTTTCAGTTTTGCAAGATGAAAAAGTTCTAGAGATCTATTGCACAACAACGTGCACATACTTAAAAACATTAGGATGATAAACTTTTATGTTGGGGGGAGGGGAGGCAGATGGCTTCACCAGATTCCTCAACTTAGAAATGGAGATAAGACTGTCCCTCACAGGGCTGGTGTAAGTGTCAAATGGGATGCAACAGAAAGTAAGTGCTCAATAAACTCTATTAATCATACTATTAGTAAGTTATGATTTGGTATTAACTTTGCACATTTCATAATATAATCACAGAGTAAACCCAATGGGCCTTGAGGTCTGGTCTGCAGCGCACTAACACAAGCTCTGAGGGCAGGCTTCATCCACCTGGTTCAGCTGACTCAATTCAGGCAGACCCACCACTGGCACTTTCTGTAACCACAGCTCAGGCTTCAGTCCCTGCTTCAGGCTTTGTTCACATTCTCCACACCCAAAGATAATGGGCCAAATGCACTAGCCCTCCCCCAAAGCTCTGCTCACAAAATGGGGAAGGAGGGAGATATATGGAATGAATGAAATGAAAGCTGTTAGATAAAGCAAATTCCAAGGAGGCGCAGGGAATTTTCTAGGCCATAAAAACAGAAGGGCAGAGATTGGAGAATACCATACTTACCTAGGTAACTGGAGTTCACTCCACAATGGATAGTTTTCAAAGGAAAAGCCCTTTCCCTGAGCTGATGAAGGTTAATTCTCCACCTGAGTTCTTAGGCTATGCAGGCTTGGCTTCCTCTAGCCTGGAACCTTGCTGGGACTCCATTTCCAACCTCCTGTGGGGATGGGAGCAAGGTACTTGCCCTTCTCCACAAATCAGGATTCAGCTCCTAACTGTCCTCGCACTCTACATGTAGCCCCAGGCCCCTCCCTCTTCTCTCTCCACACAGTCCCAGAAGACCTCGCCCACCCTCCCGGCAATGCCCAAAAGTCCCCACTTCTGGCCTAGGTCTGCCCCTGCATTCCAGAACTGCACTCCACCTGCCTACAAGGCAGTTTCAACCACAAGCACCAGAGGACTAAAATAAGCCTATCTTCTCTAAAACCTGTCAAATCAGGCACACTTTTCACATGGTGATAGTGGCTACAGTGCTGGATGGATAACTCAGCAACTCAAGATTTTCCAGTATTGCAGGAAGTTCCACAGGACAGCACTGCTTTAAAAACTGCGTAGGTCACAGGGCACCTGGCTGGCTCAGTCGGAAGAGCATGTGACTTTTGATCTTAGGGTCGTGAGTTCAAGCCCCACCGGGTAGGTCACTGTAAAATAAGATCCAAACTGGACCGTGAAAGATGGGAGGAGGGTGTCTAGAAAAAGCAAAGAATCAAAGACATGGGACAGCAGTTTGTCACAGAAGCTAGGGCCCAGAGTACCACAGGATGGGAGTTTGGGCTTTAGCCTATATGCAGTGGGGTTTTAGAGCAGCAGAATTTTGCTGCAATAAATCTAGTACATTTTGTACATTTTGATCATATTCCAACTAGCTTACTAGTCTAGTTTTTAGCTTTGCATGAAGCCTGTTTAACCACTTGTACCATTTTCTCTTGACTGGATTTTTCTCACAGCTACTCAGAGCCAAACTCTTACTCAATGAGATCATTTGTCATCTTACAAAGTCAAAGAAAGGTTTTAAAAGTAAAATGATCTGTTTCTTCAGAGCACTCTTATTAAATAAATTACCACCTTTCTAGCACTGAGCCACTGCCCACCACTGGACATATTAGGACCCCTTAAACACTTGCCTTACTCTGCCCCAGTCATTAATTCTACATGCACTTTAATTGTACATGGCATATAGACATGGAAAATACCTTTATTCACCACTGAATCTTCACTGCACACACAGAATATAGATAGCACAGTGCCTGATTACCTAGTAAGTCCTACACACACCCTGGCAGAATTTGGCCTGTTTGCTTAAGGCAGGAAATTCCCTTTAAACAAGAGTCCCTAAGTGGGAAATAAGCACCCATGAGCTGGAACTCAATTGCACCCTATAATAAGCGGCACTTTGAGACACAGAGACTCACCATAATCCTAAGAGATCATCTAGTTCACGCCCCTGCTTTAACAAGCCTGGGGCACACGGGCTAAAGATGAAGTTTACTCCAGCTTACTGACTGCCCAAACTCCATCTTCTGTATTCAGACTTTCACTGGAATAGCAAGGAAAAAATGGAGGTGAAACCAAATCAAGGCAGATGAAGTTTAATTCTACTCATGTAAATTTCTTCATGAGACTCCTCAGGAGAGTAGCACTGCATTTAATGACCCAGATGAAAAGGGGATCTGCCCAGCCAGAGTAATGACCCTCCTCTGACCATTCCCCACCCCAGTTGAGTGCCTCCAAGGGACAGGTGCTTGCTCGCAGAACAGTCCAGATCTCCACCCAGGCCTCAGCTGTCCTCAGATGGACTAGCCAAAATGCCAGCTCCTTTCCTGTGCTCACAGCTGCAAGGTCTCTCTTCCTCCAGAGTGGCCAGCCTATACCTCTCAGAAAGCACTCCTGCAGTCTACCTTGTGCACATTATGTACCATCTTAACCATCTACATGTGGCAGATTCCCTCCTTCCATAGCTTGTAGAACAGAAGTCAAGAGCATGTGGGAGGTGCCTGGCTGGCTCATTCAGTGGAACATGCAACTCTTGATCTCGGGGTTGTAAATTCAAGCTCCACGTTGGGTGTAGAGATTACTTAAAAATAAAATCTTGGAAAAAAAGAGAGAGCACGTGGACTCTGGAGCCAGGTGCTGCCTTGCGTCCCTGCTCAAGTGACTGAGCTCTCTGGGTGTCAGCTTCCTTTTCCAAAATGGAGATGATACTAGTACCCAGTTAGTAAGGGTCTTTTATTAAGACTTAAGGAAAACATAGGAGCCTTTCTTAGAAATCTAGCACCTGGGTCACAGTAACCACTCAAATACTCACTAAAACAGAGTGCTCATAAACATATGCTCAAGTTTCCCGTCTGGGGAAACAGTGAGAAAGAAGAGACCCACACTGCAGCTCCATACATTAAGGATGACAGCCAGGTGACTCATGTTCGACTTCACTATTTCAAAATAGGCAAGCAGTAACAGAGAAAAAAACCCATACATTCAGAAAAGATAGTTCTACCCTTTACAGGAAACCTTTTCACAAACAGTCATGGATCAAAAATAAGCACTGCCTCAAGGTGAACAAAGGGAATATGGGGGTCTGGAAGGCAAGCGGAAAGAGCCACAGGCCAGGGAGGGCATTCAGCCCTCACAAGCACAAGGGAAGGATGCTCACACAGGGTTCCCAAAGCAAACAGGCCTGGAGATGTCCTGAAAGAGGACCCTGAAGACAGGCCAACTAAACTACAGGCTGCATGTGCTGCAACTCAAAAGGGCTCCAACACTGGTAACTCAAAACTGCATTCCTGGGATTACAAAGATGCGTGTTATGATTCTGAAATAGATGAACAAAAGGTGGTATTATTTCAGACAGCTAATCTGTCAGCTCAATTGTTTCCTAGTGTCAAAAGGAAAACAAATGAAGACACATACACATGACTTTCTTACTCAGCAGCTTTTTATAACTGAAAGCACTTGAGCACCAAGTACTTTTCAACAAAGATTATAAATGAAAACAACCTACACATGGATGGCACCACCTTTTACAAAACTCTTCCATGTGCCCTATCTTGCTTCTCTTAATTACAGAACAGAAAAGGGAAACTGCTCAAGTAACAAAAATCATGCCTGTACAGTAAGACTGTAATTCAACTGAGCAGAGCAATGGGATTAATTAAAGTCAACACCAACAGTAAATGAGTGAAATATCCATCAGCACATAACAAGTTTAATCTTCGAACTTCAGAGATTAATGAGGAGAAAGGGAGTTTTTAATATAAACTATTCTTAGAAGTAACAGGATCTTTTCCATCCTCCAACTCTGCCCCAATTACAGAAGTATGAATTATTCAAGTTTATGGTATTGTGTTTCCTATTCTTTCCACCACACAGGCATGTGGGGAGAGACAGACAGGAGAGTGGCATCATGCTCCACACATGGAGTAGCATGTTCATATTCTTAAGCATTAACATTATGCTGAAGAATGATACTTTGCCGGGCGCCTGGGTGGCTCAGATGGTTGAGCGTCTGCCTTCGGCTCAGGTCATGATCCCAGAGTCCTGGAATCGAGTCCCGCATCGGGCTCTCTGCTCCTTGGGAGCCTGCTTCTCCCTCTGCCTCTCTCTCTCTCTCTCTCTGTCTCTCATGAATAAATAAATAAAAATCTTAAAAAAAAAAAAAAAGAATGATACTTTGCCATCCCACAAGTTCTATCTCCCTCAGCGTGTAGTTCCTAGTGTATGCATGAAGAGCAGGCACTAAATCACAATAGGGACCTACAGCCATAATCCTAAATCTACCCACATCCACCACCACCAAATGACAGGCTAGCTAATGGCCCACTGGGTTACCTTCTGCAGCAAAAGCTCCAGGCCAACACCAAATCCTGGAGACAGTTTTACGAACAGTGGCAACTTCAGTGAACAAAAACCTCTCTTCCTCTGCAGCCACTGATAGGCCCATTCTGACACTCCTCATGCCCAGGAAAGAAAACAAGCCGGAAAAGAGGGGGTGTCTTGGGCAGGTTTGTACCACTGCTGACGCTCACAGTAACAGCTCTATAAACCCCTCTGGAGGATTTTACAAGGACAAACCAAAATGGGTGCTCCACACTGTTTCCATGTCATAAGTTTGTAAATGTCTGTCTGCAAAAGCAGGCTACCTGCAAAAAGGAAAGTCTTCAAAACCACCAAGAGCTTCTCGAAGTAAAATTCAGGAAATTCATTTTAGTACATGCTCCTTGGATGGGCTCTGGTTCATGAGAACCATCCTCCGCAACTGTTCGACATTCACGCATATGCATTTTTTTTCTGGAGAAAGGACCCACAGCATTCGTCACATTCTTTTTTTTTTTTTAAGATTTTATTTTTATTTATTTATTTGACAGAGACAGACAGAGCGAGAGCAGGAACACAAGAAGGGGGTTGGGAGAGGGAGAAGCAGGCTTCCCTTGGAGCAGGGAGCCCGATGTGGGACTCGATCCCAGGACTCTGGGATCACGACCTGAGCCGAAGGCAGATGCTTAACGACTGAGCCACCCAGGCGCCCCATTCGTCACATTCTCAAGATGACCTCTGACATCCCATCAAGAACTGATACTCTAGTGAGAAGCAGGGCTGGTCTCATCCTTGGCCACTGGATCCTCAATTACTCCAAGCTCTTTAAAGGACTGAATAAATCCAACAGCAAGAACTGTAGGAAAATGATTACTCTAGCAGTGCTTAACACTTGTTTTTGATTATGGAAATAAATCTGAGTAGGCTTTCTGTAATACCAGAGGAATGTCAAGCAGCAGACTTTACAAGAACTTAAGTACAGAAACAGCTTAGCAAATGGCAAAATTACAACTGTAGTTTTCACAAGCATGGACAAAAGATGAACCCAGTCTACTGAAATGTTCTCCATTACAATTTCATTCATACAGGCGTTCACTGGTCTCCTTTCCAAGTCTTGCCCTGTGCTTCCTCGATGTTAGAAGCCCATCTCCCGTGCTTCCTGAGGGCTGTTTTTCTGGCCAAACTGGACCCTATCATCACTGGTGACCTGAGTCCTCTCCCTCCACCAAAAGAGACCCTGAGACTTGGCTTGATCCCTCTCACAGCTCCCCACAGTGGCTCCCTCTGTACCCAGCACCTGGTAAAATAAACCATTTAATCCTCTACCAAAGGACTGGGAATACATAATTCTTAACCATCTTCGCTTTACCCTTTTCTTGATTTACTCACTCTAAGCTGATTTTAATTCTGGTTTATGACTTAGCATGGAAAATTAGCTTCCCTTTCAGTCACCCAAAATTTCTTGCTTCCACTCAAGGGGCACACTACTTCTAGTGAAAAGACAGACTGCTCAACCAAAGTAAATTCACCTAGCATGCCTCATAATGAATGAACAAGATGCTGCTGGAGCTATTATTTGGGTTGAGCAAGTGGAAAGCAGAGATGGGCTACAGGTCCTATGTTTGAGGCAAGGTGGTTTGGCATTCCCATTCTGTACAAGGTTAGTGATGGGCAATGATCCAAGTCAGAGTCTTCTGCCATCAGACAGCATTACCTGGGAAGACTCAATCTTGACCTTGACATCAGTATATCAGAGATAGGTAACAAGCTCTGAGGTCCCTGTTTGAGACCCACTCGACTTCTTGTCACATCAGCCAACAGAGTTCCCTTTTAACAGTTTTACATTAGTTTTTTCTATCAGGAAGACCTAACCAGTAAAACTATTTCCAGAGAGAGAGATCTTAATTAGAAAGTTGGAAGGACAGTTTCTGAGAATAAAAGACAGGTAGTTTGCCTCACACACCTGAAGAGAGAAAAGGCCCCAAATGGAATCATTTGTGCTAAGCCCCACAGTCACCAAACTGAGACTTAATACCAAATTATGGTTTCAACTTCTCCCAGGAGTGGAATTTTAAACCAGTCAGTCTGGAATTACCTGGTCAGCACTAGTGAGGTAATCTGCCCAACAGACCCCAGCCCCTAAAGGAAGGTGACCTTGCCTAAAACAATCTGCTCTTCACTGTAACTTCCTCATCCTGCCCCCTTTTGTCTGTAAAAACCTTTCATTTTATACAGCTCTTTGGCGCTCCTTTCTATTTACTAGGTGAGATGCTGCCCAATTCATGAATCATTGAATAAAGTCAACTAAGATCTTTAAAATTTACTCGGTTGATTTTTTTTAACACACACACACACACAACACTCTTTATATACTTGTTTTGCCCGTTGCAGACTGACAACCTTCACCAATACAGGCTTCCTCAATTCCCCCACCCATTCCAGCCCCTACAGAGAGGGCTCAGCAAGCAGTGGGTACAAGGAAGAAAAAGAGCAATGCAATTCACCTGCTACTAGAAAACATATACAGGAGTCACCCTCGGACAAGTGCGGAAGAAATAGCTTGCAATAAGGCTAAGAGAAAACTACCATCAAGGTACCTACAGTTACGAGTGGGTAGCTAAAACAATGTTATTTCACACTGTTCTGACAGGGCCCACGGTAAGATACACGTTTTATCATATACACAGCAATACATAAAGTCCAAGTAAAGATTTTATGAAATACTCTTCAATGTGCGACACTCTTTGACATTACCCTTTTCCCTTAAACATGATTGCAACCCTTAAGTTCATGTCATTACCCTCAGTTAAAAAAAAAAAAAAGAAAACAATAACGATTTTCTTTTAAAAATCTAGATTCTGGTCCAAGTTCTCTGGAGCCCAAACCTATTACCCCATTTTACGTGAGAAACAGACTTGAGAGGGTATGTGACTGGTCCAACGCAAGTACAGTGTGCCCCTGTACCCAGTTCTCATGCATACACATGCACACACGTGTGTACGTACGTATTTATGTACGTACAGACACACACACACACGCAGTGCTGGCAGGTTCCACACTCCATGCAGTTCTGTTTCAACCCTCACATTAGCAGTTCTGTCTCTCTTTTTTTTTTTAAGATTTTATTTATTTATTTGAGAGAGAGAATGAGAGAGAGAGAGCATGAGAGGGGGGAGGGTCAGAGGGAGAAGCAGACCCCCCGCTGAGCAGGGAGCCTGATGCGGGACTCGATCCCCGGACTCCAGGATCATGACCTGAGCCGAAGGCAGTCGCTTAACCAACTGAGCCACCCAGGCGCCCAGCAGTTCTCCTGTTTCAACCCTCACATTAACAATCTGCTCCCACCAAATACAGGTTTCCTCAAAAACAATGGAAAATGTTTCAAGTGTAAAATCCCCAAACTGATCTCACGCTCTTCCTTTTTCTTTATTCTTAAAACACAAAACAATCTCAAAGGTCAATTTGCCCACAGATGTGTATGTGTTATTGCCTGGGTAGGACAAGTGAGGACATTAGCCACCTGCAAGGACATAGGAATTACTAATTCCTGTTTCTGGAAATTGCATAAGACCAAGCCCAACACCTCTCCCTTGGCACTGCTTCCACAGTGTGCCAGTGCCTCCTGACTTGACAGCAACAAGGAACAAATACGGACCTTCAGCCTTAAATGGAACCAAGACAAGGAAGGTGACCACATGCAAAGTAGAGTCTGGACAGCTTTTCTCAAAGCCCTTCAGGCAGAGCAAAGCAAGCACTCCCTTCAGACCCTACTAATCCAAATACAATACAGATGTGAGCCCGCCCTCCCCTGCACCTTCTGGCCACCTGCCAATGCTCAGGTATACATATTCCACTTCACAAATAAGGAAACTGAGGTCTACAGAGATTATGTAAATCACCTGAGGTCAAGACCAGAAGGGGGCAGGGCGTGAACCCTGAGAGTGGACTCCACAGTTCTCCCTTTCCAGCGACACAGCTTCAATCAAGCCTGCTCTCCACAGCCCAAAGACCTAGAACTTCCTATATTGGGTAGAACAGGCCAATACCTGTCAAGGGAAAGATCACAGAAGAGCCTATACTTAGGACGAACTAAAAAAAAGTCTTTATAAGTATGTCACAGATCAAAAAGAAGAAATGGCATATTTTTTTTAAGATTTTGTCAGAGAGAGAGGAGAGACAGACAGAGAGTAAGCACAAGCAGTGGGAGTGGCAGGCAGAGGGAGAAGCAGACACCCCACGGAGCAAGGAGCCGGATGCGGAACTCAATCCCAGGACCCTGGGATGATGATCTGAGCCGAAGGCAGCTGCTTAACCGAGACTGAGCCACCCACACATCCCAAAATGGCATATTCATTCGAACACTTTTTTTTCTTTTTAAAGATTTTATTTATTTATTTGACAGGGGAGAGAAAGAGAGAGAGACAGCATGAGAGGGAACACAAGCAGGGGGAGTGGGAGGGGAAGAAGCAGGCTTCCAGCTGAGCAGGGAGCCCGATGCGGGGCTCGATCCCAGAACCCTGGGATCATGACCTGAGCTGAAGGCAGTCGCTTAACCAACTGAGCCACCCAGGCGCCCCCATTCGAACACTTAATTTGCAGTTAAATGCTCAGATCTGGCTGATCTCCGAAAGTTATTCTCCAATTGGGTTTAACACAAAAAACACCCCACATGGCAATGGATCCTGATGGTCCCTGGTAACAGTGACTGACATCAACTGGTTCATCTGGTCAACAAGGCCCAAAGTCCATTAGTAGGACCTCAGCCTCCCAACGAGGAACTTCACTTTCCTGGCCCATCCAGATGCCTGTCTCTCAAATCAGAGGCTGATTTGTGACACAAACCTTCCTGGAGATCAGAATCGTTCTGTCATGCCCAGATGTCAACACAATTCATATTAGGGCCAAAGAAGGTAGGGAAAGATGCTGTGCTTGTGCTCTGGAAAAACTTTAGTCCACCAGCGACTTCTGGCACCATGGCCATTGCCTTTATTCATATTACCAAGTTTTAATGAAATAGGAAACTTAAATTTTAGGCCCGAAAATACACCAGGCTACATTTCCCTGCTGGATCATTTCCCCAAATTCTGCAGCCAACATCCCAGAGTGGATGCCCCCAAACCACTGAATTTCCCCTAATCCCATCAGCATCTCCTTTAATCTCAATATCAGATAAAAACAAATCCTCACTTAAAAAAAAAAAAATCCCTAATCCCCACTTTGAATCACCTCCTCCACTGGTCTCCATGCACCGTTTACTTGGGAGGAAGACAAGACATAGAGGGGATGTCTTCTTAGAAGGCACCTGGCAGACATTGGTGTCACCTGGTGACATGATTTCTAGGAGTACCAGCTAGTGCACCTTCTTAGCCTTCAGGAGCTCTACTCTCATACCTGGCTACCTCTTCCCACTTCATTTTTTCACCCTGGGCAATGACAGCAAGTAAGTAGCTAACCTTGAGAGGGCACCACCTCATTTTACCCTCAGATGAAAAAAATGTGGAATTTGCAGGAGGTTGAGAGACAAGCTGAAGGCCACACGGGTGGCAGCAGGGCCAGGAGTCAAACTGTGGTCTGTGTCACGCTGGTGGTATGAGTCTTTGGAGCAGGCTAGCAAATATGAGACAGGATCAGATGCCAAGATGCTGCACAAGCCCTTCCCAGTAGCCTTCCCCAGAGCATTCAGTTAACACTGGGTTCCTATCACAGGATCAGGAATTCTGAGACTTGATTTCAGGAAACAAAGTCCAACTCTGGCAGGAGAGAGTAGAAAGGTCAAAGAGCAAGATGTCGAGACACATATGCTTCTCAGAAGCCTTCAGAACACACTCAAGAGGACATTTTGTTTTTACCCAATTGCTTTTTATGGGGAAAAAAAATGTTACAAGACACTGTCAAGCTGTAATTGTGGAGAAATGGACATTCATGGAATTTTTCTGGAAAACTAAATTTTTTTTTTTTTTAAGATTTTATTTATTTATTTGAGAGAGATAGCAAGAGCAGGAACACAAGCAGGGGGAGTGGGAGAGAGAAGAGCAGGCTTCCCGGAGAGCAGGGAGCCCGATGCGGGGCTTGATCCCAGGACCCTGCATCATGACCTGAGCCAAAGGCAAACGCTTAACAACTGAGCCACCCAGGCGCCCCTGGAAAACTAATTTGTATCAAGGTTTAAAAAATGCACACCCCTTGATCTAGTGATTCCCTCCCTAGACATGAAAAAAGAAAACTTGAAAACCATGTCCAAAAACAGCAAAATTATGGTACATTCATATGGTAGAATATTAGACAACTATTTAAATAGAGCATCTTGGAAGTGATCACATATTTTTTGAAAATTTAAGAGTATAATTAATTCTTTTACTCATAAATAGAAAAAATTGCAATACAAATGAGATTAAGGGGTAGTTTTTGACAACATTATGTTAACATTGTTATTTTTCAAATCATTTCAAATGACCACAAACTACTTTTGTTTAGGAAAGGAGAAAAAAAAAACTTACAATCTCATTTTCAAATGATGGTGGACCAGTCAGTGCTATTCCCCCGCTTCAGGGTTGTCAAGAATGTGACAGATGGCTGTTTGTCCTAACTTTGACACTGGACTTTATCTATTTCTTTAGAATGGAACATATCCCATGATTTAAGGTGGGATGTGTGGATTCAGTTTAATGAGTTGTAGCCTGTTTAGACTGAAAAAGAAAATTAAGGGTTTTAACAACTACCCTTTACAACAGAAGTGTGGAGTGCATCTTCCAGATGGGTTTCTGTGCCTTACCAGCATTTCAAACTGTTCTCTAGGAATGTACAATTTTTAAAAACTAAGTTGGGATCAAACCACGCAGACTGTACTACATGCAACATGCTGACATCCTTGTACTTCCATTTCCTCATTTTTTTAAATGGGTACACCCACAGCTCAGCAAGCTTTTCTTTTAACCCCTTGTGAAAGCACTAGAAAATCAAGGCAGTTAAAAAGTTACTGCACATCATCAAATAGTTATCATGACCCAGCAATTCCACTCCTAAATATCTACCCACAAAAAAATGTCTGCACAAAAACTTGTACATGAATGTTCACAGCGGCCAAAGTGGGAACAGCCCAAATATCCACCAACTAATGAATGGATAAATAAAATGTGGCATGGGTTCACATAATGGAATATCATTCAGTTATAAAAAGAATGAAGTACTGATTCATACTATAGTACAAACCTTGAAAACATTATACTGAAAGAGATCTGACACGAATGGCTACATATTTTATGATTCCTGAAATATCCAGAAGAGACAAATTTATAGAGATAGAGAACAGATTAGTGGTTGCCAGGCGTTGAGGGACTGGGCAGGGATGGAGAGCTGCTGCTAATGTATAGGGATTTCTTTCTGGAGGGATGTAAATGTCTTTTTTTTTTTTTTAAAGATTTTATTTATTTATTTGAGAGAGAGAGAATGAGAGAGAGCAAGCTCATGAGAGGGGGGAGGGTCCGAGGGAGAAGCAGACTCCCTGCCCAGCAGGGAGCCCGACGCGGGACTCATCCAGGGACTCCAGGATCATGACCTGAGCCGAAGGCAGTCGCTTAACCAACTGAGCCACCCAGGCGCCCGGGATGTAAATGTCTTAACATTCGTTATGGTGATGGCTGCACAACTCTGAATATACTAAAACTACTGAATTGTACATTTTAAATTGGGGAACTGTACTGTGTGTGAATTGTATCTCGGTAAAGCTGTTATTTCTTTAAAGAAGGGTATTCGGTGGGATTTTATTACAGTAACAGTGTAACGATCAAGTTATACACAATTTATATTCAGTAAACGTTTAGAAATAAATATGTTAATAAAGAACAAACCCATCAAAGAAAACTCACGTGCAAATATCTTTTTGTCTTCCTTTGCACATAGTAAGAGCTCAGGAACTAATCGCTGAAATTGATTGGGCAATCACGTCCACATGAAACCCGAATATTAAAAAGAAAGTGCTTAATGTTAAAAAAAAAAAATCAAGTTTTTATTGACAACATGAGATTCACATTAAAGAAATGCTACCCATACATGTTTATTACCCACTTCATCTCCCTCTTAAAATACTTTTCCCAGGCCAGTGTTGAACCACAGCCCAAACCCACTCACCACATTTCAAACTAAGTGGGAAATGTACAGTAGACAGTGCACAGAAGCAACTGCATGTCACATTGCCTGGACTATAAATAAGTACACTGCAATTTCTGGACCTTACCACCCTACTTAAAAGTCACATTACTTCTAAATCACTACTAACCAATTATATCCCCTCCTAAAGTTAATTTAAGAGGAATTATTTGCATTTGGTATGCCAAATTCTTGCTCCGTTATCTTTCCAGTTTGTTCACTCAAAGAATATTTTAGGTGCTCTTCTAGGTGCTGAAGATACAACAGAGAATTAAAATAGGCAAAACCAAGCAAACATAACCCTGCCTGCATGGAACTTACATTCCAGTAAAACAAAACAAAAAAATGTAAAATTTTATTTTTTCACAAACTCATGTCTTATGAATTAAAAATGAACTGTCAGCATTTGCAAAGAATCCCCCACACTTCTCACCTTGCAGACATGCAGTCCTGGCTAAACACAAAAGTCACAAAGATTTATGAAATATTGGTAGCAGTTTCCAATGACAAGCTTTTCTTTCCTTTTTATACATTTGCCGGGAGCATAAAAACAAACATGATCTATTTTACAAGTTTATTCAAAATCAGAAATCTAAATACTTTACAATTGTGACAGATGACAGTGGTTGTCAAAAGATTTAACAGCCCAGAGTCTTCAAATCATTGAAGTGCCAAATAGTTTTTGCTTTAAATTACGTACAAGGATTCCAATCTCCTTCTAAATATGTAAATCTCAAGTCATTCAATAACCTGAATTGTGTAACAGAAAAATATCGCATCCTCCCAACCTCCAAAAACAAAAGTGCAGTTTAGTACAAAGATCACAACAACTGGTTCAAAAGGGTAACTTTTGGAAACAAAGTCTAAATTCCTTTAAACAATTCAATAATTTAGTGGAAATTTTACAAAGTGGCCAGTAATTCTCTTGCAATTCTTAGGTAATTTTTTTCTCATCACCATCCAAGCTAGGGAAGCTAGTCATACGGGCGAACAGTCAACCTATCCCGAAAATGTAGCCACTTTCAAGTTCCGACTTTCATCTGTAGGCAGAACTCCTTATCTTCAGCAAATTGGCTGGGGCTGAATTCTAGCTAGATGTACACAGGTGGGCTCATCTCCTTCCAGTTATGACCAACTAAAGTGATCTTATTAAGAGATTTACTCCACAGCTTAAGCCCTTAGATACTATGTTTTTCCTACTATGAAAGGGGTATGGTGCATAACAGGGAAGCAATGCTTGCTTGCTTGCTTGCTTACGAATCATACTTTTCCTTCTAGATTTAGTCAATGGAAACCATCTGAGAGGTTTATCTTCCCCAGGATGAAGTTCTGGGGGAAGGCAGGCTTGGTTATCTATAACACCTTGAAGAAAAGATAATCCCCATCCAAATTAAACCAAAAGGAATGTTTTATTATTGGCAAAATCATAAAACAGATTTTACCATCCAAAACCTACTTGGAATTGAAAACACATTCATAAATCCTGTTGAATATAGCTTTCTCTACCACTTCCAGACTACAAATTCTAAGGACTAACAACTTAAGAAACTTGACAGCCCCATTCATAAAAATCTCCCAACCATTATTACAGCAGCAAAGAACCACTGCCTTAGAGCTACACTGAGACTTAGTTTTTGTAAATACGGACAGATAGAGCCTTCTCAAAGGAAATCAAAGACACTTCAATTCTCACGAAAGACTCCCAAGAGGTCACTTCTTGCAACCAACACACACATAAAAATGAACCCAAAGACCAAGACCATAAACCTCACCAGGCTGCAGAAAACATCAGATGAGTAAACAAATAAAAGTAACATTTCAAAAAACAATGCGTGGTCTTGAGTAAATGGGAGGTCAGCCACTCAGCAAAAGCACATGACTCACCCACGGGCCTGAATGTAAGTCTTTTCACTGTCCACTACACCAAAGTGGGATTTCCCATTTTCATCCAAGGCCAGGCCTTGGGGGCAGCTCAGTCGGGTAAAGTTGTGCTGCTTCCGCAGGGGCGGGGCGGGGGTGTCATTTTATTTCGCTGAATCACAACTCCCCCACATCCCCACCCCAAACCACCACCCCGCACCACACAGCGAACAGACCAGGCCGTGGCAAGGACGCCAGCGAACACCGACCGAGCAAAACAAAGCGCCAAGCGCAGGGCTGCCAGGCTGGGAGTGGGTGGGTAGAGGGGGTCAGGTTCGCCCCACACAGCACCTCTCCCACCCACCGGGGTGTCTCCGGGCAGGTGTGCAGCGGCAGCCTCCTCCCTCCACCTGGGGACCAGACCCATTCTCCGCAGAGCTCCCGGGACCGCCGGGAAGGCGAGAAAATGGGGGCGGGGGCGCGCTGCCCCAGCCCGGGCAGGAGGACCCAGTCGCCGAGGTAGAGCGCGCTGAGCCCGGTCCACGTGAGCGCCGGGGCCGCGGCCGCCCCGGGGGCCGCGGCCGGGAACAGCGGCGCCCGCGGCCACCACGCCAGGCCCGGACTTACCGGGGCCGGGCGCGCCGCGGGCCCCGCGACGGCCGCTTCCTCTTCCTCCTCCTCCTCACTTGACAAAATGGCGGCGGCAGGAAGTGCCGGGCGCCTCGGCCCGCCCCCCGCCCGCCCCCGGCCACCCGCCCCGCCGCGGCGCCCGCGCCCCCCGCCCGCGCCCCCGCCCCGCCAGCCGGCCCAAGCCGGGGGACGGCGGCGCCAACGGTCGGGGAGCCGCGAGCGGCCCGGCCACTCCGACGCCAACGGCGCAGGCCGCCCCGGCCCGGTGCAAGCGGCACCGCGCGCGGACGCGGGAGGCCCGCAGGCCCGAGCCCGCGTCGCCCCGGCCTCCCCGCCTCCGCGCCGCGCCGATGGCGTAGGTGCTGGCGCACCGGCCCCATTACGCAATGCAGGTTACGCGGGCCGCGCCGCGGGTCCCGGCCGGCCGCCCCGCGCCGCCCGCCGCCCCGAAGGGCACCGGTCCTCACCTGAGACGCTAGGCCGCACGCCGCCCCCGCCGGCCGCCGGCCGCCCGCCGCCGCCGCCGCCCCCTCCTCTTCGGGCTGCCTGCGCGGCGCCGGGGCCCGCCCGCCGCGCCCGCCGCTCCGCCGCGCTCACAGGCCCCGCTCGCCTGCGGGCACTGCCGGCAGCCGCCGCCGCCGCAGCCACCGCTTCGGCTCCTAGGCTGCGGGAGAGCAGAACAAACAGCCCTGCCGCCGCCGCCGCCGCCGCCAGCGCACTGACGTCACCACGTACGCTGCGCGCGCGGCCCCGCGCCGCCACCCGGCGTGCGCGCCCCGCGACCGCGCCCGGCGCCGGCGAGCTCTGCAGAGCTAGCAGGCGCGAGGTGAGTTGGGGAGGCGGGCCCGCGGGCTTGGGGGGAACCCCTCAGAGGGAGGGCGCAGAGATCTGGCCCACCCAGAGGGGGCACCCCCGCGGACGGAGGGGCGTGACCCTGCGGACCAAGGGAGAGGACCGAGGGGAGACCTATCAGACTGAAGGCTGGGACTGAGGGAAAAGATGCGAAGGCAAAGGGAGACGTCCAAAATTTAAGAAGGGTCGACTGATGAGACCCTCAGCGAGAAGGAGGAAGGTGAGGAGAGACCCCAGAGGCTGACGGCAGAGGCCGAGGAGGGCCCCCGGGTGGGAAGGCGGAAGGGTGTTGAAGGAGGCTGGGACGCTTGGGCCCGTGAGTCGCGACGGGGCGCCGGGCGCAGGGAGAGGGCCGAGGCGACTGTGCGCAGGGCCGCGGCGGCTTCTGTTCCGGCCGGCGTCCGTCCCGGCCCGCAGCTGCGGGGATGCGAAGGCTGCAAGTGCTGGGCCCGGCCCGCGGGGCTGTCCCTCCAGCTGTCCCCCGGCCGTCCCTCAGCCTTGAGCCTCGAAGACAAGTCAGCTCCACAGAACGAAGGGGTTAAGGCTTAGATCGCTTGCAGTTTAAAATGAAGATTCTGGGGCGCCTGGGTGGCTCAGTCGGTTAAGCGACTGCCTTCGGCTCAGGTCGTGAGCCTGGAGTCCCGGGATCGAGTCCCGCATCGGGCTCCCTGCTTGGCGGGGAGCCTGCTTCTCCCTCTGACCCTCCCCCCTCTCATGCTCTCTCTCATTCTCTCTCTCAAATAAATAAATAAATAAAATCTTTAAAAAAAAATAAAAAATAAAATGAAGATTCTGGGGGCGCCTGACTGGCTCACTGGGAAGACCCCGCGACTCTTGACCGCGGGGTCGTGAGTTCGAGCCCCACACTGAGCTGAGAGCTTACTTTAAAAAATTAAAATAAAAAAAATAAAATGATTCTTAAACTTTTCAAATGGGGAAGCAAAAACTTCTTTCCTCTTTGCTCTTATCCTCACTCTTTTAGAACTTTTATTTTTTAAAGATTTTATTTATTATTTTGAGAGAGAGAATCCCAAGCAGACGCCCCACCGAGCTCAGAGCCCCATGCAGGGCTCCATCTCACAACCCTGAGATCATCACCGAGCCGAAATCGGAAGTCCCACGCTCAACCAACTGAGCCACCCAGGGGCCCCACTTTTAGTACTTTCAGTTCCATCTTTTAGAAATCACAAATTCCATTCCTTTAAAAAGTCTACGTAATTAAAAAATTCCCTGATGGCCCCTTCTTCCAAAATATATCAATACACTAGCATAGCAGTCAAACAGTTTTGTCTATGTCATGGTGTTTGCTCATGCTTCAAGGGCAATCATAAATCACTCATGGGTCCTGAGGAAAGGAAAGACTTAAATTTATCTGTTAGCAAAGCCTGAGATAACGAATAATCAAGTGCAAGAAATAAAGGAAGTGATTGTAACTGGATTATTAGTCAACTTCCTTCTAATCACCTGAAATTTGTGACTATCTTTTGGCTCCTTGTTTTGCATGCTCAACAATTTGTGGAAGATGATGGGAAGTGGAAAAAGAATAGGAAAGTACCCAGGGCTATGTGAATATGGAGTAAAAACTTTTTTTTCTTTTTAAGGAAACTAGAATGTATCCATTTTAAGATGTCCTTTCCATGGTTGTCTTCTTGCATTATCTACTTAATTTATTGTTGTTGCTGATAATGTTTTTGGAAGTAATTTGGAGCTTACAGTTTGCAAGTCACATAAAATCTTTCATTTTACTTGAGTCACACTTCATTTAAACAAAATTGTAACATCTAGCTTGATTTACTGGACCAAACTGGAGGGCTTTGGGCTGTTGCTAGAAGTCGATTCCAGCCTGAAAAGAAAATGCAAACTGTAGAGGCAGTTCCAAAAGCTGTTTCCAAAAATCTTTTAGGACAATAATGTCCCATTCTTTTTGTCTTCCATAGTGCAGACCCTAACTCCTTACAGCTTAAACTCAGAAAATGTTTATCCGGTTGAATCAGTTTTATAAAAAGTTTTGTTTTTTGGGGCGCCTGGGTGGCTCAGTCATTAAGCATCTGCCTTCGGCTCAGGTCATGATCCCAGGGTCCTGGGATCAAGCCCCGCATCGGGCTCCCTGCTCCGCGGGAAGCCTGCTTCTCCCTCTCCCATTCCCCTTGCTTGTGTTCCCTCTCTCACTATCTCTCTCTCTGTCAAATAAATAAATAAAATCTTTAAAAAAAAAAAAGTTTTGTTTTTTAATGGTTCACATAATAAGCCCTTTTTCTCTTGTTATTACTGTGTTTGCAATACTAAAAACCAGAAGAGATTTATAAAAATATTAAGGAATGAGGGCGCCTGGGTGGCTCAGATGGTTAAGCGTCTGCCTTCGGCTCAGGTCATGATCTCAGGGTCCTGGGATCGAGTCCCGCATAGGGCTCCCTGCTCCTTGGGAGCCTGCTTCTCCCTCTGCCTCTCTCTCTCTCTGTCTCTCATGAATAAATAAATAAAATCTTAAAAAAAAAAATTAAGGAATGAGACATGAAGTACATACTATAATTCTGAATGATTTTAAATATGCATTATTCATTTTAAATAAAATAATACATGAAACCATTTTAACTGAGCAATGCAAAAGACTATAGAGGAAAAAATAAAGTATCCCTCTTTATGTCTTCCCCTCCCTCACCAGAGTAACCACTGTTATCACTTCTATGTGTTTTAGACCTGTGTGTCTGATGGGACCATACGTGGCTATTGAGTGCCCAAATTGAGATGTGCTGTAAGTGTAAAATACATATTACATTTCAAAGATTTAATAGGAAAAAACATGTAAAATATCTTATTATTTTTTGTATTGACTACATGTTGAAATAATGTTTTATATATTGGATTAAATAAAATATATTTAATTTTACCTGTTTCTTTTTATTTATTTATTTTTTTTTTTATTTTTTTTTTTTAAGATTTTATTTATTTATATGACAGAGAGAGACAGCGAGAACAGGAACACAAGCAGGGGGAGTGGGAGAGGGAGAAGCAGGCTTCCCGCTGAGCAGGGAGCCCGACGTGGGACTCAATCCCAGGACCCTGGGATCATGACCTGAGCCGAAGGCAGACGCTTAACGACTGAGCCACCCAGGCGCCCTCTTTTTACTTATTTATTTAAAGATTTTATTTATTTGTCAGAGAAAGAGAGAGAACACAAGCAGGGGGAGTGGCAGGCAGAGAGAGAAGCAGGCTCCCTGCTGAGCAAGGAGCCCGATTTGGGGCTCCATCTGAGGACCCTGGGATCATGAGGCAGATGCCCAATCGACTGAGCCACCCAGGCGTCCCTCTTTTTACTCTTTTAATGTGGGCTACTAGAAATATAAAATTGCATATACAGCTTGCAACATATTTCTATTGAACAGCACTGGTCTAGACTTTTTTTTTTTAATTTGTGACAACATTTTATTTATTTTTTTAAGTAAGCTCTGTGCCCAACATGGGGCTGTAACTCACTACCACAAGATCAAGAGTTGTATGCTCTACTGATTGAGCCAGCCAGGGGTCCCTTCGTCTTTTTTTGTTGTTGTTAAAGTATAGTTGACACACAGTGTTACATTAGTTTCAGGTGTACAACATAGTTCCACAACTCTATACACTGTCTAGACTTTTCTATGCATCAGTATGTATCCATAGAAATAGTTGTATTGGTATAAAACAAAAGGGAGCATTCTGTACTTGTTAATTTGTAGCATGCTTTTTTCTTTTTTTTTTTTTTAAAGATTTTATTTATTTATTTGAGAGAGAGAATGAGAGACAGCACGAGAGGGAAGAGGGCAGAGGGGGAAGCAGACCCCCTGCTGAGCAGGGAGCCCGATGTGGGACTCGATCCCGGGACTCCAGGATCATGACCTGAGCCGAAGGCAGTCGTTTAACCAACTGAGCCACCCAGGTGCCCGTAGCATGCTTTTTTTCATTTAGTATATCTTAGAAGCCATTCCACATGAGTTCTGCCTAATTGGGAGATAACTCTGAGATGACATACAGTATGTTATCTGGTAGCGGTAGATCATAATTTATTTAACTGTTCCCCCATTTTGAACATTTAATTCATTTTTAGTTTTTCCATCATAATAGTATTACAATGAACATCCTATACATTTACCATTTTCCTTTCATACTTGCCAGCATTTTCCCAGATTAAAAAAATCTGGGATGCCTTGATGGCTCAGTTGGAGCATGCGACTCTTGATCTCAGGGGTGTGGGTTCAAGCCCTACATTGTGTGTAGAGAGCACTTAAAATTTTTTAAAAATCTTTAAAAATGTATTCGTGTTTTCTTAAAAGCAAGGATAAATTTCTAAACCAGATCAGTTTGGGAAGAGCTGGAGGTGTTTGATTTGTTATGACCTGGATCCATGCCCACTTTGAATGAGAACTTGCCCATGGAGTTACATTCTGAAATTAGGGCCTAGAGATGGTGAGCGACTCACCCAAGATCACATATTTACACAGTTTAGAAGTCAAATCTCCAAGACTCCATGAAAACTACCTGCATTTTTCTCTAGCTCCAGAGTTGACAGTTTTTTTCAATATTTGGGGGAAAAAACGGTCGACAATATGTTGTTTTGTGGGCCAATCTATAACATTGCCAATCTTGGCCGCTCTGCCATTGTAGCACAAAACGCAGCTGTAATTAATATATAAATGAACGGGGGCACCTGGGTGGCTCAGTTGGTTAAGCGACTGCCTTCGGCTCAGGTCATGATCCTGGAGTCCCTGGATCGAGTCCCGCATCGGGCTCCCTGCTCGGCAGGGAGTCTGCTTCTCCCTCTCCCACTCCCCGTTTGTGTTCCCTCTCTTGCTGTGTCTTTCTCTGTCAAATAAATAAATAAAATCTTTAAAAAAATATATATATATATATATAAATGAACGGGTGTGGCTATGTCCCAATAAAATGTTATGTATACTAAAATTAGAACTTCATGCCAATTTCAGGAATCACAGAATATATTTTGATTTTTTCTTTTTTGAAGATTTTATTTGTATATATTTATATAAATTACTGTTATATATTATACATAACTATATAATAAATTGTATAGCCCATATATACCATTCTTTGTTGGAAGACTGTACATATACAGACAGCAGTCTAGATTTGTCCCATAGACAGTTTCCGGCTGCCTGCTTTAGACTCTGAAATCTAGAAAATGGAAATTTCTTAACATTCTACAGAAGCTATTCTGCTTGCATTTTTTTGTTAATTCTTTTGTTTTTAGCAGTTTTAGGTTTACATTAAAATTGAGTGGAAAGTACAGAGTTCCCATATACTCCCTTACTTCCCCTCTCCACTTCCCCCATTATTAATATGCATAGTGTGGTACATTTGTTACAGTTGATGAGCCAATATAGATACGTGATTATTAACTGAAGTCCATAGTTTACATTAGGGGTCACTCTTTGTATTGTATATTCTAGGAGTTGTTTTTTTAAAGATTTATTTGAGAGAGAAAGAGCCAGCACAAGTGGGCGGGCAGAGGGAGAGGGAGAAGCAGACACAGACTCCCTGCTGAGCAGGGAGCCCGATGTGGGGCTCAATCCCAGGACTCAGATCATGACCTGAGCCGAAAGCAGATGCTTAACCATCTGAGCCACCCAGGTGCCCCTATTCCATGAATTTTGACAAATGTGTAATGACATGTATGCACCATTATGCTTGCCCAATTTTAACTCATAAACTAGCTAGGAACAAAAATAAGCTTCAGAGTAGAACACTGCAATTCTGTCAGCCACAAACAGGTGCATGATAGCCCTAAGGGTAATTTTTAGTCTCCAATACTTCGTTATTTTGTGTTTTGCTGTGTTTTTGCTTAGTTTTGAAGTGTTTGACAAACATCATTCACTGCCACACTCAAAATAATGAGATACTGGAAGACCTAGTATGGAGTGCCATATAATTGCAATTTAAAAAAAAAAAAAAGGAAGTGATTTAAAAAAAAGTTTAAAAGTGGAAAGAAAATGCAAATGTTGCACATGGGATAAAACCACCCAAAAAAAAACCACCCAAGAAGAAGGAATCTGGAGGTCAATGAATGATAGCAGGAGCACTCATATACTGCTCATCATTTGGTTCAGTCATTTTAGAAAACAGTTTGGCCTTATCCGGTGAAGTTGAAGCTCTGCATACTCTGGCCCACTGATTCCAATCCCTTGGAAACTTGCTGATAAGCTGAAGAAGGTTCGGAACAGCTGTGTTCTGAAGGTCCCACCCTGAAGACAAGCCAAATGTTCACCCACGGCAGGATGAATAGATTGTAATATGAAGATGAACTAACCACAACCACTTGGGACAACATGGATGAATCTTGCAAACATAATGGGAAATCAAAGAAGCAAGGCCCATGTGTGTATGTGATGATTCCATTGCTATGTTGATTTTTAAAGCAGAAAAATAGACTGAAGTTTGGGGGGAATTAAAACTATAAGGAAAAACAGTCACCAGTGGTTGCCAGAGAGGGTGACCAGGAGGGGATGAGGGGGTGGGTGGGCATGGCCAGTATTTGAATGTGGTAAAAAAAAACAAAGAAAAAAAAGCATGAGATCTACGCTCTTACTTTTTTTTTTTTTTTAGATTTTATTTATTTATTTGACAGAGAGAGACACAGTGAGAGAGGGAACACAAGCAGGGGGAGTGGGAGAGGGAGAAGCAGGCTTCCCGCCGAGCAGGGAGCCCGATGCAGGGCTCCATCCCAGGACCCTGGGATCATGACCTGAGCAGATGCTTAACGACTGAGCCACCCAGGCGCCCCTACCCTCTTACTTTTTTAAATGTATGCTATAGTGAACTATAAGCACAATGTTGTATTGCAGGCCTGTAGAGCTTTTTCATCTTACATGAATGAAGAGTGTTCCACTTCCTGACTCTGCTTTAGCTTTGTAATTCCACTATAGCTATGTTTGATGCATATTTTGTTTCAATTTATTTGTTTTTTTTTTTGTTTCAATTTTTTTAAAGATTTAGAGAGAGCACGCATGCACACTAGTAGGGGGAGGGGCAGAGGGAGAAGGAGAGAGAGAATCTTAAGCAGACTGCACCGAGCATGGACCCCAACACAGGGCTCCATCCCACAATCCCGAAATCATGACCTGAGCAGAAACCAGGAGTCAAGATGCTTAACCGACTGAGCCACCCAGGTGCCCCTGTGTTTCCATTTTTTAAGGAAAGAATGAATGACATATGTAAAGAAAACTGCCTGAGCAAGAAAAGTAAACAGAAAAGGCAAATGAGGGCACCTGGGTGGTTTAATCATTAAGCGTCTGCCTTTGGCTCCGGTTATGGTCCCAGGGTCCTAAGATCGAGCCCCGCATTGGGCTCCCTGCTCGGCAGGAAGCCTGCTTCTCCCTCTCCTACTCCCCCTGCTTGTGTTCCCTCTCTCGTTGTGTCTCTCTCTGTCAAATAAATAAACTCTTTAAAAAAAAAAGGAAAAAAGAAAAGGCAAATGATGCAGTTGCAATGTACAAACTTCTGAATGTGTGGCCAGGAAATGAGCTGCATTGTAAGACACCCTCTAGTTTAAGACTCACGCAGGAGGCTTGTGATTCCAAAGCTTGGAGGCTGCTAAAAGTGTTGCTGATAAAATTTCGGTCATGAGCCCCTGACGGCCTCATGAGTTCAAGGCCTTGTGGAATCATGGCATCAGAATGAGTGGCAGCGAGCCAAGCGAGGCTGCTCCAGCTGCTAAAAACATTCTCTTTGGCATTTGCTGAGTAAGGAAGGTTTCTTGCCTTGACCTATTTTCACCAACGTAGAAAACAGGCTATTGTGGGGAAGGATGCCTGATAAAACTTATTTTAGCAGAGACTCCATGAGTAGGCCTGTTTTTAAAGCTTTGTACGAATAACCTGCTCTCATCAGTCTAAATACATGTGAGGACTGAAAGCCTACATTTCTTTTGTTCCTTTCATCTTCAAAATAAATGGGCTGATGAAGCAGGCACTTGGAATTTAATATAAGAAGAGCATCTATAGGGGCACCTGGGTGACTCAGTTGGTTAAGTGTCTGCCTTCAGCTCAGGTCATGATCTCAGGGTCCTGGGATTAAGCCCTGTGTCTGGCTTCTCTGTGTGTGTGTCATATGAATGAATGAAATCTTAAAAAAAAAAAAAAAAAGCATCTCTATCTGGAATTGTACTAGTATTATGTGATAGCAACTTTCAACGATGGCTCCCAATGATTCCCCACGCTTATGTGATCTCCCCTTGAGTGTGGGCTGGATTTAGGGATTTGCTGGTAATGAGATTCTGTCAGAAGTCATGGGATGTCACTTTCATGATCAGGTTACAGAAGATTGGCTTTCATCTAGCTGGACTCTCTTTTGCCTTTTCAGCTTGCACATTCTGATGAAGCAAGCTGCCGTATAGGAGAGGCCCATGTGGCAAGGGGCTGAGGGTAGCTTCTGGTCAATAGCCAGCAAAGGAGCCAAAGCCCTCAGTCCAACAGCTACAAGGAACTTAGCTCTGCTAACCACCACATGGACAAGACTTCACACAAGACCACAGCCTTGGCCAACATTTTGCAGCCCTATAATTCCAACTAAGGACTCAGCTAAGCCACACCTAGATTCCTGACTCCCAGAAATTGTGAAATAATAAACACTTTTAATTTTAAGCCAACAACTTTTGGAGTAATTTGTTATGCAGCAATAGATCACTCATACATCCTGGGGCCAAATCTCCCCTTTCCTTAGAGAAGATACACTTCAGCTTTAGCAGGATTGATGAATATTGGCAAGAAAATTCTTCCTCCTCCCAGAATATTCCCTTAGCTTCATCTGTTTTTGCCATTATTGAGCTAGACCAAGTATATTTCAAACATGGGAAAATTGTTGTGGTTTTAGCTCTTTTGAGACAACCAATACTGTCATTTTCATTGTCCTCCAATGGGAAGGAATTAGGGACTTGTTGTCTCTAAGGAGGCTACAGTTTTTCTCATGGGGACCATTGTAGTAGACACTTCATTCTGAAGTTAATCCTTGGCCCTTGGGGGTTGTCTAAAGAAGAATTCTTTTAGAGATAATTTTGTGGCAGCAAACAAAGGGAAATTTGTGATGCATTTGTGAGCTCCTTATCTTCACTATTTAATGAGATGTTCCCAAATCTTTGTAGTCCTCTAAGAAGCTAAAATCCCTGGGCATTTCCGATGGGGAAGTTTGACGATTTGTTCTCATAGATATCTTTGGGCAGGTTACTGAACAAAATCTTGGTATTTGCACCCACAATCCTGGGCCAGGCAGGCACTAAAATACCCACCTTGTTGACCTGTGACTCATGAACTTAGATTCCCGAAAGGAAATATTATATCCTTTATGTTCTTTATTCAAAGAATCCAACTTAAATGGATTGGCTGGAATTAGAGTTCTATTTGCAGGAAGTTTGGAGAAAGATTATTGAGGATATAAACAACTTTAAAAAGAAATGTTATAAGGATACCAACATTGTACTGGAAGTTCTAGCCAGAGTAATCAGGAAAGAAAAAGATAGAAAAGGCATCCATATACAAAGGAAGAAGTAAAACTATTCTATTCACAGATGACATGATCTTATATGTGGAAAATCCTAAAGAATCTACCATAAACAAATTCAGCAAAGTTTCAGGATACAAGATCACACAAAAATCAGCTGTATTCCTACCTTCCTTCCTTCTCTCCCTCCTTCCTTCCTTCCTTCCTTCCTTCCTTCCTTCCTTCCTTCCTTCCTTCCTTCCCTTCTCCTCTTTCTCCTCCTCCTCCTCCTCCTCCTCCTCCTTCTTCTTCTCCTTCTAGAAAGATGGAGGGGCAGAGAGAGAGAATCTCAAGCAGGCTCCATGCCCAGCACAGACCCCAACTCGGGTCTCAATTCCACGACCTTGAGATCATGACCTGAACCAAAGTCAAGATTTGGGTGCTTAACTGACTACACCACCCAGACTGACTAAGCCACTCAGGCGCCCCCAAAGTCAGTCGTATTTCTATATACTAGCAATAAATAATCCAAAAATGGAATTAAGAAACCACTCCATTGAGCACCCGGGTGGCTCAGTTGGTTAAGCGGCTGCCTTCGGCTTAGGTCATGATCCTGCAGGCCTGGGATCAAGTCCCACATCTGGGCTCCCTGCTCAGTGGGGAGTCTGCTTCTCCCTCTGCTCCTCTCCCCGTTTTCTCTCTCTCTCTTTCTCTCATTCTCATGTGCACACGCACACAAATGAAGTAATTAAAATCTTAAAACCCACTCCATTTACAATAGCATCAAGGAATAAAATACTTAGGAATATATTTAACCAAAGAAAGGTAGAGGGAGCCTAGGTGGCTCAGTCAGTCTGGGTGGCATAGTCAGTTAAGCATCCAAATCTGTCTTCGGCTCAGGTCATGATCCTGGAGTCCTGGGATCGAGCCCCGCATTGGGCTCCCTACTCTGCGGGGAGTCTGCTTCTCCCTCTCCCTCTGCTGCGCGCTCTCTCTCTCTGTCAAATAAATTAAAAAAATTTTTTTTTTAAAAAAAGGTAGAAGTTATACACTGAGAACTACTAAACACTACTTACAGAAATTAAAGTAGATCTAAGTAAGTGGAAAAACATCAGTGTTCATGAATTGGAAAACTTACTAGTGTAAAGATGGCAGTATTCCCCAAAGTGATCTATAGATTCAATGTAATTCCTATCAGAATACAGCTGGCTTCTTTGTAGAAATTGATAAGCTGACTCTTAAATGAATATGGAAACTCAAGGGACCCAGAATAACCAAAACAATCTTGAAAAAGAGGAAGAAAGGGGGCGCCTGGGTGGCTCAGTTGGTTAAGCGACTGCCTTCGGCTCAGGTCATGATCCTGGAGTCCCTGGATCGAGTCCCGCATCGGGCTCTCTGCTCGGCAGGGAGTCTGCTTCTCCCTCTGACCCTCCCCCCTCTCATGTGCTCTCTCTCTCTCATTCTCTCTGTCAAATAAATAAATAAAATCTTTAAAAAAAAAAAAAAAAAGAAAAAGAGGAAGAAAGTTGGAGGATTCACAGTTCCTGATTCCGAATCATCATACAAAGCTCCAGTGTGAAACTGGCATAAGGATAGATATATAGAATAATAGAATCAAATTGAGTGGCCAGAAATAAACCCATGTAGCTATAGTCAACTGACCTTTGACAAGGGTGCCAAGACCATTCAGCAGAAAGAATGGCGTCTTTAACAAATGGTGCTGGGACAACCAGATATTCACATGGGATACAATGAAGTTGGACCCTTATGTCAGAGGAGAGGGAGAAGCAGGCTCCCCACGGAGCAGGGAGCCCGATGTGGGGCTCGATCCCAGGACCCCCAGATCATGACCTGAGCCAAAGGCAGACGCTTAACTGACTGAGCCACCCAGATGCCCCTAAAAACCATAGAATTCTTAGAAGAAAATGCAGGGGTGCATCCTAGTGGCCTTAGATTTGGCAATGATTTCTTACATAAGATGTTCTTAAGTGTCTGCCTTCAGCTCAGGTCATGATCCCAGGGTACTGGGATCAAGCCCCGCATCAGGCTCCCTGCCCAGTAGGGAGTCTACTTCTCCCTCTCCCTCTGCTGCTCCCCCTGCTTGTGCTCTATCTCTGTCAAATAAATAAAATCTTAAAAAAAAAATACCAAAGTACAAGCAACAAAAGAAAAAATAAATATAAATTGGACTCGATGAGAAAGAAAACAACTTTTGCATCCAAGGACACTACTAAGAGAATGAAGAGTCCAGAATGGAAAAAAATATATATTTGCAAATCATATCTGATAGGTGTCTAGTATCCAGAATATATAAAGAACTCCTACAACTTAACAAAAAGACAACTCAATTAAAAAATAAGCAAAGAGGGGCCCATGAGTGGCTCTGTCCGTTAAGCATCCCACTCTTGAATTCAGCTCAGGTCATGATCTCAGGGTCCTGGGATCAAGCTCTGTGTCAGGCTCCATGCTGGGTGTGGAGCCTGCTTGGGTTTCTCTTTCTCCCTTTCCCTCTGCCCCTCCCCACAAGGCGCTCTCTCTAAAAAAAAAAAAAAAAAAAAGGCAAAGAACTTGAATAGACATTTCTCCAAATGTAAACAAATGGCCAACAAGCACATGAAGGAATGTCCACTATCAGGAGTCATCAGGGAAATGTAAATCAAAACTACAATGAGATACCACTTCACACCTGCTAGGGTGGCCAGAATTGGAAAAAAAAAAAAAAAAAAAGGGAAGTCTCAGTAAGGATGTGAAAAAATTGGAACTCTTGTACATTTCTGATGGCAATGTAAAATGGTGCAGCTATTGTGGGGGGAAAAATGTGGTTCCTCGAAAAATTAACCATAGAATTACCATGTGACATAATTCCACTCCTAGGTGTGCATATCCCAAAGAATTAAAAACAGGTACTCAGGGCGCCTGGGTGGCTCAGTTGGTTAAGCGACTGCCTTCGGCTCAGGTCATGATCCTGGAGTCCCTGGATCGAGTCCCTGGATTGAGTCCCGCATCAGGCTCCCGGCTCGGCAGGGAGCCTGCTTCTGCCTCTGACCCTCCCCCCTCTCATGTGCTCTCTCTCTCTCATTCTCTCTGTCTCAAATAAATAAATAAAAACAATCTTAAAAAAATAAATAAATAAATAAAAGCAGGTACTCAGATACTTGTTCAAGAATGTTCCTAGCAGCGGGGCGCCTGGGTGGCTCAGTTGGTTAAGCAACTGCCTTCAGCTCAGGTCATGATCCTGGAGTCCCGGGATCGAGTCCCACATCGGGCTCCCTGCTCGGCGAGGAGTCTGCTCCCTCTGACCCTCCCCCCTCTCATGCTCTCCCTCTCTCATTCTTTCTCAAATAAGTAAATAAAATCTTTAAAAAAAAAAAAAAAAGAATGTTCCTAGCAGCACTATTCACAATAGTCAAAACGTGGGAGCTCAAATATCTCTTATTGGATGACTGGATGAACAGATGTGGTATATACACATGCAGTGGAGTAGTGTTCAGCCATAAAATAGAATGATGTATGGATTCAGGCTCCAGCATGGAGGAACCTCAAAAACATGCTTCGTGAAAGAAGCCATAGTGAAAAGGTCACGTACTGTATGGTTCCCTGAACATGAAGCACATCCAGACCAAATAAATCCAGAGATGGAAAGCAGATTACTGGTCGTCAGGGGATGGGGGAGGGAGGAATGGGGTTAGTGCCAGTGGGGAGGCAGTTTCCTTTAAGGGCGAGGAGAATGTATGGGAACGAGTTGTAGGTACAGGCTGTACAACATTGTGAGTGTACCCGATGCCACGGCATTGTCCGCTTTAAAATGGCTATTGGAGGGGCGCCTGGCTGGCTCAGTCCATGAAGTACGGGACTCTCGATCTTGGGGTTGTCAGTTCAATCCGCACTTTGGGTGTAGAGATGACTTAAAAGCTTCAAAAAATTTAAAAAATAAAGTGAATGGCTCATTTTGTTACGTGAATTTTACCTCTAAAGAAAAAATGTTGGGGCGCCTGGGTGGCTCAGTCATTAAGCGTCTGCCTTCGGCTCAGGTCGTGATCCCAGAGTCCTGGGATCGAGCCCCACATCGGGCTCCCTGCTCGGCGGGAAGCCTGCTTCTCCCTCTCGCACTCCCCCGCTTGTGTTTTCTCTCTCACTGTCTCTCTCTCTCTCTCTCTGTCAAATAAATAAATAAAATCTTTAAAAAAATAAATAAACAATTGCTAGGGGCGCCTGGGTGGCTCAGTTAAGCGTCTGCCTTCAGCTCAGGTCATGATCTCAGGGTCCTGGGTTCAATTCCTGCATCAGGCTCCCTGCTCAGCCGGAGTCTGCTTCTCCCTCTCCCTCTGTCTCCCCAGCTCATTCTCTCTCTCTCATAAATAAATAAAATCTTTAAAAAAAAAAATTACTAGAGGGGTGCCTGGGTGGCTCAGTCATTGAGCGTCTGCCTTCTGCTCAGGTCATGATCCCAGGGTCCTGGGATCGAGCCCCGCATCGGGCTCCTGGCTCAGCGGGGAGCCTGCTTTTCCCTCCCCCACTCCCCCTGCTTGTGTTTCCTCTCTCACTGTCTCTCTCTCTCTCTGTCAAATAAATAAATAAAATCTTGAAAAAAGAAAAAAAAAATGTTGAGCTCATCAAACCACTTTGTCAACAGTGCCGAATGTTTACGATCTCATTCAGTTCTGACAACCAACCCGGTGAGAGTGGATTGCCCCCTCCCCACCATATTGTCCTCCAAGCTGAATTCTAATTCATCTATATAAATTATACCTGCACCAGATAGTGTTTTGAGAGGAGGCAGGAGGTACCTAGACCGTAAGTCTGTTTGTTGAAAACCAACCTCATTGGTCTCAGTGTCCTTGTAAAAGATAAAGGAAGTGACCCAGTAATTTTTCCTTTTTTAAAAATATTTTATTTATTGGTTTGACAGAGAGAGAGCACAAGCAGGGGGAGCAGCAGAGGGAGAGGGAGAAGCAGGCTTTCCGCGGAGCAGGGAGCCCGATGCGGGGCTGGATCCCAGGACCCTGGGATCATGACCTGAGCCGAAGACAGACGTTTACCTGAGCCACCCAGGCGCCCCCCCAATACTTTCGCAATGGTCCAAGAGCTATCGGTATTAAATCAGTGTAAAGCCACACCGTGGATTTCCCACTCCCATCTGTTTACGAAATGCTCCAAGGAGACTACTTCCAAAAAATGCTAAAAGGCTTATCTGTTGGTTCTGAAGTTCTACTTGAACTTCACTGTGCCTGTCTAATCACTACTGGACACACTTCTAGTGAGCAAGGACCACTTTCAGCCAGGTTGTTGGGCAGTGGAAATGGTTTTTTTATGATCCAAAATTTAATTGGAGAGGACTTGTAATACTGTGCCCTTTTTTTCTTGAGAGGGGGAGGGGCAGAGGGAGAGAGAGAGAATCCCAAGCAGGCTCCATGCCCAGTGAGGAGCCCAAGGCCAGGCTCAGTCTCACGACCCTGGGATCATGACCTGAGCCGAAATCAAGAGTCGGACACTTAAGTGACTAAGCCACCCAGGCGCCCCAGACTATGCACTCTTTTACTTTTAGTAATCTCTACATATAATGAATGTGGGGCTTGAACTTACAACCCTGAGATCAAGAGTCACCTGTTCTCCCAACTGAGCCAGCCAGGTGCCCCTGATGCACTCCTGAACGAGGACTTCGCTCATTACACTGTGGTGTTTACCCTTTAGCAACTGTATTAATTTCATAAAAACCCCAATGAAATCACACAGGCCCACAGTAGGATTACATGAAGCTGACATCAGGCTGCCATTCCTAAGATCTTTCTGCTTGGGAGTAGCGGGGATTGCCAAATTCTGTAAACCGTTTCATTTATTTTTCTGAAGATTTTTATTTATTTGAGAGAGTGCAAGCAGGAGGGGGGAGAGGGAAAAGCAGACTCGATGCAGGACCTGATCATGACCTGAGCTGAAGGCAGCTGCTTAACCAACTGAGCCACCCAGGTGCCCCTAAAACTTTTTTTTTTTTTAAGATTTTATTTATTTATTTATTTGAGAGAGAGAATGAGAGAGAGCATGAGATGGGGGAGGGTCAGAGGGAGAAGCAGACTCCCTGCCAAGCAGGAAGCCGGATGCGGGACTCAATCCCGGGACTCCAAGATCATGACCTGAGCTGAAGGCAGTCGCTTAACCAACTGAGCCACCCAGGCGCCCCACTTTTTTTTTTAAGATCTTTTAGTTATTTGAGAGAGAGCACAAGCAAGGGAAGTGGCAGAGGGAGAGGGAGCAGACTCCCCACTGAGCAGGGGGCCCCCTGGGATCATGACCTGAGCTGAAGGCAGACGCTTAACCCACTGAGCCACCCAGGCACCCCAACCCCCAAACCTTTTTAAATAAAGGTGCTCTATATAAAGTTCATGGCCATTGGTGTCTCACAGATCTGTGTATTGATTTGGGTTATCTTTGATAGATGACCCTAGAAGTTACTGAACCTTCCCCTCTGGTTTCTCCTCTGCAAGTGGGAAATGACAGAAGACAGCTTGCAGTTTATTCCTGTCCCCTCAGGAGACAGAAGGGCATCCCTTTGTGCAAGCCAAGGAGTTACGCCCATCTCGGGGAACGAGGGCCTCGTTTAAGCCAAGTTGAGAAGTAAAATGATTCGTGTCCTTCCACATTGGGTGAGGGGGAAGAACCGCTGTGAAATTTAGATCGGTTTAAGGATAGGCCTTGGATTACATTTACAAGAGAGACAAACCAGAGCAGTTTCATAGTTCTGTTATCCTTTTTGAGACTACGGATGTTCAATGCCACCAGCCTTTTTGCCTCAAGAGAAGAAACTTCAGAGGGCACGCACAACCGGTGACTAAGGCCCATCTATGTAACAGCAGTGACGACGGGCGCAAACAATTCAGAGACACCATTTTTTTGCTTACTGAGCAATTTATTGGTTTCTAATTCTTATATGGACTTTTCATAAATATTCATCTCACATCTCTAATAAAGGTCCTTGAGAGCAGGGCCCATCTCTTACTTTTATCATGAATTAGCACCTGGTACACAGGAGATGCTCGAGTCTTTTACCATCTAGTAAATTCCCTCTGGCCAATGCTTCCCCCAGTGAGACGGTTCAAGGGTTTGCAGGGAAAACAGACCCAGCAGTATCATTTCAAGAGCGAAGTCATCTTCCACTTCTTTGGATTATATGAGAGTGTAACTGTTGTTGCTTGCTACCCTTTAACACATGCTACCTTTCCTTGCCCACAGATTCAGAAACCTCCAAAGGAATAGTATCCATCTGAAATGTGTTTATTTCACTATATTCATTTCTTACAGATAGCATCTATCTATAGCAATTTATGTATCTTCCATTCGTGGGAGTGACACCAAGTTGTTTTTGTGTTGTTTTTTTTAATATATTTAAGGAGTAGTAACTCAATTTAAAGGGAAAACAAAAACAAAAACCCCTCAAGTAACAGAGGTGGAACACAAATGAGGTTAAAAAAAAAAAAAAGACCAACACAAAAAACCTCCAAACAAACTATAAAGGTGATTCGCCGAAGACTGAAGATTGGGAAAATAATGCCCAAGGCAAAGCGTCCTCTTTCTTGAGGGGCAGTGGGAGGGCGTCCAGGGGTGCAGGCCTATCAGATTCACGAGTCTCGTGAGGCCCACACACCATACGCGGTATGCTACCAAAGCAGGTCAAAAACCGAAGCCAAGCCCATTCTTAAAACTTAAAAAGAAAAAAAAAATCCTGTATAAAGCAAGATATATCCCAATATTGAGCTGTTCTCAGAAAAAAAAATAAAAATAAAAAGGGCGTTCAGCCACTTGCTGTATTTAACAAGTGAAGTATCATCAAAATCTAATTAGCCAACTTTTATTATTTCATCTGCAGCGCAGAGACTTCACAGCCACTTGGGGGAATGTACAACTTCTGCAGCCTGCGAACCAAGGCCGAAAAAGCCATACAACTCTAGAAGACAAGCCCACGAGGTACACTTTGTTGAAGCAAGTGGCCGGGTCTCCTCACCGAAGTTTCCAGCATGTTCCAGTAACACACACCCTAGTTCTGCTTACAAACAAAAGGAGAAAAAGAGCAATGCGTTATGAAACCCATCCCTTGCAACAGGGACGAGGGTCATTCTGTGGGAAGGACAGCTTTGGGTTCTGCATCAGTCTGTTCTGCTTTGGCTTCAGTGACGGCCGGGGCCGGGGCCGCGACCCCCACAGTGCCTTCTGCCTCTGCTGCGGCCGCTTGCACTTCCCGTCTGGCCTCTGCGGCTTCCCCTCCAGCCTCCGCTTCAGTGCTGCCCTTCTCGGAGGCCCCGCCACCCGGCGTCTCCACTTCCAGCGGCTGTTCAGAGTGGGGACCGCGAGGGGCCTGGGCCGCGTCCACAGGGCCTTCCCCTTCGGCCAGCGTGTCACTGCCTTCCGGAGCCAGCGCTCCTTCCCCATCTACCGCTCTCACTGCTGCCGTAATGACCTCGGCCAACACCTCCGCGGCCACCTCCTCGGGTGTCTCCTCCTTCTCCTCGCCTCCTAAATTGTCATCCCCTTCGATTTCTGGATCGACAGCCTCACTGGTGAAAGGGTCTTCACCCTGGCCAAGAAGAGCAACATGTCAGTGCAAAGGGGAGACTGCAGGGGGCCCAGGTTGCCGGGAATCCGTGTTTTTAGGCTGAAGAGCCAATGAGAGAAACACGTCCCACTACAGGTGAGTGTTCCCATGGGCGCTCAGCGCCTTCAAATTCAGAAAAGGTTCTCAGAAAAGCCTCACCGCAACCGTTTTCGCACCTTTTGCCTTTTAGCTTTTATTTTCTTACTTAGTTAGCTAGGACCTAGAGCAGAATGAGAAAGCAGAATCAGGGGCTATTCTTTTTTTTTTTTTTTAAAGATTTTATTTATTTATTTGACAGAGAGAGACACAGTGAGAGCAGGATCACAAGCAGGGGGAGAGGGAGAGGGAGAGGGAGAAGCAGGCTTCCCGCGGAGCAGGGAGCCCGATGCGGGGCTCGATAGCAGGACCCTGGGATCATGACCTGAGCCGAAGGCAGACGCCCAACAACTGAGCCACCCAGGCGCCCCTCTTGTTTTTAATACTAGTAATTTTGATATTCGCAATGGGTATTTTTTTTTTTTAAAGATTTTATTTATTTGAGAGAGCAAGAATGAGAGACAGAGAGCACGAGAGGGAAGAGATCAGAGGGAGAAGCAGACCCCCTGCCGAGCAGGGAGCCCGATGCGGGACTCGATCCCGGGACTCCAGGATCATGACCTGAGCCGAAGGCAGTCGCTTAACCAACTGAGCCACCCAGGCGCCCTGCAATGGGTTTTTGAAAGATGTACTTCTCCCCCCTCATTCAAAGACTTTTATTTTTGAATGAAGTATTTACAAATAAAATTTATTATTTATTTTAAAGATTTTTAGTTATTTATTTGAGAAAGAGAGAGAGGGATGCCTGGGTGGCTTAGTCGATTAAGAGTCTGCCTTAGGCTCAGGTCATGACCCCTGCTCAGTGCGGAGCTGGTTCTCCCTCTGCTGCAGCTCCCCCTGCTTGTGCTCTCTCGCTCTTTCTGACAAATAAATAATATAATCTTAAAAAAGAGAGAGAACAAGAGAGCGAGCATGGAGGGGAGAGGCAGAGGGAGAAGCAGACTCCCTGCCAAACAAGGAGCCCGATGTGGGACTCAATCTCAGGACCCTGGGATCATGACCTGAGCCAAAGGCAGACGCTTAAGGGACTGAGCCACCCAGCCGCCCTGATTTACAAATATTTAATACAACTGCCCCCGTTTTGCACTTTTTATTCAAGCATATAATAATGAAGAAAAGTTCAAAAAGACCTAGGATTTCTTAACCCAATTGAAACAAAAAAGCCTCGTAACAGGAAGTTAAGACTATTTTAAATTTTAGTTTCATTTAAGCATAGCCCTGGTTATAAGGGTGCCCCATTTTGAAGATAAGGAAAGGAGACTCAGCAAGTTGCCCAAGGCCACACAACTGTTGAACACCAGTCAGGAGGAATCCAAGTCTGACTCTCAGAAGCCAAACTTAGGCTAAAAACGGTCTCTAGTTTAGAAAACGTAAACATTATCATCGGCAGATTAAGAAATAGGTTTTAAAATACAGTATTTAGGGGGCACTTGGCTGGCTCAGTCAGGGGAGTGCACAACTCTTGATCTCAGGGTCATGAGTTCGAGCCCCACATTAGGTGTAGAGATTACTTAAGAAAAAAAAATATCTTTAAAATAAAAAAAATGAAAACAAAACACTGACCAGTCACGGTTCTTAAATTGGTTATTCAGAGTCTATGCCTTTAACTGGCTGGCAGGAAGTGTCAAGTACTGAAGGGTTTAGTAACTGAGAGGTGGGCAAACGGGTCCTCGTAGTAGGGCCCTGACGGCGCTTAACTACACACTCCCCACATGGAAGTCTGGGGCTGAGCGTTTAGCACGTAGGGCTTCCCCAGAAGGACCCAGGGGCTCTCCCAGCTGGACTTCTCTCCAGGGTGCCCTCTTTGGGATTCTCTATTACTCTGCTCCCATCACTAAGGCTCAGTAGCTGCCGTACCGCTGGCTCTTCCTCCCCCCTCATGTTCTTGGCTCATGGCTACTGGTCTCTGCCAGCAAAACCTCTTTTTGGCTTCTTTCCTGGACAACCATTATCTAACCTGGATCTCCCTGTAAGCACCTCAGCATCACTTGCTCAGTATTTTGTGGGTATTCGAGGTTTCTCATGGTGAGCTTGCACCAGCAAACAGACCAATCAAGCAGGACCACGTCCCAGAGCCAGGGCGAGCAGGGAGGTGCAGAAAACCCACCCTGATACATTCCTGCACCCCGTCCATTCTTCTTAAGACTCAGAAATGCTAAACACTGCACTCTGCATGCAACTCCACACTCGCAGAGTTCATCCTGCATTCCAGAACCTTTTCCCGTCTGCTGCACTCCTAAGCACAAACCTTGAGGTATTTTTCCAGCATCTTCACTATGTGTCTGTTGTTCAAAACACTCTTAGCCACATGGAGACTGGTCTTCTTGAACTGTTCAGCAGCCAACTGCAAAGGGAACCAAAGGGACTTTTACACATGGGATGCACAGAGGAGCAAGAACACCAACTAGCCAGGCTCCACTGAGTTGCCCTGGGATCAGCCCAAGACAGAACAAGGACTACCATCTCTCTCCACTGTGGCAAATCCCAAGATGCCAGACTCTAATAAGGAGAGAAAGAAGGCCCTGGAGGGATACCGGAACTGAGACCGTGAGGCAGTGCAGGAAAGTCTGATAAAAGATAAAAAGCACAGGCATGCCACGGACATTCGGGTCCCGCGTGCATGAACAAGGATGGAACAAGAACACTTACAGACGACGGGTGCTATGTGGGCTGGGTATGGCAGAAGGGCAAGTTTTTTCTTTTCAGTTTTCGGAGTTATAGTGACCTTACAAGTAAATTCAGCTGCAGAAGTAGGAATGCTGCAACCATTTGGCTCTTTTAGAGCTTGACCCATTCAAACGGTAATCCCTTGTCGGTATAGTGCTCTTCAGATGATCTTTCATAAGCTAGCAAGTGCGCGGGCAGGACTAAGGATAGGTGCTGAATCAGGGCTCAGCAAGCTAGAGCCTATGGGCCAAATGCGGCCACGCGCATGCTTTCTATCTGGATTCTGCTGCCTCTGCCCACCAGCAGCGGACCTGAGGTGGTAGAGACCCCGTGGCCTGCAAAGCCAAAAATGTTTGTGATTTGACCCTTTATAAAAGAAAAAAAAATCTGCGCATACCCTGAGCTAGCTACACACCTAGCCTCGGGTCCCATCAGCTAATTAGGACCAAATCAGTTAACTCTGGGTCCCCTAGGCCACTGTGTTCTGAATGGCCCTCAGCCTCCGCTCCCAGAAAATCCAGTTTGTCAGCAACTGGGAAACTTACCTGTGTGGTTTACCAAGGAACATTCTCAACCAGGAGAATTTCAGCTACTCTATTTAAGTCAACCCTAAGCAACACATTTTTTCACATTTTAGTAGAAACTGGGATCCCTTTTACAACCCATTGATGAAATCACAGACTTGGTGGACTCTGTTCTGTCAAGAGCTTCTAAAGATGCTAGCATTCCCCACAAGACACAGAAGGCTCTAGGCCCCACTGCTGGCCGCCTGCAGGTGCTCGCCCGGCCCGGCCCAAGGAGGGGACTCACCCTGCGGTTATGATTGTGGTCCACCGAGTGCAGGTGCCGCTGGAGGAGCTGATGCTGTGCGGGGATCAGCATGTCACAAGCCAGGCAGTGAGCGGCCTCTATCTTCTTGAAAAAGTGCTCCTGGCCAATCCCTGTAGACACAACCCAAGTCTGGTGCGATCTGGGGCAGCAGGCAAGGGATGCTCTCCTCCTGCCCCCCAAAAGGGCCCCAATTTTCTGCCGGTAGTCCCGCAGGACCAGGTGAAGACCGAATCTGTGGGGGACATCACCTGCCCTCCAGCAGGAGCGTGCAGACAGAAGCACCTCTACACCTGGGCATCTGACTCTTCAACTTTTTTCATCCTTCTGGTCATTTTTATTCACACAAGGGAGGAAAAAACACCAGAAGGCTTCATGTCAGTCCAATATGCTGCCAGCAGAGCTGTGACATTCATTAGGCCACGCTCACGGGCTTCTTTCCATGGCCAGGCAGCCTGCCTGAGGATCTTCCTGTCCCATTCTCAGCAGCCCTGCGCTGGGCTGGCTTTGCACCCAGCCGCACGCCTTGGCAGCATGTGGAATAGTGTGCCCCAAGATCACAACTCACCTTTGAAAGGATCTGGCTTGGGTTTCGTGCTTTCCTTCTCCATCAACTCCTGACGCCGCTTCTCAATTTTCTTGTTCCTGTTTACGATGTACTCCTAGAGGAGATGGCACCGAATGAAACGAGGACAGCGTGGTGCGTGGGCCTACCTTTCAGCTGCCCCAAGGAAGGGAAAACGGCTCTCAGAGCAGCTCTGTGGGCGGAACTCATGGGGACTGCAATGGCCGGAGCGCTAGGCTCTCCCTCTGACCTGGGACTTGTTCGCTGTTATTCTGCAAAGTCCAGGCCTCTTATTTCCCTTCCCTTTCCCTTCTCTGTGAGGGATCCAATTCCTGCACGACCATCAGGAAACACTGTGATTGAGGACGAGGGTGCTTTACCTGGAGGAACTCCACCGTCTTGTCAGGGAGTTTGGTACTGATAAACCTCAGCGTCTCTTTGTGAAATTTGCTTTGTAGATGCTTCTGGATTTCTTCATCTTCAAAGCTACGAAACTTGCACACAGAACAGGCGAACTGAATCCTGGAAAAGGAAGACGGAAAGAATGACGACATAGGAATAACCAGCTCATCTCTGGTTGGAACAGAAATGGAAACAGGAAGCAATTTCTGTACCAAGACTTCTGACTTTGAGTGGGGCATCAGAGTAGCAGATGCCCCAGGTCCCTCCATCCTGAGAATGGGGATGCAATCTTGAAAGTGTTTTAGGAAAACGATTCATGCACCACACCAGCCTTTTTGGCCTAAAGGCCCACAAGAGAACACCCTAAGGTGGAGACTTTCCAAACTGTGGACTCCCTAAAGGCCCCCAGACCACTGCTCTGGGGGGCGTAGTACCTAACTCTGTAACTTCTTTCTGTAGCCACCAAGATAACACACGGGAGCCTCATTTTAATGTGAGGGAGAATTTCCTGAAGACTTTCCACCATCTAAAACTCACAAAACTCAAGATCAATTTTCTCACGGGACTCAACATTAAGACCCGTCATATCAAATTCTATGGCTAAAAACTGACCTCTTTGTTGCGTACTTTCAAAACCTCATAAATGCAATCATGCTGTAAGGCAAGGGGAGAGCAGCCCGCAGAGCCTTATGCCTCCAGAGTGGGGCGCTGCTTCCCTTGGCTCTGCCCAGGAGGCTTTGGTGTATCTGGGCTAACGACATGGGTCCCTTGACACTCAGGATTCCTCATCTACCAACTCAGACTTCTGCCAGCTCTCAATGCCTGGCTTCTGACCTCTGGACAAGGCACCACAAAACACCTGCTTTACATATACCCTCGACAAAGGAGTGAAAAGAAAAGCTCTGGGGCCCTATATGTATGAATGGGTATTAGGAAGCTACCAAAGAAATGCGGGGTTCGTGCTTCCTGCTGCATCTTTACCTCCCCTGTGACAGTCTCTCCAAGTCTCTCTGAGGGCCCTCTGTCCCTAGGGTGGAGTCTAAAGACTCCTCCTGGAAAAAAGTCATCTCAGTTCTCCTGGGGCATGAAAATAATCTGATCTAGCCATCATGTATTCATCTGTTTGAAAACAAGCATTTTGATGAATTTCTGTTTAGCACTTGGAAGCTCCTACCTTCTAATTCCTGGCTTTCTTGCTCTACTGTTGGCTTTTTTGCTAACATTTCTTTTTTCTTTTTTTTAAAGATTTTTACTTATTTGACAGAGAGTGAGTGAGAAGAAGCAGTAGAAGGAGAGGGAGGAGGCTCTGCGCCGAGCAGGGAGCCTGATGCGGGGCTCAGATCCCAGGACCCTGGGATCATGACCTGAGCCTAAGGCAGACGCCCAACCATCTGAGCCACCCAGGCACCTCAGTTTCTTTTGCATTTCTTTGCGCAGAAAAAGCACCACCCCATTTGAGCCTTAAGGGCAAGGATTCCCCCTTAAGTCAGGAGAGCCTGTGTGTGGAGAAAAACCACATGTGGTCAAGGCCTGAGCAACCAAGGGCTCCTGTGGCCACCAGTGGTTTACATTTCTAGTCAGCAGTCACCTGATCACTGGAAAGACAAAAGAGGCACATGGTGTGGTCACACCAACATCCTTTGCGCTTTTGCAATTCTTTTTCTATCTAGAGACAAAATCTGTAAGGTAACATCCATGCGTATATAATAGCCATGTTGAACTCTAGAGGTGGTCTGGGTTTGGGTAAGGCACCCAAAGCACCTTCTTAGCAGCTTTGCTGAATGAAGTTCACTTATCTGGGGTGACAGATCCAAGCCAGGGACAAGGAAACTCCCCACAGGGGAGGAGAGCAAGAGAGCCCCCTGCTGGACACATGTGGGCCACGGAGACCCCCTGGCAAGAACAGATGCCATCTGTGTTTCCCAGGTTTTGTCTCCTCACGACCTGACTCGATTTCCTGACAGACTCCAGAGGCAGATCAAACCGGGCTGCTCCTGCATTGTGGAGTGAAAACGGATAAGCTCTGGAGAACCCTGACACTTCCCACCTTGCCTGCCTCCTCACCTGTCAGCTGCTCGGTCTCGCATCCGGTCTCTCCTCCTTTGCTTTTCTCTTCTCTTCTTTACTTCATCATCCTCATCGTCCTTCTCCCCTGCAACAGAGAAGTTCCTTCGAGATGCCCTGAAGAGCCCGCAGAGGAGCTGAGCACCAGGGCCTTGATGGGGGGGGCCATAGCTCGGCCACCACACCCCGTACCTGCCGCTGCCTCTGCACGGCAGGGTCAGGACACCCTGAGGCACCAACAGTCTGTCAAAGGCTCCCAACAGGGATGGGCCTTTGATGAGAACCCGTGGGAGTTCCCAGGGAGTCACCTTACTTCCCCCCCATGGCCTGCTAAGGCTGGGATAGGCCAGGGACCCAGCCCGCCCATCCCGCTCACACCATGCTCTCTGTCCTTTCCTATCCTGCTTTTCCAATCCAGTGCCCTATCATTGGGTCTTCTCCCAAAGTCACTTAAGGAGAGAGAAGCAGTTCTTCCCAGATAAAGAGGCAGCAGCTGGAAGGCCTCAGAAAATAAAGCAAGCCACTCTACCGCCCTCCGTCCCACCTCCAGGTGGACCATGACGACTGTCCCGTCAGCCTCCTCTGAACTAGGGCCTCAGCAGGTCTGACAGTCCTTGCTGGCCCAAACTCTATCTTCCACTCACAAAAACCGTCCATCTAGGGTCTTCCCAGGGCTACGAGGGAAGCAGTCCTAGAAACAAAAGTGGGAAGAGACCAACTGGTCCTCCGTCGCCCCCTGGGGCCAGCGCAGGAGCTCCTCCGAGAGCCGTGCAGCCCAGCGTCCCAGCGTGAGGCCAGACACTGAGGAAAGGTTGGATAAGCATCTGAACTGTAACCCCTACCCCTGATGCCAGTCACGAGACTGTCCCACGAAGATGGCGACCGGCGTGCGCTGCTCAGAAGCCTCTCAAAAGGGCGTGTGGGGTTTTTGGCAAGAGGTCACTGCCTGAAACTATTACTGCTGTTTAATAGCAAAGTCATCCCGGGTAGGCAGCAGGACCTGTGCGCAATAAACATGTCACCTTTGCTTTAGCATTTGCCCTGCTGCACGAGCTGCTAAATGCTCTGTGTGGTCCCAAGCTACAGGCATAACTGCTTCAGTATTGAGGTGGGAGGACCTCGGTGGGTGGCTGAACACACGGGAGAAGGAGCATCTAAGCCAGGGGCCCGCAGATTTACGGGGGCAGAGCCACAAAGGAGTCGGCCTGTGATTCCTGGGGAGACCAGCTATGGGACAGACCCATGGGAACAGGAAAAGAAACAAATGGTTTTTGGGTGAGCTCAAGGCCACGCTGTCTCATGCTACTTCTCCATGGCCCCTCGAAAAGGTTTAACTGCTCTGCTCTTGCTGCTTACTTTGGACTCTTAGGTCCCCTGGAAGGGCACTGGTGAGCCCTGCTGAGCAAGGATAGTCTCTGGAGGATCCCGGGCTTGGGTGTACCTGACAGGTCTCCCCTCCCCCCACCCCCAGCTCCCAACCGGGGCAGGTGTCTGAACTCCGTCCCACACGGCAGGGAGCACTGCCGCTGCCGGCATTCCCACCACAGAGGCTGAGGGCACAAGCCTGGGCTGGTAACCGAGGAAACTGCGAAAAGAAAGAAGCCCAGGAGAAGACAGTACAGGGACCTGCACTGGCCAGTAGGTAACAGAGAAGACGGGCTGAAGGGTGCCTTTTCTTTTCTTTCTTGCATTTCTGAGACTCTCCCTTCCCTATCACTGCAAGCTCTTGCAGACACTCAGAAATGAGGTGTTCTCCCCCCCCGCCCCCCCCCCCCCCCGAGCCTGCCATCAAGTGAGGCAAACAGACCTGTTTCCAGCAAGTGCCGGTCTAAGCATTGGAGTAAAGCCTCAAGGTGAGCACCATGGCCAAGGCCCACCCGGTGGCCATGGCCCCTCTTCTGCCCTGAGCTATCAGTCCCCTCCATCCAGGCCCCAGGCTTGCTCAGAAGGCCAGCCAGGCTGGGAGCTGAGCAGACACAGGAAAGCTCAAAGGGACACCAAACAATGCCTACCTCTCTGCCTCCCGGGGTCGAAGAACTCATCCTCCTGAAAAAGGGAACACACAAAGTCGGGACTATGAGGTGGAGTTTCCAGAACTCTCCACAAACGACCCAGCACCCTGCCACCACCTGGTCACAATGTGTCAGGACAAGTCCCAGGACAGTGGGAAAGGCTGAGTGTGTCCTGTCACTGCTCCTGGTTGCCTTCTGAGATTCTGTAATGACCGACGTGCTTTTTAATTAAAGTCACTGGCCCTTTCCCAGTTCTTTCTACAGCTAAAGAATTGCCCTTGGCAAATGTGCACCTGCACAGTTCTGCAGGTGGGAGTGCCAACAGCCCATCCATCAGCTCTATGTCAAGAAACCCCGACCGGTAGGATGCGAAAAGGGGCTTTACCACATTCCCCAGCCATCTGTACATATTTACCAAGGCTGTAACAAAACAGGTGTAGATTAAAAAATGCATCTAACTGAAAATCAGAACACAGCCCATTTCTTAGGCATTGCGCTCAAGATTAAATAAGTCACCAGCAGAGACACAGAAGACACCCAGACTCAAGATCTAAGCAAATCAAATAGGGAGCGAGTGAGACCCTCCCCCTCCCCCACCTGACTATCAGAAGCACTTGGTCGAAGCCTTCATACCCAGGTCTCCAGGCCCTACCCCAGACATGGATCAGAATGTGCAGGGGCGGCAAAGGCTCACCACCTAGTGCTCGTGCATGGTCATGGCTCAGAGCTGGCCTTTAACACCCGTCTCCCGTGGCTGGCCCTAAGGGCTGAGTGACGAGGAGCACCAGAGCACCAGCACAGAGCCGGCAGGACTGGAATCCTCAGTGCGTATTCGAAAGCCCCCGCCCACACAGCCCACTGCACTTGCCACGCGTGTGGCTATGCACGTCACTGAGGACTCAGGAATGGCTGGGGAGAGGGCTGGGGCTATTTTCAAGAAGAGGATTATCATGAGTGCAAAACTCTTAGAAAACTAGCTACAAGGCAGGCTACTAAATCCACTCGCAAAGCAGTTAAGTCTACCACAGAAGCTGCTCCTGCCTCTTTGGGAGAAAGAGGCTAAAGTAAAGAAGAAATCCCACACCAGAGAAACAAAGAAGGGTGACCAGTGAAGACAGACTTACACCCCTGAACTCTTCATCTCCAGACCGGAAGTCAGCAGCTCCATCATCTACCAGACACAAAGAAGAGGGAAAGTCAGCCCCTTGGGACTTGGCCCACTCTGTTTCACCCTCCCAGGCTCACTGTCCAGAGTGACCGCGCTTGTCCTGACTGCAGTGGGGGCCGAGGGAGCATGGGCAGGCAGAGCACCAAGCAGGAAACAGATTCATCTTACACCCACCCAGGGCCTACCGTTTTCAGAAAAATCTCCTTCGCTGTCAGCCCTGGCCAGTTTGGCATCCGGCTCATCGTAGATCTGCAACTGCTTCCGTTTCCTGCCCATGCCGTCTGGGCCACAGCGGTCAAACCCTCTCCGCCTGGGCTACGGACACAAGCACATCTGATGTACCGCTTACCCGGACCATTTAGACAGTCCAGAGAAACAAGAAGAGCGGAGAGGTTGCAAGATCAGAGAACAGAGGCAGAAAAGATCTTTTCAGAAAATAAAGGGAGATGACATAGTTGAACCCTGCCCGCTCCCCCAGTTTCATGCCGAGCAGAAGTCAGACACAAGAGGCCACATGTTATACGATTACATTCGTATGAAAGGTCTGGGAGAGGCAACTCTACAAAGACAGAAAGCAGATTAGCACTTGCCAAGGCTGGAGGCGAGGATGGGGAGTGACTGCTAATGGCAGAGGTTTGTGTCTTTTCCAGTTGGTGGAAATGTTGTAAAATTAAATGGTGGTGAAGGCTGCACAATTCTGTACATTTTTTCTAAAATTCGATTGTGCACTTAAAAATGAGCAAATCCTACAGGATACAAATTTGCCTCTACTCAGCTGTTTGAAAAGGCAGATTAGAACTTCCCGAAGGCTTACCCGATCCCTTATCCGGGTCTGTGACCGGCCACATCCATAGGGCACCGAGTTGTCATAACCGCCAGCCCCCTGCATGCTCATCACACCGAAGTCAGGGGCCATGGACTGGGAGAACAGGGAAGGAGGTGGCCGGCTGGGGGAGGGGCCTCCCAGGCCCCGCCCACCCACATAGTTCAGCTCAGTCCAGGGAGCAGACAGGGGCTCGGAGGAGGCTGCAGGTGGCATGTAAGGGTCGCTGCGCATGAAGGTGCTGGGAGTGCTCCGGTCCTGGAAGCGGCCCTGGCCCTGGCCCCGGCCCCGCATGAAGCCATCAAGGGAGCCCCGCTCACGGGCTGGGTCCCGGCAGTCGCTATACTGACTGCTAAAGCCACCATTTCGGTCAGGCCCCAGATCAAAGTCATAATCGTAGCTATAGCTGGGGCGATAGGAATGGTGCTCGGGGAGGCAAGACCTGGAGTCATAGGACTCGAACGACTGGAAGCGGAAGGAGCTGCAAAGGAAGCATAACCGTCACTACAATCCAGGTACAAGCCCAAGTGTCCTGCAAAGCTGGGTTCCCTATGTTCAGAACAGCACACCACCACATAGCCCCCCTCAATGCTTGAAGGCACAACAGACAAACCCCCTTGAATGCTGCTGAATGAGCTACATGGAGCCTTGGCTACAAGAACGAGAGGGTCTACAGGCACCTGATGCAGAAATGAGAAGTCTAGCGCTAGCACAGTTTAGCTAAGCCCCACCACCCCGGACACCAACTAGTCCCATTACAATGCCTCTGCCCCAGTAACTGCCCAACTCATCTACTCTACACTCAAGAGGGAGCTGGGGAAAAGCCCTCCCTGGAAGAGGGGCTGCCCACTGCCAACTGCACAAAGCCGGGGCGTTGGGGGGGGATCCCCAGGGAAGGGTTCAGGTCCATAATCACCTCTCCCGGTCCTGCATGCCCTCCCCACCGCCGCTGCTCCCGCCCCTGCCTCCTTCCTTGGACATCATGTCCAAACGCTGGTTGATCTTGGCAATGAGGGAGTCGGAATTGCTGGTGCACGGCTCTGGGCCATAAGAAGCCATGTGCACAGCAGGGCCCCCAGCTCCCAGGCCATCGCTGGCTTTGGTGGCCTCCCACGAGGCTGGGCCATAGCTGTAGGTCGCTCCTGTGGTGACGCTGGTGTTCTGGGCGCCATAATAATTGTAGTTTTCATAACCTGCCGTAGGGAGGAAGAGCCAAATCAGATCTCAGTAGCCACAAGGTCAGTCTATGGCAGCCACGTCTGGGGAGAAGCACCCACTACCCATACAGAAGGAAGAGTGTCAAGGAATCCAGTGTCGCTGGCATCACCCCACATCGTGCACATCACCTGCCAAAAGGCAGCAAGAGAAGGGCAGGTGCGCAGCCTCAGCAGTGAGCCGCGGGCTTTCCGTGCCAGATCCAAAGTCTTGTTCCCACCCAAAGCCAGAGGAGGCTGAGAGCCCACGAGTGGCAGTGGGGGCTGCCACTCCCAAGAACACAGCCACAACCCCCAGCCTCCAGCAAGTTCTCCTTGAGAATGCCTGGACCCCCCAGCCTTCAGGAGAGCTAGGGGCACAGCTAGAATGGGAGATGGGTATGGGAAGTCCCTGCATCCCAGCCCTTCTGGGTGGCTGACCGGAGGAACGTCCTGCCCACCCACAGACACCCAGAGGCCTACCTTGCCAGCTGGCCACACCGGTTCCATAGGCACCTTAGAGGGAACAAAAACACACAAGAGCTTTGTATACAGAGTGAAGGTACCTGAGATAGCCCCTGCCAATCGTCACCTCCACTATCTGCAGGGCCAGGACTGCGGGCAGCTGTGGCACTGCTGGGGGAGGCACCCCTGGTTGTCCATTAAGGCCAGGAATGGCTGGGCCCACTAGCTGTAAAACTCATTTCCTACGGTGTACTCAGCTAAGCATGACCAAGATTCTCTCAAAGACAAGCCTCATCTCCCCAGCAGGACAAGCAGAAAGGACGCTGCAGCGTCCCCAGGAAGTGTCCAGTGTGGGCCACCAGCCAAGAGGCCAGATCCCCTGGCAGAGCCCTTCAAAGTGCCAGTCCTCGCCAGTAGCCAGAACTCAGGCACCACTAACACAGACAATACATCAGTGGAAAATCATGTCCCCAACTCAACTGAACAAGGGGACATTATGTACCCTAGTGACATGGAAGGCCTCCTCCTGGCAAACTTGGTGATGGGTGAAAAAGTGACCCCACCACCCGCAGTGGTGCTAAGGGCAAGTTCCAGGCTCAGCAAACAAAGAGAGCCCTCATCCCATCCCCTGGAACAAACGCTGGCAAAAAGCAGAAAACCTCACCACCAGGGAGGACATTCTGGTCCTTCAAACATACAGAGCATCATGATCTAGATCCCAGAGCAGGAGCAGCAATCATGCCCCCATGCCAAATCTAGCCCATTGCCTGTTTTTGTACGGCCAACAAGCTAAAAATGGGTTTTACTTTTTTAAATGGTTGGGAGATTAAAAAAAAAAAAGAAGAATATTTCATGACATGAAATGCATTCTTTGCATCGTCCTTTATATACTTGTCAAAACTCACAAAACTGCGCAACCAATGACTATTAACTGTGAATCATAACTAACAACAGAGTATCAACACTGACTTGTTACTGACAATAAATGTATCCCACTAACGGAAGATATTAATAATAAGGGAAACTCCTGGGGTGAAAAGTAGAGGGGGGCATATGGAATCCTGTACTATCTGCTCAATCCCACAAGTCTAAAACTATTAAAAAATAAAGTCTATCAATCATAAAAATCTTCCATTAAACCCTCGGCTATTTACTTAGAATAACCCAAATTCCTCAAATAAAGACTATCACATATGAAAATTATACGGTATACAAATTTCAGTGCCCTAAGTAAATATCACCGGCACACAACCACATCTATTTCTTTATAAACATCTGTGACTTTTGCATTGCAGAGACTGTGTAGCTCCCACAGCCAAAAAAATTTTACTATGTAGCCCTTTACAGAAAAGGTCTCCGGATCTTCCGGCTAGTCCCAGTCCTCTTGTCAGCCTCTCCAGGTCACAGTTCACCATCCCTAGGTTTGTCATGGTAGTTCCTCAGATCACACCTCTGGGGGTGGAATCTGTGCCTCCCCATACGGTCTCACCTTGGGTGTTGGTGGGTCCAGCACTCCATGCCCCATAGCCTGTGAAGAGAAGAACTGTGAGTTAGGATCCTATTTGTCACACTAGACAACAGGTGCTTCTGAGATGTTCCGAGGAGTCAAAAGTGAGCCCCTTGAAGGAGAGTTCATGCCGGTCTCACAAGGCAGCAGAACGACAATGTCCCTCTAAAAGTCCTTCACAGTTGGTTGACTGCATTACCATACTCCATCTGCCTGAGGTCCAAGCAGAAAAGAGCTGGGGGGACTTGGCTTTGAGGGACCTTGACCTAAAGTGTCAACCCACAACTCAGGAGAACACAGGACAAACCTACAGCTGGCCCAGTAGTAGGACACAGTTGTGTCCGCACCCCTGGGCAGTTTGGCTCACCAAGCAGCCTTAAGTCCCCCATAACCGAAAAACAAAGTTCAGAATTTTTGAGACAACAGTGTCTTTGTAAGCCTCATTTCTTTGTGTTTTGGACCCTCCAAAGCTCCCCCGGGTCTTCAAGTCCCAGGGCTTCAGCCTTCTCTCGTGGTGGCTTCCCTTGCCCCTGCGGACTCCCATGACAGCATGTCTGGGCCCTCTTCATCTCTGTGTCCCTGGAACCTCAAAACAGAGCTGGGCACAGGCAGCTATCCACACCTGTCAACAATCCCCAACATTACAGAAATAGGAATACACCCTGTCTCTCTTACCAGAACCTAAGCCACTAGCTAAATGTCCAGGGTGTGCCAACACACAACAGGCACTGAGCACACGTTAGTGTCCCTGAATGCCATTTACAGATGAGAGAGCTAATGCTTAAAGGTTAGGGGACTTGATCCAAAGACATGCTGCTGCTGTTTGCCCTCTGCAGGCCAGTCTCCCCATGCCACACAGCCTACTACGTGTGTGAGGTAGAAAGACGGAGCAGTGATTCTATCAGCAAATGACCAACTACAGGGCACTAGTCTAAGTAGCATATGTTAATCACATAACCTCACAATGCCCCTTTAGATGGGTAATATTTACCCTGTTGTACCCAGAGGCTCAAATAGCTAGTTGCCACTTGCCCATGATCATGAAGCTGGAGAATGGAACTGGAACGTGAACTCAGATCTAGGTGCCTCCTACAGCCAAAGAACAACTATCAAGACTCAGTAAGTCCTGAGAAATAACCCTAGGTGGCAAAGCTACAGAAGGATTCAGGGAGGCCCAACCATCTAAACTAAGCCTGAAGGGTTTTGGCAAACAGGAAGGGAGGGGAATAAAACCTCTTCATGCTCAGGGTGTGCGTGGGGCAGGATTACTGTCTGAAAGATCTGGTGGGAAGTTGGCAAAGAATTGTGAGACCCGGTCAGACTGCAGAAAAGACCGGAAAAGGCAGGGTGCGGTACGCCAGGACCCTGGAGACACCCAAGCACACTGTGCACCTCAGGACCTCTCGCAATTCCTGCTGCTGGATCCTAATACGGCCACCTTTCAAGATCTGTGCTCTCTCCAGCTGTTACAGCCAAGATCAGACTGCTTGCTTCCCCAACCTCATATACTTGGATAAGGACTGCACCTGGTCAAGCCCTACCCCACGTATTCCAAAGTTCGACTGCTCCCTGCGGGCAAACCTGGCTTCCAGCACAGAGTGAAAGTCTCCTAGGAATCTCTGCTTCTGGATTCTGAGACCGGGTCGCTCGAGAAGATCCGTCCTGCCGCAGGGCCCCGAGGCCCAAGGGGCACATTCCCTTTTTCACAGCCCTCAGCCCCCTCCACGCCCCCTCCCCCCCCGCCCCGCGCACATCAGGTTTCGAACTTTGCGCAGAAAAATACCCAACACCTGACCCCCGAAGTCTTGTCCCTAGGCCATCACGAGTCATGCACAGGGCAGGAGCCCGCCGAGACTGACCCCTGCAGAGGCCGCGCTCAACACCGCTGCGCTGCATGGCGGGGCTGGAGATGAGAGGTCCGACCCCGCGCGGCCTGGACGGCTTCCGGGACCGGCGCGACGGACCACGTGCACCGCGCGCAGGCCCCCGCCCAGCCCCACAGCCCGGAGACAGGCAGCCGAACTCCCTCGGCCTCCAACCGCGGACCCCGGGCCCCACGAGCTCTCGCTGTGGCTCCGCCCCCGGGCGCCGCCATTTTGTGGTCTTCCGAAGGGGAAGGCGGGCCTCCGAGCGGCGGGGTCGACCGGCCCAGCCTCGCCGGGGCTGAGGGGCAGAAACGGCCAGGACAGCCGAAGGCGCCCCCCGAAGCCCGCCGCAGCGTCTGCCCGCCAAACCCCGCCCGCCTCCTCAAGCCTCGCCGGCCAATCCGCATGCAGCGCCCCGGGAGCGACGGCTCCGAGGTCCAATGAGCAGCGCGCGCGCGCGCCCAGGCCTCCTCTCCGCTGGGTCGGGTTGGAGTAACCGCGCTCTGGCGTAGGCCCGGGCCCGCGGCCCTCTACGCAGCAGGGGCTGCGTTGTCCAGGCAGCGCCCGTCCGCCCCACCCCGCATTGAACCACCCAAACGAACCTCCGTAGCCCTGCTCCATGTCTTCAGCTCGGCCCGCCAGCAGCCCCTTTTTCTAGGCTGCCACAGAACGCATGCGCTCAACACACCTTCCGCTGTCCGCTACTGGAAGACCAGGAGCATACGTCACTCTTTCTGCACACCACCATTGGCTGGCTTTCACTGCGCACCCGCCCCTGTCGCCCCAGCGGGCCTTCCGGTTGCTTGGGCTCGGCTTCCACAGCATCTTGGGAGTTTTGGTGCGGCCACGGAGTCTTACTGCGCGCAGGCGCTCCCGTCTTCCTTCCCGCCGCCAGTGCGCAGGCGCACTCCCACCCTTTTCTGGGTCCCGCGCGGAGGCGCATGCCGCTCCTTCCTACGCTTACCGTGCTGCATACCAACAAACTAACGAGAAATAAGTGGGATGGGAAGAGCTTTATTAGGCTCGGCTTCCAGATATGGCCACGCGGGTCCTGCCCGCCCGGAGCCCGGGTTACGGTGCGCCCCCGCCACCCTCCTCGTCGTCGTCGGCCTCCACATCGAGGCCCGGGATACCGCGGATCTGGCGCTGAAGCGCCCCACCCAGCAGGGGCACGGCCTCCTCCTCTTCCTCCTCCGGGGGCGGCGGTGGTGGTGGGGACGCGGCCCCGGGGGCCGGCTCCGGGGGCACTGGGGGCTGCGCCGGCGCGCCCTCTGCACCCTCCGCACCCCCTGCCGCGTCGACCAGCGCCCCCTCGTCCAGGGCGCCGCCCTCGGCCTCCTCCTGTTCCTTCTCCTCCTCGGGGCTATCGGTGAACGGGTTCTCACCCTGTGGGGAAGGAGGCGAACGCTGAAGGGAGGGAAGGACCCGCGGGGGCCGGCGGCCAGGGGCCGGCGCGCCTCACCTTCAGGTAGCGCTCCAGCTTCTTGCTGATGATTTTGTTGTTGAGGATGCTGCGGGCCACCATGAGCGAGGACTTCTTGGACTGCTCCATCATGAGCTGCAGGCAAGGCAGGTAGGGCTGGAGAGGCTGGTCTGGGCGCCAGAAAGCCCCCCTCCCCCACCCCACTAGATCTGCGGAGCCCTCCCAAACCCCCCTGCCCCGAGCTCAGCACAGCCAAGCACTCTAACCACGTGCTGAAAGTGTACAAGTGTACCTTGGGTGCAAGCGTAGGGCCACTCTACAAGCACGGAGCCAAGACCTGATCTGATCTTTGCTCGAATGCTCCATTCTTCCACACCATACGTACTGTGTGTAATTGATTAAAGACATACGTCTTTACAGCTGTACAGCAGAAATCTGATGTGCTTACATAAAAACTACAAACAGTGAACAAATTAGGAAACCTAAAAGCCAGAGGTGCAACCCATAACAAGAAGCCAACTGCCCATATGCAAGGAACTCTTTAGGATCAACAGGGAGGATATAAGAGCAGGAATACAAATGCCAAACAGTACATTTAAGTGATGTACCTCCTTTTAACCCATAGAATTCCCAGGATGAAGAATTATACCCCAAATGGCAAAAGTGAAGAGAGACCGTTCTACCCGGACGATGACAGGGTCAACTGTTTACTTACTTTCTGGGAAGCAGTCTGATAAAATGTATCAAAAGTAAAAGTGTCTCAAAAATTTGTCTCAGTAATTCTTTACAAGACTCTAGCCTAAGTTTAAGACTTGGAAACATTCATGCACATAGTTGAAGTAGTGAAAAACTGGAAAGCACCTAAAAGTTCTGTGAAGTAGTTAAATAAAACATTCAAAAGAACACCATGCAGATAGGGCTCATCTCTGGGGCTAAATCGGTTAGACGACTGACATCTCTGGGGCTAAATCGGTTAGACGACTGACTTCAGTTCAAGTCATGATCTCACAGGGTCTGGTCCTAGGATCAAGCCCCATGTGGAGTTCTGCACTCAGCGGGGAGTCTCCCTCTCCCTCTGTCCCTCCCCACCTCTTGTGTGCCCTCTCTCTCTCAAGTAAATAAAATCTTATAAAAAAAATAGGGCTCATCTCCTCCTGTGTTCTGAGAAAGGTGTGTGATGGGCCAGTTTGCACAACATGCCAGAGCCTTTTTGTCTGGAAGGATTTACACGGAAATGCTAAGTGGTTTCCTCAATGGTTTAAGTACAGGCAAATCTCACTTTCATCATTATGAAGATAATGTATGTGTAAAGCCATAAGCTGAAAGAAGATGATAAAAGCCATTTTTGTTGGCATGGGGGAACCCACCCCCAGGAACCCTATGGCTGCACCCCAGCCAACTCTTTACATCATCCTCTCACTTGCTGTTTCTATTCCCTTTTCCCACATTCACCTTTCTTTCTTTACTCATTTTCTCTACTATTTGGGGAAAATATGGATAGCCCTCATAATCAAACAAGTTAAAGATGCACAATTAGGATGCTAGGTCAGACCATTTCCTCTGCACCTCCTTACTTGCCAACACATGATCCTCCTCCCTTGTAGGCATAGAGATGGACACACAACTCCCAAGGGAAGCCCACTTACATGGTTTCAAGATTTTTGCTACAAGAACCAAACACCACCAGAATAAACTTAAATACTTCCATGTTGGTGCTACCCAACAGGTTCCCTCAGTACTCTGCAAAAAAGTTGTGTTAAGTTATAGTAAGTTGGCTTCCTCCACCTGTATTAAAACAATGTACTTATCCTTTTGCCTCCTCAGCAGCATCAGGTGTTACTACTGTTGGATACTTTTGTGGTTGAAGGAAAGAAAAAAGAAGGATGAGGCCTCTTGTGGCATTTCCCGCCCATTAGTGAATGTGAGTGATCTAATACACGCATGGGGCCACCTGCCCAGCATTCTAGGAGGTCATCTTCTCCACGACCTCTGGGTTTCCTGGCTTGCTCAGGAAGGCCTTCTGTAACCTTAAGGTAAACAATCTTCTAAATTTTGCTCTTTTATTTTTTACATTATTTCTGGAATTTAATATATGGTGGGAGGTTAGGGGTCCAGCTTTTTGTCCCAGAAATTAATGAGATAAATTGTTTCTCCATTAAATTGACATATGGGTCTATAATAATCCCTTCTCCACAAATCTGAAATCCAGAGGAAGAGTTTTCTCCTAAGCTCCATTGTGTATGTATGTATATACGTATGTATATATTTATAAGATTTTATTTACTTATTGGTCAGAGAGAGAGCGAGCACAAGCAGAGGGAGAAGCAGGCTCCCTGCTGAGCACGGAGCCTGATGCAGGACTCGATCCCAGGACCTTGGGATCATAACCTGAGCCGAAGGCAGCCACTTAACCGACTGAGCCACCCATGCGTCCCTCCATTGTGTTTTTATACCATCTTTATTTATCCCACTTACATAAGTCATTTGAGGCATTATTGATGGCTCAACTACAAGTCATTTTCCCAGGTCCCACTAGGGATGTTAGTGATCATTACCATGTAGCTGTTCTGAAATCCAAAAACTAATTTGAAAACATCTGGCCCTAGAGTTTCAGATAAGGAACCTGTACTGACTTTGACAATTACTAAGTTCCAAAACTTACTGGCATCTTTCATTAGACTCTATTCTGGTTCCACTGCTTTATTACTATGCCAATATCACTTTTTGTTTTTAATTGCAGTGGCTTTGAAAAAAGTTATATCTGCTAAACCAACTCCCTGAACTCAATTACCACCGTTTCTATAATTTTCTTGACTGTTGGGGCGCCTGGGTGGCTCAGTTGGTTAAGCATTTGCCTTTGGCTCAGGTCAAGATCCCAGGATCCTGGGATCGAGCCCCACATCGGGCTCCCTGCTCCGCGGGAAGCCTGCTTCTCCCTCTCCCACTCCCCCTGCTTGTGTTCCCTCTCTCGCTGTGTCTCTCTCTGTCAAATAAATAAGTACAATCTTAAAAAAAATTTTTTTTTCTTGGCTGTTGTTAGACTTAATTCTACAACATAAACTTTAAAGCAATTTCATCCAGTCCCCCTCGCCAGAATATGACTGGAATCCCATGAACTGTCCACACTAATATGGGGCGATGTAGTGTTTGTTTTGTTCTGCTATTAAACCTCCTATGAAGAACACCATTATTCCTCTATTCATTGAATTCTTATTTCCTATCCTTGGCGTTTCTTCTTAAATCTATATTCTTAGTTATTTTATACACTTTGTGGTTACTGTGAGTAGATTTTTCCCCATTTTCATTTTTAACTGGGTATTACCAGAATGGAGAAAGGCTATTACTTTCTGGTATTATCTTGAATTCCACTCCTTTATTACATTCGGTTAATTCAAAGACCATTTTGTTGGAATCATTCAGCTTTTCTAAGAATATAATCACGTTATTTGCATATAAAGTTTTCATTTCCAGCATTTCATACTGATACTGTTGCTAATTTCTTACTGAACCATCCTTGTATTCCAGAAACAAACTTTACTTATAATGTAGTACACAGTTGAATCACTACCAGATGGGTAATTACTAATATTATACTTACCACATTTATTCTTTAATAATAAACTAATCTACAGTTTCATTTTGGCATTATCCTTATCAGATTTTTGGAATTAGGTTTAAAAATCTTGCTAAAAACACATCAGAGGATAGACTTCCAGCATGACAACTTGAGAAGCTATGTGAACCTACTCCCTAGTGAAACTGATGAAGACTATAGAACAACACAACCCTTTAAAGTCAAAGGAAAAGGTCCTAAGGACATACAGCAAATGAAGAAACACTGAGTAATGAAAAGCTACCAGGCCCAGGTTTTACCAAGGGACAGGCCTTAAAACAGTGAGCTCCCAAATCTCTTTCCAAAGGAACTTATTTTATTCACAAGTGTGTAAGGAAGTTCAAGACAGAGGGCTCTCTCAAAACAGTGGAGGGTGTGGGGAAAAGCAACTAAAAGGAGACCGGTAGATTTGATACTAATATAAGCTAAACCATCAGCTGTCCCCGTTACCAGAGAGAACCAATAAAACAGCTAAGAAGAGCCTCCAGGGCTCAGAACTCTCAATGACCTCAAAAATAATCTGTATAAAAGAGCCTGGATTTATTTAATTGGATCAGATTGGAGAGCAATTTAATGCCTCAAGGCATTGCTGAAAACAACACAGCAATCAACCAACAATTTGTGTAGTTTATAATAGTTAAGTTTAGTCTGGGAAAGAAAAAAAGAGAACCCTGTCAGTCAAAAACCACTGTTACCCCAGGGTGGCTGTGCACTTGCCCATGGCTTCCTCCTCCAAGGCACCCTAGCAAAGGCTTCAGATTTTGGGGATGAGGGAGCTTTCAAAAAATAATTTGACTAGACAAATAAGTACAATAACTGAAATGAAAAATTCACTAGATGGGCTTAATGGTAGATTTGAACTGGCAGAAGAATTAGAGAATCTATAGATTGGTAGAGCTATGATCTGAAAAACAGAGAACAAAGGAAGAAAAATATTCTCAGACAACCTTGGGACACCAGTAGATGACCCAACACATGCATAATGGAAACACCGGAAGATGAGGAACAAGAAGCAGAAAAAAATATATGAAGAAAAAAATGCATGCAAACTTGATAAATCTGGTGAAAACCTTTAATCTAGACATCCAACAAGCTCAACAAACTCCAAGTAGAATAAATACAAAGAGATCCACAAGAAGAGTCATCATAATAAAAATGCTGAAAGCTGAAGACAAGGGAAAAATGTTGAAAGCAGCAAAAGAAAAATGAATTATCACTTAAAAGGGAATCCCAATAAGGTTAAAGGTTGGCTTCTCATGACAAACAATGCCAGAAAGCAGCAAAATAACGTATTTAAAATGTTCAAAGAAAAAAAGTGTCAACCAAGACTCCTATGCCCAGCAAAGCTATCTTTCAAAAATAAAAGTGAAATAAAGACATTCCACAATCAAGAACACCTGAGAGAGTCTGCTGCCATCAGACCTTGTAAGAAATACCAAAGGAAGTTCATCAGACTGAAAGCAAGTGACTCCAGACAGTAATGCAAATCCACGTGAAAGACCAATAAAAATAATTATAAAAGAAACTATAAACGTGTAATTCTTTGCTTGTCTTCTCAACTGACTGAAAAGAAGTTGTACAAAGCAATATATACACATACAGAGACACACAGACACACTTGTACTGTCTGGCCTATAACATATAGAAATATAACAAGTTTAACAATAATGGCACAAAGAAAGTGAGGGGACTAAAGCTGTATTGAACTAATAAGGAAGTGACTACAGATGCTAACTTAAATCCACAGGTAAAACTCAAATGAAGAGAACCAAAAGTGAGAAATAAGAAGGCTAATATAACAAAAACTAGAAATGTGTAATTGCTCTCATTTCTTCTGTAAGCTTCCTTAAAACACATAAAATTACATAAAGTAGTCATGATACTGTATTATACTATTGCCTTTGGGTTACTGGGATTATAACATACAGATAAAATACTACGTACAACAGTAATAACACAACAATCTTCTATGTAGAGAGAACTATATAGGAGTAACTCAATCCCACTGAAATTATATCTGAAAAAGATCCTGAGAAATTAATATGTATAAAGCCTAGAGAAACCACTCAGAAAATGATGCCCCCCCCAAAGAATGTAGCACACACAAAAAATCATTAAGGAAATTAAAATGTTACACTAAAAAATTTAAAAAACCAAAAAACCAGTAAAGGGGGAATAGAACAAGAGATGTAAATCTGATAATCTCAGTAGTAACATTAAATGTGAATGGATTAAGCAATATAATCAAAAGATAGTCAAACTGGATTAAAAAAGAGATGGAATCAAAAGATCCAAATTAAAAGAGCTAAAACTTATAAAATTCTTATGAGAAATGCAAGGGTAAATCTTTGTGACCCTGGATTTAACAATGGATTCTTGGCCATGACACCCCAAGCACAAGCCAACAAAATAAGTAACTGGTCTTCGTCAAAATGAAACTTTTGTGCTACAGACATATCAAGGTGAGAAATCAACCCACAGATTGGGAGAAAATGTAAAGTGTAGGTCTGATAAAGGATTTGTATCTAGAATTTATAAAAAAACTCTTTTTTAAAAGATTTTATTTATTTATTTATTTATTTATTTAAGAGAGAACAGAAGTGGGAGTGGGGGGGGAGGGGGAAGAGAAAGAGGGATAGGGAGAGAATCTCAAGCCGACTCGTGTGGAGCCCAACATGGGCGGGGCTTGATCTCATGACCCTGAAATCATGACCTGAGCTGAAACCAGACCAGGCGTCGGACATTTAACCAAGTGAGCCAGCCAGGCGCCCCTAGAATATATAAAAAACTCTTTAACTCAAGGATCTGAATAGATATTCTCCAACTTCCAAGGACATAGACAAATGGCCAACAAACCATTAAAAGATGCTCAACATCACTGTCATTAGGGAAACCCAAATAAAAAATAGGGGTGCCTGGGTGGCTCAGTTGGTTAAGCGTCTGCCTTCAGTTCGGGTCGTGATCCCAGAGTCCTGGAATCAAGCCCCACATCGGGTTTCCTGCTAGGTGGGAAGTCTGCTTCTCTCTCTCCCTCTGCCCCTCCCCACCACTCATTCTCTCTCTCAAATAAATAAGATCTTTTTTTCTTTTCTTTTAAGATTTTATTTATTTATTTGAGAGAGAGAGAATGAGAGAGAGAGCATGAGAGGGGGGAGGGTCAGAGGGAGAAGCAGACTCCCCGCCGAGCAGGGAGCCCGACGTGGGACTCGATCCCGGGTCTCCAGGATCATGACCTGAGCCGAAGGCAGTCGCTTAACCAACTGAGCACCCAGGCGCCCCTAAATAAGATCTTTAAAAAATAAATAAATAAATAAACAGTGGATACCACTTCACACCCACTAGGAAGGTTAGAATCAGAAAGTCCTATAATCAGTGCTAGAGAGGTGTGGAGAAATCAGAACCCGCACACTACTGCTGATGGGAATATAAAATGGTGCAGCCACTCTGGAAAACATCCAGCTGTTCCTCAAGAAGTTAAACAGAGTTACTACTGGACCTAGACATTCCGCTTTTAGATATGCACCCAAGAGAAATAAAAACATATGCCCACACAAAAACTTGTACACAAATGTTCAAAGGCTTGTAATAGCATAATTCATAATAGCCAAAAGGTGAAAACAATCCAAATGCCCAAATTAATTAATTGATAGACCAAATGTGGTATATCTATGCAAGAGAATATGATTAGGCCATACAAAGGAATGAAGTTCTGACACATGCTACCTGGATACACCCTGAAAACATTATGTTGAGTGGAAGCAGCTGATCACAGAAGACCACGTATTACATGACTCCATATACGTGAAATGCCCAGAATGAGCAAATATACAGAGACAGACAATAGGTTAGTGGTTGCTTAAGGCCAGGGAAACATGGCAGGGTGGTTAGGGAGTGATAGCTAAAAGGCACATGATAAATTTATCTTTTCTTTCTGAGGTGATAAAAATGTTCTATAGCTGATTGTGCTGATGGCTGCACAACTGTAATACACTAAAAGCCACTGCACTATAGAGCTTAAATGGGTGAATTGTATGCTATATGAATTATATCTCAATAAAGCTGTGACCAAAATAATAATTAGAAGCTTTCCATTCATTCCTACAGTCTGGAATCTCTAAAAATACAGTACTTAAATTATACTCAAATCTCTATAAATCAACAACCTCTGGTGCTAATTTCTAAGTATCTTCCGTCTTTCCTCACCCTTCTGTACCCCTTTATTAGCAGCTATGGCTTTTTCTTTTTTTTAAACTTCTAAGATCAATTTGAGTTTTTTTACTGGCTATCACTCATTTCACCTAGATTTCCCACATTTTAATATCATGCACTGCAGTCTGCTCTCTTCCAACAGCCTTATCAGATCCCAGTTCTAGAACCTGGTGTTGGCAAGATCCCCACAGGATCTCCTCCACCACCTACCCCCATCCTACTGTTGAGAATCAGTGCATCAAGAAAGACCAGAGATGAATTTGATGGCCGTGGAAAAAGGTTGAGAAATGCTATTTCCTATGCTCCCCCTGGCTGCCATCATCTGTACATAAATCCCCTCTGCCTCCTCCAGGGTGGTGGCAGTCAAGCCTCTCCTGGCCCAGACCTGGTCCTGGAACTCTCAAGCTCTCTCCCCGTTGCACAGCAGCGCCCCCCCCTCCCCCTGCCTCCCCCGCCGCCAGCCCCACCAGAGCTGACCTCTAACAGCCACCTTCAGCCCAGCAGGTCACCCCCTCAATCAGAAAACACCTCCTCTGGCTTGTGTGCTAGGCACTGATGATACAATGGAAAACAAGACTGAATTTGTTTACTTTCTTGCCAGACTCACCCCTTTCCCTGTACCATATCCCTACCCCGTTATCTTAGCAGCAGCTCTGTCTACCTAGTTACCCAAGCCAGAAGCCCGAGACATCCCAGACTCCTGTTCACTTCCTTAAACAGTCCTTCTGCCCAGCCTTTCTCATCACTCCCAAAGTGGAGGCACTCCGGTATCTTGGTACTGCAGTAGTTCCTCGTGTGCCCCCCACCGCCCCCCCGTCCGTCTCCCTCCACACCAGGTGCCACACCAACTCTAATCCTATTAGTGCCGGACTTAAAAACTGCTGCCTATAGGAGTGAGCCCAGCCCCTCAGCCCAGCCCTCATGAACCCCTCCTCCAGCAACACGCACAATGTACACTTCCTCTTGGGTTTCTGAATCTCTTCTGGCTTGTGGCCCCTATGCACACGGAGGTCCCCATATCCCATAGCCTTAAAGGTCCAGCTCTAATGGCAGAGTCCCCGTTCCCCTCCCCTCTCCCTGCAGCTGCACTGATTACACTGCCAGAAAAGTCTACATCTGCCTGCCCCGCCACATCTCCTGCAGTTCCTCACGGGCAAGCAGAGGTTATAACCCCAGGACCTCCCCGCAAGTCAACCCACAGGACGGCGGAAGGGCACTGGTGGCCACTCACCCTGCGGTTGCGGTTGTGATCCATGGTCTTGAGGTGCTTCTGGATGATCCCAAACTGCATGGGAATGAAGAGGTCACAGGCTGCACAGTGGGCTGCCTCTACCTTCTTCACAAAATGCTCCATGGCAATTTCTGCAGAGGGGAGAAGGAGGGTCACCACCGGCTCCAGGTGCCTGAGACAGACCCAGCAGTTTAGGGAAAACACCAGACCAGCTCCTCACCTCGCCCTGCCATTTCCACGTGGGCCTGAGGCTGTTCTCACTGACCCTCCCTGGGGGAACAGAGGGGTGTTGTGACCCCACTCTGAGAACCAGAGGAGGGCAGGCTGAGTCTCTGCCTGGCTGGAGTGGGATGGAACCTCCTCACCTTGGGTTAGATCCTGGTCTCTGTAGATCTGCTGAATCAGACCATCAAGGTCCTCCACGGTTTTCCGGAGTTCCTCTGTCTTCTTGGTCTTATTGGTGACATACTCCTGCCGAAGATACCAAGGAGACACCAAGGTTTGTGCGGGCTGCTCTATGTTCCAAGGGGTCTGAGAAGCTAAGAGCAGCCGTCCTGCTGCTCTAAGGCCCACCTGCAGAAAGTCGGCTGTCTGCTTGGGGAGCTTGGTGCCTACGTATTTAAAGTGCTCCTTGTGGAACTTGCTATCGAGGTGGCTGGCCATCTCCTCCTCGTAGAAGGTCCGGTATTTGCAGAGAGAACACACAAACTGGATCCTGCCACAGGAAAGAAACGAGGGGCTGAGGCCTCGAGGGTCCCAGGGAGCAGTGCTGCCGCCTCACCCAACCCAGCTGCGAGCCCTGAAACAGGCCTTGCTCACGGGCCTCTGAAGTGCGGTCCCAGCAGGGGGACAGGCTGGGACCAGTGGGGTCGGGAGTAGAAAGGGACAGAAAGTCTGCAGGCTGCAGTTACTGCAACGTGGGGGGGCAGGGGAGGAGCTCTTCCTTCCCAGACAGGAGGCTGAAACCCGAGGCAGCAGCTGCTGCAACAGGCAAGGAGTCGCTGGAAGGCTGCCGGTGGGCCTCTCTACCAAGGCTGGGCACGAGCGTGTGCACTTGGCCCAGCTGGGGACCGGAAGGAAGGATGCCCTGGCGTGAGCCAGGTGGCCCTGAGGTGCAGACTGGAGTACGCAGTCCCGAGGCAGGGCCCGAAAAGGTGCTGCATCTTCCTTCTGGGTCTGGGGGACTGAAAGGCCCAGCCCATCCTCTGCTCAGAATGCTTGGGGGTGGTGTCGGGAGGGATGGGAGGCAAGCAGGCCTGGGCTCCTGCTGCCTCATCTTCCTCTTCCAAGAAGAGACCAGTCTGAGCTGGAAGGAGGACGCCCGCCTGGCCTGCCAGAGGGCAGCCTGGAGTCACCTGAGCGAGGTGCTCTGTCTGGGCCTGGTGTCCACAGCAGAAGCCCGGGGTCTGGGGCCTGGGCTGGAGCAGGCCGCCGTGGCAAGGGGCGGAGGAGGCCAGCCGCCACCGAGGCCTCGGGGCGGGTCCCTACCTCTGCCGGACGTCCTTATCTGGGCCACGGGGTCAGCTTTGTCTGGAGAGCCCAGGGGCCGGGCGCCGGCGAGGCTGAGGAAGGTCCAGCAAGAGCAAGAGTCTGAGGCGGAGGAGGAGGCAAGCGCCAGTGCGGGAGCCCTGAGGGCAGACAGACCCGACCAAGGGGCGTGAAGGCCTCAGCCGCAGACAGGCCCGGCCTGACAGGGCCGGCGGGCAGGGCAGAGGGCAGGCCCGAGGCTGCCACAGCCCACAGGTGCTGCCATCTCTCCTGGGCACGACGGCGGCCTCTTGGCAGCTAGCTGGGGTGGCACAGGCGCCTTGGACCTCGAGTCTCTGATGAGCTGGCCCCCTCCCGCAGGGGCATCAGGCCCCCAGTGCACCTCGGGGCTCGTGCGCCGAGTGACCTAGCGCTGGAGCTTCTGGGCAACGGTGCCGAGCAGTGTCGGGTCTCAGGTCAAAGACGCTAGCGGTCGCCAGGCGGCCGCAGTGGGGCAGGGAACGAGTCAGGCCTTGGGAGCTGGGCCTGGCGGGAAGCAGGGTCCATGCACGGCCGAGCAGGTGGCAGCTCCCGAGGGAGGCCAGAGGGCGGCGAGGCGGCAGAGCTATGGCCCTGCTCTCCAGGCGGCAGCCCCAGAGTGAGGCAGAGGCAAAGGAGTGGAGGGAAGACGGTTACCTTTCCACCATGCGGTCTCGCTGCCGCTTTTTCTGCTTGTCCTGGCTCTTCTTGCCTGCCTGCAACTTGCGCTTGATCTGGCCACTATCATCCTGGGTGCTCAGGGCCCCTGTAGAAATAGAGGAGTACAGTCACTGGCTTGGTTCCACCAGGTCAGGGCAGGCCCTAGGGCCTCCGGCTGGATCACCCGCCTTCTACTCCAGACAATCCATTCTGAGAACAGCCGTTCGAACAAGGACTCCGGCCATGAGCAGGGCTGGGCACCCTGGGCTGGGCAGGGAACCATTTTGGGCCTAGGTCCCGAAGAGGGGAGGACACAGGCTGACCCCACCGCTCTCCAGAACACCCATACTCTGCAGAGGGCCACAGGGAGGCTGGAAGGCAAACAGAAGCTGTCTTGGTGGGGACACTGGCACAAGTTCAGAGGGGCCAGGCAGCGGGATGCAGGGAGGCCATGACTGAGGCCTAAGTGCAGCCCCCAGAGGTAAAGACCCGAAAGCTCACAGGGCTCAGCCCACCCCCCCACGGCGCACCGCGGCAACAGTGGGCTGAGGCTGGATTTGCTGTTAGGTACCTGCTGGCGCTCATCACTCAGGTAGGGGGACACGGACTCCCAACAGGGGCTGGAGAGGCGCTAAGGGAGAGGACACGCAAACCAGAGCCGTAAAAACTGCACCGAAGGTCCCAGCTCAGATACCAGCCACTGAGGACTTGGAACTGTGCACTACTGAAGGACCGAGGGCAGGGAGTATGCCTGTGGTTCCCCCCAACTCTTTTGCTTACTGCCCCCACCGGAAGGTAAAACCAATGCCGTCCACATTTCTGTCTCAACCCTGCCCTCGGCTGGATCCCTCCAACTGTGAGCGCCTGGAAGTCTCCGCGGCATCCAGGCCACTCAGAAGACTCACCCTTTTCTGCATCCTCTTTGCTTTCTTCTTTGCCTTCTTCTTTTCCCTCTTCGTCTTCTCCTTCCTAGGACACCATTTCAAAAACCCCATGTTAAAGCGTGTACAGTTGTTTATAATGGCTCTGAATGACAAGGCCCTGCTAAGTGCCAGGCACTAAGCCAAAAGCCTCACAACCCCGCAGCAGCCCTTGCACAGAGGGGCTCATTCTACCGTTTCCTGATAAAGAAGCCCGGCCTCCGGCTGGATGGCCTGCCTACAGCCTGTGCTCTCTCCACCAGACCTCCACCTCCCTTGTGCTGTTCACACGTGCATGATCAGGATGGCCTGTGGCCCCCGTGGAGAGCCCTGCTCTGAGGCACAGGGGCTCAGCCAGCCCACTCTTCACAGGCCCCACCTGCTGACAATGCACAGAGCCCAGCCACTTACTGCTCTGGAGCCCTTCTCCACAGCCTCGGTGCCTTCAGTGCCCTCTGCGGCCTCCCCCTCAGTGCCCTCATCTGAAAAGTATGAAGAGACAAACTCAGCCCAGGAGCCCCACAGGGTGGGGGGGCAGGGAGCAGCAGGCCAGTGCCCAGCTCACCATTGTCTGAATCACTGTTGTCTGAGCAGTCTGTCCGGGTGGCTTTGCTGTCTGGCTCATCGGGACTGCCACACTGCTTTCTCTTCTTCTTCTTGGTCTGGGTTGGAAAGAGGGAGCTGGGTCAGGGCAGGTGGCTCCATGCTCCTCGCTCCTTGCTCCACCCAGTCAGGGGCCAGGAGGGATGGCCTCCTCCACTCACCCGGAAGTCGGCCGTGGTCCAGGTCTTCCAGGTCCGCCTCATCTGCTTCATGCCATTGCCAAACCCGAAGCCAAAGCGGGAGCCACCTGGGAAGGCGCCCCCGCCACGCATGCCCTGGAACATGCTGTACTCGGGGATGATGTTCTGGGAGAAGAGGGAGGGCAGCCGGGAGGCACCAGGCATGCACTGGCCCCGGGCCCCCATGGGGTCTTCCCACATGCGCCCATAGCCCGAGGCCATCGGCCGGCCACTCCTGGAGTCCCGGGCCCAGCCCTGAGCCCGTGGGCCAAAGGTGTCGCCGCCACGCATGCGGAACTGGTCGCGGTAGGCATCGTATTGGCCCTCGTAGGCCATTTCCATCTCGGGGTCAAGTTCGCCATAGTCGTAGCCTGACCGGTATAGGTCGCGCTCGCTCAGAATGGCCCTCGAGTCACAGGCCTCATAGGAATCATATCTGCAGAAGCAGGTGGCAAGCATCAGGGATGCCCTCAGGTCCCATTACCCTTGGGTGGAGCCTACTGTTCCTGCCTTTCCCCAAAGCTCCTTGTCCTGGGGACAGGAAGTCCTACTCTAGCACCTACGCCACCCTGTCAGAGAGGCTCAACGTTCAGGAATGCCAATAAAAAGGCCTCTCAGGAGCCTCTGCACCAGCTAGGGGACCCAAAGAAAAACTGACAACGGGATGGAGTAGGTCTCAGATAGGGGCAGAGACACCCTGCAGCCCTTAGCCCTTTGGAAGCATGTACATATTTGTGGTAGCCACAATGCCCAAGGCTATTCCTAGGGGGCAGAACCAAGCACCCCGGCGTCCTGTGGTATGCGGCAGTCAGGCACACAAATACTTGTCCAAAAGGACTGATGATGCCCATGGGAAACACTGTGCTGGTCTCATCCCTTTTGGCTGAGGGAACTTCCAATCCTCCAAAGGCCCTCACCATCCAAAAGGAGAAGGGAGACAAAGTGGAGAGTGTTTCCCGGGAAAGTCACTGTGATTCTGCCAAGGGACTAGAAAATAAGCTCTATCACATCAACCTTGTGGGATCAAACCCTCCACAGCAACTGGGAAGGCAGGCCAAACCTCCCTCCTGGGAGAAAGAGAGTGCCACAGAAAGCTCTTCTAACAGTGGGTGCAGCCCACATACCCCAGTCCCTAACCCCACACATCTCACAGGCACAGAGGCCCCTCCGGCAAACCTGGGCAGCCAAGAAGTGCCAGCAGCTGTGGCAGAAGCAGCCAGCACTACCCAGTTGTCAGCCCTCCCTCACCCCTGCTCCCCAGTTCTAGGCTGTAACAAGAAAGTCCACAGGCAGCTGGCACCAGCAGCGACAGGGTCCACACAGCCACTGAGCCAAAAGCCAAGCCCCTTCTGCCTTAAACAGCCTCAGCTCCAAGCACAGTGGCTGCCAAGCACGAGGGCATGGGGTATGTCTGGGGATCCCCCCCACCCTTTTTGCTTGCTACAGAGCCAATGCGTGCAAGTCCCTTTGGCAGCCTCTGCCCCCAGTGGCCCTGGGGCCTCACCCGAACCCACCAGTGCCTGGCTCGACCCCTCCTTACTCTCCTCCCATCTGTCAGCTGGAGCCATTAGGATGCTCCACGCCAACATGTGCCCTCCTCACTGAAGCCTCTCACTAGGGTACAAGGACCTCTGAGCCAGCACCAGTTTAGAAAGTGAGAGACAAACACAGCATGATGCTGCGGAATAGGGCACATCTAGGAGGCAGGCCCAGTGCCACCACCTACTCCTGGGTGCCTTCAGGCAAGGAGTGTGACCTCTTGTGTTTCAAGAATGAGGATGACAACAATTCCTTACAAAGGCACTTTTGAGGCCCAATAGGCACACCTTTGTCAGGCTCAGAAGAGTGGCCTGGAAGTATCCACATCTGCTCTGTCTCTTATGTGGGGACAGCCCAGCTCGCTGTGGTCAGCCCCAAAGGCTCACCGCCCTGCTTCATGCCCAGCCCAATCTGTCCTGCCCTGACACCATGTGGGATACAAAGTCTCATGAGAACTCCAAATGGCTGTCTCCAGATGGAGGGGCCACTTCACACTCCGGTCCTGAGTGAAGCTGGCCCAGTTGGGGCTCGTTCCTCCCCCTACAAGCTGGGGGAGAGACTGGCCACCAGGCAATTGCAAAGGGCAGGGAGGGGGCCCGGGCCGGAGAAGGGAAGCACAGCAGACCCTGAGCAGTCTCTGGGAGCCCCAGCAGTAAAGCAAGGAGACAGGAAGGCAACACAGGAGGCGGGTCAGAGAGGGAGGTGCAGGCAGGCAGCAGGCGCCCCGGCAGAGCCACAGCCCTGGGCAGACAGCTACTCACCTTTCTCCGCCTGAGCCGTACACGCCTCCTTGTATCATGTCTGTCTCCAAGTGTGGCACCAGATCTAAGCGCTGGTTAATTCTGGACAAAACGGAATCGGCACTGGCGCTACCCGCAGCACTAGGGTTTGCATTTGTGTCAGAGTTAGGCATTTCCCAAGAGTTTGAAGTGGCCATACCATACCCATAGTTGGTGGTGTTATCCTGGCCATAGCCGTAGCCATAGCCATAGTTCTCGTAGCCTGCAAGGAGGAAGACAGAGACGGACAGACAGAGATGGCAGGGATAGGGAGAGGATAGGCAGACAGAGACAGACAGAGAGACAAGGACATCTTCTGTCACAGAGACAAGCTGGGGACCCTAGCCACCCGAGGCTGGGTGGGTTTGGCCATTCCGCTGGGTGGGTCCCAGCCCAGGACCTCCTGTGAAAGAGTAGTTGGCCCCGGGGCCTCCAAAGGCACCTCCCAACACACTCTGGGCAAGCTGGGCAGTGTCAGAAACACACAGCCAGTTCAATCCCAAGAGAGAGGAGAGCAATCATGGGAATACTTGCCTCTGTTTGTCCCAGAGTTCCAAGTTCCATAGCCTACAAAAAGGAAAAGCACAATTACACCTACAATTGACTATAACAACAAAAGCTTAATTCAGGCACAAAGATGATGATTCCCAGTATCTGACTGGTGACAGAAGAATGAACCTCCCCTGAGAAGCCTTGAGCTTAAGAGCACTCCATAAACAAGCCAGGTCACCCTGTGCCCTGGTGTCTGAACTTCTGTGGCTCTGACCGTCTGCTACTTCCAGGGCCCCCCTTTGCCAACACCGCCAGCTGAGGAATCTGGCTCTCATACTCCTCCCTTGAGAAGCCAGAATTAGATTACCCCCACTTCCTGCTAAGCACCAGTCAGAGGAAGAGGAGAATGGTTTCTGGTGCCTCACACAGACTACGCTGTACAAGAAGTTCAGCACAGAGCCCACATCCACCATGAAAATCATGTCATTCAAATCACCCCAAAAAAGCCATATGGAAGAGAGAAACAGACTACCCTAGTCCCCCAAGTATATCCCTTAACAGGGAGGGCCACCAAGCCCTTGAATCTCGAGTGTGCTATGCTGAAACACGTTAGCAGAGGTAAGGACAAGACAATTCCCAGCTTGAGGAATGCTATTGAGAAAATAATCTGGATTATAAACTAAATATGCTCTGGATTTTATCACAGCACACAAGAAAAATTCATCCCTTCAGAAACATAAAGCCAGTGAGAACTGACGAAGTGCAAAGCCAAGTGGGAATTCCAAGTCAAGCAAACATGGTTCCTGCCCAAGGGAGTCCACCAGAACTTTTCCAGTGTCCTGGAGTCCCAGGATCGAGTCTCCTACTCCCTATTATCTCTACCCTGCAGACAGACAAGACATGCTCATCCCAGGGCAGGGACCAAAGCTCTGAGATGGCAGCGTGAGGAATGACAGAGTCCAGTCACAGGAGAGCAAGAGTGTATAAACTTGAAAAGAGGGACAGGGGCAGGCTGAGGTAGGTCCTACAGTTGGGTTCCTCCTTAATCCAGTGCATAAACAGAATGGGGAGGTGTCAGAAACCAGCAAAGAACCCCAGATGACCGTTATGTTTAATGCACCTTGGGCTCCAGAGAGCTCACAAAGCAAAAATCCTCTTGGTTGGGGAAGTCAAAGCAGAGGCTTCTCATTCATTCCTTTATTTAACAACTATCGTCATGAGTACACAGAGCAGTGGCTGGCAGTGCTGGGCAGCCCAGGGCACTGTCTGTTAAAGGAGACTCTTTTTTTTTTTTTAAAGATTTTATTTATCTGACAGAGACACAGCAAGAGAGGGAACACAAGCAGGGGGAGCGGGAGAGGGAGGAGCAGGCTTCCTGCTGAGCAGGGAGCCCAATGTGGGGCTTGATCCCAGGGCCCTGGAATCATGACCTGAGCCGAAGGCAGACGCTTAACGACTGAGCCACCCGGGTGCCCCTAAAGGAGACACTTCTAACTAGAAAGCAGCAAGGGACGGCCGGCAGCAGGAAATCACATACAAGACGAGTGGCAAAAGAGGAGTTCTGACAGGCAAAAAGAGAGGCTGCCAGAGGCAACCAAGGAATCATACACACTTAGCCCCAGCAACTAACAAGAGCCTGGTCACATGGTGTTTGCACCAGGAACAGTGGACACTGGCTATTCAAAAGGAGACAGGACTGGGAAGCAAAGGCAGACCCACTGGGACTCTGCTTATGAGGCCTGTGTATGGTCCTCCAGGGCTTTAGCTGCTAAAAATCTGCCAGAACAGAGCAAGGAAGTACAAGGAAAGGAAGCAGGAATGGATGCTAAACTGTAAACACAAGGACAGACAAGTGGACAGGTAGGTGATGGCCCTGTGACAGACAGGACTCAGAAAGCACTCTCCATGTGCTAGTTGCTATGCCCAGAGCAAATCAGACTCCCTGAAGGAGGCTTCTCAGCCAGGTCCCTTCGAAGGGGAAACCTTTATCTATATTATGAGGCCTAGGGAGTCCCCAAGACCTGCCCCTTCCAAAAGAACATCAGAGCTCACTTCCACCTCCAGAGGAGGATGAGACCAGTGTTGACATAGGAAATTTTAGGGACATAATTTTTTTTACGATTTTATTTATTTATTTGACACAGAGAGAGAGAGAGAGAACAAGCAGGGGTAGTGGGAGAGGCAGAAGCAGCCTCCCTGCTGAGCAGGAAGCCCGATGCAGGGCTTGATCCCAGTACCCCGGGATCATGACCTGAGCCAAAGGCAGACACTTAACCAACTAAGCCACCCAGGCACCCTGGGATGTAATTTTTTTTAGCAAGAGAAAAACAAACAGAAGAAAAGTAGATGTTCACAGTAAGCAACACTTATAGAACAAAAATATAAAACAATGTAGGGGCGCCTGGGTGGCTCAGTTGGTTAAGCAACTGCCTTCGGCTCAGGTCATGATCCTGGAGTCCCGGGATCGAGTCCCGCATCGGGCTCCCAGCTCGGCAGGGAGTCTGCTTCTCCCTCTGATCCTCCCCCTCTCATGCTCTCTGTCTCCCATTCTCTCTCTCAGATAAATAAATAAAAAAAATCTTTAAAAAAAATATATATAAAACAATGTAAATGTTCAACTTCAAGGAAGTTATAGCCTACCTTCTCAGTGACATACCTCATACAGGCATCAAAAAAGAATCCATTAAGCCTTATGTAGTACAAGGAAATGCTTCTAACAGTAAGCAAATCAAGCAGGATACACAATTCTATCCACCTATAAATTATTCAACTACTTAGAACAGGAATGCTGACGAAAGTATTAAAATGGTGGGATTGCAGTTGACTATTTTCCAAAATGTAATTAATTAATTAATTAATTAATTAATTTTTTAAAGATTTTATTTATTTGATAGAGAGAGACACAGCAAGAGAGGGAACACAAGCAGGGGGAGTGGGAGAGGGAGAAGCAGGCTTCCCGCGGAGCAGGGAGCCCGATGTGGGGCTCGATCCCAGGACCCTGGGATCATGACCTGAGCCGAAGGCAGATGCTTAATGACTGAGCCACCCAGGCGCCCCCCAAATGTAATTTAAATATTGTTATACTGCTCTTGCAATTTAAGCCAGAAGAAAATATAAAACCATTTTTATTCTTTCACACAATTGCCTACATAAAAAAACCTATACGAATTACAAAAATAAGTGAGCTTAGCAAGGTTTATTAGAAGGTCGATATATAAAAATCAACCCAATTTCTCCAAATTAGCAATGAACAACTGGAAACTAAAGTTTTTAAAAATACCATTTACCTTGGCACTAAAAATATGAAATACTAAGGTACAGATATAACAAACTATGTGCAGGATCTGTGTTTTGAAAACTACAAAACACTAATGAAAGAAATCAAAGATCTAAATAAATCAAATGACATTGTATTCATGGATTGGCACACTTAATGTCGTTAGCATGTTAATTCTCCCAAACGAATCTATAGATTCAAGGCCATTGGACTCAAAATCTCAGCAGGAATTCTTACAGAAATTGGCAAACTGATTCTAAAATTTATATGCAAAAAGAAAAGAACTAAAATATCCAAGTCAATTCTGGAAAAAGAATAAAACTGGAGGACTTGAATTAACTGATTTCATGACTCATTATGTAGTAATCAAGACGGACTGGTACTGGAGGAAATTCAGATACACAGATGACCAAAACAGAATTTGAGTCCAGAAACAGACCCACACATATAGGTTCAATTGATTTTCAACGAAGTTAAAAAAGAATCTTGACCTACACTGTATACCTTGTAGAAATACTAACTAAAAATAGATCACAGAACAGATGGAAAACATAAAACTAGGAAGCACCTAAAAGAAAACTCAGAAGACAATCTTGGTGACCTTGGGTTAGGCAAAAATTTCCTTCCTTCTTTCTTTTTTCATAAAGATTTTATTTATTTACCTGAGAGAGAAAGAGAGAGAGAGAGAGAGAGTGAGCAAGCACACACAAGCAGGGGGAGCGGCAAAGGGAGAGGGAAAAGCAGGCTCTCCGCCGAGCAGGGGGTCTGACATGGGGGCTCAATCCCAGGACCCTGGGATCTTGCCAGGAGCCAAAGGCAGACGCTTAACCTACTGAGCCACCCAGGCACCCCTAAGCAAAAATTTCTTAGATGCGACCCCCAAATCACCATATATTAAAGAGAAGACTGATAAATAGGACTTCATTGGCAGTATCGTAGCCAATGAAGTTTATCCAAGGCCCAATTATTGCTGATTGAAAGACACTACTGACAAGAGACTAGACAAGCCACAGACTGGGAGAAAAGATTTGCAAACGGTGCATCTGCTAAAATGCTTGTACCGATACTATGTAAACCAGAGGGAAAAGAATTCAAAAAAGCTGTGCAATCTGGGACAGTTTGATTAAAAGGGGTGAGGCAGATAGGGCAAGATAGGGAAGCCATACACACCAAGTTTCTCCTCATTTAGGAAACACCTGATACCTCCTTACTCAATTTCAAAACATTTTAAGTCTCCTTCTCCCCCTGGGACTGGCTGCTAATACTTCAGGGAGTTTATGTCCATGTATTCAGTGACTTTTGAGGCAGTGTCACAATGTAGGTTCAGTCTCTCCCCAGATCCTAGTAGTACAACAAGCTACCCACCTCAGCAAGCAAAGCATTATCTTTATTAATTCCAAAGAGGGCTCCTTCTCAGACATCTATGGTCACAGACCACAGGAAGTCCAGCATTTATTGGCAGTTAGGGGTTGCCAGAGCATACCAAGAGAACATCTACGGATTCTGTCGAGTGGCTATTTCTGAATTAGAAATTTAGTATGTCTGATCATGACTGAGAAATTGATTGGACATTTTCCTTCAACCCTGTGTGAGAAGCCTGCTGGCTTGAGATGGTCTGACTGTCTCTAAAACCCCTGCTAGATTCAGACAGGCAGCTTCTCTTTCATACAGGTCCCACACACTACCCTGAAGCTAAACTGATGGCTAGGTTTCTGATCAGACCAATCCTTTGGACTTTGATTGGCTACTCTCCTTCCCAGGCCCTCAAGGGGATTTTGTGAAGCCAGACCTTTGTCACAGACCATATGCACTTCTAACAACATGTTACAGGGTCAAAGGAACCAATCATTTACAGCTCCAAGAACTCCAGCTTACTCCGTAAGCAGGCATCTTTCCCATTACTGCCTCCAAGGGAAGCACTAGCTATTCTAACAGCCCACCACACTGTTTTACACAAGACTGCGTTTGGACAAGCAAGACAGTGAGAGCAGAATCAACGGCAACTGAGAAGACACGAGGCTGCTCTGCCACTAGAAGGCAGAGCACTCACCCTCTGGTTCCCAGGGGCCCACACTTACCATAATCACAGGTGGGCTGAGCGCTTGTGTCTGAGTATGTCGACTGCAAAGTGGTTTCAGATCCCTGGACAAAGCCTAAATACATGCACAGTGTGGTTAATTTCCCAAAACAAGCCACATGGAGATAACCTAAGACTACCCTTCAGTGTAGCCTGGCTGGCAGGCCGCCGCCCGCCCCCACAGTGGAAAGCCTCCAAACACTCTAGCTTCTCAACACTTTAATTATACCTCCAGAACATATTAGCTAATGAAAAGGCAGGCTATATTTAACTTGCTACACCAGAAGAACTGGATAAAAATGTTCAAACTTTTTAAACCAGTATTCAGTTTCGATAAATGAGTGCCCAAATTATTCAGTTAAATGAGGAAAATACTTATTTATCAAATGACCAAAAGGTGAGCTGCCTCCAATTCAAACAAGGATGGGGGTTGGTTCTGAACAATGTTAAGGCAAATATTACCCCTTCCCTTCCCCCAGATCTGAAACCAAAACTGCTCTGTATTTTTTAGTTTTCCCATTAAAAAATGTGTATAAAATGCAATTACTTGGGGTGAGCATGTTTTTACCGAACAATGTTATGCAGAGTATGCATATTATTTCCTACTTTCTCAACTTTTTTTTTTTTTAAGATTTTATTTATATGCCAGAGTGTGTGTGTACAAGCAAGGGGAGCATCAGAGGGAGAGGGAGAAGCAGGCTCCCTGCTGAGCAAGGAGCCGGACTCGGGGCTCCATCCCAGGACCTGAGGATTATGACCTGAGCCAAAGGCAGACACTCAACCGACTACTGAGCCACCCAGGTGTCCCCCAAACTATTTCTTGACTTAAGATGAATTAGTACTAAATAAGGAAAACTTGAACCTTTATCAGAAACTATTGCTCTTAAATGATGAATCCTGACACTATCTTTAAAATTACATTTACAAACATTATTTTTAAAAGATTTACCCTTAGCACTGGAACTACGATGGCTACCATAAGAGGCAATATTTGCCTATTCTCATCAGAGCCAATTCATGACCTAAAAATTAAAGCTAGTACCTTTAATAGCCCCCCCTTTTTTTTCTTTTTTACAACGAAAGCATACACCAAGTGCCTCCCCTGGGGTAGGCAGTTACATGTTGACAGTCTCTCTAGCTCATCTTTTAGGACCATAGCAACAAAGATGACCACAACAAAAGCCAACACTGAACAAGTGTTTCCCCTGCAGGGTGCTAAGAGCCTTATCTGCATTATTTTATTTCATCCTCATCACAGCCAACAAAGGGAACAGGGCCAAGATCCCTTACCCTGCAGTTCCCAAGTCCAAAAAGTCTGAAAACCAAGTGTTCTCCTCATATGTGGTGCCAACAGTCATTGTGGGACAAAACTGACCTGTGAGGACAATTACAATTTTTCTTTACCCAACCTAGTATAGAAAAAATGCATTTAATTACAGGGTGCTGCCCCAGACCCCAGTGGGGGTGTTGTGGAATGTCCTTCTCTCAAGCTAGAATTCCAAAATATACCCAGCTCCAAGGGTTTCAAGTAAAGATCAGTGGACCCACACTTTATCTTTACTTCCCAGAGAAAGGAATTGAGACTTGGTGCTGGGGAAGGAGAAAGGCAAAAGTAACCACGCTAACCTTTTTTTACCTTCCCTAATTAAAGAGGGTAAGTTACAATGGATTCCCTCCAGGGACCAAGGACCTTCCCAAGATGCCTACATCCTAAACAATGTCCACAAGAAATACTGAAAGCATGTTTTGGATGGTTCATTTGTGGGGAAGCCCCACAGTGTAAAAATTAATACCCTACACCTACCTTCTCCACTGTTTGCTTAACTAGCTTCCAGAAACCTGTCTGTTCAGCAATACAGCCACCAGCAAAATGGTTCCAGACTTCAGGTAACATGGTTTAAACATACTGCAGCTGCAGCTGGAACCACCACACCCTGACAGGAATACTAACTGGAACATAGTATGAAAGCTGCAGAGCAAAGAATCTATGTCTATTCAAGGGAGAGGGGCCCTCCTTCTTCCCTGGGAAAAAGGAAACATAATCCACCAAACCTTCAGAGGTCAATGGCAACCTCTGCTCTAGTTCTGTCCTCCCCATGTTAACATCTTTTTGCACAGTACTGTCTCCAGAGCGGGATCTTCTTTAGCAAGTTATGCTTCAATTATGAATAAATTCTTATCTGGCTTGTAAATCCTTCTCTTCTTGGTTTGATTTACCACCCTGAACAGCTCTGGGTGAAAAAATAAGTGTTTGGCCCTAGAAAGCTAAGGGGCAGACCATGGATTTATGATAATTACACACCATAATCCCTCCCTCCCTCTTGGTTAGACTGTGACACCTTTTTCACTCAAAAATACACAAAGCTGGGGTGCTGGGTGGCTCAGTTGTTAAGCGTCTGCCTTCGGCTCGGGTCATGATCCCAGGGTCCTGGGATGGAGCCCCGCATCGGACTCCCTGCTCAATGGGAAGCCTGCTTCTCCCTCTCCCTCTCCCACTCCCACTCCCCCTGCTTGTGTTCCCTCTCTCGCTGTCTCTCTCTGTCAAATAAATAAATAAAATCTTTAAAAAAAATACACAAAGCTTCTCAATTTTATTCCTTTCCTTCTTTTTTTGAAAGGGGATTCTTTGAAGAAATGACAGAAAGTGATAAAAACTAGAGGACAACTGGAATGAGGTTAGATTGACTCCAACCTCTACCATCTGGTGGTAACCAGCCTCCAAGATGGCCTCTACTGATTATTGCTTCCTAAAATTGCTGTCCCTTCCCAAACTAATACAGGTAGCCAGTGTAACCAGTAAGATTGCAGAAATGACTGAGTAGGACTTTCAAGGCTTCTGCCTTGCTCTCTTTTAGATCATGCACTCTGGGGGGAACCAGCCACCATGTTGTAAGGACCCTCAAACAGGCCTGTGGAGAGGCCCACATGGTGAGGAACCAACAGCTAGCATCAACTCGCCAGCCATGTGAGTTTGAGTCATCCTGGAGGTGGATCCTTTAGCCCCGATCAAGCCTTCAGATGACTATAGTCCCAAGTGACAACCAAAATGTAGAGAGATCCCAAGCCAGAACCATTCAGCTAAACCCCTTACACACTCCCAACACAAACTGTGTGAAATCAATGTTCTTTTATTTTTATTTTTTAAGATTTTATTTATTTGACAGAGAGAGACACAGCGAGAGAGAGGGAACACAAGCAGGGGGAGTGGGAGAGGGAGAAGCAGGCTTCCTGCTGAGCAGGGAGCCCAATGCAGGGCTCGATCCCAGGATCCTGGCATCATGACCTGAGCTGAAGGCAGACGCTTAACGACTGAGCCACCCAGGCACCCCAAAATCAATGTTCTTATAAAAGGTTTGGTAGTGTTTGAAGGCCTGATTTTAGATTTTTCTGTCCTATTTTCCCATTGCTCCCATCCTTCCCCTCAGTGCCAGAGAGGGGAAGTACACATAAAGTAACTAGGTTCAAAAGCTGGACAAGTTATCAAAAAGATAAATTATTTTAATCACCTCCTATGCTTGATAAAATAATGGTAACATTTGCTTCAAGGCCTCCAGAACTCCTTCTTAAAGGCAAAGAAATTGTTTGAAATGTGACTTAAAATGTTTTTTTTACTTTAGTGGTCTGCTTCTTAAAAGGGAAAGACTCACATTATAAAGCTGCTATGGTTTTTAGTTGATCAAGATCAAGGAAAAAATAATCATTATCTCATTACCTTGGTTCCCTCAGTGAGCCAAGAATTAAAGCCTACAAGATCTGGAGTTGAAATTCAGACCTGGCCATTAGTGACCTCTCTAACTCTAGTCTCCTTGTCTATAAATCTAAATGCTCCATTATTAAGCTACTTCACAGCACCCAACCATTCATCTTCTGTTTTTTTTTTAGCAGTCCTGTCTCTAAAAACCAACAAACCGTCTTCGAGTTCTTGGTCAGACTTGGTGAAAAGGATTACGTCTCAATTCCAGAGATGGCAGCAACAACCCTACTGACTTTTCTCCTGAACCAGGAAAGCCACACCAAAGGCTGGGGCAAGGCTGTCCAACCTTGGAACTACTGATATTCCCGGCTGGATAATTTATTGTGGTGGGGGCCGCCCTGGGCATTATAGGATGTTTAGCAGCATTCCTGGCTTCTATCCACTGAATGATGGTAACAACTCCACTCCCAGATATGACAACCAGAAACACTGCAAACAATGCCAAATGTACTGGGGGGTGGGGGCAGGAGGGCAGAATCACCCCGGGTTGAGAACCACTGGGCCAAGGGGTGGTTGCTTGAAAAACCAGGGTTCTTGCGAAGCTCCTCACCTGGGGGCCAGAGGAGGGACCCCTGGCACTACTTCTTTGCTGAGTCTAACATAAAACAGCCTACGGAACAGCACCAGAGGAGGATCCAGTATCATTGTCAGTCCCGAACATTCCAAGGAGAATGCAGGTTACCCAGCAACCGTACTTGCTCGGGCCTAATACCCCCGTCAAAGGGGAGGCCTAGTCTACGGCTCCCGGCTGAGAAGCTTCATGTGTTACTGCCAAGGCAAACCCAGGCGGCCTTTCAGATTCCTCCAGGGATAATTCACAACCGTCCAAGCATAGCCCAGGGCCCCCTCTCCGATCTCATCATCCACCCTTCCCTCTTTGCTCAAATCCCACTCGCCTCGCTAGCTGATCTCCTAACAAGCCAGGCGGCTTCTGCTCCTGGCTCTTCATGCCAACGGCACCGCGGGCCAGACATCCTTAACTCCCTCACTCCGTTCAGGTCTCTGCTCAAACGTCACCTCTTTACGTTGACCCCAACCCCCCCCCCCCCCCCCCCCCGCAAACGAGCAAGCCCCTCGGCTTACTGAGCGCGGAGGATATCCTACATTCATTGGTTTTCCTGTTAAGGTCCGCCCATAAGCTGCTTGAGGATTTCCTGTCAATTTCCCAGGGCCTGTTCAGCACCTGACGCTTTGACTCTGACAGATGGTGAATGAATTAATGGAAAAGCCGGCCATTCCTCTCAAGGCTCAGGCTCAGCCCCAGCCCCCTGGGCCCAAGGTTCCCTCGCTCATCGCCCTGGGGCCTGGCGCCTCTCCCAGCCTGGGGCAGGCAAAGGGGCTGGGGGGTGCGTAGCTGCGGCATTTTGCAGGGAAACGGCGCGGGGTAGGCTGCGGCAATGGCGACGGCAGCCCAGCCCGCTGCCCGATCTGAAGGGTTAAGGCCTGAGGAAGGGCGACCGGAGGTCCGTAGATCCGAGGAGACCGGACCTAGGCCGGAGGTGAGGGGCTCAGAGAACGCAGACGCTCAAGCCGGGGCCCTCGGATAGGCGACAAAGGCCAAGACCTTGGGCGGCCGGGAGCCGGACGCGAGGCCCGGAGCACAAAGAACTGAGGCGCCAAGGCGTGAGCGGGGCGAACCTGAGGCGACGGACCCGCGGCGCCATTTTGTGACCGCAGAGAGGGCAGCGTCCCGGCCCCTGGGGAGGTGCGGGCGAGCACGGTGCGGCTCTGGCACGTCCCTGTCCCTCCCCACCCGAAGCCCGACCCCAACCCTGCGGGCCCACCTGTATAGCTCATGGCAGCAGCGAACACTGCACCCGAGGACTCAGGCAGCTGTCCCACACGTCCGACGCCGGGATAGCGGCGACAATCCCGAGTCCCTTCTAAGACGACCGAGCCCCACCTCCCGGCCCCATTGGCTCGCGTCGGACTCTGGATTTACTCCTATTGGATGAGAGCGCTGTCTATCCCAGCCCACCCTCATGTCAGAGACTGATGGTGCTGCCGGTCTCGTGAGAGCCCCGCCCCCCGTCATCCCAAGCTCGCGATGATTGGCTGAGAGAAGAGGGCCGGGAGACGGAATCTTGCAGAATTCGAAGGGGCGGAACTGTGTACTACGGGAAGACCTGAGGCCCAAGCGCGGCTGGGCTCGGGGAGCGCGGGTGCCCTGGAGGACCGCCAGAGGGAGCCGGAACTACCGCCCAGGGCACTGTTCCAGTCCCGGCCCTGCTACTGAGGTGCGGTACAAACCTAGGTTGTTAACTTCTCTGGCCTTCAGCTCCAAAAACGAGCACGGTATGGCCATGCTGGAACGAAAATTACAACTAAGCGCCAAACAAGATGCTCGGCACACGTTCAAACATACGAGATAATGTATGTAAAGAAATCAGTCCAGTGCCGGGTGCACTGTTACCTTTTGTTGTTAATCGTTACATAATGATAACGGATAAATTTATATAGCATGTTTATATGGTATATGTAATAAATATATATGTATTGTTTATCATCTCAAATGCTCCCCTCATACCTGCAAGGTCCTTTTTTTTTTTTTTTTAAAGATTTTATTTATTTATTTGAGAGAGAGCGTGAGCACGAGAGGGGGGAGCGGGAGAGGGAGAAGAAGACTCCCCGCTGAGCGGGGAGCCCGATGCGGGACTCGATCCCGGGACTCCAGGATCATGACCTGAGCTGAAGGCAGTCGCCCAACCAACTGAGCCACCCAGGCGCCCTGCAAGGTCCTTTTTAAAGAATTTCCCATTTAAAAGATAAAACTGAGGCTTGGAATTCATGACTTGCCCTAGGTCCTTGGTACTTAGGTGTTAAAGCTTGAACTTCAGGACTTTAGAGATCTTGTAATAGAGCAGCCTGGCGCCAGCCCTGTCTCCTCAGCATCCTCATTGGATGTGTGGAATCCACTTTCCGAGACTAGGAGATGATTTGACAGAATTGCAGACATTGAAAACGGTATTTACATCTGTTTGTGAAAACTCGTCAAACTGAGTACAATTATGGCTTGTACGTGGTTTTTTGTTGTTTTGTTTAAAAGTTTGCTTTAAAGTATGAGCAATGTTGCCGACTTCTTGATATTAAGGAATTGTCAATCTCTTTAGGTGTCATAATGGCATATTTAAAAGTACCTATCCTTCAGAGAAAGGTTGAAATATTAATTCACATAATGACAAGTATGTGTTTCACCATAATTCAAATGGGAAAAGGGAAGGAGGGTGTGGAAGGCTTATAGATGAAGAGCTTGGTCTTGAGTTGGTAATTGATTAAGTAGATGAGGGTTCATTTTACTATTTTTGTATGGTTGGGATTCTCCATAAAATATTTTAATAAAACAACCCCTCCCCTAAAAATGGTTTATGCAGAACTTGCTGCCACATGGGACAAGGCTAATGATGCGTTGAGAAACTCCAAATATGAAGCACATAAAACTGATTAACGTGCACACCAGCCTTGGGGCTCACTGAAGTGTCATGCTCAGATGCCTGCCTGTTCTCCAAATTAAAGCTGAGCCCCCAGACACCTCTCGTGGATCCTACAGCTTCCTTCATGGCGCATACCACAGCCGTTTTACCTTCATTTGGGTGATTTTGTTAACATCCTATGCTCTGCCTCTGAGACAGAATGGCCTGAGAAGGGAAGGGGTATGCTCAAAATTTTAGGAAAAGATCCCTCTGAGCTAAGAACAGTATGCCACCCTTTCAAGGACCTACACAGCTATCACTGCATGTGTGGGTGGGGAGGAACTTCCCATGTTACTTTATAAGGTCTTGTGCCATTTGAACTTTTTTTTAAATCCAGCTTCCATCACTTTTATGTTTTTAAAATAATTTATAAAAAGCTGAAAGGGGAAGTGCCTATGGGCCAGCTCTCATCCCAAGAGATGCCCTCCCTGCCTTCAAAGTCTTGGACATGCCCACTCACAGCGTGGGACGGACAGAAGTGGTTGAGTCCTTCCACCAGGTGAGATGTGTGCCCCAACCTCACTGGACCAGAAAAGCCAAGAGTGCAGGCCAAGACCACTCTCATGGGCATGTTATCGCAGCTTGTTAGCCTGTCCCTCCCAGGCAGGGGCATGGTGGGAGGCCTGGGGCAATAGCATTGGGGGTAGAGGAGGCCTCTACACTCCATGAGGTTATTTCCACTTTCCAGCCCTTGGCCATCGAAGTGAAAATGATGAGCTGAAAAACCACATGCAATAAACAAGAAGGAGCAGCCAACAAAATCTCTTAAAATCTCAGAAATGTTCAATAAACATTTGCAGAGCGAGAAAATAAATAACATTGCGAAGGAGCCAACAGCTCCGTTTTCCCCTCGTGTGATTCGGGTTCAGGGTGCCTGTGTCTCCAGACAAGTCACATGTCTTGAAGGCAGGCTGGCCCCAGTTCTCTGAAGGCTGCCAGCAACTGTGCGCCCTCCCCCCACCCGGCAGGTCCCCCACACCCTCACTGGACAGCTCCTGCCCTTGGAGAGCCCTTCCAGCTTCATCACTTCATCCTGGCTCCCTTCCTAGACCAGCTGCCCAGAGTCTTGGTTCCTCTCCACTGCTCACGGGAGCTGCTTCGCCAGCCAGCCAGCTAGCCAGCCAGCCAGAGCCCCCCACAAACCATGCCATTGAGGGCCAACAGCTGGGGACTTGGGCTTATCCCCAGCTGGGTCTGGTCAGCTTGGCAGCCAACAGGAAAACCCAGGGCCTCCAGGGGCTCTGGGAGGAGGCGGCTCGATCCCAGCCCCGGCTGCCAGGCGATGCCAGCCTGTCCACTCGACAGAGAAACACACGCTGGCCGCCTGCCCTGGGGTGTTTCCAGAAGAGAAATTTAATCTAATTTACATACTTCTAGGTACATCGATAACCAAAATGTGGCCACTGAAAAAAGTTAAAAGGTCAATCAGCTCCCGGTCTCTAGCTGGCCCAGGATTGCAAAATAAAAAGATCCACGTTCCTTATTCTCTACACAAAACGCGTTTTTAAAAAAGTGAAAGGTCTAGGGAGCTATACATAGAAAGCAACAGTGAAAAGAGGGAGGGGAGTGGGGGTGGGGGAGGAGAGTCCCATCCCCACCCCCTCCTGGGCCCCGGAGTCCCCCAAGGCTGTGGGGGGGCCTTGACATGGCAGGAGGCAGCTGTCAGCTCTGAGCTCTTCCAGGCTGGGAAGGCCCCTCTGGTTGGGGGGGGGCGGCCAATAAGGATTTCCGTGGCATCATGGGCTCAGTGGGGGGCTCCCAGGCCCCAGCAGGCCCTCAGAGGGAGCGTGCCTTCCCCTGAGCAAGCACCGTGGCATGATGTGGTCGTTTGACTCAGGAACTGGGGGGCTGGGGCAGATCCCGGGTCTCACGAGGTGCGTGTGTGCATGTGTGTATGTGCGTGTCTGTGTACATGTGTGCGAGGATATTCACAGGGGCAAGAGGGAACCAAGACAGGGGTCTTTGGGGTCTTTGCAAATGGCCACGGATGGCAAACAGCCCCGCCTGGCTGCTAGATGCGGGGGGAGCGCTGGCCTTCCTCCCCTTGACCAGATCAGCTGCCACCACAAGAGACCTGGCCTCTCCCCCTGCTGGACCAGGTGGGCACACGCTGAAGGAAGATGCGCTGTGTGTGGCCCCAGAGCCCTCGGGCTGGGGGAAGGGCCGCTAGCTGGCTCCTGGTGCCCCGGCTGTAGTGTGCCCGGCCCCCAAGGGGTACCGGTTTGAGGTTTTGGCTTGCTCCTTTGGAAACGGAAAAGAAAGAGGGAGGAGAGGGTGGAAGAGACGGAGGAGAAAGAGACGGAGGTGGCACGAGAGGGAATTTGGAATGCTTCTGTGTTAGGGCGCGTCTGCCGCCGCTGTCTGTGCCTGCAGGGCCCGGGGCTCCTCAGGCGGGGGGTCCGCTTTGGAGAAATTCATCTCCAGGATGTGCCGCTGTAAGTGCCGCACCCACTCCTCCTGGATAGAGAGGGGCCCCTGGAATTCCACCTCACAGAACCTGTGTGGAGGAACAGAAAAAGAGAGAAGAATGGCCACTGCATGAGGAGAGGCAGATGTGTAGGCCTGCCCCTGTCCCTGAGCATCGGGCACTCCTGCCACTACTCAGCGTGGAGAGAGCCAGCCAAGAAGTTCAGGGACGGGGACCCAGACGCCACATGTTTCCTCACAGACAGGTACCTGTACCCATCCCAGGATCACGGTAGGGTCCCCTAATGACCCCCATCTCTACGCTCAGGGCAGTCTGCTGGCTCTGATGCTGGGGAAGTGCCATCGGGCTTCCCAAGTCCCTCTGCCATCTGACTGAAGGATGTGATCTGAAAGGGGAGAGAGCCCAGAGAGGCAGGCCCTACCCCGCCAGGCTCCAGGACAGAAGGACAGCAGCTGGGGAAAAGGGGTTGGGCACTAACTCACACCCACCCTGCTCATGCACCCAACTCACCAACTCCCTGCGCTTGAGGGAGGCCTCAGTGAACAGGGGCCCAGGACCTGAGCTCGTGGCTCTGAAGACTTGAGTTCAAATCTTGCTTCTGACTTGGCCTATGTGGCCTGAGGCAGGCCACCTTAAGTCTCAGACCCAGTTTCCTGGCCTGGGATGTACGCCTGGACTTTGGTAAAAATGAACTAAGACCTAGATTTTCCTTAATCAGGCAAACACTCACTGAGTGCTTACCCTATGTTAGACATAGTTCGAGTGCTTTATAAATATTCAATTTTTTTAATCCTCACAGCAAATCTGTTATTAACCCCATTTTATAGGTGGGAATATTGAGGCATGGGGCAGGAAGTCCTTGCTCAAGGTCAACCCTCAGGGTCCCAGCTTAATGCTCTGAGGTGCCGCTGTCTGTTGAGAAGTCCTTAGCCTGGGTCCAGCCACACTTTAAGGCAGTCCTTGAGGCTGTATCTCCTGACCCCCACCAACCCATCTTGTTCAGAGGCTCTGGGTGACCAAGCCCCAGGTGGGTGGACTTTCTCCCCACTGCCCCAGGGGGCTGCATACCTGCACTTGAGGGTGTAGATGTTGCCAACAAATTTGACCAGTGATGTCTGGGGGGGCCGGGGTACCAGGGAGGGGACTGGCCGGACCCGGGGCGGGGGCTGCCGCACCTCCTCCAGCTTCTGCTGTAGATCATTGGCCTCTTCGCCTCCCCGGACCGCAGAGGCCTCTGGAGGGCGGGCTTGTCGGCGCTCAAATTCTGAGGTGGGGAAAGGTGAAGGGAGGGACAGGAGATAAGCCAGGGGGCAAGACTCCTGGGAAAGTTCCTGCCTTTAGCAAGCAAAGGGTGGAGGCTCTGGGGAACTGTAAGACAGGACAGCTGGTGACTGGACGCTGCCTGGGCCTCAGGACAGGTGGGATGGTGCCCAGAGGGGAGAATGGGTGAGCCACTGGGGAAGTGACTAAGGGCAGATGCACAGTGGAGAACCCCGGTGGCAGGTGTCCCCCACCCTCAAAACCACCTTCCACCAGCACTCACTGTTGATGTTCTGCCGCTGGTGCTCCTCGGCCTTCACAGTGCCTGGCGGGCTGGCTGCCAGAGGCCGCTCACCACTGTCAGCTGCCCGGCCAGCCTCAGGCCCTGGCTCACCCCCAGCACTGCGGCCCACCACAGCCAGGCCCCCAGGTGCCAGCCCTAGGGGCGGCCGCTTGTCGCTGTCACGGCCATGGCCGGCACTGCGGAACTTCTTGGTGAAGGGGCGGCCGCCCTGGATGTAGCTGCGGTAGGCCCCCACCTTCTGGGGCCGGTGCTTGATCCACTCGCTCAGTGTCTCAATGGGTGAGCCGTTCACACACCACTCGGTCACGCCAAATTGCCGCAGGTGCGCCCGCGCGTGGCTGGCCAGGGCCTTGCGGTTTTCGAAGTAAAGGCCACACAGCTCACAGCAGGCCTCAGTGGCTGCAGGCAGAGGGGGTGCTGCTGAGTCCCAGCCCAAAGGGAACAAGAGTACCCAGAAGGCCCTGCCCAGGTCAGGAGTCAGTCCCGCCTCCCACTGGGGCCTTGCCATGGGCCCCTGCTGGGTGTCAGTGTGTGCGTGGCACTGCCAGGCCCTGCAGGCCCCAGCAGATGCCCTCCCAGGACCCTGCCACCCACTGCTTACAGGAGTGGGAGGTCTTCTCGTGAAGGGTCTTTGCCTTGAAGGGCAGTTCGGTCTGGATGTAGGTCTTGGCCTTGACCTCTGCTGGGAGGAGGCGGTCCTCCTGCAGGGGCCGCTTGGCTGCCACTGAGCCCAGGTAGCCAGTGGCTGCGGGCTTGGCACCGGTGATGGGTGCCAGGCTGAGCTCTCGAGGAACCTGGGCCGGCCCAGCTCCTGGTTTGCCTGGGCGGCCCGCCATTGGCGCCAGTGGCAGGGGGGCCTGCACAGGCCCAGGAGCAGCCGTGGGAGCCCCATCCTCAGCCAAGGCAGGGGCCAGGTCTCCGGCTGGCGGCTCTTTCTTGATGAGGCACGGTTTGGACTTCTTCTTGAGGATCTCCCGCAGCGTGTCGATGGGCGAGCCGTTGACAGACCACTCGGTCACGCCCATCTGCCGCAGGTGGGAGCGCGCATGGCTCGACAGGCCCTTGCGGTTCTCGAAGAACTCACCGCAGAACTCACAGCGGATGTCACGCACAGGCTCTGCCCGGGACGCTGCAGGGGGTCCAGGGTGGAGGGAGGGGGAGGAGAAGGAGGCGGCTGCTGCGGCGGTAAGCCTCCAAGCTCAAGGCTTATGTTAAGTGCCTGGCTGTCCCGTCCATGCAGCCCCAGACCCAAATGACCCGCTCCCTCATCCGCTTCCAGGGGCCCTTGTGTACATTCAGCCCTTCTGTTTGTTCTGTCACCTCAAATTCTAGCTGGCTTCAAGATGATTCCCTGTGACATCGAGAAGCAGTGAGGAGCAAGCACTTCCTCGATCCTGGGCTCAGACACCAGCTTGGCTGTGACCCCCCTATGTTACACTGGGCAAACCACTTCCCCTCTGAGCCTCAGTTTCCTCCTCTACAAAATGCAGATGAAAACCTCCACCTGGAGGGAGCAGCTCCAAGCATGTGGCACACAGCTGGTATGAAATACACCTGAGCACTGAGGCAGAGGCCTGGGCCATCCTCACCTGCTCAGCATACAACTCAGCCAGCTGAGCAGAAAGAACAGTGACAGGGACAGTACGACTACTGACTCCTGCATACACATGGCTTCGTTTAAGCAGGCACCGTCCTAAGTGCTTTACACCACTCTGGAACTATACAGAGCTCGGACCATGCTTATCTTCTACTTCCAGAAAGAGGAAACTCGCCCAAGGTCACATATTGCTGGAGTGGAAGAGCTGAGCACTTAACCTAAACCCAGCTTCAAATGTTAAACAACTTAGCGACCAGGAATGTCAGAAAGAAGGTGCAGCCTCCCACTTCCAGTCCCTATACTCCCGCCCATGGCAGACATCACTAATTGACCCCTGCAATCTTTCTCCCTAGGAACCTGGTTGGTAGACACTACCAATTGACTGATGGTGGCCCAAGAGGTAAAATCTTCTGGGCATAATTGAATGGCACAATTCTGCCTCCCCAGTGTGGATGGAGAATAAAGCAGCAGCTCAGCTGAGGGTCTGCATAGCAAGAATGCATAGCTAACCCCTTGTTCTCTGGACCTGTGTATCCTCCCTTCTATTTCTACCCTGGGTGCTCTGGGTACCCATGAAGTGTGGGTGTGGGCGGAGGGAGAACCCTCTACCTGCTCTCACTGCCCTGCCCCCGGGGTCACACTTACACAGGTTCAGGGGGGCCATGTCTTCCCGTGGCGCCACCCAGGGACCCTCGGATGGGTGTGGCTCCCCATGAAGGGCCCCTGGCAGCATCTCCCGTTTGATCTCCACCCGCATTTGTTCAGGCTTCAGCTTCTTGGGCAGGGAGGGTGCGGCCAGGCCTGGGAACATCTTCCGGGCCGTGGGAGGAGGAGAGGCAGTTGGTGAGTGGCCCAGGGGGCTGCCTGGTGGCGGTGGCAACTTCTTGGCCAGGGGTGAGAGGTGAAGGTCTGCGGGGCTACGGGCTTCCAGTGAGCTGCCAGGACCTCCGCTGCCCACCACCTTGGCCAGGGCTTTTGGGCTCGGCCCTGGTGGGTTAGCGGGGCCACCAGGCCGGGACTGGGTCCGTCTCTTGAGGATCTCCCGTAGTGTGTCAATGGGTGAGCCGTTGACATACCACTCGGTCACGCCCATCTGCCGCAGGTGCGAGCGTGCGTGACTTGATAGGCCCTTGCGGTTCTCGAAGAACTCACCACAGAACTCACAGCGGATATCTCGAGCTGGCTCTGGGCCCGAGGCTGCAGCAGGAGAAAGGAGTAATTAGCATCGTGGGTATCATTAGCATTCTTGTCTGTGGGTCTCCTGGTCGGCTGGGCATGGGCAGCAGCATGCCCACAGGCTGGGGTAGTGGTGGAGGGCAGGTGCAAGCGAGGGAACTGAGGAGTGGGGCAAGGGCCAGACACTCAGCAGGATTGAGGGGAGGCTCCAGGGAGCGCATGGGCCCTTGGTCCTGGCAGAGGATGGAACCAAGACTCCACAGCTCTGCGGGTCCCAGGTCCCGACAAGGATGGGGGCAAGAGGGCAGGAAGTAGTAGCCTAAGTGCCAAATACCATCCAGACCAGGGGCAACCATGGACACTTTCCACACCAAAAGGCAGCACCCCACCCTTGGCCTTTATTCTCAGGGAAGGTCACAGTCATGGAGGTCAAAGGCCAAGAGAGAGGGCCTAGTAGCCAACTGCCAACAAGATCTCTGGGCAGAACCAGCCCACTGCCAAGGGCCCCTGTCTACTCCCTGCCCCAGCAGGAAAGGAGTAGGGAGGGGGCTGCGACCCCCCCCGGGAGGGGCTCCAGGGCCCGCAGGGAGGAGGGAGCGGCTGAAGCGAGAACCTACAGAGGTTGAGAGGAGACGGCTCCACATCAGAGGCCCAGAAAATGCCGGCGGCTGCGGCGGCCGAGAGGTCCTGCTTCCCCCAGGGGCTGGCCGTACCCGCGGCCTTCAGCTTGGCCTTCTTGGCCGGCGGTGGGGGGGGGAGCAAGGAGAGGGCCGCAGAGGTGGGAGGAGGCCGCCCCAGCTGGGCCAGGGTGCCGCGCCCGGGTGGGAGGCGGATCTGGACGCCGTCCCTCCTGATGAGCCCGTGGAGCACGTCTATGGGGGATCCCTTGGCGTCCGGGTCGCTGACGCCCAGGTGGCGCAGGTGGGCGCGGGCGTGGCTGGACAGGCCCTTGCGGGTCTCAAACCAGGCACCGCACAGCTGGCAGTCCAGCTCTCTGCCCCCGTCACTATCTAAAGCTGCGGAGACAAAACACAGGGGGGGGGTTCACGGCCGCCACCTTGGCCGGCCCTGGGGGACTGAGGCAAGAAGACCTGATATGATTCAAGGCTGCCCAGGCCGTTTGGGGATCAAGACTCATGCCGCAGATTTATTTTAAGAGATTTTGGGAAACAAAAGTCCTGTTCCCTGCCTAGCCCTTTCGCATCAAGGTGAGTGTGGAGAACTTAAGGATGTGGGGTGGAGAGGTGGTGGCCAAATTCCAGTGGCACAATCTGATGCTCCCAGGCACTCTTCCCTGGGACCCCAGCTGTGGGAGCTGTGTGGGTGCAAAGCAGGGGCCTCACCCAGCTGCCAAGCATCATACAGCCAAGGGCAGACCTGCTCAAGGCCTTGCTCCTGAAAGCAGAGCAGACAGTGGAAGCAGCTTCATGGGAACATGAGGTGCCAACTGGGGTGCCCCGTTGGGCAGGGGGCCAGACCCTGGGCTCACCCCAGGCTAACACCCACAAATGTGTGGGAAGGCCTGACTTCCTAAGGGACACCATGCTAAACCTGCTCACTGCACCGGGGAGGGAGGGGAGTGGTTCTTCCCAAACCCTTCTTTGTCATGCCCACAGGCAGCCCAGGAGGTATGGCTCCACCCATAGGCACATGAGAGGTGCCTCTGCACAGACGGCCAGGAAGATGTGAAGACAGGGCCAACTACAGGACCTCCTGCCAGGTGGGCCATCTGCCTGCCTATAGGACCCAAGATGCCCCTCTGGAGAAGCCAGGCCCACAGGAGTTCTGATTACCTTCACTGCCCCAACCCTTAGGCTCAGAGAAGGCCAAGAGTGCCCCTAAGTGGTGAGGATGACCCTGGCAGGCTCAGCAGCCACAGCCAGGCCTCCAGGGGGAAGAACAGCAAAGTACAGTGGGAGGCAGATGATAATATGCTGCATGGCCAGCCCAACAGGAGACACAGTGCTCTGACCAACATTCTGACCCAGCGGACCCAGGACATAGGAGCTGTAGTCCCCATTGTCCCCACCCTGGGCTCTGCAGCCCTCCCTGTGCCAGGACCTCCCTCAGCTCCCGGGACCCGCACTCACTGAGGTTCAGGGGCCCTTCGTCCTCAGACTGGGGCCACTGTGCCTTTGGGGAGGCTGGCCGGGGGCTCAGGGACAGCTGGGGGCTCTTGTCCTCAGGATTCTTGGGGGTAGGGGAGCCCGCCAGGGCCAGTGGTGCCTTCTTGAGGAGTGGGGAGCTGGGTGGGTGGGCCAAGCCCTTGGTCGAGAAGCCAGGAGGTGACTTGATGGCCTTGTTGACAGCAGGGGCATCCAAGGGCTTGGCCAAGGCAAGCAGGCCAGGCCGGGGGGCCCCAGCGACCACCTCCTTCGGTGAGTTGGACTTCTTAGACAGGCCCGGGGGCAGCCCGAGGGGTGTGTCGGGCAAGCCCTTCTGCTTCACGAGCTCGTAGAGGAGGTCAATGGGGGCACCGCTGCTCTCCGACTCGGCCACCCCCAGCTGCCGCAGGTGGGAGCGTGCGTGGCTGGACAGGCCCTTGCGTGTCTCAAAGCAGGCACCGCAGACCTCGCAGGTGGTCAGGCTCTGGGCTGGAGGGCGAGATGGAGGCCAAGAGAGCTGGCTGTGAGGCTCTTTGAGCCCTGCCCTCCCCACTTCTCCTCCTCCCAGGACCCCACTCACCCAGGCTCCCTGCAAGCCTCCCTGATCCTTAAAATGACCCTAATAAGGCAGAAATCAGCCTGTCCAGTTTGCAAATAAGGAAACTGAGTCTCAGAGAGGGAAGAGTTGTGCCCAAGGGCACACAGCAGGAGGCAGAGTCCTTCTGTGGTCCAGTCAGTAGAACGCCTTTCGGATATCCAACATACCAGGGTGTACCGGCAAGAGGTGTTCACAAAAACACTGACCTGCCAGTCACACGCTTCCCAGAACTGTCCTAGCCAGCCTCTGCAGCTCAACTCAAGCCCCAAACACTGGGTTGGATGGCCCAGCCACAGTCCCTGTGGTGCCCTACACCCTATTCTGCAGAGCCCTTATCACTGCCTGTCTCCTTCTCTGCCATCCTGCTCCCCAATTTCAATGACTCCAAGGACAAGTGCCAGGTCTGTTCCGCTCTCTCACATCCCTGGAGTCCAGCGCAGTGCCTGTCAACTACTCAATAATGATCTCAATATCAACATACAGACAAGACAGTATCACACAGAAGATCACACAGCTAATGAGGGCCAAAGTCAGCAAATGAACTGAGTCTAAGTGTGAGCTCTTGAAAACCATGCTGTTTCCCTGGATGCCCCTCCCCCACCCAGTGAGGGTACAGCTCAAGACCATGCTCGCCCAGGGCAGCAGAAGCTGGACAGAAGACAACCAGATGTCTCCTTAGTGCCTTGGGGTGAAGAGAAAGCTGTTGACCTCACACTAACCCCAGGCCCAAGAGTTCCCGTGAGTGTGACCAGCCTGGCCAGCACCCCCACCTTGCCACCTGGGTCACTCACCCTTGAGATCTGGCAGCTCCTGCTTGCTGCCATGAGGAACCTCTGCAGCCACTTTGCTACTCAGCCGATTGGCCACCTGCTCCAAGGGCCCAGGGACAGGCAGGCTCTTCTTGGGGAGCGGGGGGGAGCCCAAGTCCATGGCCACCATTGTGTTTTCCTCAGAACCCAGGCCTGTGAGGTTAGGAAAACAAGCTCAGCCCAGGCTGGGCATGAGCTGTCTACCCCCACAAAGACTGAGAGTGGGGGCATGGAGCCTTCTTCCTCATCTTTGGCATCTGCTCTCACTCTGGGAGGCAACTCACCCTATGAGAGCAGAGGCTCCATCCAAACCCCAAGCACCAGGATGTCAAGGCTGCATACTGACAGGGGGGACTAGGAGCAGCTTCCACCCACCCAGAACACACACTGGTTGGGACAGTGACTCCTATTCTAGGTCTGACAAAATATCTTTCTGGGCAGAACTTGTGCAGCGAAGCATGTCAGTCTTGGAAGCAGGTAGGTGGCAGTCAGAAGGGGAATCCAGTAAGAGATGGCCAGAGTCAGAGGCCAGAGAAGCAATGCAGAGACGAGGAGGCAAGGACAGGAAGGAGGCTCCACAGGACTTGTGGGGAACCTCCACCAGACAAGACAGCTGGGGCTGCAGAGAGAACTCGGGGTTCCGCAGTAGCCTGCTTATCACAAGCTGAGTCCTAAGTGGGGTAAGGTGAGAACTGGGAGCCTGGATCAGCCGGGATCCTGAATGGGGACAGGAAGAGTGGGAATCACAGAACTTTGCAGAAGTTTCTGAGGCATCCGTCAGGTCAGGAAGCTTCCCTGAATGAGGTGTGTATGAGAACAGGGAGTCGAAGGTATGCTTTCATGGTCTAATTTTTCAGAGAAGGGGGCCTGAGTGGCCTGCTGATCCCCAGGTTTAGCGTTCAGGGTACGGAAACAGCTCTGAGGCTGAAGAAACTGTGTGTTAGTTGAGGTTTTGGAGTCGTTCAGTGCTACGAGCAGGAAGCCATGCAGGTCCTATGCTCAGTTTGAGTCCTACGGAGGCAAGGAGAAGGCAGGTAGGGGGGGCCACCGGGGCCCGGGACACCGAGGACTTTGTCAAAGTCGCCGGGTGGAGTGGGCGCGTCTGTCAGATGGTGTAGGGACCGTGTCTGAAGTGACCTGGAGTGGGTTTCCGCGCCGGAGGGACCGAGACTGTGGCGAGGGACGCTCCCGGGGCTCCAAGGGGAACAGGGAACATCTGTCAGACGGGGTGAGGGTCCCACGGAGCAGCGGCGGAGAGTGTTTCTGAAGCCCGGGACCCTACGAACTGCGACAGGAGGCCCGGGGCCCGCGCGACTGGAGGGCCTGGGGGGGAGGGGGAGTCCCGGAGACTGGACGGCGGGCGTCGGGGACGGCGGCAGGGGGCGGGCGGAATGCCGACTTTGCCCTCCCCGCACCCTCCCCGGCGCGGGCTCTTACCCGGCGCGGGCGCCGGCCCGGGCCCCGGCTCCGGCTCGGCCTTGGGCCCGTCCCGCGGCGGCGGCGGTGGCGGCGGGGGCGGTGGCGGCGGCGGCGGCGCGGGGAGGGCCGCGGGGCCCGGGCTCGGGGGGCTGGGCGGGGGCGCCCCAGCGGGCGCGCGCTCCCGGGCGCCCCCCGCGCGCGGCCCCGCCGCCGCCTTGCTCTCCGCTTTTGTCACTCGGCACTGGGCGGTGGAGGCGGCCATCTTGGCTCCGGCGCACGCGGGGCGGCCGCCCCAGGCGGGAGCAGCCGAGCGCCGAGCGCCGCCGCCGAGCCCGCTCCGTTCCGCCCCGCCCCTCGGGGCGCGCCCAGGGCGGCCGGCCGAGCGCCGAGCGCCGCGACAGAGCGAAACACTTGTCCGGCCCTGCGGGCCGGGGGTTGGGGGATGGGGCTGGAGCCTCAGGGAGCCGCCCGCACCCGGGTTCGCGGAAGCACGTACGCCGCGCGGAGTACGGCGGCCAACTGCACTCCCACCCCTGGCCTGGACAGGACGGGACGCTCTTCCCCCCACCCCGAACACCCCTAAGGCTAAAATGGGAATCCTCCGACCACACGCATTTGTCTTAACAGCATCCAGGCTCCTGGAGCCCCGACGGGAGGAGCTAGGACCTGCCCCGGAATCCTGTTCCATTCCCTATCCTGGAATTCTTCCGTCCGTGTTGGAGATCTTGGAAGACACCAGATCCCAGCTATGAGGATCCCACACCATCCTGGTAGCCAAATGTCCCCCCGCCCCCGCCGGCGCTGTCCCGCAGTCCTACGGAACTCCCCACACGACCGCCAGCACCCCATTTCAGGCACAACCTGTTTCTCCCCAACACCAAACCGATTGCCCCCAGCTGTTCCTTGACAGCTGAGTGGGGCCAGAATCTGACCGTTGCCCCGCCCCCAACCGGGCACCCGCCCCCTACGGCCCACTTAGTGATGTGGGAGATGCTTCTAAAAACAACGGTGCGGGCGGGTGCCCAGACCTAGCCTTAATCTTGGACATCCTTCCTTAAGGCAAGGCTTCCAGGATCTTCTGAACCACTCCTTAACGGCCCCCCCGCCCACCAGGTGATAACCGAAAGCCTGATCAGAGCCCCCCATCCCCCACCCTATGGACAAGGCCAGGGCAGTACCAGACTGAATCCTGACACCCCAATGGCTTGGCCATCTCTGTCAACACTGACTAAGGGCTGCCACATAGGTCTTCTGGTGGAAACAGGTTGACCAGAGCTGAACCTGACTGCTGGACACAGGCTGCCATCCCTGGGGGGCCTGACCCAGTGCCAAGTAAGGAGTTTGAGCCTGACCTTCAGGCCTCTACCAGAGTGACAAAAGACGAGGGCAAGGCTGTAGCTTACCAACTACCTCCTGTGCCCCCAGCCATCCTCAGAGCCAGCTCCACTTCTCAGCCAGCCCTGAGACACCACAAACCTAGCCAGGTATGTGAGCTGAATGCCCTGGCGACAGCCTTCAGCAGAGGCAAGAAGCCTGAGGTCATGTCCCTACTCTGCCTCTTTCCAAACTGTGACTTCAACCAGCCACTATGTCCTTTCTGTGTCTCGGTCTCCTTGTCCAAGGAGGAGAGGGGGCTTTGATAGCACCACTCTCCACTTTGCAGACCCTCAGGTGCCTTTCACTGGTAAGGGGGCTTGCAGATGGGTCCAGCGGAGTTCAGAGTACAGATCTAGGTAGGACCCTGGAAGCTACAGGAAGGAGAAACAGAAGGAAACCTTAGCCCCAAGCAGCCCCTGGACAGTTCCCCCTGTTCAGGAACTTCTCCATTCCCCAGAGCCCACCTACTCCTCACTGCCAAGTTCTCTGCTTTGAGATTCAGTTAAGGCTCCTACAAAGTCAGGCTTTTCAAGGCTGGGTACTTCACCTTTCCACTCCCTCAGTGGTGCCCAGCCCTAGGCTCCTTCACCAAAATGTTACTTCTGAATTTCCCAAGCTGTCCTCCATGGAGAGACCACCGAACATGGTGTTCAGAAGTCTAGCTCTGCTGCTTTGTGGCTGTGTGGCAAAGCAGATGACCTACAGTTTCCTTATCCACAAAACAAGAACACAACAATCCTTAGCCCCACGGAATGGTTTTGAGGCATAAATGGGATGAAACCTTAGTATACAACGAGCACTCAGTTATGGGAAGGGTTATCAATGCTGCTGGACAAAGTAGGCACCAAGGAAAATCCGGAATGTAGACCCCAGCTCTGCAATGTCTGACAGAATTACAACTAACCTTGCACTAGCCACATTTCAAGTGCTCCATAGCCATATGTGGCCATTAGTGACCTACAGAAGACGTATCTAAAGAACCTTTCCATCTCAGAAAGTTCTATCAGACAGCGCTGCTCTAGACAGAAGATGTTTCTAAGAGCAAGGACACTGGAGCCTGACCTGTTTGGGGTTTCAAATCCCAGCCCCACCCCTTCTGGCTGTGTGTCCTTGGGCAAGTTAATTAATTTCATTGTACCTCAGTTTCCTCATCTGTAAAATGGGGATAATAATAACACCTGCCTTATAGCGTCATTGTGAGGATGTAAATAAGTTTGTGTTTGTAAAGTGCTTAGAACATATTTGGCTTCTAGTAAGAGCTGAATAAGCGTGTGTTAAAATCACTGTCAGGCAAGGCAGGGATGAACTGGATCCAGAAGTAGCCCTGGCCCAGCCCCTGAGTAAAACAAAAATAACCTCTAAATGGCAGGGCAGTTGTAAGGACAGTTGTCAGCATACTTTGTAAAGTGACTTGGAACACTACCAGGAAAGCGAAGTGGCTGTCCCTCCCCCCCACCCACCGTCGCATCTCTCTGGGCCCCTGAGAAGGGTCAGGGCCCCAACCCAATCCGCACCCTCTCCCCTTACCATCTCCGTAGGCTGGCCCAGGGTCCTCAGCCCAGGTGGGTGGAAAGGGCACTGCGAGAGGTAAGCGGGGCCGACGCGAGGTCAAGAAGCCGCTAGGTGACCCCCCAGGTTCACAGCCCAGGGGGCTGGGGGGCCGCTCAGCAGCAGAGGTGGCCAGCAGCTCTTGCAGGATGTTGATGGGCGACACGGTGAGCTCCCAGTTAGTGATGCCGAAGTCGCGTAGGTGGGCCCGGGCGTGGCTGGAGAGGCCGGCCCGGGTGTCGAAGCCAGCCCCACAGAAGTCACAGCGCATCAGGCTAAAGGTGCCTGGGTCAAAGTTAGCCACTGTGGAGGGAGAGAAGACATGGACTGCCTGGAGGGGTGACTCTCTGGCCCCAGCCCTCCCTGTTCCCGGGGCTTTTCTCCCACACAGATCACACAGCCAGTGCCACCTGTGACCCTGGACACCTCCCTTTCCCTTCGCCATTCACCCTCCTGTCTGTATCAGCTCCTGTGTGCTCACATGTCCTCCCATCCTCCCACTCCAAGAAGCCTCCTCTGCCTGACCTTCTAGGTTTCTCCTCACATAGTTCTTGGCATCAGGGACTCCACCCTCAGAAATCCTTCTCCAGTTGTGGATTTGCAATCCTTTGGCTGAGTGTTCGATTAATATCCTTCTCGTGTCTAGAGCGCATGCCTATTTTTGCTCACTATCACTCCAGTGCTGTCAATTAAATCTTTGTTGAATGAAGAAATGGCCAAATGGAAGGGATGTTCTCCTCTGGGAGCCCACTTGGATGCCCCCAGGTGGAGTCAGGGACCTCCTATGGGCTTCCCCAGCCCCCAGCTTCCTCCATCACAGCCCTGGTCACTCACCATTGTAAATGCCTAATTTTGTGGCTGTCTGCCCCCTGCCCCTTACCCTCAGTGCATGCATATGTGCGTGCATGCATACACACACAAACACATGCACACACGCACGCTCACACACACACTCAAACACCACACTAGCACCTCCCTCAAGTGGGATCCATGTCTGCCAGCATCAGAACCACCCAGGGCACTCGTGTTGGAGACAGACCTCCAGAATCAGAACCCTAGTGCCTGGGAATCTGCATACCTCACAGGCTGCCCCAGGGGTTCTGAAGCCGGCCAGGGTCCCACCCTCCTATTACTGGGCCATGAACTCCAGGAGAGGAGGGACTGCTGTTTCGTTCTCTGCTGTGTCCCCAGGTGCCCAGAACAGAGGGGACCTCTCTCAATAAATATTTGTCGAATGAAGACATCAGTGACATTCCCTGCCTGGGGCTGCCTCCTCTACCCACACTCCTTCCTCCAGCGGCCGGAAGGGCCAGGGCATTGGGGCGTCCCCGCACCTCCACCGATGTGGTGGCCTCTGCCGCGGCTCCCAGTCTTCCAGAAGGGGAGGCCCTGACTTCCCCCTGCTTGGCACTATGGGAGGATTTAGAGTGAGGGTTGCTCGGTTCAGAACTCAGCTGCCGGGCTGTGCGTCTCTTGGGCCTCGGAGGGAGGTGGGTGCCGGAGCGAAGCCGCCCTACCTTTTTTCTTCTTCTTCTGGAAGGAGAACCTGCGCTCAATGGCCTTCACCTCCTCGGCAGAGATGAAATGTCGCACATTGTAGCTGACGCCCACGCGGTTCAGGTGGCCCCGGACATGGTTGGCCAAGCCGATGCCGTTGTGGAAGCGATCGGGGCAGTAGGGACACTTGCGCTCCTCGTGCTTTAGGGCCACCGCTGCGTCCCCGTCCAGGAGGGCATCCAGCCCCAGCGGGCCGCCCAGCGGCGCCTCCAGGAGCAAGAAGTCCAGGGGATGGGCGCCCCCCAGCCCCAGCTCCTCAGGCTGCAGCCTTGGGGGCACCCTGGTCGCCGCAGCCATGACCTGTGGCCCCAGCTTTGCCACCAGCACAAGCGGCACCATCCCTCGGAGCTGCTGCTGCTGTGCCCGCGAGGCCTCAGCTGCCCTCAGAGCCTTCCGGAAGGTCTGCTTCAGGTCCAGGGCCAGCTGCGGGATGAGGCCAGGGGCAGCTAGGGGTGGAAAAACCCCATTTTCGGGGGAAAAGTCCATTTCCGAGGCCAGTGGTATGTCTTCCTCCTCTTCGCTCCAAGGGTGTCTCTGGTCCCTCAGCTGGGCCGGGAGCCCCTGCGGGGGGACCACACTCTTGTTTCTACTGGGCTGTAAGGAGTAGGGGGTGGATGCTAGAGGTGAGGGAAAGGCTGGCCTTCCGGGGGGCCTCTGGTCTGAGCCGTGCAGAAGGGGCTTTGACAGTGGGAAATCCCTCATGCCCAGCTGTTGGCAGCCTGGGCCAAAGGCCAGGCTGGGGTCATATCCAGCGGGGTTCTCCTGCCACGAGGGGGCCAAGAGCAGTTCAGCTTTACCAAAGTAGTCCTCAGCAGCATCAGGGAAGCGGGCATATGCATCCTGGCTAGTGCCCGGCTGGCTGGCAGGGTCCTCCTCAAAAGCCTCGGCATCGTCCTCCCAGTGCGGCTGGGCGTGTGCAAGCCTCATGTGCTCCCTGAGCAGGCTCTCACTGGGCGCAGGGAAGCCACAGAAAACGCAGCCCCTGAGCCTTGAGGAGGCTCGGTAGGATCGGTAGGTGAGGGTGGTGGCATCAGGGCCTGGACTGCCAGCCCCGCTGCCGCTCCTGAAGGGCTCCCTGGCAGGCTGGCCAGGAGGCTCGCGCACGTGCAGTTTGGCATGCTGCACAAAGGCCTTGGAGGAATTGGTGCCAAAGATGCACTTGGGGCACTGCAGCCGTGCCTCCCGGCCCTCGTCGCCTGGGGGGACCTGCTTCAGTTTCTGGATCTCTTCGATGATCTTCTCCCGGGAGGCCTGGTGCAACTGCCGGTGCTGCTCCAGGGCACCGGGGTCGGCGAAGGCCCAGCCGCACTCTCCGCAGGCCAGCAGTGGGGCCAAGTCAGCGGGGGGCTCCTGGCCCGGGGCTCGGCGGTGCTGGCTCATGTGCTCCAGAAGGTGCTCCTTCTGCTTGAAGTAGATGCTGCACTCGATGCACGGGAACACGGCCGGCTCCTCGTCCTCATCCTCATCTGGGCTGGCCACTCCCTTGGCCACCTCCTCCAGCAGCTCACACAGGTAGGGCCCCGTCCGGATCGGGGGCAGCAATGGCTGCAGCCGCTCCACAGATGCCTCTGAGTTCACCGTCCAGGTCTGCGTGGCCACCTCCGAGGCCGACCTGGGGAGGCCCCACTCCGATGGCTGAGCCAGCCCTTCGAGGTCTGCCAGGTGCTCTCTGGTGTCCACCACCGTCACATCCAACGTCTTAGTGGTATCTTCCACCGGGACGAGCACTGTCCTGAAGGAGGTGAGGGGCAGGGGCTGGGGCGGCAGGTCCAGGTGCAGCTCTGCATCCTGGGATGGGGCCTGCTCATCTGTGTCTCGGAGCCAGTCGAACCTGGGGTGGCCCCGGGGGACCTTCTCCAAGAGCTTCGCTTCACCCTGATGGTGCAAGAACCTTCTAGATCCCTCAAGCTCAATGTGGGGCTTCAGAGTTCTCACAATGACCGAGTCCTCGAACCTCTGCTCAGATGGGATGCCCTCCCTGGCTTCCTGGACCAGGGGGTGCTCCCAGGTCCCCTGGCCATCAGGGGGGCCAGGGAAGTGGCCCAGGAGGTGGGGTGGTGAGGAGCCCGGCTGGAAGTCCAGGCTGCCTCCATCCCAGCAACTGCAAGGAAGTGCCAATGGGGACAGGTTAGCCACAGGCCTCAGTTTCCCTTCCTTGGGCAGGGGAGGGGGTCCTTGTAGGCAGTCTGAGACAAGCCCCAGAGACCCAGCCTGAGGGTGACCTCAGAGGGGCCGGGAGTGTGGAGGTGAGGGCGGGGAGGTAGGGGGAGTGGATGTGGCCCTTCCAGAGCTGTTGGACCAAAAACCACATTCAGCTCCCAGGACACACCTGTCCATGTAGCCCAGCCCCGTTGCTTTGTGGGAGAGTATGCAGGGTCCACCAGGGGTCATACCAGGGTCACAAGGCATGTCCTCGAGTCTGGCGGCACAGTCAACTCTCATCTGTCTCCCAGGAGGACCCAAGGCTCTGATCTGTGCCCCCAGCTGCGTAAGACCAAGAGGTTTTCCCCCAACTGGGGTGATTTAGTTCATTTAGTCTCACCTTCCAGCAAATTTCGTGCAACTCAGTGGCATAAACAACTCAGGGGAATGCCCTTTCCCCTGCAGCTCCCCTCTTGCAAGGGCAGAGTCAAGAGTGGTTGAAGGACCCTGCTCAGCCTCTGGCCCCAAGGACCCTGACCTCCTTTGGGGGAAAGGGGGAAGGCAAAACAACCTCACTGAGCCTCAGTTTTCCAATCCTAAAAATGGGAACGAGTCCCCAAAACCAGGAGCCCCTGTGTCCTTACACAACATCTAAGGAGTTTTCTCATATCCACAGTCAAAGAAAAGTTCACATGAGGTATGTGCTCATTTAAATGGTCGCAACTACAAGCCTTCAAATGAGGACCTTGGCCCCGATCCCGGGAAGTGTAGGGAGAGGAGGACACAACTCCGTGCTGGGGAAATGCTTCACTTCCCCAGATGCCTGGCTCCTGGTAAGCCCACAACCAACGTGGGTTCTTATCATGACTGTTGCTGATAAATCTCCTTTCATTTTCAGGACCCTGCCTCCAGGAGGGGTTATCGATCATGCCTACCCAACAGGTATAGAAATGGGTTCCACCGAGAGGCCGAGCAGAAATCACGGGATCACCTCTCTCAGCCCCATCGGTGACATGTGACACCAACAGGACCACCCCCCCCCTCCAGGGCCATGGCAAAGATCCAGTGGGGTAAACCTCTGCCAAGAGGCTAGTCCACAGTAAGCGCTCAACAAATGGGAGCTATCATTAACCCATTGTAACGCTTATTACATATGAGCACCCACCAAGACTTAATAAAGGGTCGCTGCTATCACCATTGCTGTCAGTTCCTGCTCCTGTCCAACCTCCCTGGGGTCCTCAAGGCCAGTTTGTGAGATGCGCCTTAGGGACTCTATTTTACAGATGGGGAAACTGAGGCTTAGAGAGGCCTGGCATCATTCTAAGGGTCACCTGGCAGAGACAGGACTCCAAGGGTCTAACCTTCAGGCTCCTGTCCCTCTGGCCCTGCTCCTGGCAGGGATAATGAGAGTTGACTGTCTGTGTTCATCCCAGTCTTCCCCACCCCCTACACATGCCCAGGGGCTTGCCTGCTGGGAGCCACCTCCTCCTGCCTGGCCTCCTGATTCCCTCCTTTCCCCTTCTCGCTCCCCGGGGGCTTCCTTTGGGCCTAGGCACATCCTGCTTGCCCCCCTGCCCTCCCTGAGGTCAGGGCCAGCGTGGCACTCACCAGCTGCTGATCCGATGGGTGGCGGAGGTGGCACGGGGGAGGGCTTCGCTGAGGCCGGGATGGGGCTGCCCGTCTGCAACAGAGAGGGGAGACCCTGAGGGGCTGGGGTCCCCCTGGCCGGGGTCCTTCACAACACCCCAGCTCCGGGAGCCCTGCCGGGCACCTCGGAAGGGCCCAGCCGGCTCCCCACCCCTCTCTGAGAGGCCTTTGGCCTCTGTGCTCCTGAGCCTTGAAAGGGGTCTCTTCGGAGGAGTCTCCTGGGGGACCCCTGGGGCTTCCTGCCTTCAACCCTCCTCTCTGCCCCCACCCAGCAGCCAAGGTGATTTTTTAAAATCACACCCTGGTAAAAACTCACCTGACTTCTCATCCTACCTCTGATAAAAGCTAGGTTCCCAACCACTAGCTACAAAGCCCTGCAAGGTGGGATGTCGCCAGGTCTCTCCAGCCTCATTCCCTCTCCTTGCCCCTCACTCACTCTGCCCTGACTCCTCTTGACGCCTCAAGCGCACCCAACTTTTTCTGGCCACGCCGGAGCCTCTGCATTGGCTATTCCTTCCGTCTGGAGAGTCCTTCCCTGGCCACTCACCAAAGGGATCCCCTAGGACTTTCTCTCTTGTCACCTGTTTCATTTCTTTCTTCACACTCTCTGAAATCACCGGGTTCCTCTTACGGATGCCTGCCTGCCTGCGTCCCTGCTAGCATATGAAGCACCCGCTGAGGGCGGGGACTTTTTCAGCCTAATTCACTGTAGCATCCCAGTGCCTGGCACACAGCTGGTGCTCAACCAACACTTGCCAGATGATGAGTGAGGAGCTCTAAGCCTGAGCTGCAGAGGGCCTGTCCCTGCCTCCCAGGCCCCCTTCCAGGCCTAAGTCCTAGAATCAAATCCCCTCCTGGGACCTCTCACACAGATAGAGCCAACTCTCCATTATCCGCCTGTGGAGCCAACGCCTGGAGCGACCGCAGGAATCCTGGCCTGTGCCTCTTCTGCCCGCCGCACTCGCCCGACATGGGTGAATGTGCCAGCTGGGGTGCAGGCCAACTGCCTGGGCCAAGGTTAACACACGGGGGGAACTTGCGCCCCATCCAGAGCCTGACAGGCAATTGCTGGATTAGCTTCAACCAGAGGATGGTCCAGAAAGAGGGCTAGGGCCAGGGCTAGTTCTTTTTCCGATCCCCCATGGTTCAATTTGCCCAGGAAATTGAGAGCTGACTCTCAGGAGCCAAAGCATCAAAAGTGCCATCAGGGGCGGCGTGGGGGGATCAGAAAGTTGTGGTCACTGTCTGTGGGTCTTTCTACAGAGCCTGAGAGAAGGGCTGTGACCGTCACATGGCCTCTGGAAGGTGAGGGTGGCGATGGGGGTACACACATCTGCTCTGTCTCGAGCTGTTTCTCAGCCTCAGCACTATGGCGTGTAGGGTTGGATGATTTTCTGTGCACTGCGGGATGTTGCACATTATCCCTGGCCCCTCCCCACTAGATGCTGGTAGCCCCCTGGCCCCTGGCCCTGCAGTCATGACAACAAAAGGTGTCTATAGACATGGCCAAAGCGTCCCTTGCAGGCAGAGTGGCCCCCCATTCGAGGCCCCCTGGGGTAGACTGATGGGGAGCAGAGCCAGACTAAGGGTATGCTCAAATGCAAGGGTGGGTATCAGGGTGGGAGGACAAAGTGGATGTTGGAGACGGCGTGAGGGTTAGGAAAGCAAGGCCTGGACCAGCCAAGGGAGAGAGACCTCAAAAAAATGTGGTCTCTTGAGAACACAAGATCATAAATGTGAGCTACTCGGGGGAGGGCAAGTCATTCAGTGGCATCAAGCCCCTGCACAGCCTAAAGGTGCAGTCTGAGGGTGTGGGCGTCCTGCTTCTGAGATTCTGGGACCCCAGCTGCTGAGATTCTGGGCGTCCCAGATTCGTTGATTCTGCAATTGGCGTTGTCTAAGGATTCCACGAGCCAGGGGGCTGTGTTGGCCTCTTTGAGCAGCTCCAGCGAGGCTCCTATTTTTAGTGGCAGCATTTTGGAGGAAGCAGGCCAAGCAGGGCCCCGTGTCCAAGACACCTGGGGGCTGGGGGGCTTGCCCAGGGGCCTCCATGACTGGCAGGGATCCAGAAGTCACTGCAGGTCAGACGAAGTATCTGGATGCAGCCCTTGGCAGTGGCCATGTCAAAGGGCCCTCATGGATTCCTGCTATCTGTGGGTCCCCGGGAGGGTTTGAAAATGAGAGAAGGAAAATGAGAAGGGTATCCACGAGCATCTGGAACCCCAAGCCAGGCAGCTTGGCAGCATGGCCAAGAATCTAGACTTTGGAGGCAGACAGATCCAAGTTCAAGGCCCAGCAGTGACCGAAAGGCACACCTTTCCCACCTGTTTCCTTCTCTGTATAAAGGAGACAGCTACCACCCATCTTTCAGGGCTAGCGGCGGATGCCAAGGAGATCACACAGTACATGCTCCATCCAGAGACGCAGCGGTAGGGGGGAAGAAAGGGCTGTGAGGGTGCCTGGGACGGGGGTCGGGGCTGGCCCAGAGGTGTGCCAGGTTGGAAGCTGGAGGCTGGACCGAGAGCCTCAGGGTCAGCTCACTCCATGCTCTGATTTCCTCCCCAGCCTGGGGCCCAACGCAAGGGCAGAAATAATGTGTCGTTTGTCCCCTGGCCCCCTGGTCCCAATGCCAAGCACGCACCAGACTCCATCAATCCATGTGGACCGTCTCAGCCCCCCAAGCCTTGGCGGCATCCAGTAGGCCAAAGAGAGAGAGGCCAAACGTCAGGCGGGGACTATAAGGAGGCTGTGAGGTCTCCAAGCCAATAGCCATAGTAGAGGAGAGAGAAGGCAGTGGAATCATCCGTGTCCAGATGGAGAAGTTCAGAAGTAGCTGCTCCAGGGGTACCTTTGGGGATCTCCAAGGGCAGGGTTGGGGTGAGGGAGGGCCCAGGCTTCGGGGTGGAACAGCAGCCCCAGAGGCTGTTCCTATTTTATAGGCATCACAAGACTCCTAGGGCAGGTGCCTGAGCCAGGAAGGGGGGTCGAGCAGGCCGAGAGGGCAGCAGGGGAGGCGCCGTGTCCCAAGCCTAGGCCCTCCTCTAACCTCCAGGCTGTGACCCCACCCAGGTCAAGCCACCCCTGTTGCATGCCCCCATTTGCTCAAGGACATCATTAAGGGTGGGTCTGGCCCCCTTTTGGCAGCCACATTCCCCCCCTCCCTAGGCACATGCACTGGAGCCTGGTTGATTCCCTGGAGCAAGTGAGGAGGCACCTACCTACCTCCCTACTTACCTTCCCCCTCTCTTGCCAGACCTGGGGCTTCTGCCCGGTAGAGAAGAAGTGACCAATTCCTCAGAATCAGACCCAGAGAGGACTCGGGGCCCCAGACCCTGCTTCCCTGGGGTTCTCACAAAATCAAGGTCTCAGGCCTGCCAGGGCTGGCCAGCTGCATGACCTGGAACATGGTCCTGCCAACCTCCGGGCCTCGGTTACTAACGGTTTGGAGGAGGGGGTTGCTAAGGTTCCCTGAGCATGGATACTCTCACCCTCAGTGGCCTCACCCTGTCATCCCCCTGTGTAACACCTTTGGGTGCTACCCATCACCTCCATGCCATTGCTTATGTGGAACCTGATGCCTATACTCCTCCTGCCCTCTGTGTCTGACTCACTGTTCCTCATCCAGGACTCCAGAAGGCCCCCAGGCTGGGCCCAGCTGGGCTTCACCCACTGCAGCCCCAGTGACTATGTCCTAACACCTGGTGGCTGGTTAGTCTCCCTAGCACCAGATGGCAGGGTCCATGAGGGTGAGGATGGAGTGTGTGTGTGGCCCCAAGAAGGTGCTCTGAAAATATGTGAACTAATATTATGCATGTTGCTAAGGGTGAGTTGGGGCAGGTCAAGGATGCCTTGACCCAGGGTGGTGGTTAAAGACGAGGGCTGTCAAGCCAGGTTAGTGCCAGCTGTGGGACCATGGGCAACTTACTTAACCCCTCAGGGCCTGAATTTTCCCATCTCTAGCACAGGATGATTATAACTGAAGCTACCCTACAGGGATCTTTTAAGAATGACATGAGATGATCACATAGAAGGCTTGGCACGTAGGAAATTCCTGATGAGGTACATGGAAGTTCCTGGAAACCAAGGCCTATAGGGCAGGCCAAGCAGATGAAGGGAGACATCTGGTGCATCAGCCTGCACTGCCCCCACCACTCTGCTCCTCCCGCCTGGTCCTCCTCCTCACCACAGGACCTTTGCGCCTGCTGTTCCCACCACCTGGCTTATCTTTCCCACCATTCATTCAATGCTCCACTCAAATTCCACCCACTCAGGGAGGTTTCCCAGGTCCTCCAGGCATGATCCTGGCCCTCTGTTTAATACCTTCACGGCACCTGTCACTACCTGTCCTTACGTTATTTATATAGTTGGTTGTTTTCTGTCCCTCCTACCATAATGTCAGGCCTCTGTGGGAAGGGAGTTTTGCCTCTTTTGTTTACGGCTGTATCCCCAGCACCTAGAACACAGCCTGACACATAGTAGTTGCCGAGTATTTAATGAATGAATAACAAATCTTGAGGTGGGGACAGTGTGAGATCCCCTTTTGCTGAGTAAACCAAGGCACAAAGGGGTAGCTGGTGTCCCTGACTACCCAGTCCCTCCCCAGCCACTAGAGGGCACATGCTGTTTTGGCCCATGGCTCAGGAGCAGGACTCACCAAGACAGTGCAGCAAGAGGGAGCTGGGATAGACTGATGGGAATGGGGTATGCCTGAGGAACAAGTGGGCTCTCAGGGCAGTATGTTCAGGGTGCTAAGCTGGGCACCTGGACCCAATGAGTGTGCTCAAAGGAGGGAACGGGGCAAAACTGAGTTCGAGTCCCAGCTCCTAGCCACCCATGGGGTGGGGGGGCATTTATCAGGTCTTTGGCTCCCAGGGCCTCTGTTTTCACATCCGTAAAATGGGAAAATAAGCAGAGTACAAAGAGAAGGCTCTAGACCCAAGCAGAATCAGAATCCCATCTCAAACCCTGCTTGGCTGGGTGACCTAGCCCTCTTGGAACCTCAGGGACCAGGCTGGATGCTCCCCCAGGGCCACAGGGCCCATCCTCTTACCAGAAATGCCACCTCTGCCATCCAGAATGTCTCGGGGTCCCTCCTTGGTGACAGGCAGGTAATGGGTGGACCGGAAGATGCCACCTTCCCCTTCAGCAGCCTCGGCCCCACCTTCGATGTCTTCCCTCGGTGCTGGGCCAGGCAGTCTCTCAGGGCCACGAGGACGATCTGGGGCGGCCAGGCCGCCTGCCAGGGGCCCATCCATGGATGCTCTCTGCCTGGCTCCACTCAATTGCTAGGCTGGCTCAGCAAAGCATTGTAGGTCTGGGGGCAGAGAGATAGGTGCTTAGGGGAGGTAGGAAAGGGATGGTGCCTCAGTTTCTTCTCCCTTGAAGCCCCAATCCTCACCCTTGCTGCTCAGTGCCTCAGTTTACCTCCCAGCCCAGGAGAGCTGAGTAAAGGGTGCTGAGGCCTTATCCATATGCATCATATCCCAGATGGCCTCTATCCTCAGTATGCCCCAGTCTCCCCACCGGTAACTCCTCTTTACACAGCTCCTGTACTGTACTGCCTCAGTTTACCCCATTTTTACACATGCAAACTCATGCACTTTGTTTTCTTCCAACATTAATCCTATCACTTCTCCCAGGTGCCTCCCTTCATTCACACACTGCTGCACTTTTCCCAACTGTGCCCTCGCATCCATGCACATGCATCTCCTATGCCCATGCCTCAGCAGGCATCCCAGCCACTTCTGCACTCGGATCCTAGACACTATCCCAAGTGCCCCCATCATTACCTCTGCACTTTTCCCACACTCCAACCCCCATCCCCTCAGGACCTTAGGGTTCTCATTAACCCTTTCACCCTCACACACAGCCTCAAGTGACCCCAGCTTTAACCCTTCCTCTCCCCAACATCACCCCTCATGCATACCCAGCCTGGGCTCTTCCATCCCTCCCTCCCAAGATTTCTCTAGTCTGCGGACAAAAACGACGGATGGGGCTCCTGGTCCAGAAATGAGGACCCTGGGGAGGCCGTGTGTGTGTGGGGGGTGGGTGCTGTCCTCTCCACCTATAAATACCTTCAAGGTAACGGCAGAAAGTGAAGGGCAGGAATGAGGCGCCCTCCCCAGGGAGATGGTGGGGAGGCCGGGCCCAGGCAACCGGGGCGGGGCCCGGGCTCCAGGCCTGGCTGAAGGCGCTGCCCTCGGGGGCCTGGGGGCTCCCAGGGGGCCAGTCCGTGGCCTGGCAGTCGTGGCGGGGGTCCCTGCCCAGGCCCAGAGGAAGCACCTGCAGGTGCCCACCGGGTGGGCACTGCCCGCGGGGAACAGGCGGGACCGCAACTTCGGAGCACTTTGGCAGCGTGGGAAGGGGCCTCCCGCCTGGACGCCCCCCGGGGGTCGCAGGGGTGGGGGCGGCGCCGCGCCAGCGCACCCCTCGTTGGGCCAGGGTCCGGGAGACGCTCCCTCCGCCCGTGCACTTCGGGGCGGGAGACCCCGTGGGACGCGCCGAGGTGGGGGGACACCTGCCCCAAGACCCCCGCTCCTCCCCCCCACCGGAACGGCCCCGCCCCCGACCAGGCCCCGCCCCTGCAGGCCCCGCCCCCGCCCCCCGCCCCGGGGGGTCCCGCCTGGCCCGGCCCGGCCCCGGCCTCCCCCTCCCCGCGCCGGCTCCGCCCCGCCCGCGGGCTCCCCAGGCCGGGCCGGGCCTCACCGGGGAGGCGGTGCCGCCGGCCAGGCGCCGGGGTTCGAAGCTCCCCTCCTCGGTGCGGCCGTCGCTGCCGCTACCGCCGCTGCCGCTCCCGGTGCCGGTGCCGCGGCCTCCGCAGCCGCCGCCGCCTCCACCGCTCGGGGGACATTGTCCCTTTAAATCGCTCCCCCCGCCGCCCCGCCCCCCCGGCGCGCCGCCGTGACCTCAGCGCGACAGCCCCGCCGCGCCGCCATGATGGGGAGGTCCAGGCCCCCCTCCCCCCCCCGCGCCGCCCGGGGAGGGGGCGGTCAGCGGGCGCGCCGCCATATTGGGAGTGGCCAGGCGGGTCACCCTTAAAGGGGCCGCGCGGCCTGAGAGTCCAGGGAGAGGGTCTGTTTCCATGACAACACACTTGTCCCCCTGCCCCCAATAGCTCCTCATCACCCTACTGGTTCTTCCAATGCTAGGCCTGCTAATAGCACCAGAAGAGTGGGGAGGGGGCAGAGAAGTTCCCCCATGGGTCATTTATAGGTCATTGAAAACTCCACTCAGCCAATCCTTATCCTTCAGTCCCCTGCCCCCAATCAGCTACCTTCCAACCACAAGTCTTCTCCCTCCTTTCCCATTATCCACACTGGACTTCAGCATCTACAGGCCCCTAGAGCTGCCCTAGGTCCCCAATGCTAAGCCCCCCTTCTCCACCCAACCCCAAGGATCACAGCCTCCAGAACTACCCCATCGTGAATACATAACAGGTCTGCTGCCTTCTTCCATCCACCACTCATCCATATGTCCAACCACCCACTCATCTCCCTACCCATTCATCCACATTCATTTATCCATTCAATCAACTAACCAACTATCCACCCATCCATCCAAACACCCACTCAAACCACCCATCCACTTCCTGTCTTCCCACTCATCCATCCACCAATCAACCAACATCTGGTCCTGTCAGCCAGCTACCACGCACCCAAATTCCCATCCACCCACTCAACCCACTCATCCACATCCCATCTACCTGCCCATCCACCCCACCACCCAAGTAAATACTTACATATCCAAACAACCAAGCAAGCATCCACCCATCCCTACACACATCCTTTCACCCAGCCATGCAGACATCCATCCTTCAACTGCACATTTACTTGTTTGTCCACTAGAGTGTAAGCTCCATGAGGACAGGAGTCCTGTCTGCCTAGCTCATTATTGTTTCCTCACTGCCTAGCTCAAGTCTCAGGAAACCCCAACAAATATTCATACAATGTATATAACCACCTACTCAATTAACTCAAATATTTATTTCCTACTGTGATCCAGGCTTTTCTAGGTAGACGTACCTATCCCAGCTAACTGCTTATTTACTCACCTACCAGGGCAAGTTTCCACCAAATGCTAACCTATTTATCTGCCAAATGTCCCATACACACTACCCCTCACCCATCCATCCACCCATGACTCAAATGCCCACTCATTTACCTAACCAACACTCACAGAGTTCAACGGTCTCCACACCTACTCACCCCTTCCTTCATCTGCCTCCAGACCCATGCTCTCCCTGCCATGAGGGAGCTGGTGTGGGATTTGGGGGCCTAGGAAGATGCTCTCATCTGAGGCCTGGGCTTCAATCAGAAGCAGGTGCTGCCCCTAACAATGACAAATTCCTTTTATTGAACACCTTAAACAATGGGTCTTCTACTGTGTAAGAAACTTTAGATCCATTTTACAGATGAGAAAATTGAGGAACTAAGAGAGTAAAGGTCTAAGGTCACACAGCTGGTGAGACTCTCCTTATATTGTCCCTTCCATGAGAACTCCAATTAGGAGAGAAATTGGGAGACTTGAATGGTGGGAGGGGGATGCTTTCTGATTGGCCACACGTAGGGGCAAAAAAAGGCCATCCATTTTACTGAAATCAAAATTTTACTGGGTAACCTCACAGTGCCAGACTGGTTGGCTTAGGGCTCCACTCCCCACTGTAGGCCACGTAGGGCTGAGGCAGGGGTCGGACAGGCCTTTAAGACGGTATCTGCTCCCAGACCACGTGGGACAGGGTGGGCAGCTCAAGTGGTATCTCCGTTGAGGCAGGGTGGTTTGAGGGGTAGGGGCTGGTTCCGGGATCCCGACGTTCTGGGAAGCTGCAGGCTCTGGACCACATTCCTCAGCTGGGCCTGAGTACTCTCCATCTCAGCCAGACGGCTCTCCTGGAGAGGCAGTGGCAATGGGCTCGGAGCCAGGGGAGGGTTGCATCCCAACCCTGGTTCCCTCACCGCCCAGATCTTCCCCAGGGCTACGGCAGGGGTCTCACCAGACTTTTAAGCCTGTGATCTTCACTGCTTGGAGCACCACGCCCTGGATCCGACTGCGGAGTCCTGTGGGGAGCAGGGGCAAGAGGGGAGGGTCAGAGGCGGAGAAACTCCCCTCCAGCTCCTGGTTGGACAGCCAGGAGTTCGGGGGCGGGGCTTGGCGTGGAGGCGGGGTTTGTCCACGCTAGGGGGCGGGGCCTAGATAAACTTGGAGCCCGGACTGAATCAGAGCCTTGAATAGCTGGGATGAAAGGACCAACCAACTCTTAAGGGTGGGGCTTGGACAGTCCTGGGTGAGGTGGTGACAGGGACGAAGATGTGCCCAGACTGAGAGACGCGGGACCAACCTGTTTGGGAGGGCCTGATTGAGGAGTGGGGCCTGGAAGGTAGGACTCGCCAGCGACCTGGGGTGGGCGGAGCTGACCAAGGGGCGGGGCGAAACAGGGGTGTTGGGGCGGGCCTGGAAGGGGGCGTGGCCTGCCGGGAGTGATTTGGGTGTGATTGAGAGGCCTGAATGAAAGTGGGGCAGATCTGATTACAGCGGGCTCACCCAGAGGCAGAGCTAATGGAGGAGGCGGGGCTCACCCTTCACGGAGCCTGGAGTCCAGGTCTTGCAGCTGGCCCTGAAGCTGCTCCTGCTTCTCCGTCAAGGCCCGGAGGTGGGTGCCTAGCGACTCCACGAGGCTGGACAGAGCCTTCTGTTCCTCGCGCAGGGCGGCCACCTCACACTGCAGCTCTGCCAACTGTGGGGAGGGAGCAGATGTAACCTGACCCGTCGTCCCGCCCCTTCTTCTCCCCGAAAAACCCTGACCTCCTTGTCCCCTGCGCTCTGCCATCTCACTGCCCTGCCCCGTTAGGAAACCTCGCTCCCGTCTTACAGAGGAGCAAACTGAGGCTCGGAGAGGTTTGCACTAGGCCTGGGGTCACACAGCGCAGAGAGCTCGGCATTTGAACCCAGACCTGCCTGGCTTTCTGTCTTTCCAGTCCCGTCATTCCCCTCTGTGTGCAGACCTGAGCTGGACCTCACCTTGCCCACGGGTCGGTGCACGCCCAGAGCCTGGTCTCTGTCCCGCGGCTGGTCCAGCTGGCGCTGCCACGGCACCGACGGCTTCCGAGGCAACGATGCTGAGGCCCCGGTCCAGGGCCGGCCTCGGGGAGCGGGCCCCGTGCGAAGCGAGCTTTTGGGCCGTGGCCGGGGCCCTGCAGAGGGGCGGCGACGAGCGGGGCGGCCAGCCGGGACGCTCTGCGTGCGCTGCACGGGCCGGGACAGCCGCGGGGGCGGCTCTTGGTCTGGCGGCGGTCGTGCCCAACTCCCTGCGCCATGAACGCTGCGTAGAGACTGGCTCTTGGAGATGAGAGGGGTGTGCTTGGGGAGATCCCGAGGAGCCAGGAAGCCGGGCTTGTCCCCTGCAGAGAAGCTGGGGGTGGAATGGGAGAGCTCAGATCAGCCCCTGAGCTGACCCCCAAACCTACCTCTGACCAGAAATGACTCCACCTCTGATCTTTTACTTCTATGTGACTTTGTCACTGATGGAATCACATTTGGATCTCTGACCCTGGACTTCTGACAATACAGTCTTCTCTATGACCCTTGACACGACCATCTCTGTAACCTCTGATTCCAGTCTGACCCTGGGCTTGACCTCTGCTCACAGGGATACCCTTTTCCTTCCCTGTCTGACCCCTCCTTTGTCCCTGACCTCTGACCTTAAGCTGATCCTGTCTCTGCCTCCTCACAGACCATGGTCCCTGATCTCTGACCATATGACTTTACCTATAACCCTTGACCCCGTTTGGCCATGGGCCTGACCTCTGCTTACCATATGAACCTGTCCCTGACCCTTGATGGTGCATCTTAACATCTGACCCTGATTTGACTCCATCCACAACCTCATCACTGACCCTCATCACTGACCACAATGTCACTTTCTCTGACCCCAAAAGTGACCTCTCCCTGACCTCTGCGATGACCTATTCCCACCTTGGACTCCAATCTGATCCAGTAGTACCTGTCTTCTGACCATACTGTGAACCTCTCTCTGACCCCATGGATGACCCCGTCTCCAGCCTCTTACCTTTATGCAACAGTTTCTGACAGTGAATCCCAAGGCGACTGCTGTTCCTGACCCCTGACGTGATCTTATCTTCACCCCTGGCCCCGGTCTGACCCTGTCCTTGCCTTTGGTCTGGCCCCTGCTCTCACCCATCAGAACTGGGCCAGACCTGAGGCAGGCTGGTTACCTGGAGTGAACTTGGGCTGGGGGTGGTGGGAGCCGCATCGGCACAGTCACAGGTACAGGCCGGCCCTCCTCAATGGCTCTCAGGATGGTGGGCAGCGGTTCCAGGCTGTCACGGGTTGCCTGATGAGGCATGTAGGGAGGATGGTAAACAAGCTCTCTAGGACCATAGGCTCCCTGCCCTCTTGCCTCCCTACCCCACACCCTAGGCTCTGGCCTCTGCACTCTGGCCATACCTGGTCAAGTTCAGCAAAGATGGTGCAGAGCTGGGCGTGCAGGACTGCCAGCTGGAGGGCTAAGTCACTGCTGCCCTGGTAGCCACTGGGTGCTGCATCCACATCCACCATGGCCACTTGGTCCAGGAAGTGTTTCATGGCTGGTCCATGATCCTCCAGAAAGCTATTCATGAAGCCCATGTAGGCCTCCTTCTCACCAAACCTGGGCAAAAGTCGGACTGGGTGGGTCAGACCAGGCATCTGCCACCCCACTGCCCTGGCACGCACCCCTCCCCTCCCCCAGCCTCCCAGCACCTACGGGGCACTGTTGGCGAGGTTCTGGATGACCTTGGCGATCAGTGTGAGGGTGCGGGCTGGGCCAGGTGCAGGGTGCTCTGGTGCCAGACCAAAGAGGCTGGGTGCCAGGATGGCAGGACACAGGAGTCGTAAGAAGAGAGAGGCACACACCAGTCGGGGGCCCAGTGCCTCAGAGCCACGTGCCTTGCATGCTTCTCGCCAGCCTGAGAACACGGTGCCCAGCTCTGCTGGAAACCAGCTGGGGCAGAAGAGGCAATGGTCAAAGGGGGAGGGTATGGACATAAAGGTCATATTCATGTCAAGGTCCTAAGGTCAGAAGTCAGGAATCACCGGCACTATGGGTTCCAGGATTGGAGACATTGAGGATAATAATGCTTGGGGTCAGGATTTATGGGGTAGTTATTGTGGTGACCTCTGGAGTCAGTAACCTGGGAGGTGGGGATACAGGTTCACATGGGGATACAATCCATGAGCTTGGGAGGTAGCTATAAAGGAACATGAGATTGGGGTGCTAGATTATATAAGATGAGGTAGGATGGGCTTGAGGTTACAGAGTCACCTAGGTTCAGAAATTATGGTATTGATGTTCCAAGTGATGTGGGACTCAACATATAGGTTAACCTATGGTCAGAGTTTAAGGAATTGGAATCCCTGGTTTCTTGTGATCAGTTGCATGGAATTTGGGGTACAGGGTCATTTAAGATCAAGGGTCATGGGATTGGGGGTTTTAGTATCACCTGGAATCAGAGGTCTTTATTGAGGTCCTATATTAACTGGGGTCAGCTAGCATGGAATTAGGGTATGGGGTCCCCTGTAGTTAGAGGACAAGGAATTGGGTCCCAGGTTCCTTGGGGTCAGTAACCCCAAGTTGACCTGATATGGGGAATGGGTTACCAGACTTAGCAAACAAAACTTCAGGACAAACAGTTAAACTTGAATTTCAGATAAAAATGAATACTTTTTTAGTATAAGTATGTCCCAAATGTTGCATGCGTCATTTAACTGGGCATCCTGTTTTTATTTGGCAACCCCAATTGGGGGTCAGGGCTATTAGCACAGTGGCTGAGAAGTAGGGCTAGGCTCAGGTGCTGGGGCCCTGATTCTCACTTGTAGGAGTGGATGATGTTTTGGAAGACTTCCTCACAACTGTTTCGCAGTCTGGTCTGGTGCTGCGGCAGCTCTGGGGCCGGGCACTTGCTGGGGTCCACCTCACAGTCCTCACTGGAGGCACAGAGACGCTGCACGACCTGCCCTGCAGTTCAGCACAGCCAGACAAGAGGCCAGGGCCGTGACCACCACAACCCACCACACTCAGCCTCCAACTCTGTCTCCACCTTCCTCCGGAGACACCTAACATCTCTGGGGGAGCCCCCAGTTGCCTCCAGGATTCCAGCACCCCCAAAGGTACTACCCACTACCAGCATCCAGGTTACCTAGGATCTCCCAGATCTCCCCCGGGGAGGGGGTTCCTAGCCCGCCTAGATGGCCTCTGACATCCACCCTCTGGCTCACCCAGCGTCTCTTGGAGGTAATCCTGTGCCACCAGCTTCATGTACTCATCAATGGCCTTGGTGGCCAATGTGTTTTCCCGGAATAGCAGCGCCTCACGGCCTCCACTGCGTGCCAGCTCTGCGGTGCCCAGGTCTGTCACCAGTGCCTGGGGACAGTGGGGTTCACGTTGCGCGGGGGAGCGGACGGAGCTAGGGGGCATACGAGCCCTTGGCCAATCACTCACACCTGGGACACAAGCCCGGACCCTCCTAGCTGCTAGAGTCTTCACTGCTAGGGCTCACAAGGTCGGATCCTCTAGCCCTCACAGCAGAAATTTAAATCTTTCAGTTTAGAGGCTCAGTTCAGGCCCCGCCCCTCACAGCTGAAGCTCAGGCCCCGCCCCTCGTGGTGCCCCGCCCCGCCTGTGCCGCCGGGGTCCTGAGCCACCGGTACCCCCCAACACCCACACTGCTCCCCGGAGCGCGCGATCAGGCAGCCTCTGGTCACTCGGGTCCGCCCCGTCGCAGCGCCGCACCTGCGCCCGGCCGGTGGCCTGCAGCACTCGCACCATGGCAGCCGCCAGCTCCTCCTTGGCCTGGGCAGACAGCGCGGGCTCCAGCGCCCCGCAGAGGCGCGCGTAGTGGAAGGTGAGGAACTCCGCCAGCTCCTTGTAGCGCTCGGACGGCAGCACGCGCAGGCGCCGCGCCCGGATCCGCGCCCGCAGCGCCGCGCCTGCTGGTGCCCCGAGCAGCGGGAACCAGCGCTCCAGGCCCGCGGCGGGCGCGTGGGGGACGCCCAGCTCTTCCAGGGCCAGTGCCACGCGGCCCAGCGCCGCTCCCCCCAGGCCAGCTCCGCGCAGCCTCAACGACAGGCGACGCGCCGGCGGCAGCGCCTCGAAGTGGAAGCGCTCGGCCCAGAAGAGCGGGCCCGGGCCAGCCCGCGGCGCTGTGCGCGCCAGGAGAGCGCCGTCCAGCCACAGCTCGGCGCGCACGCCTGCGGACCCCGTCGCCGCTCGGGGCAGTCCCTTTGCCTCGTGCACCCACACGCTCAACCACGTCTCTTCCCGCTCCAAGTTGTCCTGCGGACCGGAGTGGGTTGGGGGAGGCGTCGGTGCTCGACGTGGGGCACCGTGCCCCCAGGGAGATCGCTGGGCCCTTGGGGGAAGACAGGGGCCACGGCGGTCTCAAGGTGGTTCTGCGAAAGCCCTCTAGCTTTTCTGGGCTCTCGCAGAGAGATCCGGGCTCCAGGGTACGGAGGAGTAGCCGCGGGATGGGGACTTGGCCATTGCCTGGTAGGCGGGGCTTTGGGTGCAAATAGTTCCCGGATTGAACTTCTGGGACCGGGTTGTTTTACCAGGGGCTGGTAACAGACGGAAGCTGAGGAGGGTCTCGGAGTTTTTGCAAAGGTGTTAGCCGGCAGGTGTGTCTAGAGGCAGGGTTAGGGCGGGGGGCGGGGGTTTGGGTGGGGGAAAGGGCGGGGCCCGGGCTGTGGGCGGGGCCTGCACGTCCAACTTTGCCGCTGTACTGACCTGGTTGGGCTGGAAGTGGCGGCGAAGGTCCTCGATCCAGCGGTCTCTCTCAGCGGCGGAGCGACAAGAGAAGCAGCGGCTCCCGCCCGTCCACGTTACCTGTTGGAGATGGGGATCCAAGGGTGCGGTTGAGGCCAAGGGTAGAACCAAAGAATCTGGGTGAGGTGGAGAGTTCTCTGCATTTACCTGGAAGCAGTGGGGCTCCTCCAGGAGGCTGGGGTGCAATGGCCAGACCCTTACATCCCGCTCAGCACCCAGGTCCAGCTCGGAGAGCGTGGCCAGCGATTCCCGAGATCCCAGAGCACTGGGGGATCTGGGGAGCGGGCGGTTGAACAAGTGGTCATTCTTCCCTCCTCCGCACAAACCCACCCCCTAGAGCCTGAAGGGTGGAGGGAGGCCAGGATGAACTTGAACCTAAATTGGACTTGAACCCATCGCTTTCAGGATAAAAACTCAACTCCTTATGGTGGCCTGTGTTACCTTACATAGTACAGTCTTTGTCACCTTTTGACCACATTTCCCTCCACTTAGTCCCTTTCTCTGAACTCCAGTCATCCTGGCCTTGTTTTTGTCGCTTCATCTGGCCTCTTGGCCTTTGCACTCCCTGTTTCGTAGCCTGGAATGCTTTTCCTGTCCCTCTTGGCCTGGCGAACTATCATCCGTCCTTCAGATCTCAGCTCAGTGGTCCCTTCGCTGACACTCCCAGCCCAGGGCGTTGACTTAGTTCCTGATTTAGAGTTAGTGTGTTAGACTCTGTCCCCACCCTTCAGCCGAGGGGTGGCTCCAGCATTGCTCTGGGGCAGGACACAGAGGGGGCCATGGGAGGTATTTGGTGGAGGTGGGAATGATAGGCAGGTGGGGGTGGAGGGGGCCATGTTGAATTCCAGCCCTTTCTGCCCCTCAGAGACTCTTACCCATCCCGGCAGGCACTGGCTCCGAGCTCCGACCTGGCCTTTTTCTTCTCTTTCAGCCGCTTGAGCAATCCCTGTGGGAACGGGGATATCAGCTGGACAGAACCCTGTTCTCCTTCCTCAACTTCTTTCCACCCAGGGTGTCCTGGGTCGTCTGCTGGTTTGGGGAGACCGCAACCTCAGGCTGTTTTAGCAGTAATAATAAAGGCAACCAAAATTTGGGGTTTTTTTTTCCTTTTCTAAAGCACCAATCCTATGCTTTCTCTTTTGACTTCTCATAAACAGCCCTGGGGGGGGGGGTTCTCTCATTAGCTCCATTTGACTGATAGGGACACTGAGGCCAAAAAAGTGACCTGCCCAAGAGCACCCAGTAAGAGTCCCCTTTCATCTCTGAGGGTCTGGGAGTCTTTGCTCTCCCCTCCACCTCCCACTGGATGGCTCACCCGAACGTTGTGGACCTGGTTGGGGCCAGCAGCCTCTGCGTCAATCTTTCCGGGGATCCGATCTGTAGGTGGTCAGGGGTGGAATGTTGGGGGATGGGATCATCTTGAATTCTGCCCCACCTTGACATGCTACCAAATGCCCCAGCCCTCCGCACCTCTGAAACTTACCTGGATCTCTGAGGCTCCCCATGGCTACCTGGAGGCTGCCCTCAGAGCTAGCGCTCCCCACTCGGGGCCGGCGAGGACCCTGCTGTCCATAAGAGTGGGTAGTCATAAAGGGGAGGTAGGCAGGCAGACAGAAGGAGAGGCAGACACTTTCCATTATCCTCCCCCCGCCCACTCTTCTGTCTCCTTCCCACCGTGTTCTTCCCTCCCCTCGCCCCTGTGCCCCTTCTCACCTCCTCCTCACCCCCAAGCAGCACCAGCTTCCCATCGAGCAGGGTGAAGGCCCCAATGTTCCAGATGGGTACGTCAGGTGTGGGGGCCTCAGGGATCTGTGGGGCAGGGGTCTCTGGCTCTGGTTCAGGCTCTGGGCAGAGGAGTAGGTGCTGGGGACCTGGGAGTCCTTTCCTCTCCCTCAGTGGACCATCTCCATTCAGAGAGGCTCATCAGGCATTCCTTCCCAGGTGTCTCCACTCCCCCCAACCCCAGCCCACCCAGCAGCCATGTCAGGCTGTTGTTGGACAAGTTTCCACCCCTCTTGTCCTTGTCCCCACAGGCCATGGGTAGTGGACACATGTGCCCTGTACTGTGTTTACTAATCCACCTTCTCTCATTTAATCCTCCAAAAGCTATTCAAGGGCTATTATCACCCCCATTTTGCCAAGGAGGAAACTGAAAACCAGAGAGGTTGAGGGACTTGCCCAGGGTCATACAGCTTGTGAGTGGTTGAGCCAGGTTCAGACACAAGCATTCTTCTCTTAACCAAGACAGTAGATAGGCAGGTCCAAGAGGTTAAACAAGACAGCATCCTTGGTTCCTTACATAAATAACTAATCTAAGGTGGAAAGTATTCAAATTTTGAGAAAGGAATAGAAAGAAGATCAGGGTAGGGAGAGGTGGTGGTGCAGTGGGACAGGGAAAGCCTCCAGAGATGGTAGGTTTGCACTAGGTCTTGAACAGCAGGTTGGATTTTGACAGAGATGGAGGGGACAAGGGCAGTAACAGCTTGGGCAAAGGTTCAGAGATGGCAAGGCCCAGGAAAAGCAAGAAGGGCCCAGAGGGCTCAGAGGCTAGAGGGAGAAGATCCAGGATGAGACTGGTACAGAATCTTGGGTGCCAGTTAGAGAACTGGAGGTTTTATCCTGGGGGTAATGGGGAACCATGGGAGGTGTTTGAGCAGAGGAGGAGCAGTCCTGCTTCTTGGAGAACTCTCTGTCTGGATCCTATGGAGTGAGCAATACCTGATACCCTGAAGGGAGTTAAAGGGATGCCTCTGCAAAATGGGAATATGAACAGTGAGAAATGAGGTTCTCAGAATAGATAGGTTGAATCAACCCTCCCAGATCACCTGTCTGTCCTATTGTTTTCCCATCAGGGGAATAAATACTCCACTTCTTAATAGATCACTTAAATCATGCTGGGCCCTGGGCTAGTACTGCATTCCTGAACTACAGTCTTCATGGCATCCCTTACTCTTCTAGATCCCTCTGTGGAACAGCCCCATCTGTCGTTTTTGGTTTACTTGTTTACTGTCTGTCATACCCACTACACTGTGAGCTACATGGGGTAGGCAATTCCATCTGTTTTGTTTACTGCTTTGTCCTTAGTGCCTAAATCAAGGCCTGGCATGTCGTAAATGCTCAATAGACCTCTGTTTGAATGAATGAATGAATGAATGAATGAATATGAGTGAATGAAATTATATATGCTTCAAGGTAGGCATTATGATCCCCATTTAACTGATGGAGAAGCTGAGGTTCAAAGAAGTGGAGAAACTGAACATATGGAGGCCAGAGGGCTAAGGTGGATATCCAGGCAGGAGAGAATGAGCCTGGGCTATTGGATATGAGGAGAGACCCACTGGGGCCAAGAGCCATTTGGCATCTGGACAGTACCACCCTCAGTCTCTTCCCTCTCCCTTCCCCAGGATGGACCCCCCAGCCCATAGGCCCCTGGCCACTCCCCCTACCCCCCAGTCCCTGTGTGAGGGGGAAGAGGGAAGAGGGCAGCTGGGCCCCAGCCACTTCCTGTTGGGCTTTTGCACTCCCCACAACTTCCTGTGTCTGTAGGGCTGATGCTTCGGAGGCAGACAAAACCCAAGCATCCGGCCTCCCAGCCTGGTGGGGGGGGGGGACACCATGTACCTGGGGCCTCCGGCTCTGGTCCTGGCTCCAGCGGCGGGGTCTTATGCCTTCCCCAGAGGGTCTTGGATAGCCGCAGGCGACTTGTGCGTGACTCCTTGGGGGGCGCAGAGAGGACACGACGGAACAGCGAGCGAGAGGCTGGCTGGCTGCTGACCCCTGGCTCCTGGTGGCTTAGCGCCCTTCCCCAGCCTGCAAGTCGGCCCCAGCGGGACCCTCCGGCTACTTTCTCCCCATCGCCCCCTGTGTGCCAACGGTAGGAGGTTAGCAGGGACGAGGCTGCTGCAGGCTGGGTTTGGGAGGCCTTGCACGGTGATGGTGGGTCCATGGCGGGGGTTCTCCTGAGGGACAAGAGGGTGACAGTTCTGCCCAGTGTGTTCCCACATGCTGTCCTCATCTTTGCCCCCTTCCCACTCACAGCTCCACCCCCAGGTAACCCCCTCAGTGGCCACCATGCCCTCCCTCCCTTACCTTGATTTCCCGACCAGCCCCAAAATCAGCAGCCGTCTGCACCCTGCCTGGCTTCCTCCCACTGAATGCAACTCCACGTGACACTGTCTGTCCCACCCCACCCCACAGCCAGGCTGGGAGGGCACAGTGGGGGCAGGATGCGGGAGGCAGAGGAGGTGACAGAGCAGGACCCAGAATCTCTCATTGACCGGGAAGCCGCAATGCCGCTCTCTGAGCCTCAGATGCCATCTCTGCAGAATGGGTAGACTGACCAAGTGCTGGTGAGAATACAGGGCACCTGGAGCTCTCCTCCACTGCTGGTCAGAGTGTAGAGCAGCAATTCACCTAAGTTGGAAAACTGACATGATCTCCTAACGTTGCCCATACACCTCACCTCTGGCCCAGCGATTACAGTGCTAGGTATACACCCAATAGACATGCCCACTAGCGCTCTTTGTAATAGCACCAAACTGAAGGCAACCCACGTGTCCATGTACTGTGGAATGGATCAATTGTGATATCTTCCTCCGTGGAATACCATGCAGCAACGAAATGAGCAAACCACTGGATGATTGAACGTGGATGAATCACAAACAGTGAAGAGTCAATACCATGTGGTCCCTTTTATATAAAGTCGCAAAGGAGGCAAAACTGTGTGGAACAAATCAGGATGTTAGGTTCCTTTGGAAGAAGGTAGGGGAGCATGAAGGAAGCTTCTCGGAATTGATCTTTTTTTTTTTTTCCCCTAATGGTGGTGAAAGTCACATAACAAATTTAACACGTCCCGTTTCTTGAACTGGGTGAGTGCTGATTACAAGGGTGTGTTCTGTTGTGAAAATTTATTGAGCTATACAGTTCAGTGCACTTTCCTGTGTCTTCCTCTATCTTTGTTGTACCTCAGTAAGTGTTTACTTGTAAAAAGAGGTGGGCAAATGCTGTTCTAAGAAGTGAATGAGTCAGCATGAGAGTCACTCGAATCCTGGCCCAGAAGTGGGTTCCAGAGCCAGCTGGTCCTTCTCTCACTGTGTGACCTCAGGCAAGTCACTTCCTCTCTCTGAGCCTCGGTGTCCTTATTTGTACAACAAGATGATAGTATTAGCTCCAGAAGGTTCATAATGGGAGCCTTTGTTTACTCAATAAATGTTTCCCGAGTGCCTACTATGTACTGGGTGCTGGAGAAGCCACAGGGAACTAAACAAACCTGGTTCTTGCCCTCCTGGAGCTCAGAGTCCAGTGAGGGAAACAGATCCTGAACATCAATGCAGGACATTTCTAGCTGGTGAGGAAGACTTGGAAGAAAATAGACTGCAATAGAGGCTAAGCACAAGTGGGAAAATCCAGGAGGGCCTCCCTGAAGAGGTGACACTTGTGGCCCAAAGCATAAGGAGAGGACCATGGGATGAGCATGCCAGATAGAAGGAACAATTTGTGCAAAGGCAAGGGTGACCAGAATTCACAGGATAGGGTGGGTAGGATCACTTTCATGGGCATGTGGCCTGGGCAGTCATCCAGGACCCCCATGCTTAGAAGGGCACTGCACTGCATTTGATTTAATGCTTTGCTGTTGCTGTCTCGAAGCTTCTGCTTTTTGAACAAGGGGCCCTGCATTTTCATTTTGCCCTGTGCCTTACAAATTCTATAACCTGTCCCAAGGAGTAGGATCTTCCATGAGGGCCAAAGACCCTTCTCCTGGAGCTGGACATGTTCACACAGATGCACACACCTTAGATATGCCCACCTCTTTCATACTGCACTCAGTCCATTCACAGCACACACATACAGAGTTTCCCCATGTTCCGATGTATCCCTGAGGCTTTCCCGCTTCACTGAATACTGATCCACTCCCACTTCCCTGCATTTTTGCTGGAGGTCTTTCTCTGACGCTGGAGTCCACTTTCCCCATACAATAAGCAACCCAAAAGTGCCAGAGAATTAATACCTTCCCTGAGATCAGCCCTTAACCAATGATGATGAGGGTTGGAGGATCAATACCCCAGCTCCCTTGGATCAATATGACTCTGAGGTGTGTGTCTTACACAGTCCCCTAGAGGTCCCCAGTGGGATTGAGCTCCATGTCCCCACAGTGCCAACTTACTTGATAAAGTACCCTTTCTCGGCTGCCTTCTCTTCCCTACCTCTCTCCCTCATTCCCCAACTGATATGATCTGGGAGCACCTTCACCTCCCAAACAAACTACTTGCACTGAAATTCTTGTCTCCGGTCTGCTTCTGGGCAAACACAAATTAAGACAACTTGTGCAGGGCACCTGGGTGGCTCAGTAGGTTAAGTGTCCGGCTTTGGCTCAGGTCACGATCCCAGGGTCCTGGGATCGAGTCCGGCATCAGGCTCCCTGCTCAGTGGGGAGTCTGCTTCTCCCTCTTCCTCTGCCCCTCCCCCCTACTTGTTCTCTCTCTCTCTCAAATAAATAAATAAAATCTTAAAAAAGAAAAAGACAACGTGTGCAAACACAGATGATGCATAGATACAGGCTCTCTTTCCACTGTCTCTTTATTGGAGGCCTGTGGCTGGCACGATCGTTGGAGGTGGCTCCCTTTTGGATCTCCTGGAGGCCGTCCTGGCTGTTCTTGGTTTCACATTCTAGAAAAGACAGGGGAGGGGCTCCTGGGTGGCTCAGTCGGTTAAGCGTCTGCCTTCGGCTCAGATCACGATCCCAGGGTCCTGGGATTGAGTCCCACATTGGGCTCCCTGCTCAGTGGGGAGCCTGCTTCTCCCTCTCCCTCTACTGTTCCCCCTGCTTGTGTTCTCTCACTCTCTCTGTCAAATAAATAAATAAAATCTTTAAAAAAAAAAAAAAGGACAGGGGAGTGTGAGGCTTGGGGAGTGGGGGTCTGCCCCTGTCATGGAAAGGGAAGAGGACGGGGGCCCAAAGTGAGGGGGTGGGTACAATGCTGACTGCTGGCCAGTGTGCAGGTAACGTGAGATTGTGCAGGTGTGAATATAGAGATGTTTTGGTAATCGGGGTCAGGGGCTGGGTGGGCTCATCAGGCCAAGTTTGTGCTGGCTGGACATAGATTGCTCCACCATAAGAGCTGTCATCAGGGGTCAGGGAAGCTGGGGCTGAGCAAGCATCCTCAGGGCTGAGATTGGGCAGAGGACTGCAGCACGGGGGTAGGGGCTAGACAGAGGTTGCACAGGCAAAGGGGTTTTCTGTAGAGGGTCACAGGCTAAGTTAGTGTTGTGTGGACAGAGGGCCCTTTGGGTAGGAGACAGAAGTGAGGCCAAGTTTGGCTAGTCTGGGTGAGGCTGTGTAGGCAGAAGGGCTGCTGTAGGGTCGGGGTCCATGCTTTGGTTGGGAGGACAGAGGTGTCGGGGCTGGGTAAAGGACAAGCTGGCCGGGTCAGGGCTGAGCCGAGGCTGTAGGGGCGGAGGACAGTGGGTAGGGGCTGTTGCAAGTAGAACGAGTGAAGTCTGGGCCTTGGTTGCCTGAATAGATGGACTGCAAGGGGGACCAGGAGCCTGGTTGACGTTGTGTGGGCCTAGGGAATTACAGTAAGGGGTCAGGGGCCTGTCCAGGTTGGGCAGGTAGACAGGGGTCAGGGCTGCGCTCTGAACGGGTGCGGAAAGATGCGGGGTCTGGTACTCACAGCAGCGAAGCGCGGCCAGGTGCGCAGCAGGTTGAAGAGCGCGTCCCCGGGGCAGTCAGTGCGCACCAGCTGGCGGTGGCCCAGCAGCGCATAGTCGGGCCGCAGGAGGCCAGCGCGCACTGCGCAGCCAGGGAGCACGTCCTGCACGATGTGAAGCGCAGCCTCCGCAGGCAGCTCCGCAGTGTAGTTGCCCACGAAGGCCACGCCGAAGCCGCGAGAGTTGTGGCCGAGCGTGTGCGCGCCCACCCAGTGCCAGCCGCGGCCCTCGTACACATAGCCGTCTGAGCCGATCACGAAACTGTAGACGGGAGGGGGAAGCAGGCACCACGCGGCGTGAGGGAGGTCCCGCCTTTCATCTGGGCCCCTACCCAGTTCTGCACCGGAGCCAAGGGCCACCTCCGACCCACGTCCCGCCTGGTCTCTCTGGCTCTGCCCCGCCCATCCTCTTCCCACTCCCCAAGTGCCACCGCAGAAACTATCCCGTTTTTCCGGATCTGTCCGTCAGCATTGGCCACTCCCCTTTCTACCCAGCCCCTTCCACACTGTCTCAGGTACAGCTCCTGCCCAGTTCAGAGACCTTTTCTGTCTTAGGTCATATTCCATCGATGCTCTGTCCCAGACCCAGCTCTTAACACAGGTTCTGCTCCTTTCTCAGGTCCTTCCGCCTTTTCTAGTTCCTACCCTAAACCCAAGAATCCCACTGCTAAAGCCGGGACCCAAGTCAAGGCCACGCCCCCTCGCCACTTTGGCCCCACCCACCTCCAAGCTCCTCCTCCGTCTCTCCCCGTTGGCTCCGGTCCAAGCCCCGCCCCCGGGTCTGGCCACGCCCATCCAGACTACACTCTAAAAGGTTCGCGAGCCTGCGGGTTCAGTTTACCTGTAGCCAATGTCGTCCCAACCCCGAGTATCTTGGTGGAAGCGCTGCATAGAGCGCATGTCGGCGGCGCAGCGCGCGAAATCCGTGCAGGGTGGCGCGGGCACGTATGTGTGATGCACATACAAGAACCCGAGTGGCAGCTGCAGCGGCCTGGGGCTACCCCGATAGGGCGCGGCGCCCCAGCGGCAACGTGGGTGGATGGCCGGGCACCCTGTGGAGAAGGGAGTCCAGGGCTGGGGTCAGCCAGCGTTTCTCTGCCTGCCGCCTGCTCCCCCATCAGAGCGCACATACGGACCATCACTCCGGACTCCCTCCAGATTTGAGGACATTTCCATCTCGCACTACACTGGCCCCCATGGGGATCTAACTTAACTAAATTTAACAGCATCTCAGTCCTATTGGCTTATCTGCTATGCTTCCCATCACCTTGAGGATGAACCCCAAACATTTTAGCTCTTAATTTAATGCTCTTTACAATCCAGGACCCAACACTCTCCAGCTGGCTCTGCTCTGAGTTCTAGGGAGGGACAGCCATAGTGAGAAAAGAGGAATCTCAGCCCCCACTTATCATACTCTAATTGTGTGCTACTTGCTTTCCCTGTTTCATCTTTCTTAAACCACCCAGCACCTCCAAGAAGAAGCAATGATTTTCCCAGGCTTCACTGAAGAAGGTGAGGTTCAGAGAAGTGAAGCAACTTCCCTAAAGGTGCACAGGAGTAACTGGCTGAACTTCCATTTGAACCTCTGTGCCTTTGCGTGTGCTGAGCCCACCTCCTGGAATGCCCTCTACCTTCCCCCACTCCTTTTTTTGGGGGGGATGAACTTTTATTCATCCTTTTTTTTTTTTTTAAGATTTATTTATTTGACAGAGAGAGAGATAGTGAGAGCAGGAACACAAGCAGGGGGAGTGGGAGAGGGAGAAGCAGTCTTCCCACCAAGCAGGGAGCCTGACGTGGGACTCGATCCCAGGACCCTGGGATCATGACCTGAGCAGAAGGCAGATGCTTAATGACTGAGCCACCCAGGCGCCCCGAACTTTTATTCATCCTTTAAGACCCAAACCTAGCCTTTCCTTACCTGTGCAGCTGCCCTGGCTCCCCAGCCTGAGCCCCTATTTCCCCCTCTGGAATCCTCCAGTCTTGGATCCCCCTGACCACATGAGGCTAAGAGTGTATCTGTGAGGGGGGAGGTCACAGGGGGTGGGGGCCTTCTCACCCAGAAAGGCCTCAGTGAATTCCTTGGTGGCATTGGTGGCTACCTCGAACAGTCGTTCTTGGCTCATGCCCCGCAGCTGAGGGTGTGCTGGCTCCAGCCTCTGTAGCAGGATGAGGGCCCCCCATACCTGCTGTGTCAAGGTGGGGGCTGAAGTCAGAGCTGCTGCGTTCTGCCGTCGGAAGTTGCTGCGAAGTCCTGAATCTCCAGCCACCCCGGCTCCATAGTATTGGCTCAGGAGGGCGCTGAGAGGTGGCCGAGGCTCAGGAGTTCGGCTTAGATAATCTCCAAGGAGGGCCCCATCCAGGGCCCCATTGAGGAAGGCCGTGGTGACTGGCGATGCTGCAGAATCTAAGAGTGTGAAGGTCCGGGGGGCAGAGAGCTGGTCCCAGCAGCCCTCAGTTCCCAGGCCTGAATGGCTCCAGGTTTGAGGGCTCTGGAGGAAGGCCAGACCCAGGTCTCTGGCCAGGGTGACCACCAGAAGGCTGTCCACAGTGGTCGGGGACCTGGCTTTGGCACCTGGCGAGGAGGCTTGGACATCTGGAGAGGTGACTGGGACATCTGGAGAGCCAGGTCTAACACCTGGAGAGGTGGGTTTGACATCCAGATCTGTGGCTCTAATATTTGGAGGTATGGCTCCAACATCTGCAGAGGCGCCATCTGGGGGGACATCCCTGAGTCTTGGGGATGTGGCTCTTACATCCGGAACCACGGCTCCAGTGTCTGGAAAGGTGGCTCCAGCATCCAGAGGGGTGGCCGTGCTGTCCAAGGGCAGGTTGACAACCCTGTTCCCTTGTAGCCCTGCCTCCAGCCCTGCCAGAAGAGGCTCCACAGCCACCGTGGAGCCATCGGGTGCCAGCACCACTCCGTATTCCAGCCTGCCCCGGATACCATGTTGGGCCACAGCCTTGGTCAGGCCTCGAAGCTCTGGGCTCAGTTGCTGGGGATCCAGCTTGGTGGCCTTGAGATTCTGCCCCTCCAGCAGGAAGTGATGGAGGAGATCGTGGTGGCCAGAGTCCTGGGCGAACAGCAGCCACGCAGAAGCAGTGTGGCTGGCCATGGTGGCTGGTACCTTCTGCTCGAGCTCCGCCAGGGCCTGGATGACAGAGTCGATGAGCAGGGGCAGGGTGGCTGCAGGAGGAGGAACAACATTAGCCCAGTGGCCCAGCACCCTCTGTTCCTCCCCCTGCTGCTTCCACATTTTCTCAGTGCCCCTAGCTCTTCATCGGACAATGCTGTGACCCCCACCACTGTCCTTGTATAGATGAGGAGACTGAGGCACAGATAACAGGTTAAGGAGCTTAGATGATCAGTGAGCACTGGGGAGCCATGGCAGGTTCATGAGCAGGAGAGAGACATGGCCTGGCTGGTATTCTACAATTGCTCCTTTGGCTACCATGTGGAGAACAGATTTGGGGGAGGCTAGAGTAGGGAAGGAGAGACAGTGTGGGGGTAAGCGATGAAGGTGGCCGAAGCCAGGGTGGTGGCAGTGGGATGGACAAAAATCAGAAGAGTTCCCAGGTGTTTTGAGGGGAAAATGGACAGCTTTTCTTGATGGATTGGAGTTTGGGGGATTTTAGAGGGATAGGTGTCCCTAAGGATGGCCAGGGAGGAGAGAGTGGGCCTGTGCCCAGTGAAGGAAATGTCAGTGGCTGAACCTGGAACTCAGAAATGCTGGGCTCAGAGCTGGGTGGGATGTTGAATGATAGCTAACATTTATTAAACATTTACTATGTGCCAGGCACCATTCTAGGTGACTTACATAACTTAACCCATTTAATCTTCACAATGACCCTAATGAGAACAGAGAGGTTGAATCATCTGCCTAGGGTCACACAGCTAGAAAGTGGAAGAGGCAGGATTTGAACCCAAGAAGTTTTAATCCTTACGCTGTCTAGAATCCAGGTTCGTCTCCAGACGATCCACACTATGATTCCTCTATAGCTTTGTTCCTCTCTTGGCCTAAAATGCCCTTTCCTGTTTCTGCATCAAGTCAATTTTTTTTTTTTTCTTTCTTCCTGTCCTAAATCTATGTCCCCTCCTCCAGGAAACTTTCCTGATTTTTGCTTTTCTGGCCCCAAGTCCTTTCCCCAGCTATTGTCCTGACCCTATGGGGAGCATCTGGAGACTAGAGGTTCCTTGAGACTGGGGCCTCCTGGGGTCTCCAGCCTCACCCTGTATAGGGCTAGACACAGAGGGGTCAGCAGCACATTCTTACAGAACTGGGTCCTGGCCCCGGATCTCTGCCTCCTGACCCACCTGTCCCTGGCTCCAGCCGCAGCAGCAATCCGAGCAGGATCCAGAGGACAGCCTGGGCCACCATTGTGGGGTTCCAGCTTCTGAGGGACATATCCAGCTGACCTCAGTGGAGACTTTGGCAGAACTGGAAGGGGATAGGCATGGAGAACTGAGCGGTGCCTTTGGTTACTGTCAAAGTCCAGCGGTGAATGACACGGCTGCACCTTGCGGAGCTGTGGGCGGGAGGTAGCGGAAGCATGGGGACAGAGTGCCCTGGGTCAAGGTCATCTGGATCTCAGGGGCTCCCCCATCCTATTCTGTCCCTCCCAAGCTGAGGTCAAGGGTTAGCAAGCCAGGCCCATCCCAGGAGGCGCCTGGAGGTCAAGTAGTTTAGACTCCAACAAACTCTGCCCATTCCCAAGAGAAGTAGACTGAGGCCAGTCCAGCAAGCCTTATCCCCTTCCTGTAGTTGTTCTGCAGCTGGCCAGGAGAGAGGACTCTCAGGTGCCCGCCAAACTGGTAAGACTGGCTGTGCTGGGGGAGGGGAGAGAAGGAGAGACCTGGGGTTGGTGCTGCCTCCTGCCTTCTTTTCTGTCAGCACCTCAGGTTCAGGCAGAGGATGGGTGCAGGGGCTGGGGAGTGTTTGCTGAGGCCTGCTCCGAGCCCCTGGGATCAGGAGCTGTCACCTCTGACCCAGTTCCAGGTCCTGGTCCCAAGCAACCAGAGGTAGCTGAGAGCAGGGATTGGCCTGGAGCCTTCAAGACCCTGGCTTTGTCCCAGGAGCTGGCTTCTGGGCTCACCTGGGTTGACAGCGAGGGGTCCTCTTTTCCGGTGCAGTGCAGGTGGCTGAGTCCTGCAGAAATGAACCTGCCTCCCCTTTATTCCGGAGTCAGGTGGGATGGGCTCCAAGTTGTTGGAGCTGTGGTGTGAATTGCTTCACTGTGGGCCTCCCACCCCGAAACCAGCTTGGGGAGTTTCCAGGAGACCCACCGGGCTGGGGACTCAGCATGGGGCGGGCCCTGGGCGGGCTCGGGAATGCCCAGGCTGAGCCAGGTCTGGGATTCCCCAGGGGGGGGCTTTCGCAGATACAGAGTGTCCTCTCTTTGGGGACCCAGCCTCACACAGTGGGGGCTCAGGGAGTAAGGTGCTCGGGGAGGGAGGGAATGGAGACCAATCCCCAGGGGATTCCAAGAAAATCTCCTCTGAGTCCCAGTTTCCAAGGATTTGGGGATGGGGTGGGGGGGAAGGGAGGAGGGCTCTGCCTGTACGGTGTGTCCATCTGGTGTGAGGACCGAGTGAGGAGAGGGAGGCATTCGCCTAGGGTGCAAAATTTAAGGTGGCGCTGAAAATCTGTCATCGAGTCATATTTTAAATTTTTTTTTTAAAGATTTTATTTATTTATTCATGAGAGACAGAGAGAGAGAGAGAGAGAAGCAGGCTCCCAAGGAGCAGGGAGCCCGATGCGGGACTCGATCCCAGGACCGTGGGATCACGACCTGAGCCGAAGGCAGACGCTTAACCATCTGAGCCACCCAGGCGCCCGAGTCATATTTTAATGTGATATTTTAAAAGACCAAAGTGAATGCAAAAAAATCCATGATAAACAAAATATTGACTGTTAAGAGAAAGACAGGATCAGGAACAGCCCTGTGCTGAGGCACACTGGAACCAGAGGTGAAAGTCAAAATCAGGAATTGTGATCCTGTCTTTATGCCTGGCTTGCTTGCCCCTAGTGCCCCCAGAATGTGGAGGGGTGGCTGAGGAGATCCCCACCTACTATCCACCTGGTCTGGGAATGACCTTGCCTTGGCATTATGGACCTGGATGTGTCCCTCTGCGGCTCCCACTGATTGCAGCCCCAGGGGACCCTTCCGGGTTTATGTCATCATCCATTTATGCTCATTTTACTCAGCAGGAAGGTGAGCTCAGGGAGGTTAAGTAGCTTGCTCAAGGTCACATAGCTGGGACCTGGGGAGTGCTCCAAGGGCAAAACATGTTTCCACTATCCCGTGGCTGGGCCAGGGTCAGAGTAATTCACACGGGGAAGCGGTGAAGCGTTTGCAGAATTCACACCCAAGAATTCCTGGGCCAGCCATCCAGACAGCCTTGATTCCCTTTCAAAGCTAGGAACTGGTGGCAGAGGCTAAGTAGAGTTCAAGCTAGGGGCATGTCATGGCCGGCTAGCGTTTCCCTTAGAGTCTGTCTGGGATTTGTGTCCTGGGTTAGGACACTTCCTCCAGGAAGCCTCCTTGATTACCCCTGCTTCCCCCCCTTTTTCCATCCTGGCTCTCTAGCCTGGGGTGCCTCCCTTTGACTCAGACCCATCCATACAGGGCTAGGAGTTTCTCTGTCTGGTTCTATCTCCCCCAAACTAGGAGATGCCAAGTCCTCTTAGGGTGCCCAGAAGTTATCTGGCGCAAGCCAGGGACCAGGTGGATGGCAGGGAGGGATTGCTGAGTGCACAAAAGGCCTGATTGAGGATGTGGGTCAGTTGGGGATTGGGCTCTGAAACACATTGGGCTCTGAAACACAAGCACACACACACACACACACATGCATACACATGCACCCACACAGCAAAGCGCCTGGTCTGGGCTGGGCCTGGGAGTTAGCAGAAAGGCTGGGATTCCCATTATGAATCACCACTCTCCACCCCTGCTTCCCTTACACCTCATGAGGACCACCTGCCAGGGTAGGTCAAGGCCCCTCCTGGCTACAGATAGACCACTAGTCTCAGGGAAATAGTCATTGTCCGGGGCCTGGGGACAGCTCTAATGAAGGCAGCATTGACACAGACAGACAGAGCCTTGGGCACTGAGATCTGAAGTGAAGGTGGGATCATGGCCCGAGGCCAGAGGAAGAGGAACCTGGGGCAAAACTGGGCTTGGGGCCCATGTCAGAGTTAATAATGTTCACTTTGGTGGCAGAAGAATAGTCATGAAGACCCTGATAATAAGTATTATTAATAATAAAAACTGCAGTGTGCGGGGCTTTAAGCTAAGATTTTATATGTCTGCGTTTTTTTATTCAGCTCTGGGTTTTGTTAAGGGATGTAGAGCAGAAGTCCGCAAACGACAGTCTATGGGCTGGCCGTCTGTTTTGTAGACGATGTATTTTTTTGCTTTTGGGGTTTTTTCAAGGTGAAATTCACCTAATATAGAATGAACCATTTAAAAGTGTTTAATTTGGGCGCCTGGGTGGCTCAGTTGGTTAAGCGACTGCCTTCGGCTCAGGTCATGATCCTGGAGTCCTGGGATCGAGTCCCGCATCAGGCTCCCTGCTCAGCGGGGAGTCTGCTCCCTCCGACCTTCCCCCCTCTCGTGCTCTCTCTTTCTCATTCTCTCTCTCAAATAAATAAATAACATCTTAAAAAAACAACAACAACAAATAAACAAATTACTGGAACACATCCTCCCCCATTCATTTACATATTGTCTATGACTGTCTTCAGGCTGTAATGGCAGAGTTGAATATTAGCAGCAGAGACCATCTGGCCTGCAAAACTGAAATATTTGCCACACGGCCTCCCCCTCCCCCCTGCTTTATTGAGATATAATTGACATGTAACATTGTGTAAAGCTGGGGCGCCTGGGTGGCTCAGTCGTTAAGCATCTGCCTTCGGCTCAGGTCATGATCCCAGGGTCCTGGGATCGAGCCCTGCATCGGGCTTCCTGCTCTGCAGGAAGCCTGCTTCTCCCTCTCACACTCCCCTTGCTTGTGTTCTCTCTCTCGCTGTGTCTCTCTCTGTCAAAAAAGTAAATAAAAAATCTTAAAAAAAAAATAAATAAAAAATCTGTTCATTCACTGAGGGACTCTTACGTTGTTTCCATGTCTTGGCAATTGTGAATCATGCTGCAGCGAATACGAGGGTGCAGGTACTCTTTGGGATAGTGATTTCATTTCCCTCAGATATATGTAGACTTTTAATAAAGTTTGCTGACCCCTGCTGAGCCAGTTAACCCAAGTTCAAATTCTTGCTCTGCTGCTTACTAGCTGGAGCAAGTGGTTTAATCTTTAGCTCTCATTTTGTCTATCTCTAAAATGGGAGAATAGTACCAACCTCCTAGGGTTATTTTGGGAGCTAAATGAGGTGGTCCTACGTGCTGAGGACCGTCCTTGCACGTGGAAAGCATGCAATGAGTGGAGTTGTTTCTGCCCACCCACCCACTGGCCCCAGCCTCCCCAACAGAGGTCCAGCCCACAGGATAATCTGTGATGGCCAGAGTCCCTCTTCCTGCATGAGTCTGGACTAACAGGCATGTATTATTTCCAAGCCAAGGCTTCCCCGCTGGTCTTGCCCCCCACAGCAGCCAGCTGGGCCTGGGCCTTAGGGCTGGGCCTTCAGCCAGACTGGAACCACAGCCAGGCCACTGAAGCCAGGCAGGCCAGCCCCAGAACTGGTTGCACCCAATTTGCCAAAGGGAAAGGGAAGTTGCAGGTGTGAGCCAACAACCCCACAGCCTCCGGCTGGGGCGATTCCACCGTCCCTGGTGGGCAGAAGTTGAATTCAGCTGCATCTTAGAATAGAGGTGAGATTTAATCTCTCAACACCTGGCCCTGGAACTGGAGAGGAGGGAGTTTTGCAACTGAGGACATGAGATATAATGGCGAAATTGTGAGTTCAGCCCTCGGCAGTATGCTTGAGGCCAAGAATGAGTGTCGGGTAAATGGGGCCAGATGCTGGTACACCCTCGGGAATATTTACCAAGCACCTACAGCTCCTATCTGTCGTCATCCTGCTTCGAGAGAATGACACAGGGCAAAGGGCTTTAACCATTATTTTCTAAACAGAACATTTCAAACATATTCAAAAGTGGAGAGAATTGTATAATGAATCCCCATATGTATCCATCATCCAATTGACATGTGCCAACTCATTAGCCATCTTATTTCTTCCATAATTGCCACCCACGGTCTCTCTTCTGTGATGTTCTCTGCCGTTGGTGATCAATGCCTAAACCTGTTAATCCATTAGCAGCTACAACAGAGTGATATTGGGATGATTTATTCCTTCTTCATTTATTAGCTGGAATATGTCTGGAGAGAGAAATATCCTCTCATCTGCCATTTGTTTACCCAGTGGTAGACTTCACATGGAAAGACAAGATCAATGCTTGGTATCTTTCCTTCCCTGGTTTTCAAAGTAATTGTTGGGCTCCTTGACATCCTCCAAAGGTAGATAATGAGATTTCCCTCTCCCCCCATATTTTTACAAATTCATGGACTTAAACTATTGAAATGTGTGAATACATTGCATTTTTTAAAAATCATTACTGATAATCAAATTACTATCCTCCTTTGGCCAGTGGGAGCCTCTTCACTTCGACTCCTGAGTTCTTTTGACAGGACTGTTTCTTGCTTTATGACGTAACAAGATGTTCCAGGAATATCTTGTACATTTCCCGCCACAAGCCTGGGAATCAACCATTTCCCCAGGGAGCCTTTCTTCCTTTGTTTGGAAAGTGGTACTTAGAGATAGCAATCAAGGTGATAAGGGTGCTCATAACTGCTGGGTTAGTTGTTTCTAGGACTTTTCACTGGACAGAAATAGGAAACCCCCTACCATTTTTTTCTTTTTAATTTTTTAAGTATTTATTGATTTATTAATTTTTTGAGAAAGTTAGAGAGGGTGTGGGTGTGAGTGGGGGAGGGGCAGAGTGAGAGGGAGAGAGGGACAGAGGGAAGAGAGAATCCCAAGTAGGCTTCACGCCCTACGCCCTTCGCCCTGCGGGAGACCAGACGTGGGGCTCGATCTCACTGCTCCTGAGATCATGACCTGAGCCGAAATCAAGAGTTGGATGCTTAACTGACTGAGTCACCTAGGTGCCCTTCTCCCTACAATTTTTTTTTTAAACTTTTTTTTTTTTAAGATTTTATTTATTTGCGAGAGAGACAATGAGAGAGAGAGCATGAGAGGGAGGAGGGTCAGAGGAAGAAGCAGACTCCCTGCTGAGCAGAGAGCCTGATGTAGGACTCGATCCCGGAACTCCAGGATCATGACCTGAGCCGAAGGCAGTCGCTTAACCAACTGAGCCACCCAGGCGCCCCTCCCTACAATTTTTTAAATAAAATACATTATGAATTTATGCTGATACTTCCAAATTCCTATTCAGAATTACATGACTTTTACTTAAACTGATCAATCTTATGCCTGTATTTTCTTTTTCCCCACACCGAAAATCCATATTCTCAGTTTGCTTCATTCCACAATCATGCACATCAATCTTAGAGTAACATGCCAACAGTGCCTGAAACAATATGATTATGGAAAACTGGTTTAAGCCTTCCTCTTTCTGGTTCTTTTCCTCCTTTGGGCATATCCCACTGTGGGTATGCTATCAAATTACTGTGCTATAGGGTCACTTGAAATATTTTCTTTCTGCACATTTGTACCACTAACCTGAAACTTCTGATTTTTAGGGAGTTTTTTTTTGAGGGCAGAAAGTTTTAACTCACAACAATAACAACAAGAAAAACAACACCTCATGATAAGATTATGCATTAATGTGCAACAAGAAACATTATGTAATTAGAAAATATCTAAAAAAAAGGATTAATATTGTAATTGTTATTAATCTGTTATAATTATTGAAAAATTCACCTCACTATTCCACCCCCTGTTTAAAAATATCTCCGAAAGGGGCGCCTGGGTGGCTCAGTTGTTAAGTGGCTGCCTTCGGCTCAGGTCATGATCCCAGGGTCCTGAGATCGAGCTCTGCATCGGGTTCCTGCTCAGACAGGGGAACTACTTCTCCCTCTTCCACTCCCCCTGCTTGTGTTCCCTCTCTCTCTGTCTCTTTCTGTCAAATAAATAAATTAAAAAAAAATCTTTAAAAATATCTCTGAAATATTGTATTATAACAAATTCAATTTAGAGTAGCTGGGTCTTTCAAATGAGGTAATGCCACATTACTTTTTTTTTATTGTGGTAAAATATACGTAATATAAACATCATTTAACCATTTTATGTGTACGGTTCAGAAGCATTAAGTGCATTCACATTGTTATACAACCATCACCATATCCATCTCCAGAACTTTCTCATCTTCCCAAACAGAAACTGTCCCTAACCACTAAACACGACCTCCCCATCCCCTCTCCCGGCCCCTGACAACCAGCATTCTAGTTTGTCTCTATGAATCTGACTATCCTAGGGATCTTATATAAGTGGGATCATACAGTATTCGTCCTATTGTGACTGGCTGCTTTCATTTAGCATAACGTCCTCAAGGTTTATTCATGTTGTAGCCTGGGTCAGATGTTTTACTTTCTTCTTTTTTTTTTTTTTTTAGAGAGAGAGCATGAATGGGGGGAAGGGGCAGAGGGAGAGAGAGAATCCCAAGCAGGCTCCACACCTAGGGCAGAGTCTGACTCTGGGCTCAATCTCACAACCCTGAGATCATGACCTGAGCCAAAATCAAGAGTTGGACGCTTAACCGACTGAACCACACAGGTGCCCCTGTTTTTTCCTTGTTAAGGCTGAACAATATTCCATTGTATAGATAGACCACATTTTGTTTATCCATTCATTCGTTGATGGACATTTGGGTTGTTTCTACTTTGGGCTACTGTGAGTAGTGCTGTTGTGAACATGAGTGTACAAATATCTGTTTGAGTGGAGTTCCCACTTTCATTTCTTTTGGATATATATCCAGAAGTGGAATTGCTGGATCATGTGGTAATTGTATGTTTAATTTTTTAAGAAATTGCCAGACTGTTTTCCACAGTGGCTGCACCATTTTACATTCCCACCAGTGGTTCACAAGGGTTCCAGTTTCTCTACATTCTTGCCAACATTTGTTATTTTCTTTTTTTATAATAGCCATCCTAATGGGTGTGAAGTGAGGGAATTATTTGTTTAAGTCTAATATTACCTTAGAATTATGTAAGATATTTGCATGGTTCTAAAGTCAAATCTGCGAAACAAGGTATATAAAGAAACATCTAGCTTCTATTCATTTACCTTTCATCATGTTCTTTCCCTCCATCTCAGGTAATCATTTATAATTTTTCATGGTCTATTGTTCCATTTTTTTAAAGATTTTATTTATTTATTTTTGAGAGAGAGAGGGAGAGAGAGAGGTAGAAGTGCAAGATAGATCATGAGCTGGGGGAGAGGCAGATAGAGAGGGAGAGGCAGACTCCCACTGAGCAGGGAGCCCAATGCGGGACTCGATCCCAGGACCCTGGGATCATGACCTGAGCCGAAGGCAGACGCTTAACCGACTGAGCCACCTAGGCGCCCCTATTGTTCCATTTTAAAAATACTAGTATATGTATATCTGTCACTAGTATATATATATATATATCTCCACTTCCCTGTTTTCCACTTAACACTGTTTCCTATGACAGCATAGAGAGATATTCCTCATTCCTTTTTACAGCTGCATAGGACTCCATCATGTGGCTGTGCCTTAGCTTATCAACCAGTCCCTACTGATGGGCTTATGGGCTATTTCCAGTCTTTTGATATTTTAAATAGTGCTGTTATGAAAAGCCATGTTCATTTATCTTTTCTTAGTTTTACAAGGGAATCATTGGGATATATTCTTCCAAGTGGATAAATGAGCATACAATTTTGCCAGATATTACCAATTTCTCCCACGAGGGTTTCTATTTCTTTGCCTTCCCACTAGTAAAACTTTTCCATTTGATCTGGTGGACTCCTGTACATTCTTCAAATATCTCCAATACTCCGGTTTCCAGGAGGTCTTCCCTTCTCCTCTGGCGTTCTTCTCTTGGCTCTTCCAGCCCCAGGCTCCTTTCTTTGGCTCAGCCTTGACACTGAGTGGTTGGGAGTGTCTGTGTCTGACTCCATACTCTCCAGACTGGGAGCTTCTTGAGGGCTGGCTCCAGGGCTGAGTCTTCACAGGACTGGACACGGAGAAGTGACAATAACAGGTTTTCTCTCTGAACAAAGGACAGTCCCTTGGCCCTGGGCCTCCCTTGCTGTCTTCTCCTGGGCCGGGGAAAAAGAACCAGGTCAAGCTGGCCAATGCCCTGGGTTCTGCTGTCTGCCCTCTGGCTGAGTCACCTGTGCCCAAGGGTGGTAAACTCAGTGTGGGTGTCTGTCACCTGCATGGCTCCCAGGCAGAGGAGTGGGACCTGCTTGAGGTCAGGGAGACCCCATGACCCATTCAGTCTTCCCCACTCCCTAGGTGGAGCACCTCCCCTCCCTGTGCCTTGATTTCTCCAACTCTAAAATGGCAATAATAATGTGCTTATCTCACAGCCTTAGCAAAGGAATCAGTGATATAAAATCGTTCTCAACCCACTTCCCACCATTTATTTATTTGCTATGTATTTATTATTGCGGTGAAATTCATGTAACATAAAATTGATCATTTTAAAGAGAATAGTTCAGTGGCATTTAGTACATTTACAGTATTGTGCAACCATCACCTCTATCTGGTTCCAGAACATTTTCATCACCCCAGACGGAAACTCCATACTGATTATGTAATCACTTCCCATTTCCCCTCCCCTCAGCCTCTGGCAACCACCACTCTGCTTTTTGTCTCTAAGAATGACCTATTCTGGACATTTCATATAAATGGGATCATACACTACGTGACTTTGGTGACTGGCTTCTTTCATTCAGGTTGGTCCACATTGTAGTTTTTACAGCTGTCCTTTTTACAGCTGAATGACATTTCATTGTGTGTATATAGGACTTTTACTTATCCATTCATAATTCATGGACATTTGGGGTGTTTCCAGTTTTGGCTATTGTGAAGAGTGCTGTTGTGAACATGTGTGTACTTGTACTTGTTTGAATACTGTTTTCAATTCTTTGGGGTCTGTACCTAGGAGTAGAATTGCTGGGTCATATGGTACCTCTATGTTTAACTTTCTGAGGGACCACCAAACACTTTATATCTCTGTTGCCTCACAAAGCCAGTGAAGAGAGAATTCCAAGTGAAGAATTCCAAGTCCCCACTTGGCAGCCAAGGAAACTGAGGCTGGGAGAGGTGACCCCACACCATCCTGAGGCTAATGACTGTCACAATAACCCCTGTCTGCTTAGTGACAACTGGGTGCTGGACACTTGCTAAGGAGGGGCTCAGGACTCTGCCCTTCATAGTCTCCTCATCTTTGGAATCTGACAGATCTGGGTTTAACTCCCAACTTGGGCAAGTTGCTTCCTTCCTCTGAGCCTCCATCTCTCTACCTATAAATGATCATAATCCAAGTCCTTCCCTTATTGTGAAGAATCAACCTAGTACTGTAGGCAGAGGATGGTACCTGTATTATGCCTTTGATTTATGATGGGTCAAACAAACAAAAAAGTGGTCAACTGAGGCTTAGCGGGGTGAAGTAACTTGCCAAAAGTCACACAGCAGCTGGTGACTGGATCCACCCTACAAGCATTTTTGAGAAATTTTCTGAAGCTTAACCTTTCTGGAAGCTAGTGAGGAGAAATTCCTAAGGGAGGTCCTCTGGGGTGGGGGGCAATTTGCTGCTAGGTTGCTTTGCTCTTTGGGGAGCTGACCTTTGACAACACAGAATCTTGCTGAATCAGCCTGGGGTAGCCTGTGGTCATGAACCACAACTGGTTCCCTGGTGGAGATCACCTTTGCCCGAACCTACTCACTCCTCTCTGTTCTACAGTTTATATCAGCACAGCAGGAGGCAGGGTGACTTCCGGTGCCCCAAACAGGCACCAGCCAGGCACTTCCTTGCTTCCAGGCATCGTCTCCTACTGGTCCCTCTTTTGTGGGGCACTCTTCTCCCTTCCCTCCCCTTTCTGTGGTGCATATACTAGAACTTTCAGGATCTGGCTTCTACCAACCCTTCTAATCTCCTCTCCTCATGGGTTCCTTATTCCAGCCCACTGGCCTCTTGCTTCTTGAGGGTGCTACCCTCACTCCACCCTAGAGTCTTTGTACTTGCTGCTCATTTTGCTTGGAATGCTCCAATTCATGTCTTCCTATCATTCAGGGATCACTCAAACATTACTTCCTCCTAGAAGCCTAGCCCTGACCATCCTATGTAAATAGGTTCCCAGTCCTTCCTTGTGAACTCATTCTATTTACTAAGATCCTTACCTGACAGTATCTTATTCATTTGTTTATTTATCTTATGCGTTTATTTATTTATTGTTGCCTTCCCCACTTGGATGGAAACTCCATGGGAGCAGGGACCTGTCTTGCTCAGTGCTGCATCCCCAGGGCTGAGACCAGTGCCTGGCACATAGCATTCAGGTGTTCACTAAATGTCTGTCAACTGACTGACCACTGGGCTTCTTCTTATAAATATGAATATTCTTCCCTCCTAAACTGGATCATGGGGATGAATACCTTTTTATGCTCAGTCTCCAAGTCCCGGGAAGCTCCTCAGATGGGCCGTGGCAGTTAAATTCCTGTTCTTACCAGGCTGTGTGACTTTGGGAAAGTTACTGCCTCTCTCTGGGACTCCAATTTGTAAAACAAAGTTCTTTACCTCCCCATTTCTCCCCCAAATCTGGTGAAAGCTATGGCTCCAAGCCTCTCCTGAAAAGATGAACTCATGATTTTGCACATGATTTTAAAGGATGTAATGATTCCAAAAAGTCCAATGCTGGACTTCCTCTCCAGCTGATCAATATTGAAATCGATTTGTTCATTGGCTCAGTTGGTCAGCAGGTATTCAAATGACACCAATATTTTTTTGTGCCCACCCTCATGGTGGGAGATTTGGGGGCCCCAAAAGGTCCAAGCTCTGGGCTCTTAGGTTTCCAACAGCAGGAAGTGGGGGTGGGGGTGGGCAGAGGGGACAATGGCAGCCAGACACTCTGCCCCACGTGGTCATGATTAGGTTAGCTGGAAGAGCCAGAAGGGCAGCTGGGGTTCAGCTTGGGAAGGGGGCATAGAAAAGTTCCTGGGAGAGGGGGCGGTTGTAGCTGGGTTTTGAAGGATAAATAGGATTTGGTCTGGCAGGGAAGAGCCTTCCAACAGAGGAAACAGCTTTGGGGGATTTGAGGGATGGAGGAGAAATAATAATACACATTTACACAACGTATTTTTAGGAAGAGATCACTTTCTGGTGCGAGTCTCAGGCCCACCCTAAGAGGGAAGGAAGAGGAGCACCCTCAGTTTACAGTTGAAAGGAAAGAGGCACAGAGATGCTAAGAGATGTACTCCAGGCCATAGAGCAGGTAAGTGGTGGACCTGGGCCTAGACACCCACAGGCTTCTTCTAAAGGGGCATTCTTGGGGCGCCTGGGTGGCTCAGTCGTTAAGCGTCTGCCTTCAGCTCAGGTCATGATCCCGGGGTCCTGGGATAGAGCCCCGCCTCGGGCTCCCTGCTCAGCAGGAGTCCCACTTCTCCCTCTCCCACTCCCCCTGCTTGTGCTCCCTCTCTCGTTGTCCCTCTCTGTCAAATAAATAAATAAAATCTTAAAAAAAAAAAAATAAAGGGGCATTCTTATTGGCCGAGGGACAAAAGACTTGTTTCTGATAGGCTGAGGTATGTGGGGAGGGCCGAGCCTGACTAGTTGAGGGGTGAGTGGTTCAATGGGCAAAGGAGCACGAAGGTGGAATCTAGTTGTCTGTGAAGCGGGACAGGAGTGTCTGATTGACTGAAGAAGGGAAGGCAGAGTCTGATTGGTTGAAGGTCAGGAATTTGATTGGCTGAGGGCTAGGAGAACATTTAATTGACTGAAGTGTAGGAGGGTGAAATCTGATTGGCTGAGGGGAAGTCGGCTTGCGGTATCGCTGACGTCTGCAGTACCTTCTAGCCTCCACTTGGCAAATCCCGCAAATCCCTTGTCCCTGGGCCCTGGGAGAGGGAGGTGGAGATGAACCCCCCCACCAACTGGGGAAATGGAGACAGGTGTGTGTGGAAGAAGGGCAGGGGCTGGGTCCCTCCAGGCAGAGTCCAGGAAGGACACCTCCCCAGCCATACCTGGTGAGAGGTAATCTTGTTCCCCACCCCCCGCCAGGCCGCCCCCCTCCCCAGGAGGGCAATGTCCTTGCCCCCGGTCCTCCCAGCTCCCCAGCAGCAACCCCCAATTCTAGAGGAACGTGCTGTCCATCTCTCTAGCTTCTGAAGACCAGGGCCTCTCCTCCCGCCGCCCGCCGCCCGCCTCGAGGGGTGTCCTGCACCCGCCTGGCGCCTTATTGCGACCATCTCCCCCTTTCCCTCTCTTCCCAGTTGCCGTCTTTCTCTCCATCCCCTCTTTCCTTCTCCCCTAGTTAGTTTCCATTTCTCCATTGAAAACGCCAGCCTAGATGTGGCCCAGGCCCAAACCCTTGGCGTCACCCCTGACTTCCCTCCTTCTCTCACGCCCACATTCCCTCTGCCAGCAAGTCCCGTCGCCTCTAAACAAACCCCCAATTCTACCACTTTCCACAACGCAGTCCCTGCGGGGCGGCTGCCACAGCCTCCCCGCCTCGCTCCTCGCGTCGCTCTGGCGCCCCCTTTCGCCCGCGCGTTATAGCCAGAGGGAGCGGGTGAAATCCGAGCCCGGCCCCCGCGAAGTCAACGTCCTCGTGGGCTGGCTCGGAACCCTCCGCGGCGCCACCTTTCCCCAGAGGAAAAGCCGAAGTACCTCCCAGTGGCACGATCTGTCCCGTCACCTCCCAGCCCCTGTCTCCTCCCACTCTCTCCGTCGCTCACTCGGCTCCGGCCTCACGGGGCTCTTGGCTGTTTTCTTCACGCACCGTCCATCCATGGCTCAGGTCATGAGCATGGTCTCTGCTCAGAGAGCACCTCAGAGAGGCCTTCCCCGTGCCCTTGCCTCGCTGGATTGTCCTCCACAGCACACATCGCATAGGATAACCTTTTTGCTTATGTGTTTCTAGTTATGCTTTATTGAATTTCCACTGTAGAACAACGCCTGGTACTTCCTGGGAACTTGGTGTTTGCCGAATGAATATGTGCCCTGTGCCCGCTGGGCCTGGGGAAAAGGCGGGAGTGAGAAAGAGCCTGTCTACCTGCACAGAGCTCCCGGGTAACCAAACCACTCCAAGGGTAAGTTTGCTGTGACTGAGGACGCACGGGGGCTGTGGCTGCGTCCCGTGTGGGCTTGAACTGAGCCCAGAAGTGGGGGAAGCCCTCAGAGAAAATGGCCTTTGAGCTGATACCTGAAGGAGAAGTAGGAGTTAGCGGAGCAGGTGAGAGGAATAGAATTCCAGGCAGAAGGAACAGCATGTGCAAAGGCTTTGAGGGGGGAGAGATGGCCTTGGAGGGTTTGGCAAAATGGTTGCAAGTGGCAGTGAGCAAGAGTGTGGTGAGTGATGAGTTGGAAGGAGCTGTTGGCTCCTCCATTCACCCCACACCCCTGAACTGCTCTGGTCTTTGCTTCAAATCTCTGAATTATCTTCTGCCTTGGCTCCACCCTTCTGCCCCCTATGTTGTGTCCTGGGAGGCTGACTTGTATGGACCACTCAACCTTTGCCTTTTGGCTTCCCGTTGGGTTCGGCAATAGGGAGCCACAGCAGGCATTGGAGGGAAAAAGGAGACTGAGGTCAGGGTATTAATATCTCCTCTCCTCTCCTGTGTGGTCCATGCAGGCTGCCTGTGTCCCTCAACCAACAGCTCTTGACAGGCAGTCCTCTCTCTGCACAAGTCCAGGTTCCAGCAACTGCTTTCACCCCATAACCCCAGGTCCCAGCGCTCTGGGGTGGTAATGAATGGTTCCTGGCTGACCTCTTTTTGAAATAGTGCTTTTATTAAACTCTTTTCAAATTACCCCATTTGAGTGTTCTGTTTCCTGCTGGAACTCTCTTTTTTTTTAATTGAGGTAAATTCACATAATATAAAGTTAACCATCTTGAGGGGCACCTGGGTGGCTCAGTCGGTTAAGCATCTGACTTTGGCTCAGGTCATGATCCCGGGGTCCTGGGATCAAGCCCTCATCGGGCTCCCTGCTCCACGGAGAGCCTGCTTCTCCCTCTCCCACTCCCCCTGCTTGTACTCTCTCTCTGTCAAATAAATAGATAAAATATTTTTTAAAAAGTTAACTATCTTGAAGTGTATATTCAGTGGCATTACATTCACAAATATTGTGCAACCACATCACTTCTGTCTAGTTCTAAAAATTTTCCATCATCCCAAGAGGAGATCCTGTACTCATTCTCCTTGGATATGGGCTTCACTGCTCCCTGCCCCCTCCCCCCATCACTGGCCATCCCTAATGTGCTCTATCTCTATGGATTTACCTTTTCCGGACATTTCACAGAAATGCAGTCATACAATGTGTGACCTTTTGTGCCTGGCTTCTTTCACTCAGCATGATGTTTTTGAGGTTCACCCATGGGGTAGTGTGTGTCAGGGCTTCATTCTTTTTCATGACTGAGTAATATTCCACCGTATGGATGGGCCACATTTGTTTATTTATTTCTCCATTGATGGATAGTTGGGTTGTTTCCACCTTCGGCGACCGTGAATTGTGCTGCTATGAATGTGTGTGGACATATGAACATGCAAGGACACCGACTCCCTGTTTTCACTTCTTTGGCTATATACTTAGGAGTAGAATTGCTGGCTCATATGGTAATTCTATGTTTAGCTTTTTGAGGAACTGCTAAACTGTTTTTCATAGCGGCTGCACCATTTTACATCTTCACCAACAGTGTTGGAGGAGATTGCTCTTCTTTTTTGTCTCTGCCCCCAAAAAGTCTGCTGTGAGCTTCTGGAGGCCCAGGAAAAACTCTTCCTCTCACTCCTGCCATGCTCCTCCTTTGTCCACTTCCACACATTTTTCTGGTACCATCTCCCTAATCTGGCCACCGCCTCCATGTCTTATCTTCCCATTTAGATTATAGTTTGTTGGTTGCTACCAGGCTGAGGACTCTCATGCCTGGGAACCACAGAGCCCTGTCCCTTCCCAGGCCCTGGGCCCCTTGACCTCTAGGCACAGGCGATGGTGACTGTACCTATTACCACTCTTCCTCAGCCTCCCAGATGTGGCTCATCTCTTCCTCTAGCTTCATGCTTCTGCCTGCCCTCTCTCTAAATGCAGCTGTGATCCATGCTTCTGTCAACCCATCCCCTGTCCACCTCCTCCCGGGTGACCTCAATGACCCACTCCCTGGGCATCTATGTCTTCCCAGGACAGGTGACTCAGGGACGCACTTCTCATGATGGGCCCAGCTGCCTCCTGGTGCCTCTCCTTGGCAGGCAGGGCTTCTCAGCCTCAGCACTGCTGACATCTGGGGCAGGATTGTTCTCTGTGGTGGGGGCTGTGCTGTGCACTCTAGGATGTTTAGCAGCATCCCTGGCCTCTGCTGACTAGATGCCAATAGATCCTCCCCTCCACAATGTGACGACCAAAGGTATCTCTGGACATTGCCAAATGTCCCCTAGGGGGATAATCTGCCCCAGTTGAGAACTGCTGGGATTGTCCAAATCAAACCTCACGCTCGAAGTGCTGATGTTCGTCCAGCCTGTGGTCTGTGCCAAGCATGGGGACGAGCACGCTGTAAACACCACTTCATCTTGCGCTCATCTCCTCCATTTTATCTGTACAGGGATGGAGGCTTACAGTGGCCACATGACCTGCCCAAGGTAACACGGCGAGGAAGCCTACTCTCAGGGACTCCTCATCCCTGGGCCCTTCAACTTGCTTCTCCTTCCCTGTCCCCAACTCTCTGAGGGCAGAGACGCTGAGCTGACACCCACTCCTCTCTTCCTCTCCTCCTCTGCTGCCCGAAACCTCACATCCAGCCAGGCACCAATGCAGATGTTCTCCACATCCCTAAAAAATCCACATCCCTGCGGTGTCTGGGTGGCTCAGTTGGTTGAGCATCTGACTCTTGATTTCAGCTCAGGTCATGACCTCAGAGTCCTGGGATCCAGCCCTGCGTGGGGAGGGGAAGACTCCCCAGGGAGTCTGCTTCTCTTCTCCCTCTGCTCCTCCCCCCTCCTAATGCACTCTCTCTCTTTCTCTCTGAAATAAATAAATAAATCTTAAAAAAAAATCCACATCCCTAACAAAATCAATAAACTCCAATGTACTTTAAAACACCAATTAAAGGGGGCTCCTCCCCTGCTCAGGCACCATCCATGGCTCCCCATTGCCTGCCAGGTCAACCCTCAGCCTTGGTCTAATTCAAGGCCCTTCACATCCACTCCTGCACCCCTCCTCACCTCTCACACTCCAAGGCCAGAGAGAGCCACCTGCCCAGCCACACCCTCAAGTTTCTCTGTGCCCAAGCCCCACCCTCTCTCCTGCATCTGTTGAAATCCAACCTCTCCCTCAAGTCCTAGCTCAGATGTCACATCCTTCACGTAGCCTTCCCTTCTGCCTCCTCCAAGCAGCACAGCTTCAATTATTTGTACTGCCTCTTCTTCCCGTAGAAAACACCACCCCCTCTCACCCTAATGGATGGCCCAGCACCCAGTGAGAGAACATTCCTGAAACGGAAGAGGGATAAAGGCATCAGCCACGTTTACCACCTGCCAGGACAAGTGGGTGTCTTAAACTGGCTTTAAAATCCCCTCAAAGTTTTGAGCTCTTCTGTGTTTTGTTTTCTGGAATTTGGGAGAGATTGGTGCCCTAATAGTTCCCAAACTTGAATTTGGGACTCTTTGGCCTCACCCTCCATCTTTGTCTTAATCCAGACAGACGCTTCTGATATGAAATTTTAGTCATTCCCAATCATCTGCCACCAGTTTTGCTCCATCTATGTATTACCTTTTTATTACTTAATAGTTTTCTTTCAGTGGTCTGCCTTTGAAGCCTTATTTTATTTTTTAAAAAGATTTTATTTATTTATTTGAGCTAGAGAGCATGCACAAACGGCGGGGAGGGGCAAAGGGAGAGGAAGAAGCAGACTCCCGGCTGAGCAGCAACACCCACAATCCCGGGCTCAATCCCAGGACCCCAGGATTATGACCTGAGCCAAAGGCAGATGCTTAACCGACTGAGCCACCCAGGCATCCCAAACCTTATTTATTTTAAAGCAAAATTCATATAACTATTATTATATCCATAAGGCTATAGATTTGATGTCTAGGGTGAATCTATTTTTTTTCCTTCTCTGAGTCAAAACAAATCTCTCATTTAACATAAATACATATAATAGAAAATGAATTGAAAACGTTCCTCCATGTGCCATTTAAAATTACCAGACCAAGGTAATTTGTATCAGACTTTGGGAACCAGCCAGAGTATTTTCTGTGTGGTTCAGACTTGTGAAAATACATTTCTTCATTCATTCATCATATCTTTTCTTCCCCAGCTTCATTAAGGTATAATTGACAAAAATTTAAGGTGTGCAATGTGACTCTACATTTATTCTCATGTTTCGGGTTTCAGCTAGCCACCTGACACCCAACTCAAATAGCAGCTTCCCCTCTACCCTGTTGTCAAACCCTGTTACATCCCTTCACTGGTAAAAAATTCCTGCCGGATATGTTTCTTTATTTTCTCTTTTCCCCGCTTAAGCCTCAGACCCACAAGGGCAAGGATTTGGTCTGTTTTTATTCTCTGCCATGTTCCTAGCACACCTAGAACAATGCTTGGGTCTTTCAACAGCAGGTCCTTTCAACTGGACGGATTTATTCTGAGCCAAGCACTGCCTAGCCCTGTACCAGCTGATCCTGGGGTCTCACCCTCAAGGAGACCTTGGTCTCATGGGGAGACAGAGCCAGCTAAAGCAGGACTTGCCTGATTGAGGGTTGCTCATGGATGGGTCTGTGAAGCCACTGCTTTCTCTAAACTAGGGCATTCAGAGCATGGAGCTGGCAATCAGGATTTGCTGATGAGGCAGAAGACTGGAAACTCCACGGTGGTTAATAATAGCACACTTACTGTATGCTAAAATATAAAAGTGCTCCCTACACCTGGAAGCAGGGTTTCTCAGTCTCACCGTTGTTGACATTGGGGCTGGATCATTCTCTTTTGTGAGGGGCCATCCTGTGTGTGCATTGTAGGATATTTAGCAGCATCCCTGGCTCTACCCACTAGATGCCAGGAGTACCCCAGCATCCAGGCGTGATGACCAAAGTGTCTCTAGACATTGCCAGATTATCTCCTGGGGGACAAAATTGCATTGGGTGACCACTGTTCCCCTAAAACATTACAGCAGTCTTCTGAGGTGGGTACACAGAGAGTAGCTGATGGAGTCATTTGAACCCTCTGCTTCCAGAGTCTTCCATGCTCTAACCACTATGATACATGGCTTTGTATGTGGTCTGGCCCCTGGCTCTGTCCTCTGAGAGCCTAGCACTGCTCAGGGCCTTCTCCACCCCTTGGCCCCATCCCCCAGGCTAACCAGCACCAAGATTAGACTTCCCAACTGGTTGGCCCCCAAAGCCAAGGGCGGCTCACCTGTGGTCTGTAACAGCATCAGTAATTTATTTTTGACCAGTCAAATGGCTTTGGAATGATTATTCTGGGAAAAAATTCTGAACTACCTTGCCTTTCCTTCGGCTTCTTTATGGTTTGCTGTGGTTTTGGCCTTGGAACTCACTGGGAGGAGGGCAACGCTCGGGGCTTCAGGCTTCTCCGTGTGTGACCTGGCCCCTGACTGACCCCAGCCAGTCATGCCTCTCCTCCAGCCTACAGCATGTGCCTTAGTTTCTCCAGATGAGCCTACAAGTTATGGCTGGAGCCTTTAATCTCTTTAGTCTCCTGTGGGTTGTTGCTTTTTTTTTTTTTTCCCTTTGACAGCTATTTCCTGGGTATCTAGAATGTGCAAGATCTCTTGGCCCTGGGAAGGCAGTGGAGAGCCAAAGGCCAGTTGTGAATCCTTCCATCTGTCTGCCCATTTGCCCAGATCAGCCACCCATCCACCCATCCACCCACCAAACCAGGAATGGTATCTCTGTTTCACATCCAGGGGTGGAGATGACCCTGTCTGGACCGATCTGGAGCAGATAAACTGGCCAAGGACAACATCCTAGCGGGATGGTCAAGTTGACTGACAGTGGGTGGGTGGGGTGGGAGGAGCAGGACCAGAGTCTGGTGCTCCTTGTTGAGGCTGGAGGTCATCCTGGAGGAAGAAGCCCCAGGTGGTGATAGAGCCCCAGGAGGGTGGGTTGGATCCAGAGGGAACAGAAGGGCTGGCTCCCAAGGGCCAATGGAGTCTGAGGATTCCTGGGAGCCCCGTGGGGCTCAGGGTTGCTGGCTTAGGGACCCCTTTCCAAGCTTGGGAGCAGGTCCTGAGGTGGGGGCTTTGAGGGGTACTGGTGTGGGAGGAGAGTGTTAAGCAGTGGGCCACAGGGGGATCTGGGCACTAACTGGAGCCAGGCACGGGCAAAGATGCAGGGAAATGTGATGGTGTCGGGCTGCTGGGTGTCCAAGTCTTTGCATCTCCACAAGTCTTTTTCGCTGTCTCTGTGTCTTTCTCTCCATCTCTCCACCTGTCAGTCTCTCCATCTCCGGCTCTGTGCCTTTCCCTCTCTGTCGCTCTCCAAGCCTCCACGTTTCTGTCTCTGGTTCTCTCCATCTCTGGGGGCCCAGCCCTGGTCCCCGCCCAGGGGCTGGTCAGGCCTGGGGCGGGCCGGGGGCGGGCCTCGCGGCTCGGCCGGGCGGGGTTAAAGGGCCAGACAGCCAGACTGCGCGGTCAGAGCTGAGGTTGCGGTGCGGGCGGATCTAGACCGAGGGCCAGAGGCCGAGACCCGCGGGGTGAGTGCGCGCGGGGGGCCGTAACCCGAGCGCCGCCGCGGCGCTGCGCGGTAACCCGAGGCGCCCGGCGCGGGTGCCCGCCGTGTGCCAGCGAGGGTCTGCGCGCCGCGGCGGCCGGGGATCCCCAGGACCGCAGCGACGGCTGCGGGACACGGACGCCGGTCTTGGGGGGGGGGTGGCGGGCGGGATGTGGGCGTGTCCCCGACGGTCGCGGCGTGTGAGCGCAGTTTTTTCAGTGCGCACCTCGGCGTCCTGTGTGTATCCTTCTCTCTGGGTATCCGTGGTGGGAAGGCACCTCAAGAAGAGCCCCCTCCCCATCAGGACAGCTCAGGGGGATCCGAGCCCTGCCCTGTGCCGCCTCTTAGGGCTGATTGGAGTCACTCCACATCGTCTCGCTCGTGGACTTTTACGCTTGTGATCCGGCTGCCTTCATGGCCCCTCTACCCACCCGTGGTAGGCACAGAGCCTCCAAATGCTCCTTTATGAGAAGAGAGATGCCCTCTTGGGCCCCCAGAGTTGGCAGTGAGGGTTGTGTGAAGTCCTGTAGTTGGTACTAGCTGATATTTTTGTTGGATCCTGGAGAGATATATGCTCCTTGGTGTCCCAGGGCCTCGCCGTCGCCACTTGGACCAGGGGGTGGCTAGCCAGCCCAGACCATGCCTGGTGGCTGAGGCCCACCCCCTGGGGAGTCTCAGGCTGGTGGTGGGAGGGAGACAGGGAGACACTGGGGGAGCTGGGATTTGAACAAACCAGTCCTGTCTGACCCCCAAATCCTGTGCACTTTCTGATGGCCCCAGTCTGTCTGTATAGCCCAGCTTGGGTTTCTGAGAGGTAACATTAGCCCTGGGCAGGTGTCCAGTGGTGACCTGGGTTGGTGTCCACAGAGGGGCTTGGATGACTCTGCAGACAGAGAAGGGGACCCTGTCCCTCCGCCCTGGCAAGGCTTGGGCTCCATTCTGCAAATCCCAGATGACTGGGCAACGGTAACGAAGATGGTGGCAACCTCAACAGCAATGAGAGGCACCTTTGATCAAGGGCTTGCTGTATGCCAAGCGCCGAGCTGAGCACACTAAAAACGTGGCATGTTCATCAAAGCCCTGTGAAGTGGGTAATATAGTTCCTGGCTTCCATATGAGGACATTGAGGCTCAGCAAGGTGCAGACACTCCCCTGAGGTCACACAGCTAAGAGGCAGAGCTTTATGGAATCCTTTCCGAGGCTCGTGTCCGACTGTGGCCACACTTGGTTGGGATGGTGGGCAGAGAAAATTGCAGTTCTGGAATGATCTAGATTACTGGTGTTTTTTTTTTTTTTTAAAGATTTTATTTATTTATTTGAGACAGAGAGAATGAGAGAGAGAGAGAGAGCACATGAGAGGGGGGAGGGTCAGAGGGAGAAGCAGGCTCCCTGCCGAGCAGGGAGCCCGATGCGGGACTCGATCCAGGGATTCCAGGATCATGACCTGAGCCGAAGGCAGTCGCTTAATCAACTGAGCCACCCAGGCGCCCTACTGGTGTTTTTTTTAAACTTAGTTTTCTGCCAGGATCTCCTTTGGGCCAAGGAAGCTGCAGGCAAAAACCTACAATATGCCCAAAGCTGTGCTGAGACTCTCCTTCCCACCTCCATTGGCCAACTTGGCTCTGCCCTTAGAAATGCCCTTTGAAGTCCTTTCTCAGAACCCCAGAAATTTGGAGTAAGCCCCCTCTCAACTCAGACTTCTAGGGCGTGGCAGTTTGGGAGTCCCTGGGGTCAGGCAGCCCTTTGGCGAAGAGAGAGGGTGCCATGAGCAGGGATGGGGGTAGGCTGTCTGGACTACAGGCTTCCAGAGTGAGTGTGGGGCAGGGCTAGGATGTGGAATGGTGGAGCCAGTGTTGGGGGCTTGGCTGCCAGGCTGCCGGTGGGCTCCAGGACTTGCGGTTCAAGGAGAGGCAGATATGTGGTTTCTGGGGTGGGGGGGGCGCGGTTGTGTCCTGCATTCCTTCTCAGGAGCCCACACACCTTGTATGACAAGTCCCCGACGGGCGGCCAGGCTAACCCGACAAACCAGCGCTCCATGGGCGTGGGCCACTGAGCCAGTTGCTGGCACCTCGGTTTTCAGATAATGCCAGCCCCAGCGGGACTGGTGGGGCCACTTCTGCCAGGGTGGGGCCCCTGGGTGGCCTTGCCTGGTGTCTGATGCACCAGAGGAGCGGGTTTGCCAGCCTCTTGGAGCATTCTGAGAGTGTCAGCTTCGCATTTCTCTCCCTCCAATAAAAGAGTAATAATGGAAATAGGAATAATGGCTAAAATTTGCGTGCTGCCTGCCAAACCTCATCTCACTGAAGTGTCCCAAACAACCTTAAGAGGTAGCAGCCTGCTATTATTAACCCATTTCACAGATTGGCAAACAGAGGCTGGGGGAGGGGAGTAGACCTACTCAAGGCTGCTTACTTGGGGAGGGGCAGGACTGTGATTTGAATCCAGGCTTGTTTGAGTCAAAAATGCACATTTTAAAACATGATGCAGTTCCAAAACAACCTTTCATTTTATGTTTAATTTTTTTAGTTGAAGTGTAATTAGGTATAGGAAAGTGTACTTTCCACAACTGAGCAGTTCAGGAGTTTTTGCAAACTGAACCAACACGTGTCACCAGCACCCATATCAAGAAAGAAAACAGCTGTCTGAGCCCCCAGAACACCCTCTCCCCAACTGAAGCATCTTCATTCATTTTTCATTAATTTCAACTAATTAACCCTTTTTTAAAAGTTTTAAAAAATCTTTTTAAGTAATCTCTACACCCAATGTGGGGCTCACATTCACAACCCTGAGATCAAGAGTCATATGCTCTACAGACTGAGCCAGCCAGGTGCCCCTCAACTAATTAACTTTTAAATAGACTTTATATTTTAGAGCAGTTTTAGGTTTACAGAAAAATTATGCAGAAAGTTTAGAGTTCCGAAACACCCCTCAACTCCCTACAATTTCCCCTACCGTTAACATCTTCCATTAGGGTGATATGCTTCTTTTTTTAAAAAAAAATTATTTGTTTATTAATTTATTTTAGGGGATATGGGGAGAGGGAGAGAGAGAATCTCAAGCAGACTCTGTGCTAAGCGCAGAGCCCGACGTGGGGCTCAATCCTACAACCCCAAGATAGTGACCTGAGCTGAAATCAAGAGTTGGATCCTTAACCAACTGAGCCACCCAGGCACCCCTAGGGTGATCTATTTCTTACAGTTGATGAACCAATGTGAACACATTATGATTAACTAAAGTCCATAGTTTACATTAGAGCTCATTCTTTGGGTTGTACAGTCAACTGATTCATCTTTATATTTAATTAAAATATTTTTGAATGGGCAGTATGTGCTCATGTTATAGAAAATCAAAAGGTCCCCAAAGATGGACAAAGAAAGTTAAGTTTCCCTTCCACTCCTGCCCCCTAGTTTTTCCAGGCCCCTTCCAGAGACAACCACCATGATAAATTTCTCATGGGTCCTCAAAGCGTTTTTTTTTTGTTGTTGTTGTTGTTTTCATTTTTAAATATTGAAGCAAAGTTTATCTAATATAAAATAATTTTTTTAAAGATTTTATTTATTTATTTTGACAGAGAGACAGAGAGAGAGGGAACACAAGCAGGGGGAGTGGGAGAGGGAGAAGCAGGCTTCCCGCTGAACAGAAAGCCTGATGTGGGGCTTGATCCCAGGATGCTGGGATCATGACCTGAGCTGAAGGCAGACGCTTAACAACTGAGCCACCCAGGTGCCCCTAAAATAATTATTTAAAAATGAACAATTCAGTGGCATTTAGCACATTTACAGTGTTGTGCAATCATCACATCACCTCTATCTAGCTCCAAAACATTTTCCTCTCCCCAAAAGGAGATCCTGTCCCTGGTAGCAGTCCCTCCCTTCCCATCCCCCCACCCCCCACCAGCCCCTGGCAACCACCAGTCTGCTTGCTGTCTCTCTGGATTTGCCTGTTCTGGACATTTCATATAAATGGGATCAGACACTATAAGCCTTTTGTATCTGGCTTCTTTCGCTCAGCATAATGTTTATGAGGTTCATTTATGTTGTATCATATATCAGGACCTCATTCCTTTTCATGGCTGAGTAATATTCCATTGCACAAATATACCACATGATACTCATCCATTCATTTGTTGATGGACCTCTGCATTGTTCCACCTTTTGGCTATTCTGAATAGTGCAGCTATTCATATTCATATACAAGTATCAGAGTATGTTTTCCATTCTTTTGACTGTATACCTAGGAGAGGAACTGCCAATTCTTTTTTTTTTTTAAGTTTTATTTATTTGAGAGAGAGAGAGAGCACCAGCAGGGGTGGAGGGGCAGAGGGAGAGGGAGAAGTAGACTCCGCATGAGCAGGGAGCCTGATATGGGGCTTGATCCCAGGACTCCAACATCATGACCTGAGCCGAAGACAGATGCTTAACCGACTGAGCCACCCAAGCAGCCCTTGGAACTGCCAATTCTATGTTTAACTTTTTGAGGAACTGCCAACCTACTTCTCAAAGCGGCTGCACCACCTCAAAACTTTTTGTAACAGTTTTTTGGGGGGGCTTGGCAAGAATGCTCTTGTTTGGAGGGGGTCAAGAGGAAACCAGCTACAGAAAGTAGAGGACTTAAGGTCCCCAACTTATTGAGCTCCTCCCATGAGCATCAGATGGACTTCTTGCCTTGTTACCATTTTGTAGATGAGAAGATGGAGGCTGTCAGGGTGACAACCAGTTGGGGATCTATAGTGTGTGCTCTTTCTGCTTGGAGCAGAGTCTGACCCTGAGATCAGGACCTGAGCGAAAATCAAGAGTTGGATGCTTAACCAACTGAGCCACCCAGGTGCCCCCATCCCTCTGCCTCTGTCTTATAAGGACAACTGAGATTCCAGCTGGGACCAACCTAGACAACCCAGGCTACTCTAGACCCTTAACTTAGTCCCATCTGCAAAGACTTTGCCATAGAAGGTCTCATTCTCAGGTTCCAGAGAACTGATACCTTTGGGGGGGCCCATATTCAGCCTCCCCCATCCCTGCTTTACCTCCATCAAGACATGTAGTGTTTACATGGTGTTCTATCATGTCTCTTGGTGGCCACCTGTCTTAAGGGCTGGGACCATGTGTGTCCTGCTCGCCATTACATCCCCATGCCCAGAACAGAGTCACACACATAGGAGGGGTTCAAACACGATTTGCCAACTGAATGACGAAGAAATGCAGGTGAGAGTATTTAGAGGAAGGTCACAATTCTGAATCATAATCACTAGCTGCCTTCCTTGGCATTGCTGGGGGAGAATCATTACCCACTATTAAATTGGTAAAGAAACAAATATCCACAGCTGCTCCCTGGAGAGCATGTCACCTGGAGCTGCTCAGAACCTTCTGCCTGGGACTTGTGACTTGGAGGTCTCTGTGATTCATTTTGGGAGGTTATCTGCTCCCCACCCCCACCCCTAACCGGGCCTTCCAGAGGGCATATCGTCTACCAGGCAGTCTGTCTTTTTAAAAAGATTTTTTGGGGTGCCTGGGTGGCTCAGTCAGTTAAGTGGCCAACTCTTGGTGTCAGTTCAGGTCATGACCTCAGGGTTATGGGATCGGGCCCCCGCATTGGGCTCCACGCTCAGGGCAGAGTCTGCTTGGGATTCTCTCGCCCCTCTCCCTGTGCCCCTCCCACCCAGTAAATAAATAAATCTTTTAAAAAATTTGAAAAAAGATTTTTAATTGTGGCAAAATACACATAACATTTATCATCTTAACCATTTTAAGCGTGCAGTTCAGTGGTACTAAATACATTCACACTGTTGTGCAGCCGTCACCACCATCCATCTGCAGAACTTTTTCATCTTCTTCAATTAAAACTCTGTCCCTGTTAAACACTAACTCTCCCACCCTGTCCCCCTCCCCAGCCCCTCGTGCCCACCATCTACTTCCTGTTTCTGAATCTGACTCCTCTAGGGACCTCTTATAAGTGGGCTCACATAGCATTTGTTTTTTGTGTCTCTTATTTCACTTAACATAATGTCCTCGAGGTTCATCCATGTTGTACCGGGTATCAGAATTTCCTTTTTAGGGCTGAATAATATTCCCCTGTATGGTTGGACCACATGATGTTTCTGTGTTCATCTGTTGATGGGCACTTGGCTTGTTTCCACCTTTTGGCTATTGTGATTAATGCTGCTATGAACATGGGTGTGCAAATATCTGTTTGGGTCCCTGCTTTCACTTCTTTGGGGGATCTACCCAGAAGTGGGACTGCTGGATCATACTGTGATTCTGTGTTTAATATTTTGAGGAACCACCATACTGTTTTCCACAGCAAAATGGCACCATTTTACATTTCCACGAGCAACGCATAAGGGTTCAAGATTTCTCTGCATGCTTGCCAACTCTTGTTATTTCCTTTCATGATAAGGAGCCATCCTAATGAGTGGTCATGTCATCTGTATGACTTATAATGTAAGTCAGACCATCCCAATGGGGCTCTCCAAATTTGGTGATAAGCCACCCAGCTGTTTTCCCAAGATGTGGTAACCCATAGAAACTTCATATCTTCTGTATGGAGGATGTAGTTGGGCACTGGGAGCCAGTGAGTCTGAGCCCCTAATGGAGGGAACCGTGGGCAGGGGTGGGTGGGGACTGGGGACTCAGGCGAGGACCTGGAGGGCAGGGTTCATTTAGCTATGTTGTTCCAGGGGGTGGGGCACAGAGGGAACCATTGGCTGGTTGGACTAGGTGGAAAGGAGAGATGAAGACAGGACCCATCCATTTTCAGGACTCTCCTTGGCATCGTCTGAGATCTGTGAGCCCCCAGAGTGATGGAGTTTGGCCGTTGGTGGAGTTCAGGGGGTCTCTGCCAGCTCCCATCTCCCTTGAGTTGGAGGAACTGAGATTCGGTTGTCCAGAAAATGGACAGAATGTAAGACCTAAGTCCAAGGACCACTTTAAGATTCCATAAAATGAGGCATGCACATCCCTGAGTGTGGCTCACAGCACATCGTAATGCTCCATACCTGGTCACTGTGTTATTAATATTGTTGTTACCTACCCACTTTATTTGGGTTCCTTCAAGAGCTGACCCCTGGGCAAGGATTTGAGTGCAAGAAGCTTATTTGGGAAGTGATCCCAGAACATACCAGTAAGGAAAAAGGAAGTGAACCCCAAAGAATTGGAAACAGGGACTCTAACATGTACCTGTACATGCATGTTCATAGCTGCACATTTCACAATAGGCAGAGGCGGGAGCAGCTCAGATGTTCATTAACAGATCAATGGATAAACAAATTGTGATACATCCTTACAATGGAATATTACACAGGAGCACAAGAAATGAAGTTCTGATACACACTATGATGAGGATGAACCTTGAACACATCATGCTGGGTGAAAGAAGCTGGACACAAAAGGTCATATAATATATGATCATATTGATATGAAATAAAATATCCATAGAGGCAGAAAGCTGATTAGGGGTGCCTGGGTGGCTCAGTCGGTTAAGCATCCGACTCTTGGTCTCAGTTCAGGTCTTGATCTCAGAGTCATGAGTTCAAGCCCCACATTGGGCTCTGAGCTGGGCATGGAGCCTACTTGAAAGAAAGAGAGAGAAAGCAAGCAAGCAAGCAAATGAGTGGTTGCCAGGGGTTGAAGGTATAGGGGAGTGGGGAATGACTGCTAATTGGGATGGGATTTCCTTTCGGGGCAAGGAAAAAATTTAGAGCTCGATGGAGGTGGTGGTGGCACGACACTGTGGATGTGCTAGATGCTACTGAATTGCACACAGTTGACCTTTGAACAACATGGGTTCGAACTGCATGGGTCCACTTATATGCAGAATTTTTACAGTGCAGCCCCGTAAATGGATTTTCTCTTTCTTATGATTTTTTCAATATTTTCTTTTCTCCAGCTGACTTTACTGTAAGAATGCAGTATATAATACATGTAACATACAAAGTATTTGTTAATTGACTTTATGTTATCAGTAAGGCTTTCCAGTCAATAGTAGGCTATTAGTAGTTAAGATTTTGGGGAGTCGGGCGCCTGGGTGGCTCAGTTGGTTGAGCGACTGCCTTTGGCTCGGGTCATGATCCTGGAGTCCCGGGATCGAGTCCCGCATCGGGCTCCCTGCTCGGCAGGGAGTCTGCTTCTCCCTCTGACCCTCCTCCCTCTCATGCTCTCTGTCTCTCATTCTCTCTGTCTCAAATAAATAAAAATAAAAAAAAAATCTTTAAAAAAAATAAAAAAAAAAGATTTTGGGGAGTCAAAACTTATATATGGAATTCTGACTGCATGGGGGGGGGTTGGCACCTCTAACTCCTTCATTGTTCAAGGGTAAACTGTACTTTCAAATGGTTCGTTTTATGTTGGGTGAATCTCACCTGAATTAAATAAAGAAGAAAAAGAGGGGAGACAGGGGAAGGGAGGCAGCTAATAGAGAAAGTTTCGACGGTGGGCAGCTGGAGTTTAACCCCACTGGGGAAGCCTGGTGGCGCATGTGGAACCCACATCTCAGGGTCATGGCACCCCAGGGGAGAAGGTATCTATCCAGCAATATTTATCAGTCATTGGTTAAGAGCTGCTTTCAATGTTTGTGTGTGTTTAAATTTTCCAACACTCTGGCCATCCACGCATGGGCAGAGAAGTCAGGAGGGATGCCCTGCAAAGTCAAGGCTGAGGGCATGTGGACAGGGCACTGGTGCATCCATCTGGCCAGCCAGCTGAAGGTCATTGCTGGGGGGAAGGTTGAGGGGTTTCCTTGGGGTCCGGGACTCCTGTGTATTGAGCACCTACTGTGTGCCAGGTACATGCTGCTTGACTCCACAGGCCATCCTGTGTCTGGTGCACACATGGCCAGAGGGTGGTTCCTACGTGTACTGACCCCCCCATCCCGTGTGTCCTCCCAGGATGCTGCCCATCGCAGAACACCTACTGCACCTCCTGGGAGTGGAGAAGACCTCGTTCCGCCTGTATGCCCTGACTGGCTTCCTCCTCTCCCTGCTCTTCTTCCTCTTCCGCCTGGTGATGCAGTTCCTGAGGCTCTGCTGGCGCTTCTACGTCACCTGCCGCCGCCTGAGCTGCTTCCCCCAGCCACCCCGGCGCAGCTGGCTGCTGGGCCACCTCGGCATGGTGCGTGTGTGGCTAGGCAGGTCCCAGGTATTCAGTAAGGATGATGGGCCTGACTGCTTCCGCCATCCCCCAGGAATCCGGCTGGAGCCATGAACAGACCCATTTTACAGGATAGGGGTGTGATTGAGGCTCACAGAGGGCAAGCAGTTGACCTGAGGTCACACAGCCGGGATGAGGCAGAGCTGACTCTAAGGTTTTCTCTGTAATTTCAGGCTGTTGCCGAAGCAACAGGTGCTAGTGCCTGTGAAAGTCGTCAGGTTCTGTGATCCCCGGGTGGGGTGGGGGTGGGGGTGGGGGACTCCTGTGGATGTTGTTGCTCTGCCCCACCCCTACTGTGTTTGCACCCTCTCTCTCATTCTGGTACCTTGCCTTTCATTTCTTACTTCACATACAGGTGCTAAGCATTAGATCAGGTGCTTTAAAATATTAACTCAGTCCTCTTGACAATCCTAGGAGGAGTTCCCATGACTACCCCCATTTTGCTCCTGAGACTATTATGGCACAGAGAGGTTAAGTAGCTGGCCCTAGGTCACACAGCTCGCCAGTGGCATAGTTGGGGTTCAAACCCAGGCCATCTGGCTCCAGAGTCCCTGCTCTTAGCTCTGTATCCTCTGCTGCCTCTTGTTTCTGGATGACAAAACCTGCACTTTTTCAAAAAAGAGTTTCAGAGGTCAGAAGAAGGCCAGACTCCTGAGAGCACTGAGGCTTTTAGGTCCTACAGTCCAGCTCCTAACTGCCTGTGGCACTCATCTGGTCCCCCTTGCAGGCCTAAAGGAAACTGAGGGACAGTTGTGGAGACCTTCCTGGTTCAGGCCTTATGCCGAGTGCAGACGTGGACTTCGGAGAGCAGTTCAAGGGCAGTGGTCATCAGTGTGTGCCTGATGCCCATCTTTACCCTCTCCTGCCATGTGACCTTGAGCAATGACTTCACCTACCCGTGCCTCAGTTTCCCCATCTGCAATGTGGGGATTATGATTGTTCCTAATAACCTCGTGAGATTGTATTGACAGTTCTTAAAGTCATGTCTGTGGCATGCTTGGCACTGAGCCTGCCATGCAGTGGTGGATGTGCTCAACTCCTGGGTCCTGCAGAGCCTGGAAGTATCAGGGGATTCTAGAAATATTTTGGATTCTACTTGGAGTGAGCATCCCAGAAGAAGGAAGCAGGAGACACATTTCCAGTCAATTGCTCAAAGAACATTTTTTTTTTTAAAGATTTTATTTATTTTTTAGAGAGCGAGCGAGAGAGAAACAGCATGAGAGGGGAGAGGGTCAGAGGGAGAAGCAGGCTCCCCGCTGAGCCGGGAGCCCGATGTGGGACTCGATCCCAGGACCCTGGGATCATGACCTGAGCCAAAGGCAGACGCTTAACCATCTGAGCCACCCAGGCGCCCTCAAAGAACATTTTATGTGGCTTTAGGAATGACTCCCCTGGGGCCAGCATTCACTAAGTTTTGCCCGTTTGTGCCTGAATCTCCTCCCTCCGTTTCACCTCCTACCTTTGCTTGGGCCTCATCCTCTCCTGCTGGACCATGGTCCAGCCTCCTTCCTGGGCTCCTGCCTCCAGTCTATCCCCCATCCTCGCCCCAGGAGGATTCCTGAAACCAACCACATCCCTCCTCTACTCACACACCTTACATGGCTCCCCACTGCTGTCTGGAGAAAGTCTCAGCTCCTCAGGTAGTGTTCAAGCCCCTTTAGACTCTAACTCCCACCCTACTCACGTCTAGTCCTGCAGAATGACTTCCTGTTCCTATAACCAGGCTCTGACTTCCCACCTCCATGACCTTTGCTGGAATTGTGCCCCCTGCCCTAAATATCCTTCTCAGTTAGATGAACTTCTACTCATTTGTCATTCCGCATATCCAGTACTCTTACTCTGAGAAGCCATCTGGCTTTACTGGTGGTTCTAGAGGTAGTAGCCAGGCTCTGATGTCCCAGACAGTTGGCCAGGGCCGGTTCTAAAGTCCAACCTTGACCCTGTGGACCCAGCATGCCTCCTGGGGCCATGAGTTCTGGGTGAGGCCATGGTTTCTCTTGGGTGTGGACAGGCTCAGGGCTGAACCTGACTGAGAAGGAGACACAGGAGCCAGAAAGAAGTCATTTATTGGCTTGTTCACTCATTCATTTATTCATTTGATCGGCAGTTGCTGGGCCTTGCAATTGGCCAGGCAAGGGGTTAGGTCCCTCTCCCTTAATTCTCACAGGCTGTGGAATAGGGATGGATCTTCCCAATATTATGGATTTGATCTTTGGAGCTCAGAGAGGTTAAGTGACTTGCCCAAGGTCACACAGCTGCCGAGAACAGATTTGAACTCTGATCCTGAAGTACTTCTGCCTTGTGTTTGTTAAGAGCAGGCATTTTGGAGCTGGGTGGCCTGTGTTCAAATCCTGGCTTTGCCACTGTGGCAGATGACTCCAGTGTCTGCCCGGATCCTTTTGCCCATTTCTGGATGTGATGGCCTGACCTCCAGCTGCCAGCACCAGAATTCTAGGGCTTTCTCTGGCCCTGTGCACTGTGAGCTTCAGACTTAATGCCCCAGGTGTGACCCTCAGCCAGTGACTGTGGGACTGTAGGAGTTGATGTATAAACACCTCAGCTCACTCTTCCTCTGCTGGGTTGACTTTGATACACGTGTCACCCAGAGGTCCCCAGGAAGACAGCACTGAGTTGCCCATGGCCATAACACCCTTGGCAACTCCCCCTTTGCTGGCTGCCTTCCCTCCCTGTCTCACTTTCCTTAGTCCCCTGCCCATGTTTTTGGGGATCCACCTTCAAACGAACCACTTGCCCTAGAACCCTTGTCTCAAGACCTGCTTCTGGGGAAGCCCAAACCAAGACAATCACTTATTCACCTGTAGCTTCAGACAAGTCATTTGACCTTTCTGAGCAAAGTAAAATGGGGAAAATAGGAGCAACGAAGTCACAGAATAGTTGTGTGGGTTGAAGGTATGAGTATATGAAAAATGCCCCCAGCAGTGCCTAAGACTGCAAGCCCATGTACGTGTTAAAAGTGACAATACGAGTAGTTTATTCCTGACAGAGCAAGTACTCAATAAATGCCAATCATGATTGTGCTGTTACCGTTTTTAATTTCTTTTTCTTTTTTTCTTTTTTTTAAGATTTTATTTATTTGACAGAGAGAGAGACACAGTGAGAGAGGGAACACAAGCAGGGGGAGTGGGAGAGGGAGAAGCAGGCTTCCCGCCGAGCAGGGAGCCCGATGCGGGGCTCGATCCCAGGACCCCGGGATCATGACCTGCACTGAAGGCAGACGCTGAACCACTGAGCCACCTAGGCGCCCCCCGTTTTTTATTTCTTGAACACCGGCTGTGTGTCAGGCCCTTGTGCTGGGCTCTCTTGTTTTGTTCATTCATGAATTTTCTCAACCACCCTCAAGCAGAGAGTCGATTCTTCCCCACTTCTCAGATGAGGGAATGGAGGCTCACCAAGGTGCAACCCTCATACAGCCAATCCTACAGCTCTCCTGGGCTCGTTTGGAGGACGGGGGAGGTGGCGGGAGGGAAAGGTTGGGGAAGGTGGGGCTGGGCTCCTCCTCACTATCTTTCCCTACCACCTCCTGCAGTATCTTCCAAATGAGACGGGCCTCCAAGATGAGAAGAAGGTGCTGGACAACATGCACCATGTGATTCTGGTGTGGATTGGACCCATCCTGCCACTGTTGGTTTTGGTGCACCCTGACTACATCAAGCCCCTAGTGGGTGCCTCAGGTACGTGGGCTGGGCCTTCGAATGATGGGTAACCCCTTAACTCTCAGAGCTCACCTGGGCTTCTAGGCACGTAGGCTATCCAGGGGAAGGGCCATTTGAGTAGGGATTTGAAGGATGAATAGGAGTTCACCAAAGCAGCCACAGTAATACAAGTAGTGGGAATAGCATGGGAAAAGGTGGACAATATCTAAGAGTCCTGGGAAATTTGAGAGGATGTCTACCCATCTGGAAGTCAGATCCAAACATGTTTGGATAGACAATTGTTGGCCCAGGATTTTGTTAAGTGGTTGCTGATTAATTCTAAGCCATGGCAGCCCATCATTTGCCTTCTGACGTTCCCACTGCAGCTCTTCCAGCTTCACCTGGGCTGCCCCTGGTTGGTGGAAGAAGAGATGCGGAAGGATTGGTTCTCCCTTCTACAGTCCACACCTCTCCCAAGGTGTAGGACTCCCAGGTGTGCTTGGCAAGCTCTTGTTCAACCTTCAACACCCAGATCCAATGACCCCTTCTCCAGGAAGACCTGGGGGTGACCCTCCAGACGGATCATAGCTTTCTCCTCTGGGCTTTTCCATTCTCAGTCCTAACCCTCTAAGGCTGAGTGTGTCTGCATTCAGCCCTGTCCCCCTCATAGGAGTCTGGATCTGCAGTGTGGCCTTGCATGTAACTGGGCACCTCCAGAGACATCAGGGGCATTTGAGAGAGGAGGGAGGAATGAAAGAGCTCCAGGAATTTTAGATCTCTGGCCCCAGCTTGGGCCTCTGCAAACCCATGTCTAGAAACCACCATCAAGGCTGCCACCCTGGAGCCATGAAAGAGGAAGGGCTCCCATTCTTCCCTTCCCAGCTATGCTCTCCCCACCATTACTGCATTTGTGAGGGGATGCCCACGCCACTGCACAAAGGGGGACCTAGACCTTGGGAAGGGTGACTTTTCCAAGGGATGGGCACCAAGTTGTGGGAAGGGTCCTGGGCTAGGACTTAGGCAGGCTGGGCTCTGATCCTGGCTGGAGCCATACTTGCTGTGTGACCGAGAAATTCATCTAACCTCACAGGGCCTCAGTTTCTGCTCTGGAAAATGGGGTGGTTGTGAAGGCTCCAGATGATGTGGGTAGGTGCTCATGAGGGTTTGTTCTCTCCTGCCATTTTCATATGCTGTTTTTCTTTCCCCTTCTCCTCATTCTCTCCTAACTCCTCCTACTTCCCCCCTACTCCTAAGAGTCCCAGTTTCCTGAGTACTGTCCTTCGTGGTTGTGAGACCCCAAGTAGAATAGGGAGTGAAGCCCCCAGTGTGGCCTCAGCGCATAGTAGATGCTCAGGCCTCTGCCCCTCCTCTCCTCTCCCCTCCCTTCCCTCAGGTCGGGCAGGACATCCACTACCTCCCCTGCTGGAGGAGTCAGATGGGGGGCTCTAGTTGGGAGGGTGGGGCTGTGAGTCAGGACAGACAAGCCTGGCCCCAAGCTGTGGATCGCATTCCCCACTGGGGCCTCCACAGGGCCACACCTGGGGAACTCGCTGCTCGGGGCCCAAACACACACAGCCCATGGAGCCTGAGAAAGGCACGGCTCCTCTTGGACCTCTGTTTCTCCATCTTATATTGGGCAATTGGGATAGAGAGGATTAATGGGTGAAAGGAGGTGAAAATGATTTATGGAGTATGAAACGTGATATATAGGCATGTAATTATAGCTTGTCTTTCTACATTCATTTTGTGTGGGGTTGAAATTCACGTAACATATAATTAGCCATTTTAAAGTACACAGTTTTAAACCGTAAGGTATTTCGAGTGTTCCCAATGTTGTGCAACCCTCGGCTCTCTCTCGTTTCAAACTTATTCATAGCTCCATAAAACAGCCTGAACCCATTAAGTAATTACTTCCCATTCTCCTCTCCCCCCATCTCCTGGTACATCCCCCCAATCTCCTTTCTATCTCTATGGCTTTGCCTGTCCTGGATATATCATAGGAAAGGAATTATACACAATGTGGTCTTTTGCGACTGACTTCTTTCACTCAGCAAAACGTTTCTGAGGTTCATCCACAGAGTAGCGATGACCAGGTCTTTATTCCTTTTTAAGGCTGAGTAATATTCCATTGTCTGGATATATGGATATACCACATTTGTTTATCCACTCCTCCACTGACAGTTATTTGGGTTGTTTCTACCTTTGGGCTATTACAAATGATGCTATGAACATGCATGTATGTTTTCATCTCTCCTGGGTAGATACTGAGGAGTAGAAATGCAGGGCCATATGGGAATTCTACCTTTAACTTTTTAAGGAACCACCAAACTGCTTTCCACGATGGCTAGGCATTTATTTTTCACCAGTAGGGGCTTGCTGGGGGCTGGAGACGCAGATATTCATCTCACAAGTTCTTGACATCAGTGACCAATAATTATAGTCATAGTTATAAAAATAGCCAGCAGTTGGTTAATTATTCATTTGTGCGTACAAATATTTAATGAGCACCTGCCATGTGCCAGGAACATATTAGCTCAATGAGTTTTTGTAGGGATGCTACGAGGCAGGCAGGGTTGTTCTGTTTCTCCTGTGGCAGATGAGGAAGTGGAGGGACAGAGGGCTAACGTGCCCAGGTTTACACATGGAGTTAGTGGTAGGGCTGGGATTTGAACCTAGTGATATGGACTCAACCACAGTGATATGGACTTTCCTGCTGGGCACTGGGTAGGGCCTTTTCTTATATGACCTCATCCAGGGTAGATGTTACCATCCCCTTTTTACTGAAGGGGACACTTAAAATGGGAAAGGCAGCCTGGACACAGACTCTCCTGGAATCAAGTGGTCAGAGTTGAAGTGGAGTAAGGACCTGAGGATGGGAGAACAAGAGTTCAGCTGGGGAGACTTCCTGGAGGAGGTGTCGGTGAAGCTGGGCCTTGAAGGATGTTTGGAGTTTGCCAGACTGAGTCTTAGGTGGAGCGTTCTACCAGGACAAAGGTGCAGATGTGTGAAAGTACCAGGGGAGTTCAGGTGACTTGGGGTGTCCGGAGGGAAGATGATGTGTGGGGAGGAGTAGGCGATGAGACAGGAGGTAGACTCAGAGCACCTATGTGCAAAGCAAATGAGCTTGTGTTTTACCCTGGGGGCGTTAAGGAATGATGGGAGGTGTTTAAATAGGACAGCCATTGAACAGGTCTGTATATCAGAAAGACCTTCAAAGGGCCTAGGCTGGAGTCCAGATCCCAGAGAGTAAAGGAGTGACCAGAATTCTACCTTCTTCTCCAATGCTGCCTCTTCCTGGAAGCCTGCCTTGACTTCCAGCAGCCCTTTTTCTGTGCCTCCCTTTGCTTCTGGCATACCTTCTATCTTCTAGATAATTGTATGGCGTGCCTCTGCTTCCCTTTCTCACCCCACCTGGAGCTCCTCCAGGCAGGGTGTGGAGCTGAGCCATCTCTGGTCCCCAGCATTGCCCAGCATGGGTTGGGTAAAGGAAGATGGTAGAAGAGATGTTCTGAATGGGAGGATGAGTGGACAGATGACTGTGTGCACAATTGGGCAATTCCTAGCTACTGTGTGTGTAGGTGGCTGAGTCACATCTCAGATAAAAGTGACATCACTTGAGTTTCAGGTACTTCCTTTCTGGGCCCCTGTCCATTCTGTCCCAAGTCTGCTCAACACAGAAAGGGAATTCACTCACTCACCCATCCATCTATCCACCAATCCATTTTTGCATTCATTCATCCTTTGGTTGGTTCATTCAATAAAAAAGTTATTTAACACTAGGAGTGCCTGGGTGGCTCAGTTGGTTAAGCATTTGATTCTTGATTTCAGCTCAGGTCATGATCTCAGGGTTGTGAGATCGAGCCCCACGTTGGGCTCTGTGCTGGGCATGGAGCCTGCTTAAGATTTCTCTCCCAGGGCGCCTGGGTGGCTCAGTTGGTTGATTGTCCGACTCTTGACTTTAGCTCAGGTCATGATCTCAGGGTTGTGGGATCAAGCCCTGTGTTGGGCTCTGTGCTCAGTGTGGAGTCCACTTGTCCCTCTTCCTCTGCTTCTCCCCTGCTCTCTCTCTCCCAAATACAAAAATCGTTAAAAAAAAGATTGTCTCTCCCTCTCCCTCTGGTCCTCCTTCCTCTCTCCCTCTCTAAAAACCACATTATCAGTGATCAACGTGGTCCCTCCTCTCAAGGGGCCTGTAACTGGATGGATACAGCCTAGAGGGACTGGTGGAGGAGGGATAGCATCCAAGCAGAGAAGGATAAGGGGGAGTGTTTGAGGCAGAGAGGGCATGTGGTAGAAAGACCTGGAGCAGAGAGAGAATGTGACTTTTTCAAGGAGATGAGAAAATTCTGTGATGTTAGAAGATTGAGCATGTAGAGAATGGAGGATGGAGATGTTTTGAGAGAGGTCTGGACTGGGGTAGATGATTCAAGACTTTGAAAATGGTCTGAGCAGCTGTTGTTGCGGCTAATGGGTGTGAGTAGGAAGGGACATGGTCAGATCTAACATCTGATAAGACCTCCTGGGACCAGAGTGCAGGGCAGACTGGAGACGGAGAGCACAGGAGGTGTAATTCAGATGGCCTGAGTTGGCAGAAAAGAAGAGTGATTAGGGTGAAGAGGGCCATCCTGGATGGAGAGCACAGGTTTGGATGGAGGGCCAGCATGTGGGGTTATTTGGTGTATGTTGATGGGTGAGGTGGGAGAGACGTACAGGGGCAAGATGGGGCAGGGCCTTCAGTGCTAGCCTGAGCTTGAACTTTCTTACCAGAGTGATAGGGAGCCATGGGAGGTGTCTGAGCAGGGGAGGCTCATGTTCAGATCAGCATGTTATAAGGATCTTTCTGGGGCAGGTATAGAGGAGGAACTGGAGGGGTGAGGTGGAGGTCAGAGCTCAGAGAGGAGGCCCAAGGGGGTCATAAGCAGAGGTCAAGGGTCAGAACTCTGTTTTGAGTCACCACCAACTCTTCTCTCTCCATAGCTGCCATCGCCCCCAAGGATGACCTTTTCTATGGTTTCCTGAAACCTTGGCTAGGTGAGTGTGGGAGTGGGTGAGTGGGCTGGGGCTTTGGGGAAGAGGAGTGGGGTTTCTTGTAGGGTTTCAGAGTAATAGGAGAGGCCCCTAATCTCAGTCTTCTGGGCCCAGGAGATGGGCTGCTGCTGAGCAAAGGTGACAAATGGAGCCGCCACCGCCGCCTGCTGACACCTGCCTTCCACTTCGACATCCTGAAGCCCTACATGAAGATCTTCAACCAGTGCACTGACATCATGCATGTGAGTCGCAAGGTTTCTTGGGAAGAGGGTGTCCTGGGAGTGAGATTGGTCCAGGCTCCGACTCATGGGTAAGCTGGGTGATGTCAGGAAGCTTCACTTCCTTTACCCTATAAAGTGGGCTTATGGTAAGCAGGCAGCTAGGTCATTGGCAGCCTGGCTTAAAGTCTGCGGTGTCCATGTCAATTTGCCATGTGTCTCTTTCTCTTCCAGGGTAAATGGCGGCGCCTGGCACAGGGCTCAGTGGTCTCCCTTGACATGTTTGAGCATGTCAGCCTCATGACCCTGGACAGTCTTCAGAAATGTGTCTTCAGCCACAACAGCAACTGCCAGGAGTGAGTGTGGCCTCCCTGGGGAAGATAGAGGCCATTGCTCTAGGGCAAGGTGGTGGGAGAAGAAAGGAAACTCTCAGGTGTTAGGCATCCCGGGGCTATTGGTACTCTGCCACTGATGGGCTGTGTGTTTCTGAAAACTGACATCACCTCTCTGAGCATATCTCCTTCTCCAAATATGGAACCCCAATTCCTTCCCCATAGCCATGGTGTGAGTATTGAGATAATGTAAGTTGATGGTTTTTCATATAGTAGGTGCTTGATAAAAGGTAGTTTCCCTCATTGCTCCATGAAGAGTAGTTTGGCCTTTGGAAAGTGTCTCCCCATTTTCTGAGCCTCAGTGTCCTTTTTTGTAAAACAAGGATGACAATCCTTAACCCTCTGAGAGATGTTTTAAGAATAAAATGATGTCAGGGCGCTTGGGTGGCTAGGTCGGTTAAGCTTCTGACTCTTGATTTTCGCCTGAGTCATGAATACAGGGCTGTGGGATCAAGCCCCATGTTGGGCTCTGTGCTTGCAGAGCCTGCTTGAGATTCTCTCTGTCCCTCTCCCTATGCCCCTCCCCCATGCTCCTACTCTAAATAAATAACACTTTGTGCTTTAAAAAAGAATAAAATGATGCCACAGTGCCCTGGCACACAGTAGGTGCTCAATGAATATTTGTTGAATGAATGAATAAGATGACCATTGTCCTGGTTCATTCATTCATTCATCAGATATTTGTTGTGTTCCTACTATGTGCCTGATACTATGTTAGCTACTGGGAATATGGTGATGAGCGACAGAACTTAGTACCTTGGAATTTATAGTCTAAGTGGGTATATATCGAATAAGAGACATCATAAATGGCAAGTTTGTAGCACATAGTAGGTCATTAATAATAAGCTGCTGACTTTGTTACTCTGGGCTTTGTAGGGTTATGCTTCAGTTGGGTAAGGTGGAGATGGCCTTTGTGATTGATTAGTTAATTAATTAATCTGGAAATATTTACTGAGTGCCTACTATGCACCACTCTTGGACTAGGCACTATGAATACAGTGGTCAACAAAATAGTCAAGGTCTTGCTCCTCTGGAATTTATGTGTTGGTGGGAAGAAAGGCAGTAACCATGCACAAATAAACAAGAAATGACAGACTGTGACAAGTGTATGAAAACAAGCATACTTCAGGACCAAGGACAGCCCCTTGCACACCTGTCCCAGTGATTATTTCATTTTTTTTTTTTAAGATGTATTTATTTATTTGAGAGAGAGAGTGCGAGAGCAAGCACAGGGTAGGGGGGGTAGGGGGGATGGAGGGGCAGAGGAAGAGGGAGAGAGAATCTTAAGCAGACTCCATACTGAGTGTGGGACCTGATGCAGGGCTTGCTCTCATGACCCTGAGATCAGGACCTGAGCCAAAACCAAGAGTCAGATACTTAACCAACTGTGCCACCCAGGCACCCCTTTATTTGTTTGTTTGTTTGTTTTTAATAAAAGCATTTTTTTATTATGTTATGTTAATCCCCATACATTACATCATTAGTTTTTGATGTAGTGTTCCATGATTCATTGTTTGTGCATAACACCCAGTGCTCCATGCAGAACGTGCCCTTCTCAATACCCATCACCAGGCTAACCCATCCCCCCAACCCCTCCCCTCTAGAACCCTCAGTTTGTTTTTCAGAGTCCATCATCTCTCATGGTTCGTCTCCCCATCTTATTTCCCCTGCTTCATTCTTCCCCTCCTGCTATCTTCTTCTTTTTTTTTTTTTTTAACATATAATGTATTATTTTCTTCAGAGGTACAGATCTGTGATTCAACAGTCTTGCACACTTCACAGCGCTCACCAAGCACACACCCTCCCCAATGTCTATCACCCAGCCACCCCATCCCTCCCATTGTATGTTTTTTTTTCAATAAGAGTTTTACTGAGATGTAATTCACATACCGTATGATTCACCCATTTAAAATATACAATCCAATGGTTTCTAGTATATTCACATAGTTGTGCGACCATCACCATAATCAGTTTTAAAATATTTTCACCAAAGATAAGCCCTGTACATTTTAGCACTCACCCCCACTTCCCACTTCTCCCGGTGTAAGCAATCGCGAACCTTCCTTCTGCTGCCATAGATTTGTCTATTATGGAAATTTCATACTGATGGAATGATACAGACTTCTGTGTCTGGTTTTGTTTGGTCAGCATGTTTTCAAGATTCATCCATGCTGTGGCCTGTGTCAATATTTCATTGTTTAGGTTGCTGAATAATATTCCATTTACCACATAATACCACATTTTGTTTATTCATTCATCTACTGATGGACATTTGGGTTGTTTCCACTTTTTGTCTATTATGTAAACATTGGTGTATGAATGTTTGTGTGAACAGATGTTTTTGATTTTTTAAGTCTGTACCTAGGAGTGGAATTGCTGGGTTATGTGATAATCTTTGTTTAGATTTTGAGGAACTGCTAGACATTTTCCCCAAAGTAGATGTGCCATTTTATATTTCTATAATACAGAGTGTGTGAGGGCTCCGATTTGTCCACACCCTTACCAACACTTGTTATTATTTTTTTAAACACTTGCAATTATCTGTCTTTTTGGTTCTAGCCATTCTTAGTTAGGGTGAAGCGGCATCTCATTGTGGTTTTGATTTGCATTTCCCTAGCGACTAGTGTTGTTAAGTATCTTTTCATGTGCTGTTTGGCCATTTGTATATCTTCTTTGGAGAAATGTCTATTCATATGCTCTGCCCATTTTTAAATTGGGTTATTTGTCTCTTATTGCATTTTAAGAGCTCTTTCTATATTTTAGATACAAGTTCGCCATCAGGAATAGGAGTTCTCCCACTCTGTGGCTTGTAGGCATTTAGTCTTAGTGATGCTATGTCTATTTGGAAGTCTTAATCCTTTGGGCCTATTTTATTTTATTTATTTATTTAACATATAATGTATTATTTGTTTCAGGGGTACAGGTCTGTGATTCATCAGTCTTACACAATTCACATCACTCACCATAGCACATACCCTCCCCAATGTCCATCACCCAGCCACCCCATCCCGCCTACGCCCCTCCACTCCAGCAAGCCTCAGTTTGTTTCCTGAGATTAAGAGTCTCTTATAGGGCGCCTGGGTGGCTCAGTCGGTTGAGCAACTGCCTTCGGCTCAGGTCATGATCCTGGAGTCCCGCATCGAGTCCCGCATCGGGCTCCCTGCTCCGCGGGGGGTCTGCTTCTCCCTCTGACCCTTTCATGCTCTATCTCATTCTCTCTCTCAAATAAATAAATAAAATCTTAAAAAAAAAAAAAAGAGTCTCTTATAGTTTGTCTCCCTCTCTGGTTTCGTCTTGTTTCATTTTTCCCTCCCTTCCCCCACAGGAAGATGAGCGATTACATCTCGGCCATCATTGAGCTGAGTGCCCTGGTGGTCAGGCGTCAGTATCGCCTGCATCACCACATAGACTTCATCTACCACCTCACGGCAGATGGGCGGCGATTCCGGCAGGCCTGTGACACCGTGCACCGCTTCACCACGGAGGTCATCCAGGAGCGGCGGCGGGCACTCCGCCAGCAGGGGGCTGAGGCCTGGCTGAAGGGCAAGCAGGGCAAGACCTTGGACTTCATCGATGTGCTGCTCCTGGCGCGGGTGAGGCTGGGCCCTGGAGGGTGGAGCCCGGCCCCGGTCGGCCTCCTCGCGAATTGCACCGATGATGTAAAATGATCAAGGTGCAAAGTAACATAGATCTGGGATGCAGGCAGGTGCAGCACGCGTAAGACTTACTGTTTTAGTTTGCTAGGGTTGCCATAACAAAGTGCTCCAGACTGGGGGAGTTAAACCACAAATTAATTTTCTCAAGGTTCTGGAGACTGGAAGTCTGAGGTCAGGGTGTTGACCAGGTCGGCTTCTTCTGAGGCCTCTCTCCCTGGCTTGTAGATGGTGCCTTCTCACGTGTCTTCACATTGTCTTCCCTCTGCTTGTGACTCTGTGTAAATTTCCTCTTCTTCTAAGGACACCAGTCATGTGGGGCTAGGGCCCACCCTAAGGACCTCATTATAATTGAATTACCTCTCTAAAGGCCCTGTCTCCAAATACGGTCACATTCTGAGTTCCTGGGGTGTTAGGACTTCACCATATGCGTTCTGGAGGCGGGGGCGGGGGTGCAATGTTGCCCACCAGACTTATGATGATGAAATAACAAGACTTTGAAGAAATGTGGCAGTTGCAGACATTGCTTCTGTGGAATTTCTGAGCAGTGCTTGGGTTCTGGATTCAGACAGTCCTGCGTTCCAGTTCTGGCCCTGCAGCTTAGTGGATGCTTGACCTTAGGCATCTGACTCTCCCCTCTGAGCCTCAGTTTCCCCATTTATGACATGATGGTCACGAGGTGTGATTGCAGATCGTGGCTGGGCATCCAGCAGGCTCTCTGGTGTTAGTAGCTGCTCAAGAAACACAAACTCCCTTCTTCCCTTCGCCTTTCACTCTCCCTCCCACTTTCCATCTTTCTTTCTTTTTTTTTTTTTGAAGATTTTATTTATTCATTTGAGACACAGAGATACAGAGAGAGAGAGAGCATGAGCAGGGAGAGAGGCAGAGGGAGAGGGAGAAGCAGGCTCCTCGCTGAGCAGGGAGCCCAATGCGGGGTTCGATCCCAGGACCTGGGATCATGACCTGAGCCGAAGGCAGATGCTTAACCATCTGAGCCCCCCAGGCACCCCGCTTTCCATCTTTCTTAGACAAGCTACATACCTCTGTCTGCCTGGAATCCTTCCCCCTACAGCTTGGCTTGAGAGAGGGGCTGATACCTTGACTTCAGAGGAGCCTTGGGATGTGGAGGGTGGGATGAAGTGGGCTGAGTGTCCTCTCCGGCTCATCCCAGGATGAAGATGGGAAGGAACTGTCCGATGAGGACATCCGAGCTGAGGCGGACACCTTTATGTTTGAAGGTGAGGACGTGGGGTGAGGCTGGGAGAGGCCAGGCGGGGCCCCGTTGTCTGAAAATTGCATCTTCGCTGTCTTCAGGCAGCCTCTATTTGAACTCCTCCTCTGCCTCCAGGTCACGACACAACATCCAGTGGGCTCTCGTGGGTGCTCTTCAACTTGGCCAAGTATCCAGAGTACCAGGAGAAGTGCCGGGAAGAGATCCAGGAAGTCATGAAAGGCCGGGAGCTGGAAGAGCTGGAGTGGTCGGTTTGGGGTCGGGGGGATGGTAGCAGCAGGTTGAGTCTAGAGCTCGCATTTATTTCTTGCTCTGGTCTGCACACATTTCTTGCTCTTGCCTGTATATTACTCTTGCTCCTGCAGGGTGTTGTTGAATGGGGTGGCATCCAAACAGATGTGTGGGTTCAGGTCTGTTCCACATGTCTCCTCATTCTCCTTGAACCAGCAGCTACCCCGGGCACATTCTTCTCAAGGCAGATTCCCAAAGCACAAAGAGCCACAGTTTAAAACCTCTACTTGCATTGTAACATTCCATTTAGCTAAAGCAAATCACAGGGCCAAGTCCAGCATGAATGGGACAGGACATACATTCCACTCACCTGAGCAGAAGACACTGCAGAATCACATACAGAGCGCACGGGGTGTATAATTCAAACACAGGTGTGGGGTGGGGGGGGAGTGAAGAATTGGGAAAAATAATCCAATTTACTTTAGATACGTGCCATGTAGAGCTGATTCTGGGTGTCTCAAAGGAAACACAGGAATACATAGCATCCAACACTGAGAAAGAAAACTCTTTTCTGTTCAGTGTCCACCTTTTAGATTTTGATATTAGAAAGACACTCTCAGTTGGATGCCGTTGTATCTTGAACTCCTTGCGAATCTGCCCCCCCCGCCTTTTAAAAAAGATTTTATTTATTTATCAGAGAAAGAGAGAGCACAAGCAAGGGGAGGGGCAGGCAGAGGGAGAAGCAGGCTCCCTGCTGAGCAAGGAGCCCGATGAGGGATTGGATCCCAGGACCCTGGGATCATGACGTGAGCTGAAGGCAGATGCTTAACCAACTGAACTACCCAGGCGTCCCCTGAATCTGCCTTTTTAATGAAGGGATAAGATGGCTCAGTTTCTGAGGACTAGCTAGAATTTAATAACTCTTCTGTTTTCCCAGTGGTGTCTATGTTATGGGTACTTTTATCCCAGGCATGCTGTTTGCCCTTTAAGGTAGCGACATAAAATTTCTTTGAAAGAGAAAGAAAATGATCCAGATCATGGACCAAGGGTTATAATTCATCCAATTTGGAGCCCTGGAGTCCAATGGAACAAAGTTAATAATAGCATAAGGAGAGGATGTATGGGTTTTTAAATACTGAAATTGATCCATACAGGCAGGTAAACTGCTGCGGCCCCGGGCCCCCCTGCCTATCCTGGCACCCCTCCCAGCTGTCCTCTGACATTATTCATCAGTTAAAGGGTTAATGCTGGGCGTGCAGAAGCCTGCTGGTGCTGCTCTGATTGGTTGCGGGTCAGATATTTTGCACGCTGAGGATTAGTGATATGAGCATGCCCCAACTACAAATGCGGGAAGTTGGGGCAAGTTTGAGATCCTGGACTGGTTTCCTGTCTGGTTGCTTCTGAATGCATGTGCATGTGCATGGGCATGTGTGTGTTTGTGCGTGTGTTTGGGGAAGGGGTTATTTGTTGCTGTGGCCTGGCCCCAAGTCACCCACCATTCCATGTTCCATGCTTCCCAGGGATGACCTGACTCAGCTGCCCTTCACCACCATGTGCATCAAGGAAAGCCTACGCCAGTTCCCGCCAGTGACCTTGGTCTCCCGCCGCTGCACGGAGGACATCAAGCTTCCAGATGGGCGCATCATCCCCAAAGGTGCCCATGATGTCCACCCGGCCGCTGGGCTGCTCTGCTGCCTAGGGGGGCCTGGTCATGCCTGCCCCAGGTGCACCCTCCCTGTAGATGGGGCAACTCTCTGTGAGGCTCTTGCTTCTGGGAGGAGGGAGGAGACCCAGCTGTGTAGGGGGTAGACAGAGATGGGTGAGTTCAGGTGGAAAGGCAAGAGTGGGTGTGGCAGCATGGGCCCCAGGAGGGTGCAGGTAGGGGAGGGACGGTTTCATTCAGTTGCCAGATACCCCTTGGAGACTAAGCCCAAGTGATGCTGGAGATCTAGAGAGGCCTCGTTCCCAGACCCAGGCCTTGAGTACCACCCAGTCTGAGGGAGACACAGCAGGGCACAGACATCCCAGTCACATGGGGTTAAGGATGGGCTAAAGGGAGGAACAGGGGCTGGAACAGCCCAAAATAAGGAGCAATGACTTCATCTGGGGTGAAATGCAGGGAGGGCTGCTTAGAAGAGGCAACATGAGCGATGAGCCTTGGAGGTTGAAAGTGAAAGAGAGAGCATATTTATGGAGCAGAGTCTCAGGGTGCAGGTAGTGAAAGACCTTGAATGCTAGGTTGAGGCATTTGAACTTGATCTTCAGGATAGTAGGGAGCCAAGGGAGGTATTTGAGCTGAGGAGGAACAATGTCAGATATGTGAGTGAGAAAGATCCCTGTGTGGCCAGCATGGCAGCTAGAAAGGTGACGGGAACCCTTTAGGGAGCAGCAGCGGAGTGGACACAGCAGCAGAATTTTTCAGAGAAGGATGGGCAGGAAAGAGTAGCAGATGGCTCATGGGAACAGCATGGCTCCAGGAAGAGCAGGGAAGGAGGAGGTCTTCAGAGAAGGCCCTGGTTCCCCTCAGCTCCAATGGCCCCACTGACCCCACCCTCCCGACAGGAATTATCTGCCTGGTCAGCATCTATGGGACCCACCACAACCCCACCGTGTGGCCTGACTCCAAGGTGAGCCCCTGCCTCAATTCTCCATTCCCTCAGCTTCTTCCTCCTCAGAAGGGGTGGTCCTGGGGTGGTGAGGCCTCCCTACTCTGCTCCCCAGGGACCCAGATGGCCTGGCTGGGTAGGGAGCTTGAGTGCCCCTCCCCCATCCATTCACTCACTGTTGATTCATTAGGTCCACAAATATTTATTGAACACCTCCTGTGTGCCAGCCTCTGTGCTGGGCACTGAGGACAGAGGAAGTTACTGCCTTTGCCCTCATGGAGCTCATGGTTTAAGTTCAGGGGAAGAAAATAAGCAAAATCTATCATTGTTGTTATTGATACATGCACAGAGGAAATAAAAACTGGAGTGGGGTGGGGGGCACTTTAGCTCAAGTGGTGAAGAAAGGCGTTGGGGAGGAAGAGATATTTGAGCTGAGACCTGAAAAGTGTGAAGAGCAGGGAGAAGCCTGTTCCAGGCAGAGGAGACAAGAAGTGCAAAGGCCCGGTGGTTGTAATGAGCCTGGCATGCTTGAACAACAGAAAGAAGAGGGTGTGGCTGGATTGTAGTGAGGTTCTCTCTGTCCAGCCGAAGGATGGGGGCCAAGCTGTGATGACTGGGCCAGGCCCCCAGACTCACCCCCAGGCTAATCCTGCCTAGGTGTACAACCCCTATCGCTTTGACCCGGACAACCCACAGCAGCGCTCCCCACTGGCCTACGTGCCATTCTCCGCAGGACCCAGGTAACTCTTCTATTTCCCTCAGTCCAAGCCAAGCATAGGAGGGTCACCGAGGCCAGTGGAAGGTCAGGGATGTGCCGATCAGGAGCAGAGACCACCTCCCACCCAGATGTGCTTTCTGCCAACCCGGCACCCTCTTCATGCTTTCAGTGTACCAGGATGTCCCCTAATCAGACTCTGTGATAGTATCCCTGGGTATTGAGCAACTACTGTGTGCCAGGCCCTGAGTTCTGGGCTCATATGCTCCCAACGACTCTGATGCCGCTGCCCCCATTTTACAGAGGAGGGAACTGAGGCTCAGAGGGGGAGGTCATTTACCCCGGGACTCCCCCCTTCCTGGCTAACACAGCCGCTGAGCTGAGCCCCACCCCGGTGCCCCTTCCTCTAGGAACTGCATCGGACAGAGCTTTGCCATGGCTGAGATGCGCGTGGCCGTGGCGCTGACGCTGCTGCGCTTCCGCCTGAGCGTGGACCGAACGCGCAAGGTGCGGCGGAAGCCCGAGCTCATCCTGCGCACGGAGAACGGCATCTGGCTCAACGTGGAGCCGCTGCCTCCGCGGGCCTGAGCGCTGGCGCTTCCCTGCGGAACTCCGGGGGCCCAAGCCCCGCCCGGAGAGGCCCAGGCCCCGCCCCCGAGGGCCCAGGCCCCGCCCCCAAGATCCTGAGGGCAGAAACCACACCCCTCGAAGTTCACGTTCGGTTCCCAGAGGACCAGCTCCTCCGTGGAGAAGCCTGACGGTGCAAGCCACGCCCCTCACGACAAGGCTCCGCCTCCTGGCGGTCTGGTCCCGCCCCTTGAGGTCCAGGTCCTGTCCCCTGAGGGCCCGTTCCGGCTCTCCTGCTTGAAGGATCAGGCTTGGCCAAATCTTGGGCCCAGACCCCTCCCAGGATCCAGAGCATTCAGGGCCTCAGGCCCCATCCAGCCAGCCACCCAAGGACTTAAGACCCAACACCTAAGGCCTCTGGGATTCGGGACCAGTACCCCCGTGGATTCCGGCTGCCTTCCAAGTTGAGGACTTGGGAGCTAGAGCCCGAATTTAGAGCCCTGAGCCCGGACATCACCTTCTTGAGGCTCCTAGCTCATTTGGGCGAACTCCTCTGGCATCTGGCTGCATCCCAGGGCTCAGGATGTGTGCTTCTGCTGTTTGTAAATCTAGACCCTCCCTCACAAGCCCCTTCCTTCCTCCCTTGCTGAAAGGCCCTTCGCTGAGTGTCCTGATTTTTGTAGAATAAAAGCAAGGGATGCAGACGTCCCCCATCGTTCACCCCCTAGCTCAGCCAGACACTTCCGTTGGGGCCCAGGAAGGAAATGAAGGTCCCTGGGCTGTTGGGAGGTACGTGAGGGAAGCTATGGGCTAGGAGGCTGGGAAGCTGTTTGCCCTCAGACATAAACTCAGGCTTTTTGGGACAGTTTGTGCATTCATTTACCTCATCAACAGACCACATATTAATTAAGTGTTCATTGGCACTGGGCCAAGAGCACAGCTGGGCCCAATTCCTGCCCTCGGGAGAACAGGGGACAGATGTTGTACAAATAATTCCACATGTAAGTTTATTTATAATCCACGACAAGTGCTCCGAATGAGAAGCCCTGGTGCTCTGCGAACACAACAGGGGGTGGCTCAGGGAGAGCTTCTCCGATGCTGAAGTGAGGGTACAAGCTGAGTGGTGACAAGGGAGAGAAGAGCATGTCAGGCGGGAGGAACAGCATCTGCAAAAGTCCCCAGGTGAGGGAGAGTGTGGTGTTCTCGAGGAACACCACTCCAGGGTGGCTGGATCTGGGCAGGGGGGCAGAATGGAGGAAAGTTGGTCAGGGGCCAACTGCCAGGAACTGCGGGCCACATCTCACTTATTCTGAGGGCAGTAGGGAGCTATAAAGGGTATATGAGTAGGGGGCAGGACAGGACATGGTCAGATGTGGGCTGGCAGGGAGGTGGCTCGGAAGGGGGGGCACTGGGAACTGGAAATCTGGGGAAGAGGGAGACTGAGGTCTGCAGGACAGGAGGGGTGACCATCTAGCCGCGGGGGCTGAGGTGAGGGAGGAGGTGAGGGTGATTCCCAGGCCTCTGACTGGGGGAACTGATGACAGCATAGTCCCTGACATGATGATACAGAAGATGGGGCGGTGATGGTATCTACAATAATTGTATTAATTCATCAAATATTTATTGAGCATCTACTGTGAGCCAGGCCATATTTGAGCCCTTACATAATTAACATTTGCTGCAGGGGTGGGGGGGGGGGTTAACAGATGATGAATAAAAAATAAGCAAAGAAAGTAAATTCACACAGGGCCTTGGAGGATTTTGACTTTTATTGTGACAGAAATGGGGAGCCATGGGAGGGTTCTGAGCAGAGCAAAAGATTTGTCATTTGGTCTTTATAGTATTCTTTTGGCTGCTAAGTGGAAAAGCAAGGGTCAGATTAGGGAGACCAGATGGGGTGACTTCATTGGCCTGTGTGAGAGAAGTGATAAGTGCTATGAAAAAATTGAGCTGGGTAAGTGTTGGGGGGTGTTCAGTAATGCTGGTGGGGAGAGAAGTTGTTCAATCGTCAGTGAAACCCTCACTGAGAAGGGGTCACTTCAACAAAGACTTTAGATAGGACAGGGCAGGAGCCATGTGGATATTTGGGAGAAGAATGTTCGAGGTAGAGAGAAACAGTGCAAAGGCCCTGAGGTAGGAACAAGCTTGGGGTGTTTAGGGGGCATTGAGGAGATCAGTGTGGCTGCAGGAGGAGCATGGAAAGAGATGAGGGCAGGCAGGGGATAGGAGCAGGTTACACAGAGCCTTGGAGTCCACTGATTTTACTGTGACAGAAATAGGGAGCCATGGAGGGTTCTGGGCAGAGGAGGGACAAAATTTGTCATACAGTCTTTGGTTGCTATGTTGAATAGAGGCTGTGAAGTGAAGACGGGACTAGGGAGATCAGATGGGGTGACCAGATTTGTCCAGGTGAGAGATGACAATGACTCCAAGCAAGCTGGGGGCTGTAGAGCAAAGACAGGTGCTTGGATTCTGATGACAGGGTGCTTTATGAAGGTAGAGCTGGCAGGTTTGCTGATACTTTGAATGAGGGATTCAGGAGAAAGGGAGGACCCTGGGTTTGGGTCTGAGCCCCTGGAAAGATAGAAGTGACACCTTGAGATGGAGAATGCTTAATAGAGTAAAGGTTTTTTTTGGGGGGGGGCGGTGAGGGACTGAGATCAGCATGTCAGTTTAGGCCAGGAGGAGTTGGAGATGTCAAGTGGGCTGTTGGATAGGCAGGTCTTGAATTCGGGAGGGAGTTCCGGGCTGGTGATATACATTTGGAATACCTCAGCACTTAGGTGATTGTTTAAAAAGCCCCAAGACTAGTGCAATCCCTGTGTGTGTGTGTGTGTGTGCGCGCGCGCGCGCTCTCCCATGTACGCCCGTGTGCGTCCAAGATGGAGGGGTTTCAGGACCAAGCCTTCCGGGTCTCCAGGTCTCCAAAGCTGATATAACCATAATGAGATTTAAAGTTGGTTGAGAGCTTCCTTTGTGCCCTCCAAATATTCGCACGTAATTCTCACGGGTACTGTTATTATGAGATGGGTACTGTCATTATCTCGTTTAGTGGAGGTGGAAACGAAGTTCCCTAGAGTGAGATGATTCACCCAAGGTCCAACGACAGTGTCCTCATAGCGTGGCCTCAGAGGGGTGGCTTACCCCCCCAGGCTTCTAGTGCTGGTCTGGGACCCTCGCCTCGCTTTGCCTATAAGGGGGTGTCGGCAGGCGTGGGTGGAGCGGGGTGGGTGCGGGGGCGTGGAGAGAAGTCAAAGCCAGGAGGAGTGGTGCTGGAGGCCACAGCGGTGTGTGTCCTGCGGCGCCCCCGGGTGGCGTGTGCTGGGATCGTCGGCCGCGGAATCCCCCGTCTGAGGCCACTCATCCTCCAGCAAAACAAACTTGGTCTTGGGAGGCGACATATGTGGGTTCAAACCCCCGCTCTGCCCCCTTTCTAGCGGTGGCCTTGGGCACGTGACTGGCCCTTTCTGCACCTCGGTTCTCCTTTGCCAGGTGGATTTTTCATCATGCTTCTCATGCATATTAACTTTCCGCTAAGGTCGGTGATGGTGAGTGAATGAGGGAGGGAGGAGGGGAGGCATGGGGCCTGTGGATCCCCGGGACCTGCTGCATCTGCGTGTCCGATTCTTCAGACACAGGCAGGCCTGGGCCAGTCACTGGTTGCTGTGGGTCTCCTTCCTCTCCTGAGTGTGTCGGAGGCTCCCTCTGCTGGACGGTTGAGGGACAACAAGCTCTACGGCGTCTGGTCTCCATTAGTCCAACGTGTGTATGAGGGTGTGTGCGTGTGACTGTATGTTTGGGTATGTGCACATGTGTGTGAGTAAGTGTGTGGATGTATGCACGTGAGTGACCATACGTGCATGTGAGTGTGTGTACGTGTGCAATTGTGGAATGTGGGTGCACTGTGTGAGTACATGTGTGCATGAGATTGTGTGTGTGCACACATGTGTGCGTTTGTGAGTATACATGTATCTATGAGTGTGAGTGTGGGGGTGAGACTGTGTGTGGGTGTATTGGGAAGACAGGAGGGAGAACCTCACTCACTGAACAACTGTAAGTGTCCACATCAGGCCACTGTCCAAACTGCACCCTGTTGCAGCTGGTAGGACATTCTGGAGAAATAATGCCCTTGGCAGTGGCCCTGAGTAACGACTGGTGGGTGCCTGTTCTCTGCTGTCTCCCAGAGATCCCCAGAGGGACTGAGCCCCAGCTGCCCCAAGTGGGAACTTCCTTGACAAAGCCCCGTTTCCCTGCTGCCTTCTCTTCTCTCTCTCACTCAGTCACACTGCCCTACTGGTATCTCCTGGGGTCACTTCCCAAAGGAACAATTTGCAGTTGAATTCCTGTCTCCGAATACAGTTTTTGTTTTTGTACTCGAAGCCTTGCATTAGAGTCTACTTCTGGGAAAAACAAAACCAAGACACACAAGTCACTCCTCCAATCCCCACAAGCCTATTACTATGCCATTTTTTACGAAGAAGGAACCTGAGGCTCAGACAGGGCAAGTCACTTGCCCAAGGTCACACAGCTGGAGAGTGGCAAAGATGAGCTTTGACCATGGGCCATCTGACCCTGGCACTTGCTCCCCCCGAGAGCTTCCTCCTTGCTAAGGACCAAGGGAATGAATTGCGGGGGGGTGGCATTCACAACCAGTAAAGTCCCTGATATGTGCACCAGAGACACCCAAGGCTCCTGGCTGGTGCTCATGTCCTCGTTCTCTTATAAAATAATGGAAATAATGGCAAACACATTCCTGGTACTGACTGTAAGCCAGGGTGGGTTGTTATAAGTACTTTATTCATTTAAATCCTCTCTTTCCAAATATTACATTGGCTTGAGGTAAAAAAAAAAAATGCAAGTGTAGAAATGGAATCATGCTTTTGTTTATGCAAGTATAGACATTTAAAAAGGAAATTTTCCCATGGTGGCTTCTGCTCTCTACCCCCAGCCCAGCAGTTTGGTGTGATTTTTTTTTTCAGTTTGAAAAAAATTGCATATGTGAACATTTTTCAATGTACATACAAACATTTTTGCACACATGACCATTTTTTAAAAGGATTCCCAATGTTAGGAAATGTATTTGTTCTAGTTAGTCGTTATTGTATAACGAACAGCCAGGAAGTTTAGTAGCTTAAACTGGCCAACTTTAGTTTGCTCGCTATGATTTGGGCAGAAAACTGGGGCAGTTCTCTCTACTCAATGAGGTGTCAGCTGGGGCAGCTCTTCTGAGGCTAGAAGATCCACATCCAAGGTGGCTCACTCTCGTGGCTGGCAATTTGGAATATGCTGGCTGTTGGCTGGGGTCCTTAGTTACTCTCAATGTGGGGCCTCTCCAGGGAGTTGCCTGGGCTTCCTCTTAACATGGCAGCTAAATCCAAGCAGGTGTGTTCCAAGGGGCTAGAAGAAAGTCACAAGGCTTCCTACAACCTAGATTTGCAAGTCCCCGGAGTCACAGAGGACAGCCCGGGGTTCAAGGAGAAAGGAATGATACTTTACCTCTGTATCAGCCAGGGTTCTCCAGGGAAACAGAACTAATAGCATCGAGCTCTATCACCTATTCATTATCTATCATCTATCTATCTATCTATCTATCTATCTATCTATCTATCATCTATCTATCTATCATCTATCTATCTATCATCTATCTATCATCTATCTATCTATCTATCATCTATCTATCTATCTGTCATCTCTCATCTATCCATCCATCCATCCATCCATCCATCCATCTACAACTATCATCTATCTATATACTGTGTATTTATCCTAAGATTTGTATGTGATATAAAGATTATATATAAATTTCTATCTTAAGATTTATTTCTTTTAAGATATATATATATCTTAAGATAAAAATATACACACATATATGTACATATGAAGATTTATCTTAAGCCATTGGCTCATGCGACTGGGGAGGTGGCCAGTCTGAAATCTGTAGGCCAGCAGGCCAGCAGGCTGAAAACTCAGGCAGGAGTAGATGTTGTGGTCTCAGGGCAGAATTTCTTCTCTGGGAAACCTCAATTTTTGCTCTTAAGACCTTTCAACTGGCTGCATGAGGCCCATTTACATTGACGTGGTGTGATTTACTCCTTTACTTAAAGTCAACCGATTGTAGGTGTTAACTCCATGTACAAAACACCTCACCGAAACACCTAATAAGTGTTTAAGTAAACAGTGGGTACCGTAGCCTAGTCCATCTGACAGAAAAAACTAATCATCACAACCTCTCAAGGGAAGGGCTAGCAAAGAGTTCACTGCCGCCATCCGTAATCTACTACTTGGGGGCAAATGCTCTCTTTTTAGGACGCTACACTTCCCCAGGGTCCCTTCTCCAAGTCTCCCTTCTGTGGCTTGGGGTGTTGGTGGTGGTCAGGCTAGTTTCTGTGAGCAAGCATCACCCAATAATCAGAGAGGGAGAGAGAAGAGAAGGAAGAGGAGCAGGAGAAGGACTGGGGAAGGAGGAAGAGGAAGGGGAGGGGAAGGAGGAGGTAGGAGGGGGAGGAGGAGGGGCAGGAGAGGGAGGAGGGGGAGGAAGGGGGGAGGGGCAGGAGAGGAGAAGGAGGGGGAGGGGCAGGAGGGGCAGGAGGGGGGGCAGGAGGGGGAGGAGGGGAGAGGAGGGAGAGGAGAGGGAGGAGAGGAGAAGAGGGGAAGGAGGGGGAGGAGAGGAGAAGGAGGGGAAGGGGCAGGAGGGGCAGGAGGGGGAGGGGCAAGAGGGGGAGGAGGGAGGGTATCAATGAGTACAGCGCCTACAAAAATACCCTTGTGGTTGTTCCTAGCTGTTTCGTGCCCTCTGAACTTTTCTTGAGTTTTCCTCTAGGCTTTCTGCCTCCTCAGCCAGTTCATTTGGTCTTCTGTTGCCCTGGCCGGGAATCTGGCAGCTCCGCCACCTGGTCCTGCCCTCAACAGGCCCTCATCAGGAGCCTCTCGGTTTTGACTTCTTGATCATGTGCCACCCTCTGGGCTGAATGTCTGGTCAGATTTCCCCAACGGGGCTGCTTCCCGCTGCTCCCACTGCCCTGATTGCAGGGGCCCCACCAGCCCTGGTTGTCTCAGCACGTTTGAGGACAGAAGCAAGAATGAACATGTGTAAGACAGACATGGGTGCCCCACCCTGGGCTAGATCTTTCCAGTCCTGGCATGACTTCAAGGGGTGGTGTTTATTCATGGCCCACTCCTCCCCATCATTCAGGTTTCTGCTCAAAGGTAGCCCTTCCTGATTGTCCTGTCTGAATATTCCCCCTTGGTCACTTGCTAGCATGTCTCACTGTGTTAATTTCCTTCATTACCACCACCATCTGACTCGGTCTTATTTCCTGTTGGCTTCTCCCATCAGACCTGAGCACCACTCTCCAGAGACCTCATTTGTCTTGTTCATCCCAGGTCCAGGATCCTAGCACCATGCCTGGTACAGAGTGGGTGCTCAAGTGCAGTTTGTTGTTGAAGAATGAACCACCTGGGAATATAAGTCCCTCTCTCCATTTTACTGAGGAGGGCATGAAGCTCAGAGAGGGCAAGTGACTTGACTAAGATCACACAGCCAGTGAGGAGCAGGACTGGGATTGGAACTCTGTTGTGCTGAATCCAGAAGTGTTCCTTCCCAACGGCCAAGGAAAGGAAAAGAGGGAGTTCAGCCACCAGGCAGCCTGCATGCTTGCTCTACAGAGACCCCAGTCTGACTCCTGGGAGGTGTGTCTTCATGGTGACACAAAAGAAAAGCTGCTCTTCTGTTTTATGCACCAACTACGTGCCACCCCTCCCCCATCCTGTGCCAAATCCTTTAGTATTTTCGTGATAAAAGTGATAGCAGTTCAGTGAGGGAGAGAGAAAGAATCGGAGACAAGTAGCAAGTTAGAAGGGTAAACACTCCAATTCTACTTTCTCCAATTCCACTTGGATGTGTGGATGCTTCTGGAATTTTTTCAATGCATATGCAAACATGTGCACACACAGAGCCCTATGCACACCCGTAAGTTGTATATATAGATGAAACCATTATTCACATATCACTTAGAGTTGTACTTTCTCCTGTCCTCTCTGCCTGTGTCTGACAGAAGGCTTGCAGTCCTCTGTGAGGTTTTATCAAGCCCATTTTATAGACGTGAAGACTGAGGCTCAGGGTGTGACGGGCCGTACCTGAGGCTGGTGACTCACAGAGTGACTGCCACCTCTGGTCTGACACATGCTTGTCCACTGCCTGGCTCTGGAGAAGGATCAGCCTCTGCCTCTCAGTGTGTGGCCGTCCTCCCTCCAGCACTGGCTAGGGGACATTCCATAAGCCAAATTGTGTGATTTGGCAGCTGGGACATTCCTTGTTGGATGAGAAATGGATGTCCAGCCTCCTCTAACTCAGCAAAGAAGGTCCCAATTGAGGCTTCCTGCCTCCCACACTGGGTCTCTTACTCCCTTTCTGCCTCCTGTCTCCTGATCCAGAGAGTGTGGAGTCCCTGATGGATGGATTTTGTCCTCCCATGGCCACAGAGGCTTTGGGGGTCTGAGTTCTCAGATGTGGTGAAGCAGTCTTCAATACCTGTTTCTGTATTGAATATCGGACCAAATTTTGCCACCTTGGCTGCTTCATTGAAGGACACGTTGGCTGTGATCAGGGTGCAGGTATCGAAGAAATAAGGACACACTCACTTGTGCCCAGGGCTGGGCATATTACCCCATGACTGTGGGGCCCTTTCAACAACAATTCCCACTGACCCTGGCACTTCATTCAGGAGTTCAAGTCCTGCCTCCCCCAGCCAGAATCTGGCTGGCTGGGGGTTGGTTCTTTCCTTGTAACCGGAGACCTGACTGCTGGGGGCAGGAGCAAAGAAACGGGCCTGGCTGGGGATTACCTGCATCAGATTCAGGGAGTAAGGGGTCCAGTCTGAAGAGGGCACCTGGGGGGTGAGGAGGTAAGCCTGCAGGGAACAGGGGCCAGGAGAGGGCGGGGCCCAGACAGAGGAAGCAGAGCTGGGAGACCCTGCATGGAGTTCTGCCCCACCCTGGCTGTGACTCAAAGGCCACCTCCTCCTGGAAGCCCTCATATTGTAATCACTGTCCGATACATTCTTCATCATTTATTCAATTGATCATTGACTGTCTCCCCACTAGATGTGAACCCCTTGACAGCAGGGACAGTGTCCACCATGCTCATTGCTGCATCCCAACCATCTAGAATACTCCCAGCACATGGTAGGTGTTCAATAAACACTCAGCCCTGGCAAAGATAGATTTTTTTTCTCCTCATTTGACAAATAAAAAAACTGAGGGACAGACAGGGTAAGTTTCCTAAGGTATGTTGCAGAGCCTGACTCAGGTCTCTTTTTTCTTTTTTTAAAAACATTTTATTTACTTATTTTAGATATATAGAGAGAGAGCACGACGGGGGGTGGGAGGGAAGGGCAGAGGGAGAGGGAGAAGCAGGACTCGATCCCAGGACCCTGAGATCATGACCTGAGCCAAAGGCAGATGCCTAACAGACTGAGTCACCCAGGTGCCTGACCCAGGTCACTTAAAGCAGTACGTCTCAAACTTTGATATGCACACGAATCTCTGGCGATCTGGCGAAAACATGAATTCTGATTCACTTGGTATACCAATGATCTATCACTGTTTAACAGCCCCCAAAACTTAGTGGATTAAAGCAATGACCGTTTTATTTTCTCTTGTGACTCTGCACGTCAACTGGGCTCAGGCGGATGGTTCTGCACCATGAGATATCATCTGGGGCTGTGGTTATCTGGAGGCTCAACTGGGCTGGAATGTCCAGATGGCTCCTTCACGTGGCTGGCAGTTGATACGCGTGGTTTGCTGGGAAATCAGCTGGGGCTGTTGATCAGAGCTGCACAAGAGTGAGGCCCTTCCGCAGGGCTTGGGCTTCCTCACAGCATGGCAGCTGGAGATGTGTTCCAAGGGCCTGTGTCAGCCTGGGCTGCCGGCCCTCTCTCGCCCATAACTGGCACGGCACAACCTCTCCTGCACACTATTGGGTACGTAGTCCCAGACCAGTCCCCCTTGCTGGGGACAATGGCAGAAAAAAATTATCGCCACCCCCTTTGTGGGTCTGGGTTAGAGCCTGAGATTCGGCATTTCTAAGAAGCTCCTGGGAATGCCAGTGCTCATGGGCTGAGGACCCCATTTTGAGAGGTCAGTTCTTAGAGCTCATGGCTATGAAAGTCCCTTTCTTCCCCGAATGTTAATGAGCACCCAATATGTGCCAGGATTCACCTCTGCTGTCAAGTTGAATGACTTCGCTGTATGGCTCAAGGAGTTAGTGCGCCTCCCTGGACCTTTCTTTCCCCCTCTTTCTTCCTGCTCTTCCTCAGACCCATCTGGCCGCAGAGGAGGAGTATCTAAGGCAGTGTCTCTCAACTTGCTGAGGACTTCAAGCAGCCACCTGCGGCTGGATCAGGCGGGGCTAGAAGGAACGTGTGGGTCCGGGAGAGGAAATGCATTTCCCCAGCATCCTGTCATTGCAGGAAAAATGTCTGTTCCAGTTCTCTTGCTCAGCAGGTCCATCCTTCAAACTCACCCTCATCTTAGAGACTGACATGAGAAGACCTCATGAGGGGCTGAGATCACATCACAGGGAAATTCAGGACAGGATCTGGACAAGATGTGCCCCCTCTCAGGTCCTCATCTGGCATCCCATTTCTCAGATGGCAAGACTGAGCCCACAGGGGCCTGTCACAGCCCATAGTCACAGCCAGGGTGGGGCAGAACTCCATGCAGGGTCTCCCAGCTCTGCTTCCTCTGTCTGGGCCCCGCCCTCTCCTGGCCCCTGTTCCCTGCAGGCTTACCTCCTCACCCCCCAGGTGCCCTCTTCAGACTGGGCCCCTTACTCCCTGAATCTGATGCAGATAATCCCCAGCCAGGCCCGTTTCTTTGCTCCTGCCCCCAGCAGTCAGGTCTCAACTGAGTCCCTGGTCTGCTTGGAGGCAGGACTTGAACTCCTGCCAAGGTGTGCAGTCCAGAGGCCAGATGCTTCCTGATTCTCTGCTGAGAAATAGTACAAACCGCCCTCCTGACTCACACATCCAGGGGAAACCCAGAGATGTATTGGGAGGAGGCTGGCCTGATCCTGTTCCCATGGCACCTGAACTCTCAAGTGCAAGTTTTTACCTGCCACAACCCCAGCTTTGAAAGGGCAGGGAGGCTGTTAACTTAGGGGCCCGAAATCATCTTTGCCCATCCCTCAACTAACCCCCCACCCCACGTGGGAGGTGTTGAGTTCTGTGTGACCCTGGACTGGTTTCTTTGTGTATCCCACTGGCTCCGTTCTCAGGTCTTGGGCGGCTGCCAGGTGGGGAGGTGGCAGACAGACATGCTGCCATTGGCCGACCCAGCCAAGCCCAGCCTCCCCCAGTTCAAAGGTCAGGGGCCGGGGACAAAGACCAGCTGGAGGAGGTGTGTAGAGCTCGTGTGGAAGGTGACCGGCTGGGGCTGGCAGGGCTGAGAGTGTTCCTGTCTGGAGCGGGGGTGGGGGGAGAGCACTGTCTTGGGGGGGGGGGGGGAGGGAGGAAGCACTGCCCCAGGCAGAAGGGGCTCCAGGAATCGGCTGGCTGGGGGTTGGTTCTTTCCTTGTAACCGGATCTCCTGGCAACCTCTCACTGACTGAGTTTGGGTGTTTTTTCATAAGTTTCTCTCTGTCTTTCTTCTCCCTCCTCCACCTCTGTCTCTCCCTCTTCCTCTTCCTCTGGAATTCCCCGTGTTCACCCACCCCCTCGGAGCCCCCATTTGCCCAGTGCCCCGCACTCACCTTCCCTGCCCCTCCCTGTCCCTGTCCCTCCCATCCTGGGCCCCCCCACCTCTGTTTGTGAGCAGTGCAGGGAGCTCACTTTCTGCCCCACAGCTGGGTCTCAGGAGCTCCCCCTCTGTCCCCTGTGCCCCAGGATGTCACAGTGGAGCCTGTCCTGGCTGGGCATGGGGCAGCTGGCTGCCTCCCCGTGGCTGCTCCTGTTGCTGGCCGGGGCCACCTGGCTGCTGACCCGCGTCCTGGCCTGGAGCCACCGCTTGCATGACATCTGCTGCCGCCTCCGGTGTTTCCCGCAGCCCCCAAAACGGAGCTGGTTTTGGGGTCACGTGGGCCTGGTGAGTGTGGGTGGGACATGGTCTGGGGTATCAGTGTGGATGGACTTCCTGAGGGGCCGGGAGTGGGGATCAGGGGTTGGGCTGGAGTCTGGGACGCAGTGAAGGGCTGCATGAGACGGGTCCCCCGGTGCCCCCACAGTCTCCCCAGGGCCACTGTCTAGGGTTCACTCCCTGCCTGGCCCATTTTTGTTGGCCTCAGGCCAGCAGGTGCTCCTGTCTGGGCTTTGGCTTCCCCACAGGAATCAACTATGACTTCTGCCCTCCCCTCCCCCCATGGGGGCACAGCTGGGCTGGAGGAGAGGTGTGGGCTGTCTGTCCATTTCCTCCCCTTCCTCCTTATGTAATCTTGCCTTCCATCCCCAAGGTATATCAATGGGGCCCATTGCTCAACTTGGATAAAAGTTGACCACTTCCCCTTTCAGAAGGAATCACTCTGGCCTTGACCTTAATGGCCAAACATTTCATTTATTGCCCCCATTTGGCCAATCTTCACCTGCTGCAGCCTGGTTCCCACCCCCGTCGTGCTTCCACGAGATGACCAGGACCTCATCCCCACCCAGAAGCAATCTGGCTTTGCTGACTGCTGACCGGTCCTGAACCTCCTTGTTCTCTGGGTTTTAGCATTCTAGCACACCGCCCTCCACTGGGCTCCACTGGGCTCCTCCTTCACCCCACCTCTCCACGTGGGGAGCCCTCAGGGTTCTAACCCTCCTTCCCTCTTCTCTGGCTCCCAAGGCCATCACCTTACCCCAGGATCTGACTCCCTAAGTGGGCCACATGGACTTCTTCCACAAGTGAATTACAAGTTCAAGTCCCAGCCTCCCCTCCTCAGGTGGGGTCTCCTAAACACCTCATTCCACCAAGTCAAAATCCAAACTCAGGTTCCCTTCCCAGTCCTGCCCCACCCTCCGTCTTGTCCACCCTTCCTTTGCCCACTTCCCACACTTTGGGGCCCCTGACCCCCCTCTTTTCTCTCCTGCAGTCTGGTCCTTCAGCACGACCAGACGTGCTGCTTCCACAGCCTCTCCTCAACCTGTCCCTTCTCTGCAATCTCCTGCCACTTCTCCTGCCACATCCACTGGTATCTTTCTCCAGGAAGCCCTCTCTCCGACTCCTCAGGCTCCTCATTGCCACTCTTGTCCCCTGTCGTCCTTTCTCTCTTGAGCCCTGGAGACATTTTTCTGAAATTTAGCTTTGGTTTACACCTCTATTTGGCTGAAAACCATTCTATAAGACTGCCCATCATTCTGAACATAGAGACTAAGTGTTGTCAGGCCCACTGCATACCCTAGATACTCCAAGCTCCTGCTTCTTTCCTCAAAGAGCCAAACCCTTTCTACCTCAGGGGCTTTGCTTGTGCTGCTCCTTTGCCAGGAAGGGCTTCCCTTCCTGCAGCCACTGGGTTGATCCCTCCTTTTCATCCCATTTTTTAAGCTCAAGTGTAACTTCTCCAAGCCTCCCTTGACTTCCCCCACTAGACCTGGACCTCTGACTTGGTCCTGCTTAAGCTTAAACAGTTACTTGTCCAAAAAAAAAAAATAAAAAAATAAAAAAATAAACAGTTACTTGTCCAATTATTAGTGGATTATCTCTCTCTCCCACTAGACAATAGCACTGGGGAACGGACATATCTATAATGCCCAGCTCAGGAGCTGCGTAGAGTTGGCCCTTAATAAATGTTTGATGATGTCATGGTGGAAGCCATGTCCTAGGTTTGGGTGAACTTACCATCACTCTCTTAGTCATCCAATGCCAAAGGGATGGGCATCCAGCTCCTCCCCTCCCCTCCTGCAGACCAGCTCATTACAGAACAGGATGTCCCAAGATCATCCTGAAGGTTGCTTAAAATTTTAGGTCTTGGAAATTTCTCATCAAGCCCTGGAAGTAACAGGAATGTTATCAAGTTACTGCAGTTCTACGCACCCCTCTAAGGGCTTGGCTATGGAAACTGGTCTAGGTCCTCTTCTCTCTGCTAGTCCCTCTCGCCGTGTGCGTGACCTCAGCTGAGTCACTCTCCCTGTCTGGGCCAAACTCATCAAGTGTCTCAGGGTCCTTGGGGATCAGGGGGCAGTCAAAAAGGTGAAAACGCCTTCTGTTCACCTGTCTGGAACCCCTGGGAGTTTTTGTCAGGCCAGCATGGGGCATCCTGGAGGGATGGAGAGGGACTGGAGAGGATGCGTCCCCAGGAGCTAACCATGCCCCCATTTCTCCTTTTGGGGCACGTGGCCTTGGTTTCTTCATTTGTAAATGGCATGACTGATGGGAGAGTCCATAGGTGCAGGGGAGATAGGTAGAAAGAGATAGATAGATGATATAGATAGATAGATAGATAGATAGATAGATAGATAGATAGATAGACAGATAGACAGACAGGATGTTCTATGCACAGCCTGGCAGGCAGTAGGGGCTCATAGGTGGGAGCTGCCCTCTTGACTGATGAGCAGAGTTCACATCTGTCCCCTGGGGTCTGCCAGGGCTGGAAGGTCTGCAGACCCTTCACCATGTGAGGAACTGGGGGCTATGTATACTGGCCAAGACATGACAGGGTGTGGGAATGAGCCCCAGTAGAAGTCCTGAGACCACCCTGCTGACCACAAACCTCCCCCATGGGGAGCTCGCTGAGTTTGGAACCACTCCCAGGAGAAGAAAAATCTGACTTCTCGGGGCCCCTGGGTGGCTCAGTCATTAAGCATCTGCCTTCGGCTCAGGTCAGGATCCCAGGGTCCTGGGATCGAGCCCCACATCGGGCTCCCTGATCGGTGGGGAGCCTGCTTCTCCCTCTCCCACTCCCCTTGCTTGTGTTCCCTCTCTCGCTGTGTCTCTCTCTGTCAAATAAATAAATAAAATCTTTAAAAAAAAAAAAAAAGAAAAATCTGATTTCTCAAGCCAAGGTCGGCCTCTCTGTGGGCAGAGAGCATGTCTTCTCTCTGTGACCTGGGATGTACCCTTGGGACGTGGAGAGTCCTCCAGGACCCTCCTGTCCCCAGAGGGAAGGAGCAGGAGGAAGCAGAGATTCCCTCCATCCATGCAGAATCTGGACACCCTGTGCACTATAGAGGCTGCAGGGGATCTGCCGTGGTTCCTTCTGGGGAGGTCACGGCCCCTTTCTTGCTTGTAGGCCCCCTGCCCCCTGGAGCAGGGCTTAAGGGTCATAACTCAGCTGGTGGCCACCTGCCCCCAGGGATTTATGTTCTGCATGGGCTCTCACTATTTTCTGCAATCCTGACATTGCCTGATCTGTCACCATGCCACAGGTACCCACCTGGAATACATGGTGGTGGGCCCTGTAGTAGCATCTGGGGGCCGCAAGCCCCTCCTTACCAAGCTTCTGTAGATCCCAAGGCCCTTCCTGCTCTTGGATGCCCTTGGTCATTTCTTTCTTTCTGCACACTGCTTCAGGATGCTTGGAGAGACTCAGCCCCAGGCTCTGTCCTGGAGGAACCCCAATCTTGGGCATGTAGAACTAGAGACAACCCCAATTCTGTGTGGTCAGAGTGGGTCTGAGGGAGAGATAGGGGCTGGGGGAACCCAGGGGGAAGCAAGGCCTCTGCTGTTAGGGCAGGCTGGAAGACTTCTTGGAGGAGGAGTCGTTTGAAGTGGGTTTGGAATGATGGGTAGGAATTTTTTTTTTTTTTAAGAAAAAAAGATAAAGTATATGCTGTGGAGAGGAAGAGCCCACTCAAAGGCCTGGAGGGGACAGAGTGAGCACCTGGTTTTTGAGCAACAAAGAGTTCAGTGCAGTGAGAGCAATGTTGATGAGAGGCAGGGGAAAAGGTGGAGGGGACAGCAGAGCCAGCAGGGCCAGGGGATTTATTCTGAGGGCTCTGAGGAGTCATGGAGGGTGTGGAGGTGAGGAGGCACAGACTCAGGGAGTAGGAGAGATGGAGAGAGAAATAGGGCTGAAGAAAGAGGGAGATACAGAGAAAAAGTGAGGGAGAGAGAGGCCATACAGAGAGTGTAAAAGAAACATACACATAAACAGATGCAAACACATATCATCTGTCTATCATCAATCCATCCATCTCTCATTTCTCTCCATCTGTCCTTTATCCATCCATCCATCCATCCATCCATCCATCCATCCATCCATCCATCCATCCACTCATCCAGCCATCCACCCATCCATCTGTCCACCCATCCACCCATGCATCCACCCATGCATCCATCCATGCATCCATCCATGCATCCATGCATCCATCCATGCATCCATCCACCCATGCATCCATCCATGCATCCATCCATGCATCCATGCATCCATCCATGCATCCATGCATCCATGCATCCATCCATCCATCCATCCATCCATCCATCCATCCATCCATCCATCCATTTTCCATTCATCCATTATCTATCTGCCTATCATCTAGCTAGCTAGCTAGCTAGCTAGCTATCATCGTCTAGCTATCTATCAACTACCTAAAGAAACAGATGAAGAGAGTGAGGGGACAGGGAGAGACTTATAGATAGATAGACACCTGAAAGACCAACAGACCAACAGAAGGAAGCTGACTTAGTGAGATATAGAAGTATAGACTAATAATGCGGGCAGAAGGGGGAAGTGGGGGAGGGGGTGTGGTGGGTGGAGGGTTGCAGTGGGCAGTTGTGAGCTTCTTGGTTCTCCTGTTTGACCTGGCCTCATCCCCCCACCCATCCTTTCCCGGCCCTGCCATCCACAGGTGAAGAGCAATGAGGAAGGCTTGCGGATGATAGAGGATCTGGGCCACCACTTCCATGATGTTCCCCTCTGGTGGATTGGGCCCTTCTACCCTGTACTGTGACTCGTCCACCCTACCTTTGTTGCTCCCCTGCTCCAGGCACCAGGTATCTCTCCCAGGAGCCCCAACCTAGCCACTCCCCTGCCCCTGCTCCCAGTCCTTCCCACTCCTGGACAGACCAGGTTGAGCAGGCAAATGGGCAATGTTGACGGAGACCTGCCATTAACCCGCTGGATGACTCTGGGCAGGTCCCTGGCTCTCTCTGGTTGCCAGTCCCTTTCAGTTTTGAGTGGTGGAAGTTCAACACTGTTGGTCTAAGTAAAGAAAGTGAATCTGTTGACTGAAAAATTGAAAGAATGTTGTCTTCAAGCATGGTTGACATGGTTGGATCCAGGTCTTAAAGAGTGCCATTGGGAATCTGTCTTCATCTTGTAGCTCTGTTCCTCTCTGACAGCTTCACTCTCATGCTGATAAAGATGAGTCCAAGAAACTCAGCTTCCATGGAAATGTGAGCTCATTCTCTGCAGACCCAGAAAAAGTTGCAGGATTCCTTTACATTGGCCTGGCCTGGGTCACAGGGACCAATTCTTCCTCTAGTCACTGAGACTTAATTGCTGAGGCTTAGGGTCATATGCTCAGCTCTGGAACAGAGGATGGGGTGGCATGGCCACTCTCCTAACTACTTGGATTGAGAGTGGAGGAGGAACAAGATGCTAGTTCCAGAAGGGGATGAATGCTGGGCAAGTAGATACCACAGATGTCCATCCACCAGCATCCCTGCTAGGTTGGCATTTCCTGGGTGAGGAAACCAAGGCTCAGGGGGCATAATAAGTTCTGAAGGCCACATAGTATGCTGAAGCTTCCCTCTTCTGTGTGTTCTTGGCTGCTCTAGCTGCCTCTGCTGGGAGGGACCCTAAGCTGGAAAGGGATTTGGGGTGTGAAGATGGCCAGAGTATTGTGGGGGAAGATCTACCAGACCTCAGGTTGGTCAACTGTGTCTGGTTGGCCCTGGAGGGCTGGTCTAGAGGCACAAGGGAGCAGTGGCAGCTCTTTGTGGTGGATGGGGCTCAGCATCTGAGGGTGGCAGCATCCTTTGGTCTCTTTAAGGGCATAGGAACCCCTTACCTAAGTACTTAATGGCCAGTATGGGGTGGAAGGGGATACTGAGGAAGGCTAAGTCACTCCTGGGCCATGTCTGGGACATTAATGGGACCTTTAAGTCCTGTTTGGGACCATCTGTAGGGCACACTGAGGTCGTGTCAGATTGTCTTTGGGTCCATGTCAGAGCATGTTGTGTCCTGTCAATGTGTGTTATGCATGTTGTTTCATGTCAGGACATGTCAGGACATAGCCCCAACACATGGTGTGGCCATGTCAACTGTTGCAGGAAATGTCAGGGGGCTCTGGGACAGATGAGGTGTCCTAGGTCCCTGTAAAGGCATTTTGTAGAGTGTTGATTTGTGTTCGGGTGTTTTGAATGTGTTGGACCAGGTAGGAGCCATGTCAAGGCATGCTGGAGTATGTTGTGCCATGTTAGGGTGCATCTAAGTACATCTAAGTGTGTCTGCAGGCTCTGCCTTTGCTCTGCTCTGTGCTGCAGCCTGGTCTGGTCCCCCTTCATCTACCCACTCCTCTCTGTTTTCTCTGCCCTTGTTCCCATTCCTGCTATGCTGGGCTTAAAGGGGGTATGCAGAACCCTGATTGGGATCCTCCACCTCCCAACAAAAAGGCCCTCCCCACCTCTTCTCCATGGCCCCTGATGGTCTATCTCTTGTGTCAGCCACCATCATACCCAAGGATATGTTTTTCTACAACCTCCTGAAGCCCTGGCTGGGTGAGTAACTGTGGGTGAAGGGGGTTGGGGACAACCTTGGGGTCTCCGGGGAAGGCACTGCCCTTGTCCATTCCTTGTGACTGCCTCTACTAGGGGATGGGCTCCTGCTGAGTGCTGGTGACAAGTGGAGCCACCACTGCTGCTTGCTGACACCTGCCTTCCATTTTGAAATCTTGAAACCCTATGTGAAGATTTTCAACAAAAGCGCAGGCATCATGCATGTGAGTTCCTTAAATCCAGGGTCCCAGCTGGAGCTTTGGGAAAAGGGGAGTAGCCTCAGACACATATGATCTGGAGTCCTGGTTTGGCTGGATGGCTTTAGGGCCATTCCTTTTCCCATTTAAGCCTCAGTTTCCCCATCTGTAAAATGGGAGGGGGATAAGCCCTTTTTAAAGGGTGATCAAGATGATGTAATGGAATCATGATCCTGGCACATAGTAGGTGCTCAGAAGGTTTTAGTTTCTAGTCTGCCTCACTGAAACTCTGTAAAATTCAAGACACTAATGATGAAGATTGTATAATAGCTCTTTCTGCATAGCATTCCACCTTAAAATTCACTGGTTTGAAAGAATGAGTGTTTGTTGTTGCTCCCAAGATGATGAGTCAGTAGAGTAGTTCTTATCCTGGCTGGAATCACTCACATGTCTGTGGTCATGGGTGGGTTTGGGAGACAGCTCTGCTCGTCCAAGCTCAGCTCTGTGGCACGTTTGGGGCACTGGTCGAGGATGGCTTTGGTGGAACAACTGGATTCCTGCATTTGTCCCTCATCCTCCAGTAGGCTAGCCTGAGCTTGATCACATGGTGGAGGCTCCAAGAGAAAGAAGAGAAACATGCAGTACCTCTTGAATCCTAATTTCAGAACAGGCAACTATGACCTCCACCTTCTTCTGTTGGCCAAACAAGTCCCACATCCAGCTCAAGAGCTGGAGAAAGAGGTTCTACCTCCTAATGGAAGACCTGCAAAACCTCATTGCAAAGGGTGAAGGTATAGGGAGGGACAAAGGAATGGGGACATTTTTGCATCAGTTATCTACCACTATGATAATGATGAAGATGAGGATGATAGCTAACAGTTATTCAGCACTTGCTGTATACCAGAAATAATGCACCAGTTCTATTGCATATGTTGTCTAATTTAATTTTCACAACCATATGAGGTAGAGATGATTATTATTGCCTCATTACAGGTGATGAAATTGAGGCTGAGAGAGGTTAGAGAGCTTGCCCATGTTCAGCTAGCAAGTGAGCTAATAAGTGGAGCTGGGATCCAACCTGATTTGTCTGACACCAAAGCAGGTCATCTTTGACAAGCTTTGACAGGTAGATCCCAATGAGCTTTGACAGGAGGAAGACAATGAGTTGACCAAGAGCACACAGAGTATAGGAGGTAGAGCCAGGATTTGAACTCAGGTCTCCTGACTCCTAACCATGGGGTCTTTTTTTTTTTAAATGGGTTCTTAATAGTAACAGTTTCTACTCCCACCCAAGCCTGGTCCTTCCTGGAGATGGGTACCTGGGGTGGAGGATCAGGAGGCTGGGTCTGGGGGAGTCCATCTTGGTGGTTGGGGCTGAGGAGGAGCTCAGGGGAAGCAGATCCCAACCCCGGATTTGCCCCTTTCTCTGTCCAGGCCAAGTGGCAGTGCCTGGCCTTGGAAGGCAGCACCCATCTAGACATGTTTGAGCACATCAGCCTCATGACCCTGGACAGTCTGCAAAAATGTGTCTTCAGTTTTGACAGCAATTGCCAGGAGTGAGTCTCTGCCCTGGGCATGCGAACATGAGCCATAGACCCAAGGGAGTAGATGGGGAACGGAGGACTGGTTAGCACAATCAGAGGGGACTTCCTGGAGGAGATGGATCAGAGCTAGACATTGAAGGACAAGGAAGGGAAAGAGAAAGAGTGATTCTTTCAGGTAGGCAGAAATGTTTGATAAAGGCCAGGGGGCCACAATGAGCAAAGCATGTGCTGCAGTGAGGAGCCACCTTGGGAATGAGGTTGGAGGGCTTGGCAGGGGCTTTATCTTAAGGACATTCAAAATCCAGACAAAGGCATATGAACTTTATCCTGAGGTTTCCAGGGAGGCATGGAAGGTGTTTGAATAGATGAGGGTCATGGTCAAAGTTGTTTTTGGACATCTGACTCTAAAGAAGACCAGCTGTCATATAGACACAGAATTCAGGGAGACCATGGAGAGGAGAAGGCTTGAATTTGTTGGAGAAAATGGGGCAGATTTGGGAGAAACTAAGAAAGAATGGGCAGGGTCAGATATTGTGTAGGAAAGAGAGGAGACGAGCATGATGCCCAAGCTCTGCCCTGGGGTCTGGGACATGAGGCTATTCATAAAGGTGGGATGTAGAGGGAGAAGCATGCCTGGAGAACACTCTGTTGTGAATAAAGTCCAGGGGGGCTATGATGAGCAAAGCATGTGCCACAGTGCTTCTGGGTTTCTGGTTGGAAGGTGCTCTTAGGGTTTCATGTGGGTTAAGAAGCTGTTTCTTAAGGTTCTCTCTGGCCTGGCCCTGCAGGAGTCCCAGTGAATATATTGCTGCCATCTTGGAGCTCAGTGCCCTTGTGGTGAAATGGCAGGAGCAGATCTTCCTGCACATGGACTTCCTGTACAATCTCACCCCCAATGGGTGGCGCTCCCGCAGGGCCTGCAACCTGGTGCACAACTTCACAGATGCTGTCATCCAGGAGCAGCGCCGTGCCCTCATTAGTGGGGGTTCCCATGACTTCCTCAAGGCCAAGGCTAAGGCCAAGACTTTGGACTTCATTGATGTGCTCCTGCTGGCCAAGGTGGGCTTCCCTGGGATCAGAATTCAAGAGATAGAATGGACCTTGACTTCAAATGTCACATGGAAGAACTTGGACTTGACCCACAGGGTACTGGGCAACCATGGGAGGTGCTTGAGGAAGGGAGAGATGGGTCAGGGATATGTTTTAGACATGACTCTGTAGAAGGCTGCCTGAAAGGGATAAATAAAAGGCTGAAGACCAGGGAGGAGACCTGTTGGGTGGGCTCTAGAGATGATGAGGGACAGATCCTGCTTTGTTGATGGAGCCTGAGGGACTGTTTCAGATTAGACTTAGACACCCTCAGAGCTGGTGTGATTCAGGAGGTCTTGCCCTTTCTCCAGGATGAAGATGGAAAACAATTGTCAGATGAGAACATCCGAGCTGAGGCTGATACCTTCATGTTTGAGGGTGAGCATCCCAGTGTGGGACTATGGGGGTGGGCAGGGGTATGTCCAATCCCAGGAACTTGGTAGGTAGGCCCTGGACCACCCCATCCCACCCCATGCTCCCCATCCACCCTTGAGGGCCTTAAGTAAAGGCGCTGTCCACCCTCTGGTGCTGAACAAGCCCAGAGATGCAAGCCTGTCTGGCTGCCTCTCAGGCCATGACACCACAGCCAGTGGCCTCTCCTGGGTCCTGTACAACCTTGCGAAGCACCCAGAATACCGAACGCTGTCGGCAGGAGGTGCAAGAGCTCCTGAGGGACCGTGAGCCTCAAGAGATTGAATGGTGAGTGCAGGTCATCATGGTTTGTTCCTGAACCCCTCATTGGCTCTGCTCCCAAGCTGGGGAGAGGAAATAACTTTTTGTTAATTCTGTCATTATTGTTTCCTGGGAATAGGAGCAGAACCTAGAGGCAGGTTGGCAGACAGCCTGGAGAGCAGGGAAAGCTTGCAGGCTTATGCAACAGAAAGATCTGAGTTCCACATTTATTGCCCTGCTTACTTGCTATGTGACTTTAATAAAATCAGTTCCCTTTTCTGAATACCACTTTTCTCCTCTGTAAATGGGGGTGGGGCAGGGAATCTCTTCTACAGGGCTGCTTGGTGAACTGTGACAATGTGTTTAGAACAGATGCCATCCAGCATGTGTTCAGTAAATGAACTTCTCCCCACCCTTGCTTTTCTGTCTGAAGTTGCACGCTTTCCCCAAAGATCCTTACTCCCTTTAATTTTTGCTCTTATATCTAATTCCCACATAAAAATCTATTGCAGGGAGTCACAAGAGGTTTTTGGGGGTGAAAAATTACCCATCTCTTTGTTCAGTAAACGTGTCCACACTGCTTGCCCTCTCCCAACTCCACATCCAGTCCCATTCGAGTCTTACCTGGGCAAGGCTGGGGCAGTTAGGAAAGAAGGTGGGTGAGGCTGGGTAGTGAAGCAGCAAATACGAATTCACCACTCTGGTTTTGGGTAGTGGACAGTGCTCCAGGCCTTGGAGATACCTTGTGCAAAGGCCAGGATGGAGGCATGGAGGAGTGAGCCTGGCATGTTTGGGAGGAGGTAAAAGTTGGCTGGATCTTCATGAAATTTACAGTGTAAAGAATCAGAGGGGTCCCAGCGAAGCTAGAGCTGGTAATGGAAGTCCTTCTGCGAATGCTTTGGAAACCATATGAAGACCTTCTAAAGGTGTCAGTTCAAGTTCTCTGGGAAGCCAATATTGGATAAAAGATAAAAGTGGGCAGGGATGCTGCCAGGGAGCCTTACATTGGGCAGAAATGGTCAGGAAGTGGGGGCCCACCCTGCCCTATCATTGGCTGGGAGCTGCCTAAGAAAGCATGGGCTTGGCTTGAATGCTGCCACGGAGCCCAGGGACCCTATAAGTGGAAGCTGTCAGCCAACTGCACTCCTTGCAGCTGGATAGCAAGTTCTTCTTTGAAGAGAGATTCATGACTAACATAGGAGGGCAATGGGGAGCCATGGGAGATGTTTGTGCAGAGGAGAGAAAAGTCAGATATTCTTTTTTTTTTTAAATTTTATTATGTTATGTGAATCATCATACATTATATCATTAGTTTTTGCTGTAGTGTTCCATGATTCATTGTTTGCATATAACACCCAGTGCTCCATGCAGAACGTGCCCTCTTTAATACCCATCACCAGGCTAACCCATCCCCCCAACCCCCTCCCCTCTAGAACGCTCAGTTTGTTTCTTAGAGTCCATAGTCTCTCATGGTTTGTCTCTCCCTCCAATCTCCCCCGCTTCATTTTTCCTTCCTACTATCTTCTTTTTTTAACATATAATGTATTATTTGTTTCAGAGGTACAGGTCTGTGATTCAACAGTCTTACACAATTCACAGTGCTCACCATAGCACATACCCTCCCCAATGTCTATCACCCAGCCACCCCATCCCTCCCACCCCCACCACTCCAGCAACCCTCAGTTTGTTTCCTGAGATTAAGAATTCCTCATTTCAGTGAGATAATATGATACATGTCTTTCTCTGATTGACTTATTTCGCTCAGCATAACACCCTCCAGTTCCATCCACATCATTGCAAATGACAAGATCTCATTCCTTTTGATGGCTGCATGATATTCCATTGTATATATATATATACCACATCTTCTTTATCCATTCATCTGTCGATGGACATCTTGGCTCTTTCCACAGTTTGGCTATTGTGGACATTGCTGCTATAAACATTGGGGTGCATGTACCCCTTCGGATCCCTACATTTGTATCTTTGGGGTAAATACCCAGTAGTGCAATTGCTGGGTCGTAGGGTAGCTCTATTTTCAACTTTCTGAGGAACCTCCATACTGTTTTCCAGAGTGGCTGCACCAGTTTGCATTCCCACCAACAGTGCAGGAGGGTTCCCCTTTCTCTGCATCCCCGCCAACATCTGTCATTTTCTGACTTGTTAATTTTAGCCATTCTGACTGGTGTGAGGTGGTATCTCCTTGAGGTTTTGATTTGGATTTCCCTGATGCTGAGTGATGTTGAGCACTTTTTCATGTGTCTGTTGGCCATTTAGGTGTCTTCTTTGGAAAAATGTCTGTTCATATCTTCTGCCCATTTCTTGATTGAATCATTTGTTCTTTGGGTGTTGAGTTTGAGAAGTTCTTTATAGATTTTGGATACTAGCCCTTTATCTGATATGTCATTTGCAAATATCTTCTCCCATTCTGTCGGTTGTCTTTTGGTTTTGTTGACTCTTTTGCTGTGCAAAACTTTTTATCTTGACGAAGTCCCAATAGTTCATTTTTGCCCTTGCTTCCCTTGCCTTTGGCAATGTTTCTAGGAAGAGGTTGCTGCGGCTGAGGTCGAAGAGGTTGCTGCCTGTGTTCTCCTCTAGGGTTTTGATGGACTCCTGTCTCACATTTAGGTCTTTCAACCATTTTGAGTCTATTTTTGTGTGTGGTGTAAGGAAATGGTCCAGTTTCATTCTTCTGCAGGTGGCTGTCCAATATTCCCAACACCATTTGTTGAAGAGACTTGTCTTTTTTCCATTGGACATTCTTTCCTCCTTTGTCGAAGATTAGTTGACCACAGAGTTGAGGGTCTATTTCTGGGCTCTCTATTCTGTTCCATTGAACAATGTGTCGGTTTTTGTGCCAGTACCATACTGTCTTGATGATTACAGCTTTGTAATAGAGCTTGAAGTCCTGACTTGTGATGCCACCAGCTTCACTTTTCTTTTTCAACATTCCTCTGGCTATTTGGGGTCTTTTCTGGTTCCATACAAATTTTAGGATTATTTGTTCCATTTCTTTGAAAAAAGTGGATGATATTTTGATAGGAATTGCATTAAATGTGTAGATTGCTCTAGGTAGCATTGACATCTTCACAATATTTGTTCTTCTAATCCATGAGCATGGAACGTTTTTCCATTTCTTTGTGTCTTCCTCAATTTCTTTCATGAGTATTTTATAGTTTTCTGAGTACAGATCCTTTGCCTCTTTGGTTAGATTTATTCCTAGGTATCTTATGGTTTTGGGTGCAATTGTAAATGGGATCGACTCCTTAATTTCTCTTTCTTCTGTCTTGTTGTTGGTGTATAGGAATGCCACTGATTTCTGTGTATTGATTTTTTCTTTTTTTTTTTTTAAAGATTTTATTTATTTGTATGACAGAGAGAGACACAGCGAGAAAGGGAACACAAGCAGGGATAGCGGGAGAGGGAGAAGCAGGCTTCCCGTTGAGCGGGGAGCCCAATGCGGGGCTCGATCCCAGGACCCTGGGATCATGACCTGAGCCGAAGGCAGACGCTTAACGACTGAGCCACCCAGGTGCCCCTGTGTATTGATTTTATATCCTGCCACTTTACTGAATTCCTGTATGAGTTCTAGCAGTTTTGGGGTGGAGTCTTTTGGGGTTTCCACATAAAATATCATATCATCTGTAAAGAGCGAGAATTTGACTTCTTCTTTGCTGATTCGGATGCTTTTTATTTCTTTTTGTTGACTGATTGCTGTGGCTAGGACTTCTAATACTATGTTGAATAGTAGTGGTGATGGTGCACATCCCTGCTGTGTTCCTGACCTTAGGGGGAAAGCTCTCAGTTTCTCCCCATTGAGAATGATATTTGCTGTGGGTTTTTCATAGATGGCTTTTATGATATTGAGGTACGTACCCTCTATCCTTATACTCTGAAGAGTTTTGATCAAGAAAGGATGCTGTACTTTGTCAAATGCTTTTTCTGCATCTATTGAGAGGATCATATGGTTCTTGTTCTTTCTTTTATTAATGTATTGTATCATATTGATTGATTTGCAGATGTTGAACCAACCTTGCAGCCCAGGAATAAATCCCACTTGGTCATGGTGAATAATCCTATTCACGTGTTGGATCCTATTGGCTAGTATTTTGGTGAGAATTTTTGCATCCATGTTCAACAGGGATATTGGTCTGCAGTTCTCCTTTTTGATAGGGTCTTTGGTTTTGGGATCAAGGTAATGGTGGCCTCATAAAACCAGTTTGGAAGTTTTCTTTCCATTTCTATTTTTTGGAACAGTTTCAGAAGAATAGGTATTAATTCTTCTTTAAATGTTGGTAGAATTCCCCTGGGAAGCCATCTGACCCTGGGCTCTTGTTTATTGGGAGATTTTTGATTACTGCTTCAATTTCCTTAGTGGTTATAGGCCTGTTCAGGTTTTCTATTTCTTCCTGGTTCAGCTTTGGTAGTTGATACATCTCTAGGAATGCATCCATTTCTTCTAGATTATCTAATTTGCTGGCATATAGTTGCTCATAATATGTTCTTATAATTGTTTGTATTTCTTTGGTGTTGTTTGTGATCTCTCCTCTTTCATTCATGATTTTATTTATTTGGGTCATTTCTCTTTTTTGACAAGTCTGGCCAGGGGTTTATCAATCTTTTTTTTTTTATTTTTTTTATTCTTATGTTAATCCCCATACATTACATCATTAGTTTTAGATGAAGTGTTCCATGATTCATTGTTTGTGCATAACACCCAGTGCTCCATGCAGAATGTGCCCTCCTCAATACCCACCACCAGGCTAACCCATCCTCCCACCCCCAGGGGTTTATCAATCTTATTAATTCTTTCAAAGAACCAGCTCCTAGTTTCTTTGATCTGTTCTACTGTTCTTTTGGTTTCGATTTCATTGATTTCTGCTCTGATCTTTATTATTTCTCTTCTCCTGCTGGGTTTAGGCTTTTTTTGCTGTTTTTTCTCTAGCTCCTTTGGGTGTATGGTTAGGTTGTGTATTTGAGACCTTTCCTGTTTCTTGAGAAAGGCTTGTATTGCTATATACTTTCCTCTTAGGACTGCCTTTGCTGCATCCCAAAGATTTTGAACAGTTGTGTTTTCATTTTCATTGGTTTCCATGAATTTTTTAAATTCTTCTTTAATTTCCTGGTTGACCCATTCATTCTTTAGTAGGATGCTCTTTAGCTTCCGTGTATTTGAGTTCTTTCTGACTTTCCTCTTATGATTGAGTTCTAGTTTCAAAGCATTGTGGTCCGAAAATACGCAGGGAATGATCCCAATCTTTTGGTACTAGTTGAGACCTGATTTGTGACCTAGGATGTGATCGATTCTGGAGAATGTTCCATGGGCACTAGAGAAGAATGTGTATTTTGTTGCTTTGGGATGGAATGTTCTGAATATGTCTGTGAAGTCCATTTGGTCCAGTGTGTCATTTAAAGTCTTTATTTCCTTGTTGATCTTTTGCTTAGATGATCTGTCCATTTCAGTGAGGGGGGCGTTAAAATCCCCCACTATTATTGTATTGTTGTCGATGTGTTTCTTTGCTTTTGTTATTAATTGCCTTATATAATTGGCTGCTCCCATGTTAGGGGCATAGATATTTACAGTTGTTAGATCTTCTTGTTGGATAGACCCTTTAAGTATGATATAGTATCCTTCCTCATCTCTTTGGTTTAAAATCTAATTTGTCTGATATAAGGATTGCCACCCCAGCTTTCTTTTGGTGTCCATTAGCTTGGTAAATGGTTTTCCACCCCCTCACTTTCAATCTGAGGGTGTCTTTGGGTCTAAAATGAGTCTCTTGCAGACAGCATATTGACGGATCTTATTTTTTTATCCAATCTGATACCATGTGTCTTTTGATTGGGGCATTTAGCCCATTTACATTCAGGGTAGCTATTGAAAGATATGAATTTAGTGCCATTGTATTGCCTGTAAGGTGACTGTTACTGTATATTGTCTGTGTTCCTTTCTGGTCTATGTTGCTTTTAGGGTCTCTCTTTGCTTAGAGGACCCCTTTCAAGATTTCTTGTAGGACTGGTTTCGTGTTTGCAAATTCCTTTAGTTTTTGTTTGCCTGGAAGCTTTTTATCTCTCCTTCTATTTTCAGTGACAGCCTAGCTGGATATAGTATTCTTGGCTGCATATTTTTCTCATTTAGTGCTCTGAATATATCCTGCCAGTCCTTTCTGGCCTGCCAGGTCTCTGTGGATAGGTCTGTTGCTAATCTAATGTTTCTACCATTGTAGGTTACAGATCTCTTGTCCCGAGCTGCTTTCAGGATTTTCTCTTTGTCTCTGAGACTCGTAAGTTTTACTATTAGATGTTGGGGTGTTGACCTATTTTTATTGATTTTGAGAGGGGTTCTCTGTGCCTCCTGGATTTTGATGCCTGTTTCTTTCCCCAAATTAGGGAAGTTCTTTACTATAATTTGCTCCAGTATACCTTCTGTCCCTCTCTCTCTTTCTTCTTCTTCTGGGATCCCAATTATTCTAATATTGTTTCATCTTATGGTATCACTTATCTCTTGAATTCTGCCCTCGTGATCCAGTAGTTGTTTATCTCTCTTTTTCAGCTTCTTTATTTTCCATCATTTGGTCTTCTATATCACTAATTCTGTCTTCTGCCTCATTTATCCTAGCAGTTAGAGCCTCCATTAAAAAATTTTTTCTATTTTTATGTTAATCACCATACATTACCTCATTAGTTTTTGATGTAGTGTTCCATGATTCATTGTTTGTGCATAACACCCAGTGCTCCATGCAGAACGTGCCCTCTTTAATACCCATCACCAGGCTAACCCATCCTCCCACCCCCCTCCCCTCTAGAACCCTCAGTTTGTTTTTCAGAGTCCGTCATCTCTCATGGTTCGTCTCCCCCTCCGATTTTCCCCCCTTCATTCTTCCCCTCCTGCTATCTTCTTCTTCTTCTTCTTTTTTTCTTAACATATATTGCATTATTTGTTTCAGAGGTACAGATCTATGATTCAACAGTCTTGCACAATTCACAGTGCTCACCGTAGCACATACCCTCCCCAATGTCTATCACCCAGTCACCCCATCCCTCCCACCTCCCCCCCCAACTCCAGCAACCCTCAGTTTGTTTTCTGAGATTAAGAATTCCTCATATCAGTGAGGTCATATGATACATGTCTTTCTCTGATTGACTTATTTAGCTCAGTAGAACACCCTCCAGTTCCATCCACGTCTTTGCAAATGGCAAGATCTCATTCCTTTTGAGGGCTAGAGCCTCCATTTTTTATTGCACCTCATTAATAGCCTTTTTGATTTCGACTTGGTTAGATTTTAGTTCTTTTATTTCTCCAGAAAGGGTTTCTCTAATATTTTCCATGCTTTTTTCAAGCCCAGCTAGTATCTTTAAAATCGTCATTTTGAACTCAAGTTCCGACATCTTACTAATGTCCGTATTGATTAGGTCCCTGGCAGATGGTACTGCCTCTTGTTCATTTTTTTGAGGTGATTTTTTCTGTCTTGTCATTTTGTCCAGAGGAGAATAGATGAATGAGAGAACAAAATGCTAACAGGGTAACAACGACCCAGGAAAATATACACTAAACAAATCAGAAGAGACCAGAGCTCCTCCCATTAGCACAGCATGGTAATTGAGGGGAAACTCCCAACTCCTGGCTTCTCCCTTCCAGAAAGTGGTTGCTTTTCTGTTCAGAGAGTTGCTGCTATTCTTTTCTTTGATCTCCTGTTGAATTCGTAGGTGTTCAGAATGGTTTGATCCCTATATGGCTGAATTCCTGGGACCAGATGAAATTTAGGTCTCCTACTCCTCCACCATCTTGCTCCTCCCCACTCAATTCAAATTCTGAAAAGTCAGATATTCTTATTAAAAATATCTGTAGCTACAGGGGCAAATTGGAGGTGATGAGCTGGAGCCTGGGGGCCAGGGAGCAGATTTGGAGCCAAGGGCTGAAGGATGCAGAGGAGATGTTGGACTGAACACTTTGGAGGTAGTGCCCTCAACTTCAAGGCTTTGCTCAGCAGAGCAGTTCTGTGAAGTGGAGAAGTGTTTTTGTGCTTCTCCCAGCTTCAAACAATTATACACTTGGTAAAAATTTCAACAGTATGAATTGGTTTGCAATGGATATAAGCCTTTGTCTTTTTTTCTTTCTCAGCTCTATTGAGATATAGTTGACATATAATACTGTGTAAGTTTAAGGTGTACAACACAAGGATTTGATATATATTGCAAGATGAGTAAAAGGTTAAACTCTTCTATTATTTCACATAAGCCTCTGTCTTATGCCAGCACCCCAATCCCATCCCCACCTTTGATAGTTTCCTGTGTCCTTCCAATGTTCAGTCTATGCCCACATGTATCTGTCCACCATCTCTTTGCTCATTCAGTTTTCTTTCTACAACTGAGAATATACATAGAACATTCAGGCATGCAGGTTGACAATATAATTTCCAGATCTTTTCATTTTTTTTTCAGGATACAAATTTTGAGAAATTAATTTGAATTACAAAATCAATAATGGGAAGAAGACTTTTTATTTTTTCTTGCACAAAATGAAACACTATGGAGAAGTTAGGTTCACCTTTGTTACCCTCCCCCCAAGCCTCATCAATCCCCTATCTCCTGAGGGGTCTCTAGGGGCATCAATTTGTCATATGTCCTTTCAGACTTTTCTGAAATTCTTAGAGTTATATATTTATGTAATTATTATAGTTTAATAGAAATACATCCCCATACATTTAGTCACTTGTTTTTTTCACTCAATATTATGTCTTAGAGCTCCTTTCTGAGTGCGATATAGGATTGCATAAATTATTCATCTCACCCCTTTTTTGGGGACATTTATGAGAAGATTTGTAGTTATGATAGATATTGCTGAACTGCCTTTCAGCATCTCTGTACTGATTTACCTTGCAGCGTGTGTTAGGACTAGTGAGCCCTATTTCCTTCTTTTTGTTAGCTGTATAGTATTCCATCACATGGATGTACCATGATTTATCTAAACATTCCTGTCGATGGACATTTGTAGTTTGGGAGCTTTTGCTATAATAAACATGATGTAGTAAACATCCATGTACACTGATTTTTGCTCACATGTGTAGATGTCTCTCCAGAACAGATTTCTAGAAGTGGTGTTGCTGAATCAAAGACCATTTGAGTTTTCATAATTTAATTAGCTCTTGGCAAATCGACTCCTACAAACGGATTTTCAGAGTGCCAATTTCCTCGCATCCTCACTGACAGTGTGTGTTATGAAACTTTACAACTTGTGCCAACCTGGTAAGTGAATATTATACTTTGTTATTCTAATGAACATCACTTTAAGTATGGGTAAAACTGAGCACTATTTTCACATGTTTATGAACCATGAATATTTCTTTTCCTGCAAAGCATCATTTTGCGTAATTTGTCCTTTTTACCTTGAGTTTTTTTGTTTTTTTTCTTACTGATTTATAAGGACTCTTTAAAGAGAATTAATTTCTTTTCTTTTTTGCAAAAATTCTTTCCCAGGATGTCTTTTGACTTTATTTTGGTTTTCATTCATTTCTTTGTAATCACATTTATTAGCTTTTTTTTTTAAAAGATTTTATTTATTTATTTGACAGAGAGAGACACAGTGAGAGAGGGAACACAAGTAGGGGAGAGGGAAAAGCAGGCTTCCCACTGAGCAGGGAGCCCGATGTGGGACTCCATCCCAGGACCGTGGGATCATGACCTGAGCCGAAGGCAGACGCTTAACTGACTGAGCCACCCAGGCGCTCCTTATTGGCTTTTTTATAGCTTCTGTTTTTTTTGTTTTTTTTTTTAATGCTTGGAAAAGCCCTTCACACTCTAATGCTAAACTTTAAAACTTGTTTGTTTTCTTCTAATGGATTTATTTGTTTATTTTTTTAAAGATTTTATTTATTTATTTGAGACAGAGAGAATGAGAGAGACAGAGAGCATGAGAGGGGGGAGGGTCAGAGGGAGAAGCAGACTCCCCGCCGAGCAGGGAGCCCGATGCGGGACTCGATCCCAGGACTCCAGGATCATGACCTGAGCCGAAGGCAGTCGCTTAACCAACTGAGCCACCCAGGCGCCCCTAATGGATTTATTTATTGAAAAATGTTATTGAACTTAAATTTTATTTAATATTTTTATTATTATTTCTTACATTTAATCTTTCTTCCATATTAAATCCATACTGGTATAAGTGCTGAAGTAGGAATCTATTTTTTTCTCCAAATGGCTAATTATTTCAACAGAATTTGATACATAGTTTGTATTTGTCTTAGGATTTTAAATAATAGCAGCTTTACAATAAACTAAATTTGTTCATATATTAGGGCTTATTTCTGGACTCCATTCTGTTCTATTTATATATTCATACATAAGCACTAAGCAGTCTTCATTATCATATTAAAAAACATTTTCATAATTGATAAAGTTGGTTCAATCTCATTACTTTGCATTTACATTTTTTCTTGCATTTTTATTTTTTTCATTTGAACACTATGATTGGATTGGGTAGTTTGAAAAATACTCTTGACAGTTTTAATCTGTTAGTTATTTGGGCATCAGGTGTCAAGGATGAAGTTAACCGTGGCCCTTTACTCATGACTAATTATCATCATTTTTTTTTTTGTGCAATACTTACTTATTCCCATTCATTCCAATTCTCTACTTCCAGCACTCCACCAATATGATTCTAGAGTATTCAATCCTTTTATTTGCATAATTTGTTGTTTTGGGTAGATGTATTTTAAAATTCACAGGTATGTGTTATATCACAGATCTCCTGCTGGCTCTTACCTTTTTCAGAAACATAGCACTATGACTTTACTAGAAATCCCTGGTTCTGTTATATTTAGGTTATTGCTTTGAACTGTCATATAGAATTTCCCTCTACAATCCCTTAGAGCTGAATATCCAGGAGGCTTCCATCTCATTACTGCAATGAACATCTTGGTGTGCATGTCTTTATCTACCTATCTGAGAATTTCTCTGGGTTCTATGCCCAAGAGCCAGGTTGGTAGGTCGTAAAACACACATTGCCTTTCCTTGACCACACTGATGCCTTTTAGAGTGGTTGCTCATGTTCATACTGTCACCGTCAATGCATGAGGTCTCTCTACCCCATGCCTCAGCTACTTAATCTTCACCATCACCCATCTTGTTAATTCTCCCCTCAAATAGATGTGAGGTAATATCTCATTACTAGATAATTTCCATTTGTCTCATAACCGGCAACTTTGAGCTTCTCTTCATGTTTTAAATCTCTGAGTTTGAGCTCCCATGAATTCTTAGAACATGTCCTTTGTCTGCTTATCTCTTGAGTCCCTGTCATCTCTCTTGTTGATTTGCAGGAAGTCCTTGTATATTCAAGATATTGTTCTAGATCCATTTATTTATTGCAGATAATCTTCTGTAAATCTCTCATCTGAATGTTAATTTGGTCCAGGGTGTCTTTTGTTAAACAGAAATCCTTAATTCTGTGCATAGTTTTCCTTTTTTTTTCTTCTTTCTCTTCCATTTTATGTTTTGGGGGTTTTAAGAATTCCTTCCTACTCATAGGTCACAAAGATGTCTTCTATGTTATATCTTCTTTTAACTTTATGGTTTTACCTTTCAAGTATAAGAGAAGACTGCATCTTCATGTAGAGTGCATGATAATCCAGTACTTTTTATTTCCACATCATCAGTTGTCTGACCATCCATTTCTGAGGGATTGTGGGGCCTCCTTTACCAGATGCTATGTTTTCAACTATTCATGTGCCTGTCTCTGAGCTCTCTATCCTGTCCCATGGGTCTGTTTTCCTGTTCTTGAAACAGTGCCATGCTGTTATTTTATTTATTTTATTTTAATATTACCATACTTTTATAATAGGTCTTAATATTTGGTAGATGAATTCTCTTTCTTCAATCTTTTATTTTTAAATTGACATAGCTCTTTTTTTCTTTATTATGTTATGTTAATCACCATACATTACATCATTAATTTTTGATGTAGTGTTCCATGATTCATTGTTTGTGTATAACATCCAGTGCTCTATGCAATACGTGCCCTCCTTAATACCTGACATAGCTCTTGAAGTTTATTTTTTTCAAACTGAGTAAGATTACTGAGTTCAAAACAACAACAACTAGATTTTTACTGAATTGCCTTGAATATATCAATTAACTTACAAAGAATCTACGCCTTTATAATATTAGGTCATCCCACCTTAGAGTGTGGGTCTTATTTGTTCAAATAATCTGTTAAGTCCAGTATATATTTTTTTCCTTTTCAACTAATTGTATACTTAAAAAACTTTCTTATGCAAATGTATTAACACTTTTAAGGATACCCTGTGAATGTTGTGCTTTGCTCAGAAATGCTTCTAAAAATACTAGGTTAAATTTCCTTCTAGTGACTTTTGTGATTTTGATTTTCTAATGCTTAAATTTTTGGCCCATCTGGAATTTATTTTGTTATAGAAGTGAGGGTCAGAGCAAGGTGGGGAGAGGGTCTCCAGGGGCAGCAGGAGGGCTGGGGGAGTCTTTGATTCGATCCTTGGATAATTGTTGGGGGGCTTCCTTAGGGACCTGGCCCAGCTGCCCTTCCTGACCATGTGCATCAAGGAGAGTCTGACGCTGCACCCCTCGGTTACAGTCATTGCCCGCCGCTGTACCCAGGACGTCAGGCTCCCTGATGGCCGGGTCATCCCCAAAGGTGTCCACAGCATCAGGGGGAGGAGGGTGGTGGTCCTATCTGCTGAGACCTTATCCTGACTGTTTCTCTTCTCCCCCATAGGGAGCATCTGTGTCATCAGCATCTTTGGGATTCATCACAACCCGTCTATCTGGCCGGACCCTGAGGTGCTTCCCTCCCTCTTCTCCACCCGGCGACCCGACCAGGGGGCGGGGTCTTGACCAGGGAAGTCAGACACTCCCCCTCCACTGTATCCACAGCTGTCTTTTCTAGCGTTGTCTGGGTATCTTGAGAAACCCCACCCAGCAGCCCTGCCTCTGTCTGACCCCAGGTATACAATCCCTTCCGCTTCGACCCAGAAATCCCCCAGAAGAGGTCTCCCCTGGCTTTTATTCCCTTCTCCGCGGGGCCCAGGTGAGCGCAGCGGGCATCCCAGGTGGGAATGTGGTGGTGAGGGCAGGGATCTGGGACTGAAAACCCAGACATGGCTGTGGGGGCAGGAAAGGGGGGAAATTGAGGATGGCTCTCCTTCTCTCCCCTCTTCCAGAGGTTAGAGGTAACGGTCTGGGGAGTGGAGGTTGGATGGGTCTAACAAGAGCTCCTCGGTGTGGGCAGAGCCCCTTCCCCCTGTCTGCTGGCCTGAGTTCAGGGCTGGGGTCTGGGCCAAGCTCAGGGGATAGGCAAGCCCACATGGGGGTCCCAGGCATGGGTTAGCCCACTTCTGGATCCCTGCAGGCAGGGCTGGGGGTCCCGGGCCAAGTTCTGGGCGCGATGGGACCTGCTGGGTCCCTGGCGAGTCAGAGCCGTCACTTCCGCCCACAGGAACTGCATTGGGCAGACGTTCGCCATGACCGAGATGAAGGTGGTCCTGGCGCTCACGCTGCTGCGCTTCGGGTTCCTGCCAGAGGAGGAGGAGCCGCGCAGGAAGCTGGAGCTCATCCTGCGCGCAGAGGGTGGACTTTGGCAGCGCGTGGAGCCACTGAGCGCGGGCTCCCGGTGACCTTGCGAGCTGCTGGCTTGGGATCCACCCAGAACCTACACGCCTCGCTTTGTGGATTCCCAGGAATGAAACTTTGCAGTCTCCTCTGCCAGAACCTCATCGAGAGCCAGCAGGGGTGGGCGAGGCGGGGTGGAGAGGAGGCCCAAGACCCTGAGAGCCTTTCCAGATGACCACAGGCCCCCCATGTTGATTGCTGGTTCTACCAGAGCCCGATCAAGGAGTTTATCCTGTAGGCAATAGGGAGCCTTGGGAGGTGTTTGAGCGAGAGAGGGACCAGGGTTAAGGACTGACTTAAGGGCATGTTTGAGGCTCTGGGTCACAGAGGAGAACCCGTAGTAGCACTACGCTCTGATCAGCCTGACCTCTGTTCCTATCTAATATACCCAAACTTCTCTTACCTCAGGATCCTTCACTATGTCTATAGTTACTGTGTTTACTTCAACAAAGCAAATATACTTTATCCTGTGTGATCATTGCAGTCACTGTATCTGTTATATAGTCTGTTGTTTTTGCTGGTTTTCACTGGCAGAGTCGTCGTTCTTGTGTGCCTGGTTATCTTTGCCTGACTACTGGTTATCATATTTGAAATAAGATTTGTAGAATTTGAAGAGGGTAGCTTTCTCTAAGGAGGAGGTCTTGGAGCCTTGCTGATGGAAGATTATGTTAAATCAAGTTCAAGACTTGTGGTGGCCAAGATCAGGAAGGCAGTTTAAATTCTAGTTGAGATCACACTTATAGGCTCCTCCACTCCTCTCACTCTGAGGGGTGTAGCTTTTTGAGGTCTCCACTTATGTAAGGAGGGTCTTCTCACAATTTCTCTTTCTCGTATCACTATAGGCCTTGATTTTTCTCCCCTGACCATGAAGCCATCAAAACAGCTTCACATTTTCCTGACTTGAGAAATGCCTCCAGGGCAAATGTGTAATTCATGTTCATTTAGCTCTAGGCTTCTAGTTTCATTTGAGTGGTGTCTTCGTAATTCTTTACTATCTTTTCTGGTCATGTATTCATTTAAGAAATTGGAAAAGTATCCAGCTGTGAGAGTTGTTTTTTAAAAATTGAAAGTTTAATCCAAGTAACCTAGCTTGCCATTAGTGGGAACAGGAAGTCTCAGTTGGAATTTTAATGGTCACGATCCAGTTATTACTCCACTCTTGAATGTATTGAGGATGAAAATTGCCTTTAAGTGTAGACATTCCTGGACCACAAAAAAGCTCACATCAGGGCTTGAGGGAGAGGACAGCACATCATGCAGAGACCCTGGAACCTGGGCTAAATGGAGGGAGCTGGTGCACTTTGAGGTTGACTCCCCTGGGGGTGTTTCTTGTATAGGAAGAGGAGTACACATTGGATGCTTTGGTAGTCAACAGGATGGATGGTGTCAGAGACTGCTGTGTATCCTGACGTTCCTTTTTGCCTTCCTGTAATCCTTAGGTTTTGTTAGGTGCATGGCAGGCTGAAATACAGATAGTATTTGAAAACTTTTCTTGAAACTAGATTCGCTGAATGAGTATGCCCTGTCCCATGTGGAAAAGTTAAAGAGTACCTGGTAATTCTGGAAACTCTCCTGGAGAGAAAGCTGGACATTCTCTGTCGAGTTTCCCCTTTCTTCTTTTCTGTTTCTTGGGGTGGTGTGGGTAGCTGGAGCTCTCTCTTGGCTTAAGAGGACAAGACCACTCTTTAGGAAAGGTGGGGCAGATAACTAAATGCAGTGAGGCTCCGATGACCCTAATCCAGCGCACCTTGGAGTTGTATTACCAAGATCACAATCCCAGTCTGCTATTTCCTAGCTGTGTGGGTTTGGGAAAATTGTTGATCTCTCTGAGCCTCCGTCCCGTTACCATACAGTAATAGCCACCTTATTACACTGATGGGGAGATTGCATAAGCAAGCATGTGCAACATCACTGAGTCAATATCTGGTAAGCATCAGTACTCAGTGAGGGTTAATTTGTTCCCTTCTGTCATCTTTTTGCATCACGTTCTGAAATTTAAAAAGCTTTAGTCACAAAAGTTAAATTTAAGTATTGGTAAATGTGGCAACCTTCTGTTGAAGAAAACTAACATTAGAAGACCCAGTTGTAAATATCCATAGTTACCTCGGAGAAACTCCAAGGGCCTTTGATGGCAAGCTGGTCTTGAAGCTAGGAACTAAAAAAAAAAAAAAAAAGATTTTTTTCCCCCTCGAGAGGCATGAAACTGCCTTCATTTTTGCCTAAATGTTTCAAGAGGTGGAGATCATGTGCATCTCAATAGTGAGGTGGGGGGTTGAACCGCTTCCTTTGACACCTGGAACAGTGGCTGCCCCTGGACTCCTTCCTCTCAGGCTGTAGGAGCACCCCCCTGGGGTACAGTGTCTAGGACCTCAAAACCTTTCTGAGGCCCACAGATTGGGGGCCCTGGAGGCTTACAGATTGCAAAATATGAAGGAAACATTGCAACATGAAATGAATAAATATTTAATATATTGTAAGCTGAAAATCACATGTGTTTTTCTTTGCCGAGTTCTTAACTAAAATATTGTTCGTCTTCCCAAAATGATATGTCTTCATAGGAGAAAACACAAAGAAGAAAATGTAAGAAATAAAAATCATTTTTATATCCATAATTCACACATATCAAAATAATCACAGTTCATATTTTCTCACATATACGTCCAGCTCTTATTTATATATATAATCTTTATACAAGTAAAACAATGTATTTACATCTAAATGTATTATATTTACATGTAATCTTCTGTTTAAAAATGCTGTTTTTGGGCGCCTGGGTGGCTCAGATGGTTAAGCGTCTGCCTTCGGCTCAGGTCATGATCCCAGGGTCCTGGGATCGAGTCCCACATCCGGCTCCCCGCTCAGCGGGGAGCCTGCTTCTCCCTCTGACCCTCTCTCCTCTCATGCTGTTTCTCTCTCGCTCGATCTCTAAAAAAATAAATAAAATCTTTAAAAAAAATAAAATAAAAATAAAAATGCTGTTTTACTGGCTAATAAGCACATGAAAAAATGCAACATCATTGGTCATCAGGGAAATGCAAAGCAATGCTTCATGTGATACCACTTCATACCCACGAGGATAGCAAGAGTCTGAAAAAGGGAAAATAAGAGGTCTGGTGAAGATGTGGTGTAGGTGGAACACTGACCCATTACTGGTGGGAACGTAAAATGGTGCAGCTCCTGTGCAAAACATTCGGTGTGTCCCCAATAAATTAGACATAGAACTATCATATGAGGCACTGATCCCACGCCTAGGTATATACCCCAAAGAATTGAAAACAGGTGTTCAAACAAAAGCTTGTACACAAGTTCATTGTGGCACTATTCACAACTGTCAAAAGTTGGATATTTGGGAAATAATCCGAACATCCATGATCAGATGAATGGATAAACAAAACGTGGTATATCCATAACAAGGATTTTACTGGATTATAAAAAGTAATGAAGCACTGATACATGTTACAACATGGATGAACTTTGAAAGCATGATACTGAGTGAAATGTCACATATTGTAAAATTCCATTATATGCAATATATGTCCAGGATAGGAAGATCTATAGCTATGGAAAGCAGATTGGTGGTTGCCAAGGCTGAGGGGTGGGAGGGGGAACTGGAGGGTGACTGTACAGGGTAGGAGGTCTCCTTTTTGGGTGATGAAGTGCTCTGGACCTAGTTAGAGGTGGTGGTTGCACAACACTGTGAACGTACTAAATGCATGAAATTGTACACTTTATAATGGTTTACATGGTGAATTTTATGTTATGTGCATTTTACCTCAACAACAAAGGATTCTATTTTAACATATATATTTTTTGTTAATCTGGGTTTTTCATATAATAATATATTGTGAACATCTTTCCATGACATTGAATCATCTTTCCATGACATAAAATCATCATTTTGGAGTCTTTAAAATCCCTAAGTATTAAGTTTCAAGCCACTTTTAATTTTTTTAAATGGCATTATATTAGAAAATAATTTAAAATTTTGTTTCGGGGCGGCACGTGGGTGGCTCAGTCGGTTGAGTGTCCGACTCTTGATTTTAGCTCAGGTCATGATCTCAGGGTCGTGGGATCAAGCCCCTGATGGGCTCCCTGCTTAGCGGGGAGTTTGCTTGACATTCTCTCTCTCCTTCTTCCTCCACCCCTCCTCCTACTCATGTGCTCTCTCTAAATAAGTAAATAAATAAAATCTTAAAAAAATAAAATTTTGTCTTGCTTTGCACGAATTCTCTTCATGCACATTGATGGCTTGAGCTATCACTATCAATTATAAATTGAGTTACTCTCAAATAACTTTTTTCTTTTTTTTTAAAAAGATTTTATTTATTTATTCATAAGAGACAGAGACAGAGAGAGAGGCAGAGGGAGAAGCAGACTTCTTGCTGAGCAGGGAGCCCGATGCGGGACTCGATCCCAGGACCCCGGGATCATGACCTGAGCCGAAGGCAGACGCCTAACGACTGAGCCACCCCAGGCGCCCCAAATAACTTTTTTCAAAAAATAATTAATAGGCTTTATTGTTAGTACATTTTATTTTTATTTTTTTAAAAATTTATTTATTTTAGAGAGACAGAGTGAGAGAGTGGGGGAGGGGCAGAGGGAAAGAGAAACTCAAGCAGACTGCACTGAGTGCAGAGCCCAATATGGGGCTCGATCTCACCACCCAGAGATCAGACCTGAGTGAAACCAAGAGTCAGATGCTTAACTGACTGTGCCACCCTGTTTTATTTATTTATTTTTTAAAGTAGGCTCCACGCCGGGCATGGAGTCCAGTGCGGGGCTTGAACTCAAGACCCTGAGATCAAGACCTGAGCTGAGATCAAGATTTGGATGCTTAACTGACTGAGCCACCCAGGCACTGCTGTACAGTTTTAGTTTTACAGAATAATTGAGCACAATAATATAGTTCCGTATAGTTCCATATACCCCTCCAACCCCAACACCAGATACATAATTTGCCCTCAATCAAAGAACTTTTGGTATTGAAATTTTATTTATATATAGTAATAGATACACCTACAGTTGAGTAAGATGTGGGTGTAGTTAAACACCTTTCATAGAAAACGAATGGCCTGGCAACACCACACACTGATGTTTTTGGTCCTATTAACAGTGGTACACCACCGAGAAGGGAGAAGGTAATACTTCAGCTCCCCAGGTAAACACTGATTTCATCCTCACACCAGTCCTATGGGTTGGAGAGATTAACTCACTTGCTCAAGGTCACTCAGTAAATGATGGAGTGGGGGTGAATTTGATCAGCTTGGCTTCAGAGGGGCATCTTAACCTACAAGGGAAGTGATTTTCAAGGTGTGTCTCAGCCCTTGATGCCTCAGATCACCTGGGAACCACTCCAGCCTCACTACATGAGATTCTTTGACAGTGACTAAATTTTTAAATGGAGTATTTTTGGCAGGGAATATATTCACTCATGTAAAAAAATTGCGCAGTGAAAAATAATGGTCCTCTGTCCTTCATTTCCCTGGTTTCTTCATCTTTAGGTAAATACGTTTACTTCTCACATCTCTTCATAGTACATTTAAACAAATAATATATGTGCTTAGTTACCCTTTGCCTCATCTTAAAATTATATATAATTTACAAAAGTGAAATTTGTGCTATTTGGTATACAGGTTTAAGTTTTGGCAAATGCCTGAGTTGTGTGGCCACCATTACCCATGGTCGCTCTTGGGAGTCAGAAATCTCCTTTTTTTTTTTTTATGATTTTATTTATTATTTGCGAGAGAGAGAGAATGAGAGACAGAGAGCATGAGAGGGAGGAGGGTCAGAGGGAGAAGCAGACTCCCTGCCGAGCAGGGAGCCCGATGCGGGACTCGATCCAGGGACTCCAGGATCATGACCCGAGCCGAAGGCAGTCGCTTAACCAACTGAGCCACCCAGGCGCCCCCAGAAATCTCCTTTGACTCACACACACCACCACCCACTAATCTATATCCCCCACCTCCAGAGTCTGGCTTCTTTCGCTTAACACAATGCATCTGAGATGCATCCATGTTGCTGTATCAGTATTTTGCTTCTTTTCATTGCTAAGCAATATTCTATCATAGGGAAAAGCCAGTTGAAAAACATATGGATTGTTTCTAATTTGGGGCAATTATGAAAAAAACTACTATGAATATTTGCGTGCAAGTGTTCATTGCTCCTGGAGTGGGATGGTTGGGCCATCTTATACGTGTACATTTGACATTAAAAGAAATGATCACGCTGTTTCCAGAGTGTCCGGCATTTTAAACTACAATCAGTAATGCATGAGGGTTCTAATTGTACCACATACTCACTGGCACTTGGTATTGTCAGTTCTTCCCCCAGCTGTCTTTTTTTTAAATAATTTTTTAAAATGTTTTATTTATTTATTCATGAGAGTCAGAGAGAGAGAGAGAGAGAGAGAGAGAGGCAGAGGCAGAGGCAGAGGCAGAGGGAGAGGCAGGTTTCCCGCCGAGCAGGGAGCCCGATGCGGGACTCGATCCCAGGACCCTGGGATCATGACCTGAGCCGAAGGCAGATGCTCAACCATCTGAGCCACCCAGGTGCCCCTCCCCCAGCCATCCTTATGAGTGTGTGATATTTCACTGTGGTTTTAGTTTGCGTTTTTTAAATGATTAATGATGGTTGGACATTTTTTCACGTGCCTATTTGCCATCCATTTACTTTCTTTGGTGAAATACCTGCTTGAATCTTTTGCCTGTTAATTTTCCTTGTGCTGTCTGCCTTCTTGTTTTTGGATTTTGAGATTCTTTATGTATTCTGCATGTAAGTCCTTTGTCAGGTGTATGATTTGCAAGTCTTTTTTCCTAGGGTGTTGTTGACCTTCTCATTATCTAAATTTCTTTCACAGAGCAAACATTTTTTAAATAAAGTACTAGGTAGCAATATTTTCATTTTATGGATTATGCTTATGGTGTATATAAGAACTATTTTGTCTGACTCAAGATAACAAAGATTCTCTTCTATTTTTCCTTCTAAAAGTTTTAGATTTTACATAATTTAGTTCTATGATCCATATTAAGTTAAATTTTGTGTAAAGTGTGAGGTATGAGTTCACTTTTTTCTTTTCTTTTTCTTTATTTTGCATGTGGATGTCTAGTTGTTCCAGTACCGTTTATTGAAGACTATCCTTTGTGCATTGACTTGCCTTGCATGTTTTTTAAAAAATCAATTGACCAAATTTGGGTGGGTCTACTTCTGGACTCAATATATTCTCTTTCACTGATTTGTCTAATCTTTGGCCAATACCACACCGTCATGGTTATTGCTGTTTTATAGTACGTCTTGAAAGGGATAATGTGAATCCTTCCATTATATTTACCTTTTTAAAAAGTTTTTGGCCATTCTAAGTCTTTTGCATTTTCATGTAAATTTTATAATCAGCTTATCTATTCCTACAAAAAGTCCTGCTGGGATTAGGGTTATGATTTCTTCAAATCTATAAATCAATTTGAAGAGAATTAATATCTTAATAATATTGAGTCTTCTAGTCCATGAATATAGTTTATCTCTCCATTAATTTGGGTCTTCTAGGGTTTCTTTCATCAGTGTTTTAGAGTTTGCATCTCAGAGATCTGGAACATATTTTGTTAGATTTATACCTTGAGTATTTCACTTACTCTGGTGTATAATATTTTTAAAAATGGTATATGAAAATAGTTTTTCCAATTGTTTTCCAGTTTTACTGCTACCATAAGCAGATTTGGTATACTTTTTCTGTAAAGGATCATATAGTAAACATTTTAGGCTTTGCACATCCCATTCAGGATCTCTCCCTTCTCTTGCTTCTTCTCCTTTTACAATCCTTTTAAAATATAAAAACACTTCTTGGGGCGCCTGGGTGGCTCAGTCATTAAGCATCTGCCTTCAGCTCAGATGATGATCCCGGAGTCCTGGGGTTGAGCCCCGCATTGGGCTCCCTGCTCAGCGGGGAGTCTGCTTCTCCCTCTCCCTCTGTTGCTCCTCTTGCTTGTGCTTTCTTTCTCTCTATCGCTCTCTCAATAAATAAAAGCTTTAAAAAACAAATTTTAAAATATAAAAACACTTCTTATAGACCATAAAAAAAACAGGCCACAGGCCAGATTTGATCCATGGACCGTGGTTTGCTGACCCTTGGAATACAGAAATAGAACTTCTACGTTCTGTATTCTACATAGAATATATTCTGTATAGATTTTTGTATATTGATCATGAATCCTGAACCTTATTGGATAATTCCCATTGGAATACAAATAATGCTGTTATTTCATCAATCTTAAAAAGTCCCTTCCCTTGATCCATTTTCTCACCAGCTGATGCACCATTTCTTTCCTCCACACCCTTCAAAGTGTGATCTATCCTTGTAGTGTTAGTATCTCTTCTCTCACTACAAACAGGCTTTGGCTAAGGACCGTGATGGTGAGTGAATGAGAGATGCGGAGGAAAGGCATGAAGCTCATGGGTCCCAGGACTCTGCTGCACCTGTGTGTGTAATTCTAAAGGACACTAGCCTGCTCTCACTAACTACTATGGGTCTCCTTCCTCTCCTGAGTGCGTCGGACGCGCCCTCTGCTGGTCAGTTTGGGGACAACAGACTCTAAGGCATCTGGTCTCCATTAGTTCAATATGCGGGCGTCTGGGTGACTGTGTGTGTGTCTGCTTTAAGTGTATGTGTGACTGTGTATGCGTTCAGCTACTGTGTGTACACATGTGTGAGTGTGTGTGTATGTGAATGTATGCATGTAATTGGGTGTATGCGTGTGAATATGTGTGCATATGTGTTTGTGTGTGCATGTGTATAATTGTGTGTGCACGTGTGGGTGCATAGGCGTTTGTATGTGACTCTGTGTGCATGTGTAAGGGTGTGACTGCATGTCTTAAAGTCACTAAACCCTGTAACTGTCAGGGACCTAGATGGCTAAGTAAGCGTGAGTTTTTTTTTTTTTTTTTTTTTTTTTTAAGATTTATTTATTTGAGAGAGAGAAAACGTGCGGTGTGCGGGGCGGGGAGGGGAGGCAGAAAGAATCCAAGCAGACTCCGCACTGTGCGCAGAGCCCAAGGCGGGCTGGATCCCAGGACCCTGAGACCATGACCTGGGCTGAAACCAAGAGTCGGAAGCTCAACTGACTGCGCCACGCAGGCGCCCCTAAGCGTGAGTGTAAGAAGGAGCCCTTTGCAAAGGTATGGGCAGGGCCAAGGGAAATTTCCCATCAGGGTTAGTTCAGTGTCCTGGGGGTAGCAAGAGCTGAGAGCTGCCATCAGCCCCAGGTCCATGGGGCCAGAAGTAGCTAGCTATTCCTGGAATCCAGAGGGCTTCGCTGTCATGGAAAGCGCTGTCATGCAAAGTCTCTCCTTTGGCAGATAATGGATGTCATTTTTCTAATATCCTCTAATTGCCTGCAGGTGCATGCTGGTGCATGCCACTGACCCAGCACCATTTCCTTATTTGGCCCAGAGAGGCTGCAGGTAGGTGACCAAAGACTCCTATTGTACTGCAGGGTCTTGACCAGGGTGTGTGTCTGCTCCACATGCCTCCCCAGACGGGGGTTCACTCAGCTCTTCTGCACCAGGGTGGCCCCCTTGCCTGCTGGTTAGGCAGACATCAGGATGGGGGGCGAAATCCTGCCTCTTTCCTTGCAAGCTCTACTGCTTTTATTGTGATGTTTTTGGGGTCCCCCTTCCATTGGCTGTTGTATGAGAAATGCCCTTTTACGCTCCACGGGGATGATCTCTGTTGACAGCAACCCACTCGGCCCGAGTGGTGGGGGTGGTCTGACTACTTTTCAGAGCTGGCACCATCCAAAAACTCCTGTCCAGGGGAAGTTGAAGCCAACAATCGTGGGGCCTCAGGACTTTCCTGAAGTTTCCCTTCAGCCTTATTTTTCCAAATCCAGCTTCTTTGCTCTCCTGGTACTTCTGACAAGAAGCTGGCAACTCCAACTTATGGATCTGACCCTTGCCATGCTTCAGGGGCTGGTTGGGTTTCCTGATCTTTATTATGGTAACTGAAATGTAACAACTATTTCCAGCTTGAGTATTGGGCCAGATTTCACCACCATGAATCTCCAGCAGGACTGGTTCTGAGTGAAATTGCCTCACTGTCTTTGTTTATCTCAGCATGTCTGAGGAAGGAAGGAAGAATGACATAGTTTTTAGGCCAATTGATTACCCCACTCTGTGCTGGGTCTTTACGGTCCTGGTATGGTTTTAGGGGTGGGGTGTGATGTTTATTTGCTGTTCACTCCTCCATGTCATCCAGGTTTCTGCTCAGAGGTCACCTCCACAGGGCAGCCCTTCCTGATTGCCCCTTGGTCACTTGCTAGCATGTCTCACTGTGTTAATTTCCTTCATTACCACCACCATCTGACTCGGTCTTATTTCCTGTTGGCTTCTCCCATCAGACCTGAGCACCACTCTCCAGAGACCTCATTTGTCTTGTTCATCCCAGGTCCAGGGTCTTAGCACCGTGCCTGGTACAGAGTGGGTGCTCAAGTGCAGTTTGTTGTGGAAGAATGAACCACCTGGGAGGTATAAGTCCCCCTCTCCATTTTACTGAGGAGGGCATGAAGCTCAGAGAGGGCCTTGGTCAATTGTGTGATCTTGCCTGTTGATGCTCTTAGCCCCAGTGTCAAAAGAACAAGGACCCACTTGCTTTTTTGTGCAGCATGGGTATCTCCCACACCACGCTTGCCCTTGGTGACTTGCCTCCTTCTTTCAGATCTCATTTCACCCTGATGCCTGTCCTAAGGTGGGGCCCCTACCCTTGCACATCACTTATCACTGATATGTTCTTGATCATTTATTTGATCACACAGCCAGTGAGGAGCAGGGCTGGGATCAGAACTCTGTTGTGCTGAATCCAGAAGTGTTCCTTCCCAGTGGCCAAGGAAAGGAAAAGAGGGAGTTCAGCCACCAGGCAGCCTGCATGCTTGCTCTACAGAGACCCCAGTCTGACTCCTAGGAGGTGTGTCTTCATGGTGACACAAAAGAAAAACTGCTCATCTGTTTTGTGCACCAACTACGTGCCGTGCCCCCCAACCCCAGTGTGCCAAATCCTTATTTCTTTTAAAACTGGTGTTTCAGTGATAAAAATTATAGCAGCACAGTGTGGAAGACAAAAAACATTAGAGTCAAGTAGCAAGTTAAAAAGATAAAGACTCTCATCTATTTCCTCCAATTCCACTGTGATGTGTGGGTTCTTCTGGAATTTTTTCAATGCATATGCAAACATGTGCACACACAGACCCATACGCACATTCATAAGTTTTATATGTAGATGGGACCATTACTCATATGTCAATTTTTTTTGTTGAGATATAACTGACATGTAACATTATATTAGTTTCAGATGTACACATGATTTAATATTTGTGTATATTGCAAAATGATCACCAGAATAAGTCTAGTTAACATCCATCATCACACATAGTTACAGGATTTTTTTTTCCAATGTGATGAGAACATTTCAAAAAAGATTTATTTATTATTTTAGAGATATTTATTTATTTGAGAGAGAGAGAGAGAGAGAGAGAATGAGAATGCTGGGGGGCGCAGAGGGAGAGGGACAAGCAACCCTGTGCTGAGCACAGAGCCTGACACAGGGCTGGAAATCTCACGACCCCGAGATCATGACCTGAGCCAAAATTACGAGTCAGTCGCCCACCTAGGGAGCCTATTATTTATTTATTTTAGGAAGAGAGCGAGCAGGGGAGGGGCAGAGGGAAAGGGTGAGGGAGAGAAGCAGACTCCCTGCAAAATCCAGAGCCCGACACCAGACCCATGAGATCACGACCTGAGCCAAAAGAGTCCGATGCTCAACCAACCAAGCCCCCCAGGCACCCCTAGAGATGAAACTTTTAAGATTTACTCTCAGCAACTTTCAAATACACAATCCAGTGTTATTAACTATAGTCATGAAGCTATGCATCCCTAGGACTGACTTATTTCATAATTGGAAGTTTGTACCTTTTCACCCCCTTCACCCATTTCACCCACTCCCTACACCTTGCCTCTGGCAACCATCAATGTGTCCTCTGTTTCTATGAGTTCATTTATTTTTTAAAGATTCCATATAAGTGAGATCATACGGTATTGATCTTTCTCTGTCCGGCTTATTTCACTGGGCATAATGACCTCAAGGTCCATCGGTCCATCCATGTTGTCACAAATGGAAAAATTTCCTTTGCATATCACTTCGAAAGGTACTTTCCCCTCCTCTTTCTGACCTGTCTGATAGAATGCTTGCAATGCTCTGTGATGTTTTATCAAGCCCACTTTACAGATATGAAGACTGAGGCTGGGAAGGCTGGCAGTCTGTGCCCAAAGCTGGTGACTCACAGAGTGACTGCTACCTCTGGTCTGACAGATGCTTGCCCACTGCCCGGCTCTCGGTGGGAGTGGAAGGATCAGCCTCTGCCTCTCAGTGTGTGGCCGTCTTCCCTCCAGCACTGGCTAGGGGGACATTCCATAAGCCAAATTGTGTGATTCAGCAAGTGAGACATGCTTTGTTGGGCGAGAAACACTGGGGACGCCCCAGCCTCCTCTGGCTCAGAGCAGAAAGACACCACCTGAGACTTCCTGCCTCAGGAATCAGGGGGAGCTCTGGTCTGATAGACTCTCCCTTTGTGATGCTGCAGAGACCTGCTGGGGTTTTAGTCCTTGGCATGGATGGTGAAAGGTCAACACCTACTTAGGGCTTCAATATGGGGCCAGATTTTGCTGCCTACCTGGGCCTTGGTCAATTGTGTGATCTTGCCTGTTGATGCTCTTAGCCCCAGTGTCAAAAGAACAAGGACCCACTTGCTTTTTTGTGCAGCATGGGTATCTCCCACACCACGCTTGCCCTTGGTGACTTGCCTCCTTCTTTCAGATCTCATTTCACCCTGATGCCTGTCCTAAGGTGGGGCCCCTACCCTTGCACATCACTTATCACTGATATGTTCTTGATCATTTATTTGATCACTGCCCTTCTCCCCACAAGGTGTGAGCCCCTTGACAGCAGGGACTGGGTCTGCTGTGCTCATTGCTGCATCCCCAGTGCCTAAAATATGCCGAACACATGAGAGATGTTCAGTAAACTAACAGTTGTGTGGACAGCCTCTGGAGTTTAGATTTTTCTCCTTATTTTATAAGTGAAAAAAGAAAAAAAAGACAATGCTGGGAATCAGAGAAGTGAAGTCTTTCCCCTCCCCCCTTCCCTGCAGAACCTGGACTCAGAGGTCTTAAAGCAACGTTTCTGAAAACTCGAAGGCATGCACACAGTTTTCCTGAGGTTCTACTTAGATGCAGTTTGGAGTCAATATTTCCGAGTAGCGGTGCAAGATTCTGAATTTCCTGCAAGCTCTCAGGTGATACCTATGGTGGAGGTCTGAGGGCCACACCGAGTAGCCAATCCTTAGAGCTCATGGCTGCAAACCTTTCTTTCATCCCCAGATATTCAATGAGCATTGACTATGTGCCAGGCTTTGTTGTCAACTGTGCTGTCATATTTACCTAATCAGCTGTGGGGCTGGAGCAAGCTGGTTCCCCTATCTGAATCTCTGGTTCCTCTTCTGTAAAAACGAGCACATGAACGTGATACTGCAGGGCTGTTGGATAATTACACAGCAACAACAGTAGCAATAACAGTGACTGGCATTTATTAAGCCCTTCCTCTGTCCTATGTGTTTCATGTGCATTGTCTTCTAAAATTATTCCTGCTACCTCCGGAGATGGTGCTAATGAAATGCCCATGTGTAGATGCAAGGAACTTGGTCTGGCGGTTCAGGGCACCCAGGGTGAAGTGGGGATGCCTGGTGCATGGCCTGGCTCCACCAGCTGTAGGACTTTGGGCAAGTCACTCAAAGAGATTTCATCCTCAGCTTTGTCGTCTGTAAAATGAGTGGGGGAAAGTGGTGAATATAACTACAGGGCTTAAAACAAGACCGTGGCTCATGTGGGCAAATGCCATTCCTGCTGTAGCTGCCTGCCCATTCTTGGCACACAGTAGGTCCCCAGTGAGCTGAGCCCCTGTGGGCACTGGGGGCTCTTTCTCTTGTGTGTCCAGGATCCTGCCTGGATTAGTGTACTCTGGCCATGCCCCCTGACCAATATGTGGATGGACTGCCAGCAGGGGAAGTCTGCCTCCATGGAGAGGGAGGAAAAGCAGGGCAGGTGAGGGCTTTAGGACTAGTCACCTGAACCCCCTAGCCCATGGGAGTTGGGAGGGGGAAGTTTGGGGTCTCACCAACACCCTACCAGTGTCAGGAGGACTCTTTCCCCATCCGCATCAGTAGCTTTGCCAGGAGCCCATTCCCTCACGTCTTCTCACCTAAGACCACCCCATAGGCAATTCTGGACAGGACCAAGGATGGGGCCCAGAGAGGAGCACTAGATCCGTTGGTTGATGCATCCTGGTTGTGAGAGGATAATCTACCGGGCAATATGAGTGTCTCAAGGGTTCTCCCTCTGGGTCACCACATTGCCTGAGATTCCACCATAGAGGTGTCCCTGGATTCACAGGCATTGTCCCTTACGAACAGCGTGGAGCCGCATGACAATGGGGAAAGGCTTGGGCTTGAGAGTATGACAGACCTGGTTTCCTTCCAGCTCTGCAACTTGGGCTAGAGGCTTGCCCTCTCTGAGCCTCAGATTTCTCTTCTGTGAAATAGGTATCTTCCCTCATGTGGATTTCATCTCCTGGGTCTCTCTGCCTGATCCTAGGGCACTGGCCTGGAGAGGTGGGGGGGGGGGTGTGATGAATTATTTCATTGCAAAACATCTGTCACACAGTAGGTTTACTTTGTGTAGAGCACCTGGCACACAGAAGGAACATTTTTTGCACAATACCTGGCACACTCAGTGGACATGCTTTATATGGAGCCCGTAGCACATAGTAGGCACTCTTTATGTAGTATGTCTGGCACTCAGTAGGTATGCTTTATGTAGAACACCTGTCATACTGTAGTCAGATTTATGTAGAGTACACAGCAAATTGCAGGTACACTTATGTAGAGTACCTGACACACAGTAGGCATGTTTCATGTAAAGTACTTTGCACAGAGTAGGCTCACTTTCTGCAAAGCACCTGACACATAGTAGATGTGCTGTATGAGGGTACCTGGCACACAGTAAGTGTGCTTTAGGTGAAGTACCTAGCACTTAGGAGGCATGCCTGAGGGAGGGTACCCAGTGCACAGTAGGCATGCTTTGGGTAGAACACCTGGCATACACAGGATTTGTGGAGAGTACCTGGCACACAGTGGGTGCACTTTATATAGTATACCTGGCACATTGTAAGCACACTTCATGTAGAGTTCCCAACACACTGTAGGCATATTTTTTGAGGTGCCCAGCACACAGTAGAACAAATACCGGCTTCCAGCCCTTTCTCTTCAGTCTGTCTTTTTGGAGGCTTCTGATCCTTTCCACCGTCCTGTGGAACTGTCTTCTGCCCTAATCTCAGGCCCTCATCTGACCCCCTATTTCCCAGATGGCAAGACTGAGCCCACAGGGGGCTGACACAGCCCACAGACACAGCCGGGGTGGGGGGCAGAACTCCATGCAGGGTCTCCCAGCTCTGCTTCCTCTGTCTGGGCCCCGCCCTCTCCTGGCCCCTGGCCCCTGCAGGCTTACCTCCTCACCCCCCAGGTGCCCTCTTCAGATTGGACCCCTTATCCCCTGAATCTGATGCAGGTAATCCCCAGCCAGGCCCGTTTCTTTGCTCCTGCCCCCAGCTGTCATGTCTCAACCGAAGCTCTGGGCTGCTTGGAGGCAGGACTTGAACTCCTGCCGGCGTGTGCAGTCCAGAAGCCAGAGGCTTCCTGATTCTGTGCTGAAAAATGGTGCAGGCCACCCTCTTGACTCACACATTGAGGGGAAACCCAGAGATGTATTGGGAGGAGGCTGGCCTGATCCTGTTCCCATGGCACCTGAACTCTCAAGTTGAAGCTTTTACCTGCTGCATCCCAGCTTTGAAAGGGCAGGGAGACTGTTAACTTGGGGGCCCAGAGTCACCTTTGCCCATCCCTCAACTCACCCCCCCCACCCCATGTGGGAGGTGCTGAGTTCTGAGGATCCAGAGCCTAAACTATCTTGATAATGCTCAAGTCCCCCTCCCCCACCCACCATTTGGCCCACTGCCAAGTGGGGAGGATGTAAGAAGGCGGGCAGGGATTGGATGGCTTAGCCTGGCCCCTGGCAGCCTTGTCCCCTAGGTCAGGGGCCAGAGGCAAAGACTTCCCAATAGGAGAGGAGAGGAGAGGAGAGGAGGTTGTGTGGCTAAGCTGCTCCTGACTGAAGGTACCAGGCTGGGTGTCCTGGCACCAGGTGGGGAAGGATGCTGCTCAGGGTTGGTGGGGGGGGGGGGCTCCAGTAAGCAGCTGTCCTGGGGTAAGGGGGCTACCAGTGGGTGGTTAACTATCTCTCGCTCTGTGTCTCCTTTTCTCCCTCTCCCTCTGCCTCTTCCTCTGGAATTCTCCCAATCCTCCTCCCCCTTTGACCCCCCTCATTTGCCCAGTTCCCCGTGCTCACCTTCCCTGCCCTCCCTGTCCCTGTTCCTCCCATCCTGGCCCCCCCCTTTGTGAGCAGTCCAGGGAGCTCACTTTCTGCCCCACAGCTGGGTCTCAGGAGCTCCCCCTCTGTCCCCTGTGCCCCAGGATGTCACAGTGGAGCTTGTCCTGGCTGGGCATGGGGCAGCTGGCTGCCTCCCCGTGGCTGCTCCTGTTGCTGGCCGGGGCCACCTGGCTGCTGGCCCGCGTCCTGGCCTGGAGCCACCGCTTGCATGACATCTGCTGCCGCCTCCGGTGTTTCCCGCAGCCCCCAAAACGGAGCTGGTTTTGGGGTCACGTGGGCCTGGTGAGTGTGGGTGGGACATGGTCTGGGGTATCAGGGTGGATGGACTTCCTGAGGGGCCCGGGGTGGGGATCAGGGGTTGGGCTGGGGTGTGGGTCAGGGGAGAAGCAGGGAGGCTAGTGGAGCCCCTCTTTACTCACTCACTCTTCCACTCTGCCGTCCCAGGCCATTTGCACATCTTTGTCCTCCCACCTTTAGCCTGTTTTGGATCCACTTCCTGCCTCTCTTCCCCACATTAATGTCCCCCTGAGGGGTTCCCGTGGCAGGCTGCACAGGCACAGTCCCCGGGGGTTCCCAGGGCCCATGGCTATCCTGGAGACCTTCTCAGGGGCGCTATCCAGGGTTCACTCCCTGCCTGGCCCATTCCCTTCTGTCTGCTCACTTGTCTGCAGGAATTAGCTATGACCTCCCTACCCCAGCCCACAGGGGTCTAGCTTCCCACCCACACCCCTTCCTAGGACAGCTTCCTCTCAGCTTCCTCTTCCCTGCTAAGATATCCCAATGGGCCCATTACACAACCTGAATAAAGTTAACCAGTCACTTCCCCTTGCGAAAGCTTTCTTTCACTCCTCTCTTGCACCCCAGTTATTGACTTTTACTGTGGGTCTGCTCATGTTTAATTAAAGAGTTAATTGTTCAATTACTTATCTTCCACCTTTCCAACTAGATATTTGCTCTGGGGAGCAGACACTAGAGTGCCCAGCCCAGGGGCTGGCATACAGCAGACACTCAAATTAAGTGTTCGATTACATAGGTGATAAACTTGTGCTCACCTGCCATGGTCAAGGCCAAAGGATGAGCAGCTAGCTCCTCCCATCCCCAGGCAGGCTGACGGATGGGCACAGCTCACCGTAACTGCCCAGGATGAGGACCACGGCTGGGGGAAGGACTTCCTGTGATTTTACTGCTTATTATAGTTAAGGTCGGAACGGGGGCATTCCCGAGGCTCATTGTGAAGGTTGCCTTAGATTCTGGGTCTTGGAATGTTCTTAACAAACCCTGGGGGTAGCAGGAATGTTATCAAGTTACTGCTCCCACTCGCCCTCCATGGCTTGGCCATGGAGACTGGTCTGGGTCACTCTTCTCCTGTCTGGAGCGCCTGGGAGTATTTGTCAGGCCAGCATGGGGCATCCTAGAGGGATGGAGAGGGACTGGAGAGGATGCGTCCCCAGGAGCTAACCATGCCATTTCTCCATTTGGGGCATGTGGCCTGGTTTCCTCATTTGTAAAGGGCACAACTGATCAGAGTCCATAGGTTCAGGGAAGATAGATAGGAAGAGATAGATAGATAGATAGATAGATGATAGATAGATAGATAGATAGACAGGATGCTCTATGCACAACCTGGCAGGGTAGGGACTCATATGTGGGAGCTGTCCTCTTGACTGATGAGCAGAGTTCACATCTGTCCCCTGGGGTCTGCCAGGGTTGGAAGGTCTGCTGATCCTTCACCATGTGAGGAACCGGCCAGGACATGATAGGGTGTGGGAATGAGCCCCAGTAGAAGTCCTGAGGCCACCCTGCTGACCACAAACCTTCCTCATGGGCACCTCCCTGAGGTTGGAACCACTCCCAGGAGAAGAAAAATCTGACTTCTCAAGCCATGGTTGGCCTCTCTGTGGGCAGAGAGCATGTCTTCTCCCTGTGACCTAGGATGCACCCATGGGATGTGGAGAGGCCTCCAGGACCCTCCTGTCCGCAGAGGGAAGGAGCAGGAGGAAGCAGAGATTCCCTCCATCCGTGCAGAATTTGGATACCCTGTGCACTGTAGAGGCTGCAAGGGGACCTGCTGTGGCTCCTTCTGGGGAGGTGACGACCCCTGTTTCCTTGTAGGTCCCCCCCACGGAGCAGGGCTTGAGGGTCCTAACTCGGCTGGTGGCCACGTACACCCAGGGGTTTAAGTTGTGGATGGGCCCCACCATGCCCCTGGTCATTTCTTGCCACCCTGACATGGTCCGGAGTGTCACCGGTGCCTCAGGTACTCATGCAGAGCTTGTGGTGGTGGGCGCCTTGACATAACCCAGGGCTTTCAATCTCCTCATCTCCAAGCTTCCCTGCAGCCCCTGCAGGTCCCTGGCTCCTCCTCCCCTCTTCTCTCTCAGCATCTTCCTCTTCCCTTCTTATATTCTCCAACCCCCTTCTCATCCTCTCCTCCCTCCACTGCTGTCTGCTCTCCTGCCCCCACCCTGGTGCTCTCGGCACCACTGGGGCCCCAAGAGGTCTCATTCCAATGTTCTGTCCTGGAGGAACCCCCAATCTTGAGGAGATGGATCTAGACAGAGAAATCCCCAAACTGGTGAGGTAAGGAATTGGCCAGAAGGAGATGGCTGTGGCAGCCCAGAGGAGAATCAAGGCCTCTGTTTGGGGCAGGCTGGAAGACTTCCTGGTGGAGGAGTTACTGGACCCGGGTCTGGGACAAGACCAAAATTTTTTTAAAAGCAGAGGGCAGAGTGATGTTGTGGACATCCATAGCATCTGAGGTCCCCTGCTGGGCCTGGTCTCGCTCTCACCCATCCCCAGGGCCAGAGCAATGAGGGTTGGCAGCTGGTGGAGTACCTGGGCTACTATTTCTGTGATATCCACAGACATTCTGGTGGGTTGGTTGTCCACTGCAGCTTGTCCACTGCAGGTTCATTGCCCTCCTGCTCCAGGCCCCAGGAATCTCCCTGAGGAGAGCCCACCCGAGCCTGGCTCCCTTCCCTTGTCTTCTGCTTCTTCCACCTCCAGACAGACCAGGCTGAGCAGGGAAATGAGCAGCATCTGACAGAGACCTTGGCTTTGACACCCAAATTCTGGGTGAGCAGGGAAGATCCCCCAGCTCTCTCTGGCTGCCAAGGTCTCTTTCAGTTGTGAGTGGTGGAAACTCAACCCTGTATAGTCTAATCAAAGAAAGGACATCTATTTACAGTGAAGTCCAGGGATGTTGTCTTCAGGTATGGCTGGATCCAGGTCTCAAACAACATCATCAAAATCTGTCTTCATTTTTTTTTTGGGGGGGGGGTTCTGTTTTGCACTGTGGTGGCTTCATTCTCATTCTTGTAAAGATGAGTCCCAGAAGCTCAACCCCTGTGGAAAAGTCAGCTGATTCCCAACAGTTCCAGGAAAAGTTGCAGAATTCCCTTTAATTTTCCTGGCCTGCACCCCAGGGTCAATTTTTAATTAATTACTTATAAAAGATTTTATTTATTTATTTATTTATTTATTTATTTATTTATTTATTTATTTTTAAGATTTTATTTATTTATTTGAGAGAGAGAATGAGATAAAGAGAGCATGAGATGGGGAAGGGTCAGAGGGAGAAGCAGACTCCCTGCTGAGCAAGGAGCCCGATGTGGGACTCGATCCTGGGACTCCAGGATCATGACCTGAACCGAAGGCAGTCGCTTAACCAACGGAGCCACCCAGGTGCCCAGATTTTATTTATTTATTTGAGAGAGAGAGAGAGAGAGAGAGAGAGAGAGAGAGACTGCACGAACTGGTGGGAGGGGCAGGGGGAGATGGTGAAGCAGACTCCCTACTGAGCAGGAAGCCTGATGTGGGACTCAATCCCAGCACCCCAGCATCATGACCTGAGCCAAGGGCAGATGCTCAACTGACTGAGCCACCTAGGTGCCCCAATTTTTCATTTAATCACTGTGGATCTGACTGCCTGGTTTTGGCAAGCATAGGTTCTCAAAGCTATTATTTTGGGACTCAAAGCAGTTCAGTGGCTAAGAACAGAGGCTCTGGGTTCAGACAGACCTGGGCTTAGATCTCAAGAATGTACTCAGTACCTGGGAGATTGTAGGCAAGTGACTTCATCATTCAGAGTCTCAGTTCTCTTATCTGGAAAATGAGGTTAGAAGAGAAGCCAGGTGAACGTGGTGTTTGGGATCCCAAATGGGGAAAGACCCTTTTTGTTTTTGTAATCATGGGACCCCAGTTGTCATATGGATGGTCTGGGGAGGGATCCCAGGAGGAGGCTGGGCTGCTGGAGGGGATTCATGAGGCTCAGGTCGGTCTTGCCCTGCATGTCCTTCTATCCCATGGCCACCTAGAAAGAGTGTGAATTGGGTCCTCTTTGTTCCTCTCCAGATTCAGAGCTCAGAGGAAGGTCTTCTGTACACACAGGACCTGGCAAGGACCTATGGGGATGTGTGCTGCTGGTGGGTGGGTCCCTGGCATGCAGTTATCCGCATCTTCCACCCCACCTGCATCAAGCCTGTGCTCTTTGCTCCAGGTAGACACACCATGGCCACGGCTTACTCACTGCTGAGGTCTTTGTGCTGCTTCCAGCTTGGCTGGTGGCCCAGTTGCAGATGGGGGGGGGGATGGGTTGTGGCAGAGATGCCACTGTCTCCGTCTCACCTGGACCCCCCTGCCAGACCTGCAGTCATGTGTGCTCACGCCTAGGGTGTGATTGTGCAATGTCTGCTGGGTGGGATTGTCTGGTCACATTTATGTTTCCACCTGCCTTCTGGTTACAGCTGGTATACATCATGCTTGATTATACATGGTATATAGTTATACCTGAGATCAAGTGAAGATGCCTTTAGTCATGTCTGGGGCTTGTCTGTGGCCAGGGATATTTGAGGCATGTGTGGGGTCTGTCTGGTTTTTGTCTGAGATGCCATTTGAGATGTCCGGTTCTCCTGTAGGTCATGTTTGGGCCATGTTTGGGGTTTGTCTGAGGTCAGCGACCCAGAGTCCTGAGAAGTGCTGAGGGCTTATGTGAGTCTGTCCAGGGCAGGTCTTAGGATATGTCTGTGTCATACCTAGTCCACAGCTGTGGCATTAGTGGGTCATATTTAAGTCCTGTCTGGACCATCTGTGGGTCACACTGAGGTTTTGTCAGGTTGTTTTTGGGTCCATGTCAGAGCATGTTGCATCCTATCAGTGTGTGTTATGCATGTTGTTTCATGTCAGGACATAGCCCCAACACATGGTGGGGCCATGTCAACTGTTGCAGGAGAGGTCAGGGGGCTCTGGGACAGATGAGGTGTCCTACTTTCCTGTAAAGGCATTTTGTGGAGTGCTGATTTGCGTTTGGGTGTTTTGAACATGCTGGACCAGGTAGGAGCCATGTCAAGGTGTGTTGGGGTGTGTTGTGTCATGTTAGGGTGCATCTAAGTACATCTAAGTGTGTCTGCAGGCTCTGCCTTTGCTCTGCTCTGTGCTGCGGCCTGGTCTGGTCTCCCCTCACCTCCTCACTCCTCTCTGCTTCCTTTGCCATTGTTTCCATTCCTTTTATGCTGGGCTTGGAGGGGGTATGCAGACCCCTGGTGGGAGCTTCTACCCCCCCAAACCCAAAGTGCGTCTCCTGATGGTCCTTATTCATGTCAGCTGCCATTGCGCCTAAGGACATGGTCTTCTACAGCTTCCTGAAGCCCTGGCTGGGTGAGTAACTGTGGGTAAAGGGGACTGGGGACAACCTTGGGGGCCCAGGGAAAGGCACTGCTCTTGTCCACTCCTCCTGGCTGCCTCTATTAGGGGATGGGCTTCTGCTGAGTGCTGGTGACAAATGGAGCAGCCACCGCCACATGCTGACACCTGCCTTCCACTTCAACATCCTGAAGCTCTATATGAAGATTTTCAATGATAGCGTGAATGTCATGCATGTGAGTCTCTTGAACCCAGGGTCCCAGCTGAAGCCTTGGGGGTGATGGGGGCTCTGTGACGTCTTGTCTGGAATACTGGCTCTTCTAGGTTAGCTTTGGGGCCATTGCTCTAGCTCTCTGAGTCTCAATTTTCTCAGCTGTAAAATGGGAATAATGGTCCCCATGTTGCAGGGTGGTAAAGATAATGTAATATAGTCATGTTCCTGGCACATAGAAGGTGCTCAGAAGGTGTTAGTTTCTCTGTTTTCCTTGCAAAGGAGCCTTGGAACCTGAGACACAGTTGAATGTATGAACATCACACAGTAGTTATTTCTGAATTAATGAACCACTTCCAAAATCACTGGTCCCAAACAATTGAGGTTTATTATTGCTACCAAGTCTGTGAGTCAGTTGGCTGGGTCTTCTGGATATGGATGGGGTCACATGTACCTCTGATCAGCTGTGGGTCATGTATATACTTTGCAGAACTGGCCTCACATGTTTGGGCTTGGCTGGCTGCAGGCTGATCTAGAGGGGTCTCAACTTTCTTTAATGTGATTCTCTCCCTCCAGAAGGCATTTCAGGTTTGTTCACATGGCTGAGGCAGGGTTCCAAGAGACTGAGAGGAAGCTTCAATGCCTCTTGAGATCTAGGTGTAGGGTTTTTTCACCATGGTCTCTTGATCAAAGCAAGGCAATAGGCCAGTATAGAATCCAAACGTAGTGAGAGAGGCTCCACCTCTTAATGGCAGTTGCTGAAAAATCACATTGCAGAGGGTATGGATATAGAGAAGTGAAGAAATGGAGGTGTAGGTTTTGTAAAGTGCCTGGGATTTTTTTCATACTTGCAAGCTGAGGAGTGAGATTGTTATTGTTTTGTGGATTCTGTCAGAAGACAGGAGACTCTTGTGTCAGAGACAAAGGACAGTTTATTACTCATGGTACAACAAGCACACAGGCTTCTTGATTTGCATTCTTTCTCTAAGTCGCCAAATCCAATGAGGGTAACACAGGTGGGCTTCAATGCTTATGCAGTATGTTGCATGACAGGGTAGGGGTACAAGGTTTAGGGACTCTGTGACTTTTTAGACATTAGAAGCAAGCCTGACATTTGTCCAGGGGGAAACATTACCTTATCCCTAAAGGTGTTTGCTGCAAACACAACTCTGAGAAATGGCTCAAGTATAGAACATTAGGGCCTTGCATTTTGGGGGACATACCAGCAAGAATGTGCAGCTCATAGTGAAACAAAAGCAAAAATGAACTTTTGGGACTTCATCAAGATAAAAAGCTCTGCACAGCAAAGGAAACAGTCAACAAAACAAAGAGGCAACCCACAGAATGGGAGAAGATATTTGCAAATGATACTACAGATAAAGAGCTGGTATCCAAAATCTATAAAGAACTTCTCAAACTCAACACCCAAAAAACAAATAATCAAGTCAAAAAATGGGCAGAAGATATGAAAAGACACTTCTCTGAAGAAGACATACAAATGGCTAACAGACACATGAAAAAATGTTCATCATCATTAGCCATCAGGGAAATTCAAATCAAAACCACATTGAGATACCACCTTACACCAGTTAGAATGGCAAAAATGGACAGGGAAAGAAACAACAAATGTTGGAGAGGTTGTGGAGAAAGGGGAATCCTCTTAGACTGTTGGTGGGAATGCAAGTTGGTATGGCTACTTTGGAAAACAGTGTGGAGGTTCCTCAAAAATTTAAAAATAGAGCTACAGTATGACCCAGCAATTGCACTACAGGGTATTTACCCCAAAGACACAGATGTAGTGAAAAGAAGGGCCCTATGCACCCCAATGTTCATAGCAGCAATGTCTACAATAGCCAAACTGTGGAAAGAGCCGAGATGCCCTTCAACAGATGAATGGATAAAGATGTGGTCCATATATACAATGGCATATTACTCAGCCATCAGAAAGGATGAATACCCAACTTTTACATCAACATGGATGGGACTGGAGGAGATTATGCTAAGTGAAATAAGTCAAGCAGAGAAAGTCAATTATCATATGGTTTCACTTATTTGTGGAACATAAGGAATAGCATGGAGGACATTAGGAGAAGGAAGGGAAAAATGAAGGGGAGGGGGAAATTGGAGGGAGAGATGAAGCATGAGAGACTACGGACTCTGAGAAACAAACAGGGTTTTAGAGGGGAGGGGGGAGGGGGGATTGGTTAGCCCAGTGATGAGTATTAATAGGAATGCACGTACTGCATGGAGCACTGGGTGTTATACGAAAACAATGGATCGTGGATCACCACATCAAAAACTAATGATGTGGGGCGCCTGGGTGGCTCAGTCATTAAGCGTCTGCCTTCAGCTCAGGTCATGATCCCAGAATCCTGGGATCGAGCCCCGCATCGGGCTCCCTGCTCGGCGGGAAGCCTGCTTCTTCCTCTCCCCCTCCCTCTGCTTGTGTTCCCTCTCTCGCTTTGTCTCTGTCAAATGAATAAATAAAAAAATCTTAAAAAAAAAAAAACAAAAAAAACCTAATGATGTATTGTATGGTCACTAACATAACATAAAAAAAAAAAAAAAAAAAAAGAATGTGCAGCTCAGTGACCACGGGCTACCTCTCTCAAAAAGGAGATTTTTTCTTTTTTTTAAAAAAAAAGATTTTATTTATTTATTTGACAGAGAAAGAGACAGCGAGAGAGGGAACAGAAGCAGGGGGAGTGGGAGAGGGAGAAACAGGCTTCCTGCTGAGCAGGGAGCCCGATGGGGGACTGGATCCCATGACATGACCTGAACCGAAGGCAGATGCTTAACGACTGAGCCACCCAGGCGCTCCCAAAAGGAGACTTTTTCTTAATTTATAACAATGAAAATGATGAAAGCTAACATTAAGCACTTATTATTGCTAGAAACTATGTGCACATTCCATAACATATGGTGTCTCATTTGATTTTCACAACTCTATAAGGTAGAGATAATCTTGTCCATTATAGGTGATAAAAATGAGGTTCAGAGAGGTTAGGGAGCTTGCCCACGTTCACACAGCTAGCACGTGAGCTAATAAGTGGAGCTGGGATTTCATCCTGGTTTATTTGACACCACAGCAAGTCATCTTAACTGTCACTGAAGCTTTGGCAGGTGGAGCCCAGAGAGGGCAATGAGGTGACCAAGGGCACACAGAGTATAGGAGGCAGAGCCAGAATTTGAACCCAGGTCTCCTGACTCCCAGCCATGGGGTCTTAATAGTAACAGCTTCTACTTCTACCCAAGCCTGGTCCTCCTTGGGGATGGGTGCTGGGGCCAGGAGGCTGGGTCTGGGGGATTCCATCTTGGTGGTTGGTGTTGAGGAGGGCTTCAGGGGAGGCAGGTTCCAGACCCTGCTCTGCTTCCTTCTCTTCCCAGGCCAAGTGGAAACGCCTGGTGTCAGAGGGCAGCACCCATCTGAACATGTTTGAACACATCAGCCTCATGACCCTGGACAGTCTGCAGAAATGTGTCTTCAGTTTTGACAGCAATTGCCAGGAGTGAGTCTCTGCCCTGGGCATGAGAACATAAGGGAGTGGATGGGGAAGGGAGGACTGGTCAGCATAATCAGAGGGGACTTCCTGGAGGAGATGGATCAGAGCTAGACATTGAACGACAAGGAAGGGAAAGAGAAAGAGTGATCCTTTCAGGTAGGTAGAAATGTTTGATAAAGGCCATGGGGCCACAATGAGCAAAGCATGTGCCACAGTGAGGAGTCACCTTAGGAATGAGGTTGGAGGGTTTGGCAGGGGCTGTATCTTAAGGACATTCAAAATCCAGACAAAGGCATATGAACTTTATCCTGAGGTTTCCAGGGAGGCATGGAAGGTGGTTGAGCAGTTGAGGGTCATGGTCAAAGCTGTTCTTGGACATCTGACTCTAGAGAAGACCAATCACTGTGTAGATGGTGGATGGTATTGACATTGAATGCAAGACTAGGGAGGGGCCTGGGTCCATTGACCAAAGGGGAGAAGATAAAGTCTGAATTCCATGGAGAAGGAGGAGGAAAGCATAATGTCCCAGCTGGGATAGGGTGCCTGGGGCATAGGGGCAGCTCATAGAAATGGGAATCAGGGAGAGAAGAAATTCTGGAGAGTCACGTCTCCTGGATCATCCCCACCATGTACCTGTGGGGTCATCTGTTCTCGGATACTCAGTTTTCTGATGGGAGGTAGCTCCCAGCTTCTGGTGGGAGGCATTTTCTCAGTCTTCAGGTGAGCTAAGCTGTTGCCCCCCTTCATGTCCCCATCCTGCAGGAAGCCTAGTGAATATATTGCTGCCATCTTAGAGCTCAGTGCCCTTGTGGCAAAACGGCACCAACAGATCCTCGTGCACAGGGACTTCCTGTACTACCTCACTCCAGATGGACAGCGCTTCCGCAGAGCCTGCCACCTGGTGCACAACTTCACAGCTGCTGTCATCCAGGAGCGGCGCCGCACTCTCCCTGATCAGGGTGTTGATGACTTCCTCAAGGCCAAGGCTAAGACCAAGACTTTGGACTTCATTGATGTCCTCCTGCTGACCAAGGTGGGTTTCTCTGGGATCTGAATTCAAGAGGTAGAATGGACTTTGATTTCAAATTTCAGATTGAAGAACTGAGACCTGATTCAGAGGGCACTGGGGAGCCATGGAAGGTGCTGAGGAAGAGAGGGATGGATTAGGGATATGTTTTAGAGATGACTATGTGGAATGCAGCCTGCAGGGGACTGCTATGTCTGAAACTGGGAAGGGCCTGAGATTTTATTCTACTTAATATGGTAGTCTAGTGTGTGTGTGTGTGTGTGTGTGTGTGCATGTGTGTGTTTATTTACATACAAGAACCTAGATCAGAGAAGCCCATTTATTGCTCACAGAAGTAAGGGTAGCCAGAGTAAAATTGTAGGTGTGATTCCCCATTCTAAAATTCTTCTGAGAGCTACATGATGCTTTTATCTGTACATGCAACCATGCTTCCATCACAGGAGAGGTAACTCTACATTATGAATCTTGGAACTTATGAAGGACTGCTGACAAATCTGCCCCTTCTTATTCTGAGAGAGAGAGAGAGAGAGAGAGAGAGAGAGAGAGACAGAGTTGGTGTATAAACAAGTCCTCTTCACTGAGAAGGCAAAGCAATGTTTACAGGTTCTGTTGGCTTATTGCCAGGGGAGTTAAAGAATCTCTGGATTTACTATCCTAGAATGTGAGCAAATGGCTCTGGAGCAATGCTCAATCTCTAACTTCCAAGGGAAGTTGTCATTCAATATCCTGTAATCCAGGTTGCCAGTTCAATTTTTTCTGAAAGTCCTCATCAGGTAGAAACATGAAAATATTCATGGATCATTGATTTCTCCCACCAGGAATGAAGGAAGAGGGAAAGAGGCCAAGGAGGAGAGCTGTGGAGTGGGGTCTCTGGTGATAGTGAGCAAAGGAGGTGTAAGAGTGGAGGGTGGGCTTGGGTTTTTGGATTGTCTCAGGTTAGGCTCAGGAGCTCTCAGAGCTGATATGATTCGGTGTGTGTGTGTGTCGGGGGGGTGTCTTATTTCTCTCCAGGATGAAGATGGAAAACAATTGTCAGACGAGGACATCCGAGCTGAAGCTGACACATTTATGTTTGAGGGTGAGCATCCCAGTGTGGGACTATAGGGGGGCAGGGGTTTGTCCAATCCCAGGGACTTGGCAGGTTGGCCCTGGACCACCCCATCCCACCTCATCCTCCCCATCCCCGATGACGCCCTTAATTAAGGGTGCTGTCCACCCTTTGGTGCTGAATAAGCCCAGAGATGTAAGTCTGGTTGCCTCTCAGGCCATGACACCACAGCCAGTGGCCTCTCCTGGGTCCTGTACAACCTTGCAAAGCACCCAGAATACCAGGAACGCTGTCGGCAGGAGGTGCAAGAGCTCCTGAGGGACCGTGAGCCTCAAGAGATTGAATGGTGAGTGCAGGTCATCATGGTTTGTTCCTGAACCTCTCTCATTGGCTTTGTTCCCTAGTTGGGGAAGGGGAAGAATCCTTTGGTTAATTCTGTCATTATTGCTTAGTGAAAATAGGAGCAGAGCTCAGAGACAGGGCCTGTACCCAGCCTGGAGAGCAGGGGAAAGTGAGAAAGATCTGGGCTGCTGAGAGAATTAGTGACAATGTATGAAGGCAGATGATGCCACTTAGTACATATTCAGTAAGTGAACTTCCACTCCATTCTCTTACTTTTCTCTCTTAAATCACATTTTTTTACCCTGAACATCTTTACTCCCTAAATGTTTGTTTCTCTCTTGCCTTCTAATTCCTTCCATATTGTTCAGTCCAGGATTCGTTTGGGATATGTGGTTTTAAAATCATTCGCTTCTTGTCCAGGAACACCTGCATCTTCATCCATCCAGCCCCCATTCAGAGAACACTGCCACACTGCCTTTCTATTCCTGGTTCTGTACCTTCTCCAATTCTTACTAGTCCATACTCTGTCCTGGAGACCCCAGAAGGAACCGGCCCTGGTCCTTGTCTTCCAAGAGCTCTAGACTGGTGGGGGAATTGTGTAGGGTTAGGACACTCCTGGTCCACATGGGCTGGACTAGGGTGGAGAGTATGAGAGGCAAGGCTAAGGGTAGAGAGGGTGCCTCTGCTGAGACACTGAGTGATGATCAGTAGATATTTGGGTGTGGTTGGGGTACAGTTAGTTCAAGAGGACAGAGTGGGCAAAAGTGAAGAGGAGCAGAGGAAGGGAAGAGGGAAAGGGAGAAGAGAGGGGGAAGGAGGGAGGAGGGCGGAGACAGAGAGAAAGAGAGAAGGGAGGAGGGGAGGAGAGAGAGAGAAAGAGAGGCAGACAGGCAGATACACAGGGGGAGACAGAAAGAAAAAGAGAAAGAGACACTGACTCATGGTGAGGTGATGTGGCTGGGGAATGGCAGCAGAGACTGGTTGTGGGAGACTTTAGAAGCAATGTTATTGGCTTCAGTTGTTAACCCAAGAGCAATGGGGAACTGCGGGAATTGTTTGAGCAGGAGGAAGACAGGTCAGATCTAGGTACCAGGAAGATCTTTCTAGGGCTAGTGTGGGGAACATACTGGAGAGGACAAGCTGCAGCATGGGGACCAGGGAGGGGATTCTGAGGTCTGGGGCAGGCCAGGGGCTTGGGGATGTTGAGCAGGCATTGAACCGGACATGAGCCAAAGGCAGACGCCCAACCAACTGAGCCACTGAGGCACCCCTATAAAAGAGAGTTTATAATCAGGGCACCTGGGTGGCTCAGTTGGTTAAACGTCTGACTTTGGATTTTCACTCAGGTCATGGTCTTGGGGTTGTGAGATTGAGCCCCATGTCCGGCTCCATGCTCAGCATGAAGTATGCTTAAGATTCTCTCTCTTTCTCTCTGCCCCGTCCCCCTCCCCCCTCAAATAAATTAATAAATTTTTAAAAGAAAGAGAGAGTTTATAATAGAAATGAACTTTTTCTTAATCTTCACTCTAGGACTAACTCCTGTCAATGATTTCCTATGTGTCCTTCCAGAAGACCTCTATCCTTATACCCACATTTATATGAAAACTATCTCCCTACCCCATCCAATGGGAATTAAGGTCTATACATTAGCAACGTCTTTGAGATCTTTTTTTCCCTCAAAACATGAATGCTGGAAAAGTAGTTTTGAATTACAAAAACAATGACGAGAACAAGTTCTTCTTGCCCTGAGACATTATAAAGGAGACTACAGTTATCATTGACTTCCTGCCCCCCAACTGAATCCTCTCCTGTCTCCCTAGGGGTTTCCAGATTCATTGATTTGTCATGTGTCTTTCCATAACTATCTGTCTATCATCTATATCATCTATATCTATCGTCTTTCTCTCTCCTCTTCTTGTCCTTTAACACAATTTCCATTTCTGTATACATACAGTTTGTAACTTGTTCTATTCACTCAACAGTGTGTTTTACAGCTCCTTCTTTCTGTATGCTGCATAGCTGTTCATAGTTCACTTGGTTCGCTCCTTTAGGTCACTCATGTTAGTATTCTCAATTATACTAGACATTGCTGAATTGCCTTCCAGAGTCTCTGTGCTGATTTACTTTTCAGCCTGCAGTGTGTGATAGGACTTGTGAGCCCTAATTCCTCCTTTTTGATTGCTGTGTAATATTCTACCATAATGGCAGTGACGTAATTTATCTAAGCCTCTCCCACTGGTGGATATTTGGATTGTTTCTAGGCTTTGGCTAAAATAAACATGGGACAGTCAACATCTGTGAACACTGACCCACGCTTACACATGTGAACATCTCTCCAGTGCAAATTTCCAGAAAGGCAGTTGCTGAGTCAAAGACAGTCTGAGTTTTTGTCATTTTGATAGCTATTACAAATCTATTCCTGTCAGTCGAATTTGATGTTGTCAGCATTCCCATACCTTTTTTTTTTCTGGTGTGTATAATTTAATGCATATTTGCAAAATATATTACATATACATATATTAGTATACATATATATACATATATGTTATGTACATATAGTATACATAATATTTTAAAATTTTTATTGTTATGTTAATCACCATACATTACATCATTAGTTTTTGACGTAGTGTTCCATGATTCATTGTTTGTGCATAACACCCAGTGCTCCATGCAGAACATGCCCTCCTTAATACTCATCACCAGGCTAACCCATCCCCCACCCCCTCCCCCCTAGAACCCTCAGTTTGTTTTTCAGAGTCCCTAGTCTCTCATGGTTCATCTCCCCCTCCGATTCCCCCCTTCATTCTTCCCCTCCTGCTATCTTCTTTTTTTTTTCTTAACATATATTGCATTATTTGTTTCAGAAGTACAGATCTGTGATTCAACAGTTTTGCACAATTCACAGCACTCACCATGGCACATACCCTCCCCAATGTCTATCGCCCAGCCACCCATCCCTCCTACCCCAGCCCCCACTCCAGCAACCCTGTTTGTTTCCTGAGATTAAGAATTCCTCATATCAGTGAGGTCATATGATACATGTCTTTCTCTGTTTGACTTATTTCACTCAACATAACACCCTCCAGTTCTATCCATGTCATGGCAAATGGCAAGATCTCATTCCTTTTGATGGATGCATGATATTCCATCGTATATATATATATACCACATCTTCTTTATCCATTCATCTGTCAATGGACATCTTGGCTCTTTCCACAGTTTGGCTATTGTGGACATTGCTGCTATAAACATCGGGGTGCACGTATCCCTTCGGATCCCTACTTTTGTATCTTTGGGGTAAATAACCAGTAGTGCAATAACTGGATCATATGGTAGCTCTATTTTCAACTTTTTGAGGAACCTCCATACTGTTTTCCAGAGTGGCTGCACCAGCTTGCATTCCCACCAACAGTGTTGGAGGGTTCCCCTTTCTCCGCATCCCCGCCAACATCTGTCGTTTCCTGACTTGTTAATTTTAGCCATTCTGACTGGTGTGAGGTGGTATCTCATTGAGGTTTGATTTGGATTTCCCTGATGCTGAGCGATGTTGAGCGCTTTTTCATGTGTCTGTTGGCCATTTCGATGTCTTCTTTGGAAAAATATCTGTTCATATCTTCTGCCCATTTCTTGATTGGATCATTTGTTCTTTGGGTGTTGAGTTTGAGAAGTTCTTTATAGATTTTGGATATTAGCCCTTTATCTGATATGTCATTTGCAAATATCTTCTCCTATTCTGTCGGTTGTCTTTTGGTTTTCTTGACTGTTTCTTTTGCTGTGTAAAAGCTTTTTATTTTGATGAAGTTCCAATAGTTCATTTTTGCCCTTACTTCCCTTGCCTTTGGCGATGTTTCTAGGAAGAAGTTGCTGTGGATGAGGTCGAAGAGGTTGCTGCTTGTGTTCTCCTTCAGGATTTTGATGGACTCCTGTCTCACATTTAGGTCTTTCAACCATTTTGAGACTATTTTTGTGTGTGGTGTAAGGAAATGGTCCAGTTTCATTCTTCGGCAGGTGGCTGTCCAATTTTCCCAACATCATTTGTTGAAGAGACTGTCTTTTTTCCATTGGACATTCTTTCAGCATTCCCATACCTTTACCTATGGTATTATTGTATTGAATTTTAAATCTTTGCCAATTTTTCATATTTCCTCTTTTTATGAACATTTCTTTAAATAAGAGGTTTAACATCTTTTGCACATTTTGGGGGGCTACTCCCAACACTTTTTAATATTGAGGTATAATTGACATACATTCTATTACTTTCAGGTGTACAACAAATGAGTTAATATTTGTATATATTGCAAAATGATCAGCACAAATAGTCTAGCTAATATTTGTCACCACCATAATTATGGAAATTTTTTTCTGAATCTGAGATTCAACAGTTTTGCACAATTCACAGCGCTTACCAGAGCACATACCCTCCCCAGTGTCTATCACCCAGTCACCCCATCCCTCCCACCCCAACCCCCACTGCAGCAACCCTCAGTTTGTTTCCTGCGATTAAGAATTCCTCATATCCAATCAAAAGATCTACTTTTGATCTACTCTCTTAGCAACTTCCAAATATGCAATACAGTATGATTACCTACAGTATTAACTATAGTCAATACAGTATTATTAATGAAAATACAGTAACTATGTAATGCTGTAGATAACATCCCTATGACTTAATTATTTTATAACTGGAAGTTATTACCTTTTGACTCCTTCACCCATTTTCCTCCCACCCCCCACCTCTGGCAACAACCAGTCTGCTCTCTGTATCCATGAGCTTGTTTTTGTTGTTTGTTTGTTTCTTTAGATTCTACCTATAAGTGAAATCATATGATATTTGTCTTTCTCTGTCTGACTTATTTCCTTAGCATAATGCCTGTAAGGTCCATCTATGTCATTGCAAATGGCTTGATTTCTTTTTTTATGGCTGAGTAACATTCCATTGAATATATATCACATTTTCTTTACCCATTCATCCATTGATGGGCACAAGTGGTTTTCATAACATTGGCTACTATAAATAATGCTCCAATGAACATGGGGTTATATATACACTTTTCGAGTTAGAGTTTTCATCTTCTCTGGATAACTTCTCTGGATAGTGTGGTGGTTCTGCTTTTTAATTTTTTTGAGGAAACATCATACTGTTTTCCACAGTGTCTGAATCAATTTACAGTCCCACCAACTGTACAGGGTTCCTTTTTGTCCACATCCTCATCAGAATTTATCTCTTGTGTTTTTTTTTTATTCTTATAGTCTCTTGTGTTTTTAATAATAGCTATTCTAACAGTTGTGAGGTGTGAGGTGAGATCTCATTGTAGTTTTGGTTTGCATTTCCCTGATAATTAGTGATTTTGAGCACCTTTTCATGTACCTGTTGGCCATTCATGTGTCTTTTAAAAACGTCTATTCAGATCCTTCTTCTGCACACATTGATAAGCCATTTGTCTTTCACTTTATGTGAGTGGTACTCACCTTTTTGTTGTTGTTGTTGTTTCTCTTTGAGGTTTTCTCTTTTTTCATATTTACTTATAATAACTCACTTAAAAAAGTAATCCTTTTCTCTCTTGTGTTGCAAAAGATTGCCTTTTGACTTTTGAGGGGCACTTTTGGTTAATTTTTATGGAGACAAATTTGTCCAAATTTTCTTTCACAGCCCTACTGTCTATCCTTATTCTAGGGTTTTGTGGGCTTCCCTTACCAGATGTTAAGGCTTCAGTTACTCACATTTTCTGTTGCATGGGTCTCTTTTCCTGTTCTTGCAGCATGGCCACACTGGGTGTTTGTTTGATCACTGCACCTTTGTGGTAGGTCTTAATATCTGGTAGAGTGAGTTTCTCTTCCTTAATCTTTCATTTTTATTTTTTAACAATTTAAAAAAGATTTTAATAATGAGAGAGAGAGCGCACAAGCAGGGGAAGAGGCAGAAGGAGAAGGAGGATCCCCACTGAGCAGGGAGTCCAACGTGGGGCTCGATCCCAGGACCCTGGGATCATGACCTGAGCTGAAGGCAGATGCTTAACCAACTGAGCCACCCAGGCACCCTTTCATTTTTATTTTTATTATTTTTAAAGATTTATTTATTTATTTGAGAGGTGGGGAGGGGCAGAGGGAGAGAGAACCTTAAGCAGACTCTGCGCTGAGCATGGAGCCTGACATGGGGCTCGATCCCACAACCCTGAGATCATGATCTGAGCTGAAATCAAAAGCTAGATGCTCAACCAACCACCCAGGCACCCCCTAATCTTTCGTTTTTAAATTGGCCTAACTCTTCATGATCTTTTATCCTTCCAGAAATGTTTTAGAGTAAGGTTACCAAGTTCCTAAAGGTATCAGGTAGATTTTCACTTGAACTGAATATATTCTATTGGTTGAGTTGAATATATGATTGACTTGTGGAAACAGATTACTTCATGATATGAACACATACCATCCTAGATTGTGGAAGGAATACTCCCATTTTTGGATATTTGAATACTCTTTAGCCTTTTAATAAAGTCTAAAATTTTTTCTTAGAGATCTTATGCATATTTTGTTAAATTAACTCTAAGACACTTCTGTTGCTATGCTGATTCATATCTTCTATTTGTATTGACAGAAGTTTAAAAATTCATTGGAATATACAGATTTCAATCTCTATATTTTTGGGGGGGCTAAGCTTAATCCAGGTATTTATATCATCATCATCTTTTCTTTTATCTTTTCTAATTGATTGTTATTTCAACATGGAAAACTAATTTTTAAAAAAATTTTTATTATGTTATTTAGTCACCATACAGTACATCATTAGGGAAAACAAATTTTTTAAATATGCATGTAAATTTTGTGTCCAGTGAACCTAGTAAATGGTAAGCATGGAGTCTCATATTAAAAAAAATGAAGAAGCTCTTGGAATAACTGGGGAGCTATCCAGAAAAAAGTTAATTCGACTTGCTTCTCATGTCTTGTAATAATGTAACATCAAGATGGAATCAAATATTTAAAATAAAAAAATTTAAAATAAAATTAAAATTTTATTTTAAACAAAATAAAAAAATAAAAGTGTCTTAAAAGCTCTAGAGGAAACAGTGGGAAATTATTTTAGAATTCCAGAATATGGATGCCTTTATTCTCAACACAAATCCCAGGAAATATACAAGAAGAGATTGCTATACTGTTGAATGAAAAAGATACAGAGCAGTGTGCATAATATATAGTATGCTACTCTAAAAATTTTTTAATGCAAAAAAGTAGCTCTGAAAGGATAAATAAAAAATAAGAACCTAGGCAAACTGTGAGAATGGGAAATGAGTGGGGTTGAGTCAGAGGGGTGGTGTTTTATAGTTTTCCAGTTTGAACCAGTTAACTGTACCAGCTGTTAAAAATTTAAATCACCACACAATTTGAAGCGGACTAAAGAAAAAGAATCTAACCCCCTTACTTTATCGTCAATGTTTATAAAGGTTTTCTGGTGTATTCTCTTGTGTTTTCTAAGCATAGAATCACTATCTGCCAAAAATGACACATTTACCCCTACATTTCAGATTGCATTACTCTCCTTTTTTCTCTTGTCTAATTGCATTAGCTAGGATCTCTAATACCATGAGAGAAAGAACATTGGATCTGTTTCTATTGTTTCTCACTCATTTGGCTTTTGATTTTGCTCTCTTGCAATAAACAATATGTAATTTTTATGCAAATTTGTAAAACTTTTTATGGTTGGCTTTTGGGTGCTGTGTTTTGCTCAGAAAATCTTCTAAAAACACCCAGCTAAATTTTCTCTTCTTCTGTGATATTGCTTTTCTTTTTTTCTTTTTTAAAAACCACTTTATTGAGGTATGATTGACATATAAAAAGCTGTACATATTTAATGTACAAAAGTCAATGAGTTTGGAGATATTTGATCCATCTGGAATTTATTTTGGTATAGGGAGAAGGGATCTCATGGGGCACTAGAGGACTGGGGGGGGAAGGGTCTCTGTTTTTGCTGCCTGGATAATTGTTGGGGGGCTTCCTTAGGGACGACCTGGCCCAGTTGCCCTTCCTGACCATGTGCATCAAGGAGAGTCTGAGGCTGCACCCCCCGGTTACAGTCATTGCCCGCTGCTGTACCCAGGACATCAGGCTCCCAGATGGCCGGGTCATCCCCAAAGGTGCCCACAACCTCAGGGGGAGGATACTCCTGGGTAGGAAGAGGGGCCCATCAGGCAGGGGGAAACTTACTGACTGGTCCTTCATCTCCCACAGGTGTTACCTGTCTCATTAATATTTTCGCGACCCACCACAACCCATCCGTGTGGCCAGACCCTGAGGTGCTGCCTCCCCCTCCATCCCCACGGCCCACCCACCTCCTTGTCTATTCCCCCAGGGGGACCTAGGGGAGGGCGCAGGGTTCTGACCTGGCAAATCAAACATCACCTTCCCCCATCAAGCACAAGTCTGCCTTTCCCAAGCTGGCTGTCCTGGGAAACCCCATCCAGCAGCCCTGCCTCTCTCTGCTCCCAGGTATACAATCCCTTCCGCTTTGACCCAGAAAACATCAAGAAGAGGTCTCCCTTGGCTTTTATTCCCTTCTCTGCAGGCCCCAGGTGAGCGCAGTGGGCAACTGAGGCGGGACAGGGTGGTGGGGCCAGGAGTCTGGGACTGAGATCCCAGACATGGCTGTGGGGCATTAAAAGGGGGAAATTGAGGATGGCTCTCCTTCTTTCCCCTCTTCCAGAGGTTAGAGGTAAGGGTTTGGGGAGTGGAGGTTGCGTGGGTCTAACAAGGGCTCCTCGGTGTGGGCAGAGCCCCTTTCCCCTGTCTGCTGGCCTGAGTTCAGGGCTGGGGTCTGGGCCAAGCTCAGGGGATAGGCAAACCCACATGGGGGTCCCAGGCATGGGTCAGCCCACTTCTGGATCCCTGCGGGCGGGACTAGGGGTCCCAGGCCAAGTTCTGGGCGCGATGGGATCTGCTGGGGTCCCTGGTGAGTCAGCCCTCACTTCCGCCCGCAGGAACTGCATTGGGAAGACGTTCGCCATGACCGAGATGAAGGTGGTCCTGGCGCTCACGCTGCTGCGCTTCCGGGTCCTGCCCAACCAGGAGGAGCCGTGCAGGATGCCGGAGCTCATCCTGCGCGCAGACGGTGGACTTTGGCTGTGCGTGGAGCCGCTGAGCTCGGGCTCCCGGTGACCCGCCAGCTCGTGGCTTGGGATCCACCCAGAACCTACACGCCCTGCTTTGCAGAATCCCAGGAATAAAACTTTGAGGTCTCCTCTGCCCGAGCCTCATCGAGACCCAGCAGGGGGCGCTTGGGACCTGATGGAACGCTAGGGTCGGGGAGGCCGGGTGGAGAGGAGGCTGGTGTCTGAGCCCAAGACCCTGACAGTCTTTGCAGCTGACCACAGGGCCCCATTTTGATTGCGGGTTCTCCCAGAATCCAACCTGAGGTTACTCCAGATTTCCAAAGAACAGACAGAAAATAGAACAAAGAAAAGCATGCTAAAACTCTAACCTAAGTGGTCTCAATTCAATAACTGGGAAGGGGTCTTCAAACTGCCTGCCAGCACTCCATCCATATGATGTGGTTTGAAGTTTGGGGCTCAGAGCTTCCCCCCCCAAGAAAGAATTCTTGAGGTCTTTGGTGCAAAAAGGTGGTTTTATTAAAGCACGGGGATAAGAGCTGCTGCCCTGGGATTGTGAGGAGCAGCAGATTATATACTTTGTGAGTTTGGGGAGGTAAAGACAAAAGGAAATATCCAAAAATGAGTTTCATATGGTAAAGAGTCACAGGATACTAGAGGCCTAGTTATTATCAAGCTAAGATTGTTTTTTTCTCTAGCATTAATATTAAGAGAGTTGGGAGTTTCCTGGAGGAATGGTATATTCTGCCTGCCTGAAGTATTTGTCAGTAGGCTGCAGGTCATAAAGATATTTAATTTTATCTACATTTCCTTGTGCCTTTGTTCCCCACATCATTCCCCCCTGAACAATCTTAAACCTTTAAGGTTGCTGAGGATGGAAGTCTTCTGTAACTTCTTCCTGCTGAATAGGGGCATAGAGATGTTCTTACCTTTGGGTCAACATTGGTCAGCTGGGGAATTTATATATAGGAATTACCAAAGACAGAGGCTGCCAAACCAAGGTAGATAACATATATGAACCTCCTTGAGTAGAAAGGATTATCTGTCTGATGGAAGTTATGGCAGTGAAGGAGTCTTGACACCAGATAGGGAGACAACAGAAAAGACAACAAATTAGGTTAATATTATAATGAGAAAGAGAAGCCTGAATAAAAAAAACTTTGATAATTGACCAAAATCTTTCTCCAGTCCAGGAGTTTAACCAATCACTAAAGGACAGAGAGAGACAGAGAGAGAGAGAGACCATTTAAAGCACCGTTTGAATATCTATATCTTTTTAGCAATATCTTTTGGTGATATCTTTTTGGTGATATCTGGAATGTATACCCAACATTTTGTTCTTATGGTAGCACATATTCCATCTTGTGCAGTTAAAATACCTAATACCATTTTGAAAGTCATTTAAGGCCTCGATGGCATAGCAAGTGGTGTTAGCCATCATATACTCTGTTTTGTTTAGCAAGCAATCAAGTAATGAATAAGAGGCACCTTTATGAAAACAAAAGAAAAAATATAGTTTAATGGTCTGAGCAAATTATAAACCTAGAGTCTAGTCTTGAGTGCTTAAAATCTAATATCTACAAAGATGTGTTGTTGAAACATTTTCTCTCTATAATAACCCTCATTTTAAATCTAAGATAGCCAAATCAGGACCAGTTCATTTGAAAAACATGTCCAGTTTTAACAAACTTGACCTAATTATTTACATAAGCTTAGCAAGAATAATGTTTGGCCATATAGATCTTTCAAAATCTGCTTTGCTGGAACTTTCGTAAGGAATCTCAATTGAACTTTTAGTAGCCTCTCTAGGCCAGAAGCCAAGCCAAGTGCTTGTCATCAGACATGCCTGCAATACCTGTAGGTTTGGGTGAATTCCTCTTCATCAGGTCCCCAAAGTATTCTGAGTTTCTTGCACCTGCCAGGAAGTGACATTCTCTTCTCACCTGGTGAGGCTGCTGGGAACTCCTAGCAAAGTATTAACATTGAGAGGCAGCCCAGGTCCCAGAGGAAGTTCACTCTCCCTGTCTCAAGGACCCATCGAATGGGCTGCAAGTAGTAAGGAAATTCATTTTTATCTTTTGTTTTTGTTTCCCACATCACAGCTATTATCGAAAACACTATCCTCAAAGTATTGAAAATAGGACTGCCACATGATCCAGCAAGCTCACTTCTAGGTATTTATCTGAAGGAATTGAAATCACTATGGCATAGTGATATCAGAACTTGCATGGTCATTGTGGCATTGTTTACAAAAGCTAAGACACTGAAATAACCTGAATATAATATGTAGTGGAATATATATATATTCCATATATATATTCCATATATATATATTCCATATATATATTCCATATATATATATTCCATATATATATATTCCATATATATATTCCATATATATATATTCCATATATATATTCCATATATATATATTCCATATATATATATTCCATATATATATTCAATGGAATATTATTCAGCCATAAAAAAGAAGGAAATCCTATCTTTTACGGCAACATGAATAACCTTGAGGGCATTATGCTAAGTAAGATAAGTCAGGGAAAGGCAACTACTGTATGATCTCACTCATATGTAGAATGTATAAAAGCTGAAATCATAGGAAAGGACTAGATTTGTGGTGGCTAGAGGTTGGGGGTGAGGGAAATGAAATTTTGTCAAAGGTTACAAACTTTGTGACTCTAGTACCCCTCTCCTTCACATCTACTACACAACTCTCAAAACATCTAGGTGTGGCTGTACCTCAGGCTGGCTCCTCAGAAACCAGGGGAGAATCAGATCTACTTCTCTGGGCATGGGGTTCCTGGTCACCAGGCTCATTGTTTACTTGGTGAGGCTTGGGGTCCCAGCACACCCCCATCCCACCCCCAGTATCATGTGACAGTCCCTCCTGCATCTCTCCTCCCAAGACTTCTTGGATGAACAAAGCCTGACCAATTTTTTTTGGGGGGGGGATGATTTCGCTCCTCCCTGTATTGGCCAGAGGTGTCGGGACAGTGTGATTTTTGAATGATTTCCTACAGTGTTGGTTCCTTCTTTCAGGATGGGAGATGACAACCACCATCCCAGGAATTCTCAATAATTTTTTATTACTTATAAAAAACCCCCAAAACCAACATTTAGGTGTGGCTATTCCTCTACAAGCAGTAACAGTACATACTTTTTTTTTTAATTGTGTTATGTTAGTCACCATATAGTACATCATTAGTTTTTGATGTAGTGTTAAACGATTCATTATTTGCATATAACACCCAGTGCTCATTACAACATGTGTCCTCCTTAATAAAACAAAAGCATGTGGCTGGCGGGAGAGGGAAACCCTCTTTCGCCTTTATGGGCTCCACCATCTAGGGTAATTGGAATGAGGCTTGTCTGCATAAAGAGAAGGAAATAAAACCACATGTGAAAATTGGAAATTTCAAAGCAAGAGAGCCGTGATGCCATGATCTGAGTCCTGAGGTTGCCTCCCCCAATCCCTGCATGTCCCAGTACAGGAGTTAGTGGATTCCTGGTTTTTGTTTTTTTGGGTTTTTTTTGGCCTCAAATTTACATTTCTGTCCCTGACAACTGAAACAGTCTCTGTTCAATCTGAAAGGGATTGAGGAGTCTGTCACTCCTTCCACATCCAATGGGGGAGTCATTTCCCCCCTCACACGGTGGGTGTGCAAGGCTTCTATATGAAGCCCACCTTACCCCCCTGGGTGGGCCATTTCCTTTTTGGATGCTATTTTATTTTATTTTATTATTTTTTCTTTGGATGCTTTTAATCATGAGAAAACTCTTCCTCTCATGGGGACTCCAGGTCTTAGTCATTCATCATGTGTGTAGTGCAATAATCGCATAAACACGGGAGGCATTCAGTTCAATGCCTAGAACACGCTGCTTTAAAATGACAGCATGCTGGCACACCTGGGTGGTGCAGTAAGTTGAGCGTCCGACTCTTGGTTTTGGCTGAGGTCATGATCTCAGGGTCCTGGGATGGAGCCCTCCATTGGACTCCACACTCCTCAGAGTCTACTTAGATTCTCTCTCTCCCTCTGCCCTTCCTGCTCTCTCTCTAAAATAAATAAATAAATCTTTAAAATCACAGCATGCTTTTAGTTCCTCTTTAAGACACAAATATAAATGTGTAACTCTTTGATTATTTGCTCCTTCATTCTTGTGAATTATTTTCTTCCCACTTCAAGATGAATGCCAGGAGGGCAGGGACCTCACCCGCCTTGCTCTGTGCTTGAGTTCCCAAGCCTGGAGCAAAAAAAAAGCACTCAGCAAATGTTGGGTCTCAAGACATGGAGTAGTTGGTTGGCTCACACACCTACAGGACTCTACTGAGTGATAAAATGATACTCGTGATGAGACGAAAATTCTCTAAAGGCCTGACATGCAACGGAAGCCACTTTAAATTTTTTTCTAAGTCAGAATGACTGTACATAAACTTTGGTCAAACCAAAAGCCTGATCTACGACCTGCCAGCCATGCATCGTACATTTGTTTTGTAATGAGTGGCTTAAAGGAAAACTGTCTTGTCCTTGAGAGATTAATCAATGCACCTGCTCCCTCATTCCTTTATGATAAAACTCATGATTCCTGCCTATGAACTGTGCACTGTGTATAGTGTTAATCTGTAATCTGTAATCTTTTGAACTTTACAAGATATAAAAAAGTATACAACCTTGATAAAACTTTTCATTCTCAGGAGCACTTTCTTCCCTGTGAAGAGTGTGTTTCCTGGGCAGCTGTCCTAACTTGGGCTGGAATAAAACTCTTTCTTACTTTTAGAGATTCTAAAAGGTTTGTTCCTTTTGTGTCGACACTACCTAGCATTTACTGAGCATTTACAAGCACTGCACTGTGAGGCAGGTGCTATTACTATTAGTTTCCCCGTTTGCAGAGGGAGGCTCAGAAAAGTCAATTTATGTCACCAAGTTCACACAGCCAGAAAGTGGCAGGGTCGGGACTTGAACCCATGTCTGTTTGATGTGAGTCAGTGCCCTAAGGCAGGCAGCTATCCACGCTTCCACCCAAGTCTCCCCTTGCCTACTGATCTGTGTTTAAGAACCTGAAGAGAAGTGAACAGTTCACACTGGTGGCCGGCTGGTCTCTGTTTAATAAATGAAAACAATAAATTAAAGAAAAAAAAAAAAGAGAAAACAACAAGTCGCCAGAGAATTCAGCTGAAGTGATGTCATGGGGTCTCCTTAGCAGGAAATTAGAATTCATCTAAACCTGCCACCTCCAGCCCCACCCCAACGCTCTCTGTGCCATCAGTCAGGGCTCCTGGGCATGCTTGCTTGAGAACACAGGTAGATTAAAAATACCATAGACGTGACAGGCATTAAAGAGCCCAGTGGGACATGCTCCCAGCACAATCTGCCAAACTTTGCTGGCATAGTAATCCCTAGAAACCAATTCCAAGTTTTGTTAGTGAACAAGCCACGGGATTCTCAGCGGCACTTAAGGGCTCATTAAAAGTTGGTTCACACAGAGGGGGAGACGAGCCATGAGCGACTATGGACTCTGAGAAACAAACTGAGGGTTCTAGAGGGGAGGGGGTGGGAGGATGGGTTAGCCTGATGATGGGTACTAAAGAGGGCACATTCTGCATGGAGCACTGGGTGTTATATGCAAACAATGAATCATGGAACACTACATCAAAAACTAATGATGTAATGTATGGTGATTAACATAACATTAAAAAAAAAGTTGGTTCACAATTCCCCACCTCCACTTCATTTGGGGAAATTAAAGAGTCCCTGAGGATCAGCTACAGGGCTGCAGGCAGATGAGCTCTGATGCATAGCTCAGGGCTAAGGTGGAGACTGAGCCACAGAGTCACCCCACTCCCGAGATTGGTCCCCAGATAGTTTTCCGGCTTAGGCTCAAGCCCAAACTTGGACATTTGATTAGCGCCAAGAGACATAAGTGGGAATTGGAGGTGACATTCTCTTCCCCCAAGCCACAAGATTCCCAGAGCTCCAAACAGCCAAATGCTACAACATGCACACTGGGGTCCTGGGCAGCAGAACCCAAAGCTTGCAGAGCACCGGGTGCTGAGTGTGGCCACCATGAGCGCTCCACGCTGCAGTGTAAGAGTAAGATCTCCAGCGCTCTGAGGGCAGCTGAGGCTTCTACTCCCACAGTAATGCTCACTGCACTGCATTATAGCTATTACCTGGTCAACACCTCCCCTCCATCCCCACTAGACTGGCAGCTCTGAGAGGGTAGGACCAATCTGAACTTGCTTAATATTGTGTTTCCACGGCTGGGCACCTAATAGGTGTTCAATAAAACTGGCTGAGAAAAGAAACGAGACTTTCATTACAACCCTATGGAAAGCCTATGTGATGCAAAATTTCACCAAAATGTGAATGACTATTCCTTAATTTATCTGAAATTCACTGACATCACAGCCAGTATCCCTCTTGTAAAATGTATGTCATCTAATGCCTGTTGGGAATATGGGGTATTGTACTCTGTAATCTGACCCCCACCTGCCATTTTAGGCCATTTTGAGCCACTCACCCCTCCTTGCTGCCCAAGACTCTGTCATGTTGGCCTTTTTCTGCTCCTTGGATGGACATTTAACTTCCCACCTCAGGTCCTTTGCACACACTGTTTCTTCTGCCTGGTGTACCCTTTCCTCTCACTCTGCCCCTGGAGCAGAGTGTCTTAGCTGAAATGTCACTTTACCCATGAACCCAGGCCCCAGCCTACCCCCAGCCTCCCTACTCTCTGTGGATTAAGTTGTTGGCCTCTTGTAGCCAATTGCTTTCCTTTCCTCAAACTCATCACCCTCTTGTCTAAAATCAGGTGTTCATCATCCGTCTTCTCCCCTCTACTGTCATGTCCACAGGAGCAGACATGTCAGTCCTGGTCACTGTGGGCTCCACAGAGAAGGGCTCAGGCGTTGCATACACAGCTCTTGGATACATGCTAGCTGGGGCTGGACCTCCTCTGAGCTGGAGATAAGAGTTATCTGGCGCACAGGCTTTGGGTACCAAGGCTGGTCATGCTTATCAAACTAACCAGCTAGTGTGTCCTGTTCCGACTTTACCCAGTTATCGAAGAGCAGATCAGGCATGAGGCTTCCTCCCTCAGCTGCCTAGCAAAATGAGGGGGGACTTTTAAGCAAGACAAGGACCAAGGGTTTGAAGAGTTTTTCAATTGACTTAACTGTCCAATCCATAGTGGGAATTTTGTCCTATACACATTCACGGTGTTCCTAGTTTGTGCTGAGATGGAAAGTGACTGGACCTAAGTGTCACCTGTAAGAGAGACCGGGCAAGGGGGAGACATAGTGAGTGATGGAGTCATTCAGATCCTGGGAGATAAATGTCATGAAGGTGCAGCAGACTCCCAGGATGCTACAGCCCTGTTGACTTCCCTGAAACCCATGGAGGTAAAAAGATCCGAAAATGAAATCCACTGACACTTAATGAGTCCTGCCATGTTCGTGTGCCTGGGATCAGATGGAAGACACAGGGGAAACTGCCTCACATGCCCTGGGCGAGGGCAGGGTGCCATGGAGGGAAGCAGGTGCAGGACATTACTCTTGGGGATAGGTTGGGTCTGACCCATCTCTCCGTCTGCAGCTGTGAGCACAGATTCCGGCACCCATTGGGGGCTGATGAATGTCTGGGGTAGGAAAGGACTTGGACAATATTTCTTGGTCACCCCTGGGTCAGACTCAGTGCAGAGACCCAGAAAGGCATGGGTCCTGCCTGGCAGAACAGCTGAGCAAAGCTACAAGGCTGTGGTTCAAAGAGACTTTGGTTATTGCTCATTTTATCTCCAGTGGCCACACACTGCTTGGCACACAGTAGGTACACAAAAATACCTGTGATTCAAATGAAAGCATGGTGCCCATAGTTCAAGGAAAAGATTGAAATGGGCGTTGTGGGGGGGAGAGTTCTCCTCGACCAAGCACCTACTGTGTGCCGGGCTCTTTACACACATTGTGTCTCTTCTTATCATTCAGCCCCATTTCACAAAAGACAAAGTGAGGCGGAGAGGGCTAAGCCACTTGTCCAGGGTCACAGCGCCCCCCTCCAGGCAGGGCTGCAAAATGCAGCTGAACTGAGACCTTGGGCTCCACTCCATCTCATGGCTTACTATTGACCCTCTTCTGTGACCTTGGCCTTATATGCTGACCTCTCTGGGCATCCAGAAGCAGCAACAAAAGCTCTTTCTCCTTAGTGCTGAATTCATTTCTTGATTGAACATCTGTTTCTGTGATGTCCTTTCCAGACTTGAGTTGTGCCAGGAAATCCCAACAGATTGCCCCCATATTCTGGGTCTTCCGGTGCACCAGTGGGCTAGAGCTTAGAGGAGAGTGTTGTCAGGACCCTTAGTCCAGGCTGGCACCTCCTTCCAGCCCACTCTCCTTCGGGCCCCAGAGGGCTGGATCCAAGGTGCCTCCAAGTCCCTTCACATTGTGACCCTGTCTGACTTCCCAGCCTCCCCTGGCCCCATTCTGGGCACTTCTCCATGCCTTTGCTCATGCTGGTTCTTCTGCCTGCCGTTCCTTTCCTGACCTCATGTACTGGGGATGTTCACCCTTCAGAGTTCAGCTCAGATGTCATCTACCTCCTTTCCCGCCTGCACTGTAAGTTCTCACAGCACTGTGCATATCCTTCCTTCACTGTTTTCTTTAATGCATTTTATTGAGTATTTATTGTTCCATTTAATTTTTACCATTCTGGGTGCTGGGAACACAGCATGCTCCCCAGTGAGATGCCATCTCTGCCCTCAGGAGGTCTGTCGAAGTCTAGTGGGAGACACAGACCCATAATCAGGTGATGACCGCACCATGTGATGGGGGACTTCAGGGCAAGCTAGGAGTCAGAGAGGCCTCTGGCCAAGTCTGGGGTGCAGGGATGCAGGATAGGCTTCCTGGAGGAGGTAATATGTGACCTGAGACCGGTTGATTGAAGCAGATGGGAGTGGGGCATGAGGGATGCAGTGGGACCTGGAGATGAGAGTCTGGTACTCTCAAGAACTTGAACATGCTCCCATCTCATTTTAGCCTAGAGATGCAAAATGGGAGTGGTGTTAGAATTGAAGGAGACATGGGGCACCTGGGTAGCTCAGTCGTTAAGCATCTGCCTTCAGCTCAGGTCATGGTCCCAGGGTCCTGGGATCGAGCCCCGCATCGGGCTCCCTGCTCAGCTGGAAGCCTGCTTCTCCCTCTCCCACTCCCCCTGCTTGTGTTCCCTCTCTGGCTGTCTTTCTCTCTGTCAAATAAATTTAAAAAATCTTAAAAAAAAAAAAAAAGGAGACTTGTTCCATATTCAGCCCTAGGGGAACCTGCCTTTCCCCCCAGAATCCACCTGTGAGCCCAGCCCAATGCCTGGCGGTTGTTTGGGGGTTTCTGCTACTATGTCACCTCAGACACCATTTCTTGAATCAGGTCAAGACTCCCTTGCACAGGAGGGTGCTCACCTCATCACTATCAGCAGTCAAACACAGCAGGTGAGGACAGGAGGGGCCGCAGAGTCCTTCTCAAGACAGTGCATGGGCATGTCCCTGTCCTTTGTTAGATCCACTCCATACTCCATTGTCCAGTCTTCAGGCCTGTGGGCTTAAAAGTTCTCGGAATTCTGAGCCCCAGATCTCCTACTCATTGACTGTGAGTAGGAGCCCTTTCAGGCTTATCTCCCCAAGCTCTCCCAGCATGTGGACATGATCCAACCATGCACTTTCCCACTCTCTATTTTTACTGTTCTCTGTTTCTGTGGCAGGAATTCCTTTTCCCCTGCTATCAGCCCAGAGGAGGCTTACTCATCCTTTCAGTCCCAGGGAGAACGTCCCTTCCTTCACATTTCCCGCGGTGACCAGCAGATGTCTCCCTCACATTGCGGAGTGGCTCCTCCATCCTGGATCTGAGACAGGATAGGATGTATCTTTATGTCCCAGTGCCTGTAACAGTTGCTGGGCACAGGGTAGACACTCAATAGATGCTTGGTGTGGAGTTCAGTGGCAAGCCACTTCTACGCAGAGTCTAACTCTCAAGTCTGGCATTAAAGGTCTTGTAATAAAACTCATATAATGTGGTGTTTTGGGGGGGGCGGTGTTTGAGTTTTGAGGTTTAAGAGAGCCCCAAGAGAAAGAAATGGGGACCAGGGCTGTCCCTGGCAGGTGACAGGCACCAGAGGGAGTGAAAATTTTGAGACAATTCTTTCCTATGGCGAGATCCACTCAAACTCACGGTGGTCCTGGGGGCCTTCTTCCTAGAAGCACTGACAGTCCTGTTGGACCGCAGATAGCAGAGGAGGACTCCCCTAGAGGAAGGCACTTGAAACTGAGGGCCCACAGATGTTCAGGACCCAGGTAGGTATCCTGCTTGGCCAAGTCTAAGAGTATTACTATGCCTTTCAAAAGACCCATAACTATATATATGGGAGGCTTGTGAATCACCAGATACCGTAGTCTCAATGCAGAGAATACTCCTGATAGGCAGGGGTACTTATTTCCATTTTACAAATAGGGAAACTGAAAGGTTGATAAGTTAGGTGGCATACGGCAGGTCATCATAACAAATGAGTAGGAGATCTGGGGCTCAGAATTCTGAGAACTTTTAAAAATCATGAAAGATAATTAAAACACAAATTGAGGGCACCTGGGTGGCTCAGTCGTTAAGCGTCTGCCTTCGGCTCAGGTCATGATCCCGGGGTCCTGGGATTGAGCCCCGCATCGGGCTCCCTGTTTGGCGGGAAGCCTGCTTCTCCCTCTCCCACTCCCCCCTGCTTGTGTTCCCTCTCTCGCTGTGTCTCTCTGTGTCAAATAAATAAATAAAATCTTTAAAAAAACAAACAAAAACAAAACAAAACAAAAAAACACCACAAATTGAAGGAACTCAGCAAATCCCTAGCTGGGTAAATTCCAAACAGCATATGGAAGCACACACACACACACACACCCTAGTCAACCTGAAGAAAGCCAAAGAAAAAGAGAAAAATTGTAACGGCATTCAGAGAGAAAAAGACCCATGAAATGGTATGATGTATGAACATTTCCTAACAACAGGTTGATAAATAGAAGCCTCTCGATTACATTAGCTTGCTTGTCCTCCTTACTGCACCATATTCTCCGTTTAAAACATAAAGTTATAAATCAATGTGTGGTGGATGAGTGGCTACATGCTCTGAGAGAGCCTAAACATAACTCCAATGTTGAAATTGCTACAACTTTATCTCTAAGAAAATGCAAGATCTTTTGAAACGACTGTAACCAGAAGCCTAAAGGTGTAAATGCATTGGAAACGTTGAGGAAGATTTCTAGGGCTGCTACTGTCCCCCAAACTGAGAGAGAAACAAAGTTGTAGAGAATACTTGGAACAGAATATCTTTCCCAAGGTGCTAATGCCATCTCCCTGTGACACGAATTGATGATAAGCCATCTAGAGATCTTGGGGGCCTTACTGAGCTGGAAGGAAACATCTGATGGTTTACATGGGGGGATGGCATTTCCTAGTATAGGATGGGTGTGTCTTCAATAATAACCAGAAGGGCTGTGGGTAGCTAGACGGAACAAGCTGCAGCCACAGGTGAAAGCAGCCACAGAGAACATCAGGCTACAGGACTTCACGTCCTTGGATGGAAAATCTCCACCCATGCCAGGGGAACCAGGTGAGTCAAGAGGCTGAAGTCAGGAGTAGATGCCCTCCTCAACACCAGGAAGTGCTCACTGCCTCCCATTCCAGGGCCTCGTTCAGGCTCATCCCTCCGGATTCCTAGCACGATTCTAGCACTTTCAGAGACTGTGGGCGCTGCCTCAGGCTTCCTGCATTCCCTGCAGCACAGCAGGACCAAAAGCTGCCCCAGGATGGCCCCTGGAAGTTTTTCTGCCTGGCAATGACCCTGATGTTGCTTCTGCTAGTCCTCATCCTCGGTGTGGTCCTGGCTGAGGGTAAGGTGTTGAGTCAGTGGGAATGGGTGATCACATGGACGCAGGCCCCCAAACCACAGGGCTGGGGCAGAGATGGGTCAGTAGGGGGTGGCTGGATAGCCTTGCTGGGCTTAATGATTCTAGAAAGAAACTGCCCTCCTTGTCTCAGCCTGCAATTTGGGGAATGGGAAAAGAACTGTGTGTTGAAAGGTCTAGAGCATATCAGCATGTGTTTCTTCTACTACTGCAGTTCTTCAACCAGATGCAAGAAGAACTCAAGCAACTGGACATCAAATATGAGTGCTGAATGGAACAGAGGGCTTCTTCCCCACCCCGCACACCACCAGGTCTTGATCTGTCTTTCTCTTTGGGCCCCTTAGTTGTGCAGGGTCTGGCAGATGCTGGGCACAAGCGGGACATCACGGTGGGGGAGAGGTGTTCTGGCAAATGGAGGCTCTGCGGGCAGGCAACGGGAAGGAGATGGGCAGGTTGGGTGGTGGGAAGTGGGAGTTTGGAAAGGAATGTTGTTCTCTTGGGCACTGTTGATGCTAGTGGTTCTTGCAGCACATGAGTGTGTGTAGGGTTGTTTTAATTGACCCTCCATGAGGGTTGATGTTCATATAAAGTTTGAGGCCCCCTTCATGGCATTACTCTGCCATCTGATAATGCCCAGCTCTTGAGTGAACAAATGGGAAGCTACTGTGCTCACTTTTGCCAAGTGGCAAATATGCACAGGTTTGAATCATTTCACTGGAGGCTTTGTTCAGTGGCCAGCGCAGCCCCTAGCTCCAATAGAGCCGACCTCTTTCCCCTTCTCCAGAATCCTCCTGTGAGCCCTGCCTGGAAAATTGGATGGCATTCCGGGGCTCCTGCTATCTATTTTCCACAGAGCAACAGGACTGGTTCGAAGCCAAGGATCACTGTGCTGAGAAGGGTGCTCACTTGGTCATCATCAACAGCCAAGCAGAGCAGGTGGGAAGGTGGGGAGGGGTGCTCTGGGGACCCGTCAAGTCATTGCAAGCTCATGTCCTTGTCCCCTGTAGAATCTAGTGCAGATCCGTCATTCTGCCCTTCATAATACCCTTCCACTGCCTTAGCATGCAGTATTGGTCAGGATTCAGTCTTGCTTCTGGGTGATTCTTCATGCTGGTCCTTCTGTCTGGAACTCTTCTTTCTATCTACATCGACAACTCCTACTCCTTCTTTATCAGATCCAATTTTGTCCTTCAACATCCTTCCCACCCCCTCTTCCTCAACACTGGACTGTGCTGCCAGATTCCTGGTTCATCTCCTATAACATGAAGAACTCCCAGGCTAGGGGTGGTTCTGACTCTGCATCGATAGTGCCGGGAACCAGATTAGACACACTCATTATGGTTCAGTGGACTCAATATTTGTCAGCGGAACCCAACTGATTACCAGAACACTTTCTAAGGGGACAGTGTCCACATTTCTCACCCTGTAAACCATGCTCTTGAATAATCCCAACTACCTCTTAACCAGTGCTCAGCTAGGACCCACACTGGGTTCTTGAGACTCTGGACTCCGGGAAACAAACTGAGGGTTACAGAAGGAAGGGGGTGGGGGGATGGGTAGCTGGGTGATGGGTATTAAGGAGGGCATGCGTGGTGATGAGCACTGGGTGTTATACGCAATTAATGAATCGCTGAACACTACATTAAAAACTAATGATGTACTAAATGCTGGCTAACTGAACATAAAAAAAAAAGAAACTTCAGAAAATCCTAGAAGGCACCTGCCATTGTTATCCCAATTTTATAAATGAAAAGCCTGAGGGCCATAAGCGTTCATAATTTGCTGACTACATAGGTCATAATAATGGTGGAAACGGAGATCTACGCAGAGCTTTCAGCCTATTTCAGCCAAGAATGCTGCTTTGGACAACATCCTTGCCCAAGGGGTCCTCTAGGTCTTAGCCCCTTTCAGGGACTGCTTCCACCGCCATTCTCACCTCTGGCTGTAGTCTTTCTTGACTTAATCTGCCTTCTTCTCATGCAGAAATTCCTGAGTCCAAAGGAAAATACTGGCTACTGGATTGGCCTCAGGAAACAGTACCCAAAGGGCATTCACAAGTGGCAAGATGGCTCAGCGCCTACCTTTGTGTGAGTGTCCCTGTTGGGACTCAGAACACCTGAGCTCGTCTGTCCCATTAGATCTTGAAGACATCTTCCCACAGATTCCCAAACTGCTTCAAGTGTCTGGTTTTGGCCAAAACCAAACTGACTGTCATATTTCCTATTGTCATGCTTAATGTTATTTTGTTAGGTGCAGAAGGGTGTGTGTGTGTGTGTGCGTGTGCGTGAGTGGGTGTATAGATGATAATTAAACAACATTAAATAGGAAGTTCTTTATTATATCTCAATTAAAAGAAAAGAATGCCCACCATCATTACCTCTCTTCTGCATTGTACTGGAGGACCTAGACAATGTACTAGAACAAGAAAACAAAAAAGAGGTATAAGGATTGGACAGGGAGAATCTGTGTTGTCAATATTTTCCAACAGTGATTATCTAGGAAAGATTTGAGAATTAACTAACAATATAGCTTTCTTATATAATTAACCCCCTGAACACAATATAATAGGAAAAAAATATCCCACTCACAAAAGCAACAAAACTTATGAGTCATCTAACTATAACAGTAGCAAGAAATGAGCAAGACATTTATGGGGGAAACTATAACATTTTGCTAATGGACATAAAAGAATTTCTAGATAAATGGAGAGAGATACCAAAGATATAATAATGTAAAAATTAATTAATCTGTAAAATGATGAAAACCTGATAAAAATTTTAATGCAATGAATGAATCATTGAACACTACATCAAAAACTAGTGATGTACTGTATGGTGGCTAACTTAACATAAAAAAATTTTTAACAAAGGGGCGCCTGGGTGGCTCAGTTGTTAAGCGTCTGCCTTTGGCTCAGGTCATGATCCCAGGGTCCTGGGATCGAGCCCTGCATCAGGCTCCCTGCTCAGCAGCCCTCTCCCACTCCCCCTGCTTGTGTTCCCTCTCTCTGTGTGTCTCTGTCAAATAAATAAAATTAAAAAAAAAATTTTTTTTTAACATGAAATTTGAAATGCTAGTTTACAATTCACATGAACATATACATGTGTAAGAATATCTCATGCAAATATGAATAAAAAAGAACAAGGAACAGACGATAAAATTAGAGATGAGAACAATATGGAGGATTCAAATATCCACTTCTTCATGGCTAAAAACCTTGGCCAAGTTATTTAACCTCCTTATGCCTTTGTTTCTTAAATTTGGAACCTGGGGATGCCAGGAGTACCTAGCTCATAGAGTTGTGAGAATTGATGACTCACATATATATCTGTTTATGTAATTATAATCTTAGAAGACTACCAGGAACAGAGTAAGTACTGACCAAATCTTAGTCATTATTAACTGCTACAACTACTGTTACTATCAAAGATATATGCCATGTTATAAATATATTACTAAAATAATTTTTTAAGACAGCATTATATTTTATGGGAATAGATGTATAAAACAGTAGAACAGAATAAGAGTCATGGAACAGATTCACATATAAGTAAACTTATGTTAAAAGTGGCACTTCAAATCAGTGGACTACTTATTAACTTGTGTTAGAATACTAGTTAGACATTAAAAAATAAGTATTACAACCACAGATCTATTAGAAAGGCTAACATCCAGAACACTGAGAACATCAAATGCTGACTAGGATGTGGAGCGAAAGGAACTCTGATTCACTGCTGGTGTGAATGCAAAATGGTACCCCCACTTTGGAAGACAGTTTGGCAGTGTCTTACAAAACTATATATATTCTGACCATATAATCCAGCAACCATACTCCTTGGTATTGATCCCAAGATGTTGAAAACTTAGGTCCATAAAAATCTGAACATGGATGTTTATAGCAGATTTATTCATAATTGCCAAAACTTGAAACAACTAAGATGTCCTTCAGTAGGTGAATGGATAAACTGTGGTCCATCCAGACAATGGAATATTATTCAGCACTAAAGAGAAGTGAGCTATCAAGCCATACAAAACATGGAGGAACTTCAAATGCTATCAATATGTGAAAGAAGCCAATCTGAAAAGGCTACAGACTGTATGAATCCAACTACATTATATTCAGGAAAAGGCAAAACTATAGAGACAGTAAGGAGATCAGTGGTTGCCAGGGGTGGGAGGGGTGAGGGAAGGATGAATAGGTGAACACAGGGGATTTTAGGGGAGTGGAAATACTTTGTATGATACCATAATGATGAATACATCTCATTATACATTTGTTAAAACCCTTAGAATGTACAATGAGAATGAACCATATGTAAACTATAGACTTTGGGTGATGATGATGTGTCAATGTAGGTTCATTGATTATAACAAAAGAACCACTCTGGTGGGGGATATTGATAATGGGAGTCTATGCAGGGCAAGGGGTATATGGGAAATCTCTGTGCCTCCCTCTTAAATATGCTAAGGACCTAAAACTGCTCTAAAAAAAGTCTTAAAAAATAAGTTGAAATCCAGCCTGAAATGTTTGCATAGTACTTTTTGGTAGAAAGTTTGAGAGGCTGGCAAACCTTCTCTGTAAATGGACAGATGGTAAATATTTTCAACGTTGCAGGTCATACTATTTTTGTCACAACTACTCAATTCTGTCCTCATAGCACAAAAATAGTCATAGTTGATGAATGGGCATGGCTGTGTTCCAATAAAACTTTACTTATAGTAACAGAAAATTTATGAGGGGTAGTTTTCCAACCCTAACACTATAGTATAAAAGCATTAGAAGAAACCAAGGACGATGCACTGGGTCTTATACGCAACTGATAAATTATTGAACATTACGTTGGAAACTAAGTATGTACCATATGTTGGCTAACTAAATTTAAATAAAAAAATATAAATCATGAAAAAAAGAAGAAACCAAGGAGAATGTTTCTGACAGGAAAAGTAGTAAGGCATAAGAAACAGAAGGCAAAGGAAAAAAATGGTAGACAAAATTAGTATTTAAAATCTCTTCAAAAATGTCGGCAAATCTACTGGGTATTTACCCCAAAGATACAAATGTAGGGATCTGAAAGGGTACGTGCACCCCGATGTTTATAGCAGCAATGTCCACAATAGCCAAACTGTGGAAAGAGCCAAGATGTCCATCGACAGATGAATGGATAAAGAAGATGTGGTATATATATACAATGGAATATTATGCAGCCATCAAAAGGAATGAGATCTTGCCATTTGCAACGACGTGGATGGAACTGGAGGGGATTATGTTGAGCGAAATAAGTCAAACAGAGAAAGACATGTATCATATGACCTCACTGAAATGAGGAATTCTTAATCGCAGGAAACAAACTGAGGGTTGCTGGAGTGGGGGGTGGGGTGGGAGGGATGGGGTGACTGGCTGATAGACACTGGGGAGGGTATGTGCTCTGGTAAGCGCTGTGAATTGTGCAAGACTGTTGAATCTCAGATCTGTACCTCTGAAACAAATAATGCAATATATGTTAAGAAAAAAAAAAGAAGAAGAAGAAGAAGGTAGCAGAAGGGGAAGAATGAAGGGGGGGAAATCGGAGGGGGAGATGAACCATGAAAGACGATGGACTCTAAAAAACAAACTGAGGGTTCTAGAGGGGAGGGGGGTGGGAGGATGGGTTAGCCTGGTGATGGGTATTGAGGAGGGCACATTCTGCATGGAGCACTGTGTGTTATGCACAAACAATGAATCATGGAACACTACATCTAAAACTAATGATGCAATGTATGGGGATAATATAAGAATAAAAAAATTTTAAAAAAAGTCTGCAAATCAATAAGAACAAGACAATCCAACAGGAAAATGAGGAAAGGCTTTGGATGGACATATCAAAAAGAGGAAACTCGTATGGTTAAAAACCAATGGAGACTTTCAACCCCACCAGGAATTAGGGAAATGTAAATTAAAGCCACAACAGGAGACGAGACCACTTGACAACCATATTGGCAAAATTAAGTTTTACACGATCAAGCATTAGTGAGGATGTGGGGAAATAAATCCTCTGACACAGAGGTGCTGGGAGTGTGAATTAACACAGCCACTTGGGAGTTTAATTTGACAATTCTTCTTAAATTTAAGAATCGTATTTCCTATGACCTAATCATCTCACTACTTAATTTGTATTTGATAGTGCCTGTGGGTAGTAAATGACATACAAAGATACATATTACATTATTCCTAATAACAGTGAAAAATTAGAAGCAACTGAAGTGTCTATTAGCTAAGTATATACTGCGCATATTCATAAAATTGAATGTTAAACTGATTTTACAAAAATGGGGTCATTCTATAGCAGTGGTTCTCACATTTTTTTATGATTGCGGTGGGGACACTACTGGCATCTAGCAGGTGGAGAACAGGTTGTCCTGTTCTGCAATGTACAGGACGACCCCCACCACAAAGAATGATCCAGACTCAAATGTGAGTACCGCCAAGGTCCAGAAACCTTGGTCTCTGTAAACTACATGGATTTCACTTTGTGATGTTGAGTGAAAAAAAAACCAAGTTACAAAAAGATACCTACCTTAAACCACAACAAAAACTCATAATAGTAATCTTATTTTATGTTTGTTCACATGCCACATGCATACAAAGTTCTGGAAGGATGCCCATCAAGTTCACCACCACAATTGCATGGCTGGCCATTGCATGACTTTTAGCTTTAGTTGTGGCATTTCAATTATTTAATAAGAAGAAACAAATAGTTGTGGGTTTTTTTTATGTTTTAAATCTTTAAAAAGACATTTAATTGTGCAAGTGACCTGGATGGGGAAGGATGAAGGTCAAGAGGGCATGTTAGGCAGATTCCTTGGCCCCAGTGGCCCATGGTAGGGCTACTCTCCTCTCAACATCAGAAGCCAGGGTCCCAAATCCCAAATTTGCAAAGCATTAGAGTCTGCTTAAGTCCTGAGAAGCTCAGGTAATTGACTCACCTCTGGTAGGCAGGGAGGGAAGGAAAGTGAGGACATAGTCTCTCTGAGGTTACACCCTCCCTTGCAGGATCCCAAGGGGTCCTGGCATCCCTGAAGCAGAGGCAGAAGCAGTAGGACCACAGTGAGAGAAGGCAGCAGGTAGGGAACAAGGCAGCGTAAATAATGGAGGCAGGCTCAGGTAACCCCCCCTCCACCGCAGCCCAACTGGCATGCTCAGGGCAGCAACACCTTGCTTTGCAGTCCAGCCCTCACCTGCAGAGCAACGCCAACCCAGGACCTCCTGCTGGAGTGAGGCAGAGGCAGATGCAGAGCCTTGACCCCAGGTGAGTCACCCTTCCCACATTCCACCTGACTAGGAGAGACCTGGGGAACCAGCATCTGTCCTGGACTCAGCGAAGCCATCCTGTTTATACAATCCCTTGTGCAACTTGAGTCTATGGCGTGGGGGCAACAGGTGGGGCTCCACTTTCTAGCTTCAAGGCAGTGTGATGATTGCTTTTTTGGAGCATTACCTTATGAGGGAGGTTCATTGGATAGGTGAGAAACTGAGGTACAGAGACAGATGTTACCCACCCTTCTGACTTTTCACCTCTCTCCCCTCCCTGTCCTGCCCAGAAACCAATGGTAAAGGATCAGGGAGAGGGAAAGAAAAGAGAAAGATACGAGGATTCAGGATTGAGAGGCTCCAGCCACCTCCAGGGGTGTAAACTATCACTGAGGCCTGAGGGACAGATGGGGTGATGGTGAAGAGTTAAGGATGAAGAGAAGGAGAGAACAAGGCAGGTAGGAGATGTCTAAAGTGGGGAGGAAGATGCAAAGAAGGGAAACCAAACAGTTTGACTAAGAAGAGATAGCCAGGATGGGGGCAGACAGGTAAAGAAAGATGGGGTCTGAGAGGCAAGGCAGACCTAGCCTGTGGTTCTCAGCCAGGGGCACTTCTGCCCCCCAGGAGACATATGACAATATGCAAAGATACTTTTGATTATCACAACTGAGAGGTGCTACTGGCATCTATGGGTACCAGAGATGCAGCTCAATCCTGCAATGCACACACAGTCCCCACCACAAAGAATGATCCAGCCCCAAATGTCCCTAATGCTGATGTCAGGAAACCCAGCCTTAGGGGTGTATATGGGCAGGACCTGGCCCCACCATGGTTTCTTCTAAGTTCCAGTTAGCCAGATCTCTCTGTCTCACACACACACACACATTCTCTCTCTCGCTCGCTCTCTCTGGGACAGTCTAGTTTATCTACAGAAGAATTCAGCAGGTGTTCTGGTAGATCAATGCCAGGAAGGTTTTAGTCCCTCTCTCTGCTGTCCTGGACCCACGCCCATCATGGGTCTATGGGTTTTTTTTCTACTTAAAAAAATTAATGGGATTCACATTTTAGAGCAGTTTCAGGTTTTTGAAGAATTGAACAGAGGGATGCTTGGGTGGTTCAGTCAATTAAGCGTCTGTCTTCGGCTTAGGTCATGATCTCGGGGTCCTGGGATTGGCCCATGTTCAGGCTCCCTGCTCAGTGGGGATTCTGTTGCTCCCTCTCCACCTCCACTCCCTCTGCTCATGCTCAATCTCTCTCTCAAACAAATGAATTAAAAAAAATTTTTTTTAAAGATAGATTTATTTATTTGACACAGAGAGACACAGCGAGAGAGGGAACACAAGCAGGGAGTGGGAGAGGGAGAAGCAGGCTTCCTGCTGAGCAGGGAGCCCTATGGGGGCTCGATCCCAGGACCCCGGGATCATGACCTGAGCCGAAGGCAGATGCCCAATCACTGAGCCACCCAGGTGCCCCTGAATTTTAAAAATCTTTTTAAAAATTGAGAATTCATCAGTTGCATATAACACCCAGTGCTCATTATATCTCGTGCCCTCCTGAATGCATCTGAAACTAATAATACACTATATGTTAACTAAATAAGTAATAAAATAAAATTAAAAAAATAAAAAATAATTGAGCAGATAATGCAGAGATTTCATAGACCCTCTCTTTCCCTGCACAGTTTTCCCCTTAATATCCTGCATTAATGAGGTACCTCTATTACAGTTGTTGAGGTAATACTGACACATAATTATTAACAAAAGCCTACAGTTTACATTAGGGTTCACTGTTGGTGGTATACATGCTATGAGTTTTGAAAAATGCACAATGTAATGTATCTACCATTACAATATCATACAGAACAGTTCACCAGCTTACCCCACCACCCTGGAGTTCCACCTATTTATCCCTTCCTCTCTCCTCTCTGAGCCTCTGGCAACCACCAATCTTTTTACTGTCTCCATATTTTTGCCTTTTCCAGAATGAACAGGCACCCCTCTTAGGTGCATTCTGCATCCCCCTCATTCCAGAGGGTGCTTTATGCAGCTCTGGGCCACCCCCTCAGGACATGGTGACTTCTTGTTTTCTCAAACATCCTCTCCCTTTCTTTCTTCATGGCCGTGGATTTTTGTGATTTTTTTTAAAGATTTTATTTATTTATTCATGAGAGACAGAGACACAGAGAGAGAGGCAGAGGGAGAAGCAGGCTCCCAAGGAGCAGGAAGCCCGATGCGGGACTCAATCCCGATGCGGGACTCAAGCTCAGACGCTTGACCATCTGAGCCACCCAGGCGCCTGGATTTTTGTGATCCTAACTGATATGGGGAGGGAGTGTGTGAATGGTCTAACATGGTGAAGCTGACATCTCCCAGATCCTGGGAGTGGCCTCTGATATTCATTAACTGCCACCAGTAAGTGGTGAGTATGACAGAGAGGTTAGGAAGAGATAAATTTTGGGGTCATTCAAATGTGGGTTCATATCCTGGCTTTCTTATTTCAGAGCTGTGGTCCCTTGGGCAGTTGATGTGTCTTCTGTGGGATTCAGCTGCCACATCTATAAAATGGGGATCATAGCAGATGCCTTATAATGTTAGAGTAAAGATTTAACACAAAATGCATAAGCATAGATGCTGGGTCTATAGGATACACCCAATAAAGGGTAGCTATTCTCATCAAGAACTCAAAATCCAGTGCCAGAGATAGTCGTATCTCCAGCATGACCCATTATGATGAGGGTCATGATAAAGTTAGGAGCAAGGAGTTTTAAACTCACTCAAGAGTCGTTGTTTTGGAAGCACTCAGGAATGAGTGATTAAATCTGCTTTGGGAAGAGAATGTCCAGGATGACATTTAATAGGCATTTGATGGATGGAGAAGGAAGGAACCGAGATTGGGGCAGAGGGAACATGCCAAGGAATTGCAACTGCACTATCTAGATCATTGCTTTCAACTGGGGTTGAGTTTGTCCTCATGGGAACATTGGCAATGCCTGGAGACATTTTTGGTTGTCACGACTAAGCAGGCGCTGGTAGAGGCCAAGGATGCTTCCAAACACCTTATAAGGCACAGAATGCCCCTGCCCCCCAAGCAAAGAATGATCTGGTCTTAAAAATCAAGAGTGTTGGGCGCCTGGGTGGCTCAGTTGGTTAAGCGACTGCCTTCGGCTCAGGTCATGATCCTGGAGTCCCTGGATCGAGTCCCGCATTGGGCTCCCTGCTCGGCAGGGAGTCTGCTTCTCCCTCTGACCCTCCCCCCTCTCATGCTCTCTCTCTATCTCATTCTCTCTCTCAAATAAATAAATAAAATCTTAAAAAAAAAAATCAAGAGTGCCACAGTTGAGAAACCTTGCATTAGATGTTGGAGAGCCGCTGGAACCTTGTGAGCACAACCCCCATGACCCTGGTTTCACCCATTCAGCCTTTTATCGGAGGTTTTTGTTTCCAAGTCATTGACTTTGACTCACCCTTCTGAAATCTCCGAGTGTCAGGACTGACTGGGACGTTGTTGGGGCCGCAGTCTTGGGGACCTATGGGTAGGTGCTGACCCAAAAGTGGAGGAAGGATGCAAGGGACTCCAGGGAAAGGAAGCCAAGAAACTCTGGAAACTGATGATATTTGGAGAATGCAGCCTCCAGTCACCAATGTAGCTGCTCCCCTCTTCGTTTCTCACTATCATTCTGTCCGGGCTTGATCAGGGACCTGTGCCCCCTAAGGGGGCATTGACCCCTTTTTCCCTATTTTTTAAAAAGATTTTTATTTATTTTTTGACAAAGAGAGAGACAGCGAGAGAGGGAACACAAGCAGAGGGGAGTGGGAGAGGGAGAAGCAGGCTTCCCTGCTGAGCAAGGAGCCCGATGTGGGGCTCGATCCCAGGACCCTGGGATCATGACCTGAGCCGAAGGCAGATGCTAAAATGACTGAGCCACCCAGGCGCCCTTCCCTATTTTTTTTATTGAGGTAAAATACTATAACATAAAATTTACCATTTCAGCCATTTTATAGCATACAATTCAGTGGCATTAATTACATTCACGGTGTTGTGAAACCACCACCTCTATCTAGTTCCAGAACTTTCTCATCATCCCCAAAGGAAGTCCTGTGTCCATTAGCAGTCATTCCCCATTCTCCCTCCCCAGCCCTTGGCAAACACTGATACGCTTTAAACACCTGCAAGAATGAATATTCATAGCAGCACTATTCACAATAGTGAAAAAGTGGAAACAAACCAAATGTCCACCAAACGGTGAGTAAATAGACAAAATGTGGTTTATCCATACAATGGAATATTGTTCAACCACAAAAGCAACCAAGTTCTCAGAATGCTACATGCTACAATGTGGATAAACCTCAAAAACAGTATGCTGAATGAAAGAAGTCAGACCCCAAAGGTCATAGAGTATATGATTTCATTTAGGTGAGTGTCCAGAACAGGCAAATAAGAGACAGAAAGCAGATTAGTGGTTTACGGCACTTTTAAACTTTATATGGGGCCTAATAAAAAGATCATTTAAAAATGGAAACAAACTGAGGGTTGCTGGAGTGGTGGGGGGTGGGAGGGATGGGGTGGCTGGGTGATAGACATTGGGGAGGGTATGTGCTATGGTGAGCACTGTGAATTGTGTAAGACTGTTGAATCACAGACCTGTACCTCTGAAACAAATAATACATTATATTTTTTAAAAAAGAAGAAGATAGTAGGAAGGGAAAAATGAAGGGGGGAAACCGGACGGGGAGATGAACCATGAGAGATTATGGACTCTGAGAAACAGACTGAGGGTTCTAGAGGGGAGGGGGGTGGGGGGATGGGTTAACCTGGTGATGGGTATTAAAGTGGGCACATATTGCATGGAGCACTGGGTGTTATACACAAACAATGAATCATGGAACAACTACATCAAAAACTAATTATGTAATATATGGTGATTAACAAAGCAATAAGATAAAATAAAATAAAAAGTTTTTATTTATTTATTTATTTATTTATTTATTAATTAAAGATTTTATTTATTTATTTGAGAGCGAATGAGAGAGAAAGCACATGAGAGGGGGGAGGGTCAGAGGGAGAAGCAGACTCCCTGACAAGCAGGGAGCCTGATGCGGGACTCGATCCAGGGACTCCAAGATCATGACCTGAGCCGAAGGCAGTCGCTTAACCAACTGAGCCACCCAGGCGCCCCAAATAAAAAGTTATTTATAAAGAGACATTGAAATCTCATTAAATTGAAATTATTTCCTGATCACAGAGTATGTACATTTGTGCACTTAGTGTACTGATTTATCATAGGTAGCACTTGCTGTGTGTCAGGTCTCATTCCAAGAATAACACATTTATTTCTCATAACAACTCCTTGAAGTAGGCAGGGGGACATGGAGGTACAGAGTGGTGGAGAAACTTGCTCAAGTTTACACAGTAGGCAGAACAAGAATTCAAACTGAAGTTGGCTGGGTCCCATGTCCCTTTGTCTGATGGACATGTTTTGTTGCCTTAGAACATACAGACATTACTCATGGGAGCTGGAAAACAACCAGAATGTTATTTCTACTCAGCCTCCTACTTCTGACTCCCTGCATGGGTAACTCCAGAGGAAGAATCTGATTTGTTTTAAGTTAGAGGGGCAAGCTGGTCCAAGGAGTTGTAGCCATGGGGTAGGGATATCTTGTGGTCTCTGAGGATATGAGAATAGGATTTATCAGAAGGGAGTAGGAGAACACAGTGACAATGGCTGGAAGCTCCAGTGGAGGAATATTTTCATTTTGGGAGGCAACCCAGAAGGATATGTGAAAGGCATAGTCTTTGGAGACAGCCAGTCATGGGTTCAAGTCTTAGCTCTGCCATTTTGACAGCTTCGCCTTGAACAAGTTGCCCAACCTCTATGCACACCAGTATTCTCAATGAGTATGCTCAAGATACTCAAAATGCAGGTGATAAGAACAGCACCTCCCTTACTAGGTTAATGAGAGGGTTAAATCATCAGAGGCACAGAGTGAGAACTCAGTCAGTGTGTTAACCTTAAAAATAAAAACCGCTAGTTACTGTATCAGCAAAAGATGTGTTTATTTGGGAATAAAAGAGAATCACAATCCAGTGCAAATAAGCCACCAAAAAACCAAAGGCAGGTTGGGGGAACAAAGGAAAGGTAGACTTTTTAAGGAGAAAAGGGGTAAGTCAAGAAGGTTGTTATAAAAAGTCCATTAGAATAAACTGAGAGTTGAAAGAATAGTGGCTTCTCACCGGGACAACTGTTAGGGGTGGGGAGTAGTGTCCACGCCCAAGGTCAAGTCCACCTCTTCCTATCTGGTTGTCCAGTTTGCAATCCACCAGGAGGGGCAGAATGTGAGAGCTCTCCCTGCTGAAATCTCTCAGTGCATTTTAGTGAAGTTTCCCTCTACTAATTTTCACAAATGCCAGCTGTCATTGATCATGGGCAGCCTCCTGAGCAGGTCCAGGTATGGTGAAAGCCTTTCTCCATCCAGTAGCTGACCTCTCCGTGTCACACTTCACCCCAGGCAGCTTCCATGCAGAGAGGCAATTTCTCAGTGGTGACTGAATTCATCCTCGTGGGTTTCTCCACCTTCCCCCACCTTCAGCTAATGTTCTTCTTGCTGTTCCTGTTGATGTACCTGTTCACACTGCTGGGGAACCTGCTCATCTTGGCCACTGTGTGGAATGAGCGCAGCCTGCACATGCCCATGTACCTCTTCCTGTGTGCCCTGTCCACCTCCGAGATCCTCTACACCTTGGCCATCACCCCGCGCCTGCTGGCCGACCTGCTCTCCACCAGCCGCACCATCACCATTGCGGCCTGTGTCAGCCAGATGTTCTTCTCCTTCATGTTCGGCTTCACCCACTCCCTCCTGCTCACCGTCATGGGCTATGACCGCTATGTGGCCATCTGCCACCCCCTGCGTTACAACGTGCTCATGAGCCCCCGTGGCTGCGCCTGCCTGGTGGCCTGGTCCTGGGCTGGTGGCTCGGTCATGGGGCTGGTGGTGACCATGGCCGTTTTCCTCCTCAACTTCTGTGGACCCCATGAGATCCACCATTTCTTCTGCCATGTGCCACCACTGTTGAAGGTGGCCTGTGGAACTGATGTACCAATAGTGGCCCTGGGCGTGGGTCTGGTGTGCATCACCGCCCTGCTGGGCTGCTTTCTCCTCATCCTCCTCTCGTATGCCTTCATCGTGGCTGCCATCTTGAAGATCCCCTCAGCTGAGGGTCGGCACAAAGCCTTCTCCACCTGTGCCTCCCACCTCACTGTGGTGGTCGTGCACTATGGCTTTGCTTCTGTCATCTACCTCAAGCCCAAGTCTCCCCAGTCTCTGGAAGGAGACACCCTGATGGGCATCACCTACACGGTCCTCACACCCTTCCTCAGCCCCATCATCTTTAGTCTCAGGAACAAGGAGCTGAAGACTGCCATGAAGAAGACCTTCCTCAGCAAACTCTATCCAGAAAAAATATGATGATCTGGGAAGAATTACTTGGAAACAGCTAATTGTGTTATCAGATGCTACCATTAGAAATGGCACCCTGTAACATATAATGTATTATTTGTTTCAGAGGTACAGATCTGTGATTCAACAGTCTTGCACAATTCACAGCGCTTACCATAGCACATACCCTCCCCAATGTCTATCACCCAGCCACCCCATCCCGCCCACCCCCCACCACTCCAGCAAAAAAAAAAAAAAAAAAAGAAGAAGAAGAAGATAGCAGGAGGGGAAGAATGAAGTGGGGGAAATCGGAGGGGGAGATGAACCATGAGAGACGATGGACTCTGGAAAATAAACTGAGGGTTCTACAGGGGAGGTCAGTGGGAGGATGGGTTAGCCTGGTGATGGATATTAAAGAGGACACGTCCTGCATGGAGCACTGGGTGTTATACGCAAATAATGAATCGTGGAACACTACATCAAAAACTAATGATGTAATGTAAGGTGATTAATATAACATTAAAAAAAAAGAAATGGCACCCTGTAAATATGTAATAACCTAAATTTATCTGATGCTTTCAGGTTTACAAGTACCCTTGAAGGCAATGGTTAATCAGCATTAAGAGTGTATTAAGATGTATGAGATGATGACACACAGAGAAAATCAGATTTCATGATTCTTACCTGCTGCAGGACACTTTATCAGGCAGCATCAAATATAGGATTTGTTCTTCTCCTGACAGAAGCCAGGGTGGTCTAATTACTCCCATGATCATTAATCCATATTATGAAGAAAAATGGAAGATGTCAGGTCTCCACCTTCTACTAGGCAGCAATGGGTACCTACAGCATGGATTTTGCAAGGCTACAAAAGACTAAGCTAGATTATAACAGAGGAGAACAAAGCACCCAAAATTTCGGCATTACACAGATCTGTGCAATAGCAGTTAGAAACAGTAATAAAGCAGACTCTCTCTCTCTCTCTCTCTCTCTCTCACACACACACACACACACACACAAAATCAAGGAAACCTCTGCATTGCAAGTGTGCATCTTAAGCAGCTGCAGAGAAACAGAGACATCTCCATAATAAGTTCAAGGAAAAAGTCCCACCATGAGAAATTCACTGTTGTGTTAGAGAGTGATGTGGCACACAGGCCAATGGGGAACTCTTTGTTGGGCCATAATGAGTGCAGAGTCCAGGATAAAGGCATATCTCATGATCAGACCGGCTTAATGTTTTCCTGTGGGCATGAGGGGGGGATTTAAGGTTGACCATACTACATAATTTATACGTATTTATAATTTGTTGAAAATATGTATATTTAAGAGAATGACAAATACTGTATAATATCACTTATATGCAAAACCTAAAAAAGCTGAACTCGTGAAAACAGAGTAAAATTGTTGGTTACCAGGGACTGCGGGAGGTTTGGGGAGATGTTGTTTAAGGGTACAAATTTGCAACCAGTAGATAAACAAGTCCTGGAGGTCTCACCCATAGCATAGTGATTATGGATAACAATACTGTACCAGTAACTTAAAAGTTGCTAAGAGACTAGATCTTAGTTGTTCCCACCACAAAAATGAAATGGTAATTATGTGACATGATAGAGGTATTAGCTAATGCTACAGTAGTAATCATATTGCAATATGTAAATGTATCAAATCAACACATAGTACACCTTAAACTTACACAATGTTATGCGTCAATTATATCTCAATAAAAAAATGTTTTCTTTAGGCACCTGACGGGCTCAGTTGGTAGAGCCTGTGACTTGATTTCAGGGTTGTGAGTTTCAGCCCTATGTTGGGTGTAGAGATTACTTATAAATGAAATTTTAAAAAGAGTTTTCCTTAAATTGTTTCTGAATATGAATTTATGAATTATTTTAAAAGTATCATAATACTTAATGGACATTAGTTTATTGTGATACTGTTTTACACAACAACACATGTAATTAAAATGCACAAGCAATAAATTAGTCAAATTAGCCAAAGCTAAAAAAAAAGAAAATATGTTTATTCATGTTTAAGTTGAATAGTAAACTATTCTTCATTTATCCTAAAGTTGAATTCAATTTTTCTCTGTAACTTGAGCAATAAAAATATCCCATGTTATCATGAAGTGGGAGGATGTAGGAAACAATTTCAGTCAAAAGTGGGAAACCCAGACCATCCCCCTTTGCAGAATGTACACTGCATTGCATATTTCCTGTTACCCCTCATGTACATTATCTCATTATAGCCTCACAATGAGGGATCAGGGCAGATAAATTCACATAAAGCAGGGCTTTCTGTATACTCTGCACACAGGTGACCCCCAAATTCTTATCTTTATCCCTATCCAACTGCCTACACCGTATCTCCACATGGATATCTAGTAGGCTTCTCAAACTTAGTGTGTCCAAAACTTAACTCTTGGAAGTTCTCATTGTCGTTATCATTATCTGTCTGTCTGTCTGTCTGTCTCTCACACACACATACAATTCTTCCACAATCTTTCTATCTCAGAAAACAGCAACTCGATCTTAATTCCCTGAAAACATTTCTGCTCAAAAATCATAGAGCCCTTCTCTAACCATACCACACAAAATGGAAACACCCTGGCCATGTCCTATGTCTCTTGATCTGTGTTACTTATCTGACACGTGCTTATTACCACCTGCATATATCTGCTTGTTGGATATTGTCTGTCTCTGCCCCCAGAATGTTGTTTGAGGTAGTCAGGGACTCTCGGCCCATTTTGCAAACTGCTATATGCCTACACAGTATATGTAAGTTCTCAAATATTTGTTGAATAAATCAATTTAGAAGAATGATGGCAAATGAATGTAACTGTGAGGTACATTTTTGTCTATCCAAGCAGAAGTCCAAAAAAATTTTCAAGTTTGTTAACACTGTTGCAGTGGGGTGGGGAAATTGGCTCTCATACAGTGCTCTTTGTGCTTAGGCAGCTCACTTCCTCTCTCTGAGCCTACCCTGAAAGAATGCACAGCATCTACCTTCTAAGATAGTTTTAAGACTGAAGTAAGACACTGGGGCGCCTGGGTGGCTCAGCTGGTTAAGCAACTGCCTTCGGCTCAGGTCATGATCCTGGAGTCCCAGGATCGAGTCCCGCATCGGGCTCCCTGCTCGGCAGGGAGTCTGCTTCTCCCTCTGACCCTCCTCCCTCTCATGCTCTCTCTCTATCATTCTCTCTCTCTCTCAATAAATAAGTAAAACTCTTAAAAAAAAAAAAGACTGAAGTAAGACAATGCTTGTGAAGGGCTTAGCATGGTGCCTGGCACAAGGATATCCACAGTAGTTAGGATGGCCTTATAATTTCAAGCTTTGTTTGATGAGCTTGGGATGAGGGAGAGAGGTGTGAGTTGAGGCAATGACCAATTGGAGCCATGAACTCTGATGTATCCATCTTTGTTATCAGTGCTGCGGAAGGAGTAGGTCTTCAGTGGAGAGGATTGGGGTCCAGCAGGGGGCACCACTGGGAGAAGTGCTGCTCCAGCTAAACTTCCTGATCTAACCCTCTTCTCCCAGAATTTTCTTCTCCTGGAATATCCTCCTCTCTATGGCTCCTAGCCTCCATGAATGGTCCCCATGACTCATCACCATGGCAACAGCTAATGGCACTAGAGACTGGTGAAACCTAGGTCTCTCAAGAGATAAAAAGATGCTCTGAATTGCAAACAGGCCTGTGCAGTGGTTAAGTGATGAAGCAAAGTGGCATTGGTTAAATCACACCCCATCTCTTGGCCTCAGTTTCTTATCGTTAAAATGGGTTTAATAATAACGTAGTCATCCCTTAGGATAGTTCTGAGAATTAAATAACATCATCTATGTAGGGCAATTGACAATGACTGGCATGCAATGGCACTCAATTAATAAGAACTTTTTAAGACCTGTTCAATAATTATTTGCAACCTCCTGTGTCTCAAATCCTGTTGTAGTTTTGGTAGTATGGAGATGGGTCCATTGCTATTCCCTGTCTTTGAAGAGTTTCTAGGTTCTTGATGGAATGACACACAGAGAAATACCAGGGCTCTCACCAAGATATGGTGATATGGACCAAGCACTAACAGCCACCAAAAGGGGCATGACTCTCACCAGTGCTCCCCAGAGGACACTTGGAAGTTTATGGAGAATTTTTGGTTATTACAGCTGAAGGAGGGTGAGATGCTCTACAATATCTAGTGGGTGAAGCCCAGGGATGCTGTTCAACATCCTACAATGCACAGAACAGCCCCTACCACAAAGAATGAGCCATCACCAAATGTCAATAGTACCAGTGATGACAAACCTTGTTGTATTTATTCAACAGTTACTGAGCATCTACTGTGCGCCAGGCACTTTTTTAGATGCCACTAGGGATACAATGTTAAACTGATTAAACATAACCCCTGATTTCAGTGCTTGTACTTGAGAGAGAAAGACGTGGATATTAAACAAATAATCAACCTAGTGAATATATACGATAAACTGTGGTAAATGCTATGAAGAAAAAGAAAGAAGTTGCTATGATAAGAGTTGCTTATAATAGGGGTGGTAACTTAGTATGGGGAAATCAGGAAAGGCTTTCCTGAGGACATGGCATTTAAGGTCAGACCTAAGGATGTGTAAGAGTAAGGGGAGGGTGTTCCAGGTAGAAGCAACAGCCTATGCAAAGTTCCTGAGGTCCTAGCATGTTTGATTTATTACAGAACAGCCAAGGGGCTAGTGGGGCTGGAGAGCCGGGGAGGGCTGAGGGATAGAACTGGAGATGAAGCAGTGATCCAACCACACTAGAGTTTGTACTGTATCTCAAGAGTTTGAGATACAGTACAAAAATCTGGTGATTTTTCAGATTTTCCCTTTAGAAAGATCCCTCTGGCCTCTGGACAGAGATAACCTGGGGTGGGGGTGAGGGGGAGGAGGAGGAAAACACCCTTGAGTAAGGAGCTGGCAAGGCAAGGGGATCAAGGTCAACATTGGAGGAGAACAGAACAATAGAGGTGAAGGCAGTAAATTGCATCTCTTAAGCTGGCCTTTGCCTCCAGCAATTAGCATTGAAACACTCCAATTAGTGCAGGGAGGAAAGGGTCCCCTAAAGTCTGGAGATGTCCCCAACAAGAGCCATTGTCTGTGCTCCAGGCCTTTTAATCACCTCTCTGGGCTCTGGCTCTGCCTTGGGGGATACCAAAGAATGTGGCACAAAGGGGACCATTAGCAAGGAATGGCAAACAGTTAAGAATGGAGGGGGTGGGGGGAACTTCAGAAAGTGGGAGCTGAATACTAGAGGGGAGGTGGGACAGGACCCCTGGGTGTGGGGACCAGTCCTGGTCAGCACTAGTGAGCAGAGGGGTGGCGGGCTGTCTCCACCTCTGTGATGTCAAGGATCATCACCTAAGATCCTGCTGTGTTTACATTGACTTTCTGGCATATATTCCTATTCCTATTTTCTGTCACCAGATAAGTTAATGATGGCTTCTATTTTTTGGTCCTTTTCAGGAAAAATAAGTGCAAGGTTATTGGGAGTGGGGCAAGGCAGGGAGAGTCTAGCAGGGCAGGGACTAGGGTCAGGCAAGTGAGGCATTCACCTTGACCACCAAATTTAAGGGGCCACCAAAAAATTCAGTGATCTAGATAGATCATATTTAATGCAGCATTTTAAAAGTCAAAATTAATGCAAAAAAATTATGATGAACAGCACATCAACATTTTAAATAAAGATGGGATGCAACGCTGTGCTTTCGTAGTCCTGCCTCAAACATCTGTCCTGACCCAGCCCTTGGAGTTTAGAATACGTCACTTACAGAAACAACATACATTCACTAAGTTCAGTTTCTCTGGTTGTTTTAAATTTTCAAAACAACTAATACTAAATAAAGCAAAGGACTAAACACATGGTTTATTTAAATTTCAGAATGCGTTGACATTGGTCAGTCAAACTAGAGTAAGTTGATTTTCTGATGACCACAGGGAGCCACACTGACACTTCTTGGATATAATCCAGAAGCCATTTTTGCCATCAGCTCTTTCAAATTCACAGTCTCTTACCCATTTCCCAGGCCAACCAGTATATCCAAGATGTCTCTGGATCTGTGACCAGACAAATTCTGGCTACACCCCAAGACTTGTGCTGGTCACTTAAACATACCTTGTATATGACAACTCTAAGAGGGGCGGCTCTTACCATCTGGGACTCTTTCTCATTTTGTAAGGGAGGCAAAGGATGTTGCCAAATATTGCTAATTAACTACCTCGAATCTTCTCAATATAACCCAGGAACCTGGCTTCAAAAGGGGTCAGAGTTTCTTTTTTCTTACAGAAAATTTATTTAATTTTTTGTGGAATTCAATTCAATTCAATTTATTTATTTATTTATATTATTATTATGTTCATATAGCCAGCATATAGCACATCATTACTTTTTGATGTAGTGTTCAACAATTCATTAGTTGCGTATAATACCCAGTGCTCATCACCACACGTGCCCTGCTTAATACCCATCACCCAGTTACCCCACCCCCACCCCCTCCCTTCTGTAACCCTCAGTTTGGTTCCGAGTTTTTTTTTTTTTAAGATTTTATTTATTTGAGAGAGAATGAGAGAGAGCACATGAGAGGGGGGAGGGTCAGAGGGAGAAGCAGACTCCCCGCCGAGCAGGGAGCCCGATGCGGGACTCGATCCAGGGACTCCAGGATCATGACCTGAGCCGAAGGCAGTCGCTTAACCGACTGAGCCACCCAGGCGCCCCCGAGTTTTTTTAGAGCAAACAATTTGGTGTTTGAACATGACAATATTTTCTATATTAATACATCTACTAATGAAAACCAAAACCAGAAATGCTACAGCCAGTTTTATCAAGCTTATAACGTGTCTCTCCCATCCTTTCACACTGGGTGTTTCTTCCTAACCTTCCCACCCCCCCCAGAACAGCATATCTCCAGTTCTGCCTCATTTCATTAGTGCTTGCTAAAATTGGTCCCTCCTTCCCAATACAGGTCTTCATCCCTTCTTGGAACACACTGGCTTCCTCTCCTTGTAACCCCTGAGAAATGTAGGCTTCTGATCCCCAGTTCCAACTTAAAGAATTCTAGTTTTTCCACTTCAGGGGCAAGAACTTTAACCAATGGATTTAATCTATATCTCTGTTTCCTCATCTTCAAAATGGAGCTAATAATATGATCTTCCTTGTGAAGTAAAAGAACTGCTGTGTATTAAATCATTTAAGACTGTACCTATCAGTAGTCATCAGGGAAAATCAAATCAAAACCACAATAAGATACCACTAGAATGGTTATGATCAAAAAGTTAGATGTGTTAGTGTTGGCAAGGATGTAGAGAAACTGGGACCCTCACACACTGCTGGGGGGGATGTAAGATGATGCAGCCACTTTGGAAAACAGTCTAGCAGTTCCTCAAATGATTTAGCATAGAGTTACCATACGATCCCTCAATTCCACTCCTAGGTATATACCCCCCCAATGAAAATGTAGAAAATGTATGTCCACGCAGAAACTTGAACATGAATGTTTATTGCAGCATTACTCATTATAGCCAAAAGTCAGAAACAGACCAAATATCTATCAACAGATGAATGGATAAACAAAGTGCAGTCTATCCAAACAATGGGATATCATTCAGCCATAAAAAGGAATGAAACACTGATTCATGCTACCATGTGAGTAAACCTTGAAAACATGCTAAGTGAAAGAAGCCAAACACCAAAAGATCAATATTGAATGACCCTTTATAAAAAATGTCCAGAACAGGCAAATCTATAAAGACAGTGGATTAGTAGCTGCTTAAGCCTGGAGGGGAGGGAGGAAAGAGGAATGACAGCTAAATGGTACAAGGTTTTATTTAGAGGTGGTGAAAATGTTCTAAATTGACTGCAGTGATGATTACATATATCTTTAAGTGGTTGAATTATATGGTATGTGAAGTACATCTCCATAGAGCTGTTTTTTAAAAGACCACACCTAGCTGATGATAAATGGCCCCCAAAATGGGGGAAAAAATGGAAGCTGTTATCTCCATAACTATTAATAAGGAAAGAAGGAAGATTGGAAGGAAGGAAGGAAGGAAGGAAGAAAGGAAGGAAAGAAGGAAGGAAGGAAGGAAAAGAAAGGAAGGAAGGAAGGAAGAGAGAGAAAGAAAAAAAGAAAGAAAGTTACTTTTGTTTCCAACTCAAATATCTGGCTCTATCTTTGAGCTAAAGATTCTGTAGAGCAGGGATTTCCAAACTGTCATCATCAGACCAGCAGTCTCAGCACTGAGAGTTTGTTAGAAATACAGATTTTAGAGCCCTTTCACAGATGTGTTGAATCAAACACTTTGGAGGGGGGCCCAGCAGCCTGTGACCTAACCAGCCCTCAGGTGACTGTGATGTGTCCCCAACTTGGAAACCCATTACCCCAAAGGACTCACTGGGCTGACCCCATACTGCATCCCTGCACCTTGCTGGCTTTGCGACCCTGAGCAAGTCCCAAACCTCACTTTGCTCATTTCCTCATTTAAAAATGTGGCACAACCCCAAGGGGCTGCCTGACTCTGCCTGAGCACCTCCCTTGAAGCAGGACCCAGCCTGTGGATGCTTCCCCTTAATATATCTGACTCCACAACACATGAAAGAGAAATGGATATTTATTGAGGATTTCAAGGGAGTCCGGGAAGGGGAATTTACATCAGGCACTTGATGGCAACTTCATAAACCTTATAAAATGCCCATTTACATGCCTGTTCTTTCCTCAAACTTCTTCACCAGTCACTGGGCCCATCACCTCCTTTATGTCCTGGTCAACTTCCAGCAACTGGTTTTTCCTCCTGTCCCAGTCCTTTCCTTCAGCCCAGTCCTCACTTCCTTAGTCCTCTCCCACATCTTTGCACCACCTGTCCACACATATCTTTTCTCCCAAGAAGAAATTCAGATTGCCTCTCTTTCTTTCTGTAATTTGCATACTCAGTCATTCGGCTCAGCCAACAAGGGCAACACTTGGGGGAGACACATTTCCACCAAAAATGTGAAGAACGAAAAAAATGAACAATCATTTTCTTCATCAAAAATGCTTTCTTTTCCTCAACATGGTATTCAGAACAAGAGCAATGATGTGTCTGGAGCAGAGGACAATGCTCAGCACACAGTAGGTGCCCAATCACAATTTATGTATTTTGGGCAAAGCAAGTGTCCCTCATTCACATATTTGTGATAAACCATGCACATAAGCTTCCCAACACAGCGATGTGGGCATGACGCCCCCACCCGCCACCCCCAGCCACCCTCAGGCACAGGAACCAGGAGGAAGCTGACATACATGATCAATATTGGGGAGGTTGTGACCCCAGTGAATCCAGGAGGAATGAGGTCACTGAGACTGGGGGAAAGGAGAGAAAACACACCTAGAATTTAGAGTACTTGCCAAGAAGGCAGGTGGGGGAATTCACATAGAAGAATCACCACCAGGTGCACCCGGGTGGCTCAGTCGGTTAAGCATCTGCCTTCAGCTCAGGTCATGATCTCAGGGTCCTGGGATTGAGCCCCGCATCGGGCTCCCTGCTCAGAGGGAAGTCTGCTTCTCCCTCTCCCTCTGCTGCTCCCCCTGCCTGTGCATTTTCTCTCTCAAACAAATAAGATCTTACAAAAAAAGAATCATCACCAGTGAAGCATAATCATTCCCATTTTATAGATGGAAGCCTGAGGCGACTCTACCCAACACATCCCCTGCCACAAAAGAAACCACTTCAGGAGCTCTGGGGATCGAGTTTGCTGAGGAAGGTCTTCTTCATGGCAGTCTTCAGCTCCTTGTTCCTGAGACTAAATATGATGGGGCTGAGGAAGGGTGTGAGGACCGTGTAGGTGATGCCCATCAGGGTGTCTCCTTCCAGAGACTGGGGAGACTTGGGCTTGAGGTAGATGACAGAAGCAAAGCCATAGTGCACGACCACCACAGTGAGGTGGGAGGCACAGGTGGAGAAGGCTTTGTGCCGACCCTCAGCTGAGGGGATCTTCAAGATGGCAGCCACGATGAAGGCATACGAGAGGAGGATGAGGAGAAAGCAGCCCAGCAGGGTGGTGATGCACACCAGACCCACGCCCAGGGCCACTATTGGTACATCAGTTCCACAGGCCAGTTCAACAGTGGTGGCACATGGCAGAAGAAACGGTGGATCTCATGGGGTCCACAGAAGTTGAGGTGGAAAATGGCTGTGGTCACCACCAGCCCCATGACCGAGCCACCAGCCCAGGACCAGGCCACCAGGCAGGCGCAACCACGGGGGCTCATGAGCACGTTGTAACGCAGGGGGTGGCAGATGGCCACATAGCGGTCATAGCCCATGACGGTGAGCAGGAGGGAGTGGGTGAAGCCGAACATGAAGGAGAAGAACATCTGGCTGACACAGGCTGCAAAGGCGATGGTGTGGCATGTGGAGAGCAGGTCGGCCAGCAGGCGCGGGGTGATGGCCAAGGTGTAGAGGATCTCGGAGGTGGACAGGGCACACAGGAAGAGGTACATGGGCGTGTGCAGGCCGCGATCGCTCCAGACAGTGGCCATGATGAACAGGTTCCCCAACAGCGTAAAAAGGTACATGAGCAGGAACAGCAGGAAGAAGACGGGCAGGAGATGTGGCGGGAAGGTGGAGAAGCCCATGAGGATGAATTCAGACACGGAGCTGTGGTTTAGGCCCAGCGTGGTGGCCATCACTGGGTGGGGAGAGAGGGAAGGCAGCCCGGTGGGCAGGAGCTCCGGGTCTGCGCTGAGCCCGGCCCGAAAGGACTTCCCGGAGGGAGAGGGGACCCTCTCCCTGCAGACCATGGCCAGTCCCTCCACCATCTGCTGCTCATGATGACTGTCAGTGATCCTTGGAGCTGCTTGGGGTTCACGGAAGATTGTGAGCCTCAAGTGCATAGTACAGGGCCTGGCGCATAGTAGGAACTCAGGAAATGATGATAATAGTAATAGTAATAATAATAATAATAATAATAACTACTATTTTAAAATCTCAGTGGAAGGAGCTCAGGGTCTGTGTTCAGCCACACCTGGGTTGAGTCCCTCTTCAGAGCTTGTCAGTGCCTCCAGCTGTGTTTCTAAGTAGGAATGGAAAATTAAAGGAAAAAGCAACAATTCAGACTTCTTTTTTAAAAAAGTTATTATGGGGCGCCTGGGTGGCTCAGTTGGTTGAGCGACTGCCTTCGGCTCAGGTCATGATCCTGGAGTCCCTGGATCGAGTCCCGCATCGGGCTCCCTGCTCAGCGGGGGGTCTGCTTCTCCCTCTGACACTCTTCCCGCTCATGCTCTCTGTCTCTCATTCTCTCTCTCTCAAATAAATAAATAAAATCTTTAAAAAAAAAAGTTATTATGCAAGGGTCTCCAATAAAAATTTTCAAATTGGAACAATCTGGTGCTGGTTGGAATTCCATCTTTGAAAGGTTAATGCAGATCCTGCCATTACTATCCCTAGTCTGCTACATCAACTCGGGGCTGTTTGCAAGGCTTAGCAAGTATTACGTGGTGGCTTTTTTTTTTAATGACAAAACTCTACCATGTTATCCACATGAGTTAAATAAGTTTGAGAAGTTGTTTTAAAACAGTGCTTCCAACAACTACACCAACAGCAACAACATTGGGTTGGTTCCTTAATCTTTTTGAGCCTTAGTTTCCTCATCCCTAAAAGGAAGCTGACCATAATAATATCTAGCTGACAAAGTTGTTATAAGGATTAAATAAGATTATACATATAATGTACTTACTATAGGGTGTGGAATAGGTAATAAACACTGGAGAAGTTAAGAGTGAGGACAAGCATGAGTGACCAGAATCAGATTCTCTTAAAATGTAGCAACTTATGGTTGTATCTCTCTTTTAATTGGGTATTTAAAACATTTACCTCTTTTGTAATTACTGGTGTTTTAAGACTTAATTCTGTCACGTTATTTAATACTTGAGCTGTTATATATATATATTAATGTACATAGCTAATATATACTTACATATGTATAGTTAATCTGTACAAATACACACAGACACATGTACATTCCTATTTACTACACCAAAAGCAAACAAACAAAAAGAAAAAAAACCCAAACACTAAGAGCATGTAATTATCACCATAAAGGACCCTGTGTGAGGCCATAAAGGAAGAGCAGGTACATTGTACCAATATTACAAAGACCCAGGTATCTGACCATTTGGCAATGAAACTAAAACTTAAGAAGAAGAGGCTAACTCAAAATTCCCAAATATTTAGAATGTAAATATTAGGTTGAACCATTTGACATTACCACAGTTACATAGTACTCATTAATCTTTAGGTTGAAAGGAAAATTAAGATGGTTTCACTATTTGTGGAACATAAGGAATAGCATGGAGGACATTAGGAGAAGGAAGGGGAAAATGAAGGGGGGAATCAGAGGGGAGATGAACCATGAGAGACTATGGACTCTGAGAAACAGACAGGGTTTTAGAGGGGGTGGGGGGATTGGTTAGCCCGGTGATGGGTATTAAGGAGGGCACGTACTGCATGGAGCACTGGGTGTTATATGCAAACAGTGAATCATAGGACACTACATCAAAAACCAGTGATGTACTGTATGGTGACTAACGTAACATAATAAAATAAAATTAAAAAAAAGAAATATTAAGAAGTGCATGATAATGAAAAGTTGAAATAACTAAATGAAATGGATTGGATTGTGTCCTGGGATAGAAAAAGGATATGAGTGGAGAGCCAGAAAAATTATAGTAAGATCTGTTGTTTGCTATATAGTGTTATATACCAATGATCATTTCCTGGGTCTGATCATTGTCCTGGGGTTCTGTAAGATCCTGTCATTAGAAGGGGTTGGTGAGGGGAGGATAAGAATTTTTTGTATTATTTTTGCAACTTTTTCATAAGTTTAAAATTCGTTAATAATAAAACATTACAAAATAAGATATCACTCAAAATTGTACAAAACCTGTCAACAATCTAGGAATTACTTTAAACAAGAACACACAAGAGCTTCATGGAGTACAATTAAACCTCTATTAGATAGAAAACATGACAGATCATATAAATAAATGGATGAAAAGAAAACACAATATAATAAAGATGTTCATTCTCTCCCATATTTAATCTATACATGCAATGTAATCTTTGCAGAAATATCCAATAGGATTGCTTGCGAAAGATGATAAACTTATTCCAAAGAGTTTATGAAAAAATAATGACCCATGGATCACTGAGGAAGTCTTGAAATGAAGAGTGAAAAAAGGTGTGTGGGGGGGAAATTGCCTTCTGAGATACGGAGACATTCTACAGAGTCTTGGAAACAAAACAGTGTAGGATTAGTGCAAGGACAGACGGATGACCAGTGGTTCCGAATGCAGACTTCCGAAACAGAGCCGGCCATTTGTATATGGTTAAAGTCACACCACAGATCTTTTGGAAAGAGATTAATTGTTTAGGGGATACTGTTGAGGAAAGTATCTCTGTACAAACAAAAACCAAAACTAGACTCTCAATATCCCAATGAAAAGAGAATCAAGATAGATTAGTAACATAATTGTGATAGATAAAAACCTAGCTAATGAGAGCAAGTATAACAGGATCTTTGTGCTCTAAGAACAAGAAAGAAGTTCCTTAAACAGAAAAAAAAAAAAAAAAAAAGCACAAACCTTAAACAAAAAAGATTGATGCTTTTACATCAGATTAATGAATCATATTAACAAATAGCATCACGGATAAAGTTAACAGATGACAGAGAACAGGGAGCTATTTGCAATATAAGTAAGTTCTAGAGTTCTGCTGTACAGCCTAGAGCCTATACTTAACAATATGATAGTGTGCATTAAAAACTTCTTAAGAATAGGGATGCCTGGGTGGCTCAGTCAGTTAAGAGGCTGCTGTTGGTTCGGGTCATGATCCCAGGGTCCTGGGATTGAGTACCACATCGGGCTCCTTACTCAGGAGGGAGCCTGCTTCTCCCTCTGCCTGCCACTTGCACTGCTTGTGTTCTCTCTCTCTCTCTCTCTGACAAATAAATAAATAAAATCTTAAAAAAAAAAATAAACGTCTTAAGAATATAGACAACCCTGGGTGTTATACGAAAACAATGAATCATGGATCACTACCTCCAAAACGAATGATGTGGTGTACCTGGGTGGCTCAGTTGTTAAGCGTCTGCCTTCGGCTCAGGTCATGATCCCAGGGTCCTGGGATCAAGCCCCGCATCAGGCTCCCTGCTTGGCGGGAAGCCTGCTTCTCCCTCTCCCACTCCCCCTGCTTGTGTTCCTGCTCTCGCTTATCTCTCTCTGTCAAATAAATAAATAAAATCTTTAAAAAAAAAAAAAAGAAGTGCTAACTATCACTGCAAGGGCAATCATATTACAATATATAAATATACCAACTCAGCAGGTTGTACACCTTAAATTGATACAATGTTATCTGTCACTATATGTCACTTTTTTTATTATGTTAAGTTAACCACCATACAGTACATCATTAGGTTTTGATGTAGTGTTCAATGATTCATTAGTTGCATATATGTCAATAAAAAAGAACTTGTTAAGATGATAAATTTTGTTAATGTTATTAACACACAAACACAAAGAGGAAGGGGACACAAGGAATCTTTTGGAGTTGATGGGTATGTTTATTACCTTGATTGTGGTGATGGTATCACAATTATAGGCACATATGTCCAAACTCATCAAAATGTATACATTAAATAAATGCAGATTTTTGTATATTATGTATACTTCAGTCAAACAAACAAAAAAAATCCACTGACAAGAGACCAATATCTAGAATCTACAATGAGAAAAAAGAGAAATGAGAAAACCAAGGAGAAAAAAGACAGGATCATGATAGAAAGCGAGCAACGCGGGTGGGGGTGTGCACAGGAGATTTACAGCTGAGGAAATGCAATAGGCAAGCAGCAAACAAAGACATGAGCAGTCAATTAGCAATTAGAGGAATTCAATTTAAAACAGCAACACCCTGTGAACAGTGAGTACAGGCATCCCCTTCCACCTGCTAGAGCAGCAAGACTTAGAAAGCTGGATCTGCTATGTGTTGGCCCAGATGTGAGATAAGTGGACTGCAGTCACTCTCGAGGGTACTTGGTGGTTCATGGCCAGATTAAGGGGACACTTACCCCAAGCCCCCACAAACACTGCTCCAAGGTCTCCATCTGAAACTCGCACACAGCTCAGTGAAGGGACATGGTCAAGGCCATTCACTGCAGCATTGTCTGTGATGGAGAGAGTCAGGGACAGTCTAAGAGACCCCCATCACCTGAGGGCGTGGAAAAGTAACATGTGGTGTGCGTGAACCATGAAGCTCTAAACAACATATAGGAAAAAAACAAACCTGACATCCACATAGCAACATGGATGGCTCTTAAACTGTAGCTCTGGGTGAAAAATTAGAAAAGAAGTATATATATTCAGGGCACCTGGGTGGCTCAGTCGTTAAGCGTCTGCCTTCAGCTCAGGTCATGATCCCAGAGTCCTGGGATCGAGCCCCACATCGGTCTCCCTGCTCTGCGGGAAGCCTGCTTCTCCCTCTCCCGCTTCCCCGCTTGTGTTCCCTCTCTCTTTGAGTCTCTCTCTGTCAAATAAATAAATAAAATCTTAAAAAAAAAAGAAGTATATATATTCATATTTACACCTGTATCACTGATACATATATATCTCAATGATACATGCATGTATATCATGATACACATATCTATCATATACATATATTACATACATTTAATGACGAGCTTTCAAGTACTTACCCAGGGGCAGGGCTCACCCCAATATTACAACACTGCTTCCATCCTCCTCACTCCCTCCCCCAGAAGATTGTCATTAAGTTTTATCTCAGATCCATGGTGAGCCAATGCTTGGAGGACCCAGAATCCCATGTGGAAAGTGGACAATTGGGCTGAGTGTCAGAATGGGGTCCCTCATACAAGAAAGCAGCATTTGTGGGCTACAGAGGCCTGGGGAAGCCCAGCAATTCCGGGAATACCGGTCTCAACTCCCTCTCTGCCTCATGCCTCGGCCGCCTTTCTGACTCTGACTCCCAGCCTCTCTGTGCCGTGGCCAGCCCTGGCTCTGGCCTCATTCCCTGTCTCCTGGTGAACTGTGCCTGCCCACCTCACCTTTCGACTCCACCCCTCTGCTGGCTGCCAGAGTCCATCCTCTGAGACACATGCACCTTGTGGAGTCATGCCAACCCACGGTTCAAATCCTGTGTCCTCACCATGTGTTGGGATAACCAGAGAGCTGCCCTCATGGGTTCCCTGTGGGGATTTGATGCCAAGTGATGAGCACAGAGAAAGTTCTCAAGGAATGCTAGTTGGCATTGTGGTCATTTTTTATCGTCATTATCGGGCTGGTTGTCAGTCACCTTTCTCTTCCAGGTGATGCATATTGGTGCCAAACCCTGTTCTGGGGTACCCTTTGTCTACACTGTGAATGCCCCCTACCCCAGGGGTATGGGCTCCAAAGTGTATAAATGGTACCAAAAAAGGGGGTCTCTCTTGGCTCTGTGTCTCTGTCTGGCACTTGTTCTGAGGGAGAGATGAAGGAAGGAAGTCACTCATCCCAGATCAGCACTTGTGCAATACTCTCCATGGGGGTGGGGGGTCTCCAAGTGACCTGTATAGGTGTGACTTAAGGGAGGAGAAAGGCCAAGCCCTCATCCTACCTATGGGCTCTCAGCCAGAACCCCAAGCCAGGGCACCCTTGGGCTAGCTCCCACATCCTGCCCCTGTGCCCTTCTTTACTCCTCGAACGGACACTATTCAACCCACTCAGCTCTCTCTGCTTATGCACCTGTGTCAGAGACTCAAGATCGGGCTCCCAGGAGCATAAACAGACAGAGCTGAGCACCGACACACAGATACACACGGGTTCTGAAATACACACTGGCGGTGAAACCCAGGAGACATTCGGCCAGGAACAGAGACACTGTTGCTCATTCTGCACCCTTCCACTGAGAATGAACCAGGTGCCTGGAGCTTGTATGGGATGGAGATAAGCCAGAGACACACAAACAAGGGTACCGTGGTGGGTTGAATAGCATCCCCCTCCAATTCATGTCCACTGGAACGTCAGAACGTGACCCTATTTGGAAACAGGGTCTTTACAGATGTAATCAAGGTAAGGATCAAGGTGAGATCATCCTGGATACAGGTGGGCCCTAAATCCAATGACTGGTGTCCTCACAGGACTAGGAAGGGACACACAGAGGGAAGCAGGCTATATATAGACAGAGGCCAAGGAATGCCTGGGGCTGCCAGAAGCTGAACGAGGCCAGGAAAGATTCTCCCCTAGAGCCTTTGGAGGGAGCGTGACCCAACCAATACCTTGGGTTTAGACTCTAGCCTCCACAACTGTGAGAGAATAAATTTCTGTTGTTTAAAGCCACCTGGTTGTGGGACTTTGTCACAGCAACCACAGGAAATGAATATGGACAAACACAAGTGCACATACACAAATAGTGCATGCAGAAGCACACACAGCGCTGCATACAACTCTTTCCTTCCTCCATCTCTCCCTCAGGTCCTTCCTCCCTTCTTTCCTTCATCCCTCCCTTCTTGTCTTTCATGCTCTCTCCCTCCCTCCTTCCTCCATCCATCACATCTTCACTGAGCTCTAGCTAAGGAACTTGGTCTGAATCTTAGAACCCAAAAAGAACACTGCTGTAACCCTAAAAGAGCCCTCTGTCTAGGGAGAAGCAGAGCTGGATGCAGTCGTATTACATTATATAAAATGCAACAGTATAACAATGTGTTATAATCTATAGTATACTGTAATTGCACAAGAACATTATTTGCTCTTTACATTGAGTTGTTCACTCAATTTACAAATATTTAATAAACTCCTACTATGTGCCAAGCAAGCTTTTCCTTTTTGATACTATTTCAAAGTTCTTTCTTTGTTTTTAAAATTAGTGCCAAAAGGGAAAGGCATTATAATTTGTAAATGAAATCACACATCTTATAACCCATTAGCTTAGTAGTTGGAGCTACTTAGGCTTTAGCTGCAAGACTATTGTTATAGTACCAAGGAAAAAATGTTATATGTGCAATAAGACTGTGCATTAAAAAAAAAATACAGGGACGCCTGGGTGGCTCAGTCGGTTAAGCATCTGCCTTCGGCTCAGGTCATGATCCCAGGGTCCTATGATCGAGTCCCGCATCGGGCTCCCTGCTCCACGGGATGCCTGCTTCTCCCTCTCCCTCTGCCTCTCTCTCTCTCTGTCTCTCATGAATAAATAAATAAAATTAAAAAAAAAATAAAAATAAATAAAAATATAGAAACAAGCAGTAAAAAGATGAGTTCAAAACATACTGTAACATTATTACATATATTATATAATATATACTCGTATGTATATAGCACACAGATATGTATACACATCCATCCTGGTAGTTCTCTGAAGAACTCTGACTAATCCACAAATCCAAAAGAAAAAGAAGCCTTGTAAAAATGTCACCTTTCCATCTAAAAAGATGAGTTCCAGATCTCCGGATCCCTGGTGGTTTTTCCTTTGTGGAAGTATTTCCACCAGGTCAGGCCCTGCAACTCAGCGTTCTCTCTGATGATGTGCATGTTCATGTATCCTTATTATAACACAGAGGACCCATCACACAGGAGTTTTAGCATCTCTTCAGAGCTCACACGGTCCACACCAAGCACTGAGAATGTTGCTGGTATCCTCCAGTTCCTACTCCGCTGAGTTCATTAGGAGTAGACCATATGCCCTGGGCTGGGTACCTTACAGCTTCATGGTCACATGTATCTTCACAACACACCCCAAGGGCCTTGCTGCCAATGAGCAAATCCTGCAGCTGGGCTATCAGGGCTCCTTCACCTTTGCTGATGGACTTCCAAGGATACTCAACCCTTCTCATGAGCGATCTCAATGCCCTAAGTCTTCTCCATAGAGAAGAATGACCTAAGAATCTGGCTTGAAACTAATTTTGTCATGAAACCAAATCACACAGAATGACAGGATGCCATTTCACAGGTCAGTTTTCTAGGGCTGCTGTAACAAAGCACATAAACCTAGTGACTTAAAGCCACACACATCTATCCTCCTCTATGCTGGAGGCCGGAAGAAAAAATCAGAGTCACCAGGTGAGAGTCAAGGTGTGAGCAGGGCCGCGTCCTTCGGAGGATCCAGGGGAGAATCTGTCTCCTGCTTTCCCAGCTTCCAGAGGCAGCAGGCATTCCTTGGCACAAGGTTCCTGGCTCAGTTACTCCGATGCCTCCTTCCAGTGTCACATCTCCTACTTCTCTCTGTGTCTGACCCTTCCTGCCCCCTTTTAGAAGAACACTTGCAATTATAGCAGACCCATCTGGATGATCCGGGGTAATTCTTCTGTCTCAGATCCTTAACTGCATATCATCTGCATGCAGTCCCTTTTGCTGGGTAAGAGAACATAGTCACAGGCTCTGGAAAAGGACATCTTAGGCGTGACGGATTAGCATTAATCATTTACATCAACAATTGTAAAATAATGAAATGGAACCCGAGGGTCTCATTGTCAGTGTTGATGTGACAAGGCGTCTCCGTAACTTCTCTGGAATCAGTATTTCTCTCTGGCTGTGTGAATGGGGTGTGTGCCTGGGGCTGCACCTGCCCTCTTTCCTGAAAGGTGTCTATTCCTTCTAATGACAGCTTTTCCCTCCCAGTCAGGACCACACTTCTCCCTGCAGGCACACGAGAGGGATGCATTCCTGATCACCAACTGCACTCACATGCAGATTGTAATGGATTCCTGCTTCACCACTTCAGGGCAGTGTGACTGGGGACAAATCATCTCTCAGATTTGCATTTTCTGCATTTCAAAAATGTGAATAGTAATAGATGTGGGTCATATCTAATTGTGCAGAAATAATGATTTGTTTTGAGACTAGAAGAGTGAATGCACATGATACCCTTCCTACAACATTTAGCAAGCAGCAGGCACTCATATGTGATAGATAGCCATTCTTAGGTTTATTATTATAAAACATCTGCTGCGTGCAACTCAAATATCTGGCCATAGCTTTGAGTAAGAATTTACACCAACAGAAGGCCGCCTTCCTGGATGCTCTTCCAGAACCCCACATGGGAGTCAGATAGACCTCCATGTGACTCCTTCATTCAGCTGTTGTATGACCTCCACCAACATTTCTCATCTGCATTCAGGGTGTGACCTCTCTCTATGCCATCTTGACATAGCACTGTGCTCTCCAACACATCCCCCATTGAGATTCAAGTAAAACACAGGAAAGAGAAATTGATGTTTGACTGAAAGTAATGTGGGGAAATAGGGATAAGGATTTCCATGAGATAAAAGAATGCAACACCCTTTTAACATTCTGTATGTTCTGTATGTTCTAAGCACTGAACCTTCTCTCCCGCACCTCTCTCTCTGTGTCTCTCCTTCTTTCTCCATTTTGCCTTCGGACATCAGTCACTCAGCTCATATCAACATTTAAACCTCCTTAGGATCTATCCCCTTCATAGACAGTGAGGAACTATAAACAGTCAACTATCTCCTTGGAGACAAACAGTTTAAGTTCTTTTGTGCATTTGTTATAATGAAAAGATAATACTTATACAACACTGGACACAGTGCCTGATAAGAAAAGCCCAATGCTGGTGGTCTTTATTATTATGCTTATTTTTGTTCATCCTTATGGTGGGGGAGGGAAGGTCCTCCTTTGCTTCTTCATTCAAGAAGAACCATTGGAAAAAAAAAAAAAAGAAGAACCATTGGCATCAGTGCCCAGACACATCCATGTGATGCCCCCTACCAGCCCATAGGTAGATAACACATTCTTAGACAGAGGTAATGAGTTGGAGTTCATCACACGGGGTCAAGAACAAGAGATGGTGATTGCTAGAGCTTATGCAAAATTGGGGAAAAACAAACCATGACATGCATCCAACACCTATGGATGCATCCAACAATACCTATTCAGTATTTTCATATACTGAATCTCTACAAAATTCCTATAGAATGAGTCCTTATTATTCCCAGCCCTTCTGTCTTATTTCCTCACCACCATATTTCCTCCAGCCATCAGGTGCTTAGGGGACTGAATTTCCTCTGGAAGCTTTTCTTTATGGCATTCTTGAGCTCCTTATTCCTGAGACTGAAAATGATCGGGCTGAGAAAGGGAGTGAAGACTATGTAGGTGGTGGCCATCAGAGTGTTACTGTCCATAGAATGGGGGCCCTTGGGCTTGAGGTAGATAATGGAGGCAAAACCGTAGTGCACAATGACCACAGTGAGGTGGGACACACATGTGGAGAAGGTCTTGTGCCTGCCCTCAGCAGAGGGGATCCTCAATATGGCAGCCACAATGAAGACATAGGAGAGGATGATGAGGAATAAACAGCCCATCAGAGCTGTGACACACACCAGGATCACACCCAAGGTGACAGAGGATGTCTCTTTCCCACAGGCCAACTTTAGGAGGGAAAGCACATGGCAGGCAAAATGGTGAATCACATTAGACCCACAGAAGGTGAGGTGAAAAACTATCAGGGTCACCATCATCCCCATGACTGAGCCACCAGCCCAGGTCCAGGACACTAGACGGGCACAGGTGTGGGTGCTCATGAGCACGTTGTAGCGCAGGGGGTGGCAGATGGCCACGTAGCGGTCGTAGCCCATGATCATGAGCAGGAAGGAGTGGGTGAAGCCGAATGTGAAGGAGAAGAACATCTGGCTGGCACAGGCCACAAAGGTTATGGTGTGGTGGGTTGAGAGCATGTCAACCAGCATGCGAGGGGTAAGGGTGACAGTGAACAGAATCTCAGAGGTGGACAGGGCACACAGGAAGAGGTACATGGGCGTGTGCAGGCTGCACTCACTCCACACAGTGGCCATGATGATCAGGTTCCCCAGCAAGGTAAACAGGTACATCAGCAGGTACAGCAGGAAGAAGGCAGGCAGGAGATGCTGTGGGAAGTTGGAGAAGCCCACGAGGATGAATTCGGACACCATGCTATAGTTCTGACCAGCCACAGATGCTGCATCTGGTGAAACCAGACAGGATATGAAGGTACATGGTTTATCCCATGAAGGACAAGGATGAGTCAGCATCAGAAAACCCTAATGAATCGTTGAACACTGCATCAAAAACTAATGATGTACTATATGTTGGTTAACTAAACATAAAAAAAAAGAAAACCTATCATGTGAATTAGTCACATGAATAGACAAAAAGGAAATGTCATATAACTATATCAATGGGCAGCAATACTGGATTAATAAATTTCAGTTCCTGGGCGCCTGGGTGGCTCAGTTGGTTAAGCGACTGCCTTCGGCTCAGGTCATGATCCTGGAGTCCCAGGATCGAGTCCCGCATCGGGCTCCCTGCTCGGCAGGGAGTCTGCTTCTCCCTCTGACCCTCCCCCCTCTCATGCTCTCTCTATCTCATTCTGTCTCTCAAATAAATAAATAAAATCTTTAAAAAAAAATAAATTTCAGTTCCTATTTATGATTTTAAAAATTGATACATAATTGATATAAAACATTGTATTATTTTAGATATATAGCATAATAATTAACATATGCACATATCATAAAGATTTTTTAAAAGTTTTTTCTCAGCCTGAAACCAACTGAGATCTTTCTTAGCTAACCAGGAATATATACTGCAAAACTAGCAAATAGTACATGAAGTGGGAAACTACCAATGCATTATTTTAGAATCAAGAACAAGCCAAGGTTACTCACTGTCTCTGCTGGTCATTAGCTGGGCACTAAGAACGGTACTTGAGGAAAGATATAAAAAAAGGAGTACCAGGATTGGAAGGGAGGAGATGTGATCATCTACCTAGAAAGGTAAAAGAATGAAGGCAGACTATATTTAGAGCAAAGAAAGAACACATGCTATGGAGGACTAGATAAACTTTCTAAACTCACAGCATTTCCCATAGAATTACACCCATAATAATCAAGCAAAACAGAATATAGGGGAAAAGTAAGATAACATTACCATTAGTGACACAAACTGTAACTAGCTCTCAAATATTTTGGCCTCAGGATTTCTTTTCTATTCTTTTAAGATTTTATTTATTTATTTGAGAGAGAGCAAGAGAGAGAGCATGAGTGGCAGAAGGACAGAGGGGCAGAGGGAGAAGCAGACTCCCCACTGAGCAGGGAGCCTGATGTGAGGCTCCATTCCAGGACTCTGGGATCATGACCTGAGCTGAAGGCAGACACTTAATCAACTGAGCCACCCAGGTGCCCCTGGCCTCTGGATTTCTTTAGGCTAAAAAACTATTGAGTCCCCTAGAGGGCTTTTGTTTGAGGGAGTTATAACTCTCCATTCTTACCATATTAATAATTAAAACTGAGATTCTTTAAAAATATTTAGTTATTAACACATTAAAAGAGCAATAATCAACCTTTGATTCAACCTAAAAGAACAATCAATATCATGTCAATATAAGTAATGTTTTAGAAAAGTAACTCATTTGGTGAGAAGTGTGGCTTTGTTTTACAAATTAGCAAATTTGTCCAATGCTGGCTGGATGGATGACAAGATGATGCTTGTATCTTCTTCTTCATTCAGCTTGTGGCTATATGCAGTTTTAGTTGAAGCATATCACGAAAATACATCCTCTCCTTCATTAGAAAAGTGAGGACTTGATGGCCCCCAGAAAGGGTCTCCAGGACCCCGGGGTCCTCATAACACACTTTGGTAGCCTCTGTTATAAAACATCTAGGAATTAACCAAAGACATGCAATATCTCCAAGGACAGAAATTTTAACCACTGATAGATATGTAGAAGATGGTCTGGATACATGGAAAACATGGAAACCAATGTGCTGTCTTGGATGGGATGAACTAATAGAGCAATTATGTCAGTTCTTTCCCAAATTATATTCAGTGCAACTGCATTTACAATTTAAGAGGTTAAATTTAAGAACTATCTTAAACCTCCTTCTGAAAAATAAAGTCAGTGAAAAACTATACTGGTCTTCTAAAAATGGAGTGTACATGGGGCACCTGGGTGGCTCAGTCCATTGAGCGTCAGACTCTTGATTTCAGCTCAGGTCATAATGCCAGGATGCTGGGATCAAGCCCCAGTCCAGCTCCCTGCTCAGTGATCAGTGGGGAGTCTGCTTGTCTCTGTCTCCCTCTGCACGTCTCCCTGACTCCCGCACTCTCGCTCTCTCTCTTTCAAATAAGTATATAAATCTAAAAAAAATTTAAAAATATAAAGTAAATAAAAATGTATTACACAAGAGAGATAGAGAGATATCCCTCCTGGTATTGAGACTCACATTGGATTTGGAATCATTTTAAAAACTGTGAGCCTGGAACAGACACGTATCATATGTATGATACACAGATCACACTGTTTGGATACCTCAGAAATATCTGCTTGATTCAAAATCCAATAGGTGATAAAGGTGGGAGCACAAAATCAAATGGAAAAAATGGGTTGTTTACTGGTTTGTGGTAGGAAAACTGGTGATTTTATGAAGTGGTCCAAATGTGAATTCCTGCCCAAAACTGCAGGCAAAGGTGAAATCCAGATGGATTTCACCCATAGAAGGAAATATGAAGTCAGCAAGAGAAGGTGCAGAAGAATAACTTTGTGATCTAAGAGTGAAGAAGGAGTTATTAAACAAACCTCAAAAGCACAAATGTTAAGGTGATTTTAGAAAGACAAGAAATGTCTATATTCATGCTTTTTATATAAAGAAGCACTTGAGTTTTATAAGCATATCTTCTGTAAGTGTTGATGAATGATGTACTGTATGGTGACTAAATAACATAATTAAAGAAATGTTGAAACCATTCTCTGGAAATAATGTTAACTGCTCAGAAAAGGAAAGTGACATGAAAAGTTCCCCAAGGAATTTGTTCAACAAGGGATATCCAGGATTCATGAACAGGCAGGTGGAAATTGGGAAAAGAGCCTTTGCGTTGCTGAAAATTGACCAGGAAATACTATCTAGAATAAATAAGAAACCAGTGACATTCAGAAGGAGAAACCTCAATACAGAAATGAGCCAAAGGTATGAGCAGAGAACTCACAGAAGGAGTAATACAGACACACCAAAGGATGGTTTTAAAACAAGGAAAAGACAGAGTAAAATGACCATGGACTACACTGTGCACCTATTCAATTCCCCAGATTAGAAAGTGCCCAATGTAAGTGGGAATATGGGGAGAAAGCAATCCTTGTGGCCTACTGGTGAGAACAGAGAATGGAAAAGCACAGACTTAACCTGCTCTGTGCACCAGGACATGTGTTCCTTAGCAACTATCTCAATTGCTCACACCTGTTTGAAGGAGGCATGTTAGAGGATGTTTCTGTAGCATTGCCTGTAGTGGGGAAATGGACAAGACTGCTTGGGAACCATAATTAGGAAGAGGACAGGTCACATGGCCTGGATGCAACTACTGGATCCCCAGGTAGGAGTTCAATGCACACAGAGCAGTGTAAAGGGACCTGGAAAATGATCTTGAGTGAAAGAAGCAAAGGCAGATGAACACTCTAGCATAATTCCATTTGGGCACCTGAAAATTTTCCATTGAAAAATAGAGCACCTGAACTATTCTGGATGATACTGTAACGGTGTGTACAAGTCACTATACATTTGCCAAAACCCAAGATGTGCAACACAGACAGTGAAACCTAATGACCAGTGGCCTGAGTTAATAATAATAATGTAACCATATTGGTTCACCAACTAGAACAAATGGATCACAAGAATACCAGATTGTACAAGGTTTAGCAACAACCCTGGTCTCAACCCACCAGATGCCAGTAGCATCCCCTCCCTCCCCATGACCTGTACAACCAAAAGATCCTTCAAGCATGTACAAACATTTCCAGTTGGGGGGGGGTTGTAGATTCAGTCCCAAACAAGAATTAAAACCTAGAAGCTGCAAAGGGCACCTTGAGTAAAGAACTCAAGACCCAGAATGGGCAGCCAGAGAGGACTCTCAGCAGCAGCTCAAGGCTAAGAGTCTGTCTTATGACCCTCCTCCCAGACCCTATCCCCATCCCAAGTCTGGGCCTTGATCCCCACAACTGTCTGAGTATTGCTACCTACCCTGTCCCTCCTGGTCCCCCTTAGCCTGGGCTGCCACTTCCAGGAAGCAGCCAGCAGGGGAGGACAGAAGAAGTTCTCCTGCCTGAGGCTGTCAGCAGCACACAGGGGCAGGTGTGGGGCCAGACCTCGGGGCGCCTGGAACTGATGCTGTGTGTTTTATCCCTGCTGCAGCTTCCCAGCAGGCTGCTCCACAGGGCCTCCCAGGACACCAACCTGCAAGGCTGCCCTCAGAGTCTGGAGAGGCCAAGAGGATCATCGGAGGGCCTCCAGGGACCTGCAGCCTCTACTCCTTCCTCCAACACAACCAAGGCTCCCTACTTCTCTCTCTGCCCAGAGAGCCCCAGCTGCTGCTGAGAACTAGGAGCTCCCAGTCCTGGGGGAGACAGGGCAAGATTAGATATCCTCAAGTCCTTGGTGTCAGGGCAGGGTCAGAGGAAAGGCAGGAGCTGAGCAGCCCAGAGTGGGAATCCAGGGCTCTGATGTGGAATCAAGACAGTTGGAGGGCTCATCACAATAAAGTCATTAGAGAACGGGTCTTGAAGAGTTGCTTCTCTTGGTCAATAGACGTATTCAGTGTCTTCTGGCCAAACTGGATAGCCCCACCTCTCTTTGTGGTCAAGTTCTTCCCTACCCCTGTTGTCCTGGTGGTCCAAGCCAAGAGTCTACATTAACATATGCCTCTCTGTAATATAATCAAACTAATATTTGGTCTCCTGTGTTGTCCTTGTTTACTGACCCTCTGATGAGAGTCTGTGTATGCTCATGAGATGACTGGTGGCTGTGGGTTTAAGGTTACAACACATCTTCTGCCTCCAACTCCAATATCTGGCCTCATCTTTGATAATAGTTTAGATCCACAGAAGGCCCCCTTCCTGGATCCTCAGACATATGCTTTCTCAAACCCCAGCATGGGAGTCAGACAGACCTAAATTTCCATGGGACCCCTTCACTCACGTGTTGTGTGACCTCCACCAATATTTCTTATCTTTATAATAGGAGTATCCATACCCTTGACCTCTCTTCTGCCATCTTGAGATAGCACTGTACCCTAAAACACGTCCCTTAGATAGATTCAAGTAAAACACAGGAATGAGAGCTTGATGTTTTACTGAAGGTAAAGTAGGGCAGAAGGGAAAGGGATTTCTATAAGATGTCAGATAGCAACACACTTTTAATATTCTGTATGTTTTTTAAAAAAATTTTATTGTTATGTTAATCACCATACATTACATCATTAGTTTTAGATGTAGTGTTCCATGATTCATTGTTTGTGCATAACACCCAGTGCTCCTTGCAGAACGTGCCCTCTTTAATACCCATCACCAGGCTAACCCATCCTCCCACCCCCCCTCCCTGCTAGAACCCTCAGTTTGTTTTTCAGAGTCCATCGTGTCTCATGGTTTGTCTTCCCCTCCGATTTCCCCCCCTTCATTCTTCCCCTCCTGCTATCTTCTTTTTTTTTTTTCTTAACATATATTGCATTATTTGTTTCAGAGGTACAGATTTGAGATTGAACAGTCTTGCACAATTCACAGCACTCTCCAGAGCACATACTCTCCCCAGTGTCCATCACTCAGTCACCCCATCCCTCCCACCCCACCCCCCACTCCAGCAACCCTCAGTTTGTTTCCTGAGATTAAGAATTCCTCATTTCAGTGAGGTCACATGATACATGTCTTTCTCTGATTGACTTATTTCGCTCAGCATAATACCCTCCAGTTCCATCCACGTTGTTGCAAATGGCAACATCTCATTCCTTTTGATGGCTGCATAATATTCCATGGTATATATATACCACATCTTCTTTATCCATTCATCTGTCAATGGCCATCTTGGCTCTTTCCACAGTTTGGCTATTGTGGACATTGCTGCTATAAACATCGGGGTGCAAGTACCCCTTCGGATCCCTACATTTGTATCTTTGGGGTAAATACCCAGTAGTGCAATTGCTGGGTCGTAGGGTAGCTCTATTTTCAATTTTTTGAGGAACCTCCATACTGTTTTCCAGAGTGGCTGCACCAGCTTGCATTCCCACCAACAGTGTAGGAGGTTTCCCCTTTCTCCGCATCCCCGCCAACATCTGTCATTTTCTGACTTGTTAATTTTAACCATTCTGACTGGTGTGAGGTGGTATCTCATTGAGGTTTTGATTTGGATTTCCCTGATGCTAAGTGATGTTGAGCACTTTTTCATGTGTCTGTTGGCCATTTGGATGTCTTCTTTGGAAAAATGTCTGTTCATGTCTTCTGCCCATTTCTTGATGGGATTCTTTGTTCTTTGGGTGTTGAGTTTGATAAGTTCTTTACAGATTTTGGATACTAGCCCTTTATCTGATATGTCATTTGCAAATATCTTCTCCCATACTGTCAGTTGTCTTTTGGTTTTCTTGACTCTTTCTTTTGCTGTGCAAAAGCTTTTTATCTTGACGAAGTCCCAATAGTTCATTTTTGCCCTTGCTTCCCTTGCCTTTGGCGATGTTTCTAGGAAGAAGTTGCTGTGGCTGAGGTCGGAGAGGTTGCTGCCTGTGTTCTCCACAAGGATTTTGATGGACTCCTGTCTCACATTGAGGTCTTTCAACCATTTGGAGTCTATTTTTGTATGTGGTGTAAGGAAATGGTCCAGTTTCATTCTTCTGCATGTGGCTGTCCAATTTTCCCAACACCATTTGTTGAAGAGACTGTCTTTTTTCCATTGGACATTCTTTCCTGCTTGGTCAAAGATTAGTTGACCATAGAGTTGAGGGTCCATTTCTGGGCTCTCTATTCTGTTCCATTGATCTATGTGTCTGTTTTTGTGCCAGTGCCATACTGTCTTGATGATGACAGCTTTGTAATAGAGCTGGAAGTCCAGAATTGTGATGCTGCCAGCTTTGCTTTTCTTTTCCAACATTCCTCTGGCTATTTGGGGTCTCTTCTGGTTCCATACAAATTTTAGGATTATTTGTTCCATTTCTTCGAAAAAAGTGGATGGTATTTTGATGGGGATTGCATTGAACATGTAGATTGCTCTAGGTAGCATTGACATCTTCACAATATTTGTTCTTCCAATCCATGAGCATGGAACGTTTTTCCATTTCTTTGTGTCTTCCTCAATTTCTTTCATGAGTATTTTATAATTTTCTGAGTACAGATCCTTTGCCTCTTTGGTTAGATTTATTCCTAGGTATCTTATGGTTTTGGGTGCAATTGTAAATGGGATTGACTCCTTAATTTCTCTTTCTTCTGTCTTGTTGTTGGTGTATAGGAATGCCACTGATTTCTGTGCATTGATTTTATATCCTACCACTTTACTGAATTCCTGTATGAGTTCTAGCAGTTTTGGGGTAGAGTCTTTTGGGTTTTCCACATAAAATATCATATAATCTGCAAAGAGTGACAGTTTGAATTCTTCTTTGCTGATTTGGATGCCTTTGATTTCTTTTTGTTGTCTGATTGCTGTGGCCAGGACTTCTAATACTATGTTGAATAGCAGTGGTGATAGTGGACATCCCTGCCGCATTCCTGAGCTTAGGGGAAAAGCTCTCAGTTTTTCCCCATTGAGAATGATATTCCCTGTAGGTTTTTCATAGATGGCTTTTATGATATTGAGGTATGTACCCTCTATGCCTATACTCTGAAGAGTTTTGATCAAGAAAGGATGCTGTACTTTGTCAAATGCTTTTTCTGCATCTATTGAGAGGATCATATGATTCTTGTTCTTTCTTTTGTTAATGTATTGTATCATGTTGATTGATTTGCAGATGTTGAACCAACCGCGCAGCCCAGGGATAAATCCCACTTGGTCGTGGTGAATAATCCTTTTAATGTATTGTTGGATCCTATTGGCTAGTATTTTGGTGAGAATTTTTGCATCCATGTTCATCAGGGATATTGGTCTGTAATTCTCCTTTTTGATGGGGTCTTTGTCTGGTTTTGGGATCAAGGTAATGCTGGCCTCATAAAATGACTTTGGAAGTTTTCCTTCCATTTCTATTTTTTGGAACATTTTCAGAAGAATAGGTATTAATTCTTCTTGAAATGTTTGGTAGAATTCCCCTGGGAAGCCATCTGGCCCTGGGCTTTTGTTTGTTGGGAGATTTTTGATGACTGCTTCAATTTCCTTAGTGGTTATAGGTCTGTTCAGGTTTTCTATTTCTTCCTGGTTCAGTTTTTGTAGCTGATACAACTCTAGGAATGCATCCATTTCTTCCAGGTTATCTAATTTGCTGGCATAGAGTTGCTCATAGTATGTTCTTATAACTGTTTGTATTTCTTTGGTGTTGGTTGTGATCTCTCCTCTTTCATTCATGATTTTGTTGATTTGGGTCATTTCTCTTTTCTTTTTGATGAGTCTGGCCAGGGGTTTATCAATCTTGTTAATTCTTTCAAAGAACCAACTCCTAGTTTCATTGATCTGTTCTACTGTTCTTTTCGTTTCTTTTCATTGATTTCTACTCTGATCTTTATTATTTCTCTTCTCTGGCTGGGTTTAGGCTTTATTTACTGTTTTTTCTCTAGCTCCTTTCGATGTAGGGTTAGGTTGTGTACTTGAGACCTTTCTTGTTTCTTGAGAAAGGCTTGTATTGCTATATACTTTCCTCTTAGGACTGCCTTTGCTGTATCCCAAAGATTTTGAATAGTTGTGTTTTCATTTTCATTGGTTTCCATGAATTTTTTAAATTCTTCTTTAATTTCCTGGTTGACCCATTCATTCTTTAGTAGGATGCTCTTTAGCTTCCATGTATTTGAGTTCTTTCTGACTTTCCTCTTGTGGTTGAGTTCTAGTTTCAAAGCATTGTGGTCTGAAAATAGGCAGGGAATGATCCGTCTTTTAGTACTAGTTGAGACCTGATTTATGACCTAGGATGTGATTGATTCTGGAGAATGTTCCATGGGCACTAGAGAAGAATGTGTATTCCGTTGCTTTGGGATGGAATGTTCTGAATAGGTCTGTGAAGTCCATTTGGTCCAGTGTGTCATTTAAAGTCTTTATTTCCTTGTTGATCTTTTGCTTAGCTGATCTGTCCATTTCAGTGAGGGGAGTGTTAAAGTCCCCCACTATTATTGTATTGTTGTTGATGTGTTTCTTTGTTTTGTTATTAATTGCCTTATATAATTGGCTGCTCCCATATTAGGGGCATAGATATTTACAATTGTTAGATCTTCTTGTTGGATAGACCCTTTAAGTAGGATATAGTGTCCTTCCTCATCTCTTATTACAGTCTTTGGTTTAAAATATAATTAGTCTGATATAAGGATTGCCACCCCAGCTTTCTTTTGGTGTCCATTAGCATGGTAAATGGTTTTCCACCCCCTCACTTTCAATCTGAGGGTGTCTTTGGATCTAAAATGAGTCTCTTGCAGACAGCATATTGATGGGTCTTGTTTTTTAATCCAATCTGATAGCCTGTGTCTTTTGATTGGGGCATTTAGCCCATTTACATTCAGGGTAACTATTGAAAGATATGAATTTAGTGCCATTGTATTGCCTGTAAGGTGACTGTTACTGTATATTGTCTGTGTTCCTTTCTGGTCTATGTTGCTTTTAGGGTCTCTCTTTGCTTAGAGGACCTCTTTCAAGATTTCTTGTAGGGCTGGTTTCGTGTTTGCAAATTCCTTTAGTTTTTGTTTGTCCTGGAAGCTTTTTATCTCTCCTTCTATTTTCAATGACAGCCTAGCTGGATATAGTATTCTTGGCTGCATATTTTTCTCATCTAGTGCTCTGAATATATCCTGCCAGTCCTTTCTGGCCTGCCAGGTCTCTATGGATAGGTCTGTTGCCAATCTAATGTTTCTACCATTGTAGGTTACAGATCTCTTCTCCCGAGCTGCTTTCAGGATTTTCTCTTTGTCTCTGAGACTTGTAAGTTTTACTATTAGATGTCGGGGTGTTGACCTATTTTTATTGATTTTGAGAGAGGTTCTCTGTGCTTCCTGGATTTTGATGCCTGTTTCCTTCCCCAAATTAGGGAAGTTCTCTGCTATAATTTGCTCCAGTATACCTTCTGCCCCTCTCTCTCTTTCTTCTTCTTCTGGGATCCCAATTATTCTAATGTTGTTTCGTCTTATGGTATCGCTTATCTCTCAAATTCTGCCCTTGTGATCCAGTAGTTGTTTATCTCTCTTTTTCTCAGCTTCTTTATTTTCCATCATTTGGTCTTCTATATCACTGATTCTCTGTTCTGCCTCATTTATCCTAGCAGTTAGCACCCCATATTTGATTGCGCCTCATTAATAGCCTTTTTGATTTTGACTTGGTTAGATTTTAGTTCTTTTATTTCTCCAGAAAGGGTTTCTCTAATAACTTCCATGCTTTTTTCAAGCCCAGCTAGTATCTTTAAAGTGATGATTCTGAACTCTAGATCGGACATCATACTAATGTCTGTATTGAGTAGGTCCCTGGCAGTTGGCACTACCTCTTGTTCTTTTTGTTGAGGTGATTTTTTCCACCTTGTCATTTTGTCCAGAGGAGAATAGATTAATGAGAGAACAAAATGCTAACAGGGTAAAAAGGTCCTCAGAAAATATACTCTAAACAAATCAGAAAAGACCTGAAGCAGGGGGAAAAGATAGGGAAAGAGAAAAAAAGGAAAAGAAAAAAAAAGAAAAAGAAAAAGATTAAGATAAAAACAGACAAAAACAGAGCAAAACAAAACAAAAAAACAGAATATGATCAAATATGATCAGGCTGGTACATAGATCAGTGCCACACACTAGATTTTGGGTGTATTTTGGTCTGTTAGAAGAAAGTGCCTCTCAAAATTTTAAAGAAAGAAAAACTTACATATGTACAAAAATAAGGGTTGATATGATGAAGGGATGGAATATAACTGTAAAGATGAAAATTATAAAAAATTTTATAAAAGGAATTGATAAGAAGCTGTTTGAAAAAAGAAAGAAGAGGATTTTTAAAAAAAGAAAAAAAAAGGGAGAGAATGTGATCAGGCAGGGGAGTAGAAAAAAACCATACACTAGAGATTTAAGGTATATTTTGATCTGTTAGAAGAAACTATCTCAAAAATTTAAAGAGAGAACAACTTATATATATATATGCCAAAAATAAGGGTAATCACTATGAAGGGATAGAATATGACTCTAAAAATGAAAAATAAAAATGTTTTTTAAAAAAAGGGGATTGATAAGATGTTGGTTGAAAAAGGGAAAAAGAAAAATTAAAAAAAAAAGACAGTTTAAAAAAAATTAACTTTGAAAGACTACAGAATCATGGTAAAAAAGCCATGGATTCTATGTGCAGTATTCCCCTAGCGCTGGAGTTCTGCTGTTCTCATTGATGGGTAAACTTGGTCTTGGCTGGCTGTTCTTGCTGATCTTCTGGGGGAGGGGCCTGTTGCGGTGGTCCCCAAAAGTCTTTGCTGGAGGCGGAATTGCCCCGCCATTGCCCGGTCTGGGCTAAGTAATCTGCTCGGTTTGCTCTTGGGAGCTTTTGTTCCCTGCAAGCTTTCAGTACAGCTTTGGAGGACGAGAGTGAAAATGGCGGCCTCCCAATCTCCACCCCAGAGGAGCCAAGAACTCGGAGCCCCGCTCCTCAGTGAGCCCCCAGAGGAAAGCAGTCAGTCACTCCCATCTCCCTGGTCTCCAGCCACACTCCGTGCTCACCCATCCTGTGACCACGCATTTCCATCTCTGGCACACGACCCTGTGCAGAATCTCCAAACCCAGCAGATCCCTGCGGTGCGCTCCTGCACCCCTCCTCCCCGGGGGAGGAAGGGGAGTGTCCCCGGATCTGCCGCTTGTTGGGTCCCTGCTGGAGGAGCAGTGGCCCGACTGTGCCGCGGATCACAGTCTATGGCAACCCCGAGCTGAGAGCCTGTGCCTTGGCTCCATCTCCGCAGCCAGCTTCCCTGCTCCAATACCTGGGAGCTCTGCCACACTCAGGCACCCCTGGTCTTTCTGTGACCCCGAGGGTCCTGAGACCACACTGTCCCGGAGGGTTCCACCCCCCACTTAGCCACCAGAGTGACATCCCTCAGCGGAGCAGACTTCTAAAAGTTCTGATTTTGTGCTCCGCTGCTCTATCACTTGCCAGAAGCGGCCAACGGAGGCCCCTCCCCCACCGTCTATCCTCCCGAATATCACCTCGGATTCATTTCTCTGCACATCTTCCCTTCCAGAAAGTGGTAGCTTTTCTGTTCAGAGAGTTGTTGCTATTCTTTTCTTCGATCTCCTGTTGAGTTTGTAGGTGTTCAGAATGGTTTGATCCCTATCCAGCTGAATTCCTGAGACCAGACGAAATCCGGGTCTCCTACTCCTCCGCCATCTTGCTCCCCCCCACCAATATTCTGTATGTTCTTATCCAAACCTTCCCTTCCTCACTCTCTCTTACTCTTTACTTCACATTCTGACATCCCACACTCAACACAGATCAACATAGAAACCTCCTTATGGTCTATCCCCTCCAAAGACAGCAAGAACTATAAAGAGTCAGCCATCTTCTTGGAGACAAATAGTTTATTTCCTCTTGTGCATTTATTATAATTAAAAATAATACTTATACAATGTTGAACATAGCACCTGATCAAAAAAGCCCCAGTGCTGGTGGCATTCATTATTATGCTTACTTCTGTTTATCCTTATGGGAGAAAAGGGGAGGATCTGCCCTTCTTGTCTATGCAAGAAGAACCCTGTGTATCAGTGGACAGACACATCACTGTGATGGTCCCCACCAGCCCATAGGTAGATAACACATTCTTAGACATAGGTAACAGGATGTATGTCATCACATGGGAGCAAGAATGAGAAATGATGATCAGTAGTGCCTATGCAAATGGGGGGGGGGGCAAAAAAATTGAAGAAAAACAAACACCGACCATGCATCCAACACCTATGGATGCATCCAACAATACCTGTTTGTATTCTTATATATTGAATCTCTACAACAGTCCTATGGAGACAGACATTATTACCCCTAGCCCTAATATCATATTTCCTCACCACCAAGCTGACCATCAGGTGCTTAGGGGACTGAATTTCCTCTGGAAGCTTTTCTTTGTGGCATTCTTGAGCTCCTTATTCCTGAGACTGAAAATGATTGGGCTGAGAAAGGGAGTGAAGACCGTATAGGTGGTGGCCATCAGTGTGTTACTGTCCATAGAATGGGGGCCCTTGGGCTTGAGGTAGATAATGGAGGCAAAACCGTAGTGCACAATGACCACAGTGAGGTGGGACACACATGTGGAGAAGGTCTTGTGCCTGCCCTCAGCAGAGGGGATCCTTAATATGGCAGCCACAATGAAGACATAGGAGAGGACAATGAGGAATAAACAGCCCATCAGAGCTGTGACACACACCAGGATCACACCCAAGGTGACAGAGGATGTCTCCTTCCCACAGGCCAACTTTAGGAGGGAAAGCACATGGCAGACAAAATGGTGGATCTCATTAGACCTGCAGAAGGTGAGGTGAAAAACTATCAGGGTCACCATCATCCCCATGACTGAGCCACCAGCCCAGGTCCAGGACACTAGACGGGCACAGGTGTGGGTGCTCATGAGCACGTTGTAGCGCAGGGGGTGGCAGATGGCCACGTAGCGGTCGTAGCCCATGATCATGAGCAGGAAGGAGTGGGTGAAGCCGAATGTGAAGGAGAAGAACATCTGGCTGGCACAGGCCACAAAGGTGATGGTGTGGTGGCTGGAGAGCATGTCAACCAGCATGCGAGGGGTGACAGCAACAGTGAACAGAATCTCAGAGGTGGACAGGGCACACAGGAAGAGGTACATGGGCGTGTGCAGGCTGCGCTCACTCCACACAGTGGCCATGATGATCAGGTTCCCCAGCAGGGTAAATAGGTACATCAGTAGGTACAGCAGGAAGAAGGCAGGCAGGAGATGCTGTGGGAAGTTGGAGAAGCCCACGAGGATGAATTCAGACACCATGCTATAGTTCTGACCAGCCACAGATGCTGCATCTGCTCAGATCACAGGGAATGAAGGCGACCAGAATAAAGATCATGAATCTATACAATAATAACCTAGAACATCTACAAAATGGAGGAACTTTAAATGCATTGTGTTAGGATTTGGAAAATGACAATGATACTCACTGTTTCTGCTGTTCTTTAGCATGGAACTAAAAGCCCTGAGCAGTGCTCTAAGGAAGAAAAAAGAAAGAAGGTATGAGGATTTGACAGGAAGAGACCAGCTCACGCACCCAGAAAAAGCAAAAGAATGAAGTCAGAACATACCACAGCAAGAGAGAGCACAGATCTGCAGAATATGAGATCCACTTCCAAAAACTAGTATTTCTCATAGAATTACACCAGTAGTAATCATTCAAAATATGAATTTGAAGTAAAAAGTAAGATACTATTCCCAGGAGTGACCCAAAGTGTAGAGAAACAGCTCTCTAGCATTTTGGCCTGGTGATTCCTTTACACTCAGGAAAATTTGAGCCTCTAATGGACTTTTGTTTTGGTACATTATCACTCCCCATGTTCACCATATTAGAAAGGAACACTGAGATTCTCTGAAAATATTCAGTTTTGGATACATTCAAAAGATGAGTAAATCTATTCAATGTCTTTATAAGTAACATATTTTTTGGAAAGTAACTACTTTTACAAAATGAATATTTAGTGACAAGAGTGGTGTTTTGTTTTTTTTTTTAACATTTTAGCAAATTTGTTCCATGCTGGCTGGGTGGGAGACAAGATGATGCTTGTATCTGCTTCTTCATTCAGCCTGTGGCAATATGTGGTTTTAGTTGAAGCATATGATGAAAATACATCCTCACCTTCATTGGAAAAGTGAGGACCTGATGGTCCCCCAGAAAAGGTCTCTGGGACCCCAGGGTCCTCATATCACACTTTGAGGTAGCCTCTGTTATAAAATATCCAGGAATGAATCAAACACATGCAATTCTTCCAAATTTAGAAATTTTTACCATTAATAAAAATGTAGAAGGTGATTTGAATACATGGAGAACAATCTACATTCTCAGATGAGGTCAGCAAATATGGTAATGATGCCACTTCTTCCTCAAATTATAGCATCAGGGCGACTGCATTTACACTTCCAGTGAATCAGCTGTACATCTCATAAAAGTTTCCTCAAATTTCTTCTGAAAAATGAGGTCAGTGCAAAACTATACTAATCTTCCTAAAATGGAGTCAATAGGAAAGAAATGTTCTGGCAGGGATGGAGACTCATCATAGACATTATACACATCATAGTCTTTTTTTTTTTTTAAGATTTATTTATTTATTTATTTATTTGAGAGAGCGAGAATGAGAGAGAGAGAGAGAGTACATGAGATGGGGGAGGGCTAGAGGGAGAAGCAGGTTCCTCGCTGAGCAGGGAGCCCGGTGCAGGACTCGATCCTGGGACTCCAGGATCATGACCTGAGCCAAAGGCAGTCGCTTAACCAACTGAGCCACCCAGGTGCCCCACATCATAGTCTTTTTTAAGTGTGAATCTGGAACAGACACGGACACTGATCAAATTGATTGGATACCTCAGAAAATATCCCCCATGATTCACAGCTCAAATGTGATAAAAGTGGGAGCACAAATTAAAGGGAAATGGTGGAATATTTAAGAGTTTGTGGTGGGAAAACTGGTCCTTTTATGCAGCAAAGTCAATCTGAATATCTGCCCAAGACCACACGCAAAGGCGGATTCCAGGATTCAAGACATAAATACAAAATAGGACACTGGGAAGTTAATAGGAGAGGGTGTAGGAGAAGAATTTTGTTGATCCAGGAGTGGAGAAGTACTTCCTTTTTTTTAAATTAAGTTCAATTAGCCAATATATAGTATATCATTAGTTTTTGATGTAGTGTTCAATGATTCATTAGTTGTGTATAACACCCAATACTCATCTTAAACACATTTCAGAAACACAAACATTAGGTAATTTTGAAAGAATGAAAACATCAACAGGAAGAGTATTTGTTCAACAAATGATGTCCTGGATCCAGTTAAGGGGAGATGGAAAGGTGGGGAAAGATCATTTTCATTGTCCACAACTGACCAGGGAATAGGATGTAGAATAAACAAGAAACCAGTTCCATCTACAAGAAGTAGAAAGCTCAATACAGAAATGAGTAAAGGTGTGAGCAGAGAACTCACAGAGGGCACAGCACAGGCAAATGAAAACATGCTTAGAGGAAAAAAAAGCGGGAGGGAAGGAGAGAAAGAAAGGGAAATGCAGTGGAAATTCAGTGTCTACCCATTCAATGCCCCAAATTAGAAAGTGCCCAGTGCTGATCAGGTGTGGGGAGAAAGCAATATTCGTGCCCTGCCTGTGAGAACTAGAGGGTGAAAATTAAGAGCTCCAGCACATGTGCTCCCGAGCGTCTATCTCCATTGTTCACAGGTATTTGTAGGGCAGCATGTCAGGGGATATTTTGTAGCATTGCTGGTGGTGAGGAATGGGAAAAGTTGCTTGTCCATAAGTGGGAAGAGGGCAGGTCACATGGGCTGGATGAAACTACTGGAGCTCCAGGCAGCAGCTGGATGTGCGTACAACCATGTAAAGGGCCCTCTCTTTATCATAGGAAACAAACTGGGGGTTGCTGGAGGGGAGGGGGGTGCAGGGATGGGGTAACTGGGTGATGGACATTAAGGAGGGCATGTGATGTAATGATATAACTGGGTATTATATAAGACTGAAGAATCACAGGCCTGTACCTATGAAACCATAGTACATTACATGGTAATTAATTGAACTTAAATTAAAAATATTTTTTAAAGTATTATTAAGTGAATGAAGCAAAAACCAGATGAATGCTCTAGCATAATTCCATTTGGGCATGTGAAATACAGAGCACCTGAAACTATTCTGGATGATGCTGTCTCTATACATCTGTCAAACCCATAGAACATGCAACACAGACAGTGAACTCTAACATAACATGTGGGCTGAGATATTAATAATAATGTATCATATTGGTTCACCAATTGGAACAAATGCACCACAGTAACACAAGAGGTAAATCTATAAAGAACTTCTCAAACTCAACACCCAGAAAACAAATAATCAAGTCAAAAACTGGGCAGAAGACATGAACAGACACTTCTCCAAAGAAGACATACAAATGACTGACACATCAAAATGTTCATCATCATTAGCCATCAGGGAAATTCAAATCAAAACCACATTGAGATACCACCTTATACCAGTTAGAATGGCAAAAATGGACAGGGAAAGGAACAACAAATGCTGGAGAGGTTGTGGAGAAAGGGGAACCCTCTTACAGTGTTGGTGGGAATGCAAGTTGGTACAGCCACTTTGGAAAACAGTGTGGAGGTGCCTCAAAAAATTAAAGATAGAGCTACCCTATGACCTAGCAATTGCACTCCTGGATATTTACCCCAAAGACACAGATGTAGTGAAAAGAAGAGCCCTGTGCACCCCAATGTTCATAGCAGCAATGTCCGCAATAGCCAAACTGTGGAAAGAACCAAGATTCCCTTCAACAGATGAATGGATAAAGAAGATGTGGTCCATATATACAATGGAGTATTACTCAGCCATCAGAAAGGATGAATACCCAACTCTTCCATCAACATGGATGGGACTGGAGGAGATTATGCTAAGTGAAATAAGTCAAGCAGAGAAAGTCAATTATCATATGGTTTCACTTATTTGTGGAACATAAGGCATAGCATGGAGGACATTAGGAGAAGGAAGGGAAAAATGAAGTGGGGGAAATTGGAGGGGGGAGTGAACCATGAGAGACTATGGACTCGGAGAAACAGGTTTTAGAGGGGAGGGGGGATTGGTTAGCCCAGTGATGGGTATTAAGGAGGGCATGTACTGCATGGAGCACTGGGTGTTATACGAAAACAATGGATCGTGGATCATCACATCAAAAACTAATGATGTAATGTATGGTGACTAACATAACATAATAAAATTTTAAAAATTAAAAAAATAAATGGTGTGCAGGAGAGAGGGTGTATGCCTTTTTCTGTAAACTAAAAACATTTCTATAAAATCTAAAAGTGGGCGCCTGGGTGGCTCAGTTGGTTAGGCGACTGCCTTCGGCTCAGGTCATGATCCTGGAGTCCCTGGATCGAGTCCCGCATTGGGCTCCCTGCTCAGCGGGGAGTCTGCTTCTCCCTCTGACCCTCCCCCCTCTCATGTGCTCTCTCTCATTCTCTCTCAAAATAAATAAATAAAATCTTTAAAAAAAATTTAAAGATAAAATAAAATAAAATAAAATAAAATCTAAAAGTGACCAATTTTCTATGAAATTACAAAAGGAAAAATAATTTACAACATAGATATGCACAGAGAAACAATAGCTAGCTACAAGAGCATACACAAATCAAAGAGTATACCTTCAGTGTGTTAGAATGGTTGCTGAAACTGGAGGGAAACAGGGTGGCAGAAAGAGAACATGAACAAAATAAGGGAAGAACGTTGTCGTTGTGAAGACCAGTGATTATCAAAAGCAGCGAACCAGAAATATCATTGACTCAAACCTCTGCACCTGTCGTCTGCCATAAAATAAAGCAAAAAAATATTTTTATGAATGATTTGAGCCTCATTTGCTGCCCAGAGCTCTGGAAATCGTGGGCTCTGGGACAGGGCCCAGCCATAATTACACCCTGTGGTCTCCCTGGGGGCTTGTTCCCAAGGATCCCCCACAATAGGATGGCAGGCCAGAAATGGCAGGCCAGGGAAGGACCTTCCTGGAGTGAGGAAGGCTGTGCTGATGATCTGGAAATAGTCTTGTGGCCCCGCAGCTGTCCCACCCAGAAATCCAGACACCGGTGTCAGCCCCCTTCTGTGCCTCCTCCCCCATCACTCAGCATCACCTCTGCCTACAAAATGGCTGCCCCTGGATTCTGCTCCTCTCCCTCTCTGTGGCTCTACCTCCCTCCCCTGCACTGCTCACTGCCCCAGGCTCCTCCTCTGCTCCCACTCCATTCTGGCTTCCAGAGAGCATTGTCTGAAACATACACCCGGTGCAGTCATCAGAGCCAGGCTTCAAGTCCTAGCGTTTGCTGTGTGTTTCTGAGAAAGAAAATTCCAGCTCTGAGCCTCCTCACCCCAAATGAAAAATGGGAGTAAGCAGAGAACTGTCTGGACAAGGTCCGTGAGCATTCACAGAAAGGGCCCCATGTTTACCTCAGATGGGTAGTTATCACTACCAATTTGACATCTTTTCTGCCCTCTAAGCTGTTTTCTGTCCTCAGTCTGTACCACATGGGACCAACTGGCCCCATTCTAAACTCATGGCCTCTGACCTCACGGGGACCCTAGGTACCTCTGGTAACCTGACAACCCAGTTCCACAAGTGGCTGGTCCAACCTCCACCCTCTCACCTAGCCCCTGTCTCACCATTATACCCTGCCTTCCCCACTCCTGCTGGGTGGAGTGGCAGCAGTTCTCTGGGCTGGGCTCCCCAGTCTCCTCTGACAGGTGCAGAAGAGAATTCTGTCTACTCTGGTCTCACAGAAGATGGCTCACACACAGGTGCGGAGTCCATGTCACACATCACAGGAGTGTATCAAGCTCACCTCTTTATTTATTTGAGAGAGAATATAAGCAAGGGGAGTGGCAGGCAGAGGGAGAGGGAGAAGCAGTGTCCTCACTGAGCTGGGAGCCCGACGCAGGGCTCAATCTTAGGACCCCAGCATCATGACCTGCCCTGAAGGCAAATCCTTAACCAACTGAGCCCTCAGGTACCTGGAAAGTAACTGTATTTTATTTTATTATTTTTATTATTATAAGTAACTGCATTTCAAAAACTCCTTTAGCAAGAAGTGTGGCTTTGTTTTATTTTTAGCAAATTTGTCCAAGCTGGCTGGATGGAAGACAAGATGATGCTTGTATTGCTTCTTCATTCAGCTTGTGGCAATATGCAGTTTTAGTTAAAGCATATGACAAAAATAATCCTCTTCTTCATTGGAAAGTGAGGCCCCCCAAAAGGGTCTCTGGGACCCCAGGGTCCTCATATCACATGTTGAAAACCTCTGTTACAAAATATCTAGGAATTAACCAAACACATGCAATATCTCCAAGGACAGAAAATTTAACCACTGACAGATATGTAGAAGGTGGTCTGGATACATAGAAAACATGGAAATCAATTTGTTCTCTTGGGTGGGTTGAGTGAATAGAGCAATTATGTCAACTCTTTCCCAAATTATATTCAGTGCAACTGCACCTATAATTTAAGAAGTTAAATTTAAGAACTATCTTAAACTTCTTTCTGAAAAAGTCAGAAAAACCATACTGGTCTTCTAAAAATGGAGTGTACATGGGGCGTCTGGATGGCTCAGTCTATTGAAAGTCAGATCTTGATTTCAGCTCAGGTCATGATGCCAGGGTGCTGGGATCAAGCCCCAGTCCAGCTCCCTGCTCAGCGATCAGTGGGGAGTCTCCTTGTCTCTGTCTCCCTCTGCACCTCTCCCCAACTCCCACAAATAAGTCTCAAATAAATAAATTTTTAAAAATATATAATAAATAAAAATGTATTACACAAGAGAGATAGAGAGATATCCCTCCTGGTATTGAGACTCACATTAGACTCGGAATCATTTTAAAAACTGTGAGCCTGGAACAGACATGTATCATATGTATGATACACAGATCACACTGTTTGGATACCTCAGAAATATCTGCTTGATTCAAAACCCAGTAGGTGATAAAGTGGGAGCACAAAATCAAATGGAAAGAATGGGTTGTTTACTGGTTTGTGGTAGGAAAACTGGTGATTTTATGAAGTGGTCCAAATCTGAATTCCTGCCCAAAACTGCAGGCAAAGGTGGAATCCAGATGGATTGCACCCATAGAAGGAAATATGAAGTCAGCAAGAGAAGGTGCAGGAGAATAACTTTGTGGTCTAAGACTGAAGAAGGGGTTATTAAACAAACCTCAAAAGCACAAATGTTAAGGTGATTTTAGAAAGACAAGGAATGTCTATATGCATGTTTTCTATATAAAGAAGCATTTGAATATTACAAGCGTATCTTCTGGAAGTATTGATGCCATTCTTAGTAGATAAATGTTAACTGTTTGGAAAAAGAAACAGACATGAAACCTTCTCCAAGGAATTTGTTCAACAGGCATCTGTGAACAGGCAGGTGGAAATTGGGAAAAGAGCCTCTGCTTTGCTGAAAATTGGCCAGGAAATACTATCTAGAAAAAATAAGAAACCAGTGACAATCAGAAGGAGAAACCTCAATACAGAAATGAGCCAAGGATATGAGCAGAGAACTCACAGAAGGAGTAACACAGACACATGAGAGTAGGTTTTAAGACAAGGAAGGGGAGAAAAATGATCATGGACATTCACCGTACACCTGTTCATTTCCCCAGATTAGAAAGTACTCAATATCAATAGAAATATGGGGAAAAAGCAGTCCTCATGGCTTGCTGGTGAGAACCGAGAATCGAGAAGCACAGAATTCACTTGCTCTGGGCACCAAGACATGTGTTCCTGAGCAACTATCTTGATTGCTCACACCTGTCTGAAGGGATCATGTCAGAGGATATTTAGGTAGCATTGCTTGTAGGGGGGAAATGGACAAGACTGCTTGGGAACCATAATTAGGAAGAGGACAGTTCACATGGCCTGGATGCAACTACTGGATCCCCAGGTAGGAGTTCAATGCACACACATCAGTGTAAAGGGACCTGGAAAATGATCTTGAGTGAAAGAAGCAAAAGCAGATGAACACTCTAGCATAATTCCATTGGGCACATGAAAAATAGAGCACCTGAAGTATTCTGGATGATACTGTAACGGTGTGTACAAGTCACTATACATTTGCCAAAACCCAAGATGTGCAACACAGACAGTGAAACCTAATGACCTGTGGGCTGAGTTAATAATAATGCAACCATATTAGTTCACCACCTGGAACAAATGGACCACAAGTATACTAGATTGTACAAGGTTTAGCAACAACCCTGGCCTCAACCCACCAGATGCCAGTAGCATCCCCTCTCTCCCCATGACCTGGTACAACCAAAGGTTCCTCCAGGCATGTACAAACATTTCTGGTGTGTGTGTGTGTGTGTGTGTTTGTGTATGTGTGTGCAGAATCAGCCCCAAACAAGAATGCAGAACTAGAAGCTGCAGAGAGCACTAGGTTGAGTAAAGAACCCAGAACCCAGAATGGGCAACCAGATAGGACTCCCAGCAGCTGCCCAAGGCTAAGAGCCTGTCTTATGACTCTTCTCCCAGACCCTGTCCCCATCCCAAGTCTGGGCCTTGATCCCCACAACTGTCTGAGTATTACCACCTACCCTGTCCTTCTTGGTCTCCCTCAGCCTGTGCAGCCTCTTCCAGGAAGCAGCCAGCAGTGGAGGGCATAAAAGCTCTCCTGCCTGAAGCTGTCAGTGGCACACAGGGGCAGGTGTGGGGCCAGACCTCAGGGCTCCTGGAACTGATGCTGTGTGCTTTATCCCTGCTGCAGCTTCCCAGCAGGCTGCTCCACAGGGCCTCCCAGGACACCAACCTGCAAGGCTGCCCTCAGAGTCTGGAGAGGCCAGGAGGATCATCAGAGGGCCTCCAGGGACCTGCAGCCTCTACTCCTTCCTCCAACACTCCAACCAAGGCTCCCTGCTTCTCTCTCTGCCCAGAGAGCCCCAGCCCCTGCTGAGGACTAGGAGCTCCCAGTCTTGGGGGAGACAGGGACAGATTAGATGTCCTCAAGTCTTTGGGGTCAGGGCAGGGTCAGAGGGAAGGCAGAAGCTGGAGTAGCCCACAGTGGGAATCCAGGGCTCTGCCCTGAAATCAAGGCAGCTGGAAGGCTTCCCAGAATAAGGGTAATTTAGAGTTGGGTCTTGGAGAGTCGCTTCTCTCGGTCAATAGAAGTGTTCAGTATCTTCTGGCCAAACAGGATAGCCCCACCTCTTCTTGTGGTCAAGTTCTTCCCTATCCCTGTTGTCCTGATGGTCCAAGCAAAAGAGCCTACATTAACATCTGTCTCTCTGTGATATAATCAAACTAATATTTGGTCTCTTGTGCATCTTTGTTCATCCAATCTGTGGAAAGAGTCAAGATGCCCTTCAACAGATGAATGGATAAAGAAGATATGGTCCATGTATACAATGGAATATTACTCAGCTATCAGAAAGGATGAATACCCAACTTTTACATCAACATGGATGGGACTGCAGGAGATTATGCTAAGTGAAATAAGTCAAGCAGAGACAGTCAATTATCATATAGTTTCACTTATTTGTGGAATATAAGGAATATCATGGAGGACATTAAGAGAAGGAAGGGAAGAATGAGAGTCTTTGTATGCTCTCGAGAGGACTGGTGGCTGTGGGTTTAATGTTACAACACATCTTCTGCCTCCCAACTCCAATATCTGGCCTCACCTTTGAGTAATAATTTAGATCCACAGAAGACCCCCTTCCTGGATCCTCGGACATATGCTTTCCCAAGCCCCAGCATGGGAGTCAGACAGACCTAAATTTCCATGGGACCCCTTCACTCATGTGTTCTGTGACCTCCACCAACATTTTTCATCTGCATAGTAAGGATACCCATACCCTTGTCCTCCCTTTGTGCCACCTTGAGATATCATTGTGCCTATAACACATCCCCCAGATAGATTCAAGTAAAACATAGGAATGAGAAATTGATGTTCTTCTGAAGGTAATGTGGGGAAAAGGGAAAAGGATTTCCATAGATGTCAGATAGCAACACCGTTTTACCATCCTTTATGTTCTAACCCAAACTGAACCCTCTCCCCCTTCCAGCCCTCATTTCCATCTGTCTGCATCCTTCTCCTTCTGGTCCCTTCCTCTCTCATTCTCCCTTCCCTTTCCCTCCTCATGGGAAAATTGCCCTGTTACCAACATCCTTCTCTTTCTTCATTCCTTTCCCAGATTTTCACCATATCCAATTTTAGGCAACTTTCTGTTCAGATCAGTTTAAAGGACTCCTATCCCACTAGTTCATTCTCTCTCTTCTATCTCTCTCAGTCTCTCTCTCTATCTCTCTCTTCTTCTCCTTCTAAACTCTTAAGATAGAAAACCTCCCTTAGGGTCTATCCTTTCTGAAGCAGGGAGCAATTATAAATAGTAAACCATCTTCCAGGAGTCAAGTAGTTTATTTTCTTAGGTGCATTTGTTATAATTTAAAAGACAGTACTATATACTCAGAATGTAAATGGGCTAAATACCCCAATCAAAAGACACAGGGTATCAGATTGGATAAAAAGCAAGACTCATTGATATGCTGTCTGCAAGAGACTCATTTTAGACCCAAAGACACCTCTGGATTGAAAGTGAGGGCATAGAAAACCATTTATCATGCTAATGGACATCAAAAGAAAGCTGGGGTGGCAATCCTTATATCAGACTAATTAGATTTTAAACCAAAGACTGTAATAAGAGATGAGGATGGTTGAGAGCCTTTCCCTTAAGATCAGGAACATGACAAGGATGCCCACTCTCACCACTATTGTTCAACATAGTACTAGAAGTCCTAGCAAAAGCAATCAGACAACAAAAAGAAATAAAAGGTATTCAAATTGACAAAGAAGTCAAACTCCCTCTCTTTGCAGATGACATGATACTTTATGTGGAAAACCCTAAAGACTCCATCCCCAAATTACTAGAACTCATACAGCAATTCAGTAATGTGGCAGGATACAAAATCAATGCACAGAAATCAGTTGCTTTCTTATACACTAACAATGCAACTGTAGGAAGAGAAATTAGAGAATCTATCCCATTTACAATAGCAACAAAAACGATAAGATACCTTGGAATAAACCTAACCACAGAAGTAAAGGACCTATACTCTAGGAACTACAGAACACTCATGAAAGAAATTGAAGAAAACACAAAAAGATGGAAAAACATTCCCTGCTCACGGATCAGAAGAATAAACATTGTTAAAATGTCTATGCTACCCAGAGCAATCTATACCTTCAATGCCATCCCAATAAAAATTCCAATGACATTTTTCAAAGTGCTGAAACAATCCTAAAACAAACAATCCTAAAATTTGTATGGAATCAGAAAAGACCCCAAATCACCAAGGAAATGTTGAAAAAGAAAAACAAAGCTGGGGACATCACGTTGCCTGATTTCAAGCTATATTACAAAGCAGTGATCACCAAGACAGCATGGTACTGGCACAAAAACAGACATATAGACTAATGGAACAGAATAGAGAGCCCAGATATGGACCCTCAACTCTATGGTCAAATAATGTTTGACAAAGCAGGAAAAAATATGCAATGGAAAGAAGACAGTCTCTTCAATAAATGGTGCTGGGAAAATTGGACAGCCACATGCAGAAGAATGAAACTCGACCATTCTCTAACACTATACACAAAGATAAACTCAAAATGGATGAAAGACCTCAATGTGAGACAGGAATCCATCAAAATCCTAGAGGAGAACATAGGCAGTAACCTCTTTGATATCGGCCACAGCAACTTCTTTCATGACACATCTCCAAAGGCAAGTGAAACAAAAGAGAAAATGAACTTTCTGGACTTCATTGAGATAAAAACCTTCTGCACAGCAAAGGAAACAGTCAACAAAACAAAGAAGCAACCCACAGAACGCAAATGACACGACAGACAAAGGGCTGGTATCCAAGATCTATAAAGAACTTCTCAAACGCAACACCCAAAAAACAAATAATCAAGTCAAAAAATGGGCAGAAGACACGAACAGACACTTCTCCAAAGAAGACATACAAATGGCTAACAGACACATGAAAAAGTGTTCATCATCATTAGCCTTCAGGGAAATTCAAATCAAAACCACATTGAGATGCCATCTTACACCAGTTAGAATGGCAAAAATTGACAAGGCAAGAAACAACAAATGTTGGAGAGGTTGTGGAGAAAGGGGAACCCTCTTAGACTGTTGGTGGGAATGCAAGTTAGTACAGCCACTTTGGAAAACAGTGTGGGGGTTCCTCAAAAAATTAAAGATAGAGCTACCCTATGACCCAGGAATTGCACTACTGGGTATTTACCTTAAAGACACAGATGTAGTGAAAAAAAGAGCCATATGCACCCCCAATATTCCTAGCTGCAATGTCCACAATAACCAAACTGTGGAAAGAGTCGAGATGCCCTTCAACAGATGAATGGATAAAGATATGGTCCATATATACAATGGAATATTACTCAGCCATCAGAAAGGATGAACACCCAACTTTTACATCAATATGGATGGGACTGGAGGAGATTATACTAAGTGAAATAAGTCAAGCAGAGACAGTCAATTATCATATGGTTTCACTTATTTGTGGAATATAAGGAATATCATGGAGAACATTAGGAGAAGGAAGGGAAGAATGAAGAGGGAGAAATCGAAGGGGAAGATGAACCATGAGAGACTATGGACTCCGGGGAAAGAAACTGAGGGTTTTAGAGGGGAGGTGGGGGGGGGGATGGGTTAGTCCAGTGATGGGTACATATTGCATGGAGCCCTGGGTGCTATATGCAAACAATGAATCATGGAACACCACATCAAAAACTAATGATGTAATGTATGGTGATTAACATAACATAATAAAATAAAATAAAATTTAAAACAACAACAACAACAAAAAAGAGATGAGGAAGGACATTATATCATACTTAAAGGGTCTATCCAACAGGAAGATCTAACAATTGTAAATATTTATGCCCCTAGTATGGGAGCAACCAATTATATCAGCCAATTAATAACAAAATCAAAGAAACACATCAATAATAATACAATAATAGTGGGGGACTTTAACATCCCCTCACTGCAATGGACAGATCATCTAAGCAGAAGATCAACAAGGAAATAAGGGCTTTGAATGACACACTGGACCAGATGGACTTCACGGATATATTCAGAACATTCCACCCTAAAGAAAGAGAATATACATTCTTCTCTAGTGCACATGGAACATTCTCCAGAATAGATCACATACTGGGCCACAAATCAGGTCTCAACCAGTACCAAAAGATTGGGATCATTTCCTGTATATTTTGGACCACAATGCTTTGAAACTGGAACTCAATCACAAGGAGGAAAGTCGGAAAGAACTCAAATACATGGAGGCTAAAGAGCATCCTACTAAAGAATAAATAGGTCAACCACGAAATTAAAGAAGAATTTTAAAAATTCATGGAAACAAATGAAAATGAAAACACAACTATTCAAAATTTTTGGGATGCAGCAAAAGCAGTCCTAAGAGGGAAGTATATAGCAGTACAAGCCTTTTCAAGAATCAAGAAAGGTCTCAAATACACACGCTAACCTTACACCTAAAGTAGCTGGAGAAATAACAGCAAACAAAGCCTAAACCAGGCAAGAGAAGAGGAATAATAAAGATTAGAGCAGAAAACGATGAAATAGAAACCAAAAGAACAGAACAGATCAACGAAACTAGGAGCTGGTTCTTTGAAAGAATTAATAAGATTGATAACCCCCTGGCCAGACTTATCAAGAAGAAAAGAGAAAGGACTCAAATAATTAAAATCATGAGTGAAAGAGGAGAGATCATAACCAACACCGAAGAAATACAGACAATTATAAGAATATATTATGAACAACTATATGCCAACAAATTAACCAACCTGGAAGAAATGGATGGATTCCTAGAGATGTATAAACTACCAAAACCGAACCAGGAAGAAATAGAAAACCTGAACAGACCCATAACCAGTAAGGAAATTGAAGCAGTAATCAAAAAACTCCCAACAAACAAGAACCCGGGGCCAGATGGCTTCCCAGGGGAATTCTACCAAACATTTTTAAAAAAAAATTATGTTATGTTAGTCACCATACAATACATCATTAGTTTTTGATGGGTATTAAGGAGGGCACGTACTGCATGGAGCACTGGGTGTTATATGAAAACAATGGATCATGGACTATCAAACATTTAAAGAAGAAATAATACGTATTCTTCTGAATCTGTTTCAAAAATCAAAATCGAAGGAAAACTTCTGAACTCTTTCTATGAGGCCAGCATTACCTTGATGTCAAAACCAGACAAAGGTCCCACCAAAAAGGAGAATTACAGACCAATATCCCTGATGAACATGAATGCAAAAATTCTCACCAAAACACTAACCAATAGCATCCAACAGTACATTAAAAGGATTATTCACCACAACCAAGTGGGATTTATTACTGGGCTGCAAGGTTGGTTCAACATCTGCAAATCAATCAATGTGATACACTACATAAATAAGAGAAAGGACAAGAACCATATGATACTCTCAATTGATGCACAAAAAGCATTTGACAAAGTGCAGCATCCTTCCTTGATTAAAACTCTTCACAGTGTAGGGATAGAGGGTACCTACCTCAATATCATAAAAGCTATCTATGAAAAGCCCACAGTGAATATCATTCTCAATGGGGAAAAACTGAGAGTTTTCCCCTAAGGTCAGGAACATGGCAGGGATGTCCACTATCTCACTGTTGTTCAACATAGTACTAGAAGTCCTAGCCTCAGCAATCAGACAACAAAAAGAAATAAAAGGCATCTGAATTAACAGAGAAGAAGACAGACTCTCACTCCTTGCAGATGACATGATGTTCTAGGTGGAAAATCTAAAAGACTCCACCCCCAAATTGCTAGAACTCACACAGGAATTCAGCAAATTGGCAGGATATAAAATCAATGCACAGAAATCAGTTGCATTCCTATACACTAACAATGAGACAGAAAAAAGAGAAATTAAAGAGTTGATCCCATTTACAGTAGCACGAAAAACATAAGATACCTAGGAATAAACCTAACCAAAGAGGTAAAGGATCTGTACTCAGAAAACTATAGAACACTTAGGAAAGAAATTGAGGAAGACACGAAGAGATGGAAAAATATTCCATGCTCATGGATTGGAAGAATAAACATTGTGAAAATGTCTATGCTGCCCAGAGCAATCTACACTTTTAATATAAACCCTATCAAAATACCATCAACTTTTTTCACAGAGCTGAAACAAATAATCCTAAAATTTGTATGGAACCAGAAAAGACTCCGAATAGCCAAAGCAATGTTGAAAAAGAAAAGCAAAGCTGGTGACATCACAATTCCAAACTTCAAGCTCTATTACAAAGCTGTAATCATCAAGATAAAATGGTACTGGCACAAAAGCAGACACATAGATCAATGGAACAGAATAGAGAGCCCAGAAATGGACCCTCAACTCTATGGTCAACTAATCTTTGACCAAGCAGGAAAGAATGTCCAATGGAAAAAAGACAGTCTCTTCAACAAATGGTGCTGGGAAACTTGGACAGCCACATGCAGAAGAATGAAATTGGACCATTTCCTTATACCATACACAAAATTAAACTCAAAATAGATAAAAACCTAAATGTGAGATAGGAATCTATCAAAATCCTTGTGGAGAACACAGGCAGCAACCTCTTTGACCTCAGCCGCAGCAAATTCTTCCTAGGCACATTGCCAAAGGCAAGGGAATCAAGGGCAAAAATGAACTATTGGGACTTCATCAGGATAAAAAGCTTTTGCACAACAAAGGAAACAGTAGACAAAACCAAAAGACAACCGACAGAATGGGAGAAGATATTTGCAAATGACATATCAGAAAAAGGGCTAGTATCCAAAATCTATAAAGAACTTATCAAACTCAACACCCAAAGAACAAAGAATCCAATCAAGAAATGGGCAGAAGACATGAACAGACATTTTTCCAAAGAAGACATCCAAATGGCCAACAGACGCATGAAAAAATGCTCAACATCACTTGGCATCAGAAAAATACAAATCAAAATCACAATGAGATACCATCTCACACCAGTCAGGATGCCTAAAATTCACAAGTCAGGAAGCGACAGATGTTGGTGAGGATGCAGAGAAAGGGGAACCCTCTTACACTGTTGGTGGGAATGCAAGCCAGTGCAGCCACTCTGGAAAGCAGTATGGAGGTTCCTCAAAAAGTTGAAAATAGAGCTGCTCTATGACACAGCAATTGCACTACTGTGTATTTACCCCAAAGGTACAAACATAGTGATCTGAAGGGGCAACTGCACCTTAATGTTTATAGCAGCAATGTCCACAACAGCCAAACTATGGAAAGAGCCCTGATGTCCACTGACACATGAATGGATAAAGAAGATGTGGTATATATATACACAATGGAATATTATGCAGCCACCAAAAAAATGAAATCTTGCCATTTGCAATGATGTGGATGGAACTAGAGGGTATTAAGCTGAGTGAAATAAGTCAATCAGAGAAAGACAATTATCATATGATCTCATTGACATGTGGAATTTAAGAAACAAAACAGAGGAGCGATCATAGGGTAAGAGAGGAAAAAATGAAACAAGACGAAACCAGAGATGGAGACAAACCGTAAGAGACTCCTAATCATAGGAAACAAACTGAGGGTTGCTGGAGTGGAGGGGGGTGAAGGGATGGGTTAACTGGGTGATGCACATTAAGGAGGGCAGGTGATGTAATGAGCACTGGCTATTATATGAGTGCTGAATCACAGGCCTGTACCTCTGAAACCAATAATACATTATATGTTAATTAATCAAATTTAAATAAGAGATATGTTAAAAAATAAAAGAGGCTATGGAAAAACAAAATAACAAAAATAAAAAGCACAATACTATAAAACACTGGATGCAATGCTTTGTAAGAAAAGCGTCAAGGAGGGATGCCTGGGTGGCTCAGTCGGTTAAGCGTCTGCCTTTGGCTCAGGTCATGATCCCAGGGGCCTGGGATTGAGTCCTGCATTGGGCTCCTTGCTCAGCGGGGAGCCTGCTTCTCCCTTGGTCTGCCTCTCCCCCTGCTTGTGCGCGCTCTCTCTCTCTCTCGCTGACAAATAAATAAATAAAATCTTTTTAAAAAAGAAAGAAAAGGGTCAAAGCTTTGGGCACTTATTATTATGCTTATTTTTGCTTATCCTTATAGTGGAGGAGAGTAAAATCTTCCAATGCTTGTTCATTCAAGAAGAACCCTGTGCATCAGTGCCCAGATACGCCTACATGATGCTGCCCTCCCATCCTTTAGGTAGATAACGCATTCTCTGATGGAGGTAATGGGATGAACTTCATCACACAGGGTCAAGAACAGAAGATCCTGATCACTAGATCCCATGCAAGGGGGGTAAACAAATTGGAGGAAAACAAATACCAAGCATGCATCCATCACCTATGGTTGTGTGTCTCTTCATATACTTGAGACCCTACAACAGTCCTATGGAGACAGATGTTATTATTCCCAGCTCTTCTGTCATATTTCCTTACCACCAAATTGGCCATCAGGAGCCTAGGGGATTCAATTTTCTCAGGAAGATTTCATTATGGCATTCTTGAGCTCCTTATTCCTGAGACTGAAAATGATCGGGCTGAGAAACGGGGTGAAGACTATATAGGTAGTGACCATCAGAGTGTTACTGTCTATAGAGTGGGGACCCTTGGGCTTGAGGTAGATAATGGAGACAAAACCATAGTGTACAATGACCACAGTGAGGTGAGACACACATGTGGAGAAGGTCTTGTGCCTGCCCTCAGCAGAGGGAATCCTCAGTATGGTGGCCACAATGAAGACATAGGAGAAGATGATGAGGTATTAACAGCCCATCAGAGCTGTGACACATACCAGGACCACAGCCAAGGTGACAGAGGATGTCTCCTTCCCACAGACCAACTTTAGGAGGGAAAACACTTGGTAGGCAAAATGGTGAATCACGTTAGACCCATAGAAGGTGAGGTGAAAAACTATCAGGGTCACCATCATCCCCATGACTGAGACCAGCCCAGCACCTGGACATGAGATGGCACAACCATGGGGACTCATGAGCACATTGTACCTCAGGGACTGGCAGATGGCCACATAGCAGTCATTGCCCATGATCATGAACAGAAAGGGGTGCTATATGTCCTCACAGCACTATGCCCTCATTTATTCATTCATATAGTCAAGAAATGCTATTCAAGGCTTATTTTATATGGAAATATTCTAGGTGCTCGAATCCAGCAATGACCAAAGTCTAGGGCCCTGCTCTGTCCTTTTCATGGTCCACTGAGGGAGGCTGTCATATAACCAAAGCTGACATCACAAAGTAGTCAGAGGTGTGTTGGGGACAGCCTGGGGGATCTGCAGAAGCTAAGTGTGGGTCTCAGACCCAGCCTGGGATATAGAGACTTTGAAATTGGTGGTGTCTACAGGGAGAACTGAAGGGTGAGTAGGTATGATTCAGGTGAGGCAGGGAAGTGGAACAGGGATTTCCAGACAGAAGGGACAACAAGTACAAAGACTCAGGGTGACAGAAGCATAGTGCATTTGGGACAATGGTATGTTCAGTGCACAGGGAGAGTTGGAAGTTGCTAAGTGTGGTTCTGGAATTAAAGGCAGACAGGTGAGTAGGGCAAGAGCGTGCAAGACCATGGTGTCCACTTGAGGAGTTTGTTCTAAGGGCAATGGGGACCCCTAAATGTTTTTTAAATACATAGAGGAAAGAGCTGTATTCCATTATGTGAAAGTATTCATGGATGTTTCCATTTGGGGCTTCCTGTGAGGGTGTTCTTATGACATCTAGTACATGTCCTCTGGTGGATTGATACTTATGTGTTCTGTTGGGTCTATAGTTAGGTGTGTAAAAATACCGACTCATAGGGAATACCTGTGTCCAACCTGAATAGATATTGCCAAACAGTTTTCCAAAGTGGTTGTACCAAGAGGTACATTTTAAGCACAGGCAGCATGGTCAGATTCCTGTTTGTAGAGACCCCCTCTGGTTGGTGTGATGGAAGCAGCTGCTGAGGGCGGGTGGGATGGGCAGACTCAGGAAGAGATGGGGAGAGGTGCATGAGGGCATCCTGGATGGGGTGGAGTGGCAAACTGAGGTTGATTTCAGACATAGAATGGACAGTATTGCTGATTGGACAAAGGGAGACAAAGTGAACTATTTCTACTTCTAACACTCAAGACACCAAATGTGTGAGTTATTTCCACACCAATGACCAATTCTCCAACTACCCAGACACCACCTTGGTGTCCTATAATTCAGTTCTGACACTTAATAAATACCTGGAGATGCCAGTCACAAGTATTCACTGCTCAGGGTACCCGCACTTCTGTCTGACATGGCTACAAATGTGGGGATTTCCACATTCACCCCTTTCAGTTTGGATACTTTAATAGGATGACTCACAGAAATCAGGAAAATGCAACACTTACTCTTCCCAGTTTATTATGAAAGAACAACTAAGGAACAGCCAAATAAAAGAGATGAATCCTTCAAGGCATGGAGGAAGGAGTGAGGAACTTCCATGGCCTCTCTGGACAGGCCACCCTCCTAGCACCGCCATGTGTTCACCAGCTGGGAAAGTCTCTGAATCCCATTGTTTAAGGAGTTTTTATGGGGGTTTGATTAAACAGACATGATTGATTAATCATTCATCCTTATTGACCATCAATCTGTAACCCCTCTCCCCTCCCTGGAGGTTCCAATTCTCTAATCACCCCTTGGAAGTTCTGATGAGCAGCTCCCTTCCTAAAACTATATAGAAGTCCCCAGGCACCACTCATCTCATTAACATACAGAAGCTACTATTCTCACTCCTGAGACAGGGGCTTAGGGGCTGTGTCTCAGGAACTGGACAAAGACCAAATGTTTTATTAGAGCCCAAGGATGCACATACTAAGGTGGATTCTCTGACTGGATCACCATGACACAGAGATAGGTCAACCAAGGGAAGAAGTGGGGTTATCCAGTTTGGTCAGAAGACTCTGAACACTTCCATTGACCAAGAGAAACCAGTCTCCAAGACCCAGCTCTAAATTACCCTTATTCTGGGAAGCCTTCCAGCTGCCGTGATCCCAGGGCAGAGCCCCGGATTCCCACTCTGGGCTGCTCAGCTCCTGCTTTCCCTCTGACCCTGCCCTGACCCCAAGGTCTTGAGGGTATCTAATCCTGTCTATCTCCCCTAAGACTGGAAGCTCCTAGTCCTCAACAGGGTCTGGGGCTCTCTGGGCAGAGAGAGAAGCAGGGAGCCTTGGTTGTGTTGGAAGAAGGAGTAGAGGCTGCAGGTCCCTAGAGGTGCTCTGATGATCCTCCTGGCCTCTCCAGACTCTGAGGGCAGCCTTGCAGGTTGGTGTCTCAGGGAAGCCCTGGGGAGCAGCCTGCTGGGAAGTTGCAGCAGGGATAAAGCACACAGCATCAGTTCTAGGTGCCCCGAGGTCTGGCCCCACACCTGCCCCTGTGTGCTGCTGACAGCCTCAGGCAGGAGAGCTTCTTCTGTCCTCCCCTGCTGGCTGCTTCCTGGAAGTGGCAGCCCAGGCTGAGGGGGACGAGGAGGGACAGGGTAGGTGGCAATACTTGGACAGTTATGGGGAGCAAGACCCAGACTCGTGATGGGGACAGAGTCTGGGAGAAGGGTCATAAGAGAGGATCTTACTAATGGGCAGCTTGTGGGGGTATTTTCAGGATGCCCATTCTGGGTCTTGGGTACTTTACCCAGCCTAGTGCCCTTTGCAGCTTCTAGGTCAGTGGTTCTCAGCCCAGGATGATTCTGCCCCACAGAGGACATGTGCACATGTCTGGAAACACTTTTGATTGTCATGACTCAGGAAGCCTGGGGATGCTCCTGGCATCTGGTGGGATGAGGCCAGGGATGCTGTTGAACATAATAAAATGCACAGGATAGCCACCATCCCTGAGAATGATATGACCCCAAATGCCAAGAGTATAGAACATCAGAAACCTTGCTCCAGGTGTGTATCTTGTCTGTGCTGTTGTGTCCTGACTTGGGTGACAGTGGTCTTTGCTATCCTGGAGAGTAGCCTTATGGGGGAGGCAGAGGGGTGAGCTTGATGCACACCTGGGATGTGTGACAAGGACTCTGCACCTGTGTGTGAACCATCTTCTGTGAGACCAGAGTAGACAGAATTCTCTTCTGCACCTGTCAGAGGAGACTGGGGAGCCCAGCCCAGAGAACTGCTGCCACTCCACCCAGCAGGAGCGGGGAAGGCAGGGTATAACGGTGAGACAGGGGCTAGGTGAGAGGGTGGAGGTTGGACCAGCCACTTGTGGAACTGGGTTGTCAGGTTACCAGAGGTACCTAGGGTCCCCGTGAGGTCAGAGGCCATGAGTTTAGAATGGGGTCAGTTGGTCCCATGTGGTACAGACTGAGGACAGAAAACAGCTTAGAGGGCAGAAAAGATGTCAAATTGGTAGTGATAACTACCCATCTGAGGTAAACATGGGGCCCTTTCTGTGAATGCTCACGGACCTTGTCAAGACAGTTCTCTGTTTACTCCCATTTTTTCATTTGGGGTGAGGAGGCTCAGAGCTGGAATTTTCTTTCTCAGAAACACACAGCAAACGCTGGGACTTGAAGCCTGGCTCTGATGACTGCACCGGGTGTATGTTTCAGACAATGCTCTCTGGAAGCCAGAATGGAGTGGGAGCAGAGGAGGAGCCTGGGGCAGTGAGCAGTGCAGGGGAGGGAGGTGGAGCCACAGAGAGGGAGAGGAGCAGAATCCAGGGGCAGCCATTTTGTAGGCAGAGGTGATGCTGAGTGACGGGGGAAGAGGCACAGAAGGGGGCTGACACCGGTGTCTGGATTTCTGGGTGGGACAGCTGCGGGGCCACAAGACTATTTCCAGATCATCAGCACAGCCTTCCTCACTCCAGGAAGGTCCTTCCCTGGCCTGCCATTTCTGGCCTGCCATCCTATTGTGGGGGATCCTTGGGAACAAGCCCCCAGGGAGACCACAGGGTGTAATTATGGCTGGGCCCTGTCCCAGAGCCCACGATTTCCAGAGCTCTGGGCAGCAAATGAGGCTCAAATCATTCATAAAAATATTTTTTTGCTTTATTTTATGGCAGACGACAGGTGCAGAGGTTTGAGTCAATGATATTTCTGGTTCGCTGCTTTTGATAATCACTGGTCTTCACAACGACAACGTTCTTCTCTTATTTTGTTCATGTTCTCTTTCTGCCACCCTGTTTCCCTCCAGTTTCAGCAACCATTCTAACACACTGAAGGTATGCTCTTTGATTTGTGTATGCTCTTGTAGATAGGTATTGTTTCTCTGTGCATATCTATGTTGTAAATTATTTTTCCTTTTGTAATTTCATAGAAAATTCGTCACTTTTAGATTTTATAGAAATGTTTTTAGTTTACAGAAAAAGGCATACACCCTCTCTCCTGCACACCATTTATTTTTTTAATTTTTAAAATTTTATTATGTTATGTTAGTCACCATACATTACATCATTAGTTTTTGATGTGATGATCCACGATCCATTGTTTTCGTATAACACCCAGTGCTCCATGCAGTACATGCCCTCCTTAATACCCATCACTGGGCTAACCAATCCCCCCTCCCCTCTAAAACCTGTTTCTCCGAGTCCATAGTCTCTCATGGTTCACTCCCCCCTCCAATTTCCCCCACTTCATTTTTCCCTTCCTTCTCCTAATGTCCTCCATGCTATGCCTTATGTTCCACAAATAAGTGAAACCCTATGATAATTGACTTTCTCTGCTTGACTTATTTCACTTAGTACAACCTCCTCCAGTCCCATCCATGTTGATGTAAAAGTTGGGTATTCATCCTTTCTGATGGCTGAGTAATATTCCATTGTATATATGGAACACATCTTCTTTATCCATTCATCTGTTGAAGGGAATCTTGGTTCTTTCCACAGTTTGGCTATTGCAGACATTGCTGCTATGAACACTGGGGTGCATAGGGCCCTTCTTTTCACTACATCTGTGTCTTTGGGGTAAATACCCAGTAGTGCAATTGCTAGGTCATAGGGTAGCTCTATTTTTAATTTTTTGAGGCACCTCCACACCGTTTTCCAAAGTGGCTGTACCAACTTGCATTCCCACCAACAGTGTAAGAGGGTTCCCCTTTCTCCACAACCACTCCAGCATTTGTTGTTCCTTTCCCTGTCCATTTTTGCCATTCTAACTGGTGTAAGGTGGTATCTCAATGTGGTTTTGATTTGAATTTCCCTGATGGCTAATGATGATGAACATTTTGATGTGTCAGCCATTTGTATGTCTTCTTTGGAGAAGTGTCTGTTCATGTCTTCTGCCCATTTTTTGACTTGATTATTTGTTTTTTGGGTGTTGAGTTTGAGAAGTTCTTTATAGATTTACCTCTTGTGTTACTGTGGTGCATTTGTTCCAATTGGTGAACCAATATGATACATTATTATTAATATCTCAGCCCACATGTTATGTTAGAGTTCACTGTCTGTGTTGCACGTTCTATGGGCTTGACAAATGTATAGAGACAGCATCATCCAGAATAGTTTCAGGTGCTCTGTATTTCACACGCCCAAATGGAATTATGCTAGAGCATTCATCTGGTTTTTGCTTCATTCACTTAATAATACTTTAAAAAATATTTTTAATTTAAATTCAATTAATTACCATATAATGTACTATGGTTTCATAGGTACAGGCCTGTGATTCTTCAGTCTTATATAATACCCAGTTATATCATTACATCACATGCCCTCCTTAATGTCCATCACCCAGTTACCCCATCCCTGCACCCCCCTCCCCTCCAGCAACCCCCAGTTTGTTTCCTATGATAAAGAGAGGGCCCTTTACATGGTTGTATGCACATCCAACTGCTGCCTGGAGCTCCAGTAGTTTCATCCAGCCCATGTGACCTGCCCTCTTCCCACTTATGGACAAGCAAATTTTCCCATTCCTCACCACCAGCAATGCTACAAAACATCCCCTGACATGCTGCCCTACAAATACCTGTGAGCAATGGAGATAGATGCTCGGGAGCACATGTGCTGGAGCTCTGAATTTCCACCCTCTAGTTCTCACAGGCAGGGCACGAATATTGCTTTCTCCCCATACCTGATCAGCACTGGGCACTTTCTAATTTGGGGCATTGAACGGGTAGACACTGAATTTTCACTGCATTTCCCTTTCTTTCTCTCCCTCCCTCCCGCTTTTTTTTTCTTTAAGCATGTTTTCATTTGCCTGTGCTGCGCCCTCTGTGAGTTCTCTGCTCACACCTTTACTCATTTCTGTATTGAGGTTTCTACTTCTTGTAGTTGCACTGGTTTCTTGTTTATTCTACATCCTATTCCCTGGTCAGTTGTGGATAATGAAAATGATCTTTCCCCACCTTTCCATCTCCCCTTAACTGGATCCAGGACATCATTTGTTGAATAAATACTCTTCCTGTTGATGTTTTTATTCTTTCAAAATCACCTAATGTTTGTGCTTGTGAAGTTTGTTTAAGAAGTCCTTCTCCACTCCTAGATCAACAAAATTCTTCTCCTACACCTTCTCCTATTAACTTCCCAGTGTCCTATTTCGTATTTATGTCTTGAATCCTGGAATCGGCCTTTGCATGTGGTCTTAAGCAGATATTCAGATTGAGTTTCCTTCATAAAAGGACCAGCTTTCCCACCACAAACTCCTGAACAATCCACCATTTCCCTTTGATTTGTGCTCCCACTTTTATCACATGTTGATCTGTGAATCATGGGGGGATAGTTTCTGAGGTATCCAATCAATTTGATCAGTGTCCATGTCTGTTCCAGATTCACACTTAAAAAAGACTATGATGTGTAATATGTCTATGATGAGTCTCCATCCCTGCCAGAGCATTTCTTTCCTATTGACTCCATTTTTAGAGGATTACTACAGTTTTGCACTGACCTCATTTTTCAGAAGGAATTTGAGGAAACTTTTATGAGATGTACAGCTGATTCACTGGAAGTGTAAATGCAGTCGCTCTGATGCTATAATTTGAGGAAAAAGTGTCATCATTACCATATTCGCTGACCTCAACTGAGAGTGTAGACTGTTCTCTATGTATTCAAATCCCCTTCTACATTTTTGTTAATGGTAAAAATATCTAAAATTGGAGGTATTGCATGTGTTTGATTGAATCCTCGATGTTTTATAAGGAGGCGTCCAAAGTGTGCTATGAGGACCCTGGAGTCCCAGAGACCCTTTCTGAGGGACCATCAGGTCCTCACTTTTCCAATGAAGGTGAGGATGTATTTTCTTTTTTTTTTAATTTAATTTAATTTTATTATGTTGTGTTAGTCACCATACAATACATCATTAGCTTTTGATGTAGTGTTCCACGATTCATTGTTTTTGTATAACACCCAGTGCTCCATGCAGTACGTGTCCTCCTTAATACCCATCACTGGGCTAATCCATCCCCCCACACCCCTCCCCTCTGAAACCCTCAGTTTGTTTCTCAGAGTCCATAGTCTTTCATGGTTCATTTCCCCCTCTGATTTTCCCCCCTTCATTTTTCCCTTCCTTCTCCTAAAGTCCTCCATGGTATTCCTTATGTTCCACATATAAGTGAAACCATATGATAATTGACTTTCTCTGCTTGACTTATTTCACTTGGCATAATCTCCTCCAGTCCCATCCATGTTGATGTAAAAGTTGGGTATTCATCCTTTCTGATGGCTGAGTAATATGCTATTGTCTCTATGGACCACATCTTCTTTATCCATTCATCTGTTGAAGGGCATCTTGGCTCCTTTCACAGTTTGGCTATTGTGGACATTGCTGCTATGAACATTGGGGTGCATATGGCCCTTCTTTTCACTACATCTGTGTTTTGGAGGTAAATACCCAGTAGTGCAATTGCTGGGTCATAGGGTAGCTCTATTTTTAACTTTTTGAGGAACCTCCACACTGTTTTCTAAAGTGGCTGTACCAAATTGCAATCCCACCAACAGTGTAAGAGGGTTCCCCTTTCTCCACAACTTCTCCAACATTTGTTGTTTCTTTCCCTGTCAATTTTTGCCATTCTAAGTGGTGTAAGGTGATATCTCAATGTAGTTTTGATTTGAATTTCCCTGATGGCTAATGATGAACATTTATTCATGTGTCTGTTAGCCATTCATATGTCTGTGGAAGGAGCCTAGATGCCCTTCAACAGATGAATGGATAAAGAAGATGTGGTCCATATAGACAATGGATTATTACTCAGCCATCAGAAAGGATGAATACCCAACTTTTGCATTGACATGGATGGAACTGGAGGGGATTGTGCTAAATGAAATAAGTCAAGCAGAGAAAGACAATTATCAAATGGTTTCACTTATATGTGGAACATAAGGAATAGCATGGAGGACATTAGGAGAAGGAAGGGAAAAATGAAGGGGGGGAATCATAGGGGGAGATGAACCATGAGAGACTATGGACTCCGAGAAACAAACTGAGGGTTTCAGAGGGGAGGGGGATGGGGGGATGGGTTAGCCTGGTGATGGGTATTAAGGAGGGCGTGTATTACATGGAGTACTGGGTGTTATATGCAAACAATGAATCATGGAACAATACATCAAAACTAATGATGTACTGTATGGTGACTAACATAACATAATAAAATAAAAAAATAAATAAAAATATGTTACATTGATATTGAATAGGTTGACTCTTCTTTTGAATGTATCTATAACTGAATATTGTCAGAAAATCTCAATGTTACTTTATAAGATGGTGAATATGGAGAGTGATAATGCACCCAAACAAAAGCCAATTAGAGGCTCAAGTTTTCTTGAGTGTAAAGAAATCGCCAGACCAAAATGTTAGAGAGTTGTTTCTTTATACTTTGTGTCACTCTTGGAATGGTATCTTATTTTTTATTTCAAATTCATATTTTGAATGATTACTACTGGTGTAATTCTATGAGAAATACTGGTTTTTGGAAGTGGATCTTCTGCATCTCTGTGCTCTCTCTCGCTGTGGTATGCTCTGACTTCACTCTTTGCTTTTTCTGGGTGGACGAGCCTGTCTCTTCCTGTCAAATCCTCACATACCTTCTTTCTTTTTCTTTCCTCAGAGCACCGCTCAGGGCTTTCAGTTCCATACTAATGAACAGCAGAAACAGTGAGTATCCTTGTCATTTTCCCAATCCTAACATACTGCATCTAAAGTTCCTCCATTTTGTAAATTTTTTAGGGTATATTGTTACATAGATTCATGATCTTTATTCTGGTCGCCTTCACTCCCTGTGATCTGAGCAGATGCAGCATCTGTGGCTGGTCAGAACTATAGCATGGTGTCTGAATTCATCCTTGTGGGCTTTTCCAACTTCCCACAGCATCTCCTGCCTGCCTTCTTCCTGCTGTACCTGCTGATGTACCTGTTCACCCTGCTGGGGAACCTGATCATCATGGCCACTGTGTGGAGTGAGCGCAGCCTGCACACACCCATGTACCTCTTCCTGTGTGCCCTGTCCACCTCTGAGATTCTGTTCACTGTTGCTATCACCCCTCGCATGCTGGCTGACATGCTCTCCAGCCACCGCTCCATCACCTTTGTGGCCTGTGCCAGCCAGATGTTCTTCTCCTTCACATTTGGCTTCACCCACTCCTTCCTGCTCATGATCATGGGCTACGACCGCTACGTGGCCATCTGCCACCCCCTGTGCTACAACATGCTCATGAGCACCCACACCTGTGTCCGTCTAGTGTCCTGGACCTGGGCTGGTGGCTCAGTCATGGGAATGATGGTGACCCTGATAGTTTTTCACCTCACCTTCTGTGGGTCAAACTTGATTCAGCATTTTGGCTGCCATGTGTTTTCCCTCCTAAAGTTGGCCTGTGGGAAGGAGACATCCTCTGTCACCTTGGGTGTGATCCTGGTGTGTGTCACAGCTCTGATGGGCTGTTTATTCCTCATTGTCCTCTCCTATGTCTTCATTGTGGCTGCCATATTGAGGATCCCTTCAGCTGAGGGTAGGCACAAGACCTTCTCCACATGTGTGTCCCACCTCACTGTGGTCATTGTGCACTACGGTTTTGCCTCCATGATCTACCTCAAGCCCAAGGGCCCCCATTCTATGGACAGTAACACACTGATGGCCACCACCTATACGGTCTTCACCCCGTTTCTCAGCCCAATCATTTTCAGTCTCAGGAATAAGGAGCTCAAGAATGCCATAAAGAAAAGCTTCCAGAGGAAATTCAGTCCCCTAAGCTCTTGATGTCCAGTTTGGTGGTGAGGAAATGGGGTAGCTGAGCTGGGGATAATAATGACTCTTTCCATAGGACTTTTATAGGGTTTCAGTGTATGAAAATACTGAATAGGTATTGTGGGATGCATCCATAGTTGTTGGATGCATGTTACAAATTTGTTTTTCTTCAATTTGTTTGCCCCCTTTTTGCATAGCAACTAGTGATCATCATCTCTTGTTCTTGACCCAGTGTGATGAAGTCCATCCCATTTAACTCTGTCTAAGAGTGTGTTTTCTATCTATGTGCCAGAGGGCGCATCACATGGTCATGTTTGGGCACTGATGCTAATGGTTCTTCTTCTTTTTTAAAAATTTTATTATGTTATGTTAGTCACTATACAATACATCATTGGTTTTTGATGTGGTGATCCACGATCCATTGTTTTCATATAACACCCAGTGCTCCATGCAGTACATGCCCTCCTTAATACCCATCAAGGGACTAACCAATCCCCCCTCCCCCCTCCCCTCTAAAACCCTGTCTGTTTCTCAGAGTCCATAGTCTCTCATGGTTCATCTCTCCCTCTGATTTCCCCCCCTTCATTTTTCCCTTCCTTCTCCTAATGTCCTCCATGCTATTCCTTATGTTCCACAAATAAGCGAAACCCTATGATAATTGACTTTCTCTGCTTGACTTATTTCACTTAACATAATCTCCTCCAGTCCCATCCATGTTGATGTAAAAGTTGGGTATTCATCCTTTCTGATGGCTGAGTAATATTCCATTGTATATATGGACCACATCTTCTTTATCCATTCATCTGTTGAAGGGCATCTTGGCTCCTTCCACAGTTTGGCTATCGCAGACATTGCTGCTATGAACATTGGGGTGCATATGGCCCTTCTTTTCACTATATCTGTGTCTTTGGGGTAAATACCCAGTAGTGCAATTGCTGGGTCATAGGGTAGCTCTATAATGGTTCTTCTTGAATGGAGAAGCAAGGGAAGACTTCGGTCCCTCCAACATAAGAATAAACAGAAATAAGCATAATAATGAATGCCACCAGCACTGGGGCTTTCCTTTAGGCATTGTGTCTAGTGTTTTATAATTACCCCTTAATATGAAAATGTACAAAAAAGTAAATAAACTATTTGCCTCCAGGAGGGTAGGTGACTCTGTCTATTTCCTTCTGTCTTTGTAGGTGATAGATCCTAAGGGAATTTTTCTATACTGATCTGAGTTTGAGTGAAGGATGTCAGAATATGAAGTCAGGAGAAAGAGGGAGAAAGGGAGGGGGTGAGAGTGGAGGATGAGAGGGCTCAGTATTTGAATAAGAACACACAGAATGTTAGAAGTGTGTTGCTATCTGACATCTTATGGAAATCTTTTTCCCTTCTTCCCCACATTACTTTCAGTGAAACATCAATTTCTCACTCTTGTGTTTTACTTGAATCTATCTGGGGGATGTGTTGGAGGGCACAGTAATATCTCAGGATGGCACAAAGAGAGATCAGGATATGTGTACCCTCTTTAACAGATGAGAAATATTGGTGGACATCACTCATGAATGAAGGAGTCACAGGCAACTTTAGATCTGTCTGAGTCCCATGCTGCGGTTTGGGAATACTATATATCTGGACATCCAAGAAGAGGGACTTTGTTGGTGTAAGTTCATACTCAAAACTGTGGCCAGATATTTGGGCTGCAGGCAGAAGATGTTTTTTAATAGTAAATGTAAAAATGGCTATCACATATGAATACCTGCTGTTTGCCAAATGTAGGAAGGGTTTCCTGTGCATTCACCCTTCTAAGTCTCAAAATAAACTATTATTTCTGCTCATTTAGATATGACCCACATCTATTACTATTCACATTTTTGAAAGGCAGAAAATGTAAACCTGAGAGATGATTTGTCCCCAGCCACACTGCCCTGAAGTGGTGAAGCAGGAATCCATTACAATCTGCATGTGAGTGGGGTTGGTGATCAGGAATGCATCTCTCTCAGGTGCCTGCAGAGAGAAATGTGGTCCTGACTGGGAGAGGAAGGCTGTCATTAGAAGGAATAGACACCTTTCAGGGAAGAGGGCAGGTACAAGGAAGAGGACAGGTACAGCTGCGGGCGCACACCGCTTTCACACAGCCAGAGAGAAATACTGATTCCAGAGAAGTTACAGAGTTGCTTTGTCACATCAGCACTGACAACGAGACCCTGGGGTTCCATTTCATTATTTTACAATATTGGTGTAAATGACTAATGCCAACCCATCACACCTAAGATGTCCTTTTCCAGAGCCTGTGACTATGTTCCCTTACCCAGGAAAAGGGACTGCATGCAGATGATATGCAGTTAAGGATCTGAGACAGAAGAATTACCCCGGATCATCCAGATGGGTCTGCTATAATTGCAAGTCTCCTTCTAAAAGTGGGCAGGAGGGGTCAGACACAGAGAGAAGTAGGGGATGTGACACTGGAAGGAGGCATTGGAGTAACTGAGCCAGGAACCTTGTGCTAAGGAATGCCTGCTGCCTCTGGAAGCTGGGAAAGCAGGAGACAGATTCTCCCCTGGATCCCCTGAAGGACGCGGCCCTGCTCACGCCTGGTGACCCTGATTTTGTCTTCTGGCCTCCAGCATAGAGGATAGATGTGTGTGGCTTTAAGTCACTAGGTTTATGTGCTTTGTTATAGCAGCCCTAGAAAACTGACTCGTGAAATGGCATCCTGTCATTCTATGTGAATTGTTTCATGACAGAATTAGTTTCAAGTCAGATTCTTATGCCATTCTTCTTTATTGAGAAGACTTAGGGCATGGAGATCATTCATGAGAAGGGCTGAGTATCCTCAGAAGTCCATCAGCAAAGGTGAAGGAGTCCCGATAGCTCGGCTGCAGGATTTGCTCATTGGCGGCAAGGCCCCTGTGGTGTGTTGTGAGGATACATGTGACCATGAAGCTGTAGGGTACCCAGCCCAGGGCCTGGGGACCCAGCCTCCGTGAACACTTACGACTCTTCTATTTGCTGAGTCCTTCATTTCCATAGAATGTGTGGAAAGTGGCTAAGTTTGCCAGTAGGGAAAAAAAGGTAAAACCACAGCTCTTGGCACTCTTAGAACATTTTGCAGCCTTCACATGGCGCAGAGACCTTGCTATCTGCACTTCATTGAAGTTCCTATGAATTATTTTTGAATAGCGTGATCGCTGTACAGCACACATTGGTATTCTATTCCCCCGTGAATCTCCCCATTAGCTTGTAAGCTCCTTGGGGTCAGGGTCTCTCTCTTGCTTACCATTGTACCCTACTATGCTTGACACAGTAGGTACTTAAATATTTGTTAATTGCCTGAAAAACTCAATTTAGTGAGTAAATAATATTCTAGTGCAACTACAATATATTATAGATCATAGTATGCTATAAGTGTATTGTTCCATTATACAAAACACATATATTAAATTATATGTAGTATATATTATATACTATGATACCATATATGATAGTATATATAACATATAATATACCATATTAATATGGCACATATTAACATGATAATAATATATAATATACAGTGTATATTTTATATATTATATGATATATATTATATACCAATATATAAATATAATTAATACAATTCCATAACATAATTATATTATAACAGTGATATATGTAACCATATGTTAATATATTATATTGTATTATATTATATGTATGTTACATATTATTATTGATCAATTATAATGAATTTTTATATAACATATATAGTTGTTACATATAATATGTAATATGATTTAATTATTATAAAATGCTATAACATATAATTATCAATATAACATATAATAACACAGTATATATTTTTATAATGTATATGATTATATGTTAATGTGATTATAAGATGTAATATAATAATAATTTAATGAAATATAATACTACATAACATATAATATTACTTTATAATATCAATAGATATAAAGAGACTTATAGGAAGAAATAAGGTACCAACCCAACGTTGGTTTGGGGTTTTTTGGGAGCAGTGTTTTAAAACAACTCAGATTTATTTAACTCATGCAGATAACATGGTAGAGTTTTGTATAAAAAGAAGAAAGCCACCACGTGATACTTACTAAGACTTGCACACAGCTCAAAGGTGATTCAAGCATACTGGGCATAGCGATGTGAGATGTGCATTAACTTTTCAAAGATGGAATGCCAACCAGCACCAGATTGTTCCAATTCAAATTTTTTATTAGCGATCACAGTATAAATTTTTTAAGGAAAGACTGGACTTGTTATTTTTTTCTTGAGTTTTCCCTTCCTACTTAGAAAAACAGCTAGAGGCACTGACAAGCTCTGAAGTAGGACTCAGCCCAGGTGTGGCTGGATACAGACCCTGAGCTTCTCCCACCGGGATTTTAGAATAGTAGTCATAATAATTATTAATACTATTTTGAATTCTTACTATGCTCCAGGACCCGTGCTGAGCACTTGAGGTGCATGATCTTACATAAACCCCAAGCAGCTCTGTGAAGCACAAACCATTACCATGAACACCATGTTGCAGAGGGACTGGCCATGGTTGGGATGGGTGAGGGACTCCTCTTGGAAACCTTCCCAGACAGGGCTCAGGGGAGACCCTGAGTCATATCCACTGGGCCTTCTTCTCTCCTTCCCCAGCAGGGATGGCCACCATGGAGGGGCTACAGCATAGCTCGTGTCTGAATTCATCCTCAAGGGTTTCCCAGCCAACGGTAGTGGAAAACCTAAACGGTTTTTATATGTAATATAAAGAGGGTGATATATATAAACATGCTGCTAATGTTTGGCAAATTACCAACCGGAATAGACAATTCACCAGTAAAAGTTGGGGAATTAGGTATTGAACATTATGTCAAAACCAATGATGTAATGTACGTTGGCTAACTGAATTTAAATTTTTAAAAAGTTGCGTAATTGGGGAGAAAAGGGTACTACGTAGCAAAGGAGAACACAACTTTCAAAATACAGATAAAAAGCAGAATTTGAGAAAAAGATTCATTCAAGACATGGGAACCAGGGCACTAGATATTGCTTTGCTACTTTATGAAGCTTCCCGAGTAAGAGTGGCTGGAGTCGGGTGGGGTGGGAGGGATGGGGTGGCTGGGTGATAGACACTGGGGAGGGTATGTGCTCTGGTAAGCGCTGTGAATTGTGCAAGACTGTTGAATCTCAGATCTGTACCTCTGAAACAAATAATGCAATATATGTTAAGAAAAAAAAAAAAGAAGAAGAAGAAGAAGAAGGTAGCAGGAGGGGAAGAATGAAGCGGGGGAAATCGGAGGGGTAGACGAACCATGAGAGACGATGGACTCTGAAAAACAAACAGGGTTCTAGAGGGGAGGGGGGTGGGAGGATGGGTTAGCCTGGTGGTGGGTATTGAGGAGGGCACATTCTGCATGGAGCACTGGGTGTTGTGCACAAACAATGAATCATGGAACACTTCATCTAAAACTAATGATGTAATGTATGGGGATTAACATAAGAATAAAAAAAATAAAAAAATAAAATACTATATAAAAAAAAAGAAGAAGAAGAAGAAGGTAGCAGGAGGGGAAGAATGAAGGGGGGGAAATCGGAGGGGTAGACGAACCATGAGAGACAATGGACTCTGAAAAACAAACTGAGGGTTCTAGAGGGGAGAGGGGTGGGAGGATGGGTTAGCCTGGTGATGGGTATTGAGGAGGGCACATTCTGCATGGAGCACTGGGTGTTATGCACAAACAATGAATCATGGAACACTACATCTAAAACTAAGGATGTAATGTATGGGGATTAACATAACAATTAAAAAAAAAAAGAGTGGCTGGAGTCAGAGGTAGTGACAACTGCACATTGGAAATACCACCTACATCTCTTCTGTCCTGGTTGGTTTGATTGCCTGCCCCGAAGGGCCAGGTTGTTTGAGGGAATTTCACTTGCTGCATGGATGAAACCCCCTTTTGCATTTCTGTTCTTTACTCTAATTCAGGGTGAGATAATGTGAAGAGGAATAGACTCCCAAGGAATGGAGACTTTCCTCCTGTGTCCACGTTCAAGTGAGATCCAGTAGAGAGGTGTTCACCAGATGGATGCAGTTCAGCAAGGTCATGGCAATGATGCATTACTAGAGGTTTCATATGCAGATAAGGAAGAAACCTTACAATTGATGTCATGGGGAAACTCCTTCTAAAACGACTTTAACACCTGTGTTCTCTGCATCACCTTCTTCACCAGGCTCTGAGCCATCAGCTCTCTCTTTCCCTAAAGACACCATCATTAGTTTGGGGATTAAGGTAATGCTGGCCTCATAGAATGAGTCTGGAAGCTTTCCTTCTGTTTCTATTTTTTGAAACAGCTTCAGGAGAATAGGTATTATTTCTTCTTTGAATGTTTGGTAGAATTCCCCAGGGAACCCATCAGGCCCTGGACTCTTGTTTTTTGGGAGGTTTTTGATCACTGCTTCAATCTCGTTACTGGTTATTGGCCTATTCAGATTGTCAATTTCTTCCTGTTTCAGTCTTGGGAGTTTATAGGTTTCCAGGAAGGCATCCATTTCATCCAGGTTGCTCAGTTTATTGGCATATAGTTGTTTATAATAATTTCTAATAATTGTTTCTATTTCCTTTTTTAAAAATGTTGTTTTATTATGTTATGTTAGTCACCATACATCATTAGTTTTTTTTTGTTTGTTTTTATTTTTTTTTAATTTTATGTTATGTTAGTCACCATACAATACATCATTAGTTTTTGATGTAGTGATCCATGATACACTGTTTTCGTGTAACACCCAGTGCTCCATGCAATACGTGCCCTCCTTAATACCCATCACCGGGCTAACCCATCCCCCCACCCCCCTCCCCTCTAAAACCCTGTCTGTTTCTCAGAGTCCATAGTCTCTCATGGTTCATCTCTCCTTCCGATTTCCCTCCCTTGATTTTTCCCTTCCTTCTCCTAATGTCCTCCATGCTATTCCTTATGTTCCACAAGTAAGTGAAACCATATGATAATTGACTTTCTCTGCTTGACTTATTTCACTTAGCATAATCTCCTCCAGTCCCATCCATGTTGATGTAAAAGTTGGGTATTCATCCTTTCTGATGGCTGAGTAATATTCCATTGTATATATGGACCACATCTTCTTTATCCATTCATCTGTTGAAGGGCATCTCGGCTCCTTCCACAGTTTGGCTATTGCGGACATTGCTGCTATGAACATTGGGGTGCATATGGCCCTTCTTTTCACTACATCTGTGTCTTTGGGGTAAATACCCAGGAGTGCAATTGCTGGGTCATAGATAGCTCTATTTTTAATTTTTTGAGGCACCTCCACACCGTTTTCCAAAGTGGCTGTACCAACTTGCATTCCCACCAACAGTGTAAGAGGGTTCCCCTTTCTCCACAACCTCTCCAAAATTTGTTATTTCTTGCCTTGTCAATTTTTGCCATTCTAAGTGGTGTAAGGTGATATCTCAATGTAGTTTTGATTTGAATTTCCCTGATGGCTAATGATGATGAACATTTTTTAATGTGTCAGTTAGCCATTTGTATGTCATTTGCAAATATATTCTCCTGTTCTGTGGGTTGCCTCTTTGTTTTGTTGACTGTTTCCTTTGCTGTGCAGAAACATTTATCTTGATGAAGTCCCAAAAGTTCATTTGCAAATGACACTACAGACAAAGGGCTGGTATCCGAGATCTATAAAGAACTTCTCAAACTCAACACCCAAAAGACAAATAATCAAGTCAAAAAATGGGCCAAAGACATGAACAGACACTTCTTCAAAGAAGACATACAAATTAGGAGAAGGAAGGGAAAAAGTGAAGGGGGAGGGGAATCGGAGGGAGGGATGAACCATGAGAGACTATGGACTCTGAGAAATAGACTGAGGGTTTTAGAGGGGAGGGTGTGGGGGGATGGGTTAGCCCCATGATGGGTATTGAGGAGAGCATGTATTGCATGGAGAACTGGGTGTTATATGAAAATAATGAACTGTGGATCACTACATAAAAAACTAATGATGTATTGTATGGTGACTAACATAACACAATAAAATTAAATTAAAAAAAAAGACACTATCACTACCAGCAATAAGATCTTTACCTTTCTTCCACTGTTCCCTTCCTCACCCAGCAGAGCTTGCAGCCCTATCAGATGCAGTCACCACTTCTTTCCTTTCCTTGACTAGGTGCCTCTCTCTGTTCCACTGCTAACTTACAGAAATTTCTCTCTCTTCCCTCCCCTCCCCTGCATTCTCATACCAAATGCTGCACTCAGAAATAAGTCTATACCTATGATTTCAAAGGCATTGGGAAATTATAAATAACAAGCCATTTTTTTGCTGGCACAAATTGCCCTTTTTCCTTTTTTTTTTTTTTACAGGTTTTTAAGAATAAAAAGATGCTATATTAAAAGTGCTGAATATCGTATAATGCCCAATATATTGTATATACTGACATGATGACTATTATTAGTTTTTACCATTGCTGTACCAGCAACCCAAGAGCTGGAAATAATATTACTGTTTGCTGATTGCATCTGAATAATGTATATGCCCACACATGTGTGTGGTGACTCCCCTTTCCCCACTATGTAATCACAGGTCTGGGTATTTGATGGCAGTTCATACAGGGTCATTTTCAAGGAAATTGCAACCACATTGAACCAGTCAAATCTAAGATTCAGCCCCTACTTCATGCTATGTACAAAAATTAATTCAAAATGGAGCAAAGGCCTAAATGTAAGAGCTAAAACTATAATGTTCTTAGAGGACAGCATAGCTGAGCATCTCCATGACCTTGGATTAAGCAATCATTTCTTAGACATGACACCAAAACCATAAGCAATGAAGGAAACCAATACATAAATTGGATGTCATCAGAATTAAAATCTTCTGTACTGCAAAGAATACCGACAAGACAGTGAAAAGACAACTTACAGAATGTGAGACAATACTTGAAACTCACCTATCTGATAAGGGCCTTATAACTAGAAACTATGAAGAATTATTACAACTCAACAAAAAGACAAACAAGCCAATTTAAAAAACAGGTGAAATATCTCAACAGCATTTCTCCAAGAACACATAGAAATGGCCAACAAGCATGTGATGAGATGCACAACATCATTACTTATCAGAGAAATGAAAATCAAAACCACCATGAGATACCACTTCTTACCACTCAGATAGCTATAACTAACAGGACAGGTAATAACAAATGTTGGCAAAGATGTGGAGAAATTTGAACCCTACTTCGAGGCTGGTGGGAATATAGAGGGATGCAGCCACTTTGGAAAACAGTCTGGAACTTTCTTTAAAAATTAAACATAGAGTTACCATTGGATCAAAAAAATCCACTCCATAGTATACATGCAGGAGTGTGAAACCATATATTCAAGAAAAAAGGGTACACAAACATTCCTAGTGGCATTATTCAAAATAGCAAAAAGTAGAAATACTGAGAAGTTCAGCAAGCAATAAACGGACAGATGAAATATAGTTATGTCCCATTATCAACAATGGCCAAACTATGGAGAGAGCCCCAATGTCCAATGAGTGAGGAATGGATAAGATATAGATATATACAACAGAATATTATTCAGCAATCAAAAAAAATGAAATCTTGTCATTTGCAAGATGGAGCTAACGCTAAGTGAAATAAGTCACTCAGAGAAAGACAAATACCATATGATTTCACTCGTATATGGAATTTAGGAAAAAAAACACATGAAGGTATGGGAAGAGGGAAAAGGGAGAGAGGGAAAAAAAACCATAAGAGACTCTTAATGATGGAGAACAAACGGAGGGTTGATGGAGGGAGGTGGGTGAGGGATGGGCTATGAGGGTGGTGAATATTAAGGAAGGCACTTGTGATGAGCACTGGGTGTTGTATGTAAGTGATGTAAGTGATGAGCCACTGAATTCTACTCCAGAAACCAATATTGCACTGTATGTTAGCTAACTAAAATTTAAATTAAAAAAAAGAAAGAAATACAGTATGTGCACACAATGGAATAGTATTTGGCAATAAAAAGGAATGAACATCTCATACATCCACAACATGAAGGAACCTTGAGCACATTGTGCTAAGCGAGAGCACTCAGTCAAAATGGGCACCTAGTGTAATTCTATTTATATGAAATGTTCAGAACAGGCAAAGTGGAATGAGTAAGTCACGGGGATGAAAGGTACAGCATAGGGAATGTAGTCAAAGGTATTATAATAGCATTGTGTGGCGTCAAATCACTATGTTGTACAATTGAAACTAATATAACATCGTATGGCAACTACATTTCAATTTTAAAAAATTAAAACATATTCTGAAAAAAAAGTGGTTTCCTATAGCTGGGGGTTATGGGAGTTGGGGAAGAAATGGGAACTGAATGGGTAGGGGTTTCCTTTTTGGGTGACAAAAATGTTTCAAATTGATGGTGGTGATGATCACATAACTCTGAATACACTATAGACCAACTGAATTGTGTACTTTAAATGGGTGAATTATATGGCATGTGGATTATATCTCAAGAAAGCTGTTTGAGTACAAATAAAACTAATAGCCAAGACACAAACCAAGGGAGGAAGAAGAAGAAAAGTTCACATTTATTGAGCACCTGCTAGGTCATGGGTGTTGTCACACATCTTTTTACCAATCTTACTAGGCAGACATTGTAAACCCCATTGTACAGGTGAGGGTATGGTCCTCCTTCTACCTTCTTCTAAAACCACCTTCACACTGGCCACTTAGATGCTGGAGGGATAGAGTTTGCTGAGGAAGGTCTTCTTCATGGCAGTCTTCAGCTCCTTGTTCCTGAGACTGAAGATGATGGGACTGAGGAAGGGTGTGAGGATCGTGTAGGTGATGGCCATCAGGGTGTTGCTTTCGTGGGAGTGCAGACCCTTGGGCTTGAGGTAGATGATAGACGCAAAGCCATAGTGCACAATGACCACAATAAGGTGGGACGCACAGGTGGAGAAGGTTTTGTGCCGGCCCTCAGCAGAGGGGATCTTCAAGATGGCAACCACAATTAAGGTGTAGGAGAGGAGGATGAGGAGAAAGCAACCCAACAAGTTGGTGATGCACACCAGACCCACGCCCAGGGCCACTATTGGTACATTAGTTCCACAGGCCAGCTTCAACAGTGGTGGCACATGACATAAAAAATGCTGGATTTCATTGGGTCCACAGAAGGTGAGGTGGAAAGTGGCTGTGGCCACCACCAGCCCTATGACTGAGCCACCAGCCCAGGACGAGGCCACCAGGCAGGCGCAGCCACGGGGGCTCATGAGCACATTGTAGCGCAGGGGGTGGCAGATGGCCACGTAGCGGTCGTAGCCCATGACGGTGAGCAGGAAGGAGTGGGTGAAGCCAAATGTGAAGGAGAAGAACATCTGGCTGACACAAGCCGCAAAGGCAATGGTGCGGTGGGTGAAGAGCAGGTCCACCAGCAGGCGTGGAGTGATGGCCAAGGTGTAGAGGATCTCGGAGATGGACAGGGCACACAGGAAGAGGTACATGGGCGTGTGCAGGCCGCGTTCGCTCCACACAGTGGCCATGATGAGCAGGTTCCCCAGCAGGGTGAACAGGTACATGAGCAGGAACAGCAGGAAGAAGACGGGCAGGAGATGTGGCGGGAAGGTGGAGAAGCCCACGAGGATGAATTCAGACATGGAGCTGTGGTTTAGGCCCAGAGTGGTGGCCATCACTGGGTGGGAGAGAGGGAAGGCGGCCTGGTGGGCACGAGTTCTGGGTCCATGCTGAGCCCGGCCCAGGAGGACTTCCCCGGGGGTGGGGGGCCCTCACCCCCCACACCACGGCCAGTCCCTCCATGACCTGCTGCTCATCATGACTGTCAGTGATCCTCGGAGCTGCTTGGGGTTCACGGAAGATCGTGAGCCTCAATTGCGTAATGCAGGCCCTGGCACATAGTAAGAATGCTGTAAAAAATAATACTGATAATAATAATTACAACTACTGTTATTACTGTCATTGACTCCATGCACGACCAGCCGGCTTTCCTGCCTTTGAGCATGCTGGCCACTCCATGCTTCTCTCCATCTCTGTGATACCAAATCCTTCCTGAATTTTAAGTGCAAGCGACTCCCTGATTGCTATCTTCAGCTGGAGGTCACCTCTCCTGTGTGGCATGGAGAGGATGTAGGCTCTGGTTAATTCTCAGCATTATCCCTTACTGGCTCACTGGGAACATGGAATAATCATCCTCATTCCACAGGGCTGTAGTGGCACTAAGGTGAGGTGATGCCCGTTCAGCTCTTAGCTACTATTGTTGTTGTGTGGTCTAACTTGCGTGAGTCCCCCACAAGGATGTGGCACCGACCAGCATTACCAGAGTCACATTCTCTGGGCACTCTATCTCTGGTCACTCACCGATGCTCTTCTCTGAATCTCCTTCCTTCTCCTCAAGCCCTACCCACTCTCCTATCCCCAACCTCCTGCTTTGTGGAGCAACCAAGGCTCGCAGCGGTTCTCTCATATCCTTCCCTGAGTGGCAACTGGCTCACATCTGCCCCAGCTCCCCGTGAGGACAGCTCTCCTTCCAAGCAACTGCTCCATCCAGTGTTACTGGTCTGTCTTTCTATCTTTCTTCCTCTCTCTGCCATCGACAGACTTGATGCAAAAAATGCAGGATGGGGGCGCCTGGGTGGCTCAGTCATTAAGTGTCTGCCTTCAGCCCAGGTCATGATCTCAGGGTCCTGAGATGGAGCCCCGCATCCGGCTCCCGGTTCCACGGGAAGCCTGCTTCTCCCTCTCCCATTCCCCCTGCTTGTGTTCCCTCTCTCGCTGTGCCTCCCTCTGTCAAATAAATAAATAAAAAATCTTTTTAAAAAAATGCAGGATGGACCAACAGATGAATGGATAAACAGAAAGTGGTATCCATATGATGGAATATCTTTTAGGCATACAAGAGCATGAAGTACTGAACATGCTACAACATGGATCAACCTCAAAGACAATATGCTGAGTGAAAGAAACCAGCCACAAAGACCACATATTGTATGATTTCATGTATTTGAAATATCCAGAATAGGTAAACGCATCAAGACAGAAAGCAGATTAGCAGTTGCCAGGGAACAGGAGTTCCAATGAGGAGTTGCAATGGGGAGTGACTGTTAAATGGGTTGCAGATTTCCTTCTGGGGTGGTGAAATCTCTTGGAACTAAATACAGGTGTTTGTGGCACAATATTGTGAATGGTTAAATGGCACTGAGTTGTGCCATTTAAAAGGGCAAGGAGGTAGAGAAATTAGAACTCTGTGCATTGTTGGTGGGATTGCACAGTCGTGCAATAGCTATGGAAAACAGTATGAATGGTCCTCAAAAAATTAGAAATAGAACTACCTATGTGTCAGCCATCCCACTTCCGGATATATATGCAAAAGTGGCAAAAGCAGGGTCTGGAAGAGATATTTGCACACGCCTGTGCAAATAGAAGCACTAGTCACAATAGCCTTGAGGTAGAAATAACCCCAATGTCCATTGGTGGATGGATGGATAAACAAGATGTGATATATCCATACAATGGAATAGCATTCAGCCTTGAAAGGAAGGAAATCCTGTCACATGCCACAACACGAAAGAACTTTGAGAACATTATGCTATGTGGAATCAGCTAGTCCCCAAAAAGGAGAAATCCTGTATGATCCCACTTATGTGAGGTATCTAAAGCAGTCAAATTCATAGAAACAAAGTAGAATGGAGGTTGCCAAGGACTACAGGGAGTGGGAAACTGCAAGTTTTGTTTAATGGGTATAGAGTCTCTGTTTTGCAAGATGAAGAGTTCTGCAGATCTATTACACAACAATGTGAATATCCTTAACACCACCGGAACTGCATACTTAAAAATGGTTAAGATAATAAATTTTATGTCATGTGTTTTTTACACATCAAAGTACGAACACATGTGGCATCATAAATGAACCTTGAAAACATCATGCTATGTGAAAAAAAGCCAGGCACGAAAGGTTGTCTGAACAAAAGGTTGTCTGATTCCAGTAATATGAAATACCTAAAATGTGCAAATTTGTAGACACAACAAGCATATTAGGGGTTGGGGGGAAGCTGGAGCCTGGGCAGGGGGCAATGGGGAAGTGATTACTAATGAAGGTAGTGTTTCCTTTTGGGGTGATGAAAATATTTGGCAACTAGAAAGGGGTGATGGTTGCACAACATTGTGAATGTGCTAAACGCCAATGATTTGTAACTTCAAAATGATTAATTTTGTATTATGTGAAATTGTCCCATTTTTTTTTTTTAGAAAGGAAAACGTACCTTCCTTGGTCCTCCTCTACCTCTGTGCTGTCTCCCCCTTGGTTCACAGCCCAGCCTGTCCCCAGGAAGGAAGAGAGTGAGTGCCTAGGGCCAGAGAGGAGATCAGGAAGGAAGAACCCACCACCTGCCCTTAAACCTTCCTGTGCCTTCCAGGGCAGCCACTGAGCCTCCGCCAGGTGTGTGTGAGAGCAGAAGGGGAGACACCTCAGAACAGCTCTCCTCAGGGGTAGGCGGCCTCCGGTTCTTACAGACTGGCATCTGGGTGCCCCCTGTGTCTCACTAACACCTACATGTGGGTGTGCCCCCACACCTCCACATACCTGCATTCCACTTCCCACCCACCCCCCCTACACACACACACACACAGGCGCAGCTGCCTTAAGCTCTACACCAGACAGGCACACAGCAGGCCCACATGCACCTGCGCTCAGGATCAGACCCGCTCACTCACACGGAGGCGGAGACCCCGCCGCGGGGATGGACCCACCCACACAACTGCAGAGTCGCGGCCACAGGCACCCCCGCAGGTGCACACAGACGTACACTCTCACAGCACGACACAGTAGAAGCAGGAAGATGGTGACTACCGCCGGTGTCCCTGGCAGACACCCTTCACGCTAAGATCGCAGCGATGACCAGGAAGCACACAGGACCTGGATGCGCGATTCCTGAATTAGAGGCATCCGCCCAGGAACTGTTTCCTTCAAACTTCGTTCAGCGGGGTTCTGGGTCCCAAGATCCACCCCCACATTCTTATCACCCACAGTCCTTCCCCGCATCCCGCGCTTGCATCACCTCCTCCTGAAAAGCACCCAGGGGCGCACACTCGCCTCCGTTGGTGGCGGCGGCGGGGAACTGTCTGGGGGCGTCGCAGAGGAAGCCCTGGGTCCCCTCACTCACACTCAACACCGGGAGCTCAGAAGAGGGGTGGGCAGGGCGGGAGGCTGCGCCTGCGCTTTATCTAGCGGTACTCCAGGGGTATTCCAAAGGCTTCCGAGGGGAGGTGGGCAGCAGAGGCAGGTTGTGGGCGGGGCCACCCTCAGGGCTCAAGTCAGGCGGGGCAGGGGTGGGCCTCAGGGAGACTTCCAGAGGCTTCCCTGAGATTAGCCCAGAGCAGTACATGCAGCCTCCAGACCTTTCCTGAGGCCTCCCAGCCGGGCTGTGCAGAAGATGGTTAAGGCAGGAGAAGGAGGAGACAAGACTGCCTCTAACTGGACAGGGGAAGGAATACAAAAGGAGGCTGGAGCCCCTCCCCTACTCTCTGAGCATACTCCTTTGTTCTCACGCATGCTGGACTATGGACACTGCGTTCTCAAAGCTCAAGTCCATCCACACCCCACAAACAGGCACCCCTGGGCCATCCCAGAGAGGACAGCACAGGTTCCCAGAGCTGGGTGGGGAAACCCTGGGTCCCAGCCCCTGGGAGTGGTCCAGAAGAGGGGCCGCTGTCTGGCCTCCACAGAAGCAGAGGTGCGGGGACAGAGATGGGATCTCTAACGCATGGCCCTGCTCTGGGCCCAGGCTGCCCCAGGCTGAGGACTGAGGAGGGAGGGAGGGGGCAGTGCCGAGGTGTCAGGCCACCAGCAACCAGGCTTGCCTTGCTCTCGGGCCACAGGGCAGCTCAGTGTCTACTCTCCTCCCTCCTCGTGTTCTCACGTCCAGACCCCCCGCCTGGTGTGAGCACATATGACCTAGAAGACAGCACCCACCCTTGAATTAGTTTCCTGGGGCTGAGGAGACAAATTGCCACAAACTGGGTGGCTTAAAAAACCAGAAATATGCTCTCTCCCAGTTCTGGAGGCCAGGTGTCAGCAGGGTAGTCCCTTCTGGAGGCTCTGAGGGAGGATCAGCCCTAGGCCTCTCTCCCGGCTTCTGGTGGCTGCCAGTACCCTTGACTGCATCATTCCCATCTCTACCTGAGTCTTCACATGAACTTCTCCTTGTGTCTGTATGTCTTCTCCTCTCCTTATAAGGGCACCAGTCATTAGACACCAGCATTTAGGAGCTCAACACCCAGGATGATTTCATCTTGAGATCCGTATCTAATTACACCTGTAAAGACCCTATTTTTTTTTTTAAGATTTATTTAGTTATTTATTTGACAGAGAGAGACACAGGGAGAGCAGGAACACAAGGAGGGGGAGTGGGAGAGGGAGAAGCAGGCTTCTGCTGAGCAGGGAGCCCGATGCTGCGGGGCTCGATCCCAGGACCCTGGGATCATGACCCTAGCCAAAGGCAGATGCTTAACGACTGAGCCACCCAGGTGCCCCAGTAAAGACCCTATTTCAAGCAAGGTCACATTCTGAGGTTCCAAGTGGACATGCATTTCTGAGCAACACTATTTTAACCCACTATACATCCCTCCTGATTCAGTTCTCTGCTTTGGCTCTGACCTCTACACCTGCTTCCTACACAACATCAGAGGGATCCTGCTAAACAAAGCACATTACATCCCCCACTCCTTGCTTGGAACCAGCCATGGCTCCCTAGTCCCAGATGCTTCCCTGCAGCCAAAACTCTGGTCCCTGTCAGCCTTTCCAGTTTCGTCTCTCAGCTGCCTCTCCCTCTTCCAACACAGCACCCCCACTTTGCATCTCTAGGCTAAAATGAGATGGGAGCATGTTCAATTTCTTGAGAGTACCAGACTCTCTCATCCCCAGGTCCCACTGCATCCCTCATGCCCCACTCCCATCTGCTTCAATCAACCGGTCTCAGGTCACATGCCACCCTCCAGAAAGCCTATCCTGCATCCCTGCACCCCAGACTTGGGGTCTCTGACTCCTAGCTTGCCCTGAAGTCCCCCATCACATGGTGCTGTCATCACCTGGTTATGGGTCTGTGTCTCCCACTAGACTTCGACAGACCTCCTGAGGGCAGAGATGGCATCTCACTGGGAGCATGCTGTGTTCCCAGCACCCAGAAAGGTAAAAATTAAATGGAACAATAAATACTCAATAAAATGCATTAAAGAAAACAGTGAAGGAAGGATATGCACAGTGCTGTGAGACCCTACAGTGCAGACGAGAAAAGAGGTAGGTGGTATCTGGGTTGAACTCTGAAGAATGAACAGTCCCCAGCACACGGCGTCAGGGAGGGAACAGCAGGCAGAGGAACCAGCGTGAGCAAAGGCATGGAGAAGTGCCCAGGATGGGGTCGGGGGAAGCTGGGAAGTCAGACGGGGTCACAATGTGAAGGGACTTGGAGGCACCTTGGATCCAGCCCTCTGGAGCCCGAGGGAGAGTGGGCTGGAAGGAGGGGCCAGCCTGGACGGAGGGTCCCGAAAACACTCTCCTCTAAGCTCTAGCCCACTGGTGCACCGGAAGACCCAGAATGTGGGGGCAATCTGTTGGGATTTCCTGGCACAACTCAAGTCTGGAAAGGACATCACAGAAACAGATGTTCAACGAAGAAATGAATTTAGAACTAAGGAGAAAGAGCTTTTGTTGCTGCTTCTGGATGCCCAGAAAGGTCAGCATATAAGGCTAAGGTCACAGAAGACGGTCAATAGTAAGCCAGGAGATGGAGTGGAGCCCAACGTCTCAGTTCAGCTGCATCTTGCAGCCCTGCCTGGAGGGGGCGCTGTGACCCTGGACAAGTGGCTTGGTCTCTCTGGGCCTCACTTTGTCTTTTATGAAATGGGGCTGAATGATAAGAGACACAATGTGTGTAAAGAGCCTGGCACTCAGTAGGTGCTTGGTCGAGGAGAACTCTCTCCCCCCACAATGCCCATTTCAATCTTTTTCTTGAACTATGTGCTTTCATTTGAATCACAGGTATTTTTGTGTACCTACTGTGTGCCAAGCAGTGTGTGGCCACTGGAGATAAAATGAGCAATAACCAAAGTCTCTTTGAACCACAGCCTTGTAGCTTTGTTCAGCTGTTCTGCCAGGCAGGACCCATGCCTTCCTGGTCTCTGCACTGAGTCTGACCCAGGGGTGACCAAGAAATATTGTCCAAGTCCTTTCCTACCCCAGACATTCATCAGCCCCCAGTGGGTGCTGGAAACTGTGCTCACAGCTACAGACGGACAGATGGGTTAGACCCAATCCATCCCCAAGAGTAATGTCCTGCACCTGCTTCCCTCCATGGCACCCTGCCCCCACCCAGGGCATGTGAGGCAGTTTCCCCTGTGTCTTGCACCTGATCCCAGGCACATGAACATGGCAGGACTCATTAACTGTCATTGGATTTCCTTTTTGGATCTTTTTACCTCCATGGGTTTCAGGGAAGTCAACAGGGCTGTAGCATCCTGGGAGTCTGCTGCACCTTCGTGACATTTATCTCCCAGGATCTGAATGACTTCAGCACTCGCCTGTCTCTCCCCCTTGCCCGGTCGCTCTCAGAGGTGACACTTAGGTCCAGTCATTTTCCATCTCAGCACAAACTAGGAACACCGTGAATGTGTATAGGACAAAATTCCAACTATGGATTGGACAGTTAAGTCAATTGAAAAACTCTTCAAACCCTTGGTCATCATCTTGCTTAAGAAGTCCCCCCCGCCATTTTGCTAGGCAGCTGAGGGAGGAAGCCTCATGCTTGATCTGCTCTTTGATAACTGGGTAAAGTCGGAACAGGACACACTAGCTGGTTAGTTTGATAAGCATGACCAGCCTCGGTACCCAAAGCCTGTGCGCCAGATAACTCTTATCTCCAGCTCAGATGAAGTCCAGCCCCAGCTAGCATGTATCCAAGAGCTGTGTATGCAATGCCTGAGCCCTTCTCTGGGGAGCCCACAGTGACCAGGACTGACATGCCTGCTCCTGTGGACATGACAGCAGAGGGGAGAAGGCAGATGATGAATAACTGAATTTAGACAAGAATATGAGATGTGTGAGGAAGGGAAGGTGGTGGGCTATGAAAGCAGGGCAGGTTGCAAGGGTTTTATGGAGAAGGGGACATTCCAGCTGAGGTTTTCTCCTCTAGAGGTAGAGTGTGAAGAAAGGGTGCATCAGGCTTAGGGAACAGCATGTGCCAGGGATCTGAGGTGCGAAGATGATTGTCCATTTAAGGAACAGAAGAAAGCCAATGTGACAGGAGGCTTGGACAGGAGAGGAGTGAGTGGCTCAAGATGGCTTAAAGACAAACAGGAATCCAAACAAGAGGACCTTATTCCATAACCCCAACTGCCACGGGATGGCACTCATCTACACGAAACACTGGCTATGTTTCACACACAAGATGGTAGTGGGTTCCTGTGAGGTCTGTCACACAGGCACACCTGAAAAGTGAATTTCAGATAAATTAGGAATGAGCCATTCATGTTTCAGAAGGATTTTGCAGCCCACATACTTTCTGTAGGGTTGTAATGAGAGATGAGTTTGTTTTCTCAGCCAGTTTTATTGAACACCTATTAGGTGCCCGGCTGTGGGAACACAATACTAAGCTAGTTCAGATTGGTCCTACCCTCTCAGGGCTGCTAGTCTAGTGGGGAAGGAAGGAAGGTGTTGAGCAGGTAATATCTATAATACAGTGCAGTGAGCAGTACTGTGGAAGTAGAAGCCTCAGCCGCCCTCAGAGCTCTGGAGACCTTTGTCCCTGTCTGTGTCCAGCAGCATGGAGTGCTCACAATGACCACTTGGCACCCCATGGTTTGCAGGCTATAGTTCTGCCATGGTGCATGTTGTAGAACTTGGCCACTTTGAGCTCCAGGGAACTGGTGTGTGGGCCAAGAAATGGTCACCTGCATTTCCCACCTACGTCTTTTGGTGGTAATCAAACACTGAGTTTGAGCTTGAGACTAAGTGGGAAAACTATCTGGGGACCATTCCTCTGGAGTGAGCTGAACCCATGGCTCAGTCTCCACCTTAGCCCTGAGGTATGCATTTAAACTCATCTGCCTGCAGCTCTATGGCCAATCCTTAGGGACTCTAATTTCCACAAATGAAGTGGAGATGGGGAATTGTGTGTCAACTTTTTTTTTTTTTTTAAGATTTTATTTATTTATTTGACAGACACAGTGAGAGAGGGAACACAAGCAGGGGGAGTGGGAGAGAGAGAAGCAGGCTTCCCGCCGAGCAGGGAGCCCGATGCGGGGCTCGATCCCAGGACCCTGGGATCATGACCTGAGCCGAAGGCAGACGCTTAACGACTGAGCCACCCAGGTGCCCCGTGTGTCCACTTTTAATGAGCTCCCAGCTGTCACTTAAAATCCTGTGATTTTTTCAGTAATGAACCACAGTCTTGGCTTCTAGGGATTGGTATGCCAGCTGGGCTTGGCAGGTTGTGCAGGGAAGGGGTCCCATTGTGCTCTTTAGTGTCATTGACTGATTCCTGATGAGCCTAACTCTATTCACCTCTCTGTGTCCTCCAGGAAGCGAGCCCAGGGACCCTGGCAGATGGGCTCTGAGTGCATGGGGGCGGGGCTGGAGGTCGTGGATTCAGACAATTCTACTAATCACCTGCTACCCCAAGACATCACTTCCGGGGTGCCTGGGTGGCTCAGTTGTTTAAGCGACTGCCTTCGGCTCAGGTCATGATCCTGGAGTCCCGGGATCGAGTCCCGCATCGGGCTCCCTGCTCGGCGGGGAGTCTGCTTCTCCCTCTGACCCTCCTCCCTCTCATGCTCTCTGTCTCTCATTCTCTCTCTCTCAAATAAAAAAAAAAAAATCTTATTAAAAAGACATCACTTCCACTGAATTCTCTCGGGGCTTTTTGTTTACTTCTTTAAACAAAGACTAACTAGCCACCAGTGTGAACTGTTCAGCTCTCTTCAGGTTCTTCAACACAGATTAATAGGCAAGGAGAGACTTGCATGTAGTTGCTTAGGTGGCTCTGTGACTCAGGGCACCGACCCACATCAGACAGACTCAGGTGGAGATCCTGGCCCAGCCACTTCCTGGTTGTGGGATGTTGGTGAAATGACCGGACCTCTGTGATTCTCTCTCTGAAAACGGGAATGCCGATAGTAATAACACCTACCTAATGTATAAACTGTCTAGTGCTTAGCAAATGTTCAGTAAGTCCTCGATACTGTTGTTTCATCACTTAGGAGAGCCATGTAGTAGTCTGGGTATAGTGAGCGGAACCAGCTCCCTGTTCACCTGCCTTACCCCATGCCTTTAGAACTCATCCATCCATTTAGCCATCAAACATTATTGAGTAATTTCTGTGTTCCTGGTTCTGGAAATTCAAATACACAGCAAGCAAGTTGAGGTTCCTTCTGGTTTTTACCTTCTCCTGGGGAGAAACTCATTTATGAAAATATGAGTTAATATGAGTCACACAAATAAAATGCTAATTTCAAGGAAATGGATTTGTGGTTGCTGTTCTTGGGCCAAATGTAGCATCAGAGTCAACAAATAAATGGAAATTATATCAGAGTCAGGGTGGGCTGCGATGAAATTATTTTGCTGGGTTTGGACCTTTCCCCAGTGAGGATTAGTTCCCATTGTTGTTTGTTCAAACCTACCTTCATGAGCACGCTATGAAGGCGCACACACATGTTGTGCCTTTCCATAATGTCAGCTTTATTCAGTCATAAAGCAAGATTATAAAGCAGGTTCAGGATTCCAAACTCAGTGACATTTTACTACATATTCAACTTGGCTTCATACATGTTACACAAAGCAAAGCGCAAGACAAAGTCATACAACAAGCAAGATACAATAAGGGGTAAGCAGTTAACAAACCAAATGCAAAGTCAGTCTGTGAGCACCCAGTTGGGAGGAGGCCTTGGTCTGGTCTGGGTCAGCTCTGTGCACGTGCTGCTTATTCTGTTCAAGCATTGGAGGATCTCTGTTGTGTTCAGAGATCAATTGGGCAGACCTTTTGCAGGCAATTGCCTTTTTTGATGTGGTCAGATGTGAAAGGGACAGCGTTTGGAAAGTCTGACAGTTTGCTGCAAAGTCCTCCTTTTTTAAAGGAGTTTAATCAGTCTTGGGCCTTTGCAGATGTCCTTGGGTTCAGCTGGTTACCAGTTCTGGAAGCCATCAGCTTGTGCTGGTTTTAGCGATATCCTGTCTGAGCAGCAATGCCCTTGGCTGCTTATGTCAGTGCTTGACATAAGTTACTGCTTGACATGAGTTTGGCTCTCAATGCTGTAATCTCACTGGGGTTTGGGGACTGCCTGGCTTCAGCCATGGCTGCAGTTCACTCAGCTCTGAGATGGCCCTGCCCTGCAGGGTTTTCTGAGTGATCTACCCAGCTCTTGGAAGGAAACACCCTCCTCCCCAACCTTCCTATGCTTGTCTTCCTTCCTGGCTCAGCGCAGGGGCCCGAAGATCTCTAGATGGCCGATGATCAAGTAATCTGATAGAGGAAGGGACCTGGGCACCTGGGGCAAAGTCAGTGGGCACCGAGCTTCCCCTGCAAACTTGATCTCTGCCCTAGGTAGTTAAAACACAAAACAATACAGAACTGAATCCAAATCCCTGTACTCACACCATCACCACTCTCTGCTTCTAACAACTTTCTGTGAAAAATTATCTCAGGTTTGCCCAGTTGTGGACATGTGGCCTTAGGAAGTCATTTGCATCATTCTTTTCTTGGCTACTGAGGCCAGTCCCACTTCCCAGCACCATTCAATCATTCACTCATTCATTCATGCATGCATGCATGCATGCATTACTCTAACTAGCTAATTACCTATTTATTATTTTAAAGTTTTAAGATGTTGAATATAAGGAAGAAGGAGCTAACATTTATTGACTGCCCTCTGTCAAACACGATGAAATGCCCTTTACACACTCTATCTCATTTCATCTTCACAAAAAAGCTGTCCAAAATAGTGACTGTTCAACACAGAATAGATGAAAAGCTTGGTGTGGTGAAAACACAAGGCTAATAAAAAGTAAAGCTAGGATGTAAATCAATCCTTTCTGACACCAAGCTGTCTTCCCCATTATTCTCTGCTGTGTTACTCAATACTATGCACCTGAAAGAAAAGAAAGAAAAATTACCTAGCCATCTGTTATAAGTTGAGTTGTAACACTTGTCCTCCCCAAATTTATGTGTGAAAGCCCTAATCCCCAGGACCTCAGAATGTGAGGGTATTTGGTAATAGGGTCGTTGCAGATATAATCAGTTAAGATCAAGTCATACTGGAGTAGAGCAGGCCTCTCATCCAATATGACTAGTGTTCTTACCAAAGAAATGGGAACTTGCACACAAGGAGAATATCATGTGAAGATAAAGGCAGAAGTTGAGGTGTTCCTTCTACAAGTCCAGAAACACCAAGGATTGCCAGCATGCCACAAAAGCCAGGAGAGAGACTGGTGACAGACTCTTTCCTCACACCCACCAGAAAGAACCAATCTGCTGACACCTTGGTCTGGGACTTCTATCCTCCCAAACTGTGAGACAACAAATTTCTGTGGTTTAAGCCACTCAGTATGTCGTACTTTGTTATAAAAGCCCCAGGAAACTAATATACCACCTATTTTGCATATTGCATTGCAATCCTTAGCCACATGCATACGTATTTTATGCAATTATGACCACAGTAGTATATATCATACTGTTTCCTCATACATCTAGGAAATCCTGATAATTTTTTAAATAAGAAAAAGTGCTCATGCTTATTAGCAATCAGGAAGAATGCAATCTAAATGAACAAGGAGATATTATTACATGCATATCAGATTGGGGCATATTTTTAAATCTGTCACCAAGTGTTGGTGAAGATATGGAGCAAGTGGAACATTCATACACTGCTAGTGTGAGTGTAAATTGGTGCAAAAATTCTGGAAAACAGTTCAGCACAAATGACAAAGCTGAGAACACACATACCCTTGGAGTTGCACTTGTAAGTATATATCTAACGCGGTTGCATGCTTATTTCATCACAATTTTTTGTAATTGCCAAAATTGAGAATAACCAAATGCCCATCTGAGTAGAATAGAAGAATACAACTGCAATATATCCATACAATAGAGAAACAGAAAACATGCATCAATGAAGATGAGCCAACAAGAGCAGTATACAATAGCTTGGATGAGTCTTTCATATTTTATTCTGGTGAGAAAACACACACACACAAACAAAAGACTACAAAAACTATCTCTCCATAAGCAAAAGCAAGTATTCAAAAACAATTTGTGCAACCTACTCTCAAATGGGTGAACAATGAAGAGTGTGTGAGAGATAAGTAGATAGGTAGACGACTGATAAGTAATAGTTCAATAAAGCAAATCTATCACAGAGTTAATAAATGGTGAATCTAGATGAAAGTCACACAAGTTCATTGGACTATTCCTGCAACCCTTCTGTAGATCTAAATTTTTTCAATTTAAAAGTTGTGGGGAAAAAGTTCAAAAATATGAAACACTAATATTCATAGCATTTACATGTAATAGCCTCAAAACTGAAATAACTAAAATGTCCATCAATTTGTGAGTGGATAAACAAATCATAATATCTATGCAATGTAATACAACTGAGCGATGTAAAAGGAATGCATTCTTGATTCATGCAACAACATGGGTGATTCTCAAAGGCACATTAAGTGAATGAAGCCAGACCAAAAGGACTAGCTAACTATAGGATCTCCTCTATATAGAGTTAATTATAGTGACAGAAAGCAGAATATAGTTGTCTGGGGCTGGGGATGGGGGGATTGACTGGGAACTTTGGGGGAGTCATGGAAATGTTCTATATCTTGACTGTGGTGGAGTTTCCATGCCAAATTCATCAAAATATATAACTTAAAATGAGGTCATTTTATGTAAACTATGTATCAATAGAGTTGATTTTTTTAATGGGAAAACTAAACTATATTGTTTAGGGGTATATATATAATAGGTGGTGTATTAGTATCTTGGGGCTTTTATACCCAAATATGTAGACAATTGTTAGGGATATATATATATATATAAAATTATAAAGAAAACTGGTAAATGATTATCAGAAATTCAGGATACTGGATAAGTCTGGAGAATTAAACCGTGTGATGACAGATGAGTATGTGGGGCTTCTGGTCTGGCAAGCATCTTTTACTGCACTTGGGTTGTAATGAGTGAACATTGATTATAGAACCTTCCATTGATTGTATATGTTTGTTTACATATTTTGTGTATATGCATTATATTTCACAATAAAGGTAAAAATGTGAAAAGGGATATGAAAATACTTTGCACAGTTAAACTGCTATATAACTACTAATGGAATAAGGGACTTTTATAGTTCCCTTGCTTTGGGGGATCAAATGTAAAAAAAAAAAATGGATTTTCCAGTTTGGATGTCCTACTTGACATCCATCTATCAATTGGTGTTTTCTGCAGACCTATTTTAGAAGCCAGCATAACAATAATGTCATCCTACTTTTACACAACACAGTTGGCTCCTATGTAACCACCAGTTCAGAATCTTTTTATATCTGATATTGGGTGACATTGCCTTCTAGATGATCCCCATAAATTTTGTTTCCACCATCCTAGAGAGAAATTATTCAAGGGAGGTCAAAAGTAAGGACAGAACCTTCGTAGACCTGGACTCACCATCAGACAACTCAGAAGTGTTGGAGAAATAAAAATTAAAACCCAAAGAACATGCCAATTCATACATACAGAATGAGCTAAGTTTATCACTGAACAAAGAAAATGTCCAGAATGCCTGCATGTAGTCTGTAATTGGCTACAAAGATATACATTTTCAGCTCTATTTATATGGAAATAAAACTGCAGCTGATACACATCACCTTATAGTAAACAATTGGCAGTTACTGAATTCACACTGGTATTTTGTATTAGCCATGCCTTTTAATTTTCTGATGTGTTGACACCTAGGGCCTTGATGATCCTGGAGAGACTAGCCAATTTCTAGAGAGAGCAAACAACTCACCCAGGAGCATGTCATTCATATGCACATCAACACATCCAAAGCCCATACTCCCAACTACCTCCTTTCTCTAGATACAAATTGTATAATTCATATAAATTTTATGTAACTATTTATAAATATTCATACATTTATTTTATATTTATAAAGCATAAGCATATTTTAAAATTTATATTCACTTAATTATATTTAATATTAATCAAATATTTATAAAAAGTCATCATAGTATGGTGACTAACATAATAAAATAAAATTTAAAAATATATATAAAAAATAAAAGAAACAAAAAGAAGTCATCATATATGTGGCCTAAAAAACACTCAACAGATTCCAAACCACCCATACCTTCCTACTGTTAGTGAACCCTCTGGCTCAACCATAGACCCCAACAGTTAAAACCGGAAACAAACAACACAGCTTAACTTTTTTTTTTTAAGATCTTATTTATTTATTTGAGAGAGAGAGTGAGCAGGAGCAGGGGAGGAGCGGAGGAGGAGCAGAGGGAGAAGCAGTCTCCCCGGGGAGCAGGGAACACCATGCGGGGTTCTCCGGGCTGGATCCCAGGACTCCGGGATCAAGACCAGAGTTGAAGGCAGCTGCTTCCCAACTGAGCCACCCAGGCGCCCCAAGACTGCTTAACTCTTACACTAAACCCCATTGTGCTTATTTCTTACGCACCTTCTGGAGTCATTGATAAAGGTGTTTTGCAATGACCGGAACATTCCAAGTTCCAGACCCGAAAAGCCCTGCTAGCAAAGGACCGCCTAGAAGACCACACCCCCACACACCCCATTCGCTGCCCTTGATCCCAGGCTGAACACATAATGACCCGCCCCTGATCTCGTGCTTTCTGCCTGCTCTCTAGCAGCACCAACTTCTCCCCGCCCCCTTTCCTTATGAAACTCTAGGTGTTCCTCTGTGGGCGGAGAGGTCGGTAGTCAAGGCTCGAACCTGCCACCTGCCCGGGCTGCCCTTACCCCGAAATAAATCTCTCTCTTTCTCTTCCCAACCCTCCTCTCTTGAGTTACTGGCATCTCTTGCGAAGAGTTTATCCGCGTTTGTTCAGGCAACAGTGTTGGCGAGCCCAGCGAGGGGCGGTCCTCTCAATTTGTCCAGCCCCGTGGGGATTCGGGGAAGGAGGGGATGGGGGTGGCAATTGGCTGGGGCAACGCCAAGGCCCACCCATTCCTTTTCTGAGTTACAGGCTGTGATTGATTGTTCGGTAACAGCACGTGTACTCATTGACGGCAAAACAGCAACATTTACAAGTAACAGCAAACTAAAATAAGACGAAAACAGAGAGGGAGGCAAACCATAAGAGACTCTTAACTCTAGGAAACAAATTGAGGGTTGCTGGAGGGGAGGTGGGCTAACTGGGTGATGGGCATTAAGGAGGGCAGGTGATGTGATAAGCACTGGGTGTTATATACAACTGATGAATCACCAAATTCTACCCCTGAAACTAATAATAGGGTATATGTTAATTAAATTGAAATTAAATAAAATTTAAAAGATAAAAAAATAAAAATAACGGCAAACTTAAAAAATGCACACAACTAGAAATTGGATCGATGAAACCATTTTTGGAAGCAGCAGAAAGTTAGAGTTTAGTTTGGACATATTGAGCCCAAGATCCCTATCAGACTGCCATTTGGAGATGTCCCCAGCAGCTTTATAATCTGGAGGCCCCTGCTCTGCCCTGTCCACCAGATGCATGGAGATGTCAGGAATCTTATTACTACACTGCAGGTCTTAAATTTTGTTTCATTAGGAAATAACTTAAATCTACTTACTTTTTGGTTATTTGTTTTTTACAGCTTATATTTTAGTTAACTTCCTTTCACTTTTCCGCCTTTTTAGATTTCATGTTTATTTTAATCTGCAATAAAGAAACCTGGTTTTGAAAAATACCAAATATAGAGGGAGACCTCACACACATAATAGACCTCTCATATATCTGTTTGCTGGTGAACCTAGTGAAATCATACATGGACATCCATTTAAAATCTCTGGAAATTGTCCTGGGAGCATACAGCAAATGAAGAAACATTTATTTATTCCAGAATTGCCAGGTGGTCCCTTTGCTAATGATGCATCCACAGAGCAGCACCTTCCCCCATTGCTGGCTTTTGTAATCTCTTCTAAGCAGTTTCTCCAATAGGACTGTGATTCTCTCTGTCATGGTTTGCTTGGGGCTTTGCACACATTCTTCCTTCAGGACAGGATGCTTCCCTCTACTAAACCCACCTTCTCCAGTCTTCTTGTAATTCTCCCAGTTTTTATCTTAGAATGCCTTTCACTTTCATATTTGAAAGATAGCTTTGCTGGATATATGACCCTCTTTGTCTCTTTCCTTGACCTGGTGGTCTTTCCCATGAGGCACGGGCAGGTTCATGGAAACAAAAGCCAAATCATTACTAAGGAATTACTCATGGGATTCTCGGAGAAGCCAGAGGATCAGTAGCTTCTCTTTGGGCTGAATTTGATCTTCATGGCTGAGTCCTCGCTTTTTGTCACCTCTGACTCCCACCTCCACACCTCTTTGGGCTTCATCTCCTCCAACTCCTCCTTTACTTGACATCTTTTCACCTCCATCATGGTCCCTGAAATACCAGAAGACATCCAGAAGGGTACAAAGCAATCGCTTTGGCAGACTGCCTTACCTGGATGGTTTTAGCTGGGATCAACAATTGTCTCCTTGACCATGATTTATTTGTAGCCATTGCTGCCTGGATTCTTGCCTGCAAGACTCTGTAATTTATGACCTATAAGCTTACAGCTCTGGGCCCAGCCAGTTCTGCATCTTCATTCATTACTCTTGTGCACTCCCTGATTCACCACCTGCTTTTGATCAGGGTATTATTACATACACACTAAGACCTTTCTCATTTTTTCAGTTATCTTGCCAAGGTGCTTATGGGTTACCAATACCTTCGATCTTCACTGAGTCCTCTTGTGTCTGTGAGTTCTGTGAGCACCCTCAGAGATTATAAACTAGAGAAGGGAATTACTCAAGAATAGGTAGAATAAGTGGGGCTCTTTCCTGGTTATTCTTCCAACGTCACAGCTTCATTGTTTTGCTCAGAAAAAATTCTCTAAAATTAGAAATGTTTTTGTGTGTGTTCAGGTTCATTTGTGTCCATGCTAAAAATAAATAAATAAATAGATAGATAGATAGATAGATAGATAAATAAATGATTCTCACATCCCCTTCTCCCGCAAGAGGACAAATAAAGACTTCTGAATTATCTGACACTATTGTTTGGCTTTAGATTCCTTGAAAAGTTCAATTATCCACCCCAGTGCTTCCCACCTTCCTGGAACTGAAGGTTGGAAAATGTATCTCCTGGCATAATTTCAGTCTCAAGGGCTCTAGCTCCCATCGCGATTGATTTTCTCTTTTTGATAAAAAGGGAAGATAAAAAGAAGCTTTCTGATGCAACACGGTCCCCCAGAGCCTCTTTCCTCAGACAGTTTTGTCAGTCACCCCATAGACCAAAGCAAGATTCATTAACCAAAGGTGCTGGATTCCAGGGAGGTTTTATCAAGAAGGCGTCCCAGGATAAGGAGAATTGAAGTATGTGTGGGAGCCAGGAGGGGGTCTCTTAGACCCTGGCAAGTAGAGGTGAGAGTCTGGAACCCCACTGCTTGTGACACTTTCTGGAGAGTGGGCATGTTTAGACAGGAGATATTGATGGCAAGAAAGAGCCCCGGAAGTTGATAGTTTTATATTCATTTTTATGATCATGCAGAATTTGAGTATATGCAGGCATTTGGAGGGACAGAGAGATTGTATATGCCTCTTAATCTTTCCCAGCTCACAGGTGAGCGTCTTACCATTTGTTTTACCTCAGCCCATCAGCACTGCCTTGAGCCTCGAGCCTCGGGTGGCGGTGGAGGTAGAGGCGGTTACTTATTTTAACGTCCACACATGAACTTCCATAGAAGCTACTGAGCTGGGAGGACCTGGAGTTCTTGATCATTGCCAAGAGATTGAATTTAGGACATGCTCCCTCCCACAGCCCAGAGACACCTTCAGCTCACCTTCCAGAAAGTCTAAAACACAGACATCCCGAAGCAGTTTTCAGAGATCGATCAGATCAGCTTGGAGAGCCAGACAGAAAGAGCCAAATTTCTGTTTAACACGCAGATTAGAAAAAACACATGACTGGGACCGGTTAGAATGGGCTCAGGTCCCAGAACTGCCAATCAATCCCTGTGCCACCTTAGACATGTCATTACACTAAGTATCTCCCTTGCAGATTTTGTCATCCAGCAAATGCATAACGAGAGCTTCTATGCTCCTCATGCTGTGTGGTCAGGAGTGAGGGTCAAACAGAAAACACTTTGTGAATTGGACTCTCAAGTACTGATTATTTGATTACCAAACTAGCAAAGAGAGGGAATGGCAGGAATGCAGTGTAACTTGAATGGGCCAGAGGCACTTTTGCTTCTGTGGACCCCTTCCTCCATAAACAACATTAAAAAATTATATTTTACAGCTTGTTGTTGGTATAAAGGCACTTATAGCTCTGGTTAGATGCAGTCATCTTTTCTCTTCTGATTTTAAAAGAAATAAAAACATTTTAACGTACCCTGGACCACCTGTGTCGTCTGATGGAAGAAGAGCTCAGCCATGCTTCTTCATAGGTGGGAGATGCTGTGAAGGTTTTATTGGCAACAGAGAATCTGCTAACTCCAGTGCCTCTTATCTCATCTTTCATTTCAGCAAAGAGTATCAAATCTGAAAGGCAAACAGCAATTAGAAAACATAGAAAGGAAGGGGTTTAAAAGTCAACTCAAAAAACAGTTGGAGGGGCACCTGGCTGGCCCAGTTGGTAGCGCATACGACTCTTGATCTCAGGGTCATGAGTTCAAGCCCCAAGTTGGGTATAGAGCTTACTTTTTAAAAATGGTTGGAGTTGGAGGGGCTCTTCATCCTAAGTGTGAGGCAGCTGACTTAGAACAAGGAGACAACACACCCAAAGCCCAGACTGGTCTCTGTCCAGTTCTTCCTGCTGCCTGACTGGGGAAGTTGGGTTTAGTGGAGGGAAGCATCCTGTCCTGAAGGAAGAATGTGTGCAAAGCCCCAGGCAAACCACAACAGAGGGAATCACAGTCCTGTTGGAGAAGCTGCTTAGAGGAGATTCCAAAAGCCAGCAATGGGGGAAGGTGCTGCTCTGTGGATGCATCATTAGCAAAGGGACCACCTGGCAATTCTGGAAGGGAAAGTGAGGTCAAGGAAACAGTGTTGAGTATAAGGGAAGGAAGGAGGCCTTTCATAGGTAAGACATTGGGGAGACATCCTATGGTCTTTAGAGGTAGAGGATCCAAGGTACCAGGGCAAGTAGCACTGAGTTCACATCGTGCTGTAGACTGACATTTCTTGGAGGTAAATCAGAGTTGACTTGCATGGTTTCTTAAAGTGGAGACTGGGGGGCTGTTGACAAATCCACTGAAAGGACCACCGTGCCAAAGCCAGGTAAGTGAGGGAGGGAGCATCAGGGCAAGGATATTCAAGACCATGGACCCACAGCTGGTGAAGTGGCTCCTGCCCTAGGCCAGGCAGCAGGATAACTGTCAAACAGAAGAAATAAACATAACTGGAGCAGGAACGCCAAAGCTTTACTTAGGAAAGCAGGATCTGATCGATCCATTATTTTTTGTTGGAAAGTGAGGTGTGAAGAAAAAACACAGGAACCCTAGAATCATACCAACTGTTGTTTAAAAATTAATTCTACCATTTGTTTGCTGGGTGATCTTGGACTGGTGTATGAATGTCCTGGGGCTGCTGTAACAAAGTAACACAAACTGGGTGGTCTAGAACAGACATCTGTTCTCTCACAGTTCTGGAGGCCAGATGTTCAAAATCAAGGTGTTGCCAGGATTGAATCCTTCTGGAGGGTCTGACGGAGAATCTGTCCCATGCCTCTCTCCTAGACTGTGGCAGCTCTGGTAATCCTTGGTGTTCCTTGGCTTATAGCTGGGTCAGTCCAATCTCTGCCTCCATCTTCACATGGCCACCTTCTTTGTGTCTCTGTGTGTCCTCTCCTTGTCTTAGAATAACACAAGTCACTGGATTTAGAGAACACCTTAAATCCAGGATGACTTCATCTCAAGATCCTTAATATATCTGCAAAGACCCTCTTTCCATATAGGGACACATTCTGAGGTTCCAGGTGGACATGCATTTGGGGGCAACGCTATTCAACCCAGTATAGTTGGCTATTGCACTTCTTTGAATATCTGTTCCTTCACCTATACAAGGCAGATGATAACACTTACCAGTAAGATCAAGTTTAAAAAAAAATGCCCATAACACTTAAATGTTAAATGTGAAATGCCTGTATACTTAAAATTATCCATCCTGAAATGTCAATAATGCCAACATTGAGAAACACTCAACTGAAGCCCATCAACCTTTCTCTGACCTTAACATGATGTCCAGTACATAGTAACTGCTTAATAAGAATCACCTCCCTTTTCTTCCCTTTGGCGGGGTGGGGGTGGGGGCTCAAGGGGGAGATATGGGTGAAAAGAGAAGAAATAAGTATACTGTCCACTTGAAAATCCTTTGAAAAGGTCCAGAGAGACTGGCTATGAATTTGCCCCAAAGGATAATGATTAAAGAACCCTTCTCTATACAGAGTCATGGAAACAATGCAATTCTCCAGGGATTTAAGTTGGGTCTGGTCTTATTAATAATTCCTTTAAAATGTACCTGGAAATTCAACTTCACAGATTAATCTCTAGGCATGCATCTGACATGAAGTTTATCTCTGCTAGAAGACCAAGACAGTGGACCCAAGAGACCTCCCAGAGGCTCTGCTCCAGGTCAGAGAAGAGTGGATGGATGTCAGCTGAAGGGTTTCTCAACATTGGCACTATTGAAATTTGGGACCAGACAATTCTTTGTGATAGGGGGGGACCATCCTGTGCATTATAGGATATTTAGTAGCATCCCTGATCTCTACCTACTAGATCCATTAGCAACCCCAGCCATGACAATTGAAAATATCTCCAGACATTGCAAATGTCCCACGAAAGAGGGCAGAATCACCTCTGGTTAAGAACCACAAATTTAGGGGCGCCTGGGTGGCTCAGTCGGTTGAGCGACTGCCTTCAGCTCAGGTCATGATCCTGGAGTCCCGGGATCGAGTCCCGCATCGGGCTCCCTGCTCGGCGGAGAGTCTGCTTCTCCCTCTGCCCTTCACCCTGCTCGTGCTCTCTCTCTCAAATAAATAAATAAAATCTTTAAAAAAAAAAAAAAAAAAAAAAAAAAAAAGAACCACAAATTTAGGATAAGAACAGGGAAATTGTCATTTCAGGAGAGCATGATGAGAATAAACTTGAATTGATCAATTTTTGCCATGCAAGTGGACAAGAGTTACAATGTTGAATAACATCAACAAAAAGGGTTAATACATATTGAACAGTCCTACTATATGCCAGACACTGAGCTAAGTACCAGGCATACATTATCCTATTATAGGTGAACCATCCTACCCAGCTGACCTTTTTAATGTTTACATTTCCTCTACAATATGAGTAATAATTGTGAACTTAAATCAAGAAACTGCCATATGGTTGTCATTGAGCTAAGCTGTTTAATTCATTATCTCATTTAATACTCACAGCTACTCCTACAAGGTAAGTGTTTTTTTAATCTCTGTAGACAGATGGGAAAACTGACTCCCAGAAAGGTTAAATAACTTGTCCAAAGTCACAAAGGTAGGACACAGCTGAGTTGGTATTCAAATCTTCCTCTATCCCAGAGTATATTCCCTTAACCATATACCAAACAATCCACACACTCCATATTCCTTCTTCAGGCTCATCATCCCTTATTATCTTTGGCAAGGTCTCCCTAGTTGATATCTAATCTCTTTGGAACATCTCCCCTGCTTTGGTCCCAGGGCATCGGGGATGAGGTATATTCCAATATTCCACTGGGACTGACTTGTACTCCCTAGCTCGGGGACAGAGAGGTCAACTGCAAGTGTTGGTGGATAGTGCTTGCTTGAAAGGCAAAGGCAAGACTTTGCTATTCCCCATCTCCTGACCAAAGCAGACATAATGAATCAGTGATGCTATGTTTTGTTTTGTTTTTTTCCTACTGAGGCTGAATGTGCTCATCATCCTTCTTGAGACTTTAAGCAACCACTACTAAGCAATTCTATTTGGCATATAAGACAAAACTATTACCCACTGAGACTCTTTTCAAATATCCTGTTCTTCCTACAGATGAGTGATACTTCCTGGAGGATGAGAGAATCAATTCAGTCAATGACTTGGACTTCACTCTCATGGGGCTCTTCAGCCACTCAGGGTCGCATCTGGTCCCGTTCTCCCTTGTGGCTATCATATTCACTGTGGGCCTTCTGGGCAATGCCATCCTGCTCTTCCCGATCCACACAGACTCCAGGCTCCACACGCCCATGTACTTCCTGCTCAGTCAACTCTCCCTATTGGATGTTGGCTTTCCACTGGTCACCATCCCCAAGATGGCAGCTGACTTCCTGCAGGGAGAGGTTTCCATCTCCTTTGGTGATTGTGCAGTTCAGATGTTCTTCCTAATGCTGATGGGTGTCTCTGAGGGTGTCCTGCTATCCCTCATGTCTTATGACCGCTATTTACCGTGTGCCACCCCCTACATTATCCTATGCTCATGAGACATCAGGTCTGCCTGGTCATGGTGGGCACCTCCTGGTTGTCAGGTGTGCTTGTGGCCTCCATCCAGACCTCCATCACCCTGCACTTCCCCTACTGTGCCTCATACACTGTGGATCACTTCTGTGAGCTGCCTGTTCTGCTGAAGCTCTCTTGTGCAGACAACTCTGCTCATGAGTTGTCGCTGTCCATCTCAGGGGTGCTGATCTTGCTGCTGTCCCTGTCACTCATCACCACCTCCTACAGCCATGTGTTGAGAGCTGTTCTCCACATGTACTCGGCCGATGCCTGACACAAGGCCTTCACCACCTGCTCCTCGCACATCACTGTGGTGGGGCTCTTTTATGGGGCAGCCATGTTCATGTACATGGTTCCAGGTACCTACCACAGCCCACAGCAAGCCAATGTGGTCTCCCTCTTCTACAGCCTTGTCACCCCCACACTCAACCCCCTCATCTATAGCTTGAGAAACCGAGAGGTTCAAATGGCTTTGGTCAAGGTCCTAGGAAGAACTGGCTTTAGGTCAAAGAGATGACCTCATGGAGGATTCTAGGTTTTTCGGGACCCTCCCTTACAGTTGAGGCCTGTCTCTTTTGCATTTCATGTGGTGCAAGGTTGGAAGCATTGTAATATATTGAACAAGGACACAGACAGCCTGAGTTAGAATCCCAGCTCCCCTACTTCCTAGTTGGGGGACCTTGGATATGTTGCCTAAACTCCCTGTGCTTTAGTTTCTTCATCTGTAAATAAGACAATAACAGGAAGTACTCACAGGGTTGTTGAGGGTGTATGCTGTGATAATAGAAACCCTGTTGGATTTATAGATAAAAGTTTATCGCCCATATAAATTCCAGTGTAGGTCATCTCTGATACCATACTATTCTATCCTGATACTCTTCTGTAGTCAAGTTCTGATACTTTATTGTATTACTGTTACCATAAGTAATACAGTATTCTATAGGTATCATCCCTGATACCTCTAACAACTCCTTTTCTCCTCCCAGACCTACTTTTTCTCTTGGGGATTTATAAAAAACAAAATAGTGAACCCAATCACTTAAACAAGAGGAGGGGCTGTTCCCTTGGGTCTTTTATTATTATTATTATTCTTAAACAGAAGGAAAGTTTTACTAAAATAATGTTCACCCAATAGCTTGTGGGTATTTTGGCCACACATTTGGGTCCTGGCTTACTCCCCATTCTTACACATTTATGCACAGTGAGTGATGGGCCTGGGATACAATCTCTGGAATCCAAGTAAGAAAGGAGATATAGGGGTTAGTGCTCTGGCAGTGATGCTCTAAAGATCCCTGCCCATGTTGGTTCTCAGCAGTATCTTTGTTTGAGTCACAATTTTAGGTTTCACAGAAGTGGAAGACTGTTGCTCAAGATGACCCTGGTTGGACAGTCCAAGCACGTGTTACTTTTACTGTCTCAATTACTATGAAGCAGAGATATAAGATGGCGAAGCCCACTCTTATCTGAATGTCAAGGCCATCTAAGATTGGATGCTGCCTTTTTTAAACTTTTGTTGTCATCACCATTGGGTACAAGAGTTAAGATTACTCAATTAAAGATTTCCAGAGGAAACATACATCCCTGATCTTTATCTTTGCAGAGATATTTACCAAATGTATCTTTAGATTAGGAATCAGAGCTGTTCTTGTGCATATGAAGGCTGAGTTGACAAGTCATCCTAAGCATTTTGAACGATGGGTGCCAATCTACGTGTGTGTCGAGAAAAGGGGTTATTGATTGGGAGCTTTTAAGTATTTGAACTATGTCATAAAGCCCACATCTAAGTCCAAGCTCCATTTTCAGAGCTGTCTGGGACCAGTCAATATAGGTATCAAGGATGATACCTATAGAATACTGTATTACTTATGGTAACAATAATACAACAAAGTATCAGAACTTGACTACAGAAGAGTATCAGGGTAGTATAGTATGGTATCAGAGATGACCTACACTGGAATTTATATGGGCGATAAATAAACTTTTATCTATAAATCCAACAGGGTTTCTATTATCACAGCATACACCCTCAACAACCCTGTGAGTACTTCCTGTTATTGTCTTAATTACAGATGCAGAAACTGAAGCACAGGGAGTTTAGGCAACATATCCAAGGTCCCCCAACTAGGAAGTAGGGGAGCTGGGATTCTAATTCAGGATCTGTATCCATGTTCAGTATATCACAATGCTTCCAACTGGCAAATGCTCCTGAAGACTAGAAAGGAAATTGTAAAAATCAAGGTAAGGAGATATAGCATGGTAGTGAGAATTCTCTTGTCTCCTCCTGGCTACAGTCATTCTTGGGCAGATCACTCTGAGGTCATAGGTGAAATGAAGGTCAGACCCTTTTCGTGGTCTTGCTGCTCTCAGGACTAGGCAAGTGAGTGTGGTGGGGAGGGTATATTTTACAAACCAGTAAGAACAAACCAGAGGACCTGAATCTTCCCTGTGGCCCTTCTTTTTTCATTTCTACCCGTGCTCCTCCCAGATCCAGTAAAGCTTCCCTGAAGTTACAAAAAATAGACTGGATGTGTGTATATTTCTCCCCAAACTTGAGATACTTTTAAAGAAACATTTCACTATGGTGGATACAGTGAAGGGAACATAAAAAGGAGTAAGGTTCAGTGGGGCTGATTAGGTTTTTTAAATTTTTTATTTAAATTCAATCAGCCAACAGGATCGGAGTCCCTCATCGGGCTCTTGCTCAGCGGGGAGTCTGCCGCTCCCTCTGCTTGTGCTCTCTCTCTCTCTGACAAATAAATAAATAAAATCTTTACCAAAAAAATCTCTCTTTCCCTCTTCCTCTGCCCCTCCCCACCCGTTTCCACCCACACTCTCTTTCTCTCAAAAAAATAAAATAAAATAAAAGATGAGTTGCTCCACCATAAAGTGCACACATTTTTGCTTGAATAGATTTTGCCAAAGTATCCTGAAAAGATTGCCACCCACGGAGGAGAGTGGTCATTTTCCCAACTATGTCACCAACATTTTGAATGATAAAACTTCAAAATTAGCCAATTTCCTGAAGGAAAAGTATATTTATTGATTGTTTTACTCTCAATATCCTCAATTTCTAGTGAGGATGAGCATCTTTTCATAAGTTTATTGACCATTCAAGTTTCCTTGGCTATGGATTTCTTACAAAAATATGAAAAGCAAGTGATGAAAATACTAATCATAAGAAAGTTGGCATGTCTACCTCAATATCAGAAAAAGCAGACTTGAAAGCAAGGAGAATTACCGGAGATAAAGAAAGACATTTCATAACGATAAAAGGGTCAATTCATCAAGAAGATAATAAATATAAGCATAGAGGAATTCATTCCTCAACCCCACTCACAGTGACACCCACCCTCTTTCATGATGTTTGATCCAACCCAAGCACTAGCAGATGCTAATGTTTCAAAATCAAGTGGATCATTCCCAAGATTCTCCAGAGGCATATTTCACCACTGGGGGTCTAACCAGGCCCTTATTTCTTTCCTCAAGCTTCAAAGCCAGGCACTGCCCACTGGCACTCTGCAGCATCCCAGAGCAAAGCAGTTTTGCTCCAAAGCACAAAAGTAAAACCACAAAATTGAAATCAATAAATGTTTAAAGAAATAACTACCAAATGAAATATTACATCAATTTCACTAATTGTTGACTTTAATGTTTATAAAAATGATAATACAGTCCACAAAAAAAAAACAAAACCCTGCACACAAATATTCAGAGCAACTTTATTTGTAATAGCCAAAAACTGGAAATGACCCAAATGTTGTTCAATGCGTGAATGGTTGAACAAACACCAGTACACCCATACAATGATATTCTACTCTGTACTAGTTTGCTAAGGCTAACTGAATAAAGTACCATAGACTGGGTCATTTAAACAACAGAAATTTATTTTCTTGCAGCTCTGGAAGCCAGAAGTCTGAGATCAAAGTGTTGGCAGGGTTGGCTCCCTCCAAGGGCCATGAGAGAAAGGTCTGTCCCAGACCTTCCTCCTTGGTTCATAGATGTCTTCTCCTTGTATCTTCATATCATCTTTTCTCTGTGGTTATCTCTGTGTGCAAATGTCCTCTTCTTATAAGAACACCAGTCATATGGGATTAAGGTCCAGCCTAATGAACTCATTTTAAACTTGCTATCTCTGTAAAGACCCTATCTCCAAATAAGGTCATAGTCTGAGGTACTAGGGGTTAGAACACTGACATATGAATTTGGAGCGGGGGGCACAATTCAGCCCATGATATACCCAGTAATAAAAAAGGAACAAAATGCCATGATACATAGAACAACTTGAGTGGATCTCCAGGGCATTATGCTGAGTGCAAAAACAAAAACAAAAACAAAGCCAATCACCAAAGGTTATATACTGTGTGATTCCATGTCTATGATATCCTCAAAATGACAATTTTATGCACGCCTGTGATAAAATTGCATACAACTATATAGACACATTGTACTAATATGAAATCCTTGATTCTGATATTGTACTATACTTCTATACAATGTAACTACTAGATGAAATTCAGTGGAAGGTATGCGGAATTCTATGTATTATTTTTGAAACTTCTTGTGCATCTGTAACTATTTCAAAATAAGTTGAAAAAACAAAAAATTCACTTTGGTAATAAAGACTCATTCTCGGGGTGTCTGGGTGGCTCAGTTGTTAACCGTCTGCCTTTGGCTCGGGTCATGATCCCAGGGTCCTGGGATCGAGCCCCACATGGGACTCCCTGCTCAGCGGAAAGCCTGCTTCTCCCTCTCCCACTCCCCCTGCTTGTGTTCTCTCTCTCACTGTGTCTCTCTGTCAAATAAGTAAATAGAAATCTTAAATTAAAAAAAAGACTCATTGGGCGCCTGGGTGGCTCAGTTGGTTAAGCGACTGCCTTCGGCTCAGGTCATGATCCTGGAGTCCCGGGATCGAGTCCCACATCAGGCTCCCTGCTCAGCACGGAGTCTGCTTCTCCCTCTGACCCTCCTCCCTCTCATGCTCTCTGTCTCTCATTCTCTCTCTCGCAAATAAATAAAATCTTAAAAAAAAAATTAAAAAAAAAAAGACTCATTTTCGGGTTAAAAAAAATTCCAGTGGAAGTCATTTATATTTTTGCTTTTTAACTTAATGGGAAAGTCTACTGATGCTCAAAGTATCCAGCTAAGGGTTAAATAAGCAATATATTCATGGTAACAAGATGATTTTAAAAGAGAAATGTCCACTTTTTCTTCAAGAGATCATTTCCTGGGCGCCTGGGTGGCTCAGTTGGTTAAGCAACTGCCTTCGGCTCAGGTCATGATCCTGGAGTCCCTGGATCGAGTCCCGCATCGGGCTCCCTGCTCGGCAGGGAGTCTGCTTCTCCCTCTGACCCTCCTCCCTCTCATGCTCTCTGTCTCTCATTCTCTCTCTCGCAAATAAATAAAAATAAAATCTTTAAAAAAAAAGATCATTTCCTCTTTTTTATAGAGAAAAATACAGATATACTTATATATAAATAGATATTTTTTAAAGTATTTATTTATTTACTTATTTATTTACTTAGCTTACTTAATTTGTGTTATAGGAGTTCACATGCTTGGTAAAGTGTATGAATGTCTTGAGTTATCCAGATTTCACTAACCCACCATTTATATAATGGGCAAATGGCATAAAAAAGCTTCTTGAAAAGAATCCACAGGACAAAATTAATTTTAACAATGTAAACACCATACCTAAGAAAATGATTAAGGCTAGAATCCTTCACTGGGTAAATGTGAGAGGAAAAGATGGTAATCAGTGATGTTGGTAGATTGCATTTTCCAAGGATGACCATAGTAATGTCTGCCATCCCACATACTGTTCTTGCAATGTGATGTTGATACTCTTCCATCAAAAAGTTAGGCATAAATCCCCTCTCCCCTTAAATCTGGAGGGCACCGTGACGGTGGCAGAGTGGCCCCATGTGACTGCCAAAGCTGAATCATTAAAGGTCATACAGTTTTCACCTGGTCTTGTTGGGATGCTCACTCTTGGAACCCAATCACATGTAGTGAAGAAGCCAAGCTGTCACATGGAGGTGCCACCTATAGGTGTTACAGCCCAGTCCCAGCCTAGTTGGCTGAAGTGCAGCCAACAACCAGAATATACTGTCTTCTGTGATTCCAGCCCTCAGCCTTCAAATGGAAGAGATGAGCTGGCCTTGCCAAGCCCTGCTCAAGTTAAAATTCATAAGCAAACAAAGACAATTTTACTACTTCTTTTCCACTTTGGATGCCCTTTATTTCTTTTTCTTGCCTAATTGCTCTGGGTAGGACTTCCAGTACTGTGTTGAATAGGAGAGTGAGAGTGGACATCCTTGTCCTGTTCTTGATCTTAGAGGAAAAGCTTTCCACCTTTCACTGTTGACTATGATGTTAGCTGTAAGCTTGTCATATATGGCCTTTATTATGTTGAGGTACATTCCTTCTATACCCTTCTATACCGAAAGTTTTTATCAGGAAAGGATGTTGAGCTTTGTCAGATGCTTCTTCTGTATCTAATAATATGATCATATGATTTTTACCCTTCATTCTGTTAGTGTTCTATATCACATTTACTTACTGATATATGTTGAACTTTCCTTGCATCCCAGAGATAAATCCCACTTGATCATGGTGTATGATCCTTTTAATGTGCTATTGAATTTGTTTTGCTAGTATTTTGTTGAAGATTTTTGCATCCGTGTTGATCAGGGATATTGCCCTGTGTTTCAAAGAGATATATGCATTCCCATGTTCATTGGGAATCCCATTTTATTCACAATGGCCAAGATATGGGAACAACCTAAGTGTCCATCAATGGAGGAATGGATAAAGAAATGTGATATACAGATATAGATCTATAGATACAGATAAGAGGGAAATAATACCATTTGTGACAATATGGATGAACCTGGAGGGCATTACGTTAAGCGGAATAAGCCAGGCAGAGAAAGACAAGTACTCTCTCTTACATGCAGGATCGGGGGGAGGGGGAGTCAAACTTATAGAAACAGAGCAAAATGGTGGATTCCAGGATTGGAAGGAAGAGGAATGGGGAGATATTCGAAAAGTACAAACTTTCGGGGTGTCTGGGTGGCTCAGTCAGTTAAGCAACTGACCCTTGATCTCAGCTCAGTTCTTGATCTCAGGGTCATGAGTTCAAGCCCCACATTGGGCTCTGCGTTTGGTGTGGTGCCTACTTTTAAAAAAAGGTACCAGGGGTGCCTGCATGGCTCAGTTGTTAAGCGTCTGCCTTCAGCTCAGATCATGGATCCTGGGATGGAGCCCCGCATCAGGCTCCCTGCTCAGCAGGAAACCTGCTTCTCCCTCTCCCACTCCCCCTGCTTGTGTTCCCTCTCTCACTGTGTCCCTCTCTGTCAAATAAATAAATAAAATCTTTAAAAAATAATAAAATAAATAAAAATTTTAAGAATTTTTAAAAGGTACTAAATTTTAGTTATAAGATGACTAAGTCCTAAGGATCTAATGTACAATGGAGAGGACTATAGTTTTTTTTTTTTTTTAAGATTTTATTCATTTATTTAACAGAAAGAGATATAGCAAGAGAGGGAACACAAGCAGGGGGAGTGAGAGGGAGAGAAGCAAGACTCCTGCAGAGCAGGGAGCCCAATGCGGGGCTCAATCCCAGGACTCTGGGATCATGACCTGAGCCAAAGGCAGACGCTTAATGACGGAGCCACCCAGACGCCCCAGGACTATAGTTAATACTTCTGAATCATACACTTGACATTTGCTAAGACAGTAGGTCTTTTTTTTGTTTTTTTAAGTAGGTCCCACACTCAATGTGAAGCCCAACATGGGGGCTTGAACTCACAACCTGGAGATCAAGACCTGAGCTGAGGTCAAGAGTCAGTTGCTTAACCAACTGAGCCACCCACGCACCCTGAGACAGCAGGTCTTAAGTGTTCTCATCACACACAGAACTTTGGTAACTGTGAGAGGAAATGGATTAACTCAGTTGGGGTAATCATTTCACAACACATACACATACCAAATCATCACATTGTATGCCTTAAATATATACTCAATTATAATTCAATAAAGCTGGGGGGAAAATTCAATCTACAAAAAAAGAAAGATATTCATAAGCAAAATAAATGCTGCTATTGTTGTTGCCTTTTTTTTTTAAGATTTTATTTATTTATTTGAGAGAGAGAATGAGATAGAGAGAGCATGAGGTGGGGGAGGGTCAGAGAGAGAAGCAGACTCCCCGCCAAGCAGGGAGCCCGATGTGGGACTCGATCCCGGGACTCCAGGATCATGACCTGAGCCGAAGGCAGTCGCTTAACCAACTGAGCCACCCAGGCGTCCCGTTGTTGCTGTTTTAATCCACTAACTTTGGGGGTTATTTGTTACAAAGTGATTGATAACTGCAACAGCGAGGATAGAAGTAAGCCTCCCCACAAAAAAATTGAAAACATCAAGAAGACTATCATATAGGGGCGCCTGGGTGGCTCAGTCATTAAGCGTCTGCCTTCGGCTCAGGTCATGATCCCAAGTGTGGGATCGAGCCCCGCATCGGGCTCCCTGCTCGGCGGGAAGCCTGCTTCTCCCTCTCCCACTCCCCCTGCTGTGTTCCCTCTCTCACTGCCTCTCTCTGTCAAATAAATAAATAAAATCTTAAAAAAAAAAAAAAAGACTATCATATATACAGATTCATATGCACTAATGTTAACCATTATATGTGCCTTGAAGTGCAAGCTAAGAATACTATGAAGCTCCCATAATTATAAATCCATTTAAATAGGATTTATTTTATTCTTACTTTTTGTAAATTAATATTTACAGGATGTGGTTTATAAATTATTGTATCTTCTCTCTGTAGTAGATGTACCTAATTTATAAATGAATATATGGCTCAAATGCTTTTTTTTAAATTTTTTTTTAAAAGATTTTATTTATTTATTTGAGAGAGAGAATGAGAGAGAGCACAGGAGAGAGGGGAGGGTCAGAGGGAGAAGCAGACTCCCTGCCGAGCAGGAAGCCCGATGCGGGACTCGATCCAGGGACTCTAGGATCATGACCTGAGCCGAAGGCAGTCGCTTAACCAACTGAGCCACCCAGGCGCCCTCAAATGCTTTTTTTAAAATAAAATGTTATGTAAAAAAAATTGTGGAGGTCCTGCCTGTGGGTGGGAGCCATGGTAGGATTTTGAGCGGGAGAAGAGCACTATGAATTTGTCACAAGGACCCAAAGGTGCCAAGGGAATTCTTCCACTTCTAGGGCCATTGAAGAAAGTTCTCCCCAAGAAAAAATGCCTCAGAGATCAAGGCTTCTGTAGAAGTGGAAGAAAAAAAAAAGAAAAAAATGATGAGTGTTGCTCACTTTCCCCAAGAGGCCACATCTAGCAGGGTTTCCATTTAGGGCAGACAGTTATTTGGCATCTGGATCCCTAACAAAGCATTCAGGGGCTCAGCCCAGGACAATGGGCTCAGGGCATGAGCACTAAACCTTCCTCCCGAGGGACCACAGACCCATCTCTCCATCACTCAAAGCCCCAGGCCCCATTCTCCATGCAACCCAGCTCACCACTCAACTTCAGATCCAGAAGGCAGAGGTGTATGGACCACCCTGGGCTTAGTGCCTGATGTCATAGCTCACCTGCCAGGTGAGTGTGGAAAGAAAGAGCAGGAGTTCTGGAGATAGTCAGACCCACTGTGTGACCTTGGACTAGTGACTCTGCCTCTCTGAGTCTTGACTAGTTAGTCCTCATACTGTATGAATGGGACCAGAAAGTCTTTGTGTGTGTAAGCCATGTCAACGCCTATGTTGTGCTGTTTTATAGGAGTGGGCTTCGGAAGCAAATAGACCCGAGCCGTTCGACCTCCTCGCACCTCAAAGTCTTCCTCTAGAGAGCAGGAGTAACAGTAGCTACCTTGGAGAATCAGATACAGCCATACGCATAGAGTGAGTCATGTAGTGAGCCCTCAGTACAGATGAGCTGTCAATAGGAAGAGTTATTGCAGGGTTGCCCGCAGGGAAGCAAGCGAGGTTGTAACGGGGAGAAACTTAGAAAGTCTGTCTCCACATTGCTTCTATTTCCCTTGCTGCTGTGACCCGTAGCTGAGAAACTTCTGATGACCCTGTAGGCGTGTTAATCATCAGAGGAATTTTGTTTGCAGCTGAGATTTGCAAAAACCTACCTCACTTGAGGAGATAAGAAAGGATGTACAGAAATGGCTGTGCTACGTTTGAGATTTTCAGGAATGACATGACCAGATTCCTACACCCAAGTATCAACTGACCAAGAGGAAAGAAGTTTCACGACCTTCCTGGGATGTCAGTCACCTTTTGACTCCAATGTCCTCCCGTTTCTCCCTTTTGCTAACATAAAAGCAGCTTGAATTTCATATCCAGAGAGATGGCTCTTTGAGACAGTAGTCCGCCATCCTCAGTTTCCCGGTTTGACGAATAAAGTCAGTTTCCTACCCCAACGTCTTGCCTCTCCACTTACTGCCTTGTCCTGCAGAGAGCTTGGACTTGGTTATAAGGTTACTTTAGGATTGTCCTGGGGGGCAGGGGAGAAAGAGGAGACATGAGAGTGACCGCTGAGGGCACAGACTGGGTGTCCAGGAGATAGAGGAGAGGCAGGGGGCTGGAGAGGATAGGAGGGGACAGGAAGGAGGGACATTTTAGGAGGAAAGAGCAGCAGGAAGTGGTGATCTATTGGCCATAGAAGTGAGGAGGTAGGGGAAGGGGTGGACAACACTCAGGCTCTGCTTCGAGGTGGGAGGAATATCAAGGAGGCTGGAAGTCTTGGAAGATATCCACCAGGGGATGCCCAGGAGGGTGACATCAGCCTGAGTATTGCAGACAGAACCCAGATACAGGCCAGTGGGTCCACTCTACTTGTTCCCACATTCTTCTTTGAGAACAGAGGACAGGAACCAGGAACCTCGTCAAGAATGTATGAGAGAGACAACAGAGACAGAGAGCAGTACAGACACAGAGACAGAGACAGGGAGAGAAACAGAGACAGAAAGACACAGATGCAGAGACATAGAGAGACTGAGACAGAGATACAGAGAGACACAGAGATAGTGAGAGGCAGAAACAGAGACAGAGACACAGAGAGAGAGAGAAAAACAACAAAAAAAAAGCATTTGGATTTCAGGCATTCCAAAAATGTTCAGTATCTTGATTGTGGTAATAGTTTTCTATACATAATGTCAAAACTCATCAATTTCTGTGTTCACATATATGCCATTTATTACACAAGGTATACCTCAAAAAAGTAGTAATGCAAGTCAAAAGAAAAGATATAAAAGTATTGTTTATAATATAAAAAATAGCACCCACCTTGAGAAATAAAGCATCACAGATACGATTGAAAATCCTGTGTGTAACTCACCCACTTCCTCTGTCCCATTATTTCCCTCCTCCAACGTGACCATTATACTAAATACAGCTTTTGTCATACCCCTATGGGTTTTACAATTTTTATGTAAACAGGATCACTCTACACATCTTTCTGCAACTTGCTGGATTTTGCTTGGAATTATATTTTTAAGATTCATAAAAATATTCATATTTTAAGATTCATATCAATACACATGACTCTAGTTAATTTGCTTTCAGAGTGATATAATATTCTATTGTGGAAATAGACCCTCATGTATTTGTCCACTTTGCTGGTGATGGAAATCTAAGTATTTTCCGATTTTCCATTATTATGAGAAGTGTCATTCATGATTTGTTTTCCAAATTTCTTATTGTGATCAAATACACATGACATAAAATTTACCATCTTTACCATTTTTAAATGTCCAGTTCAGTGGCATTAAATACATTCACATTGTTGTTTGACCTTCACCACCAACCATCTCCAGAACTCTTCATCTTGTGATCATTAAACACTGATCATTAAACACTGACTCCCCATCCCCTCCTCCAGCTCCTGACTCCCACCATCTACTTCCTGTCTCTATGAATCTGACTTCTCTAAGGACCTCACATAAGTGAAATCATATAGTATCTGTCCTTTTGTGTCTGGCTTCTTGCATTTAGCATAATGTCCTCAAGTTTCATGTTGTAGCCTGAGTCAGAATGCCCTTCCTTTGCAGGGTCATGTAATATTCCATTGTATGGATGCACCACATTTGCTTACCCACCATATACACATAGAATATGTGCATTTTCAACCTTTCCAGACATTGTCAGTCACCTTGAGTGATGAGGGTGAAACAGACTCTCATAGTGGCTTCTAGCTCCTCATTATTGGTGAGGTTGAGCATCCTTGTATTTTTTTCACATGGCATCTGGGTTCCCCTGTCTGTGATATTGTTTCTTCACGTCTCTGCTGCAGGTAAGGGGGTGGGGGGCTTACACTGGTCATCAGAGTGTCTGGTCACAGTTTAGGAGTACCCCAAAATGAGATGCTCAGTAAGTGTTTGATGAATGAATGAGGAAGTAGAGGCTGTGCATATAGACTCACTGGGAAGGGAAGAAACTGGTGGCAGGCAGAGGGGCTGGTGGGGCCAGAGAGGGTTTCTTCCAAGTCTGGAAAATACCAACCAAAGTTCTGCCCCTACTGCTGGCGGAGCTCTAACTGCCTGCTGATACTACCAAGAGAGCTTCTGGCATTATGACAGACACCTGTCTCTGATTCTACCTCCCTCTAACCGTCTGAGCCTTCCTGGGGCACTCAGAGTGGCAGAAACTCATCAGAAGCCAGCTGGAAAGTGAAAAGGCACCAGAGAAGCAGAGAGGTGAATATGAGAAGTGAATGGGACTATGTCCTTCTGCACACTCTGGGAAGCACCACATCCTCTCTGGCCCCAGCACATCGCAGCCCACACACATTCTGCCCACACAACCACCTGCCCAAGCAGCCTTTGCTGGCTCTTCCTCAGGACACCCCATCCCTTGGTCTCCCCAGAAACATCTGAACGTGAGACTTCCGGGTCCCCAGAGACGGAGAAAGAAATAGCATCGGGCACTTCCTGAAACGATGCACCGAGAAGGACCCAACACCATGTCTGTAGTTCCTGCCAAACTATACAACTTGAGCCTAATCATGAGGAAACATCCGATAAACCCACATCAAGAGACATTCTATATGAAAATCCACCTGGATTCTTTAAAAGTGTCAATGTTGTGACTTTGGGAACCATTGAACCTGGGTGCCTGGCATATCAGAGTTTGTTGCAAAGCTCTCTCAATGTTTATACCCATTAGGAAAATGTATATTAAAAAATGAAATATATTTTTAAATGTCATGAAAGAGCAAGAAAAGCTGAGAGGCTGGCCTTTATGAAAGGAGACAAAAGAACAAAAGAAACATGATAACTAGAAATGGATGCTTGATCCTGGACTGGATCTAGACGTGCACCTGATCCCGCTTCTACCTTCTGGAGCCTGGACCAGAGAAGAAAACCGCTATAAATCATAGCCATTCAGGGACAATTGGAGACATTGGAATCCAGACTAGCTCTTACACATAATAAAATGTGTCAGTAATGAATTTCTTGAATTTTATAAATTTGCTGTGGTACATAAGAGAATGCTCTTGTTCTTAGGAAATGCACACAAAGTATTTCGGGGTAGAGGGACACTATGTCTGCAAGTTACCCTCAAGTGGCTCATGAAAAAAAACATGTTTATATACAGAGATGGAGCTATAAAACAAATGTGATTAAAGGGTGAACAATCTCAAAGTAGGAGAAGGACACGTAAGAATTCTTTATAATATTCTTGCAATTCTTCTGAAAATTTGAAATTATTATTTTAATTTTGTTATTTGTATTTTATATATTTAAAATTATTATTATAAATAATTATTATTTTAAAAGTGTACGTGTACACGCACGTCAGAACTTATCAAATCATACACTCTAAATATGTGCCATTTGTCGTAGAGCAATGATACCTCAATCAAACTAGTTTAGAGATAAAATAAATAAGTAAAAGAATGGAGAAGGAACTTCATTTGCAAAGGCAGAGGAGGCATGACCGGAATCTTGTGTCAGGAGGACACTTCCTTCTGTTGGAGTTTGGGTTTCATGGGGCGGGGACAACTACGAGAGAAGGGTGGAGGAGCTGGGAGGCCATCAGTGGTGTGTGTGTTGACTTCTCTGCAGCCCTGGGATGGGCAAGACCTTGCATCCTCGCAGAGTGAGTTTCCAAATATGGACGCTGGGGGGCGCCAGTACATCGCCATGCCAGAAGGTTTTCTAGAAGTCTGAGAATGTTCAAGACCTGGAAGAAAACATTGAAAACCGCACACTCTGTTGTTTGAAAACATAAAAGCAAGGCTGAAAAAACCAAAATCAATAAAGCTTGGAGGAAATGTCTTCTTAAACTGGCATGATGTCGACTTCATTCATTGTTAACCCTGGCATTCCCCCAAAATGTCATCAGATTTGGAAAGTTATCTGTGGGTTAGATGTTCTCCGTTTGCAAGAATCCCCATAGGTGCACAATCAGCAAATGGTGCAATAATTTTCACGGCACCTAAATAATTTCAAAAATGTAGTGATCTTCTCTACTTTTTTTTTAAGCAAAGGAAGAAATACATTTACTGTGAATGGCTTGTTACAATGTTTGCTACAAGGCAGGAGGGGACCTCTGAGAGTGGAGGTGCCCAGGGATGTCCTGTCCAGCCTTTTGCCTTCACACCTGCTGTTCCTTTGGCCTGACTCACTCCTCCTTCCCTGCTTTGGCCAACTCCACTCCCTTTCATCCTTCCTATCTCAGCTGAAGGCCACCTCCTCAGGGAAGCTTTCTCTGACCCCAACTCAGGCTCCCATTACCCTCGCTCTTAGCATCAGATGCTTCAGAGCCCATGTCATGTTGTAACCATAAATTTATTATTTGTGCAATTATTGGGTTTCTGTCTGTCTTCTCCATTCAAATGCGAACTGGATGAGGGGCAAAGATGCTGTCTTTCCTCCCCTGGCCCAGGGCTTGGCACATGGTAGGTGCTCAATAATAATCGAATGAATGAATGAGGGAGGGAAGGAAGAAAGGGAAGGAAGAAGGAAGGACGGACCAAACAGGTGCATGAGAATGATAAACCTGTTCTTGTCCTGTCTTTTAATCCAAATCAAAATTCCTATGATTCCATTGCAAAACTCTGAACGCTATCAAAATTCTCTTTATACTCATGCTTCTTATTTCAACAAGAGTCCCCTCTTCTGCTGGCTTTCTCTGCCCAGTCTTGTGCTGATTAGTGTTGAGGTAGCAGAGAAAGCTCAGTCCCAGACTCTGCCCTTGAGAAGTTCCAGTCTGAGTTGGGAGCACAGAACTGGACACAGACACCTCCAGCTTAAATATTTAGAGATCGATCACAGCAAGGGTCCTGGGAGCTGATGAGCAGTGAAGGAAAAATGTCCAGGAAAGAGGCTTGAACTTGGCATGGAGAGCAGAGTATAAAGAATCATTAGTCCATGGTGGCTTTTCTACCTGAGGGACCGTGTATGTGAAGGCCCTAAGGCTTGAGAAAACATGATTTTAGGATAGAGTGGAGATAGGAACTGTATAGAGGAGACCGGCAAGGTCCACTGTAAGGGGTCCTGTTACCAAGCAAGTGAGGGGTTGCATCCCACAATAGATCAGCATCAGCTACTGTCAACGTGGGGCCGGCAAAGTGCTCTGGTGAGAATCGGGCTGGGCTGCTAGGAATAGTACCTCAGGTTATATGCGCTACACAAACCTCAGGGGGCACCATTCACGCAGACAACAATGGGAATGGTGCTCACGTACATGCTCCACACTGGGGAGTTATGCTGTAGGGTGCCCCTGAATGCAGGGAGAAAAAAGAACTTTCATGCACATTAATTTTTATCTCCCAAGAACTTTAAATTAATAGTAATTAGAGAATGGACAGCAGGCTTGCATACACGAACACTGCACCAAAGTGGATATACGGATGATAAAGACGCACTTGAAAGGATGTTCAACATCGTCAGGGAAATGCAAATTAAAGCCATGAAGAAGATACCACAACACACCTATCAGAATGGCTACAATAAAAATCCTGCCCATACCAAGTGCCTCCAACCGGGACCTCCATACATTACTGGTGGGGATCCAAAATGGTGTGGCCCACTCTGGAAAATGGTTTGACAGTTTCTTATAAAGTTAAATTTACACTTACCATATAATCCAGCAATCTCACCCCTGGGTACTTACCCTCGAAAAAACGAAGACTTATATACATGAATATTCATAGCAATTTTATTTGCAATAGCCAGAAGCTAGAAACAACCTAAGTGTCCTTCCACTGGTGAATGTCTAACCAAACAGTGGTCCATCCATACGATGCAATATGACTCAGCAATGAAAGGGAATGGACTAATATTTGTAAAAGATTTTTTTATTTATTCATTTGAGAGAGCGAGAGAAAGAGCGAGTGAGAGCACAAGCAGGGGGAGAGTCAGAGGGAGAGGGAGAAGCAGGCTCCCCACTGAGCAGGGAGCCCGCGATGGGCTCAAGACCAGGACCCTGGGACAGAAGGCTGTATCATTGGTTTTGATGAGTATAGGGACCTTGTATTAGATGGTGCAAAGAAATTCATTCCAAAGTAAAGTCAAGAGAACAACTGGGTCGGATCATGCTAAAAGGAGATGATATTATTCTGCTCCAAATAAAATGATCAGAGGCACCTGGCTGGCTTGGTAGGTGGAACATGAGACTCTTGATCTCGGGGTCATGAGTTTGAGCCCCACACTGTGTGTGAGATAACTTAGATAAATAAAACTGGAAAAAAAACAAAAGAAATGACCAATGAAGTGAGACATTGTTGAGAAGACAACACAGTTTGGTTTTTTAGATATCCCTTCTTGGGAGCATAGTTCTAAAACATTTGTTCACATTGTTTTGATTACCCTTACGTTATTACTAGATGACAATAAATGCTGTAGGATTGTTTTTATTAAAAAAAACTCAAATAACTTCTTTGGCCTCATCTTAGTGCAAACTTGAGGTACTAATTTGTTTTAGAAGTAGGATGCTGCCATGACAGTAGATGGCATTATCTTAGTGGCTGGGTTGTGAGGACACAGTATTTCAGGCTAGAAAGCTGGATATCCTCTTTAGGTCAAAGCCAAGGTGCAACTATAATTGTTGAGAACTTGGAAGATGGCTCAAGCGGTTATGTAGCCCAATCTCTAGAGGAAGTGATCAGAAGGAGCAAGAAATCATTGTGAGTTGGTGGCTCCTTGCCAATTTGTGCAAAGTATTACAAGAAAGATGTGGACTCAGGGGGTGGGGGGCGGTGGGACAAGAGTTGGCCTACAAAGATAGAAAAGTCTACAGCTGAGAATCCTCAAAGGGCTGGAGAAACCCCATGATCCTGATTTCTGGAAACAGCGGTAAGGAGGGCATTGCCTTCTGCAGGGTAAGTGCTGACCCTAAGCTTTTAAGCATGAAGCATCCATTTCAAAATACGTCCATTTTTAAAAAAATAAATGTACTTCAATCCAACTTTATTTACCAAACAGGTGGTGGGCCCAATTTGGCCCATAGTCTGTGGCTTGCTGTCGCTTGTCCTAACTCAGATTGTAGTGGGTGTTTGCTTGTTTGTTTGTAGTTTCAGGTGTACAATATAATGATTCAGTATTTGTATATGTTGTGAAAACCACAGTAAGTCCAGTTAACATCTATCACACATATAGGTATACTCTCCTTTCTCTTGTGAAGAGAATTTTTAAGATCTACTCTCTCAGCGACTTTCAAATATACAATATAGTTAACTACAGTCACCACGTTGAAAACTACACCCTGATGATTTATTTAACTTATAGCTGGAAGTTTGTAGCTTCTGACCCCCTTCACCCACTTTCCCTATCACTCACCATCCGCCTCTGGCAACCATCCATCAGTCCTCTCAATCTAGGAATTTGTTCCTTTTTTGTTTGTTTTGTTTCAGATTCCGCTTACAAGTGAGATCAAACAGTATTTGTCTTTCTCTGCCTGACTTACTTCACTTAGCATAATGCCCATGGGCCATCCATGCTGTCCCAAATGGCAAGAGTTCCTTCTTTTTCAGGGCCAAATAATTCAATAAACCTATTGCCATCTGCAGCTACTAGCAGAATAACCAGATAAGGAATTAGGCCACCCTTACCATGAAGTTCCCCTTTTAGAAAGCTCTGGATAATCTAGGTATTGACCTCTTGAGTGACACCGCCTTACCCTTCCCACTCCCAAATTCCTGCTCTTATGCTTCATTTTTAAAAAAAAAATCTTAAGTTTATTTTTTTAGTAATCTCTGCACCCAACATGGGGCCGAATTCACAACCCCGAGATCAAGAGTTGCATGCTCCACTGACTGAACCAGCCAGGCAGCCCTGCTCTTATGCTTTAAATTAGTCAACACAGAGTGAACCCTGAAACCCTAGACACCTCATCCACCGCAGAGCCCGAGGTCTGTGCTCTGTCTCCCCACAGCCTTGCTGCGTGGCCCCCAGGAGAAGCACCAGGAGAGCTGGTCCCACCACAATATTGACTTGGTCTGGAAATGTCTTTGGGGACTCCCACAAATACCCAAGGGCCTCAGGCCTTCACAGCCAGAGAAGCACTATCAGTAGGTGAGACCAGCACCCCATTCCACCTAAGACCTTTGTTTCAAATGACCTCAAGTAGTGACCATTAACATGATAGAGAGACCTGAGGAAATCAAGGAATACAAAAATTCTCTCTGGGAAAGAGCTTTGGGTGTGGCTTCCTGACTCAAAGCAAACAGCCTCCTAAATGTTCTAGAGAATTCCCTTGAAATCCAGAGCCCAGCCTATGCCTGCTTGAGCCTTAAAACAATACCCATTTGCACTAATTTGCACCAGAGGAATCAATCTATGATGGCTGCAGAGTGCCTAAGGAGGGCATCTCCTTCTGTGTTCACTCTACATGTGGCCACGGAGGGGGCATGACAAGGAAGAACACCCCAGGGGGCAAAACCAGAGACCACAGTGAACAACAGACAATAGAGTCTCCCCCAGCCAGCCAAAAAACGTATTCCACTTCACAAGCAGGGCATTCTTAAATCAATCCTGCCCCATGAGATTTGATCATTATTATGCAGTAGCAACTGGTCTCCCATTGCACACTGGGTGAGGGGAGGGCCAGATCAATGGACTTTGAGTTTACAAATTATTGGGTCAGGAGGAAACATTCCACCATGATGAAGAAGGCTGTGTATCAGCCAGAGATTTTGAACTGAGTTGACTGCATCAGCGAGATGTCTTCAGGGTGGGGTGTTGGGTGGATTCTCTGAGTGGGGCAGAAACATGCTTTCACGTAATTGGTGGCTAGAGGGATGGAAGGTGGACTGCTAGCTCTCTGCAAAACTCTACCCTCTCCCTCTTCTGTAGTAACAGAATCAGAGCCTGGCAACACAGCTGGCCAGCTACACCACGTGTCCTGGCCTCTCTTGCAGCTACGTGTAGCCTGGAGTGGGGTGGGAGACGTTTGTGGTGCTTTGAGAGCAGGCACTTGCCTCCCCTGTGCTCTCTGATTAGATGTTTTGGTAAGAATATTGTGATAGCAATACCTGGGAAATGGGGCAGAAATAAGACATGGGGAATTTGGGTCTGTGAATGATTTAAAGCAGAGTCACCCACTGACCTAGAACACCAACTGTCACATGAGAGAAAAATAAACTTTTACCTTACTCAAGCCATATTTTTTTTAGTCCTTTTTTTTTTTCTTAAGCAAACATTAAGGGTTGGATTACATCCCCTCCTCAATTCATATCTTAAGTCCTAATCCCCAGTATTTCTGAATTTGAGCTTATTTAGAAATAGGATTCTTGCAGATATAATAGTTAGGATGATGTCATACTGGAGTTGGGTGGGCTCCTAATCCAAGAGAACTGGTGTCCTTCTAAAAAAGGAACATTTGGAGATAGACATGCACACAAGGAGGATGCCATGTAGAGATGAGGCATGATCTGCAAGTAATGGGATGGCCAGCAAAGCACCAGCTCCCACCAGCTAGGAGAGAGGCTTGGGATGGATTCTCCCTCACAGCCTCAGAAGGAACCCACCTGCCAACACCTTGATGTTCTACTTCTGGCCTCCAGAACCGTGAGACAACAAATTTCTGTGTAAGTCACCTCTTTTGTGGTTTGGTTTTGTTTTGTTTTGTTTTTACAGAATCCCCAGGAAACTAATACAGAAACTGGTACCAGAAATGAGATGCTGACATCACAAAAATGAAAATTTAGTTGCCATGAGCTGGGTGGTCTGGTGGTGAGGACACAAAAAAAGCAGGATGAAAAGCTGGAGAACCTTGTTATGCCAAAGAACATCATCTGCTAATACCGTCACTGGTGATAACCTGGAAGGTGGATCATATGTTCACTGAGCCTGTGTTTCTAGAAGTGATTGGAAAGAGCTATGATGTCACTGTGAGTTGGCTGCGTCTCGCTGCTTGGCAGCAAGGAATCACAAGAAAGAGATGGTCCTAGACAAGAATTGGCCAGTTTTCAAGGCCAGAAACATCATGAGGTTAGAAGAGCCAACAGCTTCCTGTTCTTCAAAACAGTATAAATAAGGATCTTGCCTCCTACCCAAGGTTATTGTTTCAGATGACCATTAACTGAGAGTGACCAAACGTAGGTAGTTCAAGGAAACAAATATTACAAAATCAATAAACATAAGAATTCTGGCTAGGAAAGCACATCGGATCTGGTGCCTCACAACGGAACTTACTAGAAACAACTAGACCAGTTGTCTACTCTAAGGTTCTAGAAAGAACTATGTTGTCACAGAAACAGCAAGATCTTATGACTTTTGAGCCTCTGCATTTGCATCTTTTTCTTATACAGATTAACCTGAACCTTAAGCAAAGTGGGCTTGTGTCCTGGTCTCTGTAGTTTCCCGAGCATTTCCTTTTAACCGCGATGTGTTCTTCAGGCTGCAGTGTGAGCGCCACGTGGCCAGGGATTTTGTTTGTTCCCTGCTAGAACTTCAGCCCTTCAAAGAGTATCTACAATATAATAGATGTTCAAGAAATAGTTGCTGGAAGAATAAAGTAATACACAGAGAACCAAGAGCGATACGAAGGAAACATGGAACATTGGGAGCGTACGAGGACATTTCGTACAGATGGGCACTGGATTTGAGCACTCAAACATCCCAGTGCTATGGTCACTGAATAAAAACTGGCTTCCTATTGACGAGGGCCCCCAAGGCCCCCTTCATGTCACTGTTGCGTAGGCTGTAGATGAAAGGGTTCAGCATGGGAGTGACCACGGTGTACATCACGCAGCGGCTGTGTCCTTCTGGGCTGTGTGGCAGGATGTGGGGCTAAAATAAACCTCAGTGAGTGTCCCGTAGAACAGAGACACCACAGACAGATGAGAGCCACAGGTGGAGAAAGCCTTCTGCTTGCCTCTGGTGGAGGGGATCCTCGGCACCGTGGCAAAGATGCGTGTGTAGGAGACCAAGATGCCCACAAAGGCGGTGACAGTGGGCAGGGCCCCCACAGTGTATACCATTGCATTATTGAGAAAGGTGTCAGAGCAGGCCAGCTTCAGCAGAGGGCTGAGGTCACAAAAGAAATGGGGCACGCGGTTGTGGGTGCAGAAGGAGAGGCGAGTCAATAATACGGTGTGGGTCAGGGCATTCCCGAAGGCTGCAGACCAGGATGCAGCCACCAGAGGCCGCAGAGCTGTGCTGTTTTACAGACCTGGCATAGTGCAGAGGGTGACAGATGGCCACATAGCGGTCATAGGCCATGGCAGTCAGCAGGAAGCTATCGACGCCAGCAAACCAGATGAAGAAGAACATCTGGGTCAGGCAGCCCGCGTAAGGGATCCCTTTGTGCCCTGACACGTGGTTGGCCAGCATCTTGGGAATGGTGGTAGAGGTGAAGCAAATGTCCACAAAGGCCAAGTTAGCCAGGAAGAAGTACATGGGAGTGTGGAGTCGGGGGTCAGTGGCGATAGCCAGGAAGATGAGCAGGTTCCCCAGTCCCGTGACCAGGTACATAGTCAGGAAGAGGATGAACAGCGGTTGCTGTTGCTTGGGGTTCTCTGAGAGGCCCAGGAGCGGGAACTCAGAGACCGAGGTGACATTTGCCTTTTCCATGGCCATCCTGGATCAATCAGAAAGGACATCCAAGAGTTGTCCAGGGTCCTGATACGGCCAGCCCTTCTACTGCACCCTGATCTCATCTCCCCTCGTTGGTTCAGTCATTCATCACTTCTGCCCACTCTCTCCTGCAACAGGACCCCCCACCCACCCACCTGTTTGCTGCATCCTTTCCATCAGTGACACACCATCCATTCCCCACAACCCACCTGCAGGATGGGTGGACAGCTGCCAAGCACGTGGACCATTTCTCACCTCACCCCCTACACCTCCGTGCCCCAGGGCGTCATCTGGGTTCAGTAGTGAGCTCAGCCTGCACTCGGGGTACCGTGGAAATCTGGGCATTAACACCCCCAGGAGTGACTTTCCGCCGGCAGAGGACCTGTCCTTGGTGGGTGACTCCCCTGGCTTCATCACTCCTGAGTGAGGCAGTTCTGAGGTGTGTTCTCTTGGGGATCCCTAGAAGGATCGCCCCTCAGCTGCCCCAAGTGGGAATCTGCTCATCTGTGCCTCCCTTCCCCAAATGCTCTTTGGATCCCCTGGGATTACCTCTTAAACATAGGATTTGCACTCAAGTCCTTGACTCAGAACCTGCCTTCAGGAGAGTCCAAAGTAAGACTCGAGGATTTGAGAATTTCTTCCATCTTCGCGAGAATCACGTTCAGTTCATTTGGGGCTCAATAAAGAAAATTTATTAGTTAATGACAAAAGATGAAAAGAACGTCGTTATTAAGTGTCACACTAAAGAACACTGGAATAATAAAAAGTTCCGGGAAAAAATTGTTTTATGTCAAAGTAGTTGGTAAAGCAGACAGAAAGCATTTAGAAAGCAATATGGCTTTTAAAATACTCTGGTGTATGGTTAAAAGTCACTGAGACTTTTCAGATACAAAATAATTAATAAAACATCCAAAACCGTAATATCGATATGGGTATGAGAACTGCCATTCAGACTTGTGGATTCGTCTGTGGCAAAACCCATTTCCTGGAAAGAGAAAACAGCATTGTGAAAAATCACTCAAGTAAGGAAAACCTCAACCATGATCGGTGTCCCTAAAGTTGTTTCCGTAATTTATTTTAAAAGCGAAATTCACAGATGTAAGTCCAGAGTTTTGGGCAAAACTTGCAGAACTTTCCAGATGTTTTAATTTGGTATCATTCAAGTCTCTTGGTTCAGCTTTTGCTGGATGATTCAAAAAAGATACAACAAAAATGGAGCACTTGAAATATGCCTCTTAAAACCTTACATATGCCACCATGCGTCCAATAAACACAGAGATAATAAATCAATGTTCTGAAGAGCTGGGGATCGAAATAGAGAAAATTGGAAGTGTATTTGGACGCAAACCGATAAACCGAGGAGCTGAGGCTGCAAAGAACAGCCTGGAAATCCTGTCAGGTCTTGTAAATTTTTCTCAGTAATAATTGTGGGAAAGGAGTCAGCATTTAGAAAATAAGTGTGTATTTTTTGGTTTGTTTTTAGATTTTAAGAGTTGGCCTTAATAAGTGCAATTCTAGGGGCACCTGGGTGGTTCAGTCAGTAGGCATCTGACTTGGGTTCAGGTCATGATCTCAGGGTCCTGGGATCCAACCCCATGTGGGGGGGGCTCCTGGCTCTGCTGGAAGTCTGCTTCTCCCTCTCCCTCTGCCCCTCTCTCAATTAAATTAAATTAAATTAAATTAAATTAAATTAAATTAAATTAATAAAAGCAATTCTAACAGGGACATTAACACTTTATCGGGTTTTACAAGAAAAGAATAGTTGGGTTACTAAACCTGATGACAATTTAATATATAAAAAGAACTGAACACATGAAAATAAGTGAAAAGAACCTGACTGAAACAGAAGTGTGAGATATTAGAGGAATGGAGAAACGTGGGATGCTACCTGAAGTCCAACAAAATAAGTATCGATCCCCAGATGAGGGGCCTGGGAGACTATTTGGGGGTCCACGACTAAATTTCATGAAAATGAAATTGTTGTTTGATGACAAGAGTAAAAAGAAATCCCTTTATTGAATCCTATGAGTTGATCAAAGTATATCCGTGAAGCTCTGTGGGACAAATATTAATAAAATCAAGCTCTTCAAATAAATAGGACAATTAAATCATTGCTAGAGCTTCATCGAGTGGAAAGGTATCCAATATATAAAAATCTCAGACGGGACTACAAGAGCTAGGACGTTGCTTTCAATTTAAATTGTTTGTTCAAAAAAAAAGAGTTTGTTCAGGAGAAGGTGAGAGAGGACTTTAGCACCTTGAACAACAGTCTTGATGTTAAGAGGAAATCTTGCCCTTTGAAGTTGCAAGTGACCTAAAGGACATCACCTTGAACTGTCCCTCTCTCCATCTTTCCCTCCTCATCTCTGATCTCACCTCCTACTCTCCATTGCGCTCATTCTGGTGTCATTGATGGTCCTTGAACAAGCCAGGCATGCTCCTGCCTCAGGGCCTTTGTACTGTCTGTCCCTCTGCTTAGAACATTCTTCTCCCCAGATAGCCACGTGGCTCTGTTTTCCACCTTAAGCCCCTAAAATAACATCTTCACGAAGCAGGCAAGAGGAGCTTTTTACAGAAGTTAACTAGATCTTGTCCTTCACATAGCACCCTTCTCTCCATGACATGTAGAGGGTAATTCCAAAGCCTGGTGCGGCCACTATGGAAAACAACATGAAGATTCTCAAAAAAACAAAAAGGAAATGAAAACAGAATGTCTGAGAGCTATCTGCAATCCCACGCTCCTCGCTGCATTATTCGCAGTAGCTGAGCATGGAAACAACCCAAGTGTTTGTCAAGAAAATGGGGTGTATACACGATTAGAATATCGTTCAGCCATGGAAAAGAAGGAAATCCTGCCATTTGCGGCAACACGGACCTTGAGGGCCTGGGGCTAAGTGAGATAAGCCAGATGGAAAAAGACAAATACCGCATGCTTATCACTTACGTGTGGACTCTAAAACCAAACAAACAAAAAACAAATCTTACCGAGTCTAGCCCCTGCTGACCTCCCCGGTGTCTACTCATGTCACGGTCCTCCAGCCACACAGATGGTCCAAGACTGGCCCTTCCTCAAGGACTCGCTCTTTCCTCTGCCTCGAGCGCTCTGCCTTTAGGACCCCTTTGCAGATTTCAAGACCCACCCCAGATCCTTCCTTCTCCCCCAAAGCTCAGCCCACAGCGGCTGCCGTGTCCTCTGTCCTCCCGGGACTGTGTTCTCTGGACCTGAAGAGGAGCCTCCTCCCTGGGACCCTGTGCCCGCTGCCCCGTCTCTCTCCTCCCCTGCCCAGGAAGTGAACATGCCGTGTTCCACTTGCTTGTCGAGTCGTTGACCACCGACGCAGCATCTTCAGTGTGGCATTCCGCAAGCTGTGGATGGGAATTCTGAGATGAGGGCAAACACAGGGAGCCCCTCCTGACCCTGCAATTCACCACCGAGGAATTCTCTAGAAGGAGCGATGCGTTCAAGGACGTTTGGAACGAGTAGTGCTCATCCACAGTGTGGGTGCATACATCCATCGGGTCACCCTCACTCAGGGGACATTTCTGTGTCCCAGGAATGGTCGAAACGGGAAACTGCTCTCACCAACCTGGATGAATCTCAAAAGCAGGGGCAGAAGAAAACCACAGAAGGATGTGCAGAGAATCACGTTGCTCAGGGAAAGTTTAAAAACATGCAACAGGGTTCCATGGATCGTTCGTGGATACGTCCCAGCTAGTAAAGGTGCAAACATGTGTGGGAGTGATCGATAACTAGTGGTAGGATGTCGGTTATCTCAGAGCCAGGGGAGGGAGGGAGAGGGAGGGAGGGGTGCTACACACGCATATGGGAGTATGGGAACGGAGGGGGCCTGTACAGGGACGTTTTACTTCTTAATCTGGAAGATGAATGCAAGCCAGAATCCAGCTTGAAGCATGATCTATGCTTTTTTTTTTTTTTTAAGATTTTATTTATTTATTTGAGAGAGAGCTCAAAGCAAGAGAGAGCACAAGCAGGGGGAGGGGCAGAGGGAAAAGGACAATCAGACTCTGGGCCAAGCCTGGAGCCTGACACGGGGCTCAATCCCAGGACCCTAGGATCATGACCTGAGCTGAAGGCAGACGCTTAACCAACTGAGCCACCCAGGTGCCCCGATCTATGCTTTTTTGAATGCCTGCAATCTCTCTCTCTCTCTCTCTCTCTCTCTCTCTCTCTCTCACACACACACACACACACACACACACCATCTCCCCTCAAGGAACTCATAGGAGATAGAGACCCGGGTGGGTGCGTAAGAAAATGATGGATTCCATCTCATCCTCTGGCCAGGGTCACTGTGTCACCTGAGGTCCCATCCCAGGTTCCAGACGCCCCACCTTTGCTGAACTTGCCCTGGGTCCCACAGACCGTGTGTGAAGCCCAGCTCAACGTCCACCCCCAGGCCCGTTCTTCCTCTGTGCCCAGGCTGAGCGCTGGCCCCGCCGACCACCCAGGCACCTGGGTCAGAGATGCGGGCGGCAGCGCGGTCTCCTCCCACCCCCTCGCTGCATCCTGATGCTTCTACCTGAGCTTCCTCTTCTTCCTCTCCTCCCAGGGCCCCACCGGGTTCTCGTCTTGTCACTCTTCAACTTCAACCCTGCCCCTTCTCTGGGCTCTTTGGGGCCAGGCTTCTTCTTCTGGTTGAGCCTCCATAATGGCCACCACCACAGTGAAATGACCTCTCCCTTGCTTCGAAGGCTGCACTGGCTCCCCATGGCCCTGCTGCTAACGGTGAATGTGTCTTCCACACCTCCTGCGCACCTGACACCCGGCAAGGAGTTTGACGTGCTGTGTCTGACTCAACCCTCTAAGAGGGGCACTCTTACCTCCGTTTCTAGGATGGAGAAGCTTGGGGACCCTGTCTGCGTCCCTCTCCCCCACTCAGCTGTGGAAGGTGTCCCCTCTGCTGCCGAAATGCCCGGTCGGCGGAGAGCCGGCTTTTGCCGGGAGAGCCCTGCGGGCTGCAGGTGACATAGAGGCAAGTCTTGGCCTCTTTGGCCTCCCAGGAGGGAGCTGGAGGACCTGCCGGAGCCAAACTTACCCTCCATCCCACTCCTCGGGCCCAGTCCCTCGTGTCTTGTTAAGGCACCTGCTAATTGTCCACTGCACTCTCTGTCCCTGCTGGCCTGCCTCTTTGGGGAGGAGGCCGCCCGCAGCCTGCACCGGGCTTTCCCCTCTACCCCTGAGCTGGGAGGGGAGGGTGGTGCAGGGGCTCTGGGCCTGTTCGGGGGACCTTCCCCGTGGGGCCTGCGCCCAGCACATTCCCCAGCTCGGCTGGGGCTGCCTCACCGCTGGGCCAGGTCCATGGCTTCCCATCAGTGGGAGCAACAGCCTACTGACCTTTCTTTCTTCATTAAGGTGAAATTCACACGACACAGGATTAACCGTTTGAAAGTGGACGCTTCCACGGCCTGCAGCATATTCATGACTTCGTGCAACCACCACCTCTATCTCGTTCCAGAACATTTGTATCCCCCCAGAAGGAAACCCCGTCCCCGTGAGCAGTCACTCCCCACCCCCCTCCCCCAGCCCCTGGCAACCACCAGGCTGCTCTCTGTCTCTGTGGATTTACTCATTCTGGACACTCCCTAAACATGGGATCCTACGGTGTGTGGCCTTTTGTGTCTGGCTCCTTTCCCTTAGCGTGATATGTTCACCGTTCACCTGAGGTACAGCGTGAGTCAGAGCTTCATTCCTTTTTATGGCTGAGTAGTGTTCCGCTAACGGATGTCCCTCGAATGTTAAGGGAGTACTATTCCGTCGTAAGAATGAACCACGATCTGTTTATCCATTCGCCACGGACCTTTGGGGTGTAGCCCCCTTTGGGCTGTTGTGAATAGTGCTTCTGTGAACATCTGTGCACTGGCCTCTCTTCGGGTCCCTCTTTTCAGTTCTGTGGGGATTATCCCTCCGTGCAGAATGGCTGAGTCATGTAGCAGTTCTAGGTTTAACCTTCTGAGGAACTGCCAAACTGTTTTCCACAGCGGCTCCCCCATTTTGTGTTCCCCCCCGCCCCCTGCAGTGCACAAGGGCTCCGATTTCTCCACATCTCACCGACCCTTGTCCAACCTTCTTATGAGCGCCACTAAGCGGCGTGAAGCCTTATCTCATTATGGCTCTGACTTGCATTTCCTTGCATGAGTAATCAAGTTGAGCATCTTTTCATGTTCTAAATACTCTTGAGCTTGCACATGTACTGGTAAAATATATTTGGGCACATACTCCTGCTATAGGAATATTTATTTAAAAACTACGTATTGGGGGCGCCTGGGTGGCTCAGTCATTAAGCGTCTGCCTTCGGCTCAGGTCATGATCCCAGGTTCCTGGGATCGAGCCCCGCATCGGGCTCCTTGCTCCGCGGGAAGCCTGCTTCTTCCTCTCCCACTCCCCCTGCTTATGTTCCCTCTCTCGCTGTGTCTCTCTCTGTCAAATAAATAAATAAATAAATAAATAAATAAATAAATAAATAAATAAATAAAATCTTTAAAAACTAAGTATTGTACCACCATGGAATGCCATGAGCGTTGTGAAACACTCCTCCCAAACTGAAGTTAAAAAGAGAAGCTCTTAGGATGAAATAAACTCTTGGTTACTTCTAATCACCCTGACAGTAACCCTGACAAGAGCTAGCACTTCAGGTACGCTGGGGCCAAGTTCATGGCTAAGGTTATGGTAGAAACTCTTATCAGGAGATACCTGGGTGGCTCAGTTGGTTGAGCACCAGCTCTTGGTGTTGGCTCAGGTCATGATCGCAGGGTCCTGTGATCGAGGCCTGCATTGGGGTCTGCCACTCAGTGGGGAGGCTGCTTGAAGAGTGTCTCTCCCTCTGCCCCTCCCCCAACCCGTACTCGCTCTTGCTCTTTCTTTCCCTCTCTCCAAAATAAATAAATAAATCTTTAAAAAAAAGAAACCATTTCATGTGGGCTTTTTGACCATTGAAAAATGTTTGACTATTTCCAATCATAACTGATTTCTTTGTCATTGCCTTTCCCGGTCACAATGGGGCTGACAAGGAGTTCATTTTAGGGGTGGAAGTGATACCAGCAGCATTCTCTGGTTGGCATTGGGGTCCACGTGCACTCTTTAATGTCGTAAGCTCATTTTTGACGACTGGTTGATATAAAAATGGTTAATACAACCCGTAAATCTACTCATCGCACGGAAGTTGCATTCAAGCCGTCAAAATAGTTTGAGAGCTAAAGAGTCAAACTGGTGAAATAGAAAATATGAGCAAAGTACACTTCCCTTTTACTGTTAAACACTTTTTATTTCTTTTTTTTTTAACTTATTTATTTGTTAGATAGAGAGAGAGAGAGAACACAAGCAGGGGGAGTGGCAGGCAAAGGGAGAAGCAGGCGCCCTGCTGATGTGGGACTGATCCCAGGACCATGGAATCATGACCTGAGCCAAAGGCAGAAACTTAATGGACTGAGCCACCCAGGCATCCCAAACCCTTTTTATTTCTAAATAATCTTAGACTTACATAAAATTTGCAAACATAGATGAAGTGATCCTGTAGAGCGTTCACTCAGCTTCCCCCAAAGAAAGCATTTTATAATTATATGATTATATATAAAAACATATTAAAAATAATTATATATTACATAAAAATATATATAATTATAGATTTGTATATATTTATTAGTATATAATTATGGTAATTTTTAAAAACCAGGACAATGACAGTACCACAATACTATTAACTAAATATCTTTTTTTTTTTTAATTCATCACTTTTTATATGCACTCAGTTGCTTTGAAACGCTTCATGAAATTGCATAGATTCATGTAATTACCATGACAGTCAGGAAACAGAACTGTTTTATCATCCCAAAGACACCCCTGTGCCTCCGTTTTGTAGTCAACACTCTCCTCCCTAACCCTTGGCAACCATACTCTGGTCAATATAACTCCCCTAATTCTGATGTCTCAAGAAAGTCATGTATATAATATCATAGAATATGTGACCTTTTGAGATTGGCTTCTTTTACACAGCACAATACCGTTGAGAACCATCCTGGTCGTCACTTGTATCAATAGTCCATTCCTGGGGCACCTGGGTGGCTCAGTCGGTTGAGCGTCTGCCTTCAGCTCAGGTCATGATCTCAGGGTCCTGGGATCGAGTCCCGCGTCAGGCTCCCTGCTCAGTGGGGAGCCTGCTTCTCCCTCTCCCTCTGCCTCTCTCCCCAGATTGTACTCTCTCTCTCAAATAAATAAATAAAATCTTTAAAAAAAAAAGTCAAACATTTTTCAATGGTCAAAAAGCCCACATGAAATGGTTTCTTTTTTTAAAAGATTTATTTATTTATTTTGGAAGGAGGGAGAGAAAGAGCGAGAGCGAGTACGGGTTGGGGGAGGGGCAGAGGGAGAGACACTCTTCAAGCGGACTCCCCACTGAGTGGCAGACCCCAATGCAGGCCTCGATCACAGGACCCTGCGATCATGACCTGAGCCAACACCAAGAGCTGGTGCTCAACCAACTGAGCAACCCAGGTATCTCCTGATAAGAGTTTCTACCATAACCTTAGCCATGAACTTGGCCCCAGCGTACCTGAAGTGCAAGCTCTTGTCAGGGTTACTGTCAGGGTGATTAGAAGTAACCAAGAGTTTATTTCATCCTAAGAGCTTCTCTTTTTAACTTCAGTTTGGGAGGAGTGTTTCACAACGCTCATGGCATTCCATGGTGGTACAATACTTAGTTTTTAAAGATTTTATTTATTTATTTATTTATTTATTTATTTATTTATTTATTTATTTGACAGAGAGAGACACAGCGAGAGAGGGAACATAAGCAGGGGGAGTGGGAGAGGAAGAAGCAGGCTTCCCGCGGAGCAAGGAGCCCGATGCGGGGCTCGATCCCAGGAACCTGGGATCATGACCTGAGCCGAAGGCAGACGCTTAATGACTGAGCCACCCAGGCGCCCCCAATACGTAGTTTTTAAATAAATATTCCTATAGCAGGAGTATGTGCCCAAATATATTTTACCAGTACATGTGCAAGCTCAAGAGTATTTAGAACATGAAAAGATGCTCAACTTGATTACTCATGCAAGGAAATGCAAGTCAGAGCCATAATGAGATAAGGCTTCACGCCGCTTAGTGGCGCTCATAAGAAGGTTGGACAAGGGTCGGTGAGATGTGGAGAAATCGGAGCCCTTGTGCACTGCAGGGGGCGGGGGGGAACACAAAATGGGGGAGCCGCTGTGGAAAACAGTTTGGCAGTTCCTCAGAAGGTTAAACCTAGAACTGCTACATGACTCAGCCATTCTGCACGGAGGGATAATCCCCACAGAACTGAAAAGAGGGACCCGAAGAGAGGCCAGTGCACAGATGTTCACAGAAGCACTATTCACAACAGCCCAAAGGGGGCTACACCCCAAAGGTCCGTGGCGAATGGATAAACAGATCGTGGTTCATTCTTACGACGGAATAGTACTCCCTTAACATTCGAGGGACATCCGTTAGCGGAACACTACTCAGCCATAAAAAGGAATGAAGCTCTGACTCACGCTGTACCTCAGGTGAACGGTGAACATATCACGCTAAGGGAAAGGAGCCAGACACAAAAGGCCACACACCGTAGGATCCCATGTTTAGGGAGTGTCCAGAATGAGTAAATCCACAGAGACAGAGAGCAGCCTGGTGGTTGCCAGGGGCTGGGGGAGGGGGGTGGGGAGTGACTGCTCACGGGGACGGGGTTTCCTTCTGGGGGGATACAAATGTTCTGGAACGAGATAGAGGTGGTGGTTGCACGAAGTCATGAATATGCTGCAGGCCGTGGAAGCGTCCACTTTCAAACGGTTAATCCTGTGTCGTGTGAATTTCACCTTAATGAAGAAAGAAAGGTCAGTAGGCTGTTGCTCCCACTGATGGGAAGCCATGGACCTGGCCCAGCGGTGAGGCAGCCCCAGCCGAGCTGGGGAATGTGCTGGGCGCAGGCCCCACGGGGAAGGTCCCCCGAACAGGCCCAGAGCCCCTGCACCACCCTCCCCTCCCAGCTCAGGGGTAGAGGGGAAAGCCCGGTGCAGGCTGCGGGCGGCCTCCTCCCCAAAGAGGCAGGCCAGCAGGGACAGAGAGTGCAGTGGACAATTAGCAGGTGCCTTAACAAGACACGAGGGACTGGGCCCGAGGAGTGGGATGGAGGGTAAGTTTGGCTCCGGCAGGTCCTCCAGCTCCCTCCTGGGAGGCCAAAGAGGCCAAGACTTGCCTCTACGTCACCTGCGGCCCGCAGGGCTCTCCCGGCAAAAGCCGGCTCTCCGCCGACCGGGCATTTCGGCAGCAGAGGGGACACCTTCCACAGCTGAGTGGGGGAGAGGGACGCAGACAGGGTCCCCAAGCTTCTCCATCCTAGAAACGGAGGTAAGAGTGCCCCTCTTAGAGGGTTGAGTCAGACACAGCACGTCAAACTCCTTGCCGGGTGTCAGGTGCGCAGGAGGTGTGGAAGACACATTCACCGTTAGCAGCAGGGCCATGGGGAGCCAGTGCAGCCTTCGAAGCAAGGGAGAGGTCATTTCACTGTGGTGGTGGCCATTATGGAGGCTCACCCAGAAGAAGAAGCCTGGCCCCAAAGAGCCCAGAGAAGGGGCAGGGTTGAAGTTGAAGAGTGACAAGACGAGAACCCGGTGGGGCCCTGGGAGGAGAGGAAGAAGAGGAAGCTCAGGTAGAAGCATCAGGATGCAGCGAGGGGGTGGGAGGAGACCGCGCTGCCGCCCGCATCTCTGACCCAGGTGCCTGGGTGGTCGGCGGGGCCAGCGCTCAGCCTGGGCACAGAGGAAGAACGGGACTGGGGGCGGACGCTGAGCTGGGCTTCACACACGGTCTGTGGGACCCAGGGCAAGTTCAGCAAAGGTGGGGCGTCTGGAACCTGGGATGGGACCTCAGGTGACACAGTGACCCTGGCCAGAGGATGAGATGGAATCCATCATTTTCTTACGCACCCACCCGGGTCTCTGTCTCCTATGAGTTCCTTGAGGGGAGATGGTGTGTGTGTGTGTGTGTGTGTGTGTGTGTGTGAGAGAGAGAGAGAGAGAGAGAGAGATTGCAGGCATTCAAAAAAGCATAGATCGGGGCACCTGGGTGGCTCAGTTGGTTAAGCGTCTGCCTTCAGCTCAGGTCATGATCCTAGGGTCCTGGGATTGAGCCCCGTGTCAGGCTCCAGGCTTGGCCCAGAGTCTGATTGTCCTTTTCCCTCTGCCCCTCCCCCTGCTTGTGCTCTCTCTTGCTTTGAGCTCTGTCTCAAATAAATAAATAAAATCTTAAAAAAAAAAAAAAAAAAGCATAGATCATGCTTCAAGCTGGATTCCGGCTTGCATTCATCTTCCAGATTAAGAAGTAAAACGTCCCTGTACAGGCCCCCTCCGTTCCCATACTCCCATATGCGTGTGTAGCACCCCTCCCTCCCTCTCCCTCCCTCCCCTGGCTCTGAGATAACCGACATCCTACCACTAGTTATTGATCACTCCCACACATGTTTGCACCTTTACTAGCTGGGACGTATCCACGAACGATCCATGGAACCCTGTTGCGTGTTTTTAAACTTTCCCTGAGCAACGTGATTCTCTGCACATCCTTCTGTGGTTTTCTTCTGCCCCTGCTTTTGAGATTCATCCAGGTTGGTGAGAGCAGTTTCCCGTTTCGACCATTCCTGGGACACAGAAATGTCCCCTGAGTGAGGGTGACCCGATGGATGTATGCACCCACACTGTGGATGAGCACTACTCGTTCCAAACGTCCTTGAACGCATCGCTCCTTCTAGAGAATTCCTCGGTGGTGAATTGCAGGGTCGGGAGGGGCTCCCTGTGTTTGCCCTCATCTCAGAATTTCCATCCACAGCTTGCGGAAAGCCACACTGAAGATGCTGCGTCGGTGGTCAACGACTCGACAAGCAAGTGGAACACGGCATGTTCACTTCCTGGGCAGGGGAGGAGAGAGACGGGGCAGCGGGCACAGGGTCCCAGGGAGGAGGCTCCTCTTCAGGTCCAGAGAACACAGTCCCGGGAGGACAGAGGACACGGCAGCCGCTGTGGGCTGAGCTTTGGGGGAGAAGGAAGGATCTGGGGTGGGTCTTGAAATCTGCAAAGGGGTCCTAAAGGCAGAGCGCTCGAGGCAGAGGAAAGAGCGAGTCCTTGAGGAAGGGCCAGTCTTGGACCATCTGTGTGGCTGGAGGACCGTGACATGAGTAGACACCGGGGAGGTCAGCAGGGGCTAGACTCGGTAAGATTTGTTTTTTGTTTGTTTGGTTTTAGAGTCCACACGTAAGTGATAAGCATGCGGTATTTGCCTTTTTCCATCTGGCTTATCTCACTTAGCCCCAGGCCCTCAAGGTCCGTGTTGCCGCAAATGGCAGGATTTCCTTCTTTTCCATGGCTGAACGATATTCTAATCGTGTATACACCCCATTTTCTTGACAAACACTTGGGTTGTTTCCATGCTCAGCTACTGCGAATAATGCAGCGAGGAGCGTGGGATTGCAGATAGCTCTCAGACATTCTGTTTTCATTTCCTTTTTGTTTTTTTGAGAATCTTCATGTTGTTTTCCATAGTGGCCGCACCAGGCTTTGGAATTACCCTCTACATGTCATGGAGAGAAGGGTGCTATGTGAAGGACAAGATCTAGTTAACTTCTGTAAAAAGCTCCTCTTGCCTGCTTCATGAGGATGTTACTTTAGGGGCTTAAGGTGGAAAACAGAGCCACGTGGCTATCTGGGGAGAAGAATGTTCTAAGCAGAGGGACAGACAGTACAAAGGCCCTGAGGCAGGAGCATGCCTGGCTTGTTCAAGGACCATCAATGACACCAGAATGAGCGCAGTGGAGAGTAGGAGGTGAGATCAGAGATGAGGAGGGAAAGATGGAGAGAGGGACAGTTCAAGGTGATGTCCTTTAGGTCACTTACAACTTCAAAAAGGCAAGATTTCCTCTTAACATCAAGACTGTTGTTCAAGGTGCTAAAGTCCTCTCTCACCTTCTCCTGAACAAACTCTTTTTTTTTTGAACAAACAATTTAAATTGAAAGCAACGTCCTAGCTCTTGTAGTCCCGTCTGAGATTTTTATATATTGGATACCTTTCCACTCGATGAAGCTCTAGCAATGATTTAATTGTCCTATTTATTTGAAGAGCTTGATTTTATTAATATTTGTCCCACAGAGCTTCACGGATATACTTTGATCAACTCATAGGATTCAATAAAGGGATTTCTTTTTACTCTTGTCATCAAACAACAATTTCATTTTCATGAAATTTAGTTGTGGACCCCCAAATAGTCTCCCAGTCCCCTCACCTGGGGATCGATACTTATTTTGTTGGACTTCAGGTAGCATCCCACGTTTCTCCATTCCTCTAATATCTCACACTTCTGTTTCAGTCGGGTTCTTTTCACTTATTTTCTTGTGTTCAGTTCTTTTTATATATTAAATTGTCATCAGGTTTAGTAACCCAACTATTCTTTTCTTGTAAAACCCGATAAAGTGTTAATGTCCCTGTTAGAATTGCTTTTATTAATTTAATTTAATTTAATTTAATTGAGAGAGGGGCAGAGGGAGAGGGAGAAGCAGACTTCCAGCAGAGCCAGGAGCCCCCCCCACATGGGGTTGGATCCCAGGACCCTGAGATCATGACCTGAACCCAAGTCAGATGCCTACTGACTGAACCACCCAGGTGCCCCTAGAATTGCACTTATTAAGGCCAACTCTTAAAATCTAAAAACAAACCAAAAAATACACACTTATTTTCTAAATGCTGACTCCTTTCCCACAATTATTACTGAGAAAAATTTACAAGACCTGACAGGATTTCCAGGCTGTTCTTTGCAGCCTCAGCTCCTCGGTTTATCGGTTTGCGTCCAAATACACTTCCAATTTTCTCTATTTCGATCCCCAGCTCTTCAGAACATTGATTTATTATCTCTGTGTTTATTGGACGCATGGTGGCATATGTAAGGTTTTAAGAGGCATATTTCAAGTGCTCCATTTTTGTTGTATCTTTTTTGAATCATCCAGCAAAAGCTGAACCAAGAGACTTGAATGATACCAAATTAAAACATCTGGAAAGTTCTGCAAGTTTTGCCCAAAACTCTGGACTTACATCTGTGAATTTCGCTTTTAAAATAAATTACGGAAACAACTTTAGGGACACCGATCATGGTTGAGGTTTTCCTTACTTGAGTGATTTTTCACAATGCTGTTTTCTCTTTCCAGGAAATGGGTTTTGCCACAGACGAATCCACAAGTCTGAATGGCAGTTCTCATACCCATATCGATATTACGGTTTTGGATGTTTTATTAATTATTTTGTATCTGAAAAGTCTCAGTGACTTTTAACCATACACCAGAGTATTTTAAAAGCCATATTGCTTTCTAAATGCTTTCTGTCTGCTTTACCAACTACTTTGACATAAAACAATTTTTTCCCGGAACTTTTTATTATTCCAGTGTTCTTTAGTGTGACACTTAATAACAACGTTCTTTTCATCTTTTGTCATTAACTAATAAATTTTCTTTATTGAGCCCCAAATGAACTGAACGTGATTCTCGCGAAGATGGAAGAAATTCTCAAATCCTCGAGTCTTACTTTGGACTCTCCCGAAGGCAGGTTCTGAGTCAAGGACTTGAGTGCAAATCCTATGTTTAAGAGGTAATCCCAGGAGATCCAAAGAACATTTGGGGAAGGGAGGCACGGATGAGCAGATTCCCACTTGGGGCAGCTGAGGGGCGATCCTTCTAGGGATCCCCAAGAGAACACACCTCAGAACTGCCTCACTCAGGAGTGATGAAGCCAGGGGAGTCACCCAACAAGGACAGGTCCTCTGCCGGCTGAAAGTCACTCCTGGGGTGTTAATGCCCAGATTTCCACGGTACTCCGAGTACAGGCTGAGTTCACTACTGAACCCAGATGACGCCCTGGGGCACGGAGGTGTAGGGGGTGAGGTGAGAAATGGTCCACGTGCTTGGCAGCTGTCCACCCATCCTGCAGGTGGGTTGTGGGGAATGGATGGTGTGTCACTGATGGAAAGGATGCAGCAAACAGGTGGGTGGGTGGGGGGTCCTGTTGCAGGAGAGAGTGGGCAGAAGTGATGAATGACTGAACCAACGAGGGGAGATGAGATCAGGGTGCAGTAGAAGGGCTGGCCGTATCAGGACCCTGGACAACTCTTGGATGTCCTTTCTGATTGATCCAGGATGGCCATGGAAAAGGCAAATGTCACCTCGGTCTCTGAGTTCCCGCTCCTGGGCCTCTCAGAGAACCCCAAGCAACAGCAACCGCTGTTCATCCTCTTCCTGACTATGTACCTGGTCACGGGACTGGGGAACCTGCTCATCTTCCTGGCTATCGCCACTGACCCCCGACTCCACACTCCCATGTACTTCTTCCTGGCTAACTTGGCCTTTGTGGACATTTGCTTCACCTCTACCACCATTCCCAAGATGCTGGCCAACCACGTGTCAGGGCACAAAGGGATCCCTTACGCGGGCTGCCTGACCCAGATGTTCTTCTTCATCTGGTTTGCTGGCTTCGATAGCTTCCTGCTGACTGCCATGGCCTATGACCGCTATGTGGCCATCTGTCACCCTCTGCACTATGCCAGGTCTGTAAAACAGCACAACTCTGCGGCCTCTGGTGGCTGCATCCTGGTCTGCAGCCTTCGGGAATGCCCTGACCCACACCGTATTATTGACTCGCCTCTCCTTCTGCACCCACAACCGCGTGCCCCATTTCTTTTGTGACCTCAGCCCTCTGCTGAAGCTGGCCTGCTCTGACACCTTTCTCAATAATGCAATGGTATACACTGTGGGGGCCCTGCCCACTGTCACCGCCTTTGTGGGCATCTTGGTCTCCTACACACGCATCTTTGCCACGGTGCCGAGGATCCCCTCCACCAGAGGCAAGCAGAAGGCTTTCTCCACCTGTGGCTCTCATCTGTCTGTGGTGTCTCTGTTCTACGGGACACTCACTGAGGTTTATTTTAGCCCCACATCCTGCCACACAGCCCAGAAGGACACAGCCGCTGCGTGATGTACACCATGGTCACTCCCATGCTGAACCCTTTCATCTACAGCCTACGCAACAGTGACATGAAGGGGGCCTTGGGGGCTCTCGTCAATAGGAAGCCAGTTTTTATTCAGTGACCATAGCACTGGGATGTTTGAGTGCTCAAATCCAGTGCCCATCTGTACGAAATGTCCTCGTACGCTCCCAATGTTCCATGTTTCCTTCGTATCGCTCTTGGTTCTCTGTGTATTACTTTATTCTTCCAGCAACTATTTCTTGAACATCTATTATATTGTAGATACTCTTTGAAGGGCTGAAGTTCTAGCAGGGAACAAACAAAATCCCTGGCCACGTGGCGCTCACACTGCAGCCTGAAGAACACATCGCAGTTAAAAGGAAATGCTTGGGAAACTAGAGAGACCAGGACACAAGCACACTTTGCTTAAGGTTCAGGTTAATCTGTATAATAAAAAGATACAAATGCAGAGGCTCAAAAGTCATAAGATCTTGCTGTTTCTGTGACAACATAGTTCCTTCTAGAACCTTAGAGTAGACAACTGGTCTAGTTTTTTCTAGTAAGTTCCGTTGTGAGGCACCAGATCCGATGTGCTTTCCTAGCCAGAATTCTTATGTTTATTGATTTTGTAATATTTGTTTCCTTGAACTACCTACGTTTGGTCACTCTCAGTTAATGGTCATCTGAAACAATAACCTTGGGTAGGAGGCAAGATCCTTATTTATACTGTTTTGAAGAGCAGGAAGCTGTTGGCTCTTCTAACCTCATGATGTTTCTGGCCTTGAAAACTGGCCAATTCTTGTCTAGGACCATCTCTTTCTTGTGATTCCTTGCTGCCAAGCAGCGAGACGCAGCCAACTCACAGTGACATCATAGCTCTTTCCAATCACTTCTAGAAACACAGGCTCAGTGAACATATGATCCACCTTCCAGGTTATCACCGGTGACGGTATTAGCAGATGATGTTCTTTGGCATAACAAGGTTCTCCAGCTTTTCATCCTGCATTTTTTGTGTCCTCACCACCAGACCACTCAGCTCATGGCAACTAAATTTTCATTTTTGTGATATCAGCATCTCATTTCTGGTACCAGTTTCTGTATTAGTTTCCTGGGGATATTGTTAAAACAAAACAAAACCAAACCAAACCACAAAAGAGGTGACTTACACAGAAATTTGTTGTCTCACGGTTCTGGAGGCCAGAAGTAGAACATCAAGGTGTTGGCAGGTGGGTTCCTTCTGAGGCTGTGAGGGAGAATCCATCCCAAGCCTCTCTCCTAGCTGGTGGGAGCTGGTGCTTTGCTGGCCATCCCATTACTTGCAGATCATGCCTCATCTCTACATGGCATCCTCCTTGTGTGCATGTCTATCTCCAAATGTTCCTTTTTTAGAAGGACACCAGTTCTCTTGGATTAGGAGCCCACCCAACTCCAGTATGACATCATCCTAACTATTATATCTGCAAGAATCCTATTTCTAAATAAGCTCAAATTCAGAAATACTGGGGATTAGGACTTAAGATATGAATTGAGGAGGGGATGTAATCCAACCCTTAACGTTTGCTTAAGAAAAAAAAAAGGACTCAAAAAAAATATGGCTTGAGTAAGGTAAAAGTTTATTTTTCTCTCATGTGACAGTTGGTGTTCTAGGTCAGTGGGTGACTCTGCTTTAAATCATTCACAGACCCAAATTCCCCATGTCTTATTTCTGCCCCATTTCCCAGGTATTGCTATCACAATATTCTTACCAAAACATCTAATCAGAGAGCACAGGGGAGGCAAGTGCCTGCTCTCAAAGCACCACAAATGTCTCCCACCCCACTCCAGGCTACACGTAGCTGCAAGAGAGGCCAGGACACGTGGTGTAGCTGGCCAGCTGTGTTGCCAGGCTCTGATTCTGTTACTACAGAAGAGGGAGAGGGTAGAGTTTTGCAGAGAGCTAGCAGTCCACCTTCCATCCCTCTAGCCACCAATTACGTGAAAGCATGTTTCTGCCCCACTCAGAGAATCCACCCAACACCCCACCCTGAAGACATCTCGCTGATGCAGTCAACTCAGTTCAAAATCTCTGGCTGATACACAGCCTTCTTCATCATGGTGGAATGTTTCCTCCTGACCCAATAATTTGTAAACTCAAAGTCCATTGATCTGGCCCTCCCCTCACCCAGTGTGCAATGGGAGACCAGTTGCTACTGCATAATAATGATCAAATCTCATGGGGCAGGATTGATTTAAGAATGCCCTGCTTGTGAAGTGGAATACGTTTTTTGGCTGGCTGGGGGAGACTCTATTGTCTGTTGTTCACTGTGGTCACCTACTGATAGTGCTTCTCTGGCCTGAGGCCCTTGGGTATTTGTGGGAGTCCCCAAAGACATTTCCAGACCAAGTCAATATTGTGGTGGGACCAGCTCTCCTGGTGCTTCTCCTGGGGGCCACGCAGCAAGGCTGTGGGGAGACAGAGAGAGAGCACAGACCTCGGGCTCTGCGGTGGATGAGGTGTCTAGGGTTTCAGGGTTCACTCTATGTTGACTAATTTAAAGCATAAGAGCAGGGCTGCCTGGCTGGTTCAGTCAGTGGAGCATGCAACTCTTGATCTCAGGGTTGTGAATTCGGCCCCATGTTGGGTGCAGAGATTACTAAAAAAATAAACTTAAGATTTTTTTTTTTTTAAATGAAGCATAAGAGCAGGAATTTGGGAGTGGGAAGGGTAAGGCGGTGTCACTCAAGAGGTCAATACCTAGATTATCCAGAGCTTTCTAAAAGGGGAACTTCATGGTAAGGGTGGCCTAATTCCTTATCTGGTTATTCTGCTAGTAGCTGCAGATGGCAATAGGTTTATTGAATTATTTGGCCCTGAAAAAGAAGGAACTCTTGCCATTTGGGACTACATGGATGGCCCGTGGGCATTATACTAAGTGAAGTAAGTTAGGCAGAGAAAGACAAATACTGTTTGATCTCACTTGTAAGCAGAATCTGAAACAAAACAAACAAAAAAGGAACAAATTCCTAGATTGAGAGGACTGATGGATGGTTGCCAGAGGCGGATGGTGAGTGATAGGGAAAGTGGGTGAAGGGGGTCAGAAGCTACAAACTTCCAGCTATAAGTTAAATAAATCATCAGGGTGTAGTTTTCAACGTGGTGACTGTAGTTAACTATATTGTATATTTGAAAGTCGCTGAGAGAGTAGATCTTAAAAATTCTCTTCATAAGAGAAAGGAGAGTATACATTTATATGGTGATAGATGTTATCTAGACTTACTGTGGTCTTTCACAACATATACAAATATTGAATCATTATATTGTACACCTGAAACTACAAACAAACAAACAAGCAAGCAAACCCTACAATCTGAGTTAGGACAAGAGTCAGGAGGCTACAGCCTATGGGCCAAATTTGGCCCAACATGTGTTTGGTAATAAAGTTGGATTGAAATACATTTAAAAAATGGACGTATTTTGAAATGGATGCCTCAGTGCTTAAAAGCTTAGGGTCAGCACTTACCCTGCAGAAGGCAATGCCCTCCTTACCGCTGTTTCCAGAAATCAGGATCATGGGGCTTCTCCAGCCCTTTGAGGATTCTCAGCTGTAGACTTTTCTATCTCTCTAGGCCAACTCTTGTCCCACCGCTCCCCACCCCCTGAGTCCACATCTTTCTTGTAATACTTTGCACAGATTGGCAAGGAGCCACCAACTCACAATGATTTCTTGCTCCTTCTGATCACTTCCTCTAGAGATTGGGCTACATAACCACTTGAGCCATCTTCCAAGTTCTCAATGATTATAGTTGCACCTTGGCTTTGACCTAAAGAGGATATCCAGCTTTCTAGCCTGAAATACTGTGTCCTCACAACCCAGCCACTAAGATAATGCCATCTACTGTCATGGCAGCATCCTACTTCTAAAACAAATTAGTACCTCAAGTTTGCACTAAGATGAGGCCAAAGAAGTTATTTGAGTTTTTTTTAATAAAAACAATCCTACAGCATTTATTGTCATCTAGTAATAACGTAAGGGTAATCAAAACAATGTGAACAAATGTTTTAGAACCATACTCCCAACAAGGGATATCTAAAAAACCAAACTGTGTTGTCTTCTCAACAATGTCTCACTTCATTGTTCATTTCTTTTGTTTTTTTCAGTTTTATTTATTTAAGTTATCTCTACACAGAATGTGGGGCTCGAACTCATGACCCTGAGATCAAGAGTCTCATGTTCCACCTACCAAGCCAGCCAGGTGCCTCTGATCATTTCATCTGGAGCAGAATAATATCATCTTCTTTTAGCATGATCCGACCCAGTTGTTCTCTTGACTTTGCTTTGGAATGAATCTCTTTGCACTATCTAATACAAGGTCCCTATACTCATCAAAACCAATGATACCGCATATTCACTGGCTTGTAAAGCCACTCCTGAATCTGAGATCTCTCTCACAAATATCTGAAGGTGATGGGCTGCACTGTCACCTTCGGCATTTTTGGCTCACAAAGACCACACTAATCTGCCTGAGACTTTTTTAAATGATAGACTTAAAGAAAAAAAAATCAAGCAAATTGTAGTATCTTTGGTACACATGCCCTTAGCAGACTGGTGATGGCTCCTTCCCTGTATTCAACCCATGCATAGTTCACCTGCAGACGGTTCCCATTACATGCCTAGGATTTCCAACATGGAGTGTTCATGGCCCTGCATGGGGCAGACCAGAAGCACCAGGGCATTAATGCCTAGAGGGGAACCATCAACCAGTGATGGTCAACTGTTGGTAGGCAACTGCCCCTAGCTTCCTGACCTCCCGTTAGATAACTCTAAACTGTCTGTGGAGTGGAAGTCAGAAGTCGCTGAGAATATCCCAAGAGGAACCAACACCCAGTTGCCTGTAGCAGTAGCCTACTCATGAATGAAACTCCCCTCCCTGTCTCCTTTCTCCATTCTCTCACTGGGCTCCTACGACCATCTCCCACAAATCCTTTTTGGGGTCTACTTTTTGGGAAACCCAAAGTAAGACATGCACAAAAAGGTAGAGCTGATATAGGAATGACTGAAGTTTGTAAACCCTGAGATAATGTATCTAAAACACTCAGTGCCCGGCACACAGTAAGTACTCAACAGATGTTATTAATTGTTGTTGTCATTACTTTTAAAAATTGTAGTAAAATATACAAAACATGAAATTTACCATCTTTACCATTTTTAAGTGTTCAGTTCAGTGACATTAGCAGATTCACATGTTGTGCAACCATCTCCACCAGCCATCCCCAGAGCTTGTTCATTTTGCAAAACTGAAACTCTGTCCCCACTAAACGCTGACTCCTCACTCTGTCCTCCAGACCCTGGCACCCACCATCCTACTTCCTGTCTCTATGAATCTGACTCTTCTAGGGAGACCTCCTATAAGTGGGGTCAAACAGTATTTATGCTTTTGTGACTGGCTTCTTTCACTCAGCATGATGTTTTCAATGTTCATCCACATTGTAGCGTGTGAATTTCCTTCCTTTTGGAAGATTGAATAATCCATAGATATGCCATGTTTGTTTATCCATTCATCTGTCAATGGACACTCAAGGGTTGCTTCCAGCTGTTGGCTATTGTGAATGATGTTACTATGTACATGGGTACACAATGCTGTTGTTACTTTTTATCATTAATCCATTCATTCAAAGTCCCAGGAATTCTGATATGCCAATGTTCAAACTGAGGGTATTTCAGGAATCATTTCCATATAATGTGGGAGTATAGAGGGATTCCTCAAAAAAACAGACTTCCTAAGTCAAAGAAGGCAGCTTTGCTGGATGCCCAAGATGTTGGTTCTTCCTAGGAGTGGTTCTCAACAAGGAGGACAATTTAGACTGCCCCACAGGAGGTATTTGGTAATGTATGGGAACATTTTGGGGTTGTCATGACTGGGGGTGGGATGTTAATGGCATCTAATGGGTAGAGGCCAGGGATCCTGCTCCACATCCACTGCACAGGACAGCCTTGTAATATGAAGAATGATCTGGTCCCAAATGTCAATAGTGCCAAGGATGAGAAATAAGCCTTCAAAGGATGGCATTCTTTAACTCATCACCACCCCATTCTGCACCAGCTCAGAAAGGCAGCAGCAGAGGTGAGACTTCAACAGGTTATTCCAGGATCCCATGAGAGACACCTTGGTGACAGGTGGCATCAGAGAGAGCAAATAGGTATCAAGAACTATGAAGGGTCTGGGATTTCACTGTACTTGCAAGCTGACAATTTAACCTGCCACCGTTATGGATGCTGGCAGAAGACACAAGACTCCAGGGTCAGAGACAAAAGACTTTATTACTTGTGGTGCAGGCAGCATAAACTTCCTGTTTGTGCCAGTTCCTCCTAAGTCCCACAGAGACCATGCAGGTGAACGCAGATAGGCATTGGGTGAAAACTGTGTGCTACAGCCAAGGAATTCCAAGCTGAGAAATCCCAGTCTTTTCTAGTAGATTACAAACAAACCTGCTCTACGTTTATCTCAGAGGGAGGCATTATCTTTATTATATGGACAGCAAACAATCCTGCCCTTTGCTCTGCAGGAAGAAACTCTGTCTTCCATGGCTGTTTGCTATACAAACATCCTTGAAAAGATAGCCAGAAAAAAACACTGCCTACGCCACTGCCTGGGAGTTGTACAGAAATGCCGAAGTCTCAGAGAGTTGGTTTCTCAATAGCAGTAGCATGGACACTCAATGGGTGGTGGCCATCGTATGTAAGGGTAATTTGGGCTGGAGGTCAAGCACAGAAGGCTGCTCAGGATACAGTTTAGTGGCTCAATGGACAGACTCTAGAGCCAGACAGCCTGGATTCTGTTACTTTTTAGCTGGGTGGCCTTGAGCAAGTACTTGACCTCTCTGTGCTCCAGTTTCTTCTGCTATATAATGGAAATGGTAATAGCCTCTATCTCATAGGGTTATGTGAAAATTAATATATGAGCTTATATATATATGCAAGGCACTTAGAAGAGTGTGAGCAGATTGGTAGCCATGTCGGTGTTAACTATAATTATTATTATCATGACAATGTTGCAGAGCTTGTGGTCATGCCTGTTTTTCGGCATTTGTGGGCAAGCCCTGTAACCCACACAGTTCCCTTGGAGTATGTCTCAGAGATTTCTGGGAGGACACAAGGCTCTTTGCTCCCTTCTTCCCACATTGACTTAATAAACAGGGCAGGAGGGCTGGAGCGGTGGTGGTTTTAGGTCCCAGGGAATCAGACAGACTTAGGTTCAAATCCTGGCTTTGCCATGTGCCGGCTGTGTGACCATGGTGAGCAGCTTCCTTGTGGGGGGGGCCTCCAGGTTCTTACTACACAAGGATCTGGGTGAAGGGTCAGTGAATCTCCCCTCACACGGATACTACACACACATACACACACACACACTGCATGTGACCCACCCAGCACATACTCTGGGTCATCCTTAGCCAGTGCCACTTTGATTATCATTGTTGTCATATTATTATTCAACAAGCAAGTCTCCATAGGATGCAAGATGAGATCTTTGCTCTTTTCCACCAATATTAAGTTCATTCTGGCCTCCTCGCTCTCTCTGCATGCCTCAAACTCCAGAAGATACATCAGGGGCCCCCATTCTCTCCTCTGTCACCTGACTCTTGTGGGCTCATCTCCCACCAACCATGCTCTTCCCACCTGTCTCTCACAGTCAAGGCATACTCACCCCTTCTCAGACCCTGTCACCTGTGGTCTCCATATATGCAATACCTGTATCTACCAGCCCACCTTTCGGTCCTCCTTCTGACCTCACTTCAAATGCCACCTCCTCAGGGAAGGCTTTCCTGACTTCCATCCAAGTCCAACCAGGTCCCCATATTGTATATTCCATTAACATTTTTTTTTAACTAAAACGATGGTTTTTAATGGGAACCAGAGGTATGGTTACAATTACATAGTCTGACACAAAAAACCCATGAGTGATCAGCAGTTGAAAGATTACAAAATAATGAGGGTAACACTGGGTACAAGAAGAAAAGCTGTTGCAGAACCTCAGGAGCCAAGCTAATATGGCCTCTCCCTGCGATCCTGTCTGCGCTCACCCCTGGAGTCCATCTTGCCAGGGCCAAAGCCACCTCTGTCCCCACCACCCTGGCCCCCTCGGAAGCCCCCACGGTCCCCGCCTCGGCCTCAGTAGCTGCCCCAATCATAGCCTCCTCTGCCACCACAACGATCATCTCCATAGTTACCCCCATATGAGAGCCTCCTAGTCCCCCTTCCTGGGCCATCTGGTTTAGGGGCCTTACATTGGTTGCATTCATTCCTCCAAGAGAAGTTCATGTTCTCACATATAGGATTAGGACACTTCCAGTCACCAGCTCGCTGCTGGCCGCCACCACCACCCCCTCCACTGGGGAATCCTCCCCGGCCACCGCCACCACGGCCACCACCTCCATAGCCTCCACGGCCGATGGGTCCTCCTCGCCCTCAGCCTCCATGACCATTGCCACCGCCCCGGTTGAAGTCTGCTCACCGAGTAGCAAATGAGACCTTGATGGGATTCCCAGAGAATTCTTTACCATCAAACCAGTCAATAGCTGCTTTAGCAGAAGGTGGGTCATCAAACGACACTGTTGCCTCTCCCTTCAGCTTGCCCGTTTCCCTGTCTGTGTACAGATTAATCATGGGCTGTCCTGTTTTCTTATTTGTCTTAATAATACCAATCTGCTTGAAGTAATCAGCCACAGACTCAACTGTAACATTTTCACCCAAGCCTTGCACGAAGATGGTGGTGTTGTCTGGATTATCCTGTTCAGAGTCATGACGTGGTCCCTGGTCCCGAGGGCCACCAAATTTACTGAAGCCACCATGGTCACTTCCGCCCATGCCGCCTCTGCCTCCACGGCCACCTCCACGACCTCTGGGTTCATGGCCACCGCTGCTGCGGTCGTAACCACCGCCACCGCCCCGGCCGCGGCCCCCACGGTCCTGCTGGCCATAGCCTTGAGGGGGGTTATGGGAGCTTTGCTGCTGTCCACGATAGCCAGACTGCTGGCCATAGCCCCACTCTGGGGCTGCCCATAGCCGCTGCTCTGAGAAGCACTACCATAACTTCCCGAGGTGCTGCTAGGAGCTGGCTGCTGGCCATAGCCAGGGTAAGAGGACTGTTGCCCATAAGATGACTGAGAACTCTGGCTACCGCCATAGTCACCGGTTGAGCCATATCCCTGGGGACCTGACTGAGCGCCATAGCCTGTGTTCTGGGTCTGTTCGTAGGAAGAACCATAGCTGCTCTGGCCGTAGCCTGAAGTGTCTGCTGACTGGCCGTAACCACTGTAACTCTGCTGTCCATAGGGCTGATTGCTCTGCTGGGAATAGCCCTGCCCAGGCTGGGTGGGGTAGGCCCCATAGCTTCGGGTTGCTTGTTGGGTATAGTCGGTTGAGGCCACGTCCACACACACGCGCACAGGCCGGCAAGCAACAAGATTCCAACACCACAGAGCACTGACACCTCGAGGACTCTCTATATTCCATTAACATTTTATCTGAAATGCTCACTGCCTACCCAGGGGCCCTTGGCTCCCACTGTTCCCCCTGGCATGAAGGGCTTCCTTCTTCCTGAACCCACATGGGGGTGGGGTGGGAAGGGTGCCCCACACTGGAGCACCCCCCCCCCACACACAAGCAGCCTTCAACCGAGGAGGATAGGGATTGGTGGATAAATACCCCAGCTTCCCCGCCTCTCGGCCCTTACAACTCTGAGGAGTGTGTTCTCTGCTGCGCCCCCACAGGTCCCCAGTGGGACTGCGCCGCAGTTGTCAGGAGAGGTAACTGGCTTCAGTATGGCAGCCTTCCTTTACTGGCCTCCTTCCCTTCCCCGTCTAACTTTCTCACCCTCTACTTATGTCTCCTTGGGTGGCCTCCCAAATAAATAACTTGCCCTCAAATTCTTGCCTCAGCATCTCCTTCTGGAGGAGCCCAACCTAAGACAGCAGTTTGCCCTATTATAATGAATTCCCTGTTTGCAATTATTGGTCATCTCTCTCCCTGGGCTGAGTCAGGTCCACCACCATGTCTTCAAAGCCCATATGGTGCTTGGCATGTAGTAGATGCTCAATAATGACCCCAAGTCTCATGGCCGTGAGGTGGCCAGGATGGCAGTGGTCACTCTAGGCTCACCACCATCCTCCAAACCCACTGTTGGGACGGGAGTTCACTCCTTCTGAGCTATAAATGGCAACTTCCACCCCCATCATGCCCCACAGCCTGGACAGCTGGGACAGGGTCCCCAGGAGCCCTGGATGACCCTTCCAGCCCTGGTCAGCTCTCCTCAGGTGTCCCTGGGGCAGATACACAGAGAGGGCACCAGTCCCGAGGCTGCAGGGCAGGGGGCACAGCTGGACTCTAACGCCATTCCTAGCCTCCTTCTCCCCTCCCCAGCATCAGATTCCACCTCCGGGAGCTCCCTGAGCAAGAGGACATTCCAGTGACAAGGGTCTACCTTACAAGGCCACCGAGCTAGCCGGCAGCTCCTGGGGGAGGGATCCCTTTCCTGAGCTGGTGGTGTCAGGTCTGGAATTAGCCACACCACCTGCGGTAAGGCTGGTCCCAGGGACTCCCAGGAGGTGGTGGCGGGGGGAGCGCAGGGGGTGGAGGGAGATGACCTCTGATGACTCAGCCTGAGGCAGAGGATGGGAGAAAGAAGGCAGAAAGACATGGCAGGGTGTCTTAGGACCTCTCTCCAGCTCTGTCTAGAGGCAGCTGGGTCAGGTTCCAGTTCTGCCATTCACAAACTGGGTGACCCTGGGTGGGTGACTCTGGGCCTCTGCTTCCTTCTCTATAAATGGGAACAAATCCAGTCTTCTACCTCTTAGGGTTCAGGGAGGCGGAAGTGAGATGCTTTGAGTGGAGTGCTCAGCAGGGCACCAGGCACAGCACTTCATTATCTATCCCCAGTCTTTCAATCATCACTGACATTCTTCGAGATGCATGATGGTCTGCTTGTGTCCTAAGAGGAAACCGGGTCTTCGCAGCCAGGACTTGGGGAGGGGTGGGATAAGAGAGAGAAAGATGGAGACAGAGTTGGGGAGGGATCTGGGCCGAGTCCCCTTGATTCCTGAACATGGGGAGAAGCCAATATCCTTGGAGCATGAGAAAGTTTCCAGAATGTTCCGTTGCTACTTTTTGGGCTCCCATGCTGATGGGGGAGGGACAGGACTTCTCAATGTGACAAAGCAAAGGAAGCTGGTTTAAGGGGGTCAGAGGGAAGCAGGGACTCTATATCTGGGCCTGACCCCCGTGCTCCCCAGCGGTGCTGGCCACTGCCCAGACTCCTTCTGTGGTCTTGGGTAGGAAACACAGAAGCTTCACTCCTTATACTTCATCCCACATAGAAGCTTTGGTGCTGGGGCTGGGGGGCCAGGGCTCTGTCTAGGAACCCAGGAGGGCGTTCTGGAGGAGGAGCCATCTGATCTGGACTTTAAAGGATGAATAGAGTTTCCCAGTTGGAGAAGTGTGTGTGGGGGGGGGGTGAGGGGTGGTGTGAGAATGTGTGTGAGAGAGCGTGTGGATGTATAGGGGTAATGGTTCACTTTAATAAGGGTTCTCTGATCTTCTGGAGGCCAGGTACTGAGGGGCCACAGATAAGACTGAGGCACAGGCCTGCCCCAAAGCAGCTCAGGGTCCAAAACTGATGACCAAATAACAGTAATAGTAAAAGGTACCACGTTCTGAGCATGTGCTGCTGGGGCTCAGCACATGAAAGGCTCTCCGTGTTCATCACACGAAAGAATGAGTTTCTGAAGGCAGATTGCTGGAGGACAGAGGGGAAGCGTAACGGGGAGGCTGGGGGTACCCTACTTGGAAAGGCCTGGAGGTGGGGAGACCACAGCCCTGCCTGGGAAACACTGCTGTGGAGAGTTGGGGAGTGAGCAACGGGCAGGAGTCTGAATGACAAGCTGAGCTAAGGCCACCTCCTATTTCAGTGGTGCTGGGGAGCCACAGACGGATGCTGAGTGGGGAAGAGAGCGTATGCCATTTCAGGAGGGCATCAGGGCCTGGTCTGGGCCTGCCAAGAATTTCCAAGAGATGATCCAGGTCAATCTTGCCCTGGTGATGCTGGCCCGCGGGGGCAGGGGAGATGACAGAGAGACAGACATAGGAGGAGACAGATAGAAAGAAGGACAGGGGGAACCTGAAGGGATAGAGAGAGAGAGAGACAAAGCAATAGAGAGAGAGTCCAAGAGAACAAGACCAAAAGAGACAGGGAGACAGGGAAATGAACACACCAACTGAGAGGTGGGAAGACACAGACAGAGAGATGGAGAGAGACACAGACAGAGAGAGACACAAAGACACTCATCAGAAAGGAGACAGAGGGAGAAGATGATGAGTCAAAGATTTGCCAGAAAGAGGGGGGTAACGCAGGGAGCCCCTGGGGCAGAGCAGGAGATGGGATGGAGTCCTGACTCCCAATACCTGGAGGCAGGACCAGAGGGGAGGAGAAGGGAGGACAGGCGCCTCCCCACCCCACCTCGCCCCTACTCTGCACCCACACGCAAGCCCTCTCTGTGCTCCGCAGCACAGACAGGGAAATTGAGGCTGGCCCATGGTCCACCAGGGTCCTGCTGAGCCAGCGCTATGCCCGCACACCCACCAGGGACCTGTGTCACCAGGTTAAAAATGGAAACGGGTCGGGCTTTTTCTTTCCTTTTTTTTTTCCTTTGAGAAAATCCTAGGCCCAAATAAGGCGAGGGCTGTGGGGCGGCCGGTGAGCTGGCCAAGTCCTCCTGAGCAAGCGAGTGGTGGCTGGCCCGGCAGCCTGGGCTTGGGCCTCCTCCAGGTCTCGCCCGGCAGCGGGGCGGTGCGCCTGGGAGCCTATAAGGGCCTCGCCCCCGCCTGGCTGCTCACTCGGCCCCGGCCCGCAGCGCAGCCCCCTCCACAGAGTCCTCTGTGCCCGCGCCCCACCGCTCAGCCATGGAGGCCATCAAGAAGAAGATGCAGATGCTGAAGCTGGACAAGGAGAACGCCATTGACCGGGCGGAGCAGGCCGAGTCGGATAAGAAAGCCGCTGAGGAGAAGTGCAAGCAGGTGAGGTGCCCAGTGCCCTCTGTGGGGTGCTCCTGGCCGGGAGGCCAGGCTCTGGGACCTAAGGCGGGAGTTTCAGCAACCTCAGTGCCTGGAGTCAGGGCAAGGGACAGGGGGTGATGGCTGAGAGTGAGGGGACCATTGTCTTTCCAGGGTCCCTGAGCTGGGAGAGAGAGGTGACTATACCCCAGCAGGGCCAGGGTGAGCAAAGCGAGAGAGAGAGAGAGAGAGAGAGAGAGAGCGAGCATGCGCGCTTGGGCAAGGGAGGGGTGTTTGTGTGCACTGGATGTGTGTGCAAGCTGGAGTGTGTGTAGGGGTGTTGGGATGAGGGGATGAGCGTGGGGGGTGTGTACTAGATGGGGTGGTTGGTGGACACCGTGTGTGAGAGTGTATTTGTGTGTTTGGGCATTTCTGTGTGCGCACAGGTGGGGCGTGTGTGTGTGTGTGTGTGTGTGTGTATTAGTGTCCAGGTGAGGGTGGCGGCGCCCGGCTACGTGTGCACGTGTGTGCGTGTGCACACGCGTGTGTGTAGTGGTGAGGGTGGCGGTGCCGAGCTGTGTGTGAGGGTCACCCTGTACCCGTGCCAGGACACACCCAGGTGGGACTGTGCAGGAAGGGTGGCCGAGTGTGGGTGTGGCCGGGGCAGCTGGGTGAGAGTCAGGCCTGGGGCAGCTGGAGATTTGGGGGTGAACCTGAGGATCTCAGTGCATCTCTGCATGTCTCAGGTTCGCCCGCCGTCCCTGCTGGGAGCCTAGAGGGGAGCGGTGGGGGTGCCAGTGGCAGGCAGAGGCCTTGGACCTGGAGCTCTGGAGACAAGTTTCGCAGAAGGCTCCGGCACCAGGGTACACCAGGGGGCTAATGCAGCTGGTGGGCAGAGGCCCAGGCTGGACAGTCCCAAGGCCATGCTTTGGAGCAGAGCAGAAGTCAGCTGTCTGGGTCTGGGTGGCCAGATCAGCCAGTGGGAGGAGGGAAGGGGGTGCTGCTCTCTCCGTAGCACCCTGCCCCCCACAGGATTCAGCCGCACCGCTGGGGTTGACCACCCAGCCCTCAGAAGCATCAGGGTCTCAGATAAGCCCCGGGAGCTGCCCAGGACAGCAACACTCCGTGCCGAGCCCTGCTCAGCCCATACACCAGGCCAGCTTGGAAGGTAAAAAGGACAGGCTCTGAGCTCAGACTGGCTCTGTCCACGCTGGGTCACTGAGCGCCATGGAACAAAGGCCTGTGCCTCAGTGGCCCCAGGTTTGAGATAGGAAAGTGACACCATGGAAGGATTAGAGGTGACTGCAGGTGGAGCCCTTGTCCTGGTGCCTGGCACGGAGTAAGCACTCAATAAATGCAGGATTATTTCCTGCCCTGCCCTACGCCCTACTTCCTCTGTGGGCCTCCCCATCCCCCAGTATCCCGGGGCTTCCCTAAGAACCTGTGACACATTCTCAGAGGCCAGCCCCACCCCAGCACTCCCTGCCACATTCCCTTCCTCCTTCCTCCCTGGCAAACACAGACACCCATCTTGTGCTGGGTGCCAGGCACTGGCTGATCTGGCCACCCAGACCCAGACAGATGACTTCTGCTCTGCTCCAAAGCATGGCCTTGGGACTGCCCAGCCTGGGCCTCTGCCCACCAGCTGCATTAGCCCCCTGGTGTACCCTAGTGCCGGAGCCTTCTGCGAAACTTGTCTCCAGAGCTCCAGGTCCAAGGCCTCTGCCTGCCACTGGCACCCCCACCGCTCCCCTCTAGGCTCCCAGCAGGGACGGCGGGCGAACCTGAGACATGCAGAGATGCACTGAGATCCTCAGGTTCACCCCCAAATCTCCAATTTTATTGCCTGAAGGTCAAGATCAGGCCCTGTGGAGCTGCCCACTTCCATCCATTATTTAGCCCTTGCCATGAGAGGCTCGGCTAGGGATTCAGAGCAAAGCAAGTTTATGGCTCTAATTTTCACTAAGGTGTGAGTGACTGATACAGCATACTCTCCCAAGGCGACACACATTCAAAAGGGAAGGCTTCTCAAAGCCTTCAGCCATCGGTATGGCCAAAAAGGCAGGGACAGGTTTTCTGGCCTCCAGCTGGATATTCATTCTGTTCTTGGTTTTCCATGAAGCCACCCACTGGGTGGACTTGTACTTGAATCCAGGCTGGATCTTCTTCTAACTTTGACTCAGGACACATTGCTGCCCCTTTCTGAACCCTTAGTGTTCTTATCTGTGACATGGGGGCACGGGCCCCCCTCCTAATGGCCAGGTGTGGAACCCAAGATTCCAGAGGCCCAAAGCAGAGGCCACATTCTTAAGGGGCCGATGGCCTGTCCCACCTAGGAACGGAGGCAGGAGGCAATGAGGGACTTGACTTACCTGGAGTGCCTTACACTTCATGAGGCCAGAGTGTGGGTCCCGGGACCAGCCTGCCCCTTGGGGACCTTGCAGCAAAGTCTCAGTTCTAGGCCCTGTTTGTCCAGTGTGGGAACAGGATCGGGAGGCCCTGCCCTCCCAGCTTCCTGCCCACTCCCCTCCCAGGGCAGTGATATCCGCCACAACTGGACTTTGACCCCACATCCTGCCTCAGCCCTGTCCTAAGGCCCCATTTACAGGGACTAAGGTGTGCACTCCCTGACCTTCCCAGTCGTTTTACAGCAGGGAAACTGAGGCCCAGAGAAGGAAGTGACTTGTCAGAGACCATACAGAGCCAGGGCAAGGCTACCCTCCTCAGCAAGGTGTCATACACCAGCACACACTTTGTGCTTAGAAATTGGGCAGAGGGAAAGGAACCCGATTTGTGTCAGTCTTACTGATTTTTCCTACCTGGCTCCAACCACTGAAGCGTTGGGTGTGTCATTGATTCATTCTGCAAACCTCCCCTGGACTTCCTTGGTGAGGACCGGGCCTAGCCCCATGCTGAGTGATGCTGGGGCTTGGCTCAGGGTGACCTCAGCCCGGCCCTACTCCAGAGGAGTCAGGCTTGGAGAGACAGAGCCAGACATGGAGAGGGCTGGGCTGGAGGCGGGGACAGGGACTGGGAGGGCCCAAGGGGGTGGTGAGGCTCTGCCCGGGGCAGCAGGGTGGGCTTCCCAAGGGGAGGGGTACTGGTGCTGGGTGTGGAAGGTCAGTGGAAAGCGGGTGGGCAGTGGGCATGCATAACCTAGAAGTCAACCGAACCAGCTTTGGAATCAGTCTGACGAGGGTTCAAACCCCCTATCTGTATGGCCCGGGGCAAGTCCCTTCCTCCTGCTAGGACTCAGTTTACCCTTCTGACATGCAGCTTCAGTGAGACAGTATGTGTCGTGTGCCTGGCACTTTCTAAATGCTTCATAGCCCCCGACCCCAGTCCCGACCAATTGTTGTCCAAACCTTGCTGGAAGATGTCATGAAAAACCTAACCATCTTCACACCTGGATGAGCCCAAAGCTGCAGAACTTGCTCTCACTCTGTCATGTTAAGAGAGCGCTGTGCTGGGCATATAGTTGGCACCTAGTAAATGCTACACCCCACAGATCCTTCCAGAAGGAAGTCAGGTGAATGTTGGGTCACGCTGACCTGTCTTCAAGGAAACTGGATCATTTTCTCAGTCAAGGCAGAAGTTTCACAGCAGCTGCTGGGGCACCCAGAGACCACCACGACAAGGCTTCCATTTTGCAGATGAGAAGACTGAAGCCACAAAAGGGGACAGGGGTCACACAGCTGGGATTTGGAGCCAGGCATCTAGGCTTATTGCCCGAAGGTCAAGATCAGGCCCTGTGGAGCCTGACATAGGCCTGAGCTGCTGTCACCCTCCTCCTCCTCTGAGCCCCACCCCCTCCCCATTCCCTAGCTCAGCAGTAGGACACTCGGTGGCCTTGAAGATGGGACAGGAGACCTTTTAAGAATTTGCACGGGGGACGGGGGGTGGCGTACAGTTGGTTAAGCGTCAGACTCTTGGTTTTGGCTCAGGTTGTGTTCTCAGGGTCCTGAGATCGAGCCCCGTGTCGGGCTCTGCACTCAGTGTGGAATCTGCTTTGAATTCTCTCTCCTTCTCCCTCTACCCCTCCCGCTTGTGCGCGCACTCTCTCTCTCTCAAATAAATAAATAGATCTTAAAAAAAAAAAGAATTCGCACAGACATGCGCACACACACACACACACACACAGAGCATCTGGCACATTTTACACATCATCTCAGGGGTGAGTGTGTAACCCAGATCAGACTCAGAGCTTGACCTAGAAGCCACATCAGCTCTAATAACATACCTTCTTCCGGATGTTAAAGAAAAGAAGGAAGTCAGAAAGGGACGTAGGAAAGCAGGCCTGGCATAAGGGCCTGTTCAGAAGTGGGTTCAAACCCTGTGCTGGGTGACCTGGAGAAAGTCACTCCACCTCTCTGGGCTTCCTACTGGGAAGAGGAAGCAGGAGGATGAAGCAGGGCCCAGGGAGGGCTCCTTGCCCACCCTGGGAACACGGACTGGACCACAGCGTCAAACTATCAGAGACAGAAGTCAGATCAAAGCATGAGCTGGACTGACCAGAGGACCAGAGTTCAGGACAGGGGAGGGAGGTGCAGCCTGGAGGTGACAGAGAAGGCTTCCTGAACTGACTCTTGACTGGTGTGGTGGAGCGCAATGGAGATGGACCAGGTGAAGGGGTTTGTGGTTTGTATCCCATAGATCTGAGCTTTTCAAGCTGGGAGGGCCAAGAGAGGGGCAAGGCTCCCAGGATAAACAAAGAGAACTGAAAACTTGGGAACGTGGGGGACATTTTTATTAAAATGAACATAAGCCAGATGTGCAGTAATTTTAAAGATTTAACCTTAGCCTTCAAAGAAAGTGGTCTTTGAGGGGTATCTCTCTTCTAGCCAAGACCCCCAAGTACAGGAATAGGGTGGGCCTTCAGAGTATTTCATTTTATTTTTTGAGAGAGAGAGCATGGGGCGGGGGTGGGGGCAAGGGACAGAGGTACAGGGAGAGAGAGAATCTTAAGCAGGCTCTATACCCAGCACCAGCCGAACTAGGGGCTCAATCTCACCATCCTGAGGTCATGACCTGAGCCAAAATCAAGAATCTGAGGCTTAACCTACTGAGCCCCCCCAGGTGCCCCAACCTTTCAGAGTATTTTGTGGGAAAGTCAGAGACCCAATCTCTTGGGCAATGGGGAGCCAGGGCAGTTTTAGGCAGGAGGAGGGCAAACATACATTTAGAAAGTTTTTCTAGCTGCCAGTGCAGGAGGCAGGACTAGAGAGGGACAGCCTGGGGTTTGGGGGAGATCTGGGCCCAGAGGATGAGACTCCTATTTCTGCTTAACTCGGGATCACCAGCAGTCCGCACCCCTGAAACTGGGATGCAAGACTGAACGTGTTTCTGGGAAGTGTGTCGGGACTTGTTTCCCAAAAGCTGTAATCGATTCTGAAAGAGTATCCAGGACCCCCCCAAAGATAAGCACACACAGCTGGTCCCAAGAGATGGGAAGAAGGTGCAAATCATATTAACAGGTAGCATTTGAGTGGTGCACGGTATCGTTATCCCTGTTTTGCAGGTGAGGCAACTGAGGCCCGGAGAGACAGAGGACTCTTGTGAACGTGGGAGACGCCACTCCGCCACGGGTACGTGGTCCCCAGACTGACAGGTCCCCCCATCTGTCCCCAGGTGGAAGAGGAGCTGACACACCTCCAGAAGAAGCTGAAGGGGACGGAGGACGAGCTGGATAAATACTCCGAGAATCTGAAAGACGCCCAGGAGAAGCTGGAGCTGACGGAGAAGAAAGCCTCCGACGTACGTGCGCAGTAATGGGGGCGCCCGCGGCTGGGCCAGGCGGGAGCCCCGGGGCCGGGCAGGCGGGAGCCCCGGGGCCGGGCGGGGGGGCGGGCAGCGCCGGAGGAAGAGGAGGAGGAAGAGGAGAAGGCGGTGCCTCCCGGCGCTTTCTCCAAATAAGTCCCGAAAAGGGGCACTTTCCAGCAGCTGTGGCCAGCGGTGCCGACGTCAGGCCCTCCCCCAGCGGTGCTGACGTCGGCGGCCGGGCCCGGTGACCTCATCGCCCCGACGGCGGCCGGGCCGGGGGCGGGGAGAGGCGGGGGCGGCCCCGGCGCAAGCAAAGGCTCGGGGGCCGGGGCGCGGCTGGTGCAGCTTTCGCCGGAGCCGAGCCGAGCCGAGTGCCCGCCGCTGCCCGCCGCCCGCTGCGTGCGCCTCCGCGCCTCCGCGCCATGGCCGGCCTCAACTCCCTGGAGGCGGTGAAACGCAAGATCCAGGCCCTGCAGCAGCAGGCGGACGAGGCGGAGGACCGCGCGCAGGGCCTGCAGCGGGAGCTGGACGGCGAGCGGGAGCGGCGCGAGAAAGTGAGAGCCCGCGCCCTGGCCCCGCGCCCCGGCATCCCCCGGCCCAGGGCGCGCTCCTTTCTCCCCTTCTCCCCGCGCCGCCCGCTTCCCGCGCTCCCCGCCCGCCCTCGGCGGCCGCTACCCGCTTCTCCATCCCCCCCCCCCGCGCCCCTTGTTAGCCCGCCTTCGCGCCCTCTGGCCTGGCGGCTCCCGGATCGCGGACCCGCAGCCCCCTCCCCCGGGCGGGCTGCTGAGACCCCCCTTTCTCCGCGGTCATCCTCCTTCCCCAGCCTGGGACGGGGGAGGGGGCGCCGCATCCGGATCGGGCGTGGCCGGCCGAGCGGTAATGGGGGGATGGGGCCGAGGAGGACGCACGATCCTGGAGTGGGGAGGAGGTTGTGGGGGGCGCCGCACTGCCATCTGACTCTGGGCTGGCGCCGGGGTGCTGGGCGGGGGGTGGGGTGGGGGCCGGCCACTGGACCTTGGAGCGGGAAGTGAGAGTGGAAACATTGAGCTTCCATTGTCTGGGGTTGGACTAGCCAACTCGGACTCTGGGGGCGGGGGGGGCGCGTCGCACTTTCTCCCCTCTTACGCGGCTTCCCGGCTCCAGCTGAACTTTCCCAGCTGTTCCCAGGGGCGCGGCGGCGACGTGTCCGCCCCTGGCGGGGGGCGGAAGTTCAGCCCGGAGCCGCCGGCCTTGCCCTCCCCAGCTGGTCCCTTCGGGAGCGACCGGCGAGCGACGGCCGCGGGACCCCGCCTTTCTCCAAAAGAACTTAGGAATGTTAGCTCAGGGCCCTCGACCCAAGGTGGTTCGGTGTGCCTCCGCTCCATGCTGCGGGGCCTGAGACATATAATGGGGCCGACGGAGGAGGGCCCTCTTCGCCCTCCCTCAGTCCTCGGACTGCCCCTCGAGGCAGGACAGATGGTGGCAACCCCTGGGGCTGGGGAGAGATCCGGATTCTAACGCCATCTCCTACCACTTGGTACTTAACCCCTAGCAGCGTGTCTCCCCATCTGTAAAGCAGCCGTGACCATAATGCAGATCCCCTAGGATAGCTGGGAGGGTCCGGGGAGTAAGGGCACATAGTAGGTGCTCAGTTCCTGGGCTGTTTTTCCTCCCCTCCCAGTCACCTCAGAAGAGCTCACAGTCTGATGGGTGTGAGGGGTACAAATAAGGCTGGATAGCATTGCAGAGGGGGTCAGTGTTCTGTTGTGGGAGCAGGACAGGGGAGCAACCCCCCCACCCCCGTGGGGTAGGCTTCAAAATGGAAGTCGAGCAGTCATTATTATAGAATAAGAGTTTGCTGGGAGAAGAGCCCTAGGTGTGCAAGAAAGTTGGAGAGGGTGGAAGCCCAGGGCCTGGGAAAGCTGGAGTGTTGAGGCTGAGGGTGGGGACCCCAGAAATGGAAAAGATGCCCAAGGTGTTGACAAGTCTGGAGAAGAGCCCCACACTGTCCCAGTGTTGGCCTGAGTGGAAGCATTTAGTCTTCCACTAGGGTTGCTCTGGCGTGAAGAGGCCTCAGAAACCTGGTGCAAGCCTCAAACAGTAGCTGGTTTGGCCTCTTTCACACAAGGAACCGGCAGAACCCTCCCTCTGATCTCATCCCAAGTCATCTCGCTGGAGGACAATTACTTCTGCTTAAATATGGCCCTCAGCTTCGAGCCAAGACTTAGGAGTAGGACCATCCAGTTGGGAGGAAAGATGTTTTTGGAAAGTTGTGGATTTCTTAAAAAGTTTGCTTTTCAAAGCATTCTCCTCTTGGTCAGGATGGGGAAGTCTGAAGAAAGTGCTCGGAGAAAGGAACTGAGCCCTGGGTGGGGGGGCGGGGAAACCTTTCTCAAGTCTCTTGTGGAGAAAGCCAAGAGCCGGCGTGTGGCAGACTTCTGGGTCTGCCTCCCGACAGCTGGTTTCGTTTAGATTTTTGTGTGATTAACCGACATCTTCCTGTTCCTTTGCCACATGTATCTAGCAAGCCTCTTTTACCTTATAAGGGAAATCCTTTGTAGAGTGTAGAAGCTTTGATTGCAGGAAGGGGTGGAGCCCAAAATGACTAGCAGTGACTAGCAGTTTTTCAAAAATACATATATATGTATGCACGTCTATAGTCGTGTATATAAGCGTTCTTTCAATTCCAGACAGTTGAAAATGTGCCAAAAGCATGGTTATCAGGATTCAGAATTCCCCACAGAAGGAAAGTCCACTTTCGTTTTTTAAAGACAACTCATGAATAAAGCACCTTTGTATGATCTTAAAACTCAATACCTTGACTGCTAATGGGGATGGGGTTACTTTGGGGGGGGGGTGATGAAAATGTTCCAGAATTAGGTCATGGTGTTGGTTGTGCAGTTTTGCTAATGTACTAACTATTGGGGGGGGGGATCCATTCCTGCCCCTGTTGCTGAAGGAGTTAAAATTCACGTTATTAAAAAGAATAAAAGGCACCCACTCATTAGAAGGAGTGGGTGAGTTTCTTAAAATAGTTCATCGGTGGTTTTAATGTAGTCTCCAAATTGGTGTTTCAGAGGAAGTTGCGATCAGAAACACCTGGGGGAGTTTTCCCTCCATCTGCTGCTAAGACTCTGGAGCTGAGCAGTTTCCTGAGTCTCTGTTTTTCAGCATCTCTGGCCTCATTCTTCTACTCCATTTTTTTGCTGTATAAATTCAGGGGGTTGGGGGGAGGGGAGGAAGCAGTTTCCTACTAATTTTTATGGCCTTCCCCAATTCAGAGATTGACTTGATAGGAAGAAGCCAGTGTAGCTTTATACGTCTTCCCTCGGTTGAGTCAAATTTCACCAACTCTTCAGTATTTCTCAAAGCCTCCACAAGACTCAGCAGGGTACAGACTCAGCCAGGGAAGAGCCATGGGCTGGGTTTCCTGAGGCCAGTTCTGTTGACACTGGACAGAACCACTGCCCCTAGCTGGACCTTTCCATTTCCCCATCATAAAATACCGGAGGATTAAATGAGGTGAAATCCTGGGGCTTCCCGCATGCCAGGTGCAATGCCACACCCTCAGTTACAGTCTTCACGGTGCTGGGGCTGGGATGGGGAGGCCCAGAGCAGTGAAGCAGCCTGCCCGGTGCCACGCGGCTACAAATTGGCAAAACAGGGATTCTGACCGAGTGCTTTTTGAGCCCAAAGTTCCTGCTTTCATGTACACCGCCATATTGCCTTCCTTGTAGGTGCAAATACCTTGAAAAGCCAGTGTCACCATTCAGACATCCCTTCCGTGCCTGTAACCACGTTTTCTTTCCTTTCCTCACTTAGATATTTTTGTCCCATCCTCTCTGGGCCAGACTTAGTTCAGGGCTGTGTTCTGACAGGTGCTGCCCTCGCTTCCCCACGTTGTGCGGCCAACATTTAACTGAGGCTTCCATACTCTTACATTTATCTTACCATTGAGGTGACTGGGAGCAGAGCTTTCTATATGCCAGGGTGAGCCAGGGCACTGGTGGCCTTACCCTCTAGGAATCCCAGAGAGGCCAGCACTGTCTTCTCCCAGCATGTGGTGTGCTTGGCACTCGACCGTGTTGACTTGACTGCCTGTCCTGTACTGGGATACACACCTTTCTCATTGAGTGGTGGATGTTCTCGGACGTTTTCGGGGGAAGAACATATGGAAAATTCACATTCTCCAGATGAGAGTGTGAATTCCTTACTGCCTGCATTCCCAGGTGGGCTCTGTCGGGCAGGGGGAGAGAGGGAAGTGTGTTAATGGAAGGAAGAATGCCATGAGAGTTGGGGATGCTGGGCTGGCCTTTCACGTCTTAAGCCGGCTGCACCTCTGACCTCCCCAGGCCGAAGGGGATGTGGCAGCTCTCAATCGACGCATCCAGCTTGTGGAGGAGGAGCTGGACAGGGCTCAGGAGCGACTGGCCACAGCCCTGCAGAAGCTGGAGGAGGCAGAAAAGGCTGCCGATGAGAGCGAGAGGTAAGGATGACCTGGCGGCATCAGCGTGTGCTTCTCAGAAGTGGGGGTGGTGCTGTGCGGCTGACCTCCCAGAGCCGGGGTGCGACTGAAGGAGAACTCCCAACTGGCAGAGAAAAATGTAAAAATGGGTAGATGTAAGCCTGTGAGTATGACTTGTCACTGGCCACCAGTTTGCAGAAGGCTGCTTTGCAGGTTCTCTGAGAGCCACTCTGCATCTCGCTGGTGTTCTCACGATACCAAGTTCCTGGGGGATGGGAGAGGAGGATGGGAGATGAAAACTTGGAATGGACCATTTGCACAGACGATTGTTAAGCCTGCTGGTCAGTGACAACTGTATGTATGTCAGGGACACGTGCAAACCAGCACCATTAACAGACTTGAAACTGACAGCGCTCCTCACCTCGGTGGCATGCACTCCGCATTTGGGCCTCCAGCAGGATGCTCCGTCCTCCGGCGCAGGATAATTCATGCTTTGGCGCAGGCTCTGGAGGACTGAGGTCAGATTGTGTCATTCACAGAAGCAGCTGTCTCTGTGTGGTGGTAAATGGGCTCCTTGTGCGGTGATGGTGTGGGCTAGGCCAGTGGTCATTGTGTATCTACCCCACGATCACACCAGGACGCTTGTTTCACCCGTCCGCCATGGTTTCCTGGTATGAAGTCCTCCAAAGGATTAATTTCTGACTGTGCTGTTGTGAGATTAAAAACCAACCCTGGAGATGGACTTCGCCTGTTGCCCCTTTGGGAAATTTCTTCTGGTGCAGTGTAGAACAGCCTGTGCCATGGGGGGGGGCCACAGCCCAGCAGAGGCTCTGCTTCAGCCACCAGGAAGTGTGAGGGACCCAGTCACAAGTTGCTCATGGCTGTGCCTGGATTCGCTGCTGCCCATGTTCACGGGCAGACCGGGCTGGCCAGACGTCCCGTCTCACCTCCAGGACCTCGCCAAACCCAGAGAGCCTGGGAAGGCCCCTCACTTCTTTGTGTCATATCACCGGAGGCCTTTGGCGACACCCTTATTGGGAGACTGCTAGTTTTGGTAGAAAGAATTCTCTACTTGGGAACTGGAGAATCTAGATTCAAGTCCTTCCACAGCCGCTTACTTCACGTTGGGCAAGTCACTTGGATCTCTCCAGTGCTGCGAAGATTTCCCAAGCTTGCCTGGGTGCTGAGGTTAAGGCTTTGTACAGATGTGAAGGGGTCTTGACAGTGAGCTACGAACGCTAGTGACATATTTATTAAACAACAAGACATGTATGGTCCTCCACTCTGGGCAGACATGACACACATCAATACGTTATCCTTGGGAGGTATCTGGTCTTACCTAGGGCGTTCCAAGCAGTGCAGGCCAGGGTGAGCCAGCTGTGCTGTAGATATCCAGTCATTCCTCCCCCTCCCCCCCCCCCGGACACTTGTCCTTTCCAAACTAGACCTATCCAGTTCAGCTCCTCCTCACCCCTCACCTTGAGCATACATACCTGTCTCTTACCTGGTCTTCCCATGGCAGTCCCTTTGTCTTTCTGGTTTCTGTTCCCTCCTGTTTCTGAAACCCTCCTGTGGTTCCCTGTGTTCTCTTCTGGAAAGCCTCCCAGGACACATACACAGCTCCGCCCCCAGTGCAGTAGAATTCATCATTCCCACAGCCAGGCTGGCCCCGACCTCCATCACACTGTGGTCACTGTTGGCGTACAAGTACTTATTACTGGTCAGTGAGAGGCCGTATAGGATGGGAGCATGGGCCCTGGAGCCAGATCACCAGGGTTTGAACCCCAGCTCTGCCACTTACGAGCTACACAACTTTGAGCAAGTTACTTGGCCTCTCTGTGCTTCCATTTCTTCGTCTGTAAAGTGGGGATGGTGTACCTCATAGGGCAGTTGTGAAGTTTGAGGCAAAGGGGAAGTGAATGAGAACTGCTCTACAATTTCCTCTTTGGAGCATGGTTCTTGGAGAGGAGTTTGGATGAGCAGACGTGTGGAGGTGTATGATGAGCCGTAATCGGTGTGTGGAGATAATGACGAGGCTGCTCCTTGCAGAGGAATGAAGGTGATAGAAAACCGGGCCATGAAAGATGAGGAGAAGATGGAGATTCAGGAGATGCAGCTCAAAGAGGCCAAGCACATCGCCGAGGAGGCCGACCGCAAATATGAGGAGGTCAGTGGGGCTGGCGGAGGCCAGCAGCAGGAAGTGGGGAGGAAATGGATCTGTGATAGGGAGGGCCCTGGGGCTGCCTAAAGGAAGCTTTTGGTTAGTTCAGCTGTCCTTCTGCATCCCCATCTGTTCTTCCAGAGACGGCCACTTGGCTAGGAAACCATATCTTCCATGATGCCAGGAAGGCCTGGGGAATTCTGTGGCACTTGTCTAACTTAGGAGACCACATGATCAGATCACTTTTATGTCCCGTAGCTGGGTGTTTTGGCTAAAATTGGGAATCATGGGTCTTGAGACCATGAAAGGTCAGTTGCTCTTCTGCTGGCCTCAGTGGTCGGCTTCCCCTCCCGTCTGCCTCATTCCTGGGGCCCACGTCCTCGCGGATGGTCTGGGCAAGGCCTTGCCATCTACAAGGGTCGGGGGGGGGAGGCATCCTACTAGACATGGTTGTTGGGGTCTCAGTAGATCCTTTCCGTCTGCAGGTGGCTCGTAAATTGGTCATCCTGGAAGGCGAGCTGGAGAGGGCCGAGGAGCGTGCCGAGGTGTCTGAACTGTGAGTGGCAGAGCGGGACCGAGAGGGGGCCCAGCTCGGCTCCTGGGGCCAAGTTGGGGGGAGTTGATCGTGTAGGGAATTGACCCTCTTTAAGGCCTCTGCTCAAGTGGAATGAGCAGCTGGGACTCATAGCTCAGCCCTTCCTCCTTGCCTCCATGGCTGAGAGTCTTTGTTCTTTCTGCCCTGGGAAGCGCTGCCTACATGTTCGCTCTTCCCACAGAGGTGTTGGGAAGTAGACGTGAGACAGACCATAGCAGAGAAGCCCGGAAGTCCCGTTTTCCCAGAGAGGATATCTCAGGAGGCTGCGCCTTCTTAAGAGAACACTTACCTGCGGAAGGCAGGCTTCTCTGTCAGCGTTTCTGCCTTGTTCTTCATGTCATTGTTTGCCTGTGACTCATTCCTGGGTGTTTGTGGGGGGTGGGAGGTGAGAAGCTTGACCACAGTCCTGCAAGCTCCGAACACACAAAAAGCCTCTCCCCCTTGGCCTCGGGTGAGGAATCCAGCTCCGAGGAGCATCCCGTGGTGCTGAGAGAGAGGATCCAGTTTCGCAAATCCATTCAGAGTTTGCCTCCTGGAGTGTCGGGTGCAAACTGATTGTCTCCCAACCTCCTGCGCCCCGTTTCATTCTTACACCTTCCGGAGGCAGCCTCATCAATCATAGATTTCACAAGGCCCTGTTGCCTCACCCTTGGCGAGAGCCCAGGAGTGCTTTACAAACCTTCCTAATACTCCTCGGCCTGCTGTGCCTTTGCCAGACACGATAGGGTTTGGATAAGTGCAAGGCACTACAGCTCAGAAAGAAGCCGTTAACATTTTTCCCCCGCATTCCTTCCGGGGGCCCTAGGCAGCGTGGATTCCTCTTTTTGAAAGCTTTCAGGGGAATTGCCTGCTCTAAGGGGGGACAGGACATAAATTTCCTTTGTCTCTGCACAGAAAATGTGGTGACCTGGAAGAAGAGCTCAAGAATGTCACTAACAATCTGAAGTCACTCGAGGCTGCATCTGAAAAGGTTGGTGGTTGGTTTGCGCTGGTGATTTGCTGGACTTACTTTTCTTCCCCATGGTGCATGGGAGTATATGCCCAGGGTGTCGGGGATCTGACCTATATTTGTTAACAGTGGCTTTGGTGCCCAGCAGCAAGGTTTTTCCCCCCCACCAAAAAAGAGAGGTCCAGCAGTTAGAGTTCCTTCTTCAGTGGGGTCTTCGCACCATCTTTTATCTCTGCCTTCGAGGAGGGTGGAGAGGGAATGAGATTTGTACCTGGTCAGGCTCCTCTTAAGGAGATCTGAGCCTAACTGTATACAGAGCCTCACTCTCAGATGAATCCCCTGGATCCTCCATAAAATACACTCTAAAAGATCGAGCAGCAGATAGAAGAGGCGGAATTGGGCTTTTTAGGTTGAAATAGTTCCCAAAGCAGTCATTACCAGAGAGAACCATGTTAGGAACAATGCACACACTCTTCCATAGCCTGCCCTGTGAATTCGCCATCCTCCTCGATTCCTCACTCTCCCCACCTCCTACTGCCCTCCAGTTGCATTTGAACATCTAGGTTAGGGGCTTCTCAGCTGTATAGCCCCGCCTACTTCTTTTCCTATCATGATCACATTTGTCATAATTAATTACATGCCTTCCTTGCTCGATGGTAAGTTTTAAGGACAGGGACTGTATCTGTCTTGTTTAGAGCTATGTCATTAGTATTAACAGGGAATCGAGGATATTTGATGAGCGAACGTGGCTTATCACCTGTGCATGCCAAATTAGCTCCTGTGGGCATGGTAAATGCTGTCCTAGGCCAAGGGGTAGATGTTACAGTGATAATATGGCTTCTGCTCTGCAAGGGCTCAGAGTGTAGTTGAGTAGAAGAGACTGACCCAGTAATAAAGTGCTTTGAGACTTCAACAGAGGGACCTTGGAAAGTTGGGGAATGTGTCATGAGGACGTGATGTTTAAAAGGGCTGTAAAGCACAAGAGGCCAGGAGCTCAAATTCCAGAGTCAGGTTCTGGTCAGTCACGGTGTGGTCACTTCATAGCCATGTGACCCTAAACAAACTACTTAACCTCTCTGATGCTTCTACTCATCTGTAAAATGGGATTGAGGATATCTGGCACCTAGCAAGCAGCTGTAAAGGTTAGCTGATACTAATCTGAGTCGAACCTTGCAAGACAAAAATCCTTTCTGGCAGGTAGTCAATGGGGAAAGGAACATCCCATGCTGCTGGGGGCGGGGGGGCGGGGGTACTAAGGCTGGGAGATTGGAGAGTGCACAGAACGCGTTTGAGAACGATGGTGGGAAGCGGGGTGGGAAACATCAATCAGGCCAACTGTGGAGGGCTCCACGTGGCATCATTTCCGTTCAACCATCTGCTCCGTCTTGATCACAGATCCATCTCAAGTTAATCCAGCCCAGGCCTTCAGCTCAGTCCCACCCCAGAGGGCTCCTCTGCCGATTCTCTTGAGTTCTGTGCACATTGCTTCTATCTGGAAAGGTGCTCCCTCCACTTTGCTTCTTAGAAATGTTCATAGTGCTTCATGCACATGCTTTTCTCCAAGGAACAGAGAACCTACATTCTTCTATGCTTTTTTTTTTTTTGCCCCCACCCTCTTTTTTTTTTAAGTGCTGTTTTGGTTTCTCCCACAGTATTCTGAAAAGGAGGATAAATATGAAGAAGAAATCAAACTTTTGTCTGACAAACTGAAAGAGGTGAGCGTGATCACACCCAGCTAGTTCAGGTTTCTCTCTCGGCTGGGTCTTGAAGCAATCATAGTGACTCCTTTCTTTTCTTCTAGGCTGAGACCCGTGCAGAATTTGCAGAGAGAACGGTTGCAAAACTGGAAAAGACAATTGATGACCTGGAAGGTACGAAACTACCATCTAATTACGTTTGCTCTGCCTCCCCCTTCGTGACAATCTGCTGACAGTTGGGAGGAGTCTCTGGAGGGGCTGAGTTGGGCTTTGTTCATCCTAGGAAAGTTAAGTACAGAGTGATGGCACATCTGGAGGTCTGGGGCACTGGAACAGGACAGTGCAAGTCAAATGTAGACCTGAGTTGCCATTTTTCCAGAAGTAAAAGCTCTCTGCTTAATTGGCTCCACGTGTGAATACAGATACCCAAATATGGCTGATTTTGTTTTAAGTCTTTAGAATGTCCTTCAATTTGCTCATTCCTGAGAGACGCCTTGCATTTTTAAAATGCCTTACATTTTTACAGAAGCTCTCTCCCAGAGAACTCAGAGCTTATCACAGTATGAGAAAAATGAAAATACAGAGAATGTAGAGACTGAATAAAGACTCCAGTCTGAAAGTCTTGTGCCCACATATCCCAGAATCTCTTGAAGAGTTCCCACTTAAAAAAAAAAAAAGAAAAAGAATTCTGTCCTGTGTTCGTCATAAAATAAACTGGGAAATTCTAGCATCTTGGGATTCAAACAAAATCTCCTAAAATTATCTATCTCACCCAGAAAGGGTGCCAAACTTGTTCCTCAGACCATGTGTCCCAGTGTTTGGTTTGGGAGGTGAGGTTTCCATATAAGGGAAAATATCGCATTCCAAAGTATAACCTTTGGACTGGGTGACATCACTGCAAGTCAGAAATAACTTGGGGTGGGAGGTTGGGGGTAGAAGCTGTGTCCATGTCTAGTCCCCCTTTCTTTTAAAGATTCATCATGGCTAATCCCCTGCAGAGCCTCAAGCCACTTAGAAACCACTCCATTGATCTTTTGCTTCCTCATTTGTTTTGCATAGGACACAACTTTCTTCTAGTTCATGCTTTGTTTTCTCACTTTTGTTTTCTTCCTCTCGTTGTTCATCTGTGGCACTCCATTCCGACCCTCACGTTCTGTTCCCTGTACCTCTTTTTCCAAACTCTCTCCCTGGGGACCTCCGCCCTCTAGACGAGCTATATGCTCAGAAGCTCAAGTACAAAGCTATCAGCGAGGAACTGGACCATGCTCTCAACGACATGACCTCTCTGTGAGAGGGAGCTGGGGTGCTGCCCTCTGTCCTAGCAATACCGAAGTTGGCCTCCTCACTGTGGTGCCTGCACTTCCCGTGGGCTTCTAGAAGCTCGTTTCCTGCCTCCTGGTTTGGTCTTTCAAGCCTTCCTCTGCTGTGTCTGTGACTGTGTGACTGAAATAAAGACAGGCGCTCCTCGTGCCCAGGCCCTCATTTTCATTTTCTTCCCTTGCCGCTTTTGAGCCGTAGCTGTTGGTTCCCTTGACCATGGCTACAACAGAGAGTGGGTGGTTCACATGAAGAGCTCATTTCAAAAGGAAAATGATGCCCACGTGATTGTTTCTGCCTATATGGAAACAAAAGCCAATTTGGCAGGAGCTCTCAAATATGTGCTAGCTAAATATCTGCATGCCAATAGCAGTTTTTCCTTAAATAGAAATTGTTTTTGAATGGAGACTTATCCAGCCTCTTAAGCAGCTTGATAGAGTCAGCAGAACTTGCAAAAACCGGCAGGCTTGTGTCTAAAAAGAGGCTCCTCTTGAATGGGGTTTGACCTACGGATTCACAAAGCGGCAATGGCATTCTGGTCTCCTTATTCTTCCTTTTCGCATTTGTTTTCTCTGTGTTACACCCTGAGAATGGTGTCCGGGGTTCCCTGTGTCTTCACTGTTCATGGAACATCTACCCAGCCCTTGGTCCTGGGAGGAAGTTCACCAGTGAGCCTCACCTCTAGCCCCTGCCCTTAGAAAACAACTACACAAGGGATGAAAGCACATCCCATTAGCAGGGAAAGGGGGTGGAAGCTGCTGGAAAGCCAGACAGAGAGAGTTCATTCCCGAGTTCCAAAGTTGCCTGAGATGCTAACGTCTGTCTCCTCATACTTAACTCGAATCAGGAACCTTGCTTTGGTTTGGTGAGAACTCTTAAAGTTAGCCTGTGGGTATTAAGAGATCATGCCTGTAGTGACCGAAAGCTCATAGATTTTTCCATAAGAATCCAAATTTTAAATATTTTATCCACTTTTCCCCTGCACCCCCCCCACCACCACCATAAATCATTCCAGAAACACTGCCATTTTGCTGTCCACGCATGTCTTTTAGACTGCCTCTTGAACCTGGGAGCAGCATGAAGATCGCCAATTAGATTAACAATTTTTTTGTCACCATAGCTTATTATTCCTCATCCTATGATTTTATTCAGGTGGGAACTTCTGTCCCAGTTCTTTATGTTCATCCCTCTAAAATCCATCTCCCTTAAACTATTCACACCCTGGGCGCCTGGGTGGCTCAGTTGGTTAAGCGACTGCCTTCGGCTCAGGTCATGATCCTGGAGTCCCGGGATCGAGTCCCGCATCGGGCTCCCTGCTCAGCGGGGGAGTCTGCTCCTCCCTCTCCCGCTCCCCTCTCTTGTGCTCTCTCTCTCTCTCAAATAAATAAAATCTTTTTTTAAAAAAAACAACTTCACACCCTTTCACCCTCAGCCTCTCCCTGGTTTGCTATCATCCACCCTGAACTTTTGCATAAACCACTCCCCTCACACACTGCCATACTTATGACTCTGGAAAGGTTAGACTATGAAGGGGTGGGTGTTTTTTGTTTGCTCACTCTATATATTTGTTCCTGGGATTTTTCCAGATGTATGTGGCCTCCACCCTTTGAAATAACTGCAGCCCTGCTTATCCAGTCATTCTACCTAACTAAGCACCTAAGTGGAACTTCATTTACGGAGAGATTTGGGCTATCAGGATCTACTACCACCCGTGATGGTCTATGGGCCTGTCATACTTCTTGAGGGCAATTGATACATTAAGGGAAAGATTTTTTTTTTTTTAATCTCAGCTCTAATACAAAGTAGATGCCAGGGAATCCAAGTGGCAAGGTGGAGTATGGTCAGGATTTGTAGTGGGGAAACCTGGGTTTGAATCTCAGCCCTGTGGGACCTTGCACAAGCTGCTTAGCTTTTCTGCAAAACAAAAGTGGTGGCTCCGTCAGTGAGGATTAGGTGAGACCATGGAGAAACTGGCTTACACGGGGTGGGCACTGTCCATCCACATTGGTCAGGCCCAGGTCACTCACTGTTCTTTTCTCTGACAGAATCCGCCCCGATCATAGCAACTTGATGTTTTTAAGTGCCTCCTCAGATGAAAGGGTCAGCAGTTCTAGTTGAAAGACTGCCGTCTTTGCAGTCATTTTTTTTTTCTTTCTGAAAATTTCCAAGCTGATCCTATCACAGTTTATGAGGCATTTGCTTTCCTGCAGTATTTTAATGATTCTTGGCCTAGTCTCTTATCGGCCATTACTCACTGCAAACCAGTTCCATCTTGGTCGCTGTTGTGCCTAGCTCTAAATGGCATCTTACTTTTCCAGGTTTTGAAAATTTATTTTATCACTTAATAACTCACCTGTAGTCTGACTTAGATTTTCAGTCATGCTGCATTTATCTAGGGTTTGACTACATGGCTGTGGACACACAGACACAACAACACAGTTATGCCTGGAATTTCAGTGGCCGTTCCCAAAACCCCCAAAGGAAGAACGGGTTTCAGGATTATGATTTCCTAGCAAAGACTAATTAACTAGCACTAGGGGGGAAATGTGCTGTTTCCCATATCTAGGACTAAAGTCTTATGTTTGCAGCACTTCCTAAGTTCTGAAGCGCCTCTTGTTTGTTCCTTATGGTAATCCCCATGCCCCATATTGCTGTTGTTATCCTTGACAGATGGGGAAACTGAGATTTAACAAGGTTAAATGGCGTATTTCAGTGGCACAACTGGGGTTTAAGTCCAGGTGTTCTAACTCTAGATTGCCAGATTTAACAAATGAAAACAGGACACCCAGTTAAATTTGAATTTCAGATAGGCAGTGAGTAATTTTTTGGCATAAGTATATCTCATGCAACATTTGGGATATACCTGTCCTAAAAAAGTATTTGTTGTTTACTTGAAATTCAAATTTAATTGAAGACTCTGTATTTTATCTTGCAGCCCTGACTCCCATATTTGATACTTGATCTCTATTATTCCATGGTATTCTGCTATAATTAAAATGTAAAGTACCTTCTCTGCTATGACTTTCACCCTGACTGTAGAGTTTAGAAACTTTTTTCTCCTTAACAAAGATGCTTATTAATTTATTTTTCTCCCACTCTTAATCCTCACCAGAAAAACTTGCCCAGGCCAAAGAAGAGAATGTGGGCTTACATCAGACACTGGATCAGACACTAAACGAACTTAACTGTATATAACCAAAACAGAAGAGTCTTGTTCCAACAGAAACTCCAGAGCTCCATGTCTTTCTCTTCTCTTGTAAGAAGTTTCTTTTGCTATTGAATCTTCGCTTTGCTGGAAATGTCAAGCAAATTATGAATATATGACCAAATATTTTGTATCAGAGAAGCTTTGAGCACCAGTTAAATCTAATTCCTTCCTTTTTTCAAATGGCACCAGCTTTTTCAGCTCTATTTTTATCCTTAAGTTGCATTTATTCATAAGGTAGGCAGGGTATTTCAGTGAGCATACTCTCTTAAGACTGAGGGCATTTGGTTCCTGGGAGAATAGACAACCCTACACTTTTCAAAAACAACTCCAGTATCTAGTCATGGGTCAACTTAAAAGGCCGAAGAATATATACCTTCTGGGCCACTGTTGGTCACATGACAGGTAGCCAGGGACCATCACATTAAAATATGGGTAGGGATTTTCCATTGAGAGCAAAAATTAAAAAAAAAAAAGCCAGGGGGAGGGGGCTGGCTTTGTGGGAAGTCGTAAACCATAGACAGAATAACCTAATCATCTTGGCTCTTTCCCACGCTCCACCATGCAGAACAAACATCCTCTGAGCAGTCGGCTTGAGAATGCTTGGGAAATAATCATAATAATCACCCCGATATTTTCTGGATAGATCCTTGATGTTACGCTCTTCTACATGTTCCTTTCATTCTAAAATTGTTCTCTGAGGAGCAGATAGCTTATTCCAATAATGACCAGGAATGAATGTGGTAGAATTCAGTCTTATTCAGAGAAGTCCTATCACGAAGACCACTAGCCATCAATAACTGAGCAGTTGTTAAGAAATATTGGGCAGAAGGGGCCTCTCTGCCAGCAAAGTAGAGATAAAGTAATCAGCCTAGCTTCATCTCCTTTATACTTCAGGGAATGGCAAACTGAAGATTTACTTGTGTAGGACTTTAATTCCTCTTTAGGACCAAGTTAATAAAAGACCAAGAAACTCCTGATTAAACTGGATATGGAGTATTTTGTAGGCAGGGCTGCACATTTTGGCTTTGTTATATTTCTGCTTTCTTGGTTAACATCTCAGAGCTAAACATTCCACATTCCCCAGCAGTGTGGGGGCCAACTCAAGTTTACAATTCTGACAAAATCACCCTGCTTCTAGCTTATCCAAATCCTCTGCCCCTCACTCCTATTTATTAAGCATCACACTACCCAGAAGGGACACTAGCAAACTGCAATTGAATAAAACCCACACTTTTCATTTAGATTCTTGCAACTGTATCATATGTAATAGTATCACTTTTTCTACATTTTCGTCAAATAAATTTTTACATAAACTATAATTTGTGTGAACTTCAGAATGTGTTGGAAGGTACTCTGGTTCAGTGAACGCTGATTGGATGGGAGGGAAAGATAACTGTGCCAAGATCATTAACAAATGTTACTTGCTTTATACCATGACTTCCTGTGAGGATTATGATCTCTATATTCAGGTGAGAGCATTCTGCCTCTAATTCAAAAGCTCCTGTCCTTTGTTATACCCAGTCCTGCCTGAGCCAGGCTGTGAAGAATAACTAGGATTTTAATAGATGAACAGGGAAAATGGTCTCTGTTGCTTGAGTCAGGAAAGCACAAGGCACTGCATATATAAAGGAAGGAAGTAGGAAAGCTGGAAGGTAAGCTGTGTCCACACTGATGAGAGCCTGAACTTAATTTGCTCAGGAGGGGAGAGCTGCTGAAGAGTAATCAACAAAGAAACACATTAGGAAAATCCACTTAGTCATTTTCAGGAAGGACTAGAATGGGAATAGACTAGAGGCAGTAAGGCCAGTTAGGAGGATGCTTCCATTATCCCAGGTAGTGCTTGCCATGGAATGAAAAGAAGTGATGTGGAGGAAGTAATCTTAAGACAGCTGACCAGCTGGTAGGTAACTTAAAGAAGAAACTGTCAAAGATGACTGCAGTTTCACTACCTGAATTGCTCTGATATCTGCCTCAAGATCTGATCTTGGGGAAGTGGGGTAGGGAATCAAAAAGAGAAATGAAAGCCTTTAAAACATTAATGTGGTATGCAAACATTTTGTCACCAAGTACAATTAAGAACATTTCCTTCATATTAATTCAACATTTAGCTGATGCTGTGAGCTTGTTTAGATGGTAGATGCAGGGAATATCAATGACTAAAGTATAAGGGCCCTACCATTACTAGACCGAAGCTGCTCCTCTCCCTCCTGCCTACCCCCTTGGGCTGCAATCTAATCTCAGGATACTGTTAGTCAATCTCGTGCCTCTGCACTTAACAGAAGTGTTCAGTGTTTATTAAACTGATCTCAGATCTCTGGGGTTCCCAATCCCATGAAGTGTATGTGGAACACAGGGCGAGCTTAGGGCCAGATTGTGAAGCCCTGATCCTGACAGACCCTGCATGGGTACTGGATAAGTGTTTGAGGGTGAGTACACTGCAGAGTGAAATCTAGATTAGAGAACAGAATAATCAGGAAGACCAGTGGAGAGAAGAACAAGGTTCAACTATCTGGAACCAAGATGTGAGCGGATCAAATAGCTGTGTCAAGGATGACTTCGGTTTCACTCAGAAGGTAATTCGGGCCAGGCTAGTTTGAGTGGAAGTTAGCACGTTCAGTTGCGGACATGTTTTAGTACCTCTGCCAAGTCCAGAAAGCGGCTGGACACAGGGATGGCCGGGCTATGGATTTCCTCAGAGAATCACCTGCGCGTGGAGATGTTAGCAGCCACAGGAGTGAATGAGCTCCCCCGGGGTGCGAGCAGACCTGGGACCACGGGGATCTCCTAAAGGACACGCGGAGACCCCGAAGACTGCAATACAATCTGAGAAGCAGCACCCGGAGAAGGGGAATCGTGGGCGACAGAAGAAACCAGCAAGTAGAATGGGGAGTGACCCAGGAAGGTGGCCAGTGGCACCGACAACGACGTGGGAGCGGCTCCGCTTGAAGCTCTCCCCACCCGGAGCCAGATTCTCGCAGTAGGCTGCGGAGGGATGGAGGAGGGGCGGCCAGGGCCGCGAGTCTAGACGCCTCTTCGACGCCCCGCCAGCACCACGGCCCACCTCTGACCCGCAGGAAACCCTGGTGATCTCGGGCTTCCGAAGCCCGCGCGTCTGAGCTCGGAACGAATTTCCCACCTGGAGTCTGGGAAAATCACTGAAGCTCTGGCCTCGGTTTTCCCACCATAAAAGGGCAGGAAACCCATTATCGACCCCCGTGGGTTAGGGTGGGGATGAACTACATTCTGTGTATTTTTTGTAAGAGCGGACAACACCTGCAGGCAAAGAACAACGCTCGGAACGATCACCTAGGATCCTCACGACCCCAGCTCCCTTGGCGGCCGAGTGGGCTGGGGCTGCCAGGGCTCCGGGTGAAAGTTGCAGGCAGACAGTGGTCTGGACAATCTCTAATTAGGTCCGAGGGCGCGTCGCGAGGAGTCCCCGCGGGCCTCGGGTTAGATGGTGGCGGTGAAGCCGCTCCGGGGGCGCAGGCCTGGGTAACCCTAAGTAGTCCCCTGGCCAGCGCTGAGCCTCCGGAGGAAGTCTCGAGGGGCCCTCGCTTCGACTATGACAGGCGTCCCCACTCCCCTTTACTCTTGGGTTCCCCCTGGCCTGACACAGCGGTCTCCAGACGACAAGTCCACCTTCGCGGTCGGTTCCCGCGTTCTTCCCGGCGCCTACAGAGGCTGCGCAGGCCGTAAGGGCGGGAGCCGGAGAGCCCTCCGCGCGTGCGCCCTCTGCTGGCGCCTAACGGTCTCCCTGGTCAGCGTACGCACGCGCCCCAAGCCCCGCCCCTGAGCTGCGGGCTCGCGGAGCCGTTGGAGACGCTCCCCGCCCTCCCCCTCCCACCGGGGGCGGGGCCGCCCCAGGGTCGAGGGAAGAAGGCGGGGACCCGGGATGCCACGCCCCCCGCTGGTCTTCATTTGAAGCCCCTCGACTCCTCACTGCTGGCCAATTGGAGCCCGCCCTGTCCCGAGCGCCGGCCAATGAGCGGCGCGTTCGGGCCGCTTCCGGCACCGCGCCTTGCTCGCCCCTTCCCCAGGTCTTCCCGCGACGGGCGGGGCGCGGGAACGGGCGACGGCCGCGGTGACGCGCGGCGGGCCCGGAGCCAATAGGGGGCGGGCTCGGCGCTGATGGACGGGGCTAGCGGCCAGTGGCGAGGCGCTGGCCGCACTTCCCGTCGGGGAGAGAGTGTAATATGGCGAAGACCTACGATTACCTGTTCAAGCTGCTGCTGATCGGGGACTCGGGGGTGGGGAAGACCTGTGTCCTGTTCCGCTTCTCCGAGGACGCCTTCAACTCAACTTTCATCTCCACCATAGGTAGCGGGGCCGGGGAGCGGCCGGGGACGCCGGAGGCCCGGGCCGGGCGCGCCCCTGAAGGGCTGGGGCTGAGGGAGCGGCTGGGCCGGACGGATCCAGGGATCTGAGAGGGTCGAGGGGACTGGAGGGGAGAAGAGCAGCCGCCTCCACCGCCTTTCGGGAGTTCCCGGGCTTTGGGGGGGAGGGAACCAAGTGCCCATTTTGCAGATAGGGAGACTGAGGCTCCAACCCTCAGCCTGGTCGTCAGGAAGTACGTGTCTTGGGCTGGGGTCCTGGCGCCGGTCATCTAGTTCTGTCCACACAGCAGCCCTCGAAGCTGTTCTTTTGGAGTCAGAAGTGAAACAGGCTTGGGGAGTAGGCCATAGGAAGAGGCCTATGACATCTGATCTTATTAAGCATTTACTGTGTGCTAGCCGCTTTATGTGCATTATCACACTCTCCAGTCCTCAGTGTTAGGTGCTTTTATGAGCCCGTCTCACAAACGAGGAATTTGAGGCCCAGGGAGGGACGAGACTCACCCAAGGTCAGAGTCTGCCGGTGGCATAGATGGAATTTGAATCCATGTGGGTCTAACCCCAAAACTCAAGGCTCGACCATCCCAGAGAGATGTGAGCACTCACCCCCAGCGCAACCACAGCTGGTCCATCTGAGGGCCAGAACTCTAAACCAGCTCTCTCTTGCTCTTTTCCTCTGGAATGTTCAGGGGTTAAGCCCCTCTCCCTGACCCTGTTTCCCCCATGGGTGAATTTCCTCTAGAAGGAATGGTGAGAAGGAGTCTGGAGGCTTTCTCTGCCCAACCTTCCACCACTTGAGAGTGACAGCAATGGCGACTGACAGCTGCCTGCCCTAGGACCTGTCATCCCCAAGGAGATGCCAGATAGAAAACTTCAGTGAGAAACCAAAATCAGCCGCTGCCACAGACAGCCCTGACTTCCCTATCTTGAGGCCCAGGACACTGGTTGTCACTTTGCAGAACAGCCTTTCCCACAGAGCCAGCCCACATTGTGGTTGAACAGAATTGGCTTGTTGCTTCTCAGTTCTGATATCCACAAAAGTGGAGCTGACTTCTCCCCATGCCACAAAAACAGCCTTTGCCCATGTGAAAATGTTTGACCTGGAAGTAACACTGATCAAGCGGAGTGGCCTGTGAGCTCTGCAGCCTTACTTCAGAATGGTCACCAAGCCCAAGAGTTGATTCTGAATGGGGAAAACCTAGGGACCAGGTTTTGCTTTACCCATGTGTAACTTGAACCCAATCACTTATCTCCCTGAACCCCATGATGAGCTGCTCTTTCCAACCTTGCCCTCCTCCTGTAAAGCTACACTTTACAATGATATGCCATGCAGAGGAGAGAGAATTGGACTGGAAATGGCCATGCCTGCTTTCCAGCCACTGTTTGCCCTTGAACAAGCACTTAGTCTCTCTGAGCCCTGTTTCTTTGGTTTAGGAGTAACACTGTCTGCCTTGACCAGTGCCCTGGATGGTTGAGGATCAGAAATGTACAGTGAATAGGGGTTGTCATTATGGCCAGAGGCTGCCTGGAGGAAGCAGAATGGCTCCTGCAGTGATAGCATCCCATCCTTGGACACAGATGTTTCTGATTCCTCCCCCTCCACCATCCCAAGGTCAAACTTCGGGATAACCCTTGCATCTCTACCAATCAGGAAGTGATGTTAAGGCCTGTCAGGCTGTGGATTGCTCTCAACCCAGACCTCAGTTTCCCAGCATCAGAGACTTCCTGTTCAGCACAAGGACTAGTGAGATAAGTTCAGTAATTGGGCTTTTTGTTTGGTTCCTAATTCTTGACCAGAAAACCCAGTCTAGCACTTGAGGGCTCTGAGGAGACTGGCCTCCACTTCCAGACAAAGACATGACTTGGGCAAGGTCACCTGGGGAGGTAGAGGTGGCCCTTGAACCCAGAATCCCTCCCTCCCACCTTGGTATTCCCATTACATTTGTAGTTTTCCTGCAGGCCTCTGTCTTCTAAGAAAATTTAATTCATCTTGACCTTGAAGTAATGGCCTCATAATTCTTAGCCTTGTAAAGTTTACACTTCCTAATTAAATTTGGTTTGTTAGTGAAACCCAGGAAGAGGAGAGGACAGAGTGTTGCTATGGGACTTTGCTGATGAAACAGTTCTTTTTGATTTTCTAGGTTCCTGTGCGTCTGTGACAGGAGGTGTGGGGGGTGTTTTAGGAAGGAACAGCACTGGGCCTCTTAGTCCTAAATACAGCTGAATGCATAAAGGTGATTCTCTGTTGGCACTAAGTGTACCTCTGGATTTTCTTTATAGATCAGGGATTAAGTGGCTGTTTGTTTCCTGCCCATGTTTCATTTTGCCAAAGCCTATTCTCATAAGCTCCATCGATCGTTTGTGGTGTGAACTTGGCCCCGTGGCTCCTGGAATTGGTTCTTTACAGCCTGGCTCAGCTTCCACTGTCTCCTCAGGGCCCCATTCACTCATTCCTTCAGGAAGACAGATGGCGTAGCATCAAAGTGCTTCGTAAACCACAGAGCGCCACGTAGACCCCGTTGCTCTTAGTTCTGTTGTCCTGCCATCCTTCCTGACACCTGCCGTGTGTCAGCAGGGCTGCCGGGGCTGCAGAGATGACTCGGATGAATCAGAGGGAAACAGAAATGTAACAAGGCCTGTAGTCAAGGTGTGTGCAGGACTGGGTGATCAGTTTTTAGCAAATACGTAGTTGGCCTCTGCCATGCTGAATTACTGGAGACACAGCCGTGAGCGAGACGTCTGAGTCCCTGCCCTCCTGGAGCTTATGTTCTAGTGGGCAAACTTCACGTGCAGGCTGATATTCCCTGTGGTCCCCTGGACAGTTCCTGAGGTGGCCAGGGATGGAATTAGCATACCCATCATCAGTTCTGAGGGGTCAAGCCAGGCTTCAGCCTCAAGGCTTCATGGGTGGAGATTTGGGCTGTTTGCCCTCCATGCAGGGCATTCAGATGGGCAAGTTTTATCCCCAGGTTCATGGAGCAAGTATACACTGTCAGGGATAAGTGCATGAAGAAGAAAAAGAAGTGGGAGGAGAGAGTGAGGATGGTCAGGAAGGCTCCCCAGAGGAGGTGACTTGAACAAGAGACCTGAGTGAAGGGCCGGGAGAGCCAGGTAGCTGTGGAAGGAAACATTGCAAGAACAGGAAGAGCAAGCATGAGAGCCCCGAGGCCAGATCGTGCTAGGGATATTTAGGAAGCAGTCGCGTGAGCCACAGGTGCGGAGAGGTGGCCAGGCTGGGCAGGACCTGGGAGCACACACGCAACTCTTCTCACTTTATTCTGGGGCTGAGGGGGTGGTGGGAAGCCAGTGGAAAGTGTTTTTTTCTTAACAGTTTTATTGAGATACAATTCATGAACCATAGAGTTCATCCATTTAAAGCATACAAGTAAGCAGCTTTTAGTATATTCACAGAGTTGTACAACCATCACCGCAGCCAATTCTAGAACACTTTTGTTATGACAAAAAGAAACCCCAAACCCCTTATCAACCCCCTGAATCTCCCATTCCCCCTGCAACCCCTGGTGACCGCTGATCTCCTCTTTGCCTGGATTTGCCTGTTCTGGAGAATTCATACGAATGGGGTCCTGCGCTCTGTGACCTTTCATGTCTGGCTTCTTTCACTCAGCATGATGTTCTCAAGGTTCATCCATGTTGCAGCGTGTGTCAGGATTTCGTTCCTTTTCATGGCTGAGTAGTAGTATGGATGGACCCCATTTTGTTCATCCATCCATTGGCAGACACACTGGAAGGTTTGGAACAGAGGTTAGCTTTGTGACATGGTTGAATGTGGTTTGGAAAGCCTGGGAGGGAACTGAGGGGGTAGGAACCTGGAGAGCACCTGAAGAGGCTGAAAGGTCACCCTGGTCTTGGGCAAAGTGGACAAGGGGGGGCAGGGTGAGGAAAGCTTCTTGGAAGGTGACCTTCCAGCATGTCCTAAAGGAGAAAGTTTGTTGGACTGACAGGTGGGCAGAGTGGGGACCGCCTGCAGAGAGGGAACAGCAGGTGGGGAAGCTGGAGGCCGTGGGGGCGACATTGTGGGGTGTCATGGGGCTCCATGCCCTGTGTGCCTGGAGGGCCTGGTGCTGGGTGGCGGGAAGCGTGGGGCTCTGGCCTGCAAAGTGTTCTATGGAGGCCCACCCTGAGAGGCAGCCCGGTGGGGAGAGGGGATAGAACAAGGCTTTGGCATCTGAAGTACCTGGGTTTGCCTACCAGCTGTGCCGCTTGCGGCTTCACTCTGGGCAGCTGTCTGCCCTCTGAACCTCAGCCTCCCCTTCCATGAGAGGAGAAAGCTCTCCAGGTGCCTCCAGATTTGTGATTCCGAGAATCCACGTGCGTGGTGCCGGACAGGTGCTCCATAAGCCATGGATGCTGTTAGCTGTGCAGGTCGGCAGTGCCCACCTCAGATGCAGCTTCGAAAATGGGCTAACAGTGATGTGCCTTTTTTTTTTTTCCTTTTCTTTCAGGAATTGACTTTAAAATTAGGACCATAGAGCTCGATGGCAAGAGAATTAAGCTGCAAATATGGTAAGAGTCGTTGCCACCATCAGCCCCTTCGCCAGTGAGCACTTACAGCCAGAAGCCCTGTGCCTCTTTCCCCCTCCCTGTGACCATGGCCTCCATCTCTTTGTGCCCAGCCATACACGTCAGGCTTTCTTCAGAAACCTCAGGGACTGTGCTTTGCTGGTTACTGGGGCCTGGAGTCTGTGTCAGCACCTTCGGGGGACATAGCTGCTAGTCCTGGTTAGCTCAGCATTCCGGTGTGGGCACAGCTGGGTCTGGGCTTTCCTGTGGCCTACTTCCATTGAACTTGGAGAGCCCTCTGTGCCCAGGCAGTGATGGAGGCTGCAGGGCAGCAAAATTCCCCAGCCCAGCATTTCCTCTTGAGCCTACCAGCTCGCTGAAGGAGGCCAGACATCATTTCCTCTCTTCTGTCGTGGTGAAGCCCAGGCCTAACTTCTCTAACGCACAGACCCAAAACCCCAGAACCAAAAATAAACCGAGGCCCGGGCCCAGTGGTGAGACCCATTTCTACTCCACTTACCTGGGGCTGATTCCTTGTGATACATCAAATTAGAGCCGTTGTGAATCCCTGTCACTGACGCCAGCTGTGGTCTGTTGCGCATGGCAGCAGGAAGGCTGAGCTCACGTGGTCAGATGGAGGGGAGTCCCTCCCTATAGCCACGTCACTGGCAGGGAAGTATGTGCCCTGAGCCAAGTTAAAGAGAAGTCCTATTTGAGAGGGTGGTGCAGTCTCCCAGTCCCGGCAAGCACCTGTGGTGAGAGGGGCTGCCGTGAGAGGGGCCACGGAGCCACCCTCCCTGCAGCCTGTCTCCCTCACCCCAACGTCAGAGCACGAGCATTGCCCTGCTTGCCGAGTGTGTCCCCTCGGCTTCCATGGCGTTCACCTCTGACACAGACTTTAGAGTCCAGACCTGGATGAGGCCTAACGCTCTGTTAGTTGGGAATCAGGCAGTTTCTGGCTGCCTCTAGAAGTACCTCTACCTACCACGCGTGGCTCCCAGCAGCCTTGGTGCCTGAAGTTCAAAGTGACACCGCGGCCGCAGGCAGAAGTTTCGCTTTCTTCTTCCCCTCTCTTCCTCCTTCTGCTCTTAGCAGTATCCATGGGGTTAGAGACTTTCCTAGACTGGGGCCACGGTTGAGAATAAAATGACTGTTCGTAACCACTAATGTCACCTGCTGTTGGCATCAGAAAATCAGCAGAGCCCCAAGTGAGGCGCTTCTGTTGTGGTCCAGAGAGGCAGCGCCCTCGGCAGGGCAGGAAGGGGGTGCAGGGTCGTGAAAGGAACCCTGGGTCCAGAGACAAAAGACTTGGGTCTTGCCCTGGCTCTGCCACCAATCAGGGAAGTCCTCTTCATCCCAAACACTGAATACCCTCCGTGCCAGGAGCTGGGCTGGGCACGGCGTGTCTCACCCCGGTGTCGCCTCTGCACTGATGAGGAAGGGCTTTCTCCCTGGCCTCCACCGAAACAGCAAGTGCAGAAGTGCGTCCGAGGCCTCGCTGAGGTTGCCCAGCTCAGCCCACCCGCCATGGAACCAGCCCTTTCCAGACCCGTGTGGCTCTGGACTTTCACAGATAATACCTGACTTGGCTCTTCGGTGACCCAGAAACTCTGGGGAGAATCCCTAGGAAACAGAGGAGTCCTAGGGGGACATGGGACATGACTTTAGGCCTAGTGGGGCAGGTCCTTAACACCTCTGAGTCACCGCTTCCTTCTCTGTAAGAATAGGGAGAATGGGGCTGCTGCCACGGGGCAGGACGGTGAATCAGGAAATGACCTGTGAGAAAGCAGGGTGTCCATCCTGGGTAGATGTCCGTTGTCCCCACTGTAATGATTATTCATGTTTGCTGTCACTGGTATCCCTTTTTCTGCTTTAGGGACACAGCTGGTCAGGAACGGTTTCGGACGATCACGACAGCCTACTACAGGGGCGCAATGGTATGGATTGGTTTTTGTTTCTTTTTCTTTTCTTTCTTTTTTTTAAAGTCAAAATGAACATCACCGTCTTGAATACCAAAACCTGGATCTTTCTGGGGAGTCCATGCTTAGGGTTCTCAGGGGTCCTCAGTCCCAGGTTAATTTCAGGAGAAGACTGTGTGCCCTGCCCCCACATACATCCTCTTCTGCTTTAGAGACAATGCAGGGTTTAAGGAAACCTAATTCTTTGGGAATGAGGGAAGACTCAGGAAGCCGGTTCTTCCAGGTGAGGTCAGTGAAGTTGGAGATGGCATGCCCCAACACTTAGGAGCGTTCACGTGGCCCACGTAGTCTCTATGGAATCTGCTATTGAAGACTTGAAGAACAATCCAGGAGCTGACTTGTTCTGGGCTGTTGGCCATTATATTTGTCACCTGGGCCAGAGGCAGGGTGATGTGATAGGAAGACTTATTCCTCCTCCCTCCAGTACTTTTACTGAGCACCTTCTCTAGGCCAGGCCTGAGCTAGATGTGGAGGACGACCTGGAATAGGCTTCAGGTGGGTTGTGCGTGTGTGAGGCATGTACAGAGCTGAGTGCTCAGGGGCCAGAGGGAGAGGGAGGCAGATGCCTGCAGCCTGGCTCAGTGCCTCGCGTCACCCTCTGAGCTCCATCTCCTGACTTGGAAAGTGGGACAGAGAACAGGACTGTGTTCCGGGCAGCAGTGAGGATGGATGGCCAGCTCCCCCTTTCCAGCTTCCACTGCACCCTGCCCTTCCCAGTGTACACCCCATCCTACAACTGCATAGATGCCTGTTTCCTCCATTAGACCATCAGCTCTGTGAGGGCAGGACCACATCTTGGTCACTGCCACGTGCCCTGTGCCCGGGACCATGGTGGGTATGTGGTGGGTGTTTAGGAAATACTGGCGGACTACAGAAATGAATGAAGGCATTAAGTATTTAGAGTATCCTACATAGCTTCTGAAACATAATAGAAACTCAGTCATGTGGGTTGCAACCTTAGCACCCCTCATTAAAATTTATTTACTCATTTTCCTTTCACCTTGCTGTCCTCTAGTGAGGCAGGGGCCTCAGGGATCTGGGGTCCTGGGGGAGCTTCTACTGTGTGGCCTCAAGTAGGCCCCCTCCGTGTCTGGCCTGAAAGAGCTCCCCACTGACCCATTCACTGAGCCCCTTCCTGGGCCAGCTGCTGGGCCCAGGTCTTGGCCATTAACCCCTGAGCATGGGTGCCATGGTTATCCCCATTTTACAGATGGGGGACCTGAGGCTCAGCATGGTTTCGTGCCCTGCTTAAGTTCACACAAAGGGTAGATGGCTAGGCCAGTACTGACTGGTTGTCTCCAGTGCCCACATCCTCAGCCAGCCCCTGGTGACACTAGGCTGAGCCATTTGTGTGGCCCTGTCCAGCCCCAAGTGTTTGTGGTTTGCAGTCCTAGATCTGTGCTAACCTGTATAGAAGCCAGCAACCACGTGTGGCTCTTTGAGTTTAAATTGATTAAAATAGGGGTGCCTGGGTGGCTCAGTCGTTGAGCGTCTGCCTTCGGCTCAGGTCGTGATCCCTGGGTCCTGGGATCCAGCCCCGCATTGGGCTCTCTGCTCGGCGGGGAGCCTGCTTCTCCCTCTCCCACTCCCCCTGCTTGTGTTCCCTCTCTCGCTGTGTTTCTCTCTGTCAAATAAATAAATAAATAAATAAATAAAATAAAAAAATAAAATAAATACATTGATTAAGATAAGAAATCGAGCCCCTTGGTAGGACCAGGTGTATTTTAGCTACCCCAGAGCCATGTGAGGCCAGTGGTAACCTCATGGGACAGCTCAGAGAACATTGCCACCATGGAAGCCACCATCCTTTCCCTGTATAGTACTAGACTCTTGGGTCCCAAATTTGGGCAACATTTGATGTCTCTTGTCCCATCATGAGCTTACAGCCTGATATGGGGAGCTGTGCCCAACGAGGGCTGGGAAAATGATCATTTGGAGCTCTAATGAGAGTTTCCAGGAGGACCTGGAACAGAGTGATCCCGTGCTTTCTAGGGACTTCTCTCTCCTGATAGAGCTCTACCCACTGCCCACAGCCCTTGGTTGGTGAATACCTGGGACCTTGGAATCTTGAGCCTGTGGCATCAACTTGCTGGTGGTGGCCAGAGTCCTGGGCCAGCAGAGGGGCCATTCCCTGGATAAACAAGTGGAAAGGCCTCGGGACCCTGTGTCATTTCTTGCCCCTGATGGCCAGGGGGCAACTGCGGGGCAGAGGCCTCCATAATGCTTGACTTATGGAGTCTGCATGCCAGAGTCTTCTACTCAAGCTGGCCTTGGCTGGGGCGTGGTGGACAGCACAGCCACTGAAAGCTCCGTTGAGTTATCCCGCAAGTGGCCACTGCTCAGTCTCCCCAAGAAAGCCCTGAGAAGGGGCCCCCAGATGGCATTTTTGAGGGGTCCTGGCCATGGCTGTAGTTGTGGCAGGCTACGAGGCCACTGTGTGCCCCCTAAGGTTCATGGCCAGGATTCGGGATTGCAGTGGCTGTCTTGCCCCGTCTTTGAGGTTTTGTCACATAGTCTCCCAGTAATCCCCCCGCAGCACCCACATCCCGTGTTCTTACTCTGCAGACTCAGGTAGCCTCAGAGACTTCCTAGCTAGCACCAGAGGTCATGGGTGTGGGCTGGCCCCTTGGAGGGGGTAACCTGAGGGAATTGAGTAAGCCAGGCCAGGGCAGGACAGCTGGGGCCATGGGCCTCAAAAGTGGCCCTCAGCATTGCTTGGTCCTGATGAGGGCCTAGGGCGGTTCCTAACGGGAGATGGTGTGATCAACTTCTTCAGAGTTAGCCTTGCCTGGGCTTCAGTCTTAAAGGTCACTTCTGTGCACCTCAGTTTCCCTTGTATCAAGCAAGGATATTTGCCCTGCTCAGTGATGGCAAGATCATGGGCCCAGGTGGAGGTAGGTTCACTGTGCAGCTCTTTCGGGACCCCTGGACTGCCTCCTGGGTGCTCATGCATTGGTTATGGAACCTCGGGCCTCAGTGCTGCCCAGCCCTGTGCTCCAAGCTGGCCCCCGCTTAGGTGGAGTCACTGGAATGCACAAGGGTGTCAGGGTTCAGGCCCCAGGTGTGCCCTGTACTCTTTCATGGGATGGGAGATGAGCCTAGCCATCCCCACACCTCAAGGTCCTCATCTGCAGGGTGGGGACCGTGGCACCCTGTAGTACCTGGCACATAGTGATGCCAGATGATAGGTCACGCCAGAGTGCCCAGAGGAGACTCAGGCAGGGTGGGGTGAGGGAGAGTGGGCGTGAGAGGGGCCCAGTGGGCACCGGGGCCATGGAGCACAGCATGCAGGGCAGGGAGCTGTGGGACATGAGGCTGGGAGGTCGGCAGGACCTTGTGGGCTGCCAGAGCGTGGGCCATACTTAACCTGCTGGCACTGGGGAGCCTGTAAGGCTCGTTTATAAGCCTGAGTTTGGTGGGATCTGGTCTGTAGGGTGAAGGGTCACCTTGGCGGCTAGGTAGACAGGACTAGAGCCTGGGAGACCGGGGAGGAGCTGGTGCTGCAGTCCAGCAGAAGGACGGGCCGCAGGGGTGGAGTGGAGGGAGTTTGTGGGAGGGGTGTCCTGTTGGGGTCCGTCCCAGCCACCCCACCTTGCTGGGGGCCTCCCCCTCAGCTCGCAGCTTGTGCAGTGCACGTGTCTGTCTCCCTCCGCTCAGGGCATCATGCTGGTCTATGACATCACCAACGAGAAATCCTTTGACAACATCCGGAACTGGATTCGGAACATTGAGGAGGTAAGGCTTGCAACCCGTCACATGCACAGGAACTTCATACATGTCCTCTCCTCAGTCCCCACCCCAGGGCTGCGTGGTTCACAGATGAGATCACTGAGGCACAGGGACCCCTAGAAGTCACTCGCCAAGAGCCCCGTAGCTAGGGACATACGCAGAATGGGGACTAGAAGCCAGGCAGCTGACACTGGAGACCACACGTGGGCCTGGCCTCATCATACGGTGGCCCTGAAAGCCCATTTCCCTGGCGGGGCTGTTGGGTTTGGGTAGTGTCTCAGTCATGAGAGAAGGGATATCCAAGCTCTTGATCACCATGAGCATTTGGTGCTTTGCAGAAAAGGAAGGTTCTGGGATAGGCATGACCCTTGTGTCTGGTGGATGTGGTGGGGAGGCATTTCCGACAGTGCTGAGTTTCAGCAGAGCAGGGTGTGAGCTGGTCTGAGCTACCTGTGTTCCGGCCACAGCTCTTATAGTGCAGCCGGCTGGGAAGGAGGGTCTGCTAGCCTCACCTTCCGGGCCCAGAGTTGGTGTCCTCGCCTTTCGGCTCCCCATAGAGCTTGCTGTCACCCGCAGAGCTGCCTTGGACGGTGGCACTTGCAGCTCTTGATGACTCATCAAGTGGGGCTTCGGGTCTGAGGTGCAGCCAGAGGACTTCACCCATCCATAAAGCCACGGCCAAAGGTCACGTCACTGCTGGCCTCTGAGCAGTGGCACCAGGCTGCCGTCCTGACACCCCCACATTGGCTGGCTGGTGGCTGGGCCCTGGCTGAGGATGAGGAACTGCTCCTGTTGGTCTTTGTGGAAACTCGCTATTTCTGGCCAGTGGGCGAGAGGGGGCCTTGCAGTTAACAGGAAGTTAGGCAGGGAGCAGTGAAGCGTGTCTCACCAAGACCAGATCTGAGCTATACAGTGAAGGTCCTTTTCCATACCCAGGTCCTTCGGGAAGCGCAGACTCCTCCACTGGGGCCTGGGAAAAGGTTGGAGGAGGAGCTCTGATCAGGCATTGTGTGAGGGGGGGCAGTTGTGGGAGCGCCAGGGGATGGGGAAGTACCCAGGGCTGGCTGAGGTGGGGGGGGCCACCCCCAAACAGGCGTTGCCCACTTCCAGAGCCCAAACAGAGCGAGCTGGAGTGGGGCAGAAGATCCCAGGACAGCAGCTGGGGCCTCCAGCAGAGGAGCCAGAGAGGGAGGGAGGCGAGCAGGGGGAAATAGCCCAGCCTCGCTTGCCTCCCATAGGCCAGACCCTGCCAGGAGCCCAAGGATGGCCTCAGATCCTGGGTGACACAGCCCATAGAGAAGCTGTCCTCAGCAGCTGGAAGGCATGTGCTTGGTCAGAGTATTAGAACCTGGACTCTGCTCTTACTGGCAGTGTGACCTGAACAGACCATGACTCAGCCTCTCAGCTTCAGCTTGTCACCTGTACAAGACTGTGCTAGCAGTCTTGGCCCACCACGCTGATTTCAGGGGACAGACTGCGTGTTGGCCTGTAGTCCCGTCTGACCTCTCACTTCCCCTATCTGCCCCTCCCCCCCCAGCATGCTTCTGCAGATGTCGAAAAGATGATACTCGGGAACAAGTGTGACGTGAACGACAAGAGACAAGTTTCCAAGGAACGGGGAGAAAAGGTGGGCACGGCAACCGGCTTGGGCCTGGTGCCTCATGGCAGAGGGACTTCAGGGTTTTAGGGTCCTCTGCATGGAGGCCTGTTCTGCCGCAAACGGTCCCCGATTGCTTGCTGAGGGAGTGGGCTTTGGGGGAGATTCCTTCACAGTGTTTCTGAGCATACAATGACCCGCCATCCTGGCTTGTACAAGACTGAGGGGACCTGGGACTCAGGACTTTGCCAGGCAAACCAGGACACTTTGGTTGCGCCAGTGTGGTGCTTTCCTTGAGAAGGAAGAGTGGAAAGCACTCACCCGGCTGGGCTTCTGTCTAAAGACTGCAAGCACGAGGGCTTCTGGGGTGTGCTCTGCGTGCTCCCATATGGCATCTGGTGGCAACCTGTTGAGACCACAGGGAGCAGGGGACAGAGCCATGGTTTGAACCAGGCCCCCTCCATCTTCCTGCCAGGGACGCTCACCCATTCACCACCTGCTCTCCACTCGGGGCTTGAGGGAGCAGCCCAGGAGGTCACATCCATGGCCTGAGACCCCCCCCAACTTCCTTGCTCCCCACTTGGTGGTTTGTGGCGTTCAGGGGCGCCTGGTGGCTGAGGTGCACGTGTGTGTCTCCCTTCCTCACAGCTGGCCCTGGACTACGGAATCAAGTTCATGGAGACCAGTGCGAAGGCCAACATCAATGTGGAGAACGTAAGTCCTGGGCCCACAGCACGGACCCCTCTGGGCTGAGGGACAGGCTGCCCCCTCTGGGGAGGCTCTTCCAGAGGGACTGACCTCAGGCTCCGGGCTGTCTTATTAGCCAGGTGGCCGGTAGGCGGTTTTGGGGCATTGCCATATGCCAGGCCCCTTGGGGGAACCGCTGTCATGTTGTGACATCAGCAGGTGCAGGGCCTGGCTGGCCACCTAGGGTATTACCTCAGTGGCTCTTGGGCAGCCCTGGAGAGCAGGCACAGTTTTGCAGGTGGAGAAACTGAGCCTCGGACAGACCCAGCTGACTGGTGCCGAGGCCTGGCTCCAAGTTTGTGCTCTTAGCCACGCCACCCACCCAGACAGGCCCCAGTCGCAGCCCAGATGGAGTAGGGAGCCCTGGCTGAGCCTCGGACCAGGCCACCCTCTCTTCTCCACGGGGATGCCAGCCTCGCAGCTAACCTGCCGATCTCCATCCCACCACCCCAGTGATCTTTCTAAAGTGGATCTTCCCTGTCACTTCTGAGCTCAACCCCGTACTCCTGGCACAGAAGGCCCTCCCTTACCAGCCCCAGCCAGTGTGCACCGCCCACGGCTTGGGCCTCGCCCACCACTCTCCATCCCGGGCCGCCTGTGCAGCACCCTCCTCGTACCCTCTATTCCCTCAGGGCCCAGTCCAAGTGGGCCCTCCTCAGGGAAGCTTCTTGTCTTCCAGCACCCCAAGTCACCCTCCACAACAGAACTTTCCACATCATGTGGCCCCCAAAAGGGCCAGGGCGAGCTTTTGTCAAGCATGGGGAGACAAACCTTTCACCTGGTACCAGCCCTTCCTGGCCTTCCTGCTGGCAGGGACCCCAGATGAAGCTTGTTTGGCTAAGAACGACTTGTCCTTCTTTCTGCCCTGCCCCTGCGCATCAAGAAGCAGGGGCAAAAGTGGACAGAACACAGGAGTCTGGGATGGAAAGCTAGGTCCTCCTCCTGGATCCTTCCTTCAGACAAGTCACTGACCCCTTTGAACCTGAGTTTCCTTTCTGTCCAGTCAGGGTGTCCCCACGTCCCAGGTCATTGGCTCAGGGGAGGTGGTGGTACAGGTTGACAGGAGTAGCCCAGCAGTGGCAGGAGATGGGGCTGGACAGGGGACACCCACACCCAGGGAGCTGCCCTAATGCTGCCCCCCTCTCCCGCCATGGTCCCACCACATGTCCTACACGGAGCAGCCCGGAACCAGCAAGCCCCTCTCTGCTCCCTGCTCCAGGGACATTAATGACATGCTTATTCCACAGGCATTTTTCACTCTCGCCAGAGACATCAAAGCAAAAATGGACAAAAAATTGGTGAGTGTATGTCCTTTTTTGAATCCTTGCACGGCTCCCTGTTGGAGCCAGCTGTCCTTGGCCTCAGTGCTGTGATGCATCTCCGGGCAGATCTGCGCATTAGGGCCCAGCCAGACCTGGTAGGGCATCTCTGGGAAGGGGGCAAGAGTTAGCAGGAGAGGTGTGGGCCTCCACACCTGGATGCGCTGCTCTGCTCCATCCTTCCTCCCTGGCTCAGAGCTGCTCCGTGCCAGGTGCTGTCTGCCAAGCACGCGGGCTAGCCGGGGACACAGGGCCCTTTCCACCCTGCCTGGGAGAAAGAGCCTCCTGCACAAAAGCCCCAGGCAGCCCAGAGCCACAGCCCACCCTGTGACGAGGCCGCCAGCAGGCCTGTGTCTGCCAGCCACCGGCTCTCCGTATCAATGAGTCCATCCCCAATTCTGTAGGCCGGGACAGCTCTGTGACCTTCAGTAGGGCCCTGGGGCCTCAGAGAGGTCATGCCCGGATTCCTCCCCATCCACCCTTTTTGTTTGTTTTCTGGCTTTTTTGTTTCATAGTGCCAGGCCCTCAGTATTTCTAGAGCTGCCTTTGGTCGTGTGTGCATACTTGACTATACTTTGGGCATGTTTAGCACCTAAACACTGCTGTGAGTCTTGCTCCAGAGCCTCCAGCCCAGTGGCCACTCTTCCCCGGCCCTTTCCCACCCCTCGTTGTCTGATACGAGAGCATAAAGCCAGCTATGTGTCGCTTGAGTTACATCTGGTCACACAAAACGGCACGTAGGACACAAAACACCACTCAGGTAGTTCACATCTGATTTAAAACGTGCTTTTGTAATTCTCAGGTGCTGTGAACGGAATCATAAGGGATATGATCAATTTAGTAGCAGCCTTTTAGCCGAAACAGGAAGCAATCCACGTACACAAACACACTGACCAGCAACAGTGTGTCATTTTCCTATCCTTTCTTTCCTCTTCAACATGACAGTAAAATCGAGATTCTTTTTTTTTAAGATTTATTTATTTATTTATTTGAGAGAGAGAGAATAAGAGAGAGCACATGAGAGGGGGGAGGGTCAGAGGGAGAAGCAGACTCCCTGCTGAGCAGGGAGCCCGATGTGGGACTCCATCCAGGGACTCCAGGATCATGACCTGAGCCGAAGGCAGTCGCTTAACCAACTGAGCCACCCAGGCGCCCTAAAATCGAGATTCCTGATGATCCCTCTGCCACTTCCCCCCTGGCAGTTAGGCTAAGCGTTGTGGTGACGCTCTGTTTTCCTCAGCCCGTGGATCACCTCCGTAGAGCATGAAGCACTGATGTGCAGCCGTAGTCCTTGCATTTCCTCTTTTTCTAAACCGAATTGCAAATCGCAGATGGTTAAATTCCTACTCATTTCTGAACCGAATTGCATGCAAATCGCAGACGGTTAAATTCCTACAAAACACCTTCGTCTACATTCGGAGTCGCAGCCCCGTGCCACTTCCTCTCTGCCTTTTCTTTTTAATTGAAACATAATTGACATGTAACATCGTGCAAGTTTGAGGCGTACGATACATTGCTCTTAATATGTTGATATTCTGAAATATGATTACTGCAGTAGCGTGAGCTAACACCTTCATCACCTCCCATAATTATCATTCCTTCTTTGTGTTGAGAACAATTACGATCGAGTCTCTTAGCAACTCTGAAGTTGATAATACGGTGTCATAAAGTCAACACAGTACTGTTGACTATAATCACTGCGCCGTGCCTTAGCTCTCCAGAACGTATTTATCTCCTAGGTGCAAGCTCGTATCTGTCTTACATCACTGATGCGGCCAGCTCTGCCCACCCCTGTCTTCTCTCTCGAGAGCATCCTAGAAAGCCGGGCTCCCGCCAGCGCCCACCCTACTCCCAGACCTCCGGCGCTTCCCCGCTCTGCCCAGCCCAGTGCTCCTCACTGCACTGAGCGCAAACTCCATACCGCCTAGGCCACTGCCGCCCTCCCCACCTTCTCACCCCGCCGCATCCCTGTGGTCTGCTCCAGCCACACTGGCCCTTTCCTGTTCCTTGAACCCTCCCCGCCATGTTCATTTGGACTTTCCCCTCCCCCTGCAGTGCTCCCCTCCTGCATCAGCGTCCTGGGGCTACCGCAACACATTCCCGTAACAATCTCAGCAGCTTCCACAACACATGCGTGTAAAAGTTCCGGAGGTCACAAGTCGGAAACGGGTCTGACCGGACTAAGACCAAGGTGTCGGCAGGGGTGCCCTCATCCCCAGAGGCCCCAGAGGCCCCAGGGGAGAACCCGTTTCCTTGCCTTGTCCAGCTCCTAGAGGCCATTCCTTGCTTTGTGAGCCCTTCCTCCATCTTCTGAGCCAGCCGCTCAGCATCTCTCTGACCCTGCTTCCTTCGTCCCCACTCTCCACCACAGCTGGGGAGTTGCTCTGCTTTTAAGGAGTCACAGCGTTCGATGGGGCCCACCTGGATGATCCAGGCCGCTCTCCCCATCTCAGCTCAAACACATCTGCAAAGTCCTTCCGCTGTGTCAGGTTTCCTTCTGCACAGGTTCCAGGGATGAGGGCGTGGACGTCTTGGGGGGCAGTTACTCCGCTGACCACAGCCCTGGACTGTCCCTGGCCTCACTTCACGAGGCCTCTGTTCAGATACCGCCCTCAAAACGCTTCTCCACTCTTTGCCTGTCCTCTCTCATTACTCGCTGCTATGGGAAATCACTGCTTATTTGTAGACCCGTGCGATTTGTCTCCCTGTACGGTGTGAACTCCCCAAGGCTGGACCATTTGCCCACCCCTGCATGCCCAGTGTCCACACAAGGACCTTGCACAGCATAGGCATTCGATGGTTACTTGAATAAATTTGGGTTTTACTTGAGAGCAAAAAGATGAGAAGGAATTAGTCAAAGGAAAGGGGACTAAACCGTGCAAACAGGATGGAACGGGAGAAAATAGGATCTGAGTGGCCAGGGTAGGCAGGGGCCAGATGACAGGCAGAGGCTTCAAATGCTGTGTGAGGGACTTAGGGCATTCCCCCTGAAAATGGGGGAGCATGGGTGGGTTTCGGTATGGACTGAGTGGACAAGATTAGAGTTTAGGGCCTGCAGTACAAGCTGTGGGGCAGAAGGTGGACAAGGGGAGAGGTGGTGAGTCAGAGCCCTGGCACAGGGACGTGGACACCAGCCAGGTGTGAGTGGCATTGTGACCTTGAACCCAACCCCACTCTTCCCCCCCCCCCCCAATCTCAGAGGACAGTCTTTCTGCTGCCCCTGGGCTGCCTCACTGGGAGGGACTCAGCACAGTTGGGTAGATGGATGGAGAGAAGGAAGTAGGGAAAGGAGGTTGAGATGGGTGGGGTGAGCAAATGGTGGGAAAGATATTGAAGGGATGAATGGAAGAGGGGGGATGGGCAGGCGAGTAAGAGGAGTGGAAGAATGGATGGTTGGAAAGGGGAGGTAGGTAGCAGATATGTGGGTCTGAGAAAAGTGAGTTGTCAGTTGGAAGGGACAGTTGGCTGGTTGGAAGGTGACGGAGGTTTGACAAATGCGAGGGGATAGAGGGTTGGGTGGACTGGCAGATGGGTGGTTGGTTGGTTCATTGGTTGGTGAAGAGACATAGAGCTGATGCTCAGCCATGACCTCAGAAAACTTTTTGCCATTTCAGGAAGGCAATAGTCCCCAAGGGAGCAACCAGGGAGTCAAAATCACACCAGACCAGCAGAAGAGGAGCGGCTTTTTCCGATGTGTTCTTCTGTGAGGAACGCTGCCTTACTCTGAGCCTCGCTCCATGTGGCTGACTGTGCCTGTCCGGAGTGAGTCCGTCACTCAGCTGGGGCCCTCCCCCTCCAACACTCCCTGCCGTGCCGCGGCCACTGGGCCCATGGCCACCAGACACAATTGAGAAATTGTTTATTTTAGTAACTGTCTGATCTTTTTCAACTTTGGAGATGGAATAAGTTAAGAATTTGCTATTTTTCCCTCGATGTCTGCTGAACGGGCCCTCTCGTCGTGTAACCAGAGAGAAAGATGGAGTTGAGGTGTGGCCATCAACATCAGCCAACATGGTAGGCCTCCATCTCCAGGCCTTTAATCCTCATCTCATTGCAATACAAGCAAAGCCCCACCGGGAAGCCCGTTCACATCCCCAGCACAGAAGCCAGGCCCCCAGAGGCCAGTGAGGGTTCTGGGAGTTCCAGGCTCCACACCCTGAGCGAGGTGACGCATGCCGGGCCCACGAAGCGTCCACCTAGCACATCTGACGCCTACTTTCTCCTCTTCTATCTGGTTTGGACAAGTGACTAAAACCATTCCCCCCCCCCCCCGCATTCTTCTCAACTGTCAAACCAAACCAAAGGGAAGCACAAATTACGGAAATCCTGAGGAAAGAAGCTTGGGGCGGCCCTTCCTGTTCACAGCCAGGTGCTGTCCTAGTCCGGCGGGGCCTGGGCATGGTCAGCAGGCCTCTCGGCATTCCCCGCCCGAGCGCCGAGGGCCGCAGGTGACCCTGAACGCGCAACCACACATGGTCCAGCTGTGCTTGGGGCATCTGCGTCTTGGTGCCCCAGGCAGCCCCCCGACGCCTCTTCCCTCCCGCTGTCTCCAAATCGGACGTACTTTCTAGCTGAGATTTTTATTTTTCCAGATCTGTAGTGTCATGAAGTGATTCTGTCTTTGATTCCCAGCGGCAGACCCAGGTGACTGGGAGCTCGTGTGCACCTCTGGCCGGACGGGCCTGAAGCGTGAGGCCGCACTTGGCGCGGGCCGAGGCACAAGCAACAGACTGACCGCGGAGCAGTCTGAGTTGGTTTTTAACTGCCGTCACCCGGTTCTGTTGTGGCAGCTCTACCCTCCCATAGCAACTGCAACTGGGACCGGTAACCAGGTTGGAGGGGTGTCAGCCGGGAGCCTTTCTTTCTCTCCACCCCCCCCCCAAGCTGCTGTCAGTCCAAGCCATTGGCATTGTAGTTTTTTCTTTTGTGAATTAAAACCAACATACCAGCAATAGTCTGCTCTCCCCTGAAATCTCTTAACATGCTCTGTTTACATCGATAAATGCACTTAAGGAAAACAAATTAAAGCTCATTTTAAAGTTAACAGATTTTTTTTTTTTTACAGCTTATCTTATTTCTTGGTTGTAATTTCATCTGTAAGATTAGAGATTGGACTAGATTAAAGGTAATGGATATTTATGTCCCCATGTCCCCTGTAGGGCACTGGGTCGAGGGTCCTCCGGAGGCCTGTCATTTAAAGTGGGAGCCGTTCCACTTTTGCGTGCCTTGGCTCTCATCTGCTCCTCAAGTGTGCCAGGTTCACCCCTACCCCAGGTGTAGACAGGATCAAAGCAGAGGAGGTCGGTTACCCCGAGCTCTGAGGAGATGCAACTGTGACCCAAAGACTGACTTGGAAGAAGCAGCTTCCCGACCCCCAGCTCTGCCCTCACACACCCCCGCCCCCCAGGAGAACGGAGAGGTGTACGCCCCCACAGCACCACTGTGGGACATCACGTTCCCTGTTGAACCTGCCCGGTCAGCATCAGACCCCATCGTGCCCCCACCATTCTCTCATCTGCATCCTTGCCGGCACCCATTTTGCCAAGTCAGGTGCTGGGTTCCGAGCCCTGTCCTCCCCCCAGCACAGCCGCGGGCTGAGCCTCAGTCTCCTCGTCGGTAAAATAGGCATGAGTCAGCAAGATGGCGCCTCTCAGCCTGGGATAGACGCCTGGTAAGCACTGAGAGATGAGCTGCCGTCAACATCCCCTGGTCATCATCCTCATTATCAGCATCACTATTTGTCTTGTGCCCCAAGAGGAAAACTCACTCCTCTCTTCACATCTTGTCTCTTTATGGGGCACAAGTCCCATAAATAGCTCTCGGCACTGAGCTGGAAGTATTTGCCCCAACAGGCCCCAATTTTGTCCCCATTGCTCCCAACCAGGTCAGGCTGGGGTCCTTGAACTCCTCAGTCCCGCCTGAGACCCAGCCTTTTCCTCAGAGAAAAGGACTAGGACTTCGATGCGGTGGCACGCAGGGAAGTGGCTCTTCCACTCTTGTCCCCTTGTACCGGGAAAGAGGACACCTTGACTTTTTTTTTTTTTAAGATTTATTTATTTATTTATTTGACAGAGACACAGCGAGAGAGGGAACACAAGCAGGGGGAGTGGGAGAGGGAGAAACAGACTCCCTGCCGAGCAGGGAGCCTGATGCGGGGCTCGATCCCAGGACCCTGGGATCATCACCTGAGCCGAAGGCAGACGCTTAACAACTGAGCCACCCAGGCGCCCGACAATATGAGTTTTATTTTTATTTTTATTTATTTATTTTTTAAAGATTTTATTTATTTATTTGACAGAGACACAGCGAGAGCAGGAACACAAGCAGGGGGAGTGGGAGAGGGAGAAGCAGGCTTCCCACCGAGCAGGGAGCCCGATGCGGGGCTCGATCCCAGGACCCTGGGATCATGACCTGAGCCAAAGGCAGATGCTTAACGACTGAGCCACCCAGGCGCTCCTTTTTTTTATTTACTTTTTTTAAATAACATCTTTATTGAGATGTAATCTGCACATGGAACAATCACCTACCAAAGTGCAATTAAGTGGTCTTCAGTGTATTCTCAGAGTTGCGCGGCTGTCACCACAGTCCATTCTAGAACGTTTTCATCACCCCATCCCCACAAGCAGTCTTTCCCCATGCCCCCCGCCCAGCCCCCCTGCAACCATTAGTCTTCTTTCTGTCTCTGCATTTGCCTGTCCTGGACATTTCATGTAAATGAAATCATACACCGTGTGGCCTTTTGTATGGGGCCTCTTCTGCTCTGCATGATTCTCTAGATCCATCACGTTGTAGCATGTGTCCTTTTTATGGCTGAGTAATATTCCATCGTGTGCATGGACCACCATCTGTGGTGGCCATTCGGTTATTTCCACCTTCTGGACGCCTGAGCTGTCTCTTCCTCCAGCGTGCCAGGTGTATTCCTACCCCAAGCCTTTGCCCTTGCTGTTCCCTCTTGTGCAAGCCTTTTCCACGTGGGGACTTGTGCGGTAACCATGTCCCCATGGACCGCGGGCTCCAGCGGGCAGGGACAGTGCTCATCTTGTCTGCCCCGTCCCCAGCATCTAGCATGGTGCCCGCAGTTGGGGCTCAGCCAATGTTTGTGGAGTGAATGGATTCATGAACAGAACGAAAGCCTTGTAGGACGACAGGATGGTTGAAAACACATAAAGCTCAGCATTGGCAGAGCCTGACTGCCCTACCCCTTTTACAGGGCTGAGAAGGCACTGTGGTCCCTACCACACGAGCCACCCCACGTGGGGCCATGAAAGTCCTCCTTGCCAGCTGAGGCCCCCAGTGAAAAGCCCAGAGCTGACACCAGAGCAGGAGGGGCCCTGGAGTCCCAGCCCCCCTGCATCCCCCTGCTGGTCCTTTTCGGGAAGTTCCTCTGGCGGCCACCTCTCTGCTCACAGTTTTGAGGACTGTGGTCACCGAGGGGTGGGGGATGATTCTGTTGTGACATTCTCAGGGGAGGACTTCAGTTTGTGTAAGACCACATCTCCCAAGCAGGTCAGGGTTATCAGGGTGGAGCCCTCTGTGGTGGGGCCTCAGGGGGCCAGGCCGGAAGTGGCCTGAGACACCCCATGTTTCTGGAGACTGCACTGCATGCAAATGAGACCAGGCTTTCTAAGGGATCAGGGTCTCCTGGGCTGGTGCGAGCCCCTCCCCAACAGTGTTGCTCCTTATCATCGGGGCTGGTAGCTGACTCACTGGGCTATGGAGGGCACGGAGGTGACGCAAGTGGCCCAAGGTGGCCCAGCCTGTGCAGTATGGAGCCCCAGCTTCTGTCTCCCCAGCCAGGCACAAAGGCATCAGATTAAGTCACAGTGAAGAGTCCCGATTTTACCCTTGACTGAGCCCCACACCGCATGCTTGAAGGTTGTTCCTGTCGTCATCACGTGATTAAGGAGGGCTGTTATGCCCACTTCTCAGTTAAGGAAACCGAGGCCCAGAGAGGTTGAGAGAGTCACCCAAGGCTACCCAGTGGGGTGAGTAAGAAGCCAGGTTCCACGTGTCTCCTGCTTGGGCCTTATGGACCCGAAGACTCCAGACCAGGCCACCCCCACGGCCCTTGAGCCTACAGTGGGGGCTATCTGGACTGGCTGGCCCCGGGTGATAAGGCCCCGGAGGGGAGGCCCCCAGCTCGGCCACCAGGGTCTGGGCTATTTCTGCCTAAAAGGGGAGAAGGAAGTGGTTTTGCCCCTGGGCTGAGGCGGGAGGTGCAGCCAGCACACATCCGGGGCTGCCTGGTCCGTTAGACTTGTACAAGTGCCTACGGTGGGTATCGGGCTCCCCAGAATGTTCTGGGTTTTTTTTTAAATCTGAAGAAAAAAATGAATACAATAATAATGAATATATAATAATCCAGCCCAGACTATAACGGTCTAGATGCCAACAGAATCGTAAAATATGATTTTAAGTGTGATTTTTTTTTTTTGGTGTGTTTTGTTTTGTTACAGAGGAAGTCATAATGTGACTTCCAGCCCCAGCCTGTCCAGGCTTGACCCTGCCTCAGGGCCTTTGCCCGTGCTCTTCCCTCCACCTATAGCCCTCTCTTTTTGCAACCCACAATCAAGTTACCTCCTACCTGCCCCCAAGTGCCTCTTGCTCTGGATCAGCTAAGCCCCCTCTGAGGGTTCTTGCAACTCCAGACCCTCCTTCCTGATAGACTGTCTGCTTCGAAACATTAATCATTTCTTACTCTTCATTGCTTGCTAGATTATAGATGCCGGGAGGGTGGGGCTTGCACCTCTTGGGGTCCCCTCTCTGTCCCCTAGGATCTGGCACACAGTAGGTGCTCAATAAAGGCTTGTCATGGGTGAAGCAAGGGTGTCCCTCCACCCGCAGCTCAGCAGCTTTGCTGGACAGAGGGCAACCAGAGTTTGTCCCGGTCCCTCCCCTGGGGCTCACCTGCTTAAGGAAACAGGAACAGCCTGGGGGCAGCAGCCCCACCCCGCTGACTGACGTGTGACCCTGAATCGAAACCAAGGCTCCTGCAGGCTCTGAGGACAGCAAGAGGGAGAGCCTCAGCTGCCCAGGGATCTCCCAGGTAAGTGCCGCGTGGGAATCCCTCACCAGCCCCATACCCACTTCTGTGCCTGCCCCATGCTGGGTGAGGCTGGGGCCCCAGGAGCCTCAGCTCCACCCCAGATTTCTAGAAGAAGGAGCATGGGAGCCAGTCTGAGCCAGAAGGAGGGGCAGGGTGGTAGAGACCAGAAAAGCCGGAGGAATTTTCAGTGGGAGCTGACCATTGAAAAATGGAGCTGGGGCTGGGAGAAGGGCGTTCCTGGCAGGGAAACAGCATGGGCCGAGGTGTGGAGGGAAAGAGAGCTTGGTCAGTTTGGGGTACAGCAAGGATGTCCTTAGGGCTGGAGTACCGGGCACAAGGAGATGGGGGAGGCCCCAATGTCAGGGTCAGGAAGCTGAAACTTAGTATGGATTCATTCATCCCTGGATAGTTATTCATCAGCAGACACCCCTGCACCCTCATCTGTGCCTGCCCAGCATCAGGTAGCGCTGGGACCCAGAAAAATCCAAAAGGACCTAGCCCTGGGCCAGGTCTCTAGGAGCCCTTGATGTGGGGGTGATGGAGCTTTGTGCATTTGGGCCTATTGATAGTAAATGCCTGGGGGCAGTCACCCAGGCCCGTAAGCTTCCCACAGACATCTCCCCTTGCCAAACCAATGTGACAACAGAACCGATCCCTGCGGTTCTTAGGGTTGCAAGCTGCCCATCAGCCATAACCATCTGGAAATTTCGAAGAAAAAAAATCTGTTACTTACCAGCCCTGACATGTACACAGCCAGGGGGCACACAGCCAGGTTGCTGAGAGAGACACAGGCAGCGCACATGGCCCCAGGGTTCTGCTTTTATTGGGGTTGAGGGTGGGGGGCTAGGGTTTTGGGGGCTGAATATAAACTATATTGGTGAATATAAACTATAAGAGCAGGAATTTAAAGCATGGGAAGAGAAAAAAAGAAAGAAGGAGGGAAAAAGTGATCCAAATGGCCAGTTATCTAAATCAACCAGGATGTCTAAAACAAAAGAGCCTCATGGCGGGGATGTGGGGTGGGGGTGGGGGGTGGACGGCGGGAGCATCCTGGCTCTTTATCTTGTTATGTGGCTTGCAGTGTGTTTATTCGCGATAGACTTCATTGAGTTAAAGCAGATGACTTGGCAGTCAAAGAAAGCTTAAGTCAGGCACTTGAATTACAGAAAGAAAAGCCAACTGTCAGGACTCACACTGCACACGGACACTTGAGCTCCATGAGGCAAGGCTAGGCAAAACTTAGGCAGGAACAGAGGGGAAGATGGGAGACAGAGAAGGGGACCAAGGCTTTGTCTAGGTGAAGAGAAAGGAAAGCTGCCTGGAGGAGGGTATATTTTTGCTGGGTCTTGAAGGATAAATAGGAGTTCTCCCAGGTGGAAAAAAGAACAAACCTGTATATATTACCCCAGGCTAGGACACTACTGGGTTCATGAATATTTATTATATACCCAGACTGTATAGTTCTGAACCAACTGTACTTTCCCAGGTAGATATCATCATATCCCCAAACTAAAGATGAAACTGAAGGCACAGAGATATTAAGTGACTCACCCAAGGTCACACAGCAGCTAAGTGGGGGAGCTGGGGCTGGACCCCAGGCTATCTGGCTCTGATTCCAGGCTCTTGATTGCTTTGTCACCCTGCTTTATTAAATATTTCTTAATAGATCTCTTTAATTTTACTCGTCCTAGAATGCCTTTGGGCCTCTCCCCGGAGGGCGTGCTCAACATCTGTCTTCTGGCAGAAGGAAGTCAATATTGACCGGGTTAGTCAATATGTTCCCACCCTCTGGAAACAGCCCAGTAACAGTGACCTTCTGCAATATTGAAACATTAGATAGGGTCAGTGTTGGGGGTGGGTCAGGTTTGGGACAGAATGAAGGGTCACCGTGAAGGGTCATGAGCAGACCACCCAGCAGGGCATGACCCTGTTGCTGGTTTTATGTTGATTTGATACTCTTTTATAAATCAGGACTATTATTTTCTTCGGCTCCTTGTCATTGGCTCATAAAGTCCAGTGTTATCCTGAGCTTAAAACTGTCGAAACTCATGTGAATTAATGTTTTTGCACCTGACACATTACAGGTGTGCCTCTGGGGGCCATCAGACATGACAATGTTGGGAGCAAAGGGAATTACTTGGGGCCACATCTCTTTATGGTTTCTTCACTTACCATTTTGCCATGTCCACATCCCTCCTGGGACATTGATATTGATTTAAATAAAGTCAGTTCTTTTTTTTTTTTTTTTAGAAAGTATTTGGGAGAGAGAACTAGCAGGAGGGGAAGAGGGAAAGGGAGAGAGACTCCTTAGCAGACTCCACGCTGAGTGCGGAGCCCAATGCAGAGCTCCATCTCAGGACCCTGAAATCGCGCCCTGAGCCAAAACCAAGAGTCGGACGCTTAATCGACTGCGCCATCCAGACACCCCTCAATAAAGTCAGTTTTTAAGCTTAAATGCATATATTTATAAAGGGAGCTTTCTTTCTTTCTTTTTTTTTTTTTTAAAGATTTTATTTATTTGACAAAGAGAGACACAGCGAGAGAGGAAACACAAGCAGGGGGGAGTGGGAGAGGGAGAAGCAGGCTTCCCGCCGAGCAGGGAGCCCGATGCGGGGCTCGATCCCAGGAACCTGGGATCATGACCTGAGCCAAAGGCAGATGCTTAACGACTGAGCCACCCAGGCGCCCCTAAAGGGAGCTTTCTAACACTTGTAGTAATGCTATAATAAGAATAGAAGGACAAGGAAAAATTCTTGGGGGATTTTTGGAAGGAGCCAATGAATGAATGCATAGGAGGTGCTCAAGAAACACAAACCAGGTTCAAGCCCGTTGCTCTGGCCAGTTTGGAGTCTTAACCAAGGAGGAGGCACCATGAGCTCTAAGAACAAAACAAAGTACAGGAGGTGGACCAGGCTTGACCCTCTCTCTCCTCCCTCTTACTGCCAGGTAACTGCTCCCCAGGAAGCCATGACAGAAGTGGGAAAGCTGCCCCCACCACTGCCCCCACGACTGGACTGGTTCGTGCAGACGCAGGTGGTTCAGCTGGCCCAAGAAGGGGTCCCCGCATGGTTCCACGGTGCCATCTCGAGAGAGTAAGGACACACACACCTTCCACCCTGCCCTTCACCCTCTTTCCTTGTCTGCCCCCACCTTGGGCAGATTTTCTGCAGAATTCTGGGCTCGGCTTCGTGAAAAGACCTCTGAAGCCCCGGGCAGGAGGGGACTCAGTGTGTGACCAGGGCCAGTTACTTCCCATCCCTGGACCTCAGCTCTCTCTGTACTAGTGACCACCAGACCAGCACTGCCAGGGACCCATCCCCCAAGGCCAGGTATCCATAATCAGTGATGGCAGGATGCAGCCTCTGAATCCTTCTTAACACAGTTTCCCAAACAGCTGCTCTCATTCCATCAGGGACATGACCTACGTGCACTTTCTACATTGGACTGAGTTCTGAGGACATGAACAAACTCACCTCATTAGTCACCTTCTTCGTCCTAAATGAACGAAGAGAAGAACGTCTATGGCCACCGTTAGCATGTAGGGACATGGAGAGAACGTTGTGAAAGCCACAGAGAGGGCTAATTGACCACTTTCTCTGAGTTCTGGGGGGCGGGGGGCGCCCCTAAGAACATACTGTGAGCCACATGTTGCCATTTTAAAGTTTTTAGTAGCTATATTAAAAGAAGTAAAAAGAAACAGGTGGAATTAATTTTAATCCTATCTTTTCTTCAACCCAGTATATCCAGGATATTATCACTTCAACTTGAGTACTAAAAGCTCATCCATGAGACAGTATACGTTCCTTTATTTTGTACTAAGTCTTGAAAATCTGGTATCCTACGCCAAAAGCACATCTTAATTCGGACCAGTCATATTAAGTGCTCAGTAGCTACACGTAGTCAGTGGCCTCTGGAGTAGACAGCTCGGGTCTCAAGTCTCCCCATCTTGTCCTATAGAAGGGCACCTTTCTCTCTGTGAACCCATGATAACAATAGTAATGATGATAGTGAATACTAGTAATAATTTGGCAAGCAGTTACCAGGTATATGGGTATTTCAGGCATCGGGAAGCCAGGCAGGGGCTGTGGGGGATAGGAGAAAGTCTGTCCTGGGGTCAAGGTCATCAGAGGCCTTCTGCCACTGATGGGAACACCCCTGTGCCTGAACATCCCAAGGTCTGAAACAACAACAACCACAAAGGGTTTTAGGTTTGTTCAGTCCTGGGATGACGGGTGAACCAGGAGTCTGACCAGTATGCTGGGCAGCTGGATCGCAGCCATCTCCCTCCTGTGTGTGTCCTTCCAGGGACGCCGAGAATTTGCTGGAGTTACAGCCACTGGGATCCTTTCTCATTAGAGTGAGTCACAGCCACGTGGGCTACACACTGTCCTACAAGTAAGGCCCGGGCTAGGGGCCAGGGAAGGGGCAGCAGGGCTCCAGGGCTTCCTGGGAGGGGGCAAGGGATGCTTCATACCACAACTGCTCAGAGAGCAACTGGTGTCAAGTTCTGGCCAAAGCTGGCTGCAGTGAGCAGCTGCAGGTCTGGCTGTAACCAGCGGATGGGGACTTGGTGGTAACAGCCTGTGTGTCTGAGAACAGGGGCTGCTGGGAGCCCAAGAGTAGCTACGTCCCTCCCCTAACCTCCTCCCGCTCCCCACCCCCATCCCCTTCAGCCATCTACTTGGCAACTCTCTGACTCCACCCCGAGGCACATATTAGGGAAACTCAGGGCAGTCCAGCTCCTTAAGGCCTCAAAACCTGATCTGGTATCTCACAGGATTCAGCAACACAAAGTACTTTTCAAAAGCATTCCAGGCCAAAGGAATAAAAAAAGTCCAATGACTCCACTGCAGAGTTCCCACCATGGGAAAAGCTTAAACCCTGAGTCACACAGTCAAAAAGGCTTGGGGCTGCCATTTATATGCTGTGTGACCTTGGACAAGTTACTCAACCTATCTGTGCCTCCCCCCAAGTCCTCATCTCTAATAATAGGAATGCTAAAATTAATTCAGAGTCTTGTGAAAATTAAATAAGAGATAGTAAGCACATGGTGAGCCATTAATAAATGCATCCATTCATTAACAGAGCATTTATTGAGGGCCTGCTGTGTGCCTGGCACACAGACTTCGCCTGGGGCACAGACTTCACCGGGGCACAGACTTTGCCTGGGGCCTGAGTCACATTTTCACTATCATCACTTCTATTGATCATTTGACCCTAGCCAGGCACCGAACTAAGCTTTTATCTGCAGTAGCTTATTCCATTTTCATGAGAAATCCCGAGGCCAGCCTTAGTCGCCCCACGTTACAGACAGGGAAACTGAGGCACAGTGTGGTTAGTGGCCTACCAGTGTCACATGGCAAAAACATGCAGAAGGCTACTGGGAACCTGAACAGTAGGGCTGCAGCCTCCTAGCCCCAGCAGTGTTGCCACAGAGCCCAAAGCTGCTGCCACCACTTCATGGTGAAGCTCTTGGATGACGGGAGCCTCGTGATCCCCGGAGAGGACAAGGCCCACGCCTCACTGGACGCCCTGGTCACCTTCCACCAGCAGCAGCCTATGCGGCCACACAGGGACCTGCTGACACAGCCCTGTGGGCAGGTGAGGGTGGGACCCTGGTGGGCCATAGTCACCCTCGCAGGGGCTAAGCCCCCTGACTCATTTTGTTCCCACGCTCCCCATTCAACCTCTTGTGATTCTGTCACTCTCATGATCCCTGCCCTCCCTCCCACTGCCCCACCCCTCCTGGTCTTGGTTCCCTGCCTCACCCCAGCCCCCCAGGCTAATTTGTTACAAGGGTTCATTTGGGGGGGTACAACCTTGGCTGATGTATAAGAATAGTGTATCTCCTTATAAGGCTCATGGCGGGGCGGGGCGGGGGGGAGCAGCGGGTGAAGGAGGTGTGGGGGGGTGGTCCTAGCCCTCAGAAGCTACTGTGGGAGGGGCATGCTTCCATACAAGGTTTGTGGGCAAGGCAGTTCCTGAGCCCCACTTTCTAGGGTTTGTCTGGGACCCTGGGACCACCCCATCTCCCTCCTTGGGGTTGAGCTGCAGGTTCCCTCTGCCCCACAGAAGGATCCAGCGAACTTGGATTATGAGGATCTCTTCCTTTACTCCAATGCATTGAGGGAGGAAGTTGCCAGCCCCGCCCATGTCCCCAGGGAACATCAGAATCCTTCCTCCTGTCCCAGGGCTGCACCTGAGGAGGTATGTGACAGAAAGCTGGCACCTCCAACACAGGGGAGGGGCAGGAGCGGAGGTGGCCAGCAGCTGCCAGAGGAGACTTTCTAGAGTGAAAATTAGATTCTATAGCTCCAAGTATAAAACCTTCCAGTGATTTTTTTCAAGACACTGCAATTAAAATCCCAACTGTGACCTCGGCTACTCCTCATGCTCATCACCAGTCCAGCTCCAGCCCCTCTGCTATCCTTTCTGTTGTTCAGATACATCAAGCTAGGCTCAGGACCTTTGCATGTGCTGGTCCCTCCCTCAGGACCTTTGCACATGTTGGTGCCACCCACCTCAGGGCCTTTGCACGTGCTGTGTATGCTCTGCCCCCGGATTTCCTATGCCTGGCTTCTTTCTTCAATTCTTCAAGTGTCTCCCTCCCCAGACTCCAGACTCCAAAGTCGTCCCCTCTGCATTCTCTATCACCTCACCCTGTTTATTCACTGCAGAGCACTCCTCACAATTTAAAAAGTCTTTTTGTGGGTTAAAAGTTTATTTGTGGGTTTTCACGTTTCCTGTCTGCCTCCCCTATCAGACTGTGAGCTCTGGGAGGTATTAACAATTTAAATAGTCTTTTTGTGGGTTAAAAGTTTATTTGTGGGTTTTCATGTTTCCTGTCTGCCTCTCCTATCAGACTGTGAGCTCTGGGAGGCCTGGGAATCTGTCTGGCTTGTTCCCCCTATCTTGTTCATCTGTCTGCCTCTCCTCCCCTCAGAGAAGACCTGGCACAGAGAAAGTGCTCAACGAATGAATCTGTGGAGTAGATGAGTGAATAAATTAATGAATCCCACCTTCTCAGGGCTGATTGGACCTTCAGGAATCCCTAGGCTCAGTGTCCTCCATGCCCCTCACATGGCAGGGAAGTTCTGACAATAGTGGAAATGAAACAGGCTGGTAGGATGAACATCAGTGGGTGTGGGGCTAAGCGGTGAAGGGAAAGGGAAGACCTGGAGGAGGTGGCATAGACCTGGGACACATAGGATAAGGTGGAGTCAGTCACACACAGAGATTCAGGGAGGGTGTTTCAGGCAGAGAAAAGAGCACATGCAAAGGTCCTGAGGCTCAGTGTATTTGGAAACAAAAGAACAACAAAAGCCAGTGTGTGGATGGAGTGGGGTGAGTCAGAGGGAGGTCATTGGGAGGTGAGGGGCCAGGATCAGCAGGAGCCAATCATGCAGGGCCTTGGGGTAGGGTGAGGAGCTGGCGTTCTATTCCAGGTGTGCAGGGGGAGTCACCATGAGAGAGCCCATGGTTGCCAGCTGCAGGAGGGGCTGCCTGGCACCAGTGGTAGAGGTGACAGGAAAGAGGCAGGGAGTCCAAGTGGGAGGGACCAGAAAAGGATCTCTGGGGGTGGGGCAAGAAAAGGATATTTGAGACATTTTAGAAGGGAGCCTGCTGATGGCTTGGAGGGGGCGGTGAGGGGAACCAAGGTGTCGTCACGGTTTGAGTCCCTGGGCCCTCCATTATGAGGGAGGTGATCCCAGGATATGCCACTAAGGGAGCGGGGAAGTGGGATGGGAGAGGGCAGCCCACGAAGGGTGTGTTAGGGAGCAGGTTCCCCTGTGGGCATCCGGGGCTTGGTATCCCTCAGGAAGGCTGGGATTCTGCGTGGGACATGGACTTCTGTTATCCCACCTCAGCGTTGAGGAGTTGGGGTATTGATCCTCCATCTTCCATTAGGCCTTGGTCAAGTGCTGTTTCTGGGAGATTTTAAATCTCTGGCACTTCTGGCCTGCTGTGGGGCCAGAGAAGGACCCCGGGCAGAGTCCCCACTGCTGGCATTTGGGAGCGGAGCTGGGGGTACTGAGCGCTCAGGGCAAAGGGATATGGATGGGGCATTGTCGGCATCTGCCCCAAATGTCACCTGAACAACCAAGTAATCAGGGCCCAAGGACCACATCTGGCCTGTTTCTGTATGGTCCACAAGCGAAGCATGGCTTTTATGTTTTTGAGTGGTTGAAAAAAATAAAAAGTAATATTTCATGACCCGTGAAAATCAGATGAAAGTCGGATTTCCACGCCCATAAAGTTTTATTGGAACTCAGGCACACTCACTCGTTGATGTACGATCTCTGTTGTTTTACAGCAGACTGTATGACCAACAAACCTGAAAAGATTTGCTGTCTGGCACTTTACGAAAAGAGTTCACCAATCCCTGGGGGAGATAGTGAAGCTGTTCATGGGGATGGGGAGGGGGCATGGGATCAGGTTTGGGGGCTCACCTGGGGTCCTTCTCACCCCCCAGATGTCTGAGTGGGACCCATGTCCCAACCTCCAGGGCAGATTCAGAGCTTTGGTGGGTGGGACGGCCCCAGGTCTCACCTGCTCTTGGTTTCAGACCTCAGCGAGGCTGACACTTGATCACCCAAGGGGAAGGAAGCCATCAGCAGAGATGGACAGAGCTTCCACGGAGGAAGCCACTGCCTCCTGCCCCCCAAAAGCTCCTCTTGAGAAGGCTTGCCGGAAACTCTGGAGGAACCTCAAGATGCTCCCCCAGACGGGCAAGAGGGTCCAGCAGCAGCTGACATCCCACTTGTCTTCTACGAACTTGTCATCGCTCTGGAGTGCTGGGCCACCAGCAGCGACACACAGCTCAGGGGCCAGGCCAGGTGACGCCCACTGGGAAGATAATGTCGACACAGACCGCTCTGTGGCCACGTCCCTTGCAAGCCCCTCGCAGCCCCAGGATCTGAGAGACAGAGTTGACCCCTCCAGGAAGGTCTCAAGATTGGCCAGCTGGAGCGAGGCGACCCCGAGGGTCAAGGGTTGGCACCAAGCAGTAGTGAGGGCCCTGTCCCCAAAAGTGTCTAAACCAGAGAAAAAGGACTTGGCAGAACCCCAGAAGGACTGGCTCCCAGAGGAGTACCGCCCACCGCCACCCTTTGCCCCTGGGTACTGTTAAAGAGCTTTGCCCTGGCTCTGGGGGCTGGACCCCTTATTGTCTACCCACCAGTCCTCAGGAACCTGAGAAATGTAATAAAGACATTGCTTGGGTCTGGTCCTGCAATTGCCGATCGTGTGACCCGGTTATTTGAATAATAATTATCAGTTACAGCAAGGGTCTAGGGCACCTACTGTGTGCCAGGCCCCATGCCAAAGCCTCCAAGTTCACTATTTCTGTTAACACCTCTGAGCAGGCCCAGCAGATAGGCTCATACTGCATACTTTAAAGAAGAGACTAAGGGTCAGAGAGGAGGAGAGGCATGGCCAAGCTCACCCAGCTAGAGGGTGTCAGTGCCAGGGTTTGAAACCCAGTCAGTTGGAGCTCTTTGGCCACATCCTCTGCACCTGGCTCAAGTCTAAGTAACATCCTTGCCTATAAACAGAGCTGTTCACACCTTCCTCCTGGGGTTCTCCTACAAATGAGGGAGGTGAGACTTGGAGAGGGCTTGGCACATAGTACACACTCCTGACACCAACTTCAGAAGCATGGGAGCCCCTTTAAAGAAGGAGAGAGGCAGCCCAGGGTCATGGTTAGCAGTGGGTTCTGGAGGAAATCCCAGATCACATGGCCGTGTGACCTCTAGCGAGTCACTAGACCTCTCTGGGCTTGGTTTCTCACCTGGAAAGTGGGAAGAAGAGCAGCTCAGCTTTCTCAGGATGAACCAACTGGATGCACATAAAACCTGAGGCTTTGGCTCACAGTGGGTGCTTAATAAGTGGAGGTTAGGGTGGGAGTGGGTGCTCTAGAAATGATGCACAGTGGGGGTGTCTGGGAAGGTGCCCTGGCAGCTAGTTTCGATTGCAGGAATGACCACTCCCTGGACTGACGGGGCCTATAGACGGGCCCCAGGCCGACCACAGATGGAGTGGGTGTGGGGCTTCTCAAATCTGCAAGGTGTGTAGATGTCTGGGATCTGGAAAGAGGTGGGCCTGAGTTCAAGGCTGCCTTTGCAGATGACATGAGATGTGGCCTTGGGCAAATCACTCTGTTCCCTCTGAAGTGTGATTGCTTCTCACCCACCCCACTGGCATGCCACAGGCAGCCAATGCAATGGCAGAGAGGTGCTTCGTAAACTGTAAAGTACGGTGCCAGCCTCAGTGAATGACATTGCTGCCCCCTCCCTCGGAGGCCTCCTCTGGCTGTGCTAATGAATGAGCACGGAGTCCAAGCTTGGTCCCTTTGAGCAGCTCAAGGATTGGGGGGAAAGGGCACTTGAGAGGTTGGGGGTAGGGTTCAGCCTTGGGAAGCCCGGGGGTGAGATCACATGGGCCTCATCTCCACATCTGGTCTCTGTCCACCAAAACTCATAGCTACCAAGGCACTTCCAGCCCTCACGGTGGACAGAGATCTAGAAGTCAGCCACTTCCTTGCATAAATGGGGAGATCACGGCTCACAGAGGGTGCAGCCACACCCAGGGTCACACAGTGAGGGCAGAGGTGAGATCCCAGGCTTCCTCTCTCCCATCCGGCAGGTTTAAGGTGAAACACATGTCCTCCAAGCAGACGTGACTCAGTGATGTGTGTTTATTCCCATAACCCAGGGAGACCGGATTTCACAGTGGAGTGAGGGGTCACCCCGTCCTCCTCTGACCTGACTTCTCCGTGGTGCGCTCAGATGCGGATGTGGAAAGTGCTGTGTGCAAAAAGAAATGGAGTCATCAGGCAGAGAGGGTGGCCCTCCTTCATCCCCCCCGCTCCCTGAACTCTCCTGCAGGGAGTCCCTGAGACAGACAAGGAACCACAGGGGGAGATGGATCCCCTCAAGAACCCCAGGCTGTGCCCCCGCCCCGGTCCCCACAGGGGTGGAAAGCACACCTCTTTGGATCAGAGTTGACACTCCGGCTCCACCCCAGACTTGCCGTGGGACTCTAAGTGAGTGGGTACCCCTTCCTGGGCTTCAGTTTACTCCTCTGTAAAATGGGGATAATAGCCATCCTTCCTGCATGGGGCTGTAGTGAGGGCTAAGGGGGCTAATGCACAGGGTGCTGTCGCCCAGAGATGCTGTCCTCGGTAGGGTTCATTCAATTGTCGTTATTCATGTCTCTGTCTGCCTCTCCAGGGAGAGGAGGGGGGCCCTCTGTGCATGTCAGGATGCCACCCATAATAACAGCCACGACAGCAACCCCAGCACACAGATACTGAGCACCTACTATGTGCCAGGCGCTGCTCTAAAGTCTTTCCATGTACTAACTCAGGGGTCAGCCAACTTCTGTAAAGAGCCAAATGGTTGATATACCCAACTTTGTGCAAGGACTCAGCTGGGCCTTATAGCTCGAAAGCAGCCGTGGCTAATACATACACTAGCAGGCATGGCTGTGTGCCAATAAAATCACTGATGGACACAAATTTGAATTTCACATCCATTTCATGTGTCACGGAGTATTATTGGTCTTTCATCTTTTCCCCGCCATTTAAGAAATGTAAAAACCATTCTTAGCTCACAGGAGGTACAAAAACAGGTGGCTGGCCACCCCCTGTATTAACTCACTATCAGCCCGACTATGGGGGGGCTCTGATTCTCCCCAGGACTGCCAAGTACAGTTGTACACCCTGTTCACTGCAAAATGTTCAGGCAAGAGAGGACTGAAGACCAGCCATGTTCCATTCACCCAAAGAGCTGCATCCACCCACAGGGGGTGCCCATGGGGTCCCCAATTATCCCCATTTTAAAGATGCAGGGACTGAGGCCAGGAAGGCTGGGGAAGTTCTCTAAGATCACAAATGAATGAATAGGGGAACTTTCACAAACACAGCCTGCGGACTAGTTTTGTAGGAGCTGCGCTCAGACGTGGAAATGGATTGTGCAAAGTGGCAAGGAGTGTCACACCTGAGGAAGTCGGGTGCCCGCAGGATCATGTTCTGGAAGTCTTCCAGGGAGAGCCGCCCATCATGGTCGCCATCGGCCTCATCTAGCACCTTCTCACACACCAGGCTCACCTCCTCAGTGCTCAGCTCCCCCCGCGTCAGCTTGGTCACTGTCTGCTCCAGGTCCCATGCACAAATGTAGCCGTCATTGTTAAAGTCTGTGCAGCGGGATGGAGGGGATGTGGAGTGGGGGCACAGCAGGGGACAGGCAGGCCGGGCCTCTTGTCCCCATGTTACAGAGGAGGAAACTGAGGCACTGGAGAGATCCCAAGACCCTGGGGTAATGGCTGGGTCTTGCTTTGGAATTGGGCAGAGTCCTGCTGGGAGGTCATTCATTCACTCCACAACTATTTATTGAGCACCTATTATGTGCCAGGCATACGTGACTGTTTTTCATCTACTCACTCAACAAGGATTTAGGGAGTGCCTACTATGTTCCAGGCACTGTGATAAACTTTCGTTCATTCGACAGATTTTTAGTGAGCACCTACTGTGTGCCAGGCACTGTGATAAATTTTCATTCATTCGGTCAGTCAACAAGTATTTATTGAGCACTTCCTTTTTGCCAGGCATGAGAGACAGATGGGGAAGAAAACAGATACTGTTGCTGCCCTTGGGTCTCATCAGAGAGAAATCAGTAAGAAATGAACGGATTATGAACAGAAATTAAGCAGCACTGCTCCCTGCTGGGAGAGAACTAGGATGTGGGGTGGAGAGTGATTGAGGGTGGAAGCTGCTTTTGACCTAGACTTCAAGGTGAGCAGGAGTCAAGGGAAAGGTATTCCAGGCAGAGGGCACAGCAGAGGAGAAGACCCGGAGGGAGGAAGAGTTTGGTGTGCTGGAGTTGGAGGGAGGCCCGTGTGGCTGGAAAGTAAGTAAGGGGATGAGGTCAGCAAGCACCAAGGTGGGGCGAAGCCCCCGGGGAGACATCTGCGACGGCAGGGCAGCCCCTGGCCCCAGGCCTGGTCTTGTTCTCACTCCCCACCCCACCCCACGCTCGCCCACCCCCGAGCCCTGCACGCACCATAAATTTTAAAAGCATAGTAAGCTTTGAGGTCGCGGGGAGCCATTTCGCTCATCACGGAAAACATGTCCAGGAAGTTGTCCAAGGTCATGTGCCCGTCCCCGTCCTCAGAGAACACCTGGGCAATCCTCTGGCGGAACGGGTTGTCCTGGGGACAGGAAGCAGAGAGGCCATCCCTGACCGGGGACTCTGGGCTCCATATGGAATCGCTCTCCGCACCCACCTTCCTGAAACCTTCAAGTACCCACCCCCACCTTCAAACTTCCTCCTGCCCACCGTCCTGGGACAGGATTCCAGACAACTCCTCTCTCTGCCCCTGTGGTCTGGGTGGCCGTCATCCCACTTCTGGCTCCAGGTGCAGCCACGTGACCTGGTTGAGGCCAATCAGAGATCGCTATCGATTGGCAACCGTGATTGGCTCTGGGGTAGGTAGGGTGACTCAAACTGGCCAATCAGAGGCTGCCCTGGAAGATGGCGACGGAGGGGCCTGCTTTACCCTGGTTGCAGAGCTGACAGGAATCTGGCACCGCTGGGGCAGCCCCGTTGGACATCGGCTGCCTGAGCCCGAAGCCCCCTCCTGCCAAGGGGGAGCTGAGAGATGGAGGGAGACTCCTGAGCTCATCCGCAGAAACCCTGGTTCCAGCCGTACCTGGCGCTTGCTCTGCCCCCTGGAGTTTGTCCTCCTATGTTCCAATACATTTTGTCCCTCTCGAATGAGGTTTCTGTCCCTTGTGATAAAATAATGTCTGCTCAGTCACTCACCCCACAAGTCCCCTTCGGCAACACAAACTATGTGACGAACATCCAACTGAGAAGAACCTGCCTTTTTAGCGGCTCCTGCTATGAAAAGCAGAACTCACATTCCCTGAGTACTTGCCATGCAGGAGACCCTGTGCCAAGTCCTTTACCTGCATTATCTCATCCCAGCGTTCCAACAACCCCGGCTTTCATTCCTGTCTCGGTCACATCCTAGCTGTGTGACCATGACCAAGTGTCAACCTCTCTGAACCTCACTTCTTTCATCTGTAAAATGCATTCACTTCATAGGAAGCAGGGGACATCCCTACTATTTTTTTTCCCTGCCTGCCCCAAGGCCCCACACATACCTTCAGCTCGGGCATGCTGCCGATGAGCTCGTAGGGCACCTTCACATCAGGACAGCTGGTATAGTCCAGGGGGACAAGCTGGGGAGCCAGGTCCTGGTAGCGATAGAAGAGCCTGGGGTGGGGAGGGAAACACCGGGAAGAGCTGGCAGATGGGATGGGGAGGACTTGTCCCTTTTCTCTCATTCTTGCAGCTGATCACTACACATGGAAGGATCGTGGGTCCTCAAGAGTCATCAGCTCTGGGCCCAGTCCTCAAGCACACAGAGCCAAACACGGGCACGTCTACCCTCTGGGAGCAGGGCCAAAGTGGAGAGAGGGCCCCAGAGCTAAGGGAGACTCAAGTGGGGACATTGATACTGGGCTTTGAAGAGTGAGTAGGAGTTGACCAGGCTAGTGGGGATGGCAAAAGGGAGTGTGCTTAAGGTGAGGTCATTTTACATCAAACATTCAGAGAATCCGATTGAATCTCTGAATCTCTGGATATCATCACATTGTTGGCCTCTGACTGTAAAGACCCCCCATTCTCACATTTTCCTTCTCTCAGCCCATAAGGCGAGTGTTCCCTAAATGGGGCAGAGCGGAGACAAAAGGCCAATATTCAGAGTTTTTTAATGCATGCAGGGCATTTCGCAAAACACCAAATGCCACCAACACTACCTAGATGGTGAGGCCAGCTCTCCACTCCAATGTCCTCACCTGCTGACACCCTATCTTCACTGGGGGCATGAGAAGCACAACCTTGTAGAGGGCATCCTTGGTGAGTCAGAGGTCCCCAAGCTGCTAGGGGCTGTTTCTGAGGGAGATGGGAGCCCCTGGGTCATATGATGGCTAGGAACTCAAGGAAGTGGTATCCGGAATTTCAGTCCTGACCACCCAGGTCCCTGTCTGGGCCCCCTCAGGGAACAGCCTGAGTTTGGGCTTCTGTATGGCCTTGAGCATGTCCCTCTTCCCCTCTGAGCTTGTTATTCTGCTGACAAACAAGAAGCTCAGGACCGACGAAATGTCAGCCCTCAAACTCCTTGGAGCTCTGCCCATCTGCAGAGCTCAGGTCAGCCTCCCCTGCCCAAGCCTCAGTTTCCCCATCAGTAATCTGATCGTGATGGCCAGGGTGACCCTACGAGCTGTCCTCACCCAGACAATGGGGCTCACTGGTGAAAGGTGTGCCCATCAATAATGGATATCCCGTGCCCACACAACTGGGGCCTTGGCCCCTATCACTCTGTATCTGAACCCCGACCAGCTTGGGTTTCACAGCTCCAAGTTCATGGGTCGGGGCCTCTGGACAATGGCCCCATGGGCTGAGCAGTAACGTGGGATACCCAACTATGCCTCTCTGCTCATGCCAGCGACCTGCAACGGCCGCAGCCTGCCTACCTGCCCCCTTACCTTGATGCTAACCCCACAACCCAGAGCTGACTCTAGCCTCTGCCCCCAGGTGCCCAGCCTCCAGTCCCAGCCTCTTCACGCTGGCCTCAGGGGGATCTTTTTAACATGCTGATCTGTCTCCCCCCAACACCTCTCCCTGCTCACATACTCTCCATGGCTCCACACAACCCTTGGGAGAAAGGCCAAGCTAATCAACTTAGAGACCATGACAATATGACAATTCTCAGCCTCCCCATCTCTGCCTCCATCCACTGACCGTGCCCGCAATCCCTCCCTTTGTGTTTTAACCACCACGCGGCACTCAGTCCTGTCCAATCGCAAACATCCTCCGACAATGGAGAGAAAGTTATTACCAGGTCTTCCTCCCTTTCTGCCCCGACTGACCTCATGATTTCCTTTCTTGTGAAGAAGGTGCAGTCCTGTGGAGAGAGATGTTGGCTTGGCCCAGAGCCTGCCTCAGGGGCCTCCTCCTTCTCCCTCCCACTGCATGCCCATCCCCGCCTGATGTTGCACACAGAGCTGCACCAGGAACCCTTGCCGATTGCACACCCCGGACAAATGGTGCTGTCCCCACTTCTCAGGCAGGGAAACCAAGGCTGCCGAACCTGCACATCACCCCTACCTGATATGCTTCCAGCTGCTCATGAGCGAAGACTGTCTGCTTGTTGCCCATGGTGAAGACCACTGCCAGGAGTCTGGGACAAGCTCCTGAAGCCCCCAGTCTCCTCAGGACCACACAGGTTGCCAGGCTGCGGCACATCAGCGTCTGGGCAAATGTCCCTGCCCTGGCTGTCACCTGCCCACCCGCCCTGTCACCCCCAGCCTGGTGAGATCAAGTTACAGCTGAGCTCTCTGGGCAACAGCCCGAGTATGTCCATGGCCACCAGGACAAGAAGGACTGTAGGAGGTCACAGAACAGCAGACCACATCTGCCACGACTGGGTGAGGCTGGGGGGTATGGGGCCCCTTCCAGAGACAGGCAGGGTGATGGAGAGACTGCAAGCAGATCCCAGCTCAATTACTAGCTCTCCACCCACTAGCTATGTGCCTTAGACAAGTCAGCTGACCCTCTCTAAGCCTTGTTTGTAAGATGGAAGTTATATTAGTACCTAGCTCATTGAGTCGTCCTGAAGATCTAACGAGATCATTAATGCAACCAAAGAAAAAAATTTTAACTATTGGGTTTAAGCCAGTTTTAGGCACTGGGAGCATAATAACTGGGTGAACAAGCTAAATGAGGTCCCCAGATGTGCATTGGAGATGATGATGATGATGATGATGATGATGATGATGATGATGTTATAGCTTAAGAAAAGTGATCCAAGGTGTAAGTTAGAGAAACAGTCAGTTAAATAATACCAAACAGAAATCTTTATTGCAGGACTTGTCAGAGCCTTTAGCATGCTAATGTTCACCATGCATCCTCAATGTAGCAGCTGCCAACCTTATTAAGACCCAGAATTCTTTTGGGCAGAACACGTGGGAGTCAAAAGTTCTTAACCTGGTGCTCCATGCTCTTCTTCCTCTGGGTCTATCCTGTCTCTCCACTTTCTTCTCCTGCTAAGCCTTTTCCAGTGCCACACCCCAACCCCCCTGAACTGCTCTTGGATCTTCCTCTTCCCTCTTCCCCACTCTCTCTGGCCTGGACGATCACAGTTCCTCCCAGTCTCATCAACTCTCTTCTGCCCCAGTGTGTGAAGCCACCTTGTAGAATGTGACTATGATCAGGCTTTAAAGACCCCCTTTGGATGATTTAAAAGAAAAAAACAAAAAGACAATATCAAGTGTTGGAGAAAATGTGAGGAACTCTTATTAATTGCTGATGGTGATGCAAAATAGTTCAGCCACTCTGGAAAATGGATCGGAACTTTCCCATAAGGGCGCCTGGGTGGCACAGTTGGTTAAGCCTCTGACTCTTGGTTTCAGCTCAGGTCGTGATCTCAGGGTTGTGAGATTGAGCCCTATGTCCAGCTCCATGCTCAGTGCAGAGTCCGCTTGAGATTCTCTCTCCCTCTGCCCTTCCTGCTCTTGTTCTCTCTCTTTCTCAAACAAATCTTTTTTTAAAAAGATCTTATTTATTGGGGCGCCTGGGTGGCTCAGTCGTTAAGCATCTGCCTTCGGCTCAGGTCATGATCCCAGGGTCCTGGAATCGAGCCCCTCATCGGGTTCCCTGCTCCGCGGGAAGCCTGTTTCTCCCTCTCCCTCTCCCCCTGCTTGTGTTCCCTCTCTCGCTGTCTCTCTCTTTGTCAAATAAATAAAAAATAAATAAAAAGATCTTATTTATTTATTTGAGAGGGAGAGAGAGCACGAGTGGGGGGCAGAGAGAGGGAGAAGCAGACTCCCCACTGACCAGGGAGCCTGATGCAGGGCTTGATCCCAGTACCCTGGGATCATGACCTGAGCCAAAGGCAGATGCTTAACCGCCTGAGCCACCCAGGCACCCCTCTCTCAAATAAATCTAAAAAAAAAAAAAAAAAAGAACTTTCCTATAGTTAAACATACACTTACCATGTGACTCAGCTATCCCACTATGAGTAGTTATCCAAGGGAGATGAAAAGATGTATGGGCACATGAAAACCTGTACATGCCCACAGCATGGAGAAAACACTTGCAAATCATATATCTGATAACGTACTAATCTCCAGGATATATCTAGAACTCCCACGAGACTACAATAAAAAGACAAATTGCCCAAATAAAAAAAAATGGGCAAAGATTTGGGGAGGGGATGAATAGATGGAACACAGAGGATTTTTATGGTAGTGATTTTTTTTTTTTAAGTAGGCTCCACACCCAGCATGGAGCCCAATGCAAGGCTTGAACTCACAACCCTGAGATCAATGCCTGAAGTGAGATCAAGAGTCAGATGCTTAGCCAACTGGGCCATCCAGGCACCCCTATGGCAGTGAATCTATTCTGTATGATACTGTAATGGTGGGTACATGTCATTATATATTTGTCCAAAACCATAGAAGGTACAACACCAAGAGTGAACTCTAATGTCAACTTTGGATAATATGATGTGTCAATGTAGTAAGTTCAACACTTGTAACAAAGGCACCAGTCTAGTGGGGGATGTTAATAGTGGGGGAAGCTGTGGGTGCGTGTGGGCAGGGAGCACATGGGAAATCTCTATACCTTCTGCTCCATTTTGTTGTGAACCTAAAACTGCTCTAAAAATAAAGTCTATTAAAACAAAACAGAACAGGTAAAGGATTTGAGGAGTCATCTCTCCAAAGAAGATATACAAATGGCAAATAAGCATATGAGAAGATGTGTAACATCATTAATCATTAAGGAAATGCAAACTAAAATCACCATGAGATACCAATTCACACCCACCAGGATGCCTATAACAAAAAAGACGGACAATAGCAAGTTGTTGGCCAGGATGTGGAGATACTGGAACCCTCATACACTGCTGGTGGGAATGTAAAATGGGGCAGCTGCTTTGGAAAACAGTTTGGCAGGTCTTTAAAAAGTCAAACATAGAGCGCCTGGGTGGCTCAGTCAGTTAAGCGGCTGCCTTCGGCCCAGGTCATGATCCCAGGGTCCTGGGATTGAGCCCTGCATCGGGGTCCCTGCTCCGCGGGAAGCCTGCTTCTCCGTCTCCCACTCCCCCTACTTGTGTTCCCTCTCTTCCTGTGTTTCTCTCTGTGTCAAATAAATAAAATCTTAGAAAAAAAAGTTAAACATAGTTATCATATGACCCAGCAATTTTCACTCCAAGGTGGAGAGAATTGAAAATATATGTCCACATAAAGACTTGTATGTGAATGTTCATAGCAGCATTATTCACAATAGCCCCAAAGTAGAAACAACTCAAATGTTCATCAATGGATGAATGGATAAAGAAATTGTGGTCCATTCATACAACATAATATTATTCAGTTATATAAAAGGAATGAAGCACTGATGCACGCCACAACGTGGATGAGTCTTGAAAACACCATGCTGAGTGAAAGCGGTCAGACGCAAGAGTCCACATAGTGTGTGATTCCATGTATATGAAACATTCAGAATAGGCAAATCCATAGAGGCAGAAAGCAGATTTAGTCATTGCTAAGGGGCTGGGGCAGGAGGATGGGGAATGACCGCTCAAGGGGGGTGGGTTTCCTTCTGGAGTGATGAAAACGTTCTGGAACTAGATAGCGGTGATGGTTGCACAACTCTGTGAAGGTGATAAATCTCACTGAATTGTGCACTCTAAAGGGTGACTTCTATGGTATGTGAATTATATCTTCGTTTTTAAAAATATCTGTACATGAAGAGTGATAGCGACTTTATGCATAATTACTAAAAACTGGAGACAACACAAATGTTCTTCACCTGGGAAACGGTTAAACAAACTGGGGTCTGTCCATACAATAGACTACTACTCAGCTATAAAACAGAATTAACTACTGATATACACAAAATGAATGAACCTCAAACGTGTTATGCCAACTGAAAGAAGCCAGACTCAAAAGGCTACCTATTAGATGATTCCATTTATATGACATACTCAAAAGGACAAAACTATAGGGACAGAAAACAGATAAATGGTTGCCAGGGGCTGCAGATAGGGGAACAAGGGAATCTTAGGGGTGATGAAACTGTTCTATATTTTGATTGTAGTGTTGGTTACATGATTGTATTCATTTGTCAAAACTCATAGACCTGTACGCCAAAAGGGTGAGTTTTTTGCATGTAAATACATTTTTAAAAATGAAAACAATAAGAAAACTAATTAGCAAAGACCTCCTTACTCCCCAGTGCCTCATGGTTGAAGTCCAGATTCCTATGCCTGACCCCGTCAGGCACTCTGTGATTTGGTTATGTGCCCCCCTCCCTGCCCACCACCCATCAACAATTAGTAATTGGGCACCTAATGTGTGCCGGGCGCTGTCCTAGGTTCTGATATTACAAAAGCAGAGCTCTCATGGAGCTCACGTTCCTGTGGGCAAGCAATCAAATAAACACATAATTAGGCAGGGGTGCTAAGTTCCAGGAAGAAAAATAAAACAGGGCAGGGATAGAGAGAGAGAGAAGAGGTTAGGCTAAATAGGTTGGGAGGGAAAAGCCCTCCTATGAAATGGTATTTGAGTAGTGACTGGAGGGAATTGAGGAAATAGTGATTGGGAAGGGAGTTCTTGGCAGTGGGAAGAGCAAGTGCAAAGGCCCTGAGGCTGGATTAAGTTTGACACCATTGGAGGAGGGCAGGGTGGTGGTGCTGTGTTGGAGCTCAACAAGCACTAATTACAATTAGTAAGCTGCTGCTCATGTCCGTCAGCCACCAGAGGCTGCCTCTCTGACACCCAACTCCAATCATGGGATTTTTTTTCTTTTTTGCATGGCCAAGAAATCATTTTTCATGGTACAAATAAATTAATTTTATCTTTGTATGGATAAATTCCAGCTTTATTATGATAAATAATATGCAATAATATCCCCCTTGTAATATAGGATAGAGAACTTAGAATCATAATGACAGTACGGCGTTTCAATATTATCAGGGGAAAACAAATCAAAACAACAATGAGATATCACTGTCAGGATGGCTATTATCAAAAAAGCAAAAGCTGACAAGTGTTGATGAGGACATAGAGAAATGGCAACCCTGTGCACTGTGGGTGGAAATGCAAAATGGTGCATCCACTATAGAAACCAGTAGGGAGGTGCCTCGAAAAAATTAAATAGATCTCCCATAGGATCCAGTATACATCCAGACGAATTGAAATCAGGATCTCAAAAGAAATATTAACACTCAAAAGAAATATTAACACACCTATGTTCATTGCAGCATTATTCACAATAGCCAAGATATTTACAACCTAAATGTCCATGGATGGATAAAAGGATAAAATAAGGCATATACACACAATGGAAGAAAGAAGGAAATTGTGCAATATGTGACAACATGGATGACCTTTGAGTGCATTTGTTCAGTGAAATAAGCCAGTCACAGAAAGACAAATACTGTGGGATTCCACTTATATGAGGAGAAAAAAGTAGAATGGTGGTTCACAGAGGCTGGGGGAGAGGGAATGGGGCTTACTAGCCAACACGCACAAAGCAAGATTCATCAAGCAAGATGAATAAGCTCTAGAGGTCTACTGGACATTATGCCCAGAGTGAGCGATAATGCATTGTACACTTAAAAATTTGTGAAGGGGTTAGATCTCATGTTGAGTGCTCTTACTACAATAAAATACAGTAAAAACAAAATGTAACCACCATATGACCCAGCACTTGCACTCTCGGGCAATCCCAGAGAAATGAAAACTTACGTTCACACAAAAACCTGTAATGGATATTTTATTCAAAATAACCCCAAACAGGAAACGATCCATATATTTTTCAATAGATGAATGGTTAAACAAACTGGTCCATCCATACCGTGGAACACTACTCAGTAATAAAAGAGATACACCTGACAACTTGGGTGGATCTCTGGGGAATTATGCTGAGTGTGTGTGTGTGGGGGGGGAGTCAATCCTAAAATGTTATATACTGTATGATTCCATTTACATAGTGTTCTTAAAATGACAAAATTATAGGAATGAGGACAGGTCCTCCTCATCACATCATACCTGGGGTTACTTGATAGCTACATGACGTCACTGACAACGTTGACCTTGATCTCTTGGGTAAGGCTGCCAGTGTGCAGGGATGGGGTGGGGTGGGGGGGGAGATGGGTGTGGATCAAGTGCATCAAGAAGGATCTTGGGGTAATAATGGACTGCTCTGTATCTTGTCTATAGCAATGCCAATATCTTGGCTGTGATATTGCACTAGAGTTTGGTAAGATGTTACCATTGAGGGAAACTGGAAGAAGGGTACACAGGATCTCTCCGTATCATTTCCCTGTTGTTTTTAAATGTTTTATTTAATGGTTTCAATGGTAAATGTTACTTAAATATGTTACACATAACATTTACACTTAATATGTTACACATAACATTTACCATTTTGACCATTTTTAAGGGCTCAGCTCAGCGGGATGAAATACATTCACACTGTTGTGCAGTTGTCACCATCTGTTCCCAGACCTCTTTTCATCTTGTAGAACTGAAACTCTGTCCCCGTTAAACAGCTCCCCACTCTCCCCTCCCCCAGTTCCTGGAACTCACCATCCCACTTTCTGTTTCTGTGAATTTGCCTATTCTGGAAACCTCATGTAAATGGAGTCATATGGTATTTGTCCTTTTGTGTCTGGCTTCGTTCACTCAGCATGTCTTCCGGGTTCATCCACATTGTAGCATGTGTCAGAACTTCTTTCCTTTTTAAGATTAACTAATATTCCACTGTATGGATAGATCACATTTTCCTTATTCATTCACCTACCAATGGACACTTGGTGTCTTTCCACCTTTTGGTTATTGTGAACAACACTGCTATGAGCATGGATGTATATATGCAGTCATGTCCTTTTTTCTGGGTCAGGATCCCACATTGCACTTAGGATCTTAGGCTCCTGATTTTCAGTCTGTTTTGTTTTATTTGGTTTTGATTTTTTAGTCTTTTTTTTTTTTCATGACCTTGATAGTCCTGAAAAGTACCAGTCAGGTACTTTATAGAATATCCCTCATTTTTATTTGGTATTTTCTCATGATTGGACTGGATTTATGGGTTTGGGGGGGAAGACCTCAGAAGTGAGGTGTCCTCCTCATCACATCATACCTGGGGTTACTTGATAGCTACATGACATCACTGACAATGTTGACCTTGATCTCTTGGGTAAGGCGGTGTTTGCCATGTTTTTCCACCCTCGGGTAACTGCTTTCCCTTTCCATACTCTACTCTTTGGAAACAATGCAGATTGTGTTAAAGAAATGCTCCTTATCAGGGTCCTCGATGGCACAGAGGGCGATGTTGTGTGATAAAGCACCAGTGTGGACACTTACAGTTGGACAGTGATTTCGATGAGTTGTACCTGTGTACGAAGACACTTAGAAAACCTTAGCTGATTTATTGTATTTTCTTTGTATGTATACGCAAGAATAATATATAATAAAAATCTCTGTGTATTTAAATCTCATGACTCTTTAAGCGGATATAAAGTAAAAAATTTTAAATGAGCAAAAGCACAGGAATTTGGCACAAATCCTCCCTTGGAACATAAATTATCAATGGGGGCAATATTGCTCCTAAGGTGGTGAAACTTGGTTCCGGGAGGAGGGGATGCAAAAACCTTAGATATTTCAATGGTTTGTGGCCCTCCAAAGCTCAATCCTTGACAAAAACTACATTATTGGTATTTAACTTCTCTCATTAAATTAAATTGAATTAAATTCTCTTTAGGGGATGATAATGAAAAAAAATGTTGAGAAATGCTGTCATAGAGGTTTACAAAATAGTGACACATTTTACAATGGATGGCCTCATGCTGTGGTGACAAAAACAAGGCTGGAACACTCAGCATAGGTTGGATTACAGTTTGTGACTCAGTTTCCCTACCTGTAAAATCACGATGGTTTGTGTAACAGGGTGGCTGTGGGAGTGAATGTGATGATCCATGTAAATCCATATAAAGTATTAGCTGTTGTTAGCATCAGCAGCAGCCCCATTTTATAAAAGAGGAAAGAGAAGGTCAGAGAGGTCAAGCCAATTCCTGCAGGGCACACAGCCTTGGAAGTGCCAGAGAGGAGCTTCAAACCTGCTAGGTTGGCTGGGGGAGAACAGATTTCCCCAGCTGAGTCTGTCCCATTCCTCCCTGAGGAGCTGATTCTGTCAAGGATCACCCCACCAGCAAGCCTGGACCGGCCTGGCTGCACGAGGAAGTCCATTCTTTCTGGAGGCTCTCTTGCAGTTCCTGAGCACAAAGGGTTGAGGTTATAGCTGGAGAATTGGGCAGTCGCTTGCTGCCCCCTGTGGGTAGAACTGGAAATGTCAGGCCCCGAGCCCTCCTTTGGTCTGATTCCTGGATGCTTGCTTCTCCCTCCTCTGCACTCCCTCAAAGTCTTTGGCACAATTTGGGCAATAGCAGTTTAAATTAAAATGCACAAATGTACATAACATTGGATTATGTATATATAATATATAATATATAATATACATAATAGTATGGTAGTATAAACTACTACGGATTCAGGCCACTGCAAATGTGAGCTGAGATTTGAGGGCATGTAGATGGGCGTTGGTTAGGGAGGGCCTCACTCAGCTTCAGGACATCCTTGTAAAGAGCTTCAAGATCTTTTGATAATGTCGGAGCCTACACTAGGCTCCGGGATCGGCGTGGACTCCTCTTGAGGGTTCTCTCTCGCCCTCTGCCCCTCCCCCCACTCGCACGCAGCCTTGCGCGCGTGCTCTCTCTCTAAAATAAATTTTAAGGGCGCCTGGGTGGCTCAGTTGGTTAAACGACTGCCTTCGGCTCAGGTCATGATCGCGGGGTCCTGGGATCGAGTCCCACATCGGGCTCCCGGCTCAGCGGGGAGCCTGCTTCTCCCTCTGACCCTCTCCTCTCTCATGCTGTTTCTCTCTCGCTCGCTCTCTAATAAATAAATAAATAAAATCTTTAAAAAAAAAAAAAATAAATAAATTTTAAAAATCTTTTAAAAAAGACATTTTGCTAAATGAAAAACTGAGGACAGAAATAAAAGAACGTTGCGCCGATATACAGATATTGGCATACACACTTTTTGTTGAAAAATATAAAAACGAAATTGCTAATCATTTTGGAAAGAGATAGGAAGGGAAGTTTCCAGTTTTTTTGTTTTCTTTTTTCTTTTAACCTTTTCCATACCGTGTGGTTTTCTCACATGGAGCATACGTGTATATATATTTTTAATGTCAGCAGAGGATTATGGAAGATTTGGAGTCTCTTCTCTGTTTCCCTCAGTATTAACTCAACATACAAAAGCAGTCACAACATTCTGATGGGGAGAAGGTCAGTAAAAAAGCAAGGATAGAATAAAATCCCATTTTATTTATTTATTTATTTATTCATTCATTCATTCATTCATTCATTTTAGAGAGAGAGAGGAGGGGCAGAGGGAGAGGGGAGAGAGAGAATCCCAAGCCGACTCCATGCTCAGTGCAGAGCCGGACTTGGGGCTTTATCCCACAACACTGTCAGGCAGATTACCTACCTAGTGCTGATCAGAGAATTCCTGATTGACTGGTTTAAGATTTCATTTCTGAAGAGCCAAAACTGTAATGAAGTTAAGTCTCTGTTTGGTGATGTGGGGATTAGCATAAGGCATTTTGGGCTTGTTGCCTTCTTCTTCTTCTTATTATTATTATTATTATTATTAATGTGTGAATGTCCCAGCTAAGGAAAAGGAGAGACCACTCTTTCCAAATCAAGTTCCAGACCTTCCACATATTGAACTGAGAACTATGTACTACTTAAAATACAATACTACTGTATATCACATACAAAATGAGAGAAAAACTATAAGGCCTGATAGCATTTTCATCCAAGGGCCAGAGGAAGATGACCCACACTGAAAAACATAACGCTTAAAAGGATGGAAGGAAAGAAAAATAGGAATGTTGTGGTTACGACAATAGCCCTGCTTGTTCATTAAGCAAATTACTTGTGATATCAGGGAATTAAAAAACCCAACTCATTGGAGGCCCAAGTGTTATGGCACTAGCAGATCAGGGTTTTTCAGTACATCCTATGCAACTATTTTCTCTTATCAAACCCTCAAAACAGAGTGGCTGAGACTCAACATTTTATAATGAGAAAAACCAAACCTTGCTACTGTTCTGCTTCGGGTAATGAAGGCATCAAGAGTGAGCCCAAGAGAAATGAAATTTATGTCCATACAAAGACTTATATACTGATATTCACAGCAGCTCCATTCATTAGGGCTCCAAGCTGGAAACAACCCAGGTGTCCATCTACAGGTGAGTGGATTAAAAAAAAAAAAATCAAATATATGTATACAATGGAATAACACTTAGCAATACAAATGTAGTACTTTTATAACCAACAAGAGGGGGGCACCTGGGTGGCTTTGTTGGTTAATGGGCTGCCTTTGGCTCAGGTCATGATCTCAGGGTCCTGGGATCAGGCTCCGTATCAGGCCCTGCATCAGGCCCCACATCTCTCGCTCACTCTCTCTAGCATGCTCTCTCTCAAATAAATAAAATCTTAAAAAAAAAAAAAAAAACAAGCGGAAGAATTTCAAACACATTAGGCTCATTGAAAGAACTCTAGCTCAAAAGAACATATATAGTATAATCCCAAACATATAGTATATTTCCATGTATATGAAGCTTCTACAAAAGACAAATCTAATCTATAGTGAGAGAAAACAGGTTTGGAGTTGCCTGGGGTGAACAGTAAGGAGGGGTGGTTAACTGGGAAGGGAAACAAGGGACATTGTGGTAATGGAATGTTCTAGATCTTGATTGTGGAGGTGATTAGATAGGTGTGTAAACATGACAATATTCATCAAAACGTACAATTAAAATGAGTGCATTTTACTGTTTATAAATTATACCTCAGTAGAATATATTTTAAAAATTTTTTTCCAAATGCAGTTGACGTGTATTTCACATAATACCATCATTCAGCAAAACCTGAAAAAACTAGTAAGTACTGATTAGGTTTATAAAAGTAGGTTATCTATTAAACTCTCAGGGGTGCCTGGCTGGCTCAGTCAGTAGAACATATGACTCTTGGGTGCCTGGGTGGCTCAGTTGGTTAAGCGACTGCCTTCAGCTCAGGTCATGATCCTGGAGTCCCTGGATCGAGTCCTGCATCGGGCTCCCTGCTCAGCAGGGAGTCTGCTTCTCCCTCTGACCCTCCCCCCTCTCATGTGCTCTCTCTCTCATTCTGTCTCAAATAAATAAATAAAATCTTTAAAAAAAAAAAAAAAAGAACATACGACTCTTGATCTCGGGGTTGTGAGTTCAAGCCCCACAGTGGGTGTAGAGCTTACTTAAAAATAAAATCTTTAAAAAAAAAACCTCTCAAAATACAGCAATAAAAGAGAACAGAACATCCAAGTGCACACAAAACACTCAAGAGAACACTGCGTTTTAGGAAATCGGGATTTGGGGACACCCGGGTGGCTCAGTCAGTCGCACATCGACTATTTCAGCTCATGTCATGATCTTGGGTTCCTGAGATCGAGCTCCACCTTGGGAGCTTGAGATTCTCTCGCCCTCTGCCCCTTCCCCCACTAGCCATTAGCGTGTGCTGTCGCTCTCTCAAATAAAAAAATAAATCTTAAAAAAGGAAAAAGAAAAGAAAGGAAATGGGAGATCTCTCAAAGGAGCTTCTTGGATTCAGGAGCCCCAAGGCCCTAGAAACCGAAAGTGGGCGTCAAACCGGAAGTGTGGCAGGAGACGGGATGCAAAGGATGAGGTCCAGCCTCTCCAGGCCCCACCTACAACCGGAACTTGGGGCCCAGCTCCACATGCCAAGAGCGCAGGCGCACCTCCTAACTCAACCAATCAAGACGAAGTGAGGCGGGCATTCCTACGTAAATGGAGCACTCAAACAGGAAGTGTGGCAGTTTACCTACAGAACTGCAAGCGGCGTCATGGCGGCCTACGAGCAGGTTCAAAAGGGGCCCCTGAAACTAAAAGGCGTTGCAGAGCTCGGCGTCACCAAGCGGTGAGTCCCCGAGAGCTCCGCAAAAGCTTGTCTTCTGCCCCCTTAAGCCTCTTCTAGAGTCCCCGAGCTCTTGCTCCCTGATCCGCTCTCATCTTCTCTCCCCGTTTCTCCTCTCTCAGGAAGAAGAAAAAGAAGGACAAAGACAAGGCGAAACTCCTGGAAGCGATGGGAACGAGCAAAAAGAACGAGGAGGAGAAGCGGCGCGGCCTGGACAAGCGAACCCCGGCCCAGGCGGCCTTCGAGAAGATGCAGGAGAAGCGGGTAAGGCGGGATGCCCCGCGCAGCAGGTCTGGGTCTCCGGAGGTGGAGGGAGAGGCAGGGCCGGACGACTCGAAATTGGGGTGAGCCTCGGGCCTCTCGGAGGGGTGGTGAGTGGTCAGAGAGACCTTGATTCCGGGAAGATGCTACGTGGGTGAGGAAGAGTCCACGGTTGGGGGAGCTCCCAGGACGGGAAGCGCTTCTGGTCAGAGTGGATGGCAGAGAAAGTTAGAGCTGGCGTTGAAAGGCCAGAACTGGAGATCGGATTTGGATTCCACCGCAGTGTCTCATTTGCCCAGTGAGAGGACTAATGACTCCTCTTTCTGCCTCAGTTTACTTATCTGTAGGGATCAGGATAGTGCTGTCTCCTGAAAGGGATGGGAACTTTAGATGAAGTCATTCAGATAAAGCATTTGGCACTCGGTATGGCAAAAAATCAGTGCTCAGTTGATGTTAGCTGTTGATATTAAGTGGTGATGCTCCGGGCTAGAAGTTTCCACAAAGTCTGTGTCCATGATGACTTTGTTTGACAGATTCAAATAGGTTGTGTTTGTATCCTACGTTCGCTCCCACGACGACATTTGGCAGTGGTTGAGGACATTTCTGTTTGTTAAAACTTCAGGGTGTGCTGGTGGGGGTGGGGAGTAGTGGGATGAGGCCAGGGATGCTGCTCTACATCCTACAGTCATCAAGACAGCACCCCCCACAGCAAAAATGATCTGGCCCAAAATGTCAGGTGTTGTCCAGGCTGAGAAACCCTAACCCTGATCTGGGTGATTTGGTCCAGTAACATCAGGAAGAGTTCACTCATCATTCTCAGGCTTAATTGAGTCATTTAAAAAAAAAAAGGTGAGACTCCGAGGCTTTGACAAGACCGACCTGGGTTCCATTCTGCCTCTACCTCTTCTTGGTGGTGGTGTAACTCTGGGCAGGTTGGTTAACCTCCCACACCTCATTTTCTTCACCTGTAAAGTGGGGCTGAAGTCCTTACCTAACAGGTTTGTGGTGAGAATTTAACAAATGAATGCATTTAAGTTCCTTCCCTGAGGTTATGGCCCCAGGCTGGGCTGGGATGTTACTCCTGGAGTGAAAGTGGGGTGGAGGAGAGTCCCATCAGGTGACTAATAACAGTGGCTCAGAATAGGACAGTAATAGTGGAAGCAGTGGAAGGTATCAGGTTTGGGATTGATTTTGGAGCAAGAACAGCAGGATTAGTTGATGGATTGGGTGTGGACTGGGAAATGAGGAATGACCAAGATTTTTGATGGGAGATATTGGGAAAATGAAGGTTCTATTTACTGCAGTAGGTAGGACAGCAGGTAAAGCGGGCTTCTAAAGCAGGGCATCAAGACCTTGGCTTTATACTATATGCTGGCTAACTGAACATTAAAAAAAAAAAAAAAAGCCTTGGTTTTAGAGAACACTTGAATGTTTGAACAGCTCTTAGAAATTCAAATGGAGAATTCTTGTGAACAGTCTGAGATCTGAATCCGCAGTTTGGAGGAGCAGTCTGGGCCTCTCCTGCAAACATTCTGGCGTTGCTGTGGGACTGGATGAGATCCTCTGAGGAGGCACAGTGACAGAGATGAGGTCCAGGATCTGAAATTGCAAAGGATCACGGGAAGGAGGAAAACCAGGAGAGTGTGCCCTTAGGAGCTGAGTGGAGAAAGTGTTTTAAGAAGGAGGAAGGGATTGACGATGTCATGCTGCCAAGGGTCTTGTGGGGTGAGTACTGAGAGCCCTTAGTTGGCATTTGGAATGAGGAGGAAGAGTGGCTGATTAGAGGGGATCCAAGGGAGGGCGGGGAAAGGCAGAGACAAGATGCAGAAATAACTCTTGGGAGATCTATCAAGAGGAACAGAAATGAACCTGTAGCTAGAGGGTGGTGGAAGGTCAAGGGGAATTTTTTGTTGCTGGCATTGAAAACTGGAAGTACTGCTGTGGGTTTTGTTTTGAACCAGGAGAGAGACAGGAGAAAGCGTGGGCAAAGGTAGGTAGAATTGGGAAATGCGGATTCCCTTCTGGAAGGGTGTTTGATTGAGCACAGTGAGCACGAAGGCTGGACAGTTCTTGGAAGAAGGGCCCATGGGGCAGGGCCCCAACCTGAAGGGTTAGGGCTTGGCATCTCCAGCCCCATCACCCACTGTGCAGGCTGGTCCTCATGTTCTCTATCTGTGAAGTGGGGGTGGCAACAGCACCCAAGACACCCTGTGAACTTGGTACATGAAGTGGGGCGAGGAAAGGCAGAGCCCTACTGAGTGCCTGGCTTTGGTGGCAGCTGGTCAGGTCAGTGTGGCCTCTTGTGAGGAGGCACAGGCCTCACGGGGGCTCACAGCATCAGGAAGAGAGGCGGGGGCGGGGGGCAACTGGATGCAGAGGAAGACGGGGCAGCAAATGAGATGAGGGACAGGGAGGAGCAGCCAGGTGGGGGCCAACAGGGTCCTATCCTGAGGGTTGGCTCAGCTCACCTGGATAGTTCTCCTGCTTGCCTCACTTGGAATCTGTGCAGTCAGATGGCAGCTGGGGTTGGAGGCCCAACTGGGCTAGAACATCCAAGATAGCTTCACCGTCACATGTCTGATGCCTTGTTGCTCCTCCCATGGCCTCTCTCCCTATGTGTCATCTTATCCTCCAGGTCCTTTCTTTCCAGTAAGGTCATCAGACTTCTTGCATGGTGGCTGGCTTCCACGAACACAAAGCCAAAGGCTGCCGGGTCTGACGACTTCAGCCCAGCACTGGCACCGCATTCTGTTAAGTAAACGGAGTCACGGGGCCAGCCCAGAGTCATTGTGGCAGAGAACTGCACTAGGGCACCAGTACCAGGCAGCGTGGGTCACAGGGTGGGGTGGGGGGCGCCACAGTCGGCTGTAGACACCCATCAGTAAACGTAGAGCCAAGTGCAGCCCCAGGTTTGTCTGGCTCTGCGTCCCGTGCTCTTTGCTCTTACGAGGTCCCATCCGGTGTTGGGAATGAGGAGTGGGGCAGGTCAGGGTGGTGCAGGATACTCATCAGGGTGATCTGGATCTTGGAGCCCTCATGGCACCGTGTCAGCAGCACCTACTCCCGTGAGCTCCTCCCATGTGTTGGGCCCTTCACCTTCCTCATTTTTCATCCTTCTTCAAACTGCATCTGAAACTTTCTTTTTCTGCAAAATGGGAATGCGGTCGGTTGCCCAGGGATGCAGGAAGCACACATACAGCTCCCAGCAGAGTCTATTCATGTCAGCGCTAGTTATTCCTTGCCACTCTGACCAGAGGGCAGCCAACCAGGGTCCCTGGTGGGACATGTTGGGGCCGGGCATCCCTGTCGGACCAGCCTGAGTAGAGTTAAGGGAGGGACAGGATGTACACCCTGAGACCTCCAGCCGTGCTAGGTGTGAGAGCCAAGCTGGTGGGGACTACCGTCTTCCACCCCATGCTGGCCTGGGCTGTGTCGAGGGTGTGAACTCACCTCCCATGTCTATCCTTTCTCCAGCAAATGGAAAGGATCCTGAAGAAAGCATCCAAAACCCACAAGCAGAGAGTGGAGGTAAGTCACATGCCCAGTGGGGAAGACCAGGCTATGTAGGGCCCCAGCTGGGCCCAGAGGCTAGGAGCCTGGCAGAGGGAGCCCTTGGAGTGTTGGGGTGGGGGGTGGGATACCCAACAGAAGCGACACCTCCCCAGGGTCATTTAAGGATGAACCCAGGGTTCAAGGCTGGGTGGCTTTGAGAGGAGGGGGCTTACTGAGGAGAGGCAGAGTGTGGAGAAGTGGGAGTGGGCAGTGCCACACAATCCCAGTGCCCTGTCTGAGGCTGTACTGATGTGGGTTTTCTTCTCGGCTTTCCCAGGACTTCAACAGACACCTGGACACCCTCACGGAGCACTATGACATTCCCAAAGTCAGCTGGACAAAGTAGCCTCCCCACCCAGGGTATGGAGTGGCATCAAAGGGAAGTGGAAGGCTAAGTTGGGGTTATGTTTCGTGCCTTTGGTATTTTCTAGAAACATTCTTTTACACACACCCTTGCGTCTTCTGCTGAGACGAGTGCTTTCCAAAGCAGTGTGCCCTCTTTCTGGAACTTGATTAAAGTAAGACTGTCCTTTTACTCTATTTTGGTTTGTCGGTAGCATAGAAGATAAACCTTTTTAGGCTGGACTGGAATTTTTTGCAAGTTTATCCAGAGATTAAGTTATTTCTGTGTGTCACAGAAAAGTGTCTTTACCCCCCAAGTTGCATCTAACTCTGATAGTCAGCCAGCTCTCTTTCCCTGGGTGAAACAGACTCCAGAAGATAAGGAGTTAATGCCCCCACGGGGCCCTGCGTGAGCTGTCCTCCCAGGCTCCCTCTAGCATGGGGCTTAGGCTGTGCCTTCCGAGCCTAGGGAAGCCACTTGAACCTTCATGGCCTTCGGAATGCCTCCCCAGCCACCCTGGTGTTTGAGACAATGCAGCCTGGAAAGCGGGACAACCGCCTAAGGCAAGGATGGAATGCACTCCTTGTCCCTGCCTGAGCCTGCGGTCGGCATGCAGCCTCTTCCCCTAGTGTCCCTATTCCAGACATGTCTAGAGGGTGTTGCCATGGCAGACGTCGTTACTCAAGCAGGGCATCCCTTTGTAATGGAACCCTGACACAGCCTGCCTCACTACCCTCAACCCGAGGCTCTGAGCACCTCCTGGGTTTATTCAGAGTTGGCACATAACATGTAGCCCGCTTGGCCTTTCTGGCCTAAGGACACCTCAGGGGTGACAAGACCTGGGCAGAGCCCCAGCACAGACAGTGCAGTCAAAGGGGAGGACCCAGGTCCTGGTGCTGGAGAGCCATAATCTCTGAGGACCTACATGTACCTACTTGCTGAGGATCAAACTGCATATACTATTGGGAGGAAGACTCTGTTGACCCTAGGTAGTGACAGAATAGCAAAGTCAAAAGAGAAAAACCAAGTGTTGGGTTCGGGGCTGTCACCTGTGAACAGAATAAAGCAAAAAATGGTTATGAGACAGAAGTCTGAGTGTCTTAAATTATAAGCGGTTTGATTATCACTAGAAACACTGCTTTTTGGATTTATTGCACATGTAGAATGCACATACTGCAAAGTGACCATTTACCCTCAACCTGGAAGAAATGAGGTGACATGTTTTTCCACCTGTGGCTTGCAGCCCACCTGTGAGGTAATATACTGTCAGTAGTAGTCGCTCCTTGGGCCAGAGTCCCTAGAGTTCTCCACAGCCTAGCCAAAAGGCACGTGGAGGCCTTTTCCATCCATGAGTCAGCTGCTGGGGTTTGTGAGCATGGCGGGGTGCTGTGAGAAGCCATTGTCGGGATCCTGGAAGATAGATACTCCATCTCCCTGCCTGCCCAGTCTAAAGCCAGATGACTTAAAACAGCAGGATTTCTCTTTGGTGGGTCCACTGCTGGGCTGGATGGCTCTATGCCATGTGGTGTAGTTCACCTGTGTGGCTCTCTTAACTTGCCTGGGGCCAGAACGGCTAAGATGGCAGTTACTCCTTCTTCAGAATCTCTGTGTAGTCTATTCCATTGGCCACCACAAGTCACATTGCCAAACCCAGTCAGGGAGAGAACTCCACGGGCGCGGACACCAGGAGACATGGTTGATTCAGGCCATCGCTGTTAGTCTACCACAACGTTTCTCGAACTCTTGTGGATGTTAGACTCTTCTGGGAGCATTAAGAACCACCGATGCTGCCTGGGGTGGGGTTCAGTCCCTGAGATTTTCCAGAGCTCCTCAGATGACCCTAACAGGCAGCAAAGTTTGAGAAACCCTGATCTACTGCAATGGGTCTGGTCTTTTCTGAGATGGTGCAGAGGTCAAATCTACATTAAGTGTAAATGCCAAGGACGGTGACTTGAATCCCCCCCCACCTCAACAAATGGAGAATGGAGTAATTTATGTAAACAATGTTTACTGTGATGGTGCTCTTGGCACTTGGGTGTCTTGTTTCTTCAAAAGACTTTTGTCCAATCTGTTCCTCCCAGCCCTGCCCCCCCATACTGATTTTAAACATCTAAACATCGCCTAGAGCAAGCCTGAAAGGAAATGCTCCATAATGAGAGGGGTCACCTCTTCTGGGTGGTTTTTCTTTTTCTCTTACACTTTTTGGCATTTCCGTGGGTGTTTTTTTTTTTTTCCTGTGAAGTGTGTAATTTTGTAATTTTCAAAAGACATGTTTTCCTAAAACATTGAAATATTTTGGGCAAACTATGAGGCTAGGTATAATAGGGTATTGTACAAGACAATTGTCAAAAACTCTCTCCCAGACGTTTTGTGAAAGAATGCTTCCAGCCCAGGATTTACTTGTCTTTAAATACTCCAGTTTTCTCCTCCAGATTTCCTTGCACTTCATCTCTATCCTAAGCCGAGGATATATTGCAAAAGCCCAAAGGAGATAGAAGGGAAGATCAAAAGTCAGAGGCAGGCAGCCTGAGTAAAATGGCCTTGATGCTGCAGGGCTGGGGTCCTCAGAGCACTATGATGGTTCACGAGGACAAAATGCAGGCATATCTCCACAGCCGGAGTGTTCACAAAAGTGAGATACTCGATTGGTCAGGGGTCACAATGTGTATCACCCACTGGGGTCACTACCTACAGAAATGAGAGAAGTGTTTTCACCGAGGTTCGGTGGGGCGTGGTTTTCAGATCATCAATAGGCACTGACGAATGTTGACACTGACACTGACAGGTAACAAGTAGTGACTTGTTGGTAAGGCTTGAGTGCCATTCCGAGAGTTTGGCCTCTTTCCAAGTAACCACCACCTTCCCTTCCCCTATAAAGCGTGTAATAATTAGTGACTATATTTGTTCCTAGAACCCCCACCAGACTATGAGTTTCCTGGGACTGGGCCCAAGGTGGGTTCTACCACCGGTATGTCACCTCACTTGGCCCACGGAGGCCGGGCGGGGGTTTCCAACTGCCCTGGCCTCCTCGCCCGGCCGGGCACCTGGAGAGTGCCCGGCGTCAGTCGGCCCCGCCCCTCCGGGCCTTACTTCCGGATGCTTGAGGCAGGAGCGGGAAATAAGGTCACATCGGGCGTACTGCGCCTGCGCGCACTCCGCCTCGCGCCTGCGCCTTTCTGGCAGCCCCCCCCTCCCCGACCGGACATAACGGTCGCGCGCGGCTCCCCGGACCGGAAGTGGAGGCGAACTGTCGCGGGACGCGCCCGGCCTTGCTCAACGCCCGGCAGTCCCCGCCGTCGCCGCCGCCCTCGGCAGGTGCCGAGGCTTCCCGCAGCCGTCATGTCCGCCAGCGCCGTCTACGTGCTGGACCTAAAGGGCAAGGTACATATGGGTCCCCACCCTCCCCGTTGCCAGGCAGCCGGTGGGGCCTCGCCCCCTGGGGGGGACCCACCCTGTTGCTAAGTAACCCGCCAATGGGACCCACCCTAGTCTTAGGGAGGCTGGTCGGCCTCACCTGAGGGCCCCACCCTGTTGCTAGGTAACCTGGCGGGGGCTTCGATCCGGGAGCCCCGCCCTGTTGCTAGGCAACACAGCTGCACGGCTCCCCTCCCACTGTGGGTCGGGTGCTCAAGCCTCCGTGGGGGCATCGGGGAACCCGAGGCAGCGGGGAGCGCGGGCCGCAGCCGGTTTCGAAGCCAGGACTGGCGCTCTGGGGCTGTGCGACCCTTGGCCAGAGGTGGTGAGGCGTGTCAGGGACAGTGTGCCCTCGGGCCAGTCCCGCCCTCTTTATCCGGCGATTTCTCTTTGCCAGTCCCCGCATGAATTCCAGGATTAAGTGAAGCGGGTGGTGGGAGGGCCATTTTACAGAGGGAGAAACTGAGGCACAGAGAGGCGCGCAACCTGCCCAAGGTCACACCAGCCACAGAATGGCAGGTGTAGGAGTCAGCCGATATTTGGGGAGCACCCGTACGGGGTGCTTAGGCTTGGGCTACCTTTGGTGAGCAAAATCGGAGTCCTTCTGGAGCTCACAGTCTGGTGGGAGAAAGGGGCACTGATCTCAGAAAGCACACATCAATGTCAGTTGCCATGATGAAACAGTGAGAATGTAATGGGAGACTATGCCTGGGCTGGGGGTCAGGGAGGGCTTCCGGGAGGGAGTGACAAATCTGGCTGAGACCTGAAGGAAGAGTTGCACATGACTAGGACCCAGGTGCCATTCCCAGGGGACTTTGGGAAAACTTCTTAAAGGAGGGATTTCAAAGCCTTTCCAGGTGGGCTGCCGCCTTCCCCCAAGTCTGTCCTGGCTAGAAGGCAAGTGAGTATTGGCCTCTTGCATCTGGAAGAACAGGAACAGTACCAACAATGCTAAACAAGTCCCGCATGGATCACTGGAAGAGAGGTGGGCCTCGGGCCCAGCGGGGGCAGGCAGGAGTTAGCTCAGAAGCAGTGGGGAGTGAAGAGGTGAAGTGGCTATCCCTTCCTGCCCCCCTCCCAGAGTACCCCGTTCTAGCCCTTTCCGAGAGTCCCTTGAGTGGGTCGCCTGCCCTGGATGCCACCCAAAGTCAACAGCTAGTGAGGCCCAGTGCTGGACTCCCTTCCCCGGCCCTCAGGCAAGGGAAGACACAGGGCACACCAGGGGCCTGGTGGGTGCAGTGTTCCCAGAGTCCTTGTAGCATGTGTTCTTCCTTCCACGCTGGCCACTGTGTCCCGAGTTCCCAAAGGCTGCCTTATCTCAGATCTCTCATTCCTTCAGCAAACATTTCATGAGCACCTAGCATGCACCAAGCCCAGTGCCTACTCTTATCGTGACTACGCAGTTAGGGCTGAGTTCAAAACCCATCTCTGCTGCTCAGCTGTGTGACCTGAGGCAAGTACCTTCTCTTCTCTGAACCTTGTTCCTCACTGCTCACACAAGCTGGTTATGGTGTTATTGTGCAAACTCTCTGAGCAGATGTTTGAGACAGGCTAGCACCACCTATGGCCCACAGTCCTTGTTAATCCTGTCTAGGGCCTCGGGCTCTAACAGGGGAGACACACGGAAGCTGATGGATCCAAATGGTCAGATCTAGGTAGCTTGTAAGGGCATGGACACAGCCCCGGGTAGTATAAATGCCAACCTCAATTTTGGTTGCAGAAGGAGAGGTAGTTACAGAAGGCTTCCTGGAGGAGGGGGGTGCCAGAGCTGGGACCAGGTGACAGTCAGGTGGACAAGGAGGCATCGCAGTTGGCCTGAGGGGTCAGGGGCAGCCTGCTGGGGCTGGTGGGCCGGAAGACCCGGGTAACACTGGAGCCTGGAGGATGGCACCAGCAGGGCCATGGGTGGTTGAGGATGTCCAGATGGGAATGAGGAACAGAGGGGACCAGTCTGATCCCGAGAAGGAGGAGCCACCAGAGGAAATTGTAGCCTGGGAAGAGCATGACCAGACCTGCCTTTCGGGAAGCTCCCAGGGCAGTCATGGACTTGCCTCCCATCCTCAGCAACGATCATGCTATTTATTACTCCATTCCCCATGGACCTCAGGTTTTAAAAGACCTTTTGTGCAGACTATATTTAATAAAAATAAGGTAATGGCACATTAAGAAATTCATGACCACACGTCTGTCTGCCAGCCAGAACCTCTGATCACCAAAGAAACCAGCCACATTTAGCTGCTAGAAAGCCCTCATGGACACTTCTTTGCCCTTATCTTTCTTGTTTCTCTGCAGCTTCTAACACCACTACCATACTCCTCAGTGGGCTCCCATTGGCCTCCAAGTTGCTACTCCCTCTTGTTTTGCCCATTTCTGTCACCGTCTCCTGGCCACTTCCCTTGGATGTTGACTCCTCCTGCTTAGGCCTAGGAGTCCCACCCTCACTGTCCCTCTCCTTGGGCAGCCTTTGACTCACGTCCGTGTGCCAGTGACTCAAGTTTGTACCGCAGTCCGGAGTACTTATGTGGAGATCCACTGTTCTCTGGGATACCTCGGAGGTCCCACAGCCACCACAAACCTGGCATTTCCCAAAAGGAACTTGCTGCCACCCCAGACCTACTCTCTCCCCATCTCAGTGAGTGACACCACCGTCCATGGGACTGCCCTCATTGGAGACCTGGGCATTATCCCCGCCTCCTTTCTCTCCTCATGCCCATGTTCACTCCACAGACATTCACTGAGCACCCACTGGCGTCAGGCTCTGTTGTGGGTGCTGGGACACAGTCGTGAACAAGATGGAAGTGGTTACCGTTCTCAGGGAGTCTTAGACTCTGGCAAAAGGGACAGACCATAAAAGAGGATAGAAATTACAGTGCAGCAGTGTTGTGGGCAGTGAAGGAAAAGTGGAGTTGGGGTAAAGAGGGACAAAATATGATCTCTTTGGCAGGGCAAGCAAGGAAGACTTAGAGGAGGTGCCATCTGAGGTGAGGCTTGAGCAACTAGAAGAGGCCAGGGCATTCTGGGCAGAGGGAACTGCACGTGCAAAGGCCTTGAAGCAGGAATAGATGTGGATAGTTCAGAGAGCAGCTAGGGGACCAGGAAGGCTGGAATAGAGTGACCTGGGGGTGAGGGTGGGGGCCAGATGGACAGAGAGGTGTTGGCGGGGCCATGAAGAATCAGTTTGCCATGAGATTCAACTTGCAGTTTGTTTTCAGCATGAGGGGAGACTGGGGTAGACAGCAGTTTCAGCAGGGAGAATCCCAATGTGAATTCTGCTTAAGAAGACCCCTCTCGCTTTTTTGTGGGGGTCAAGAGCAGCCATAAGGGTAGGGGTTTGTCACCTCAACATTGCCTGCCTCCCTTCAATCTGTCCTGTCTCCTGCCTTTGTCCTCTCATCTGGGACCTGCAGCCCAAGCTCTGAGGTTGTCCTCACTCCACCTAACCAGCGCTCCCAGGTCCCACCGTGGGCTGCACCCCTGACTCTACCCTGTGGCTCCAGCCACCCTAGTCCCTCTGCCTCTATCCCCCCATCCCCTCGGGCCTCAGTTTGAAGGTCACACCCTCGGGAGGCTCTCAGTTCCTTCTAAGCAATGCAGGGATTCTGTTTTGGTCACCTCTGTGTCCCCAGGCCCAGCATGGTGTGCAGTAGAGGGCACCCAGTGCCTGCTTGTTGGATGAGCTGACCTCTTTGCAGCCCTGGTAATGGAAGTGAGCAAGGGAAGTTGCTCTCTGCTCTTTCCTTTGAGCATTCTGGGGGCTTGGGGCTCCCTGCCAGCTGCAGCCCCCAGAGTTGTATACCTGGGGAAGAAGATGGGCCTTGGGAAGCCCAGGAAAGCAGTTTAGGGAGCAGAAGGGGCCGTGCAGGGGGTGAGAACTGGTTAGAATCTGGACTCGCCTTTGCTGGCTGTGTGACCTCGGGCCGGTGGTGCCAGCTTTCTGGACATCACTGTGCATCTCTCTCAGACTAACAGTCCCGCCTTGTGGCAGGGCCGGTGTGTATTCCCGGCAAGGAGTATATGTCGGGGTGCACGGGAGTCCCTTAGCCCAGGCCTGGCCCATGTGCCCGTCAGCTCACCCACTGGGTGCTGGGTCCCTAAGGCCTTCTGGACCTCAGCAGGAAGAGGGCATAGACCAGGAAAGGGAAACTAGGAAAGAGGTTCTCGTTTTGATGCTTTCTTTCCGATTCTCTCTCTGTCCTGGCTTGAAACAACAAAGACAGTGTATTTTGTGGGACTGCAGGTTCTGAGGCCGGCGCCGCGCCGCGCGGTCAGCTCCACAGGGCCCAGCTCAGCTCGGGGCTGAGTCCTGCAGCAGCTGTCCCCCCGGGCTCGTGGGAGCGGCTCTAGGCCGTGTCTCCAGATAGAGCCTCTCGCAGCCTGGCAGACCCTCGGCTGCCTCCTTGTCCCTTCAGGGAGGGGTCGCTTACGTGGACCAAACTGCATTTCTTTGATGAGTTCAGTCACTGTGTAAACCCAGGAAGCCGTATGCATACACTCCATCACCCTCTGAGGCTTCCTTACACCCCTTGTGTCCAGCCCGTCCCCAGGCCGCCACTGACGTGCTTTCTGTCACCACTTCCGAGGGCTTTATGTAAGTGGAATCCCGTGGGACGGGATATGCTGTCCGTTGTCTGGTTGCTCACCTGGCCCGGTGGTCCTGGGAGGCCCCTGAGCTGCCGCCCGAGTCAGTAGTCACTCCTCGTGGCTGAGGGGCCTTCTGGGCTATGGATGGACACAGTTCTTGTTTCTGTTCATCTGTTGGAGGACATTGGCTCTCTGTCCAGCCCAGTCCATGTACAATAAAGCTGCAGTGAATACAGGTCTTCACGTGGATGTAGGGTTTTGTTTCTCTTGGGTAAATACTTTACCTAAGAGAGGAATGGCTGGGTCTTAAGCTAGGTTTACCTGTGTGAGAGCCTGCCAGACTTTACCAAAGTGCTTGTCCTGGGTTAAGTCTCCGGGTACCAGTGTCCCCTGAACAGGTACCCTGACACAGCGAAAAGTGGGGTATGTTAGCATAGGAAAGGCTCTGGGAAGGTCTGCAGCAAGAGCCTACAGGAAGCTGTTTTAACCTGGCATCTCCCAGTTGACTCAGTCCTGGACCGTTGCCCCATATTCCCCTCCCCTGCAGAGCACCCGGTTGGCCCCTGTGGAGTTCACTTTGGGAAATGCTCTCCTTGAGGAATTCCCTGGGGGACAGAGATCAGCATGGCCTGGAGTCTCTGATGGACAGGGGTGTGACTAGGGTCCCTGTGGTGAGGGAGGTTGGCGTTCTCACCTCCCCACCCCAGTACCTGGCTTGTGGGGCTCACAGTGAAAGCAGTGTCCCCCCCCCCCCCCCCCACTCCCGGCCCAGGTGCTCATCTGCCGGAATTACCGTGGCGACGTGGACATGTCAGAGGTGGAGCACTTCATGCCTATCCTGATGGAGAAGGAGGAGGAAGGGATGCTGTCGCCCATCCTGGCCCACGGGGGAGTCCGCTTCATGTGGATCAAGCACAACAATCTGTATCGTATCCCTTTGCGGGGGAGCTCCCAGGGACCTCCTGTGTGCGCGCACACACATGGGCAACCGAGAGCTTCCAGTACCCGGCCTCGCCTGGCTCCAGGCTGGCTCAGGCAGCCCCTCCCGGAGTTCCCTGCGGCCTGAGGGGATGAGCGGGGAACACACAGGAGCAAATGTGATGGCTGCTAGGAGAGGAGAGGGTACGGCAGGGGACCTCATCTAGTCTGGGGATCCAGGAAGACTTCCCTGAGGAGGTGACATCTGGAGGAGACCTCAGGAAGACCAGGTGTCCACTCTCCAGAGCAGTAGGCAGACACGAGGAACGATAGGCCAGGACAGGAGCTCTGCAGAGGGAAAGCGAGGCTCATTCTGGAAGCCGCAGTGGGGGTGGCTAGAGCGCAGGAAAGGGGGCGTGCGGTGGGAGTGAGGCCCAAGTGGTCAGCAGCACTGAGGGGTCTCCTAGTATATCACCTTTGATGGGAAGCCCTTGGAGGGTTTTAGGCAGAGGGGTGACACAAAGCCAGATGTGCGTTTGCGAAAGGTTTCCGGCTGTAGCGCAGAGGCCAGACTACAGGGCACAGGAGCAGGTACGGAGAGGGGGCGACAAGGCAGGGGTCAGAGTGTGCGTGTTCACGCGCCCATTGCAAGTGCCTCGTGCGCACATTACAGCAAGGGTGCTGGCCTGTGACCCTCGTCTGGCACCCTGAGGTCCAGCTCCTGCAGCCTCTGTTTCTCCTTCCCCTCGCTCTCTGGAGGGCCCGGGGGGCAGCTCTACAGAGTCCCCCAGGCGGCCTGTAAGCCAGGAGTTGGCCGTCTGTGAAGCCGCCCTGGGTCTGGGCGGTGGCTGCCCGGGTGTGGAGGTGGCGATGGTGTGAGCTCAGCAGGAGCCGTCTGACCAGTTTCCAGCCGGGCCCCGGTCTCACATGTGGGCAGCCAGGGAGGACACGGCAGTGGCTTACCTCTCTGGGTCCTGCTGCCCATTACCCCCTTCCTGCTCCCTAGTTCCACTGTCGGGTGACAATTTCCAGCAGGGCCCGGCCTTGAGGGCCTACTGTCCCTCCTTAGAAAGCACCTAAAGGGCATGTGGTCCCAGCCTGGAGGAGGGAGGCCAGCACTCCTTTGACTGGCCCCGCATCCGTTTCCTGGGTCCCTGCTCTAGGCAGGAAATGAGGTGGACGTGGGCCCTGCCGTCCCTTTCCCCTGGAGCTCCCAGCTCAGCCCCAGGGGCCAGGTGGCACAGGCGTGTCATGAATGGGCACGTCCAGGGCACAGCACATGGACCTGCAGTGGAGGACCCAGCCTCCCCAGGTAGCTCGAGGCTCTTTAGGGAAAGGAGCAGGAAGTGCTCAGCACGTGCTGACCCTTCCCTATGTGGGAGGGAGAGTCTGTACCACACACTGTATACACATCACCTCGATGAATCCACTGTCATGTCCCCATCAAACAAGTAAGAAAATGGAGATTCTATTAAAAAGGTTTGCTTTAGGAGCCAGGGCTTGCAGGAAGGGCTCGAGCCAGCATTGGCCCCGGCTGCTCCCGCTGGAGCCTGGCTGGGCAGCCCTGCACCTCAGCGGGATCACATAAGCCATTGGCTTTTGGGGAAGGACCAACGGTGGTCCTGCTTTCTGCTCCCGGAAAGAGCCGCGCTGCCTCCCCACCCTGGGTTGTTCACCCCACCCAAGGTGTACCGTTACCACCACGCTGGGCTTTGGCTGTCAGCTCAGATTATCACCTCCTCAGGGCAGCCTCTCACCCCCAAGCCAGTGGCTGGGGTGGGTTCTCTGTGTCCCCTGCTGCCTCTCTGTCATGGAGGATTCCTTTGGGGCTGGGGCCACTTCTGGTGACTGCAGTGTCTCAGGCCTGGCTCAGACCATAAGCTCAGTAACCCCCTGAAGGCCAAGTGAATGGCTGGGGGTTGGGTTGAGGGAGGTTCTGAGCCCAGAGTAGCTGTGGGGGTCCTCCCAAGACCTGCAGTGAATCGGGGTCTGCGAGGCAGCAGCCCAGGCCTCTGAACACTCCTTAACTGGGGCCACCATGCAGTGGTTGCCACGTCCAAGAAGAACGCCTGTGTGTCGCTGGTGTTCTCCTTCCTTTATAAGGTGGTACAGGTGAGTTGAGTCACAGTCCCCTTCTCTGCTGTGTGCCTCTGCCCACACCAGCCACCCGAGGGCTGCAGCCTCCCAGGGAGTTCTGGGGCTAGAACCCCAGGAAATGGGAAGGGGAGCTCCAGCTGCCCCGTTTGTGGGATTTTATGGCCTTTGACGGTGTCTCTTTGACATGGTGAGGAAGGGAAAGTGAACAAGAGGTGGAGCTCAGGGCGGGTCAGTGCGCCCTGACTCCAGGAGGGACAGCTGTGCCCCACAATTGGCTGTAGAAGGGTGGCCGGGGGCCAGCTGAGAGTCAGAGCTTAGGGAGGTAGGCTAGCCAGGAGGAGGGCAGAACCAAATTCTGCTCAGAGATGAGGAGGCAGTGAGAGCAGCACATGCAAAGGCCCTGGGGCAGGAGTGCGTGTGGTATGGTACGGTCAGGGACCATCAGACTGGCCAGTGTGCTCAGGACGGTGTGGGGCTGAGGTCAGCAAGATGGGCGGGGCTGGACTGTGGGGTCAGGGACGCACAGGGCCTAGTGAGGAATTCGGATTTCGTTCCCAGCCTGATGAGAGATGGTGGGGAACTTTAAGCGGGAGACTGACGAGACCCGATTGGAGTTAAGATTGTCGAGCTGGCTGCTAAGTGGAGGAAGAACTTGAAGGCGGCAGGGAGGCCAGTGAGGAGGTTGTTGTGGGCTTCCAGAGGAGAAATGGAGGGGCCTGGCTGGAGCAGGGGCCATGGGGTGGAAGAAAGTGGAGAATCGGACCCAGGAGGCCTGGGGTGGGCGCAGGAGAGCTGTCGTCCTCAGGTGGTGCCACTTGCAGCTAGTCAGGAGCCACTGTGCTGGACAGTGGGAAGTAGGTCGGTCTGAGCAGTGGGCAGGAGAGCATGTGTCCCCCGGGGAGCCTGAGTTTGGGCTGAGGAGTAGGCCTTCATGCCAGAGCAGTGGCGCCATCGCAGGAGTGATTTCCGAATAGAGGCCCAGTGGCTGGTGCCAGAGTGCAGAGGGACATCTGCGGACCAGAGATGGGGAAAGGGGGAAGGAGGAAGGTTCTCCTCCCTGCAGCGTTTGGCATTTCCTTTTTGCCTCGGTGGCTTTCCTTCAGGGTTAGTGCTAATGAAACTTTTCTCCCCTCCCTTCTTTGATCCTCTTAATTTTCTATTGAACTGGGTGGGGGGGGTGTGTCCACAGCTCAGGGGAGTTGGAAGAGTCCGGAAGAACCACTTGTTCTGACCCCAGTGGCTCTTGCCCCTCACCTGAGTCACTTGTGACTCAGGCAAAGGGTGACAGTTACAGTGGGGATTAAAGAGAAGCTCCGATGAGGCCCTAGACCTGGGCGGGTGGAGGGGGGAACCGTCAGGGAGGAGAGGAGAGGGAACCCACGGGGGTGGAGATGCAGGGCTTCTGCCCAGGCCCCCCTCCACCCCCCCACCCCCCGAGGACGCCTGCCCCACCCGCAGCCTGCTTCCTGCCTCTCAGGCAGCCAGGGTTGTTCTCCTGCCCACGGTCTCCCAGCCCAAGGCCTGGCATGTGGCATGTCGCCACGGCTCGCACATGGGCAGCTGCAGCTTGTGGGCATGGGCATAAAGGGCAGGCGGCTTTGTGCGAGCACCCCCCTTCCTTGGCCCTATCTCACTCCATCTGCCGCCCCCATGACCCCCCACCACAGGTGTTTTCAGAGTACTTCAAGGAGCTGGAGGAGGAGAGCATCCGCGACAACTTTGTCATCATCTACGAGCTGCTGGACGAGCTCATGGACTTCGGCTACCCCCAGACCACCGACAGCAAGATCCTGCAGGAGTGAGTGGGCAGGGCGGGGACCCAGGCCTGGCAACATCGCAGCGTTGATGTGGTCAGGTGTGGAGACAGGAGGAAGCGAATGTGCCTTCACATTGGGGGCCGCCACCCTGTCTCCGGCTGTCCCCGGGCGGTTGTAGAGTCTTGGCCGTTCAGCATCCCCCCGAGCACGAGCAGGTCCCTGGTACCAGGTGGTGCGCTAAGTGCCTTGTCGTTAGGGAGTCACCTGCCTTTGTTTTCACTGTCATACATGACAGACGCATTCTTGTCGGCAGTCCTGCCCTGCCCTCCGCACCGGGGCGGGTGGATCAAGTCCCTCCTGTGCACCAGGCCCTGTTGCGAGTGCTTCACCTTCACTCCTTTCAGAGTGAGGGGCGCAGCTCCCCATTTTGCATGGCACAGAGGGACACTCGGAGAAGCCACGTCGCTGGCCCGCATCTCGTGCCTGGTGCTCCCCAGGTGGGATTGGGGTCACCAGCTTCCCCCCCTCCCCGGGGTTAGTGTCCTCTGCCCGCCCAGCAGGAGAGCAGTTCGTGCCCACTCCGGTTTCCTTGCCAGTGCTGTCTCCTTGCCCCCCCCTCCGCCCCCCGCAAAATGAACGCTGTGCGCTCATTGTAACTTGAATTTATTGGGGCTTTTTGGATATCGTAAGATATTCTTGTGTTAAACAGCCCAGGTGAAACCAGAGCCTGCCTTTTCTAGAACCTGCTACAGGGAGGGGCTGTTTCCAAAATGTTGGTGCCCCAAGTCCTTACTTTGGGTGTGGTCCCACAGGTACATCACTCAGGAAGGCCACAAGCTGGAAACGGGGGCCCCAAGGCCTCCAGCCACCGTCACCAATGCAGTGTCCTGGCGGTCCGAGGGCATCAAGTACCGGAAGAACGAGGTGTTCTTGGACGTCATCGAGTCCGTCAACCTCTTGGTAGGCTTCCTTTCTTTTCTTTTCTTCGTTTAGAGAAATTTTGTCTTCTCTATAATTGAAATAAAAGCAGCTGGACTTTTACAACTAGCAAGGCCCTGAGAGACGTTTACTTTCTGTGTGACAGCTGATCAGCAGGTTTAGGCCACTCATTGCAGCTGGGGAGCCTGTTTTCACTAGCTTTTGTTCCTACTTAGAATCAATGCAGGCACATTGCGGTTGTTGCTGTTTAAAGCAGGGTGGAAAGTCAGAAAGCAAAGGCCTCTATATTCAGAGAGACCACCTCACTTAAGATTCATTATCATCCTTTCGGGTCCCATTCTGTACATTTACAAACACGCGCTGTCTTTCTGTAAAGCTGAGAGCATAAGATGTGGTTCTCCCACAACTTACTTCGTTATTGTTCGACTGTTTTGTGCACATTTGTTTTTTCCTTTGATGTAATTTTTTAAATTATCACTAAATAAAATTGACTTTCTTTTCCGTTAATTTTAGCACATGTACAGATTTTTGTAGCCCACTGCTATATAATCAGGATGCACATCCCCTCTAAAACCTCCCTCCTGCCCACCCCTTGGTAGTCCCACCCTTCCGCCTCCCCCCTGCCCAGCGGCCACCGCTCAGGTCCCCATCACTATCCGGTAGCCCCCCCCACTCCACAGTTTCTCTTCCCCAGTCAACCATGGTCCAGAATCAGATGGTCTTCCTCCTGACTTGTCAGGTCAGCCACTGCATCATGCTACATCACAAGGCCCATGTCATTCACTTTGCTTTGTGTCATCATGAGGGCATTTTGTCCTCTCTCATCATTACAAGAAGAAGGGTGGGTCTAGTACAATCAGATGTTTTGAGAGAGAGAGAGAGAAACCACATTCACATATCTTATAGTATATTGTTCTAATTGTCCCATTTTATTATTAGTTCATTGTTCATCTCTCACTGTGCCTCATTTATAAATTAAACTTTATTAGAAATATATGTGTATAGGAAAAAAACATATAGAAGATTCGGTACTGTCTGGTTTCAGGCATCCACGGGGTCTTGGAACGTATCTCCTGCAGATAAGGGACGGTGTGGGGGGACTTCTCTAGTGTCTTTTTGAGATTGTCCTATGAATGGAATCATACAGTATGTGACCTTTTGAGTCTGGCTTTTTCTACTTAGCATAATGCCTTTGAGATTCATCCAAGTTACTGTTGTTTATCGAAAGTTTATTTCTTCTTATATTTATTACATTTATTTTATATCCTGAACCACACCTTGTTTATCCATTCACTGATTGAAGGGTTGTTTCTAATGTTGGGCGGTTGTGAATAGAGTTGCTGTAAATGTTTCACGTACAGGTTTGTGTGTAGACAGAAGTTTTCATTTCTCTAGGGCAAATACCCAGGAGTGGGATTGCTGGGTCATATGGTAAGTGTATGTTTAACTTTATAAGAAACTGCCAAACCATTTTCCAGAGTGGCTGCACCATCTTTTCCTTTTCACCAGCGGTGGATGAGAGTTCTGGTTGCTCCACATCCTTGATCAGTATTTTGATTTTCGCCATCCTAATCGGTGTGTTGTGTTAGCTCATCACGGCTTTAATTTGTAAGTTCCCTAATGACTAATGATAACCACCTCTTCATGTGCTTCTTTGTCGTCCATATACCATCTTTGGAGAAGTGTCTTTTCGTGTCTTTTGAGTGTTTTTAAGCTGGGTTTTTTTTTTATGGTTTTTGGATTTTGAAAGTTCTTTATATATCCTGGATACAAGTCTCTCATCAGATACGTGATTTGCAGATGTTTTCTCCCAGTCCATCACTTGTCTTTTCATTCTTTTGGTGCAGTATCTTCCACAGGACAAAAGTTTTTTGGGTTTTTTAAAAAGATTTTATTTATTTATTTGACAGAGAGAGACACAGCGAGAGAGGGAACACAAGGAGGGGGAGTGGGAGAGGGAGAAGCAGGCTTCCCGCCAAGCAGGGAGCCCGATGCGGGGCTCAATCCCAGGACCCTGGGATCATGACCTGAGCCGAAGGCAGACGCTTAATGACTGAGCCACCCAGGCGCCCAGGACAAAAGTTTTTAATTTTGAGGAAGTCCAGTTATCGATTTTTTCGTCTGTGTGCTTTTGGTGCCATGTCTGAGAACTCATTGCCAAACCCAAGGTCATATAGGTTTCCTCCTAAATTTCTTCAAAAAGTTTTATAATTTTATTTAGATCCATGATCAATTTTGAGTTAAGTTTTATATAAGGTAGGAAGTTTATATGCAGTTTTTTTGCGTCTAGAACAGTGTTCCAATATCATTTTTTGAAAAAACTATCCCTTTCTCCATTGAATTGCTTTTGTATTTTTGTCAAAAAGCAATTGGCCATATTCATGCGAGTCTGTTTCTGGACTCTTTTCTATTCCATTGATCTGTATATCTGTTCATTAGCCCATACCTCACTGTCTTGATAACTGTAACTTTATTAAGTCTGAAAATCAGATTATATGATCCTGCCAACATTCTTCCTTTTTCAAAATTGTTTTAGCTATTTAGTTCCTTTGTAAAAAAATTTTTAGAATCAGCTTATCTATATCTACAAAAAGATCCTGCTGGAATTTTGATTGGTATTGTATTAAATAATTCTATTAATCAGTGTAGGAGAAAATTGATATCTTTCGTATATTAAGTCTCAGAATCCACAAATACTGGATTAGTTAGGTCATCTTTGATTTCTTTCATCAACATTGGTAGTTTTTACCACGTTTACTTTTTTTAGAGTTATAACTAAGTATTTCATTTTTTTGAAGGTGTCATAAATTGTATATTTTTTATTCTATTTGGTAGAATTCACCTGTGAAACTATCTGAGCCTAGAGATATCTTTTTCAGAATTTTTTTTTTAAGAGAGAGGAGGGGCAGAAGGAAAGAGAAAATCTTCAGCAGGCTCCACACTGGGTGTGGAGCCTGACTCAGGGCTCGATCTCACCACCCTGACATCATGACCTGGGCCAAAATCAAGAATTGGATGCTTAACCAACTGAGCCACCCAGGCACCCCTTTTTCAGAATATTTTTAACTACAAATTTCAATCCTGTAATTGTTACAGGATTATTCAGATTTTCTCTTTCATCTTAGGTGAGTTTGGTAGTGTGTTGTTTTTAAGAAGCTGGTCCATTTCATCGAAGTCATTGAGTTTATGTGCATAGTGTTGTTTATAGTATTCCCTTATTGTTTCTTTAATGTCTGCAGGGTCTATGCTGATGTCCCCTCTTTCATTCCAGATATTGGCCATTTATGTCATATTTCTTTTTTCTTTGTCAGTTTTGTGAGAGTTTCATCTATTTTATTGATCTTTACCAAGAATTGGCTTTTGCTTTCATTGATTTTCTCTGTTGTTTTTCTGTTTTCAATTTCATTGATTTCTGCTGTTAGCACTGGTATTTTCTTCTCTGTGATTTGGGTTCATTTTGCTCTTCTTTTTCTAGTTGCTTAAGTTGGAAACTGAAGATACTGATTTGAAACCTCTTTTCTAATATAAATATCTAATGCTTTTAATGTCTAAGTAATGCTTTAGCTGCATCCCGTAATTGGTATGTTGAATTTTCATTTTTGTTCAGAAAAAGTTCAAATTTCCCTTGAGACTTCCTTTTTGACCCATGGATTATTTAACAAAAGTGTGTTGTTTAATTTTTAAATGTTTGCAGATATTTCTGTTACTGTCACTGATTTTTAATTTAATTGCATTATTATCTAAGAATATACTTTTTACACGTCAATTCTTTAAATTTGTTAAAGTTTATTTTAATGACCCAGAATATGATCTGTCTTGATGAATTTTCCATATGCACTTGAAAAAAAATGTATATTTTGCTATTGTTGGGTTGAGTGTTCTGTAAATGCCAATTAAATCCTCTTGGTTGGTGATGTTCAATTCTTCTAGCTTTTTTTGCTAATTTTCTGGCTACTAGTTCTACCTATTATTGACGGAGTATTAAAAGCTCCAGCTGTTAATTGTGAATTAATGTCTTTGCTTAGCAAATTTTGACATTGTGCTGATAGGCGCAAGCACATTTAGGATTCTTATGTTTCCTTGGTGAACCGACCCTTTCTTTTGTCATTATATAATGTCTCTAATTATCCCTGGTAATTTTTTTGCTCTGAAGTCTTTTTTGCTATTAATATTGTCACTCTAGAGTTCTTTTGATCAGTGTGTACACATTATATGTCTTTCTATCCTTTTACTTCTTTTTCTAATCCTTTTATTTTATTTTTAAAAATTTTGTTTTTTAGTAATCTCTATCTCCAATGTGGGGGCTCAAGCTCACAACCCTGAGATCAAAAGTGCATTCTACTGACTGAGCCAGCCAGGCACCCTGTCCTTTTATTTTTAACTTACCCGTATCATATATCTTGTAGACAACATATAACTGGGTCATTTTTAAAAGGGTTTTATTTAAACTCCAGTAAGGTAACATACAGTGTAATATTAGTTTCAGGTGTACAATATAGTGATTCGACACTTCCGTACGTTACCCGGTGCTCAAACTGGGTCATTTTAAAAAATCTATTCTGGGAGTCTCGGTCTTTTAATTAATATGTTTAGAGCATTTATACTTACAGTAACTATTAATATGTTAGATTAAAGTCTACTGTTGTATTATTTGTTTTCTTTTTATTCCCTCTATTTTTCATTCCTTTGGGTTTTTTTTTTTTTTTCCCTATCCTTCTGTGGTCTGTTTGAATATTTTTAGCATTCCATTTCATTTCTTCATTGTGGTCATTACTGTATCTCTTTGTATAGTTTTTTCTAGTTGTTGCTATAAAATGCATACTTACCTTTTCATCATCTACTTAGAATCAATATTTTATCACTTCAGTTGGGATCCAGAAACTTTCCTACCTCTTGATGCTAGAGTTGTTCCATATATTCATCTAGATACATTGGAAACCACATCAGACAGTGTTCAGACTTTTTAAAAAGATTTTATTTATTTGAGAGAGCAAGAGAAGGTGAGGGAGACAGTGAGGGAGAGCATGAGCAGTGGGGAGGGGCAGAAGAAGAGGGACAAGCAGACTCCCCACTGAGCAGGGAGCCTGGGATCATGACTTGAGCCAAAGGAAGACACTTAACCGACTGAGCCACCCAGGTGCCCCAGACAGTGTTAAGATTTTTGCTTTCAATTTTCAGACGTACTTGAAAGCAATCAAGAGGGGAAGAACAACAGTCTTCCACATAACCGAGACATTTGCCACTTCAGTTGCTTTCCCTTGATTTCCTGACTTTCCAGGTTTCCTTCTGGGAACATGTCCCTTCCACCTAAAAAGCTGCTTTTAGCAATTCTTTCGGAACAGATCAGCTTGGTTTTCCCTCATCTGAGAATGTTTTCATTTCACCTTCATTCTGAAGGGTATTTTGACTGGGTAACAGGTTCTGGGTTGGCAGTTCTCCTTTGGCACCTTGAAAATGTCCTGCCATCCCTTGGGGCTCCATGCTTCATGATGAGAAATCCACAGTCACTCAAACTCGTATCCCCTGTAGGTAATGGCTTGTGTTTCTCAAGATGCCTTCCAGATTTTGTCTTTGTCTTTCATTTTTAGCAGATAGATTATGATGTGTCTGGGTATGGTTATCTTTGGATTTCTACTGTTTGGGATTTGTTCGGCTTCTCACATCTGTAGGCTTATGGTCTTCTACCAAAATTGGGACATTTTCAGCCAGTGTTTCCTCAAATAGGTTTGCATCATTTCACTCTTTCTCCTTTCTTTTTGGACTCCAGGGACATGAATGTTAGACCTTTTGTCAGTGACCCAAGGGCTTCTGAGGCTCTTTTTATTTTATCCCACCTTTTTTTTTTCTTTTTGTTGTTTAGATTGGATGATTCCTTTTGCTCTGTCTTCAAGTTCACTGACCCTTTCCTGTTTTGTCCCCATTCTGCTATTGAGCCCATCCAGCAAGTTTTGTATTTCAGTCATTGTATTTATTAGTTCTAAAATTTCCATTTGACCCTTTTTCCTGTAGTCTGTTTCTCTGCTGAGACTTTCTATTTTAACATTTGTTGCCAGGGTGTTTGTGATTTTTACCTAGCTATTTAAAGTCTTTGTCAGATAATCCCAGCATTTGCGTCAGTGTTGGCACCTGTTAACTGTATTTTCCATGTGAGCTAAAGTTGTCATGGTTCTTTGTATGCCAAGTAGTTTTAGATTCGATCCTGGACTTTTTGAATATTATAATAGTCTAGGTATTGTTTAGATTATACCAGAAATGTCAATATTTGTGTTTCAGCTGACAGTTGACCTGGTTAGGTTCAGGCCACAAGTTGTAACCCCCAATCTGTGGGCCATGAGTATCAGTTCAGTTTTCAGTTTTCAAAGCCTTCATGCCATTTGCTATTTGAGCTTATCCGGCGTATGCTTCACCTGCTGGTCGGTCTGGGACTGTGCAGTTTGTCTCTCAAAGTCTTTGACATACTAATTAGGATCATAGCCACTCATGCCCAGTTCTAGAGCTCTGGTTTAGAACTGCATGGTTTGTTTCCCTGGACGCCTCATTCTTAGCTGTCTTTCTGGTACTTTCCAGCTGCTTGGGGCATCCCTTTTTGGTACTGTGACCACCTCGCTGGGGGCTATAGATCCCCATTCTGTCATGCTTGTCTGCAGTGGGCCCCCGTCCTGGGTTTGCCCCACCCTCTGGGAATAGCAGCTGGGTTGCCTGGGGCCTGCGTGTGAGAGAACAGACAAAAGGGGGGGATTAGGGGATTTCTGTACTCCCTCTAAGAGGCAGGAGTTCCCCTTCTGGCCCTGAAGCCAGAGCTAGAGGCTTCCGTGAGCTCAGTCTGCACCCCAGTGCTCACTTCCACTTCCAGGTTTCCTCTACACTTTCCCACGGAGGGGAGGCAGGGAGGGCGCTGCTCCTACAGTGGTTCTTTCCCGATCCACGATCCACCTGCTGCACCTTTCAGTCTTCCATGGTTGCCCAGGCACCCTGCCCAGGTTTGTCGTTGTAGTCAGTGGCAGGGAAAGAGGATGCAAGCCGACCCCGTGTCACCTGCAGCCTGCTTCGTCTTCACTTTGGAGATTACCATGACTGGGCCAAGCCCATCATGCGGCTCGCTCGGGTGTGCCCATTTCCAGCAGCTGCAGACAGTGCAGAAAGGAGCAAGCTTGTTCATCCTCAGACTTGTGTTTGGGATATGTCCCGTACGTGGGCGGGATTCCTGGAAGGGTGAGTTCCTGCTTATGAAATTGTCGAGAGTGCTTCCCCAACAGATTCTCCCAGTGGACCTAATGTAAGCATATTTGCCTTCTTACTGTTTAAGTCATGGAGCAAGACAGTGGCCTCAGTAACTGCATGCCCCTCCTGTCTTGGGACCTTTGTCTGAATCGTTCATTGAGCCAAGAACATGGTCCCTCTAACTCTAGAGTGTCTTGGGGTAGAAAAGCAAATCCCAAGGAGCAGTTTCCAAATAGCTGTATGTGAAAGCACTAGGAGTTCAAGGTGTGTCCAGCCCCAGTGCACCCCAGCATGTGTCTGTGCCCGAAGGACCCCTGATCTTCCATACACGGGGCAGCACGAGGTGGGTGTGGATATTGGAGACGTGTTGGAACACCATCTTCCTGAGTCTGATTGCAGAGCTGGCAGCTGAGTCAACGTGGGCCTCCAGATTCTGGTCATCTGGACGTAGTGATGTACTGAAAGCAGCTCAGCAGACATCTCTTCTGCGCCCACCCGTCCTGGTTGCTGCCTGCAGGGCTGAGATTAGCCTGGTGGGCTGCACGGCTTTTCTGCTCCACTACTGAGCCTGCCTTCCCAGCGTTCATGACCTCACATGTTCAGTTACAGAGGGCTGTGCAGTCCCTACTCCCCAGGAGGAAGACAGCCCTCCCAATCCAGGGGCAGTCACAGCTAGGAGCATGGAGGGCCCCCTGAGTAAGGCCGGTCAGAGTGCCAGAGCCTGGCCAGCCAGCGAGGGCCCATGTTGGCACGTGCTTTCTGAGGACCTTCTGCCCCCAGGCGCTGTCCTTGTGCTGGCCCAGCAGGGAGGAGCCCGACACAGCCCCTCACCAGAGGGGGGACAGAGATGGGTGGGCAGACAGAGCTGTCGAGAGGCAGGGGAGGAAGAGGTGGCTGCTGTGTGCTGTGGGGGCAGGGAGCTGCCTGCCAAGTGGGGACAGTGAGAGGCCATGTGGCCGGAGTATAGTGAGCAAGGGGGGGTGATGGAGCCAGACCGTGCAGGGCCTGCTGTCCTGTTGTGTGCCTTTCCTGGGGTTGTCATCTACTTGGTGCCTTAGTTCTCTGCCTCCCTCAGAGGCGGAGCGATTGCGTGTGTGCATGTGGTGCTTTCCAGACACTCGAGTTAAAAGCTGGACAGATTCTCCTCCTCCTCTGCAGAGAGAGGCAACTCGGGCCCTGCACCATGTGAGTGTGGCTGGCCCCTCTGAGGAGTGGCCTGTGCGGCCCCGAGGCCCCTGCGTTTGTAGCCCTGGCCCTCGCCTGTGGGTGTGGACGTGCTGATATGGGGTGGTGGTCACAGCTGTGGCCCTAGCGCCTCTGCCAGCCACCGTGCGGCCTCTGCCCTGTGCCTCAGTGTCCTTGTATCTAAAATGGGCGTGTGAAGAGGTGTTGCAGCAGCCTGGCTCCCTCAGGACAGTCTCAGGGCTTGCCTGGTGGCCTGCCGTGACTTCTCATCGCACTCAGATGCTTCCTGGTCTGCACGTGAGGTAGAGGGTCACCCGAGTCAGCGCCCTGGCCTGCAGCCTGTTGAGGCACGCAGAGCCCCGCCTGGGGCAGAAGAAGGGCTCAGTCACTTACTGTCATGACTATATCTGTTTAAATACACGGTTACTTTGGATCAGTGGTATCAGACTTCAGGCACCCTGGGGAGCACGGAGGGGTCAGGGCCCTGGAAGCCCCATCTTTAGGAAGTAGGGGACATAGGTTGGGTGGCCTCAGGCCCCATATGGAGAAACAGATTTCAAGAAAAGCAAGTGTGGCCTGCTCCGAGAGAGGCCTGCCTGTGTGGCCTGAGACCGAGAGGGCAGGGCCCATGTGTCGGCCCCTGTGGCCCTGCACAAAGGCTGGATGGGAGGAAGGTGAGGCTCACCCAGCTCGGGATGGTGAGAAGGGCATTGAGAATGGGGCAGCTGGGTGAGCAGGGACCTCCCCTCATGCCCACCTCGCCATCCCCCAGGTCAGTGCCAATGGCAATGTGCTGCGCAGCGAGATCGTGGGCTCTATCAAGATGCGGGTCTTCCTGTCAGGCATGCCCGAGCTGCGCCTGGGCCTCAATGACAAGGTCCTCTTCGACAACACAGGCCGTGAGTACCCCGCCAGCCCCACGGCGTCCCTGTGGCCAGAGCGGGCCTCACGCTGAGCTCAGAGCGGCGCTGAGGGGATATTGAGCTGCGTGAGGGAACACACGGATCTCAAGCACTTGCTTCAGACACATTTTCACGTTGTGGACAAGATAACTGTGAAAACTAATACATCGATACCTGGACATAGAAAATACAGAAGAGTGAAGATCCCAAAGTCAAGTCCCCTTACCACCCCCCGGGCCAGAGGACACGGGCCAGTGCCTTAGATGTTAAGTTCAGGGAGGGTCACGCAGCAGGTCCGAGACCCTGCGCTACACCATCTTGGAGGGAGCTGCGGGCTCAAGGTTAGGCCTTGTTCTCTCCTCTCCCTGCGGACCTCCTGTCCCCGGGTGGGGCGCGGGGTCTGGGCTGCTCTAAGGCTGTGCACAGTGGTTCCAGCTCTCACCACCTGGCCTGGACATGGCACTCGCTGTGCTGGGGCAGGGGCCACAGTGACCGCAGGGCCCGGCTTACTGAGGGTCTGTGTTTACAAACTGGACCGCCAGCCGCAGGAGCAGTGGCCGCGCCGTCGGACCTAACCTCCACGGCAGCAGGACTGAGGGCCTCTGTGGTGTTGGCCCATCAGGGCGGCTCCTGTCCCTGGCTGGCCCGGCCTGCACAGCTCCTCTGTGGGATGGAAAACCAAGACAGGAACTGAGAACCCATGGGATGATGGGGGCCAGGACGCACTGGGAGCCCTGAGCTGTCACCATGCATCCCCAGCCCAGTCTATTAGTCATTCGGCAAATATGTCCTGAGCGGGAGCCCTGGCCAGACCCTGAGCTAGCTGCTGCGGACTCCGAGTGAACCAGGCCGCCCAGCCCTGCCCTCAGCATGTGCCCAGTGTCAGGATGTGACGAGGCTTCCAAGGGGCTGAGGAGGGACAGGGGAGATTGTCTGGGAACCTGGGCCCCTTGGCCTTTGTGACCCACAGATTTGAGGGGCAGCTCTGCTCTGCCAGGGGTGAGCCCCAGGCAGTGGAAGCGTTGCTGACAGAGTGACCCAGAGCGCCCAGGGTCTGTCCTGCCCTTACCCCTGCCTCTCCTCAGGTGGCAAAAGCAAGTCCGTGGAGCTGGAGGACGTGAAGTTCCACCAGTGTGTGCGACTCTCGCGCTTCGAGAACGACCGCACCATCTCCTTCATCCCTCCAGATGGCGAGTTTGAGCTCATGTCCTACCGCCTCAACACCCACGTGAGTGTGCCCATAGGCACCTGCCCCCTGGGGCGGGCTTCCACCCAGACAGCAATGGGCAGTGTGTGGAGGCCCCAGACAGGCTCCCACCTCCTCCCCGGTGGGTGGGAATAGTCCCCATCCAGGATGAGTCTCACATCCACAAGGTGACACCCAGGGTAGGCAACAGCTCCCACGGGCTGCCCAGGCTCCACAGAGCCCATGTTCGACAGCTTGGGGCTCTCAACTTTCTGAGGGGCTAGACCCCATTCTAGGCAGCCCCAGTGATGTTTTCTGCATTTTCACAGATGCCCATCGGTCTCTATGTCCATCCCGGTCTGGCTGTGGACTCCTTCCATAGGGCGTTGGCATGCTGGGCTCACACCTGGGCACATGGTCCCTTTCCCCAGGCCTCAGTTTCCCCTCTGTGAGATGGGCCTCTGTAAAATGACCATGCGTGAGTGCCACCTTCACTCTCCCCAATAGGTGAAGCCCTTGATATGGATCGAGTCCGTGATTGAAAAGCATTCCCACAGCCGCATCGAGTACATGATCAAGGTACGTGCCCGTCCCACACACAGCGTCAGCCTGGGCCACGGGCAGTAAGTGGGGGGCTGGTGGATGGCCCTGCCTGTTCAGGGCCTTTGGCACAGGGTCCTAACCAGGGCAGGGGCCCCATGGGGCTCTGTGTTCCCTATCCTGGGAGGTAAGGCCTGTGGCTGATGCTTGTGCTGCCTCACTGTGAGCCAGAGGGAAGGACAGGGAGCCCTGACGGTCAAGGGGACTGGAGGGCATAGGGAGAATCTCAGGTGGGTGAGAGGCTGTGAGCTGTGCCTGGAGGACTGGGGGTCGGCTTGGTGGGGCCTCCAGGCCAGGCCAAGGGGTGTAGGGCCCTGGTGGGAGCAGGCGGGGTGGGGGCTGGGTTGTCTGACCTGTGCCTTCCACAACCTTGGCTGCACTGGTCTCATCTCCAGGCCAAGAGCCAGTTCAAGCGGCGGTCAACGGCCAACAACGTAGAGATCCACATCCCCGTGCCCAACGATGCCGACTCCCCCAAGTTCAAGACAACGGTGGGGAGTGTCAAGTGGGTCCCCGAGAACAGTGAGATCGTGTGGTCCATCAAATCCTTCCCGGTGAGCGCCCTTTTCAGTGGGATGCCCCTCTTAACTTCCACCCACACCCCACCTGCTCCCTGTGCCCATCACAGTACAGCAGCCTCGAAGGGCCTCGATCCCCACCTGGGGGTTCTGGGAGGCCAGCAGAGGAGAGCTGAGGGCTGGCCGAGCAAGGATGGAAAGCTGGAGCTGGCAGAGGCAGCTTGTGTGTGACCAGCCTATCTCCAGGATCAGGGCATCTTCCCCGCCGCCCTCTCTCCAACACTGGTTCAGAACTCAGCTTCCCTCGAGGGGACCAGACTGCCTCGAGGCCTGAGCAGTGTGGGTTTCAGGAATCCAGCACCAGCTCCAGGAATGTCGAGCACTTCATGCTGGCATAGCTGCCTGGCTTGTGTTCAGGATTTTCAGCACTGGAGTCTGGGTTTGCAGCAGAAGTGCCCAGAGAGCCTGGAAGGTGGATGTGTGTTCCTGTGCCAATTATGGCCCATTGCCTTTTTCTCATTATAAACAAGATGGAGCTCCTTTTTTTATGTCTGAGGGCCATTTGCATTTCTTTCTCTGGAAACCGTAGCAGCCATCTCTTGCTCATTTTTTTTTCAGGTTTGGTCATTTTCTTTGTTTCTGAGAGCTCTTTATATATGGGCAAGTTGAGCACTTTTTCTTTGATGTAAGTCGCAAATGGTTTTCCCCAATTTAATGTTTATCTTTTGGCTTTGTTTCTGGTAGTTTTTGCTGTGTGACCTTTTTTGATTGCTTCTTTGTTTCATTATTATTTAATGTAGTCAGATTTTCTGGTCTTTTTATTGCATCTGAATTGTAAGTCATGCTTTGAAAGGCTTCACCATTCCCAGATATAAAGGAATTCACCTATATTTGCTTCTAGAACCTGTACAGTGGCATTATTCACCTTAGGTTTTAGGTGCTTTCAGAACTAGGTCTGGTAAATGGGGGGAGGTACGGGTCCAGTTTTATCTTTTTCCAAATGGCCATTCAGTTTTTGAACATCGTTTACTAAAAAGTCCATCTTCTCCCCTGTGGTTTGAAATGCCATGTTTATTAAATATCAGATTTTCACGCGGCATTAGATCTCTTTCTGAATGTCCTGTTGTCTCTCTGTCCACGCAGCAAGGCCATATTTTAACTCAGAGCTTTATTCTCTGTTTTAACATCTGATAAAGGCAGCCCCACCCCCACCCCCCCACACACACCCACATCACTTGTTTGTTTCCTGGTGATTCTTCCTTGCTTACTTGTTTGGTGTTCCTTATGAATTTTAGAATCAGTTTGTTTGCACTAAATTTATAAGTCGAGTAGGAAGAGCTAACTTCCTTATGAGGCTTTGTGCCTGTCTCACCTCAGTGCTTTGGGGGCCGTCTTCGTGTTTACCTTATACACCTCATATAGCCTCTCCCTTGGTTTAAAAAGTACTTTCATTGAAGTACAACATGCAGAAAAGTAGACAGATGAAATGTGGACAGTTCGATGAATTTCCTCAGGGGGGACACATTCATGTGCCTGGAACCAGATGAAAGCCGCAGAACTGCTCGCCCCATCCTCAGGAGCCCCCAAGGTTCCTGCCAGTTTGTCCGTTTCTTGTTAAGATGAGCCTAAGTCAGTGTTCTGGTGAGTGGGGTCTTGTCTTCCGCCGTGTCTTCCAGCAGGTAGCCACTGTTTGCATAGTAGTTTCACGCCCTGGTTCCTTACTGGGTGTCTGCTTTAGGGTAGTTTTTCTTTCAATTCCCGTGGATTTTCAGATATTCTTTTGTATCTTTTGCAGCCAGATGCAGTTTTCCCTTCTCCTCTGCTCTTCTTGGGCATTTGATGGCTCTGGTGCCTCCTTGCCTTGGCTGCTCTCTCCGGGGCCTGTAGTGGTGGTGGACAGTGGCCTCTGGTTTGCCCCCACCCGGAGACACCAGCCAGGTGCCCCCTCCAAGTGCGATGCCGCGTTGGGCCGTGGACTCGATCCAGCCCTACTTTACTGCGGTTTTGGCACAAATGGGTAACAGACTTACCCAGGTGCCCCTTCAGTGTCTGTCAGTTCAGGTCTGTCAATGGGTGGAGCTGGACCATCCCTGCATTCTGGTAAGCTCCACCCGATTGAGGTATCTTTCCTTTTCAATGCACCGTTGGATTCTATCGATAAGATTGTACATAACATTTTCACTTTGATAATCATAATGGAGGTTGATTTTTTTTTGGTGCACTCTCTGTCAGGTATTCGTGTTATACCTGCTTCGTTATTACTCTGTGTCCCGTCTCCATGCTGCAGAACCGTTTAAGTGGCCGGGACATCGTCTGGTCTTGAGAAGGTTGATAGAATTTGGCTGTGTGACCTTCTGGATCTCGACTACTTTCTCCATCTCTTCTCTGGAAATCAGGTCCTTCAGAGTTTCTATTTCTGTTGGAGACTGTTTGGGTAAATTATATTTCCCTTCAAAATTATCCATCCTAACCAGGTTTGCCAAGTTGGAGAAAGTGGTCTTTTTTTTCTTTTCATTCACTTATGATGGTTACTTCTTCCTTATTCTTTCTTCTTGTGTGTATTTGGGTCTTCTGTTTCCCTGGATAAGGCTGCCTAGTGGCTTGTCTTTTTGTTTTTTCTCTCCAGGTTTGTATTTTAATTTTGTTGTGATATTTTTCTGTCTTTTGTAAGTCTTTAATTTGCATTTCTTCATCCTTTCTTTGTTCTAATTTTTCAAGTTAGGTATTTTCTTTTTTTTTTTTTTAAAGATTTTATTTATTTATTTGACAGAGAAACACAGCGAGAGAGGGAACACAAGCAGGGGAAGTGGGAGAGGGAGAAGCAGGCTCCCCGCAGAGCAGGGAGCCTGATGTGGGACTCGATCCCAGGACCCTGGGATCATGACCTGAGCCGAAGGCAGACGCTTAACGACTGAGCCACCCAGGCGCCCCTCAAGTTAGGTATTTTCATTTGATGATTTTGCTTTAAAATTTGTATTAATTCAAGATGTTCCTCTAAGCCCTGCCTTACCTGTGCAACCCATAGATTCTGACATGTAGTATTTGACTTGCTCATCTAGAAATTCTGTAACTGGATAGAGAGTTGGTTGTTGTTGTTTTTTTAAAGATTTACTTATTTATTTTAGAGAGAGCAAGCATGAGCCTGGGGGCGGGGCAGAGGGAAAGAGAATCTCAAGCAGACTCCCTGCTGAGTGTGGAGCCCAGCGCGGGGCTCGATTGCAGGACCCCGAGATCATGACCTGAGCTGAGGTCACGAGTCAGACGCTCAACCAGCTGAGCCACCCATGCGCCCCGGTGGTTCTTTTTAAATTTCCTAGGGGGTGGGCCTTCTGATTTTCATTTCTCCTCACCACTGATTCGGAGCACTAAAGCCAGAGAGTGTTATTCTTACTGTTTCTACTTCTGGGATTTCTCGAAGTGTCCACTGTGTGCTAACAGAAGGTCGAGTTTGTAAATACCGCAGGTGCACTGGGGAGGAAGACAAGGTTTCTGTGACCGGGGTAGGGAGCCCACGAGGTCTGTCGTGACGCAGTGGCGGTGTCCGCCCGGTCAGCGCTGCCTTCCTCTGGTTCCCTTTGCACGTCGTGTAGCATCTGCCTAACAGAGGTTGCCGCCCTGTTAGTTGGCGCTCATAGACACTCATGACTATGATACCTTCCCTGTGGATTGTGGGACTGCAGCCTCTAGGACCGTGGCCCTCCCTTCCTGCCCTGACGGCAGCCCCTGCGGTGTTTAGTCTGCCCCTCGCTGGCGCGCCTTCACCCACTCTTCCTGCTGGCGTAGCTTTTGTCCACTTTCGCGGCACAGAGCTGTGTTTTGGTCTGTGCGCCAGCCTGTAGGTCTTTCTGGTCCGTGCGAGCATTAAACCCGTTGACAACGACACGATGGACCCAGGGTAGGGGAGCAGACTTCCACCACTCCGCTGGGAAGGCCCGCCCGTCTGCATGTGCTTTTGCTTTCATTTTCCCTTTTGTCTTCATGAGGCTCAGATTTGGGGTCTGGTTATTGTCTCATACACAGGCTGGTGGAGCTGATTTTATTCCTTTGCCGCCTGCTTTGTCTGCTGCTGGGACCACATTATTCTCCCCTCGTTGTGCCAGAGTCTTTACTCAGCACATGTCCCTGACTCGGGCAGAGCCCCCGCTCTCACGCTGGCCCTGGCGCTGGTGAGCAGACTGGCACCATCCCAGGGCGAGGAGCCTGAGCGCGGCCCTGGGGAGCCGGGGCTCGGCTCTGCTCTACCCGAGACACGCAAGGACGGCCCCCAGCCCTGGTCGGCAGCCACTCCTGCCACAGCCCTGGGGATCAACAACTACAGGGTCCTGGGTGTGGCCAGAGCTGTGCTCTCTTTGCTCCCCACTGCTCTAGGTGAGACACACCGGGCCCCTGGACAACCAGACCAAGATGCCTTCCTCCTGTGCCGGACTGGGTTTCCAGGCCTTCCTGGCCCTGCCTCAGGCCCCATCTCTAGTCACTGCTCAGCCTCTGGGGCCAGAGCTGCCCCCTTCCGTACCCTCTGGGACAGGACACCAGTCCAACTCATCAGTCAGCCCCCGACCTCAGTCTCTTACTTTTGTTACCTCCCTCTGTTCACCGTCCCTCACTTTGACCTTTCCCCCTGTGCTTGCACACACCGCCTGCTGGACATTGGGCATGTGGGGTGTTCACTCGGACTCTGGCCTGGGCAGGGGCACGTGTCCCATGGTGGCATCTGCACTGTCTGTATGTCTGTGCCCCCTCTTCCTTCCTGAGGCCTGTCCTGTCAGGCTAGGCTTCCTTGAAGCAACTAGTCCTCCCTCCCTGAGAGTTTGTGAAACTCTTGATCCTTGGAATTCACTGGTTTTCCCCAGCATGCCTTTGATCTGCCCGGCTCAGCCGGCAGGACAGTCCGTGAAGCCTCGGGTAAATATAAGTGCGTTGGAGGATCTGAGACTCTGGGTGACCACAGCCACGCAGGAAGGGGCTCAGTGGCCAGGCCAGCAACCTGGAACTCTCTGGGGGTAGCTGTTGGCCTGACCATCTCTACCTCGTGTACTCCTCCAGGGGGGCAAGGAGTACCTGATGCGGGCCCACTTCGGCCTGCCCAGCGTGGAAGCGGAGGACAAGGAGGGCAAGCCCCCGATCAGCGTCAAGTTTGAGATCCCCTACTTCACTACCTCTGGCATCCAGGTACACGTGGCCGGGCTCTCCAGGGCCCCGGAGCAGACATGGGCAGGCCCAGGTGTCCGTTCCGGCTCAGAGAGCTGCAGACGACAGCTTAGGCGAGGGTGCTGGTCAGTCTGTCCCGGGGCCACCGCGGTGCTGCCCTGCTTCTGCCTCTCTCCACACCTGTCAGTTCAGACCTGACCCTGTGTTTCGGCTCCGAGCTCAGAGATTGGTTTGACCCCCAGAACTAGAGTCCGAGCCTCTAGTGTCCACGCACTTTGCCACCATGGGGCCTGTTTTCCTAGGCAGCTCCGGGGCAGATCTGTGAGGGGAAGTGAACTCTGGGTCCCCCTCCCCAGGAATCTGCTGGAGGGCTGTGCCTGGGAGTGCACACACACCCTGGCTCTTTTCCGCCCCTTCCAGTGTGACTCCTCCCTCCCACAGAGTCCACATGCTATGGACAGGTACCCGCCCCTCCCGCCCCCTCCCACTGCCCCCTGGGGGCCCATGCTGGGCCACTCCTCATCACATCATCACAGCTCCCCCCCCCGGCCTCTGTGGGGAGTGGTGGGGGGACCAGGAGGGGACAGCGTGTACATGCTCAGGGCCCTGCTGCCTGTGCCCTATAGGTGCGCTACCTGAAGATCATCGAGAAGAGCGGCTACCAGGCTCTGCCGTGGGTCCGCTACATCACTCAGAACGGAGGTGTGTGCAGCCCACCCGTGCGCGCTACTGAGAGGGTGGTGCGCGTGGAGCAGCCCCAGGGTTGGGGGGCGGCCCCTCCCCCACAGGTACAGTGCAGAAAACCAAGGCCTCCCTCCCTGATTCTAGATTACCAGCTCCGGACCCAGTAAGGGGCCATGCAGCCAGCGCCCCCGGCCCCGGCGCTGGGGCTCCTGGCGGAAGCACCAGGAGGAAGCACCTGCCAAGCCTGCTGGATGGAGGAGGGGCACCCCTGGCCACAGGCCACCCTCCCGGCTCCTCCCGGGGACCCCTCCTTTTCCAGGCACACCTGCTCTGCCGTTGCCACTCTCATCTCTGGGTCCCTTCTCCCGGAAGAAGCTCATCTTCGAGAAGTCTTGTCTCTGCCCCCTGAGTCCGTTTGAGGGGAAGGAAACAAAATCTTTCCCTCTAGAGATCAAATACAGCCTTCTGTGCTGGTGAGCTCCCAGGCACCACAAAGAGGGGAAGTGCTCACCCGGCCGCTGGCCGCACACGGCCTCTGGCCAGGCTGGCCAGGCTGCCGTTTGGTTGCCATTCTGTTGAATGTTGTAGGTTCATGAGTGTTCCTAATTTCTGTCTCGTTCGTTCCTTGTTGTTCACGTGAACCTCACTGTCCGCACCTCCCACCCCTTGTCCTGAAGCTCTCGGGCAGCACTTCGTGAGGGCAGAGTGCCCTCCTCCTCAGCAAGGCCCACATGACACTGGGTTCCCTCCTGCGTCTGGCCCAACTCTGGCCCGCGCCTCTCGGCGGAGGCTCATTGCCTCTTGCCCGAGGCTTCAGCGGAGGGGCCTTCCCAGGGTCCACCGTGCCATGTGAGGCCGTAACTCAGCCACATCAGTGTTTGTCCCCCCAGGGAAGTGGTGTCCAGTGAGGACTGCTGGCCTCGGAGGGTTGGGGGCACAGGTCATCCACATCTGTGCTTGGTCACCCACCACCACCCTGCCTGTGTTCGTGTCACGATTACATTAAAGTCCATTATGGAAACACGCTGCCTGCCTTCCCTCAGACGGAGCATGGGGCTGACTCCTGGGCGAGCAGGGCGGGGGCGGGGCTCCCATCACCCCCCGCCCCCCGCCAGTCTTCCTCAGTGTGCTCCTCAGAGCAGCGGCGTCCGTGTCCCCTTTGAGCTCATTTGGAACGCACATCCACAGATCCACCCTGACCTGCCGAGGCAGACTTCACAGGCTCCACGGATTCACATGTGCGCTGGAGTTTGAGAACCGCTGCCTGGTCCACAGAGGGGACCGTGGGGGGCGCACAGGCAGGAAGCACCCTGTCTTCCCACAGCGGGCACCTGCCTCACACCCCCCCCAACGTCTGTGCCGCTGGCCCTGCCTGGATCACCCCCTCTTCCTTCAAGGGCTGTGCTCCCCTGGCCCTCTCCCATATCACCCAGCTCCCCCTTGGAGGACTGGTGGGCATCAGCCCAAGTAGGAGCTTGGCCTTTCAGCTGCATTAAGTTAAGGATACCACCCTGGCCCAGGGCTCAGGCCAGAGCTGCTGGAGGTACCCTTGATGCCCCCTCCCTCACTGCCCACACCCACATCCACAGCCTGACCTCCCTCCAGAAGAGACCATGGGTCCAATAGCATTTCCCATCCTCACTGCCACCCCTGGAGGCCAAGCTGCAGCCTCCAGAGCCCCTGTGGGACAGACAGGTCATCCGCAGTATAGAGGGGGGGCCTCTGTTCCCAGCAACGCTTAGGACACAGTTGCCTGCAAGCCCTCCCGCTATTAGCGCATGTGTATGTGATGTTTAATTTAGTATATGTAAGAGACAGACTGAGAATGGGGCTAAGCATCCATCTCAAGAAGTCAGAAAAAAAAAAAAAAACGAAGCCTAAGAGCATAGAAAGAAGGAAAAAACAGCAGACACGAAGGAAATAGAAAACAAACATTCAATGAAAAGCAGAACCACAAGTTGGTGCTTGTAAAAGATGAATGGAGTTCAAAAGCTGCTAGGAAGTTGAATCAAGATGAAAAGAAGGCACAGGTCGCTGTCACCGGGAATGAAAGATTACTACAGCTTTTCGAACACGAAAGAGGTTACAGCAGGACAGCCACCACCTCACAGGGCATGCAGGCCGCCCTGTGCCCCCAGAGCTCCAGCCACCTGGGGGAGGGCTGTCCTTGTCTAAGCCACCCAAAAATCCCGAAGGGGGAGAGGGATGCTGGGAGCGACTTTGTGCCAGCATCCTTGAAAATGTTAACTATCATGGGTAAATTCCTAGAGAACAAAACCTGACTCAAAAAGAGAAAAAAACCTGAGTAGTCTATGGCTACTAAAGAACCAGAACTGGTCAGAGCCCCGGGTCCAGAGGGCTTTATTAGGAGAGCTCTACCCAGCACTCAAGGGGAAAAAAGAGAATTGAACAAACACTCCTGGAGAGTAGAAAAATAGGAAACATTTCCTCACTCATTTTATGAGACCAGCATTTCCTCGAAACAATATGAAACAGGAAAATTATAGACTAATCTCACTGATGGCCATAGATGTGAAGATCCTAAATAAAATTGGAGGGGAATTGGCGATGTATACAAAGGACATAACCTTGTGTCTAAGGTTAAATCTTAGGCAAAATGGTTTAATGCTGGAAAATGCATTAATCGAATCCACTGCCTTAAAAAGAATAAGGAAGGAAAACATTCATGATCGGTTCAATAGGTGCAGGTAAAGGGTTTGATAAAATTAAACATACATGATCAAAAAGAATAACACATGCCAACTCCAAACTATTGACAATGGTACCCCCCCAAAATGAAGTACCTGGGATTAAATAAAAAAATACACAAGGCTCTCGAGGAACTTTATGGAGGGCGTTCAGGGAAGACCTAAAGGGGGGGGGGGGCACATCCTGGTTATAGAATGGACATCTGTATCAAAGATGCCAACATTCCCTGTGGTCGGCAGAGTAACAGGCTCCCCCCCCGCAAAGATGTCTGCAGTCCCCAGAACCTGTGAATATGTTAAATTGCATGGCAAAGGGGATTAAATTTGCAGATGGAATTAGGATTGCTAATCGGCTGACCATATTGGGGAGGTTACCCTGAACCATCTGGTGGGTCCAGTGTAATCACAACGGTCCTTAATAGCAGAAGAAGGGGACAGAAGAGGGAGAAACAGAAAGCGGTGGTGTGGGAGGGACCCGGTCTGTGGTGGTTGGCTGTGAGGGTGGAGGAAGGCATGGGCCAAGGATGCAGGCCGCCTCCAGAAGCTGGAAAAGGATGAGACAAATTCTCACCAGAGTCTCCAACAGGAAACAGCCCCGCTGACACCGTGGCTTTAGCCCCGTGAGACCCTTTCAGACCTCCGACCCCCAGGATTTAAGTTAATAAATCTGTGTCATTTTATGTTTGTGATAATCTGTTACAGCAGCAATAGGAAACGAATAGACTTCAAAACTATGTATAGGTTGAAGGCATTCCCCTTCAAAATCCCAGTCAGGTTTTTGTGGAACTTGATAAGCAAATTCTAAAATTTACATGGAAGGTCAGAGCCAAGAATAAGAATCTTGAAGAATAAAATGGGGCACCTGGGTGGCTCAGTCGGTTAAGCGTCGGACTCTTGATTTCGGCTCAGGTCATGATCTCAGTGTCGTAAAATCGAGCCCTGTGTCGGGCTCTGCATTCATCAGGGAGTCTGCTCGAGATTCTCTCTCCCTCTCCCTCTGCCCTTTACCCCGCTTGCGCGCGCTCTCTCTCTCTCTCTCAAAGAAAGGGATGACCTATTTGATTGGGCATCAAGGCCTACTTCATCAATAGTAATTAAGACACATACAGTGTGGGCGCCTGGGTGGCTCAGTTGGTTAAGTGACTGCCTTCGGCTCAGGTCATGATCCTGGAGTCCCTGGATCGAGTCCCGCATCGGGCTCCCTGCTCGGCAGGGAGTCTGCTTCTCCCTCTGACCCTCCCCCCTCTCATGTGCTTGCTCTCTCTCTTTCTCTCTCTCTCAAATAAATAAAATCTTTAAAAAAAAAAAAAAGACACATACAGTGTGATCGCTTTAGAAGGAAGTTCAGAAACAGACTTAAGTGAAACTTCTTTAGGGATGCTTCCATCGTAAGGGGCAAATCTAAAGAAGAGGAAGTCAGAATGGGTCTACCTTGGGTGGCAGAGGGGAAGGCACAGGGGGCTCCGGGGTGCTGGCCACTCGGTCTTTCTTGAGTGGCTGGTGGTGACATGGGTGTTTGCCTCATAATTCTGTTGAACTGTATGTTTATGTTTTATGAATTTTACAGTAAGTTACAGTAACGATGTTTAATGCATCAAAAATCAGATGAATTTAATGCCACTTAACAGTTCCTGACAAAAAAAAAGATGGAAGACCCCCAATTCATTCTTTTAAGCAGCCGGCACTTGAATGCCAAAACCACTTAAGGATGGTAGAGAAGAAACAGTGGGCGAAACTTACTTACGAATAACAAAACTCCTAGACAAAATATTAGCAACCAGGATGGAGCAGCGGGTAAATAGTATCATATGCTGAGACTAAGCGGAGTTGAACCAGGAACATGAATGGGCTCCTCAGAGGCCACTCAATCCCTATAACTCATCCCACCACCAAACCAAACCATAGCCGTACGTTTGAGAAAAATGTTGCCACAACAGACGTCCCTAACCGACAGCAATAGGAGGGAGCAGCTTCCCTACGACAAACGATCCCATTTCCCACCAAGCATCAGAAAGTGCCCCTCTTGTGGCAGACAAGCAGGGAACGAGGGCTCGCCTGGTGGCTTTTTCTCTAGCAACGCGCACAGCGGGCAAGAGGGGCCAGGACCCGGGGCCCCGAAGCCCCCATGATGTGACAGGTGCAGCTGGGAGGTGCTGAATCTCACCTAGGGACTAGTGAAAGTGACGCTGTCACTGCCGTCCTGCCGCCCTGGCCCGAGTTCCATCATGCCCCTGCACCCCTCCTCGTACCGGCACAAACGTTCAAGAAGGCTCCCCGCAGCCCTGTAAGAACAAACAATGGGACCAGGGGGAGGAGGGAGGAGCAGCTGTGTGTCCATCCAGGCGAATATTCTGCTCACTCGGTGACCGGCCAGGGCTGGGTGTGCTGACACGGCCACACCCCACAGCTATGCTCAGTGGTTCCCACCAAAGCTGAACATTCACCCAGCCTGCGACCCCACAATTCCACCCTGGGCATCTACCCAAGAGAAGTGAGCACATGAGTCCCCGAAAAGACATGGACGCAAATGCTCACAGCAGCCGGACTCACAGTAGCCCCAAACTGGAAACAAACGGTGGGGGCCCCCCTCAACCCCACAGACACAGCGATGAAAAGGCACAGAGGCCCGCTCCCCGCCACCGCAGAACAGAGCGCAGGCAAGCATGGAAGCGTCTACTCCTGGGGGCAGGAGGCTGTGGACTGGAGGGAACCCTCTGGAATGATGGGAAGGTCCTACATTTTGATCTGGGTGCTGCTCCCACTCGTGTACAAGTAGGTAACACACGCAGAGATGGACATCTAACACACATGCACTTTACACAGTTCATGTGTGTGTGTCACACCTCAGTTCTTCAAAGCTTAAAAAATAAAAATACTAATAGTTAAAAATATAAACAATATTGGGGCGCCTGGGTGGCTCAGTCGTTAAGCGTCTGCCTTCGGCTCAGGTCATGATCCCGGGGTCCTGGGATCGAGTCCCGCATCGGGCTCCCTGCTCAGCAGGAAGCCTGCTTCTCCCTCTCCCACTCCCCCTGCTTGTGTTCCCTCTCTCGCTGTCTCTCTCTGTCAAATAAATAAAATCTTTAAAAAAAATAATAATAAACAATATTAATGAAATCATCCAATTGCAGGAGGATGTTGTCCTGTTATTTATATAAAGTTTTAACTCACATAAATCATGTTGCCTATGGCCAACAGTACATAATAAAGTATAAAGCACATGAAGGAAGGACTGACTCCCAATTCTAGACAACGGTACGTTCCGAGGCGGGAGAGGGACAGCTGGAGACCATGTGCCTCCACTGCATCTGTCAAGTTCATTCCTTCTGATCAGTGGTGCATAAACGGACATTTGTTAAATTATCACCCATGTTTTTGTGATGGCCCATGATGGCTCTTAATAAAGGTCACAGTTCAGATCATGTTTCTCCCCTGCTCAAAATCCTACCATGGCTCCCCAGTGTCCTCGAGAATAAAACCCCTCGTCCTGCAGGTCCAGCCCAGTCCCCACTCTGGCTTCCACTCACACCCTCCTGCCCTCTGCTCCTGCCACCCCTGCCTCTTTGCCCCAAGCTTGTCTCCCCCGCGGAGCCTCTGTACCCGCAGTTGCCTGTCCTGGTGCAGCCTTCTCTTGCTTGCCTTCTCGACACTGACAGTTCAACTCAAATGACATCTTCCCCCTGCCACTTCAGCTTGTCCCTATATGCAATTGTCCTTTGTCCCACATTTTTCTTTGTTCCCCATCTGCCTTGGAAGGCCCCCAAGGGCAGCGTCCCCTGTCTGGTTTGTCACTGCTGTGTCCCCAGGCTCCAGGGCCGTCCTGGGCTGGGACAGGGATCTGTGGACACGCCCACAGGTTCTGCCAGTCCTTGCCACAAGGGGGCGCCTACAGGTCAGAAATCAAACCTAGGACTAGGCCACTGGGAGAGGTGGGCGGGACAGGCCCTCTGAACACCGGGGTGCCCCAGACCCCTGCTAGCTCTCCTGGGGGTTCTCATTGCAGCCTGACTGTGACAGATGCGCAAGTGGAGGCTTGGAAAGGTCACAGAAAGGTTACAGGTTCTGAATGTGCCCCGATGGCCCAGGGGCATCTTCTAGGACCCTCTGGAAGAAGCTAGGGAAGCTAAAGATGGGGGTCGGGGGGACTGGGAGCTCTGATCTCGGGGTGGGGCCTGTGATCCCCACTGGCCACTCTGTCCGGGCTAGAAGGACCAAGTCAAGGCCAGTCAGGGATCAGCTGGCCCTCCCAGACTCAGGGAACCTCCGCTCAGGGAGATTGCCCAGTCCCTGCCTGAGCCTTGTAGCCCCCACGGTACACAGGGGGAACCGAGGCCCAAAGACAGGCCAGAGCAGTCCCCTATGCCCAGTGCTGCCCACGCTACCTGCTTCAGCTGCCCTCTGGGGTGGGGAAGGGGGCCTGGGGGGAGAGCAGCTGGGTGCTCCTCACCCACTTCCTTCCAGCTCCTTATTCAACAAACAGGGAACTGGGTCTGTCCCTCACCCAGGCTTTCCCGGGGTCCCCAGTCCAAAACTGAGCCCCACAGACCAGCTCCCCTTGCTGTGTGACCTTGAGCAGACTCCTTTTCCTTTCTGGGACTATTTCCGTGTCCACGTTGGGGCTTCTGCAGGCCACTTGGTTAGAAGAGTCTCTTGAAGAAGGAAGTTCCAGGTTATTGTCAACCAGGTGGGAGCTCTTGGGTCGCCCTCTTTAGGGGCCACGATCCTTTCAGAAGGCGCAAAGACCACGGTGCTGCCGATCTGTCATCGTTTTTCAGTTGAGGCGAAGTTCACATGACATATAGTTCGCCATTTTAAAGTGAGAAATTCTGTGGCATTTAGGGCATTCACAGTATTATGCAACCACCACCTCTATCTCATTCCAGAACATTCTATCACCCTAAGAGGAAACCTGGTCCCACGAGCAGTCACTCCCTGCCCCCCGCCCCCAGCGCCCTGGCAACCGCCCATCTGCTTTCTGCCCCTGCACCTTTGCCTCCGCTGGACACTTCGTGTAAGTGGAATTATACAGGGGAATCATTGTCCTTTTGTGACTCACTTCTCCCCCTCAGCAAAATGTCCTCAAGGCTTATCCACGTTGTAGTGCGTGTCAGTGCTTCACTCCTTTCTGTGGCTGAGTGATAGGCCGCTGTGTGGACCTGCCACGTTTGTTCATCCGCTCGTCCCCTGAGGGACGCTCGTGCTGTTTCCACCTTCTGGCCATGGTGACTAGGGCAGCCTCGAGCATGGTGTGACAACTCTCTTTGGGTCCCCGCCTTTGGCTTTTTGGGGTATAAACTTGGGAGTGACATTGAGGATCATATGGTAATTCGGGCTTAATTTTTGAGGGATTTCACTGATTTTTATAAGGTTAAAAGGTCATGGCACCTGGAAATACTGTGCCTGGAAATTTCTGGCAAGTTCTTTTGGATGAGCTCTTTCCTCTGTGCCCACCTGCCCCTCCCATCAGCCCCTGCTCTGCCCCGACTGACCACAGTCCTCCCAGGGACCCCAGCCCACCAACCCCCTGCCCGCCAAACCTCAGAGCAGTGACTATACACTGCTTCACATCCACACACCTGCATACTTTCTTTTTAAGATTTTATTTATTTATTTGAGAGAGAGAGAGAAAGCAGGGGGAGGAGCAGAGGGAGAAGGAGAAGCAGACTCTGTGCTGAGCGCAGAGCCCGACCTGGGGCTCGATCCCAGGACCCTGAGATCATGACCTGAGCCGAAATCAAGAGTCCAACGCCCAACTTACTGAGCCCCCCAGGTGTCCCTGACCCACACACTTTTAATGCTACTGATAGTTCGTGTATTTAAAATCTACCCAATTTTTTGTTCGCTTAAGTGACTATGTATATTCACTTTTGGATCGAGATTATAACAGGCAGCAAAATGTGTCCAATACTCAGATCTTGTATGAAGACTGATGCATGTTTACCTCCGTGTGTTCAGATCAACACAGAACACCCACCCCCATCCACCCCACCCCCACAGGCTCCCTCTGGAGGCCTCCCAGAGGGAACCACGGGGCCGTCAGCAAACACCACTGCTTCGTCTCCCCTGTTCTTGAATTTAGACAAACACAATCCCACAGTGTGTCCTGTTTCGGATCTGGCTGTTTTGGCTCGGCTCTGTGCCTTTAAGATTTGTCCACGTCCTGGGGCGCCTGGGACTCACCGGCACTTAGTGTTAGCAGACTTTTTCACTGCAGCCCTGCTGGGGGTGCTGGGGTTCGTGCACATTCCAACCCCACTGCAATCCGGACCACTGGCCATCGTTCAGGCGCCAGTGGTGTGAATCCAGTGGGGTGCCGACTACACCCCCTTGTTGAGCAGCCCCCTCTGCCCTTGGCTTCTGAGCCACCATCTCCTCCCGTGTTCTCCCAGCGCTCCATCTCCACCCCTCAGATGGATCCTTTTTCCACTTGACCTTGAAACAAGGATGTCCTCAGGTCCTCCAGCCTCCCAGGAGAAACCACAGGGTAGACGGGTCCCCAGAAGAACTCGGTGTCTTTCCTGACACCCTGCTCCTCATCCTCACTCTGAGGGGCCTCTCCTGCTTCAGCGAGCATGGCTCTGGCTATTCCAAGGCACAAACGGGAAATCGAGGCTCACCTTCCTCTATATCAATCAGCGATGTTCCTGTTCTTTGCACCTCCTGAATCTCCCCTCCCCTCCCACCTCCCCTAGCCCAAACCCCTGCACTGGCTGAGCCCAGCTTCTTACAGCTCCCAACTCCCCAAGTTGGCACGTACCTCTTCGTCCAGCCCACCAAAGGGATGCTCCTTAACCACGAGGTGCCGGCTCACGGCGTTTCACCAACTCCCCAGCCTTTGTCCCCTGACCAGGCCCAAACCCACAGGCAAGTCCTCACCCCACCCGGCTCCTCTGCCCTCTCCAGCCCCTCCTCACCCTCACTCATTCAGGTATTTATTGAGCACCTGCTGTGTACTGGGTCTTGTTCTCAATGCAGGGAGACAACTAGACTGGACAAAACCCCTCCCCTGGGGGGGCAGTGGGGTGGGGGTGACAGATATCTCCATGCTCGTGGCATGTGGGGGCCGATGGGAGCATGGAAGGTCTGGCCCTGGCACGAACTCCCTGTGGAGCCTGAGGCTTGGGACAGGGGCAGAGGCTTGGCGCCCAGGGTTAGAGCCACAGAGGGTTTTAGGTTCTCACGGCTTCCCCTAGCAGCTGATGGGAGAGGGGAGAGCTCAGGCGGCAGGGAAGCTGGGGGCCAGGGGCGGAGGGCGATGGAGAGAGGAGGTCAGAAGTGGGGTGTGGTCAGAGCGCAGAGAAGGCTTGCAGACAGTGGGGCTGCCGGGCAGCGTGGAGGAGCCTCCCCCACCCTCTGGGCAGCAAACACATCCGACCTGGGGATTCGGTTCCTCAAAATTGCCACATAGGCACGTGGGCACACAAGGGAGCAACATGCACGCAGAGATGCACACACAACACACGGACACACACACAGCACTCAGCACACACACCAACGCAGCCACACAACAGACACATAGACAGGCCTAGCACACATAAACACACAACGAATCACGTAACGGAGACACGAATACAACACACAGACACACACGCTCGTTTTCCAAGCTGGCCTTTAGAAGGACAATCTTTTCTGCCCCTCCTGCTTCTCCCCAGAGGGCCCCCAACTCCCCACTCAGGGCCAGGCCGGGTTCAAGTGTCACTGAGTCGGTCTAACGTCCCTCTCTGCGCCTCGGCTCCCCACTCCCCAACCCCTCACCCCAGCCTAGCTTCACTCCTTGACAGAGATAGACAGACACTCCAGCTCCAAGGGGTCAAGGATGAGCCAGAGGAAGGGCTGCGGGATGCAGTGGCAGAGCTAGAATCGACCCAGGAGATCAGGGAGGGCTGCCTGGAGGAGGAGGCATTAGTACTGGGTTTTTGCAGGTTGAGCTGGAGCTTGCCAGGGGGCTGGGGAATCCTCTAGTCAGAGGTACACCCCAGCAACTTCCTCTAGTGCAGTCTGAGCCCACAGCAGCTCCAGTGGGAATGATCATCAGTCTGGTTCCTCTTTTTTTTTTTTTTTTTCAATTGTGGTAAAATATACAACCTAGGAGTCACCATCTTTAAGCGCAGACTCCAGGGCCGTGAAGTACCATGCATATTGTTGTGCATCCATCACCACCACCCATCTCTAGAACTTGGTCATCTTCCCGAACTGAAACTTGTGCCCATTAATTAAACACTAAGTCCCCACCCCCTCCCCCAGCCCCTGGCGCCCACCATCAACTGTCTCTGACTCTGACGACTCCAGGGACCTCCAGGAAGTGGGATCGTACGGTATTTGTCCGTTCGTGACATGATTTCATGCAGCACAGGTCTTCCAGGTTCATCCACGTTGTAGTCTGTGTTAAAATGTCCGCCCATTTTAAATGCATAATATCCCATTGCATGTATGCACCACGTTTTGTTCACCCATTCATCGGCTGCAATTCTATTTTTAATTTTTGAGGAACTGCTGTAGGATTGGCTGTTCGCTTTAAAACCGGTGTTCCTCGGTCGTCCCATCTAAGACCCACACAGCCCTCTCTGTCCCTACCTCAGTCGGAAAAGTGGGGGCTCTCCTCCACTGGGCCCTCGCTTGTTTCACTCATCCCTCAGATCCCCTCTGATAGGCACTGACTGCTACTGAGCCCATTTCACAGAAGAGATCTGAGATCAGAGAGCCAAAGGGACATGCCCAGCATCACTCAGCAGGTCCCAGCTCCTGAGACCCACGGTCTGGGAGCTCCCTCTCCCTGCCAAAGCTGAGAACACTCCCAGGCCCCTGGCGGTTCCTGTCCAGCACCCCCTGCGCCCCCCACCCCCACCCCCGCCGGCCTGGCTCAGACGCTGAGAGCATTTCCCAGCCCACTCCTGGCTCTGCTCCCTTCCGAGAGAAACAGGTTGCCGCTGGCCCAGAAGGCCCCGGGTGGAGGAGCCCGGCCACGTGAGTGGGTGCGTGCGGAGACATGGGATCACGTTGCGGCCCCCACCACACCACCGCTTGGGAAGGGAGGGGCTGTGGGTTCCAGACGCAACAGAGGGGACCCGGGAGGCGTGGAGGCCGCCGAACCTGAGTGGGACCTGGGCTTTCAGGCCTCAGTCCATCATGTGGGAAGTGGGCTCATGGTGGCCCTTGCCTCTCAGGGAGGCGTCTGCGAGGGGACTTGAGGACATTGCACGGAAGGCCCCAGCAGGCTGGGAGCGTGGACGCACTCTGAGGCACTGGTGTAGACATGGACCCCACCCAGCTCCAGCAACTGGTCTTCCCATCAAGCGCTGATTGCGTGTAACGGGGGAGCCCGTCCTACCCGCAGCCAAAAAAATCAGAAGACAGAGAGTGCAAAGGTTCACCACTTAAAATTTCTGAAACCATCCCTAAGAAATTGCCACATATTTTTTCAATCTTTTTTTTTTTAATTCAGGTGAAATTCACAACATGAAATGAACCATTTTAAATTAGGTGGACAATTCAGTGGCATTTTGTGCGTTCACAAAGCTGTGCAACTACCACCGATATCTAATTCTAGAACATGTCCATCGTCCTGAAAGGAGACCCTGTCCCCGTTAGCAGTCTCTCCCCAGCCCCCTCCCCCATCCCCCCAGTCTGCTTTCTCCTTGGATCTGCCTGTTCTGGGCCTTTCATATACATGGGATCTTGCTCCACGTGGTCTTCTGTGTCTGGCTTCTCTCACTCAGCACGATGTTTTCGAGGTTTGCCCACGTCATAGCCTTTGTCAGGGCTCTGTCCCTTTCTATGGCTGAGTACTATTCCACTGTACGGATGGGCTGTGTTTTGTTTATCCATTCCCCCGACAGCGGGCACTTGGGCGATTTCCGCTTTTTGACTGCTGTAAGTCGTGCTGCTGTGAATATTCACGTACATGTATTCACAGAAGCCCCTCTGACACGCAGCTTTGCGTCCTCCCACCAGGCGGTCGCTCAGGCCCCGCAGAGACAGTGCTGGTTTATTGAACAAAGTTCCACCTTTGGCTCACATCTCTTGAAAAACCAAAGGTGCCCTCACCTCCTTCCCCACAGATCCTTCCTGTGTTGTGCACAAAAGCCCCAAACCTGAGCCAGCGAGGGAAAGACGGGGTGAGCGAGTGGGGGCTGGGGCCTCTTGGGTCAACAGTCCTGGGCTCTGACACCTTGGGGGAGCCTTGGCCTCTCTGAAGGCAGTGAGGGTGTGGACAGCCTCCCTGAAGCCACAGGACAAGACAGAGGCAGGGCCAGAGACCCTTTCTCAGACCCCAGCCGGCACCTGGGGACTCACTTTTGACCCCAGCCCCTTCTTTCCCGGTGGCTCCGGTCAGAGCCCCAGCCACCAGGACCTTGAGACCCCTCTCCAGCCATCGCAGCGGAGCTGATGTGACCGAGGTGAATCAGAGTGTGAATGAAAAGAATAACATTTAATTTTGGCAAATCAGGTCATAAAGCAGCGTAGGTGCAGCGAATTCGTAGGACACAGAAGGGCGAGAAAGTGTGTCACACCTACATCAAGTCAAGCATGTGGAGTTATTAAGGTAGGCCACTGGAAGCCACGATAAAATCGATTTTGAAATCTAAAAAGTCCCCGAGGACCCGGGGTCCCAACTGAGAGGGGACATGTCTCTCCCCCCACCCCCCACCCTCAGGAGCTCAGGTCTTGGGCAGTGGGTGTGAGACGAAGAGCCGGGTTTCGGAAGCATAATTTCCTCTGGGAATCTGAGTTTCCTTCTCTGCAAACTGGGGAGCGTGGCACTTTGATTTCAAGCATTTGCTCACAATGTTCCCTCAGCCTGGCCATCCCTTCCACGAGTTCTGCCTGGGGAGCTCCTACACATCCGTTAAACCCCAGCTATGACTCCCCTCCTCCAGGCAGTCGTCCCAGATGGACCCCTGGGTCCCTCCAGCTGAGCCTGGATGCTGCAAGGCTAGGGGGTGTCTGTGTCAAGCTCTGTCTTCCCCAGACATGGGGGTCCTTGAGGGGCCAGGCTGGAGGGCCGGGGGTGGGGAGGGTTGCAAGAAACTGGAGACACCACCATCCCCACTTAATGGGTGAGAGGAATTTTGAGACGGGCCCAACTGCCCAGGGTCACACAGCCATTTAACCCCAGATTCACAACTCAGCTCTGGAGCAGTTGGACTCCGTGTATAGTGCTCTTTCCCAAAACATGTGTTGGCTGAACAACCCACCACCTGCCAGGGGCTGCTCGCCCTTACCCCCTCTGGGGTCCCTGCAGCTCCTGTTTGGGCCAGAACAGCCTGTCCTCTGTGTGTGTGGTGGGGGGGCTGTCCTCCCAGTGGCCCCAGGGTCAGAGATAAGGCCATTGGGCCCCGCTATCGGCAGGAAACATCTTGGCAGGACAGGAAGCCACGGCATTGGCCAGCCGCACCCTCGCCTGCCTCGGCCTATCCGCGGCCAGATATTTTGGGAGCCACTATATAAACCCCGACTCAACTCCGAGCTGTTCCCGGGGGAAGCCTGAGCCTTCACGTTCCTCGGCAGCCCCTGCCACCCCAGCAGGGACACGGGCACCTGGGGGCCCAGAGTGGCGGGGGCAGGTGCCGGCCGAGCGCTGCTGTCCCCTGGAGCTCCCCCCCTCCCCGCCAGCTCTGGATCCAGAAGACCCCTGTTGGGTCCTGGGGCAGCCACTTGCTTGCTGAGTGACCCTGGACAAGTGTTTTCACCTCTCTGTGCCTCAGGTGCCCGTCTTCACAGCCTTCCCTTGGTCCTGTCCCAGGAAACACGGATGTGCCTCCTGAAGCTTCTGGGCGGGACGTGGCACCTGCTCACACCTACCTGGCAGGGCCCAAGAATCTGCATTTTAAACTAGCCTCAGACTGAGATCCTCATACAAGCCCAAGCTGCTCAAATTCAAGGACATGCGACTGGCCCAGTCTCCCCGCTCTCCCAGGCTTCTCCTCACCTTCCCCGGCCCAGCCCCCAGCCGGACCCTGCACAGGGCTGGAGCAGAGAGACCACACTATGAGGATGTGGCTGTAGACATCCTCGTTTTGCAGAGGAGAAAATTGAGGCCCAGAGAGGGGAAGGCATTTGCCTGAGGCCACACAGCAGAGCGGAAGTAGGGGCGCATCAGAACCCAGGCCCAGGGCCCCTTCCCGCACCCCATCCCCCTCACAGGAGGCTCGGCGGCGGGGGGGAGGTCAAGGGCAGCTCCTGGGGTCACAGGCCAGCCAGGGGCAGGCCTGGGATTCAAGCTCAGGTTCACCGGCTGCCCACCCCCACCCCTGGTCCCAGGACGGAGCCACCCCAGGCCCAGTTGCTACTGCTCAGGGGGATGACAAACATGCACATTTCACCCGGGACAGTAAAAGTGAAACGCAGAAGTGAAATAGAATACTCAAAGAGCTCAGTGGGGCTTGGAGTCGGCTCCTGCTCTCAGACCCTCAGCCTTTTCCTGGTGAGAGGTGAGGGGGTAGGACGGCAAGCCAGGCGGGGGAGACCAAGCGTGGTTATGTAAATGGCCAGCCCAGCACCTGCGGGCGAGTGGCGGAGCATGCCCAGCCGTCCCCACCCCGGGCAGCTGCAGCCGGCGAGAGGGAACGACTGTGCCAGATATAACCCGACCTGAACTCCACCCAAAGCCAGTGCTCCAAGCCAGGCCTGTACCTGGAGAGCTGGTTTTGGCTAGATGACCCGGGCAGGTCATCCCATTTCGGGGCTTCATCTCCCCCCAAGAAAGGCCTCAGTGTGGCTATGTGTCCCCGAAGTCCTCCCTGCCTACCTCTCTGCAAGGCCTAGTGGGGCGCAAAAGGCAAAGCTGCCCTGTCTTGGTCAGCCTGGGTTCTGAGCTTCTGCTTGGTTTGCTGCCAAGGGGGCACCGGGGTGGCATCTCTCTCCTGACAGGATGCTCACTACCACTCGAAGCAGCCTGCTTTATGGCCTAGAAACTGGCTGATGAGAGTTGGTGGCTCCCTCTGAGTGGGCCCCCACCCCACCTTGCTCTGCCATTGAGCCACCTGGAGCAGGTGACAAGGACCTGGTCTGTCCTTGTCTAGTTAAACACCTTGAAGCCTCCAGTGCCCTCCCCCAGGGCACCACTCAGAAGCACACACACACACACACACACACACACACCCCTACCGCAGTGGTTGGTGGTCTTCCCTGAATCCTCTGCCATATGTCTACCCCCTTCCAAACGGGCAGGGGCAGCTGCCTGCCTGCTCTGACCAGCCCAGCATGAGGAAGGAAATCACCTCCCTCATTCTAGAATCTATCCTCTATTAATGCAACCCACGAACCCAGCAGCTTATTGAGCAGCTATGTCACGAACAGAGGGCCCCTCATGTAATCATTAATCATCAATTCAAAAGGGAGCTTTATCAGGAAAGGGTGAGGCTGGGAATGTTCTCTTTCTTGATCTAGGTGCTGGTTACATGGGTGTGTTCACTTTGTGAAAATTTATTAAGCTGTATATGTGGGATTAGGCATTTTTGTGTGTCTGTGTTATTCTTGAATAAAATGCTGAAGAAGAAGGGAAGGAAAGAAGGCAGCCTGACATCAGGCCGACACCGGCATGCGAGCAGGCAATAAGTAGATTGTTTGGGGGCATGGGTGGACGCAGGAAGAGCATCCCAGGCGACAGGCACAGCAGGTGCAAAGGCCTGGGGTCCTGAGGGAGCCTGATGTGTTTAGGGATCTGGCAGAGGCCCGGGTGGCTCAGGTGGAGGGCACGGACTGGCCGTGTGGAGCCTCAGAAGCCACGGTTGGCCCGGGACCCTGCTCCAAGGCCAATGTGATCCCACCAAGACGTTTAAGTGGAGGCTGACGACGAGGGGTGGACACGTGTAAAGACCATCAAAGTCAGAAACAGGAGCAAGTGAGAGGTGCTCAGCCCATTTGCCATAGAGGGAAACTGAGGCCCAGTGAAGCCAGGCTGCTGGGCTCCATGTCAGGTGGAGCTTGGCCTGACTCCAACGTCCCCACGCGCTAAAACCCCCCTGGGTTTGAGTCCCAGTCCGAGCTTGCTGGCTCCTTGTCCTCTGGGAATTAGGGGTCTGGGAGGGGGAAGGGAGGTCATCCACTGCAGGGGGCGCTTGGTAGGCAGTGAGTCCAGCGGGCCCGAGGGCGCCCGGCCAGCCCCGGGGGAGCATCTCAGAGCCCGGGACCTTGGGGGTGGCTTTTCCGAGAAGCCCGCAGCCGAGGAGGAAACCCTTTGCCTGCAGTGGTGGGACGGTGGTAGCACCCCTCAACCTGCCCCGAGAGAGATACTGCACAGCGGGGACAAGGTAGGAGTTTTAAAAAGAAGACGTGTCCCAGTGATGCAAATTCAGGCCTATGGGAATAAAACCGAAGCAGAGAAGAGAGACCGACGGAGGAGCCGTGAGTCAGGGGATGCCCAGCACCAGGCGGCCGTGACCCTGCCTCCCTTGCCTGCTCCTTGCTGCGGCTCTGGGACCCCACTGCCACCCCGTCACCCTCCCTGTGCTCTCCACGGTCACCTCACTCATTTGGCTTCTTCTGTCCACTGGCCATCTGCCATCAGTCGTCGGGAGGGCAAGAGCTCCTTGGCTGTTTCCCCATCCGATTTCTGGCTCCCAGCCTGGACCCTGGCACCGGGAGGTGCTCAGTAAATATTTAATAAATGAATAAATGGTGACAGGTCAGCTCCCCATCTTATCTCAAGGGGGGCTTTATCAGCCTGGGCTCGCACCACGGCAGCCGCCCAGAGCCCAGCCTGGCCTCAAAATTCCAGCCATCAGATTTCTGAGTCCCGGTGTTCTCAGCTAAACCCCGGGTCTGGGGTGACGCGTCTAATGGGGGTTCCATAAACGGTCACGGTCATCCCCCCTCGAGACCCATCTTGCATCCCTGCTGACCTTGGGATAGAGTTCCTGTCCATCCCCCCTGCCCTAGAGAAAAAGAGGGCAGAGGCAGCTACAGGGACTTGCTGGGGGCTGGCTGGCTCCCCCACCTCAGGCTCTTTCTAAGAAGCCAGTGGCGATAACATTCCCCCAAAACAGGAACCAGTGTGCTGGGCCCCGTGTTGCAGAAACCTCCAGTGAGGCTGACCTCCACGCACAGCCTGACCCCACAAGCCGGCTTCAGGGCCCACTGGGCACAGCTTGGAAAGATTTTTATGTAAAAGTGGCCAATGCAAATCCAGGGGCCCAACGACCTCGAAAGGCCCCACTTCCCCCTTTACCACCTTAGCCTGGGTGGCAGCCACCTGCGTGTGGTGGTGGGAGGGCTGATGGACAGCAGCCTGTGCCCACCCTGCTCCGAACTGCCCCGAGGGCCCAGGACCCCAAATCTGCCCTGGTGGCTGGGCCAGAGGGAGGGGGAGGGGACAGTATGTGAGGGCCCCCCAGCCCCCCCATTTGGGGGTGAGCACAGAGGCTAACTCTGATTTTTATTTTATTTTATTTTTATTTAAGTTCTTATTTTCATTTGATTTTTTAAAGTTGAGATAAAATTCATATAACATGAAATTAATCATCTCAACCACTTCCAAGTGCACAATTCAGTGGCTTTTAGCACATTCACTATGTTGTGCAACCATTGCCTCTATCAAATTCCAGAACATTTCCATCACCCCGAAAGGAGACCCCATCCCCACCAACAGTCTCCCCCTCCGCCGCCCCCAGCCCCTGGCAGCCACCTTCTGTCCCCGAAAGGAGACCCCATCCCCATGAACCATCTCCCCCTCCACCGTCCCCAGCCCCTGGCAGCCACCTTCTGTCCCCGAAAGGAGACCCCATCCCCATGAACCGTCTCCCCCTCCACCGCCCCCAGCCCCTGGCAGCCACCTTGTGTCTCCATGATTGGCCTGTTCTGGGCACATCACAGAAATGGGATCCTCCAACAGGTGGCCTCTTGTGTCTGGCTTCTTTCACTCAGCACGATGCTCACAAGTTTCATCCACATTGTAGCGTGTGTCCGGGCTTTGTTCCTTTTTACGGCTGAGTACTGTTCCGTTGGGCAGATGGACCAAACACAGATGGACTGTGTTTCTGCTTTCATCCTTGGTTGTTTCCACTCTCTGGCGATAGTCAATAGTGCTGCCAGGAACACGTGTGTTCACGTTTTTATGTGGATCCCTGTTTTCCCCTCTTGGGTCTACACCGAGGCGTGAAGTTCTGGGTCAGATGCTAACTCTATACCCAACTTCTGAGGGATGGGTAAATTCTTTTGTGCAAGGTAGAATCATTCTACATTCTCACCTGCGATGTGGGAGCCTTCCAGTTTCTCCATCTCCTTGCCAACATTTGCTCATGTTTGTCTTTTTTATGATAGTATTCTAGTGAGTGTGGAGTGGAATCCCCTGTCTTACAGACAGGGAAACTGAGGCTCAGAGAGGCAACCCATGTGCCCAGCAAGAAAACTCAGCTCCCCAGACATGAAGACAGAGTGATGTGGGTGGTTCCCCGGGAGAATGGGCAGACGTGCTTTGGACAAATCCCCTGAGAAATGAATCCAAGCCCTGGACGGGACATTTCAGGCTGGAGGCTGTCCCGCGTCCAACAGACCAGAGGCCCAATGGAACCTCCTCCAGGAACCCAGACAGAGCCTCCTTACATGCCCCCGTGGTGGGGTACTCACTATCTATAGGGGCTGTATCCTGGGACCTTCGCCCCACACAGCTCTCAGGATCAGGAGATTCTTCCTCAGATGGAGTCTCAATTCTCCCCTGGTCCCCACCAGCCTGCCCCCTGACCTTGGGGACCTCCTGCTCAGGGGCAGCCTCACCAAGGTCCACAGACACCACCCAGCCCCCTCTCAAGCTATCACAGCTGGGTCTCCGATACATAAAATCTATCTTTTAGAAAACAGCTGAGCAACAAAATGCACTGTGGGATCCTGGAACAGAAAAAGAACACCAGCGGCAAAGCTGGTGACGTTCAAATAAAGCCTGGCATTTCATTAATAGTAATGTGAATGCACCAGCGTTGGTTCCTCCGATTTGACAAAGGTACCCTAACAATGTCAAACGTTGATGGGGAAAGTTGAAAGGAACACGTACAGGGCTCCCTGGATTGCCCGCGCGACCGGTCTAGAAGCCTAAAGTTATTCCAAAATAAAAAGCTTGAAGAGTTCGCTGGGCATGAACACACAGCAGCACCCAGAATCCCATAGGGGGAGCAGAGAACCAAAATCTCGGAATACGGGATTCTGGTGACCTGCTCCCCTTGCTGTTCCCAAAGGCCCTGTTCCAGCCTGGACCACCCCTGCCCTGACTTCCCCAGGAGCGAACTCTTCAAGCCTCCCACTGACCTCCCCCAACCCAAATCAGCCCCCTCCGCTCCCCACATCTCCTCTGGACTTTCTTTCACAACGGTTCACAACTATTTACTACGCAGCTGTGGGGGTGGGAGGGGTATAGCAGGGGAGCAAGACAGACAAGATTCCTGCCAATGGGGAGAGAAACAATAGACGTACAAACATGCAAATCACACCAGATAAAGCCTTCGTGATACAGAAAAATGAGTCAGGAGAAGGAGGTGGGTGGGACTAGAAGGGTTATTTTAACCAGGAAGGTCCAAGAGAGGCCTCCTTATCTGAACTCAGACCTGCAGGAGGTGAGGGAGTGAGCCAATGGAATAGCATTCTCTGCAGAAGGAACGGCCCATGCAAAGGCCCTGAGGCAGGACTGTTGCCTGGTGTGATCATGGAACAGGAGGGAGGCTGGTGTGTTGGGAATGGAAGAAGATGGAGTCAGAGGGTGGCCAGGCCCAGACCACAGCCCCTTGTGGGCCTCAGCAAGGGGTTTGGATCTTATTCCAAGCGTGCCTGTGGACATACTCAGGACAGGGCCCCCAGCACACTACAGTTGCTCTGCTGACCCAGCCCTACCTTTGGAGCTTCAGACCCTTTATACTGCCCCTGGAGGCCCCTGGGTGCAGAGAATTCAGCCCTTCCTGAGGAAGCTGGAACAGTGTGAAACTGCATGGAACAGCATGGATGCATTTGGGAACCAAGGCTGTCTCCGGCAGGGCCGAGCTGAGACAGCCTCTCCAGGACCCGAGTCCTGAGCCAACAACTGCCAACCTCAGCCTGAACCCAGGAAGACTTCACTGCCTCCTTCACAGAGACTGGGCTTTGTCTTTGACTTTGGCACCATGCTGGACCCAGGAAACCGAGCTGCTGGCACTTCTTGCCAGCCTCTCACATTTCCCCTGGACAGCCCCAGGCCTGGCAGGGGCTCAATCAAACCACTCCTGAACCCCATCTATGAAGCAACGGGCATTTGAGACCCAACTGGTCAAGCCAGCCCCAGGAAAGGGGACATGAGGACCGACAGGATGCCAGTTTCCCCGATCTGTGAAATGGACAGAAAAAGCCCCTATGTGCATGATACCAACCTACCACTACTGTCGAGCACTGGGGGGCCCTGCCTCACCCTGGCGTCCGCGAGCACCCCACGCGCTCCCCCCTCCACTCCTGGCATGGCTGGGCCCAGATACTGTTTTTGATCTCACTCTGTTCGGTCGACCTGGCACCACAAGTTTGATCTCTGTGAAAACCACAGTTCAGGGGCTGTTATCTGCTATCAGTGGCGGGGTGAGGGTGGTTTTGGGGCCTCGCAGTATGTGTGCTTCTCAGAAGAGCCGGCCCATGTCATCACAGGGTAGCTGGCACAAAACAGCCGGCTTATCAGGCCTCCTCATCGCGATCCTGGCCGATTAGAGCGTTTAACGCACCCAATGACTTGTTTACAGGACTTATTTTTAAGATTTTCGGCCGGATGCCTCCTGGTCTCACAGCCAAGGGGTCAGGGCTGAGGAGAGAAGAAGCAGGGTTGTGCTGGGGGGCTTCCGGAAGGCTTCCTGGAGGAAGGGACACTGGAAGGGGTCTTGGGGGAATGAGTGAGGGTTCATTACAGAAAGCGGGGCGGAGGGACCCACATGGTCAAAGGCTTGGAGTGGGGGACCATCTGGCAAGTTCAGGTTCATAAGCTGGAGCTCATCTCAGGGGCAGTGGGGATTTTGCAGTTTAAGTTGGGGAGGGGGAGGTTGAGCACGAGGGTGAGATGCAGATCCCAGGCCTGCCCCTGGCCCTGTGAAGGGACATCAGCTTGCATCCTGAGCCTCAGGTTTCCCATCTGTGAAATGGGGATGGTGGGAGCACTGACCCCGCGGGGGTGCTACCCGGTAAAGTGAGACCTCTCGGGATGGGCATGAGGGAGAAGCCCCAAGCAGGGACGTGTGGAAGGGGGCTGGTCTGGCACTAGTATCGAGAAACGGGGGGCACCTGGGTGGCTCAGTCGGTTAAGCCACTGCCTTCGGCTCAGGTCATGATCCTGGAGTCCCCGGATCGAGTCCCGCATCGGGCTCCCTGCTCGGCAGGGAGTCTGCTTCTCCCTCTGACCCTCCCCCCTCTCATATGCTCTCTCTCTCTCATTCTCTCTCTCATAAATAAATAAAATCTTTTAAAAAAAAAGAGAGAGAAATGGGAACTCCATGGGGTCAGAAAGTAGATTAGTGGGTGCTTTGGGCTGGGGGCGGGGGGACTAGGGAGGTGATAGCTAAAGGTTCGCTTGCTTCCTGAGGTGATAGAGATGTGCTAAAGTGGACTGTGGAAATGCTTGCACAACCCTGTGAATATGCTAAAAACCATTGAATTGACGCTTGAAATGGGTGAATTATATGGCATGTGCATTTATATCTCAGTGAAACTTAAAACAAAGGAGGACCTTCCTCTTTAGAGCTAGAAAGTGCAGGAGGCCTCTCTCACCTCTGGGCAGAACTCTGAACCACCTCCTTCCCCCAGAGAGGTGTTTGGGGCGGGGGAGGTGCTGAAGGAGGCAGGTAGTGAGCTCTCTGTCACCCAAGTCAGAACCAGGTGAGCCTCCACCAGGGACTCCAACCAACCCAGCTGTTCCTCCCCCTCCTCTGGCGGGACAGGTGCCAGGAGCCATCCCTCAGATGTGGCATCAGGCACCGGGCCCCCCGCCCGCCCACGAGACCGGGCCAGCCTGGGGTTTCCGTGCACATTCACTACCTGTCTACCTACTAAGCCACTTCCTCCCCAGGCTGCCGCCTGCCCGTCTGCCTGTCTGTCTGCTCACCGGGCACCTGGCTTCCCCGGGCTCCTGGCAAGGCCTGGCCCTCCCTTACCCTCCCGCGTTCCCTTGTCCAGCTCCTTCTATGGAGGCAGGACCTCCCATGTCGGGAGGGAGGCCCAGTTCAGATCCTCCTCCTAGAAAGAGAGGTCCGGAGTCAGAGCCGGCATTGCCACTGACCCCCTGGGGCTCCTCCAGGATAGCCGAGCCGCTCAGTTGCTACACCTAAGCAACGGGGCTAACATCGCCAACCACACAGAATGACTAGGAGGCACAGGGCCTTTGCACTGGCTGCTCCCTCTGCCGGGCGCGCAGTTCTCCCTGACCTCTCTCACCTCCTGGGATTAGTCCTCCCTGATTCCCCGCCTCATGCACGTGCACAGATGCACCCTCTCCCTCCCGCTCACCTTATTTCATTCTTCTCCTGGGCACCTCAGTACCTGAAATTCTATTTTGTGTCTCTCTACTAAGATATCGCTTATCTCCCAGTGGCCTGAGAACCCCATGAAGAAAGGGACTTCCACAGTCCCCGGCACCCAGCTGGGGCTCCGTGTCTAGGCTTTAAGTAATTAAGGAAGCCAATCTGCTGAAACTTTGTGCACAAAATCAAGGGGAAAATTGTGTGTGATTTCACAGCAAAGTTAGCGTGAAAATGTCAGTTTGAGAGCAAAATTCAGGTGAGTTTTCAGAATGAACCCCGAAACCTCTAAGAAATTCTCTGCTTGGGGAAGGGTCAGGCTGGATCCAGCCCCACCTCCCATCTCCCACCTCCAAGAGGCAAAGTTTGAGCAGTGGGACCCTGGGGACCTCCCGAGGCCTGCCTTGGCCCCTAGCTGCTGTGCCCACCCCTGCCTGCCTATGGGTGGTCCCAAAACCAGAAGAAAAAAAGGGGAAAAGGACCCCTCCCTCCAGGCCTCTGCACATTATCGGTGGGAGCCCCGTTCCTGGCCATCCAGGGACCATTCCCCAGAGCCAGGGCCTGATCAGAGAAATCACCTGCAAGGAGGAGGAGGAGGAGGGGATCTGAGAAGACTGGGTGTCTCAGGGCAACCACAGCCCCAGGCAGGAGCCTGGGGTACAGCGTTTAGCAAGTATGCCCGTATGCCCTTGGGAACAGGCCTCTGTTTGGCTGCTGTCTCCAAGAAGGCCTCCAGGATATCCATGCCCAGCCTGAGCCTGGTTGGGGGTTCCTGGGGCTCTTCCACAGTTTCTACACCCCCCACCTGAAACCTGGGGGGGGCCTCCTTTGCCCCACCCCCGAGCATTTATATATAGCTGGTTCCAAGGCCAGTGGGCACAAATCTGTTTCCCAGTGCACAGCTCCCAGACAGGGACGTGTACGGATGATCCTCCGTGTCTAGGCTGAGAGAACGTGGGAGCCCGGGCTGGGGAGGGGGCTCTGGAGGATAATCAAGAGTGAGGGCTGAGCTGACAAACCAAACCTGGGTTCGAATCCTGCCTCAGCTCCCAGCTTGTGCATTTGTGATAGCATGACTGTTATCATTATCAGTTAGATGTTCTCTCTTCAGAGGGAGGCGGCCCTTTTTTTCAGGGGAGGTGTTTCAGAGGCACAACATGACCACTGGGCCCCAGAAAGGCAGACACTGAGAAATTACATCTGGAAGCTCGTTTAGCATGTTTTCCTCCAAACTGATCTCCCAGTTCCCTGAAGTTTCTGGCAAACATCCACCCCACCTCTCCACCCTACCACCTCCCTCCATCTGCCTCACCCTCTCCACCTCACACGATCTGCAGCCTCGTGGCTCCTTGGAAGCCCAGGTCTCTCCCACCTCAGGGCCTTTGCACATGCTGTTCCCTCTCCCCAGAGTGCCAATCTCCCAAGTTGTCACATAGTACAATCCTCACCTTGTTCAAGTCTCCGCTCAAATACCACCTCCTCAGAGAGGGCCCCTGGGAAGTCCTCCCAGTGACTAAAGTGGACACCTCATCCCCCCTCTCTCACTGCCCTGTTTACCCAATTCCCCGTCTATACTGGGAGTTGTAATCAGATCATCGGACTCCCTCCCCTTGGAATGTCAGCTCCCTGAGGCAGGACTGGGTCTGTCTGTTCACTGCTGCGTCCCCTAGGCGGTGGTGGGGGTGGGAGTGGGGAGCCTGACACATCGTAGTTGCTCAGTAAACTCCGAGAACCAAGGACGTCCGTTTTGGGAAGCCTGAGGTCTGTAGGCAGAGAAGGAGGCAGAAGATTGGGGCTGCCACTCCATGCTACGGACCCAGCAATGGAGCCGGGGATGTGCCCAGGCCCTCTGTCCCTACCCCCCAACCAATGCCCCAGTGACCCCACTGACCATCTTCTTTCTCAATATCCTCCCATGAACCACTTCCCTTCCAGGGCCACCTCATCCTGGGGGGAGGGGGTCAGAAACACCCCTGCCTGTGGGTTCCTCTCAGCCTCCCCCAGCCCTGCAGGCAGAAGGAGACGGCATCACTCTTCTCCTGTGCAGATGAGGAACAAAGTCAGGGGCCCAGAGAGGGGAAGTCGGGGCTCAGCATGCTCCAAAAAACCCCGCCTTTGAGATAAATAGTTGGTGATGCAATATTTTTGGAAATCAAAATGAATGCAAAAACATCCACCACGAACAAAGGACGGTCATTCTAAGTAAAGACAGGTCTGACCCAGCACAGGCGGGCTTCCGCCTCACTGTCCCCACCCCAATCCCAGAGCGAACGTTGGCTTTAGAAAGATGGCTGTCCAGCACCAAACACGGTCCCCAGTGACACTCTGGTTCCAGGCGGAGATCCTTGGAGGCTGTGTCCACAGGAGCGATGATGGGCAGTCTGGCCTGCGGCTCAGAGCCCGGGGACCCACCGAGTGTCACATGGAGGTGGTCAGCACGGCAGCATGCTGAAAATCAACCCTGAGTCGGAGTGCAGCGGGCAACACGGGGTGGGGGATGCCAGTGGCAGGATCCAGACTGTAGGAAGCTGCCGGACAAGGGACCCCAGTTCCTTATAATAAATAAAGAGCAAGGAGAAATAAAGAAGGAGAGAGGAGAAGCTAAGAAGTCAAAGAGACAGGGCACCTGGGTGGCTCAGTTGGTTAAGCAACTGCCTTCGGCTCAGGTCATGATCCTGGAGTCCCTGGATCGAGTCCCGCATCGGGCTCCCTGCTCAGCAAGGAACCTGCTTCTCCCTCTGACCCTCCGCCCTCTCATGTGCTCTATTTCTCATTCTCTCTGTCTCAAAAAAAAAAAAAAAAATAGAAGTCAAAGAGACATAAGAGATATTTCAACCCAATGCCACACTGGCTTGGAAAAGGATTCAAACAAACCACCTGCAAAAACAAATGTATATATTATACATACATATTTTTTAAATCTACAAATGTAAATATAAAATGTTGGCATACGTTTGTATATAATATATTCACATCTATAGTCACTATATTTGCATATAGCAGATTCACATGCCTTTACATGCTAACGTTTATATTTGTATATAATATATGCATGCACACATACACGCAATTCTCATTATTCACCGAAAACACTGAATTAGTGAATGCGGGACCATCGACCCTAGAGGGAATTCAGGGTTCGGTTCCTGCGAGCCTCCGTCACAACTTTTTCATCGACTGGTCCATCCATAACCTTGTTTTATGTGTGTTTCTGTTTAAAGACACCTTGTTTAATACCTCTGTTGATTTCTTACCGGAGCTCACGGCCAACAGCGCGATGACTCCTGCCTGCCCCAAGAACTATAGAGCAAGAGAGCCAAGCCTTGCCTTGGGCCACCTCAGCTGGGAACGGGAACGTCAGCAACTCAGATTTCTGCGTGTGTCCGTGAATTGATTTGGGAGTTACAAATAAGTTTTAGTGAGCGGGAGAATTCGCAAATACAGAACCTCCGAGTTATGAGGATTGACTGCATATATTTGTATCCAGTATCTGCAGCTGTGTAAAAAATATATAAACATATGATATATTGATGCATAGTATATAAATCTATATTTAGCTACAAAGATGGGTAGAAATATCATAAACACATATTTACTTAGACATATTTATCCAAGTCAATATGAAATATATATGTATACATTATTTATGTGGAAAATCAGGGACAGTGTAGATTTGCTGGTTAAAAAAACAGAAAGGCACAAATGAGCCCCAGTTGGTGCCCTAGATTGTCCCATCCCCTTGGTCTCTCTTTCTGGAATTTGATTCCATGGGACCAAGCATCCTGGCCACAGCTCTGACCTCCACACGCATGAGAACCCTCAATATAAATCCTTTGAGGAAGGAGGAAAGGGAGCTGGCTGGCCTGGGCTCTCACACAGTGAGAGCTGGAGAGCTGGGATCTGAACTCAGTCCCTGTCACCAAGCCAACCGCTCTTACGGGGCATCTCTGCAGGCCGAGCCTTCCTGCCTTGTCCCTGGGGTCCTTGCAGGGTCCTCGCTAGTGCCACATCCTCCAGGGGCTCTCTGAGCCTCGGTTTCCCCCTGAATAAATGGGACACGTGTAGCCGATGAGCTGAGGACTCTTTGGTGACCAGCACGAGGAGCTCCACTGTGCCCTGGATGCGCCGGGATGTCCGCGCTTCAGGGGAGCGTCTCCCCCTTCACCACTCTACGGATTTAGTCCAGGCCCTGGTCACATATTTCAGAGCCTGCCCCAAGAGTGATCATGGTCATTCATTCACTCTCGTACTTAACAAATATTTCTTGAGCACCTGTTGAGCCGGGGCTGGCTCTAAGGGCAAACTGCCTGCTCTTGAGGGTGTGGATCAGCTAGAACTCCTCCAAGGTTGCCGAGGGAATGCAAAAGGGTGCAACCAGTTTGGAAAACAGCCTGGAAGCTTTAAACCCTTAAACATCTTGGGGTGATGGAAAAGTTCTGGAACTAGATGATCGAGATGGCTGCACAGCAATGTGGATGTACTCAGTGCCCCGAACTGTTCACTTGAAGAGGGTTAAGTTCATGTCACTTGAATTTCACCTCCATTAAAAAAAAAAAATCAGACAACACACGTATGATTTGACCCAGTTGTTCCACACCTAGGTATTTACTCAGGATGAAAACGTACGTCCACAGGAATGTTCACAGTGGCTTTATTTGTAATCTCGGAGACTGGCGAGAATCCAGATGCCCATCAGCTGGTGGAGGGAGAAGTCAACTGCGTCCACCCACACACAGAACACTCATTGGCCACGAGAGGGAACAATGTGCTGATCCACGAAACAGCAGGGAGGGAGCTCGGGATTATGATGCCATAAGAGAAGAGACAGACGAACACGTCCTGGATGATCCCATTTATGTAAAATTCTAGAAAGCGTACACTCTGGTGACAGAAAGCAGATGGTGGATGCCTGGGATGAGGGTGGGAGTGGGGACAGGGAGGGGAAGGATTATGAGGGACCCAGGAAACGTGTGGGGTGGACCTGTTCACTAATTCCATTGCAGGTGTCCAGTTATCTCGAAACGCATCCATTGCACACTCTAAATAAGTGCAGCTTTTTGCCCCTGCATTGTATCGTGATAAAGCCGTAACCTGCATCCCCTGGAGCTGAGGTTCTAGCAGGGAGACAGGCAGTAAGCAAGGAAGGAAGTGGTGAAAGGGGTGTTTTATTCAGCTGCTGGGGGTAGGGGGCCCACGGGAGCACAGACCCCCGCCCCCAGGAGGTGGGGGGAGGAGCCATGTGGCTTCCTGGGGGAAGGGTGTTCTGGGCAGAGGGAGCAGCCAGTACAAAGGCCCTGAGGCAGGAAAACCCTGGGCAGGCAGGCCTGGGTGGCTGGAACAGAGTGATGGAGGGAGGCAAGGGGAGGGTGGGTCTGCCAGAGGGATGTCTAGGAGCTGAGATGGAGGCCGGAGCAGGGTGGCAATGGAGGGAAGAACAGGATCAGGGTACATTTTGGAGGCCGAGGAGGTTCCAACAGCCTGAATGCAGGGACAAGGGAGAGGAAGGGGTTGGGTGACTGTCCCTCATGTCTCTGAGGGGGATGGACCCCTTCCCACGAGGCTGCTCCTCTCTCCCATCCACTTGGCCCCGGGGTGGCCCCAGGCCCAAGTCCTGGCAAACCAAGGCAGTCTGACCAGTGTCACTGATCCCCAATGCTGACAAAAGGCCCTATGTCCTATCTGGCCAGAGGCCGAGGCCTCCCCAACAGACACATCCCTGTCTGGGCCCAAACTGCACCGATTTTATAAAAAGGAAGTTTTAAGAGAAAATACTTTTAGATCATCCAGATAATGATTTTGGAAAAGTCTCGGTGTTGGTACAGAGCGTTCTGGTCTCCCCTTCCCTCTTCCCCTGATACCAACTTCTTACAGGTCCAGGGGACATTTGTCGAAACAGAGGAACTAATGCTGGGACAGTGCTGTTTACCAAACTCCAGACCTTATTCGGATTTCTCTGCTGTTCCAGGATCCCATCTGGACACCCCAAGCTAGGCATCAGTTTCAAAACAGCACTTTCTGCCCCTTCCCCACCACGTTCATGAAAGTTACTACATTTTGCATTTACAGAATTGCTGAGCTAGAACAGAGTTCCAAACTCCCTTCACCCGGCTTCCCCCGACGTGGACGTCTTGCACAACCATGGTTCTTTGTCGGAAGTAAGATGCTGACGCTGCCCGTGATTTTATTTTAATTTAATTTTTAAATTTTAAGTAAGCTCTATGCCCAGTGTGGAGCCCACATGGGGCTTGAACTCTCGACCCTGAGATCAAGACCTGAGCTGAGATCAAGAGTCAGATGCTTACCCACCTGAGCCACATAGGAGCCTCCGTGGTCTTAAACCATCATGGGGACACATCTCCTGAAACACATCTTGAATGTTTGGGGACCTCTGTGGCATGAGCCTCACACTGACATGACTTAAAGTTTGGGGTCAGGCAGGTTAGGGCTTCTAGTCCTACTTTGGCCATACCCTGCTGTGTGACGTTGAGCGAGTCACTTCGCCTCTCTGAGCCTGTTTGCTCTTCTAAAGAATGGGTAGAAGCAGTGCTGGCCTCGCGGGAGAATGGGCTGGGGACTGTCAGGCACTCGACAAATATTGGCAAGTTTTAGTTTTGTAGTTTCCTAAAGGCCTCGGCATCTGCCCACGGAATAAAGGGGCAGGTGTGGGGCTCCTTCAGCCAAAGCAGAACATGCTGGTTTCGATTTCCCAAGAGAGACACGTGGACGTGCCGGAACCCTTCCCATCCCCATCTGGCTTCCCCATATGGCATCTTGACCTTCCCAATGATGCCAGAGGGCAGCCTCACGTCCCAAGCTTGCACGGGAGGAAACTGAGTCACGGAGAGCGTGAGATGTTCACCTTCATCACTGAGGGATCCCCCTCCATACATAAATGAACGATCTGTTCTCTTACAGGCACACCTCGGAACGTGCTGGGTTTTGTTTTTAACTCACAAGACACACGTAACATTCACCATCTGAACCATGTTTAAGTGTCCAGCTCAGTGACATCAAGTGCATTCACGTAGGTGTGCAGCCGTCCCCACCATCCATCTCCAGAACTTGTGCATCTTGCAAAACTGAAGCTCAGTCCCCACTAAACGCCGACTCCCCACGCCCCTCCCCCAATCCCTGGTGCCCACCACCTACTTCCTGCCTCTATGAAGCTGATCACTCCAGGGACCTCATGTAAGTGGGGTCAGACAGTCTCTGTCCTTTTATGACTGAATGTCCTCAAGGTCCATCCATGGTGTAGTAGGTGTCAGAATGTCCTTCCTTTTTAAGACTGAATATTACTCCATCGTATGGATGGTGTGCTTTGTTTATCCATTCATCTGTCCCTGGACAACTGGGGTGCTCCCATCTTTTCTTTGACTACTGTGGATGATGTTTCTGTGAACATGGCATACAAGGATCTCTTGGAGACCCTGCTTTCAATTCTTTTAGAGATATATCCAGAAGCGGGACCATTGTCATATGGTAATTCTATGTTTAATTTTTTTTGGGGGGGGGACAGCAATTCTGTTTTCCACAGTGGCTGCAGCATTTTACATTCCCACCAATGGGCACAGGGGTTCAAATGTCTCTACATCCTCACCAACACTTGTTATTTCCTGATTTTTGGGTAGTAGCTATCCTAATGGGTGTGAAGTGGTATCTCATGGTGGTTTTGATTTGCATTTCCCTGATGTGCTTTTTGGCTCTTTGTATATCTTCTCTGGATGAGAACATGTTTTTAATTCCTGGGGGCCAATCTGAAGCAAAGAGGAGTGGCCAGCTTCCTTCTGGCAAGGGGGGAGCAGCTTCCTCAGGAGCCCCCTGATCACCTACCGTGTGCTGGGGGTCTCCGAGGGGGAGACCCAGGCTCTTTAGAGATCAGCTCACTATTCACGACTCTGCCACACTGCTCGACATCTCCACGGCTTTCCGTATGCAGTTCTGTCTGCCTGGAATGCCCTTTCGCCCGCTCCACTGGCAACACAGAAAACTCCTACTCATCTGTCAAAACCCAGTTCAAAACCTCTTCCTCTGTGAGATTGCTCCTGCTTATTCCCATTCACTTATCCATTCAACTACCCCACATTTATACTGGGCATGGAGCAGACAGCCTCATCCAAGAAAACACAGTCCCTGCCCCCATTCAGCCCACAGTCTTGCTGTGATCCGTCTCTCCCACTGACACAACCCAATTGTCCTGAGTCACTATTTATTATCTGGGTGCCTCAGAACTTGCTCTTCCCTGAGACAGGATTCTTACCCATGTAGCTGATTCAACAAGGCACTGAATTCTCACAGCTATGAAACAGGCACTATTGTTATCCCCATTTTACAGATGAGGAAACCGAGACTCAGAGAGGTTAAGTGGCTTGCCCAAGGTCACACAGCTGGTAAGTGGCCAAACCGGGATTTGAACGCAGTCAGCCCAGCTTGAGAGTTCACACGGCCCTGTGTCTCCTCGAAGGGATAGGCTTCCAAATTTTTGTCAGCCTTCTTGAGCCCATCCCCAAACCCCCACTTTGTCCTTGCCCCACCTCCCCAGATTTGAGACCGGTTCCTTGGCTGTGACCTGGCCAGAGAGCCCACCTCCCTCTATCTGGACCATATACCTCTGTTGATGTGGCAGGGCCTCACCGCATCCCAGGGCCCTCCTCCCCGCCCCATGCTGAGTCATATCAACCCAACGGAACCCTGAAGTTTTTCTCACAGGTGCTATAGATACGCCGTTATCTCCTCCACCTGCTCCTGGACACTTCCTTTCCTTGAACCCAAGGGCGGGGCCAAGCTCTTTTTTTTTTTTTTAATTGCGGTGAAATTCACATGACATAAAATTTACCATATCAAAGTAAACAACTCAGTGGCACTTAGTCTAGTCACTATGTCATGCAACCACCACCTCTAATTCCAGAACATTTTCTAGACTTGACCTTGTCCCCTTTTCCCTTCCCCCAGCCCCTGGCAACCGCTAGTCTACTTTCTGTCTCTATGGATTTGCCTATTCTGGACATTTCGTACAGATGGGATCTGACAACAGGTGGCCTCTTGGGTCTGGCTTCTTTCGCTCAGCATGTTTTCAAGGTTCATCCACTTGGTAGCGCGTATAAGGGCTTCGTGCCTTTTTAGGGCTGAGTAATATACCGTCGTGTGGATGGACCACACTGTGTTTATCTGTTCATCGCTCTGATGGACATTCGGGTTGTCTTCACTGTTGGGCAATTGTGAATGGTGCTGCGATGAGCATGCGTGAACAAGGTTTTGTTTAAACACCTGTTTTTGATTTGGGGGGTATATTCTTAGGAGTGTAATTGCTGGGTCATATGGTAATTCTATGTGTAAATTTTTGAGGAAATGCCAAGCTTCAGCGACTGCACCAAAACAAAGTCACCTGACTAGGACCCAAGTTCAAATCTTGGCTCAACCACTGTGACCACATGATCCTTTTCCTTCCCCATCATGCATCCTGCTTTGTCTGGTAACAACACCAGGTTCTCCGTCCAGGAATCGCCATCGCGTCCTGGCCAGGGGTCTGTCCATCCCAGAGCCCCGGACTCCCTTGGGGTGGGAAGGAGGGTGGAACTGGGGAAACCCGAGACAGCTCCCCCAGCTAGTAAAACCCCCATGGACAAGGCAGCCCCTAGATCCACTTGGCGGAGGGGAGCAGAAAGGAGAGGGTGGCCTTGGCAGCTGCCATGGACTCTTAAGCCAGCAAGATTTTAAATCTGTTTTTGCACAGAAATAGCCGGGGAGATCTTAGAACAGGAATGAAAAAGAACCTGTGTTTAGAGCCGTGAGCTGAGCGTGCAGGCAGCCGGCAGCGTTTAGCCTGGCGCGGGCGATCGAAAGCAAGCGTGCGGTTACGGTCGTGTTCAAAAATACGGCTGCGAAGCAGCGAGCTCGGGGCTGGGCCATGCGCCCTGTAATTCTCTTTCCAAATAAAAGGCAGAACTATTCCTGGCTCAGCTTGGGGACTTCTGTGGCCGCTGAGGCTCCAAGGAGGCCAGCCTGGAATGTCAGGCATGGCCCGCGCCCTGCCCGGCCAGGGCCTCTGCTGCCTGGGAGTTTACATTTCGAGCCTGTCATTGTAAGGCTTTTTAATTAAAATGTTCTTCCCGCAGGGGCCGTCCAAGGCTGCCCAAGCCCGGGACCCCTTACACAGGAGACCCATGGGCTTGTGGCTAAGCGCTGGGAGTGTGTGATGTTTGGCAGCTTGAGTCACTTTTGAGTTATTTGTGGAGGGGATAAAAAAATAAAATAAAACCAAACATTGTTTGAAGTTCACCAAATATAGCATTTTGCATTTCTATAAGCAAAGCCCTGATTTTAAAAAATAGTGCATGTTGGAACAGCCCTACGGAGGAATGAAGGCTGTTACCACGTGGGTGAACCTCGAAACTATGACTATTATCAAAAGAGGCCAGACACGGGCGCCTGGGTGGCTCAGTCGGTTAAGCGACTGCCTTCGGCTCAGGTCATGATCCTGGAGTCCCGGGATCGAGTCCTGCGTCGGGCTCCCTGCTCGGCAGGGAGTCTGCTTCTCCCTCTGACCCTCCCCCCTCTCATGCTCTCTCTCTCTCTCATTCTCTCTCTCTCAAATAAATAAATAAAAAGTCTTAAAAAAAAAAAAAAAAAGAGGCCAGACACAAAAGGCCACGTGTTATATGGTCGCATTTATAGGAGATGTCCAGAATATCCAGAGATGGGGAGTAGATCGGCGCTTGCCGGGAGAAGGCCGGCGGGATGGGCAGGGCCGCTGGGAGGCATGGGTGGCACGGGGTCTCTCTGCCTTTTGGCACACGCAGCAATCCGGCTTACAACAGCCAGACCTGTCACCTTCCAGTCCTGCCACAGTGGGAGCAAACAGCGCTCAGGCAGTGCTCCTCCAGAGACCACACAGCCACGGACCTGAGCTTGCCCAGATGGCCGAGGGGGCCGGTGGGGCGGAGGAAGAGGGGCATACGGCCCTGGGAGACCGACCCTGACCGCCCTGTTCCCCCTGCTGCAGCCATGGAGTCTTCCAGTCACCTCTAACCCCTGTTCTGAAGCTGGGGTACTGCTCTCCAAAATTCTGGTTCCCACCTCGTGCCCAAAGATCTGACTTCATTGGGCGCAGTGCGGGGGGAGAACCAGGGCTTCCGTTTCACAACATTTTATTTTGATAAACGTGCAACCTAGGGAAATGTTGCCGGAATAATATAAGTGAACATCTATTTACCCTGCACCCAGACTTACAAACTGCTAACCATTTACCACTCTCTTTCTTTCTCTCTCTCTTTACGTGTAGACATACACACACAATTAATATAAATTATCGATTTTGTATATAAATATATATACACTTGGGCGCCTGGGTGGCTCGGTTGGTTAAGCGACTGCCTTCGGCTCAGGTCATGATCCTGGAGTCCTGGGATCGAGTCCCGCATCAGGCTCCCTGCTCAGCGAGGAGCCTGCTTCTCCCTCTGACCCTCCCCACTCTCATGTACTCTCTCTCATTCTCGCTCTCTCAAATAAATAAATAAATCTTTAAAAAAATATATATATATACACTTGATAGAAATGATATATATATTCATAATTTACTTTTCTAAGATTTTATTTATTTGTCAGAGAGAGAGAGAGCACAAGCAGGGGGAGCAGCAGGTTGAGGGAGAAGTAGGCTCCCTGCTGAGCAGGGAGCCCGATTCAGGACTCCATCCCAGGACCCTGGGATCGTGACCTGAGTCAAAGGCAGATGCTTAACCGACTGAGCCACCCAGGGGTCCCTATATACATAATTTATATATTAACATATATGGTATCAGTCTGCTAGGCTGCCGTAACAAAATACCACCGACCGGGTGTCCTAAACGACAGAAATTTATTGTCTCCTGGTTCTGCAGGCTGGAAGCCCAAGGTCAATGCGTCGATCGGGTGGGGGGTGGGGTGTTTCCTCCCCAGCCCCCTCTCCTTGCCTTGCAGACGGCTGCCTTCTTGCCAGGTCCCACATCACATGTCTTTTTCCTGAATGCACACCTATCCCTGGTGTCTCTCTGTGTCCTCTTCTTATAATGACACCAGTCAGATTGGATTAGGGCTCACTCTCTGGCTTTGTTTTACCTTGGTCACCTTGTTCAAGGCCCAGTTTCCAAACACAGTCACATTCTGAGGTGCTGGGGGTGACGACTTCAACAGATGAGTTTAGGGTCAGGGACACAAATATTCAGTCCATAGCAATATAATATAATATCATTTTTGAGCCATTTGAGGATATACTGAAGACATGCTCCATGACCCCTGAGAACCAGGAGATTCTCCCACACAACTCCCAGACAAATGTCGCACTCCCCAAATCCCACCTTTAGAAATAACATTATCCAATCTACAGTCACAGATCCCTAACTTCCCTGGTAATATCTGCCAGGGTCTGAATGTTTGTGTCCCCCTAAAATTCATACGTGGAAACCCTAACTCCAGTGACATGGTAGTAAGAGGCGGGGTCTTTGGGCGGTGATTAGTAGGTCATGAGGGTGGAGCCCCGTGAATGGAATCGGTGCCCTTATCAATGGGACCCCAAAGTGCTCCCTTGTCTCGTCTGGTACGTGAGGACACGGCGAGGGATGAACCAGGGAGAGGCTTCCTACCAGACACCGAATCTGCCAGCACCTTGATCTTGGACTGTGAGAAATAAATGTGTTGATGAGCCCCCCAGTCCATGGTATTCTGTTACAGCTCCCCGAACAGACTAGGATGATGTCCTTTATGGCAACTTTTTCTTTTCTCATTTAGGGTCCCTTTCAGACTCACCTGCTGTCTTTGTTCTCCTGTCTTTTTAGCTTCCCTTCCTCAGGAGCGGTTTCTCAGCCTTCTTGTGTCTTTCACAGCATCGATATTTTCGGAGAGTCTGGGCAGGTGTTTCAAAGAACACCCCCCAGCAGGCCGGCCTGCTGCTTCCTTGTGACCGACCGGGTTCAGGCTGTGCATGTCAGGGCAGGATCCACAGGAATGACGCCTGATCTCCCCGTTGTGTCACATCGGGGGGCACCAGAGGTTGGCTTATCCCGTGGCTGGTGATGTTAATTGTGCTCATTTGGTTCAGGTGGCGGGATCCTATGACTTAACATCTCCCAGGGGGCACAGGAACATTCAGGAGGCGATGGAAACGACTGGCTTCAATCCCCTTCTCTTCTCTGCAAGTGTAGGGAAGCTTCAGAGCTTTGCCCGCACGAGCCGCTATGCCTATCTTGGCACTTCCTTACCCTGGCCAGGTGAAAAGGAGACTACAGGGCCCCAGCACGGCTCAGACCCTTCCCTAACCCTGAAGAGTTTCATAAAGGGGACCAGGTGAGGATGGGTGGATGCATTCCTGGAGGCTTCCTGGAGAAGGGGACCTCTAAGCTATGCCTGCGAATGGGCTGCACCCAGTGCCATCCCAGGATCCCAGGTTCTCGCCAACAAGTGTGTAGGGACCTCCTTCTGAGCTCATCCAGCAGGACAGCCTGGGGGTTCACCGGCCCCCCATTCAGGGGCTCATTTTGACTCTCCCCATCAGATGCTTGTGGCGGTTTCCCAGCACAGCGGGCAAACTCACTTGGGTCCCCATCATCAGGGACCAGACCGCTATGCCTTCTTTGAAGTTTATGATCTCCAGGAGACAGGATTTCAGTCTCTTCTTTCATCCCTGCAGCTTTGGAGTCCGGACCACAGGCCAGTGTGTTCGGTGGCCTTGGAGGGAGAGAGAGGAGCTATTTTGGGTTCTGAGGGCTGTAATTTCTGCTGCTCAGAGAAAGCTGGGGGGGAGGGGGAAGGCGGCAAGAGGACAGACTACTGGCTTCCCTCATCCAATCCCAGTTTACCCATCTGCTAAAGGGGTGAGTACTTCACACCCCACTGGAAGGATGCTGGCTGTAAAAAGTCCATCCCAGAGTTGGCCCTCGGGAGCCAGAGGGAGCGATCTCCCTCTCCCCCTCTGCCTCCCATCAAAACAAGGCAGGTGGGGTGGGGGTTGGGGGGGAGGATGGTGATTTTAACCTCCAGGGGACACCGGCTGATGCCTGAAGGCTTTTTTGGTTGTCACCACTGGCAGGGGCTACCATCAACATCTGGTAGTGGAGACCAGGGACACTGCTCAGCTCCCTACCATGTATGGGATGGCCCCACCCAAGAGTGATCCAGCCCCAAATGTCAGTGGTGTGGGGTGTGCGAACCTACCGTAGAAAAATAATGTATCTCCCATGCATCAGGATGACTTTCATGTAGGTGACTTTGTGATTGAAAATATGAGTCAGTGTTACATGCAAGTATGTGTATTACATTGTTCCTAATAATGGTGACAGATTGGAAGCAGCTGAGGCATCTGTCAGTAGGGTAAAAGCTAAATATGCAGTGCATATATTCATAGAATTGAATATTAAACTGCTTTTATAAAGATGAAGTGTTCTACAGTAACTATCCTCACCCAGCGGCAGTTTTGCTCCCGGGGGGACATCGTCACACCTGGGAGGGGGTTACTATTGGCATCTGGGGGGTGGAGACCTACAGTGCACAGGGCAGCCCAGCCACAGAGAATGATTTAGCCCCAGACATCGGTAGTGCTGAGGTTGAGATTCCCTGGACTAAGGGAGCCGTCGGGAGGGGGACATTGGAGCCGAGATCCGAACACGCCACCTGAAGGGATATTTGCAAGGCCCACCTGGCAGGGGGCACAGTTGATGATCAGACTGGGGCAAAAATGATCCAGCAGGGGAGGAAGCAGGAGGCTGGTGTTGGCGTCCCTGGGCAAGGTGGAGGGGACTCAGCTGGATTGGAGAATAGCCAGCGAGGGGAGGAGACACTGCATGTCGCATGTCACCAAATACTATTCCTCTTTTAATATTTTTCAACTATTAAAAAATGTAAACACCATTCTTATCGGGGGTGGGGGTGACAGCCAAGGGTCGTGGGGCTCCTTTTGGGGTAATAATTATCGATTGTAGTGATGGACGCACAGCTCAGTGAATATACTACAATTCATCAAATTGGACCATCTAAATAGGTGAAGTTGCATGGTATGTGGGTTATACCTCCATAAAACCGTTATAAAAAGAAAATACACAATAGCCAAAGGTGGAAACAACCCAAATATCTGTTGATGGATGAATGAATAAGCAAAATATGGTCCATCCATACAATGCGATCTTAGCCACACAAAGGAAGGAAATTCTAACACATGATGTACAAGGTGGATGAACCTTGAGGACATTCTGCTGAGTGAATAAGCCAGTCACAGAAGGACACACGCTGCACGAACCCACTAATATGAGGTCCCTAGAGGGGTCAGAGTCACAGAGCCAGGAAGTAGACGGTGGGCGCCACAGGCTGGGGGAGGGGAACGGTGGGGCGGGGTTGGGGAGAGGGTGGTTAGTGTTTCCTGGTACAGAGTTTCAGTTTGGAAGATGAATGGTGGGGATGGCCGCCCATGACTGTACTTAATGCCCCTAAACTGGCGCCGCCACTGAAAACTGGTTATAATGGTACCTTCTGTTATGCGTATTTTACCACAATTAAAATAGAAAACGTTCTCGGCTCTCAGGCTGCACAAAAAAAGGCGGTGGGCCAGATTTGGCCCCAAGCCATAGTTTGCCAACCCCTGAGCACCCCCTCCCCCCTGCCCAGGTCTGTGAGGCCCACACACAGTGATCAGGTGGAACTCAGCCTCACCAGGCAAAACTGGGTGAGGATGCACCTGCTCTGGGAAGGGCAATGGGTGCCCTGGCAAGGCTGAGCCTGGGGTCTAGGGAGACCCCAGCAGGCCCAGGGCCAGGCGCCTGGGGTAGGGATACAGAGGATAGAGGAGGGATGATGAGTGAGTGGGTGTGGACGAAAATGGCGTGTGTGGTGGGGGGGCTGCTGGCACCCACCCGGCACTAAAATACTGCACATTTTGATAAGCCACGGCCGGGGGGTGGGAGGGGAGCCACGGAAGTAAGAAACCGGAAGATGCTGGTCGCTCCTCTGGGCCCCAGAAGCTGACCCCCTGAAAGCAGCAAGACCCTGCAGCTTGGGTGCCTCTCCTTCATGGAGTGTGACTCAGTCGCTCCCCAGCTCAAACCCTTCAAGGACCACCGCCCAACCCCCCTTGCCTTCAAGTCGCGTCCAGCCTTCCGGTCCCCAGGCACAGCTCCCTGGCCCTGCGGGAGTGGGCCCCGGTCACATCAGCTCTGGTCTTCGCTAAGGCTGATCCCCCGCAGGCACTGACCACCCATCTCTCTCCCCGTCTCAGCTCCATGTGTCAGATTCCACACTGGAGCCCACTGTTTCCCCTGCCCTGGCCTGTCCCTCCCTCTGGCCCAGCACCGACCCCACCAGCTGCTCTTTCTCCCCAGACTCAGGGCCCCTCGGCGGTGGCCCTGACCCCTGACGGAGTTGGCCTTTCCAGGGGTCCCCAGCCTCACACAGCCCAAAGCCCAAGGGTTTGCTGGAGGACTTCAGTGGTGATGGCGCAGGGCTCGGCACGGGGAAGTATGAGGCCAAGCTCAGTGCCCGGGAAGCAGGGGGACAGGTGGGCTGGCAGAGCCAGCTGCAAAAGGGTTAGTTGTCCAGGGTGGCAGGCCCAAACTGGGGTGACAATAAATAGCTACAGGCTTGGAAGCTACTTAGGATATAAATTTAGATGCACCTTTTAAACTAGCCCTGAGCCACTGGCCCATTGTCTCTATTGAGATGAGGCCCCAGACCAAGGCTGTTGCCATCTGTGGGGTGCTGGGCCTGGGGGCTGGGCCAGGGGAGAGGATCTGATCCTTGCCACTGCCAATGGTCTGGTGCTACCGACCCTGGGGGCTCCATCACCATCTGGGGTGGGGACTGTCTTGTGCACTGCAGGGTACTGAGCAGCACCCCAGCCTCGACCCACTTGATGCCAATAGCGACCCTTACCCCCCATTGTAACAACCCCAAATGTCTCCAGACATTGCCAAACATCCTCAGGGGTGCAGAATCACCTGACTCAGGCAAATGTCTTTGGACGGGCATGACAAGATCCCACCTGTGACGAAGCCACAAAGAAGGAAACAATAGAACAGGGGACCCCAGGACGTAATGTCAAAAGAGATCAGAGAAGGGGGCAGGGGCTTCTCAGGGGCCCAAGCGCAGAGGCCAAGAGGAACAGGGGGAGGGGTTGCTTCTGAGGGTCTCCCTGCCCCCAGGAGAGAACCTCTCTTCAAATGGGGCCTGGGGTTAGGGCCACATACCCACTCAGCTTGCACCCTAGACCCTGAACAAGTCATGTGCTCTCTCCCAGCCTCAGTTTCCCGATCTGCAAAAGGGTGGGTCTTCCCGTGCACAGAGGTCCTCTGGATCCTGGGGGCTGCTGTCAGAGCACGAAGGGTTGGTGAGAGGCTTTAAGAGAACCAAGGGGCTTTGCCCAGTGCCCCACAGCTGGTCCGTGAAGGAGGGCGGATTTGAGCCAGGTTCTGGCTTCCCACCGCATCCCACTCCCTCCGATAGAGAAACCGTCGCTGCGCACGGAAGACCGTGGGAGGAAGAACGCGTCAGGCCAGAACAGGAGCGTTGAGACGCCTCTGTCTGGGTGCACCTTTGCCCCGTGCCTCCTGCCAAAGTGCAGACGGCAAGCATGAGTTATTCTGCTGCCAAGGGACTCGTTTCAAAGAAGAAAATGACATGACATCGACAAAAAATAATGTCTTCCAAACCCAAGCCTTAAAATTATGTTGAATCACAAACTCCATCCATCACAGATGAATGGAGGGGGGGAAAAGTGGTGTGTACATGCAATGGAATATTATTCGGCCATAGAAAGCAATGAAGCTCTGATTTATGCTGTAATGTGGATGACCCACAAAAACATCGTGCTAAGAGAGAGAAGACAAACACAAAAACCCACATACTGCATGATCCCACTTGTAAGAAACGTCCAGAACAGGCAAATCCAGAGGGACAGAAGGCAGATTCACGGCTGCCAGGGGCTGGGGGAGGGGCACAGAGCGTGACATCTCATGGGACGGGGTTTTCTTCCAGAGTCATGAAAACATTCTGGAACTGGACAGAGGTGGTGGTTGCACAACACAGCGAATGTACCAAATGCCACTGAATTTTCCACTTTAAAATGGCTAATTTTATGTTATGTGAATTTCACATCAATAAAAATACAAGGGTAAAAATAAAAAACAGAAGCATAGAAAAATCCACCAATGCAAGCATTTGTCTATCCAGTTGGGGGTGGGGGTGGGCACACGGTTTTTTTGTTGTTGTTGTTTTGTTTGTTTTGGGGGGGGGGTTGCAGGGGAAGGGACAATGGAGTCCGGGGCCCAGCCTGGGAGTCCGGTGCACGGTCTTGGCCAATTTGCCAGCGCCCCGGGGGGCCCTCCTCGGGCTGGCGGGGGCGCCGGGCTCTGAAGGCTTTTCTGTCAGGGCTTTGAAAGGGGGCCAGGTTTTTTCCCCGGAGCCGAGCAGTCTTGGGCCTGTTGTTCTCAGCAATCTCGGGGCCGCGTGTTAGCAGGAAACACAGCCAAGTAGGGCTTCCTGCGCGTCGGAGAGAGGAAGCTCCGTAATGTTCTGGAAGGCCGGGTTAAAAATAACCCCGGTATATAAAGACAGTAGAGGGTCCCCTCTCTCCCTCACTCGCGAGCAGGCCGGCTGGATGCAGGGCCAAGCAGGTGGTTTGGGGCCTCAGGCAGGCCAAAACCCCCGTCCTGAGCCGGGGGCTGGGGAACATCAGCCAAGTTCAGAGTCCCGACGCTGCCTGGCTTCCAGAACTTAGAGTCAGGGACACCGTGGGTGTTCCTGTTTTAATCACTTTTCTCTAGCAGGGAATACAACCCCCAGGCGCTATCAGGGGACAGGAACTCAGCTGAGCTGCGATTTTGGCTGTGCCGGGCTGTGACGTCCGCAGCTCACCCAGGCTGGGGGCACGACAGCCCAGGTTCGAATCCCGACTCTGCCCCCCTGACTCCGGGTCCCAATCTCCTCATCTGCAAAATGGGGCTATCACAGTGGCTCCTGCCTTGTTGGAAACACTAAACACGTACAGCAGAAGCCCTAGTGCATGTTACATCGGGCTGAGCAATTACTGTGACTTCTTATTTCAGGGCCTTTACTTCCCTGGGTCTGGTATCCATACATCATCTCATTTAACCTGCGCATCGGTTCTAGTATTACCCCATCTCCCCCTCACCCCCCGCTCCATAACATGTTGTCATAGAGACACAACATCACATGGTCCAGTTGTCCCTGGAGTTTTTCTGAGCCTGGTTTTGTTTATTTATTTTTTTTAAGATTTTATTTATTTATTGGACAGAGAGAGACACAGCGAGAGAGGGAACACAAGCAGGGGGAGTGGGAGAGGGAGAAGCAGGCCTCCCGCGGAGCAGGGAGCCCGATGCGGGGCTCGATCCCAGGACCCTGGGATCATGACCTGAGCCAAAGGCAGACGCTTAACGACTGAGCCACCCAGGCGCCCCCTTTTTTTTTTTTTTTTTAAGATCTTATTTATTTGACAGAGAGAGACAGCGAGAGAAGGAACACAAGCAGGGGGAGTGGGAGAGGGAGAAGCAGGCTTCCCGCGGAGCAAGGAGCCCGATGCGGGGCTCGATCCCAGGACCCCGGGATCATGACCTGAGCCGAAGGCAGACGCCCAACGACTGAGCCACCCAGGCGCCCCTCTTACTGTTCCATCCTTAACAAGTTAAACGTTCAGAGTTAGGAGGGCACACCGGGTAGATCGATGATTGTCACCCTTAGTAGGCAGATTTTCTGTGCTCTGAGTTGGGCAAGGTCACCTTGTCCTAAAAGGCTGTCCTTGTCATCAGGAGAGCGAGATCAAAGACCTATTGCTGCCCGAATTTTAGGACAAAGCCCACGCCAGGGTTTGGGGTTTCTCACCCTGGGCTGAGCGGTATCGGTGTGACAACTGACCAACATCAAGAAGGAGAGAGGTGACCTGTGACAGATCCCACACATATTATAAAGGATCACAAGAGCACATTATAAACAACTTGATGCCAAGCAATTCCATGGCTCAAATGACACAGACGAGTTCCTTGAAAGATACAAACTCCCAAAGCTCACTCAAGAAGAAATAGATCACCCGGTTAGCCATACACCTATGAGAGAAATCAATGTCGCGGTTGAAAACTTTCCCACAGAGGAAACTCCAGTTCTGGACGGCATCACTGCTAAAATTCCCGAAACATTTAGGGGAAGGAGTAATACCAGTCCTACACCAATGCTTTCGTGCAACTGGAAGAGGGGAGGAGGTTTCCCAACTCCTTCTCCAAGGGGGCCGCTGTGGGGTGCGCTGGGGACTTCCCGCCGTTCAGCAGAGCCCCGGGGGGCCCCACCCCACCCCACCCCACCCCACCCCACCCCACCCCACCCCACCCCAGCCCCAGGACGTTTCCCTCACCGGCCGTGAGTGCAGAGCCCCGCTGGGGCTCGGGGAAATGAAAGAAACGCTTGCTCTCCAGAAATCTGATCCAGACGTTCCAGTTCCCCTGAACAGCGCCTTTGTACCCTGAGCGTGGCCACAATTAGCGCCGACCCTGGCTGCGGCCTGCACATCGCGGCCGCCAGGGCTCTGAGGCCCCTTTCAGAAGGGACTGTTGTCCTCCACCAGCTATTTTTAACTGGCCAAAGGGGACTTGTTATGGGCTGCGAGTGCGCCATGAGGGGGGCGTCTGTGCGGCCAACGGACGTGGCAGGCCAGCCGGGGAGCTCGGGGTGCGCGGCAGCGCCCTCAGGCCTGGGCCACAGGGAACGGAGGCACCCAGCGGCCACTCTGGGCCTCAGTTTCCCCATCTGTCCAATGGAGGCTTGAAGTCCATCAGGGGCTTCAACTCCAAAGTAGTGCGAGGACCAAGTTCCATCAACCAATCCTGGGGTCTCGCTCAGTCCGTCTCTGTGCCTCTGCCTCTGCCTGGCTCTCTCTGGTGCTCTCTCCATCTCTCCCTCTCCCCCGCTCTCGCTCGCTCTGATCACCCCCTCCGTGGGATGCGGTGCATTTCTGCCCTGCCTGAGCAGGGAGCCACTCTCTCCTCCAAGAACAAGATGCCCAGTCCTCCTGCCTCATTTTCTTTAATCAGAGAAAGTATCACTGCTTGGTCGGTCGAGCGATCGTACCCAAATCACCTCCCCAGAGCGCCCTGTGTGTGCCTGCCCCTTTGTTCCACTTTTCATCAGAGTGAGCAGACTTCTGCTCTGCTTGAACTTCTCAGAACGACCCCGTGTTCTCTCTGTGATTCAAGTTTCCTAATTAAACAAATAGATGCCCAGGCCCCCTCCGGAAAGAGGTTTCCCCTTCTTACCGAGAAGTCCTGGTGTGGGGCGGGGGGATGGTGAACTCCCAAGGGGTTGAGCTCCACTGCAAACCACCCACGGTGCAGCAGAACCTCCTGCTAATGCTCCTCCACATTATGGAGCCACAGAACCTCCTGCTAATGCTCCAAGCCCAGAGGGGAGACCAAGGCTCAGAGACGGGACGTCACTCCCCCCTCCCAACAGGGTGGCTGCTCGGCTCCAGGAACAAGGCTTTGAACTAAAGTGTCTCCTGATTATTGAGGTTCAAGATCTTTTGTGTTCATCGCTTGGCCCCTGCATGCCGGGTCTGTGGGGGAGAGGGGCAGGCCCCTGGGTGAAGGGTGGTAGGGTCACAGCCCATTAGGCTGCCTTGGCGGGGCGGGACGGGGGAGTGCTGTCCAAAGAGTAGCCTTACCCCTGCTCCTTCCTTAGCACCCCACTCCAGGCGGGGGTTGGTCCCACGGTGGCTCTCCCATGCGCCCACCCTCCCCAGCTGTGACCTGAGCACCTTCGGCCCATAGATGGCATGTCCTTGAAAGGATCCCCTGGGCTCAGGGGCCACACAGATGGGTGTCAGAATCCCAGCTGGCCATGCTGAGTCCTTGGGCAAGCTCCCTGACCCGACATCTGAAAACACCCAGCACAGCTCGGGACAGAAGCTGTCCAATGAAAGTTCCCTGCTCCCTGCTCTCAGCTGTTCCTGGGCTCTGACCATGGACTTGGTAATACTCCACGTTTCCTCCTGGACGTGCCTTGCCTGATTTTTTTTAAATCGTGGTAAAATATACATAACATAAAATTTATCATTTTAACCATTTTAAAGTGTGCAATTCAGTGGCATTGAGTACATTCACAATGTCCTATAACCGTCATCACCTCTGTCTAGTTCCAGAACATCACCCCAAAGGACACCCCATCCCCGTGAGTAGGCACTTCCCCTCCCCCTCCCCTGGACCTTGACAACTGCTGATCTGCTCGCTGTCTCCATCGATTGGCCTGCTCTGGACGTTTCACATACATGGGATCAGGCACTGTGGGGCCTTTTGTGTCTGGCTTCCGCTCAGCACAATTTCTCAAGGTTCATCCATGTTGTAGTGTGTGTTAGAGCTTCATCCCTTTTTCCGACTGAGTAATATTCCACTGGGTAGAGGGACCAGATTGTGTTTATCCCTTCATCAGCTGATGGAGATTTGGGTTCTTTCTACCTTTTGGCGATTGTGAATGGTGCTGCCATGAACACATGTATTCGAGTATTTGCGTAAACATGCCTGTTTTCAGGGGTGCCCAGGTGGCTCAGTCAGCTAAGTGTCTGACTTCAGTTCAGGTCATGATCTCAGGGTCCTGCTTCTTCTTCTCCCTCTGCCCCTCCCCCTGCTCGTGTGCTCTCTCTCTTTCTCTCTCTCTCTCAAATAAATGAATAAAATATTCAAAAAAAAAAAAAAAAAACAATACCTAGGACGCCTGGGTGGCTCAGTCGTTAAGCGTCTGCCTTCGGCTCAGGTCATGATCCCAGGGTCCTGGGATCGAGCCCCACATCGGGCTCCCTGCTCCGCGGGAAGTCTGCTTCTCCCTCTCCCACTCCCCCTGCTTGTGTTCCCTCTCTCGCTGTGTCTCTGTCAAATAAATAAATAAAATCTTAAAAAAAAAAAACAAAACCAATACCTAAACACCTGTTTTCATTTCTTTTGGGTAGATACCCACGGGTGGACTAGCTGGGTCATATGGACACTCCACATTTACCTTCTTGAGGAATCCTGCCCCATTTTAACCCTGGCAGGAGTAAGCCCAGATTCTCCACTCCCCTGTGGACACACCTGCTGTGCATGGTGCCCCCACCACTGCCCACCAGGAAAGATCCTCACATTGCCAGATTCTCTCAGCCTGGGGCTTCCACATCGGTGCATTGACCCTGGTGACGATTTGAAGGAGGTGACACAGGAAAAGCCTCCTGGCAACTGCTAGGACCTCAAGTCAAGGTGGTTGCTCTCCATCTCCCCCACTCTCCCCGAGATGTCTGTCCTCTTCAGTGGCGGGTTCCTAGATAAAACCCAGGACGCAGATAAACAATGGATAATTTGTTAGTACATCCCACGTGATGCAAAATTTAGGATATACTTACACTTTAAAAATTATTGTGTATCTGAAATCCAAATTCAACTGGGCATCCTGTGTGTCGTTTGCTAAATCTGGTGGCCAGCCTTTGTGACGGTTGCTTCTCACAGCCGGACAGAAATCCCCCCAGATCACAGACAGACTGAAATTGAAGGCGACTCTGGGCATTTGGGGTCCCAAGCATCCAATCCACCTGGCCCATTTCAGGGACTCCCCATTGGGACCCAAGCTGCCGAGATGTCTCCAATTCTCCACGGGTTCCTGGAGGGAAGGTCTGGTGACAAAGACTTTTGTTGAGACCCTGGGAAATCTTTGAAGGTCTGTGTCAGTCAGATGACAAATGATCTAAATTTGTCCCCAACCCCAGGCCGCCGGAAGGCCAGTGAGCAAAGGGGTGAGCATCCAGGGTAGCCCCGTGAAAAGACACCTCACTGGGGCCTGCCTTCCGGGGCACTGAGTCTGATTCACGCTTCCTTGTATTCAAACGGAGCCCGCCAGGGCCGGAAGCTCCTCTGTGAGGGGCAGGTCAGCCTGGACAGGCGACACTTTTCCCCTCGACTTTTCCCAGAACCTGGTCCCGGGCCCTACATGGGGAGTGAGGCTTGGGAGATGTTGGTCCCTGCCATATAAATGCAAAATGTACATGTCACCGTCCACCCCGGGACATGGCTTTGACGGAAAAAAGCCACCTTCTCCAGGGCTGGCTGATGCATCAGGGAAAAGAAACCCAGCGCTCTGGTACATTGAGGAGTCCACAGAAATAGAGAAGAAGAAAAAGAGCTTCTAAGGCAGAAAAAAAAACATATTTTTCTTACCTTAGGAGAGAAAAATGAAATAGGTAAGGCCTACAAAAATCCACTCAATGATTTTAACTTTGTTTTTTTAAATGGGAGGAAGAAGGTCCCATTCCATGCAATATTTCGTACATATTTACTCTAAAAATGTAATTTAACTGAAATTCAAATTTCACTGGGCATCCCATGTTTTATTTGCTAAATCTGGCAACCTGGTCTTTTCGGGACAGTTGCTCTCACAGCCAGGCAGAAATCTAAAGCAGAAGCAAATGTGCCTCAGGCCCCGGGATGTCATATCGTAGCCCTGGGCTTCTCCCACAAAGACCAAGGGGGTCTCATTACAGGCTTGCACCATGAAGGCGGGCCTCCTCCCCGCTGGACGCATCAAAGTGTGGCCGAATGTGGGGAGGAACACAGGGACACATATCTGGCATGTACCCATTTCTTGTCTGACAAAACTGAGGCTTGGAAGACAGACGCAACCTGAGCAAGCTCTAGGCCGTGGCTCTCTAAAAAAAAAAAAACTTGTTGGGGCAATGGTTTTGTCCCTTCTTGATGTCCTGGGGCCCCATGTGATGAATATTGTAGACACATTAGTGTAGATAAATGTGCTGACAACTTGCCTTCAGTTTCAGGGGGTCCGTGGACCCTCCGAGGCTCCTACGAGACAGCATGAGGACCAGAGACTTCAAAATCAGACAAACTCCTGGCTCAGCCGAAGATCAGTCGTGCCCCGTTTCCCCACCTCACTATGACCTGGTGGGCTCCACGCAGGGCCCGGCACATAGTAAGTCCTCAATCCATGTGCGTTTTCTCTCCAACCCCCCCTTTGGCCCTGCATCCCCCTCCCCCACACACTGGGCTGACCGTTTTAAACTCAAAACCTTGACATCTACTCCTGGAAGAAAAAAAAAAGGGGGGAAAAAATCCCTCCTTACTACACATATTTCCAAAAACTGCCCTTTTGGTGGAAAAGTTTTTACGTCTTAAGAAAAACCCGATTGTTCGACCCAGGTCTGCAATAAACGTGTGGCTATTTTTAAGTGCCTGGGGACACACGCCTGCAACCCCGGGAAAAGAAGAAGCCGTTTGTCTCCCCCTGCACGTCCAGAGTGGCCCCAGTGATGTGGTGTGGAGGGTGAGGGGCACGAGCCGTCAGCCTGCCGGGACCAGGACCTTCCTAGAGTCTTCCGGAACATTCACCCCTCGGGTCGTCAGAAATCCTACAGTCGGGGCCGTGCCTCAAAGTTCCAGCTCTGTGAGTTGCTGTTTTCTGTTTCATTTTTCCTCTTCATTTTTTTTTTCTTCTCTCAAATCACATTTGTTTTTCCACAATCGAAAGCACTCACACAGATCTCACCATGGCCTCCAAACACACTGTTCTGACCAAGACATGTAAACAACCACTCACCGCCCCCCCCCCCCCGCCCCGGACACCGCCCCCTGCAGCTGGGTGTTTGGGTGACTCTGGAAAAATCTTCTGGAGGGGAAAGAAAATAGGGAGTTTTCCAAAATTCAACTCGGGACTTACGTAACCCAGAGTTTATGCAACCGGCCCCTGGAAACAGATCCAGCGGCCTCCTCCAACCGTGGAGGCTCGCAGGGCAGGGCGGAGGCCGTGCTGGTGGAGGGAAGACGCGAGAAGGGAAAGTGCAGTTCTGGCAGGGATCCCTGACTCCTCCACGAGCGTGATAAGGGGAATGCGGACAGCCGCTGGGAGGCCAAGTGCATATTTGAAATACGTTGGCAAGGCCGAGTTCTTGTAAACGGCCACAGATCTCCCGTGGAAACAGCCCCCACCACCCAGCCGGCCACGAGCCACGGAGCCCCAGGCACATCTGGTGGATGCCCGAGGGGAGCCAGGATCTTTTAGCCGCTTTGCAACAGGGGCTCCTTAATCGTCCCAGCGCCCTGGGGCTGGGGGCGGGGTTCCCCTCTGGCCCCAATCTTTCCCCAGCATACAGGAAAGCAAAGCCACCCAGGGCCCGGAGAAGAGAGGTGACCGGTTCCAGGTTGGTCCGTCTGATGCCACATCCAGTCCTTGCAATATTTTCTTTAAAGACCACCTGCTCCCTCCTCCACCCCAGGGTGATCTTGGGAACTAGGACCCGAGAAATTTGAAAAGTGGGGATGACAACCGCTTCCCCCCGCCGCTCAGAGGTAGGGGGAATGTCTCATTTCACAAAATGAAACCTGAGCATTTTTGCTCACCCGCTGCCCCTGAGTCTGGTCCCAAAGGCGGCGGATAGGATGCTGTCGGGTTCGGTCTGGGCTGTGTGTTCAGGGTTTTCTGTGTGCAGACTCCGTGGGTCACGCCCTTAGGCAGCTGTGCTCTCTATCCTCTGGGGGTTGTTTTGCTTTCACGAGCAATGAATCAGTATGGCCACTCTGTCAATATCTACTAAAGCTGTGACCCAGCAAGCCCACTCCTGGAGAAACAAATCCTTGTGTCCGCACAAAAAAGAAATGTAGCCTTATTATGCAGAATGCCCCCAAAGGGAAATGCAAGTGTCATCGATAAATGGATTGTGCTGTGTTAATGTGGTGAAATATTACACACTGACGAAAAAGAAAAAGCCCCCGCTGCAGACCAAACGTGGGGGACCCCAGACATGAAACGGGGTACAATTGTGATTCCACACCAGTGCCATCAGCAACAGGCAAACCCCATCTCTGGTGACAAGGGTTTGAGGTGCCACTTCCCGCACTAGCAGTGGAAGCTTCCACGGGGCTGATGTTCCCAAGTCTGGATCTGGGTGACGGTCACACCAGCAAAATCCACCAAGCCTACACCGACTGGCACACTCAGCTGTGTGCAAGCTTTCCCTTCATTTGAAAAGCTCGAATGGGCATTTATTGGGCACCTAGTGCATGCGTGAAAGGGCCCGGATGACACAGACCTCGGCCCTCCTGCCACCTTGGAGGGAGCACCAGAGGGAAGACTTCATTCCTGACTTCGGGCGGGCAGAGGGATTCCACAAAGCCTTTGTTCTGGTCTCGCAGGTGGAACTGAAATGGATGGTGGTCGAGAGAGAAGGTCTGAAGGTTCCCATGCTCGCAGAGGCCTCTTCCCTGCACAGGATGAGCCGTCATCGATGATGGTCGCCACCAGGAGTGAGTGCTCCCTACACACCAGGTGCATTAGAGCCTCACGATCCCCCCCCGACGCCCTCCTAAGCCCCACTTGGAAGGTGTGGAAACAGAGGCTCAGTGAGTTGCCCGAGGCCCCCACACTGGGCACAAACACGGAACACGTCTCCCCGAAGAGGCGGACAGCCTGCTCAGGAGCCCCCAGTCTGGCCCCTTGGACTTGGCAGTGTCCCCACTGCCCACTGGCTTCCCTGGTGACTCAGTGGCTGCCAGGACAAGGTGTGGCTGGGAGCTGTCCGCACACATGCAGCCTCACCCCTGCCATGGCCTCCGCCCTTAGTACACAGCCTCCAGGTGCCTGGGACACAGGCTCAGATTCCCGGCAACAAGGCCCTTTGTCTCCACAAATTCACAAGCTTGGTAAAAAGCCCTGGCGGTTGGTGGGCCAGCCCGTTGCCCCCTTTGGGCCTGATAATGATGGAAGCCAATGGCCGATCACCTCCCAAAGTCCTTAAAAGGGAATAGATGCTACCTCTGTGCAGCGAGTCAGAAGACTTTCAACATGAACGTGGTCTCTCCATTCTTGCCTTGGATGGTCTCACCCATCCAGGCCCAAGGAAAGACAAAGGACTTTCACCCACTCAAAGCATGTTGTTTGTCTTTATTTGGAAGGATGGGGCGCTGTGTTTCTGATAGGGGACAAGGGGACCCCCCACCCCCAATTCTACCCATGGGCCACCCAAGAAACCCTTTCACAACTGCCCAAGGCAATGCAAGGGACAAGGTGGAAGCTCATGGTAGGTGGGACTCTAGGAAACACCCAAGATTCTAGTCTGGTATAGTCTTTTAAATATGGATGGGACCAGTGACTATGTTGGGATATCACTCCCTTGATGAGGCTGTATTATATGGCAAAGGTGATGGGATTTTTTTAGATGTAATTAAGTTTCCAAATCATTTGATTTTTGAGTCCATCCAAAGGGAGGTTCTCTTGGGTGGGTCTGACATAATCAGTTGAAGGTCAAAGTTATGTTCTGTGTTTTTTCCCCACAAATTTTTTAATTAAAAAAAAATGTTAAACTATATGGGATACTGGAAACTATGCAAGTGCCCCTCGATGGATAAAAGTATAAACAAAATGTGGTGTATCCACACATTAGAATATTAGGCATAAAAGGAAGGGAATTCTGACACCTGCTAGAACATGGATGAAACCTTGAGGACATTATGCTCAAGGAAGTAAGACACATAAAAGGACACACTGTATGATTCCACTTATAGGGGGCACCCAGAACAGGCAAATCCATAGAGACAGGCAGTAGGATGGTGGAAGCCAGGGGCTGGGGGAGTTAGTGTTCAATGGGGACAGAGTCTCAGTATGGGAAGATGAACAAGTTCTAGAGATGGGTGTTGAATAACCCCAGACTAAACTGAAGCAGTTAGACCTGATGAAAACGTTTTCTAAAAAAGAGGGTCTCGAAGCAGAGACCGGAAGCAGTGAAGAGCCCCAATCCCACGGGTCTTGAGGAAGCTCGCTGCTGGATTGTAGGGAGGGCGTGGCAGGTGGCTTCCAAGAAACCCAGGGCCTTTGTCTCACAGCCACACGGACCTAGGTTCTGCCAGCACCAGGGAGCTTGGAAGAGGACCCTGAGCCTCAGGTGAGACCGTGGCCCCAGCTGACAGCTTGATTGCCGCTTGGCGGGACCCTGAGCTAACTGTGCCTTCCTAGGCTCTTAACCCATGGAAACTGTGATAGAATAAGGACTGACTGCCCAGGCTGCTCTAACAGAGTAACACAGTCTGTATAACACAGTTATAAATAACAGACATTTCTCTCTCACGGTTCTGGAGGCTCGAAATCTGAGATCAAGGTGCCAGCCCACTGCCCAGTTGCGGACGATCCTTACATGGATATATGGCTGGTGTCCTCACATGGCAGAAAGGGGTGAGGGAGCTCTTTGGGGTCCCTTCCATAAAGATATTGATTCCATTCATGAGGGCTCCACCTTCATGACCTAATCACCTCCCAAAGGCCCACCTCATACATACCATTGCACCAAGGGTTAAGGTTTCAACATATGAATCTGGGGGGGACACAAACATTCAGTCCATAAAAAATATCCACTAGGGGCGCCTGGGTGGCTCAGTAGGTTAAGCGACTGCCTTCGGCTCAGGTCATGATCCTGGAGTCCCTGGATCGAGTCCCGCATCGGGCTCCCTGCTCGGCAGGGAGTCTGCTTCTCCCTCTCCCACTCCCCGTTTGTGTTCCCTCTCTCGCTGTGTCTTTCTCTGTCAAATAAATAAATAAAATCTTTAAAATATATATATATATATATATCCACTAAATAATGAAAAGGAAAAAACTCTCCTAGGAGGGTACCCGCATCCTCTAGGACACAGCTCAGCTGGAGACCCCCGCTGGGTAACTGGAGGGAACATGCAAAGTGATGGAGTTTGGGAATCCAGCAGGTCTGGTGCAGTGCACAAGATGAGCACCGTCCATGAGCTGTTATTACCCCAAGGCAGCAGGGATGAAGGGAGGAGCAGGTGCATTTGCTGGGGAGGGGAGGGTGGCCTTCCTTAGCAGATGAAACCACCTACAAACACCTGGCAGGAGGGACCCCAGAGGACCAATTCTCCAGTCACTTTTCTCCTGCCCTCGGCCCTCCCTCTGGGGCCTCCCACTGGCCAAATCCAACATGGAGTCTTCAAGGCATTAAAGGCCAGCCTCCTGGCCCAGAGCAGGGTGGAGAAGGAAGAAACCAGAGCCAGCTCGAGCCTCACTGCCAACCTCCCAGCTTGGTGTAGGGGACGATTCATGGGTTGCCCCAGAGTCTCCCCACCCCTGAGCCTCCTGTCTCATGATCCCCTCGGGCACTGGACATCCCAAGCAGACAGAAAACCTGGGAAACCCAACAGTGCCAGTTCCTCGTGAGTCTGGGCCAATGTACATGTTGCTCCTTCTCGGCCAGAGTCAGCAACCTTTATCTATGAGAGCCTGATAGTAAATATTTTCACCTTTATGGGGGATACAGTCTCTCAAAATGACTTAATTCTGCTGTCATAATGCAAAACAGCCATAGACAACATGTACACGAATGAGCGTGGATGGGTGCCAATAAAGTTTTATTTATAACAACGGGCAGGTGGCCCAGGGGCTATAGTTTGAGACCGGTGGCCTAACCAATTCCTACTTACATCAGCCCCTCCAGGAAGTCCTCCTAGATGTCCCATCTGGCTCTGCTTCCCTTGTCCCAAGTCAAGAATCGTCACCCCCGGCTTCAGATTATTCCGGGCCGGAGGACCCCCACCTCCAGCGCTTGGGATGGGGTGCTGCTCCACGCCCTCCCGTGTGTGGCACGGCCCCGCCCCCGAGGATCTGCACATGGCAGACGCTTAAAATGGATGCGAATCAAAGCCACAGGTTGGCCCCAAACAAAACCAAACAATAAAAAATAGAAAGTCACAATTGCTAGTGGGGAGTCTTGGAACGTGCATTTCTGGTGGGAATGTAAAATGATGCAGTTGCTGTGGAAACCGCTTTGGTGGTTCCTTAAGAGGTTAAACATAGAATTACCACATGACCCAGCAATTCCACTAAGTATAGACCCCAAATAATCGAAAACAGGTGTTCAAACAAATCCTTATGCTCATAGCAGCACGAGTCCCAATCGCCAAAAAACCAAACGCGTGTGTATATCTATCTATCTATCTATCTATCTATCTATCTATCTATCTATCTATCTATCTATCTATATCTCTCCATCAGCTGATGAATGGATAAACGAAATGTGATCTGTCCACACAATGCAATATTATTCAGCCATAAAACAGAAATGGAATGACACACACTACAATGTGGATGAACCTAGAAGACGTCACGCTGAGTGAAAGGAGCCAGTCACGAAAGGCCACCCAGCATAGAATTCGTTTCATACAAAACGTCCAGAACATGGGGCGCCTGGGTGGCTCAGTCGTTAAGCGTCTGCCTTCGGCTCAGGTCATGATCCCAGGGTCCTGGGATGGAGACCCACATCGGGCTCCCTGCTCCGCGGGAGGCCTGCTTCTCCCTCTTCCACTCCCCCTGCCTGTGTTCCCTCTCTCACTGTGTCTCTCTGTCAAATAAATAGATAAAATCTTTAAAAAAACAAAAAAACAAAACAAAAAAAAACCCATCCAGAACAGGCAAATCCACAGAGACAGAAAGCAGGTGAGTGGTCGCCAGGGGCCAGGGGAATGGGAAGGGGCGTGGCTGCTCAAGGGGACGGGGTTTCCTCTCGGGCTGATGAAATATCTGGAATATCAATATCTGGAATATCTAGATAGAGGTGGTGGTTGTGTAACTCCGGGAGTGCTCAGATTGCCACTGAATTATACAGTTTATTATTTAAAAAAAATTTTTTTTTATTTTTAGAGGAGGGTGGAGGGGCAGAAGGAGAGAGAATCAAGCAGGCTCCATGCCCAGTGTGGATCCCAACGCAGGGCTCGATCTCACGACGACCCTGAGATCGTGACCTGAGCCGAAATCAAGAGTCGGATACTCTACCTACAGAGCCCCCCAGGCGCCCCTGAATTGTAAACCACACTTTAAATGCTTAGTGGCCTAGGGCGCCTGGGTGGCTCAGTCGTTAGGCGTCTTCCAGGGTCCTGGGATCGAGCCCCACATCCGGCTCCCTGCTCGGCAGGAAGCCTTCTTCTCCCTCTGCCACTCCCCCTGCTTGTGTTCCCTCTCTCACTCTGTCTCTCTCTGTCAAATAAATAAATAAAATCTTAAAAAAAAAAAATGCTTAATGGCCTATGTAATTCATATGTGAAAACCTAACCCCCCGTGTGATGCTGTAAGGAGGGGGGCCTTCAGGAGTTGATCAGGTCATGGGAGTGGAGCCCCCACGAATGGGCTCAGTGACCTTATAAAAGAGACTGCGCAGAGCTCCTGCCCGGTGAGGACACAGAGAAGGCGGCATCTATGAATCAGGAAGTGGCTAGGTTCTGACTAGGAACTGGCCTGCCCAGCACCTTGATCTTGGGCTTCTAGCCTCCAGAACTCGGAGAAACGAATTTCTGTGTAAGGCACCCTGTCTATGGCAGTCTGTCCTCGCATCCCAAACGGACTAAGACAGGTGAAGTTCATGTCGTATGAATTTCACTACAGTTGTTTTTTTTTTTTAAGTTAAAAACAAAATGCACACAACCAGAAGGTGCCTATCTGAAATTGCACTCCGCTCCCCCCTTCTGCAGGGGTCTCTGGCCAGCACCACCCTCCACGGCTGACTCAGCCTCCCTCCTGCAAACGGCCCAAGGCTCCTGAGTGGTCAAGGCCATCATGGGTCCCATGCTGCTTCCTGGCCCGGCTGTGCAAGGAAAGGGCCGGACCGGACTACCCTGGGTTTAGCCCCTATTTTCTCAGAGGGACACTGTCCCCAGGGGCGGCAGGCCATGTTTCCAGCAAGCGGCCTGCGAGTCAGGCTGGGAGAGCTGACGGTTCCCCTGCTTTTTCTTGCCCTGCACACACCAGCATGTGACGGGCCTTCTGCGGTTCCTAAGTCATTGAGGTAAACAGTACAGATCACTGAGCGCCAGGCTCCCCTGGGTCAGGAGAGCTCAGATTTTTCTTACTAAATTGCACACATCCAGTATCTTTCATTCATGCCTGCTAGGGACAGTGACGGTGGGGAGAGTTTTCCTTCCCAGAGCTGGAGAGGGAGGGGGCCGGCCACCAAGCAGGGCCCCAGAATTGGCTGGAAATGCAGACCATAGCTCTGAGGAACAACTCCACCTCCTATGGTTAGACGGAGAGTCTCTCTTCTAGCCGCGGTGCCCCCCTTCCCCAGGGAAAACTTGAAGATGTTTTGGGTGGTCACAAGCGGTGGGGACCAGGGATGATGCCCGACACCCCGCAGTGCACGGGACGATGCACTGTGCAAAGAACGATCCAGCCTGAAATGTCAGCAGTGCTGACTTTAGAAAATCCTGCTTAGGGGCCTCTGTACCCCAGTTCTCATCCTGGTTTGCCCTGCCTTTTGAGAACATATTCTAGGGGCAATGGCAACTTAACCACAGAGACTTCCTCTCACGCTAGGGAGCGGAATTGGTGGGTGTAAGCCGACCCCAGCTGCTCTGTGACCTTCAGTAAGTTCCTCAGCCTCTCTGAGCCTCCATTCTCCTCAGGGCAACTTGGATGCCCTCGCAGAGGGGCTGTGCAGATTAAATCAAGTCCGAGCATGAGGACAGCTCCGTCCACATTCTCTAGGCTGTGAGTTAGGGAAGCATGCTTCAGTTACGCCTCTCCCAGTGTCTGCTGCTCATCGCTCACTTGAGGCTGTAAAGTGTCCACATCAGGGAAACTGTTTGGGAAGAAGATAAGAGGACCATTTTGGGGTTCCAGGCTCTGCACCTGGCAGAGTTCTTTACACCTATTTTCCCTGTCTTCCAGCTGAGCGGCGCCTGGAAGGGGCGCATCTAGGGGCCTGACTGATGGCCTGGGAGAGGCTACTGTTATACTCTGGTTTCAAGGAACGGAAACTCCCTCTGGCTCCTAACGACGCTTGAGAAATGTTCATTCGGTGTCCCCAGCCATCAAGCACAGGGTTGGCATCATGGTGAAAAGTCACGGGCACAGCAGGTGCCCCTGATATGATGAGATATGGAAGACACCCCCTCATCCCACCTCTGTGCTTTTCTTTCCAAAACCTCATTCTCCCAATCTAATCACAAGAAAACATCAGATAAACCCAGACTGGGGGACATTTGGATGTCCTGGGGTGGGGGAGGGCAGGGTACCCGGCCAGCACTCCAAAATTCTGCTAAGATCATGAGAAAAGCGAGGAAACTGTCACAGACTGGACAGGACCAGGGCAACGAGAGGACTAATGCAAGGTGGGGTCCCGGAAGCAAGAGAGAGCGTTTATGGAAAATCTGCGGGGAGGTCCTAATAAAGCCTAAGTTTAGTCAATAGCACAGTCCCGACATCGGGTTTCTCAATTTCGACAGTCGTGTCATGGTCCAGGGAGATGCTAACTTTGGGGGACCCTTGGCAAAGGGGACACAGGAACTCCAAATATTATCTCCACTGCTTCTCCACAATTAGACTTGTCATTCCAACATGAAAAGGTTACTGGTAAAAACAACGACTCTACGCAGAGAAAGGAAGTGGAAACCAGTAATATGGGGACAGACGTACATGGAAACGTCATTTCTTGTCTATCTGACACTCAGATTGAACTGGGCGTCCTCGTTTGAGCTGGCAAGTCCAGACACAAGAAGGGGGCTCCATTAACTGGGGTGGGGAATCTAGGGACAGGCCGGAGTGGGGGGGATAACGAGCCCCTCATTTCACAGAAGCTCTTTAATAATAATTAGTAATAATAATACTAATGGTGATGACAACAGTAATAATTGCACCTCTCCCATGGCTTTTATCTGGCCCCACCCTGGCTGTTCGTGGGCGGGCCTTACTCCCTGCCGGGCCCGGGTGGGGCGATCCAGTGGTGGGTGGTCTCTGTCGTGGCCAGCCCCGGGCCCCGCATGCAGGGACCCCGGCTCTCCCCTCCAGCAGGCTCTGGTGTGTATGAGTTTTTTGTGGCTGCCGTAACAAGGAGCACAAAATGGGTGGCTTGAAACAGAAATGTATCGTCTCACCGTCCTTGAGGCTGGAGTCTGAAATCAAAGTGTAGGCAGGGTGGGTTCCTTCGGGAGGATCCAAGAGAATCTGTCCCAGGCCCCTCTCCCGGCCTCTGGTGGCCGCACTTGGTGTTCCCGGGTCTTCTACTCTCTGATCTCTGCCTCTACCTTCCCGTGGCCTTCTTGCTCTGTCTGAAACCCCTTCTCTTTTCTTATAAAGACACCTGTCGCTGCGTTTAGCACCCACCCTAAATCTGGGAGGACTCATCCCAAGAACTTTTACTTAATTACATCGGCAGAGACCGTATTTATTTCTGAGAAGGTATCGGTCACAAATATGGGGGTTAGGATGTGGGCATATCTTTTGGGGGAACAGTATTCATCTCACTATACCAGGATAGCCTGTCTCTCTACTCCTCCGCCCAAATTCAACCAGGACACGGGTTGGAGCATAGAGACCACGTCCTGGCCATTCGCCCACGGGGGATATGCACAGGTGTGGTAGAACCAGGAATAAGAGGAGGCTGGTGGAGGGCTCCCAAACCTGAGCCTCATTTTCCTCACCTGTGAAGGGGGCTGGTTCCACCATCCAGGTGAGATCCATCCTGTCACAGGTGCAAGGACAAGGGGACAGGAGTGGCCCCACTCCTCGGACAGTCCCATGGCTTGGCTCCCCGTGGGAGATGGGAGAAGCCCATGTTCTGGGAACAGAGAGAGAGAACGTGTGTGGGAGAGAGAGTACCATGGGGGCTGCAGGGAGGGAATGGGACTCTACATACAGAGGCTCGAAGAAATGTCGTAAGAAGAATTAATATCCTTGAGGGCTAGAGGGTGAAAGCATAATGAGGAGACCCCAGAACTCTCTCCAGCCCAGCAAAGCCTGGGTCCCCAAACAGCCCTACCTAGAGTCACCATATGACCCAGCAATTCCGCTCCTAGCTATGGATCCCAAAGAATTGAAAACAGGGATTCAAACAAATGTTCGTACATGCGTGTGTAGCAGCGCTGCTCACAATCACCAAGACGTGGAAACATCCCAAATGCCCATCAACTGGCGAATGGACACAAAACATGGTCCATCCATACGGTGGAATAGTACTCAGCCATAAAAAGGGGTGAAGCCTTGACACAGGCTACAAGGTGGATAAGTCTTCAAACATCATGCTGAGCAAAAGAAGCCAAACGCAAAAGACCACACAGTGGAACCACAAAGATGGAATCAGAAGAACCAAATCCATGGACACAGAAAGTTGACTGGCAGTTGCCAAGGGCTGGGGGAGGGGAGGGGAGGGGTCACCTTTGAGGGTGATAAAAATGTTCTGGAACGAGATAGAGGTGATGGTTGTACAACATTGTGAATGTGTTTAATGCCACTGAGGTGCTCACTCTAAAATGGTTAACTTTGGGGGCCCCTGGGTGGCTCAGTATGTTAAACATCTGCCTTCGGCTCAGGTCATGATCCCGGGGTCCTGGGATCCAGCCCCGTGTTGGGCTCCCTGCTCAGTGGCGGGGTGGGGGGGGACATTGGTCTGCTTCTCCCTCTCCTCCCCACTGCTTGTGTTCTCTCTCTCTCAAATAAATAAATAAATCTTTTAAAAAATAAAATGGTTAACTTTGTTATATGAATTTCCCCTCCATAAAAAAAATTTTGAAAGTGAAAAGAAATATAGATCTGAAAGATCTTTTTTTTTTCCAAAGACATTGTTCCAGGCATTCAGAAATACCCAGTTGCCTGTCCCAAAAGATGTAGAACTTTATAAACAAACTTTAATAATGTTAAATGGGGCCCTTACATGATTTACCCAGAGTGTGGGCCAGCCCGCTGAGTTCTTGTCATTATTAATATTATATGTAATGATATAATTACATAATAAGGTCATCATTTTCTGCCCCGACTGCAGCCCTGCAAGTCATCGGGGTGAAGCAACACGCTTGGGGCTGTTCACCGTGGAAGGGGCAGATGTTGATTCCAAGCTAGCTCTTCTGGCTGATGACGTGAAACCAGAGTAAGCCACAGGGCGTGTCAGGGGCCTATCGAGTCTGACCAGCTTCCCCAAGGGGTGACCTCACAGTGAACAGTGCTAGGGCCCCAGGCCACCCAGGGCAGGGGAGGCCAGGACCCTCAAAGTGGGGAGAGACATTCCTGTCTTTCCTAAGCTATGAGTGTGGGATTGTCCCTGGCCTCCAAGAGGTGACAAGGATAGAACAGAATTACTGTGCTTTGAGTGGCAGCCTGCATCCCTCAACAGGTGAAGCGGACCGTCAAGCTGTGGTCTATCCATCCATCCATCCGATGGAATGCTCCTCAGCTGTGTGAAGGAAGGAACACACAGCAGCATGGGCGAACCTCAAGCAATGCTCAGCGGAAGAAGCCAGAGACAAAGGACCACACTGTATGATTGCATTTATATGAAATGTCCGGAAAGGGCAAATCTATAGACTCAGAAAGGGGCACATCCGTGGTTGCCTGGGGTCGGAGGTAGGCGTGGAGAGGGACTGAAAGGGCCAGGGGGCACCTGGGTGGTTTAGTTGGTTAAGAATCTGCCTTCAGCTCAGGTTGTGGTCCCAAAGTCCTAGGGTCGAGTCCCGAATCCGGCTCCCTGCTCAACAGGGAGTCTCCTTCTCCTTCTCCCTCTGCCCCTCCCCCCATTTGTGCTCGCTTGCTCTTTCAAATAAATAAATAAAATCTTTAAAAAAAAAAAAAGGGCCAGGAGAGATATCCTCGGGGTCACAAAAAAGTACCAGAGCTAGATCGTGGTGATGGTTGCACCACTTGGTAAATTTTACCGTATGTAGATGACCCCCCCAGAGAATCTAAGGAAAAATTTTTAAATTTCAAATAACATAAAAATAATTCTAAATAGAACAAAACATTGCAATCTAAATACAATCAAAAGGCTTTAAGTAAAATAAAAATAAATCTAAGTAAAATTTTAGATTTTAATCTAAAGAAAATTTTCAGTTTTTAAATAAAAGCAAATCTTTTTTTTAATTATGTTATGTTAATCACCATACATTACATCATTAGTTTTTGATGTAGTGTTAAATAAAAGCAAAACTAAATAAAATTTTTACATTGTAATCTAAATACAATTTTTAAATTTTTTCAAAAAATAAAAATAAATAAGTCTACTTAGAATTTAAAAATTAAAAATCTAAGTAAAATTTTTGAATTGTAAACGATATAAAAAGCAGGCCCTAGCCCAGATGTCATGGTCTAGAGGTAACAACAAAAAAAATCTAAGCGGAAAAAAAAATTGCTCTCAAGTGTGTCATCACTAATAAACTGTATCTTTATGACCAGGTGCCTGAGACATCCTTGACACTGAACATCCAAACCACTGATCTAAAGGCTGTCTTCAGATTCACCCCCATATTTATTTGGCTAGTTATTGATTAAACACCTGGGAACTAAGCATGGACCGGGACCAGCTTACTCCGGCTGACAGCTCACTCTCCGGCACCTGGCCAGGAAGAAGTATTCCATAAGCGTCTATTAAATGCACACAGAGAGGCAGCAGTGGTTTGGGGAGCCAGTTCAAACTCTGGAGTCCAAAGGCAGTTCTGCTGGCTTCCTGGAGCCTCGGGCCAAAGACTCAGTATTTTCTGCTTGCTGGCCATTCACTCCCTTCCTGTACATAGAGTCTTAATATATCCATTAACGGGCCTGGCTATGTGCCAGGAAAAACATACGCATGGACACTGAAGTTTGATTTTCGTAGAATTTTCACATACCATAAAATATTCTCTCTCTTTTTTTCCCCAACCATTCATAAATGTAAAAACCATGGTTAGCTATTAGCCAAGCAAAAGCTGCTTTGGTCACAGAGTTGTGTGATTCCATTGATATGAAACTCCCAGAACAGGCAAATCCACGGGAACAGAAAGCAGATTGGTGGTTGCCAGGGGCTGGGGTCGGGGAACGGGGGGAGGGGAGGGGAGGGGGGTGGTGACTGCTAAGGTGGGGTTTTGTTTCGGGGTGATGGGAATGTTCCAGGACTAGATAGAGGAGATGGTTGCAGAACACTGTGAATGTCCTAAATGCCACTGAATTGTGTTCACTTTAAAATAATTCATTTTAGGGGCACCTAGTGGTGCAGTCTGTTGAGTGTCCGACTCTTGGTTTCGACTCAGGTCCGTGATCTCAGGGTCATCAGATCGAGCGCTGCGTCAGGCTCTGAGCTCAGTGCAGAGTCTGCTTCAGATTCTCTCTCCCTCTCCCTCTGCCCCTCCTGCTCATACTCTCTCTCTCTCTCCCTCAAATAAATAAGTAAAAATCTTTTTTAAAAAAGTTAATTTTATATAATGTGAATTTCACCTCAATAAAAAAAATTATATACACATACATACATGCATATAATTAACATTGGAATATACACAAAATATAAAGAATAATACTATTGACATTTTGATATATTTTTTAAAAAGCTACAAGCCAGGCTGTGCCAGCCCTTGATTTAGACCACTAAACACAGTTACCAGAAACGGAAGTCCTTTTCCAGGAAAAGTCCTTTATATGTGGTGTCTCTTATCAACACATGATGAGGCATTCTCATGTCCCTTTGATGGATGAGGGACTAAGGTTCAAAAAGAGAAAGCTGCTCATTCAAGGTCACTGAGCTGCAGGTGCCAGAGCCAGGATCTGATCTAGGGTTCTGGCTGAGTCCCCCTGTTCCATCCATCGCTCACCATGCTAAACAGATCTGCTGGAGGATTAAACAAGAAAACACATGCAGTTCTTCAATGTGAGGCTTGGCATACAGGAGGTGCTTAATAAATGTTGCTCTGTCCTCTGTATCAACGAGACTAAGACCATCGTGGTCTGGCTGGTGAGGAGATGACAGGGGATTCTCGTAGGAATCCATCAGTCACCAACCAAATGAAACTCGACACGTCCCCCCACATATCACTACTTAATTGTTCATAAGCAATAAGAGAGTCCCAGAGACAGTGAGGCAAACTGGGAAGTGCCCTTTCTCGTGGGGCTTCGGGGCTCTGGGCACAGCAGCAGAAAGGTGGTGACTCGCGATAAGAAGCCCACTTGCCAGGGCGTCCTTGCCCACATTACTTCCCATCCCCAAGAAATGCCAAGCTGCCAAACATCTTTGCAACATGGGGAGCCGAGTTTGGCAACATGCTGCAGAAAGCTTGCGCAAACCTAGGCAGAAACACCCTAATCACCCCAGCTGGGAGTCATTGTCCAGTGGCTGTTGTCATGGAACTATAATTCCTCTAGAGCATTCATAACTTGTCTTGGAAGCTCAGCTGTATTTTAGGTGACGTGTTTTCTGTAGAATTCCTAAGTGCTTGCTCTCGGGAGTTGGGCCAAGTACACACAATAGCTATTTGGGGCAGAACAGCTGGTAAAGGGAGAGTCAGTCTAGACTCTAGAAGAAAAGTAGAAAGAAGTGAAGGATCCTAGAAATGGTCAGGACCCAGTGAAAGGAGACTGTAAGCTCTCTGTGGGCAGAAAGGGGCTGTGTACTTCTTTAGCCTTCTCTCCATGTCCAGCGGAGCACGGAGGGGGAGCTTAATATTTATGAGTTGCTGAGACTAAAAGCTTCTGATCTGCAAGCTTCGTGAGCCCTTAAAGATAGATGGAGGTGATAGTAAATGCAAAGCAGCATATGCACCATTCCTACAAGCCTCTCACAGTACAGACTTCACCAATCAATCACAGCACTGTTTCTGAGCGCTGAGCCTGGGGAGAATCTCAGAATCCGTGCCAGCACAGTGCTCAGAACAGTATCAATGGGTTGGAGGGAAATGATCTGCCCCCCTGGCTTACATGATTAATGTTGACTTGTTCGGAAAGGATGGGAGGCCTTGTGAACGACGTGAGAATGAGGGCATCACCATCAAGAGGCATAAAGTTCCCCACTGTGGGGCGCCTCAGTAGTTAAGCGTTAAGCGTCCGCCTTCGGCTCAGGTCATGGTCCCAGGGTCCTGGGATTGAGCCCCGCATCGGGCTCCCTGCTCGGCAGGAAGGCTGCTTCTCCCTCTCCCGCTCCCCCTGCTTGTGTTCCCTCTCTCGCTGTGTCTCTGTCAAATATAAATAAATAAATCTTTTTTTTTTTTTAAAGTTCCCCACCATGAGGGGGACAGAAAGGTACAGACACAGAGCCAGTCCCTACCCTTTTGGAACTTACCAGTGTGGACACATAGGGAGAAGGGTGGTCGTTTGCTTGTCCTTCAGCATTATCGGGGCACTCACTGATCATGGAACCTCTGTAGATGCACCTCGTTCTCCCCCACTTAGCAGGTGATGGGACAGGCTGTTCAGAGGCTGGAAGCTCAGCCGGGGTAAATCACCCACCTGGGAGAGGCCACACTGAGGACCTGACTCCTTCTCCCAACGCATCATCACCTGAGATGCCTCCAGGACCCACTCCCATAGATATGCGTGGCCTGGATAGCAGGATGATAGCACCAGAGCATGAGAGGGGCCGTGCTCCGAGCCCCACCCCCCAGTGTCAGGCCCCCTCCCTTGGCCTGAGATCCCCCATTTGGCTCATTCACTCATGCTCGTAATCAGGCAGCCGATGCTCTTGAGTATCGACATATGCCATCTCATACCTCACAATGAGACTGAGGGCTCAGAGAGGTCCAATGACATGCCCAAGGTCACACAGGTAAAGTGGCAACTGAAGTCCACCTTCTTCCCAGTCACTGGTGGCACTGGGGGCTGGTTCTGTTCACCAGGTGCCGTGCCAAAGTGTCTCACGCTGCCCTGGGAGGTCCTCAGTGGGTGGCCAGCATCCTCACATCACGTTTGTTTCAACACCAGGTCCACAGCTGGGCCTGGGAGACACAGAGATGAATCAAGGGAGGCCCCTTCCTTTGGGGGGCTCCCTGTCTAGAGAGGCAGCCAGGAGGGAGAGCAGCTGGCTACCATGATGTATGAGCTTCCTGGGGCCGCCACAAAAAAAAAAAAAAAAAAAAGGCACAAACTGGGTGGTTTAACACAACAGACATGTATTCTCTCACAGTTCTGGGGGCCAGAAATCTGGAATTAAGGTGTTGACAGGGTGGATTCCTTCTGATGAAGCTCTGAGGCAGAATCCGTCCCAGGGAGTCTTCTGGGGATTCCTTGGCTTGGGGCTACATTGCTCTGATTTCTGCCCCTGATCTTCCCCTGGCCATCTTCTCTGTGCTTGTGACTCTGTGTCTTTTCTCTTCTAAGGACACTGATTATTGGATTTAGGGCCCATCCTAATCCAGGATGATCTCACCTCAAGACCCTTAATTACACCTGCAAAGACCCTCTTTCCAAATCCAGTCACATTCACAGGCACTCGGGGTTAGGACTTGGGCATATGTTTGGGGCATGTTCAACCCATTAGCTGTGGTGACAAGGAAGGCCCCAGAAAGCTGGGTGGAGGAGGAGAAACCATGGACAGTCCTACAGGAGCAGCGAGCCACCCACAGAAGTTCCTCTGAGATGTTGCAGGAGATATACCCACTCGTTTGCTTGTCCAGCCACCTGCTGAATGTTCACCGAGTGCCTACTCTGTGCTGGGCCAGGCTCCTGGCTCCCGCCTTCCCTGCAGGTCACGCACTACTTGTGGGTGTGACAGGAAAAAAAAAAAAAAAAGGAAACGGTGGATAAAACAATGACCAACAGTGAAAAGTGCCGCAGAACAAACCAAAAAAAGGGAGTCAGAGAAAGGAACTACACAGCATGGGGTGGACTGTTGGGGGTGGGGTCAGCGGACCCTGGAACACACGCTCAGGCTGAAATGCACCGAAGAGCTATCCGGCCTTTTCAACAAAGGGTCCTGGAACCAGTGGGTAGCCACAGGCCGCCCCCCCAAAAAATTTGTTTTTAACTCAAGATGGATCATTCACTGAAGTGTAAAATGCAAAAGCTATAAACCTTCTAGATGATAAACATAGGGGAAAATCAGGACAACCTCAGACTTGGCAATTTTTTATTTTTTTATTTTTTTAAGATTTTTATTTATTTATTTGACAGAGAGAGACACAGCGAGAGAGGGAACACAAGCAGGGGGAGTGGGAGAGGGAGAAGCAGACTTCCCGCGGAGCAGGGAGCCCGATGCGGGGCTCGATCCCAGGACCCTGGGACCATGACCTGAGCCAAAGGCAGACACTTAACAACTGAGCCACCCAGGTGCCCCAGACTTGGCAGTTTTTTAGATACAAGACCAAAGGACAATCCTAAAACAAAAATATGATACGCTGGCCTTCCTTAAAATGAAAAGCTTCTGCTCTGCAAAAGGCACTGTTAGAGATTCAAAAGACAAGCCACAGACTAGGAGAAAATCTTTGCGAACCACCTGTCTGACAAAGGACTGGTGTCCAACATATACAAACAACGCTTAAAACTCCATAAGAAAACAAACAACCCAGTTAAAATCTGGGCCAAAGGTCTGAACAGACCCCTCAGCGACGAAGATATACAGATGGCAAATAAGTGAATGAAAAGATGCTCCATGTCAGATGTCATCGGGAGACTGCAAATTAAAAACATCAATGAGATATAGCAACACACACCTATTAGAATGGCTAAAATACAAAAAACGGACAGTGCTAAATACCGGCGAGGATGTGCAGCAGCGAGAACGCTCGTTCATTCACCGCTGGTGGGAAGACAAGTGATACTACCACTTTGGAGGACAGTTTGGTGGGCTTTTACAAAGCGAAACAGTCCTAGCCTGTGATCCACCAATTGTGTCCCTAAGTATACCCAATTAATTTGAAAACACGTCCATGAAAAAACGTGCACGTGAATGTTTAGAGCAGCCATATTTGATGTATAGCCAATCTAACAACTATATTGCCCAAACCTGGAAGCAACCAGGATATCCTTCAATAGGTGAATGGATAAACGGTGGTCCCTCCATCTACACCATGGAATATCATTCAGCAATAAAAAAGAAATGAGCTCTCAAGCCACAAAAAGACATGGAAGAATCTTTTTTTTTTTTTAAGATTTTATTTATTGATTTGAGAGAGCGAGTGAGCATGAGCAGGAGGGAGGGACAGAGGCAGAGGGAGAAGCAGACTCCCCGCTCAGCGGGGAGCTTGACACAGGGCTCGATCCCAGGACCCTGAGATCATGACCTGAGCTGAAGGCAGACGCTTCACCGACTGAGCCACCCAGTGCCCCAACATGGAAGAATCTTAAAATGCACATTGTTAAGTGAAAGAAGCCAGTCTGAAAGAAACTACCTACTGTAAGAGCCACAACTAGAGAGATTCTGGAAAAGGCAAAACTGTGGTACCTAACCAGGGGTTAGGGAGGAGGAAGGGATGGAGAAGTAGGGCCCAGGGGACTCTTTAGGGCAGTGAAACTATTCTGGATGACAGCGTAAGGGCGTGCATTTGTCAAAACCCATACAAGGTACAACATCAAGAGTGGAGACCCTGGTGTAAACTGTGGACTTTAATAACAATGCATCAATATCGGCTCATCAAGTATAACAAACGTATCACATAATGCCAGGGGAAATTGTATGTGTGGGGGTACACGGGGACTCTGTATACTTTCTATTCATGTTTTCTGTAAACCTAACAGCACCCTAAAAAACTAAGTTCACTAGTTAAGGGGGTGGGAAGGGAAGATGAGCCAGAGCCAAGCAAGTGGGAAGTGAGAGGCAGACACGCTTGGTAGAGAGCACAGCAAGTACAAAGGCCTCGCGGGGAGCATGTGCTTGGTCCCTTCCGGGACCTGCAAGGAATCCAACAAGGGAGGATGAACTGGAGGGAGCTGCGGGGGTCCTCAGAGGTGGAGGGGAGGACCAGAGAGTCATACGCCTCAGGGACCAAACTCGATTCCCTTCATCTTTCCCTCATTATCATATGGGGAAAAAGAGGCCCAGGTAAATAAAGGCAGTGAGAAAAGCATACAGGTGGCTCATCTAACCAGAACCTGCAGAGGACTCACAGGATGTCATCAGCACTTCTACACACACACACAGAAAGAGAGAGAGAGAGAGAAAGAGGCATGACTCTTACAGTATCCCTGTGGGGCAAGATACCATTATTATCTGTGTTTTACAGAAGAAACAAGCCCAGAGAGGCAAAGCCACTTGCCCAACGTCCCACAGCCAGTGGTCAGTGGCTGAGGCTGACTCTCAACCATCTCAGTGGCAGCTGCAGGAGGCACGTCTGAATTCAAGCTGAAGTCTCCCGAAGCCCAGGGATGCTGCAGAGGCGAGCCCTGCCTCCCCCAGCACCTCTGGATCCCCATCGCCTGACCAACAGGGCTTATCAACATGTGTTTGCTGAATCCACGGTTGGATGAATCACAGTGAGGTGACGTACCCCTGAGGTTCCTTTCAGCTGGGAGGGTCCAGGACTGTGGACCCAAAGGGGCCCCTTGGTGCCTGAGTGGTGCCAAGGCCACCCCCATGCAGTGGTGGTCCCACTGCTGTCCGTGGCAAAGCCCTCCTGGCCCCAGAGAAGGTATCCAGGTCAGGAGCTTCCTGAACCCCTCACCACCTGGCCACGGGACAGAGGAAGACCATGGATGCTGGAGTCAAGAGACCAAGACTGGATACTGGCTCCATGGTTACACCATGAGATGCTCTCCCTCTAGGACTCATGTGGCTCCCCCTTTCTCCAGGTCTTGACTCATCCAGCACTGGGTGAGGTGAGGCTCAAATTTTCACCATCCTCTCTCTCCCCCCTCACACTCACTCGCTTCCTATTCCCCTCCCCGCTGTATCTTGCACCCCCTACTTTATGTTCCCAATACACTTGTTTATTTTACACCCCCTAGGGGAAGCCCCCAAGAGCAGGGTGACAGTCCCTTGCTGGCAGGGCTGTGTTGTGTGTGACCCAGGTGGTATATTCAAGATGCCCACCGGTCGGACAGGCCTGTTCCCTGTCCCCTGCCGCCACCCCCCACTCCCTCCCAGTGCCGGGTCTATGTTGGAGTAGAGATTGTCATCCTTGTCTTCGGCCTCTTCACTTATTCAAGTCAGTAAAGGCACCAGGCCTACCAGCCTCTCCCAGAGCCCCGTGGGCCTCAGTTTCCCTGGAGGGCTTCCCTGAGAGAGAGCGCATCTCAAGGACTTAACATTGGTTGACATCATCATACAAGGTTTTTTACAGAGTGATGGGCATAACAGTGGGTCAGGCTTAGTGGGCCCCCAGAAAATGAGAGGCCGAGTCTCCCCGCCCATTATGAATCCTGGGGACCCCAATTCCCCGCCCCCAGGGTTCCCGGGAACCCCACCCATCCATCTAGGATTCTGGGGACCCCTTTGAAACTATGGGCCAATCTCGCCAATCATCAGGGGTTCCAGGAACCCCTCTGAGGCGTTGGGGACCATTCTCCCCATACATCAGGGATCCCCGGAGGCCCCGGGCCCCAGGGTTCCACTCAGAGTCCCGGGTCCCGGATGCCGCCTCCGCTCCAGGTCCTCGAGCAGGAGGGAGCCCACGGGGCGCCCCGGGGATCCCTGGGCGTCACGCTGCTGTTGTGGAGCGCGTGTTGACGCGTCGCCGGGGAGACGGGCGGGGGCGGACCCGGGAGGGGGGCGCGGCCTGGCCGTGCGCGAGGGGCCGGCCAGGCTGCGCAGAGCCCTGGCGGCCGCAGTGGCCACGGCCGCCGCCGCCCGCCGGCTTATATACCGCGGCTAAATTTAGGCTGCGCCCGGAGCTCGTCCCCATCCGGGACGCGTTTCCGCCGCCGCCGCTTTGGCCCGGCCCCCGCGCGCGCCGCGCCTATAAGGCTTGGGCGGGCCCGGCCGCGGGCCGCAGAGCGTCCCCGCCCGCCCGCGCCCCGACCAGCCCGGCTCCGGGCAGCCACTCACTGGTGTCCCGAACCCGCGTCGGCCCCGGGTCCCAGCCATGGCGCTGAGCGAGCCCATCCTGCCGTCCTTCTCCACTTTCGCCAGTCCGTGCCGCGAGCGTGGCCTGCAGGAGGTGAGGGCGGCAGGGACATCGGGGGCGGCCGGGACCGCGGGCGGCGGGGGCGGCTGGCTCAGGGTAGTAAAAGATGTGGGCTGCGGGGGTAGTAGAACGCCGGCGGCGGGGACAGCGGGCTCAGTGTTGTAAAACGAAGGCGGCGGGGACTGTGGGCTCAGTGTTGTAAAACGAAGGCGGCGGGGACTGTGGGCTCAGGGTAATAGAACGCAGGCGGCGGCCGGCGATCCTCGAGAGCCGCCGCGCGCTCACGCCCGCGCCCTATCGCTCTGTCACCCGCAGCGCTGGCCGCGCGCAGAGCCCGAGGCAGGCGGCACCGACGACGACCTTAACAGCGTGCTGGATTTCATCCTGTCCATGGGGCTGGACGGCCTTGGCGCTGAGGCCGCCCCCGAGCCGCCGCCGCCGCCCCCGCCGCCTGCGTTCTACTACCCCGAGCCCAGCGCACCGCCGCCCTACAGCGCCCCTGCGGGCGGCCTGGTGTCCGAGCTGCTGCGGCCCGAGCTGGACGTGCCGCCGGGGCCCGCGCTGCACGGCCGCTTCCTGCTGGCGCCGCCCGGCCGCCTGGTGAAGGCCGAGCCCCCCGAGGCGGACGGCGGCGGAGGCTACGGCTGCGCGCCCGGCCTGGCCCGCGGGCCGCGGGGCCTCAAGCGGGAGGGCGCCCCGGGCCCCGCAGCTGCGTGCATGAGAGGCCCCGGGGGCCGCCCCCCGCCGCCGCCCGACACGCCGCCGCTCAGCCCCGACGGCCCCGCGCGCCTGCCTGCGCCCGGTCCGCGCGGCCCCTACCCGCCGCCCTTCGGCGGCCCCGGCTTCGGAGCGCCCGGGCCCGGCCTGCACTACCCGCCGCCCGCGCCCGCCGCCTTCGGTCTCTTCGACGACGCGGCCGCCGCCGCCGCCGCCGCAGCTCTGGGCCTCGCGCCGCCCGCCGCCCGAGGTCTCCTCACGCCTCCCGCGTCCCCGCTGGAGCTGCTCGAAGCCAAGCCCAAGCGCGGCCGCCGCTCTTGGCCGCGCAAGCGCACCGCCACGCACACCTGCAGCTACGCGGGCTGCGGCAAGACCTACACCAAGAGCTCCCACCTCAAGGCGCACTTGCGCACGCACACAGGTGGGCGGCGAGCGCGGGCCGGGGGCGGTGGCTGGGCTCGGGACGAGGGGCGCGCGCTTAGGGAACCGCCCCCCCAGGGCGTGGCCCAGGAGATTGGGTAGGGGTCGCACCCTTCGGACTCCACTGGGGGCGTGGCTCAAGAGCTTGGGAAGGGCGTGCGCGCTTAGGGACCTTAGGGGGCCTCTGTATCAGAATGCTGGGGAAGGGACGCACGCTTAGCACCCTCCTGGGAGCGTGGCTCAGGGCTTTGGGGAGAGGGTGCGCGCGCTGAGGAAACCTGGGGGGGCGCTGGGTCTCAGAACGCCGGGGAGAGGATGCAAGCTCAGGACTCCCCTGGGGGCGTGGCTCGAAGCACTGGGGAGCCGAGAGTGCGCGCTTTGGGCGCCCTGGGGCCGAGAATCGGGAGGTTCGAGAGCTAGGGGCGCGTGCCTAGGATCCTTAGAGGTCCAAAACGTAGGTCCCCCCGCGCTTCGGGGCGCTGCTTAGGGGCAGGTTGCGCGCGCGCCCCCGAGTAGCCACGGTCGCGGGGAGCGTGTGCGTACCGGGGCCGACAGGCCGAGTCCCTGGGAAGCAAACTGAGGCCCGCTCTCGCCGCCCCCCACCCCCCCCCCCTGCAGGCGAGAAGCCCTATCACTGCAACTGGGACGGCTGCGGCTGGAAGTTCGCGCGCTCCGACGAACTCACGCGCCACTATCGCAAGCACACGGGCCACCGGCCCTTCCAGTGCCACCTGTGCGACCGTGCCTTCTCGCGCTCCGACCACCTGGCGCTGCACATGAAGCGGCACATGTAGCCCGGACGCCCCCCGCCCACCCGCGCGCGGCCGTGGCGGGTCCCACGCGCCGGGCGCGGCCCCCTCCCAAACTGTGACTGGTATTTATTGGGCCCAGAGGACCGGGCTGGGCACAGCGTGGCCATTGCGGGGGTCCCCCCCCCCCCACGACGCCGCCGCCGCCCCGACCCCCATCAGAGACTGAAGGCCCCGGTGGGAGAAGACCACGATCCTCCTTGACGAGTTTTGTTTTCAAAATGGTGCAATAATTAAGTGTCGTCTTCCCCCGCAACCGGGTCTACACTAGAGGATCGAGGCTTGATGCCTTGTGAGAAATGCAGCCTTAATTTGTACTGTCTTCGACATTTTTTATAATATTGTACATAGTGACTGTGACAGATATTGTATTACTGTAAATAGGAAGACAGGTGGGCATTTTGGCTCCCTGGTTCATTTTTATAAGACTTTTGTTGGTTGTTGTTTTTTTAATTAAAAAAAAAAAGTTTTGCATCTTTTGAAAAATCACAGCGCTGGTCTGACTGCTTGGAAGCTGGGGTGTAGGGTGGGCGTGGGGGGAAGGGGCCGTTGTGGTGCAGGAGGGCAGCCTGGCAGAGGTGGGGTGAAGTGTGTTCTGCCCCAGCCAGCACCCTGGGTTGCCAGCTGCAGCACCCAGCTGCCAGGAACCTGTGGGTTTTTCTATAACTTTAAACACTACATTTTAAGACTGAGGGAGAGTTATTTTAAGGTTGTTCCCTGAGCCATAAACTGCCTCTTTTTCCCCTGAACTGGGGAAAGTGCTGGTCCCACTGACGTGGCCTCCTCTGGGCTGGAAAAAAAAAAAAAAAAAGCCTTACCTCTTTCTGGAAGCTTCTGAGGTTTCAGCCAAAGTTCTGGAGTGTGCAGGCTCCCCCCACCCCTCACACACACACTTTTTTTCTTTCTTTCTTTCTTTCTTTCTTTCTTTCTTTCTTTCTTTCTTTCTTTCTTTCTTTCTCTTTCTTTCTTTTCTTTCTTTCTTTCTTTCTTTCTTTTTTTGAAAGGAGAAATGCTGAGCTTCTGACCTGCTTTGCCTTTTACTAGTCTTGCCTTTTAGCAGGAGTTTTTGTAAGGGATGAATTCCCCATCTTGTTAGAAGAAGTGAATTCCATGTTTGAGGGCTATGTATGGTGGGTTCTCTTTTCCAGATGAGGAAACAGGCCCAGAAAGGTAGCTATGGAGTGGTGGCATTAGGATGCTAGCCTGGTCTGTCTGCCTCATGAGGGTCCCTGAACCCCACTAGAAGGATCGGGGGCTTTCTGCAGCAACCCATCTGTTGCTTGCATTGGAGGGTTATGAGACCCATCCCTGCAGGTGCCCTGGTGTGAGGGAATCACATCAGAGCCCCTGCCTTGGTGGTTGGAGGTGGCCACTCCAGAAACCCACCTCGTAATCGAGGGGAGACCCCTGCACTGCACCCCGAATGTCTCGGTCGGGCAAGGAGGTGCCTCTCCATGGCAGGTTCCCCCTCATCTTCCCCCTTCTCAGGGCCCCGGTGGGTAACCATGACTACCAACAATTGCACAAGTTGTTTCCAGAAAGTGAAAATAGCTTGTAAGCAGCGCCTATTTTAAAACACTCTCGCCCCATTGCGACAGAGGCTGGGATTTCCTCCCTCCCTCCATCCTTCCTCCCCCCACCTCCCGCCCCTGAAGGCAGTCCTGGAAACAGCTGAGAGCGTTTGGTAATCCACAAAAAGCAGAAATGGGAGATGACAATCTGATTCATCTTTCTCGAGTAAATAGCCTGGGCCGGGGGCCGCTGGTGATGAAGGGTGTGTGAGTGTGTGAGCCTCCCGTACCCACTCTCTGCGGCTTTTGCAAAAACTGTTCCAGAGCAGAGCTGAGCCGGGGCCCCACCGACCCTGTGGAAATGCTCTTCTTTGCTCACAGCTGATTCCGGAGGCACTGGGGGCAGAACAAAGACTCACAAAAGATTTAAAATAACCTTTTGTAGGGTCTCCAGTCTTTCCGGTTGAGTTTAAACTTGCAGGTAAAGCCATTTTTCTGGCTTGCTCAAAAACACCTCGCAGGTTCCCCTGGGGGGAAGTTGAGTCCGATGAGAGGCCAGTTGTACTGGGACAGAAGCTGCTGAGCTTCTGTTTCCTGAGCGCCTCCAGCTGCTAAAACAAAGTGCCATGCTCCTGCAGGGCCGTGTGCTTCAGCCTGCACTGATTACCGCAGAAAGAGCCCTCATCTTTCTTTCTGTCCCTTTCTGAAAACCCAAATGTCAACCTTCATCAAGTATCTTCTGGATGCGTGCTTCTCAGCCAGGGGTGACCCGGACTGGAGACATTTCTGGTTGCCACAACTGGGGGCCGGGGGTGCTGCTGGCATCCGGTGGGTGGAGGGCTCGGGTGCTGTTAAGCAGCTTATGATGTACATGACAGCCCCCCCCAGCATCCCCCCCCCCCCCGCCCAGCCCTCAGAGGATGAGCCCCAGATATCAGCAGCGCTGAGGGTGGAGGAACTGGCTCTCTGGTTCCTAAAAGAGCAGCATTCAATGCTTTTCTACGCAAGGAGGTGGCCCCTTCCCAGGAGCAAGCTTTGATGGCAGATGTCACCCAGAGAGAAGTATGAATAAAAACCTCACCGCTGGGCCCCATCTCAGATCACCGTAAGAACACACCCAACCTCGACACTTTTCCTTTCCATAAAAAGTCCTGGCATCCGTTTGACAAAATGGTAAATATCAAAAAGAAAAACAACTTACCCTGTATTCTGTAACCCGATTCCAATCAGAGGCTGTTACAGGGAGGGATTTCTGGTGAGTGGTTGAATTGCTTTCACATGGCTGTGACGATCAGTGTATCCCGCCCTTTTTTTTCCAAGCGAGGTTAAAACCATTTTTCCGTATTTTCCCTCCATATGTTTTTATTACCATTTGAAATGGCTGCATAATATTCCATTAGACGTGCCAAAAGTTGCTTATGCAAACAAGCACTGAGTATATATATGTATTTGGCCATATTTCAGGTTGTCCTGGGCAGGGGGTGAGTAAAGAGGCTGGAAGGGATGGTTTGGCAGGGACTTTAGGCATCGCCAAAATGACCTCCCAAGAGTCACTCCAGAGTTGGGGGGAGGGTACAAGAGCTGTTTCTCTGCCAGAAGTTTCCTGTATGTCAGGGAGCCCCGGACACCCAGGCTGGTGACAGAATATGGTGTGAAGTAGAGGAAATGTGAGCTTTCAGAGGGTAAAGTGAGTCCCTGACTCAGCACCCTGCCCCATCGGTGAAGCCGACTTAGCACCCAGACCCAGCATCACCCTGGGGAGTCCCGAGGCAACAGGCCAGAGATGGCTCGTGAAAGCACCAGGGCCAGGTGGTTCCAATGCTGAGCTGGTGGGTGCTGAGGACAGGGTTTCTCCACCTTCGATCTGTCGACATTGGGGCCAGATCTTGCTCTGTAGTGGTGGCTTCTCCGTGCATTCTGGGATGTTGAGCGGCATCCCGGCCCCGCCCGCTCGACACCAGCAGCACCCATCCCCACAACTTGTGACAACCAAAAATATCTCCAGACATTGCCAAATGTCCTGGGGGGGGGGGTGGAATTAACCCCAGATTGAGAACCACTGGGTTAGGGGTTCCATGACCACCTAAGAGACTTCATATCTATAATTTTTTAAAAGATTATTTATTGGGGCGCCTGGGTGGCTCAGTTGGTTAAGCGACTGCCTTCGGCTCAGGTCATGATCCTGGAGTCCCTGGATCGAGTCCCGCATCGGGCTCCCTGCTCAGCGGGGAGTCTGCTTCTCCCTCTGACCCTCCTCCCTCTCATGCTCTCTGTCTCTCATTCTCTCTCTCTAAAATAAATAAATAAAATCTTAAAAAAAAAAAGTTTAAAAGATTATTTATTTGAGAGAGAGTGCAAGCAGGGGGAGGGGCAGAGGTGGAGAGAGAGAGAGAATCATCAAGCAGACTCCCCACTGAGTGCAGAGCCCGGCACGGGGCTGGATCCCAGGACCCTGAGATCATGCCCTGAGCCAAAACCAAGAGCTGGCCACTCAACTGACTGAGTCACCCAGACGCCCCTTTGCATCTGCAATTTAATGACTCACTGAGGTCCTAAGATACTGCACACATTTAAATGCACCAGCTGAGGGAGAGAGGAGGTAACAGGATCAACCTGTTTACATCAGCTAACAGATGGGGAATGTATTCTGCTGTGTAGTGTGAGCCTGGGACCTAAATTGATTTTTTCCCCCAAATAATTGACGCAGGGTTTCTCTCCCTCGGCACCATTTGAGCCTGGATCCTCCTTTGCTGTTGGGAGCCGTGTTGTGCATCGGAGGGTGTTGAGCAGCACCCCTGGGCTCGACCCACCAGATGCCTGTAGCACCCCCAGCCCCTCAGTCATGACAACCAAAATGTCTCCAGACGTCACCAAGTGTCCCCTGGGGAGGGGGTGCACAGAACCACCTGCAGTGAGAACCACTGCTTAGGCAAAACCCTTCTCACCCACGGAAGCCCCAATGTCTGCCTCGCAGGGCTGTTTCCTAGTCTGGAAAGTGAAGATGCTGCCCTGAGGACAGAATGACAGAACGCAGGGGGAGGGCGGCGCCCAGCACTGGGGTGTGGCCAGCGTGGCAAGTCTACCCCCCCCCCCCCCGGGGCCATCCAGTCCTTGGATTTGAGGTCTGGATGAATCCCCACCCCATCTCTCTTGGAGTCCCTGTCTCTCTTGTCTCTTTTTCTTTCTCCCCACCTCCCCACCTCCTCCCTCTCTCTCTCCCCCCTTCTCTCTCTCCCATTCATTCATTCAGCAGATGCACCCAATGCCTTCGCCCTGAGCTGAGTCCTGGGGAAGCAGCAGTGACTCAGAAGTGACTCAGCCTCAGGCGGGCACCCAGATCCAGTGTGAACAAGTTTATTGAATGACTAACCCAATGCTAACTTGAACGGAGCCACAAGGGCTAGGGCAGGTGCTTTCATCCCGGGCACCTTCCGCAAGTCCTCTCTTTCAACCCTCTACCAAACAGAGGTGGGGGCAGGAGGATAGCCACCCCAGTTTTTCAGATGCAGAAAGCGGGGCTCCCAGAGGGAAAGGCTAGCCAGGGCCCGTGGTGGGGCCGGGGCTCGAACCCCGGTCAGCCTGACGTCACAGCTCCTACCCGTGCCTCAAAATGTCTACATCCTGAAACACATCAAGCTCGCAGGGTCTTCCTCCACGCCCCATAATCGTGGTTCCTGAAGGCCCTAGTGAATGTCAGGAAACACAAATATTTGGGGGACCCTGGCTGGGTGAATGGGGTCCCCTGAGATGCTGCAATATGAAGCAGAAGGAGGCCTGGGCGGGAAACAGTTCGCCAAAAAGCGAAACAGAGTTACCATGTGACCCAGCCATTCCGCTCCTGACTGTAGACCCCAAAGATTTAAAAACAGAGACTCAGACAGGTGCCCGTATGCCCATGTTCCCAGCAGTAGGACCCACAACCAGCAGAAAGTGGAAACAACCCCAGGGTCCATCGACAGTTGAATGGATGAACACAGGTGGTCCGTCCGTGCACTGGACTAGATAGGAGGCAGGGGGTGAGACTTCTATGAGACAGATTCCGCGATGAGTGTTTTCAAGGAGTTTGTGCCCATTTTACGGGTGAGAAAATGGAGGTGTGGGGAGGCAAGACCACTGTCCATGTAATGGAGCTGAGCCTTGAAGCCCTGTCTGCCTGAAATGAAAGTTCCCCCCACCCCTGGGATGCCTCTGCAATGGGCAGTCACTGGGTGTCTCCAGGCCTCAGTTTCCCCACCTGAAAACAAGGAGGCTGGACCCATGGCTCCTCTACACGGACGCCATATTGGGCACAACTGTGTCTCCCCCATCAAATCAGATGGTGCCCCCCAGCAGCTCTCCATCATTTTGGAATAAATCCGAAGACTTCATCGTGGTCTGAGGGGCCCCAGCCCCTCCCTCCCTCCTCTCGTCTCGCTCCTGTGCGCCCACTCAGCCACACTGGCCTCCTTGCTGTCAGCCAAGTATGCTCCCCTGGTCCTGCCTCAGGGCCTTTGCATTTGCCGATTCACGCACTCTTCCTGTGGCCACGGGTAGCAACCTGGCCGAGCTGTCCTGGGGTCGTTTCTGTAGGCTTGAAGCCAGAAAGCAGATCCTCAGGTGGGAACAGGCGGCCACGGGACAAAAGGCTGGGGCCCTGGGTAACCGTTTTTAGGCAGAGGTGGAAGAAGCTGGCTCGGGAGTCTCCATTCCCAGCACCCCGGCTTCCTGCTCTGTGCCTGCCGGCGAGTGGCCCCCTCACTGGCCCTCAGCACATCATTTCTGCTGCAGGCCTGTGAGCCCCTCAGAGGCATCATCTCCTTGTCCTTGCAGAAGAGGAAACTGAGGCCCAGAGGCATTTCCCAGAGTCACACGCTGATGCTAGCTAGGACTCCTCTCAGAGTTAGGACTTTCCCTTCGCTGTGTGGGCCCTGAAGGCCAGGTTCAGTCCCATTTCATGAGGGAGGCAGAGGGACAAGGCATATCGCAATGATCCATGTTTCACCAATTTCAATTCTTTTTTTGGAAGAGAGGGAGGGTGAGGCAGGGTACCTTTGTGGCCATTTGTGGCTCTGGGAATAAACAGATACACCCTTCAGTCCTGCCTCAGGGCCTTTGCACTTACTCTTTCCTCAGCTGGAAATTCTTTTCTTCCCATGGCCAGCAGCAATTGGACCTCCAGATGCTTGACCATCCAGCAGACCTCACCCACTCCCTGGGATGGAGGGATGACCGAGGGCCCTCATCCTTCTGAACACATACATAGTGACTTTCAAATGATTGGGCTCCTCCAGGCCTGACCACACATTAGCAAATTAGCCAACCACATGGAACCGGGGGACAGATGGATTTCTTGATGGGCTAGGAGGTGAGGGATGCATGAGGAGGCTCAGAGAAGGGAAGCCACCTGCCCCAGATCACACAGCAAGAAAGGCCAGAGTTCCTCAGAGTTCCACCCCCCCAAATCCTTACCCAGACTCCCCAAGGCTGACACTCAGTGACCACTCACGCCTCCCCACTCTCTCCCCTCCACAAATCCCAGGTCCTTAGCTGGGCCTTCTGGGCAGGCACGACTGATTCAGCCTCACGGGACACGCACGTGTCCTGCCTCCAATGTTGGGGCTCATGGACTGACTCCCCCCCCGCCGGGAGGGAGTGCGGTGGAGGGAGATGGCCGCATGTGGGGCTTCTGGGAAGGAGGAGGTGGTTCTGACTGGAATGCACGGGAAGAGGCAGGGATGAGCCAGAGCTGCAGGACTGAAGGGCAGTGGGGAGCCACAGAAGATTAAGGCAGGCAGTGACCATCATTTGTGCCCTGCCCCTCATGTGCTATGACAGGCTTCCTCAGCCGTGACCCACAGCTGGGAGAGCCCCCCCCTTTCCCTTTTGAGTGCTCATCCCCTTCTCTGCTCTTCTCTTGGTTCCCTGAGCATTTTCCCCCCAGATTCCTGGGCGGGGGTCCCTGCTCCCTGGCTGGTTCTGACTGGGGGCTCTCTGGGGGCAGGGACCAAATCCAGGCTGGCACCAACCAAGGGAGCCACCTGGCCCCCCCAATCCTAGCCCCTATAGACCAAGGAGGATGGGACAGGGGTGGGGACAGAGGTCCTGCCAAGACCCTGCTCCCAGCCTGAGCACTTTCTCCGGCTCCATCTCCCCAGTCACCCCACTTTCTTCCTGGACACCCCTTATTTTCTTTAGCTTTTCATTGTGGTAAAATGCACAGAACATAAAACTAACCATTGGAACCAATTTTGCGTCCGATTCAGTGGCATTAAGCACATTCACACTGTTGCGCAGCCATCCCCACCGTCCCTCTCCAGAACTTTCCCATCTTCCCAAACTGAAACTCCGTCCCCATGAAACACTGCCCCCCCGCAGCCCTCCCCCAGCCTCCCACCCTCTACTTCCTGCTTCTCTGGCTGTGACCCCTGCAGGGACCTCACACAAGAGGAATCACACAGTATCTGTCCTTCTGTGGCTGGCTGAGTTCCCTCGGCCTAACGTCCTCCAGGTTCATCCATGTTGCAGTCCGCGGCAGAAGCCCCTTCCTGTCCAGGGCTGCGTAATACTCCACCGTACGGCTCGACCCCGTTCTGCTTCTCCGTTCAGCCACTGCCGGGCACTCAGGGGACATCTGCCTCTGGGCGATTGTGAATAATGCTGCTGTGAACACAGGTGTGCAAACATCCCTTCAAGATCCTGCTTTCAGTGGTGTGGGGAGCTAGCCAGACCTGGAACTGCTGGATGCCCCTGTCTTCTCTGGCAAAGCTTTATTCACGGCTGCTCAGAAGCTCAGAAATGTTTTTCTCTCCCGAGCAGCTCAGCCAGGCGCTACTGGCCCCTGCAAACGTCCCAGCACGGTCAGACCTCAGTTCTTCACCAGCTCACTGCTGGGTCAGCCCCAGTTAGCCACACACTGGGCCTCAGTTTCCTCCTCTGCGAAACAGCAGGGAGGTGAGCGCGGCCGGTGGCCCAGCTTTGGGGCCGCCCCACAAGTCAGGGTTTCGCGGCGGCCTGGGCTGTGCAGAGACGCCCAGCACCACCAGGAGCTGGACCGGCCTGCGGTGGAGGTGCCACTCACACCCGGCACGCCCGCCTGCCCGCCCGCTCATCCTGCAGGCTGCTCTGGGTACAGCCAGCACCCCACCCCGCCAGGCCCCAAAGGCCCCAGGACAGCCTCCTCGAGGGGCAACACCAGACCCAGAGACCCTCCACCGGGCCAGGGCCTGCGCTTGGCCAGGACCCAGAAATCGAGGCCTTCACACAGGCCGACCCCACCGGCTCTCCTTCAGAGGCAGTGGGGGCCTCTCGCTGGGACACGCTGGCTCCCTCGGCCCTCGGGAGCCACAAACACACATCCCACGGGAGCTGGCCACACCACCGAGCCCCAACGGCACACGGCCTGCCAGGACTGGACTCTGTTTTAACCTAGAACAAAGTGAACGGGACATTCTCTTGACAAGCCTTTTTTCCCCTTCTCCCCCCTCCCCCACACTGGCTTTTTTAAAACTTATTTTTAAGTACAGGGAGTCTACAAATCAACTAGCTATAACAGACATGTCTAGAACACTCCACCCAACAGGAGCGGAATACATTCTTCTCAAGTGCACATGGAACATTCCCCGGGATAGGCCACAAAACCCACCTCAATACATTGATGAGGTTTGAGATAACACAAAGCATGGCCTCTGACCACAGTGGAATGAAACTAGAAATCCAAAATAGGGAGAAATTTGGCAAACTCAGAAATGCATGGGAATTAAATAACAGTAATGCAGGAGAACCTGCTTGGAGCCTTAAGGAGTGAATCGTGGCAGTGGGAGATTCGTTGGGGGGCCTGAGCTCCTGAGTGGAGTTCCATGTTGGTGGGGGCGGGGGGGATCTGGGTCTTGCCCAAGGGCCTGGGTGTACCTGAGACTCATCTCATCTGCACACCTGGGGTGCCCGTGAGATCTCTGGGTGTCCCCTGGGGACTTCCCGTGGTTCCTCTGGGGTCATAGCCCCAGAGCCTGCCCTGACTCCCACAGGTTACCCCTCCACCCCCAAGAACAGCTCCTCATAGCTCCAAGGCTGGCAGTTCTGAGAGCCTACCCCAGCCATCTGGACACACCCCTTCCTTGCTGGTTTAGAGCATGTTGGAAAGTCCTTCACTCAGCATTCTGGCCCTTTACGACAGCCACCTCCCTCTAGCCTCTACTGCTCCCATGCACCCCCCACTTCCCATCCTCATCTCCAAGGTCAACCCACCCTACCCCCACTCACCCTCCCTCCCCCCCAAGTCCACATCTTTGCCAAGGAAGCCCCTCCTGTGAGCCCATGGGACAAACCTAGTCCACCTTTCAAGGCCCAGCTCAAGTGTCACCTCCACTGGGAAGCCTGCCTTGATTTCCCCAGCAGGAGCCCTGCCCACTGTCATGCGGGCCAATCTAACCAGGGTGGGGATGGACGGGCATCTGGCCCTCCCCCCATTCAACTGGGTCTGAGCAGCCAGCAGCGAGGGATGTGCATGAGTGGGGGCGCCTGGTTGGGAAGGGGTCAGCACCATAAGCTGGTGAAGTGGCTTTGCTTCCTGGTACTCATAAAGCAAAACCCCAAATCCAGGGTTTCCTGGGATGACAGGATTTCTTATGGACTCCAAGAGAGACCAAGAGGATGCTGGGTAGTATGCAGTGGGCAGTGTAGACAGGACTCGGAGTCTGTGGCCCAGGTTGATCCCCAGCTCTGGCGCTCGCCTCCCGGCCATAGCCCTGGGCAACTGCCCGGTCCAGCTGAGCCACACTTCCCCCTGGGCTGGTCAGAAAAGCAAATCAGAGAGTCATTTCATGCCACACGGTGCGAGCTCAGCCTAGGCTGTCCCCTCCACTCTGCCCCCCAGCATGGATGGAATCCCATCTGGAGGGCCTCAGGGAGGGCCTGGGAGGTGGCATGCCTATAGCGCCCCAGGGACTGGCTTGGCCGTCTGCAGGCCACACTTTGAGACACGCGGCTCTAAACTGTCACAGTCATTCAGGAAATAGTTCTGCGCCCGCCAACGCCAGATGCTGTTCTCGAGGCTACCATCCTGCCTTCTCCAGCACATCCTGATTGCCCTCCACCTCAGTCACCCCTGATTTCAACCTTGACCCCAAGTTGGCCTTTTGGGGACTGTCCCAAGTCTAAAAGACACACTCCTCAGCCAAACCCTGTGTCTGCGGCCTCCGGGTTCTATGATGTTCCAAAAGCAAGAAGGAATCCCGCCAGCCCCGTCCCTCCGCTTGGCTTGAAAACATGCCCAGAGACGCCAATCCCGCCTCTCCAGGGCAGAATTCGCCACATTCCCGGTGTGTTTCCGTTGAACCCCAAACCTCAAACACATCCTGATGTCTCATTTCCTCAACGCGGCTCGGGGTGACAGGCCAGCGTGCCGGGGACTCGTGGGTTCGTTTTGAGTCATACAGAGGTTTGTCGAAGGAAAGGTTTCTTATCTCAGAAGCTGTTACATCAAGCACAGTCAGTTCCCACCAGACCTCTCTGCCTGCATGTGTGCGGGTCCCTGCAGGGGCCAGCTTTTCCCTGCCCACCAGGGTCTGGGCTTTGGGGGGACGAGGCTGGGGCAGGGGGCACTGGACAGGACCAAGCTGGGCTCCTGAGTTCACCACTGTCAACCTGTGGCTCTCGGTCTTCATCTCCTCTGCTGTCAAAAGGGGGCCTTAGCAGCTCCCCTGGTGGGGCTCCCTCTGAGGGCAGGGCCTGCACCAGGCCAGGCACACAGTAGGTGCTCAATAAAGGAATGGTGATGTTATTATGAGAGAGACCGTGGACCCTCAAAGGAGCAAGCCCACTCATTTTATTTACTTATTTACTTATTTTTAAAGATTTATTTATCTATTTGGGTGGGGGGAAGGGCAGAGGGAGAGGGAGAGAGAGAATCTCAAGCAGGCTCCAAGCTGAGCGCAGAGCCTGATGCAGGGCTCCATCTCACGGCCCTGAGATCATGACCTGAGTCGAAATCAAGAGTCAGATGCTTAACCGACTGCGCCACCCAGGCACGCCCCCCCTCCACTCATTCTATTTAATTCCGGGGTCTCTGGGACGTGGGACTAGGGGAGGGGGACTGCCACACGTGGGGACGATCCCGATGTCCGAGGCAACTGCCCCACCCCTGAGTGACTTCTGCCCGGGGAAGACTCTGAGGCTCCCAATGGAAGCACACAGGGGGTGTCGGGACAGATGACCTTGCATTGGTCCTTTCTCAAGTATGAGTGAGCCCCGCCTGGGTGTGTTTTTAAGTGGGGTTGGGGGGGTTCCCAAAAGATCTCTGCCTGGAGGAGAAGTTCTGGCAATTGTTTTTCTTATTGCTGCTGCTGTTGGCTTGCTCGTTTAAGAAACAGTCGGGATACTCATTGCAGCACTATCTGTGATAGCCAAAAAGTCGAAAGAACTCCAGTGTCCATTAAAGTATGGATACGTACACAAAATGGCGGAATCATGTTCAGCCATAAAAAGGAAGGAATCGTGACACGCACTACAAGGTGGGTGAACCTGGAAAACATTGTGTTGAGTTAGAGACGCCAGACACAAGGCCACATCGTGTGTGATCAGGTCCAGAACCGGCAGATCCATAGAGACAGACGCAGGCTGGGGGTCGACGGGGGCTGGGGGAACGGGATGGGGAGTGACTGCGCGCAGGGACGGGGTATCCTTTGCGGGGAGGGGAATGTTCTGGACCTGGAGGTGATGGTCGCACGACACTGAATATACTAAGTGCCTCTTCATTGTACACTCTCCATGGTTAGTTAATTTTATGTTCTGTATATTTCACCTCAATAAAAACAAAATTATTTTTAAAAGAAGAAAATGGGAATAGAGGTTTCAGTTGTAAATTGTCATTTACAAAAAAAAAAAATTCTTTGGTGACTATAAAATAGAATTTGGACCCAGTGTCTCTGTTCTTGATGGGTGAATGGAAAACAAGACATGATACACACACACACTGGAATATTCTTCAGCCTTAAAAAGGAAGGGAATTCTGACACCTGCTACAACATGGAGGAACCTTGAGGACATTCTGCTGAGTGAAAGAAGCCGGCCACAAAAGACAAAGACTGCATGACCCTACTTAGACGAGGTCCCTAGAGTCGTCAGATTCACAGAAAGGATGGCAGGTGCCAGGGGCGGGGGAGGGGATGGGGAAATCGCGTTGAATGGGGACAGTTTCAGTGTCACAAGATGAAGTGTTCTGGAGATGGAAGGCGGGGAGGGCTGCACAACGTGAATGTACTTAACACTGAGCACTGAGAAATGCGTAAGGGGGTACATTTTGTAGATGTGTATTTTACCACAGTTTTATAAATAAACAAATAACTAGATCGTTTGGAAAATCAGACATAAAAACAGACAACTGACCTGGAGCCTCTCAGACTCCCAGGCAGTAACTCTACCTCTGCTTTGCTGACAAGAACATCCACTCCTGGGAGCCTGGGTGGCTCAGTCATTAAGCGTCTGCCTTCAGCTCAGGTCATGATCTCAGGGTCCTGGGACAGAGCCCCACATTGGGCTCCCTGCTCCGCAGGAAACCTGCTTCTCCCTCTCCCACTCCCCCTGCTTGTGTTCCCTCTCTCGCTGTGTCTCTCTCTGTCAAATAAATGAATAAAATCTTTAAAAAAAAAAAAAAAAAGAACATCCATTTCTCTATTAACAACAGACAACAGACAGAAAGGCTGAGTTCAAACCCCCTTTATCCATGTCATTAGGTAATACAGTATAGAACTCCACTAATGTGTGTAATTGGATATATGAGTGATGTTCAGAAAAACAATGGATTTTCCATCTTCAGTTTAAAAAAATTCCTTTCAGCCCATGCATTTGTCAGCCTTAAGTCAAGATGGTAAAGAGCGCCCCGAATATGGAAAGTGGGGAGATCGAAACAACGGTATGACCTTGACATTGTCATTGGATTCACAGAAGGGGCCATTCTTACGTTACATAATTTCCTTTTCAACATGTTGACTCTAAAACTTATGGGGAGGGGCGCCTGGGTGTCTCAGTCGTTAAGCGTCTGCCTTCGGCTCGGGTCATAATCCCAGGGTCCTGGGATCGAGCCCCACATCGGGCTCCCTGCTCAGCGGGAAGCCTGCCTCTCCCTCTCCCACTCCCCCTGCTTGTGTCCCCTCTCTCACTGTGTTTAAATAAAGAAATAAAATCTTTAAAATAAATAAATAAATAAAACTTATGGGGAAAGAGGGAGGGGACCTCTGGTTTAATGGTGTTGCGAACAACGTAGCATTTCATTTTTATTCTTCCAAGTAATGCCACCTGCACCCCAGAGAAAGAAATCAAAAACTGTTTGGCCCTCATAAAAAAATAAACTCAGCTGGAGCTCCATAAGGGCAGAGAAAATGTCTGGCTCCCTGTTGCCTCCCCAGTCCCCAGCTCAGGCCCTAGATCTGGTATGGCAAACTGTAGTCTGAGGGCCAAAGCTGGCCCCCCAAATGCTTTTGTAAATAAAGTTTTATTGGCAGGCAGTCACGTGCAATCATTGACATATATCCTTGGGCCGCTTTTGTGCTACAATCGCAGACTTGAGTGATTGCAACAGAAACCACTGGGCCCTAGGAGCCAAAAATATTTACTATCTGGCCCCTTACAAAAAGTCTACTGACCCAGGGTCTAGTACAATGTGATGGTAAACATTGGCTGAATTAAGTCTGATTCAAAGTACATTGGTTGCGGGTAGCCATCTCCTGTTTCTGGAAACACAACTGCATTTGAGGGCGTCTGGTTTTTGAAGAAATGCAGCAGATCTACCTGGTAGGGAGGCTCCTAAGAGAAAGTTACAAATGATGCCCAGCAAGAGAGCGCCCCGGGCCCCAGGGCTCAGACAGAGTGGTCAGTCCCAGACTCTCAGGTAATGGTTGGGAGGGGCTCAGTGCGAACGGACTCTGCATCCTTTAACTGACTCTAAGTGGGAAGAATTTTCTAGATTGAGTTTCACAGCTGCCGCAGGCCCTCCGTGAAGGCCAGGTGAGGAGTCTCCCGGCTTGACTTAAACCCTTACTGATGCCTTGCCGAAGTCTCTGGTCTGTCCGGGGTCCCTGCTTCCCCCCGCCCCCCGCAAGAAAGTCCACAGCAGCACAGGGGACCAACGGCCTGTTTCGTGGGGAGGCAATCAGCTGTTGCCTGATGGAAAATTCCTGCTTGTTTGCTCAACCAAGAAAAAAAATGCAGTTCAGACAATACACGTGGCACCACCCCAGGAATTGGGGCGTCGTGTCAGCCAGACAATGTGAGCAAAAACAGGGTTCTAAGCGGTTGGTCAGATGTGAGAGAGGCAGCTGAAGACAGAAAATTTGCTGCTGGGAATGTGACAAATGTCCTGAAGATGAAGTATCAGAAAATGCCCCATGCAGGGCTTCCTCCCACGCTGGGACACAAGGGCCTGGGGGACAGAGAGACGTCCCCAAGGGGCAGGATGTGCTCCATGTCTAAAAGGAGCCCCCCAGCCGAACATCAGTCTCCTGTCACCTCCTCTGTTCAATGAACCACCTTCCTTGGCCCACTCCCTGCTTGAGAGAGAGAGAGAGAGAGAGGGCAACTCAAGAAAGGGGCATGGAAAATGGAAAATGATAGAACGTCCCCCCTGCGGGCCAGTTGGGGGCAGGTGGCCAGGCTGGCTGGGGGAATCCATGAGGGTCAGAGGACCGTGGTTCAGGTGAGGGCTCTGTGGCCTCAAACATATGCCCGCAAAGAACCAGAACCTTCCTCTAGGAGGCTGGGGATCCCCGGAATCCTTCCTGGGCTGGAAGGGATCTGCTCTGTGGGAATGTCTTGGTCAAGGGCCTGAAGAGCCACCCCATCCTGGGAGCTTTCTATGCATGCATGCCAAGCCATTTCCAGTAAGTCTCCTTGTCGGCTATAAAAATAACCCCTGGTGAAGTGGTGACAAGCCCATGATTCAGTCCAGCCATGCCACACAAGGGCAGTGGCATCTGTCCCCCTCACGTGGAAAGTCCCCTGGCCGAATGAAAGGTAGCACTTGGTTTCGGACATAAGCACCATTTGCCCGGATGTCGGCTGATGATGGACTTGGTCTACACAAGGTACTCGGTCCACTCGAGCCCCCATCTCCCCATAGACCTTCATGCAATCTCAGGGAAAGTTCGCGGCAGCTCCGGGCCTCCCATCTCCCCGCTACCCCATACCGATCAATGTCCTTTGGACTCTCATCATAGGCAACGGTGCGGTAGCTTACTAGCTAGGATAGACAGCGTCCCCTCTCCGCATGTTCCTGGGTAACAGAACTAGAAAACCTAAGCCCTGCTCTCAAAGTGCAAAGCAATCACTATCGTAGCAACCCGAGCCTCAGCAATAACCATCCGAATCAGTAATAACAAAACCAGCTACTACTGGCTGGGGGGAGGGGGAAATGGGGAGTTGTTCCATGGGTATGAAGTTTCAGTTTTGCAAGATGAAAACGTTCTAGAGAGCTGTTGCACAACAATGGGGAGATAGTCAACACTCCTGAGTCGTACACTAAAAAATAGTTGAGATGCTAGGTTTTGTTAGGTTGGGGCTGGGGTATTTTTTCTTTTTTTTTTTTAACCACAGTTAGCTAGATAACGAAACAACTAGTACTACGGTTCTTTCCACCTTGAGCATCTAAGCATGTGCTGGGAACTCAGCTATGGATTCTCACAACAGCCCTGAGAGAGAGAGTTATTATCTTCACCTTACGGAGGAGGAGAAATGATTCCAAGGGATGAAATGGGCGCCCCCAGATCTGTCAAGTGGGGAGCGGGATTTACACCAAGTCTGTCTGACTCAAGGCTGTGTCCTTCCCCAGCGCACCCAGGGGCTCTTCATGCTGCTGTGTCTTCCCTGGTCTCCCCTAGGGGAAGAGGAGCCATAGGTCCTCTTATCCTAGGATCTAGAACCGGAAAGGAATCGGGAGTTCCCATCTACCATGCTGTTCCCTTAGAACCAGGATCCTCACTTCCTTTACAAAGCGTGTTTACGGTTGAACAATGGCTACATCTCATCTTGGGTCTTTTTTTGGCTCTTGGAATGGAAACTCTGCCGTTTGTCTTTAGTACAAAGAAACAACACTCACTGCAGACCACTATCTCAAAAGTCCTTACGCTCTGGTCCTCAGAAAGGGTCTCTACCCCTGGGTTGAAGGTCAGTGTAGGAAAACCATCACCAGGTCACAGAATTGCTCATTTATGAAACTTGGGTTTCTTGTAATGTACTGGGTTTTTTTAAGTTTATATTAAAAGATACATATTATTGATCTATATTATCGACACAATGTATTGATATTGATAGGTTATATATACTACATGTCATAAGAGTGTTATTATATATAAGAGTCTATTATATGTCAGGCTATTAATTATATAATAATAATACTATTATATATAATAGTATTTTTATATAAATATAAATATATAATAGTGTATACGCTCACGTGCACACACACACACACACACACACTAGTCATTTAAGCTAGTATTTCCCCCTTAGCTTTCAAATGGTTATCAAGAATGGAAAAATATTTTTTCAATTTTTTTTAATGCATGGAAAAATATTTTCATTGACATACATTTGACATGTGACATCGTGTAAATTTGTACATTGTGTACATGTAAGGTGTACATGTTAATTTGATACACTTATATATTATGATCCCCATTGTAGCAATACATAGCACCTCTCTCACATGACTTAACTGTAATTTGCTTTTAGTGGTTGGAGTAATTAAGTTCTAGTCTCTTAGCAAGTTTGGTGATAATACAACATTGTTGTCTATATGTGCACAAAATATTTTACGTAAAGATGAGACTAAGGGGATGATTTCTATTTTCCTCTTTTATGTTACTCGAAATCCTAAAATACGTGACTTTCTGGAAACTTGAATAATAATCTTCAGACTTTTAAAGCTAGGAAGGTCCTCCACTGGTGGTCCAGCCCCAACTCCTTGAGCAAATGAGGAAAGTGAGTCCCAGAGCACTTAGGTAACTTGCTCAAGGTCATGAAGCAAAGTTGCACACAGCGCAGCCGCCAGAAAGCAAATCAAAGAGATATTTAAAAACCCACTAAACATAAACACAGCGCGAGCCATGCAAGCCCACATCACGTAATTTCTTTGGAATAAGCTGGTGATAAGGATCACATTTCCCTTTATGTTTTTTCCAACAACAGCTCATGATACAATTTGTACGGCTCCTGGTAACTTTTACTGGGGAAATTTGGGGAGAAAAAAACCAAACCAAAACAAAACAAAAAGACCCATGTTTCAAAGGAACCAGATCTGATAAGGGGGCAGAAATATTTACTCCATTATTTCAAGAGGCAGGTTCTTTGTTTCTCGGATGCTTCCTGTTTTAAAAATAGCTCTCCACAACTGTTCCAGGACTAGGATGTCCTTTTAAATGAAACTGGCTTTGAAGATGCAATTCCGTTTACTTGGAGCAAGTTGCAGATCATCAGTCAGCCTTTTGCAAAAGGCTGCTCCGACCAGGTATCCTGGACCCTCGGGTTCTGGTCCCGCTGCAGCCGGAGCTGGGGAGCTGGGTCCCTGGCCCGTAAGGAGGTGGGGAAGTAGCTGCCACAGGTGGGAGCCGTGGGGGGTGGGGGGGGCACATCCTAAGGGGACAAAGGCTTCCAGCCATCGGGTAGTACATCAGTGATGTCACCAAATCAAATGTCGCCGCTCATGTGCAGGATATGACCAAAGGGAAGGAGGGTGTGACTCTGAGCTCTAGGTGTGATCACAGCCTGGCGGCTGTGTGAGAAGGTGCCCACCTTTCTGAGTGATGTGTTGAACGTGGAAGGATGAAAGGACACGGGGACAGAACCGCCTCACAGCCTGCCCGGAAAGGGATCGGCCAAGGGAAGGCGGCAGAATCTGGCGGATAGCTGACAGTGGGCGATGTGTGTCGGGGGCGGTGGGGGGCCTTCATGGTTCTCTTCTCGTGGCTATTATGTTTGGAGATTTTCATAATCACTGCTTTCAACCTGGACACTGTGTTTTTCAGGAAAGGCTGTGCGTGCTCCTTGCCAAGGAAGAGGCAGAGAGAGCCTGTGGGAGTGCGGATGGATCGGCGGATTTGAGGCTGATTCTTTGCACAGCAGATGAGTGTGTTTGTCTGTGTGGGGGTCTCCCTGAGCATGTGTATGAGGCTGGGGAAAAAGGAAACAGGATTTAAAACTGGCTCATGACCTTTTGTGGGGGGGGGTGGATATGGGAGGGGAGGTAGTCTGGGAACCGCTGAGAATGGAATGAAAACGTCATAGACACCCTCCGCAAAAATAAATAAATAAATAAATAAAACAAGAAAAATCCACAAACATAGTATCCTCAGGGGTTCGAGGGTCCCCTAAAGCCCACTGCACCCACCCTGGAGAAGAACTCCTAATTCAGTGCACGGCCCTCCATTTCTAAGACATAAGGAGACTCCTTCTGTACCTTTTCTCGGTGCACTGCATACATAAAAAAAGCAGCAGGCAAGAAAAAACAAACCTTTCCTAAGGCCAGCAAAATGCTGAGCCACTGCCCCTCTGGGGCTTTGGAGCTCCGGGCAAATGAGTACAGACATCGAGCCTCGGTTTTCCCATTAGGAAAATGCACCATCACCCCGCTCGCCTCGCCTGCAAGGTTGCTCTGAGGCTGGAACAAAAGGATGGAGGTTGAACCACCAAAAACGGTGAGGTTTTCACCTCACACTCAAGTGCGGAGCCGTGAGCACCTTGGGGAGCGGTGACACAGTGACTTCCCCAAGGGGATACACGATGGTCCCACCTCAGGGGGAGGAAGGAATCGCCTCCGGACACGTTTTCGAAGCTGCTCGCTCTTCCAGAGAGGATTAGGGGCCCGTCAGAGCTCAGGACGCCCGCAGGCTTTGCGAGAGGTCCCAGGCCCACGTCACAGCTAATGACTGAGAAGCGAGGTCCTCTCATGGGCACCAGGAGACGCCGCGCCCTCCGGGATCTCGGGGACCTCCTGTCCATAACCTGGAAAAGGGAGATTTCCAAGGGCCCTGACTGTCCGGGGCGCCCTCCACATTCCCTGCCCCTGGCGTAAAGCCTCGATTCACGCTGTCCTCTCATCCGCACGGGTTATCACCCTGAGAGGGGCCCATGTCACAGAATACCTGCGTCCGAAAAGCTGCCTTCGAAAGTCCATCCGTCTCGGAGGATGGTCAGCATCAGCAGCGACAGACGGTGTTGATGATGGGGACCCACGTCACCTCTGTGCTCTGCCCCCACCCGTCACCCCGACGTCCCAGCAGGAGGAAAACGCCAGACAAGCCAAACCCAGGGCCATGCTGGGAGCCACCTGCCCAGCCCCCTCCACACTGTCACGGTCAGCAAAAAGCAAGCAAGTCTGAGAAACCGCCTCCGGCCAGAGGAGCCTCAGGAGGTGAGACAACTATATATACAGTGGGGTCCTGAGACAAAAAAAGGTAAAAACACTGAATAAAGGGGTGACCTTTAATAATAACTCCATATTGGCTCATGAATTCTAACAAACGTACCATATTAACGTAAGCTGTTAAAACACAGGGGAAATTGTGCAGGGTTTGTGGGAACCCTTTTGTATTCTCTTTGTGATTTTTCTCCCCGCAAATCTGAAACTGCGTCTAAAACGTAAAGTTCATTACAATGTAAAAACGAGTCCGTAAATGCCCGTCTCAGGGCAATTCCCTGGCTGCAACAAAGCCCATGGAGTCAGCATGCAGGGGGTGGCGGTAAGCAGACGGGGAGCGGCCAGAGACCTTGGCCCAGAGGCACAGAACACTGAAGAGCTTTCCCAAAGGAGGGTCTCAGAATCCAGCCCCACCACAAGGGGCTGGGGCTCTGTCCCCTGAGATTCCCATCAAGGCGGATCCTGACGGGGAACACTCTGGGCCTATTTAGTCCTGGCGTCCCCGTCTCATCCCCTTCCAAACCGGCACGGCCTGGGGGTTGGAGGCTCTCTGCCGCCTTTCTGTTCCGGGGCTGTGCTCAGGCTGCTCAGATTCGAAAGATTTATCATCTCTATCGGAGAGGAGTTGGCCTGAGGATGTCCCGTCTCCCTGGGGACAGTGAAAAGCAAAGCTGGGGGCAGATCTGCAATGTCCTCGGCAACTCCTGAGGTTGTCCCTGCAGTTATGCCCAAGCTTCTGGAATGTTCTAGGGGAAATCAGCTGCATCCTAGTAGAAAACTCTCCCTCCTCCCGGTTCCGACTGCAGGTTTCGTAGGAGGCCTCGCCCCCTGTGTAGACCAGGCCTCAGTGAACAGTGCATGAATCTTTCTTCAAACTGCAGGGCCCTGACAAAGGGCCACCTACTCTAGTGACAATGAGGTTACAACCAACTATCTCAGAAACATTCTGCATCCTGGGGTGCCGGGTGACCCCCAGAAACTTCCCAAATTGACTCTGTGGCCCTAAAAGCCACTCAAATGCTTAGGATCGAAACAAGAATGTTCCACCTGGTTTTCCGCCCGCTGTGGGGCTGGTTCGCCTGACACCACGTGTGAATGTTAATGCAAAGAAAATAATATTTAAATGAAAGGGGGAAAAAAGATCGTTTTGTATTAAAATATTTTATATTAATCATTCAAACTTAATTTTATACAACGAATGCATACATCGCCCAGATGTCTGTCTCGGAAGGGAGGTCGGGGCGGCGTGAGGGTGGGTGCGCCCGGGTGGGAGATGAAAGGCAAGGAGTCCCCGCGCTTCCCCGACTCATCCTGTGCTCCAGGCGGAGTGAGAACCGGCGCTGTCACCCGACAGGGACGTCACCGCGGAGAGCAGCATCTACGGCAGCAGCCCCTGTCCGGGCCTCCCTGCTGGGCGAGCCCCCAGAGCCTGAGGCCCTGTGACCAGCGAGTCCTTGACATAACAGTGGCTGTGACATGTCACAAGGTGAACGGGGACCACTGTGAGCACGCACACACGTGTGTGTGTGTGTCCGTGTGCGTGCGTGCACGTGTGCGTGTGTGTGCGGGTACATGTACGTGTGGGTGCGTGTGCATGCGTGTGGGTGTGTGTGCGTGTGGGTACGTGTGCGTGCATTCATGCGTGTGTGTATGTGCGTGTGTGTGCGTGTGTGTACGTGTGCATGTGCGTGCACAGACAGGCTGGAGTGTTCTCTGGCGGGACCGCCCCGGGCCGGGCGCCTAGGCGGCGGGCATGTCGGCCTTGCTGAGCGCGATGGCCAGCTCCAGGTCCTCCTGCTCCTGCCGCCGCAGCCGCGCTAGCCTCTCCTGCTCGGCCTTCTCGCTCTCCCGCTTGGCCCAGGCCATCTGCTGCTCCTCATTGCCAAACTGCAAAGGAAAATGGAGGTTGGGTTACTTGGCCCAGGAGCTGCGACCTGCTGCTTGGGGTGGGGGGCCGGGGCACGAGGACACCCGTCACGTGCTGTCGGGGTGCAGGGAAATGCAATGCTGGGATGCGCTGGGTGGGGGTGGGTGGTGCGCTGCCTGGTATGCACGTGAAAACCAGAAAACGCCAGGAGCCCATGTCTTGGTCGGGAGCGGGCAGGGAACACGTGCTCCCCAGTCCCGACCCACAGTCACATGCACCAAGAAACAGGGCTGAGTCTGACCCTGGCTACCACCTCGGACCTCAGAGAAACTAGCCGCCCAGCCCTCTGCAGGGAGCCAAAGCAGGCAACTGCCAGGCACCCATCTGGGGACACAGAGGGTTCCCGCACGTCCCCAGCTAGGAGTCTCTGAGGCTTCGAGGGGGTGTGAGGGAGGGGCCCCCGCCCCGCCTCCTCTCAGGGCACGACACTGATCTCTGCTCCACAGCAGCCCTCAGCTGCGCCGACGGGCTCAAACAGCAAACCTACAAGGCCTGGGCCTCGATGACAGGCCGACGACACCAGCGGGTGGGAGGCGCCGGGACTGGAGAGTTCTGGCACACGCACGGCGCTGCGTTTCAAACGCGCGCAGACGACACGGTCTTGCGATGTGGCATCGCTACCCCAGCCACGGCCCGGGGAGCTCTGGGCCCACCAGGAGCCACCTCGTACTTGAGCATTTATAGGAGCCCTGGCATTTACGCTGCCGATCCGTCCAGGAGCTCTTGATGTCCTTTTCCGAAAGGTCCAATAAAAAAAACCACTTTTTTAAACAAAGGAGGAAACTTTTAAACAAGATGGGTGATTTCAAACCATCCAAGGCACCTTAGCTCTACAGGGAGCACAGCAAAGCTAGATCTCACATGCTCTTCCCCGGGTGTGGGTCTCTGGTTCTCCCACGGGCCTGAGTCACAGGCCCCTCCCCCCCTCCCCCCCCCTCCCCCGAGCAAAGCTGCGGCCTGTCCATGGGCTCGGGTCCCTTCGAGTCTCTCTTCTCGGCCTCAGCTCTGCCGGCTCTCTGCTAAGCACAGGAGGACACCAAAGAAAGAGGCAGGCCGGCCCTCTGAAAGGCGCCCCCTGGGAGCAGACATACAGACAATCCCGATCTGACACGGGCTTCGTGAAGGCCCGAACAGACCCCACTGGGAGCACCGGGGAAGGAAGCACGACAGAAATTCACGGCTACTTCGGCACACATGTACTGAGTCTGAGCGACAACCTGGGGGGTGAGCTCCTCTGACAGGTGGGGATGCGGAGGCCTGGGGACAGGGGGGAGGTGGCTGCAGAGCCTGGGCCCTCAACATGCTGGACCTTCTCTCTGGGTCTGGGTCTGGGTGGAGGGGGGCGGGGGCAGCCAGCTACAGCTGCAGAGTTGGGGCAACAGGGCACCTTCGGAGTGAGGCGCTGGGTGGGGGGCGCCGAGCACCCAAGCCTGGTGCTGCCAGAACAGCACGGGGTGGGAGGGGCTGCCAGGGGCTTGTGTGCAGGTGTGGTGGGGGTGGGGGCCGTGGAGGGAGCCACATGTGGCCTGGAGAAGGAGGTGGGGCAGGAGAGGAGGCCTCCCTCCACCGGGCCTTGGGGGGTCAGGTAGCGACAGGTACGGACAGGGTCAGCATGAAGAAGAGCCATCCCCAGGAAGAAAGGCTGAGTCCTAGTTTCTTAGAGAAACTACCCAGAAAAATGTTCAGGGCCTGATGGGTCTCCAAGTAGGACTCCCTGGAGTCTGGTCCCCACCCCTCCTGTTTCCATCACAGAGAGCCTCCACCCCCGCACTCTCTGGGGGATTTTCCAACACCTCATCAGGAGAAAAACAAGGAAAAAACCACAAATAGTGGCAGAAACGGCTTCCCAGTGCTGCTGACAGGGATCTCGCCCTCTGTCAGCCCAGAGGAGGGGAAGGTGGGGGCTGACAAGTAACGGCCAGGCTGACCCAGCCACGGCCTAGAAGCCAGGCCAGGAGGGGTCAAGTATCAGTGGAGGCCACGGGGCCACACCATGATTCCCGCCCAGCCCGAGTCTCGGGATGTCCCTGCAGAGCCTCCTGCTCAAGTGGTCCCCATTTTCAAATGAAATGTGCTGACAGGAACATTCCAGATGCCTTCAGAGCAGACTGGGTTGAGGCCAGCTTCTGGATCCCGCCTGGGGTTTGTGCGCACTTGAGAAGCAGGCTGGACCATGGTGTCCGAGAGAGAGGACCCGGAGGAGGAGGGTTGCTTGAGGGTCCCTCTGGGCCTCCAACCAGCAGAAGAGCCTCTCCTGGCCCCGGTGGAGACTCCTCGACTAGGTCACTCTGGTCCTCCGACCCACATGCACCGTGACGGCCAGAACCTGGGGCACCTGTGGGTGCAGCCGCCACTCCAGGAGCGGCAGGTGACTCCTGCTTCACCCCTGCGCCGTCCTGGAGCTGAGACAGCGGGGCACAGAATGCCACCACCCAAGGCATCTCCCGGGCACGGGGCGAACGCCAAGCAGTTTTCCTTCAGCAGCCTCTCGGCAGAAATCCGGGGTTCAGATGGCTGCACACACGAAGGGTGCGCACCCGGGGCCACTGCTCACCGGGGCTGAGGCGTCCAACAGCACCCGCCCTGCCCCGCACGGGCCGCCTGCAGCCGCCTCCCGCTGGCTCACTCCCGCTGCTGTCAGGGTCACATCCAACTGGTCCGACGACCCCCGGCGCGGCACATCCCATCTGAGTCGCTCTGCTCTTAGTGCAGACTTGCAGAAAAAAGAGCCATTTTGCTACCCTATAAAGGCTACTTCCTAATAAACACATTTGCCTGAGACAGAAAGTCTTGTTTTTAAACAAATCTCGGAGACGTTTCCTGTGAACGGCTACAAGCACAGGTAACCCATTGATGGAAACTCGGGGCTCGTCAGTGAGAGGCTTCCAGAGGGGCAGAGCCGGGGCGCCTGGGGGGGCTGCCCACGCGTGTGCCATCAGCCTCCCTGAAGTCCAACGCAGCTGACAGCATGTCCTGGTGGCACTTGAGAACCATCCGCGCTGAAGGAGCCACGCCGCCAGTCCGCTGGGCAGTAAGAGACCTCCCAGCATGTACCTCGGGGAAACGGAAATACACGGCCTGGAGGGCCCAACTCCCGCCTGTCCTGAGTTAGCACAAACCTCCGAGGTCCCGCGAACCAGAAACCCCTGGCCAACGGACTGGGTCCCCGGATGTCACAAAAATGCAAAGGCATCCTAAGTGCCCTGAGGTGGGACAGGCTGGCCATTTGGGGACTATGGTATGACCAAAGGGGACAAACCAGGCCAGTCAGGTGTCATGCCTCTCCCGTACTCCACGCGCTCAGAGGGGCCAAAGCCCGCTGTCGGATGTTTCCTCTGGAAAAACTGGGGCATCTGAAGCGGGAAAAGTGATTTTAAACAAAGAACAAATGGGGCAGAACTTGATCCCCCACGGGGAAACAAGGATGATTCAATACTGGGGGTGTTTCTGGAATGACCAGAAATATTGGGCCAAACGATAGCGTAACACCTCAGCGTTTTTTGTTGTTTTTTTTAATATTCTCCCCCAACCAGCCACTGGGTGCGGGGTGGGGCACAGAAACAGAATCATGCATTTCAGAAAGAGAACAGTCATTTCTCCAAATTCCCAATCACATCTACTTACCCCTCTTCCCTACCCAAAACAGAGTACCTGATTCCTGCATGAATAGCTCTCTTTTTCTCGACACTGGAAATTTTTTTTTCCACCAAAACACAAATGCAGTACTATTCAAGAAATGGTAGATAAAGCGGGTTTTGTTTTTGGCTTTTATTAATACCGTCGCCGTTTGGATACATCCACGGCGTGCACCGGCTATCAACAAAATCGAGCTAACTGTAGTTGTAAAACATTTACAGGTCGCCCAGAGCCGGGACCGCGCTGGCGTCTTGGGTGACGGCAGGGAAGCTGCAGGACAGCCGTGCACGAGGTGGATCTGAAGCAAATTGGGCGCTCACCGGGCACCGACAGGGCAGAGCTGGTTTTAAGACCGATATTCTAGGAGTCAGGGCGTCTATTAAACAATGCATCTCGCACCAAACCAGGAAACAAAGTACCCTGCAAATTCGAATGTAAGAACAGTGCGCCACAGACGGTGAAACCAATTCTGGGAAGACAACATCTGAAGCTCTCTGAGAACAAGGTTCTTGGTACCGAGGAAGGTGCTGGAAATACCCCCACGTGACAGCACTTGGCAATCCGGAATCTTTTTTGCACACCGAGAAACAACAGCCAGGCTTTCCAGATCCCAGGATTAGCTTCTGAAAAGCAACTTCACCACTTTGCTAAATGGCTCCGCGAGGGTTTGGGTTTGGGTTTGGGTTTGGGTTTGGCAAGGGGAAAGGCCTTCAGAGCAGTTGTTCTAGGCTGGATTTCTTCCCGTCGTGGCTGGGAACTGAAGCAAGTTCTAAAAGACCAAACTGCTCTTCCTCTGCGTGCCCTGCCTGGGTTCTTCAATCCTTACTTGCTGCTCAAAATGCCCTGGGGTGGGACCGTCACAACTCTTGCACAAAGACCCTTTTGGGGACAGTGAAACCCTAATGGGACTTTTGCGATCTCGTGTGCATACTTCGGAAGCGTTTGACATCTCAGCTTCCAAAAATCCATGAACACCACGGCCTCCGGGCCACAGAAACAACAGAATCTACCAGGAAGGACAGAAACGGGCACATCCGGCCGCCCTGCTGGAAGAAAGCATGGCCTGACCACAGAGTATCCAAACTGCAGCTCTTTTTCTTTTTTTATTGAGAAATTGTTTTTCTTACAGAAAGCAGCAGTACAGAATAAATAACACAAGGCATAGCGTAGAGGTACCAGGAGACAGAAGCCAGGTGTGCCATTTCAAAGAGACAAAAGGAACCCCAAAGAAGCTGCAAGCGGAGGGTGGAGGGGTGGCGCACAGGGAACTCAACTTACAGAGGTGAAGTCTGCAAAGCCCAAGGAAGAGGCTTTAGAAGGTTTAGCTGAAGAGGAGGGAGCAAATGGATCTTTTCCACTAAACGGGTCCCCAAACCCCTTTTTATTTTGGAACGGGTCACTGCTGTCAGCCCCAAGTGGCTGGAATGGATCGGGGGGCTCGGGAAAGTCTGCAGAACCAAGCTGGCTTACAGGTGTACTTTTACCTGGAAAGTTCAGGAGAAAAAAAAAGGGGGGGGGGGAGAAAAAGAAAAAAAGAAAAAGAAATACAAGTTACTGACCACAGACAGAACAGAGTGCTGACTAAGGAGGCCGGCGAGCGCTCTCGGGGACACCCTCTCCTTCTTTGGAAAGGGCCGGAATGCCGCCTGCTGGGGGGACAGATCCCAGGGGAACCCTGGATGGATCTTGCTTTATTCTCACCTTATCCCGGAGGCTTCACAGGTTTGTGGGCGATACAAGAAAACCACTTCAGACAAGCCCCTCCCTGCCCCACCCCACACAGCTAAAACGTACTGTCTTTACCAAGTTTACATGGAGACATGTTTCAAAGTGACTCATTTTAGTGGCAACACATTTACTATCACACTGAGTTAAAAAAAAAAACAAGTCATGGCTGAGCAGAAAAATACACTGCAAGCTTCTAACAAAAAAAAAATGGGGGGAGTAGTATCTGCGATTAAAGGGGGGGATTAGTTTCACACTACGGGACAGAGCTAGCACTGGCTGTGAGGCTCTGGCCTCTGCTGTCCTGAGGTTTTACTTCGGTTCTTAGCTCCCGCTTCCGCCCTTCGGTGCCGGTAGCTCCAAGGGGCAGGGTTCGGGCCTCTCTAGGCTCTTGCTGAGAGAGGCTCTGAGATGCCCCAGGTCCTAGCAAGGCCAGTCTCAACCGGATGTGTGTGGGATACGCATGTTCAGAATCAGAGGGAACCTGGCCATGAGACCCTGCTTGGGGCTGTGGCCTGAGGGCAGATGGCTTCTCCTGACAAGTCCTGCCAATGTGCCGGAATGCTCCACGAGGAATCAGGGGCCTCTCCAGGCCTGCCTAGCAACACTTGATGAGTCTTCAGGGTCTGCCAGTTTTGTAGGCCAGGTTCCTGCCTGACGCCACTCATTTGCCCATTGGGGCACCAGGAGTGAGGTGTTCAATTTAGTCCAAGCAGCTTTGTGTCCAAGCCCCAGGTTAGAGACTAGAGGATACTTAACATAATTCCAGTCTGTCAGTCCAGCTGCTTATGTTTACTCTTGCAATTTCAAAGCTGATGTGCACCAAGAACCCACAAGCCAAGGGCCACATTCCACACACAACCCTGGACATTTAGCTGCACATCCAGAAAACGCCCCCAGCCCCGAGCGGCACCTCCGGCGCCCCCATGCGGCACCTGAGCCTGGGACACCTGCCCTCCTCACCCAGCCAGCCTCTGCCACCCCACCCGCTAGCTAGAGAGAGGACCCGCCCGTCCATCTCCACGCCTAGCTCTTAGAAGCATCCTCTCTGATGCCATGTTTCTACGGGCCCCGAGCTGTCCCTAAGAGCTCTGGGGCCACAGCCTGCCTCTGCTTCTTTCAGCTCCAAGACCTCAACAAGGACAAGTCCCTCAGCCCCGGCTGGCCTCAGTTGCCTGTGTGTGAAGTGGGAACGAAGAGGCAGGGGCCAGATGAGGTGGCTGATGCACGCACAGACCCACGGGGCAGCACGCTCTGCGCCCCACCCCGAGGCTGCCCTGGCATCCCACATCACAGTGGGTGCTGCCTTCTCCGTCACACCGCCTGCCCCGGGCAGTTCCAGCAGGACTCGCACGGACCGAGGAGGGGGGAGGGGCAGGCTGGAGCAGAGGTCTGTCTCTCCCTGGGACCTCAAATTGATTCCCAGGCAGGCGTGGGGCCCAATGGTGGGTGGACCCTATGAGCTAGAAGGGTCCCCCCATGGAAAGCCTTTGCCGAAGCCCCCGGATGTGCCCCACTGACCCGGGTCACAGGACTGTTCCCCAGAAGGGTAGCGCCGAGTCCACCATGCAACAGGAATTAGGGCTTCTCTCTCCCACAGCAACTGACTTGTCAAAGTGAAGGCCTGGGGGGTACCCCCCCCCACTTTCTGTACTGGTCGAGTCTCTAGCGCGGGTACCTCCTCCCCTATCCATGACAGAGTCCAGACCTCCTGCAAGCTGTCCGTCAGCACCAAATGCTCCTCCCCACGCCATCCTCCCTGATGTTAGCTCTCCCACCTCCTCCTTGTCCTGGACTTTAGCACAGCTCCGTCCCACCCCCCCCCACCCCACCCCACCCCGGGTGCAGAGAGCAGGGTGCTCTGGGAGCCCGCCACAGCTTGTCTGGCTTGTTCCACTGGCCCTGAAGACCTGCCCCGCCTCACGGCCACCATGCACAGCCAGCCTATCCCTGGCCAGAGGGATGCGCCAACAGATGAATCAAGGCCTCCCTGGCCCCCAGAACTGTGGGGAGAGGAGACAGCTGTCAGGCGAGGCCAGCCCAGCAGCTTGCAAACTCCAGGCTGTCCACCTAAGAACAATGGGGGGCCAGGCATACCCCAGAGGCACCCCAAGCAGGAAGAGTGGGCATGGGGCCAGGGTGCTCCAGTCCACATGCCTCACACCACCTCGAGACACCGTATCTCTCTGCAGTCACTGTCCCGAGCAAGCGGCCCTCATTTCTCCTGGGTCCCTGGGAACCGGCTTCCCACAACAGCCACTCTCCCTCTCGGCTTCCTGCCCCACAGGCCATCTCCACCCAGCAAAGTGGCTTTTTAACAAAGAGCTGATCCCCACGCTGCTTAGATCTCCCAAAGGCTCCAGGCTACCCTAGGAATACCCACCAACCTCCTCCACCCACCCCCTGTGCCCGCACCCGGCCGCCTTCTGCCCTGCCCAGCTCAGGCCTTTGCGCCTGCTGTTCTCAGGCTTAGGGGGCCCTTCCTCTGTGGGTGCCACACACTCAGAGGCCACCCCTCCCCACCTCTGGCTGAGATTCCTCCCTATCTGGTGCTCTGCAGTCCGTTTGACACTGTGTCCTTAGGTCACATGTGTATTTTTACTCTCACTAGAATGTAAGCTCTGTGAGGCTGGGGCCCCGCTGTCCACGGCTGTGTCCCCGTCCCCCCCACCCCCACCCGCCTAGCGCAGGGCCCAAAGCTTAAACTCCCTGCTGAACGAAGCTTTCCAAGCTCTCCCGTGCCCAGCCCTGCCTCAGGCCCATGCTTCCCCCATCTCGTGGTGCCTCCCAAAGGCCCCGCAACCCACGCCAAACTTCCCAACTTCACCCCTCGCCAGCCCTCCAGGGCCCAAGTGGTACCTCCTTCCCTGGGAAACCCCCCAAATCAGGGTTTTTTTCTGGCAGGTTCTTCTGCCCAGGATGCACTCCTGTCTCCCTGGCACCTGTGTTCAACTCTTCCAGCCCAGCCCCGGGGCAGGCCAGATCCACCCCTGGAAAACCGGGAGCAACACAGCAACCCCCACCCCCACCTTGTTCTCAGATTCAGTTTCCTAATCCACGACAAGGGGTTGCTACGGGTTGAACTGCATCCCCCACAAATTCATGATGTTGTCTTCACGCCCAGCACCTCAGAAGTTGACTGTGTCTGGATATGGGGTCTTTGAAATGGCAGCTGAGGTAAAATGATGTCCTGTGGCTGGGCCCTAGCCCAGTAAGACTGGTGATTTTATAAGAGGAGGAGGCTAGGACACAGACACGCACAGAGAGAGGATGTGAAGACACAAAGAGATGGCCCACCACCAGCCAAGGACAGAGGCCCCGGAAGGAAGCAGCTCCGCTAACACCCCAATCTTGCACCTCCAGGCCCCAGAACCGTTGAGACGAGGATACGCTTCTGTTGTTTACACCGCCCAGCCTGGGGTCCCGCTCGGCAGCCCGAGCTCGCTCGCACAGGGTCAGGAGAAGGCCGCCCTGCATAGCTACCAGGGCAGTCACCGAGAGGAGGGGCCGACCCACGACGGGGCTGCTCGCTCTCGTGAATGCCCGTGAGCTGGGCCAACTCGCTCGGGTGCCCTCTGTGGCGGCTTTCGTGCCACGACAGCAGAGCTGAGCCGGGAACACGTAAGGCCTGCGGGGGCACAGAGAGCGACTCTGGCCTTTCCCAGAAACCCCTCACGTACCCGTGCCATGGAGTGGGCGCTCCGCCCAGGCACCCGCCAGGCGGTGAGCACATCACATTCTACTGCCCAGTGACCAGGCCCCTCTGGGAGACTGAAGGACACGCCAGGCCCCAGGGAGGAGCCCCTGGGCCCCCACAAGGAAACTGAGGACCCCTGACTGCAGCTCTCTGCTCTGACAGAGCCACTCAGAAGCCCCGTGAGCGGCACAGTGGCACGTACAGCCTCCGGACGAGGGTGCCTTCCCCCTGGACCACTTTGCAGGCACCTGCCCAGCCCACCTCCTCAAACCCCCCTCTGTACCCTCCCTCCCCACGGTGGAGCAGCACACGTGCCAGATGCCATCCCCAAGAGAAGAGGCACAGCCCCAGAAGAGGCCCCCCGCGGAGTGTACCAGGAGGCCAGCTCCACCTCGCCTTCCACACCCCACGTGGTGGCACCATCCGAGGCCTGATCGCAGGTAGACACACGTGCTCCCAAGTGAAGCCCGCTCTGGAGGGCTCCTGGAGCACCCACAGCCTTTCCAGGGCCTGGGAAGACTGGCCCTCATCTGCACACTTAGCCAGCATGTGCAAGGACCCTCAAGGCCATAGGCAGGGGTGCCGTGGGGGACAGCATCCTGAGGGTTGGGGACACAGGCTCGGGTTGCATGGGGAAGGGAAGCTGACCTCAGCCTGCAGGGTCCTCGTGGCCTGGCCACCCCCAGCCTCCTTCCCGTGGCCACCTCCACTGTTCTGACCACCCACACTGTCCAGCCTGGCACAGCCTCGCCCTTCCCCTGGCAGACGCTCCCCCAGAGCTCACTCCTCCCCTACAGGGCTCCCCACTGCCTTGTCCACCTCCCATGGCACCGGCCTTTCCCGCTCTGGCCTCCAGCACACGTGAGGGTCAGTTCCTCGTAGGCAGGGCTCAACAACTGGCACAAGTAAATACCACTCCCTGTCCCCAGTGGGGAGCGGGGGGTCCTCGTGGGCTGGGTGCTGCCATACGAGAGCCGCAGGACTGTCCCGAGGGACTGAGGCCCTTTCGGGGAAACCCTCTGGTGAGCTAGGAAAGAGTAAGGCATCTGGCTTCCCTCCTCTGCAAGAAAGAGCAATATTCACTGGTGCACTCTTGGGCTGATTTTTTTTTTTTAATTAAAAACTAAAATGACAACGGACCAAACAGCAAAATTCAAATACAGGAAAAAGTAAAGAGTTGCTGGGGACGGACTGAAAATCTCAGGGCATGGCACAGCTCCTGGTTCAGCAGTAAGTCCAGGTGGACAGCTGCTCGATTTCTCGGATCATTTCTTGCAGGGTCTGGTCCAGAGGGCAGGTATAAAGGGGTCCCTAGCCCAGCCCCAAGGGTGAGCACAACGGTCCGAATGTTCAAAGGTATCGCCCACTTCTGTGCTCTTTCCTTCTTTTAAATCGGGAACATCTCCCCACCCTGGTTTGGGTTTGTTGTGGTTTTTAAATTGCTTTTGGGGGTAGTGGTTCAGAATCCAGCCCTGCCAGGATTTTAAGCTGAGGTTTCTGACAAGCCAAGAGGCGATCGGGGAGATGAAAAGCATCGTTCACATCAAAACTGCTGGGGCCTGGTCTTGCTCCGTTGCTGAAACCGTTATTATTTAGAAATCATGACTGTGTTAATATGAAACCAGGGCACATCAACTGCTCTTGATTTCAAAGGGAAAAAAAGAAACAGAACGGTTTTTATCTCGGTTGTCTGTTTTTGCACTTTGGCACGGAGGCCGAATTACTGGACCTGATGCGTGCAAAATCGGTGGCATCCCTGGCTTGGCCTGACACAGTACTGGTGACCAGAGGCTTTCTGCCAAGAAACGCACGCCACGACAGCCCTCGGTCCAAACTTCCTACCCCGCACCCCCATTTATTTTTAGCAGCTGCACTTTTAAAACATTCTGGGTATAGTTCCTGCTTTTACATAACCACTTCTGCTAACACCTTAATCATTTTTCCGATTTTCTGAGGTGTACCTTAAACGTGACAAAGTTGTTTTCAGCTGCCTCCGGGGCCCTGAGCAAACTCACTGCCATTTTGTGCCTTTTCACAGCTCCAGGTACCATGAGTAAGGAAAGATGTTGACCGTGGCACGTTTCAGAGAAGGCAGAGGTAACTGGTTTTTAAAAAACTGCTCTAAGAGCTACGGGGGGTGATTCCCGACACACACCATGTGGGAGGCGCGGCACCACCGCTCCTAGATGTCGGCGGGCGCGGGGCACCACCCGACCCCTGGGCAGCGCGAAGGTGGGGAATGACGACCCCCTGGGGGCTGGAAGCTGCTGGCCGGCTGCCCACAGTGACTCTCCAATATTCACAGGAGTCCTCAGTAACAGGGGAGAGGAATGCAAGATTGAAGAAAAGGCAGAATAGGGCTTATTTCAAACCGCAGCAGTTTCAACAGTTACCCAAGCGGTGCACCGAAACCGCACACAGGACTGCCTTTAGCAAAAACAATATGAACCCAATGGTTTACCACAGTGTGTGCTGTTAAAAAAAAAAACACAACAACAAAAAAAAAAACTCAGTGGCCGGCTCCACCCTGGTAGAAATTTCTTTAATTCTCCTATTTAACTTTTTGAGGCCGCGCGTGCCCCTGTGCCCCCCGGGTCCCCCGGGCCCCAGGCAGGTGCTCCTGAGCGAGTCTCTGGCAGCGGAGTTCCCTCCTCGCTGCGCCTTTCCCAACACGCTTTTCAGGAAACCGCTGCCCGGGAAGGGTCCCCGAGAGCCTGGCCCGTCCATGGGAAAATGATGGAATGAACACTTGAAAGACCGTGAGCGCTCAAAACTCTCAGAGAAGGTAGATCCCCTTGTTCGAAAGTCTTACTTAGGAGGAGACGAAGAGGTTTTGGGTGACTTAGGGTATCAACAAATCTGATGGGTAAAGGTATCAAAAATACACCCAAGTGTGAGTTTGTTTTCATCCCAACTGGACACTTGCTGGGTTCTATTTATAAAATTCAGCGCCAAAGCTGAAACATGCAACTACATTTTTGTAGATGATAGATAATACGAAAACAACAAAACACAACAAAAAAATGAAAAACAAAGGGCTTGTGGTCAGGACAGCTGCCCCACCTTAGCTATTACCCTACACAACACAGGACGTTCACACAACTGCCATTTATCCCAACTTGGGACACCCACGCAGCTGTCACTCGCCTTACACAACAGGGGACACCCACGCAACTGCCGCTCATCCTCCACAGCACGAACCCCTACACGACTGCCAGGCTTCTGACTGTCACACCACACGGGAGAACCGCGGCTGAAGAGGGGCACTCCCTGTTTCCTTGGCTTCTCTCTTCCCACCCCACTGCCCCCCTGCCCTCGGCAGAAAAGCTTAAGTCGCGTGGGGGGGGGGACCATGGGGAGAAAGAGAGTGAGCAGGCTGTCCAGAGCACAACCTTTCAAATTCACAATCACTTGGGATTCTTTTACTGAAAGAGACTGCTTTTTAACAACGTGTATCGGTGTTTCCCTCTGGTTCCCGCCTATGGTGGGATACGGAAGGCAAGCGACGGGACCTAATTTCTCAAAATGTGATGCGTGGGACCATCTAACGGCTTGCAAGCGAGGAGTCCTGCAGACGCCAGCCCTGCTCACTCTCGCTGATGCACATGTGAGGGGAGGCAAACCTGGGAGATCAAAGCCATGCCAGGTAGCACAGCCCTGGCAGATAAAATCTGAGGTCCCCACCATCACAGCATTGAGATTTTCCACTAAAAATATTTACTGAATTTTAAGAAAATCTGCTTAATGCATTGAAGGGAACAGGATGAGGTTTGGTACCGAACTGTTGAGAAAAGCTGAACAAATATTTACTATTATCCACCAGGCATCTCCACCACTGGTATGTTTTTCAGCCTCTGCGGTGTCTAAGGGTGGTCAAAGGCCATGGAAGCGAGCTGGGTGATGAGCCCCATGGATGTGGTGGGGTCAACCCACCATTACGAGAAAGAGGAGAAAAAGGGGAAGAAAAGTAGCCACACTTTTCGGGTCCTCAAAAGACAAATACTACTGGGAGTGAGAAATATCATTTTCGAGAAGTTTCAACAAAAGGCTCCTTTAGTTCTGAGCAAAAACAGGGAGGGGAGTTCGAGACTTAAGAATGAATTTACAAATCCCAAATCGGTCTTTACAACAAAAACGATATGGACTGCAGGTCTCACAGTTCTGCTTTTTCAAAAATCACATTTGTTCTTTGATTTTTGCCTTTGACACGCTGCTGGAGCAGCCCTGCGTGCTGACCCGAACCATCCCCATCCCAGGGGCTCAGGGCACCCTCGGGGGACAGGGAGACACTCGTAGCTACACAGCAGCCAAATGGGGGGAGCCCTGGGTCTGCGCCACAGGACCACGGTGGCCCAGCCTTTGTTCCTCCCTACAGAGGAGCTCTGAGGCTGCCAAAGCGCTACCCCTGCACAAAGGCGTCGTACCCACATTTAACAAAATCACCAGAGTGTCACGTGGCGGGTCAGAAAGACGGTCAGGAGGTGTGCGTGCACGGGAGCTGCAGGGCCCACCAGGAGCTCTCTCCTATTGTGGGGGCAGCCTGGAAGGAGGCAGGAGAGCCTGTTGCAGAATAGGCGGCCCCCCGCTCTTGCTCTCTGTACGACCAGATTGCACCCCCCGCCCCACCACCCCACACATCAATCCCACGCATGTGCTGTTCTTCAGCTGACAATGGCAGAGGGAGAGAGGCAGACTGGGGTCCTCTGAATCTGAGAAACGAGGGGACGAGGGACCGTGGAAAAGCAGAGGCCACTCTGGGCACATCTTCCTAGGCTCCCTCACCTTGCTAAGGTGGAACCAAGGACTTGGGGGAGGTGTGGCAGCACGTACAAGAGGCACTCAAGATGGCTAGGGAGGGGCCGGAGCCGGGCGCAGGGCGGCGGCTCCTGTCTGTTCATACCTATGCTCAGATGCAGGATGGCGGGGGGAGGTCAAGGCTCTCCGAGGCTGCACCCCACCCTGAGGTGCCCCCCAGGAGCCTGGCTGGCTGAGCTCTGATTCCTCTGCTCCAGGACCCTAAGCCACTGAACAACAGGTTACAACTGTGTCACTGAACTCCCACTCAGTCTTCCCTCCTGGGTGCAGGAGGGTGGGCGTGTGCTAAGATAGGCAAATGCTTCTATTTTCAAACTCGGCCGACTTCGCGGAGCAGAAATGTACCCCAAAGAACAGTCTGTCTCCAGGCATTTCACAAGGAAGAGCCTGAGAGGAAAAGGGCGTTTCTCCCTCTGGTGGGAGCGGGGCCGGCGGCGAGCTCGCGCTGCCAGGGCGTCACCCCCAGGCCTGACACAGACCCGCCCCCCCCCCTCCAGCTGGCGGGAGCGGTGGGCAGGAAAGGAGGGCTCCACCAGGCTGGGCGCCCGGGGCTCCGCTGGAGCACCCCGACCCTGGCTGGTCAGCAAGTACCGGGATTTTCCAGGCTTCTTGAGATGGCGGTGAACCGCTCTTGTCCCGTTCTAGAACTTCGCATGTACCCACCGAATTATCTCTTTGAAATCATCGTGGGAACGGAATTAAAGTAGTTAAGTTCAAGGCTGAGGTGCTAACCGCACGGCTCAACTGGAGAAGCCATTTTAAAAGTGGATCTTGAGCAACAAACAAGGGGTCGGGACCCACACGGGCAACGACAGCCACCCCGGTCTCACCCTCAGCCTGGCCCTTCAGAGCACAGGGAGATCCGGCGTGAACACAGGCTGGAGCCACGGGGGAACGTGGGGCTCCCTCTGCACCCGAGTCCCGCGGGGCGGCTCCCCCAGGACGGGCAGGCTGACCGGCCGGCGAGCGCGCTGGTCTACGGGTGGGCGGCAGCCAGCAAACCGCCCGAAGCAAGAAGCCGCAGTCACCCTGCGCGTGTCCACACACGGGTGTGGGAGGGGACTCACGTTCTAGGGGAGACAGGACTTCTTGTTTTCTGAAAATCATTTGACTCAAACAGGACATAGATTAAGTGCTATCTCGTTTTCCTGTGTTCGTTGGAAAAATTGAGGAGAAGGGGCAGAGGGGCAAAAAAGACACCCCAGGCATGTGCACGGCTTTATTCTGGAGGTGAAAAGGTCATTAGCAGTAATAAGAGGGTAATAAATTGCGGAGAGGTTAAAGGTGACTGGCTGGTTAGCACGCTGGTGTCACCCGGGCACTGCAGGGCCCGGACCAGGGCTGCACTTGCAGGAAGTGGCAAGGGTGGGGCCGGGCGCAGGATCCCGCTATCTGTCGCCGGGGTGCGGAGGCCCAATCACTGACACCCACACAGCCATTTCCTGCCCTTAAAAAAAAATCTGTTTCTCCCTTTGCAAATCAACAACTTTTACCTAGAAACTCTTTAGCGGTGAGTTCTGACTGATCTCGGTCTCTGATCCGTTGCAGAAAATACACCATTGTTTACCTGGGGGAGGTGTGCGAGCACCAGCTTTAACTGACAGGTTTCGGAGGCTGCGAATGGGGTCTGTTTTGCTCTGCCTGGAAGAAACCAATTCTCTCTACCCCAAACAGGCACCTGCTGGTGACTGAATACCTTGACAGACCTTTCTAGAAAAGAGCTCTGAGCACAGAGGACGCAGTGCGGACACTGGAGCTCCGGGTGTGCCCCCCGACGGGGGTTCTCAATGGTCCCTGAGGGTACACTTTCCGGCTCGGGTCAAGAGAGAACTCCATCTTTAGCACTAAAAACAGATGGCCAGCCGTGGGCTGACGCCAGAACTCATTCAACAGGGAACCTCGGTGAGGCTCCCGGGGGAAGGGTCCCCCGCTGTGACTGCACACTGACACTTACACACGGGAGTTTATCGCATGTCAAGTAAACCTCAGTCACGTTTTCAAAAACAAACAAAAACAGCTCCCACAGAATGTGAAAACTGCAGGCTGTCGTGTACCAGAGGTGGTACCTAAAAAACCACGCATGACTCAGACCCAAACGTGCATTTGGTCCCGGACAAGCGACCACAGCTGCTGAGCTTCGCCAGCGAGGACCCTGGAGCCCTCTTTGAAGTTCAACTACCCATCTCTGACTTTTTCAACTGCAAAGATTTCTGCCAAACTGCAACCTCGTGGGGAAAAGGGTGCCTTGGTGACTCCCTGCATGCATATGGCTGCCTCAGACCCAGCCTCTGTCTGCCCCTGGGAAAGGAGCTTGTGGAAGGAGGACCCGTGTCCTGGTCCCGGTACCCTAGGGACGGGATGGGGACACATGTCACACACATCACATCACGAGTAATCACTGTGCGAGGCACCTTGCCCACACGCCCACCTGCTAGGCCAGAGTTGGTCCCGTGTTCAGTCAGGGAAACCGAGCTTGGTGAGGTTGAGACACTTGCCTAGAGCCCCTCAAGGAGATGGTGACAGAGCCAGAACATAAACCCAGGCCCTGGCTCCAATGTCCAGAAATGTGGACTAAGCCTAATCAAGCAACCTTCCTGGATTCTAGTGGCCTCACATATCGGAGCCACCTCCAGGCGCAGAGACCTGGCACGGTTCTAGAGACCACGGAAAAAAGAAACCCGTTACCACCAGGCAGTCTGGACCACCTACGTGGGATCTCTACGGGATTACGGCTCCATCACCAGAGTTGTGGGGGGCCCCCGGCAGCAGGGTACCCACTTTGCCTTGTCCCCACTCGGCCACACTGTGGCCGCAGTTCCCTCTGCATGCCGGGCAGGCCCTTGAGTGTGATCACATGGCATTCCCAGGTGGTGACGGCCACGGGGCCTCTCCATGCGGGAAAAGGCCAGGTTAAGTGAGAAGAGCAGAGAAGCACAGTCTATTCCCTCACTTTCAAACTGTTGGACTTTGTTTTCTTAAAAAACAAAAGCAACAAAACAACTTGGACATCCATGCCTGGCTGCTTCCTATCTTAAGCAGCCAAGAGAATAAGAGTTGTGCCTTGTGTTTTCATAAAGACCGCCTTGAGCAGGACTTCCTCCAGCGCTCATCTGCTGACCTGTCCTGCTAATAACCAGCTAACTCCCGGGCTGCTCTGGGGCCCAAGGAGTCTCGCTCTGTGCAGCGTGGATGCGGAGGGGGAGGGCAGTGTGCACAGCTGGGCCTTGATTCCCTCCAGCAGAGCGGCAGCGTGGGGCAGACACGGTCCTTTGCATCCCCCAAAGAACCGAATGCTTCCCCCCAGATGCAACTCATTAAAAGGTCAACTGCTGGGTCAGACATCACGCATGGGGTACATCTGCATGGCCAGCGTTTCCACGTTGTTAGAGGTTAGTACGAAATCACAGCAGAGCCACCACCGGAAGCTGCTTAAACGGTAATAGCCACACGGTCTGTACCTACCACCCAGCAGTGTGTACAGCGCAGAGTTTTTCTGATCAGCCATTGCTTCTAGGTAAGAGAATCAGATGAGAGACATTTAGACCTCAACGCAGGTGTGTCGTGGCCACTTACAGATGACACGCTGCACATGCACCCACCGTCCTCCAGAACCCGTGAGAACTCTGAACCTCATGGTTTGATTCTCATTACAGCTGTAGATGGGGGTGGAGAGGTCCAGGGCTGGCCCTGCTGCCTTTGCTGTGTGACAGTGGCCCACCCGGCCTTTCTCACTTCCCTTTCCCCTTCTGAGAAGAGAGCATCACGGTGCCTGTCCTATCTTGTGGCTCTTACTAGGACCTGGCTAGGTAATCCTACGGGTCCATGGATGTGACGAGGAGAGTTGAGGCACCTGGCACCTCAGCGGCCATGGCAGAGTAAGGGTGCAGTGGCCCAAAGCCAAGAGCAAGAGCAGCCTGAGACTGCCCAGGGTACAGGCCCAAGCCTCCCCAAACGGGGATGGCTTCTCTGCTTTGTAAGTCTGTGATACGCTGAAAGCAGCAGCCAAGATGGGGCAGGGAGGCTTGCGGAGGGCAATACAAGGGAGAGGGGACAGCGAAGGGCAAATTCAGAAGTAGACCCAGCACTGGTTCAAGGAAGGGGAGGAGGCTAAAATAAGAGTTTCCAAGAAACCCTGAGCATGACGTTCTGCACCTACTAGCCAGAGCTGTGTGCCTCCTTGAAGTCTGACAATTACTGCCTCGCTCCACCTGTGTGCATGCGTGTGCGTGTACCTTCACACGGGAACGTGTGGACACGTGCACTGTGCCTAGGTGCATGCAAGCGTTATGAGAACGCGTACCTGCGAGGGAGCATGGAAAGGCGTGCACATGTGCGTACACGCATCTACACGTGTGAGCACTGCATGAACACGTGTGCTCACACACGTATGCACATGAGCATGAGCCCATGCCACCTACGTACGTGTGTATGCAGGCGCACGCATGCATGCTTTGGCCCCCATCTTTCAGGCAGAGTGTGGAGGCCTGATGCCCTTCCGTTAGGAGACTGCCAGGGGTGTCCCCTTAGAGCTGCCAAAGTGGGCACTGAGGGCAGGGCTCCCATCCTCCTGAAAGAAAGTCCTGGCTGGCCCAGGCGACAGGACAGGGCAGGCAGCCTCTCCACTAAGAGGAGGACTTCAACAGGTGGACCTCGTGTAGGATCACCGCAGGGCCTACAACCCACGACCACCTGTAACTAGAGAGTTCCATGGGCCACCAAGTGGAGCCCCAGGCCAACTGAAGGGCAGAAGCTAGCTCAGGCAGGACCAAGGTTTCAAGAGAGCGTGTGGGTCTCCTGTGGCCACCCCTAGTCTTGAGACAGCACAGGTGAGACTGTCTGGAGCCGGGGCACCAAGAAAACAGTGAGCAGGGGTGGATAAAGGGGCTGGGAAATTGCGGTGAATCCCGCTGCCACTTGAAGCAACAGCTTTCTCCTTTTGAGTCTGGCAACCCGGCCTGTCGGCCTATGGCCATCATAGAGGAGAGAGCCCCCGCACAAGCTCAAAGTCCTCAGCATCCTCAGGGGGACACCTGGGCCCTCTCCTGAGAGTAGGGCCCCAGGGACAAGATCAAGAGAGACTGGTAGCACCAGCCAGAGCCAGGAGAGGTGAGGTCTGCAGGAAGCCCCTTGCTTGGAGCTGTCCGGAGAGATACCTGGCAGGAGCCAAGCAGAAGGGAGCCCAGAGCCATCTGCCTCCTCTTGTACCAAACACGGCCAAAGAAGACTCCCACTCCCAACCCCACTCTGAGTCCTTAACCAGTAGGGAGGCGCCAGATTGAGGGGGTGGCCTCAGCCAACTTGGGAAAGAGCTCGGGTTGCGGGGAGGCCAGAAGGGCCACAGGGTCCTGACTACACACCCCGCCAAGGGCCACGCGGCAGCTCTCACCACCACAAGGGCTGAGCCCTGGGCCTTCTAGAGACCACCCTGGAGGCCCACACTAAGCCCGGAGCCAAGGGACCCCGAGGATGGGGTGAGGGTGGGTAGGATGGGAGGCGTGCCCCAGGCACACACCATGTGAGGACCCAGGTCACTAAGCAGTAGGGAGACCCTCTTGCTCCAAGTGCGGGTCCCCTGGCATCTGCTCCACTCTGGGCTGGTGAACAGAGAAGCCCTCGGTCCCCCTCCCCGCGCCATCCTTTGACGGTGGGCGGGCGGCTGCGAGAGAAGAAAGCGTACTGACCGCTGGGCGGTTTAGGCCGTGGAGGAGCAGGTTTCTTCGGAGGCAGAGCGGGAGTGTCCTGTTTACTTTTAAAGGGGTCATCTGAGAATCCTGCCCCTCCAAAGGAGGAGGTGAAAGGACCAGAAGTTGGGGGCTGTAAAAGAGGACACGAAAGAGAGGCAAAAATAATCATTAAAATGGAGGCAACGGATGTCCATTCAGCCAATGCTCAAGTACTGAGAGCCTCAGTGAGGCCCCCAACCCTCTGGGTTCCGCGGCACAGCCCCCACGGGGACCCGGGTCTCTCACGAGACACCTGCTTTCCTCCACCCTCAACAGCCAGGGTCCTCTGGCCTGTGAGGGGCAAGCCAGCAAACACAGAGCAGGCGTGAGCCACCCTGTGCCTCGACAGGCTTATGTCACGTGAGGGGTGTCCCTGCCACACACGCCGTTCCACCCAGGCAGGGATATCAAGTCTTTCCTGACCCCAGGGTCCCCTGGGCCTCCTTGCGTCAGAGATGGGCCCCACCCTCACCCTCACGCTGTCTGCAGACCCCTCTGTGTGCCACCTCTGGGCTGAGCACTGGCCTGCATGGCTGCTGCCTCTGGGCAGTGACAGGCAGCTCTGGGCACTGGGTGAGAATGGCTGCAGACCACCTCCTCGCCCCGACGTGGCCCATGGGTGCTGCTGCCTACACAGTGACTCAGGCTGGAGCCCACCCCCACTCCTGTTGGCACAGCCTTGGCTGCCTCCGTCAGGCTCCTCCAGCCCGGACCTTCCACCCCTGCTCCCACCTGACCCCATCTCAAGTGCAAATGGGACCATGTGATCCCAGCGAGAGAGATGAACAGGCGGGTGTGTGGGTAGAGGACAGGTTGGTACATAGCACTCAACGGCCCCAGTGCCCACCACTAACCTCCGGAGCACTCTTCAAGGCACACGGGGCCTTCATTACAGCCCCCCACTATCCAATTCTTCCACCTCATCTCTACGCTGCCCCACCCCCTTGATAATTCCCCAGTCCCCGGAACCCCTTGCACCCCAGTCTCCAGGGCACAGGGTCTCCAGCTGGGGAGCTCAGTCCACCCCATCGACCCCAAGCCCCTCTTTTCCTCAGAGACTAACCAAACCAGATCTCACTGCCACCCCTAGAGCTCTCTCTGACACCCCTTCCTACCAACTGTGCCCGCCTGACATCGGTGGGACTCCGTAGGACACACGTCACCATGGGTAAGCACGTGCCCCGCACCTGGCTGTGTCTGCAGCGAGTGGGTGCAGGTGATGGGGCAGCACATCTGCTGGCTGGGCCCGTGGTGGGCTGTGACTTGTCTCCGTGGGCGTCCCCTACCCTGAATGCCAGCACAGTGCTGGGCACGACAAACCCCCACTGGCAGAGAGATGAGCCACAGATGGGCCAGCTCAGGTCCCCCCTCCTCTGGGATCTGGCCACAGGGACAAGGATGTGGCAACCCCTGCCTCGGGTATAGCCATGGACACTAGTCTCAGGTGGGAAAGAGGTGGCCAGCCCACAGTGAGAGGGAGGGGGCCTGGAGAGGCTGCTGGGCATCCCACTGGGCACCCTGGTTCCCCTCTACCAGCTCCCAGGACCTCTAGGGTAGGATGCTGGCTCTGCACTGACGACCTCACCTCACTTCCCAACAACCCCTTCCATTTTACACACAGGGTAACTGAGGCACGAAGAGGAGATGCAACCTGCAGCCATACGGCACCTCAGTGGTGGAGTCAGGGTAGGAACCCACATTGTCTGCCTCCGGGGCCAGGGCTCCTGGGCCCTGCCCTCCACGGCTGGCAGCCTACCCCTCGAAGTAGGTCTGGGGCCTTGTTCCAGGCAGAGCAGGCCAAGGGGTCAGCGGGCCAGAGAAAGCCCCGAGAACAACGGGGGTCAAATGAGCAAGACTCATTTCCCTGCCAAGCCCATGCTGGCCCCCCAGGAAGCTCTGAGCAAGAGGGGCAGCTAGGGCTGGCGGGACTGCGGGAGGGCAAGGAGGTGCCTCCCTCCACAGCTGCTGCTCCCCTCTTTGGGGCTCTGTGGACACTTGTCCTTTTAGGTACAAGATTCAGGGAGTCTCTGAAATTCCTGCCACTCCAGTTTCTGGAACCTCTGCCTGGCCAGGCTACAGAGCACAGGGATCAGGGTTCGGGTCTGGAGTCCCAGCCCCGCCGCTACGAACCGCTCCACGCCTCCGCTTCCGAATCTATGACAGGACCGTGAGCACCGCACACCGTAGCCCTAGGGCTGCCGCAACAATGCGATCAAGTCTATGTGTAAATTGCTCTAACAGGCACCCCCACAACATGGCGCAAAGATGGCACGATTATTATCATGCCAAGGATGTGGACATGACCGGAACTCCTTTAGATGCCTGTGAAAATCTGCAGATGCCCGTCAGCTCCCAATCTGTCATTCCTGCTGCTGGCTGTTAGCCACAGACTACCCCAGAGGGAGACCGCATGGGAGCAGAGGCGAAGTGTCGAGCCACAGCTTAGCTTTAAAATGGTGGCTGAGGGTCTGCGGTTTGGGGAAGAAGAACGGGGGCGGGGGAGTGGGCAAAGGAGCTGGGAGGGCACATGGGCTCTGCTTCTGCCTCTGCCATTCACAGACCAGAACACGGGCTCACGTGATTCCCGCACAACCTGAGACAAGCAGGCAGGAATCAAAACCAATTTCTTAGTCGAGAGGAGGCGTGACCAGCAAAAAGGCCACCCCCCTGCCCCAAGGACCCCAGTCTTTGTCTCGGGGGTCGGGAACACACCAGCTCGGGGGAAGGGGTGCAGAGTGGCGCCTGGAGCCCTCTGGACACACCCCACTGAGCGTCCACCTATCCCACGCGTTGCAGCCCGGACCACGAGCCGTAAGGACGGTCCGGCGGCCAGGCTGACTCTCCGCCCCCCTCTTGTGTTCAAAGCCACTGAGCCGGTGGGCTCGCTCCAGTGTGACGGGGCTCCAACCATAAAGGCCACTCCCCCCGCGACCATGAGCTGTAGCCCTTCTAACACTGCCAAGCCCGCGTCATTTCCGAATCCCACTTTTCATGACTCCAGGTTTCCCAAGAGGCCTCCTCTGGGACCCAACTCGTTCCACCTCAGGCTGCAGCTTCAGGGAAAGTGGCTATTTTTAGAAGGGTTTCAGTAAAGCCGGCAGGGGCTCTCTGGGCTGGCACAGCGCGAAGTGTGCTCAGAAAGAAAAAAAAAAAAAGGGAAAGAAAGAAAAAAAAGAGAAAAGCCATTATAAAAAGCAGCTCTAAGAGGAACACGTTTGGGGTTCACAGTTTAAAGAGCTGATTTAAAGGAAATGACTCTCAACTTTGAAGAAACAGCCCTAAATGGGAATGCATAGCTTTAAACACCACTGGAGAAACGACTGGAAAGGCCCTGACAACCAGCCAAGGACTGCAGGGATAGCTTTTTTTTCATGGAGCAGGGGTGAAATAATTATGTTTGAGTCTTGTTTTTATTCTCAAATGCTCAGAATTTGTTCTTAAAGCAAGGTGATGGGTTGACAGAGTCTAAAAAAAAACCTCTGCAGGTATGGGGGGACCTCCACTTCGAGTGCAAGCCTGAAGAATCTCCTGAAGGAATCTGCTGGAACCAGCTCACTGCCTGTCAGCTTCACTCAGCACTGCCAGGCAGAGGAGGACACCTCAATTTAGGGTGGAGTTAAGAAAGGGCACCAGTGGTGCATCACCTTGCCACCCCACTCAGATGGGGAAAAGCTGGCGATGTAAAAAACACACACACAAAAAAAACATAAAACCAAGAAGCCAAAAAAAAAGCCTTCTTGCCACTTTACTTTCATTTCCTTCAGCATTTTATTTATACACATGATGTTTTTCTTGAAAAACAGAAAGGGAACCAAAGGGAAAAACAGAGACCTACAAGGTTAGGGCTCGGTGTTCCGCTGGACAAGTGGCACGACATCAGGCGCTGACAGGAGCGTGGAAACCAAACAAGGGAGCGCCGGAGACAAATTTTCCACAGCCCCGTCCAGCTCTATCCCGCCCGGGGCCTCGAACAGGAAGGGGCCACGGGCTCTGAAGTCACAAGCGCACGTGTGCGTGCAGCCTGATCGAGGGGCACGCGGACAAGGAGAGGGAAGCCGAATCAGAGGGAAAACGCGACGTTCAGTTAGGACGGGCAGGAAGACAGGCAGGGCCAGGCTCTGAACTGCCCTGTCCGGCTCCGGGGAGTCTCTGCAGCCCCAGGACACGCAGAGATGGCCTGGAAAGGAGAGGGGTGGCCATTCCGCTGTCCGGAGCCCCTCCAGACTGGCCGCCCTGCACAGCCCTCCACCAGCCCAGGCAGCCTCTACCAGTGCACCTCTCAACCTGGTCTCAGCCCCGGCCCCTGGTAGCTCTTCCCCACTCTCCCCTGCTCAGCCGCTGGGGCCAGCCTGCCAAAGGGAGAGGGGCGAGGGGAGTGGGCCCGCTCTCCTGGCTCGAGAGCACAATGCAGACCCCTTCCTTTGGGGACTGCTGCCACCGTGTGGCACAAGTTCCCTGATTTCAGGAGTTGATTTCCTGCCTGCTAAGCAGGGACGGAAGGGGAGGATGCACAGCTCCATGCTCGAGGAGCAGGGGCACGTGTAAGAGCCACCAAGCGACAGGCAAACGTTCGAGCAGACCTCCTGCCCTGGTGCCTTCTGGCCAAGCCCAGACAGCATCCCGGCCAGCAGTGTCACGGCGTTTCCATATGGGGGAGGGAGGCTCGTTCCCTCTAGGCACCGGAACCAGGGAGGCAGCTACACCAGCACCTCTGGGCTCCCTCCCGCGACAGCCGACCGGCAAACATTCTCTCTCTGGCCAGAAGCTGGATTTGCTACCTTGACAATGTACGCTCACGGGCTTCTTTGAAAACCTAAACAGAATCTCAAAAGCTGTGAGCGCCACAATCACACACGGGTTCACCACAAGTGCTCAGTGCCCAGACAAGTGTGTGCCCATCAGGCTGAGTGAGCATGGCGCCAGCAGGCAGGACGCCCCAAGGAGCTGGCACGGCGGGGCTGCCCAGCAGGGACTGGCAGGGGCAGGAAGCAAGCGACTCCTTGTTGCGGAGGACCGGCTCCCACATGCTCCGGAGATTCCCTCCCCAGCTCCCTCCCCACCATCTCGCTTCTGAGCCTCCCCAACGAGGAGGTGAGATCAGGGACGGGGACTGTTTCCCGCCTGTGGCCACCCCCGCCCCATGCCGATGGTACCTGGGCTGGAGCAGGTGGATACTGCAGATCGGTGGAGTGAGTAAAGAAAGCATGACTCTGGCCACAGGCTGTGCCCCACGAGGCCCTCACCTGCCTGAGGGGCGGCCAAGAAGCAGCGGAGCACAAGGAGGTCCTGGGGACGGGGCCCAGAGGCCAACATGGGGCACGCCTAACATTGCTTTCCTTTAATACTTATAGAAGAAATACGTAATCATGCTCAAAAGCGGGGGACGCTGAAGATTATAACAAAGACCAGCAACCCTCAGATCACTGCCTCTCCCACTCACCCTGGCTGACCTCTTTGACTTCTTAGCAGTTTCTTCTGGGAATTACCTCCGTAATCATGGGCATCTACTGTTATTTCTTGACCTGTCCATTTTGGACATGATCCACTGACTTCCAGCTACGTTAAAGACTTAGCTTTCTAGCCACACCTCCCCCAACCCCTCCTCACAACAGGGCCCCAACACCACCTGGGGCTATATTCACCTAACTCTGGCCACACTGATACTGCCCACCCTGACAACTTCAGGGATGTCATCTGTCTGGAACAGCTCCCTTTCCACCCGTATCTCTGTTCACGGAACCTAGCCCTCACTTTCCAAACCCTTCTCGGGTTGTGTCGGGCAGCTCCCACTTACATAACCGGCCCATTTTCTCTGGATGCCTCCCGGCTGCCAGCCTGGGGCCGACAGTTCCAGCCTCAGCTGCCTGCACACAAGGCCTGCCCCCCGTGACCCTCCTGAGCCCTCTGTGCCTAACACCTTCTCTGAGCCCGTGCAGCCACAGCTCCACCGCCTAAGATCTGGCAGCTAACAGACACCAGGAGGACCGGGGGAGTGACACTTATGCCTCGTGGAGGGATGCAGAGCCCTGGAGTTCCACTCCGATGAAGGGAAATGGAGCTGATCACAAGCACAGGCATCTTCTAGACCTTGCCTGCCGGCTCACGATCTCACGTGAGGACGTGCTTCAGCGTCTGATGGGTGCCGGGAAATACATACGTGGTGCTAACAATTACGCCTGGCTGCTCACGACACAACCACGACAAGAGGCACAAAGACACTGGTGGAGGCGCGCGTGCTCCGTGGGAGGGGGTTTACCTTGGACATCTGGCTGAAGTCGGCAAAGCCCTCAGCACTACTGAAGGACCCGCTTCCGAAGGGGTCTAAGGTTCCAAAGGGACCTGCAAGTAGCACCAACAGAGGCAGAGTTAGGGCATTCAAGGGACACACCTCCGGGGGCAGAGGGAGGTGCTGCCTCTCGGTGGTCACCGGCCCCCGGCGCGCGACATCCGAGGAGGCAGCATTTGCTTGCCAGGGCTGTGCGTCTGGATACGGTCCCTCAACGTGGCCTCCCTGCCCCCAACCCGCCCTGGCTGGTGGTTGGGGCGGCTTGGCCAGAAGCCTCTCGCCATGACGGCCGCCTCAAGCAGGGCCACAGGGACGGTGCCCCATATCGGTACTTCTAGCCAGCGCTGTTCACAGTCAGCAAACAAGTGACAAGTGCAGAAGCACAGCCAACTGCCCTCCTGGGTCAAGGAGGGAGGTGCAGGTCCGCAGTGACCCACCATCCACATCTTGTATGTGGGGAGGTTGTCTGCGGGTGCAGTTTTCTCCTTTGGTGGGGCAACTTGTCTGCATAACCCATACACCCACCTATGAACCCAAATTCTATCACCAACAAGCACGAGCTGCTAGGCAAGGGCGCAGAAGCAAGTGGGGCCTGTTCCCAAAAGCAAGGGGGAATCCAAACTCTCCCCCCTCCCTTAATGCACAAGCCAAGACCCTCAGTCAAACTTGGATTCTTTTAGGAAAAAGATCTGAAGGTACAAATCAAAGATTTGTACGGAGAAATGAGTAAAGAGTAACCAGGAACACTGGTGTTATTACTGACTGAATTTCTACTGCCGATCTTCCTTTGCAGAAAGATGAGCAGCTAGGGGGAGCTGGCTTTGGCCCAAGTACCTCAGGTGAGGATCTGGGTGCCACTGATTAATGACATAAACTCTGAGGACACACAGCTTTGGAAACGGAAGCAGGAACTGGGTGGGCTCCTTCTACTGGCTGGGGGGAGAGTCAGAAGGAAAATAAGTCATCAGTCTCACCTGATCCTTTTGAGGAGACACTGGAGGATGAAAAAGGATCACTGGATTCAAAGGGGTCGAGCTGAGTGAAAGGAGAGAGGGAAGAGTAAAAAGCAGTTCATTCGTTCACCCAGCCATTCATCCAAGCACAGACTTTCCTGCCATCTGCGTACACTGAATCTGGTGCCGGCCATGAGGAGGAGAAAGTGATTCAAACTAAAATCTGGCGGAGTAAAATCCCAACAGACCAACCCCTCCTGCAGAGCATACCTATAAACTCTGGACAAAATGCAAAAAAATAAGTAAACATAAGCAACCACCTGAAGGCTCAGGAAGTGAGCCAGAGCAGGAAGACTAGACGAGAATTCCAAGTTGGCAGGAGCCAACAGCACAAAGTTGAGTCTTCTGTCTAGACAACTATAACCTGAGGGTTTCGGGAGGCTAGACCTCAACAGAAAACTCACTGTCTTTCTGGCCTGAAGACTAGAGGATGGTAGTCTGGGACAACCACAGTCATGAGAAAGGGACAGGGCCCCAGAAAGGAGAGGCAGAGAATGGGAGTCCAAAATTTCATGATAAGCTCTGCCCAAGACAAGGGCTGACCCCAGCACCATGTGCAGGAGGAGACTGAATGCAGCCTACAGCTAAGGTCACAAGTACGCAACTACAGGTGAGAGAAAGTGAGTTTGCAGTGGAGCCTCACCGAGTCAACTGCCTGCTGAAACAAAACCATCTGGGCTCTTTGGAGGCATATACCAGTATCCAGTCACTGCAACAGAGCACTCACAATACACAGCATACGTTTTGAAATCATTCAACATAACCAGAATCAGAAAAACCGTGGCCAGTTCTCAAGGGAAAAGACAATCAATAGAACCAGTCCCAAGAGGACCCAGATGTTTTGGAATTCTTTGATGAGGATGACTTTAAAGCAGGAGTAACTGTGTTCAATGAAGTAAAGGAAAATAGACTAAAGAGGAATGGTTAGGAGATCTTAGCAGAAAAATAGAAACTATACAAAGAAACAAATGGAAATTCGAAAACTGAAAAAAGTACATCTAGAATAAAAACTTCACTAGGTCAGCTAAACAACAGATGATCGAGAAAAAAGTAAGTAAAGCTAAAGATAGATCAGTAGAAAGTACCCAATCTACAGAAAAAAGAGAACAAAAAGAATGAAGAGAAAACAGAGTCTCAGGGACTTGTGGAGCCATTAGTAAAACCTCTAATATAAAAGTAATTGTAATCCCACAAAGAAAGGAGAGAATAGGGTAGAAAAAGAAAATGTCTAAGGAAGTAATGGCCAAAAACTTGCCAAGTTTGGTAAAAGACCTGATTCACAGATTTAAGAACCCCGGCAAACCCCAAACAACTTAAATACAAAGAAAACCACACACACATATGCTTCACAGTCAAACTGCTGAAAAGCAGAGCTAAAGAGCTAAGGCAGCCAGAGAAAAACAGCACGGTACCTATGGTGGGGGACAACCGCCTGAGAGACTCAGGACTTCTCCTCAAGGACAGGGAGGCCAGAAGGCAGTGGAATAACATCCTAAAAGTGCTGGAAGGAAAAAAAATAATACGAGATCGGGCACAAATACCCTTCAAGAGTGACAACAAAGGGACGCCTGGGTGGCTCAGTTGGTTAAGCATCTGCCTTCGGCTCAGGTCATGATCCCGGGGTCCTGGGATTGAGCCCCGCATCAGGCTCCCTGCTTAGCGGGGAAACTGCTTCTCCCTCTGCTGCTGCTCCACCTGCTTGTGCTCCCTCTCTCTCTCTCCCTCTGACAAATAAACAAACAAATAAAATCTCTATTAAAAAAAAAGGGAATGACAACAAAGTAGACCTGTATTATAAGAAATGCCAAAGAAAGTTCTTCAGGCTTAAGGAAAAGGATCATGAGGGTAAATAAGATCTTGAGAAAGGAATGAGGACATGAGAAATGGCAAATATATGGGTAAAAACAAAGAGACCGCCTTTTTCCCTTTTAACATTTCTTTTAGGGGCGCCTGGGTAGCTCACTCGGTTAAGTGTCTGCCTTCAGCTCAGGTCATGATCCCGGGGTCCTGGGACTGAGCCCCGCATCGGGGTCCCTGCTCCACGGGAAGCCTGCTTCTCCCTCTCCCACTCCCCCTGCTTGTCTTCCCTCTCTCGCTGTGTCTCTGTCAAATAAATAAATAAATCTTAAAAAAAAAATCTCTTTTAGACACATACAATGGATTAAAGCAAGATGGTCTTAGGGAGTTTATGGCATATTTAGATATATTATATTCATATGACAGCTAGAACGTAAGAGAAGACACTGCTGGCTGGGGAGGAGATGGACAAATGGACCCATATGGTTGCAAGTTCTCTACATTTTACATGAAGTGATATAATATTAATTCCAAGTAGCCTATGAAAAGTTAAGGGTGTATACGGTAATCCCTAAAGCAACCTCCAAAAATAATAGAAATAGATAATAGTTAAAAGAAGCCAACAAATACTAGAAAATGGAATTCTAGAAAACATTCAAATAATCTAAAAGGTGGCAGAGAGGGAACAGAGGAACAAAACACAGGGGATAAAAAGCAAGGTAATAATAAAATGGTAGATTTAAATCTAACCGTATCAACAACTGCATTAAATGTTAATGGACTAGACACTCTATTTTGAAGGCCAAGATTTCCAGGCCGGAGAGAAAAGCAGTCCCAACTATATACTCACTATAAAAAACCCTTTGTGTATAAAGACCCAGGCAGACTGAAAGTAAATGGATGAAAAAAAGATATAGCGGGCAAAGAATAAGCATAAGAAGGATGGAGGAAGGCTATTTCAATATGTGATAAAACAGATCTCAAGACAGAGATATCGCCAGAGGAAAAAAGGAAGCTTTTATAATGATAAAAAGGTCACTGCATCAGGCTGATACAAGAAGCACAATGTGTAGGCACCGGAGAGAGCTTCAAAACACATGAAGCAAAACTTGACGGAATTAACAGGGACACAGACAATTCCACAATCACAGACTTTAACATTCCTCTCTCAGCGATGGGTACAGTGGTAGAGCTACAAAACAAGCAAACAAAAACAGTAAGGACACAAACGATCGGAACTATCAGCCACACTGACATAATTGGCATTGATAGAACATGACACCCAGCAACTGCAGACCAACATTCTCATCAACTGTACATGGTATGGACACCAACACGAACCATAATATGGGTATCAATAAATTTAAAAGGACTGCAAACATACAAAATATGTTCTCTAACAACAGATTTAATTAAAAATCAGTATTATAAGATATGTAAAGGAAGGAAAGAATATCTGGAAACAAAACAATACTTTAAATAATCCATGCTTCAACAGAGAAATCACAAGGGAAACTAGAAAATATCTCAAACTAAAGGACAATGAAGATACAACACGTGAAAATGTGTGGAATGCAGCTAAGTAGTGCTTAGGGTGAAATGTGTAGTTTTAAAATATTTATATTAAAAAAGATGGTCTAAAGTCAGTGACCTAAGGTTGAATCTTAAGATGTTAGAAATGGAAGAGCAAGTACTAACCCAAAATAAATAGGAGAAAGAAAATAATAAAAAGCAGAAATCAGTGAAATAGAAGCAAACAGGAGAGGAAATTTACAGAACCAAAAGCTGGTTCATGGACAAGCTCAACAAAATTGATCAACAGAGAGTAAGAACACAGATCACACACATAGACCAGTAGCAGAAACGAAAGGGGTATCCCGCAACAGGTCTATCAACAGAAATGTTACAAATTAATCCTTGCCTTCAAGGAGCTCTGGGTCTAGTGCGACAGACCAACAGGTCCGTGGAGAAGAGGAAAACCAGGGAATCTGAGGGGCGGAGGGAGAGATGCAGCCTGGAACATGAAGGAAGGCTATACACCGCCCTCACTAGACACGAGGATTCTCTGTTCAATCAGAGTCGCTTTTTTGTGCAGTGCACCGGGCCTAACACCATGCGACACACACGGTTTGCTTGATGCTAGGGATGGAGAGGGGCATGTGAATGCCTCACACACTTTCAGTGCTGCCAGGAAGATGGCAGGGCGGCCGTGTGGAGCATGTGATGCTTTCTTTCATTTCAGTTTTGTTGGGAGACGGGGCAGCAGTGGGGGCAGGAGGTAGAACAGAGAAGCCACCCGGTGGGCCTGAGCTGAAGTGACAGGGGCAGGGAAAGGAACAGAGAAAAGAGAGCTAGCTATTCGGGACCCAAGCCATCCTGACATGGGCTCAGTGGCCCACTGAATGTGACAACCTGAGTCACAGGACGAGCCTCACAGGGACAAGCACCGGGCACACACACAGCACCTACGCCTCCCCGGGGTCACTCACCTTTGAGGGTAAGGAAGGGTTTTTCGTGAATGGGTCTGAGGTAAACGGGTCATTCTTTGTCTGTTTCTTAAAGAAGTCGTCAGGCGCAGAGCCACGGAATGGGTCACTTTCTTTGAAAGGATCCCCTCCGAATGGATCTAGAGGGTGTTTTGGAAAGTGAATAAAAACATGCCCCTATGAATAAACAACATTATGCTTCATGGAAGAACCCAAATGTAAAAACACATAGCTGACTGACGCCATTTTATATGAAATTCTACAAAAGGGAAAAACCATAATGACAGAAACCAGTCAGTGGTTGCCAGGCGCCTGGGGGCTGGGGGTAGGAGGCACAAGGGAACCTTCTGGGACAATGGAGGTGTTCTTGATCTCGCACAACTGCACACATTTACCCAAACTTATCTAATTACAGACTTAAAATTGGTGAATTTTGTTGTGTGTAAATTATACCTCCCAACAAAGCTGATTTTAATAATAAAAACATGGATAAATCCAGAGACAGAAAGCAGACTGGTGGTTGCCAGGGGCTGGGGGAGGGGGAAAGGGGCGTGACTGCTCATGGGGATGAGGCTTCCGTTTAGGGGATGAGGCTTCCGTTTAGGGCATGGCAATGTTCTAGAACTACACAGAGGTGGTGTCTGTACTTTATGAATGTACCAAATACCACTGAATTGTCACTTTAAAATGGTGAATTTTGTGTTGTACGATTTTCACCTCAGTAAAAAAATACAGAAGTAGATAAACAGGCAGCATGACCGCACCACCATACCCACGGTGTGCTCAGTCCCCTGGAATGCGGGGTGCAGGCATGGTGAATGGACACAGGGCAAAGCCGCTGTCACCAGCAGGGAACGAGACACTAGGCTTTCGTGCAGTGCAGATGGCCATGCTTCCCGGTACCGCGGCCGCCTCTGGCATGTGTAGACCGAAGCCCCACTGCGGGCAGGCGCTACACGGGGCCCCCTGATGCTACCACAGGACCAAGCTGCCGTGGGCAGGTCTGAAAAATCGCCTGGCCACTGGGAGCTCCTTTTCTAGTTCTGCTTCTCTTCACGCTGTGAGGTCGGCAAGAAGGGGCACCCGTCGGTGAAGGGGAGGGTAATGTCGCTGCCAGGCTTCCTCAGAAACTAAGCTCCCCTGCTGCCCTGTCGTAGGAGGCCTGGCAGACAGGCTGCTTTTCCATTTCCTTCAACTTGAACTAGGAATGGAAAGAGTCTGAGGACGAGTCCACGAAAAAACAAAAAGTCTTTTCAACAAAGGCTTTTACCTGCTGAAGCTGTCTGTTGTTCTGCGAAGGGGTCATTCTGGAATGGGTCACCTAGGTTAGAGGAGAGAGGGACGTTTAGCTCTTATGGCAGAAAAGGACTCTGGCATATCCAAGTTGGAGCGGCCACTGGCCGAGGTGGCTTTTCTTAGTTGGGGTGTTCAAGATGAAATGAGGTATTGTTGGCTGCTCAACATGGGCTGGAGGTGGGGAAAACGTGGAGTGAGCCAGAATTCACTCCTCTCTTTCTCTGCCATGCTTTACGCTTGTATCTCATCTCCCTCTCACCTCCCCCAGGTACGACAACACAGGACCCCAGGGCTGCCCCAGTCCTCAACCCACAGGCAGCCCCGGAGCAATGATGAGCTCCACACATCCAAGCTTCAGGAGCTGCCCGATTCCTCTCTTGGACCTGCGAACCTCCGATCCCACATCTGACACTGGAAAGGCACCCCCACTGCCCTCTCTCCACCCCAGCACTTCGCTCAGGAACATACAGATACCCTTCCTGGAAGGCTTTCAGGCTTCCTGCTCTGAAAAAAAAAAACAGGGAAACCGAGGAAAACTTGTTCGTAGAAGTCTTCCTGGTTATTCTCGACTCATGTGTGGCTCTGGGTAAATGTGTCACATGAAGACCTTAGACTTACATGGGGATCTGTCCTTCACCGGGTAGTTTCATAATCATGACTACATCTGATTGTCTTATTGATCCCACCAGGAGAGCGAGGGAGAATTTACCACCCCTTCTGGAGGCTGGGAACCGAGGTGTGCAGAGGTTAAGGGCGGAGCCAGCTGCCCTTGAATGGGGGCACCTCGCTGGGAGCTGGGAGCTGGGAGCTGAGCTCTTCCACCACACGCCAATGCCTCAGTTCTGTAGTGAACCGGCTGAAGCGAAACACTCAGGTAGCCCAGGAGGCTCCAAGGATTCCCTTCCCCGTCCATTCCAGAAGGTGCCTATCTCGCAACCATTCTAGTCATCAGACAGTTCTAAATGGCACAAAGTAAACAGCCCTCCAACGACGAAGTGGGCACCGGGCGAGATACCTTTGAAGGGATCAGCTCCTTTAAATGGGTCGGATTTGAAGGGGTCTTCAGCCTGGAAAGGATCCGGATGCAATTCTTGGGCATTGTTGCTAAATAACAAGGCTTTATTTTTGAAAGGATCATCCTATAATTTTGTGAAGAGACAGGACAGAAATTTTATTATTTCAAATTTAAAGCAAAGTGCAGAATTCCCTACCTAACTTGCGTATTTCTCCTTCAAGCAGTGGGACCTTACAGAGAACGATTAAAAAATCATCAAAGAAATGTGGACGTTGGTTCATAGTGACGTGTCGACACTAGTTTGTTCGCGGTGACAAATGTTCATTCGCAGGGACAAGGTATTAATGATAGGGGAAGCTGGGTGTGGGGTATGTGGGAACTTTCTGTACTCCCTTTAAGTTTTCCTGTAAGTCCACCACTCTTGCAAACTGAAAGTTTATTTAAAAATTGAGTGGATGCAACCCAAACAAACGTCCGCTGACAGACGAACAGATATACTAGATGTAGTATGTAGAAATATAAGGAAATATTATTGACCCTTGAGGACATTATGCTGAGTGAAACAAGCCAGTCACGAAAAGACAAATGCTGTGTGACAGTGTCACTTTATATGAGGTCCCTAGAGGAGTCAGATTCAGAGACAGAAAGTAGAGCAGTGGGTGCCAGGGGCTGGGGAAGCAGGACGGGGAGTGAGTGTTTAGTGGGTATGAAAATGCTCTGGAGTTTAGTTACACAGTGTGAATATAATGAGGCATGGTTCAGATGGTCAATTCTATGTTATGTGTATTTTCTCACAATTAGAAATTCTGCTTAAAAAAAAAAAATCACTAAGTCAGAAAGCAGTGGTATTTTTGGAAATGTCAAAAAGAAAACCCAACAAGCCACTCAACAACGACAGCATGGGTCTCGTTCAAAAGTGTGGCCTCCCTCGATCATCTTTTTTTCACAGAACGTCTACCTATGTGGGCATTTTTTAAAATGCTCTTTCCACACCAAGAAACATGCAGGCTATTTACATCCTGGGAGGAAATGAGTTGCTTATGCAGTTAGAACTACTAGAGCATATACACTTCGCACTGTGCATGTTTTTTAAAAAGTGCTTATTTCTAGAAACAAACAAGCATGTTTAAACCAGAAGGAAAAAAAAAAAAAAGATTTGCTTTTGAAGAGCACATTTTTATAGTTGAAAATGGCCCAAATGTTGGTGGGGGGGTATAATCTACACAGGAACAATGCACTTCGTTTAGAAACAGTGAGTGTATTTTGGTTAATAAAGACACACCCTCAGTGAAAACATGAAGGTTTCACCGTGATACGAAAAAGCACAACATCCTCACTGAATCTGGCAGATGTGTCGGCACCCGTGGGGCTGGCAAACATCCAATATTCCAAAGCCAAATAATTAAAGAGCTGGGGCTTCCGTAAAAATACAGACAACGGTTACAGGGCAATGACGTCAAAGGAAGATTCCTGACTAGGCTCCTAGCACTCTGGGCTGGCTGACTTTGGGAAGCAGGATGGCTCTCAGAGGCACTGGGCCAATGGGAAAACTTTTCTTACCTGGGAAAGATTATCTGCAGCCTCCAACCACAGGGCTTCCCAAGGTAGGGAAACCAAGTAGGTTCTTAGGCAAGTAAGCACAGATGTCTGCAAGCTCCGCGTCTGGCGGAAGCGTGCGGTTCGTTAAGGGCAGCATGGTGCTTAACACCTGCACAACGCACGCACCCAGCAAGTGTCTGATGGGGCTCGCTGACACAGATAAATACGAGGGAGAAGTCCGAATCTAAAGAAGCTGGGAGGCCAGGATGGAAAATCAACCTCTCACACTGTGCCATGGGGGAAGGAATGTATCTGTTCCAGAAGAATGGAGAGAGATGATGACCTGGACACGGGTTTGCATTAAGAATGACACTTCAGGCTCAGACTGGAAGCTTCTATTTAGTTTTTAATAGCACTGGTTTACAAGTTGGTGGGTTTTTTTTTTTTCTTTTAATGTTTTCGATCACTGCTTGGAAGCCTGCCAAATAAGAGGGGGCGATGGCAGAGAGGAGACTGTGATTCTAGGGGCTCTGGCTGCGAGCCCCCTGACCTGAAAGTCAGGTCTGCAATCTCTTTCTCAGGAGCAGTTATTTGCCTAAGGGAGCAATCGCTCCCTCCCCTTCAAAGGAGAAGCCTATAGAGACCCCAGGAGGATTCATGTATGTAAGGTAACCACCAGTGGTTCTGATTCTATTTCACGGATTCGGAGCAGAAAATGAGATTTCCCCTGGTGCAGAGATGCCATAAACTCCACCATCCACTGACCGCTTGTCAGTGAGAACTGAGCCAGCTGCCACTTGGGAGACCCAAGTACAGCAGACAAGCACCAGGGTGAAAGACAGAGGTAAAATACCTCGAACACAGAGTTCAGGAACTAGTCTTAAGTTCTGCACTTGTTAAGAAATAGATGTGACAACTCTGAAAGGAGTTACTGAGGAGTTCCCTTTAGATGGGGGCTGGGCAGTGGTGTGCTGGTGAACCAGCTCTCTGAGGGGAAAAAAAAAAAAAAAAAGCCCTGATTGGCAGCTTCTGCCAGTTCCCATGGTGTAAATACTCCCACCGTGGCTGAATCCAAGTTACCAAAAGTTCTACAATCAGGTTACAAAATTCCTATTTAATAATCAGCTCTGGAGAGCCAAGAAAATATGGCTCCAGCATGCCAGTGGGGCTGGATGCAACAGACAAGCCAATGATGAGTTCTTGGCGAGGCTTAAGTCCAGTATGATTTATTACCTTCTGTCTACTAGACAGGTTGGTTGGGTGCTGTCTTCAAGGGCAAGAGGCCAGTATTATCATCATCAGATGAAAAACAAGAAATAAATTTGGCTTTAAGAAGCATCAGTCTCTTGGATAAAGTAACATAGTTATGAGCTTAACACTAAAGTTAGTAACTTTAATAGAACTGTCCAGCCTTAGAAAGTTCTAGATGCACCTCTCTGGTTACACTATTCTCAGGGGACTAAACCCCTCACTTTCACCCACCTCAAAGAGAACAAAGAGCTCTGTGAAGCAGTCTCGAAATATTCAAGAGTAAACAAAAAGCCCTCTTCGAGGTATTTATTAAGAAAAGGAAACAAACCAATAATGCTTTAAAAACTGTATTTGTACAACAAGATAAATATAGTTTTTCTTTCAGACACTGGTTGCAAGTTTCTATGTTAACATATCTGACATCGACATTCCAGGATGAGTTGACTATCATGTAAACTTTGCCCTGCTTACAAGATGAATGAAAATAAGGAAAGATTAAAAATTGGGGGGGGGGGGCGCAAGGGGAGGAGGGAAATCACTGGCCACTTGCCAACTGCCACTTTGCTGCCAACTTTTTATCCAAGGAAACCGATCTTATTCAAACCTGCAAAAGAGTTTGAGAGTGAGCTGTTTCGTGAACGAAGATGAAACAGGACAAGCCCAAAGCTGTGCAAGGGGACCAACGCCAGATGGGGAAAGTGAAAGCAGGGCCTCGAAGCTGAAATGCACACACAGAGACGGGACAGCCGGACAGTCAAGCGGGCAATTCTGCCTCAAGCACTTAACGACGAGTGGATGTTGTTCCATAGTCTAAATTCAGACAATGAAGCTGAATTTGGGCCCCAGGGCGGATATGGAATTCACCCGTTTACAATTCCATGACAAAAAGGAGTCTGTGAATAGCAGAGGGAAGCAGGAAGGGCCAGAGACAGGAGACAGAGGAGCGCATCAACAGCATCTTCTAGGTGACTCAGGGAAGGAGGCGTAAGCTTCCCCATAAATTCCTGGGACTGAGTACTCAGCTACTGAGGAAAGAAACACATCAAAAAATGAAAATGAAGAGCTAAGTCTCTAGTTGAGAGAGAGAGAAGCCGTATTATTACAGGAAGGAAAAGGAATCTGCGAAGCCAACAGGGCCAGGTGCAGAAGGAGGGCTCAGAGGATGAGTCCTGGATGAGGGGGCAGCAGTGTGGGGCGAGCAGTGAAAGGCTTCAGAAGCACAGCACAACCAAATCATCAAGACCAACCGCGTCCCACTGGCTCCCTCAGGAGCACAAAGATGCTCTCATCAGCCAGACTAGAGTGGAAACGCTGGGGCTTGGGACCAGGAACAAGGGGACCTGACAGGAACAAGGGGACCTGACAATCTGAGGAAAAAGTAATACTGGCTGGATGTGAGCAGCCCAAGAGTCCACAGAAACCTAAGAGGCCAACAGCCCCTTGGGCCTTGATCAGGACCCCTAGGGTCATAAAGTGCCGAGGTTTTCAGTGTAACCAAAATTGCAACAGAGAGGCCAGTTCACAGGTCAAACAGCAATGCCTCGAAAGGGCTGTCACTTTTCTTGATCTTTAGCAATTCATTCGATTTTCAAGGTGCTCCTTGTGGGAACACAGACACACGCGTGCGCGTGCACACACACACACACACACTCCCCTGGTCCCCCCAACTAGCAGGATATAAGGTTTCACAATGTATGAGAGCTTGATTCAGTTTTGGTTACATTTGGGAAACCCTCCAAACGTGGGTGGTCGGCCCACTAAAGATGGTCTTTTATTAAACACTGGTTTACAAAGGATTCAGACCTATCCTTCGCTTTGTCCCGGAAGCAAGGCCGGAGCACAGCCATGTACGCTGGGCCGCAGGGCCTGTGGGGACATGCAGAGCGGCAGTGGACACAAGCAACACCCTGCATTTGGACAGAACCAAGGCTGGCAAGCGCTGGATCCCGCAGGCAGGGCATTCTCTGATCTCAACGTGGGACCTAATCCCAGGGCTGGAATATGTTTATTCGGCCTTTACCATGGCTCCAAAACCGCCCCTCTCTGTCAGGGAGACCCCCTCGCTCAGGTCGGCTAAGTTGGTCAGGCTGGCGCCGTGGGCCCCGTCGAGTGCCTCGTCGTACTGCTCCAGGGTCCTGTGGGCTTCCTGGTGGCTCTCGCACAGCTCGGAAAGCTTGCTTCGTGCCTACACAACAAAGATGGCCACTAGCACACGGGGTTTAGGGGAAAAGTGTCAGGAGAGACTTTTTTTTCTCCTAATGCCCAACCCCGAGTGACAGATAGGCAACTGAATTACTAGCTTACAGAGTTTACAAGAAGCAAGACCACTTGTAAACCAGAATGAGGTCCTTCCCGCCGCCCCATGAGGCCTCTCTGTATCCCCAGCCCCTGAGGGAGGCCCGTGTTCAAACAGACGTTTGTCAATTCTGAACAAACTGAAACTGGTAAAATTAAGATTCACAATCTGTTCCAAGCGATTATCAACATTTTCCTTTATGGAGTTTTTATCACCCCGTTTGCGTTAATAAGCAGCAGCGAACTTCACTGTTATTACTAACACACACTCATGTCTTGGTTCCTATCTACCTGTACAAACTCTTACTGCTTGGAGGTAAAAGGTCTTAAGATAATACTACATCTATTCATTAAGAATGAAACAATATAGGGTATTAAACCCCTGGCACGTTTGTGATCAACTTTTGTCTGTAACCTGGCAAAAAGAGCGAGAGGTGGAGCCAGTCAGGAAAGGAAGCACGACTAGCCATTTTGACATTGCCAAGGGAGAGAGCATCACCCCCACTCCGTAGATGGGACACACAGGGGCCATTATGTACAGGGGAGGAGAGGAGCCCTCCCTCTGCTGGTGAGCCGCCACTGCAGGCCTCAGAGCCCTCACACAGGCGTGGGAAAAGGACGGGGTGCCCAGACAGCTTGAAGAACTTGAAGAAGCATGGGGTGATGCTGGTCATAGGGTGGGGCCTCCTCCATGTGTCAGTCCGCAAACTGCATGGGGATGGAGAGGTGCTGGAACCAGTCTCAGACTCTGTCCCTCTCGCTTGTCTAAGAACCACGCTGGTGAGGGCATTTCTATGCCCAAGACCCTCTCCATAGGAGCTCTTCAAGTCCTCACACAGACCCTGCCCATTCCCCCAAAATGGCATGCACTCAGGTGGGGAAGTGGAAGGCAAAGCAAACTGCCACCGGGCCAAAGCACAACGCCCACACACACACTGGAGGGCTCTGGGAGCTCACCCTCCAGGCCAGGGTGGCAGCCTCTCAGAAGAGAGCCTAACGTAAATGAGGTGGGTGACAGCAAAGGAAACAAGCGGCCTCGGTGCAGGTGCAGACCAACACAGGCTGGTCATATACAGCACTGTGACCGGTCACCACAGCTACTCCACGTGCCAGAAGACCCCAGAAGGCCCCGCCACCGCCAGCAGAGGCGGGGGCCCATCCTCAGCAAGGTACCTGGTTGATTTCGTCTTGCGTCGATTTCAGGGACTTGATGATGGTTTCCAGTTGAACTTTCCCAGCCTGAATGCTCTGCTCCAGCTGGGTTTCTTCCTGCTGCAATCGGTTCAGCTCCGACTTGGCCCGGTTCAGGTCATCTTCCTGGGACTTGAGATCAGATTCCTGAGACTGGATTTGGGTCTTCAATGAGGAAATCTGAAATGAGATGAAATATGATTGAGGGAGAATTCTTTTTTTTTTTTTTTTTTTTTAAGATTCTACATGTTTGAGAGCGAGAGCATCTACGCAAGTGGCAGGAGGAACAGAGAGAGAGGGACAAGCAGACTCCACGCTGAGTGCAGAGCCCGATGTGGGGCTTGATGTCACAACCTGAGCCTAAACCAAGAGCTGGACACTCAACCGACTGAGCCACCCAGGCACCCCAAGGTAGAATTCTTAATTCACGTTGATGGAAGGAGCTAGTCCAGTGAGGCAGACACCAGCCCGATGGCCAGACGCCTGGCCTCCTTCCAGGGCCCTCCCTCCACTCGCATGACAGAGAGAAACAACAAGGCAGACATGCTCACGCCCATGTAACTGGCAGAAAGTCAGTTTGGGATAAGGAAGAATGAGACCTGGGATAAGCATAGGCAATCTGTCCCCCAGGGGCTAAAGATCCCCGAATGAGGCCGCAGAGGAGGACACAAGGCTTTACAGTCTGCTGAGGCTGCAGCCCCTCTGGCTTGTAATGAGCAGTGAAGACAGCAGAGCGGGAGAGGGGCGTGCGGGCCCCCCTGTGCGGTGAGGTACGGGCCAGGGTGAGGTGTCCACACACACAGGTTAGCAGGGACCAGAGGCCGTTCCCCGTATGGCTGGGTGGGTGAGACTGAAGTCAGGCCACAAATGCTTGGTGGCTTTTTCAAGGGGTACGTCTCTATTAATCCAGGAGGAGGTCTCAGCCCTGTGCTTCAAGGGCACTGTGAGTTCAAAGCAGCCTGCAGGAAGCCCCCCTGCAGTGCTGGGTGTGAGACTCACCATCTGAGTCTCGTCCTGGCACTTCTGCCTCACGTCGCTCAGCATGTCTCGGAGCTTGGCCTTCTGCTGATCCATTTCGTCAAGGCGGTCTTGGGCGTCCTGTTTCTGAGCTTCTAGCTCTTGCAAACTGCTTGTTTCCCGGTCTAAATCATTTTGTAATTCCTAGGAAGAGTCACATCACATTACTTGAGACGGATGAGAATGGGGAATATCCCGGTAACAGGGTCTCAGCCTGGGCTGGAGCCCCCAGGACGTCCTACAAAACCGCCTGTGCCCCCAGTCTGCACTTGGCAGGCATCCGGTGCACACCTGCTGTAAATGCGTGCATCCTGGCTTGGCAGCTGTGGATTGAGCTCTCACTAAGCGTCCCGGCAAATACTTACTGACGGCCTAAGAGAGGCCAGGGGCCAGGAGAGTGGCTGGGTCCCAGCAAGAAGAGCTGTCCAGTGACATGTGATCAGGGGTGGAGAGAGGAGAGGCATCACCCAAACATAAATAAACTGGGAGGAATGGAACCAACAGAATGCATGAGTTGGGTGGACTTGGGAGCCCGGGGAGACCGGACTGATGCTGCACAGATGGAGGGGACCCCCACGGAAGCACTACTTAGGGTGGACCCGAAGGACAAGCAGGCAGCAGTCACGTGAAGAGCCAGGAGGAAAGGAGCCCAGCAGGTGGGGGGACAGCAGGGGGCCCAAGGTGGGGAAGGGGGGGTTGGGCTCCAACTTGAGCCAAAGGAAGCAGGGCCACACCAATGAGACTGCACGTGCTTCTGGGGCAGGACATTCAAGTATGGGCTTGGGACATGACACTTCTCCACTGCTAATGCTCCTCCAAATTGGCAGTATCTATAAAGATGACCTAGCAGGGACCCTCAGACCCGACTACGACACCTCTAGGAGAAGCATCTTAGAGGTGCACGACACATGTGACCACATGTAGTGTGTGAGCGCAAAACCTGTAAACAATGTAAATTTCCACCAGGCGGGCCTGGCTAACAACTGCGGGGTACAGTCTTACCCTAAGAGAAGCTGCACCTCATACTCTGAGTTACAATGTGAAGCAAACAAGGCACGTGGCAGAGCACATGTGTACTTCGCATTCTGGCATTTGTGCAAACAGGAAGGAGAGAATATGCACAAATCTCTCTCCTTAAACATGCACGTGACCTTCCTGGAAGGCCTCATGGGAGCCAATGAACTGCATCTCTGAGGGGGTGAAGGGGAGGGCAGGAAGCTTCACGCCTTTTGATTTTCAACCAGGCAAATATCTTATCAAATGTCTTATAACTAAAGCTAGAATCACGGATGGGTGCGGCAGAGGAGATGGAGGCCTGGGAGGGCTGACGAAGGGAGCAGGGAGGGGACCCAGAACTAGGTGAGACGGTGGCCATGGGAACCAAAGTAAGGGAAAGATTTGAGGGGACCTTGAGGGTACAGGAAGACAGGGACGGTGAGGCCGATCCCCAGGGCTGGCCTGGGCTATGGGTTGCTGGCGCCATTTTAGGAAAAAATCCAAAGCAGTCACAACGTCTCCTCTCTGCCTTGAGGATAAAAATGTCATGGCTCTCTCCTCTCTGGATAGCTCCCCAGGCTCCCTGCCCCTGACCTTTAATTCAGGAAGCAGATCATCAGTCTGACAAGTTTGGGGAAGAGAAGAGACTGGTGGTAGGGAGTCTAGGACATGGGTCTGCCACATCTGAGGGAAGAACAGTGATGGAGGAGGAGGAGATGAAGCAGGGAGGAGGGTCAGGCCCAGTGTGGTAGCCTGGGACACCAGGTGGCCAAGAGTCTGGGACATCAAGGAATCTGAGCCTCATTCTATAAAGAAGACGGAGGAATCGAAGAGCCCCACGGGGACAAAGACCCACCAGCTCATGGGTAGGATGGGAGCTGGGTCAGAATGGGGGAGGTGTCTAAGCAAAGAGAACACAGAAATAACCCAGACAACCTACAAACTCAGTTCAAACCCCCCCGGAATCCCCTGCTGGCTTCTGTGCAGAAACTGACAAGCTGATGCCAAAATTCATTAAGGAAATGCAAGGGACTCGAATAGCCAAAACAATCTTGAAAAAGAAGAAACAAAGTGGCAGGACTCATATTTTTCAATTTCAAAATTTACAACAGACATACCTCAGATACATCGTGGGTTTGGTTCCAAATCACTACAATAAGCAAATATTGCGATAAAGCAAGTCAAATGAATTTTTTAGTTTCCCAGTGCATATGAAAGTATGTTTATACTATACTGCAATCTATTAAGTATACAATAGCATTATGTCTAAAAATAAATGTACACACCTTAAATAATACTTTATTGCTAAAAATTGCTAACCACCATCTGAGCTTTCAGGGGGTCATAGTCTCTGATCACAGATCACCGTAACATATATAACAAAAACGAAAAAGTCTGAAAGATTGCAAAAACACCAAAATGGGACATAGAGACACAAAGTGAGCAAATGCTACTGGGAAAATGGTGCTGATAAATTTACTTGACACAAGGTTGCCACAAACCTTCAATTTGTAAAACAAAAACAAAAAACCACACAGTATCCGCAAAGCACAATCAAGTGAAGCACAATAAAATGAGGTATGCCTCTAAGAAGCTACAGTCATCAAGACAGTGTGGTACTGACATAAAGAGAAATGCAGGTAGATCAATGGGACAGAATTCAGAGTCCAGACATAAAGCCACACATCGATGGCCAAGTGATATCCAACAGGGGTGCCAAGACCATTCAATGGAGAAAGAACAGTTTCTTCAACAAATGGTGCTGGGACAACTAGATCTCCACATGCAAAAGAATGAAGTCAGACCCTTACCTCACACCATATGCAAAAATTACTGAAAGCAGATCAAAGATCTAAATGTAAGAGCTAAAACAATAAAATCTTAGAAGAAAACATGGGGTAAATCTTTGTGACCCTGAATTAGGCAATGAGTTCTTAGATATGACACCAAAGGCAAGAGCAGGGGGAAAAAAAAAAAAGGAACAGACTGGACTTCACCAAAATTTAAAACCTTTATGCTTCAAAGGACACCATTAAGAAAGTAAAGACAACCCACAATATTTGCAAATCACGTATCTGATGAAGAACTTATATCTAGAAACTATCAAGAACTCTTACAACTCAGCTATTGAAAGACAACCCAATTTAAAAATGGTCAAAGAGTCCGAATAGACATTTCTCCAAAGAAGATACACAAATGGCCAATGAGCACATGAAAAGATGCTCAACATCATTAGGGTAAGTGTTAGGGGCAATGAGGTACCGCTCCACACCCACTAGGAAGGCTAAAATAAAAAATGGAAATAAGTGTTGGCGAGGATATGGAGAAACAGGAACCCTTATGCATTATAGGCTGGAATGTAAAATGGCGCAGCCACATTGGAAAACAGGCCGGCAGTTCCTCAAAAGAGTTACCATATGATCCAGCCATTCCACTCCTAGGTAACAGACCCAACAGAAGTGAAATCATATGTCCATGTGACTTCCACATGAATGTTCATAGTGACGTCATTTGCAATAGCTAAAAAGTCAAAGAACCCAAATATCCATCAACGGATGAACAGACGAACAAAATGTGGTCCAGCCACACTGAAGGGTCTCACTCAGCCATAAAAACGAATGACACACTGACACATGCTGGTTCATCATTCACGATGTGGATGAACCTTGAAAACACGAGGTGGAGTGAAAGAAGCCAGACACAGAGGTCACACCGTGTATGAATCCATTACCACGCAATGTCCAGGTCAGGTAAATCCGGAGACAGGAAGCAGATCAGTGGTTGCCAGGGGCTGGGGAGGGGAACAGGGACTGCTAATGGGGACGGGGCTTCCTTTCGGAGTGAGGAAAGTGCTGACGAACTGACAGTGGTGATGGTTGTACAACCCTGAGCACACACTAAACACCACGGAATGATACACTTTAAATGGATGGATTGTGTGTATGTGAGTTCTAGCTCAGTAACGCTGTTGTCACAAGAACAAAATAAAACGAAAACCCAGGCAAAGACGCTGCAGGTGCTCACCAGAACGACAGCGATGGAAATGGAGGTGAGAGACCCCCAGGGAGGACGGGGAAGGGGCACCCTGGGAACAGGACCGGGGGAGCTGAAGCTGAAGCTTCCGCTGCCTAAAACCAAACATAAATGGACCTGAGGACAAAGGACTCATACTCCACGCGGGGCCCTGACCCGCAGACTGTGCTAGCAGGCGTGGCAAGCGATCTCCTGGCCAGATCCACGTGGGAAAAGGTGGCAGGAACCAAAGCCAAACCTGGTTTTCACAGGGGAACTTTCAAAAAATACATTGTTCTGTCTAGGACCAAAAGCTGCCATCAAGCACTACAGCAGAGCCCCGGCCTGGCCTGCTTACAAATGAGGCCCCCACGGAACAGGGGCCAGTCTGGCTGGCGTTGGGCTCCCTCCCAGCTCTGGGGGGGCTGTTGGGGCACACAAGGACCCCAGCACCTGAAAGGCTGCAGGTATGTGCCCGTCAGAGCCCACCAGCCAGGGCTCTAGGTGGCTTGGCTGCACCTGCCACAGACCAGAGGGGACGGTACCTTCAGATGTCAGAACAAGTCACTGCAAAGACCTGACATCTTCCTCAGCATCGCCCAGAGCAGGCACCAGAGACCCGATGACTGGTTTCCTGGGCAGTTAAAGGCCGTCATAGCACCCAGATCCTCAGGGACCAGAATGAAAACCAAATCATGTTCACGGTAACCCAGACACAATAGGAAGGGAGAACCGGCCACACGTCCGTGTCGCTGGCTAGGCCCAGCCCAGGCATGAGGGACGAGGAGGCCAGCTCCACCACACCACAGGATTAAAAGGATGGAGGCTGAGGGGATGCAGCGGATAGAGGGGTGGGAGTGGGCTCTGTGTCTGAGGGATCAACTCTAGGACATGGGTGGAAATCAGAGGCCTGAGAGAGAATAAAATGACAGGAGGAAAGTACTGTGGGGGCTTTCAGAGAAATACAGTGACTTCGCCTGCAAGGTGGTCTTATAGCTGAAGCAGCTCATTTGAGCAAAAAAGCCCTTCCTGTCAGAGGCAGGCCAGTCCCTGCTTTCCATCCCGAAACATTCCAGGAGACCATCTACAGCCCAGTCCTCACTGCTAACACGCACGGAGAGTGAGAAGCCAGGAAAGGAAAGAAGGGTCTGGACACTGCACGGCGTGAACTGGTGAGTGTCCTGAAGCAGCGAGGGCACATCCACCCCACCTCACCTGCAGACCACAGCCACGGCAGATGGCCCTTCCCACAGATCGGCGGGACGTGCCATCCTCCTAGTCTCTCAGAATCCGCCAGTCCCCTTGTGGGTGGCGCAGGGGAGGGCCGCCCAGCACCTTGAGAGCCCGATGCTACTTACTTGCCCTGGCTCAGGTCCACACCCTCAGAGGTGGCCCAGAAAGAACCGGCCACTGTCGCGGCACATATGGCTGCTCTTGGCTCTGTGAGCAGCCCACTCACAGACCCTCGGTGCCCCCTGGGGAGATGGAAGCTAGGAGGCCGAGCCACTGGTCCGGGTCACTCAGGTGAGGCCTGGTGGAGCTGGAGTCCTGACCACTTGGCCGTGCTCCTCTCCCCCGCCCAGCTCTGAGCTCAGAACACTCAAAGTCCTCAAGCAGAGACCACCAGTCCCAGCGGCACTTCTAGCACTCACTCTCAGGGTGCCACAGCCACCTCAGACCCAAGACATCGTGGGAACCCACGTGCCTTCACCGGTGCAGCTGCCCGGGGCTGACTGCTTTGCCCTGGTGCAGACTCCCCTCTGCTCAAATGATGAGGAGAGCAGGGAGGGCCCTGAGTGAGTGCTGAGCATATATGCCAGACCCCATTCTCCAGCCCCACAACTCAGGAAAGCAGAACAGTCCTTACTGATGTCATACAAGACCCAGAGATGTTAAGTAACTTGCCCAAGGTCACACAGCTAAGGAGAACTGGGTTCGAGCCGAGCAGTCAGACTCCCAGTCTCTGCATCACCACCACCTGCTAGGAGACACTCCAGGAAGCAGGACTATCCTGAGGACAGGTTAGCAGCCACTGACTGAACCTCAAACACTGAGACGTGAGTGGAAAAAGCCAGACACAAAAGGTCTCACATCTAACGTCCAGAACAGGCATAGCCATAGAGACAGAAAGCAGATTAGTAGTTGCCAGGGGCTGGGGGAGAGGCAATGGGGGGTGGTGAGGGCTAATGGTCATGGGGTTTCTTTTTGGGGTGATGAAAATGTTCTGGAACTAGATGGAGGAGATAGCTAAAGAACATACTGAATATGCTAAAAACCACTGAATTGTATGCTCTAAAGGAGCAAATTTTATGTGATGTGAATTATAGAGCTCAACTGAAAAAAAAAGCAAGAAAAAAACCCCGGTCTATGGTTACACGAAACTTAAAAGCCTCACCTGGAAGCCCCCCAGAAGCCTGTGCTTCCAGGAAGGGCAGGGCTAGCTTTCCTTCACCCCACCCCCAATGACAGGCGCAGCTGGCGCTGCGCAGGGCACAGCTCATCTGCCCAGGGTGAGCACTGTGCTTACCTGTACTTCGTTGCTTTTCTGTCTGATTGCCTCTTCCTTTTCTCTAATGTCTTGCTCCAGGGAGTACTTCTCTCTGGGCATTGAAAAAGATTTCAGGAAAGCACAGATGAGTGATAGCATGCCTACAGCCATGGTGTAGTTTCTCGGCAAAGAGCTTTCTCGGCCCTTCTGCTCAGTGTCCTCCCCCAAAATTAACAGGTGAGAGGTGGCTGCTTTGAAGAGGATCCCAGGGACATACAGGAAATGTATGTTCTTTCTGCCGGATTCTAAGAGTGCAGACACCCCATCCAAAGCCCTTGTTTATGGGTGGGGAAACTGAGGCAGAAGGCACAGACAGGAGCCAGAGACCTGTACACAAAGCCTCTCTCAGCCGTCAGTCCTAAGCCATTAACTTGCCACCTGAGACTCAGCCGTTTTATGTGCTGAGGGAGAGCAAGGCCTTCCTGAGGTCAGGGGGCAGGGCCTGGGGCTGCCTAGCAACAACCTGCCCAAGACCCTACAGTCCCCACTGACTACTGCGGACGTCATCACTCGAGCTCATTAAGTCAATTCAGGAACTCAGGGAAATGTGCAGCCCTTCACTTCTGATGTACGGACTTGTGATGGTCAACTTGCCGCATGTCTCACAAGTCTCCGGTACTTGTGGTAATAAGCTGGGATAGGGGCTGGTGTAAGATTCAGATTCTCAGGGGAATGAGCTTTAACACACCTTTGTAACTGGGCGATCTCTTGACTGATATCATCAAGTTCTTTCACACCAGTAAATTCCCCTGATCCAAGAGAACTTGAACCGTCCTGGAACCAAATTCAAATACAGAATTAAGAACTGTCAAGCTGAGGGGCCCCTGGGAGGCTCAGTCGGTTAAGCATCTGACTTGATTTTGGCTCAGGTCATGATCTTGGGGTTGTGAGATTGAGCTCAACGTCGGGCTCCACGCTGGGCACGGAGCCTGCTTAAGATTCTCTTTCTCCCTCTCCCTCTGCCCCTCCCCTCCCTTAAAAAAAAAACAAACTGACAAACTGAGGGGCACTTGGCTGGCTCAATTGGTGGAGTATGTGACTCTGGATCTCGGGGTTGTGAGTTCAAGTCCCACACTGGATGTAGAGATTAGTTAAAAATAAAATCTTAAAAAAAATTTGACAAGCTGACCTCAAGGCCCAGCAGGTACTAGTAGGTCCTAGTATGAGGAATATAGTCATGGTATCTCCAATTCACAGTAACAAAAGGGCCAGCACCGTGCCTGGAAAACTATCCCAGTGGCCCAGACACACCCCCTAGACCCACCCTTGGGCCCCTGGTGAGGGCTGGGGCCAGATTAAGGTAGGTAAGGACAGCAGGGCACTGGCCTGCTCATGCGGGCCACTGCCGCCACCTGGTGGCAGGCTGCGGGAACCCACGCACAAGACAGGTGTGGTCAGCAGTACTCACCGGGATAGGAGTGCCTCTCTCTGAGGGCGGGACCATGTCCGGTGACAGGACTTGAGGGGGGTCGATGCCTTTACTGACCTTCTGCTGAATGAAGTACATAGCTAATGCAAACTGGTCTTTACTTAACTTCCCTGTTTGCCTCGTATCAGCCAGGGCCCTGGGAAAAATGTGCAGATGCTAATTACACATCGAAGAAGCAAGAATTCAGCCCTGCATGCTAAGTACAAATCACAGAACCCATCCTTTAAAGAAATGACCAGCGACAATACAAACAATGGGGCACAGCGGCAACTCCTTTTCTACTGAACATCCCGTTCCCGGACAGCAGTCCCGACACCCCCCACCCAAGCACCCTGCCCAAAGACTGGCTGGAGAACCACCAAACCCCACCCCACAGGCCGAGGTGGCGGGCCTTTGGGAAGACCTCAGCAGCAACTACCAGAAATGGCACCGGCTCTTCACGGCGTTGGCGCGGGGGACCGCGATGGTCCAGTACAGAGCAGCCGTTCTGGTGGACATGAAGCGGGGCCCGAGTGTGCCCCCTCGGGTCTCTGGCCAGCCCGTGCAGCCCGGGTTATCTGAGCAGCCTGAGCTGCTGGCTTTCAACGGGGGTGACAGCAGCAGCATTCTGGGTTGTCGGCCTGAGGCAATGGGGCCCGGAAAGCCACGCCTGACCATGCTGCACAGGGCAGTGCCTCACAGCTGAAGTGTCCCTGCTCCCGTGGCCTTCTGGCAGCCTGGCAGGCGGGCAAGGCAGCGCGTAAGCCAGCGGCACATGGAGCTCCCGCAAAGCCTGGGGGAGAAGCTCTGCGACCAGCCCAGTAACCAAGGAGCTGGCCCTTACGGGAAGGAAAGCCTCACGCAGTGGGACAAGGCCTCCACATCTGCAAAATGTCTCACCCCGGCCACTCAACAGGTGGCCTCGCTTCCCACTGCGCGTAGTGACTGCAGAGCAATGACACTACCCTCTAACACGGAGCAGAGGAGAGCCGACAATGGTGAACAGACTCGGGCCCAAAGAGCCAACGAACGGGGCCACGGGGCGTTGGGGGGGGTACATAAAGACCCCACCGAATGTTGCTGATAAAGGCTGATCTAAAAACATCTTCATTCTTGTTGCAGTCTGAGGGCGAGGTGTGCTGATTCTGCCTGCCAGGGCCGGTCCTGCTGCACACCCAGTCCACAGCTGCTCCTGGGCCCGAGGCCTCATCTCTTGGGCCCTCTCCTGCTCCCCGTCTCTGAAGGAGCGTGGCCTCCGAGGCCCGCATGCGGGGTGCTTGGCCAGCCCCGACCCGTGGCAGCACGGCATTCTGGCTCCAGGGCTATGCCCCCGAGCCCTCCGGCCGCAGCTGCTCCCAGCCAGCCCTCTGGGCGTGTTATCTGCGCTTCAGGGATTCCCCTCCCCGCTTCCCCGGCCACCTGCAGATAAACCCAGACCGTCGTTACTCTTCTAGAGCATGCTCATCCTGCCTTTTCCCTTATACGCAACGCTTTCTGCGTTCCTTCTTTAATCCAAGCATACTGGTGATTTCATTGTCACTTCCCTGTCGCTGCACCACTTGCAGGTTGAGGTACTGTCCCTGTGCTTTGATCGGGGCGCGGCATCGCCACCTTTGAATCACACGCACATCCCACTTCAAGGTGATAAAGGGGGCACTGGAGCTGAAGGGGCGGAGAATGACTGTCCCTGACCTGTCAGAAGCAGCTGGTCTCCCCCAGCTGTTTGGTGACTGACTGGGTGTCACACACACCTGAAGAGACAGCCTGTTTTCTCAGGTTGAGGCTTCCCCTCACAGAGTGGACATCTATGAATTATTACCAAGGACAGTTATTTCCCCAAGCTACTCAGTAACGTGCTAAATTTCACTGCTCTTCTTTGGAAGGGTTCACCTCTCCAGAATTATATGGAAATTCTCTCTTTGTGACTCCCAAGTGAAGCCCCCTAAGCCCTGAGGACAAAGTTAGGAAGTGACCTTCACCACTGGTCAGCTGCAAAAGAAGCCATCCCTGCGCTGTGAAGACTGCTCTGATCCACCCTGAAGGAAAGTAGGGGTGAGGCCGGCTCCCTGACCGGCCCTGAGGTGCGGACCAGAGTCTCGTTGACTGCTCACCCTCCTGATGGGAGCCGAGTCGAGTCACTGACCTTCACAGGCCTCCTAGGGGAGGTGGCCGCAGCCCCCACTGCCCAGGGCGGCTCTACCCGAGCTGCTGGAGACATACCGCACCCTCCCCTCACAGGGGCAGGGCCAAGCGTCCGCACCGCGACTGGCTGTGGCAAAGGCTGGGCGTCCCGCTACAACCAGCATAACCACCTGCAAGAACTCGCCCCAGTCACTCAAGCAAATTGCCCCAGAGCTGTGAGAGGGACTAAACGGGTGGAGAGTGAGCTGCCGTGCCCAGGATACAGAAGGGCCTTCGCACTCCTACCCCACTCAAGCTCCCGTCCACCCCGGCAGGAGGCCTGCTGCAGGGCTGGAGAGACGCCCCTGACCGCCATGCCCTGATGGACACCTGCCCCTCCTTCACCACAAGCCTCACTTCCTCGGGGCCCCTCAGAGCCGCCCACAGCCATGACCTCCATACAGAAGGCCAGGACGAGTCGATGTCCAGCTACCCGTCCTTACCATATGTGTGCTAGAAGGTTCTGGGTGAGGCCCGAGTGCATGAAGATCTCCTTCACCTCCTGGCCGCTCACATAGCCATCCAGGTCCAGGTCGGTCTTCAGGAATATCTCGTCAAATCGCATCTTATCCGCAACCGGCACCACCCAGCTCACGGTTGGCTGAAATGGGTTTCAAAATGGTTGGTCTCTAGCTTCTCATCACCATAAACAGGTGCTATTAAAGCGCTTCCACGCGCTCCTGATGAGAGAAGTTATTAAGGCGCTTCTCCACGCATGTGGGTAGCACGACTCCAAGAACCCAGAGGGCACACAGGAGCCCCATTCTGTAAGTGGGGAAACTGAGGCTGACAGCAGCAGACCCCACTCAGTCAGCCTCTCCCACCCCATCGCAGCACCCCCTCTTCCTTGTATTTAGAGGGGGGGAAAGACCCAGCAGGTCTGAAGGGGCTTGAAGGGAAGCCAATGAATTCTCCTTCCAGGAGGGGGTCCAAATGTGCCAGGCAAGACCCTCCTGACAGCCCACGTTAGAAGGACGGTCTCCTGAGCACCAACCAGCCCCACTCTGACGCCAGCCTTCCTGGTCCTCTCGTATTCTGCCTGCAAACACTTCTCTGCAGCTGCCACAGGAGTTCTCGTGCCACGGCTCGGGATTCTGTACTCCATCCTTCGACCCTGACTCCATTCCCCGTGACACAGCAGCGTCCCCATGAGGTGTCAGCGCACAGCAGACACTGACAGGGACTGAATGAGGTGGATGTGAAAATGGTGTCTGCTGGATGGACAGGCACCCAGGGCCCTCTGGTGCTGGCGGGGGAGCCCAGGCCCCAGATGAGCATGCTGTCACCTGTAAGGATCCCACCACCCTCGAGGGCACTGCCCCGGCAGATGCAGTGAAGAGTATCTGCGAGCCCCGGGTAGTGCCATTTCGGCAGCGACAGGGCTTGGCCACCTGCTGCATGTGTGACCCCTCCCGTTGCCTGCTCAGGTCTACATAAGAGGGGTCCACCAGGGCCCATGTACCTCCTATTTCAGGGACATCGGAGGCCCCTTCAGCTGCTAATTTCTGGACATGTCACCTCTGACCTTTGGCATACTCATTGAACCAAGTTCCACGGCGCCTCTGCCCCTTCTAGAGACGTTTTTCCTCATCCGCTCTTTCTGAACAGGTCTCCCTCGCTATCCAAATCCAGCATGATCCTGACGTGAGCACTGGGAATCCAGAACGTAAGGGGGGGAAGCAAGGGACACCATGTTACCCAGATCATTTCAGTTCCAGGATTCTGGATAGGGAGAATGAGTTAGTCCAGCAAGGATTTATCAGAACCTGTGGACCGAATTCAAAGAGCAAGGGCTCAGGACCGAATTCAAAGAGCAAGGGCTCAGGCAGCAGGAATTTAGATAACGAGAGAGACCTGCACTTTACCTGCCCTGTTATGTGAATTTTGTGAGCCACCTCAGAGTAGACATAAAGACGCACGTAAAGGATCTCTAACAAAGAAGAGGCCTGCTGTCTTTACGTCCAGTGGCTGGGGTAAGCTAAAGCTCAGATGCCAAGAAACCCGAGGAGGAAGTAACAGCAGATCAGACAAGCTAAGCTGAGGGAGAAAACGGTTTCTGTGCTCCACAAGTCCCAAGAGATTACAACTCTGGGATGACAAAAATCCTAACATTCAATGTGCACACAAAATGAGCTTGCTGCCTGATTTCTGGGGTGTCAGAGTATGTCGACAGCAACACTCCGAATCTAACTTGGCTACAAATCCAACAGGGAACAGCCTTCTCCTTGGAGCTGGGTCCCCAGAAAGGGCTGGGTTTAAGGCTGGCTTAGCAGCCACAGGCCCCCACTAAATAACAATAGACCCTGGTGGCTGGAAGGGGCTGTGCCCCACAGCTGGCTGTGAAGACAGGACCTAGCGGCCCTAGGCTGGTGGTAAGAGAAGTGGTGGAGGGGACGGCATGGTGACTGTGGGTCCCCAGAACTGCTCGCTCTCATGTCTGTGACCACCAGCTGCCCCCATCCTTGGGGAAAGGAACGCACCCTCGTCTTCCCACTCCCACCCAGATAGAGGTCCCTGGTAAAACAGGTCTAGTTGCAACCAGCAGCACGCTCCCAGGGTCTGGGGAGAGCCACCAGATCACCATGGACAGGGTTTACAAAGCTGGTCAACCTGCACTGCCAACAACCTTGGCCCCACTTGCTTCCGTGTCAGTAAAAGCTGTCACCACTAACCTAACCTACAGTACTTAGTAAGAACTCTCAGAAAGAATTTTGCAGACACAGGTGCTGGCTGTCTTGGGGAAGAGCTCGTGCAGGTCTAAGTTACCAGCCTTGGCCCCCTCTCTGACTCCATCCCACCCTTCTTCCTGTTTCTAGAGGTTCCCACTTGATAGCCTTGGCACAAGCTAGTCCTCTGATGGCTTTCTGTCATTCAGGTGTCAGCTCACACCTCCTTAGTGACCTTCCAGCTGACGCCATCTGCAGGAGCACACCCCTCTCCTCGGCCCAAAACTTCCAGGCCAGGCCCGGTTCTGCTTCTCATAGTATCTGACCTTCCTTAGTTTACTGAAATGTTTATTGTCTATCTCCCTAAGGAGGGCAGAGGCCAGTCCCACGGTCACTGCGGCATCCCCAGGAAGTGCAGGCACGGCTGGTGGGCTGCTGAGCTGGTGAAGATGCCCAGACTGCGCCATCTGGACGCTGGGCTTATTAACAGATACCCACCAACTGGAGGGGAAGCCCGATTACCTGTGCCTCTCCACATGGCTAGGGCAGTGATGGGGGGCTCTGTTGGCCCCCCTGACCAAACCGCCTCGACCCTCTCTCAGAGGACCCTTGCTCTATGGTGCAGCAAGCTCCTGGAAAATGAGCCGCCCCTGCCCCCTCCCCACCAACACCAAGCAGAATGCTTAACTTTACAAATATGTCACATGCAAGAGATTCACCACCTGATCATGTATTTCTGGAGCATTAAGTGCCTGACAATTCATTTTTTGATTGTAATTTAAGTGCCTGTCATTAAGCTTTTGATTGCTGAGGCACTCATTTCAAAAACATCCATCTCAGATGAACACATTGCCAGCCACATGATGAGGGAAAGAGCCAGGTGGCCCATGCGGTCCCCTGGGAAAGCCAGGGTGACCTAGATAGTTGGCCGCCTGAGTGACCCCACTTTTCCCTTCCCATGCTTTCATTCCCACTCTTATGTTTTAAATTCACCAGTAAAGAGTGAACCCAAGAAACCAGAGGCCCCCATCATCGACCCCAAAAAGGCAGAGCCCCATGCCCAAGCTTGCTCTCTCTCTAGCCCTGGCCTTGCTCTGGTGGCCCTGGGGGTGACGCACACTCTGTAGGACCTGTGAGTCATCAATCTTAGTTTTTCAAATTTTCCTGACGGTTGTTGCCAAGATGCATTTTGCAAATTCTAACAAGAGCCACAAAGACATCTGCTCCGGGGTCGGGGAAGTGTCGGCGGGGTCTCGCCCCAAGTTATGGGGGCCCCAAGTGAGCGCCACAGGCATCCCTAGCCGACAGTGCCACTTACTGACAGGCCGAGACCAATGCAAGATGGTTTCCCATTTCTACTCTTATGGTTCATATCTGAACCTGCATGGCAGTGCTGGCTGGCCCTTTTCATGTCACCTGCACTGCTTTCCCTCTGAAACCAAAAATGAGGCAGGACGCAAAGCATGACTCAGGATGGAACGCAGGATGTCACATTCTTGCGTGTCTGAGATCATCTCAAAGGTGCCTTTTTATAAAAGAGCCCTTCATGGTGTGCTACATTTGCCAGAACAAGAGATGTCTTTCTGGTTTTTTTTTTTTTTAAGATTTTATTTATTTCTTTGACAGAGATTGCAAGAGAGAGCATAAGCAAGGGGAACAGCAGAGGGAGAAGGAGAAGCAGGCTCCCCACCAAGCAGGGAGCCCAAGGCAGGGCTCGACCCCAGGACCCTGGATCAAGACCCGAGCCTAAGGCAGACGCTTAACCGACTGAGCCACCCAGCTGCTCCAAGAAATGTCTTTTTGATACATAAGATGCTGCCCGCTGGGAGTCAGAGCCCCCACACCGTCTTCCTAACAAGAGATGAATGCCTCGCTTGCTCACGTGACACTCAACATGTTTACTGAGCATCAGAGTACCTGAGATTGCTCTAACACTGAGATGATAACCAAGAACTAACTCTGCTCTCATGAAGCTAAGCGGGGGGGATGTGAAAGAGACAGATGACACATAACTACATAACAGGCCAGGCCTGGGAAATCTAGAATGCAGGGTGGACAGAGCCCAGGGCACACTGGCTGTGGTCACGCCCGAGCCCCCTGCTAAGGTGCCCCATGTGAGCAGAGGCCTAACGAAGCAAAGTGCTGGGGTATGATCTGGGAATGCACCTGCCCAGCAAAGGCGCTTCCTGAGGCAGGAGGGACAGAAACGAGAGAAGAGAGCCCGAAGAGAGCCCAGAGGTGGGAGCAACCGGAGTGTGTCTGAGGAAGGGTGATATTTGTGTGCAAATGAATGAGAAACTAACTCAGAATCCCTGTAGCTATGGACTCGATGTTTGTGCCCACCCCACCCCAGAACTCTTATGTTAAAACCTAACCCCAATGTGATGGTATTGGGAAGTGGGCCTTGGGGAGTGATTAGGTCATGAGGGTGGAGTTCCATGAATGAGATCACTGCCCTCATGGAAAGGACCCCAGAGAGCTCCCTCATCCTTTGCACCACGTGAGGGCACAGTGAGAAAACCATCTGTGAACCCGGAATCAGGCTCTCATCAGACACCCAATCTGCCAGTGCCTGGATCTTGGACTTCCCAGCCTCCAGATTTTCTGTGAGAAATAAATGTTTGTCACAATCACCCAGTCTATGGTATTCCATTACACTTAAACAGAGTAAGATACCGACCATAAATATTGTTTTAAAAAACATAATCATGGGGCGCCTCGGTGGCTTAGTCAGTTAAGCATCTGCCTTTGGCTCAGGTCATGGTCCCAAGGTCCTGGGATCGAGCCCCACGTCAGGCTCCCTGCTCGGCGGGAAGCCTGCTTCTCCCTCTCCCTCTGCTGCTCCCCCTGCTTGTGTGTGCTCTCTCTGTCTGATAAATAAAAAAAATCTTTTAAAAAACACTTTAAAAATGAATAAATAAATAATAAAAAATAAAAACCGCAATCACCAATGTTACCTTTCTGGGGTCCCGAATTACTTGCTCCCAAGGACCATCCGGCTGGAACTCTACCCGTGCAGACGGCAGCTCTAGAAGCGGCCGCTTGCAGAGGGCACCGTACCTGTGTTTGCTTGATGCTGTGCTTGGGGGACAAGCTCCCCGTGCTGTTCAGGCTGCTGACGCTGCCGTGGGAAGGCGTGGAGCGGAGGCTGTCTTTCGGTGGGGGGCTGGCAGGCAGGACGGGCACAGCGCCTGGGAACACGGTCTTCTTCCTCTTGGAAGGTGGGATGAGGGATGGAGGCAGGACAGAGGGCACAGGCTCCTTCTCGAGGGCTCGGTACACCAAGTGCATCGCCTGGGAGTGTGAAAGAGGATTACGTTCAGGTGGCCAGACGCAGGCCGTGGGCGGGGAAAGGGCAGCTCTTTCCAGGACTGCAGCGATGTGACTGCTCTTTTTGAGGTCCCTTCCAAGCTGTACAGAGTAAAAGATAAACCTTCCCTGATGCGTTCTCTTCCAATGCATCATTTTTCCAAGATGTGTTTAATCACATAAGATCAACATGAGCCCAAAAGGAATTCAATCATGCCCGACTCCACACGTGTCCCTTCACCACACAACTCCAGGGCTGACGAGTCCCCAAGTAGTGGAATTTGGAAGTCTAAAGACACACCACGGGCACTGTATGTACTTCCTGTTTCAGGCGGGCAGAGAAAAGAAACTTTGTCTAATACAAAGATTTAAGTCTGTTTTAAAGTGTAACAAAACCAGGGGTCCCTGGGTGGCTCAGTCGGTTAAGCCTCTGACTCTTGATTTTGGCTCAGGTCATGTCCATGCTGGGCGTGGAGCCTGCTTAAGAGTCTCTCTCTCCCTCTCCCCCGTCCCCCGCCTCAAAAAAAAGGTAACAAAATCAAACCAAAATTATAACCCTTCCCACTTAAAAATATTCCTTAAGTTGCTATTTGAATACAGACCAGATCACTAACACAGGTAAAATTTACCATCACTTAACGCTACAGAATGTTAAACCCAGAGAGTGACGAAAAGAAACCTAAATGACACAATCATAAGACCCATTTACAGAACAATATAAATTTCAGCTGAAATGATAGGAAATGATAAAAACAAAACAAGAATGGAAACTCAGGGCTCCTGAGGCCGTGAAGAGAGGGGCATGTGCCCGGGTTCACTGTGGGCCAGCCATCCCATGCCTGGGAAATCACCCCAAGAGCAGTTCAACGATCCAAATACTTCAAGTCCAGTGCGGTCAGAGAAAATATAAAAACTAAATAACGAGGGCCTGAGGGACAGCAAAGCTAGTGTTCAATGGGGACAGAGTTCCAGTTTTGCCGGATGAAGGGTCCTGGAGATGGGAGGTGGTGGCAGCTGCACAGCCACGTGAAAATATTAATGCCCCTGAACCACACACTTGAAAATGACTATGACGGTAAATTTTATGTTCTATATATTTTACCACAATAAAAAAAATAATAATGGGGTGGCTGGGATGGCTCAGTCGGTTAAGCACCTGATTTTGGCTCAGGTTGTGCTCTTGGGGTCATGAGATCGTGCCCTGTGTTAGACTCCAAGCTCAGCGCGGAGTCGGCTTGAAATTCTCTCTCCCTCCCCCTCTGCTCCCAGCGCTGCTCGTGCTCACTTGCTTGTGCTCTAATAAATAAATAAATCTCAAAAAAAAAAACCAAAACACTGCCCTTAACTACAAGAAGCTACTTTGTTCTACTTTGTTTGAGATTTAAGGGAACAAGGTGAGTGAATAAATCCCATGAATGGGAAAGGTCAAAGATGTGAGGTGGAGGGAAGGGAGGAATGAGAGGAGAGACAGAATGACACAGGCCCAGGGTGAGGAGGGCTGGCTTGCGAGGACATGAGCCCGGCCACTGGGCAGCTGAAGAGGAAGGTGGGGAGCTACAGGGGTGTGGAGGGCGCAGCTTCATGGGAAAGCAGCCTATAGGACGGGAGAGCCCTGATCAACACACAGAAATACCAGGGCCATTAGAAGTATTAGAGGGCGGGAGGGCCAGGGCTCAGACATAAGCAGACCTGAAAGCAGATGGTGGTGCCTTGGGGCACCTGCTGGGCCCGTCTATACACACCTACTTCCAGCTCTGTCTACTAAGAGGTCCTGAAAGCAGTGGCACCCCAGGGGCACTGAGCACCCCAGAGCCCACATCCTGGTTTCTAACACCATTCGCCACTACATGGAACCGGGGCTCCCTGGAGAACTAGGGCCGGGGCAGGAAATACACAGGAGGAGCCAGGAGCAGCCCCCCAAGCCAAAAGGAAGCAAGTGCTCAGACAATGATGTGATGTGACCAAAGGACAAAGGAGCCCGCAGGGAGGAGCTCCAAATGGGCAAAATAAATCACGCCACTAAAAGATTATAAACCGTGGAACAAAGGATGCAGCCCTGAGTCCACTGTGATACAAACTCCTATAGTAGAAGGCTAACTAGAAAATGTGCAAGAAGTGCCAGAATTAGAGACTCGTCTGGCAACCACCATAATCGTTACTCAATCAGGTGAGACTCCTGGGAGGGCACGAGAACTAGCAGGTGAGAGGTGGAAGAGGAATGGGGTGGTCCAACCTCCGTGTGTCTCCCACAAGAGACTGAGCACACAGGAAGACAGTAACTCTGCAGAGAAACCCACAGGCTCTACCAACTGCAATCAAGGTTGACACTGTGTCAACAATGTGGGGTAAGATACCACAGGTCCTGTCGACGGCATGGAGCCCAAGAAAAACAAGCATCAGCTCGGTGGGGTCCTGCCTCATGCAAGTGCACGACCTGGATCATCATGAGGAATCAGCCGATATCCCCAAGCTGAGGGACCCTCTACAACTGCTGGCCTGCGCTCTTCAAAATACCCATGAGACACAGAGACAAACGGAGCTCTTGCTCCAGATTAGAGGACATGAAAGAGACGCTGCTGCGGAATCTAACACAGGAGGCTGGAACTTCTTTGCTGCAAAGGATGTCTGGGGACAACTGGCAAGGTCTGAATAATATCCTTAGGTGATACATAACAACATATTAACACAGAAGCTATACGATAAGACACAAAATAGTATGATAAATCCGACACTGTCAATGTTAATTTCCTGATTTTGAATTGGACACTGGGTATGTAAGAGAATTCCCTGGTTTTAGGAAATACACACTGAAGTGTTCTGGGACAAAAAGGTATGGTGTCCGCAACTGACTCCAAAATGGCTCAAAGGAAAATTTCAGGTGTGTGTATACTTACATGCATATGGCGTGAGAGGGAGAGAGGAGGAGGATAAAGCAATGTGGTAAAATAATATCACTGGGGAATGTGACTCAAGGGTATTCAGAAGAATTCTCTGTATTACTGTCACTTTTCTTTAAATCCAAAGTACATCAAAATAAACACTCCTTAAAAATCAGAGGAAAAAAAAACACGACTCGAGAAACATTTCCTTCCTCAGCAGAGTGGAAAACGAGAGTCACAGCAGGGGCCTACCACAGCAAACTCATCTCTGTCCAGGTGCCCATCCTTGTCAATGTCACTGAGGTCCCAGACCTGCAAGGGAAAGAGAGCAAGGCTTACTGGGGAAGGAAGCATGCCTGCCAGAGCTCAGATTCTGAGTGCTCGGTGATTAGCAGGGTTAAGACAAGGCAATCAAGGGCGCCTGGGTGGCTCAGTCAGTTAAGCGACTGCCTTCAGCTCAGGTCATGATCCTGGAGTCCCGGGATCGAGTCCCGCATTGGGCTCCCTGCTCGGCGGGGAGTCTACTTCTCCCTCTCCCACCCCGTTTGTGTTCCCTCTCTCGCTGTGTCTTTCTCTGTCAAATAAATAAATAAAATCTTTAAAAAAAAAAAGACAAGGCAATCAAAATGCATTTGAGAAGCAGTCGGTGGGTTCTCTGAAAAACCACTAGCTGATGAAGTATCGTCAATTCCAAGATCCTTTTTGTTATACTATGTTCACTTTCTCTAACAAATGATCATAATTATAAACACGTCCACCTTGGTTTTCTCTTTACCGTCTTACCAGGAATTCTTAGAAAAGATGCTTTGGTTTTGGCACAGGTGTTGCTCCGAACACAAGCCCCCCACCACCATTCACGCTGTGCAGGGCTGTGGGCGTGCCTTCACCATTGGTGGATGGTGAGGCAGGTGCCACCAAGTATGCTTGGCCCACTTGGCACCCTGAAGATGAGGCAGACAGGTATAGGTTCCTATTCTGGGTCAAAGGCCAGGTGCCAGATTTTCTCAAGTACAATCAAAGCACTAGCTTCCTGACCCAAGTCAGCCCCACCCCGAACCAGCAGGCCTGCCCGACTCGGACAACGCTGCGCACAGCGCCAGTGCCCAGAGCTAAGCAGATACCATAGCGTCCAAACATGGTGCTTCACGTGCTGGTCCCCTCTCAGTCAATCATGAGTGACATCAGCCCAGGGATATTTCTCATGGGCAGGTCCTCCTCCCCAGCCCTGCTGCTGTCCTTGACTTGGGCCTCTCCAATACTCCACAGAGGCCAGAGCCTCCAGCTGGCCTCTTTGTCTCTAATCCTTTCCCCAGGGCTACCATGGGGACTGTTCTAGAATACACTCTGAGACTGTCCCCTAGACTGGCACATGAAGCCCCCTGTGCCCTACACAGGTCCCTGCACCAGAGCCCAGCTTCCAGGGACTCCACCTTGCTCTCTAGGGAGCCCAAAGTGTTCACAGTCCCTTCAAGCAGAGAGATGACATTTTGGAGGCATTCTGTATCAGGCTGAGTGCTTTATGCCACCAGGTTCAATTTAGGAAGCAGAGGTTCACGAAGAGTAACTTTTTCAAAGACATGGCACTTGCTCGGGGAACTAGGACTAGAACAAGACTTCCTGGCTCCACGCCTCTCCCCGCCCAGGGCCTCTCTACCTCAGCACCACTGACATTTGGGACTGTATCACTCTCTGTGGTGGAGCTGACCTGGGCCCAAGTGATGTTGAGCAGCGTCCCCGGCCTCCACCCACCTGATGCCAACAACACCCGACCCAGGCAGGACAACCAGAACTGTCTCCAGACACTGCTCAACATCCCTGGGGGAGGAAGTGCCTGGTAAGAATACCAGCCCTCCCCAGCACGCCTCTCCTCATGCTGTCATGCGCCTGGCCTTCCCATCCCATCGTCAGCCCCCCATTTCTTCTCTCTTGAGGACACAATCCAGAAGTGCCTACTCTAGGAAGCCTTCCCTGCCTGCCCTGTACCCCTCTGCTCTGGCGGGTCAGGCACCTCCCGTCTGCCACTGTCCTCACCGGGCAGAACCACAATATCAGGGAGGCAATGGGCAGCAGGGGGTCACCAGGAAGAGTGAGGGCTCTGGGGACCACCTAGGGCTTCATTCTCCTCTCCGTGAGACCGAGAGGCTTATTGGCCACTCCGAAGTCCCCCTTTTCCTCATCTAGAAAATGGAAGGGACGCCATCCATAACAAGGTCGTTTCAAGTCCTGAAGGACCTCATTCACGCAAAGTGCTGTAACGGGGCTTGGCATGTAGGAAGCCCTCGATAAAGAGATATTATGATCTTAACTGTTACTTATTTGCTCTCCTGGACTACATCTAATCTCATCCCCATCTTCCCGGTGCTCAGCAAAAGGCCTGGCCCCAAGCAGACTCCAACCTTCCTGAATGACTGAATGGATGGTTGGTGCATGGAAGCACAGATGAATGAACAGAAGCAGAGAGGCACAGATGCACGAGTGCACTGGTGCATCACGGACAGACAGGTGCACAGATGGATGGGTGCACGGATATGGAAGCACACATGCATGGACGGACGGGTGCACAGATGGATGGGTGCGTGCCTATGAAGGCACGTGTGCGAAGATACGGATGGGTGCATGGATTCGGATGCACACAGGCACAGGAGGATGGGTGCATGGATACAGATGCACGCGCGCACAGGTGGACAGACGCATGGATATGGATGCATGTGTGCGGAGGTATGGATAAGTGCATGGATATGGATGCACGCACACACAGGTGGATGGGTGCAAGGATGTGGATGCATGTGCACATGCTTGAATGGGTGCACATAAGCCTGGCACGTGCAGAAAAGCAGATGAGAAGTGACCCGTGTGCCACAAGACCTGGAGCCTGGCAGAAGATCTGCACAATGCACCCTTCCCAGCCACAGTTCCCTTTCTCATGAAGCACACTCCACCTCTGTCAGTCTATCTGTCTTGTTCGTGATCTGGCTCTACAACAGGATTACATCCAGTTGTCAGGTATTCTGCAAGGACTGACAAATGCACGTAATGTGCAGGCTGCAATTAAAACTCATGCCTTGTAAAGATGCTTAGTCCCCAACACAGAGCTCCGCCTACACCAGGCCACAGCCAAAAGGGAACAAAGGGATTTGAGAGATTCCCCTTTCTTAGTGGCCTTCTTTCAAAATATTGTATTAAGATAGGCTCTACCTGGATCCTATCAAATGGGCCAGTGTCCACAAAAGTCATAATCAAACAGAAACATTATTAGGTGAATCCAAAGGACAAGAATTTGTACCTTTCCCAAAGGTTCTACCAAATGTCATGAGCTAGACCCACAGGTGTCGCCTGGAGCAGCAGGGACTATGCTCAGTCCCCTGCTCTGGGCCTGTGCCTGCCACCTCTCTGTGATCCAGTCCAGACAGATGACAACATCCATCCCTTCTCAGTGCGTAGCAGGGAACTCAGTATGGACAGCCTTGTGGAACTGGGCTTTGTGCACAGAGCAAACACACAGGGCCATGATGCAAACCTCATTGGAGGGAAGACAGTCTGGAATAAAAAGCTGCATCTAAAAAACTTGTATTTAATAGGAACAAAACTAAGGGCCTTTTTTTAAAGAGAATGCATAAAATTTTTTCTAAACTTGCAGCAGAATTTAAAGTACCTTTACCTTAAGCTCATAGGCAGAAGAAAAGTAATTAAAAAAAGAAAAGAGGGCACCTGCGTGGTACAGTCAGTTGAGCATCTGACTCTTGGTGTCAGCTCAGGTCTGATTGAGCCCCGTGTTGGGCTCCACGCTTGGTGCAGAGTCTGCTTGAGATTCTCTCTCCCCCCGTCTCTTTGCCCCCCCCACTCACGCTCTCTCTCTAAAATAAATAAATCTTAAAAAAAAAAAAAAAGAAAAGAAGAAAAGAGTTCTAGACATACACTCCCATACTGCTCCCCAGAAGCACACGGAGTAGGGGACATCCCAGGTCTGGGTTCAAATCTCACCTCTGCCCATCTTTGGGCCCCGGGCAGCAAGCTCACTTCTGAAGCTGCCTCCCCAGGCGTGCAATGGGCCCACACCAGCATCTTCCCACAGGCTGGGGAGCATCTGTGAGCCACATCCATGAGGCCCTAAGCCAACTTGACTGTAGCAAGTTCTCCATGTACATCGGCTCTTACAAAGCCCCTGATGGTGCATGGCCGTGTGTAAAGCCTCATACGTGTGCGTGGGGAGCAAGCTTGGGGCAGACGGAAGTCAGCAGCAGTTCAGGATGTGAGAGAACCACTTACCCGGCCCAGGACATCAAGAGGCAGCTTTGAGTTCATGAGGACTGGCTTGACTTTGTCTCCAGAGAGCAAACCATTGATGGGTAAGAGGCTTTCAAAAATTCCGTCAAATTTTGCCTTTTCTTCCACCTAGTTGGAAAGGAATAGCCTGAGTGAGTAAAAAAAGGGTGCCTGTGGGAGAGTCTAAAATGAGCTCTGACCCAAAGCTGAATGAAAACAGGCAAGGACCTGCCACTGGCCTTGCCTAAAAGCACAGGACGTCTTATAGCAGTTCCAGAGTGAACATCTGCCCTGAAGGAAACAGCTCCCTGGCAACTACGAATTTGGCGGCCAAGGTCAGTGAGGAGACAGGACCTGGCCATGGGCCTCGCTCTCCACCACAGGGGCTGTCTGGGAGACAAAGATCGCCCCTACCTCCCTCCTAGGAGCTCACTAGGACTAGAAAGATGCAAGTGTGAATGGGTTTTCGTTCTTTAAGATAAACAACTAAATCTGAATGTCAACCTACAGAACTAAAAGAGCTCAAGAACCAAATACAAAAATAAACCAAAGACTTAAGCAACCAATTATCAAAATCAACTTTAAGAACAGGAAATCCTCTCAGAGTAAAAAAATAAATTATAAAAGCTCCTAGTGAACAGAGAGGTCTGGACGGGACTTAGAATGCAAAGTAGCAGCTATGGCTACTGTGAAATACGAAATGCGGGCGGTGTGTCCAAGGGGCCATCGGTGAGGCGGGTCTGGGCAGGGGCAGTCTGCCCTCCTCCAGAAATAAAACCCACAGTGACTGGACCCAGGGGGGCAGACCCCTCACTACCTGCTCTGCCCACAAGCTGGAGCCACAGGAGCACTAAGAAACCCTCACAAGCATCTGTTGACAGAATGGATAACCAAAATGTGGTGCATCCACACAATGGAATATTCTTCAGCCTCAAAAAACAAGAGATTCTGACCCAGACTACAACAGGGATGAACCCTGAGGACATTATGCTGAATGAAATAAGCCAGACACCACAGGACAGGTACTGTGATTCCACTTCTATGAGGTCCCTAGAGGAGTCACACTCTGAGAGACAAGAAGTAGACTGGTGGGCGCCAGGGACTGGGGGCGGGGCAGGGGGGAGTTAGTGTTTAATGGGGACAGAGTTTCAGTTTGGAGCGATGAGAAAGTTCTAGAGATGGATGGTGGAGATGGCTGCACAACAGTGTGAATGTACCTAACGCTACTAACTATATGCTTAAAAATGGTCAAGATGGTGGGGGTGCCAGGTGGCTCAGTAATGTTGAGCGTCTGACTCTGACCAGTCATGATCTCAGGGCTGTGGGATCGAGCCCCGCATTGGGCTACCTGCTCAGCACGGTGTCTGCTTGAGATTCTCTCTCTCTCTCCCTGCCCTCCCCATCCACGTGCATGCGTGTGTGCGCGTGCATACGTGCGTTCTCTCTCTCTAAACTGTCTGCATGAGATTCTCTCTCTCCCTCTCCCTGCCCTTCCCGTCCACGTGCATGCATGTGTGTGTGAGCATACATGCGTTCTCTCTCTCTCTGCATGAGATTCTCTCTCTCCCTCTCCCTGCCCTTCCCATCCACGTGCATGCATGTGTGTGCGCATACGTGCGTTCTCTCTCTCTAAATTGTCTGCATAAGATTCTCTCTCTCCCTCTCCCTGCCCTTCCCATCCACGTGCATGCATGTGTGTGTGAGCATACATGCGTTCTCTCTCTCTCTCTGCATGAGATTCTCTCTCTCCCTCTCCCTGCCCTTCCCATCCACGTGCATGCATGTGTGTGCGCATACGTGCGTTCTCTCTCTCTAAATTGTCTGCATAAGATTCTCTCTCTCCCTCTCCCTGCCCTTCCCATCCACGTGCATGCATGTGTGTGTGCACATACATGCGTTCTCTCTCTCTAAACTGTCTGCATGAGATTCTCTCTCTCCCTCTCCCTTCCCTTCCCGTCCACGGCATGCATGTGTGTATGTGCGCATACGTGCGTTCTCTAAACTGTCTGCATGAGATTCTCTCTCCCTCTCCCTTCCCTTCCCGTCCACGTGCATGCGTGTGTGTGTGCACGCATACGTGCGTTCTCTCTCTCTAAATTGTCTGCATAAGATTCTCTCTCTCCCTCTCCCTGCCCTTCCCGTCCACGTGCATGCATGTGTGTGTGCGCATACGTGCGTTCTCTCTCTCTACTGTCTGCATGAGATTCTCTCCCTCTCCCTGCCCTTCCCATCCACGTGCATGCGTGTGTGTGCGCGCATATGCGCGTTCTCTCTCTCTAAATTGTCTGCATGAGATTCTCTCTCTCCCTCTCCCTGCCCTTCCCGTCCACGTGCATGCATGTGTGTGTGCGCATATGTGCGTTCTCGCTCTCTAAACTGTCTGCATGAGATTCTCTCTCCCTCTCCCTGCCCTTCCTGTCCACGTGCATGCATGTGTGTATGCATACATGCGTGCATTCTCTCTAAAATAAATCTTTAAAAAAAAAATGGTCAAACGGTGAAGTTCATGTCACTTATATTTCACCATAATTAAAAAGAAAATAAGAACACAGAAAGGAGAGCACACACAGATACTGCACCCACGAGGCCCCGAGAAGGTGAGCACCTTGTGTCCCCCTCGAGTGTCTCAAATTCTACCCACCGGCTCAAAGACCAGCAGCTCTCCCAACGGAAAAGAACACTTGGCACTTCAGCTTTGTCACTGTTTCTCTGATTGAAATGGCTGAATCTCTCTTGAAAACAGTCTACCCCCATCACAGCACCATTCCTGCCCAGCCTCCTACGTGAGGCCTCAGAGCCTCCTCTGGCACCAGCCCTTCTCGGGAGGCCTCAATGCAGGCCTGCCAGAAAGGGACTGGAACAGTTCAAGGACTAAGAGCTCTCTGGCATCGTTTTCCACAACAAAGCAGCTCTTTTCGAAGTGCCGTGCAACTGGACAACAAAGAAGGAACTCCTTTGGTACTGTGACTGCTGCCGGCAAAGTGCTCAGTTGCTCCCAGAGGTGACTCCACAATTCCTTGGCCACATGAGGCTGTCTCCTGCCCTATCCCTGGCCAAACCTCCCCTTCTCCAAACCCTTCCAAGGACAGAACAGAAAAACAGGAGAAATGTATGAGGTCGGGCAGGGGGGGCGGGGAGAATGTCTTTATTTTATAGCAAGACTGTTATTAATGTCAGTACTTAAGCCAACTAGAAGTGAGGAAATATGACAATCCCCTTACAACTGAGGAGTGAAGAGGTCTCAGTATCTGGGGACCGTCTCCATGTCCCACGTGCATTTTCTTTAGGACTGATTCTGTACCTATTAGAGGTTATTAGAGGTTATCGTATTAGAGAGTATCGCTTGTATCTTTCTTTGCTGCTTCTAGAAAGACTTCGGACATGGAGGCTGTCCCCTCAGGTACTGAGAGAAACTTTTCCAAAAGCAATGACAGCAACAGAAAGGAATGAATAATAACGCATGAACTGGCTAGAAATAAAAGCAAGAGCTACGAAGATACCTTAGAGGTTTTCAAGCTTGGAAGTTCTCACAACTGGCCCTTCTATCCTGATTAACCAACCCAGGCAGCAAAAACCACACAACATGACCCGGAAATGCAAAATATAACTGTAAAATTTTAATAATCCATCACCTGAAACTCAGCTAACTGCCTTAGCAGGGCAATGTCCAAAAAGGTCACGGCCATTTAAAGATTTTAATCTGAAAGAGTGTCTTGGTTAAATTCTGTGGCAAACTCACTCTGAAACAGACCAGGTACAATCATCCCATGTAGCGTTTGAACACCGTAAGTGGCTAAAACAACTGCATGTGGAGGATGGCTGAGGGGCGCCGCCGGGGGTCACTCACCCTCACAGCCCAATGGGCCTCTGCGGATGGCGGCGTGACCATCAGAGGGCTGCTGGTATCGTGCTGGAAAGGAAAAGAAACACTCGGCTGTGGCTGGCATGGAATTCAACTACGGAGGACATGTTTGTGCTAAGGACACACATGTCAAAGTGCTTTCAAATGGGGAAAGCCTCAAAAAGTTAAACACAAGAACTACCATATGCCCAGCAATTCCACTCTGAGAACTGAAAATACGTGTGCAAACAAATCCCCAAACACGAATTGTCATGTCCACCACCAGAGGAATGGACCGACCACAGAATGCGGTCTGATGTGGCAATGAAAAGGAACCAAGCACTGACACCCATTACGGAGCGGATGATCCCTGGAAACATTATGATGAGTGAAAGCAGCCAGATCTATGATTCCATAAAATGACCACAACAGGCCAATCCATACAGACAGAGAGATGAATGGCTGCCAGGGGCTGGGGGAGGGGGATCCCATGAGGGGTTACTAATTGGGTAAAGGGTTTCCTTTTGGGGTGATGAAAACGTCCTGGAACTGGAGGGAGGGGCCAGTTGTAAAACACTGTGAATGTATTAAATGTCACTAAGTTGTTCATTTAAAATGGTGAGTTTTATATGAATTCCATCTCGATTAAAAAAGAGAGAAAAACACAGATCGACAGATGATCTCAGAAGAGCACGAAGAACCGAAGGATTTTGACACTTACGAATTTAGGCGGCGGCATGTTCAAATTCAGATTGCTCAAGGTAACTTCATGGCCGCTCTGTGCACAGGCCACTAGTCTCAGTGCAACATAGAAACCCTGCAAATCCAAAAAAGGGGGAGGGGTAAACACTAGCCGGCTGGCGATGACAGGGGGAGAGCTGTCTGCAGCCTCGGGCTTTGGGAGAGAGGAATTTCACTTCACTGCAACAATGAAGACTCAATGTGCAAAAGTCATATGCAATGACTTAATGTGCAAAAGGTCCCCCTGGGAGCACTGTGAATATGCCAAATGGACTCAGTCCATTGCACTCTGGACAATCCAAAATTTCAAATGAGTATATTTTTTAATACCTTTATTATTTTTTAAGGAAGCTTTATGCCCAACATGGGGCTTGAACTCTCGACCCTGAGATCAAGAGTCACATGTCTATCGACTAAGCCAGCCAGGTGCCCCTTAAATAAATGTATTTTAAGCAATAACGAGCTCCCAACATTTGGGAAAATGCTAGATTAGATAAGCAGCAGACTAGAGTTTAAGATTATAAATAAATGATGATTCAAATATGTGTTGACTTTTTAAAAATGGTTTGAAATAGTTGTTTGGGAACTGACTGTCACGACTCACTGTGATCCCTCGGCCTTGCTGAAGATAGCCTCTCCCACTCGCCACCCCCCGGCCCGATGTGAACCTTACCTCCCATGCAGGGACAAAGAACCTGAACTAGGCCATCAGGGGCCTTTGCTCTTCCCTGCCCTCCTCCTAACCCAGAGCCAGCCATGCCACAGGCTTAGTGGACTCACAGAGCATCACCTAATTTTTTTTAATTGATCAAATAGCCTGAGAACATGAACTGTTTTAAAGCTATAAACACAATCAGAGTTTTAAAAACGTCTTCAAAGAGACACGCGCTAGATCGGACTTTCTCAGACTGATGTCCACAGAATGCCTGAGTGGAGTGTACAGAAAAGGGGATGTAAGAAGTTTCTGGGAACTGCATTAGACAAAGTTAACAGGTTTCTCGTCCACAAGGTCCTCAGACTCTTTCAACATGCAGACGTACCGTGTGAATCTCAAGGAAGGGAGGAAGAGCTGATGGTGCTTTCCCAGCGGATCAGATCATGGACAGTAGGACACCAGGAATGGCATCCCTTGGGATATAGTTTGGGGAAAAACTGAACTAAATTAAAATATGACCATTTAAAAAAAGCATGTGTAAGTACTATAAATTTCCATTTACAGAACATTCTCAAAAATGACAAAATCATGCTGGAGATGGAACCAGAAGGAACCTAACCAAGGTTAGGGTGTGACTGCCACAGGGCAACACGAGAGAGATTCTTTTGGGGGCCAGGCAGTTCTGTGTCATAATGACTATGGCGGTCATTACATGAATTTGTGCAATAAAATTACAGAGAACTATACACACCAAACCCCCCCCCCCAAAAGTCCATGTAAAACCAGCCAGCTCTGAGCAAGGCTCCAGTTTAGCACCGAGCCAGCCTCTGAGCATCACGCTATGGTGACATGAGCAGCTCTCACTGTGGGGAGCTGAGGAAGGATACACCGGAACTCTCTGGACTGCTTTTGCAACTTCCAGGAGTCTTAAATTATTTCAAAATAGATCGATTTGAAAACATTTTCATCACCTGTAAGCACACAAGTAAATGAAACCTTGCAGTGTTACTAGCCTGATGGCCACACTCATGTCTAGTAATACTTGTCCGCGGCAGTAACAAGGAAGGAAGTGCAGACGTGACCCAGCCTACGGGGCTCTGGCCCAAGCCCCTCCACTTGCTCTGTGTGTATTTGTATATATATATATACCTGTTTGTCCAAGAACCCTTTACCTTCTGGGTCGGCCAAGTCCCATATCTGTGGAAACACAAAAATGCTCATGAGTGCACCTGCCAGTCACTACCCATTTATTCACATAACAGGAACAACTGCCACTGCGTGTGGGTCTTATGTGTCGGCTGGAGTGGCCATTCCTGAGCTGTGGGTGAGGAGGCAAATTTGCAACAGGTGAAGGACCTGCCCCCACCCCCATGGGCACACAGCTGGTCAGTGGCAGAGCCTAGAGAATACCCAGGTCTACTCAGCTCCAAAGCCAAAATAAACCTATAAGCTGTCAAGATCCCCAAAGCACTCAGGCCTCTTGTCTGCTGCCCAAGCAGTAAGTGGGATATCCACCAGTTACAGCCTGAGAGGCTCACAGTGGCCAGTCCACTCCCCAGAAGGCACATCCCCTGGAAGAGGGGTCTGGCCTTCGCCTGCCGGGGCAGCCTTGAGGTCGGCCTCAGAAGAGAGGTCACTATGCGTCTTCACATACCTTCCCAAGGATAATGTCTGAGAGCCCGGACTTCTTTAGAAAAAGCGCAGCTTCACTCGCCCCAACTCGCCCTGTGTATGCCGGGTCTACCTAGAATGGGGGAACAACTCTTGAGATAAGGCCTCAGATAAAGCAGCACACAGCCCACTGGCTATTGGCTGATAACTTGGAGGACAGAAAGGGACCCAACTGGGCTCCTACTCAGGTTTGTGCCTGCTGAGACACGCCCTCTCTAATTCAATCCAAAAAGACACCAGTGAAACTTACCTGCTTATAATAAGATTCATATAATGGATTTCCAGTGGGAATCTGTAAACAAAACCACAGACACTGGTCAAAAGTGGACACACCCCGCCCTAAAAAATGCCATCCCCTCAAAGAGCCATTACCAAAATGTACAACAGTGAGAATCAAAATGTGTGCACTTTCAACATCCTCTCTACACAGACTGCAGCTTGTTTTTAGACACAGATCTCACATACTTACTCAGTCTGGGAAGGAGAAACGCTAATGCTCTTTCAAAGTCCTAATTTCTACACAAACAACTTGGTATTCAGGAAGCAGCAGCAGCCGAGGTGACTTCCATTCCCCAAATGAGGGCATTTCAATGCATCCAGGAGCTCAGAGGGAAAAGACACCCTCTCCTCTGAGACTGTTCTCTGGTTCCAGCATCCAAACAGGAGTTTCTGCATGTCATCACGAATCACCAGACACGCAAGCTTCAGACTGGTTTCTCTGCCCCAGATCTCGTCCCCACCCATCTTGTCCGCCACCAGCCACCAAGGGATGCACACTGACTGGCCCACGCTGGGAGAGGGCTGGCCAGTGACCACTCCTACTGTGGCAGGCAGGAAGTTCAAAGTCCTCGGCTCGGCACAGAAGACACTCCACATTCCAGCCATCAGATCCCCAAGACATCACTGTTCAGAGAAGGTAAGCGCCCGCTCTCGGGTCATGTGGCTCACTGAAGCCATGTCTGGATCCGGCCTGGTTGGCGGCCGAGCCCTCACACTTTGCACTGTGTCCACAGCCTCTCTGCCTGACCTCAGCGAGCCGTCCCCCAGGGGAGGTGTCAGCTGGGGAAGGAATTAAGCAGCCACTACAATGTCAGCTCTCTAAAGGCTTACACACGTTGGTGTTTTGCCACATGAAGGGAAACAGCAGTCCACAAGCCTGCCATTGACTTAGGGAGCAAAGTGAAGAATACACGATTATGCTTAATCATATAGAAGAACAGGACCACTAAAGACAAGAAGGATGGGGAAAGCGAGGCCTGAATGAGAGGTGGGAGTACTGTGTTTTAGAAGTCTTTGAATGCTGTCTTGTGATTTTTCATAATGAATCAAACTGGCAGAGGTGGGTTCCTTCCAGTTACAATCACCGGATTTGAACCAGCCCAACACTTGCATACCGCTGTGGCATAAAGAGACTCCCTTCAGGTTAAAAATAATGCCGAGATTACGGTCAGCTTCTCTGGGGGATGCCAACACCTGCGAGCATATAAAGAAGCGAAAGTACAGAGAACACCGCCAAGACAGAATGAAAATAGAAGGAAAAGAGCACGAAGACCTGAAAGGGGAGAGAGGAAAGTCAAAACAAAAAGAAAGGGGGGGATCTTGAAAAAGCAGAGAAAACTAAACACAGAGCAACATGAAAAGGAAAGCAAGGCTGGGTGACAAGGAGCCATGGCTTGAGAAAGAAAAGGGGATTACACCTGGGAGAAGGATCGAGAGGTTAAGGACACAGCTATGGCGCCTGCTGGGCAGGCTGCTTCCTCCTGCCCGGTGCGCTGGCCTGACCCGGTCGCTGGGGGGGTCGGTCACTCTCAGCTCCTTCAGACCTTAGACAGCAGTGCCCGCCATCACACCTCGTGTGACCTCCCAGGTTTAAAACTCGGGCATGCTTCCAAAGCACATCTCCTCAGAACACTAAGGCGGACAGATGAAGCAAAGTCAGGCTGGCTGTTTGTCAAGGTAACAAGGTGACAGTGGCCAGGTCAACAGCACATCGCCTGCCACCGGCTCACAGGAATGGAATGCACAAGCCCAGAGGCCTCCACCCTGATGGCAAAGGTCCCCTTCCCACCAACAATCAGAGAGGCTCTGGTCTGAAATACATTTCCAGTGGGATTTTTTAAAAGATCTCAGGGTAGGCAAGAAAAGAGGTTTCCAAGCTACTAAAATTCCAGTGAAAAAGGGGTATTTGGGACATACAGAGTTAACAACTGTTTCAAACTTCCCAAATGCTTCTGAGCTATTAGATCCACAATCAAGAAAACCAAGACCCTGAATAATCTGGAAAAGCCTTTGAAGCACCAGACCCAAAGCTCCAATGGTCTGTGCTAAGGGCTCACCCCCCAGATGGGTCTATGGCCAGCCTTCTTTTTTTAAAAAAGATTTTATTTATTTATTTGACAGAGAGAGACACAGCGAGAGAGGGAACACAAGCAGGGGGAGTGGAAGAGGGAGAAGCAGGCTCCCCGCGGAGCAGGGAGCCCGATGCGGCGCTTGATCCCAAGACCCTGGGATCACGACCTGAGCTGAAGGCAGACGCTTAACAACTGAGCCACCCAGGCGCCCCTATGGCCAGCTTTCAATCCCACATATCCACAAGTGACGGAAAACCACAAGAGCATGCCTCAACTATTCCTCTCTCTGGGAATCAATTTAGTTAAGCTGGGACAATGACCGCAGTTAGAAGCTTCAATGCGATTACTCATACTTCAGCTACTGCAAAAGCAGACGGGGGGAAAGGGGAAAACACCAGATCTAGTTGGCACTTCCTCTCACCACTCCGCCTCATCCCAGGGATGGGGGAGTCACGTCTGCAAGCTGCCTGATATGCCACTGAGACAGAGCTGAAGACACTTGCTGCCAACTGACACCAGGAATCCCCCAGTGACAGGCGGTCTACGTGGTCAGCTCCTGGGCAGAGAACCTCTGTCACAACCCACTCACCGGTGCCGGCAGCGGCTCCCAGAGGGAGTGCTACAGCTGCTGGGACAGAGCGCGCTAAGAGGGGACACCAGAGCTCTTCACCTCTGTCTGACCCCAAAGAGAGCCCAGGGCCAAGCCTGGGACACAGCCAGAAAGGAAACGGGCCAGGGGATGAGGCGCTCAGTGTAAGAAAGCTGCAGAGAGTAAGAGGCTGCAGAGAACTGGGCGAGGTCTTTGAAAATGGAAGCAGGACACAGCCAGCCCAGGATGGCGATCTCCTTCACCAACCCACCCTGCTAAGGGGCCATCTTCAACTTGCAGTGACTGAATTATTGATGAGGTTCGATCATAACGTTCAATTTGACCATTCAGTTGCTCATCATATCTTAAAATACTCAGAGATAACATGAAAAGTTTCTGTGGTCTCTCTGCTCTGTCCTCCAGCCTAGATGCAATTTACAAGGGGGGGCGACAGGGAAGGGGAGCGAACCCAGAACAAGTCCACACCCTTCTGTTGCGAGGGCTTTAAAACATCACCGTTCGGGCGCCTGGGTGGCTCAGTTGGTTAAGCGACTGCCTTCGGCTCAGGTCATGATCCTGGAGTCCCGGGATCGAGTCCCACATCGGGGTCCCTGCTCAGCGGGGGGTCTGCTTCTCCCTCTGACCCTCTTCCCTCTCGTGCTCTCTGTCTCTCATTCTCTCTCAAATAAATAAATAAAATCTTTGAAAAAAATAATAAAAACAAAACAAAACAAAACATCACAGTTCATGTGAGCACACGCAATTTTAACGCTGGAGAAAAGCAGCTTGAGATGAAGAACACAGCAGAACCCCTTTGGAGGGGAAATCCTTTGAAGATTGGGGTTCTAGCAGCTCCAAAACCTCTTAGGATTGAGCCCATCCAGCTCTGACCCCCGCGTTTGTCCACAGGCAGGACCCTTCCTAAATCTTTATGCCTGGAACCAGGAGAATTCCCACTCTTCCGGGAAAGGGTGTGCTTTCATGCCAAACAAAGCAATGATTGCCAGCCTTGCTCATTTCAAAAATGGCATTTTTTAAAACAAACCAGTTTTTAAGACTTTTGGAAAAAAGTTTAATTCCTTGCTCTGATAAATAGAGGGTCACATTTATGGAGCACTCATGGTTTCCTATCTAGTACCTCATTTAATGCTCCAACAACACTTTGGCACAGGTATATTGTTAGCCCCAATTTACAGGTGCTCAGACTGAGGGTACCTTGCCCAGGGTCACAGAGCCAATGAGCCACAGAGCCAGAGGAGCGCCCAAGTCACGTGGCCCTAACCTACTTTGCACGCTGCAAAAATAGCCCAGGCATGACAGAGCCAGGCACTGGGTCACAGCACAGCCTCCCATGCATGGCAGCCTTGGGAAAATGCATGCACGTGATTACGTGATGGTGCGTTTTATTCAACACAAGAAGTGAGAGTGCAAGACTCAACTGTATAAACTGACTTGAAAACCAGTGCAACTTGTCATTTCCCCCAGAAAGCCAAGACCCCATAACAGCTGTATTTACCTTTTCTTTTCTACTGTCCTATATCCTTTTTTTTTTTAATTTCACTGTAGTCAGCACAGTGTTATATTAGTTTCAGGTGTACAATATCGTGATTCCACACTTCCATATATTACTCAGTGCTCATCAAGATAACTATTCTTTAATCCCCATTGCCTCTTTCCCCTGCCCCCACTCACCTCCCCTCTGGTAACCATCTGTTTGTTCTCTGTAGTCAAGAGTCTGTTTTTTTGGTTTGTCTCTTTTGTTTCCTCTTTTCATTTGTTTTATTTCTTAAATTCCATATATGAGTGAAATCATGTGGTATTTGTCTTTCTCTGACTGACTTACTTTACTTAGCATAATACCCTCTAGCTCCATCTGTGTCGTTGCAAACGGCAAGACTTCATTCTTCCTTATGGCTGAGTAATATTCCATTGTGTATATATACCTCCTCTTCTTTATCCACTCATCTATCAATGGACCTTGGGCTGTTTCCATAGTTTGACTTTTGTAAATAATGCTGCAATGAACATAGGAATGCATATATCCCTTCAAGTTCGCGTTTTTGTACTCTTTGGGTAAATACTCGGTAGTGCAATTACTAGATTGTAGGGTAGTTCTACTTTAAATTTTTTGAGGAACCTCAATAACTGTCTTCCAGAGGGGCTGCACAGGTTTGCATTCCCACCAACAGTGCATGAGGGTTCCTCTTTTTCCACATCCTCGCCAATACTTGTTGTTTCTTGTGGTTTTGACTTTAGCCATTCTGACAGGTGTAAGGTGATATCTGATTGTGATTTTGATTTGCATTTCCCTGATGATGAGTGATGTTGGAGAACAAATATTGTTAAAATATACCACCCCCAAGCAATCTACACGTTTAATGCAGTCCCTATCAAAATACCAATAGCATTTTTCACAGAACTAGAACAATCCTACAATTTGTATGGAACCACAAAAGACCCTGAATAGCCAAAGCAGCCTTGAGAAACAAAACTGGAGGTATCACAATTTGAGACTTCAAGTTATATTACAAAACTGTAGCAATCAAAACAGTATGGTGCTGGCACAAAAAGATATAATGCACAGACAGATCAGTGGAAACAGAACAGAAAGCCCAGAAATAAACCCACAATTATATGGTCAATTAATCTTCAACAAAGCAGGAAATAATATTCAATAGGGAAAAGATATCTTTAACAAAAGGTGTTGGGAAAACTGGACAGCAACATGCAGAAATGAAACTGGACCACTTCCTTACACCATACACAAGAATAAACTCAAAATGGATTAAGGACCTAAATGTGAGACCTAAAACCTTAAAGATCAATAGAAGAGGCAGTAATTTCTCTGACACTGGTCATAGCAGCATCCTTCTAGATAGGTCTCCTGAGGCAAGGGAAACAAAAGCAAAAATAAACTATTCGGACTTATCAAAATAAAAGGCTTCTGGGGCACCTGGATGGCTCAGTCTGTTAAGTGTCTGCCTTCGGCTCAGGTCATGATCCCAGGGTCCTGGGATGGAGCCCCGCATTGGGCTCCCTGCTCTGCGGGGAGCCTGCTTCCCCCTCCCCCCCTGCCTGCCACTACCCCTGCTTGTGCTCACTCTCTCTCTCAAATAAATAAAATCTTTAAAATAAAAATAATGAATAAAAGGATCTTTGAAAATAAATAAATAAAAAGCTTCTGCACGGCAAAGGAAACAACCAACAAAACTAAAAGACAATCTACTGAATGGGAGAAGATATTTGCAAATGACATATCCAATAAAGGGTTAGTATCTAAAATATATAAAGAACTTATACAACTCAACACCAAAGAACCAAATAATCCAATTTAAAAATGGGCAGAAGACGGGGCCCATGGGTGGCTCAGTCAGTTAAGCATCTGCCCACGGCTCAGGTCATGATCTCAGGGTCCTGGGATCGAGCCCCACGTCGGACTCCCTACTCAGCTGGGAGTCTACTTCTCTCTCTCTCTCAAATAGATAAATAAAATCTTTTAAAATATTTTTAAAAATTAAAAAAATAAAAATGGGCAGAAGACATGAACAGACATTTCTCCAAAGAAGACACCCAGATGGCCAACAGACACATGAAAAGATGCTCAACATCACTCATCATCAGGGAAATGAAATGGTGTATTTTTCAATCAAGTTGCCAAGTTTTGCAAGAATTAGCCAAATAACACCCAAAGACATCCTGGTCTGAGTTTCTACTTGGAAAACCAGATGTTGATGGAAAAATGCAGCCCATGCAGCACCTGGCTGGCTCAGTCAGAAGAGCATGCACCTCCTGATCTCAGGGTCGTGACTTCAAGCCCCACGTGGGTATAGAGATTACTTAAATAAATAAAATTGAAAATAATAATAATAATAATAAAAACGCAGCCTAAAGAAGTGCTCACTTAATAGTCGTTACGTTTCTGCCTTCCATTTAGCGTTGGCTGCCCTCACTGCTTGCAAAGCCATCATCTTGGCAACATGCACAGTCATATTCTGTGGCTGAGGAACCTGGGATTTAGCTCATCAGCATTCAAAAACATCAGAAAACACTGGGGCATCTCTAACCTCCCAGGAACTGACAGCTCTCTCCAACTGTCCCATGAGAAGTTTCTAAACCAGAGCTAAGGTAAACCTTGCTGAGAGAAGGAGATGTGGGAGACAGCTTTTATAAATCACAAGAAAAAATATATCCTAATTTTAAAATGAGCAAAGTATAAGACAAAAGAGATTCAGAAAGAAAAAACACAGCAAAGTTGGGGGAAATGTTCAACTTCCATACAGCAAAACAGACTGAAGCACCAGCATTTGCCATCAGGTTGGCAGAGTCAGCAAAGGTGGGAACGAGCATCTTGGGCCCTGTGGGTGGGAAGATGATCAACTGGCTTTTCTGGAGGGCAATAACCAGCACAGTTAATGTGTACACCCCTGAAATGCAGGTTTTACTTGATTCCTACCAAACTCCAGCAAGATTTTTTTGTAGATAAAAATAAGATTCTTCTAAAATGTATAGAGACAGGCAAAGAAACCAAAATAGCTAAAACAATTTTGAAGAAAAATAAAGTGGGAGGAATCAGTCTACCTGATTTCAAGACTCGCTATAAGGCAGCATGGCGGTGATGAAGGGGTAGACACACAGAGCCATGGGACACAACAGAGAGCACAGAAACAGACCTACACGGGTGTACCCGACCGACTACTGACAGAGGTGCAGGGCCATTCAGGAGGAAAGAGGCCTGCACAGCATACGGCACTGAAGCAACTGGACATCCGGAGGAAGAAAATAAGCCTACTAAACCCAAGTCTCACACTTTCTACAAAAATTCACTCCAAATGGGTCACAGGCTTAAATGGAAAAACTTAAATGGAATAACACTTTTGGGAAAAAAACAGAATAAAATATTCAGGATCAAGGGCTGGGCAAAGAGTTCTTAGACTTGATACCAAAAGGCTGACTCATAAAAGGAAAAACTGATAAATTGGACCTCATCAAAATGAAAAATGTTTGCTCTGTGAAAGACCCTGGTAAGGGGATGACAAGCTGAGTCACAGAAATATTTGCAAATCACAGATCTGACAAAGGATTAGTATCTGAAATATACAAAGAACTGTCAAAATTCAAAGGCACAAATAGCAAACGATGGAGGGGATGGGGTAGTGCGTGGCTGGCTCAGTGGGTGGCACATGCGACTCAATCCTGGGGTAGTGAGTTCAAGCCCCACTTTGGGCACAGAGTTTGCTTTTAAAAAAAGGCAAATAATCAAATGAGAACACGGGCCAAAGACACGAAGAGACATTTCACCCAAGAGGACGTACAGATGGCAAGTAGGCCCATGAAAAGATGGTCAGCATATGTTAGTCATTAGGGAAATGCAAATCAGAACCACAGGGAGATGCCACCACACACCCATCAGAATGGCGAAAATAACAAACAGTGACACCAGTGAGCATGCAGAGAAACTGGATCACTCGCACTTTGATGGTGGGGAGGTAAAAATGTACAGCTACTCTGGAAAACAGTTCAGCAGTTTCTTAAAAAGAACTAAGCCTGCAACTGTCACAAGACCCAGCAATTGTCCTGGGCATTCATCCAGAGAAATGAAGACTTGGGTTCACATAACATCCTGTCCTCAGATGTTTAGTGCAGCTTGATTCATAACTGCCCCAAACTGGAAACATACCACATGTCCCCTTCGATGGGGGATTGGTTAAATGAACTGTGACCCTCCCACACACACACCCTGTGGAATACCACTTGGCAATGAAAAATGCCAAGGAATGAACTACTAATATGTGCAACACCCTAGAAGAATCTCCAGAGGATTATACTAAGTAAAAAAGTAACCTCCAAAGGTTATGTGCTGAATGACTATTATATAACATCATTAAAATGCTGAAATTCTGGAAATGAACAGATTAGCAGGTGCCAGGGGTGAAGGAAGGCATGGGAATGGCTAAAAGGGCCAAGAGGTGGGATCCCTGTGTGGGATGGAACCGGTCTGCATCTGACTGCAGCGATGTCAAACTTTTCGTTGTGATGGTGTACTACAGATTTGCAAAGTGTTAACCACTGCAGGAAACAGAATGAAGAATACACAGGATCACTCTGCATTATTTTTCCTCAACTGCATGTAAATCTATAATTATCTCAAAATACATTTTAAAAAGAGAGTGAGAGAGACAGGAGACCTCACAATCAAATAACAAGGTGACATTCTGAGACACTCAGGGAAAGAATACTGAATATGGACTGGGTATTGATGGAGTAATACTAAGGAATGATTAAATGCGTAAGGTGTTGATATGGCACCGTGGTTATGTAAAGAAAAATGGTCTTCTTGTCAGAGATGCAAACTGAAATATAATTTCTGAGATTTTATTCTTTTTTAAGATTTATTTATCTTGAGAGAGAAAGAGAGAGAGCAGCAAGAGCGTGGGGGAGAGGGGCAGAGGGAGAGGGAGAGAGAATCTCAAGCAGACTCCCTGCTGAGTGGGGAGCCCAACCCGGGGCTTGATCTCACAATCCTGAGATCACAACCCAAGCCAAAATCAAGAGTTGGGACACCAAACCGACTGAGCCACCTAGGCACCCCGATTTCTGAGATTTAAAATAAAAACCTCAGAAATAAAGATGTATATGGCAGAGGAGGTCAAGGGATGGTAGACAAGTACAGAGAGACCGGTATTTGTTTGGGTGCCTGGCTAGCTCAGTCGGTAGAGCATATGACTCTCAATCTCAGCATCATGAGTTCAAGCCCCACGTTGGGTATGGAGCCTACTTTAAAAAAAAAAAAAAAAAAAAACGGCATTTGCTGTAAACGGGTGGTGGGCACATGGGAGTTCATTAAACTCTTCCCTCTACTTTGAGTGTGTGTAAAAATCTTACATAATTCAAGACCAACATTTGGTATGTTTCTGCTTTGGCAAGGATCCTAATGGTACAAGCCACTTCAAGTGTTAAGTACGATAAACAAAAAGCAGCTTTATCACCAGCAGTGCATACTTTTGACAAACAATAAAAACTAGCACTTTTTTTTAACTTTTTTTTTTTTTTTTAAGATTTTTATTTATTTGTCAGAGAAAGAGCACACACAAGCAGGGGGGAGCGGCAGGCAGAGAGAAACAGGCTCCCCACTGAGCAGGGAGCCCGATGTGGGACTCGATCCCAGGATCCTAAATCATGACCCAAGCTGAAGGCAGCCACTTAACTGACTGAGCCACCCAGGAGTCCCAAAACTAGCACTTCTTTAACACACACATACACACACACCCTTCTGCTACTGTAAGGTCTCCCCCTGGGGGTCTACCCCGAGGAAGTGACCAACTACGCAGGAGGTGGGGAAAGGCAAGAGCATTGTATCAGTTCACCCTGCTGGAGGGCAAGGACTATGGGTGACAGCAGAGGTTGAAAACAGGCGAGGATACCACACAGCAGTAAAACAGCAAGGGCAGAACATTTCCAAGTGGGGCATGATCGTCAGGTATTTGCTAAGTGCAAAGGGAGGGCCCAAACCAGCACACACAGTGGTGACCTGGCTGGTAAGCCCACAGCGATCACATATGCACACGGGCCTGAATGTGGCAGGACAGACGCCACATGCTAACACTGATTCCTACCAGTGAACTGGTTCCCTGCTCCACACCCGTGGCTTTCTGAGTTCACCAATGATCTACATTAATGCACACTGCTTTTGTAAATAAGACAGGAAAGACAAAGAGCCACATACAAGAAGAAGGATCTGAAGATACAGGATTCTCTCTGGGGACCCAAATGACCGCCATGACGAAGGACTAGCTGGAGATGTGCACCTGCCATTCAGCACAGCATGCGGGGCCTCCGTCCAACCCACTAGGACCTCAAGGCCTGAGGTGGAGACATGACATGGGGTGGGGGTCGGGGGTAAGGCCTGCAATCCCCACCTACAAGGAGAACCAAAGAGCAAGAGAATCATGCCCAAAAGTTGAGACACACACTGAAGCGTCAAGGCAAAGACAGCCAGAGTGAGTTCAAAGCCAGTAACTATCAGGAGGAATGCAGATCAAGGTGTAAAAGCTTCAGCGCTCCCAGGAGACCACTGCTCTTGGCCCTGTCTACCAGAAATGGAAATAAAAGGGCGCCTGGGTGGCTCAGTTGGTTAAGCGACTGCCTTCGGCTCAGGTCATGATCCTGGAGTCCCGGGATCGAGTCCCGCGTCGGGCTCCCTGCTCAGCGGGGAGTCTGCTTCTCCCTCTGACCCTCCGCCCTCTCACGTGCTCTCTCTCTCAAATAAATAAATAAAATCTTTAAAAAAGAAATGGAAATAAAAGAGAAATCGAGGTCACCTGAGGCAACCTTCCCACCCTGACACACCATCCTTTGCAGGAGGCAGAACCTACACTGAGTCCCGAAGGTCTCCGCCCACACCTCTTGGCCTAGTGCTCCTAGCATGGGGGGGAGGCGGGGGGGCGCAGAACCACACAGAGGTCAACAATGCCACCAGACAGATGTGGACTCAAGTCTCACCCCACCACCAGAGTGCTGTGCAACCCTGGGGAGGGTGAGCAGCCGCTCTGTGTCTTATTTGGAAAATAAGGCTGTGCATTCCCAGCACCAGAGACTGGCATGGGGCGAGCACTCCTCCAATGCCAACTGTTTATAGTCCCGTTCTCCTCCTCGTCCTCTCCTTCCACCGGCTCCCATGTGACATTGGCACCCATCTCTAGAAATGTCCCCCCAGGCCATTCCACTTCAGACTACTGACTTCCCACCTACTCTTCACAGAAAACTTCCTGAAAGAGTGGTCTGCCCTTGGGACTTATAAATTCATTCATTCACTCATTCAACAAACATCTGTTAAGTCCGCACTATGAGGAAGAATCAAGGATACAAAAGGGTGTGAGACAGAGCTCTAGGGCTCAAGATGGGGAGACAGGCAGGCAAAGTGAGCGCATGACTACAGCACAAGGTGCCACGGGATGTGAGAGCTATGACAGCAGGAGGCACAGCCGAAGCCTCCGGAGCCTGAGCCAGGGGTCAGGGATGGGCAAGGTGGACTCCAGGGCAGAGGGGGCCGGCAGGGACTTCGGATCATTCGGCACGGTTTCAGCCAGCCAGGAAGGGTGAACACAGTGAGGTAAGAGGGTCTGTGCCCGCCCTGCCAAGAAGCCCGGAACATGATCCCCACGATGACCTGAGCAGACGTGCACAAGAGCCAGTGAACTGAATATGCACTTAGCTACGCGGAGTGGGTGACTGGGGGAGCAACCGGGGCGGTGGGGGGGGAGAGGGCAGCGGCGGGGAGGACTTCAGTAGGCCTCCAGGGGGATGAGGCAAAGGAATGCAGCCACTCACTGTGCCTAAACACACACCTTTAAACATGTTTCTCTGGGATGTCCCTATGGGACATGGAGGTGGAAATCTCATTCCCAGTCAAGCAGTTTCTACAGAGTGTCTCGGAGGTCCTAGTCTGGAGGAGGATGTCATCACACATGACAATGCACACAGAGGGCTGCCAAGTGCTGGGAGGAACAGACAGGGGTGGCGGGGGCACTCAGCAGCCCAGACATGCACCCGTGAGGGCAGGGAGCCTGCCACTGCCCCAGCTGAGCCTGCCCAAGGGGATACAAGACAACAAGCATGCCTAGGAGCACCTGCACTGAAGCCCTGGGGATACACAAGCCTGCAACATGGATGGAAAGTGGCACCACTGGTGGGGAAACACCAAGGGAGCAGGGTCCTGAAGGGAGCAGGGGATGGGCATGTAGGGAAGGGCATGGGGTTGAGTGCAGCCACACAGAGGACAGGTGGATGGGACTGGAAAGAGTCGGACAATAAGGAGCTCCCGGGACCTTGTCCAGACAGCCTGGGTGGAGCAGGGAGCAGATCCTAGCCTGTTCTCCCAAAAATGCTGCTTAAAATCAAAAGTGGACCAGGCCTCCCCAGAGCCCTCCCTGGATATCGCTCTTCCCAGCCTCTCAGAGAACAGCCCCTGTCCATTCTGTCCTTCCTTCCTCTGCACAGTGGACCAGGCCCTGAACAGACTCACAGGGGTGACAGCTCAGCAATAAGGGCCCCTCCACAGCAGGGCACCTACTGCCTTCCTTGAGAATGCCCACTTCCCACAGTGCTTCCAACTTTCCCGAAGTGTGCCCTGAATCTTCCCAAAATTCCTTTCCTAGATCAGCCACCCTGGGGTTCCAACGTCTCTGCCATGTGCTGAGCTCTGGCCCGATATTTCGCCATCCCATAAGCGGGCATACTGCCCAGGACTCAGGGATCCCTAGGAGGATCGGGTCGTCAGCTCTATGCCTCTCCCCTCCTCTCTGAGGGTGGCATCATTAGCCTCCCGGCACCCACTGCTCTTCTACAGAGTCTGGGTCCTCTAGGCGCCGGGTACCCAGTAGGCTCCGGGATTCCATGGTGAGCAAAAGACAGTCACCACTACCAAGGAGGAGCGGAACATCGTGGTCTGGTCAGGGAACAAATACAGAAGAACAAACATGCTGGCAGGAGCAGGGAGAGGAATTCACGTGGTCACTCTACTGCTCGGAAAAGGCTCTGTGGCTGGTGAAGAGTATGAGGTTCCAACCCTTAGCCTAGCTCTCGAGGTGCCCCACAGCCATCCCCTGCCCCTGCTGGGCTAATTTCACTACTCCCCCCCCACTCCCCACCACACACGCATTCACCTGGACGTCCGCTCAGAGACACTCAGATTTGCACGCACAGCACTTAGACCCTGCTCTCCTTCCTGCTCTGGCAGATTCTCTACATACTGTGCACCGGACGCTCCCTGTCTGGGCACAAATTATTCCCTATGCCTGGGGTGGGGGGGCTGTGCCTGCTCGAGGCCAATTACCTCCCAACCCCACAACCGACCCCCTGCTTTAAAAACCTCCCCAACTCCCCCCAACTGAAATGAGTCCCTCTCTCCTCCACATTTCCATAGCCCCAAACCTACAAGTGGGACATTTCTTAATGTCCAGTTTTTGTCAAGGCTACTCTAATGACTGGGGCACCTCCTTCCTACATTTTCAATTCTGGGGGGGTAGGGGGTGAGTTAGAAGTCTCACACTTATTCTACCTCTTGCAATGCTGGCTCTGTAAGCAGGCCTTCCGTAAACTTTTTTTTTTTTTTAAATAAACTTATTTATTTGTTTGTTTGTTTGTTTACAGAATGAGTAAGATTTTGATGGAGCCTCAGGAGGGAGTGTGTGAGATGGGTGCAGAGAGGTTGATGCTTGGGTAGACACAGCTCCACCACTCAGCAGCAGAGGGAAGACAAGCTACAAAGCCTCCCAGGGCCTCAGTTTCCCCAGCCATGGAATAAGAATAACACAGTGCCTGCCCTGAGGATTACTTTAAGTACCGGATGAGAATATGTAGGTAAAGCACACCCTACAACCCCCAAATGCTACTGTATCCATTACTGCCCTTCTTATTACTATCACTGAGACAGAGAAGCTGGCTTTATTATAGAGAATGGGGGGGTGGGGGGTGGGAGGTGGGAAGGGAAGTCAGGCAAGGCTACTAATCAGGGCGTGTTTGGCAAGCATCAAATCGCAGTCCTGACAGCACGCCACACCAAATGATCTTTGCCAAAAAATAATAAAATATTTCACCAAATGTTGGCTACACTGCAGTACGTACTGTACTCATTTTCTCACTCAACTAGTTGGCTGAGTCGCTCCTAACAGTCTTTTACTAGTTCTTAGTCTTATTATTTTTTAAAAAACATGCAATTAGACATACAGCAGGTTAAGTGCTTAGTAGCTGTGAGTTAAAGGATAATTCCGAGTGGCTAAAAGGCAAAAAAAATTAAATCAAGAGGCTGAATGCCAACAGGACCAGCTTGGTGTGAAAGAAAATGCCAATTCCCTGGTCTGGTGTGTGGGTGAGAGAAACAACAGCACCGACTTGCTCGCACTCAGCAACCGCTAGCGTCTGCTCATCCCCTGTGGAATCCTTTTCTCGGTGGAGGAAGTGTCCACAAGGATACAGGGGTACGGCACTATGGGCCCAGAGACTGTTCTGGTCTTGATCAAAGAAAACTTCCAAGAGGGGAAATGTTCAGAGCACACACCTAGGTCTGCAGGGTCCTGGCACCTCCAGCCACAAACTGCCGTTTCTAGCGTGTGGGAATTTAGAGGGTTAATCCATGCCCCAAACTTTCCAGTCCTGGCTTAATAATCTCCCTGTGAGGACCTCACCCTCAACAGGCCTTTTCTTTTCTTTATTTTTTTTCCTGTTTATTCTTCCCCCCTTTAAAAGCAGTCCGAAAGAAGATCATTTCCTTTTCCCGCTGGATATGTAAAACTGAAAACATCCTTTGTGGATTAAGAAAAGCCAATTTTCTGTGGCTCAACAGGCATGCTTGTTCCTGTCATTAGTAAATCAGAGAACTCCCTTCCCCAACCCCCTCACAGCACAAGTGAAGAGACACAGGGAGCCCTGCGAAAGGGTGGGGGCCTGGCTGTCAGGCCTCCCTGATTCCCCTCACCAGCGCACTGGGTGCCTGCTTCTTCACACAGGAGACAGAACATTTCCACTAATCGACTACCGTCAGTTAGAGAAGACTGCTCCTGGCCGCTCTCTGGAGCGTGCAGCCACCCAGCCGGTTATCACCTGCCTGCTGCAGGGGCTCAGGACACAGCAGGGACAGAGCTGCTCCTGCCCTCCCAGGAGCCCATGGTGTGCTGTCCACAGGAGAGAACACTGGCTTTGGAGCTACGGTCTGATCCAAGCACCCCAACTCCCTGGGAGGCCTGAAACCTGTCACTTTAGCTCTGTCCTCCTGTTTCCTTGTTCAGAAAAAAGCACAGGGACAGTGACAATGACACGTCCCTAATGGGGAGTCAATGGTGAATGGGCACAAAGTGGGTGTCCAATCCCCCTCCTTTCTTCTGTACAAGACCTGCACCCCAAATCTCTCCCCAATACCTGGGTTACCAGAGTCAAGGAACAGGGCTCTGACGGGGTGGGAGGGGGTGGGGGTTGGGGAGCAGCCAGTCTGAAAGGCTGCACCCTTCTGCTTCCTCCAGTTCTGCTGGAACAGAAGAGGGAAAAGAGGAAGGAAGACCCAGGCCCCCTCTTCCTGCTCTCCTTCTTTCCAAGCCAGTGAAGGCAATTCTCCCGCTTCCGCAGGTTGCCACCCGACCTCCACCAGGGTATCTCCCACTTAGGGGAGGGGAGATACCTCCTTCGGTATCTAAGGGGGTAGCTACTTAGGTAGGTACCACCCACCCAGGGGCTCCTACTTAGCTGTAGGCCTGGGAGTCCAGCTCCAGTTGAGCCATCTAAAGGCCGGGGGCTCAGTTTTGTTCTTCTTGGTCCCAGACCAGCACGGGGTAGGTGCTCAGCAAATGGAACCCGATGGTGCCCCCAGGAGCTAGGCTGCTTCTCAACTGCACCTAAATGTGGGATCCCACCAGGCCTGAAGGGCCCACTGCAAGGTGATGGGTCTTGTCTCACCTGACCCAGCCACCCACCTGACACCACCCAGGAAGGCTGGTCTTGCCCTGCTGGCTGGACACCGCACCTGCCTCCTTCTCCTGCCTCCTCCCCACACTTAGAAGGCCCCAGTGCAAATAACCATCCCACACACTCCTTTGATCACCAACCCCTTTTACTCTTCTGGAAACAACCTCAGGCCAGGTTGCTCTTTATCACTTCATGCTCATTTCACAACAAACATCTCTGAGCTAGTCCCCAGCTCTGCCCATTCTCTATGCAAGTGGTCAGATCTGAACATGTCACTCCACTCCTCAAGAACCTACCATAGCTCCTCCCTGCCTCACATACTGTGGGCCTGCTCTACTATTCTGCCATTCGTTCAACAGATGATTACTGAGCACCTGGGGAACAAGGACAAATTAAAACAGTCCTTTGTGGACCTAGTCTACGCGGTGGGGGAGACTAACCATCAATCTAATAATGCCACCAACAGAAAATTACAGACTGGCATGTGGAAAAAGTACAGAGTATCCCCACAGGCATCAACAGAGAAGCTGGGCCAACCTGTCAGGGAAGGCTTTACCTTAGGAAGTGATGTGCCACGTGAGATACGAAGAGGAGTAGAGGTTAACCCAGAAATAAAGTGGGGGGAAGAACATCCCAGAAAGGGAGCAATAAAAAGCATGTGCAAAGGCCCTGAGGCAAGAGGGAATGTTGCCTGAGCAAGCAACTAAAAGAAAGGCCCAGGGTTGGGGCTCCTGGGTGGCTTAGTCAGTTAAGCATCTGCCTTCAGCTCAGGTCATGATCCTAGGGTCCTGGGACCAAGCCCCACGTCAGGATCCCTGTTCAGCAGGGAGTTTGCTTCTCCCTCTGCCCCTCCCCCCTGCTCGTGCACGGGCTCGTTCTCTCAAATAAAAATCTTTAAAAACAAACAAACAAACAAAAAGGCCCAGGGGCCGCAGGGCAAAGCAAACAGGGAGGGTAGAACTGGGAAGCATGGGATGCAGGTGAGCAATGTGCTGGATGGGGCAGAAGCCCGATTCCAGTCTGCAGACGGTGACGGCCAGCCTTCCTGACACCACCCTTCCCAGCTTTCAACCGGTGTATACAAAAGGAGAACTGACTTTGTATCAGCTGGTCTGAAACATGATTGGTAAATCGTTTCTGCCATCAAGAGTACAGCAATCCCACCCAGTAGGCAGGGCCAGACGGAAGTCTAAGGACATGGCTGTTTGTGGTCATCTGCAACCTCTACTTCCCTCCAGCAGCTTGTGACACTGAGGGCTGGGCCTACTATGGCGAACCTAGCATTCTAAGCAGGAGCAGCCCTCTGGGCCACCCAGCAGGCAGGTCTCCTTCCCTCTACCCATCCCCCCACCCCCAACCACCACCATCAGCCACTCTCTAGGCAAGCAGACACCCTGTCAGTCCCTTTTGTCTCAGGCCAATCTGTAGGCCAGGCACAAACTGTGTCCCATTTACCAACCACCTTCTTCCTTTAATCCCTAAATCACCCTAGTTAAAAGAGGGCTATGGACCCCAGAGTCCTCAGCCCTGGCCTCTATTTAGGCCCTTTGAGCTGGAATTCCAGTGTCTTGGCTTCTGTTTATTCTACTTTCCCTCTGTCTGAAAAAGCATTCCTTCCTCTCTTCCCAGCGTCCCCACAGCCCAGCCCAAATGCCCCTTCTCCATGCAGCCCTCTCCTAAATGGAAGCAAGTTATCCACCCCTCATCCAGCTCAGACCATCCACGGCCTGGGCCTCCACTGTGGCCTGGACCAAGCTGACCCTCCTTGTGGGCCAGGCATGGCTCATTCATTTCTGCATCAGCCATGGAGCAGCAAACACCCACCCGCGTAGGGGAACCTGTAAAGACGAGAAGGCAGCTTCTGTTTCTCCCATGACTCCAGTGACATGAGATTAAAACAATAAAATAAGAATTCAAACAAGTGATCTCCTCTCCATCAGACTCCACAGTATCTAGAGGTTAGGTGACATGACCACTGTTTAAAACCAAATGAGATCTCACATTGTTGAATGCTTGGCAGTTAAAAAAAAAAAAAAAAAAAAAAAAAAACAAAAAGGGGCGCCTGGGTGGCTCAGTCAGCTAAGCAACTGACTCTTGATTTCAGCTGGGGTCTTGATCTCAGGGTAGTGAGTTCAAGCCCCGCATTGAGTTCCATGCTGGGCATGGAGCCTACTTAAGAAATAAATAAACAAACAAACAGAACCTACAATGCAACACAGAGCCCCAGGCCTGCATTAGGTGAGCTGTGTCAGCTCAAGCTTGCTGGGTGTGACCTTTCACAAGTGACATATGCCTCTGGGCCTCAGTTTACACCCTTATAAAGTGAGGAGAAGACTGACCAGTATGACTCCAGAGGATACAGTGAGCAACACAAAATGCCTTTCCTGCCCAGTCCAGGGCTCCTGAGGCCTCCCGAGGCCTCCCCGACTTCACATGTGGGACCATAAACTCTGCTTCAGTTCTCACCTCGAAGATCACTTGGCCCTGGGACACTACGTATCTGCTCATTTCCTTCTGTCTGTGCCCTGCTCCTGAGAACTTCGGCTGCATGGGACAGGGCTGTCTTCAGGTTCCCTGATGCATCCCACTGCCCACGAGGTGCCCAGCAGAGAGAAAATGCCTAATACACATCTACTGAATGAACAGCGCGCACGGGGTGCTGACATTCCACTGTCAGGAGGCAAATACATACATAATATAGCGTTACTCCCAATTTGTACATGGAGAAACTGAGATACAGAAAATACTGCACAACTGAGGGTACTGAAATGACATCTGGGGACCTAAACACTGAAAAACACACCCTGAGGGACCTCAAATGAAAATGAGGTGGGAGAGTCGTCTTTGAGGAAGAATGTGGAGTAGTCTTCCAAGTGGATGCTGGCTGCTCAGGCGAGGTCTGAGTGGGGAGCTCCTGAAAGCACCCGCAGCGTGGCTGTTGAGATGCATCTCGTGGGGGTGGTGGCGGCTGCGGCCGTCCCACAGCATAATAATGTGAGGTGGCCTAAGGCATCAGAGAGTAGACACTCAGCTCTCGGGTACCATCTGATCAAAGACAGTCCACTTCCCAGAGGAGCTGATCGGGTGAAGAACCAAGCACGGGAAAGTTGCTTTAAAGTTCAAAATTGGGGCGCCTGGGTGGCTCAGTTGGTTAAGCGTCTGCCTTCAGCTCAGGTCATGATCTCAGGGTCCTGGGATCGGGGCCCCGTGTCAAGCTCCCTGCTCAGTGGGGAGCCTGCTTCTTCCTCTCCCTAAAATAAAATCTTTAAAAAAATTAAATAAAGTTCAAAATTGGGGCAAAGGGAACAAAATTTACATGTTCTTGCTTAACTGGTAGCTACTTGGTCCACAAACAGGCCAATGCAGGACAATAAGATAAAGAGCCAAGAAATTCTGGATCTTACAGGGTAGGGCCAATCTTTACTCTAAAACCTGACTCTCTACTCACCAATTTATACCACATCACCATTAGCATTCTAGTAAGACAGAGAGAGTAGCAATTATTTTAGAGAAAAAAAACAAGAGACGAAAGGACAAACAAGTGCCCCAAGCACTTGGCATTCACTGCAGACACATTCACCAGGTGTTGCTCTGGGCGAGGTGCCCAGCAGGCTGCCTGGAAGAGGAGAAAGAGCAGGGCTCTGCAGGCAGACAGATGTGGGGTCAACCCACCAACTATGGGACTTCGGCAAGTGACTTAAATCTCTGTGGGTCTCAGTTTCCCATTTGCAAAATGGGAATAAAAATTTAGAACCTGGCACCCATTAAAAAGATGATGTATCTCAAGTGCCTGGGCATAGGAAGCACATGACGAAGGAGGAGGACCCCAGTGGCACAGGGGAGGGGGTGGAACTCCTTGGGCACAGGGCACTCTCTTCATTAATGAGTCCAATACTTTCCATGTGCTTCCTGGGTCAAGGGCCACGCAAGGGACCCACAGAAGGTACAGGAGGGAGAACTGTCATTGAGATGGGACTGAGGGAAGACACCACCAAGGAGGCCTCCAAGAGTGGCCTCCAATGGGTGGGAGGTAGGCTAGGTTGCAGCAGGAGATCACGGCATGAGGTGGGGGGATGTGGGGGAGCACTGGGAAGAGCCAGGGCTTACATGGAAATGGTGCGGCAAGCTCAGGTGGAGCAGGCCCAGGGGGGCGTGGGAATGCTGAACCAGGAGCAATCAAGCTGGACATACTGAGGGGAGTGAAATGGGAGCAGCTGGAGGTTTCTGGAGCAGGGGGGTGGTTGTGCGGAATGAACTATGAGGGAGAGGCTAAGCAGGAAGGGGAACAGGCCCAGCCCTGTGAACTTGTGGATGTGGTAAGGAGGTGGCCAATTCCAGTGGGCAGCCGGTGGGGGGTGGGATGGGGGGTTGGCAAGGGGGAAACAGGAGGCTGGACTCTTGGTGGGGGAAGGGCATGCTCTGTGGGGAGACCCTAAGATGGGAGCAGACAGAGAGAAAGAATGCAGAAGACAGAGTGAAGGCCAACTGGTGGGTTACAGTGACCACTGTTGTGGAGTTCAAGGATGACCAATGACAGGCCACTGAGGTTAAGGATGGCATGGTGACCAGGAGCTTATGAGACCACATGGTACAAAAGGGGTGAGGAACACAGATGCATTTCCGGGGTAGGAGAGGCAAAGGGGAGCTGTGCTTGGGAAAAATCAACCCTAGACTCCTGACTCTTCAAATGGGCAAGATTTGTATTCAGGGTCAGAAGAAACTGTATAGGGAAAGAGGTGCCATAGATATTGGGGAGTATGGAGCAGACCAGGAAAGATGCTGATGGGAAAAGTGCTGGGGACAGAGGGGAAACACACTGCCCCCCTCCCCTCTGCAAACCTACTGGCAACCGCTTTATTCACCTTCAACAGGCCATCCACGTTCCAAGTGCACCCTACACCTCAGTCCAACCAGAGCACAGCCTCATGCTCCAGGGGGCTCCCTGACTGCCCCCAACCAGAAATTACCCTGGAATCATATCCATGTATCCCCAGTAATTATCTGTGAATCCATGTGATCTCAGATGTGAAAACACCTGAAGGGCTATATCTCCCACCTAGCTTGACGGGAACACCTGGTGCAGAACTTCACTAAGAACAGCCATAGAGAAATGCTGACATAACTACCTGAAGGAAGAAAACCTACTCGTGCCTTCGTTCAACAAACATATAAAGGAACAGGAAAAAACACTGAAGTCAGTGACCTAAAGTAGTCATAGGCTCCTGGCTGTCAGTCTCTTGCAACTCCTCCTTCAATTTTGCTCCCACCCCTAGCCCCATCCCACACGTAGAGAAGAGCCACCTGTAAATGGTGCTGGTCGGTCGAACTCTCTGGTTCCTGCTTCATGCGTTTACCTGACACCTCCTGGGTGCTGGTCACAGGAGCAAGAGTCTGCACCTGCTCTGACTGGGTGCCTGGTGTCATGGCGAAAGAGACATCTGTAGACCATGAATGGTGCTGAGCGGTATGTGGAGGAAACACACTGCTGGTGGGATGAAAGAGGGGGCCCTATTTATTACAAGTGGTCAGCAAAGGCGTCTGGGAAGAACGACATCTGAGCTACCACCTGGGGAAGGGAAAAGAGCCAGGCATTGACAGCACCAAGAGAAGAAACAAGGAAGAGAACTTCAGGAAGAAGGAACAGCCAGTGGGGACACCCTGAGAACAGAGAAAGCCTGGACTGTGGGAAGAGCAGAAAAGCAGCAAGTATGGCTGCAGTGTGGGTGCCGGGGAAAGCATGAGGCGGGAGAGGGCAGGCAGGCACCAGAGGCTTCCTGAGAAGGAATTGGGATCTTATTCCAAAAGGTGCTAAGCAGATGAATCACATGACCTGATTCATGTTTTCATACCTTAACTCACAGTGGCAAACCACTGCCTTCCTCCAAAGCTAATCCTTCATCAGTAAAATAAGAATTCCCCTCTCCATGTTGTGTGGATAAGCACAGTGTTAGAAAGCACTTAAACTCTAAAGCACTCAATAAACATTAGCCACTGTCATCATCAAAGTTCAAATTAGGGCTACTGTCAAAATTTGATAGAAGTTTTAAAAAGATTCCCCCCCAAACTGGAAGCACTTTCTCATTAAGTGAGCCTAAGTGAGTTTCGACCCCTACACACACAAACACACCCTAAACTGTAGCAATTGGCTATTAGCAATAATACCCCACATCTGTATGGCATCTAGTTTACATAGCACTCTCCTGTTATAAGAACATGTTAATTAATAACCACTGGTCTTTGATACTTTTAATTTAGTGACAGTGTTACAAATTGGCTAGCTCTTGCAAGATTTAGCAGGTATGCATGTCTCTCTCCTTGAAACAGCTGGTCAGTCGTGCCAACCTGCCTATCAGCTCTCTTAAGGTTTAGCATTCTTACTGCTGTGGTCTACATTCCCATATGTCCCAGTCTGCCAGAGAATTAAATGATAATAATTACAGTATCTCTAAGCACTTTACACACTTAATCTTCACATTACCCCAATTTTTTTTTATATTTCCATTTTCCAAATGAGTTCTAAGAGCTTCACCCAAGGACACTCAAGAATAAGTGATAGAGCCAAGAACTAAACACAAGATGATATGACCCTGTGTCCTCACTCTTAATCCCAACTCTGTGCTAGATAATTCAGACAAAATGCTTATAATATTGTGCTTGGTACAACACAGGTATTCAGTCAATAAAGGCAGCTGTTATTAGCAGGGCACAGGTAGTTTCTAGTTCCCTTGAGAGTGTCACCTCCGGGAGAGCAGCGACCTTGTCTGGGCGACTGCTGCGCTCCCAACACCTGGACTAACGCACATTTGACGGATAAATGAATGAACGTCCCTCGCAGAAAACAGGGCTGCCTGCGCAAGGCTCTTTTTTGCACGTATGTGTCGCTCCACTGTTACTGCCCCTTAGTAAGACCACCAGGCGTGTTTGAGGGCACAGAGAGGGGCCCGGAGACGTGCGATCCCCCCTTTCTCAATTCAAGGGTGGCGGAAACAGCTCCCAAGGAATTGAGGGATGAGTCCAGGATCGCACTGCCGGAGGGTCCTGACTCTGGCAGGGCTCTGCCCTCCACCCCGGCGGGGACACTGTCTGCCCCGGCGCTGGGACCTATCAGGAAACAAAGACTCGCGGGGCCGACGCACCGGCAGAAAAGCTCACTCCCCTCGCCCACCTCCCCGAATGAGAGCCCAGTGCCACCATGCATCGCCCGGCCAGGGAACAGCGGCGAAGGCCGGGCGTGCAGCCGGGCCCGGGCCCCAGACTGTGCAGACACAGGCAGCGACCCCGCCTGTACACCGCCCGCAGAGGGTCGCCAGGGCGCGGGAGGCCGCGGGCCGGGTCGGCCTGTCACCTTCAGGACCGCCCGCCCACTCGCCCGCCCTCCGCGGGGGCCCCTCAGCGCGAGCCGCCGCCGCCCGGCTGGACCTCCCTGCACATCGGCCTTACTGCGATGCCCGCCTCGCGCCCCGCGCCCCGGCGCTGCGCCCCCGCCCGCCTGCCCGTACCTGCTGGGAGAGCGGGATGAGCGGAGCCGCCATCTTCCCGCGGACTCGGGCTCCGAGCGCCCGTGAGACGGGGGTGGGGCCGCGCGTGCGCACGGGTGCGAGGGGCGGTGCGCGCGCAACCGAGACCGGGAGAGGGCGGGACCGAGGCAGGGCTACGCACGCGCGACAAAACCTAAAGGGGCGGGGTCGAGGGCGGGGCCGTGCACACCTAGCCCGGGCCGGGAGGGGGCGGGGCCGGGGAGGAGCGCAGGCCCCCGAGTGGGCGCCAAGCTTTTCTGCCCCCTTAACCCCGGCCCGCTCCCCGGCCCGCTCCCCGGCCCGGCACCCGGAGAATGACGTGCTAGGTACCGTCCCCTTCCCCGTGCGTCTGGCAAACGCCTTGTGGGGAGGTTGTTGCCCACCCCGCAGAGGGTCAGGAACCTCGCCGTGCCCAACAACGCTCCCTGTTTCTAGGATAGGGTGCATATGTGTGGGGGTGGCTGGCGGTGTGTGTGTGTGTGTCTGAGGTTTGCTGTGGGGGTGTGTGTGTGTGTGTGTGTGTGTGTCTGAGGTTTGCTGTGTGGGGTGTGGGTGTGTGTGTATGTGTGGGTGTGTGTGTCCGAGGTTTGCTGGAGAACTGGTACCAGAGGGGGCATTTATTTCTTTAGACGTTTTGTCTTCCATTGGCTAGGGACACATCCTCATCTGTGACCAGTTTCCACTAATAGGGCGAGGAAAGAAAGGTCCAGCGAGGCAGCTGACCACAGTGGCACAAGGTTTCCTCAGGGCAGGGGGACCTCCCCCTACCTGGCCCCTTGTGATGGCAGCAGAGTGAGTCCAGCCAGGCACTGCTTCCCAGGCAGGCAAGCTAGAAGGCATGTGATCTCAGGGGTGGGGCACAGCCTCCTGTCCACCTCTTCCATTTTGGAGTCAAGCTGCTGCTGGTCTCATGAGACACCCCTGAGCGAAGAGCAATGAGATAAGACCATGGTCATCTCGTCTTGTCTTGAGACTCTTTTGCTGTCTGAGCTCCAAGTTTTCAGTCTTGTCATGCTCCTTCACTCCTCGGTTCTCTATATAAAAAGCAAGGGGAAGCCACCAGAGGATTTTGAACATGATCAGATTGTGTTCTAGAATGTCGACTCTCGATGCAGCAGGCAAAGTAGCCTGAGCACCGATGGATGGACAGGAGTGGGCCAGCTGGAAAGCTGGAGCGATGGTCCAGGTGCAGAAATGGAGGCTTTTAGCTGTCTTGAGTGCTTTATCCGTCTGTGTTCCATAAGGAAAAGTCAAGTCATTCTTAGACATTTCCAACAGAGGACAGTTGATATAGGAGAATGAGTATATGGCAAAAACAGAACAGGAATATAAGGTTACCTAAAGATTAGTAACTATAGGAAGCTGCTAGCCATTCTAGGGCTAAAGGCCAAAAGGGGAAAAGGTGTTACCCAAAACCCATCATCGCTAGGCCCTGAGCAGGAGCCCAGATGCCTGCTCTCATCAGCCACTGCTGTTTTCCCATCGCTCAAGTCACTGCTGTTCCTCTCACTACTGACTAAGGTGCCAGCAGAAGCCTGAAAAAATGGCTTCTCCTCTCTGCCTGCCTTCCAACTTCTTTCTGACAGAACATAACAGGAAACCAGTGGGTAAGGGTATCTGTGAAATGTCATATTCAGGCTTCCAACCTTAGTGTCAGAGCCTACAGAGGCAATGACCACGGAGACTCTCCTGCATCCTCTTGACTGGAAACAGAGGTTTGGTGCTGAGTGCCACCCAGCTAGCAGCCTGGGATTCCCTCTTACTTCTGTAGCCACCACACTGGGCAGTGAGCCACCATCCTGTGACCTTTCTTGCCAGAGTCCAGAGCTGCACTGTCCAACATGGTGGCCACATGTCACATGTGGCCAAGTAAGTTTCAATCTGAATTACAATTAAATAAGGTTAAAAATCCATTCCTCCATAGAATGTACAACACCAAGATTGAATCCTAATGTAAACTATGGACTCTGGGAGATAATGATGTGTCAGGTTCATCAATTGTGACAAATGTACCACTATGTTGTGGGATACTGATAGTGGGGGAGGATGTGTGGGTATAGATATAGAAGTGGGGGTATATGGGAACTCTGTGCTTTCTGCACAGCTTTGCAGTGAACCTAAAACAACTCCAAAACAATGATTATTAATTTAAAAAAAAAAATCATTCCTCGGTCCCATATTTCAAGGGATCACGTGTGGCCAATGGTCACTGTATTGACCACTGCAAATGGGGAACATCTCCATCTTCACAGAAAAGTTCTCCAGGATGGGACTGCCCCAAAGATGAGCTCTGCAGGATCTGAGCTGGTCTGACCCATCTTCATACAATTGTTTCCAGCATTTTCTAAGCCTGGCCCTGCTTCTTTCCTCAGTAACTTCTTACACCATTCAGAGATTAAAGGGGTAGACTGTTGAACCCCATCCCTGCACTACATGGAAGTGAGTCTTTCATTTCTGAGAGTGATAACCAACCCCCAATAAACCATCAGCCATCAGTCCAAAGTCCACATTTAAGGGCGTCTGGATGGTTCAGTCAGTTGGGCATCTCACTCTTGATTTGGGCTCAGGTCCTGATCTCAGGGTCATGAGATCAGCCCCTCATCAGGCTCTGCACTGGGCAGGGGGCTTGCTTGAGACTCTCTCCTTCTTCATCTCCCCCTCTCCACTCACGTGTGTGTCTTTCTAAAAATAAATACATTAAGTTTTTTTTTTTTTTAAAGTCCACATTTGGAGGTCTGCCAACTTCAGCCAAAGTGACAACAAAACTTGCCAGTATTTCACTTCATGGGCAGACTTTTCACATGGATCACCTAGCAATGTGTCATATATAATTTCCAATGTATCAGCTTATTTGTAATATCACTGGGTTCCAGATTCCTGGTGTCCTAATTTTATTACTTCCAACACAAATTTCTGTGTGGAAAAAGGCATCTTCAAATCAGAAGACTCTTAAGTATGACTTTTAAAAAGCAAATTATTTGATTAAGCCAAAAAGATTGAACTGAGAAATAATGACTATTTTCACTTGAGAAAATGAATTTCATTCTTCTGTCTTACAGAGAATAAAAGGCCACAGAAGTGGGTCACAGAGTGAGGGAAAAGAGGCAGCGGCTTCCTTATGGCACGACAAAAGTCTGTGCGCACAGACCTGGGTTCTCCAAAATAACCAGTATGCCAGTGAAACCTGCCAAACCTTTCTACACGAATGATGTTGTGTAAAGGTTTCATATTGGAAAAGGTTAGCATATGCTGTTAGTAACTTGCAGCCTGAAGAAATAAGGCATCATTCCTCCTTTTTCCTAGTAAGTTTTACCAACTTTTATTTATAAAACATTTTGGGCGCTAAGAAAAGAGCATCATAGGGCGCCTGGGTGGCTCAGTCGTTAAGCGTCTGCCTTCGGCTCAGGTCATGATCCCAGGGTCCTGGGATCGAGTCCCGCATCGGGCTCCCTGCTCCTTGGGAGCCTGCTTCTCCCTCTGCCTCTCTCTCTCTCTGTCTCTCATGAATAAATAAATAAAATCTTTAAAAAAAAAAAAAAAAAAAAGAAAAGAGCATCATATTTTTGGCCAGACCCCCACTGGCCTCTGGCTTCTAGCACTCAGGTGTGTCGAGAGAAAACATCTCGGTGCCCAGGGGGTGGGTCTCAGGGAACACCAGACCAACCCCACTGAGAAGCATAGGAACATTTTCAAAGAAAATTAGGCAAATTACCACATATGTTGACATTTGCACTTTTAACATGTAGATTAAAGTAGAAACAAGGTTTTACCAGTCATTTTTATCTGGGGTGGGAATGACTAAAGTTCATCCCTCCTGTGAAATCTCTGGAAAGTGTTTTCTTGCCCACCAAACCTGCCCACCAGCTGCTCCTGCTCATCTTCCTCACGGGCCTTCTTCATTTCCTCCTTGGCCTGTATAGCATCCATCTCCCTTTCTGGGCCCTTGGAGAAAGAAACAGAGACATGAGCCATTAGCCGCTGGGGGTTATGTTTCCAGGGAGTGGACTGGGTGTCCACCTTCAATCTGCTCCTGCCTTCTTGCAAGCCTCCACACTGCCTGGGGGTGGCTTGGAAGAGCCCCCAAGGATGCCAGGCCCTAATCCCTGGAACATGTAAATGTGACCTTCTCTGGGAAAGGGGTCTTTGCAAATATGATTAAGTTAAGCATGTTGAGATGGGAAGATTATCCTGGGCCCTAAATTCCATCACAAATGTCCTCATTGGAGACGGGCAGAGAGAGATTTGACATACACACAGACACAAGAGGAGAAGACCACGTGAAGACAGAGGCAGAAATTAGAGCCACATGGCCACAAACCAAGGAACACTAGGAGCCACCAGAGGCTGCAAGAGGCGAAGGAAGGATGCTGCCCTAGAGCATTTGGAGGGAGTGTGGTCTTGCTGAGGCTTGATTTCAGCTCAATAATACTGATTTTGTGGACTTCTGGCCTCCAGAACAGTGAGATGATAAATTTGTGTTGTTTTAAACCAGACAGTTTGTGGTAATTTGTTACAATGGCCACAGGAAATAAATACAAACCCCCCTTCACTTCTTTCTATTCCCAGAGTACCTGGGCCCCTGTCCTTCAATCAGGGGAGCAGTGAACAGGCAGTGAAAGGAGCCTTCTGAGTCTAAGTGAGAAATTCCAGGTACATGGGATCAACAGAAGGGCTAGGAGTGCAGACACATCAAGAAGGTTTCCGTAGTCATTATTGAAAAAGAGTAAGGCTTGGGTGCCTGGGTGGCTCAGTTGGTTAAGCGACTGCCTTCGGCTCAGGTCATGATCCTGGAGTCCCGGGATCAAGTCCCACATCGGGCTCCCTGCTCAGCGGGGAGTCTGCTTCTCCCTCTGACCCTCTTCCCTCTCGTGCTATCTCTCATTCTCTCTCACTCAAATAAATAAATGAAATTTTAAAAAAAGAAAAAGAAAAGAAAAAGAGTAAGGCTTTGTGGCAAAAATCAGATTCCAAAAGAAATGGTTCACTATCAACAAAATGAAAAGGTAACCTATATTGACTGGGAGAAAATATTTGCAAGTCATATCTGATGAGGGATTAATATCCAAAATATATAAAGAACTTCTATAACTTAAAGGCAAAAAAATGTGATTTAAAAATGGGCAGAGGATCTGAATAGACGTTTTCCAAAGAAGACATACAGAAGGCCAACAGGCACAGGAAAAGATGCTCAACATCCCTCATCGTCAGGGAAATGCAAATTAAAACCATAATGAGCTATCACCTCACACCTGTTGGAATGGCTAGTATCAAAAAAACACAACGTAAGAAGCATTGGCCAAGGATGTAGGAGAAGAGAGATCCTTCATACACTGCAGGCAGGAATGTAAATTGGTGTAATCACTACAGAAAACTGTATGACGCCTCCTCCAAAATTAAAAATAGCAATACCATATAATCCAGTAATTCCACTTCTGGCTATTTTCCTGAAGAACATGAAAACACTCTCTCAAAAAAACATCGCCTAAACACACACACACACACACACACACACAGTGGAATATTACTCAGCCATAAAAAAGAATGAAATCTTGCCATCTGCAACAACACAGATGGACCATGAGAGCATTATGCTCAGTGACATAAGTAAGACAAAGAAAAATACCATATGATCTTACTTTATATGGAATCTTTTAAAAAAAAAAAATGAATTCATAGAAACAGAGAACACATTGATGGTTGCCAGAGGCAGGGTGGAGGGGGTGGGTGAAATGGGTGAAGGGGGTCAAAAGGCACAAGCTTCCAGTTATAAAATAAATAAGTCATAGGGATGTCATGGGCAGCATAGAGAATATAGTAAATAATATTGTAATAACTTCGTATGGTGACAGATGGTAGCTAGATTTATCGTGGCAAGCAATTCATAATGTATATACATGTTGAATCACTATGTTATACACCCGAAACTAATATAATACTGTATGCCAACTATACTTCAATTAAAACAATAAAACACAGGCATTTCACAAAAGAGGATGTCCAAATGGCCACAAAAGCCATAAAACAGTGCCAACCTTCATTTGTCATCGGGGCAACAAAACTGAAACCGGAGGTACCACTACATACCTAGAGAAACCCACAATCCCCAGCACCGGTGAGGATGGGAGACAGTGCAGCCCCTCTGGGAACAGCCTGGCAGGTTCTTACGGGGTTAAACTTCTATTGTAGGACTCAGCTATTCTTGGCTATTTATCCTAGAGAACTAAAAGCACACATCCATACACAAAAACTGTGAACAGATTTTATAAGAGCTTTGTTCTTATGTCAAAAACTGGAAACAACCCAATTGTCTGTCAGCTGGTGAACAGATAAAACTACTCAGCAGTATGAAAAAAACAAATACTGACTGATACCCCAACAACATGGATGGATCTCAGACACCTTATGCTTGAGAAGCAGGCTCCAAAAGACAGCACACTAGGGATGCCTGGGTGGCTCAGTCAGTTAAGTGTCTGCCTTCGGCTGTGGTCATGATCCCAGAGTCCTGGGATCGAGTCCTACATCAGGCTCCTTACTCATTGGGGAGCCTGTTTCTCTCTCTTTCTCTCTGACAAATAAATAAATAAAATCTAAAAAAAAAAAAAAGACTGCACACTAGATGAATCCATTTATAGGACACTTGGAAAAGACAAGACGGTAGTGGCAGATACCGGATCAGCGGGGGTCGGAGTGGGAGAAGGTTTGGCTACAAAGAGCACAAGGAGACTTTTGGGGGTGGTGACACTCTTCTGCATCTGGATTTCTGTTGGTGGTTTCACAACTGTATTCGTTTGTCAAAACTCACAGGCCTCTACACCAAAAAAGGGTAAGTCTTACAGTATGTAAATTATACTTCAGGAAATGTGACTTGTCAGCAACTGACACTAATACCCAGCCTAGCCAAAGATGCAGCTAAACTGAGACTCTCATCTGCTGCCCAAGGGAACAGAAAATAGGATGACACCTTGAAAACTGTTTGGGTGTGTAAGACCTTGTGATCCAACCTGTCCTCTCCTGGGCATGCACAGGAATGATGGTAATGGCTTTATTCACGAGGCCCCAAGCTGGAAGCAATTCAAAGCTGCATCAACAGAGAATGGATACCTACCTTCTGGAATATTCACACACTAAAAACAAGCTGCTGCCCTATTTGATAATATGAACCTCATAGCACTGCCTGAATGAGTAAATATTGGATGCCTCCACTTATATGAATTTCAAAAGGAGGTCAAATGGATGTATGGTGGTGGTTCCTTTGGGGGGCGGGGGGCGGCTGGGAGGGGGCAGGAGGAGGTTCCCAGAACCCCGCTAACGTTCTGTATCTTGTTCTGGGTGGGATGTTCACTACTGAAAACTCATCAAGCCCTTTCCTGTGTGTTAGATTCAAGTACAGAAATAAATGAATAACAAATGAGAAGTTCATTGTGTGCACCGTACCTTTGTTTCCCCCCAAGTAGCCTTGCCAAAATTCTCGGCATACTCTTCATCGTCTGTGATCAGGAAGTTATCAAAGATGGTTCCTGATCTCACCTGTGGAGGAAAATGAGGCCTTTCTTACTGATGTGAGGAATATGGCAGCTTTCCACCCAGAAACAGTTGTATTTGGCTCAGTGCCATCACAGTGATCGGCTCTCAACAGTAGCACGTGCTTAAACCCATTTCTAAAACGTCCGCTCCCTCCAAGGCATTGGTGCTCAAACTAAGCTGCATACGGGGATCACCAACAATATTTTAGAAACTCCTGATGTCTGGCCTCACCCCTGGGGGTGCTGATTTAACTGGTCCCCGGTGCTACCTGGGCAGGGAGGCTTGGAAGGGTACCCAAATGACTCGAGCATTCCACGATGGTTGCCAACCGCTGCCCGAGAACCTTACTGTGCAAAGTAGGCCATGGCCAGGAGCGGCAGCAACACTTAAGCAGAGGAGTGACAGGTTCCCAGGGGGCAGGGAGGCAGACAGGAAGTGCCCAGAGGGCAGAATGGATGTCTGTTTTGTCCACGGCTGTGTGTCTTGGATCCGGGTCCAGGGGCCAGGCACATAGTAGGAGCTAAGGAGTACCAGCTACGTGAATGAAGGAGTTTAGGCTGAAGCGAGAGTTCTCAAACTACAGCAAATTAAAAACCACATGACCTGCCAAAGCTCCAGTCCAATGGCACCAATGTTCTCAAATTCAGAGAGGTCGTATTCTGTCAAATAGTTGTTTTTCATCTTCTGGTGGAGCCAAATGTCTTTGTCTATACCCTCTGGTTTCAGGCCGTCCTGCAACAACAAACTCTACGTGGTGGCCCCGAAGGACGCAGGCCGGGGGGAGGGGTGGGCATCGCAAGAAGATGTCACGCACCTGGTATGGAGGCTTCTGCAGCATCGGCCCCTGCCAGTCCCCCTCCAGCTCACTGTTCCAGTCGCTTGGCTTGCTGGCACTGGCATCCAGAAAATGCTTCTCCCAGTCCTAAAATGTGTGTAAGGAAAAAAAAATCGATTCCCAGATTTGAGAAAAGAAATTCTTAGCTACCAAGAGGCCCGTGGCCCTGGTTGAAATTCCCCCATCAATTTGGTGGTCAAAGGGCCAAGTGCTCGGGGTTCCCAGTCCCACCGAAGGCTTGGGGGCCACACACTGCTGGGGTTTTCTCCCTAAGCCTCGGCATGATCGCACCACCCTTCCCAAGCTGGTGAGAGGAACAACAGTGTGCAAAACTCAAAACAGTGGCTAAAGTTAAATGAGGGGACAAGGGGCACCTGCGTGGCTCAATCGGTTAAGTGGCTACCTCTTGGTTTCAGCTCTGGTCATGATCTCAGAGTCCTCGGATCGAGCCCTGCGTTGGGCTCTGTACTGAGAGGGGAGACTGCTTCTCTATCTCCCTCTCCTTCTGCCCCTGCCCCCCACTCGTGTGCATGCTCGCTCTCTCTCTCTCAAATAAATAAAAAATCTTTAAAAACAATGATGAGACAAAAGTGGCAATGGGGGGGAGGGGCACACAGTCACTGCTACTTAGGTGGTCTGTTCTTCTACACAGCAGTCATAGATGGAATGTTCCAGAGAGAGAGACTAGACAACCAAGAAATGTTCCAGGACTTACCTGGGGACTGCTGGGTAGCAGGAGGAAAGCAGTTACATTATATAGACCTTCTATATATATATATATGAACAGTCACACTATACACATATAGATACACATGTATACCTACACGCACACATGCATGTGTATAATACATATGAACACACATGCATACACACGTATATATAATACACACCTATCATATATGTATACACATATCTACACATATAACACATATGCATATGTATACATGTACTCATATATATACGTATTTACACATCTCTACATATATATGTGGCTTAGTAGGTGTTGAACAAATATTTGTTGAATAAATGGATGAGGAAAAGGTGCTATGGATTAATATTTAGATAAACACTTAAACGCATAAAAGTTGTATACAATGATGCTTTCTCTCTTTTAGAATAACTGAAAAATAGCAACATTTTGCATTTAGACCGTCGCTTTTCCAGGATATGCAACACTTCTCAATGATTGACACATGGGATTTGGTCGCCTCTCCTACTGCTTTTTGCCCCCACCCCAACTGGCAACGGTGAGCCGCTCTTGTGCTGGGACCAGGAAATGGTTACAATTCAATCCAAGTAGCGGGCTCCTTAGGATTGCAGCAGTGAAATCATGATGCCATCAAGAACTCACCTGTTGAGGAACTCACACCGAACCAAACATATGGACAAAACACAGCCAGCTTGGAGGCCAGCTTCCGGAAGGTTGATTAGACTTTGTTCCTTTGCCTTACTGATTACATTGTCTGTGATGACATAGTTGATGGTCAGACAGCAGAGCCCCAGGTTAGTTTTAAGGTGCCGGAAATGAATTGTAAACACAGTCCAGGGGCGCCTGGGTTGGCGCAGCCGGTTAAGTGACCGACTCTTGGTTTCGCCTCCGAGTCATGATCTCAGGGTCGTGATGGAACCCCGTGTCAGGCTCTGCGCACAGCAGGGAGTCTGCCTCAGATTCTCTCTCCCTCTCCCTCTGCCCCTCCCACTCATGTTCTCTCTCTCTCTCTCTCAAATAAATAAATAAATAAATCTTTAAAAACACACACACACAGTCCAGTACTTTTAGTTATTATGGCAAAGACAACTGTCTTAAGATAAATGGCTCATGGGTTTGGTGCGGTGTTTGATGTTCAAAACAAAATGTGGCAACAATAAACATAAACTGAAAACAAAACAAGACAGAAGGTAGCTCACGGTGGGTTGAGTGGAACAGCTGATCCGCATCCTAAATCTCGGAATCTGGGAATGCGAGCTTATATCGAGAAAAGGATCTCGGCTGATGTAATCCAGGTAAAGATCTTGAGGCAGATCATTCTGGATTATCCAGGTGGGCCCTAAATCCAAGGGAAAACGTCTTTAAAAGAGAGAGAAGAGACACGAGAAGGCCATGTGGAGGCGGACGCAGAGACTGATGTCCACCGGCCAAGGAACTCAGGAGCCAACAGAAGCTGGAAGAAACGAGGAAAGGATTGTCCCCTGGATCCTTCAGAGGGAGTTGTGACCCTGCTGACACCTGGATTTCTGCCTTCTGCCTTCAAGAACCATGTGAGAATACATTTCTGTCATCTTAAGCCATCCACCTTGTGGTACTATGTTACATCAGCCCTAGGAACCTAATGCATAGCCGTTATGTTACCGGATTCTTGCTTGTCAATCACAAGTGTGAAGCTCAAAAAATACTTTATGTCCAAATTCAGAATAACAAAAAAATCATTTTTATAAAGGCTGTTGATGCATTATCCTTTTTTTAGAAAAAACATTGGTTAAAAAAACCAAAACCTAACTTTCTTTCATATCAAATATAAAATTCTTTCACAATACCTGGGTGAAGCTGTGTGGCTGGTTTCTTTTTTTTTTTTTTTTTTTTTTTTTTTTTTCAAGATTTTATTTATTTGTGTGAGAGAGAGTATAAGAGGGAGGAGGGTCAGAGGGAGAAGCAGACTCCCTGCTGAGCAGGCAGCCTGATGTGGGACTCGATCCCGGGACTCCAGGATCATGACCTGAGCCGAAGGCAGTCGCTTAACCAACTGAGCCACCCAGGCGCCCTGTGTGGCTGGTTTCAGCAGCAAATGCCCCAGGGGGGACACTTTTTTTTTTCCAGAAAGATCGATTTTTTAATTATTTATTTATTTATTTTAACAGAGAGAGAGAAAGAGAGTGCATGCTGGGGGCCAGGGGAAGGAGCAGAGGGAGAGAGAGAATCTTAAGCAGGCTCCATGCCCAGTGTGGAGCCCAATGTGGGGCTCAATCTCAAAATCCTGAGATCATGACCTGAGCTGAAATCAAGCATTGGACACTCAATGGATTGAGCCACCCAGGAGCCCCCGGGAAGGACACTTTGTGATAATGTTGACATCGTGATGACCAGCCGTGCAGCAATCCCACAGGACCCGGGTACTTACAAACTTCATTGGCACCCTCTCCAGACTTGTTTGGGAAAAATCCACACCTGGGATTTGTCACCTTCAGCCTGGTCCCAATCCTTGGACTCTGCAGAGGACTTCTCCATCTTCTTAAGTGACGTTAAGTTCCAGTCATACTCGATGTCGCCAGATTCAATCGACTGACCATCAATCTTCACTTCGTAAGTGAGGTCTGGTCTTAAAATCAAAGCATAGAGGTGTGTAAAGCCGTCAACCTGCACGTTTTAAGGGGAGAAAGGATAATGATGAGACCCTTGACGTTTCAGGGCAGGTCTATAGACATGGTTTAAGTCTTCAAAGCCTTGTTATAGATACGAAGGAGAGAGGTTCTAGGGACAGGGGTTGACTTGACTACAAAAAATGTGTCCTAAAGAAGAAGTCTCCCCTTTGTACAAAACTTTCTCACTACCAAGTGGACTTGAGTGGCTGACTTCCTTTTCTGTAGACAGCGGCTCCCACCTAGACCCCCACAGGCGCTTATGACAGGGTGGTGGGTGTAAACCAAGGGACCACTGCTCTGTTTGATTTATGAAAAGTTATGAGGAAAACAACTTCCTGTTCTGTACTCTTTCTGAAAGATACCAAATGAAGCCTAGTCTATTTTTCAACACGGGAGAACTTTCTAATGCTCTGAGCTGTCCAACGATTTAAGCTCAGCGAGGGCAGCCCTGGTGTCTCTCTTGGTCATAGTTAAGGCCCCAGGCCAGACACAAGGGAAGCACTCAGCAAGCATTCAATAAATAAGAGATGGAAGGTGGACAGTGGGTGCCGGGGAGGTTGGGGGTGCCCAGGATGTGCCTGCCTGCCGGCAGCAGGGGGGACTCATACACCAGGCTCCAGCAGCGTTCAGTTCTCAAAGTGGGGCCGGGCAGGATCAGTGTCATTGGGGAAATGCCTGGGAAATGTCAGTTCCCAGGTCTGACATTTCTGGGTGCACATCTGCACCTGGGTGGACTCTCCAGAGATGCTGATGCTCGCTGTTCAGGTTTGGGAACCCCTGCCCCAGCATCTTAAAGGCTCTGTCAGGAGGATCCTCCCTCTGCTAAGAGCCAAAGGTAAAAGCTTCTTCAGTACCCCTCTGCTCTGCCCTGAGGGACAGGTCGCTGCTGTTCATACCATGGCCGATGGCTCTGTGCCCCTCTCAACCCCCGTAGTTCGCTGGGACAGCTGAGTACACACTTCTCCCAACGCTGTCTCCCTGCTCTCTGCCCGTCTTCATCTCCACTCACCTTTCCTAATTTCGACTTTGGGCTCACTGGCCAGCTTGTTGGTACCTTCCAAGATTTAACCACAAGTGCAGAGCCTCTTGAGGGATAACATCCACTCCCACACATATGCAATGGATCCAAACCAGGATCTTTGATCCCAACCATTGGCCTGAGCTTCAGACCACAGTTTCCAACAACTTTCTGGACACCTCTATCTGGATGTCTGCCAGGATTTCACAACCAACAGTTCCAAACACAATTCCTGACTGTTCCCTGGCCTCCTTACTGGCCTTTGCTTTTCCTGCTGATAAATAGCAGTGCTGCTGAGAGTCATAGTCCATATCCCCAGCACTCACTTTCCAAACATTGTGAAGTCCTCTGGGTCCCGCCCCTGAATTATCTGTCAAAACGGTCTACCGTTCTGCATTCCACTGAAGCCTTGGCCTAACAATCTCACCCTTCTCCCTGCCTACTGATCACCCTGTCCCTCCACCCCTCCTCCCAAGAGCATCGAGGTATTTTTCTAACATGCAGATCTGACCCCCTCCCTGCAGACCCCCAAGGGCTGACCACTGCCTGTAGGGGAGGTGTCCAGCTGTTCCTTCACAGCATCACCGAATGGATCAGACCCCCTGGAGATAGTTTCTCCTCACTGGGAAGACTGGAATGCCCGACTACTTGCTGTGAGTCAGGGCTCCTTCAACAGAAGCATTTTATTTTTCTAGCAGGTTGCAGAAATAGCACACATCTGAGAGCGTTATCAGCCTGAAGGTGCCACTCAACCCGCCTCCCCCCGCCCCCCCACCACCACCACCAGGCTTGCTGACCTGAGCGGATCATGCTTTATCTCACCTCCCCAGCATGGTCCTGGTCAGACTCCACAGCCTCTGTTAGTGTGACCTCTGCTCTCTCCTACACACCTGATGCCCAAGTGAACAATTTCTTGGGAATCAGGTACAAAACCTATGCACTAAGATTTGGATTTCGAGTTCTCCCTTACCCCCCCCCCCCAGGAGGGATGTCAGGCCTCTCGGTGTAGAGGGGACCAGATGATCCTTTGCAGTCACCAAGTCAGTGGGTGGGAACCACGCTGTTGATAGAGACTCACTGGAGCTTGTGGGGAGACCGAACACCCCCCAGCTTGGGTCAGGACCCTTCCGCTCCATGCTATCAATGCCCACATTCGCCCAGATTTGTGGAGGCCTCCCATGTTGGAGCTCTGGGCACTGGGGGTGGCCCAGGGGACAGGTCCCTGCTTCCTGGCCACTCCATTCAAATGGAGGGGGTGCTTCGGGGAGTGCACCTCCCTTCCATGGGCCCAGGGCCAGGGACTTGATGCAAGCTGTGTCTTTGGAGAAGCCCTGGGCCGGGCCGTGGAGTTATAAAGTGGGCTCCAAGGCAGAAAGTGTTATTTCCACAGGATCCATGGGTAGAAGGTAATAAAGTGCGCTTTCATTTCAGAAACATTCCCATTTCTAAATGTTTTGGTACTTTGAAGATTAATTTCTCCAGGCTGTTTTGTTTTGTTTTTTTTTTTCCCATGCTGAATGTTTCATTCCTTAGTGAGGAGGGATACAGCTGAACTGTGACTATATTGTTGTAACCCTACAAGGCAAATCATAGTGCAGGTTACAGTAAAAAGTGGCTCTACCTTCCTGATGGGTACAAACCTCAGAAAACAAGCCAACGGGGTATGTAGGTATCTCTAATGAGCCTGCTACACTGGAAACCAGGGGCAGGGAGTGTCTTGCTAAGATCCATCTCTGGCTCAATTAAATATTTTAAGATCAAAGCTATTTCCTCTAAATTTAGGTTATCATGAAGAGTTAACACAATCGCAGATTTGAATACAAAAGCTTACCTTACACCTGATTGATTTCTTGTTTGAGTGATACTGATTCTTGAAATGTAAAATAACATGAACTTTCTTGATATCAAATCCACAAATATCGGGTCCTACCAAAAAAAAAAAAAAATGAGCTGTTCTCAATTTCCTTCTCTAATGCGTCACGCCAGCCATTCCTCTGAAATAACATACGAGGACCGGAAGCTTACATGTGCAGGAATAACCAGACTTTGGTGTGGATACTGAAATGGACAGCGACGGCCTTCAGGTTACTTCTCTGATCACGGCAGCTTCTCAAGTGTAAGGCAGCACTTGAGTAAGAAAAGGATTTAACAGTCTAGGAAGCGTCCCTGACGTGCTGCCTGAGGCTTAGGCTCACTCTGAAGCTCTGAGAGATGCCCTGTGCCCTGGGATCCCAGCTCTTATTCACTGTGCTGAGACATATTTGGATCTATGCAGCTCCCCATGCCTGTGTCCTATTCTCTAAAATAGGGATGTGAATCTTCCAAGGCTATTTTGCCAGTTAGATGGGCTAATGTGTGTAAAGCATTTAATACAGCAAAGCTCAGTATTTGTTGCTGTTATGTCCCAATACACACACACATATTCAGATTAAGGGTTTCTGGATATACTAAACAAGGTTTGCAGGAGGAATCTGGAAAATTTGTCAAACCTTCCGAGGATGTTTGAAATTACCCCGCTGCTGCTTTATTGACCTTAAGCCTTAGGAATGTACTAGAGCATCCGGGTATCTTTCTGTCTCAAATAAAATTTCACCACATCCACTGACCTGGGCCTGCACCCACCCCTAGGGATTCTGTGAGGCTGTGTAAACACAAGCAGATGACTGCGAATTTTTTTTTCTAGAACTTGCAGTGATGAACCTTCAGAATTAAGAGAGATCCAGGCTGCACATAATTACTTAAAGGACATTATCAATTTGCTAGAGTGGATGTGACATTGAACTTGGAAGTGGCATCCTGAGGGACGAACAAAAAACACCATGTCTACCTCCCTGAGTTCTCAGAGGATGCTTGTTTGTGTAATTTCCTTTTTTTCTTATCACTGGAAAACATTCCAGTTCAATTTTTAAAACAAAAGCTATGGTATGTGAACTATTTGTATGAAAGTCTACTACCTGGGGATTAAAACATGAAATTTTTCCTTTAAAACTGGTCAGAATTTTCCTATTTCTAAGCACCTACATGTTTTAAATATTAAATTAAGCTTCAGAACATGCCCAGACATGACCGGAAAATCTGGACATTTTCCGTTAACAGTGATCATAAAATATTTATGCACATAATGTATTTTTATGAGGAAATGGGGTAGACAGAAGGGCTCAAAACAAGCTGACCTGCCTTTGGGCAAGGAAGTTTAATCTTTGGGAGCCTTAAGGTTTTGTTTTGGTTTTTCTTTTGAGATTTTATTTGAGAGATTGAGTGCAGAGAGAGAGAGAACAAACGGGGAGGGTCAGAGGGAGAGGAAGAAGCAGACTCCCCACTGAGCAGGGAGCCTGACACAGGGCTCCATCCCAGGACCCCAAGACCATGACCTGAGCCCAAGGCAGACACTTAACTGCTTAACTGACTGAGCCACCCAGCCCCTGCTCCCTGAGCCTCAGTTTTTTTGTTTTTGTTTTTAAAGATTTCATTTATTTATTTGATAGAGACAGAGACAGAGAGCATAAGCAGAGAGAGGGAGAAGCAGACTCCCCCCTGAGCAGGGAGTCCGAAGCAGGGCTCAATCCCAGAATCCTGAGATCATGACCTGAGTCAAAGGCAGATGTTTAACTGACTGAGCCACCCAGACGCCTGCCTTGTTCTCTCTACTTCTGTGTAACACTATGACCAGCAGTGTATACAAACATGAAAATGGCATAACAGGTGTCCAAAGCCTGATGCTGATCATGATAAATTCAGAGATAAGCATATAAAAACTATGACAAAGGGTGCCTGGGTGGCTCTGTCAGTTAAGAGGCTACCTTCGGCTCAGGTCATGATCCCAGGGTCCTGGGATTGAGCCCCACGTCAGGCTCCCTGCTCGGCAGGGAGTCTGCTTCTCCCTCTCCCTCTGCTGCTCCCCCTGCTTGTGCTATCTCTCTGTCAAATAAATAAACAAAATCTTTAAAATAAAAAAGAAAGAAAGAAAGAAAGAAAAACTATCACAGAGAAAACTTCTGCAAGACATCCACATCACAAGAGAAAAGAACTTTAAAAAACCATTCCTCAAATTTGAATTACCGATGGATATTTTAAAACTACATTTCCGTTGACTTTTTTCACTTTTTAAAACTCCCCATTTGTGTTCCCTCTCTCACTGTCTCTCTGTCAAATAAATAAATGAAATCTTTAAAAAAAATAAGATTTATTTATTCATTTGAGGGACAGAGAGAGAGCATGCAAGTGGGGGAAGGGACAGAGGAAGAGGGAGAGAGAGAATCCCCAAGCAGACTCCCTGCTGAATGCGGAGCCCAAAACGGGGCTCCATCCTAGGACCCTGAGATCATGACCCGAGCTGAAATCAAGAGTCAGATGCCCAACCAACTGAGCCACCAAGGCATCCCTTGGTCTTCTTTTTTGAGACTGTTTTGGCTATTCAGGGTCCCTTGAGATTCCATATGAATTTTAGAATGGATATTTTCGTTTCTGAAAAAAAAAAAAAAAAGTCATTGAAATTTTAATAGAAATTAGATTGATGGGCACCTGGGTGGCTCAGTCGTTGGGCGTCTGCCTTTGGCTCAGGTCATGATCCCAGGGTCCTGGGATCGAGCCCCGTATCGGGCTCGCTGCTCGGTGGGAAGCCTGCTTCTCCCTCTCCCACTCCCCCGCTTGTGTTCCTGCTCTCGCTAACTCTCTCTCTGTCAAATAAATAAATAAAATCTCAAAAAAAAAAAAAAGAAATTAGATTGAATGTGTATATTGCTTAGAATCTGTAGGTTGCTTTGTCTAGTGTTAACACTCTAACACTATTGAGTCTTCCAATCCATGAACATGGGATATATTTTCATTTATTTATGTCTTAATTTCCTTCAGCAATACTTTGTTGTTATCACTGTACAAGTCTTTCACCTCCTTGCTTAATTCCTAAGTATTTTACTCTCTTGGATGCTACTGTAAATGGAATTGTGTTTGTAACTTCACTTTCAAATTGTTCATTGTTCATATATAGGGATGCAACTGTTTCTTTGTGTGTGTGTTGACTTTGTATCCTGCTACTTTGCTGAATTCATTCATTAGTTCTAATAGTTTGTGTGTGTGTGTGCAATCTCTATGAACTTCTATGTATAAGATCCTATCATCTGCAAAGGAAGAAATTATATGATCTTTGGATGACTTGTATTTATTTTTCTTGCCTAATTGCTCTGGCTAGGACTTCTAGTACTATGTTGAATAGAAGTGGTGAGAGTGGGCATCCTGGCCTTGTTTCTGATCTTACAGGAAAAGCTTTTTCTTTCACCACTGTGTTTGCTGTGGGTTTTTCATAGATAGCTTTTATTATGTTGAAGTAGTTTCCTGCTATTCCAGGTTTGTCGACTGTTTTTATCTTGAAATGATAAAATTTGTGATGATCATGTGTTTTTCTTTCATTCTGTTGATGTATCATATAATATTGACTGTTTTTCGTATTTCAAATCATCCTTGCAGACCTGTAGAAATGCCACTTGGTCATAGCGTATAATCCTTTTTAATATGCTGAATTCTTTTTGCTCGTTTTTTGTCGAGGATTTTTGTATCAGTGTCCATAAAGATATTGTTCTGTAGTTTTCTTTTCTTGCAGTGTCTGTCTTTGGTGTCAAGATAATGCTGGCTTCATAGAATGAGTTGGGAAATACACATCCCCTCCTCTTCAATTCTTTTCATAAAGTTTGAAAAGGGTTGGTATTAGTTCTTCTTTAAATGTTTCATAGAATTCATGAGAGATTCAGCAGATTCAGGACTTTTCATTGTTTGGAGAGTTTGGCTTACTGCTCTCTTTACTATTTATAGATCTCTTTGGATTTTCTATTTCTTCATGAGTCTTGGTGGGCTTTGTGTTTCTAGGAATTTGTCCATTTCATCAAGGTTATCCAATTTGGGGGTGTATAACTGTTCTTAGTATTGTCTTATAATTCTTTTTATTTCTGTAGAATTGGTAGTAACATCCCATTTTAGTTTTAGTAATTTGGTTTTAGTAATTTGAGTCTTCTTTGTCCATTTAGCTAAAGGTTTTGTCAATTTTCTTGATCTTATTGGAGAACCAACTTTTGCTTTCATTGATTTTCTCTGTTGTTTTTCTACTCATGATTTCATTTATCTCTACTCTAATCTTTATCATCCCTGTCCACTTCTCCCTTCAATTCTACCAGTTTTTGTTTCATATATTTTGATGTTCATTAGGTGTGTAAATGTTTATAATTATTACATCTTCTTGCTATATTGACCTTGTTACTAATATGTAACATCCTTTGTCTCTTATAACCTTTTTTATTTAGTTAAAATCTATTTTGTTTGATATTAATATAGCCACCCTGCTCTCTTTTGGGTGCTATTTGCCTGTAATATCTTTTCCCTTTCTTTCACTTTCAACCTGTGTCTTTGGATCTCAAATGAGTCTTTTGTAGATAGCATATAGTTGGATCATGTGTTTTTATCCATTCTGCCAATCTCTATCTTTTGACTGGAGAGTTTAATCCATTTACATTTAAAGTAATTACTGATAAGAGGGGACTCACTTCTGTCACTCTATTTGTTCTCTATATGCCCTTCAGCTTTTTTGTCCCTCATTTCCTACAGTGCTGTCTTTTGTTTTTAGTTGATTTTTTGTAGGGAAATGTTTCAATTCCTTTTCAATTTCCTTTTGTGTATATTCTATAGCTATTGTCTTTGTTGTTACCATGGGGATTACATTTAACATCCTAAAGTTATAAGGCTCTAATTTGAATTTATACTAGTTTAACTTCAATAACACACAAAAGTCTGCTGTTCACCTCTTTGTCTGCACCTCTGTGATAAGAAAGAGCAATGAGCAATCAGAGCTCAGATCCCTGATATTTGGAGGACAGAGTCCTTTTTGCCCACCCTCTCTGTGGCAAGCTGTGTGTGGGTTACTCCAGGAGCACACACATAGCTGTCTGCCTTGTGGCTTGAAATGGGGGCTGGATATATCTACTGTGGTAAGAGGTGAAATTAACCAAAATTAACCTTCCCATTCTTTCCCTGGAAGAGGCAATCTTTCCATAGACTTCAGAGTTCCAAGACAGTTACATCAGATTCTGTTGTTATGATTGTTGTCTAGGTGGGGAGATGGATTCCTGGTGCTTCCTACTCCATTTTCCCAGAATCCTCTTCATTCTGAAAGCTTTTTGAATCCACACCCTTCAGTTATGTCTAGTTCCTATGGCCCAATGTGGTCCCATCCCGATTCTGGCACAACTTTTAATCAATTACTCCTGTTATCAGGAGATATTTAAAGCGTTCCAGGAGTCAGCAGGGGATAGACAGGAAACATTTTGGCCTTCCTATCATTTTCATGCCTCAAAAATATTATCCTTCTGGTTTTTTTTCAATCATTAAAAATGTTAAAACCAATTCTCAGCTCACAGGGCATAACAAACATAGGCTGTGGGCTTATGTGGCCCTCGGCCAAGGTCTGCTGACTCCTGATATATTCCAAGTACTTGGGGCTACCTTAATGTTGAATAAATAACTTTCTCAAAAGTACAATAGGGGGCGCCTGGGTAGTTCAGTCAGTTAAGTGACTGATTTGATTTCAGCTCAGGTCATGGTCTCAGGGTCCTGGGATTGAGTTCCACGTCCAGCTCCACACTCAGTGGGGAGTCTGCTTCAGGATTCTCTCTCTCTCTTTGCCCCTCTCCCCCACTCACTCACACACTCTCTAAAATAAATAAATCTTTTTTTTTTTTAAAGATTTTATTTATTTATTTATTTTACAGAGACATGGCAAGAGAGGGAACACAAGCAGAGGGAGTGGTAGAGGGAGAAGCAGGCTTCCCGTGGAGCAGGGAGCCCGACGCGGGGCTCGATCCCAGGACCCTGGGATCATGACCTGAGCCGAAGGCAGAGGCTTAACTACTGAGCCACCCAGGCGCCCCTAAATCTTTATTTATTTATTTTTAAAAATTTTATTTATTTATTTGACAGAGAGAGCAAAGGACCACAAGCAGGGGGAGCAGCAGAGGGAGAGGAAGAAGCAGGCCCCCTTCTGAGCAGGGAGCCTGATGCGGGACTTGATCCCAGGACCCCGGGATCATGACCTGAGCCGAAGGCAGATGCTTAACCATCTGAGCCACCCAGGCGTCCAATAAATCTTTTTTTTAAAAAAAAAGTTACAATAGAATGGTACAGTTGCCTTTTTATATTAATTAGGTTAAACAGTATTAAAAACCTTTGGTCAGATATACTCAATACTACTGTTTTGGCAAAGTCTTAAGCAGAGGATTCTATGAAGTGGAAGGATTCAAAGCCCCCAGAAATGGTTGTTTTGTACTATCTAAACTCACCAAACATAATATAGTACTGGGATTTTCCATTCAGGTTCTTCTGATCCACGTCTGCAGGGAAGACCTTAATGTAGCCCCCTCCACAGTCCATCTTCTGCTCGTGTTTCACTGTGTACTGAATGACCAGAGTCTTCCCTTTATTGCTAAATGGTTTGAATCGTGCAGAGATGGCATAGAATCGGCCATTTTGAGTGGTTTGCAGACCTTTAAACAAAAAAAAATACTCATGAAGGATTAGGTACGACACTGTGCTCAGTGCTGCAGGGAATTAAATGGCTGTCCTTCTCCCACCCCCAGTAATAACAACTTATGTCAACCCAGAGCCTAAAACACATTTTTACAATAACACACGACAGGCATACCACTAACAGGCTCTCTGCTGCCACAGAACTTTCCACGCTCAGGTGTTTTTGTGCTCAATATACCACTGTCATGTCCTAAGTTACAAAAACACTTCAGCTTTAAATGACAAATATACAACCTAATTATGGATAAAAAGTTAATTTTGCTTCGAGTCATCTTCCAAAGAAAGTGTGGGAATATACAATAAAGCTTGTGTAGCAACTTAATTAAAAAACAGAGCATCCTACATCTTTTCTTTAATTCGAATCTTAAAATAGTTGCCTAACACACACCACAATGGATGGAGTACAGAGTGCTGTCCTGTAAAAATGTGCTTCACTGCACAGGATGTGCTGGCCCGAACTGTCCTCTTTTTAAAGATACCACCCTTTTGTCACATGAATCATCTCATATCTTATAAGTTTAGGTGTTCACTTTTAAGACTAAACCCCCCTTTTTCAGTAGCCACAGGCTCTGTACCAAATCCTTATCTTATATTGGAGTATAGGACAAACTTGAAAACAGAGGCAGTCTTACTATAACCTAGTCTTCCTTGCTCCACATTCCTGCCCCCATACCTGCCAATGCTGAGATCCATCATAAATGCACTTGGCATTTTCATTTTCTATCAGTATGTCCAAGCCTGAACTCCTGGCTAACCGCTCACTACCACACTCATCTCTCTCTCTCTTCCATTCTCTGCACCCCCACCCTTCCCTTTCTCAAAGAATTCATAGGCTCACACCCCCCCACTCCCTTACCAACCAGGCAATTCCTAAGGCCAAGATTCACCACCTCCCTCTCTCTCACCACCCTCCTCAGCCACCCCCATCATCTCTCACCACTTCCCATCTCTGTCCAACTAAATTCTATTTATCTTTCCATCCACCACTTCTGTGTGATGGTCCTGAGAGACCACAATGAAAGGGGCCAAATTAACTGGTATCCCCAGTGCCTCGCCCATGTGTGCTTTCAGTAAATGTGTGCTTTCAGTAGATGTGTGCTGGGGTGAATGAAACACAGAGTCTCAGGATCCCAGACTAGAAGAAGAAAAAACACTGTGGGGGGAAAACCCAAATGACTCTAAGTGGACACCCCTATCCTTGGACAAGCTTGATGGAACCACCTGTTAATTTCACTCTACTTTTGTCCTATGGGCCGAATATTGACCAACTCATGGAGTCAACATGTAACTTAGAAAACAATGCATATATAGTAGAAAACTGGAAGCTGCCAACAGCTTGGAGTAACAGAGCCAAGATGGAGGTTGAGCGGAAGGCTGGTGAAGAGGGAAACTTTCCATCTAAATCAGGTGTCTGCAAACCTTTTCTGCAAAGCCAGAGAACAAATATTTTAGACTTTGTGGGCCATATGGTCTCTGTCCCAACTTACTGTCTTTGCAGCATGAAAAAAGCCATAGCTCTATGTAAATGAATGGGCATGGCTGTGTTCCATAAACACTTTACTTATGGACACTGAAATTTCATATATTTCACTGAATTTTATATAATTTTCCTGTAACATAAAATACTATTCCCCTTTTGATTTTCCCCCAACAATTAAAAAATGTAAAAATCATTCTTATCTCACCAGCTGTGCAAACAACCGGTGGTAAATGAGTTGTGGTGTGTTCATCTTTTATCATCAGGAATGAGAAGACAGAAGTCATCCTTGGTACCAGGAGGGTACTGACTTGGCAGGGGGGGGAGAGGGTGCAAGGGGGACCTCTGAAAATGTTCCCTATCTTGACCAGGGTGTACAGATGTAAACACTCATCTTTCTGTACCCCTAAGATCTATGCACCTGACAACACGTACCTTTTATCCTCATTTTTTCCTTCTTAAAGTGAAAACAAAAATGAGAAATATCCCTTAACTTTCTTCCCTTTGCAGGTCAAAGATCTGGGGTCTCCAAACTCATGCGACTAGTTGGTATACAATGGGGCAATCTTGGCAAGTAAAGAAAGGAAAGAAAAAGTAGTGCCAGACTTTATCCAAGCCTTCCTTAGTTTCCCCATCAGTGAAACAGCTTTAAGGGATGTTGGGGTGTGCCACACCTACCTTGCAAGGTTGCTATGGTGGTGGTGGGGGGGGCTGTGGGACACTTAGCTCGATTTCCTCACCATTCCTACACTAACCTTTGTCTTTCTCTTTATGACCATAAAACTTCCCCGACGAGAGTCTAAAATGCCCAAATTGAGAGTCATTGGTGGACTGCACCCATCGGTTCCTCCAGCGCTCTGTGGGGGGAAACAACACGGGTTGGGGCTGAAACTGTTCATTGGAGTCATGGAAGGTGTGGGGGGGGGGGCGGGTAGGAGGGGGAGGCTCAGGGCTTCGAAGCGTCGAGGCTTCGCCACCACCGATCCCGCGGCGATGAACTGGGGCAATGGTGACTCGGGCTATTGGCTGGGCAGCTTACGCCCCCACTCCACCACCACGGGCGTCGCCTCTTCACCTCCGTCTAGAAATTCCTCTTGGAAGTAGACCGTGGCTAGCGCCACCCTCAGCATGCAGACCGCCCAAAGCGGAACGTGAGCCACAGCCATGGAAGGCGCGCTGCACTTCTCGTAACCGCTCCTTTGCTCCCAGAGGTCTCCGCGGCGTGCCGGGCCGGCCCAGAACTACAACTCCCGTCACGCCTCGCGATTGTGACCTGAGGCACCATTGGCCCCCAGCGCGCAGTGCACGCCGGGCCCGTCCCGGCACTACCACTCCCATGACGCATCGCGATAGTGACCTGGTGTCCCATTGGTCCCCTGAGCGCGGCGCGCGCCGGGATATGTAGTCTCTTCCGCCCTGGCGCTGTTGCCGGGGGCAACGGTCCCATCTGGCCTGAGTGGCTGGCCGTATCGCGGTGGCGGCCTCTGCGGATGGACATCGTGGGAGGAGGTTGGCAGGGTTGGCTGGGCTGCCGAGGGCTTGGCTGGGCTGCCGAGGGCTTGGCGTCCGGACTCGGGAGAGGAGTTGCGGGGAAAGGGGAGCGTTCTGTGAAGCTGGGCTGGGAGGGCGGCGGGAGGGCGGCCCGGCGCCTCACGCCTGTTTCCCCGTCCGGGCCCACTTGGGAGCGTGGTCGGGAGTGGGTCGCTCCCGGCGGTGGGGAAGAGCCCGATGGTCTGAAGGGAGCCAGTGTTTTCAAAGTTAGCTTTACTTATTTTTAACAACTGGATTGAAGATTCGTTTACGTACCATACAGTTCACCCCTGTTAAGTGTACAGTTCAGTTCCTTTTATTTATAAGTTTACCGAGTGGTGCGGCCATCACCACGGTCCGGCTTTAGGACTTCTCCGTCGCCCCAAGGATATCCCTCCTGGCCCTTTGCAGTCCCTCCTCGCTCCCACTCCCAGCCCCAGGCAACCACTGAGGTGCTTTGCGACTGTGCAGATTTGCCTTTTCTGGATGATCCTTATGAATGGGGTCATACAGTGTGGGTTTTTTTTTTTTTTTGCATCCGGTTACTTTCCCTTAGCATGATGTGTCCGAGATGCATGCGTGTTGTGTGTATCTGTATTTGTTCTTTTCTTATTGCTGGACAGTATTTCGTTTATGGATGGACGTCAGTTCTCATCCATTCATTAGTTAATGGACTTTTGGGTTGTTTCCACTTCTTGTCTACTACGAATACTATTGTGAACGTTTGCATACATTTCAGTCTTCTTGGGCTACGTGGGAACTGCCAGACTGTTTTCCAAATTGGCCCCTGTACCATTTCACAGTCCCCCATGACAGTGTATGAGGGTTCCAGTTTTCTCACATCCTCAACCACACTTGTTATCTGTAGTTCTGATTGTAGGCATTCTAGTGGCTGTGAAGTGGGATCTGGTGGTTTCGATTTGCATTTGCCTAGTGGCTAGTGACATTGAACGTCTTTTCGTGTGTTTGCTGGCCATTCATATCTTTTTTTTTTTCAGTGCAATGTCTGTTCATATCTTTTGTCCATTGGTTTATTTTTAATTGTGTGTTTTAAAAATAGATCAGCTTGTGGTAAAATGGACTTGACACAAAATTTGCCTCTTTAACCATTATTGATTTATTTTTAAACCTAGGGAAACTTGCAGAAGAACTAGATGCCCGAAAACCTGGCCTGGTGGTCAGGCTTTCCCTCTGACCCACAGAATGGCCGGGGCCGAGTCCTCTCCTGAGCTTCAGTTACAAAAAAATAAAGCTGTCGATGTGCCAGTGTGCTCCACTTCCTCTTTACCACGTCCTTCCAGCTAAAAGCCAGTTAAAAGTACGTATTCCAGACATTACTATCTAAATCTTACTATTTATTCCTGCCCTACAATGACCATAGGAATCCTGTGAGGGTCATAGTTATTACCACCTTTTTAGGATGAGCAAGCTGAAGCACAGACTGGTTAAGTAACTTGCTCAGTGTCACACAGGCTAGGAATTCTGCACTGTTTCTGTTGGGGGTGGTTTTGTATTCACTGACCCCTATGGTCAGGCCTGTGCTAGGTAGGTTAGTTAGTACTGTTAGTACCCAGCTCAGGCCTTAGTGCCCCGGTGGTTAAGATGGGGACAAGCAGGCCAGCACACCAGGCAGAGAAACAGAGAGTAAAAGAAAAATAATTCACTCTTATACAGAATCTTAGGGCTGGGTTAAATACTTTTCCTTGCACAAAACATTTGAGTTCAGGTTTGGAAGGCGCAGAAGACATAAGCTTGCCAGATTTAACAAATAAAAATACGGGACACCCAGTTGAATTTGAACTCCAGATAACCAATAAATAAATTTTTAGTCTGAAGGTGCTTGGAACATACTACTTTTTAGTATAAAAATAATCTGAGTCGGGGTACCTGGGTGGCTCGGTCAGTTAAGCATCTGACTCTTGATCTCGGCTCATGTCTTGGTCTTAGAGTTGTGAGTGCAGGCCTGTGTTGGGCTCCGTGCTGGGTGTGGAGCCTACTTAAAAAAAAATTAGTGTTATACTCATATTTTAAAAATTATTTACTATTTATCGTAAATTCAAATCACTGGGTGTCCTGTATTTAATCTGGCAATCCCAGTGAGCTCATTTTCCAAGTGGACAGGGATGGGAAAAAAGGCTTTTTTAGGTCTCACAGTGAGTTAAAAAAAAAATAATAATAACGCATGGCCTTGCTAAAACATTCAAGCAATATGGGAACAAGCAATGGTTGAGCATCTTGTCTTTTCTGCCTCACATAGTATTATGCTGGCCACGTTATTATGCACAGATCTCCCTCGTTCCTTTTAACGGCTGCATCGTATTCCCTCATCTGCATGCGCTCTTCTGGATCGCACCAGGTCTCTATGGATGGGTTCAGGTTTTTGACAAGTACAAACAATACTGCTGTGACATTCCTTGAACACGCATCTCTGTGTGCGTTTCTGGGTGTAACTGTAGGTAAATTCCCAGACGTGGAATTGCCAGGTCACGGGGTCTCTGCATCTCCCATTTGCGTTGCTGTTGGCGTGTTCCTTACTCAAGGGGCTGCAGCAAACACACCCACTCAGATGATATTTTTCCATCTTTTTAAGATTTTAAACTTTTTCGAAACCTTTGGAAATCTTGTGGTGGGTCATTTTTATTCTTTTAGGGACACATGGGAACTCTGAGAATATGATGAAAGCACTGACCTCTCTCCCCCAAAGAACGTACACCAGCATGTGGGTGCACCATGCAGCTGACCTTGGTGGGGGGTGCTGTGTCCGTAGCCCCTTTGTCTTTCCAGGGCAGTAGTTTTCACACTGGAAGGACTGTTGGGTAAAGGAGGAGCCCTGATTTGGGGAGTGAGTGGTGGTGTAACTGGCCAGGCAACGAAGCACGGTGGAGATGAAGGGGAACTTTGGAATCAGACCTGAGCTTTGAATCTGGCTCTGCTGCTCACCAGCCAGGTGACCTCGACTGGCAACCTTGGCCGGTGACCTAAACTTCGGGGGCTTTTATTTTTCTTGGCCTCCTCTAAAAGGGGGATCACGGTTGCATGAGGATTAAATGAGATAATACAGCTCTGAGCAGAGTGCCAGGCACACCACTGGAGCCTGAGAAGCACTGGCTTTTCTGTTTAATGTTTAACGCATCTCATTGAAGACCTGGCATAGAATGGTAATTCAGTCGGTGCTACTGGGTGTTGACGTTTTCATTGTCATTGTGGGGCTTGAAGGAAGGGCTCTAGCCAGACTGCAAGGAAGGATCTGAGCTCTCATACGGGAGGCACTGAGGGATTTGAAGGCACAATATGAACGTCAAATTTTTTTTTTTAAGATTTTTATTTATTTATTTGACAGAGAGAGAGAACACAAGCAGAGGGCGCAGCAGGCAGAGGGAGAGGGAGAAGCAGGCTCACCAAGCAGGGAGCCCAATGCGGGGCTCGATCCCAGGACTCTGGGATCATGACCTGAGCCGAAGGCAGCTGCTTAACGACTGAACCACCTAGGCGCCCTTAACGTCAGGTATTCTTACTCTACGTTTTCCTTTCTTTACTCCCTAGAATGGCTTCCATAAGAAGAACCGGCCATCCCATGCGCAACATTTTTGGTGATTTTAGTGATATTTCCTTAGAAGATTCAAAAATAGAAGAAATCAGAAACTTGAAAATCAGTAGAAGTCTTACCAAAATATCACCTGCTCATAGCAGATTTCTAAAAGGAAACCAAACCATGGGTGTAGAACACTCACTTCTGAAAGAGAAGGCTGTTGTGGAGGGTGGGCACAAGCTCTCCTCAGGGAGACCCCCAACCATTGCCTCGAAGCTCAGGGCCAGCGCCACGCTCACAAAGCTGGCTCAGATAGAAACCAAGATCATGAATCGGAAGGCGAAGATGGATTTGTCTGACATGGAATCTGACCTGAAGACCTCTGAGGACAGTCTTCCAAAGAGCACAGACACAGTCCTCCCCAGGAGTACAGTCAAACTTCCTTCACACAGCCTGGATAAAACCTCCCAGAAACAAGCCCGTGAAGTCTCCATGGCCAAGAGCAACACGCGGAATGGGAAGGTCAGTAGGTTTCTAAAGAGGAGAGAACCACCCGTTGAAAATACCTTCCCTGAAGCACATTTTGGAAAAGAGAGGAATTTTCAAACACCCAAAGAGAAAAAACCTACTAGAAAACTAGATTCTCCAGACAGCGATGAGGAGGAAATGAAAGAGTTGCTGGGAAGCTTGCTAGAATCGTCTAGAGAAAAAGAAACACACACGAATCACTGTTTCGGCAGCCCCAAAGTCAGTGAGAAAGAACAGACAAAACTGTTCTCGGTAAGGTTTGCGTGTACTTCTTATTTATTTATTTATTTAGATTTATTTATTTATTTGAGGGGGGAGGGGCAGAGGGAGAGGGAGGGAAAATCTTCAAGCAGACTCCCTTCTGAGTGCGGAGCCCGACACAGGGCTGGATCCCACGACCCTGAGATCATGACTTGAGCTGAAATCAAGAGTTGGATGCTCAACCGACTGAGCCACCCAGGCGCCCCTGTGTGTACTTACTCTTTTTTTTTTTTAAGATTTTATTTATTTTATTTTATTTTTATTTATTTTTAAAGATTTTATTTATTTGACAGAGAGAGACAGCGAGAGAGGGAACACAAGCAGTGGGAGTGGGAGAGGGAGAAGCAGGCCTCCCGCCGAGCAGGGAGCCCGATGCGGGGCTTGATCCCAGGACCTGGAATCATGACCTGAGCCGAAGGCAGCCGCTTAACGACTGAGCCACCCAGGCGCCCCATGATTTTATTTATTTTAGAGAGAGAGAGAGAGAGAGATCACAAGCAGGTGGAGGGGCAAAGGGAGAGGGAGAGAGAGAGAATCTTAAGCAGGCTCCATGCCCAACGTGGAGCCCGATGTGGGGCTCGATCTCAGGAAGCTGAGATCATGACCTGAGCCGAAATCAAGAGTTGGACGCTTAGCGACTGAGCCACCCAGGTGCCCCGCATATACTTATTCTTACCGAAGCCTTGCGTCTGCTCTTCAGGTCACGGTGCTAGAGACTGGACAGCAGCCGTCTCCCGCGGGCTACTAAGGAAGGGGTTTGACAAGGAACGGTTGGGCTCCAGCCAGTCTCGGCTGCCTGTTTTGGGCCCTGCTCTGTGGGTGACAGGATTTGGGACGCATTAGGCAGTTTATAACACCTGGAGGAAGTGTGTGCACCTCGGGTCAGCGCTTGGTGTGACTGCTCGCCAGTGCCGATCCATACGTGCTCGTCAGGGGCCCCACACGGGAAAAGTGGTGGAGCTGCACTTGATTTTTTTTCAGTTGAGATGAAATTCACATAACCGAAAAGTAACATTTGTAAGATGAACAATTCAGCACCATTTAGTCCATTCGTGATGTGCAACCACCACCTCTGTCTGGTTCCAGAACATTTTCGTCAGCCCCAAAGGTGACCCTGTACCTGTTAAATAATCACTCCTCATTTTCCCCTCCCCCAGCCCCTGGCAACTTCTAATCGGCTTTCTGTCTTTGTGGATTTGCCTGGTGGGGATGTTTCATATACATGGAATCATCCAGTATGTGACCTTCTGTGGGACTGGCTGCTTTTACTCAGCGTAATGTTTTTGAGGTTCATCCACATTGTAGCATGTGTCAGAGCTTAATTCCTTTTTACGGCTGAGTGAGACTCAATTGTGTGAATATACTACATCTTATCTCTCCACCAGCCATTGTCGGGCATATTGGGTCTTTTCCACCTTTTGGCTATTTGTGAATAGTGCTATTATGAACATTTGTGTACACATACCTGTTTGAGTCCCTGTTTTCAGTTCTTTTGGGTCTGTCCCTACGAGCGGAATGACTGGGCCCTCTAGTAATTCCATGTGTAACGTACTGAAGCAATGCCAAGCTATGTTCCACAGCAGCTGGGCCATTTGCATTCCTGGCGGCAGTGCATGAGGGTTCCAATTTCTCCACATTGTCACCAGCACTTGTGATCAGAGCTAACACTGGTGACTAGAGCCATCTTCATGGGTGTAAAGTGATGGAAAGGCTGTATTTTAAGGGGAAAAAATACCTGTATATACATTTTGGTTCTGTTGAAGGTCCAGGCTATCATAGACCATATACTCAGGGGACTTAATTAATTTTATTTATTTTTTAAACGATTTTATTTATTTATTTGAGAGAGAGGGAGAAACAGAGCATGAGTTGGGGGAGGGGCAGAGGGCAAGGGAGAGAATCCTTAAGCAGACTCTGAACTGTGCACAGAGCCCGATGTGGGACTCGATCCCATGACCCTGAGATCATGATCCCAAGGCAGATGCTTAACTGACTAAGCTACCCAGGTGCCCCTCAGGGGCCTTAATTTAGAAAAGGTGTAATTAACAAAATTTATTTGAAAGCCAAGTGATATTTCTGATCACTTGTGGAATATTTCTGGTCCCAGTATTATCTTGTTTAAATGTTGTAGCTTGACTCCTAGAAATGAGGGGAGAGGGAGAGAAAGAGGCACAGAAAGAGAACTATTTGGTTGCTGATCCTTGGCCTCATGCCCCACTCCGGCCACATTGTTCAGTGGTAAGGACTTCATTGTCACCTGTTTGGTAATTAATTTCATTTATTTCCGCCAAAGTAGGATCAGATCCCAATGCAGCCAAGAATCCTTTCGCTACCCAGTGAGGAACTTTCCAGCCCAAAGTCATTTCGGACATCACCTCTGCCAGCCTCACAGTCCGCAGACGGGACCCTTCGCAGCGTGTGCTCGAGAGCTCACTCCTCACAGACTCACACTTCAGGGGACACAGCTGTCCACACGGCATCGCTTTCCATCCCTGGCCCCTCTCCAAAGTCAGCCTCAATGGTGCGGCATGACAAGTTCTCCTCCCCTGGAAGGAGTGAGGCTGGGCCTCGTGATGAGTCGCTCTCAGAAGCTGCTGATGACAGCCTGAACGGTAACCTACGGCCCTATGCCCAACTATCACCCTGGGCAGGAATGGCGAGACCACCTGGAGGGTCCCTGGCGGGGCGGGGGGGAGGGGGCGGTCACTGGGTATTGCCACGGGAAGTGCGTGGCTCACGCTACACCCTCTGCTTCCTGACCTTCTTTCTTGGTGGAGGGGCCGAGTCAGATTTTTGTTCTATCTCTAATGTCTTCATCCAGTAACCCTGACCAGTGACAGAGCAATAACCCAAAAACAAAATCCTAGAGCCACATACAGCAGAAGGGCGATTCAGTGTTCCTTTTGGTGAAAGAGAAATTTGCCTCCTTTCTTTTTTAAATTTGGAAAAGGAACTAAATCTCTAACCAGTCACGCTTAGACATTTCTATTATTTCAACATTATTCGACATTGTTTTTATCTTTTTTAAAAAAGATTTTATTTATTTGAGAGAGAGAAAGAGAGAGAGCATGAGCAGGGGGTGGGTCAGAGGGAGAGAGAGAGAACCCCAAGCCAACTCCCGGTTGAGCACAGAGCCCGACACGGGGCTCCATCCCACAACCCTGGGATCATGATCTGAGCTGAAACCAAGAGCCGGACGCTTAACCACCTGCGCCACCCAGGCACTCCAACATTGTTTTTATCTTAATATTACACGTATTTAAAAAAGAAAGGAAAAAGATGTGCAGCCAACTCTTCCATCTTCCGTCTGGGGTACTACATCATGAGATCCAAGTAGAACTGTGTCCCGAAGGCCCAGCGGGCACCGGGAGGCACCAAGTGTTGTGTTGGCAGGAGGATGATGGCAAACAGGCCCACAAGTGCCCTGGCCCCTGCGTGCTGGGGGACCTGGAACTTGTGACTCAGCAGGAGGGAAGGGAAAATCGCTTTTCCACGGTCCCGGCGGGGTCCCTGCATCAAAAGACAGATTCACAGAAGAAAAGCATGTTAAATAAATGTTAAATAAATATCCAACATTAGTTTTATGTGACACAGGAGCCTTCATAAGGAAATGAAGACCCGAAGAAACAGTTGTGTGTGAGCATTTTTATGTTAGGCCTGATGAGGAGTGGGAAGTCGTGGGAAAACGTGATAGGACAAAAGGCAATGAGCTAAGGGTAGTAAAGGGGCACACTTAGTGAGGCCTGCTGGGATTCCTCTTGGTGTCCCTCCATCTTGGAAAGAGGAGGCTCCTTTCCTGCAGGTAGAGGGAGGGCACTTCTCACTCGAGGGTCTTATGAGCTGCTTCAGGGGAGAAGGGCGGCTACCTCTTGCAGCACCTGCCCTTGCTCAAGTTCCTGCAGCCTGAAATATTCAGTATGCCAAGGTGCCGAGTGTCAGGGTGGTGTGTCTCGAACCCCATCACAGACTAACCTGGGTGTGAACACCCCCGTAGGGGCAGCAGCAGATCTGCTGAGGAAGGGGGGAGTGTTGTCAACAAAGGTGCCCTCGTTAGGGCCGGAGAATGCAGCGGGCCCGGCCCCAGGCTGCCAGTGTGAGAAGCCCCTTTGGGCCCCCTCAGTGGCTGCCATCTGCTGGATGCCACGTGGCACCTCGCTAATCGTGGTTCTGATCCTTGGGCCCGAGGGGCTGGTAAGTGGGTGTCCTTGCCCTCCCTGGCTCCATGTCACCTCCCTCATGTGGATGGGAAGGTGGGCGTAGGCTGGCGGGGCAGCGACAGACCCAGGTCCCTGCCCTTCTGCCCTCTGTCCTCACTGCCGGCCTGGAGGGTCCTCTGCTGGTGGCCAGCCCCTGCCCTCCCTTGTCCAGATGTAGCCTCAGAGAGGGAGGCAAGCTGGGAATGGTGAATACGTTCTGAGTTTAGGGTCTGACGTAGCTGGGGTGGACGTCCTGGCCTCACCTCTTACTGGCTGTGCAGTCTGGGGCTCTCTTGTGCCTCGGTTTCCTCATCTCCGAAGTGGGGGCAGAGCCATGCCGGTGAGATCATGCCTGTGAAGCGCCTCGGCTGGTCCTCCGCAGGAAGGTTGGCCGACGTGACAATGACATTGTTCCTCAGCCACTGCCAACACTGTTCCAAAGCCCTCAAGTCCAGAATCACCCTAGTGCCTTTGCTCTGGGCCGGCTGGGAAGCCTTTTAGTTCAGAGGCTTTTCCAGGGTTGTGTGTTTGGACCTCCCCGCCATGTGAACTGTGGTGACCGTCAGAGTAAGAGGGCTCGGAGGAGGGGCGAGCCCCCAGGACTGCAGTGGTGAGGGGGAATCACTCTGGGGCTTAGGACCATCAGGTTTTGAGGGGCAGACCCCTCTCACCTCCAGCTCTGTCCCTGCTGCCCAGAGGGCCCTGCTCCCTCCCGTGCCTGCTGCCGGGCACTCTCTCCCTCTCCCTCTCTCCCCCTCTCTCTCACCACACCCCGCCCCCCTCCCGTGCTTCAGGGCCTGAACTGAACCACATAATCGATTTCCTGCCAACTGTTGGCTGATGTTCACTGGCCGTCCGCCTGGAGGCGCGGGCTCGTTTTTCAGGTCCAGAGAAATCTGGAATACCAGAACTCCGCAGAGGACTCTGTGCTCCCAAGTCTCCAGCACTCACGTGAGCAGGCACTGGCGACGGGCCATTTGGCATGCCCAGTGCTGGTTCACTTCAGGTTCCTGTGCCCTTAACTTGCTTTAAATGGGAACTTAGGACACTTCGGGTCTAGTCTTATGTCTGCCTGAGTTGTCCCCCATCCCCACCCCCCGTACCTTGAGCACACTTGACACCACGCATCCTTCACTGCATTGCCATCATCGACTCATCTGGCCCAGGGTCTGTTTTTATAAATAAAGTTTTAGTGGAACACAGCCGCGTCCGTTTGTTTTACACATGGTCTGTGGTGGCTCTTTGCACCGTAAGGACAAAGCTGGGTAATTGTGACATAGGCTAGGATACAAAGTGGAAAATATTTACTACGTAGAGAAAAAGTGTGTCAATCCTTGTGCTGGCTTATGAAGGACAGAGACTGCACGTTTCTGGTAAACACTGTGGAGGGAATAAATGAGTCAATGTTGCCATGTTGCATTTTTGATTACAGATTTTCGAATCAATCTTTTGTCCCTTGATGATCTGGCTCCAGCTGTCAGCGAGAACTCAGCCTTAGAACAGAAAGTAAGTATAGCCAACTTCACTTTTCATTGTCGGTCATGTGGAGAGGCTTGCCATGGTGGTGCTTCAGTGAGGCCCGTGGTTCTTAACCCCCAGCGGCCACTTGGCATGTCTGGAGACGTTTTTGGTCATGACTCGGGTGGAGGGCGCTGCTGGCATTGGGTGCTGGGGCTGGGGGTGGGGGTGCGGTGGCGGCCAGGGACACTGCTCAGGGTCCCACGCAGCACAGGATGGCTCCCCTGTGAAGAAATGTTTGAGTTTCAAATGTCAGGAGCGCCCCGGGTGAGAGATCCTGATTTGGGTGATAACAGGAGAAAGCTACTTAATGTAGCAGAGGATTGAAGCAGGTCCCACTTAAACCGCCCCGAAACAACACTGCGCTGACCTGTGCTCAGCCCAGTGTCCCGTTGTGATTCTTGCCACATTAGTAACCTCACTCCCGAACGCACGTTGTCATGATACAGAATGGTGACACTTCAGCAGAGTTCGTCCACGTGCCACCGACACAGGCTGATGCCATCGGTGTTCAAACGGGGCAGCCCCGTGAGGCTGAAGCGTCTCCCGCGTTCCGCTCACAGTCCGGGGCCCGCCCCAAGCCGCCGAAGGACCAGTGCGGACCCTGACCTGCTGGGCTCCCTGGGGACCCATTCCAACGCAGTGGTATTTTGAGCATGCTGATCGGGCAAAACCACCTGCCAGTTACCTCTGTCATTCTTTGTTTTAGAAACAAGGCCAGCGGGAAAAGGCATCCAGCCGAAGCTCCCAGGCTGGAGGTCCCCCCACTGGAAGCGAGGTCTCAGAGTGCCTGAGTGAGCCGTCGGTCTCCTCCGCTGGGCCTGAGGGTGCTTCCAGCCCGAGGCCGAAGTCTCGAGAGCCCACGGCGAGCGCGGTGAGCTCAGCTTACTCGGAAGATTTTGAAACGGCATCCGAGTCGAGGGCCCATTCTGAGGAGTCTCCCGACAGGACGCCGAACACTTTGTCAGAATTCTCTGCAAGCCTGCAGCCAGACCTTCCCCTGCCAACACTCAAGCCTTGGAAGAAGCGGGCCAGGGACGTTACGAGGGTCCTCATGAAGGAGACGGCTGTGCAGACCCTCGAGCCCACCTTCACCTACCAGTGGGCAGAGGGTAAGCAGGGGGGCCCCCCGAGGGAGGCACAGGCTCTCGCAGTGTGTGCCGCGGGCATCCTTGGAAGCACGACCAAGAGCTGCAGGGTCTGGAGGTTCGGGTCATCATCGTTAGGCAGCTCAGGGGGCCGTGGGGCACATTTCCTCTTCCGAGGATGAGGGGCAGCAGCCCCAGGCCGACATTTCTCTTCATGCCCGGTGTGACCTTCCAGACGTTTCTCTTGGCCCCAGCTTCAGTCTTGGCCCATCTGAACGGAAAGGTCCCTTTCTTTTAAACCTTCCCCCGCTCTCTTTTCTTGTCTAGGTGGACACCCACAGTGTCAGCAGAGCTTGTTCCTGGGCTGTGCATGGGGCTGTACCTCTCACCTGCGGTGTGCATTTTGATTTGGGGGCGCCTAGCCGTAAATCAGCCTGGGCTGCACACCGGGGCAGGGCATGGCCATTCTCTTGCTTCTCGGGGAGGAAAGTCAGGCAGATGTGCCAAGTGCTAGAAGGCGTTCAAGGCACTGGGAGCCCGGTTCTGTGACTCGGAAACCTCCGCGTTCCTCTCCACAGCCTCGTGCTGCCTGACCACGTAGCCGGTTGTCCCATGCGGGCAAATGTGTGCATTTCTGTATTTTTTTGAAATTTCAAGGGAACTTTCATAAAACATAGCTGATGCCATTTTCCTAGACTAGGCCTGACACTGAAAGGAGAGGAAAACACAGCCTAAATAAACTGGCTTCTTAGAGTCCAGGGCACATCCTGAAGCCTGCTCATGGCCCGTAGATGGAAGGCCGAGGTGGGGAGGGCCCGATGCCACCGTGACCAGCCGGTGTGACCACGGCAACCGCTTGGGCCAGCTCAACTGACTTGTACCAGGAGAAGCCAGCAGAAAGATGGAGGCAGCCTTGGGGAAATTTTAAAAGGGGAAGAGGTTGACAAAGCCAGAAGGGTGACTGTCCTTCAGAAGAGAAAAGATGAGATTCGTGTAGCCTGTTTCATGTCCCGTCTGCTGATGAAAGGCGTCCTGCCCACTCATTCCCTCCCCCTCTGTCGCTGGGACAGGGGCCGGCGTGGCGGCCATCGGGCCTGCCCTGGGAGGTGCCTACGTGGACCCCGTGCCCATTGCCAGTCACGTCGTCAGCGCGGACTCGATAGAAGGTAACAGCCCAGCTCAGTGGGTCCTGGCGGTGAAGGCGCAGATTCACGGCCACCCGGGGAGGGGCGGTGCCCCGCGTTAGTGCCGGGTGCGGGGGGGTCTGTTGGTGAGATTGTCGCAGCCACAGGCAACTGCCACGGTTCCTAGGAGCCTGGACGACAGACTGAGTGTCCGAAAACCTTCGGTCTGTCTTGCCAAAGGACACCCGTGTCAGATACAACAGGGAAGTTGTGAGTAACACAACTCTGAGCCCTCCACCCCAGCTGGGCTATTCCTGTGTGTTCCCCTGTCCCCCCCGCCCCATGCCTTTGTGTCCAGAATCCATAGTAGTTTTTCCCCCGAAGACACTGAGCCGGTACTGAGAGGCAGCCAGCCCGGCAGCCACGGGCCTTGGTGCCTTGCCGAGTCCGGGGAGTGTCAGGGTCCCGGGCGGCCCGGCCCGCGGTGGGGGAGGCCCCAGCAGCTGCCATCGGGAGCCCAGGCTGCGTCAGGTCCTCACAGTGGGCCACTGACCACTTGAGGGACACAAACAAGGGTCCAGCTAGTACCTCTTATGTTTTTGCCCTTTTCAGTTTTTTTAAAGATGAAGATACTAAAACACACTGGTTGTAACCACGGGATTGTTTATATCCTTTCAAAAAACTCTCCCGTTTAGCTATCACCCCCGAGCTTGTTCTGTGTTGTTACGCAGCCTTCCAGTGATCCTTTCGAACACTTACACAACTTCCATTTTTCAATACATTTTGAATTTAATGAAAACTTTTTTATTTTTAGTTTTATTTTTAATTATTTTAGTTTTGTGTTTAAAAACACAACATGGGGCGCCTGGGTGGCTTTTAGACGGTTGAGCGTCTGCCTTCGGCTCAGGTCAAAATCCCAGGGTCCTGGGATCAAGTCCCTGCTCAGCGGGGAGCCTGCTTCTCCCTCTCTCTGCTCATGCTTTCTCTGTCTCTATCAAATAAATAAAGTCTTTAAAAAAAACCCACATAAGATTTACCCCCTTAGCTATTCCTTAGTGTCCAGTTCAGTGGCGTGAAGAAGGTTCCCGTGGGGCAGGTGTACCGCTGGGGATGCCGATTGGCTAGACTTCGTCCTGTGGTCGGACGTTAAGACTCAGGTTTCTGCCTGGGCGCTGAGCATCCCACACGAGCAGCTCCCGAGAGTCCCACGCCAGCCCTCAAAAAGCAGCTTGCTCACTCCAGGGTGGAGGCGGCTGGGAGGGACCAGTGGGGCCTTTGGTACTTCTGGGAGAGGGCAGGACCTTCCAGAAAGCATCCCCAGTGGCCGCACGCGGGCGCTGCCGAGCACGGGGCCCAAGCAGCGGACCTTGTCCCCCTGCTCCGGGGGGCACCTGTGGGGAGGCGGGCGGGTGGGCGGGCCGGCCGGGTGACACAGAGCCGGTGCAGCCCTGACAGCGTACAGCCCGGCCGTGTTGGCGCTCAACGACATGCTGAAGCAGCAGCTGAGCCTGACGCAGCAGTTCGTGGAGACCAGTCGGCACCTGCACGGGTCCCTGCTGCAGTCCCTGGACCAGGACGCGTTCCACTACCACACCCTGGAGGAAACCAAACAGGTGACCACAGCATACCGCCCTTCCCGGGAGGGGGCAGGGGCCTCGCTCGTGGAGGGGGCCGGGGCTCGGGCCAGGCAGCAGGGACCCTGTGGTCGCAGCAGAGGGAGCCTGCTTCTGACCTCAGGGCAAAGGCGGGGGGGGGGGTCCTGTCCCTCCACAGACCCTTCCCAAGCTCTGTCCCCGCGGGGCTTCTCTCAGTCCTGGGAGCTGAGGCACCGAGAATGTTACACTCACCTTTCTCTCCCCAAATTTAATTTTTGTCCGATTATAAAAAATTTGTGCTCGTTTTATAAAAATTTTGTTACAGAGAGAGGTAGTTTATAAAGCCTTCCATAACTTCAGAGATGATTATTACCAACTCGATGTTCTTTGGATTTTCCCCGTGTAAAACATGAACTGTATTATGTAGAGAATTACAATGTTGTGTGTTATTGTATATTATCAAATACATGTTGCAATGTAATGGGTGTAACATTCTATCTAGTGTGTATTTCTTTATAGAAATGGCATCATACTATATGAGCTGTTCTGCATGGGGATTTCTGTCCTTTTATCTACGTCAGTCCGTAGGTCTCAAAACAAAGGACTTTTGACTTTTGAACAATATGGTCACGATACCATGATAATCCCAAAGCCAAACGAGCTTTTCCTAATATCGCTGGATATCCAGCATTAGATTTCCACTTGTCTCGTGAAGGTGTACATTTTGTTGTTTTTTTATCAGAACCCAGACAAAGCCCATACATCAAGACTGTCCGGGGTCTTTTTGGCCTCCTGGTCAGAGCGGCAGTTCTCGCACATACCACGGGGGTGCCCACTTTGAGAACCGTGCTCCTCAGGTTTCCCCTGCACTGCCCCCGCCATCTCTCTGATGTCTCCTTGTAGTTTATTTGTTCAAGGAAACAGGTTGTTTGTTCGACGGTTGCCCCCATTCTGGACTGTTGATTGCACCCCTGCAGTCCTTTCACTTCGCTCGGTCCTGCATGTTGGTTGATGGGATGCAGCTGAAGCGGTCTGCCCACGTCGCCTGCCTGCAGCCCACCGTGGCTCCTCATGTCCACACTGGGCCCACGTCCTGGGAGTGGCACCCAGGCCCCGTGTGCTCTGAGGGCCCCCCGGGCAGTGCCCCTCGCCGGTCCCACCCCCAGCCATGGCTGCTCTTCCCTCTCAGACCCAGTCAGGGCTTGCCCCTTGCAGGATGCCCTGCCGAGAGCCTTCTGGGCTCATCTCTCGTTTCTACAGCACTGTCACGTGGCATCCTGCCTCTTTTTCTGTCCGCCTGTCCAGGAGCCAATGGGGACAGGCGCCACCTCCAACGCCCCAGGCCTCAGTAGACTCAGTAGACCGAGGCAGCAGTGGTGACATCTCTGTCCTCTGCCCCACAGTACATCAGGCACCACAGGCCCGCGCCGCTGTCCATGGAGGATGCCCTGGAGGAGGTGAAGAAGGAGCTGGGAGTACCAGGAGGTGAGGCGGGGTCCGTGGGCTTGAGCTAACACGCTGGGCCAGCACACCGGCTCTGACGCCCACACGTTGTTTTCCAGGGGACAGTGGTGGGAGGTGGCACCCAGGACTCACCTGAGTGGAGTCCCGGCTCCAGCCTTTCCCAGATGAGGGGCCGACCGCTCCCAGCCTCCCCCTCCGCCCCCACCCCGGGCTGCCCAGCGCCCGACCCGAGAGGACGCGCAGGCCGGGGGAGCCGGACCCACGGGCAGCTCGGTCCCCGCTCCCGGCGGGATGGAGGGTGCCTGCCTGCCTGGAGCCCTGCAGGGTGGCCGGACTGGCCAGGGGCTGCCTTCCTGGTGAGCAGAGGTAGATAGAAGGGCCGAGAAGCCCCGTCTGCTCCATAGGAGCCAGCGCCAGATGCCCAGGCCGGGGACGCCAACGGGAGATGCCAGGACACGGCTTCCGACCAGACTGCACAACTCAGACTCGCACACTGGGCACAGCCCCTCCTGACTCGGCCTGAGCGCGCTTCTAACTCAAACACACAGAGAAAAAGGTCTTTAAAAAAAGTTTTTATTTGAAGGCAAAACAGTAAAATCCACAAGAAATCGTTAACAGCACGTGTTTACGTTTTATCCTGAATCAGACACGTTTGAACAATTCACAGCTACAGGAAATCTAGAACAAAATCAAATTATTTTATCACATCAGGTTGAAAAATTGGGAGAGGACTCTGCGTTTATTTTATTGAAAAGAATTTTTCAAAAATGTTTCTGTACAAAGAGACGGCACCGCACGAGCTGCCCACAGACGCCAGGCGTGGCCGTCCCCACGCCGCCCCCCCCCCCCCGCCCGGCCGGGCCCCCCTCGCTGGCAGGGTGGGGTGGGCTCGCTCTCCCCACCCCAGAGCAGAGCGGGCCGTCCGCGTGAGCGCTGGTGTTGGGTTCCTCTAAGTGAGAAACACACGCAGAGACACTAAGAGTGCAGGCTCTCCGAGGGCGTCACTCTGTGACCTGAAGATGCCTCAGATCAGCTTCCTTAGAACCTTTGTTTCTGCAGGGACCGCGAGTGGCTAACGTTTGGGGACAAAATTTCAACTCAACTAAAGTAACTGAACTATGGGCCGTGAGCACGTCTTAGAGGAATCAGGTTTCAAATTCTCACCTGGATCCTCTGAGAGCAACATTCCCTTCTCTAAAACTAAACATCTGGAGTAAAAATGAAAGCCCTGTGTAACTCTGCCAATCAGAAAGGGTCTGATTTTCTGTTTGTAACCGGCGCCTGGCCCGGGGCCCGTCCTCCACACGCTCCTCCCAGCCTAGGTGGCAGCTCCGAGCGGACTGCGGGGAGGTACGAACAGCCGTGTCTTCAGGTGGCGGGAATTCGTATCCAGGGGTGGAGGGTCTCGGGTTTCTCACTTCTCCATCAAGGGAAGGAGGCTTGTGGCCGGGCGGCCAGGGCATCTCTGGGCGGGTTCTGGCTTCTACGGGAGAGCTGGTTTGCAGGCGGGGCCTGGGGCCCCCCACACTCTGGAGCACGGCCCTCTCCCTAGGCATGCTGTCGTCTTCCTTCTCTTCTGTCGCTCCCCAAGGATGGAGACTGACCACTGAGCTGTCCCTACCGTCTGTCACTGCCAGTAAGCCAGGAAGCCAACAGCTCCTGCCCGCGGAGCGCCTACTTGCACTCGTCCCTGGCCTTCATGCGGGCAATGAAGGAGTAGCTCTTGTTCCGGCGGTAGTTCTCGTAGGGGTCGTCCAGGGCCACGCCCACACCCTTGTACTGGTCCCACTTGTCCCGGACGTCCCCCCCCTTGATGGGGTCCTGGATCCCTTGCTCTTTCACGCCGAGGCCACCAGATCCACTCCAGCCTTAAGAAGAAAGGGGGGGAGGGCAGTTACAACCCACAGAAGTCGAAATTTGGCCCATTTATCCATGAACTTAAGCAAGACTTCATGTGCAGAGCTGAATGACATGCGCCCATGTGGTTTTACACACGTGAGGCGGCTGCAGTGAGAAAGAACGTGCAGCGAGAACTTGGCGGGTTTGCCCTTGCTAGTTCTGGCAGCGAGCCGGAACCTTCTCTGGCTCCCCAGCCCCAAAAGCCCAAAGTGGGTGGTGGTTCTTCCCAGGAACCTTACCCATTTTCACCAGCATCTGATGTCCTTTGTTCTCTTCCCCGAGCCTTGAATCAGGTATAGGAGGTGCTGAATTAGAACCCAGACCAGCCGAAGAACTAAAATTAAGACAGGTTACGTTTTTTAAAAAAGAGTCGATACATTTATTGGAATGAAAACTCTGAGAACATTACAGCGTGTGGCGGACGTGAACATTCACCAGCGTTAGAGGGGCACGCGGGGACACACACACATCCCGGCTCTCTAGCCGCCTTCTCCGTCATCTTCAGGTGCCAGGTAGGGGAGCTCCCTCCCCTGGGCCCTGCCCCACACTGAGCAGTAAGGGCAGGTCGCACGGAACCCCCGACCGGCTCAGAGACAGCCCGGCTGCTACCTCACGCTTTACGACATTACCATCAACAGGTAAGAGCGAGGTGTGAGACGAGGAGGCACCGCTATCACTGTGCTAGGACTCGGGGTCCCTGAGGGGCCACCTCAGCACGGGCCCCCGGGAGCGCATCTTCCAGCGACAGGTCTCCACACTGACAGCAAAGCGTCAGAGGGCTCCGGCGCGACCAGTGGTCACTGGACAGTTAAGACAGAAATCTTACGGCGGGGTGGGGCTCCTGGACCGCGACCGACGTCTCCTTCCTGGGGAGTAGGACTTGGAGCGCGAGCGGGAGCGGGAGCGGGAGCGGCTGCGGGACGAGCGGGAGCGGCTGCGGCTCCTGCGGGGAGGACAGAGCTGGCGGTGGGCGGCGGCCATGGGCGCCCCACAGGGGCCTCGGCGGGCGCGCGCGGCCCCCCGCCTACCTGGAGCGGGAGCGAGAATAGGAGCGCGAGCACGAGCGCGATCTGGACCTGGAGTACGAGCCCGATGACTTGGACGACCTCGAGTTGGAGCGGGAGGAAGAGCGCCCCCGGCTTTTGGATCTGCTCCGGGACCGTGAGGGGCCGCTGCAGAGAGAGGCCTGGTGAGCGGCAAGCCCCGAACTTTCCGGAAGACCCCAGGCGGGCGGGGCTGGGTGCAGACCTGCCCGGTCCCCTCAGAGGACCAGGCTCCCAGCGCGCGGTTGATCACGCACGACGGCAAAGCTCTCTTGGGCTGGCGTCTTAGGCGTTAACGGGGGCCCTGCAGGAAAACCCACCGCAGACGCGAGCAGAGACAGGACCGTCCTCCCTCTGGCCCGGTGGGGGAGGCAGGACAGCCCGGGCGTGGCTGGATGGCGGGTCCGTCAGGGCGTCTGACGGTGGCCCGGGCAGGGGCCCGCTCTGGCTGGGGACGCGGGCCCACCGTGCGCAGGAACCCACGTGCTCACCTGTTGCGCTTTTCCTGGCCCTTCCTCCGCCGCGCCCGCATTTTTGCTCGAAAGAACTCATAGAGGCCGTTCTGCTCCCAGCCTTCGCTGTAAGACAGGGGCGTTTCCTGTGTGACCCTGCCCGCCTCCCTCCTGCCGGGAACCCAGGTGCAGGTCAGCAGGAGTAAACCCCAGCGGACACGTGTCCGGGCGTGCAGCCCCCCTTCCCTCCCGCCCTCGCTCAGACGCCCAGCGGGGTCCGGCACCGTGCGGGGAAGGAGAGCGGCAGGGCGCACGCCTGGCTCCTGTGCCTTTTCCACATCGATGTTTCCTGGAATAGCTCACATGGCTCCTACGGCCTGTGATCTAACTAACTGGGGACAAGCAGCTCTGACTCCTAGATGGACAGGCCTGTGAGCCAGCACTGGGCAGGAGGCGGTTCTAGCCGGACTGGTGACGAGTCCGCTGGAGGATGTCCTGAGGGGGCTCGTGACAAAGCCTGGGTGGGGCATGCGGCTGCCAGCTTCTGAAACACACCATGCCGGAGACGGCAACTTGCCCCAACGTGTCCCCACCAGAGAGACCCTCCACTGAGAGCCGCCGTATGTGGGACACACGTTACCCACGGCCAGGGGAGCGACGGGCCGAACTCGGCCTGGCTTTACAGGCCGCCCCCTTCCTCACCTGGGCCTCCCACCACCCCGGGTCCCCGGGCAGAAGGCACCTGTAGGCATGAAGCAAACTCGGGGGGAGGTCAGGCCAGGAGAGGGGACAGAGGGCCGCCCCCCCTCCAAGTGCCGTACCTGTTCCTGGGCCTGTCGTGGGAGGGGGGGCTGTAAAAGGCCTCCACGGCCGCCAGCAGCCTCTCGCTGGGCGGCATGGGGGGCGGGAGGCGGATGTCTTTTGGGTCCAAAGGCTTGTACTCGTGGTCTTCCAGCTGCAGTGGGGAACATAGCTGTCAGCCCCCCCCCGCCAGAGCCGCCCTCAGGCCCACCCGGGGTGCTGCGGCGACCGAGGAGCAGGGCCGGGGGCACACAGGGTTACCCCATGCCCATGATCTGACGCCTAAGTGAGGCGGCAGAGGACTTCCTTGGGGCCAATAAAGGCCTCTCCAGAAAACACATGAGACACAGCCTCCAAGCTGAGGTGACGGAAAGACCCCTCGGTTTCCTCAGACACGACACGGGTCCCAGATGCCGCCACCCGCACACTCTGCCCCGTGCTCCCGAGTCCTACCCCGGGACCCCCACGCAGGGAATCCGCTCGCCAGAAGCCAGCTCAGCTCGCCCTGCTGCCCCAGCGTGGCCCTCCTCAACCTCCGGTCTGATGGCGGCTCCTCCCTCAGGTCTCCGGAGCTGCTCCCGATCGGCCTCGCCGCCCTCGCCGCCCTCGCCGCCCCCCGGCGCTGCCCCTCCCGTGGCCCCCGCAGGCCCAGCTCAGAGGCCGCCCCCTTCTCTGAGAAAGCCCTCCACTGTCGGCCCTGGACACGGTAGCTTCCCAGGGCCAGGACCAAGAGGGACCCGCACCTCGCACCCGGCCCGGCCCACTCACGGCCACAAGGCGTGCAGCCCACCGGGAGGGACGTGCGGAGCAAGCGGAAGGGACACAGGCCTTGCTCATTTTGCCTCAGGAATTCAAGATGAGGAAGAGGCACCGGCTCAGACGCGTTCCCACTGACTAGTCACGTTCGCTGGGCGTAGCAACAAGCGGGAAGGGGACCTGGGAAGCAGCGTCTGTCCCCTGCCGGAAACGGGCGCCACGCACGAACTTCTCCCGGGGAGGCCGAGGAACCGGCACGAGTGTGTGCTACAAAGCTGGGTGCTTGCCGTGGCGACGTTACCTTCACGAGGGGGGCCATGAGCCCCGCGGGCAGATCGAAGTAGGGCACGTTGGGCACCAGGCTAGGGTCGTCGTGGTTGATGTGGGGAGGGCCCTGTCGCCGCATGTGGGGGGGCTGCCCATTGAAGCCATGGGGAGGAGGGCCGAAGTCGGGGTGCTGGGGCCCACCCCAGGGTGGGTGCTCGTTGATCCCAGGATGAGGCATGCGGTGGCCAGGGTGGTGGTGAGGGGGTCCCATCTCTGCAAAACAGAAACTCCTCTCAGGCCTACCGGGCAGTCATGCGCTGGGTGGTGCCCATGGCGCAGTCGAGATGTGCAAGGGGACGAGTGCCCGGGCAGGGGGCTTCGATGAGGGGGCCCACACCTGCCTCTGGGCAGTGCTGTCCAGCACTCCTCTCCCGCTGCTGCTCGCCGCCTGGGGTGATGTAGCCAGGTGGGGAGGGGCCGGGCCTGGGCGGACCTGTCGCGCACCCACAACACGACCCAAGGTGGAAGGAGGAACAAGGGAAATCACAAAATCTTTAAGTAGCAACGTTACGGGCTGAATCGGTATCGCCGTATTTGGAGAAAGGGCATTTTAAAAAGGTGATTTGCTTGAGGTGAGATCCCGCAGGTGGGCCCCGATCCGACGTAACTGGCATCCTGCTAAGGGGCACGGGAAACCGATGCGCCCAGAGGGAGGAGGATGTGAAGATGGGGAGAAGACCCCATGGTCTCAGATTCCCAGCCCCCAGAGCTGGGGGGAAGCCGCCCGCTGGGCGCTTTGTTACCACAGCCCCGGGAAGCGCACACCGGCCATATGTGTGCTCAGTGGTCTCGGCTCAATTTGTAGCCGAGAACGGAGTTTAAAGTAAAAATAGAAGCAGCAAGAGAGTAGAAACGAATTTTTCTTGAAAAAAGAAAAATCAAAAAGTCTAGAGATCCTTCAAAGAAAAGCAATGAAAAAAGCTGGTGAAAACAGCGAGACAGGGAATGGGGAAGGGCCCCGCAGGTGCCGTGGGTCCTGAACCCCCTGCCCTGCCCGCCCGTCCGCTGCAGGGCTTGCGAGCGACTCCCCTTCCGGAGGGCCCTTATCCTTCCCCCTCCCCGGGTGTGTGGGCAGCGGGAACAGGACGTCACCTCTACGGCCACCCAGTGTGCGCCACGTGCCTGCACCCAGGCTGCCCGTCTGTCTCCCCACTTTCCCCAGGGCCTGGACGGGGCTTCTACACCATCCCAGGACCTCCCCGCCCCACCCCATCCCTGGCTTGTCACCCTGGCTCAGGGGACCTCCCAGGTCCCGCAGCGATGACGTGAAGCAGCACCACCCGGGGAACAAGGGGCAGGACGGGGGCCGGTCCCCGCGGAGGGCACCCTGGCACTCACCAGCAGGGAAGTCCCCCTGGGGGTAGTCGAAGCGGTGAGGGTAGGGTGGCCGCTCAAAGGGGTGCCGCGGGGGGAAGTCGTCCTGCATGAAGCGGGGCGGGAAGCGGTTGAAGTTGTGGGGGTGCGGCGGCTGGTTGAACTGTGGGTGCTGCTGGTGCGGCGGGAAGGGGCCCCGGAAGTGCGGCGGCCGCTGCATGCGGAAGGGCGGCTCACGCTGGCCCCCGCCCCATGGCGGCTGCTCGTGCTGGCTGTTCCAGGGGCCCTCGAACTGGCTGTTCCAGTTGGGGTCGGGCTGGCTGTTCCAGGGCGCGTCGCGCTGGCCGTTCCAGCCGGGGTCCCCGCGCTGTTCGCCCCACATGCCCTCGTGGCTGTTATTCCAGGGCGGACAGTGGGGCGGCCCGCCCTGATGGTGCGGGTAGGGCGGCTGCTCGGGAGGCTGCAAGGCAAGGGGTGGACGTGAGCCCCTCCCGAGGCCTGGCCGACCGCCGGCCACATATCCGCGGCGTGGCTCTCCAACCGCGGAGGCGACCCGGCCCCGGCCCCGGTGCTGCCTCCTTCGCTCTGCCTTGCAGCGGGGGCTGGGGTGCCTGGGCTCAGACACCGAGGGTTTCCTGTGCCCGCACCCGAGCTGGGCAGGCCCCCAGCACCAGGGATTCCAACACTCCCAGCTCAGCTGCCTGATCCGGAAGCTGCCAGGCGCACTCCGATTCCCGCGCCCCTGGGTAGCCGGTGCAGAGGTGCATCCCCCACGGCTTGCGGAGTGCAGGGAGGAGCTGGGCCCCAGGGACCCACACGACAGCCCCTTCCCTGTCATGTTCCCCCATGCCCTGTGTGGTCTTCTGGGTCACCTCCCATATTGACTACTTGCTCTCAAATCCTGTTGCAGGAAATGTCTTTCTGTGGGTGGGAGAGAACATAAGCTCTGGATCTCAGCTGCTGCTGTGAGACTTAAAACTGGGATTTTAACCCCAAACTCAGGGCCAGGGTGGGATATGCCTAGGAGTGGATGACCAGGGGGCCCATCTTCAGGGTCACAGCTGGTTGGCCCTGCGGAATGCCCACACAGAGGCGGGCCTGGGCCACACCACACCCTCAGGTCTTTCAAGAAGTCAGAAAGCCAGATTCTAAATATGGGAATTACTTTGGAGTGCCTGGGTGGCTCAGTTGGTTAGGCATCTGACTCTTAATCTCAGCTCAGATCATGATCTTGGGGCCGCTGAGTTCAAGCCCTGCACTGGGCTCCACGCTAGGTGTGGAGCCTACCAAAAATCTAATCAAATCAAATCAATGTCAATATTTTAAAAACGTTACTTCAAAATGTGTAAGATCCCACGTGGGCAGGCCAGGCCAAGAGTACCTCTGCCCCAGGGCAGACCCTCAGCAAGGGGACCCTTGTCATCATGAGCCCATCCCACAAGCCCCCAGAAAGAAGGCTGACCTTGGAGACACCTACACAAGGGGTATGAGAACTGTTCCCTCATCAGATGGCGCCCATAAAATGCCTGATACCACATGGCTCACAACTGGCATTCATAGGTGGGAGCTGATTTTACGGGGATACCCAATCTTTGGTGAAATTAAGTAATCTCTTCTCCCGAAGCTCAGGTTTGGGGCGGGGAGGGGTACAATAGGCAACTCAAAGCCATAAGCCCCACTTGTCAGTCCAGAGCAGTCTCCCTCCCGTCCTCCCCAGTCACCTGGCAGGGCCACAACCACTAGACCCCGTCAAGGGGAAGGTGGACGTCCAGGAAAGGCCTGGGCTGTGCCCAAAGGCTCCACTGGATCAGATCCAGTGGCCAGAGAGCAAGTGGATGCTTCCAGTGTTTCCCAGTCATGCTAAGCTGGATGAGATGACCCCTGCCCTGGCCTAGAAGTTTCTGACCCCAAAGAACCAGAGAGAGTGACCAGCATCTCTGCCCCAGAAAGCACCGCCGGCCCTACATGTCCGACCTTCCCTTTCCTCATGCAAGCACAATGTTTTTTCCAGGGAGACAAATGTTGGCCCCGTGCTGGCTGAACCAGTTAGAAAGTGGACGGAAACCGCTCACCTTGCTGTATTTGACCATTTGAAATTGCCCAGCCCTCACAGGAACACAGGAACCAATGTTCCTAAGAGGTCCAGGTGGTCAGCACCGGTCGGGTGTGAAGCCCTGACTGTCCTGGCCTGCCCCCACCTGCCCAGCCCGGGCCCCGCTGCAGAAATCTCCGTTTCCCCAGCAAGCCACTACCAGCCCGCTGACCCACACAGGAGAGGGTCCACCCGCCCCCACAAGTCTGGGAAAATACCTGCTGCTGGCCCCAAGGAGCAACGGGATGAGGCTGGTCAAACCACGGGGGCTTGTTGGGTGGGATCTGATCGTGGGGCCCAGGGCCCCGGGGACCGCCAGACGCAGGATCCTGGACTCCTCCCGAGCCGTCATACTCAGAGGAGCCGGGCATCTGGATGGGAGGCTTGCTGTCATCTAGAACCAAGCAAGAGGGTGGTTAGCGGAGGCAATGGTCAGCGAGCACCGCCTGAAACCATGTTCAACAACCATCCAGGACCAACCCAGGCTGGGCCTTTACGTCTCGGGAAATCCTTGCTGCGTGAGCCCACCCGAAATTGATGGCCTCCAGGAGGGCGGCGAGCCACGGGGAGGCTGACCTCACACGGGGCACGCCCCCTTCTTTGAAACCTTAACTTACTCTGTACCTATTCTAGCTTGCTCAAAAATTTTCATTACTCAATTTTATTAAAAACCCTTTCTGCGTCTACTTGAAAGATCATTCTTTCCCACCTCATTTGTCTTGTGAGACTTCTAAGTGCTAAACCATCCTTGCACATTCCTGGGGCAAATCCTCTCTCATCATGGTGTATCTTTTTTAATGCTTTGCTAGATTTCAGGTGTGAAGTATTTCTGCATCTTTGTTCAAAAGGGATGCTGCCTGATATCCATACTTCCTTTTTTTTGTCCATCTGGTCTAAAGTTAGCCTGGTCTCGAAAGCTGATTTGGGCAGCTTTTTCTCTGTGTTCTCTGGGATGGTTGTACAGGAAAGGAATCCCCTGAGCTGTAAGGTTTGGTGGCATTTGCCTATGAAATCCTTGGGCCTAATGTTTGGGAACAGGTTAGAATCGGCCCTAGAACCGGACCCACAGAACCAGAGCCCTTGTTTGGGGGGAGAAGGCTGCTTTCTTGGGGCGGCCCCCCAGGGAGCCCCGTACCAGGCTGGGTGGTTGGCGGGATGGCAGGAGCGGGCGTGGGGGCCGGCGGTGGGGCAGGTGGCGGCGGGGTGGCCTTGACCTCGGCCTCCATTTGTGGCATCTGAATTTGCTGCTGCTGCTGCTGGGCCAGGCTGTTGACGAACTCCTCGTGCTGCGTCTTCAGGGTCTGGATCTGCTGCTGGAAGGCGAGCTGCACCGGCTGGACCACCGAGGAGTACTCGTTGATGAGTGTCGCCTGGCAGGGAGAGCGGAGAGCGGCCGGCACTCGGATGGACTCTTCGGGGCCTGCTGCCGAGTCCCACCCCTTCTGGAGCCACTCGGGGAACAAGCCCTGGAAAGCCCGGGGAGCTCGGAGCAGTAGTCTAGACAAGCACAGAGCATCTCACTCCAGCCCAAAGCCGGTCACGAGGATGCTAGATTCAGCGAGGTTTGGGAGTCCCTGCTAATGGGAAGGCGCGACGACAGCCACACCCTGTCCTATCACACGACCGTTACAGACACGACCCGGACAAGCGTTCCAGGCTGCCGTCACGGGCCGTGCCGCTCACTCGCCACCTGGCTTTGAGCAAGTCCCAACCTCGCTGAGCCTCGGTTTCCTCAGCTGTAAAATAGAACAGTAACAGGACCCCCCTCCAAGAATTTTGGAGGAGAACTCAGTGAGGTAACGAGAAGGGACCAGGGCAGCTGAGTAAACATGAGTGACGGTCACCAACTCAGGAAGGACAAAGCAGTTCACACCACTGTGATAGACTGCAATAAGTCTACTGCTTTATTTAACAACAAAAAAGGGGGGGAAAATTTTAAAAGCATAACACGCATGTTCCTCGCTGGCCTGAGTATGAAAGCTTCTCCCCTGTGGGGAGGGGGGTGTTCCAGACCATCACAGAGAAACGGTCAACACAGCTTCCAACATTCAGCCAGATCCTTGCAGAAAAAAACGACCGCTCTCAGCCTGAGAAAAGGGGGCATGAGCTCTACTTTTTCTTCTAGCAGCTGCGGATGGGGCCACGATGCCGGCACCACAGCAGAAGTGACCAAGGAGACCTGGCCGGCCCCCCACCCCCGTCCTCTGAGCAGATGCCTCCCTGGAGAGAAGGCAGACGTGCACACGGGGAACGCTGCCTATGCACAACGTGACCGCGGCAGTCTAGACAACACCGAGGCTTGCTTACGCTTCCGTCGTGCAGAAGCCAGCCCGGAGGACCAGAGCCGACAGGCCAGAGACACCGCCAGTAGCTGTGCCTGGGCAGGGCAAGCTGGCCACAGGGGCGCCAGGAAATGCAGTCCGGCGGGCTCACCTGGGAAGGGCTCACTGGTCACGGTGGATGGGACAGGAGCCCCCAGAGGCTGCTGCTCACCACCAGTCCAGACACAGGTGGGAGCCTGTCTGGAAAATGCTACCTGGCCTCTGAGCTCACCAGCCCACCAGCCGTTCCCAGCCCCTCAGGCGGGGGCTGCAGGCCACCTGACTTCCGGGAACGTGCTGTGGTGGTGGCCGCCACTCCCTCTGCAGATAGCCACCCCGGTCCCAGGGCGCCGTGCGGGTGGGGAGGGCACCCACCTGGTACTGGCCGAGCCCCAGAGCCGGGCTCTGTAGCTGCTGGATGATGGAGTCGTCAAAATAGCCGTTCTTCTCCCAGAGCTGCAGGAGCTGGGTGTGGGGCAGGAGGGGGAGGCCGCGTCAGCAGGAAAACCAGCGTGCCCCGTCCCCCCCGCCTTCCCTCTCCCGGCTGCCCCACGTACCCGGGCTATCTTTTGCTGCTTGTCCTCCTCCACGGCCAAGAAGCTGGTGCAGTAGATGGGCACCACGACTTTCTGCAGGGCGGCCAGCAGCTCCCTGGCCTGCTTGCGCTGGCTGTGAGGGAGAGACCTTCCGCGCGTCAGGGCCCTGGGGCGGGACCCGGCCACGCGCCCGTTACCACTGCGGCTCCAGCCACAGCACCCTCTGCCTTCTCGGGACGCGGGCTGGGCTCCCTACAAGACCTGTGCTGGCGCCTGGGCCCAAGGGACAGGCCGACAGCAGTGGGAGGAGGCAAAGAGCAGCCTGGGGACCTTCAGAGCAAGGGCTATCACCCTGGTCTCATCAGAAAAATAAGCCTTCCCTCCCGGGGTGGCGCAAGGCCGCCCGGACCCACGGACCCGAGGCCTGTAGGAGCCCCAGCTGTCCACGTGGCCTCCCTCAGCCCTGTCACCCCTTGTGCACAAGACCTCGGCTTCAGCCCCGCTTTCGGGAGGCAGAGGGAGCGTGCGGGCATGCCAGGCAGCCTGCCCTCCCATCCTCCCGGGGGCGCTGCAGAGGCCCCTGGGGCTGTGCCGTAAGGCGACAGAGGCCGATGGCACGCATGTGGCCTCCTGGAGGAGGATGCGGGGTCGGAGGCGAGCAACCAGAAGCCCTCCCAGCACCAAGCTCACCAAGGGTGCTCAGAGCCAGCAGTGAGTGCGGGGCTGGGACGCCGGGACAGGGAGGGGAGGGGAACAGGGTGAGCGGCACGCGGCTTCTGGCAGAGCACAGCTCAAGAGCGGCATGGCTGGACAACTGCCAGCAACGGGCCATGGCCCTGCATAGCTGCCCTGGTCAGCAGAGCGGCTGGTGGAAGCAGGAGAGCCAAGAAGGTTCTGAGCAGCTGCTGACCTCCCAACAGCAGAGAAATAGAGGGACAAGGCAGGGAGTGGCCAGTGTGGCACAGGAAACGGGGAGCAGAGGGGTGGGGACCCGGGCTGTGCACAGGCACAGCAGGAGATGGAGCAAGATGGGGGAAGGGTGGGGGAGAGGCAGAGTCCGTTTCTGCTGCTCTCACGGGAGCCGTCCCCTTTGGCCAGGCCAAGCTCAAAGCCAAACTTGACAGCCAGTCCGGACGGCTGAGCGCCAGCCTCGCGAGCAACGTGCGCTTCCGCCGGTCCCCTCCCCAGGCCTGCTCTGGCCCAGGTGTCTGGGTTTGTTAAGTGAACCTCTATCATAAGGGACCAGACGCGGCACAGGAGCAAACACCAGCCTGGCCTTGGGAGGGCTGGGGGGAGGGGGGCGGGGGGCTGGTCTTAGCGGGGTGGCACAGAGGGTAGCAGAGAGGACCCCACGGGGGGGACCCTGCAGCAGAGTCAGGTGACAGGGCGGCGTCTGTGCGTAGATCACGCGAAGAGAAGCTGGCACTGGATACAAACGGATGCGGAAAGACACCCAGAGGCTGCCCCAAGGAGAGTGAGGAGGGGACAGTGGCCCAGGTGAAGTGAAGGGTCCAGGGCAGAGGCCAAGATGTATTGGGGTGGGCTGTCCTCCCGACGGAGAGCTCCTGGCTCAGACCAACCCTCCTCTAGGGTCTTTGGACAAGTGGCCCCCACAGTCCCAGGACAGGCCAGGCTACTGAGCACAGCACGGCAGCCCAGTAGTGGGCCAGAAAGAGCGAGAGGAAAGGCGGGCTCTGGCGGGGCCCTCACCAGTGGTGCAGGACATCGTTGATCAGGTAGATGAGGTGCAGCCGCAGCTCGAAGTGCGCCCCGTCGGCTGTGATGCGGTTCCGGAGGTGGCCCGCCATCAGCTCACAGTGCGGGGGAGACTTGGCGTTGCTGAACATCCAGTTCTTCCCGGCCTGCAACAGCCAGGCTGACGGTGAGCTGGAGCGTGTGCAGGCGCCCGGAGGGTGAGGGCACACCCCGAGGGCGTGGCGTCCCAGGGCTCAGGGGCACACCGAGGCTGCCGCCTGCCTCCTGGCTCCGTCTCGGCCCCGCGAGCAGCATACCTCGCCCACGTGCTGTCCTGCCCACGGTGCTCACAAGGGAAGGGGAGGGCCAGACGGGCTCCCCTAGAGCAGTCCCAGCCTGCAGCGGGCTCCCCCCCTCAACAGGAGCACCAAGTTCTGAGAGCACCCCCGCCCCCCCCCCAGCCCCCACCTCCCCTCACCGAGATGGCATCTTTGGTACATGTGTCGATGATGGGTTGCAACAGGTTGTCAAACTCATTCATGTCCAACTGGGTCTCCTCCAGGAGCTTCTGCATCTGCTGCTCTACGGCGTGGGCCACAGCCGCGGTCACCTGCTCCTGGGAGGCCGAGCAGGATGGAGACTGCGTGAGGAGGGACCTCAGCCCAGGACTAGCCTGGTCCATCTGTGCCCTGCCTCCCAGCACCAGGAGGTCACACTCAAAGCCTGACACGGGTATCTGGGACAGTCACGGTCACGGCCATGGACACGGCAAGCAGAGGATAAAGCAAGACAGGACACAGCAGGAAATGACGTCTGCCCCGAGGTGACGGATAGAAAAACGAACACCCAGAAGAACGAGGAACCTCAGCAAATCAATTCAACAAAAACAAAAAAAACCGAGGGACAGGTGTGGACAGACAACATCACTGAGAGGACATCCAGACTGTCGCCAGTCAAGGAAAAGGAGAGCCACCGCACTAGCCATCAGGGACACGAGGCCCCGCACTAGATCCACGCACTGGGAAGTGGCCGTCGGGCCTCCCGGTCCCCCATGAGCTCTGTGTGGAAACAGAGGGGGAAACGGACAGGGAGCTTTCTAGAATGTTTTTGGCAAAATCACGGTAATTTTACATCTGTATCCAGTAATAAAAGCGCAGCTAGTATTTCAGAGATCTTATTTTTTACTGTTTTGTTTTTCTGGCAATTCATCCTGTTGCACTCGGCCAAAAACTCAGACGATGACAAACCAGGACAAAAGGGTCCTTCCGCACGACAGCCTGGGGCAACCTAGCGAGGAGCCGGAGCCAAGGGCACCAGAGGCCACCTGGACTTCACTGTTACAGTTTCCAACGTGCGCCAACCCCCCAACCTTGGGTGTCCATCCCCGCACAAAGGGTGTTGTGCATCAAAGAGCTTGTGGCGTGATTTCACCCACAAGAAGCAGCAACCCGTGCCCAGCATCAGGGGTCGAGCTGAACACACCACACGTGGCGGCAGCCCCGTCGTCCTGCTGACGAGTGGTGAGGAACTCTTCTGATGTACGAGGCAGGCGCAGGCTGAGCTCCAGGTAGCCAGCTCAGGACCCGGAGGGGAAGCGGGAGGGGAAGCGGGAGGGCAAGCGGGGAAGAGGAGCGGGCCGTACCTGTCTAAGGGCTAACAGGTGCTGCTCCTGCTGCTGCAGGTTCCACTGGCTCTGCTGGATGAGCTCGTCCATGGATGGGGCTCCCTGGGCCGGTGGGATGGGCGCAGCCGGGGCCAGCGGGGGCTGCGGCAGGGGAGGCAGCGCCGCGGCCGGCTCCAGCTCCGGGGCCTGCTGCTTGCAGATGACTGGCGGGAGAGGAGGAAAGGCGGCCCCCATGAGGAGGTGGCCCCTCGGCTGCTGCTCAGGCAGCCCCAAGCCAGAAACTGCCCCTGCCGATCCTCGCCACCCACAAGAGGACCCCGGTGCCGCACTGCAGCCCCCTCGCTCTGCACCCGGCCCCCCACTCACAGGGCCCGAGCCCTGGACCCTTTCCGGTGGGACGTCACCTTGCCCCTCTCCCGCCCACCATCTGGCCTGGCCCAGCGGCCTTCCAGCTGAGACCAAGCCCATCCCCCTCCACCCCTCACCCAGGCCGGAGCCTCGGCTGAACCCAGACCACGGCCACTGGCGGACAAACGGCCCTCCCCAAGGGTGTCTCTCGTGTCCCGTCCCCGCCACCTCCTCAGCAGCTTCTGTCTGTAAAAACTCTCCCTTTGCCCCCCGGCCCTCTGGCAACGGTCTTATAGCTGAGACTCATCTTCAATCCTTCAGCTCCCGTTTAGGTCGGCCCATGGCCGTCTGGCTGTGCATCCCCACCCCGGGCCACTGTGGACATCCTTCCTCAGCCCCGTGGCCCCGTCTCAGGTCCTTGTCTCACGTGGCCTGTGTGGCCACCCCCAGGCCCCTTTGTCTTCCTCTGCCGGACCCCTGAATGCGGGGATGCCTGGTCTGCCCTCTCCCCTGGGCCAGCCATAGGGCAGTGGGACACAGGAGCTGCGAGGCGGCAATTACTGTGTGCGAGCCACGCTCCTTCCTCTACCGTCTCCTGGAGTCCTCGCGCGATGGATCTGATCACGGACCAGACAGCCCACTGACCTTCCAAAGGCACAGCACACAGGCCCGCGTGTCCTCTCGCCACGTGCTCCCCTCCCCACGGCCCCTCCCGGCCCCCGTGGCTGGCACGGCTATGCCCACACCCGGAGCCCAGAAGGTCCGGGCACTTCTTTCTCCCTTGCACCTCGCACTAACAAGCCACCCCGTGTAGTGAAGTCAGGCTCCTAGATGACACTCCAGCCTGTGTCCCTGCCGTCCCTGCCGTGACTCTGCTGTCACCTGCATCACCCTTGGAACTGATCTCCCTGCGTCGGGTCCCGCCCCTGTACTTCTCAACAGCATGGCCGGAAGCTCCTGTTTCAGGTGCGGTCTGAGGGCTGGCCCTGGGCAAAACCCGGACCAGTCAAGTATAGACGGGCCAAGGGATCCTTCTGGCACCTTTATAGCAACTCGATGTTTCACAGATCACGTTTTATTGTATTTTGCAAAAGTGTACTTTCCACAACAGGTTGGAAGTTCTACAAAACGAAAAATAAAAGCTAGTCCTTCACTGGACTTTGCAAAGCGCCACTCTAGAAAAGCCTCGGGGCTCACTCTTCTCAAACTACCCAGGTGCAGCGCCAGCTACAGTGGCTAAGCCCGCTCCACGACCCAGTCCTGAAATCCTCCAGGGCCGCCCCAAAGCTTCCGGGAGAACTCCTAAGTCCAGCCAGCCCTCCCTCCTCTGCACCCTGGCCTCTGTCCACTCCAAGCATCCCCCTTTCTCTGGGCTTTAGCCACTCTGAGCTATTGCCCCCCACTCCCAGCCCAAGGCTCTTTCCCCGGCCTGAACACTTTTCTCTTCTTTGTTTCCATCTGGCTAATTCGGACACATTCTTTAATCTCAGCTGAAACGTTGTTGCCTGCAGAAGGCATTTCCTGAACCCCCATCTCTCCCTGCTAGAAGCACCGTATCCTTCCCCCCATTACAGTACCAAGTCCTAAGTGGCGTCTGATTTCTGACCCTCCAAGGAGGGAGTGGGCTCCCCTTGCAGGGAAAACAGCGTCTTACCTCACGGTCACGCGAGCCAAAGTCGTCCTCTGCCGGGTTATGCCACCCTCATCAATATCCGACTGATGCCCCAGTTAATGAATTCTACCCCTTAACCCCACTTGCCCCCATGCCCACTCCCTCCTACTCAACCTGCTGACCTAATTCAGACCTTACCATCAACGGCCCTGTTCATTCACCTGCAGACCTCCCCGGTCTGCAGCCTCCACTCACGCCCCCTCCAGCCTGTCCTCTACACTGGCCACACAAACCTGACCCACCTCTCCCTTTTTCAAACTCTCCTGTGGCTCTCCACCGCCTATAGCGGCAGTTTCCAAAGTGATGTGCTGGGGCTAAGGAATGGTTGCCCCAAAAACACTCAAGTGCATACAACAATTTGCCTACAATTTTAGGCAAATCTCCCCCACCCCCACCTCAAACCTAACTGGGCACCAGACGAAACCCTAGACTGTGGGAGAAAACCCGAACTTTCCCCCTGGCATTTACCACTCCAGATCAAACCCTTCCCCCCTCTACACACGTCCTATGCTCCAGCCATGCTGGGCCTCTCATGATTTCTCTTACCGCTCCCTAAACACATTGTATTCATTTAAACCACAGCACTTTTGCTGTTTCTCACAAACTTTTTATTGAACACCTACTAAGTCCCATGTCGTAGGGCACAACAATGACCCAAACAAGGTCTGGTTGGCCTCAGGGAGCTTGTAGTCTAGGAAAGATTCACCTTTCAATGCCCATCTACTTGGCAGCCCCCTGCTCATTCATTCAAACACTCTATCTAGAAATGTGGTATGGAACAAGACAGATGTGGGCTCTGCCCTCAGGGACCCACCACCTGGTGACTACTTATCTATTATTCAAAGGCCAGCTGTGATTCTTAAACCCACCTTAAACTCTTTGAGGGCAGGGCTGGCATCCTGATACCCAACCCGGTGAACATCGATAAACATCTGACAAAAACTAAAACCCAAAGAACAAGTCTTTTGGGTCCGGACTGCAAACACCTGAAATGCACAAAAATCTTGCTAGACCATCTACACAGAGAGCTCACAATGGGTGCTGGACAGTGCCTGCCAGGAGGGTCCCGGTCCAGCTTCTCTCACTTCCACCCTAGAAAACACCGAAACAGCCACTCTGCTTCTGCTGACCTAAGTCATCACATCTGCAAAAACGATAGAGAAATCCCTGATCCGGAGCCCAGGAGAAGGATCGATAACCTCATTCTCCATTACACTCGGGCCCAGCAGCCGCTAGGTGCAGGGCCCTGGGAACAGCGGAAGGCATCAAGAAGGCCCAGCTGCCCCATTTTCAGAGACAGAGCATGCGGCCCACAAGAAGGCGGTTTGTGGCAGAGCCCGAACTGGAGTCGGAGAAAGGAATCGCTCGAAGGGACGGCCTGAGAGCTGGAGAGAACTCACGCTGCTGCTGCTCCAGCGCCAGCTTGCACTTATAGTAACTGTAGAACTCGCCTCCGAACAGAAACGAGAATTTCGGGTTGTCCTTTTGCTTCTCCATCGTCATCTTCTCAAACTCGGGCCCGTTGCGAGCCACGAACTGGGCCAGCTTGTCGATGACATTTCGAAGTTCCTGGTCTGGAGGACGGAGAAAAGGCCACGCGGGGCGTCAGCGAGGACCGCCCAAATCCGGGGGCCCTGGTGTCCCAGCCCCCGTCCGCCGGGCCGGGGTCCCTAGGGTTGGGCTCCACAGAGGCCGCCCTTGTACGGGTCCCGATAGGGGCCACACGCGCGCCGGGGATGCGGGGACCCGCGGAAGAGGCCGCAGGCGAACCCGGGAGGCCGAGCCCCGCCACCTCCTAGGCCCGGAAACCCCGGAAGGCGGGGAGGGCCAAGAAGGGATTCCAGGGAGAGAGGGACGGTCCCCGAGCCCAGGCTGGGCCTCACCGTCGGGCGGCAGAGGCATCTCCATGGCTCCGGCCGCAGGGAACGTCCTCCGGCGCCTCACGATCGCCCACCAGCCCCGTCTGCGGAAGCCGGCCGGAAGTGGCGCGAGGGAGCCGTTTACGGCTGGCCTCGCGGGCTGCTTCCGCCCTCCACTTACGGCCGTCGCCGGGAAACCGCGGAAGTGAGGGCAGAAGGCCCGCGGGAAGAAGCCGCGCGAGGCCGGGCGCGCGGTAGGGGCTAGCGATGCGCACGCGCAGGGGCTTTCCCGCGCTTGCGCGGGGTGGGCCGATGTCGCGCTACGCCCCGGAACGGCTGGAACGGCGCAGACTACCGTTAGCCACGGCCGCGGCGTCGTCCCGGCCTCGCGTCGTAGGCGGAGGGCCTGGCAGGCCGCGTTCTCCGCTGGACCAGGACTCTGGGGAGTTCCTCCCCGCGGGGCTGCGGTGAGAAGACTACGAGGTGAGGTGCGTCCGGAGAGGCTCCCGGGCCGCGACGCCGGGAAGTAGAACCGGGAGGCGACGGGCGTGGAGGGGATGGAACTGGGCTATTGAGGTTCCCAAGATCCTCCCGCTCAGTTTCTTTCAGTCGACCCAACGCTTTGGTAAGGAAGACTTTGGGGCGGGGGACCTCTCCACCCCTGTCGGCCTCACCCTGCGCCCCCCTTGGGACTCGCTGGGCTTCGGTGCAGTCATTCGAGCGGCGTGGAATGAGCGCCCACGACCTGCGGGTGCCCGGCCTTCTAGACTGCGCGCCCAGAGCGCACGGCGCGCCTTCCTCAGAGATGCAGTCACGTTGCTTCTCAAATGACGAAGCGAACGTGTGCTCGTGGTGGGGAAAGAGAACGATGGCAAGCCGCAGTAAATGTTAGCGTAGACTGGACATCCCCGTAATCCGACCTTCCTGAGATTGCCATTGTTAACACTTGGTTGGCTATACCTCCCTACTTTTTCTACGCAAATAAATGTCCATATATTTCAGATACATTTTTTCTTCTTCTTTTGGCTCCAAACTTACTCATTTGACGCTTATGGATTGCCTCCTGTATGCAAGATAATGCCTTAGGCCAGGAATTGACACACTTATTCTATAAAGGGCCAGGTAGCAAATATTTAGGCCATGTGGGCCAAGAGGCAAAATTGAGTATATCATGTAGGTACTTACATAGCGGAAGAGAAAAATACCCTTAATATTTTTTATTGGTGGCATTCAAAATCTAATAAGTAGTTTTTAAAATACAGGTCTTCTAAGGAGAAGAACGGAATGCTTTTTTGCCGTTCTAAGTTGGTCTTTCCTGTCATTAATTGATTGCAAATGTTCACTAGTAAAGACTTCTCGGTTCACAGAAAAGCAGGCGGGGTGTGGTTTGTGATGGAGTTGGGCCTGAGCTCTGCTCTCCTGAGCCTGTAGTCTTGGGTGGGGGGTGGAGACCTGTAAATCAGTAAACAAATACGTCATTACAACGGTGTTAAGGAAAACAGGTTTTTGATAAGGGAGGAGGGTGGGGTCTGCCCCTGGGAAGTGAGGTTTGCATTGAGATCCTAATCAGGAGCAAGCTACGTGATACCCCAGGCAAAGGGAACATGTGGGATTGATCTGTTTAGTATAAAGCTCAGTAATGTGGATAGTGTGGGTATTTTTCCATGCCAGTAAAGATCTATATCGGGGTTTTAATTTGTGATCTGCCTTGGGTGGAATTCAGAGATAGCACACTGTTGTACCTGTATGTATTTTCGTGAGTTAAAGATACATGGCATTTTTCAGATTCTTAATAGGATCTGTGAGCCAAAACGGGTTAATGAATCTGTGTGGTCATTTTTAATGACTGCATAGGACAGTGTGGTGTGGATGTACAGTAATTCATCGAAGCCAGACTCTGGAGTTTCTGGGGTTGGTTCCATTTTTAGGCCGCTACTAAAAGAGTTTTAGTGTAGGATGTGCACATTGAATACTGATAATACTCAACTGTCCCTTCAAAAGATTGGAGACTCGTGACCACTTTATATATTCATGTCTTAATGTTTAAAACACCATTTATCTGAGACAAAACACCATTTATCTGAGACTGAACATTTAAGCATCATGTGGCCTCACCCAGACTCATTTCAGTGGGCCAAATTAGAATCCACTGGTCCGAAGAAAGCAGTAGAGTTGCCAAAAGTAGAGGCTGCTGCACAGATGGTCTCCAAGAACCCGGAAACACAACTCTTAAGGAAACAAGTAAAATATACTCTCCTGGATGGGATGAACTTGCTGAAGTTCAAGAGGCAAAACGGAAAGAAGTTAAAGCCATATGCATTCCCGCTTTGATCTGCAAACATGCTGTGAGAAATTTATCCCAAATCAGAAGTATGGGCTGCACTGTGTATGGCAAAGTTATCCCATAAAATGATGTTTAAATGTGCAGCAATAGGGGTTGGTTAATTACAGTGTATCCCTTTAGTAGATTACTACAATATCATGTACACAGACACACAAAGTCAAGAGAGAGTATTTAATAAGGGGAAATGTTTTTGGCACATTTTTTAAAGCAGATTATAAAATAATATGCATATGCCAGTTGTGAAAAAAATGTGTATATATCTTCAGGGGCAACTGCTGTGTCCAGTCTTTCGTGTGTCTTTTCAGAAATAAACTGTATTCACAAGCACATTTATATAGCAATATATTTTGGAAATTGTTCTCTCTATACATAGAGCTAATTCTTTTTGATGTCTGTATAGATATGTCTTTTAGCTTTAACAATTACTTTCAAATTTGACAAATAGACAATAGACGTTGTTATTAGAAAAAGTCGTGGGTGACAAGGAACTCCAGGCCCATCCAGACCTGTGGTCTCAATAAAGACAAAGCTTGGTGTGACTGTCACCTTGTTCCTACAGTAACAGAACCCCCTGTGGTCAACCAGCTGAAGGCACGGCGGAAGGAATGATGTGGGAACAGAGAAGGTCCTGTTCCATCCTGGAGCAGCACCATTTCTCGGGCCTGATCACGTCGCCGAGCAAGCCTCTGGTCACACAGGAGTTGCCCTGGGGAGACAAACAGGAGTATTCTCGTCCTTGGAGAGGACACTCCCAGGTATGAGTTGGGACTGGTATCTGAACCATGGGGCCACACGCAGCGTGAGCTCTTACTTTCTGCAGGAGCAGGCCCTGACTTGTTGGAGCTGCAGGGCAGACTACAAAGCCACCTGGTCGCCCAGACAGGGTGGGGCTCCTTCAGGGTCTTAAACCGTAGTGGTGTGGCCCAGGCAACTGAAATGAAAGGATACACCTCGGATGGCACTGGCTCATCTTACAAATATATGACAAAGGTGAGGCTAAACAAAACCGCTCACTTTATCTTGGCTGCTTTGCAGGGCAAAGGGCCCTGGCTTGGGGTCAGACACTCCTGGATTGCAGCCTTGCTCCATGGGCCGAGCGGGACCTTATTCCCATTTCCCTCTAGAATGGGGCTAATATCTCAGGTGCTGATGGTTAAATGAGATGTATGTAATACCAAGTATGCAGATAAAATATCCTGAGAATCCTAAGTGCAAATCAGAACATTCTGCTCCCCTCTGGACTTCCCTTAGCATGTTTCACATACCTCCAAAATAGCACCTATATACCACTTACTTAGTTACAGATCTCTAAATGAAGCCAAGCGTGCTCTGAGGCTTAGGTATTTCAGTTTCCTGTACTTGAAACATATTAAATGTCAGTAAATGATTGAACGAAAGGATTATGAATTAAGAGGATGTGGGCAGTTGTTTTAGCAGAAACTCCTACCCGTCAACTGCTACTGAAGGAAGTTCTGTTGGGACCTGGTTTCTGAGTCACATGGAGGGGGAAACGGGCTCTGGAGGCAGACTTACTGGGTGAGTCCAGGCAAGTGACACCCCCCCCCCCGGCCCGCCATGAGCCTCATTTTCAGCTGTAAAATAAAGTTAATAAAGCTTAAACAAAGGGATTATAATGATTGTGAGAAACCTCCCCACCCAGTGTGTTGGGCCTGCAGTAGGTCCTCAGTATTATCTAGTATTCCTCAGAAACAGGCTTCGTAAGCGTAGCTGCTACACCTTCTTGGGTTTTCCATGTTAATTCTGTTCAATAAAGGCATGTCATTAACTGCTGAGTTGTGATTCTAGTTTTATTCTACCATGTCATAAATTTACAAACCACACGTCCTAATTTTTGGCTCCGGAAAAAAATAAAAGGTTGCAGTTTACTCTGATGTGAGAATCAAGTTGGTTTGCTCTCTCTCTCATGTTTTGTTGCTGGGCACGCTGAAAACAGGGTCACTCAGAAAGACCCTTATTGGCAAATTAAGACCAGTCGTGATTCCCTGGAGACCATCGTTTATTTTTGGTAAATGCTATCAATGAATATACACACAGTATCATTCCCACAAAAGTCTATAGCATTTAAGTCTTAAAAACAGGTGACAGTTGAAAAAAATTAACTATTTTCAGTTTCTTGAATAATTTAATGTTCTGTCCCCTTAAGGCTGTGAGACCTTAAGGTATCCGGGCCTGGTTACGTCCCAGCAATAATAAAGGGCCTGTTCTATAATGTATGCCAAATACACAGCCAAATTCAGAAATCCCAAGTGCTTCTTCACTTCAACATACTTGGCTTCTCTCCTTTGTAAAAGGGGTTTGATTTTCCCTGTAACAAATGACTTAAAGTAAGGTGCTTAAAAAGTCCACACTGAGTCTCAAATAGTGAACAAACACTTCAGAAATGCCCTCTGAGCCTCAGTTTCCCCTTCTGTAAAATGAAGGAGTTGGGTTCGAGTTAGTATCGCAGGCAAGACCATACCATGGATGGGTAGACTAATTTGCTACCACAAACCCCAGCAGGGAGGAGGGTGAGGGGAACAGAGCTGCAAATGTGAATGTGGGAGTGGGGCGGGGTGGTGGACCAGGATCAAAGCGGCTGGAAAACTGGCCTTCAGGAGTTCAGTGTCAGCTCTGAACCTTCAAGTCTCAAAAGTATGTCTTTGTCTTTTGATCTGATGATTTGGTCTAATATGATTGTCTCATTCATTCCAGTGTATGTACTTGCTGTAGATTTATGTACAGAATTAAATACCCCATTTATTAATTTATAAACCGTAATAAAACCAGTCATTTCCCCTCACCAGCAGATCTTGCATTGGAAAAGGGAAACAAATTAATATACAAATTTTAGCAACATCAGAAATTTCATTAAACCTGAAAAGACATGTAAATTCATTTTGGAGTTCAATTATCTGTCCAAGGAATCAGTTACTATAATCACAAAGATAACTACTGTAATATCTTTGTGGTGCAAAATTATCCCCATTTGTTGCTATTCCCCAGTGAGAAAAGTTCAGCTACGGACCATAGAGCCTCTGGTGGAGGCACTCAGCAAGCTCTTTTCCCAGATCCCCTTTGGGATTTCTCCTTCCCGTTTTACACAGCAACTGTCTCAAAACTTGGGACCAAAGTAATTATAAAGCAAATAAACGGCACAGGGACCTGAGGCCAGTGGTGCATAAACTCAGGCCAGAAGGGGACCAGGTGACCACTCCAGGAACAGCCCATTCATAAGCTGACAAAGTAACAAAAACCAGGAGTCAATCATAAGCTATGGTACTTCCTCTGACGGGAAAATGCCTCACTCACCAGGAGGTAAAGGTGACCCACTGTCCCATCTGCTGCTCCCTCCAAGTGCCTATTCAAGAGGTAGGCACGGTGCTGAAGGAGGAAGGCAGACGTCACTGAAGACCCCACCAGCAGAGCCAGTGGTCCTCTCTGTGAGGGCAGGGTCCTCTTGTGATGCTGGGGAAGTTGGAGACCCTCACCTGAACCTCGGCACATGGGCTACCTGCTGGGGCCATGTAATTTTCCTGATTTGATTTATCCAAACCCAAACCACAGTTTGGTGCTCACCCCTTCTCCCCTTCACCAGGACATGATTCAGATCCTAACGCAAACACCACCAGATCAGGTCATGGAATCAAAGTGCTGTGGTCTTGTCTATTACACAACCTACTGAGATGATGTGCTTGATTCACTCGGCCTTCAGCAGCTGGGGCCATTAGAGAGGAGCTCGAAAACGCTTCATCGCTTCCTACTAAGGCTGAAATGTATCAAGACAGGCATCACCAGTAGGGAGCTTTTCTTGTTTTTAAACATTTTAAGAACAAAAAGGGTTTTCAATCCATAAGCCAGCCCTCCCTCATGCGTCCCCCCTACAGGGGACCGAGGCATAAATACAACTACAAAATATTCCCTAGAAAAATGCAAGATCCTCATGAAATGAACATCTCCCCACCAAACATCCTACTAAGTCATCACAGAAGTGGTGAAGACTCATCAGACAAGACAAAACGAGTATTACAGAAATAGAGCTCGAAACACTGACATGATTTCCTAATGCTCCTTCTGACAGCCGCGCAGTCACTTCCTCCTCGCTATCCCCAGAGAGGAGAGCCGCCCTGCTCCTCTGGCAAGGGAAGCGAGGGCACAGGAGTGCAACTGCCCTACCTCTGGGTCTGGATACACACCAGCTCTGACGTGCAGGTCAGAGAAGTAGGCTCCAAGAATTCAAGGCTAATTGCAGGAGCTTTTCTCTTTGGGACATTTGCCAGTAACTGCAAATGGCCATGGGGTTGACCGGAAACTTTGTTCTGGTCCATCTTTGTTGTCGGAGATGCTTTTGAGTAACTGGCGCTCCTCTGCTCCATGCCTGCCTCAGCCTGTCGACCTATCTGAGCAGCGGAATGAAAGAGGCTAGTCTGTCGCTCTCAAGCACCACCCTACAAGTCCCTTCCTTGGCGCCCAGGAAACCCTCTGGCCTGTCGGAGGTCTGCATCCACAGCGATCCGGCCTTTCCGGAGAGTTATCTGGAAATATTATCTGGAAAGCAGAACAGGAACTCTCAAATACATGACTTGGGGAATAAGTCCACAAAGAAAGGTAAAAACCTGGCCAAGATCGCCATACCAACACAGCCCTCAGATGACAGACTCCAGGAAGAAAGGGCCTGGAACGCCGGAGCTCGAGGGCAGTGGTCCTTACCACGGGGCAACGTCCTGCGGCCGCCAGGGGCCTGGGAAGCCCGGGGTCTGCTGATGGTTATGCACTGTCCCCTCGGCCGGGTTGTACATTCACTGGTTGTCAGAAGTTTCTGGTACTGCTAGGGAGTGGGGGGAAGGAGTCACACAATGGTACCGCCCTGCCCTCTAGACTACACGTCATAACGGTTCAAACTGTAGGAATTTGGGTAGCTCTGCCGGCTGTACTGGAAGTGATCTGTCAAGATGTTGTTGCGACCATACTGATAGTCCTCGTGCTGGGGAAAGAGGATGCCATTGTGAGGTTTTTCCAGGGGGCTCCGATGGTGTTCCTTACTGCTCAGGTCCCCCGTGGTGACTGGGAGGAGGTGCTTCCGGGCTTGCTGATTGGCATCGTACTTGGTCTGCAAGGTCAAGAGAGCAGTGAGACAGTTGGCTCCTTCCCTGGGGCCCGTGCACAGGGCAGAGGCGAGCAATTGGCAGCCGAGCAGCCCTTCGAGACCCACTGAAGCATTGACCCAGGCAGGCCTCAGGCATGGCTGGCCCTCCCTGTTAGCCACCCGTGTCTTCGCACTGGACCAAACAGAGCCTTCTCGAGACAGTGAAATCCCTGACAAAGCCTCCATGGACCCAAGAGCCACGAGCCACGGCTGGAGTATGACATGGGAAAAGGAAGGCCGGGCCGGGTAGGGCCACATCACCATAAACCAGTCTGTGACAAAGCTGGAGCTGTGGCCCCAGCCTCTTAGCTCCTGCCGCGGTCCCTTTCTTCTCCCCCCACCACCTCTTGGTGCCTCCCTGGGCCTCGAGGGGACAGCCTCCCCCACCCCAGACTCACTTTGTTGTACAGAAAGACCCCCAGGATGGCTGTCATCATGCCTAGGACGTTGGTGCTGGTGACTGGGTTTTGCAGCATGATCAGGGACACCGTGATGACCATGATTCTCTTGGTGGCATTGGCGACAGAGTAGCTCAGAGGGCTGATGAGGTTGAGGATGCTGAAGGCGATGACATTCTGGGCGAAGTTACAGAAGCCGCTGACAGCCAGGAGCAGAAGCGTCCAGGGCCACTGGGACACATAGGTCTGTAGAGACAGGGAAGCAAGAACAGTGCTGGGGTCACATGCCGGCCCTGGCAGAGGTGGTGCAGGGGCGCAGAGGGGCTGACTGGGGTCAGTGCTGGTGGGGAGCAGACCCAGCTGTGTGATGGGTAGTAACCGGTGCTTGATCCGCAAAACCTCTGACAGCCACGACACGGCACGCGTGGCACAATGCCGATGACAGCTTCATTCCTCCTGAGGATGAGGAGGCTCAAGAGGCGAAGGCAGGGGGCCCAAAGTGGGTAGAGCATGATGTGAACTGAAGCTTCCCTTGTCCCTAACAGCAAGGACTGGGAGCTCTGGGGTTAGCAGAGCAAGGTCTGCTTACTGGACGCTGTCTCAGTCCAGTCGAGCTGCTAGAACAAAATACCACAGCCTGGTGGGGGGGGGGGCACTTATAAACAATAGATATTTATTTCTCACAGTTCTGGAAGCTGGGAAGTCCAAGATCAAGGAGACTCAGTGTCTGGTGTGAGCTTCCCGGTTCATAGGCAGGGTCCGCTCACTGTGCCTTCTGTGGTGGAAGGGGTGAGAGAGCTCACTGGGGTCTCCTTTTATAAGGACACCAGTCCTCTTTGACGAGGGCTCCACCCTTAGCGCCTCCCAAAGGCCCCACCTCCTAATACCATCATCAACATAGAAATTTGGGCGGGGGGAGAAACAAAAACATTCTGGAGCAGACATAATGCCTTCTTAGAGGCCCTGGGGAGGCAGTCCCAGGGGGAGTATGCAAAGAACCTGGTAATACAAGAGCCCCGGGCTAGGGGCCAGAAGCCCTGGGTCTGCCCTGTCACTGGGACACCCCTCCCACCCCCACCCAAGCCACCTGACCTTTCAGATCACACTTTCTTCCCCTATGCAACAGAAGAGACTGAGCCCTGCTGAGCCCGCACAATGCTGCTGCTGGGAGGATCAAAAGGGATCTCTGCTGTGAAACTGCTTTAAAACAACCCCAACCCAAAAGCCAGGAGATGTTATCAAAACTTTAGTAACCATCTGACCCTCACCGGAATGAAGCATTCAGATTAAGGGGGCCCAGAAGTTAAGAACCCACAACTAGCAGACATCCTGACCACAGAACACCCACCCCCATCCCCCCGCCCAAGAGCCTGGGTTGATCCCAGAACAGGAAGGAGGCAACAGTCAGGTGGGTGCTGCCCTGGCCAGGCGGCCGGGGATGCCCAGCACTGAACATTTATGGACATCTGTTCAGGGCTGGGTACCAGAAGGCATGCGGCACCACTCCCATGCCTCCCCAGCTCCCACAGTCCCACCTCACTACCAGTCCTGGGGAACCAAGAGGCTGCTTTAGGGCCGGGCTGCCAGGCCAGTGGAACGACCTCAGGAGACAGTACACCAGACACGGACAGCTCCAGTGTCTGTCCTAGTCTGGAGTGCTGGGACAATCCCTGTGGCCCTGCGCTCTGAGGACAGAGCAGCCTCAAGACCCAGTGTGGCTCAGTCGCGGGAGCAAAGCCACAGCTGCTCGGTAGCACCTGCTTTTTGCATCCCAATTCTCAGGCTGCATTGGTATTGGCCACAGGAGGACACAGCCGGGTCCCTTCAGAAAGGTGGCATTTAGTGGCCCTGCCAGGATGGGAGCTGGAAGTCTTCGAATGGCTGCCTGATCCCACCTCCGCCACCCTCTGAGACGGAAGGATCACCAAGTACTCTCAGAGGAGAGCAAGATACACTTAGGTGACCTGCTCAAGGCCACCCTGACTTTTGCTCCTACTTGGGATAACAGCCTCTGTAAGGCTCGTGAGCCCACCAGCATGCTTTTGTGGTGAGCTGGCCTGTCTTCTCAGTCTTTCCCTGAGGTGACCGGTATGGACTTGGAAGCTATTTTTACGAACCAGCAGCTTGCATAGACATCTATCTTTCAGAAGAGGAACCCAGCCAATCCAGCTTTTTTTTTTTTTTTTAATTGACTTGGAATAAAGTTGTGTTTCTTCCTCACAGTGCATAATTCCATGTGTTTTAACACATGCACTGATTCACGCAGCCAGCACAATCGGGATTCAGAACCGCTCCGTCGTCACCCCAAAACATTCCCCCAGCCTTCTTTGTATGAATCCGCTCCCCCAATCCAAGCAACTACTGATGTGTTCTCCTTCACTCTAGTTTTGCCTTTTTTTTATTCCATTCTATTCTACTTTAGTAGGCTCCACGCCCAGTGTGGAGCTCAATGCAGAGCTTGAACTCACAACCCTGAGATCAAACCTGAGCTGACATCGAGAGTCAGATGCTTAACCAACTGAGCCACCCAGGAGCCCCTAGGCTTGTCTTTTAGAGATTGGCCTACAAGTGAATTGATACAGAATGGAATCTTCTCGGATGGGCTTCTTTCACTCAGCAATAATGCCTCCGCCATCCATCCAAGTTGTCATAAGGAGTAATAGCTGATGACTTCTTTTTATTGCCAAGTAATGTTCCATTGTATGAAGGTACTACAGTTGGGTTTTTTGTTGTTGTTGTTTTGTTTTGTTTTCCACTCACTTGTTGAAGGACACTTGGGTTGTGTCCAGTTTTTGGTGGTCATGAGGCCATGCGTAGAGTTGTTATGAACATTTGTGTATAGGCTTTTGTGGGAACCTGAGTTTCACTTTTCTAAAATTAACACCCAGAAGTGAGATTGCTGGGTCATACGGGTAAGTGTGTTTAACTTCAGAAGAAACTCCCAAATGTTTTCTAGAGTGGTTGTACCATTTTGTATTTGCTCCAACAATATATAAGAATTCTAGCTGTGCCTTATCCTTAACATGATACTGTATTTTTTTTTTTACTGTAGCCATTCTTTTTTTTTTTTTTTTTAGATTCTTATTTATTTATTTGACAGAGAGAGACACAGCGAGAGAGGGAACACAAGCAGGGGGAGTGGGAGAGGGAGAAGCAGGCTTCCCGTAGAGCAGGGAGCCTGATGCAGGGCTCGATCCCAGGACCCTGGAATCATGACCTGAGCCGAAGGCAGACGCCCAACGACTGAGCCACCCAGGTGCCCCTGTAGCCATTCTAATAGGTATGAAGTGGTACCTCATCATGCTTTTGTTCCTTCTAGTGACTAATGATGTTGAACATATTTCACTTGCCTATTTATATACCACCTGGACAAAATGGGAAAAAAGTCTGTTTAAAAGTCTTTTGCCCCAGGGCGCCTGGGTGGCTCAGTCGGTTAAGCGACTGCCTTCGGCTCAGGTCATGATCCCAGCGTCCTGGGATCGAGTCCCGCATCGGGCTCCCTGCTCTGCGGAGAGCCTGCTTCTCCCTCTCCCACTCCCCCTACTTGTGTTCCCTCTCTCGCTGTGTCTCTCTCTGTCAAATAAATAAATAGAATCTTTAAAAAAAAAAAGTCTTTTGCCCCTTTTTAAGTAAGTTGTTTTCTTACTACTGAGTTTTGAGAATTCTTTACATACTCAGAACGCAACTCCTCTATCATTTGTAAATATTTTCTCCCTGTTGGTAGCCTGTCTTTCCTTTCACTTAGTAGTGTCTTCACAGACCAAAAGTTTTAAATTTTGATGAAACTCCATTTACCAATTTTTTCTTTATGGACTTTGCTTTTGGTATAATGTTTAAGAACTAATTCCAAGTCATAAAGATCTTTTTTTTTTTTTTAAGATTTTATTTATTTATTTGTCAGAGAGAGAGCACAAGCAGCGGGGAGCAGCAGGCAGAGGGAGAAGCAGGCTCCCTGCTGAGCAAGGAGCCCGAGGCGGGACTCAATCCCAGGAACCTGGGATCATGACTTGAACCGAAGGCAGATGCCCAACTGACTGAGCCACCCAGGCGTCCCTCTCCTGTTTTTTTGTTTGTTTTTTTTCCTAAAGGTTATTATTTTAGCTCTTTAAAAAAATTTTTTTAAGTAGGCTCCACACCCAGCATGGAGCCCACTGTGGGGCTTGAACTCACAACCCTGCAGATCAAGACCTGAGCTGAGATCCAGAGTCGGATGCTCAACCTACTGAGCCATCCAGGCGACCCTATCATATTTGCTCTTACATTTAAGTCTAGAATGCACTATGAGTTAAGTTTTGTATAATGTGTGAGGTCTAAGTCAAGGCTCAGATTTTTGCATATCGATGTCTAATTGTTCTAATACCGTTTGTTAAAGAGACTTACCCTTTCTCCTTTGATTGCCTTTGAACCTCTGTCAAAAATCAATTATGCAGATTTGTGTATGTTTAGTTGCACACAATTCTGCTCCACTGATTTCTGTGTCTCTCCCTTCACCAGTATCTGTTCCTTTATGCTAAGTCTTAAAATTAAGTAATGTGATTCCTCCAAGTTTATTCTTTCTCAGACTTATTATGACTGTTCCAGTTTGCTTGTCTATGTAAATTTTCCAATCAGCTTTTCTATGTTAAAAAAATGTAATATGTATCTATCTACACACACACACTCACACACACACGCAGAGGCATACCTTGGCGATATTGCAGGTTTGGTTCCAGACCACTGCAATAAAGGAAATATTGCAATAAAGCAAGTCAAGTGAATTTTTTTGTTTCTCAGTGCATATTTGAGTTATGCTTACACTATACTGTCGTCCATTAAATGCACAATAGCATTATGTCTTAAAAAATGTGCACGCCTTAATTAAATCTACAGAACTTTATTACTCAAAAATGCTAACCATCATCTGAGCTTTCAGCGAGTCATAATCACTGATCACCATGACAAATACAATTATAATTAAGAAGTTTGAAAGGTTTGCGAGAATTACTAAAACACAACACAGAGACACAAAGTAAGCAAATGGTGTTGGAAAAAACGGCACCAATAGATTTCTTTGATGCAGGGTTGGCACAAACCTTCAATTTGTAAAAAAATGTAGTATCTGTGAAGTGTGATAAAGCTAAGCACAATAAAACAAAGTATGCCTGTATAGACTACCATATCTCAATTTTTTTCATCACCTTTTCCAAGGAAAAAAGTTAAATTCAAGCAATTATTTGTAATTAAATTAATGCTAGAGAATAAGATTTTGTTGGTTAGAGAAAATTTTATTTCTTCCTTTCAAATCTATTTCCTTTATTTCTTTTTCTTGTCCTATTGCACTGACCAGGATGGCAAGTATAATGTGGAATAGGCATATTGAGAGTGAACACCCTGAACTTATTCCTGAATTTAGCAGTAAAGCCTCCAGTCTTTCATCATTATGATGTTAGCTATAAATACCTTTGATTAGGTTGAAAGAGTTTCCTTCTATTTCTAGTTTGTTGACTTTTTTTTCATGAATGTTGGATTTTGTTGAATGCCTTTTCTGCATCAGTTGATATATGTGATTTTTCTGTTAGACTGTTACAGATTACATTGACTTTCAAATATTGAATTAGCCTTGCATTCTTGATTTAAGTCCCATTTTGTCGTAGTGTATTATGCTTTTTATACATTGCTAGTATTTTAATTTTATTTTATTTTAAGATTTTATTTAGTTATTTGACAGAGAGAGACACAGTGAGAGCTGGAACACAAGCAGGGGGAGTGGGAGAGGGAGAAGCAGGCTTCCCGCCGAGCAGGGAGCCCAACGCAGAGCTTGATCCCAGGACCCTGGGATCATGACCTGAGCCAAAGGCAGACGCTTAATGACTGAGCCACCCAGGTGCCCCACTAGTATTTTGTTAATGACTTTTGCCTCATTGACTGTGAGGAATACTGGTTTGTTGTATGGCCCAAAGTGTTCCCTTGTCTTCTGTTTTCTTTTTCTTTTTCTTTAAGTAGGTTTTTTTTTTTTTTTTTTAAGATTTTATTTTTTTGACAGAGAGAGAGGGAACACAAGCAGGGGGAGTGGGAGAGGGAGAAGCAGGCTTCCCGTGGAGCAGGGAGCCTGATGTGGGCTTGATCCCAGGACCCTGGGATCATGACTCCAGCAGGTGACTAAGCCACCCAGGTGCCCCTCATCTTCTGTTTTCTAGAGGAGACTGTACAGAATTGGTATTTATTTTTCCTTAAGTGTTTGGTAGAATTTGCCAGTAAAACCGTCTAGGCCTGATGATTTCTTTTTTTTTTTTTTTTAAAGATTTTATTTATTTATTTGAGAGAGAGAGAGAGAGAGAAAGAGCACAAGAGGGGGGAGCGGGAGAGGGAGAAGCAGACTCCCTGCTGAGCAGGTAGCCCGATGCGGGACTCGATCCCGGGACTCCAGGATCATGACCTGAGCCGAAGGCAGTCGCTTAACCAACTGAGCCACCCAGGCGCCCAGGCCTGATGATTTCTTTTTAGAAGGTTTTGAACTATGAATTCCATTTCCTTAATAGCTATGGGACTACTTAGGTTTATCTATTTCATCTTGGGTGGGTGAGTTTTGGTAGTCTGTGGTTTATGAAGAATTGGTCTATTTCATCTATGTTGTTGAATTTATGTATATAGAGTGGTCAGTAGTGTTCTCATCATTTTAATGTCTGTGAAGTCTATAGTGATATTCCCTCTCTCACTCCTGATATTTGTAACGTCTTCTTCTCCTTCTCCTCCTTTTTTTGGGGGGTGGGGGGTCAGTTTTGCCTCAGTTGAAAATATTTTGTTTCTCTTGAAGCTTCCTCTTTGGCCCGTGGATTATTTAGAAATATGTTGCTTCATTTCCAAATGTTTGGAGATTTTCCTGTTACCTTTCTGTTATTGTGGTCTGAGTATATACTTAGTATGTTTTCCGATCTTTTGTTAAAGTTCGTTTTATGACACAGAACATGGTCTATCTTGGTGAATGTTCCATGAATACTGAAAAAAATGACTATTATGCTATTGTTGGTAGGATGTTCTATAAATGTCAGTGAAATAGATATCCAGTTGGTTGATGATATTCCGTTCTTTATTCTTGCTGATGTTTTATAATTCTGTTGGTTCTGGAGATTCTATATTGCTGGATATAAAATTATGTGTTAATAGTTTCAGTACTCTAAAAATGTTATTTCACCTCTTTCTGGTGTTCATGGTTTCTTTCTTTCTTTTTTTTTAAAGATTTTATTTATTTATTTGACAGAGACGCAGTGAGAGAGGGAACACAAGCAGGGGGAGTGGGAAAGGGAGAAGCAGGCCTCCCGCGGAGCAGGGAGCCTGACACGGGGCTCGATCCCAGGACCCCGGGATCATGACCTGAGCCGAAGGCAGACGCTTAATGACTGAGCCACCGAGGCGCCTCTCTTTTTTTTTAATTAAAGATTTATTTATTTCAGAGAGAGAGCAAGCAAGCAGGGGGAGGGGCAGAGAGAGAGAATCCTGAAGCAGACTCCTCACTGAGTGCAGAGCCCAACACAGGACTCAGTCCTAGGACCCTGAGATCACGACCTGAGCCGAAACCAAGCATAGGCTGCCCAGCCTATTGTGCCATCCAGGTGCCCCTGGTGTTCATGGTTTCTAATGAGAAATCCACAGTCATTCAAACTGCTCTTCTCCTATAACTAATGCATCATTTTTCTCTGACTGCTTCCAGATTTTTTGCTCGTTTGTGTTTTAATCTTTTTTCTCTCTGTGGGTCAAACTGGGTAATTTCTCTTGATCTATCTTCAAGTTATTGACTTCCCTCTGTCATCTCCATTCTCCTATTGAGTCCATCCAGTGACTTTTTGTTACTGTTTCTAAATTTACAAAATTTCCATTTGTTTCTATTTTTCATTCTTCCCATTTGTTTCAAGAGTATTCACCCTTACCTCTTTTTTAAAAAAAGTTTTTTAAAGATTTTTATTTATTTGAGAGAGAGTGAGAGCAATCACAAGTAGGGGTAAGGGTAGAGAGAGAAGCAGACTCAATCCCAGGACCCTGGGATCATGACATGAGCCGAAGGCAGACGCTTAACCAACTGAGCCACCCATGCGCCCTCACCCTTACCTCTTGGGACAATATTATAATCGTTGCTTTCAAGTCTTTGTTCAATAATTCCAAAATCTGTGTCATTTAAGTGTTGGCATCTGCTATCTTCTCCTACAAGACTTGAAATATTCACAGTTCTTCATATGCCAAGTAATTTTGGATTATACCCTGGACATTTAGAATATTATGTTGTAAGACTGTAGCTCTTAATTTAAATCCTTTATGGAATGTTGATATTTTGTTGTAGTAGACTCAGTTGGGTTTAGACTACAAGCTTGACCAGCCTTCTGTGGGTTGGGGTTCCACTGTGAGTTCTGTTTTCAAAGACTTTCTGGTGGTATGTGGCTCCATCCTGAGTGTGCACTACCCAGTGGTCAGTCTAGGTTCGTGGCAGTAGTCTACCCCATAGTTCAGTTTCAAAGGCTTGGTATGCTATTAGGATGAGATCCTCATATGTGCAGCCCACGGGTGAGCCTAGGACTTTAGGATGTTTTCTGAGGTCACTTTCCCAAGTTCCTCCCTCTCCATGAGTACCTCGGTACCTGCCATTTCTTAGAGTTCTCCCTTTCAGTCCTCTAATCAGAGAGCTGGGGCTTAATTACCCCACTCTGCTGTGTCCTTCCTACAACTGCACCTCCACTTGGGACCAAGCAGTGGGCGGATAAAAAGAGAAAAATACTCAGTGGGGACTAATCCCACTCTCTGACCGCAGAGGGAGGTGGCCCTCACTCAGCATCTCAGGTGCTGTGGGACCCTGCTGCCACCACCACCACAGCATTGCCAGGGGCCTGGGACACAAGAGAACCAAGAAACAAAAATTACAGAAATCCCCAACAGGGCATTTCCCCTACTCTGAGTGTCAGGAATCCCCTTTCCCATTCCCTGATCCAGAAGGAGAGGGCTTCTGGCTCTGTCTCACCCAGTGCCCACTTCTGCATTTCGGGCTGCGTCCAGTCCAGGGGGAACACACAGGAGGCAAAAGAGAGGCAAACTGACTGCTGACTCAGCACCACTCCGAAATCTTGTCTTCAACCCCAGCCTGTCCGCTGCCCTTTACTTTCAGGTTCTCAAATAGCTGCTTTACTCATCCTGTCCAAGCTTTAAAACCAGGCCACCTGCTCAGAGTCTAGCGATCCCCGCCCAGCTTCAGCCAGGCCGTCAGCAGAGGGGCTGCGTGTGTGGAGGAACTACCCACTGGAGCCTCTGATTCTTGGTAATGCGGCGCATCATCCTCTAGGAGATGCTCTCCTATCTGACCCTTCCCCCTACCACTACAAAGCACAGGACCGGGAGAGTTTAGCCAAATGACCTGGCATCTGTGTGGGAGACACGGGGCAGAGAGGAGGAGCCCAGAGATGGGCACCCTGCCTTCAGACTGCAGCACCATCAAACAGTGCGTGCTCCTACGGCTGCTATCAGAGCGCAGAAGGGCCCCATGAAGGTAAAAAGTATCTATGGCCTCAAGAAAGGGAACAGGTTACTAAAGGGATTCCAAAGAAGGTAATCACTAGAACAAAACTAAAAAATGTCCTAAATACAAATAAAAACAAAGTGCCCAGAGCACACCCCGTAGGTACGTATTTGTGTGCATGTATTCATATAGACACCAAGGAGCTGTAACATAGGATGGAATAAGAGAATTGACACCAAAACTATCAGCAATATTCTGCAGTCAGTAAAAAGAATGGGAAAGACCTAAATATAAATATGTTAATAGGGAGTGATCCCCAGAGAATGTCTGAGGGAAAACAGCAAGGTGCTCTTTTCTATCTAAAAAGTTACTTTTTGTGTAAGGAGCAGAAAGGTAGGAATATATACAGATTTGCTTACACTTGCCAAAAAAAACACTGAAACCAAGAGCATAAAAATGACTACCTATCGGGGAGGGACAAGAAAGGGGGGAGGTGACAGGGACTGAAGCCAGACTTTGACAAACTTTCTCATATCATCTGGCTTTGAAATATAAAGGTCTGATAAATTCGGTGTGGAAAAGAAAAGCAATGCCTAAAAATGGAAAATAAATGGAATGAAAAGAACCCAACTGGGCAAGTTGGTGATACAGGCACACTGTGAAAACAATTATTTCCGTTGCCCTTAGAACAGAGCATTCCAGGGGCGCCTGGGTGGCACAGTCATTGAAGCATCCAACTCTGGATTTCAACTCGGGTCATGATCTCAGGGTCCTGGGACCGAGCCCCGAGTCAGGCTCCGCCGGGCTCAGCGTGGAGTCGGCCTGGGATTCTCCGTCTCCCTCTGCCCCTCCCCCTGCTCGTGCTCTCTACCTTCCTCCAAAATTTAAAAAAAAAAGAGAGAACACAGTATTCCAACTGTACATCTTTAGCGGAACATGTCCTAAGGACAAATAGAGCAGCAAAGAAACCTTAAACTTCTCTCAGTATCCTACCCGCACTTGTCCCATGGGGATTCTCACTCTGCAGTGATTATGCGTGTGTTCAGTAGAATCCCGTACATGAATAGTTGGGGTGGGATAAACAAAGAACGAATGTGGCAAGGAACCAAGTGTACTAGAGAAGATATAAATTTAAAAATCACAGCAGTTGTCTAAGTCCTGTAATGTTAAACTGGCATTGGAATGAATTGGTGTGAACTCTCCCCTCTGCCCCAATAGGACTTTCCTAGCTTGTCACCGCAAAGACTCAGAAGCAAGGCCGACCCCACAGCAGTGAGCACACACGGCGCTCAGGCTGTGTCTCCGGACAGCACTCTCTATTACAAGCAACCCGAGTTTCTGAAAGAGTGGATGACTACAGGTCTGGAACAGGAGAGGCGCAAGATAAGAAAGAACATCCTGCTGGACCAAAAGCTACCGAAGGCTGACCTGTGCTGTCGAAAAGACAGGGAGCCAATGGGAAGGACGCCATTGACCTGGACAGGATAATTTGAATATGAAAAGAGTAAGATATGCAACTGACACAGGAGTCCACAATGATATTGGAAAAAAAAAAAATAGAAGGACCCTCCTTCACCCTTCCCCCTCCACAAACCAAACCCCCCCCCCCGACAACTCACTAGTTAACATTTGCAGTAAGCTAGAACTTCTCTCTGAAAATTGGTAATTGAAAAAAAAAGAGAAGCACTGAACTTTCATATACTTCAAGGTAACAAATGAGTCCTGATCGATGCTGGAAAGTTCTTTGCAGAAAACTTACAGTTGATCAATACAGAAAGGAAGCAAGAACAGAGCCAGTCTCCCCAACTGGAGCCTGGAGATAATGTGCACTATGCCTACAGGTGGTGCTGAGGATCGAAGACCGAGGTCAAGAACTCCATCAGGCCTCACTGAGCCCTGATATACATTTACTCCCCTCTCTGTAACTCAGGCTTGGAAAAACCACACGCACCTTCTCCTTATCACTGTCACACTGCGTGTGAGTTTCTAGTGCGTTGTCTGGAGGCTGGCCCTGCAGGTGGTGGGAAGATTCTCTTTCCTGTGCTCGGAGAGCCAAGGATCCCTCCACAGTAACGGGAGTATGGGCGGAGAGGACACCGAGAAAGGGATCCAGCAACGCAAGCGCAGTGTGGACAAGTCGAAGTGAGACCTGAACCAGACTATCAGGACAGGAGTCGCCCACGCTGGCATTTCTCAGCAGCTGTCGACACCTGAGACCTAGCCTGCTGGAGGAGGAAATGCAAAGGAAGCCGACTTCCTTGACTGCATGAGAAATGAGTCATGACAAAGCTGAGTGTTAAAGGGCTGGCTGCGAGGGGCCCCAGATGTCCCAAAGTCAACACAGGTGTAACTCCCCGACAAAGCAACCAATCTGGAACTAATCAAGACAAGGGTGTGTTCACCGCGCTGGCCAACTCACCAGGTCGCTGCTGACTAGGAAAGCTGAAAGGTCCACCAGGACCCACGTGGGGATCATAAAAAAGACAGCGTGGCAGCCCAAGATGTTCAGGAGCCGGAGATGGTGGATCCGTGAATCTCTCAATACCTAAAGAAAGAAAAACCTTCTTAACGGCCAGTTGAAACTCTTAAGTGGCAAGAAGGGCTCCAGTTATCCAGGTCCCAAACACAGTGACTGTACATGAGCCCTGACATCCGATCTTGACCACCAAACCTACAAGTGCACCTGCAATGAGACAAAAATGCCCCAGACAAATAATGAAGGACTGAGAAATGAAAAAACCCAGCAACACTCAGTCCTGGTGAAGCTGCAGTGAAACAGGCACTCTGAAATCCCGCTGGTTTACGTCTACATTGGCATACAGCTGTTCGAGAATACAACCAGGCCAAGTGTATCAGGAGCCGTAAGTATCTCATACACTCCGACCCAAGAACGGTAAGCCTATGTAGGGAAATAACTTGACAGACAGGAAAACATTATGCACAGAGATGTTCATTACTGCATTACTTATTTTTTTTTTTGAAAGATTTTATTTATCTGAGAGACAGGGTGAGAGAGAGAAAAGGAGGAGTGGGAGGGGCAGAGAGAGAGGGAGAAGCAGACTTCCCGCGGAGCAGGGAGCCCAGATGCGGGGCTCGATCCCAGGACTCGGGGATCATGACCCGAGCCGAAGGCAGACGCTTCACCGACTGAGCCACCCAGGTGCCCGCCCCCCTACGCCCCGTTACTGCATTACGTATGAGGAAGAGTTGGAAACAGTCTGCACTGCAGTAGGGAAACTGACTGCATTGACTGTGGTGTCAGAAAGAGTGTGTGTTACAGGATTTAGAGGAGTATTTTTTAAAGATATGGGAGAATGTTATAAATAGTAAATGAACAAAGCAAAATTTTGAAATGTATAATATTACAACTCTAGAAACTCTGCGAAAAAGACCCCTAACATTAATAGCAGTTCTCTTTAAGGGACACTACTGTGACTTTACTCAGCACGGGACCACCTGGGCAGGGGGCCGGTCTCTACTATTACTCATCTCCTGCACCCACCCTGGTGCCTGAAAACATAGTAGATGCTCAGGAAGTTTTCTGATTTTGGGGGGAGGGGGGCCTTTCTCTATTTTTTCACACTGAGCATATGCTAATTTTATAATAGGAAACAAACTCTTGAAAAAAATGAAACAACAAATACAAAACCAGTAGAAGGGCACCATGATTTTTTTCTCGTTCCAACACCACAGAAATCCCTATTGACCACTCTCTCATCCGTGCCACCCCCCAATCAGACATTTCCCAGATGGTGCCCAAATACCTTTTTGGAGAAAATATTCTGAAGCGAGAAGCACAGTGTGGCAGCGAGGGCACTGATGAGCCCCCACATGTCGAAGGACAGCTCGGTGACGGTGGCCAGCAGGACGCCGCTGATGATGGGGATGAGTGACAGGTACACCTGCGGGAGGAGGGCAGGAGGGGCTGAGGGCCGGAGTTGAGCCAGGCTGCCCGACACAGATGCGTGGAGGAAAGCCTCGGCTGTTCTCCCCTCCCTCAGCAAAGGGACCCCACCTACCCCCTGGTCAACAGTGTTAGCTGTGGCAGCGATGCTGGAGGGGCGCAGGGGGTGGGGCAGACGGGGCAGCGTCCCTGGGGGCAGGGCTGTGTCACTGTGCGCAGCCCCACTCCCTTCACAGTCACTTCTCAGGGCCACAAACGGGAGCTGGCCCTAACAGCTCCATCCAGCTGCTGCCACCAACACACCAAAGTCTAAAACCCCGATCGTCCGAGAGGCTGGCCAGGGCCGGTCTCTTCCAACAGGCAGTTACCCTTGGCTGGGACACTCCCTCTATGCCTTTTCTGGCTAGAGACCTCCTTCCCCTCTCAGGTCTCAGTTCACAGACCAGGAGAACTTTCATCTCTCCCCGCAAGACCCCATCAGGTCCCTGTGCTGTGTGTTCTGGGGCGGTGTTCTCCACCCACTAAAAGGGCCCATCTGCGTCCCTGTGCTCTTTTAGCGCAGGTCCTTGTTCACTGCTCTGTCCTGTGGCGGTGCACTGGCTGAAGGAAGAGTAGTGCCGTGACAAGAGGCTTTCTAGAAGGTCCAAGCGTTCCAGGGCCTAGCGTATGCAATGGTTCCTGAGCTCGGGCGGCTAAATGGCTCCAAACTTCCAGAGAAATAGGATCCATTTTTGACATCTAGCTTTTCTGACTCCCAGCTCACCCTCCTCCTACAAAGGACACTTGAAAGCACTGCAGAAATTTTAGGAGGGGTTGGCGAGGCTTCTCATCCAACCCTGGAGGAAAAAGCAAGGGCTCTGGACTGGAGAGGGGGGGCTCAATTCTAGCTCCCCCACCACTGGCTGTGGGCCTCAGGCACTTGACTTACCCCTTATGTCCCATTTCTTCGGCTGAGATCAAGAATGACAATTACCTACCTGCCTTATCTGTCTCATAGGGTGGGTCCATACATATTCTGCCTTTATCATTAGTCTTTGCCTAGGCCATTCCTCAGTCCCTCCTCACTAAGGTGCCAGCTCCTTGCCCAAGCGGGGTACAATGTCCTATACAACGGGGAAACCTGATAAACATGATGTGATATCGAGTGATGAAGCTGCACACCTCCGGGGCAACTCCGACCCAGGGAGACAAGTCGCACCTGACATCGCCCTGAGGGTGGGCTACAGAGCACACCCAGGTCTTGCAGAGAAAAAGACAGACTGAAACAAAAAATCAGCCAGAGGTGGCCCAATTTCCATAAGCCGATCCAGGGCAACGCCACTCTGGGTTACATAAAATACAGGATGCCAGAAACTAAGCACGTAAAAAAGAAGTGCTCTGTCCAGCATGAAATGGATTCCAGCTGGGACAACAGCAGTCCCACTTCCACTTAAGGACACGGAGCAAGGCTGTCTCTGGCTGAAGCCACAGCTTCTCTCGCCCCAAGCCAGGAAATACCCTGGCTTGGCATCTTGAACAGACTCTGGATTGTGCCCAAAGCATCTTCCTTATGCAGTCCTAGGCTCTGAGCGTTGCTTTTACTTCCATTCCCAGACACAATTCCTGGTGGTTTTTATTTCGAAGACTTTGCTGGATTTTGCCAAAATCAGACTGTTTTGACTGGCAATCTCACTTCTGACCCCAAAAGTCCCCAACCTGACCGCTGTCACTTGCAAAGAAGTGAAACTTTGTCAGAGTTCCAGCAAGGCGTCAGATGTTCTATCCCTAGTCCCCCTGGAGGGGCACGTGGTGCCTGGTCATGATGGGACCAAGTCATTGCCTATCAGCAACCACACTCAGGGAATCAAAACATGAAGGCAAGTTGGACCTGAGAGGGACAGGAGCGTACCTGAGACCACAGACCAGAAGCAACTCAGGGACACACACCAGTGCCTCCAAAGCGATTACAGAACATTAGCAATAAAAGGCCACCAGAAGCCTCTAAGCTGACTTCCTGATTTGAGAGGAAGCCAGGAGCCTGGACCACGTCACCAGCTGGGCACCAGCCAGGAAGCCCTTGGGGCCCCCACCTGCCCAGAACCCTCCTGGGTTACCTTGGTGCTCTGCTTCTCCTTCATGATGATCCGGGACAGGAGAACCACCCAGATGGGCATGGTGGCCTTGACTGTAAAGAGAGGCAAGGGGCTCTCAGGGAGCCGCCCCAGTCCCCGAACCCACCCTGGGACCCTGTCCCAACTCCACTAGTGCGATGGGAGGGCTTGGCAGCCCTTCCATCCTCCTCAGCCCTTCTGCGGGGCTTCCCCCCAACCCAACAGTTGTGATTCGCCCTGCTCAGCTCCCAGCCCTCTTTTTCAGCCACTTCCCTCCCCAAAACCCTTGTGCGAGTCCCCGCCCCCCCCCCCCCGCCCGCTAAAAGCCTTGTTGGCCCCCAGCGCCTTCCTGACAGAAGTTGACTTCTCAGGCCGTCGGGCCGCAACCCGGCCAGCGTACTCCTATCCAAGCGCCGAAACCCCGGGTGGCGCGTCCGGGCCGCCGCCCCCCAGGCCGGCCGCGACACCCACCGGTGTGCGCGTAGGACACTGGCACCTTCCAGATGCTGACGTGCGCTGACACGGACGCGAAGTACTTGCCGAACGCGAGTGGCAGCACGTAGCGCGGGTAGAAGCGCGGCGGCAGCAGCGGGCCGGGAGACGGATGCGGCCCGAGCCCAGGGCCCGAGACTGGGGGCGCGGGGGGCACGCGCCAGGCGCGCAGCAGCGGCGGGAGCCCCGCGCACAGCGCCAGGATGTGGCACAGAGACACGGTCACGGGGAACGGGAAGGCGCTCAGGATCACCTTGTTGACCACGTTACCACCCGCGCTCAGCGCGTACCACAGCAGGCACAGCGCTGCCACCCGCGCGCCCTCGCGCGCCCCGCCGCCGCCGCCCGCCGCTCCCGGGCCCCCCGCGCCCGCACCCACCGCCGCCGCCGCCGCCATCCTGCCCGAGCGGCCACCTCTTCCCGCCCGTCCGACGGCCCGACGCCGGGCGGGGGCGGGGCCGAGTAGGGGCGGGCACGCCGGCCAACGCCGCTCCCCATTGGTCGCTGCTGCCTCGCGTCACCGCCTCGCGCCGGCGGACGCGCCCGCCACCACGTAGCGGGCGCAGGCCCCGCCCCTCTGGTGGATTTCCGGCCGGGGCGGTGCCTATCGCGGAAGCGGAAGGTGGAGAAGCGGAGACTTGCCTAGCGGGGTTTCCCCGGCGGAGGGTTGGCCTGCAGGACCCTGGAGCCGCGGCTCGAGCTGAGTGGCCAGAAGTGCAAAGGCCCTGTCTCGTCGGCGTCTGTGAGCGGGCCATCGAGCTCGGGAGTCAGACCTCGATTCCCACGCTACATCGGCGTCCTCCAACCATACTCCCGATGGGCGGGCGACGGCGGACACCAAGGATAAAAGACCAGACCTTTTCGGAAAAGAAACCAAATTGTGAAAAGCTTTCCATAGGCTAAGTTTTTTCTGCAAAAACACGGGAGGGACTTCCATGGCCGGACTCCAACAGAAGGGCTAGCCCGGAGCGCCCGGTCTCTGGGGGCTTGTTCTGGGAACCACTGCGACGTGTACTGTGCGGTAGGTGTATGACCATCTCCATTTCACAGACGGACAGACCGAAGCCCAGAGAAGGGAGGCGACTTGGCTCGGGTCCCCTGGCCAATTCGGGAGCCGTGGCCATGGTAGCCTACTCCCGCACCTGTCTCCAGGGCTCTTGCAGGCGGGAGAGGTTGCCGGGCCCTGACTGCTGATGCCCAAGGCCAGGATAGAGCAGCCCCAGACCCCAGCGGAGGAAGACAAGATGGTGTTTTCAGCGAGATGGTTTTATACTAAAGGACTTTGATTTGTTCCAAAAATCATGTACGGACAACTTTTGGGGGGAAGGGGTGGGGGTTAAGATGCCCTTTTACAATGTCTTTACTTGGCAAATTAGAAAGTGGCAACCCACTGATTTCAAAAATGTGGGAGGGAAATCTTAAGTTTGTGTTCTCAAAAGCAGGCAGTATCTTTATGCTGGGGCTTACTGGATACTTAGACGCAGAAGTGGTCCTTCAGGTGGGGGCAGGGAGCAGGGACCTGTCCTAAAGTCCGGGTCTGAGAAAAGGAGATGCTCATAAGATGCCAACCTGTATCCTAGTATATTCCAGCTGTGCTTACGACCCTTTGTCACAGAGTAAGTCACTTCCTGGGGACACCCACACAGCAGCAGGGCTGGCCCACATTACAGGCACAGTGGATTTAGGAAAGTAATTAGTTATTCCATAGCACAAAGGGTTCTACTGACATGCTCCCCCCCCTTTTTTTTTTGGCTTAAACTCTGTTTAACTTATCCTCACAGCTCTGGAATAAGCACTTTCATCTCCCAGATAGAGACATGTGTATGAGTGAAGTGATTATCTTAGAGCCATACAGCTCATAGATGGCAGGTCCAGAGTCCAACCTCAGCCTGTCCTCAAAGCCACTTCATCCACTGCCCTTATCTTAGGGTGGGTGTGTCTTGCACTAACACCATGTCAGAAATCCCTGCTGCTTCTGAAATTGTGGTTCTGGGCTGACTCAATGGTTCTGGACCCCCTGGTTCGCCCTATGGGACGTTTAACCAACTGAGCCACCCAGGTATCCTAGGACTGTCCCTCTTAAGGGGTAGCTGCTTCCTCATCTGTGAAATGAAGTAGGTACATCCAACATGACCTATTCTGGACTGAAAAATTTTGAAAACCATAGTCTTAGCTGACGGTTTCAGGGGTGAGGGAGAAGGAAGTATTATCACTTTTATAGTCAAGGCAGAAAGTTATTTTTTAAAAACAGCACCTATCAGATACTGAGACAGCCCCAGGCCTGCATGGGGAGCTAGCAGCCTGGGGCCAGAGCCAAGGGATGCAGTGCCAGGCGTGGCTCTGGGCCATGCCCTGTAGAAGCTAGATACTTTGTGGGGTAAAACCAGGTTACCAAGACTTGGGACATGGAACCCCTTTGGAGGGCTTCTTTCTCTGGGGCAGATGGGGTAACGTTCCTTCATGTGGACCTTCAGTCTCTGTCACCCAAAGCTAGTAGGTGACCCCGGCGGCGGAAGAGGCAACATGGCCCTGAATGAGTGAAAGGCAGGTGGAGGTCAGTTTTCATGCAGAACACTAATAGGCTGGCTTGGCCACTTTGCCCTGCCCACCTCCCTGCAGTCCAGCAATGGAGCCCAAACCTCAGACACGAAAGGCTGATTATGACTGTAAGGGACCAAATTAGTAACGATTCTGAGACTGGTTTGTGCAAATGGTTTTTTTTTTTTTTATTTCCACATTTATATCACAAGGTGTCCACTTACTGGACCAAATAGCAAAGTTGCTCCCTTCTGCGTCTTGAGAACACAGAAGTCTAGGTACTGTACATTCACTAAGGCTCCTTGTTTTTGCAGATCGCGTTTATGACAAATAACCATAAGGCAAACGAATCTAAAGGAATGGTTATGAGTGTTTCCAGCGTACAGACAGGTCTCCTCTTGCCCAACAATACAGCTTACACACCAGTAGCACCCGCGGTTACTTTTGTGTTTTTTGGGAGGGGACTCTAGAAAGGTGAGATTTTCAAGATATGTGCAGGAAGGGGAGGGGGAAACTTTGAAAAGGTAGAAAGGAAAATTACTTGGCTGGTGGTCAATGGAAGAGGGGGATAAAATAAACTAGAAAACTTAGATTTTTGCAGCATTTTTTTCAAAACTGGGTTTTAACCGAAACCAGATGAGAACGTGTGGATGCCCACGGAGCGCAGGGCGTACTGGCTGGCCAGCCGGGGTGCGCGCAGAGGCCGAGGTGTGGGCACAGCCCCTGCCTCAGACACTCAGGGCCAAATTTAAACAAGGAAAATGCAGAGAGATGAGCTGCGTGCTTCTGTTGCTGTTTAAAGGTAACCTCTCCCCCAGGTTGTCTGTGCCTGCCTGCCACTGAGGTCCCAGCTCACGGGTGCTGGGAAGTGTCCGCACCTCTTCCGGGGTGGGGAACTAACGCTTTTTATAGCTGGTTTGCTATAGAGTTCTGAACTCACTGTGCCGGCCTTCCTTCCACACGGTCCTTCCTTTGCAATTTTGTTAGTAAACTGGTAGCAGCATTTCACAAAAGAAGGAGAATTTTGAGGGAAGAGCACGGAGAGGCCTCGAGACTCCCGCCCCCTCCCTCCCGGCCCGGCCCGGGCTCCCCGGATTCCCAACCGCCGGAGGCTGCCCGGCTGCCACGCCAACTGCAAGGTGGGAATGCACTTAGAGGCCGACAGGCTGCTCAGTCCAAGCAGACATAAGGCAGAATGTTCAACCGCCCGTCGTCCCCATGCGGGTCGAGCGATATGCACTGCGTCCAGTCATACCAGTTACCCTGTGTGTCCTGACACCCGTTCACCCCTGGCCACTGGTGGGCCTGGATTCTGTCCAGGTCGTCCTGCGTGACCTCGCGGTTCAGCCCCGGGAGGTCCGAGGGCGCGCTGTGAGGCACCAGCACGTGCGGCTTCCGGGCCCCGCGCCGGGTGCTCTCCTCCTGCTTCAGGTACTCAGACATGAAGTGGTGAGCCCCTGGGGTCTGGGCGCCTGATGACGAGAGCAGGCTGCTCTGCCGGCTCAGGTAGGACTGGATGATCTCGTTGCGCGACAGCTCCTTCCAGTTCGTCTGTTCAAAAGGGCTCTGCACGCTGGCCTTGGCCTCGGGCTTGTCCAGCTCTGTCCTGGGCTGCTCTGTGTGCACGGGGCTGTCAGCCCGCACTGGCTCTTTCTGGGTCAGAGGTTTGATCTGTCTGGTCATGGGGTCAAAGGTGAGCTTCCGCTCTTTTAACCGGACGGGCTTGACACCCGCCTCCGCCACCTGCCCATCCAAGTTCACCGTGTAGTCACGAGGCCGGTACCTCTTCTTCTTTTTGCTGTCCGAGCCACCAGACGAGGCGGCGTCGCTGTCCGCCTTGGAGGAGTCCGGGGAAAAGCCCGCCCGGGGAAGGAGGGGCTCGGCCGGGGGCAGCCCCCCCTTGCAGCCCTGCCCTGCCAGCCGCTGGTGGCCCTCCGGCTGCTCCAGCCAGCGCACCGGGCTCTCGGCACTGGGCAGCAGCTCGAGCCGCCTGACGGGTGGTGTGGACGGCCGAGCCGGGGGAAGCGGCGATGGCACCTGCGTGGCCTCAAGCGCCTGGGGCCGTGGAGAGGGGCTGGCCAGGGAGCCCTTGGGGGTGTACGGGCTCCGCTGCCGGGCAAAGGAGCCCTCGTGCCGTGAGTTCCGGGGACTGAGAGAGCAGCGAGGCGGCCCCTTGGGGTGGGGGGGCCCCGGAGTCTCGTCCACCCGGTCCAGCTGCTGTAGCACCGCAGCCTTTGTCTGCAAGCAGGGGCCCGGGGGCTTGCCCAGGCCCGGGGAGCTGGTGTGCGGCCGCACAGCATTCACGGGAATCTTGCCGCTGTGCTTGTCGCTGTCGCCGTGCTCCAGGCGGCTGCCCTCGGGGCCCGCGTGCCCGCTGCCGTCCAGGGCGCCAGGGAAGCTCTCGGGGCTCCCGCCGATCCCGTTGGTGGGGAGGGGGGATGAGTTGGGTACCAGGGAGTCATGGCTGGCTTTGGAGACCTTGGGAGGTGGCCCAGGGTGGCCGAGGTCACGCTGATCTCCCCGGCGCTTGCGGCTACCCAGCCTGTCCAGCCGCTGTCCAGGCAGCCTCTGGATGTCATTGCGGTTCTTCAGCTCATGGATGCTCTTGGGCGCGCCGGCCGCTCCCCCCTCCGGCCGGCAGTTGTGAGCGCCCCCGTTGGCAGAGCCGGTGCTGCCCGCCAGCCCTCGCAGCGCCGCCTCATTCTGGTGCACGGGCTCGATGAGCTTCTGCCAGCTCCGCAGCAGCTTCTTGGCCCGCTTGGCGAGCTCCTCGTTCTTCGTTTTCTTGCGGACGTCGTTGATGAGCTTCCCAAGTCGAGTTTCCTACAACCAGAGAGAGATGATGACGTGCTTTGGGGACAGCAAGTCCCCCATGAAAAGGGAGCTGAGAACCCCTGGTCTTTGGATTAATCCCACTGCCCCTCTAAACCACGGAGTTCCTGGGTAACAAAACCCATGAGGATTTGGGGTCCTTTGTGACATCTAACTTCTCAAATCTAGTCCTCGAACTTCAGGGTCCCAGGGCCACGGGTGGCATCTTCAGAAGCACCGTCCCGCAGGCTCCTGGCACCTAGAGGCTGTGGACCGTCAGGCCAGTGCAGAGACACTGTGCCAGGGAAGCTCTTTGGGTGAAAGCACACTACGGCAAAGGCAACAGCAAACGGAAGGCCTGAGCCCGCATCCCTCACTGGAGCCTCTCCCCCCTCCCCCCAGGCAGGCCTCCCAGCCCTGGGACTAGAGCTACCCAATTCCTGCAGTGACCATAGGAAGATGTTGCTTTCGGCACAGCCTAGGCCGGGAGGGTATGTACACCGCTCGCTCAGCACTACTAAGTCCTTACGTGGCCAGTGAGAGCAAAGGCTCCAAGAAGCCAGGAAGGACTCGGGTTGGGGAAGCCCAGGCCCTGCCCACCCTTCTCTTCCCAAAGTTGGGTCTTGGGGACACTCACCTCCAGTGCCTCTTTGGTAATGGGGTATTTCTCCAGGCTGGAGATGACTTCCAGCACCGCCACCATGTTCCGGATCTGCAAAACGAGCCACCTGTCAGACCTCTGCCCTTCTCCCTGTTCCAGCCCACTCTGGGCCTCTCCCTCCCAAGAGCCAGTGGAGTCGGCAACATCAAAGTTCTCACCCCATGCCATCTCCTACCTGCTCCTGAGGCCAGCAAGGTACCCAGTGCTCACCCTCCCGTCCGCCTCCTCTAGTGCATGGGGTGCAGTTGACCACGAGCCCGTCCATGGCCATGCCCACCTGCCCAAGTGGCTGTCACATGGCTGAAACCCATGACGTTCATGAAATAAGCTCTGCTCCTGATCCGGGAGAGGTATTCTACTCTACCATCTCATGGGGGGCGGGGTGCTGAAGGATTTATCAAATAAAACACACCGAGCTTAAAAGATAAATAAAGGCATACCTCCTTTTGTGTTCTTAGCTTTACTACACTTCACAGATACTGTGTTTTTTACGAATTGAACTGTGGCAGCCCTGCACTAATAAGCAAGTCTATTGGTGCCATTTTCCAACAGCATTGAGCAGTGCTGTGTCTCTGTGTCACATTTGGTAATTCTCATAATATTTCAGATTTTTTAACTATTTTATGTGTTATGGTGATCTGTGATTAGCGATTCCTAACGTTACTACGTGACCGCTTTGGGGCGCCACAAACCGCCCATGTAAGCCGGCGAACTTCATCAGTGCTGCGTGTGTCCACTGCCCAGCCACTGCCCTCTCCCCTCTCCTTGGGCCTCCCTGTTCCCTGAGACACAACAGTGTTGAAATTAGGCCAAATGAGAACCCTACAATGGCCTCTACGTGTTCAAGTAAAAGGAAGTCACACACCTCTCACTTTATATCAAAAGTTATAAATGACTTACATTTAGGAAGGCATGCCCAAAACCAAGATAGGCTGAAAGCTACGCCTCTTGTGCCAAGCACTTAGCGAAGCTGTGAAGGCAAAGAAAGTTCTTGAAGGAAATTAAAGTGCTAGTCCAGTGAACAAACACGGGTGATAAGAAAGCGAACCCGCCTTATTGCTGATGTGGACTAAGTCTGAGTGGTCTTGCTAGATCAAACCACCATACTCCTTTAAGCCAAAGCCTAGTCCAGAGCAAGGCCCTAACTCTCTTCAATTCTGTGAAGGCTTAGAGAAGTGGGGAAGCTGCAGAAGGCAAGTCTGAAGCCGGCAGAGGTTGGCTCATGAGGTTTAAGGAAAGAAGCCAACTTCATAACCTGAAAGTGCAAGGTGAAGCAGCAGGTGCTGATGTAGAAGCCACAACAAGGGATCCAGAAGATGTAGCTGAGATAATTCATGAAGATGGCTACACAACAGGTTTTCAGTGTAGACTAAACAGCCTTCTATTGCAAGAAGATGCCATCCAGGACTTTCATAGAGAGAAGTCAATGCCTGGCTTCAAAGCTTCAAAGGACTGGCTGACTCCTGTTGCGGGCTAAATGCAGCTGGTGACTAAGTTGAAGCCGATGCTCATTTACCATTTGGAAAATCCTAGGGCCCTTAAGAATTATGCTAAATCGACTCTGCCTGTGCTCTAGAAATGGAACAACAAAGCCTGATGACAGCACATCAGTTTGCAACATGGTTTACAGACTATTTTAAGCCTACTGTTGAGACTTACTGCTCAGGAAAAAAGATTCCTTTCAAAGTCTTACTGCTCGTTGACAATGCACACGGTCACCCAAGAGCTCTGATGGTGACGTGCAGTGAGATGAATGTTGTTTGCATGCCTGCTGACACCACATCCATTCTGCAGCCCATGGACCAACTTTCTTTCTTTCTTTCTTTTTTTTTAATATTTATTTATTCATGAGAGTCAGAGAGAGAGAGGCAGAGGCAGAGGGAGAAGCAGGCTCCCTGCCTAGCAGGAAGCCCGATGCGGGACTCGATCCCAGGACCCTGGGATCATGACCTGAGCCGAAGGCAGACGCTTAACCATCTGAGCCACCCAGGCGCCCCCCCCATGGACCAACTTTCAAGTCCTATTCTTTCAGAAGTACATTTTGTAAGGCTACGGTTGCCATAGCCAGTGATTCCTCTGATGCATCTGGGCAAAGTAAATTGAAAACCTTCTGGAAAGGGTTTACCATTCTAGACGTCATTAAGAACATCTGTGACTCATGGGAAGAGATCAAAATATCAACATGAACAGGATTTTGGAAGAAGTGGAGTCCAACCCTCATGGATGACTTTGAGATTTCAAGACTTCTGTGGAGGAAGTAACCAGAGGTGTGACGGAAATAGCAAGAGAGCTGGAATCAGAAGTGGAGCCTGAGGATGGGACTGACTTGCTCCAATCTCATGCTAAAACTTGAACGGATGAGGAGCTGCTTCTAATGGATGAGGAAAGAGCGTGGTTTCTTGAGCTAGAATCTACTCCTGGTGAAGATGCTCTGAAGATTGTTGAAATGACCACAAAGGTTTAGAATATTACAGAAGATGATCTGACAAAGGAGTGGCAGCATTTGAGAGGACTGATTCCAATTCTTTTTGAAAGAAGTCCTACTGTGTGTCAAATGCTATCAAACAGCATCGTGTGCTACATACAGAGAAACTGTTCATGAAAGGAACAGCCAATCGATACAGCAAACTTCACTGTTGTCTTAAGAAACTGCCACAGCCCCCCCAGCCATCAGTGGCCACCACCCTGACCGGTCAGCAGCCTGCACCAGGGAGGCAGGACGTTCATCAGCAAAAGATTAGGATTTGCTGAAAAAGGAGATAATGGTTAGCATTTTTTTAGTAACGAAATCTTTGGGTTTTTGTTGTTGTTGTTGTTGTTTGTTTGTTTTAGAGAGCAGGGGAGGGGGAGGGAGAGAGAGGATCTTGAGCAGGCTCCACGCCCAGGTGAAGCCCAACGCGGGCTCTGGCTCATGATCCTGAGAGCATGACTTGGGCCGGAATCAAGAGTCAGACGTTAACTACATCATCACCCACGTGCCCTAATAATAAAGTATTTTTAATTAAGGTATATACATTGTTTTTTTTAGATATAATACTATTGTACACTTAACAGACTACAGTATAGTGTAAACACCACTCTTACGTGCACCGGGAAACCAAAAACTTCATTTGCCTCGGTGTATCGTGATAGTCGCTTGGTGGTCTGGAACCCAACCCGCAGGATCTCCGAGGGATGCTTGCACACCGTAATCCAATCAATTTGGCTACATTAACAAGACCTTTAGAGTTCATCCCAAGACACCAAAAAGTGACAATGTGGGAGAAGACAGATGCCACAAGGCCCCGAGGATCCGTATGTGTCCGGAACACAGAAACCCTGGGCCAGCAGACAAGAATAGGCAGCGGGTGAAAGAGGAGACGGCAGCACCTGTGCTCAGCTCTCGCAGGCATCAGGGAATGCAGACGGAAGCCAGGAGCGGCTACCCTACGGACATGCCCACCAACCAGCAGAACTGGCATCTGACACGACCAGGGAGTTCTGGGCCCAGCCAAGTCTCGGAAGCAACGGCCTTTGTTTGGCAGTCTCACGTGTGCACACCTGCTGACCAAGCCACTCCATCCCTTGTCCTCTGCTCGCTGTGAACCAGGCCCTGCTCTCATACCATGTGTTTCCATGCGGCACTACTCTGTGCAATCACGACGACTCCATGGGGAAGGTGCTATTATCACATTTTACAGAAAGGAGACGCACACAAGGTGCAGGTCATGTAGTCCAATGTTACAGGGACACCAGTGTCTTCCAAGAGTCAAAGGAGCAGAACGAAAAATTCAAGAGTAACAGAAATGAGCCAACTGTAGCCTCAGTGCACAAACAAGCAGCAGCTCAGACCACGGGAAGTGAAGAAGCTCAGACCACAGGGAGTGGAGTCACAGAAAACACAGACTGCATGATTCCATTTACACCAAACATCAGAGCATACTCAAAAATTAATTTAAAATCAGTCACAGACTTGGCCCCTGGCTGGCTCACTCAGTAGAGCATGTGACTCTCAGTCTCGGGGTCATGAGCTTGAGCCCCACGCTGGGCGTAGAGCTTACTTTAAAAAAAAATCTATCCATCTATCTATATTCATTCCTAAAATCAATCACAGACCTAAATATGAAAGCAAAAACTCAAAGTCTTTTAGAAGACATAGGAGAATATCTCTGCAACCTTGGGGTAGACAAAGATTTCTCAGGACCCCCAAAGCAGTAACCACCCAAGAAAAAATACTGACAAACAAGGTTTCATGAAGATTAAGAACTTCTGCTTACTACAAAAAGCAAACCTCAGCCCAGAGCACGTGCTGACAAAGCATGCCCAGTGAAGGGCTCAGCTCCAGAAGAGATAAAGAGCTCCTGCGGCTCAACAACCCCCAGCAGATGCAGGTTTCCGTGGGCTGGCGAGACGGGAGCCCGCGCCCTGAGGAAGGCCCCCTCACCCCCCAAGATCACACAGTGAGCACATCACACGCCCACACACACTAGAACTGAGTTCTGCAGGCACGCGAAAGGGCACAAGGGAAGGTACATCTCCCACCCAGCCACTGCAAGGGTTTCCCTGTATCTTTTCCAAAAATATTCCTTGCATATAAAAGCTTGTGTACATACTTATCACGCATTTAAAAAAAAAAAAAAAAGCAAAACATGATTCTATGCCTTACTTTTTCTCACTAACATCAGAAACATCCAACATCACAGACCTCCTCCCTTTGCTCTTCCTTCCAGTTGGGGTGGGGGGAGGCAGGCCCCACTTGAGCAGTGCTGTGTCCCTCCTTTTCCACTTACTGTTACAAACAAGGCTGCAACCTCCACCTTTACTAGAGGTAGTTCTGGGCTAACACACAAGCTGCTAGAGGGGCTGTTGGCACCAAGGCCATGAATGACTGTAATCAGCCACCGGGGAGGCTGCTCCCATTCCATGCCCACTGTAGGAGAGGAAGGTGGGGAAGCCCGTTTCCCACATCCTTGCCAGCACTGCGATGTACTGATTTCCTCTGCTGCCAAAATGATCACACAGGATCACAAACTGAGTAGCTTAAACACCATGCATGTATATATCATGTCAGGTTCCGGAGGGCAGAAGTGTGGTTCGGATCCCCCTGGGCTGAGATCCAGGCGTAGGCACACTGCCCTCCTTTCGGGAAGCTCTTGAGGGCACTTTCCTATTCCTTCAGGTGTCGACAGAATTACTCCTCCTTGCTGTACTGAGGGCCCCCTTTTCTTGCTGGCTTGGCTGTCATCTGAAGGCCATTTCCAGCTTTTTGGAGGACGCTGCATTCCCCAGCTCATGTTCACCTTCCAAGCCAGCAGCAGGGCCGAGTCCTCACACTGCACCTCTCTGACCCGGCCAGGAAAGGGTGTCCACTTCTAATGATTTGATGAGGTTGGGCCACCTGCACAATCCAGGTCTGCACCCTTAGTCACACGTGCATCGTCCTTTTGCCAATGTAAGGTACCACACGCGCAGGTTCCGGGGACTAGGATGTAGACATTCTTGGGGGCTGGGACTCTGCTGGCCACGTGTATTCCCAGCTTCTCTGCCTTATTTCCAGCTGAAGGCAGCTGTCACCTCCACCCGCCACCCCAGGTTCTCTGTGTCTCTTCTGAGTGTAAACTGCGGTGACCACAGAGCACCAAGGTGGCCCTCACTCTGCCCGACAGAGCCCTCACAAAGCTGCCCCTCTGTCAGGGGGCCCAATCCACACCTTGGCAACAAGGCCTCCCCTCGCAGTGTTCTCATTCAGGGCTGTGCCTGAGAATACACACACCCAGATGGCCCCAAAAACCTACTCCAGGCTGCACTGAAGGAAGGGGTCTGAGAAGAGACACATTCCATCCTTCACATACCTTTGACATGTCACGGACAGGGATTTGGCGCAAGAGGAGACCACATGGCGAGGAGGCCAGTACCACAGGGACAGCGAGGCCACCCACTCCTTGTCCCCAGCCCTGGGATTCCAGCCCCAATGGGGTCCTGAGCTTGCCACATGGCCTGTCTCCACCCCAGTGACCTCACCCTGTTATATTTAGAGCCCTGGGTCCCCACACACTCCCGAACCAGAGTCCCTGCAGAGCAAGCTCGGCAGCACAAACTGTCCTTGTCCTTGGGCAGACACTGTCCCGCTTCCAGATAGAAGGGGGGAGGCAGAACACCTGGGCAACCCGAGGCTGGTAGCAAGCTAGCACCAGAGACCTCGCACAGCTGGAGCCGCTCCTGGAAGCTGTGCGGGACGGGGGGTTGGGGGAGGTCTGCAGGCCCTACCGTCCTTGCTGAGCAGCTCCCACACCTGAGTGCCTGTGCAGACTTTGGCTTGGAGCAGGCTCTCCGGCTCTCAGCCCTGTGGAAAATGCTACATCTGCCTAACCTCTTTCTGCCCTGGCTGCCTGGAAGTTCAGGACCATCCCAGGGGCTCACTCCTCTGGCTCTGCCCCACCCCGGAGTCATGACGGTGAGGGCACTGAGCACTATGTGAGAAGCACCACCTGGGCATTCCAAGTGCAGTCAGTCCCCTGAGGACCAGGAAGCGGACCCCGAGAAATGCTCCAAGGAGTCTGGCCCTGACGCTCACCACACCCGACAGGCAGGAGTCTGGGAAGCGCCAGGCCCGGCCCGGCCTCTGGCCTCAGACCCAGTAAAAGCAGTGTCGCCCCAGCCAGCCCGTGACTCTGCAGGGGTTGGGCACGCCAAGACGGAAGGCTCCTGAGCCAGGCTTCCCAACACACCCACCCATGCAGAGGCGGCAGGCCTCCCGGGATGAGATGTTCATCAGGAGGCTCCCAACCAGGTTCCAGGCCTGCAAAGCCCAGCACAGGGACCTCAGGCCAGGGAGGTCAGTGTCAAGTGGAAGGCAGACCAGGCATGTGGACAGAGAGGGCAGCACCTGAATGGAGCTTCCCAGGGTAGAGAGCAGAGTGTCCTAGCACCTAGGGAGATGGTGACATGGCACCAGAGCTCTGGAGAGGGGAGAGAGGCCCAGGGTGAAGACAGTGGCACGAGCGAGGATGCCAGGAGGAAGAACAGACGGCAGAGGGGTGAGCTGCCTCCTACACAACCTGCTTTCAACTTTGGCCACCGTGGGAGCTCAACTGCCGCCCTGACACCAACAGACCGCTTGTCTTTGGCCCGTTCTGGGTCCCTCTTGGCACCCATCTGTAGGAAAATATACTCACTCACAATCACTGCACAGACACTGTTCTGCTCCTGTACAGGGAAGAAGCCTCTGGGCAGCCCCCCCGGTACCACCCTCAAGGGGGGCTGTGGGCACTTCAGCAGGCCAGAGTCGCAGGGCCACGTACAAACCTCCTGCTGTCAGAAGAGCCCGGCGCACTGGCTATCTCCCTTGGGATTTGTGCTCAACAAGAACAAAAACAAGAACGCCTCTCAAAACCAAAGGGCTTTCCCCAAAGGGACAGAATTCACAAATGAAGGATGCCTGAGTGCCCAAAGTCTCTCATTTTCTCCTTAGGCCTCCTTCAATAGATGCAACTTAATTTGTATATCCTTAACACTTAACCAGACCAAGTGTCCCCTCCTCTTTCTACCAGTGAGGCCTTCCCATGTGAACAGCTCACCATCTCAGCCCACTTATTCTCCATTGGACTGCCGTCTCCGTTGGAAGTCATTGATCACCTAGCCAAGGAGCCCACAGGGTGGTGGTGTGCCCATGGCAGCTGGGCAAGGAAGGTGTCAGGAGAGGGGGAGGACCGCTCTGGAAGTGCAGGGAGCAGGCAGGGCAAGAAGCCAGCAGGTGACTGCTGGTGGAATGGCTCCTTGACTACCTCACTGAGGGCTTTCAGAGCCTAGAATGGAGGCTCATGGGGCATGAGCACGTACGCTCCGGAAGACAGCAACGTCAGCACCACGCGGGCAGCTCAACCAGCCAGCGTCTCCAGCATCGAGCACACAGGCACCCCTGGCTCTGGCATGGGGAGAGAGCACATCCTCGCTCACACCTACGGGACACCCCAGGGACACATGCTCCTCACCACCAACCCAGTGCCCGGGGCTTTTAAGGGGTCTTCCCGTGACAAGAGAACCAAGAGTAGGCACAAAGGAGGCAGAAAGGCCTTTGTTCCTGGGGAGACCCTCAGCGCATGCTAAGTCACTGCTCCAGCCAGGCTAACCAGTGGTATTTGCTGCACAGGAAGAAGGGGGGCTGGACGCACCCAGGTGACAGCACAAAGGAGGGGACGGCACCCCACAGAAGCAGCCCGAGATTCTGCACCACGCAGCACAGAACGCTACCACACTGCGGGCGTGTGAGGCTGGTGACATCCTCGTCTCCTCATCCGCCAGGCCAAGCGGGGGCACAGCCCGTGCGGCGCCCCATGGCACGCTGCGCTCTGTGTGAGCCGCTGAAGGTGCACTGCTCACCCCCCAGCTTTTAATGACACGTTTCAGAGTGTTTACTGGAGAAACACTGCACTCGGGTGTGGGTGGCAGAAGGGGGCTAGATGAAGCAATGCTGATTGGCTCTAAATTGGTTTCTACTGAAGCCGGGGCATGGTTACGTTATTCTCTCTACTTTTATGTTTGAAATTGGCCACAAATCTAAAAGGTTACAAAACACACCCATTTCCTCACATGTGGATGGGCCATCTCTGTCACTGGAGGTGGAATGAGATGGCAGCTGGTAGCTGCACAGAGGTGAAGTGAGCAAATCCCTGTTTTCCAATTCTACACGGTGGCATCTCCCTATACCCTCTGGTACCTGCGTGGGGAGGGAGGCCGAGGGCCGGTGGGACGCTGTCTCCCTCCACGGTGAGCCTGTCTCTGGCCCCCTCAACCTCTGATTCAAACTACAGGGCATGTTCTCTTTGGCGCAACCTTTGGAGCTTCTCACCAAGCCCCCTGCAGGCTGCTGAGATGCTGCTCAACAGACTCAGGGTAAAGACTGCCCACACCGCTGGGGTGGAAACGGATGGGGGCTCTGCTCTCTGAGGCGGGTCCATGCCTCCTTGCAAAGAGCCCACAGAGAGCTGGACCCCGGGCCATGCCTGATTCCTCATGCTTCTAGACCTGCTCTTTGCCCTCAAATAGGGAGGATGCCACAGGACTAGGAGGGCACCCACCTAGACAGGGGCCAAACAGCTTTCTGAAGGGCTCTCCAGAGAGCTGGGGATGGCTGCACCCACAGAGAGGGCAGGTTCTGTAGCTGGATTCCCAGAGTGCTGAGCCCAGGGAGGGAGAAGGCAGCACCCCAGGCTTCTGACATGACAGCAAGTCCCAAGCCACACCAAAGCCCTCACCCATCTGTGGAGGCCAGCATGTTTGTGTTCACACATGCATGAGGTCAGAAGCCAGGGGAAGGTCGGTCAGAGTCTGGGGGCATCTCACAGTGGGTCCCAGCTCAGGTCACCCTGTCCAGGGAGGGTGGAAACATGGTAAAGAGCAACAGTAACCCAGGGAAGGGACAGCTGGCCAACACTGCCCTGTGGCAGCCCTCTGAAACCCAGTGACATCACTGGCTCCTCCAGAGTCCAGGACACCAGACCGACCTCAGAAAACCTGCCTGCAACAGGGTACGTGGAATCATCTTTAAAACCCCACCCATCCGGGGGCGCCTGAGTGGCTCAGTCGGTTAAACGACTGCCTTCGGCTCAGGTCATGATCCTGGAGTCCCTGGATCGAGTCCCGCATCGGGCTCCCTGCTCAGTGGGGAGTCTGCTTCTCCCTCTGACCCTGCCCCCTCTCACGTACTCCCTCTCTCTCATTCTCTCTCTAATAAAAAATAAATAAAATCTTTAAAAAAAAAAAATCAAACCCATCGGAAGAAATATTTTAACTGGCCCTCATCACATGTCTGAAAGTTGCTCTGTGAATCGGACAGCTAGTCTCATCTTGGATCCGTGTTCAGAGCTGAGGCAAGCTCAGTGGGGTACACCTGCCACTGACCAGCCTCCCCCTCCCCTATTTCAGGGGCAACATAGGTAAACCCCAGGCCCTGAGTAATTACCGCCCTGTGGGGGATTTCCAACTCCACGTGAAACAAGGAACCGAGACCCTGAGCTGCAGAGTCTGTGAGGCCTGTTGCTCACTGTTCTTTCCTCCACACTTCAAGGGTTCCCACACCCTGCCCCAAGTCCCCATTCTCTCAGGAATTAAGCTGGATGTGTGCAGCCGTGGTGGCAAAGGGGAAACCCTGTGCTCCTTGAGGTCTGAGCACTGGTGGGGCCCACGGTCAGTGAGCTGGGTCAGGCCCACCTCAGCCTAACTCTCCCAGGACCACATTGTTGGGTTCCTCCAGGAGCTAAGCTCTCCAGCTTTTCATCCTTGCAAGCCCACTTCACAGATAAGGGAAGTGAGGGTCTGGGAAGGTAATGGAGACCCAGGGCTCACCACACTGCTAGAAGGTGGCAGAGTATGGTCTTATATTAGCCTGGCTTAGGCTCTACCACATACAGCCCAACAGGTGCTTTACTGGGGGGGGGGGCACCCCGCTGCCACCAGGCTGCTGCCCTGCCACAGCAGGTAACTGCACAGGTTACAGAGCTTCTTGGAGCCACACAGGGCCCGGGGCTTTGTGCCTAGCACGTCTCTGGGCCGCCTCTCCCTTCCCCCCAGGGCAGCCTAGAGCCAGGGAGAGCCACACACCCACCCGCCACACCAGGGGCTTCAGCCCCCCCAGTGCTCACCCTACGCAGCAGGCCACTTGGTAAACACAGCAGCACTGGAGCCTGCTCCTCGCGAGGCCCCGGCAATGGCACACACCACAAGTCTTCCTGCTTCTGATGAGCAGCACACATGTCCCCAGGTGGGTGCCATTCTTTCTGTACCCCAAACTGCCTCGGTTTAAAGATGGCGCGAGAGATGGCAGCACCCGCATCCCCCCCGAGATCCTGGCTGAGCCCAGCCCGGGTCCCACCCCGTCTCCCTGAGTAAGGAAAAGAAATCAGCGTGGCCTGATCCTCCCTCTTGGCTCTGGAAGGTGCATCCTCCTAGCCCTGCTCTGCCCTGCCCGGTTCCACAGCCAGACAGGAGCAAGAGGAGCCTCCCTCCTCAGGTTGTACCCTCAGCCTGGCCACGGTGCCTTCCGTTGCCAGGACCCCAGTGGGAGTCTCCCACCCACGGGGTCAAATCTCTCTCATTCATGGCTTCTTAGAGGAATAATGACACAGCTGGCGGGGAGGAGGCTGGCACTGGTGCCATGTCCCAGCTGCAGCCACCAAGCTCACCACTTGCAAAAGCACAAAAGCACTTCCTCATCAGAGGGGCCCATATGCTCCCCAGGAACATCCACAGCTGGAGCATGGCCACTGCCTGCATGGCCCTGACTGCCACACTCAGCCCACAGAGCACCCGTGGCTGGCCGGAGCATGAAACTGCAGCTGCAGCTCGGCCCAGGGGAAGGAAACCCCAGCCTGAGCCCAGGGGACAGCCAGAGCCGCATCCCACGGGCGGCACAGGGCAAGAAGAGGAAGCCCAGGGCAGCGCGCAAACAGCAGCAGAGCGAGCGGCTGCCATCCTTCGTCACCAAGAGGCTAGCAAAAGAGGAGGGGGACGCAGGGGAGGGGAGGGGAGGGGAGGAGAGGAGAGGTAGCACTCTCCCTGCAGCTCCAGCCCCCAAACTGTCCCTCTCTCCCTCCTGCTTTTTATCGAAGCAGCTCTTCCCAACAAAACTATGTACTTAAACTTTCCTGACCTCTGAATCAGGTCAACAGGACACACACAATTCTCATTATAATCAGGCCCCTTCTGAGGACACAAGAGCTCTCAATATGTCATCTGTGAGCTGGTTCATTCCTGCACTGATCCAACCGCAAACTCAGAAAGCCAAGCAGAGCATTTTCTATCTACCACACGTGCTCACAGAAGGGGCTGGCTAGCAGGGCATCTGATGACAGCACTTGTGGTCAGGTCAGGGTTTCCCCCTCCCATCCGCGCACTCCTGGAGGAACGGCCAGTAAGCATCCCGGCTGGGCGAGACAGAAGAGCCCCACCAAGCCTATGGGAGGGGCACACACAATGCTCGATCCACATGCATGCGGAATACAGGCAATCCAAAGTGAGAACCGACCAGCTTTTTAGGAATTGACAGGGGCCAACCTGAGACTATGAAGTAAAACATGGAGGTGACAACGGTGCACCCCTGTCCCACCAAATGAAACACCAGTGGTGGGGCTGGGCAGAGAAGGGCCAGGCAGCAGAGCTGTACGAAGATAGAGTGGGGCCGAACCTGGCCTCTAATGCTGCCCACCTCGGACTTAAGCAAGACCAGCCCCTGATTAGCCCAGTTCCTCCTCCATGAGCAGGGAAGCCCGGGTGGAATGTTGGGAAAACCACAGATCATCTCTGTAGAGTCTGAATGGCGCGCTGACCACTGTCTTGAGAGACTCTGCGCCCACAGGGCCCAGGTCAGGTGGGCCCTGCAAGTTCACCAACAGCCTGCTCTGTGGTCTCTTAAGACCCCCTGAGGCAGCACAGTGCCCAGCATGGAGCCAGGCTACCAGTCCACCAACCTGGGCTGCTGTAAGATCCTGGGAACCAAGGATACTCCAGAATTCCCCTCGAGAAGTCACCAAATGCTTTCTGAGCAGGACCTACTGCAAGCCTGGAGTATGCAGGAAGGCATGTATGACCCAGTCCTGAAGGACGGGTGGAGATGGCCAAAGGCAAGGACAGACACAACAGGGGGAGCACCACAACTGAGGCTCAGCTGAGCTGCCAGGAGCCCTGGTGCAGGGAGCCCAGAACCATGGCAATATCCAGCAAGCTCTTTTAGAAGAGAAGGATTACAGGGTAGGGAAACAAAGACACACCCCTTCTCAGAGGAACTCAAGCCCAGAACTGGCCCCACAACCTGAGGCTGCCATGCGACATGGGGTAAAAGTGACCACAGCACAAACAAAAGCCCAGGATGCCCCTGGTAAGCAGCACATGTAAATGACATGCAGGCTCTGGTAGCCCTCACTTTCCTGAGCACTCCCACGGGGTCACCACGTCCCTTCTGAGCTGGGTGGACACGAAAAGAGCAACAGGAACCGCCAGAACCTGGGTGGGGGCCGCACTGGTTAAGTAATTTGCCAAGTCTCAGGGTTAAGGATCAAGGAGCTCTTGTCTCCTTTTAAATAGGAACCTGACAGATCTGCAAACTCACCAGGCCCTAAACGCAATTAAGGGTGGGTGTGCCTGTCCTACACAGGGTGGTGGCCATCTGCTAGGACTCCTATCGAGTGCTCCAGGGCATAAAGCACCAGAGAAGACTGTGCACCAGAGGTCAGTGGATGGCTCTGGGCCCACCCACCCACCCAGCCCACTCAACTGTTCCCTCGGCCACTAAGTGGGAGGATGACAGAGGCTTCCTACAGGCTCCTACAAGGGGAACAAGAGACACACATGGACACCCAGGATGCTGCCTGGCACACAGTAAGCGCCCAGAAAGGAGTCGCCTCCTACACTTGGGAGGGATCAGGCCCGAGGCCGCCCCTCCCCCCACCTGCTGCCCAGCAACTCAAGGGCTCTGTGTGGAGCTGGAGGAACCCCAGTGGGCATAGGGACTATCTCAGTGGGCATTCCTGTAACAGGGGCTACCGTGGAGAGAACCAAGGACACACTTACGAAACAGGAAGGAGAGTCTGTACATTCTGTGTCAAACGTCGTAGAAGGATGGACCCTCACACCCCACGACCCAACAATTCCACTCTGAGGCACATAATCGACAGACACGTGAACACCCGTGCATGGAGACCATATGCAGAACAGCCCCAACTAAAACCCACCGGAATGGCCATCACCAGCATCATGGGTGACTAAATCATGGTCTGTCCATTCAGCACGGAACGAACACAACATCAGAGATGAATCTCAAAACAGAGTCTGATGAAAAAGCCAGGCACTAAAGAATACATTCTGTACTGGACTGAAAGCTCACAAGCAGGCAGGAAGCTTGTGAGCTTTCAGACTGAAGGCATCACTTCTCAGTGATGACCGAAGTCGGGGAAACTGGGGGTGGCGAGTTGCTAGGAGAGGGGGCAAGAGTGGCTTCTGCGGAACCACTCTACTCCTTGCCCTGGGGTGGGGGGGTTGCTCGGGCATGTTCACTTCATAAGCATTCCGTAAGATGTCAAGCTCACAACTTGTGCCCTTTTCTGGATGAGGCCATCCCGTCCTAGAAACAGATGCCGGAGCAGCTGGGGTTGACGAGGAGGAGACACTGGCGAGTCACTATGGCTCCCACACAGTGGCACAGACCCCGAGGGTCCCACAGGGAGGGCTGCGCGGGCCCAGGCTGCCCCCGAGACGCGCAGCTTGCACTGTACTCCAAGGCTCATGGGGAAACATGTCCACACACTCCTGCCCGGGCAGGGATCAGGTCTGGGGGGGACAAGGGTGCTCTGTAGGTTCCAAGGGAGATGCACCCAACAGCTCAGTGTTCTCAAGAAGTGAGCTCTGAACTTACTGAGAGGCAGCAGGCAGCACCCACTGCCTGGGCACCTGGCTCTTACCATCCCATAGTCTCTTCTGAGACCACAGACCCCCAAAGTAGTTGTTATGCGGTTTCTCCAGCAAGGAAGCCAGGGCACCCATTAAACATTTGGCCACCGGTTCATTACTGACCAAGCTGCTAATCTTATGTAGTCAGCCTAAGCCTGACTCCAGGCAATAGGCCATTAACAAGTCATACTGGCTACTTGGGCAGAAACAGACAGCTGGCTTGAAGGAGGGCAACAGAACAATCAGGACAAGGAAAGTCTTCATGCCTAACCCAGGAAAGAAGCTATCAAAGGAGACTAGAAATTAAAGTGGGGGAGGCAGATAACATTTGAAAATCAATGTAATTTGTCCTATTACGAGGGCCGAAAATGAAAAAGGCTTATGACTGTTCCAAAAGATAGGGAAAAAATGTTTGACAGAACTGGGCATCTCTCCCTGATAAAAACTTTCAGCAAACTGGGAAGAGAAGAGAACCTCCTTGGCCTGATAAGTGCTTCAACAATACCCATAGCTGACATCATATTTGATGGTGAACCGCTCCATGTTTCCCCCTCACAGGTGCAAGACAAGGACAGGTGCTCACCACATCTGTTCAGTCTTTGTCAGGAGGCTCCAGCCAATGTTATAACACAAGAAAAAGGTGGGGGGGGGGGAGATATCCAGATTGGAAAGAATAAAGTAAAACTGTATTCACAAATAACAGAATAGGCTATGTAGAAAATCTTATAACACCTATAAAAAAGCTACCAAAATAAATGAGTTTAGCAAGGTGGCAGGATACAAGTTCAACAGGAAATTTGACTATATTTCCATATGCAGGCAATAAACATTCAGAAAATGAAATTTTAAAAAACCAATTCCATTTATAATAGCAATTAAAAATATTAAGTACTTAGGGATACATTTGACAAAAGACATGAAAGAGTTCAACACTAAAATGTGCAACAATGAAAAGTGCAAAACATGGCTGAGAAAAATTTTTTAAAAAGCATCAGTGGAGAGAAATACCGAATAAATGGACTGGAAGAGTCAATAGTGTTAAGTTTCTCCCCCAAACTGGATCTATACAGCTTCAATGCAATCCCAATGAAAATTCCAGCAGGGTCTTTCAGAGAAAATGACAAGTTGATTCTAAAACGTATATGGAATCACACAGAGGTCCTAGAACAGCCAACAAACTTGGAAAAAAAGGAAACCAGAAGATTATAATCAAGACAATCTGGTACTAGAGTAAAGATAGACAAACAGATCAATGGAATAGAACAGAGTCTATTAACAGACCCACACATTCATGGTCAACTGATTCTTAACAAAGGTGTTAAGGCAATTCAATGGGTGATGAATCATCTTTCAACAAATAGTGCGAATAATTGGATAGCCATATGCAAACAACAACAACAAACAAAATCCTTGACCTCTGCCTCACAAGATACACAAATAATTAACACCAAATGGATCATAAACCTAAATATAAGGGTTAACTAAAGCTATAGACCATCTATAAGAAAAACACAGGTGGAAAATCTTAGTGACCTTGGGTTTGGGAAAGACTAAAAATATGACAGAAAAAGCACAGAATTTAGAGAAAACATATGCTGTATTTCATCAAAATTGAAAATCTTTGCTCATTAAAATGTGACACTTATAAAAAAAAAAAAAGCAAGCCACAGACAGGGAGAAAATATATATGAATCATGTATCTAAGAATGGACTTGCATCTAGAATACATTAAAAAACTCTTTCAACTCAATGATTAGGCGAAGAACCCAAGGGAAAAAATGGAAAAAAATGGTTTGAAAGGATATTCAAATCTTTCAACAAAAAAGAGGGATGCACAGCAAATAAACACATGAAGAGATACACAGCATTATTAGTCATTAGGAAAATGCTTAAAACCACCATGAGATATCACTACATACCTATTAGAATGGCTAAAATTAAAAAGACTGACCATAGCAAGTGCTGGCCAAGATGTGGAGCAACTGGAATTCTCATACACTGCTGGTGGGAGTATAACATAGTACAATCACCTTGGAAAACCATTTTGGCAGATTCTTAACCTGAAAGTCCATCAACACATGGGTCGATAAATGAATTGCAGTATATCCATGAAATGAACTAATACTCAGCAACAAAGAAGAATGAACAATTGACATACACAACATGCATGAATCTGAAAATAAATACACTGAATGAAAGAAGAGCCCAGACCAAAATAAAACAAAAAACAGTACACAGTGAGTGATTTCACAAAATTCTAGAAAAGGCAGGCAAACTCTACAGTGACATAAAGCAGATCAGCAGTTGCCTGGGAACGGGGGTAGTCCTGGAGGGAAGATTAGAGAGGGGCAAAAAGAAACTTCTGGAAATGATGTATATGTTTATTACCCTGACTGTGGTGATGAAATGTTTCTCAGACGGATATAGGTCAAAATATATCACATTGTACACTTTTAATAGGCACAGTTTACTGTATGTCAATTATATTTCAATAAAGCTGTAAATAACTATGGAGGCTGACGATACATGCAACAAGAGCCCAGAAAAAGAAGGGGTGGCAGTCAAAGAGTAGGAACACTTCTTTGTTGCAGGGGAGGCATCAGACCCCCACCTGGGCTCAGCCCTCCTTGGGAGTGGAGGATGAGACCAAAAATTCCTTCTCCCCTCAGTAAAATGAAGAAGACTGTCGTGCCTGGGCATCCCAGAGGTATCATGAAGACTGAACAACAAATTCAATGTTGCATGTAACAGCTCCAGCAGGCACCAATAAACATCAGCTTTTCTTTCTGGGACATTCTACATGTCCCCGCAAACACCTGTGCATCCAACAGACTGCACATCCAAACTGTGGCTTGGAATAGGTGATCTGTAGCTTAGAGCTGGGCCCCAGCCCTCAGGAAGACATGCTATGGCTGAAGCTGGGTAACACTGTCTCATAGGTTATGAAATAAAATGCTCACCAGCCATCAAAGGCTGAACTTAAGGACATATGCCCTCCTCGGCGTGCCCTCACAGTTTTGTCATACTTCTACTGGAGACCCAAGAGAGGAAGCCAACTTCCCACGCTCATGTCAAAGACCAGTGGCCACAAACATCTACAGAAAATCTTAGGGAAATGGAAGTCTTTTCTTCCCCCAAACAGCAGTGTGAGCAATAACCTGTATCCACCCTCCTGACACGAAAATAGCCTCCATTTGTCTGATAGCTTCTTTTCCCTCCTAGTTCTGCATGATTTCCAATCGGACTTAAGCTCCTGTGAATGAATTTGTCTGAAATCCTGACTTTCCCTCCAGACAGCTGAGCTAGACCCTTAACACTACTCTCAAGTGTGACCTGGGACTCAGTAGCACCAGTGTCACCCAGAGCTGCTTGGACGGGCACAATCTTGGGTCCAGCCCAGACCTCCCAGATCAGAGATGCATGTGAACAAGCTCTTGAGAAGATTCACACATAGAGAGAGAGTGGACAGAACCACCCTTCCCAAGGCAGAAGGTTCTGCTTGACACCTCGTGCCCAACCCATTTAGATACTCCCCCGCAGTAATGCCACCAACACCACATGCATTGTGCTTTCCAGAGCACAGGGCTCCTCCAATCCTGATGATAACCCTAAGTCTGGACAAGGATGTGATGTGCCCAAGTTCACACATCTGCAGGCCAGACAGGTCACTGTACTGCCCCACCAGTGGTGGGCTGCAGAATCCACAGAGCCCACCGGGCCCAGCTGTGGGACCTGCCCATCCCATGCCAACCCCAGAGACGGCCCTGCCCAGATGTGGTGTGACGGGGTCCAGTTGAACCACCACAGGACGGAAGGACAGTGAATGGCCAGGCTGAGGGGAGGAGGGGGATGTGCGGCCACCAGCTGGCAGTGGTGGCCATTGTCAGAGACGACGGCATGTGGCAAACGTAGGCTGCAGGGCCACAGAGCCCTGTGCATAGGTAGTCCTCCTCAGCGAACATTAGCAAATCATACCACACATGGCCCTTCCAAACAGGAGCCCAAGAGCAGCAAACCTTACCGACTCACCCCACAGGACACGTGGAACCTGTCACCACCAGCTCTGCAACCTGTGGCAGCCCCCGCCATCCCCCAAGGGCTGCCAGGACCCAGCCTCATCCACTCCCAGAGCTCCTGCCCCAAAAGGCACCTCCCTTCTTCCAAACCACAAAGCCAGGGTTTCTGAAATAATTCTGCCTCAGCTCTAACAAGGAGCAAGTAGCTTCTGTGGCCTGGGCTGATGACCAATTACAACATCGGTGACATTTTCTAAGGGGAGACGACACTTTCCAGGTTCCAGTCAACTGCCTTCCATACCACTGCCTTGGAGGAACATACCTGCTTCAAAAGTTAGCAGCTGTGAGAATATCACCAAACCCTCAATTAAACACAAGTCAACTAAAATAAAAACTCGCACACACCTCATACTCACAGCTGAACCCCTCACAGGACTCGACCAGTCAGCCCACGCCGAGCTGGTGCTGCCTCTGCCACAGATTCCTACCCATCCAAACTCTACCTATTGCCAAGTCCCATGACCCGCAAGGGGAGAAAGCACAAGTCCTCAAAGAGGAAAGGACTTCAACAACCCTCGGCAACACAGATCCAAGAACCTGGTGCCAAGGACCTTACCTGGAAGGGCGCTCCTCCCCCAGCTGTGCAGAAAGTAAGGCCAAGCCACCACCTTAACCCTGGCCAGGAGCTTTGACAAGCTTGCCCTTTCCTGGGAGGGTAGCTAGGCAGGGGAGAGTGAGCTCTGTGAGCAGCCCACATGCTTCCTCTGTCTTTCCTGAGCCTTCACCCCCGACAACATTCCAGCGTGTTGTTCACTGTCCTACTTGTTGTCCGCAGGTGTCCCCCCACCTGCAGGAAGGCTCCACAAGAGCAGGGACCTTGGTCTTATTCACTGTCACCTCCTCAGTGCTTATAACAGTGCCTGGAACAGAGCAGGGACTGGAAAAGTGAGTGACTGAATGAATGAGTGAACAAACGAACAAAGAGATAGATGAATGAGGTCCCGTTTTACTATCCTCAGTTAAGAGGCACCATGTTTCTTCCAATATTACAAATATCTCAAAGGTCTCCCTCTGTGGCAAGTTGGAATCTGCTGTCACCAAGTTGGTGTCCAGAAAGCAAACATGCCTTGTCCCATTTCTAGCTGTCATCTGCACTGGCCACCCGCCTCCCGAAGGTCATGGGAAGAGGGAGGTGACTCTCAGTGGTCTTCACACATCCCTACGAAGAACAAGGCAAAAGGCACCATTGTCTGGGGATGTGGGGGGTGGGGGGTGGGCAGAGGGAAAGCCAAGGCAAGAGCAGGAGGCTGGCTGTTGTTGTCCCCTGAGGCTGCGGCTGGGTTGGCACAGACTTTGTTACTCCTCCAGGCAAAAATATTTGCTCAGCAGGACTCAGTGGCTTTGGGGACAGTCTTTCATTTTCAATACAGTGGCCTGGAAGTTACTACAATCACAAATATTTTCTCCAACTTACCTTCTTGGCAACCCTGAAATTATTCCAAAGGGTTACATAAGGAGGGAGAAAAGAAGCCATGTGAGGTTTTTGCAAAGCCAGACATAAAAGGAACATGGAAACCAAACATCACAATCCACCATGGTAACTCGAGTGACAGCATTATCTCCAAGGTGGTGGCCCCGTGTGGCATGGCAGACGAGTGGAAGGTTGCTGGTAGAGGATGAGGGCACAGTGGAGGGTCCCCACAGCTCCCGAGGCCACTTGCCACCAGGAACCAAATCAACTGCTTCCTCCCCACCTTCCCTGCTGGAGGCCTCAAAGGGGAACGCGGGAGGGCTCAACAGCGGCCCACGGGGCTGGAGCAGACTCCTGCAGCACTTCCTGCCTCACTCCAGACTACCTGCCTCTCACGGGAGGGCAAGGGGCAGCAAAACTGACCCTGGGGCCAGGAGCCTGCTCCAGGGCTGAGTCTCAGAGGACAAAGCCCTGCAGTGAGCCTCGAGGTCCCCTTTACCAAGCAAGGTCCAAGGGGCCCCGGCTGGGCTCCAGGAGAAGCCCTACAGCAGCTTTTCCTTGTCTTAAATGCTTGCAGGCAAAGAACGCTGAGCAGCACTGGGAACAGAGAGGATTTCGCTTTTCAATGTATTTCCTTCTACGTATCATTTGCTAACATTACTTCCTCAATATTTTAAACCTATTTTTTGACGTGTTGTCTTAAGTCTGTTTTTTCCCCTTTTCATCCTCACCGTACAGCTGGGTAACCAAACACAGTTGGCCACAGCAAGAAAAAAATGCAGTAGTGCAACTAGGGGAGGAAACAGAAGGCAGGATTTTACTACAACCTATGATAACATTAAAAAGGATCTCTACCTGTCACTGCACCAAAACGGCTCTGCCTGGGAAACCTGTCACCAAAGCCTAAAGCCGAGGAGCTGTCAGCCCGGCCGCCTCTCATCTCTCAACAGCAGTTCTTCCAGGCAGCCCCCCCGCAGCCTCATCTCCCTCCAGCCAGCGATCCTCGAGCCCCGGCCCCACATCCTTCCCTTCTGTCCCCACTTCAGGGAGTCCCTGACAGTCCCACCTCAGGCAGCTCCAAATATGCACTGCAAGCCCAGGTGCCACATCTGGAGCCCACCCGCCCACCTGGTGGCTCTTCTCCCCCATCTCCGAGGCACTCAGGGCCACTGGCCAACTCCCCCGCCCATGACGGACCCTGCTCCTGCAAGGCTGTGTGCTGGGAGCAGCTGCACGGGCGGAGCAGACGAGCCTGAAGCCCATTAGCCAGCCCCCTTTTCCCTCCCCTGCAGCAGGCACCGCGCCTCCAAACAAACCCACCCACACTAACCCCTAAGTGTGTCTTCTTTACACTCTCATTTCAACCCCCTGATACGGCGGGCCTGAGCCCACCTCTAGCCAACTGTGACCGGTGCTCTGAGCATGCCTGAATATGGCTCCATAACTCTTCACGCCGAGTCTCCTCAACCCCTTTGGTTTTCCGCTCCTCTGAGAGCTTCTTCTGAGCCCCCATCTTTGTCACATGTGTGTCCTCGAACGCCCAACAGCCCAAGAGGTAGATACCAACATGGCTCAGGTCTGACCCCAAAGGCCAAACTCTGCAGCACTGTCTCCCCTGACCCCCTAGCATCCCCACTGACCTGAGCCATGGCAACATTTCTGTGGGTGACTTTCCCAAACCGGCCTGGAGCAAGCGACAATTAGGCAGTTGAAACTGCATTATAGATGCTATTTTCTCTTTTCGTTTAACCCTTACTTCCTCCTGTTGCTACATAATCTTTATAATGATGATGTTTATTTTCTTTAAATTTTTTTTAAAAGATTTTATTTTTTGACACAGAGAGAGACCGCGCGGGAGGGAACACAAGCAGGGGGAGTGGCAGAGGGAGAAGCAGGCTTCCCGCCGAGCAGGGAGCCCAATGCAGGACTTGATCCCAGCCAGGACTCTGCGATCATGACCCCAGCCAAAGGCAGACACTGAACGACTGAGCCACCCAGGCGCCCATATAATGATGAGGTTTAACAGCTCCATGTTTCATCAGTACATCATAATTTCCTTGACCTTCTCCAACTGCTGGACATACCATCTCCTTCCGGGTTCTCCTACTGCAATCAATGTTGAAATGAACATCTTCACACATGCAACTTCCTTCTCTCATTTTTCTCCCAGGTATTAAAATTTGCTCCAAGGGTCCAAATACTTCAATGGCAACTGGTATTGCCCAACTGTTTTTGACTCTCAGCTTACACAATGCAATGAGCCCATTGCCAAGGGGAGGAAGAAAGCAAAGGGTCCCAAAGAGGTGGGCCCACCTGCCTGACAAAGCCGCACGCAGGTTGTCAGGGCTGTCATCCTGCTCTCGTCATCCACCCATCTACTCTGCATGGCAGTGTGTCTCCAGATGTTGATGGCCAGAGGGGAAAGGAAAGAGGACCCAGTGCAGGCGATCCTCCAGGTCTGGCACTGAAGCCACCTCCCTGCACAGACATACAGAGAGAACTGGGCTCCCACCACCCAGCTGCTAGGGAGACAGGCACATTATCAGTGAGACTGTCCCTCTACCCAGGAGGGCAATGACATGCCTGCACGGACACGATGGCACAGGGCTGGGGACAGTCCTGGGAATCTGGGCAAGCCAGGAGGCTTGAAGCCGAAGTAAGAGAAGCAGATCTCGCCTCACCCTGACATCACTTTCTTGTACCCCTCCAAAAAGGAATGGGGGCAATAGATCTGGGGTGGGATTTCTAGAGACTCTTCTGGGTGTCTTGGGCAAAGTGAGGCCCTGAACAGGGTATGATGGCTTGCAGTCCCTTCCTGCCTACTCCACCTCTCGGCCAGTGACCCCTGTGTGGCACACCATGCTACAACCCCAAACCTGAAAACAACTAGCCATGAACGGAGTCAGCCTAAAGCAGTGCAGAGTCAAACCCCACCACACGGTCTGCATCCTGTACACTGTGCACCAAGAGGCTGGCTATGGCTAGCCCTTTCGTGCCCACGTGATGGAGGACGTCAGAGGTAACAAGTACCCCCAGGCCCATGAAGATAGTAGCAAGAGCCCTTGAGCATGTCCACCAGACATCGCCCAGACGGTGGCAGCGTCTGGCTCCCCTTCTCCAGGAGCTCCGAGTACCTTTAGGACCTGCGTACAGTAGGTGAGCCAGAGCCTGGGATGACAACCCTGGCCGCTGTTCCCATCTTTGTGCCCAGCATTACCAGCTGGCGACCACAATCTCTATTCAGAGCAGCCTCGAAGGCAAGTTTAATTCTCATTTCACAGATGAGGAGACAGAGGCTCAGAGAAGTAGAAGAACTTGCGCGAGGCCAGACGAGGTAAAGCCAGATCTGAACCCACAGCCATCTGACTCCAAACCCAAGGGCTCTCTCTGGCGCTGCGACCCTATGTACTGCATCCTGGTATAACAAATTTGCTAACGCTTCTACTTGTTAAAGTCTATTTTGGCAATCTATTTCTTTGGAAGCAAGACGTCAACTTCCCACTGTTGTTTAATGTCCATATATTTAAGATTAGAAATTGGAAGCAACCAACTAAGATAATCACACACAGGCAAGCATTAGGACAAGCTCCTTTTCAAGAAGTGACACTGGAGGGCGCCTGGGTGGCTCAGTTGGTTAAGCGACTGCCTTCAGCTCAGGTCATGATCCTGGAGTCCCGGGATCGAATCCCACATCGGGCTCCCTGCTCGGCAGGGGGTCTGCTTCTCCTTCTGACCCTCTTCCCTCTCGTGCTGTCTCTCATTCGCTCTCTCTCAAATAAATAAATAAAATCTTTAAAAAAAAAAAAAAAAGAAGTGACACTGGAAAACACTGGAGAAAGCACACTGAAACCGCCTCCCCTGAGTCTGCCCTCTCCAGTTCCCACTGGCGCACAGAGGTGCCCCTGACTCCGTGAGCTTCTTGGGGCCCTGCAGCCATCATCTGTCCCATAGTCCTGTGGTGTCACCACACGGCCACTTTCTGAGGCTGTTTTCAAGCTGCCTCCTTGGAGCGACCAGAGCCCAGGCCTGTCCCAGACCTAGGCCCAGGCCAATCCACACACAAACTATCCCTTTTGATCCAGGTCCCATGTGGGTTCTGGGGACACAATGGTGAGGGGGCCCTGCCTGCCTCACAGTCTTCATTAACTCAGCAGCACCTGCTGATAGCACACCCCACACCAGAACCCTTGTTTTTCTCTCTCCCAACACAGCAAATAAAATTCACAAAACTTGCTATCACTGAGAAGTCACATCAACAATTAGCATCCTCTGCACACCTTCTGACAGTGCTGAACTATGCAAGCTGCATGGCACTGGACAACAGTCCCAGTCTCCTGGGCTGTGCCAGAGCTAGGCCCCTGGCTTGCCGCCCCACAGCCCCATGGGTCCACAGCCCCCAGGCCACCTGCAACACAAATGATGAAGATGACATCACTTCGGACACCAGCACACCAGGCCTGCCAAGCTATGCTGATCATCTGTAATAAGCACTAGAACTAACTGTAAGGGAGAAAATGTGCTAAGATGACGAACATATCAGTACGAGTTCAGCAGTAGCTGAAAACTCGGGACACTTAATGAACAGAAATCTAATGACTGCAATAAACAAAACAGAAGTAATAAAAAATATGCTACACCAACTGCAAAAAACAACTGATACCAAATCCTGGGTCCCACTCAAATTTCCTGAGCCCCACACACATCCCCAGAAAGCTCCTGGAGGGGGGTGCATGCCCCCCCTGGACCCTGAAGCAGGAAGAAGCCTTGGAGAGAGATCGCTCTAGTCAGGCCAGGGTTCCAAGTGCCATCTGAAGGCTTACCCTTTACACTTTTCCCACCTCACTCTTGTCCTGAACAATAGTACCTGGGCTTTCGGAAGCATGTTATATTTTTTCTAGTACCGTTACAATAAATGCACAGCTATCAAAATAAAACATGTTCGGGCGCCTGGGAGGCTCAGTCGTTAAGCGTCTGCCTTCAGCTCAGGTCATGATCCCAGGGTCCTGGGATGGGGCCCCGCATCAAGCTCCCTGCTCAGCAGGAAGCCTGCTTCTCCCTTTCCCACTCACTCTGCTTGTGTTCCCTCTCTTGCTGTGTCTCTCTCTGTCAAATAAAGTCTTTAAAAAAATAAAATAAAATAAATAAAACACGTTCACCTCCAACAAACCCATAAAGCCTCTCTCCATGGCAGGCAATACTGATCCCCCAGCCCACAGCCTTTATTTATTGGCGGCCTCATCAACTCACAGAGGAGCTTGAGTCTCTGCCCCTCCAAAACAGATGCCGCATATCTCACAAAAAAGATCGTAAATATGACACAAAGTATCTCCAGGCCCTGGAGGAAGCAGAAGAGCGGGACTTCTTCTGGGCAGCAGCAACAGGAGGGAAGAGCAAGGCCATGCTTATATTAAATACTTTTTCTGACCCTAAACCCCACATTAAGGTGAGGAGAGCCAGAAAAGAACCAGTCAGACACTGCAGCATTTCTGCTTCTGCCAAACTCCTGACCAGGGGATCTTCCCACTCCTCCCTGTTTCACTAGGACTTTGGTTGGGGCCTCCTGGGGGGGGGGGTGTGTGGAAGGCATTCATCTGATCCCTGTTCAGTGCCTGCTATGTGCCAGATTCTGGGTGGGGGTGGGTGGGGACTATCCTCAAGCCCTGGCTCAAAGAGAACCATCCTGGTGGTGGAGCCAGGTGAGTGTACCAGCAGGGCTCCAGGGAAGGCACTACAGAGAGGTCTTCATGAGCATGAGGCTCAGGAGGGAAGAATGGGGGGTGCAGAATCATAGGCATGCATAGACACGGAATGGGGGGAGGTAAGGGGGACTGGGAGGCCAGGAGAAAGAGGCAGGCAGAGGCCTGCTGTGCCAGACATTGGTTTGGGAACTCCAAGCTCAGCCTGCCTTGTAGAAGCTGGGTTGCCCCACGGGTATGCGGTGGAGGGGGATGAGTTGAGCTGCAGTTCCCATCACCCCAGAGGAGTGTTCTGAGCCCATCTGAGTCCCTTGGCCAAAGTCCCTACTGCCCGTCTGTCCCCAAAGCCCCTCCACGTGTTGCTGGCACTGCTTCCCTTCTCCCTGTCAGCCTTGGGCTGGAACTGGGGTTCTGCTGTAGCACCCTGCCACGGGACAGGGCCAGTCACTTCAGGCCTCATCTGTGCCTTGGGGGGACAGTGCCATCCAGCTCATAGGTGCTCTGAGGACTGCAGCGTGTGCAAAACCCATGCCCTGGGGCCCTATGCGGGAGTCTCTCCACCAAAGGGCACTAAGCACCACTTGCCAAAGGGGCACCGGCTCTGTTTCTGCCTCCCTCTTGGGTAACACTGGATTCCCACCAGGCTGAGTGAAGGAACAGCAAAAACACCCTGCCTGCCCTTCGCTGATCACTGACCAGGGCCCCTTGCTCCTGAAATTGGATCTGGCCTCACAATCTTCTTTAACCCAGAGCTCAGGGCAGGTAGACCACTGAGCACTGGCGTGCAGGCAGAGCCTGGCCTACCCTCTTCAATTATACCCAGCGACCTCCCCCGCCCCTAACCTGAGTTCCTCTAACTGCACGTCTGCCAATAACACCCAAAGGGAGCCCCTGCCTCTCTGAGTGTCTGACCAAGACTCTGAGACACATAAACACTCAATACCACACATGCCACACATGCCACACACACACACACACACACACACACACACCACCCACCCCCCCACCCCCGACCCCAGAGGCCCTGTCAGGAAGTCCTGGCCCTGCTTTCTAAGCCGCAATCAGCTCCCCAGGTTTCTTGCTTCCAAGGCCTCCTTCTCACTGCAACTCTAATAGTGCTCCCCCACCAAGCATGAGGTGGTCTCTGGGTCCCCACCCCCCAGTATGTCACTCCCAATGACAAGCCTGCAGGCACTGCTTACTGTGGGAACTTTGCCTGGAATATGTACTATGAAGAGCCTCAATAAGGCAAATTAGGCACTACTTGATTAAGAAATTCTTACTACACACAAAAAATTAAATTAAAATTTAAAAAAAAAAAAACCAGAAAAAAAGAAGAAAGAAAGAAAAGAAATTCTTACACACATAGCTCTATAAATTACTGTCCAAAGGGGTCAGGCTCCATCAGCCCCTTTTTAAAGGGAGGAAGTTAGGGCACAACGAGGTCACCTATTCTGCCTGAGGTCACACAGCTGGGTTGGGGCCCCAGCAGCCTGGCAACCAAAACCTGGCTCTTCACCGCATGTTCCACCACCTCTCCCAGAAATACACAGATAAAGCACAGCATGGCCTTCAAGGCACTCCTGGTGCGGCTGGCTGGGCGGGCGGGTGGGCAGGCGGGGCTGTGGGCTGTTCAGGATATTCTGAGGCCTCCAAGGAGCGGGACGGAGGGCGGCTCTGAGGAGACCTGAAGAGTGAGCAGCAGTCTGTAGGCCAGACCAGGAAGGCGAGGACTCGTCAGGTCAAGTCGGGAGCAAAGGGCAGGGGGCACAGAGTAGCAAAAGTACAGAGAACAGCAGATGAGAGTGAGAGGAGGGCCATGGCAGGTCACATAATGGACCCCAGGCCACGCTCAGAGCAAGGAGCAACACGGTCAGATCAGACTGCAGTTTTAAATAGCTGGACCCAGCTGCCTGGCGGAGAGCTCAGAGCTGAAGCAGAGAGAAATCTGTGGGTGCTGGCCGGCCCCATACAGTGAGATGGTGACAGGCAAGATGGGGTGGAGGTGAAATGAAGGGGGACCCTGAGGCAGGACCCAGGGGATCAGGGCTCATCTGAGGAGAGGGACAGGGCAGGAAGGGAGGGCCTGCAGCTGGATGCCAGGGAACTACTGTGGCACTGTCCCAATGACGTGTGTCCCTTAGCTCACTCACTTCCCAAGGTTCTGAGCACAGACTGCTCATGGGTCACCATGTTTCACCCACCCTGAGATGCACCAGTGTATCACCAACCACTGAGAGACAAATGGTGCCAACTCACAGCCTGACCCCAGAGACATTAAAATGTGACTGAAAGGAACACACCTCACTCCTCAGTCCTCATACCCTGAGTGCTCAGAGGCAGGCAGAGGTACATGGTCTCCCTCATGCCCAACGTAACATCTGGGACCAGGTGCCATCCCCAGCCATCCCCTCCGTTCAACCATGTCTGAACAGATCCCAAGGCTGGCATCTGGGATCCTCCCACCGGGGCTGGGGTAGCAGCTGCCACACCTGAATGCCACATCTCCCAGCCCAGGCCGCCCACAGCTCCACCAGCAACCTTTCCACGCTCCATTCAAAAACAGCTCTGGGGCCCTAGTGAAAGAAGCCTCAGCATGCCTGAGCTCCTGGGAGGTCCTTCTGCCTGGATTGCCCTCCCTCCAGCCCTCCCCTCTGGCTCGCCCCACCCACCTCATCCACTGGCATTCCTCCGCTCCTCTTGTGCACTGAGCCACTACACCCTGTCACCCTGTCACCCTGTTCATGCTCACACAGCAGGGTGGCTGACAAGTGCCGCATATGCAACTGGATGGGGCAGCCAAAGGAGTGAAGGGGCGGGGCATGGAACCCAGAACCTTCTACCGTAAGGTCATCAGCTTCTGTGTCTCTCAAAGGGGGCACTCGCCCTCCCGTGGGATTGTGTGAGGATCTGCCCAGTGCATGGTCAAGTGCTGGCCAGCTGGGGGTCCTGATCTGTGCAATGGGAATCATTGCAATCACCACCTCTCCGGACTCCTGCTAAACCAGATGTGCTCCTGAGTGCTTGGGGGCTTTCCTGAATGCTCAAGTGACATATGACAGGGGCTGCAGAAGATCCAGGGCAACAGACCTCAGCAGTCTCCCCGTGGATAAACAGCAAGGCCTTAACACTGGCTGCTTCTGTGTGTCAGGGACAGACATGACCTCGGGATCCACCCCACACCTGCCCTCTCGCACCTAAGCTCAGCTTTTGAGAAACAGAGTAGGGGAGAGGGATGGCTTGGCTTCAGGGAAGGTCTCGGGCCCAGTGAGGCTCCAGGCAGTGCTCGCAGGGCCCTGTGGTAGTGCAGGATGCTGCCTCTCCCTGTTCCCCATCCTTCCAGCACCAGCTCTGAGCAGAGCTACGGAGGAGGCTGCCCACTCTGCCCTGCCCATAGGGGGCCCCCGCGGAAGTTGCCCCATCACGTCTGGCACCGTGAAAACCAGCACTCCACACGTTCACTCTCTGAGAGACTCAGTGGAAACATGCACACAAATACTCCCATAGCACTGTTTTATTAATAAATTCTGGGAGCCAGCTCCATGACAATGAAACAGATACGGTCACAGAATATTATGCTGCAGTTAAAGGAATGAATTATACTCATAGGTGACAAAGACAGAGAGCCGGGACATGCTGAGGGAAATGAGCTGCCTTCAAAATGACAGACTTGTGTGCCAGCATTTATTTAAAAACCATGCATGGTGTTCTAGGATGTATCTCTACACACAAAGACATACTCCAGACTCATGACAGTGGTTCCCTCCAGAGTGACAGAAGAAACCGCATCAGTGACAGAGGCCAAAGTGGCCTTAGCTGTAACCCAAACACTTAACATTTTAAAAGAAAACTGTATTTATTGCTTGTGTACTGACAGATCAGTGAAAAGAAAAGGAATCACAACATTTTAGGCAGAGGATAGGGCGAAGGAAGGACCAAGAGCACAGGCCACACCTGGATGTGCAGGCTGGGGAGTTCGCCAAGGTTCTGGGGGGCTCTGAGTCGCCAGAGTCTGTTCTGCAGAGGGGACATTCTGGATCTGCAGGGGCTGCACATGGGGACATCAGCTTTCAAAGAGAGACAGTAGGGCGTGGAAGGTGACCCTAGACCCGGTTTGCCAGAATACATGTTTACCACCTGTTGTCCAGTGTAACTTTTAATAGTGTCTCGTTCACTCTAAAAGTGTCCCAGTAGGGAGCATAAGAAATACAGTCGCCCTGGCTCTCGGGACAGGGAAGGAATCACAGCTAGGCCTCCTGACCTAGACACCGTCCACTACCACCTCCTGCGTTTACTGCCGGCTCCACACTGTGCCACCACTCTAGGGGCACTGTCCCACAAGTCCCAGAGCTGCACTGGCGTAGAGCATTCTACAGATTCAGAAACGGAGACTCAGAAACGAGATTCCTGCTCAAAGTGACACAGCCCACACAGAGTGTGAATCACCAGCATGGGCAGGACTTGGGCCAGGCCCTGGGGTCCTGAGACTGAGAGGCAGCCTGAAGGCCACAATGACCAGCTGAATAAAAAGAAGAAATGGATGTAAAAGAGAGTGCCCAGAAGGCTGCCTCCACAGGAGGAGGTACAGGAAATTCCACTGGCCTCTGCCAGCACCCACCTCTAGTCCATGTCCACACGTCCCCCCCAGATAGCGAGCAGCCGCAGAGGGGACTGGCACGGGGCACCAGCCGAGAGATGGCACCTCCAAGCTGCCGAGGCAGTCCAGGAGCGGAGTCTCCGTGCTGGTGCCGGCTGGCACTACCAGAGAGGGGAGGGGCTCATAGGAGCAGTGGGGACGGAAGAGACGCCAGGGTGACAGAGGAAGGGGTCAGGTGGAAGAGGCCCAGAGAGAAGAGCACCAGCCCAGATTCCACAGTGCTGGGAAGGACGGAGCTACAGGGCTCATCCTGCCAATGAAAGCCCCTCGGGAAAGAAAACAGCGCATCAGGCTCCCTGCTCAGCTGGAAGCCTGCTTCTCCCTCTCCCACCCCACCCCACCCAGCTTGTGTTCCCTCTCTCACTGTGTCTCTCTATCAAATAAATAAATAAAATCTTAAAAAAAAAAAAAGAAAAAGAAAACAGCTGAAGGCTGCACGGGGCTCTTAGTGACAAAGCACCCTTTCACATCTGTCTTCTTACCCAAATCTTAGCAAATCTGTCATTCAGTGGGGCCAGCTCTCCTCCTTCCTTGCTCACCTAACTCACATACACACTTCTTCACTTCCGTCTCCCTGCAAAGGGATGGGTGTCAGATCACCAGCCCAGCAGGCAGCTTGACAGAGCGCACTGGTGACGCCACCTCATCCTTAGCGGGTCACCAGGGCTCTACAGGCCTGCACCCGCCTGGGCGTGGGTGCGTCTGGAGACAGCAATGGATTGGTTTCTCAGCGGCTGCTACCGCTCTCCTCCCTACAGGACCAGGGATGTGATGGCTTTGGGACTGGGTCCCCAAAAGCACAAACACCTTCGTCTAATTAGGAATGACACAAGTCTGCAAGCTGGGCCAGTCCTGCCATCTCACTGACGTGGCAGCATGACTCTCCGTAAAGCTGGGATGCGAGGGGCCCTGCAACCAGCACGGGAGAGACCACTGAGCCTCTGGACTCTCTGAAGCTGTCTGGCCCTGTCAACGAGGCCCGCACCATCGGCACACAGCAGTCTCAAGACGCACTGGGTTTAGGTTTCATTCTTTCCTTTTTTGAGGGAGTGGAAACAAATATAGCATTAGCCACGCTGAAACCTAGAGCAACTTTTATGGCCCAGTGGTGAGGTTAGCAACAGCGATTCCTTGATCTGGGAGGAGAAAGTAGCCAGAAGATGGAGCTGCTCCTTTCCAGTGGGGAGGGCACCCCGCACACACCCAGAAGGAACGCTTGTCTCTAACATCAGGGAAACCTTGGACATGGAAGCCCAAACCCATCTGGACTGCACGCTGCCAACTGCAGCAGCCAGCAGAGAACAGTCACGAGCGTTCACTCAGCAGCTATCTATTTACGGGGAAAATAAGATGTATTGCACACGTGGTGAGGAAGGAGGAAGTCAGGGAACAGACAGCTTGTGGGACTTCCACACATGTCGGGGAAGGCTGACAACAGACAGGCGAACAGGACAATGCGAGTATACCAAAAGCTAAGAAAAAATAACCATGCGGCATGTTATGGGAAGGCTTCTGCTGACCGCTGGGCCTGGGGAGGTGGGCACCTCAGCCCCAGAGGCCACAGAGAAGCAGGACGGCCCTGCCCCACCGTCAGGCAGCTGGCTCACCGCACGCCCCTGAGGGGCTCCCAGCACAGCCTCTGACCCAGGAGAGCCACGCCAGCCGGCCGCCCGCTGCAAAGGCAGTAATGCCAGCTTGGACCAAGAGCCTGTGGCCTGCGGCCAGGGTCCACACTGGCTAGGAGGGGTCCACACTCACACCAACCCACGAGAGCCTGGGGTGAAACTTTCAGGAATCCTGGGGGCCAGCCGTTAAAACACAGCCACTGTGAAAAATGCAATGACAGAGGCTCACAACGAGCTGTATTGAAAACAAAGATGAAATACTCACAACTCATCACTTCCTACTTATTTTGCCACGTTACTATTATATAGGTTTTTGAGTTTATTCATGACTATTGTATCCAAAGGGAGAAAATGGTGTGCTACTGAGGCATCTCTTCCCAACTCCACATGTGGTGACGTCATGTTAGTGGCTGGAAACCAGCCACAGTGGAAGTATTTACACCGTGGAAATTGGCAAACACTACAAATAAGGGCTTCAGTACTCCTGGGCCATATCCAGTCCAATGTCTGTTTTTGTAAATAAAGGTTTTTTTTCATTTTATATTATTTTTTATCAAGATAAAACTCAAGTAACATAAAATCAGCTATGTAAATAAAGTTTTATTGGAACACAGTTATAACCATCCATTTCCATATTGTATATGGCTGCTTCTGTGCTATAAATAACGGCAGAGTTGTGACAGACTCTATGGCTCAAAATATTTACCATCTGGCCCTTTACAGAAATAGTTTGCCAACCCCTGGGTTTAGATTTAAGAAAGTGATGGAGAAAACGTTAATAATGCAGATTAAATTTAAAAGTGTGTCATGCCTGTAGCCGTTACGTTAGGATTAGCACAAAAGAACAAGGAAATATCCTCTAGTATTTGAAAACTATTATCTAATTCAGCAGTAACATAAACAAAACTATCAATCGACATTCACGTCAGAACTACACTCATAAGCTGACTACAGATACAAAAGATCAAAAATCAAGGAAAGCAATCTGTGAAACAATTGGTACACAGAATTGACAATAAAGAGGGCTGTGTATTTTATTATTTGTGAACTGTATACTACCCATCCTGTTTATCAGTCAAATGTATAAACCTACATGTATATGTGTATGCATATTTTTTTCCAGAAAAGGCCAGCTGCCAAACATTTACTGACACACCACAGAGTAAATTCGTACATTACTTCAAAGAACCTGAAATAAAGTTTGAATGAAATGAAAATCCATTTGCATAATTACTGTACTTCAACATTACAAGCAAACACGAAAAGAGGGAAGAACCTGGATTCATTAGATATAGCAATTCTTGCCAATTATTGAATGTTTACTAAAAATTGGCTTTAAGTTTCATCACCTGCACATGCAAACAGAATTTCTCTACCATGATTGTTAAGAGTCAAGCGAAAAAAATCCAACCTAGCATAATAAAAGTCAGGTTCATGGACATAGCACTCCCTCTTATAAAAATTAATGACATTATTTAGAAAATCAATACAAGTTAATTATTTCACACATTCCCTAACACTTTATCCTTCATTTTTCTCATAATCACACTGAAGAAATGCCACACTCGAGTATTTCCCTCCAGTCCCACTTGGACTGTTCCCCCAGAGCACTGTGTGGACACCATCATTTCCTACATGTGCCATGACAAGAGAGCACCTGGTGGCAGCGTGACACAGCAGGGAGGGGATGGGACTCTTTACAATGGGCGGCCAGGAGAGACCTGAAGGAGTCTGATGGCCACAGACCTGAGGACAGTCATGAATGAGGGACAGGGAAGTACACATTGAGGATAGAAGGAAAGAAGGGTCCAAGTCACAGAGCACCTGTAGGTGATTATGATAAGGAGTGGGATGTCTGAGTGCACGGGATCTTAACTGGCAGAGTGATGAGATCTGATACTGGTTTGGAAGGAGCAAGAAGGAAGTTTCCCACCAGGGAGATGGCCAGGCACACACCAGAGATAGAGAAGAGACAGTCCGGCGGTAGAGCCACTAGGCCTTACAGATGGACCGGACACAGTAAGGTGGCAAAGAGCAGGAAGCACGGACGACACCAGGAGTTTACCAAAGCCACAGGCATGGCTCCACTGACTGTGATGAATAAAACCGTGACTCCACGCACGTCCTCTTCGTCCTGGTAGGCTGGACCCCAGTCCTCTGAGAGCATGAAGAACAGGACTGGTGGCCCTGACGAGGGCAAAGCGTTGCATGCCGCTGCTCTGAACCTCCCGGATACGTATGAGAAAGAACTCTACCCTCTCTGCTGGTTGCAGTACACACCGCCCCACGCCCACTCCACATCTGATTGCTCTCAATAGTTCTCGAGTACTCTTCAGGCTAAAGCAGTCTACTTTTATTTTCATTTTTTTACTGTTTAATTAAAAAGACAATGGAGCACAGGAAAAACAAAAACAAAAAATGTTCCTACTGCCCCAACACAAGTGTTCTCATTTTATCCAAAGCTCTAGTTTTTGTGCCTTTCCTAGTTGTGCTTGGCTGACAAAAATACTCCTTTTCTTCATCATGGCAACACTTGCCCATTTTTCCACGGAGCTTTCAGGACTGTCCTTCACAGCTCTATGCTACTTGTCTCTGTAGATGCACCATGTTTCCTAAGCTTCTCCCATGCTGTTAAATTGATGACATCAACAATCATTATTACATGAATATATCTATTAACATTGTTATTAAAATTCATCGTGTACCTGTTAATAGATTCCTAGGAGCAAAAGGACTAGACCAAAGGACACCAATGAGGCTATGCCTTCTCCCTACATAAAAACTTTCCAAAAGGGTGAACTATGAAGTAGCTCCTGGATCCTGCCAGCAGGGCAGTGCGGGATGAAGCAGGCAGAGTGGGAGACAGATTAGGAGATTTAAAATAGCAACAGGGTAGCTTGAACTTGAGTCTTGATTCCCTGCCAATGCCATTCTTCCCACATGTTTGAATACAAGGTATATTTTCTGATTATTAATCACATCAACATTTCTCTGTCCGGTGATGTCTCTGAGATCTTAGGACCGTTAGTTGTGAATACCCTTCTCCATACAGAAAGGACGTTGCTTCCTAAAGGCAATTTCATTCACAAATTCGTATTTTGATCACCCTCGTCTGCAAATGCAGTACAAAGGGATTCAGAAAAGTCCAGACAGGTTTTAATCCTGACTGGGAGTTCCAACTGAAGCACCTCTTCCAAAGAAGTGCGCCTTTCGTTCTACAAGTCTGAGATTTTATGCTACAACCTATTTCTTCCTGTTTCCCACCCCCAGGGAGCTTTTAGAAATGTGTAAAATTATGCAATGCTGTCTGGTAACTGCTCACTGCTCACACTAACTAAAGGGAAGACTATCTTTGAGAAAGAACAGCATCTGTGAAAACCAAAGTTAAATATCTACAAACTCATCCAGGAGAATAACTGCTCCTGCCCCCATTCCCAAAGAGGTGGGGGAGGGGCTTGCGCATGCCCAGTGCCCGACATGCCCTTCAGTAGGGTAGGGCTTGTTTGGTTCTCACCGTATAGACAACAGCAAATTTGAGATTGAAAGCAAATATTTGATGTGATTTGTCCAATGACAAACATCTCAGAGACTGAGCAGTAGAGATTTGAACCCAGGTCTCTCCAAAACCCTTGAACATTAAATACTGTTCTTTCTTTTTTTCTGTCTATCCATCTCTCTTTTTACTTAGGAGGGAGGCTCAAAGGATTTCTATTTGATTGTTAACTGCATTCATCAACCCAGACTTAAAGAAATGAGAAGGCTTTCTTCTCCACAAGACAGGAATGGAGCAGATATGGCTCAGAGACTCTAGAGACACTGGAAAAACCAGAGCTGTCTGGCTGGGGAGGGGTTGAGATGAGTGGGTGGCAAGGGAGGGACAGGAGCCCCATTCTGCACCCCTCTGCTAGCCCAGGTGCAACCATCTCTCCCACTTCCCATGTGGAAAAAGACAACACAGCCCCAAGCCCTAACCCAAAGCACAAGTAATCTGAGGCCCCAGAAGTATGCTAATTCAGGTGGTCATTAAAATTAAATAGAAATTTAGATGTCAGTTCCTTGGTCTTACCAGACACACGTTAGGTACTCGCCACCCAAGCGCAGCTCAGAGCTACCACACTGGAAAGCACAGACAGAGACCATCTCCATCACCAAGCAGTTCTCTGAAAGGAAGGAAAGACCTCTGCAGGGATTCTCACACACCCCTCTCCTCTCTGCAGGCTCGCAGTGTTGTCTCAAAGCAAATGCTCTGAGATCAGCTATGCAGTGGCCAGTTTACTAGCTACCTCATCCAGCTACACCTTCCACTCCTCTATGAAATGGGATAATACCTAGCAGAGAGAGAGAACACCTTAAGAGCTGCTGCTCTTGCCCTCCTATTTCTTCTATTAAGGCCTGAAGATTAAAAAATAACCTTTATGAACTCCATCTGCAGGTCTATGGTCACTGATAGGATTATTCTCCCCTTTCTGCATGGCCTCCAGCAAGGACAACCTCCCTCCTTCTTTTGTTCACCTATCACACAGATAGTACCCATTCCCTCACAGTCATCTTGGTGACTCAACAGAAGCTGGGCACTGTACCAGGCACCCACATGCTCAGCCTCTCAGGACACCGCCACCAGGTAATGGTAATGGCTCCAACAGCCCCGAGCCACAAACAGAGAGACTGAGCCTCAGAAACAGGAAGTGATTTGCCCCAAGTCCAGGCAGACAGAAGCAAGAGAAGGACCTGAAGCTGCTGCTCTCACTGGCTCTCAGCTGGTGCTCAGTGTTCAGAACCCCAAGCAAGGGGGACTCATCTGGCCAGGGCCTCACCCCCAAGAGGGAGGAGGCCAGCTCTCCTGCAGGGCTGGGCCTAGAGGGCTCGCCACCTACTGAAGGGGCTACACAAGTACAGCAACACCTAGAGCGCCCTCCCCTTTCCCTGCATCCTGTCACTCGCCTCCAGAATCCCCAGACTCCCTAGAACTATGGGACACACATGGGACAGGCTCGGTGCCTGAGTGCTAACTATGCCACTATGGTTCCAAGAGAACCCACATACCACCGAAGGACCCCGAAAGGCTGAGATCTGGAGAGGGCCAAGTAGTCCTAACAGGAATGAAGAGTCTTCCAGGGGACCAGCCACCCCAACCCCGATACTCGTGAGCTGAGCGGCTGCCCTGCCCAGGCCCCACCAAACCTGAACTTTTACCCTCAACCCAACTCAACCCTCCCCAGTTAGGCACTGCTTGTGCTTGTCTGTAGTTTGAAATCAGAGATGGACCCACATCGGTTCATAAACTGGTCACTGACCCTAACAGAACAAATAGGCTCACTATGCACCAGCAGAAGAACCAAGGTGGGTGGGGGGTGCAATACAGGCATGTCAGATTAAAGGTGCTGTGGGAAAGATCAGACCAGGACACCAGAAGAGCCAGAAGACGGTGCTCCTGAGATAGCTGGCACTGGCCTTGCTGGGGGAGGCACCCTGGGCCCAGAGCCCAGAGAGGCAGGTAGGAAGTGAGGAGGGAGGGGAAAAAAGAGGAAGGGCGGACCATCCAGGTGTGGGTACACTAGCAGGTCAAGAGCTGACTGATGAGCAACTGAGCACAGCTGGAGCAGCGGGGGAGAGAGGACACCTGAGCCACAGACTGGAGCATAATGTGCTTGGCTGATTCTGTCTAGACTCTCTTGATTACAAGTAACAGAAAAGCCAGCTCAAAAGGGCCTCATCCAGAAAAGAAGCCACTGGCTCACTTAACTGAGAAGTTCAGGCAGGGCTCGCCTTGGGCCCGTCAGGCCATGGTGACTTAATCCTCCCTCAACTCCCTGGGCTGGTCTCACTCCTGGGCAGGTTGTCCCCAGGCAGGAGACCCTAGCAGCAACCTGCTCATATCCTCTCCCATTCATGTCTCCACCCCAACCACACCAGCAAAGTGCTAAAACTTTCACAGGCTCTGACTGGGTCATAGGCCTATCCTCAAACCACTGGCCAGGAAGATGCAGCCCTGTGGCTGGCTAGTTCCCAGTCACTAATCATCCAATAGGCATGGACCAGAGGGTAAGGACAGGAACTGGCAGCTAGAGGGGCTGCCCACTACGGGGACTGTGAACTGTTAGCTGCCATGTATGTCGACACCCAGGGCACTTCAGGATTGGGGCCACATTCCATTCTCAAGAGCCTTCCGAAGCAGCGTATGTACATCCTCCTGAGAAAATGAAGGCTGAAAACCTGACCTCATCCAAGGCTGCAGAAAAGAAAAAAGATTCCAGTTTAGTCCTGTCTAATGACAAAGCCCAAGTTTTCCACCCAGAGAAAGACTGTCTTCTCCACTATATGCTACCTCAAGAACTCAGACTTTACCCAGCCAGCCACACAGCCCCAACAGAGGGGATGAAATGTCTGTGTTTTGGGACATCCACTCTTCAGCTGGTGTGGAGAGGAGAGCAGGAGGCCGACCAGCTGCTAAGCAGCTGCACTAGACCTCCCTGGAGATCCCATTTTGCAGGAAGGGGGCTGCCACAGGAGGGGGACCCCAGGACAACTCTGAGGTTGCCTGCAGAGTGGTGGCACCACCAACCACCACAGAGTAGCATACCAAGGGCAGGAGGAAAGAAGGTGCCTCCACTCTAGAATGGGCTGCTTGCACATCCAGGACAACAGTCAGCTGGAGAGAGAGGGTTCAGGTGCTGCTGGAAGCCATGGCTCTAAGAGTATCTGGGAAAAGCCTGAAAGGCAGACAGGGCCTTGGTAGTGCTAGGCAAAGCCAAAACACTCAGGGTTAAGGAGGCCCCATGGGCATAGAGTTTGGAGAGAATGGAATGGCCAACACAGCAAGGTGCAAGGGGAACGGTGGACGATGGGAACCGATCAGTGTTAGGCCTCAGGCCTCGCTCACTCCTGCAGAGGTGCACTTAGCACTAACCCTATAGTGGGGAACTGCAGACAGCACGATGACCCAGGAAGACAGCCTGGAGTGACAAACAAAAGTACATTCTTGGGCCCAGGGTCAGCTCATCTCACAAAGCAGATGATGGCACTTCCTATTTCCCAATTTGGGGGAGCCCACCTCCCAACAGATAGAAAACCATGTTCACTGTAATCCTAACAAGAGTGTCATCCCCAGGGCGACAAACAGGTGCCCACTCCCCTCTACGTGGAGCTGACAGGCAGGTTCACCAGAAACCCTAAGTCAGTCCCACCCCCGACCAGTGTCCTTACCATTTCTGTCCTGCCACATGGGAGAATGATAGCAGGCTGGGGGGCACCTATTGTTTTTGTCTGAACCGCAGACCCTGCTTCTACATGCTCCTCCCTGACTTCCTGTGGACACTGCCATTTTCTTACAAGGCCCCCTTCACCCTCAAACCAAGCCAGAGTGATTCTCCAGTTTTCAAACTGGAAGCAAGAGAGCAAATCCCCTCTTCTTCAATGGCCTACCTGTCAAGAGGTCAAACTTGAGCTGCTGCATTTCCCACCACGTGGAAGAAGTCTGTCCATAAGACAGAGACACACATGGGCTCACAAACACCACTCTGACTCAGTGATGCGGTGAGGGAGGTTACAAGCAAAGGAAGGACAAGCTCACATAACACCTGGGAGGGTGATGTTTCTGCCCTTTGGTGAGAAGTTAAGTTCCTGCATTCAGTGGCAGCACTGCCTTGTCACCAACCTTCAAACTGAGAATTGTAAATGCTTGAGAAGCTCCTCTAAAATAGAAGTGAAAGTGAAATATCCATTCACAAACCTTTCCTCCCATGGTCATACCAAAAACCTAACATGTGGCCCACTTCTGTCACTGCTAGGCTACCAGCATCCAGCAAGGCGGGGGTGTGGGGAGCAGACATCACCAACTTCAGGTTGGTGGTTGGGGGTGGTTCCCCCCCCCCAAACAAAGGGAAGGAAAAATGGAGAAGGCCGTGAAAGATCATCTGACCCTACCCTTCTCAGTTAACCTAAGGGGAAGAAGCCAGGCCCGGAAGTGCAGGTAGCAGTTTCCGGTTACCCAGGTTAACCAAGGGCAGAGGAAATGGGCAGGACAATCAGCTCTGAACAGACCATCCAGTGCCCATCCATTCCTCTAAGCCAAGAGGACAGAAGTGTGGAGAACTCAACTCTCGCCTGTTCATCGGGGCTGCTTCCGAGCTACAGGAGGGCTGTGTGAATCTGGGCGTCTGGACTGCACCATGTGCCCCTGCCTGGGCTGGGTGCAGCACCAGGAGAGATGACGGGGACTGGGGAACAAGCAGCACTTGTTGGCAGGCTCTCCAAGACTCCCAAAGTGCTCCTCAGCCCAGGATGGGATCAGAAGCTGCACCCCAGCACTGGCGCTAACACAAGGTAACAGCAAAGTACCCAAGTGTGACTACAGGCAAATCAGGGTCTGCGGGTACAACCAGGAGTGCGTACTCAGAACCCCGTGCTGTGACCTCATAACATCCAAATCATTCCATTGCTTACTCCAGACCTTACATTTTAGTAACACCCATTTTTGTATCTGGACCCAAATCTCCCAGGCCAGCATCATGCCCAACTATTTGATGGTATTATCAAAGAGATGATTAAACTGGCATGCATTCAGGGGCATTGTCAGATTGCCCCCCACCCCATTACCCCCTCCCACCAACAGGACCCTGATGTTTCCTGGAGGAACCCCCTCTATTCTGGGCCGGTATGGGTAGAACTACACCATGCCCAGATTTAGGGGTGCACCAATCAACACTAATTCCATCAAAGGCCAGAGAAGGCACCAGGAAATGTCTGCTGAAACTTCTGGAAAAGCATCACTTTCTCTTCCTTCCCCTGGATGATGGTCAAAGAAGGCGAATCCCCAACTGGGGGAGCTGGGAGGAAGGGAGCACTGTGTGAAGGGAGCACTACAAAAGAGATGGAGCAAAGCCAGGTCCTCACCTGAGAACAGACTCACCTCTGAGCCTCTGAGTGGCACAAGCCAATCAGCCCTTTTGCATTTACGTTCCTGTCATAAGCATAATACGACCCTCCCTCTAGGGTTGGCTGGCCAAAAGAATTAGTAGAAGTAGAAGACAAGTGCTCTGCTGGCATCTAACTGAACACCTGAAGGAAATAATGTGAAACAATTAGCGAAAAGGGTACACTGTTCCTACTGTATACCCTACACATCGGTGTCGCTCATCCACAGACAACACTAAAAAGTCAGCTTGCCAACTGTTTGCCTGGCACACCTGCAAGATGCACGGGGTAAATAAAGTTGGAAAGCGTCTACCTGAAGTGGATTCCAGAAGGGCTGGCCTTAAAAAGAGGAGGGCAGTTAGCTACCTTCGCAATCACCTGGGGAAAGAGAACGTGGCCACGGCCCCATTCTCCAACCTGAGCTGAGCCAGGGACCTGATGGCAAGAGGGGTCAAGAGAGCTAACAGAACTGGGGGGGAGGAGGACAAGAAGAACCCAGCCCCCAGGTGTGCAAGGAGAGCTGTGGCCAGCTTGGTGGATCAGGTGGCTACCCAGAACCAAGTGTGACCAGAGGTGTGGGTAGGGGATGGAGCCGAAGGTACAAGTATGGGCAGGGCAATGGGGCTCCCAGTGCCTGGAAGAGGGCTGCCAGGCCGCCTGCTGAGCTCTCAGTGTGAGCCGTAGTCACATATACATGAGTCTTCCGTGAGAGGACCACAGAACCACCACCACCACGCCCACCACAGAGTCAAGGCCGGCCACAGCCAGCCACCTATGAAATCACTCTGCACACCGTGGGCAGGTGACTGGCATCTCCACAGCAGTCATGAGCTGACCCACCACAGGATTTAGCCTGGAAGAAGCATCACCCACTTTCTGGCCCTGATGAAACCCAGGGGAGAGGGGTGTCCAGGAAGGGTCTGGTTTGTCATGGGACCAGAGAGTCCCAAGGCAGCACTTGAACAGTATCTCCAGGGTCCACAGACAGTCAGGGACCTAAGATTAAGAGTCAACTTTTCTCTGTCAGGGGTGAAAAATGCCAGCCAAGAGACAGGAAAAAAACACCTCACACCTTTCCCTCAGCCAGTTCAAGAGAAAGCACAAAGCATTTCAGGTACAACTTTCCTCCCAGCCTAGCATAAAAACATACCACAGACAAATCCAGCATGAGGATCCAGACTCGGGCAAGAGGGTGGAATGCCTACCTTGTACCTACTATGCTCTCTGAGGTGACATGGGAGGTGGCAGCAGGTGGGTGAGGCCTGGTGGGGGGTGAGAAGAGGAGGATTCCCAATCCCAGTGTGATCCCTTCTAGCTGTGTGTCTACTAAGCCTCAGTTTATGCACCAGTACCTCCTTCCCTGTGTTGCTGTACATACTAAATGTTTTGAATTTGTGAGAAGCACTGAAAAGTACCAGCCCCTAGTACCTGCTCGGTAAGTGCTGACAGCCAACTCCCGAGATCAGCCCTTTTCACGGGAAGATCAACAAGCTTCTGAGCACCGGCTTGCTATGTAAGTCCTAGAAACATGGGGATTAACTCATGCTTCACTACCAAGGAGCTTGCAATCCCAAGGAAAATGTAATCAGCAAGACCTGTTATCAGCAGGAATGTAGGGTTTTTAAGTTATGTAGAGTGCCTGAGGGCAACTGTCTGGGATGAAAGCAGGAAAGGTTTCTGGAAAAGGAGAGCAGTAGGGATGACAGTAGGCCACAAATGTGAGTTGCAGAGGGTCCCATCCTAGGTGTCACACACAAACAAGGACGGTTAGCTTGCAGATTTAAGTGGGGGCTGTTTTGATAAGACACAACTTCATTTCAAAGCATGACTAGATTAGGAGTAGCTTCTTTCCTTGAATTTTCGCAAAAAAACCAGCTAAGAAAAGTACACTGTCATTATGTGGAAGCTCTGAGTATTTCTGATCATAGAAATGGATCCCTGAGGGCGCCTGGGTGGCTCAGTTGGTTAAGCGACTGCCTTCGGCTCAGGTCATGATCCTGGAGTCCCTGGATGGAGTCCCGCATCGGGCTCCCTGCTCGGCAGGGAGTCTGCTTCTCCCTATGACCCTCCCCCCTCTCATGTGCTTGCTCTCTCTCATTCTCTCTCTCTCAAATAAATAAATAAAATCTTTAAAAAAAAAAAAAAAAAAAAAGAAATGGATCCCTGACAGGCAAAAAGGTTAGGAGCCAAGGCTAGAAGATTCTAAAGGGAGAAAGGTTGTGGGAACTTCGAAGGAAATGGAAACACGAAACTTAACATTTAAAAACACTTTGTATTTATGAGGTTAAACCTCCGAAGACACAGTGGAGTCCAAATTCCCTGCTGGGCGCTGCTTATGTGGGAGGCAGGAGACTGTCATTAAGCCCACTACTTTTGAGCCTACCAGCACCGGGTATAGGCCCATAGTGTCCTCTGCAACACTAGAGAGGTCATTAATCTCTACTCTCCCCTAAAATGAAGACGGAGCATCTACCTCTAGGACTAATTCAGAGAACAAACCAGTATGCAAAGTGTTCCACACTGTACCTGACACATAGCAGGTGCTCTGTAGGCTGCGGCTGTCCATTTTACAGCCTCCAGTGGATAGAGACAGGAACCCTCATTGCAGTCCCAGGAGCATTCAAAGGCTTTTCAGCCCCACCTGCCTGGCAGTGGCACATCACCTGATGTGACCCTTCTCCTTTTTTAGTGGACTCCTCACACAATCACAGAACCTCCAGGAACTCATGGGCAGGAGTCTGGGGGTCCAGATGGAAGGCCCAGGCATGTCTGCACACCCACTTGGCACAGTGGTTCTGGACTGTCTCAAGCCAGCTCTGACAACAATCAAGAGCTCCCCCAAGTGCAGCAGGGCCTATCTCCCAGGACCTCCTTCCCCTTCTAGGTTTGCCTCAGAAAGCCACACAGAGCAAACCTAACCCCAGGGTGAAAAAGCTCTTCAACTACTTGAAAGCAGACCCCAGGCCCTTCACAGAGCCTGACGCTTGCCCTCTTCCCATCCCACTGCTGAGAAGGCAAACTATTCAAGGATTTGCCAGCCATCCCTCCAAACTGTTTCCCTCGGGTCAGAGACGAACCAAGAACAGACTTCCTGCATCTGACTCTAAAACTTATCATTCTGAAAACTCAAATTATGAAGTGTTCTAGAAGTCATTTCATGCTCCTCAAAATTCTGAACTACCTCTGAATAAGACAAGCGAAGAACTGTTCCATTTAGACCTAAGAGCTGTAGCCCTGTAAGACCACCCCTGCCCACCCCCAAGCTCTACCCCACCCCAGACTGCCCATGTGCACATTCTCTTCCTGTTCCAGGTCCCTCGAGGGCAGGGGCTGGGCACCTCCAGGTCTGAACCCCCCACAGCCAAAACCATAAGCAATTGCTAGAAATGTTTATTCAACTGCTGAGCCACCTTTTTTAGTTTTACCAGATTTCTCCATAAACAGTGTGTATCAGTTGGTGACTGAGATGTTAGTGTATGGCCTCCCCAGACCTGGAATTCAGAGACCACTATTAACCTGCACATGCAGAATATTGGTATGTCTTCCTTATGCAGGAAATACCCTCTAGTTCATGGAATCCCCACGTCAATACTTGCTCAGTTCCACATGTGTGCCCTGAGAGTGAACAGGAGGAGTGTGGGCACTAGAAAGGCCAGGCTAAAAATGCACTGCCTATGCAGTCACTCGCCAGACCACAAACTCAGTCCCCCATTCCAACAACCAGCTGAGGGGTCCCAAAGGGACCAGATAGACTAAGGACAGCACAAGGGGGGAGAAAAAGGCACAACTTCTACTGACAGAGACAAAGCCCCCAGCTTCCAGAAGGCGATTTAGGGTGGGGGCTAGGCAGAGACCTGCCCAGAGAACTGCAGTCACCTAGGAATCGGACTGAGTTCTGGTTCTGGTTCAACTGGAGCTCTGAGAAGATGCTTAAACAGACACCAAAACTGAGGCACCGCTCCTTCACCTAACCCCAAGGCTGGCACCCTTGAGTGCATGTCCTGCCACTCACAGCAACATCTTGAGCCCAGGTGACCATGGAGCCTTTTCACATCTATATCAAGACAAAGGCCCCTTGGGCGCCTGGGTAGCTCAGTTGGTTTGAGCGACTGCCTTCGGCTCAGGTCATGATCCTGGAGTCCTGGGATCGAGTCCCACGTCGGGCTCCCTGCTCGGCGGGGAGTCTGCTTCTCCCTCTGACCCTCCCCCCTCTCATGCTCTCTCTCTCTCTCAAATAAATAAATAAAATCTTAAAAAAAAAGACAAAGGCCCCTTCCCACAAGCTGACCTTAAACAGTCCTCCAGGCCTCTGTGACTTCCAGCCAGGACAACATTCTCTGATTACAACTAAAGCCACTTCTGAGGACCACCAGGAGACCTCTGCGAAGACAGAATGTAAAATCCACCTTCTTCTGAGGAAGAGAGTGAGTCAGAACAAGGACTTACACCTGCTTCACAAGTGACACTTGTTACCTGCCTGTCCCAAAGTCATAAAATGCCACACTGCTCTTTTCAGACATCCTGGCCACATATAAAGAGCAAAGACAGGAACGTCATTGCATTTGGGCAACCAGAGTGATCAGAGAACATACACACGTTTAGATTTTTTTTTTTTAAGATTTTATTTATTTATTTGAGACAGAATGAGAGAGAGAGAGAGAGCACATGAGAGGGGGGAGGGTCAGAGGGAGAAGCAGGCTCCCTGCCGAGCAGGGAGCCCGATGCGGGACTCGAACCAGGGACTCCAGGATCATGACCTGAGCCGAAGGCAGTCGCTTAACCGACTGAGCCACCCAGGCGCCCCAACACACGTTTAGATTTTATATGCTCTAACATGTTGGAGAGAATTAGAACCTACAGCCTTCCTTTTTATAATTTTTAACAATCCTCCTTTCGGCAGGATCAACAGTATTTCAAGTTAACATCATAAGTGCTATAATCTTGAAGCAAAAAACAAAACTGGCATACAAGACTTATGAAAAGTTCCATTATCAGTTGGCAGTTGCCACACCACGGTATGGTCTGGCCCAGGATTCTGTCCCTGCCAGAAACCTTAAGATGTTTCCAGGACAGGCTAATATCATCAACCTGTTAGATCTATCACAGGTAAATCTAAACCAATTTGTAATCTCATATGAACTTATGTGGGACAGAAAAGGCTCCCCGCATCTTTTCTTACCAGCTCAAGAACACTGCCTCTCGGGCCTCTTCTGAAGCCATCTCTCCACCTTTGAGGGCAGTGTAGTGACATTAAGAGTTAGAAACAGTCAGTTAAACTTTGGGTAAGTCCCTAACTTTAGGGCAGTCACCCCAAATGAAGTCAGCAGAAACAAAAGCATCTTGTCCTCTCCTGGCCACAGGAGGCACCCACTAAACAGCACCGACTGTCATCATGCTGTTGGCTTCTGCACCTGCAGGAAGGGGAGACCGGCTGCTCACTCCACCTCCCTTACAGGGCTGCTGGGGGGAAGCAGGAGACCCTGCTGACGTGCTGCAAAATCACGTAAAGTATATACCTCTGTGTCAAGTTCCGTTAGAATTTTGTTATTTTAAGAAGTTCACAGAATACACCTTGCATTAAAAGAAAAAACTTTTAAAACAATTCATGTTAGAATCTGAACCCTGGATCTGGAAGGAGCTTTATGGGTGCACATACCAGTTCCCAGTCCCACTTTGCAGACAAGGACCCTGCAGCCCAGAGAAGCTAGGCAACATCTGAATCTTCAAATTCCCAGGTGGGAAAATCATCATTCCTTGTGTGTCTCTCTGTAGAGGCCCCTTGGCCTCTGACCACCTCCCATTTGTGCCTGATGTCTGCATAACTGTGAGAAACAAAGTAGTTTCTGAAGTTTCCTGCTGGAGAGCCTGACCACTGGGAGGCCTTTATACAGACATCTTTGGCAAGTTCAAGTCCCTTTTTCCCCTCAGTGCCTTCTCTGGCCTCTCTCTGGTCTGATTGCAGAGATGCTCACCTGCTTTGAGCAAGGCCTGCCTTGTGCCATTATTCAACTTGTTATGGGGATGCAGTACCCACTCCACCGTCTGTCAGACCTATCCTCAGATGCCGGACTAACATCCGTGTCCTTCACGGTTCTAGAGAGTTCTGAATTAAAATACTCCAAGACTGAACTTCAGCACATATAAAAGTCACGGGCTTCATAGGCCCAAGAAGGATTCTAGGGTTCAGTCAGTTTAACCAGCACTTAGCACTCTAAAGCATCCAACCCTTCTGCTCTAGAGAAAAAGAAACAAACCATGCTCATGAAGCCCACATTTTGGTCAGGAAAACAAAGCCTGAACCTCCATGAAATAATGAGTGTCCAATACAGACAAGAACCTAATCATCTGCTGAGGAGACTGTGCTTGGGTGGACGGACTCCAATTTCTGGGCAGAAGGAAGACACAGCCCTCAACTCTATCCACCAAGATTAAGCTGGGACAAACGCACAAACTGCACTTCACAGATTTTCAACACCCTGGCTGACATAGCCACAAGGAGGGTAAGGCTTAGATTGTTCTGAAAAAACTGTTAGCTGCTTTTTGAAAAGGAGTGTAGAAGATTTACTTTATTACTGAGTTGGCAGAAATTATTAACTCAGAGGCCTGCTGTTATAAAAATTCAAATACTCTAGAGGCTCCAATTGAGAACATAGAGACAACTTTCCTCTCAAGAACTCCTTTGTCAAGGAGATGATCAGTTACTTTGTTACTTCGCTAACTTCTCAGATACTTGTGGATATTAGGTCAGCTGCCTGACATTGATTTTTCAAGCAAAAGCTAAGTTTGTTAACCATAATTGCATGCCCATAAAGGTAAGCATTACATGACACAATTCTCTGTCGCTTTTCTCAGAAGAGGTTTAATTTTAGTGTTGGCTCTTCAACACTGTCCCCATTTTTTTTTCCATGAGCATCTTAAATATGTGTCAACTAACTATCCCAAAGTGGAGTTCACAATTGGGCAAGGTAGAGAAAAGCAGCTGTGCGCCACCAATGCCTTCTTGGAGCTACTTCACTCTCGCCTGAGCCCAGGTCAATCCAGATAAACTGCAGAACTATGGTCGCACCACCTCTGCCAGTAACCTGTTCTGCCATGGCTCCAGTTCCTATATGGGGCTTGCCACACTCCTGTCAAAAGGTTCTTAACAATGCTCACGGATGGTTACTGGCAACGGCGGCATTTAAAGGAGGCACTTTCTTCATCGCTCATATTCAGACAGTTTCCCAATTCCATCCACCACACTTATATTAGAACACTATGCACACCCATTAGTGATGGAGTCCCCCAAAACAAACCATATGAAATGTGAACCCCATGCCATGAAAACAACTATGGGCTTCTATGAATGTAACATATGTGCACACACTAAAATACAAAAACCTGAGATTTGTTTCCTTCTCCCTCTTCTGGCTAACCCCCCTTCCTCCTCTCCTTCCTCTCCCCCTAGGAACCCTTTAGATTACAGCCTTACACAACACTGGAACCCCTGAGGTTACTGCTCCACCTAACTACAACATCGTGACCGCCTGTCAAAGCAACTCCTGATCCCAAAGCTCTCCTAGGTGGCATTAAGGATCAGTGCTAATATCTCAGCAACCTCTCAGATTCTCCCGAAGGCAAACAAGCACGTGGAATTCAAGAAGTTATACTCTGGACAAAAGATGGAAAAGTCACCCTGGTTACATTTCTCATGTCACTTGTTTTATCCTCTAATATTTCAATCTTGGGAACCGCGGCAGCACCAGTTACTGCAAAAAATTCGGAAAGGTTTTATATAGCTTGTGTCTACTCCATCCCCAAAGTCAAAACAAAAACGTATACGTTTGTTAAAAACAGTTACCACTAAGTTAATCTTAATGGGGCCTGAAGACAAAGGATAACAGGATTACTTGTGATACAAAAATCAGAGTCTTACAAAGACCATAACTCCTCAATTTCTACCAAAATTGTACAAGCCAATGTGAGTTACTCCAAAAATACCAAGCTTAAAGCATAGTGCTAAGAGTAATTAGTCAAACTCACATAAGGGAAAACAAAAACGCTACAGTGAGAGATAGCTGAGTTACCTGGCCCAAGACAATTTTTTTCTTCGATCCCAGCATATTAAAAAGTGATCTCAATGGCCACTTCCTGGTCTCCCAGCAAATGCAGGGGCTCACTTCATACCTGGATGCCACAACATCTTCCTATTGCTCAACCTGCTCCTGCCACAGGGGAAAATGACCCCTACTGCCAACAATCCCTTGGAGAAAATATGAGAACACCATGAGTCTTCCCCTACACACACGAAGGGGGGCAGAGGAGATCCCTCTGCAAACAGTAGCCTAGGTGGAGGGCCATCTGAGAAAGCAACAACCTGGGGTTAACCCTGACCGTCTAGGTGACAAACCACCAAGCTGGGACGCTCAGGTAGGGGAAGGGAGAGCCGAAGGAGGGCTCTTGAAGGAACAGGAGACAAAATAATCACCTCTAATTCACACCAAAAAGCGGGGCTCTGGGTTGATCAGAGACGCAATGAGCATTTAGGCCCAAAAAGGTAACAGGAAGGATCCCTCCCTCCCCAAAATCATCTACCGTCAGCAGCGATCCCAGGAGGGATCCGGCAAAGGCATGTCCACTCCCAGAACCAAGGGGGGACTCTCCACGCGCCCTGGGCACCCGGCTAAGGACAAAGTAACCAGGGGGGTTCCCTCTGAAGCCAGGAAGGTGCTTCCAGCCGGGAGAAGAGGGAAGGAAGACTTCCCTGATCACCCAGAAGGCCGAGACACAGGCGGCACAGGCTCCCGAGTCATACCCCGGACACCAGTTGCTCCACAGCCTTTCTCCCTCCCCTCCCCCCACGCCGGGAGGACTTCCCGGGGGTCGCGAGTCCCCGGGGAAGGGCAAGGCGGGTGAGCTCCGTCAGAAGCAGCAAGGGTCGTAGAGCTGGAGCGAGAAAGAAGGGAAAGCTCTGGCCTCAGCTCCCGTCTGCTCCCTCCGCCCAGGCCGCACGGAAGCCTCGGCCTCACGTACCGAGCGCCGCCAGACTGCCCGACCTGCCCCCGGCTCGGGCCCGTGGGGCGAGAGACCGGGATGGCAGCGGCCCTCGGGGGTCGGTGGGCGTCGGGCGGGTTCCCTGGAGCCCGGCGGGCGAGGGGCATTAGGGAGGGGGAGGGTCCCGGGCCCACGCGGCCTCCGTCCCGGCCCGCGCAGCGGGTACTTACGTTGCTCTGGGGGTCGATGGCCTGCAGCAGCCGGTCCCTGATCTGCTGCGGAGACGCCGGAGCCGCTGTCATTGCCTGGGCGAGGCGGGGGGGAGCGGCCGGGCCAGCGGGCGGGCGGGCTGAGGCGGGGGACGGGGGTCACTCACTCGCCGGCCTCCGGGAGCGGAGCCTCATGTTCCCCGCGGCGCCGGGGGAGGAGGGGGCGCGCGGGGTGGCGGAGAGGGGAGCCGGGGCTCGGGCCCGGGGCGCCACCGCCACCAGAGGAGGAGGAGGAGCCACCGGAGCCGCCGCCGCTGCTGCCGCCGCCTCGAGAACCAAACTCCAGTGAGCTGCCCCCGCGCGGAGCACTCTGGGTAACCCGCGCCGCACGCAGCGTCGGCGCCACGCTGAGGAGGTTGGGAGATGGGGCGGGTGGAGACGCCGGGCCTGGGCGGGGCCGCGCGCGAGCCCCGCCCCGCACCCTCACGCATGCGCGCGCATGCGCACAGGTCCACCGCCCACCCCCGGCGGAGGGAGCCGTTGGGAGGCGGTTGGGCGGGGCAACGGCCGCCGCCGGGGGCCCCGCCCCCGGCTGGGCTGTGGGGAACTGAGGTTTCCGACGGAAACGCGCGGTGCGCGCCGAGTCCTTGAACCTGGGCGCTCCAGGCGGCCGCCTCAGGGTGGGGGGGCGGCAGAAGGTCTCCTCATTGGGGAGAAAAGCCTTCCCCGTACCGACGGAGGTGATGGGAGTCGCGGGAGAAGCTGCCAAGTTTTCCGAGCCGGGGGTCCTCAGCCCCTTGATCGCCGTTCCTGGGGGCGAGGGAGACAAGTCCATGTTGTGATAATGTGCGCGGAAGGGTCATCTCAGGGGCGCGAGGGGCCGCTCCACCCTTCCAGAAGGAGGGGGTGCAGGGCGGGGGTCTGCAGCGCTTGGCGTGCTGGGATCACGAAAACATGAGACCGCAAAGCGCCTCTCGGGGGAGCCGTCACGCCAGCTTTGGGGAAAGCCCCAAAGCCAGCCCCGTGAGCCCACCGACCCCAGGGTTGCAAACCTGTGTCAACGCCAGGGTTTCTCATCCTGGGCACCAATGGCATTTGGGGCTGGATCACTGTCGCGGGGGCTGTCTTGCGCATTTTAGGATATTCAGCATCCTGGGTCTCTACCCACTAAACGCCAGTAGCACTCTCCCCTCCATTCAGGTCAACCAAAAATGCCCAGTCATTGCCAGATGTCCCCTGTCGGGCAGAACGTCCCCTCTTGAGAACCACTGGTTTAAAAGACCCACCCTGCTTTGCGTGGAGGTTCTGGAAAACTGAAACCCTCATTATCTGAACAAAACCTTTCACAAAAGGAGGGAATTGAGGCCCAAGGTCACCCAGAGTTCTAGGTCAAACCCAGAATTGTTAAATGTCAAGCCTAAGGAGCCTCCTTCCCCACCCCCACCTTACTGCCCTCTTCTACTGCTCTCCGCTCCCTCCGGAAGCCCTGTTAGGAATACTGTTATGAGAAGGGGTGAGAAGGCAGGCTGAGTGGATTATTAGCTGCAGCCTCGGGAGAAATAACTTTTTTTGTTGTTACAGGAAGACCTAGATTTAAAACAGGAGGGAGGCAGCTGATGAGAACCACACGCGCGCCTTGGATCTGTGCTACACCTGTTAGTCTTGCATTTGTCATGCTTCTGGGAAGCATTTTTATTTGCAAAAACGGCTGTTTCTGCACGTGGTTGTGGCTGCTTCCTTCTGGACATGTGAAAAGTTTTACATCACACTTGTAGGAGAAAATAAACATGGGCAAAATACTTCTCTTTAATTTACTCACTAACTCTCCTAGAATGAGGTGCTTTGTGTACATGGTCCAGGTTGGAAACCAGCCCATTTGGAGATACTCTTTATCTCACTTTAGATAAGCAAAATAAACAAGCTCTCCCCCAAGCATATTCTGGTCCTGCCTTTCTTTTAATTTCTAACTCAAGTGTTCAAGATCTTATTTTTTTAATCAAGGATCACAGACAGAAGCAATTTGTTTTGCATGGGTCAGGTCGTTTAAGAAAGATTTGGAAAGCACTCAACTTACCTGATCTTTTTAAACTAAGAAGCAACATTAAGATGACTGAGTTCTGCATGGCCAGCTGTATACACATACCCAGACATAGGTATGCAGTTCAGCTCCATAGATGTGGCACAAGTGGGGCTCCATAAATATTTAACAAATGAATGAAATATTAAATATACTGTAAAGACATTAAGATGCACATAGACACAGATATATATATATATATATATATATCTAAGACTGTGTCTACATGTGTGCCCTGAGAGTGTGGGCACTAGAATATAGTGTTATTCCACATTTAACATATATATATGTAGTGGTAAAAATTAAATCACATCGGCATTCAATGGGAGTCTTGAAAACGTTAGCTTCTCTTAGATGCAGGATAGATAACTGCAGTTCACCTGGCAAGACCTTCTGCTTCAAGGAAGAGATACTTGAAATGGCACCTATCAGTTATACAAAGGTGGGGCTCAAGGTAAATCCTCTTGTAATGGTTCTTCCCCAGCAACGTGCCCTTTAAATTAGCTAGGTCCAGAGAACATCCACCCCCCTATCCTGAAAGGACAAGATATTTTGTCCCTGAAAAGGCTGTCTTACCTCCTAGTGAGGTGGCCCCCCAAAAGGTAAGAGGCTCTGAGTCCATGACTTGGCTCTTGCCATGGGAAGTGGCAGGAAGGTAGTTTTAGGAGCCTGGGTGCAGAGCATCCTCAGCAGGCTTGGCAGTGAGGGTGTGGGCTCGTTCTCCCTCAATGAATTGCAGTGGCTCAAGCCCAATAGGCAAGGGCATCACAGAAGGAAGCTGTGAGCAGGCCAGCTCCCACAACTGCTTAGGACCAGTCTTCAACAGCGACACCACATGGTGGCAAGGAGCAACAGCAGGGACCCACCAGGCAGACTCATTCATTCAGAAAGTGACCCCTTAGACACCTACACCCCTGGGAGTTGGGCAATTCAAAGGCAAGAAAGTGACTGGACTTACCCCATTAAAGTATGTGAGGGCTTCGGTGACTAATAGGAAGAATGAAGGCGAGCAAACCACCACCCCACTTTGACCAATTTGTTTGCTCTGAATTTAACATCTGGTGGGAATTTTTTAAAAACACTCTCATATATTAACTCATTCAACCCTATTGATGATCTCAGATGTACCTAGAGATGGGTTTCAGAGTTCCGCTTGGCTCTGCAGCAAGTCCTATTTATTCTAAAAGCGAAAAAAATTTCAATTGGTTTTGAACAGCCCCTGAAACGTCACTGCTTTTAGGAAGGGCTCCAAAGACAGACAAGAGAACTCAAAATAATTTTACTGTGTCTTCAAGTAGGGGGATACAAAGGCACATTAAGAGGCACAAAGCCTGCTCCTGAGGATCTAGTTCTGAAATTTCCAAGCACTGGAAACAGGTTGGGAGCCCAGTAAGACACTGCTGTAAACTGTATTGTCCAAGCAGTGCAGGTGCACCAAGGAGGGCAAAGCCACTCTGGAGCCAGGAGTACCAAGAAAGATCGTTGACAGCATTTCCGTATGTTCATACCCTTTGCCCCAGTATTTCCCAACTTCTAGAAATTTATCCAAAGAAAGCAATCAGATGCAGACAAACGTGTACATACGGGGAAGTAGACAGCAGCATCATTTGTAAGGGCAAACGATTGGAAGCAACCCAAGTGTTCAGGAAAAGGAAAGTATATAAATAAATTAGGGAGTCGATTCGTGTAAACGGGAAGGTTATGGACAGGAGGGGACCACGGGATTCTATAATTCCACTTGGGTAGTGGTCTTGTCTTATGGGTGTACACAACATGTAGAAATTCACAAAGCTGGACATTATGCTTCAAAAATACATAAATAAAAGGATCTAGATATAGAAAGACAGATGATAATCTTAACCATTGAAATCAGTATTGAACAACACAGAATGCTCCCAATTTCGTATTAAATGTTCAAATGTAGTATATAAACCATATACATTACGATCTTAATTTTGGTTTTATAAAAGTATGTCTACTTAATGCACCTGATGCATAGAAAAAATACTGGAAGGAAAGCAGCCAAAATATTTACAGTAGTTATCACTGACAGGCAGGATAACAGGTGATTTTTCTTCTGACACTCATCCCTGAAGTTCCACATTTGCTAGAATGAACACGCGGCGCCGCCTCCTCTTCTCATCCAGTGCTGGGGTTATTCTGACCTCTAGTAGCCTCTAGTTGTCATCTTCTGACTTGGATACTGCTAATCTGAAGCGTGCCCATAATCTCCAAAATCCTGAACAGGGATTTGCTGTCAGGCCTACTGATGGATGTCCATCTAAGTCCTAACAGTCTGTGTTTTACCTACTGCCCCAGTTTTGTATTATTCTTAGTAATAAAGAGAACAACATTTATTGAGTACCTACTGCGTGTCAGGTTGCATGCTGAGGGCTTTACCTGAGGACTCAGATGAACCCCTCTGGGCAGGGCGGTCAGGCCCTTGTCAGCCTCTCCTCTTGACTCGGGGGATAGGGGGGCGGCTACAATTTGCTTTAGAGAATGCAGTGGAACCATGCTCCGCCTGGTCCAGGCTGAAGCTTCAAGAAGGCCTAGCTGTTACCACCCAATTCAGCAAATCCACTCCTATCAATCTCGCCAAGAAAACTGAACACCTACACTCAGAGACTTGTACAGGTAAATGTCCACAGCAGGACTATTAATAGGTGCAAGGTACAAACACCAGATGTCCATCAACTGGTGCACAGATGAATGAAATGTACAACCACAGGCTGGAATAGTATTCGGCCGTAAGGAATGAGAAGAAATGAAAGAGAAAGAGCAGCAGCCTGGCAACATCCACCTTTGAAGACCTGGGGGCAGGGAGCTACCACGTCAGAATCTAGTGACAGTGCTGTAGGGCCACTCAGAAAGAGGTGTGAAGGCCTCTGTGAAGGAGAACAAGGTTCCCGGCGACAGAGAATCCTGAGCCCCATATGCCTAACCCCAGCAGGCTGGGATGCCCTGGGTGAGGTGCCAGGCATGCAAGCTGAGAAGCCCTTAGGGCTCAGAGCCAGCCCCACTTTGCCCCATCCAATTTCCTGCCCACAGAACTGTGACTCAATAATAGAGGTTTTAAGCCACTTCGTACTGGGGTCATTTGTTATTCAGTACTAGCTAACAGAGATGCAGTTGCTAACATAATCCTCAAGTGACACACGAGGAAGACCCTGAGGTCAGACAGTGAGGAGACACACATGGCCCCTTCGCCCCCAATGGTACAGCTGGGATTCCAGGCTGGATCCTTCTGATTCTGGACCATGCTCTCCCGCCCTCATGGCTCCTTAACTCCTGGGCTCCTCCCGCCTGGTGTTTGTCTTTGGCCATGTGTCCCGTTTCTGTCCTCTCCTGAACCCGTGCCCTGTCCCAACCTTCTCGCCTGCTGACAGTTCTCTCCTCCGATCTGCGGCACACACATGTCCAGGCAGCTTATTTTCTTTTAAGCTTTAATTATCTCCTGTATTATGCTGACCTTCAGCTAAGTACAGGGGTAATGAATTATCATACATAAAAACAACACAGTGCACACCATCTTAACACACACACACATACACACAAAGAAAATAAAGGATCACTCTGTCTCTCTTTTGATTCCACTTTCCCCACTGTGGCCCATGCTTTTTTTCCTAGTAGCTACGGGAACATTGCTATCGATCTCTTTAATTTTCAGAAGACAGACCAGGTAATACGGTTGGGAAACGGTAAAAGCAATTTTGTCTGTTTTTGGTTTGTAGTCATAAAACTATTCTTCTTGCCTTTTTTTTTTTTTTTTTTTTAAAGACCTCCAGGGCTCCTGGGTGGCTCAGTCGTTAAGCGTCTGCCTTCGGCTCAGGTCATGATCCCAGGGTCCTGGGATCGAGTCCCACATCGGGCTCCCTGCTCAGCGGGAAGCCTGCTTCTCCCTCTCCCACTCCCCCTGCTTGTGTTCCTACTCTCGCTATGTCTCTCTCTGTCAAATAAATAAATAAAAAATCTTTAAAAAAAAAAGACCTCCAAAAACTTGCTAAAGTAGTGTTTTTGAAATGTTCAAATAATCTCATCATTCAATCAAGTGATCTAAATCATTGTTAGATTAGAGGCTATTATTTCGCTTAATGAATTTTTATGTTCACACAGTAACCCTTATGAAGCAAAGAAATAAAATCAGCAACTGTTCTAATTCTCTAGTGAATGACTTTGATAAACATTTTATTTAAACGTCTCCAGAAATAAGATAATCCTTTCTTCCTCAGTAAAGGAATTGCAGGATAAAGTATCAATCTCTTGTAGCTTTTTCTGCTCCAGACAGCTCTCTTGCTGACACGGTTTGGATCTTGTCCCCTGCTCTAAAAACTCAGGGGCCTCCCACTTCATCTCACTTAAGCCTTTGGCCTTGTGAGGCCCCCTTGTCATACACCACACATCGCACGCATACACACTGCCCATGTTCCTGGCCAGCCTTATTCCTCACCATCCCTAGGAGTGAGTTTCCTCCCCTCCTGTCACACTGCTCACCTCACTACCCAACCAGGTGACCTGGTCCTTGTTCCTCAGAGGAGGGATCTGGCTAAAGTCATGTGACTGGATTTTGGACACGATGACGACTCTGGCCCACAGCTCAGGGTTCCCAGACTGGCAGAGAGAACACATGAACCAAATCAGGTACAAGCCATTTCCCCAAGGAGCAGACCAGGGCCAAGGGACTGATGTCAAAAAGCCACCAGGAGCCGACAGAAGCAGATGGGAGCCACAGTAAAAGATCCCCAACTGGCCAATGGAAATGTCTCAGAAACAAAGGCTGTGTTGTAGCCTCAACACAGAAAGTGATGTGAAGAGAGGTGATATGATCCAGAAAGTATTTCCTACAAACACTACAGGCTACACAGAGAGAAGTGGTGTCAGCTCCTGGCAACACTGGGTCGGAAGCCATTGGGGTCGCAGACAGAGAAACTGCTGCACAAATAGGAGCAAACACCTGTCCCCAACATCGCTGGCAAGTGAGGGACAAGGCAGGGACTCAGAGCGCAGGCCCACGACCCCCTCCCCGCCGTTCCCAAACCCCACAGCTCGAAAAGGCCAAAAAATTTCTTTAACTTTGCATCAGACCCATTTGGTTGGCAAAGCTTGTCCGAGGCCGTTCAGTCTCTGCTGGCCCAGCTCTGTTGCAAACGTTAGGCTGGGTTGCTGCAGATTACTCTGACGAGTGAACGCTAGCCCAGATGCCTCGGGCCGTCGTGGCATATACAGCACGTGCTGCTGGAAAGCAAGAGAAGTTCCGATTTTGGAACTGGCTCTGGTGCCCCAGGCTTCTGGACAGGTCTCCCAGGTGTGCTGGGCACGAGCCACATGCTTTTGTAATCCACGCCAGCAAACGGGTGGTAGAGCCCAAATAAAGGTGGGAGTGCGGGTGGGAGTGCGGCAGCATCGGAGAAGAGTCGGGGGACCAGGCTTTCGTGCCAGCTCTGCTGATGACCCCGGGGACTTCGGGCAAGTCACTTCCCTGGACTGGCCTCAATTTCCTCATCGGGAAACATGGGACAGCGGCGATACTTTGGTCACCCCTTGTTGTGCCAAAACATCAAGGTTATGCGTGGAAAGCCCTGGCACGAGCACTTTGACTTCTGTTCATGTAGCAAGAGATAAAGGGCAGTTCAAGAAAGAACCCGGGCGCCTGGGTGGCTCAGATGGTTAAGCGTCTGCCTTCGGCTCAGGTCATGATCCCAGGGTCCTGGGATCGAGTCCCACATCGGGCTCCCGGCTCAGCGGGGAGCCTGCTTCTCCCTCTGACCCTCTCCCCTCTCATGCTGTTTCTCTCTCGCTCGCTCTCTAAAAAATAAATAAAATCTTAAAAAAAAAAAAGAAAAAACCCCAGGGGCGCCTGGGTGGCTCAGTCAGTTAGGTGTCTGCCTTCGCCTCGGGTCGTGATCCCAGGGTCCCAGATGGAGCCCCACGTCGGGCTCCCTGCAGAGCCTCTCCCTCTGCCTGCTGCTCTCCCAGCTTGTGCTCGCTCTGTCAAATAAATAAGTCTTTAAAAAAAAAAAACCAATCCCACCTCTAACGGCACACACACCACAGACACCACACGCCAGCTCCACAAACAGCGTGGGTAACACACAACGCACTGCACACAGACACACTGCACAACACGTGCACTTCACGCACCATCTCAAACACACACACCACAGCTCCTAGAGCACATGACATGTGTGCGATGCACACATCATACACCACACACAACACACAGGCCACAAACTCAGCTGACACATGCCATACGCATAGCCCACGTCACACATACTTGTGCACACACGCCTCTCTCTTACACACACACACAAACACATATGCACAAGACAAAGCCATTTATCAAAATTCCTCCTGGCCTTTCCTGAACATGCAGTGTGCTCTCCTAGGTGGTTGAGGCCCACGGACTCCCAAGTGAGAGTAAAATCTGGATGCAAAGTGGTAAAACCAGGGAACCATGTGTCCCCCAACTGCACCCCCCACCCTTGCCATGGCCGGGGCTCCCTCCCCACATCACCCTGGCAACTACATAGTTCACCTGTCTTAACATGAATCTCAGAACTGGATGATTGCACCAAACCACTTGGATGAGATTTTCTTCTCTCCCTCAATAAAGTGTCACAAAGAGAGTTCAGGAGACATGAGCAAGCAGATATCCTATTTGGAAAAGGTCTGACCGACAGACAGCCCATCTAACTGGAGCTGCCACTTGCCCTGAGAACATCCCGAGCTCTGCCGAATTCCCAGCTCATGGAAGAGGAGTACGGAAAAGGACAAATGTTCCAGAAGCTCTGTTTGTGCCTTTTTCCTTTTTAACCTCAAGACGTGGTGGTGGTGGTTTTCCTCACATTTCCTAGATGCTCTGATGCTTCCATCTTTGTGTGTTTTTCTTCTTTCCTGATTACAAGAGTAATAGATGTTTGGTGTGAATAATCAGTCAAGTACAGCAAAGTATAAAATAAGATTTAAAAACCACAGCCTGATGCGTGCACGGGAAATCATAGCACTAGTCTACCTTTTTGTGTGTTCACAATTTTCCATAAGAAAGTTAAAGATGGGGCGCCTGGGTCGCTCAGTTGGTAGAGAGACTGCCTTCGGCTCAGGTCATGATCCCAGGGTGCTGTGATCAAGCCCCGCATCAAGCTCCCTGCTCAGCAGGGAGTATGCTTCTCCCTCTCTCTCTGCCCTTCCCCACTGCTCGTGCTCACCCGCTCTCTCTCTCGCAAATAAATAAATAAAATCTTAAAAAAAAAAGGAAAGTAAGTTAAAGATGGAAAAAGAATCACACAACAAGCAAGGCCTGGTCGGATGTGTGCGGTCTCTGGCTGTTTTCACGCTACAAAAGCAGAGTTGCATGGCTGAGTAAGAGGCTGTGCGGTCCGCAAAGCCAAAAGTATTTACTGTCTGGCCCTGTGTTAGGCCGAGTAACATCACCCCACCCCCAAAGATATCCTGGCCATAATTCTTGGAACCTGTAAATAAATGACGATACATGGCAAGAAAGAACTGAGGTTGCAGATGGAAGTAAGGGGACTAGTCAGCTGACCTTAAGATAGGGAGATGATTCTGGATGATCCCAGTGGGTGGGCCCAATGTAATCACAAGGGTCCTTTAATGGGGAAGAAGCAAGCAGAAGCAGATGGCATCATGACAGAGACCTGCGCAACCACTGCTGGCTCGGAAGGTAGAGGGAGAGGCCGCGAACCAAGAATGCAGACAGCTTCTAGAAGCAGCAAAAAAGCAAGGAAACAGATTCTCCTCTAGAGCCTCCAGAAGAAACCAGCTCTGGCAACACCTTGATTTTAGCCCAGTGAGACCCATTTTGGACCTCTGACTACCAGAACTGTAAGATAATCAATCTGTGTTATTTGAAACTATGAAGCTTGCGGGCATTCATCACAGGAGCCCCGGGGCAACTTAACCCATGCAGGCCCCTGACGAGGAAAACTTACACTCTCTCTCTCTCGGAGGCAGTGCTGCCCAATGAGAGGTGTCTGCCATGAAATGCACTTGAAAAGTACTCATGACTCGGGGGGCTGGGGTTTTAAATTTTAGTTACCTGGCAGGGAAACTGAAATAGCCATGCGTGGCTAGTGGCTACTGAACAGACAGGCTCGTTACTCAAAGTGTGGTCCGGGGACCAGCAGCATGGACGTCACCTGGGAGCTGGTTGAAATGCAGAACCACAGCCTGCGCTGCCCTCCTGCTATGGCAGATCTACACCTTGCCAAGACCCCTAGGGGATTCGTGGGGACACCAAGGTCTAGATGCTATGGTCGAAGCCGTCACCCCACTTCCACACAAATACTTCACTACGAAACATTAGGAAGCAAAATCCCTCTGTACCAGATGTCAGGGTCAGCTTTCCTAGACCACAGGGAGTCCTCTGAAGTTTTTAATGCCTCGAAGCATACTATTAGCCAAGGACATGAACTCCCAGCTACTGAGTTTCTACTACAAGGCGGACCTTTGACCATCTGTTATGGACTGACACATGGTGTCCCCTAAAAATTCGTATGTTAAAGTTTTAACCCCCAAAGTGACCATACGTGCAGATAAGGCCTTTAGAGAGGTAACTCAGGTTAACTGAGGTCATAAGGGTGGACCCCTGATCCAATATGGCCGGTGTCCTCATAACAAGAGAGATGCGCATGTGCATGTGCAGAAGAAAGGCCATGTTGAGTGCACAGCAAGAAGGAGGCCATTTGCAAGCCAAGGACAAAGGCCTCACCAGGAACCAACGCTGCTGGCACCTTGATCTTGGACTGTCAGCCCCCAGAGCCGTAAGAAAAATAAATGTCTGTTGTTTAAGCCGCCCAGCCTTGTGGCACTTTGTTATGGCGACCTGAGCAGACTAAGACACTACCTCATTTAAGCTTCACAAAACCCCATCAAGAAGGTCTTTTATTAATAAAAGTAATGACAGCAACAAAAATACTACCACTTACTGAGTGCCTGCCGCGTGTGAGGCAGGCTGTAGGTACGTGTCAAGGCTCCCTTCCTCACTGTCCCTGCATCACAGACAACGACATAGAGGTGCAAGGATGCCAATTCGCTGCCCCACATAACACTCCGTAAGGGACAGAGATGTTTGTAATCTGGCCCAGACCTTTATCTTGCTAGTTCTACCATAACCATCTTTTCCACGTTTTTCTCTGATTCACACAGTAAACTCTAATTAAATGCACCAAAGCTTTATTACCCTTAAAATAACTTCTGCAACTCCCCCAGCATACTCCAATACCCTCACGGCCCACATTTATCACTAACGGCTGCAACAATAACGTGAACTAAATACAGATGAACAGGATCCACCCAATGTCTTAAAAAAAAAAAAAAAAAATACTGTCCAGTCTAGGGGTCAGCAAACCATTCTGTAGAGTCAGACAGTAAGTATGTTTAGTTTTGTGGGCCAGATGGTCTCTGTCGCAAGGACTCAATTGTGTCCTTGCAGCTCGAAAGCGGCCACTGATAATACGTAAATGAAAGGGCGTGGCAGCGTTCCAATAAAACTTTATTTATGGACAAAGAAATTGGAATTTCCTTTTTCTTCTCGATCCTTTTTCAACCATTTAAAAATGGGAAAACTGGGACGCCTGGGTGGCTCAGTCGGTTAAGCATCTGCCTTCAGCTCAGGTCATGATCCTAGGGTCCTGGGATCGAGTCCCGCATCGGACTCCCTGCTCCGCGGGGAGCCTGCTTCTCCCTCTGCCTCTGTCTCTCTCTCTGTCTCTCATGAATAAATAAATAAAATCTTTAAAAAAATAAAAATAAAAAAATAAAAATGGGAAAACCATTCCATCTTGTGGTCCATGAAGACAGGTGGCAAGCCAGATGTGGGCAGCAGTCTGTTGACCCCTGGTCTGATCCAAAACCACCCACTGGTCAAAAGGAAAACCAGAGAGCCATACTCTGAACTAGTTCTTACTGTTTTCTAATTGAAAAATGTGGACTTTGAATTTCTAACTTGCTCTAGACCCCTATGCCCAATTTCCCATGTAGGAATGCTCACTATTACCGAACTCTCATTTCCAGCAACTCTCAGAGAGGGGCTCAAAGCGGATCAAGTACTTTTCTCTGTGCAATAACGGAAATCAAGGGAATGATGAAAACAACCCCCAAGTAGAATTTACATCTTCCTTTTAAAAAGACCAGGCCTTTTGCTTTATACACAAACAGCGTACGTCTTTCATCAACACAGGAAAACATTGGGAGGTTTGTCAAATATTTCATAAACACAAATGTGGTTAAGAAGGAGATAATGAAACAGTTGAAATGAAAAGAAAATGCCTCACTAATGACAGCCTCGCTGGCTTTTCAAATCTAACCATTCAGAGGAGAGCCGATCTCATTATCACATTGTGCTGCTGGTGCAGAGGAACTCCCGCTCGGGAGAATCACAGGCAGCCCAGAAGGGATCTCTCCCCTAACTATCAAGAGAAATAAAATTACGTTTTGGTCTTAAGCTCATGCTTAAAAATAGCTGGCTCGATTTTCAGCAAATTCGAATGTGTTTATTAAAATCTAGACCACGGGGCGCCTGGGTGGCTCAGTTGTTGGGCGTCTGCCTTCGGCTCGGGTCGTGATCCCGGGGTACTGGGATCGAGTCCCACGTTGGGCTCCCTGCTCGGCGGGGAGCCTGCTTCTCCCTCTCCCTCTGCCCCTGCTTGTGTCCCCTCTCTCTCAAATAAATAAAATCTTTTAAAATAAATAAATAAATAAATAAATAAATAAATAAATAAATAAATAAATAAAATCTAGACCACAAGGTGTGCAGATGACTCCACTTGAGTGGCTTTGGAGAGAAAAAGGACACTTTGAGATTCTCTATCATCCCCTAGCTCAGGGGTCAGCGAACGCCATCACATATATGGGCCGGAAAGACAACATTTTCATCCGTGGGCCAGATGGTCTCTGTGACAACACTGCCATTATAGCAGGAAAGCTACTAAAGCAGCCTTAGATGATACATATTCGAAGGGGCGTGGCTGGGTGCCAATAAAACTTTATTTACAAAAATAGGTGGCGGGCCAGGCTCTGCCTGGGAACCAGAGTTTCTGACTTCTGCTCTAGAATAGCTGGAACTGAAGTGCAATGAGAAACCCACCAAAGGAGGGACATATTCCACCTTTTGAGATGCCAAGGTGGAGGAAGCAAAAAGGGAGTTTCCAACATGAATCCCAAAGGGCAGGTGCTGCAAACTGTGGCCTTGTTTTAATTCTCAACGTGCAGCTTCTCACCTTGGCAGTGACTCCATGTAACATGGTCCGGGGCAAGCAGTAGTGGGCATTTAGTACTTAGATGGTGGCTGAGGTCCCTAACCATCAGGACCAAGGTGGAAAGCCGACTGGCATGATGTCAACTGCAGTTGCTTGCACAACAAAACAGTTATCTGGTTGGAGCCTGAAATTCTCGTCCTTATTAACAGGTTAAGCAAACTGAAGCAGCCTAATACCACTCCTGGTCAAAGCTGATGGGGATCTAGAACCCAGTTCTTGTACATATGAACATACATACGTATGAACAAATGAACAAAGATGCAAGTCGTCCAAGATGCGTTTTTCTTTAGAATTCTTAGCCCAAAGCTGTCAAGATGGATCTCTTTTTAAAAGTGACCCCAAGGGGTGCCGGGGTGGTTCCGTTGGTTAAGAATCTAACTTGGGCTCAGGTCGTGATCTTGGGGCCCTGGGATTAAGCCCTACATCGGGGCCCCATGCTCAGTGGAGAGTCTGCTTCTCCCTCTCCCTCTGCCCCTCGCCACACTTGTGTGTGCACGCGGTCTCTCTCAAATAAATAAGTAAAATCTTTTAAAAAGGGCACCTGGGTGGCTCAGTCATTAGGCGTCTGCCTTCAGTTCGGGTCATGGGATCAGCCCCGCATGAGGCTCCCTGCTTGGCGGGAGGCCTACTTCTCCCTCTCCCACTCCCACTCCCCCTGCTTATGTTCCTGCTCTCGCTATCTCTCTGTCAAATAAATTAAAAAATCTTAAAAAAAAAAGTGACTCCAAAAATTCATTAGGGATGACATACTGAGATGTTCATCACAGTGATATTTATAATAGACAAAAACTAGAGACAACTCAAGTCTCCATCAGCTGGGGATGAGTTAAAGTAATTAATGGCACATCATTACCATGTTATTAAGAATGGTAATTGTAGGAAAAATATAGAAATGTATTCTCAGATGAGAAAAACAGGCTAGAAGACAGAGATACAATTTACGTAACGAAAACATGTGCACCATACCCGATGCAAGTGCAGGGGGAAGAAGCCAGAAAGATGTGTACCTTGAGTGACGCTGAGTGAAGGTGATTATTCATTTTATCCCTTAGAGCAAAGCTATATTTTATGATTTTTCTACAATGAACATGCACTGGCAGTAAGAAACTTGAAAACAAAACAAAGAAAAGCCACTGAAGCTACAATGATGGTACATACCGATGTGGCCTTCCTAGGTTCTGCAGAAGCACCAGTGAAGGAAGCCAACAAAGGTCACAACAATGGGGATCGCGGTGGCCTTTATAACACTGAGCAAAGTACAAGTTCGAGGCACACACGAGAGGACCAGCAAGAGGGCCAGGGTTAAAGAGAGATCTACTGACACAGTGCTGTAATTAAAACCCAACACCATGAAGCCTGTCTGTCTGGCAGCCCGGAAGATATGAAGGAAATGCTGCCAAAATGAACACAGCAGAACCTAAGCCGCCTTAACCACGATCGAACTATGTCGCATCCAGGCAGACCTCATTTGACTGCACTCTGCAGACATCGTGTTTTCTAGAAACCCAAGGTTTGCGGCAAAACCAGTATCCTGGCGCCATTTTCCCGAGAGCATCTGATCACTTTGTATCTCTGTGTCACATTTCGGTAATTCTCACCGTATTTCAAACTTTGTCATCGTTACTGTATTTGCTTTGGTGATCTGTGATCAGGGATTCTGACTCACTGAAAGCTCAGATGACGACTAGCATTTGTTGGCGATCAAGTATTTTTTAATTAAGGCACACACGCCAGTTTTTTAGACGTGATGCTACGGCCCACTTCCACAATGCAGGGGAAACGTAACTTTTATATGCGCCCGGAAGCCAAAACACTCCTTCAACTTGCTTTATTGCAATATTCGCTTTAGTGGGTCTGGACCTGGGCCCGCAGTATCTCCAAAGTATGCCTGTATACTGATACCTATAAGGAAAAGGCTGGAAAGGAAAGAGGAAGGCGGGAAAAGGTTTTCCATGCTGGAAAACTGTTTCTAGTGTTTTTAAACATCTCTCTTTCACGGTGTGTGTGCAGACCGCACGCACGAATGCAGGCAAGAGTAGAGAAGATGCTAGCAGTGAGCACACCCAGGTTTGAGCACTCGGTCAAGCACTCGGCCCACATTTGAGCATGCTGAGCCTCACAACAAACCCAGGCAGGTGGGACTTCCAAACCCATTTTGGCGACTGGAAACTGAGGCAGGGAGTGGAAAAGCAAGCAGCCAAGGTCCCACTGGCAAGGAGCAGAGACGGGACTTGAACCCACTGGCACAGAACATAAGCGATTAAATGCTGGGGAACCCTAGGCACCCAAAACTCAAACTTCGATAACCTTTGATGTTAATGAGGGTTCTTGAAAAGCTTCCTAAAGATGCACATCGGTGAGATGTAACTTTTAAAATGGACATTAGCCTCCGAAGCTACACTGTTGGCAGAGAGTTTAACAATGAGGTAATAGTTCTCTGGAAAAAAATACAACTATTGAAACAAAATCTCAATGACAGCATTCTCTTCTCAGAGCATGATTCATCCCCATAACGTACGAATGCCTCGCCTCATTGAAACCTCAGCACCAGTCTGAATAAGGCAGCGAGGTTTCCTCGAACCACTGACATGGCTTGAGGAGTGACTAGCCAAGATCTCCACACGTCTGTTCTTGCTGACAAGGACACAAGCCTGTGCGAAGCTCGACTCAGCAGCTACGTTCCCGGCTACTGACAAACTATAGGCCTGGGTTTGACAAGGGAATAAATTATAGAAGCAGTGAAGGAGAATGACGTCAGTTACGCAGCAGTAAAAGTGGATTTGACCCTGGTCTAGCAAAACCCCAATATTCTCCTTGGCTCTTTCAATACTTCCCAAAGCAGCCAGGTCAAAAGCCCATTTGCCCAATTCCAGCCTGACATGTATTAAGGAAAATCCAAAACGGGAAATCTAACACTGCTTCTCTTCTGACTTTTTGACAGCCTCCAAAATGAATCCTTGGTGTTTCCCACAGTGTAATTCAAAACAATTCCAGTTGGAAGTCAGCTAACTTCTTGGTTAAAAAAATGTATAAACAGGGCTCCTGGGTGGCTCAGTTGGTTAAAGCGACTGCCTTCGGCTCAGGTCATGATCCTGGAGTCCCTGGATGAGTCCCGCATCAGGCTCCCTGCTCAGCGGGGAGTCTGCTTCTCCCTCTGACCCTCCCCCATCTCATGTGCTCTCTCTCATTCTCTCTCTCTCAAATAAATAAACAAAATCTTTAAAAAAAAAAAATGTATAAACAAAAGATCCTTTTTAGAAATGAGCTTTATTTTCAGTGCTACTTAGTTCTGAAAAGTCTGCATATTTACTTTTTTCCTCCCACCAGGTTTACCTCCAAATCAGGAATTCAAAACCCACAACAAACAGATCAAACACCTGTAGGATCTGGGTGTGGACCACTGGCATTTCATTTTGGCGATAAAGGACCTGCCTTTCAAAGAAGATTCTATGCAAAATGCTGTATTTCCTTGAATGAGGCTCACTGCTTTTCAACCTTGAAATCACCCACTTGAAAAGAAGACCCAAAATTCCAAGCTTTCAGAACTGGGTCCCAGTATCACCACGCAAGTCACTCTCATTCTTGAAACTATACATTTAATGGCCCCAAGAGTTACTTTAACAGAGGGCTGTAAGACAGGGCAAAATTTCTCATAACACCCACATCTGCCCCTGCCAACTGTTCTGTACCTCTCTTCCACGGGAATCAGTAAGGCTTCACCCTTAAAGTCCTGAGGATGACCTCAGAGGCACCGAGTGGCCGAGCAGAGCCCATCGAGACAGGAAAGGAATATGGACACAGGCCCAGCAACAATGAACTTGCTTGTTATTCCTAAACACAGTCCAATAAAGAGGCTGCATCAATCTTAAAAGCGCACCTTTCTGTTTCAGATCCCTGGATAAAACATTATTTTGAAAAATCTGTGTAATTTGAACCAAAAAGGAGGGTTATTAAAAATAAACCAAGAAATATCCAGAAATGAGTTTCTAGTACAAGCTTGCTAGAAGACGAATTCCAATCTAAAAAAACAATCTACACAACGTTCTTTTATCTGCGGGGAATGCAATGTTATCACATCCCTTCCATAAAGCCTCCTAAAACTCCTTAAGTAGACAGCATTTCAACGCAGAGACCAAAGTGAAAATATCTTTCAAAAGAAAACAATGACGTGGCTGGGAAGCCGTGTGCAGCTTGGCGAACATTTTTTCCACCCACCAAGAACTTGGGCTTTCTGGGAAGGTCGCTTGTTTTCCGGTCAAAACCATTCTTGAAGTCGTCAGGAACGGAGAAAGGGAGACTCGGCATCTGGGAAGATGGTTCCTGGTTCCTGGTTCCCAGGAAGGTGTGTATCTGGGGCTCAGGAGCCAAACAGCCTGGAAAAGTCAGAGGGCAGAGATGTCCGTGAGGATGGGAAGGATGTAAAGCTATATAGCTCAGAAAACACTTTCAGAAAATATTTTCTGTTACTATTATTAAGATTATTTTATATTACTTACAGCTTTGTAAGTAGCTCTTCTGTTACACAACATGACTATACTTAATGCTACCAAACAATACATTTTATTTTATTTTTTTAAGTAGGCTCCACGCCCAGCATGGAGCCCAATGCGGGGCTTGAACTCATGACCCTGAGATCAAGACCTGAGCTGATAGCAAGAGTCAAGACACTTAACTGATTGAGCTACCTGGGCACCCCCAAACAGTACATTTTAAAAAGAAAAAAGCTATTTAAGAAAGTATCTGCTTCATCAGAATCTGTAACATTTTATTTCAGCCCATTCTTTATTACTGCAAGTCAATCATACAAATGATTACAGTTAACTCTGTTCATTGAAGAAAATCTGAATGGGAAAGGCCTGGGAACTGTATAAAAACCCATGAAGTTGAGAACAGGAAGGTAGTTGCGACAGAGATCTACAGGGGAAAACCACAGAACTGTTAAAAAGATACATATATGGGAACTCTGTTATCTTTGCAACATTTCTATAAAGCTAAACTCTTTCCAAGATAAAAAAGGCTTTTTGAAAAAAGAACAGATGGTGCAGGATCACCACATGCAAAAGAATGAAGCTGGATCCCTACCTCACACTATATGCAAAATTTACCTCAAAGTGGGTAATAGACCTAACTATTAAAATTAAAACTATAGGGGCGCCTGGGTGGCTCAGTTGTTAAGCATCTGCCTTCGGCTCAGGTCATGATCCCAGGGTCCTGGGATCGAGCCCCACATCGGGCTCCCTGCTCCGCGGGAAGCCTGCTTCTCCCTCTCCCACGCCCCCTGCTTGTGTTCCCTCTCTCGCTGTCTCTCTGTGTCAAATAAATAAATAAAATCTTTAAAAAAAAAAAAATTAAAACTATAAAACTCTTAAAAGAAAACTTAGGGGGTGCCTGGGTGGCTCAGTTGGTTAAGCGACTGCCTTCAGCTCAGGTCATGATCCCAGGGTCCTGAGATCGAGCCCCGCATCGGGCGGGAAACCTGCTTCTCCCTCTCCCATTCCCCCTCCTTGTGTTCCCTCACTGTCTCTGTCAATTAAATAAACAAATTTAAAAAAAAGAAAGAAAGAAAACTTAGGCCTCAATCTTCGTGACCTTGGGTTGGGCAATGATTTTTAGCTACAACACAAAAAGCACAAGCAACACGGGCGCCTGGGTGGCTCAGTTGGTTGAGCGACTGCCTTCGGCTCAGGTCATGATCCTGGAGTCCCTGGATCGAGTCCCTGGATTGAGTCCCGCATCGGGCTCCCGGCTCGGCAGGGAGTCTGCTTCTCCCTCTGACCCTCCTCCCTCTCATGCTCTCTCTCTCACTCTCTCTCTCATATAAATAAATAAAATCTTTAAAAAAAAAAAAAAGCACAAGCAACAAAAGGAGAAACAGATAGACTGGACTTTATCAAAATTAAATTTTTTTGTGCTTCAAAGGACACCATCAAGAAAGTGAAAAGAAAACCGAGAGAACGGGAGAAAATACTTGAAAATCATGTATCTGATAAGAGACTGGTTTCTAGACTATAAAAAGAATTCTTATAACTTAGTTATTACCCAATTAAAAACTGGACAAAGGACCTAAATAGATATTTTTCCAAAGAGGACATACAAATGACCAAGAAGCACATGAAAAGAGGCTCAATGTCACTAACCACTGGGGAAATGCTAATCAACCTTCACATCCACTAGGATGGCTCTAATCAAAAAGAGTGACAATAACAAGCATTGGCAAGGATGTGGGGGAAATTGGAACCATCCTTCACTACTGGTGGGAAGGCAAATTGCTGCAGCTACTTTTAAAAAATAGTCTGGCAGAACCTCAAACGGATAAATATAGAGTTACCATATGACCCAGCAATTTCACTCCTGCATATATACCAGAGAGAACCGAAAACTTAAGTCTGTCTACACAAAAACTCGAACACCAGTGTTTGTGTCAGCAATCTTCATAAACAGGCCCAAAATGGAAACATTCCAGATAGCCATCAACTGATGAGCGGATAAACAAGCTGCGGTAAAGACATACAATGGACTATTCTTCAGGCACAGAGAGGAATGGAGTGCAGACACACACTACAACACGCTGGAACGTCTAAGACATCACGCTGCGTGAAAGAAGCAGGACACAAAAGGGGCCATATGTTGTTACGATTCCGTTTACAGGAAATATCCACAACTAGCAAATCCATAATGACAGAAAGTAGGTAAGTGATTACCAGAGGCTGGAGGGAAGAAGAGGCAGTCACTGCTTAATGGGTATGAGGTTTCCCTTTGGGGTGATGAAAATGTTCTAGAACTGCACTGCGGTGGTGGTTTCACAACCCTGTGAATATACTACAAAATAATGAACTGTGAAGACTGACTGCCACTTTTTTACTTATTAATCCTTCTCCATGATTTCATACCCTCATTTTCTCCGTATCTTCCCACCCAGTATTTTATTATGAAGATTTTAACATACAGAAGAGTTAAAAGAACAGTTCAGTGAACACCGCATATATACCACCTCCGTTCTACAATTAACACTTTGCTTTACATGGGGGCCTGGGTGGCTCAGTCAGTTGAACCTCTCCGACTCTTGATTTCAGCTCAGGTCATGATCTCAGGGTGGTGGGATCGAGCCCCACATCAAGCTCTGGGCTCAGCAGGGAGGCTGCTTGGGATTCTCTCTCTCCCTTTCCCTCTGCCCCTCCCCTTGCACGCACACACGCTCTCTAATTAAAAAACAACAACAACAAAAAGCTTGGGGCGCCTGGGTGGCTCAGTCGGTTAAACATCTGCCTTTGGCTCAGGTCATGATCCCAGGGCCCTGGGATCGAGTCCTGCATTGAGCTCCCTGCTCAGCAGGGAGTCTGCTTCTCCCTCTGCTCCTCCCCCTGCTCATGCTCTCTCCCCCTCCTCGCTCTCAAATAAATAATAAATAAATAACTTTGCTTTACAGTGCACCTACCCAATTATTCATCTATCTTATTTTTGATATGTTTCATAGTTAAGATGCAGATATCAATATTCGGTCCCCCTAAACACTCGGGCACGTTTCTCTCCATATTTCAGGTTTTTCATGACTTTTTAAAAAAATTTCCCAAGTAGCTCAGCTCAAGCAATATAAAAATGGGTACAGGGGAACTGCAAGCCATCCCCTCAGGCCCTGTTAATCTCCTCAGCAATCCAAGCATGGTCACCTCTGTGGACAGCCTGGAGCAGATCCTTCCAACTCCCTGGGTGGAAGTGTTTTCCCCACAGACTTCGGGCATTTATTCAGTGCTTACTGCATGCAAATCACAGCCGAGGCTGGAATGCGCATGTAAGTGACATCCAGCCTTCTTTGCTTTCGAAACACTCCCCTGTGTAGACAGAACTTGCAGCACCTCATCAGCAATGAAGCCTTGACAGCAGCTCATATGGGCGTCCTTTTGAGTTACCTGACTCCTCCCCAGTTCTTGGACATTTAGGTGATTTCCAGTTTTTTTAATACCCTGGGAAAGCCAGTCACTACCTCCCTGACAGAGTCCTTCCTGAAGAGGATCTTCCCTCACTCGTGGCGCCTACTGAAAGAAGTGGCCCAGGTTAGGGGTTGGCAAAAAAGCCACATAGTAAGTAGTCTGGGCTTTGCATGCCAGGCAGTTTCTGTCATAGGGCTTCGAACCCCTCTGCTATAGTGCAAATGCAGTTACAGAAATGGGTGTGGCTGCACGACAATAAAACTTCATGCATGAAAACAGGAAACAGATAGATATGGCCCACGGGCTGTGGTTTGCTGACTCAACCTCAATGATTATGCTGGAATCAGGATAACCCCCATCTAACTGGACCTGGGTCACACCTAGCTAGGTCAAGCAGGCTCCGCTCCCAGGAAGCAAAATCAGGATACCAGGCTACAAAGAGAGCCTTGAGCTGAGCTAGGAGGTCACAGAGCCTAAGGTGACCATCTTGGTCACAGGCCAGCAAATGAGCCGTAAAGGGAGCTAGCTGGACGACAGGATGAATGCAGCCGATGAGCAGAACAGAATGATGAAAACAGAGTTCTTCCCTGCCCCAGGACCTTTGCACGTGCTACCATGCCTCCCTTTAGCTCTGCAAATGGCAAGGCTTCCTCCCGTTCTTTAGGTTTTGATTTAAATAGCACTTCTCTGTGGGCCTCTTCCCGACCATCGCCTAAACTGAGAGCCTCCCATTTGCCTCATGAGTGATTCTTCCCTATTTATTTGTTTTTCTGTCCCTGTCCCAACTGCCATACTATCCCTTCGCTAATGGCAAGGACGAAGGCTGTCCTCGTCTCAGCTATAAGCCCAAGGTGCAGCCCACACTGGATAGTTGTAAATCAATAAATGAAGGAAGGAAAGGACAGGTGCGAACCTGGAAAGACCAACGCATTCTACTTCCTGTGAATCCTAGTTACATTCCCTATCCTCTTCTGCAAACTCCCTGATCTCTTCACCAGCCCTCTTTGTACCTGCACAGGCCTCATCCAAGCTCCCAAAAAGGGCTTCTCTGGGCACACACCACGGTCCTCGTTCTGGGCTCTTAAACACTTTCCAGTGGCACAGTGAAACTCCTCCTCCCCCCATCTCCTGAGTCCTGGAATCATCCCCTCTAACAGCCATGGGGCTGGCACAAGGACCACCCAGCAACCCCAAATGCAGCATCCCAATTACTCAGGAGAGCCGACTTTTCATTCTCCTCCTCTTTAGGGGGAAGAATGGGACCAGCCCAGCATGATGAGCCCAGATGATAGCACACCAGATTCTCCTACGGTTTTTTTCCCTGAGCCGGTTTACTAAGGAGTCTCACAATTCATCAGCAGCGGCATCAAAATTAAGGCCCCGCTCCTTGCTCGGCGGGCAGCCTGCTTCTCCCTCTCCCACTCCCCCTGCTTGTGTTCCTGCTCTCACTAACTCTCTCTCTCTGACAAATAAATAAAATCTTAAAAGAAAAAAAACAAAATTAAGGCCCCCAATGCTGGAAGGAAAACCAATCCGATTAGATTTTTTTAAGCCTAACGAGGAAATGAAAAATAGGCATGAAAATAGAAAGAAGTCTGAATACACTTCTGAGGGCTACCGGCAGGAGACAAGCAGGGCTCGGCAGCACGCTACCAAATAAGCCACATTGTCCACCCTGGCAGACATCGAGTACAGGCTAAACAGGGCAGAGCAGGCAAGAGGTTAACAGGGCCATGGGCTCGAGGGAAGGCATCTCTTGGCAGCCTCTGCTACGGCACCAGGAACAGCCAGGACTTGGAGAACACTGTGTCCCAGTCAAAGCTCCAGCCTAGACCACAGTGACACAGTTTAACCTTTGTAGACCCTGCTTCCCTCTCTAGCTTGGGAGAGTTCTTATTTTGAAAGCAGAAAGCGTGACGCGGAAGCGCAGAGAGACGACAGACAGAGGGTGAGCATCCGGTGGGTCATTCTGGACAATGAAGGGAACAGGCAGGCCGGACTTACACGATCATGCAGAACATCATGAAGACATTCCACAGGGCGATGAAGATCCGGAAGTATCTGAGGCTCAGTAAGAACTCCCGGATGTTGTCACCTGGAAAGTCAGAACGCGTTTTTATAAGCACTGCTGACATTTCTGTTGTCGCGACCGCAGTGCGCTTCTTCAGTTTCCACCAGCCCCAATCCCACCGCCCCACGTTCCGGGGGCAGCACAGGTTTTCCTGTGGGTCGCCTCTGCTCCCCGACCCTTGGCACTCTGGCAATAGCTGCCACTGACCAACCCCTAAAAGCCCTCAGCCTCTGATTGGCTCAGGGAGGGGCACGTGACCCAAGTCTGCCCATTGAGAGTCAGCCCTGGGACTTTGGTCAGTCTGCCCAATGAGAGTCAGGCCTGGAACTTTCATCCCAACTACTGGGAAAGAGGCACTTGCTTTCTGTCAGCCTTTCTGGGCTAGGAAGACATAAACCCAGTCCTTTAGGGCAGGGGTTGGCCAACTATGGCCCATGGGCCAAAGCCAACCCCTACCACCTGTTTCTGTATGGCCCATAAGCTAAGAATGTCTTTAAGACTTTTTAATGGCTAAAAAGAAAATCAACAGAGTATCTTGCGAGACACAGAAATTACATGAAATTCACATTTCAGTGTCTATGAATAAAGTTTTATCAAAATACACATGCCCGCTCATGTATATACAGGCATACCTTGGAAATATTGTGGGTTCGGTTCCAAACTACTGCAGTAAAGCAAGTCAAATGAATGTTTTGGTCTCCCACTGCCTATAAAAGTTATGTTTACACTACACTATAGTCTATTAAGTGTGCACTAGCATTATATCTAAAAAATAATGTCAATACATGAATTATAAAAACATCACTAACGGGGCACCTGGGTGGCTCAGTCGTTAAGCGTCTGCCTTCGGCTCAGGTCATGGTCCCAGGGTCCTGGGATCAAGTCCCACATTGGGCTGCCTGCTCAACGGGAAGCCTGCTTCTCCCTCTCCCATTCCCCCTGCTTGTGTTCCCTCTCTCGCTGTGTCTCTGTCAAATAAATAAAATCTTTTTTTTTTTAAATACTTTTCTTTTTTTTTAAAGATTTTATTTATTTATTTATTTATTTATTTATTTATTTATTTATTTATTTATTTATTTATCAAGCCCAATGTGGGGCTTGATCCCAGGACCCTGGGATCATGACCTGAGCCGAAGGCAGACGCTTAACGACTGAGCCACCCAGGCGCCCCAAATAAATAAAATCTTAAAAATATACACGTATATCACTAACAAACACTAACCATCATCTGAGCTTTCAGCACATCGTAATCACTGATCACAGATCACGAGAACAAATACAACAATAATGAAAAAGTTTGAAAAACTGCGAGAATTACCAAAATGTGACACAGAGACACGAAGTGGGCAAAAGCTGTTGGAAAAATGGTCCCCCAGACCTGCTCGCACAGGGTTGCCAGAAACCTTCAGTTTGTAAAAATAACAGTATCTGCAAAGCACAGTAAAAAAAGCACAATAAAACAAGGTATGCCTGTATTTCCCACAACTGCTTTCAAGGAACAGAGCGGACATGCTGCACCAGGCAATGTATGACCCACAAAGCCAAAAATGTTTACGATCTGACACTTTACAGAACACTGGGCCCAGCCCTGTTCTAGGGTCATCTTTTGTCAACACAAGCCAGCCTGACAGTAAAACCAACCTAGATGGAAAAAGAGAGCTGGAGAGGGTCACACACAGGAGGGCTGGTTTGAGCCCTGAGGGTGGGTATGCCCCAAAACAGTTCCACCCTTGGAGGTTTCCATTTGTTCCAATCACTTTGGGCTGGGTTTTCAGTGTTGGCACCTGAAAAAGCATACTAATTCAGGCAAGTAAAAAGGGGGTTCTGCTTTGATGGTGACTTACTCTAGTCCCCTGATGCCGCAGAACAAAACCCGTTCCAAGAGGAAGCAACTTGGTACGTTAAGACTCCAGAGGTATGGGTTCCAGAACCTTCCTCCAGGGTTTTAAGTTGCTCACCTCTCTAATCCTCCAGAATGGAATAAATGGGTCCACTTGGGGTAATCTACAAGGGTGCTAACCAAAGCGTCATCTATAGACCAGGGCTGTCCCATAAGTACAGAATACCAGGCAGGAGCTCAGAAAGTTACACCTGGCGCCGCTGCACCATCTAGGGACATGATGAGCACACACAGTCTTGCTGAACACAGTTTAGACGAGTCTGCTATCATCCAACCCACTGGGAGAGCCACGTGCAGCCCAGCCCAGACTGCAAATGTCAAACACAGGTCCAGCCCCAGGATGTTTGAGAGGCGCTGCTTGACGAAGCCCTTCTCTGGGCCCAGCATCACAAAAACAGGCTTTCCTGCCATCAACAGATGCTAAGTGAAGGCCATTTGTTCCAGGCAACAGCCAAGTGCAGGGGATAGAGGGAGGACCAAGACAGATATCCCTGCCCTCAGAAGCTCACACACAGGACAAATACTAAAAAAGTAATCACACACCTGATTATTCACCATGGCCAGTGCCATGGGAGCATACAATGGGGGGATGCCAACCTAGCCCTTGTCAGGGAGCGGGGGTCAGAAACCTTTGAGGAAGCACATAAGCTCCGACCTTAAACATGGGCAGGAGTTTACTGCCCTTCCACACAGGTGACCTTGCTCAGTCGCCGGCCTACATATGCCCCAGTTTCCTCCTGTGTAAATGGGGGTGACAGCAACTAGGAAGACCTCAGCACAGTGCCTGGCACAGACAGCTCTCAACAGATGCAGCCACTGCGGTATAAGGAGTCAGCTGGGCACAGGGAGAAAGGCATTCTCTGCAGTGGCAGCAGTAAGAACAGAATACTGGCTGGAAGGAGACGTGCAGAGAGCCCCTGGTCAGAGGGAAGCCACTGTTGTGACTGTCCTTGTCACTGACTCTCACCGCCACCAAGCCCTTCTACTCTCCCACCCCCCCCCCACCAGCTCCAATTTAGATCTCTAGACTACAGCCCCAGGAGTCGGTACAGTACCTTCCACAGAGCAGGTAAGAGACACATACAGCTGCTGAATGAACATATGAATGAATGGATGGATGGTTTAGTGACTGAGGGGACAGCCTGTGGGGTCAGAAAAACTCAGGTTCAACCAGGATGCTGTCACTGATTTCCTACATGGCCACAAGCAAGTCAAGCCACAGCCCTGAACCTCAGTTTCCTTGTCTGTAAAATGGGAAAATGCCCTTTACCTTTCAGGGATGGAGGCAGAGTAACACACCCACAGGAAGCATCTAACAAAGCAGCCGCTACCAGATGGGCCCCCAATAAAAGGGAGTGGTCCGATCGTCATCAAATTCACTGCTCCTCGGGGTTCCTATCATTCCCATGCAACGCTCCATCACGGCACCCACCACCTTGGCTGCCAACGCCACCAGCTCAGGGGTCCTTCCCTCCACACACTGCAGCATCCCTCTCCTCACCTCTCATCACCTCCGTCACCATCTGTTCCTTGTTTAGGAACTGCTTGTCCCACCCCAGAGCAGTACAACCCACAAGGTAGGAATTTCATCTGTCTTGTTCTCTGCTGTGTCCCCAGAATCCAGGACAGTGGTCGCCATGTGGCAGGTGCTCAATAAATGCTTGGTGAATGATGCATGGACATAGAAGTCATGTGTAGGTCTCATTAGGTTTCAAATAGTCAGATGAATAAATTCCAGGGCCCCCAGGACAGGTGAGATGATATAAAGATGAGGGGATTGGGCCTGGGATGAGGCAGAGGCCACAGGCCCTGCCTCAACAGGGTCCTGTTTTTCTCAATTTCATCCAGTAGGTGCCAAGAGGTTGCCGGAACCTGAGCTATAGGATGTTCAGATTTTTCTTGATAAATCAGACATCTGAATTTTTATGTGACATCTGATTTATTTGAAAGCTAATGTTGGCATCTAATTAAAATACGTCTGCAGCACTCTGAAAGCGATGGCTACTTGTTCATTCATTCATTCATGCTGGAGGTCGGGCACCACAAGGGCACAGGAATGGGCCAAAACAAGCAAGAGCAAGTATGAGGGACGAATATTAGCCAGAGGATAACATTCATAAAGGACAATCATGACTGTAGAAAGTTTTATGAGTGGTGACGTACGCAGGGAGATTTGACCCGGAGAAAGAAGTGGGTGACAGAGGTGAGCAGAAGGAACAGAAAATCTTCAGGCCCATTTCTCCCTCTCTCCCTCTCACAATCACACACACACACACACACACACACACAACTATTGAAAAGAAAACTAAGGTAGGGCTTGGTGAGAAAAAATTGTCCTCTCTGAAATGGACCAATTTCAGACTCCAGAAAGGAGGCCTTACCTGTGCTGGGCTCCCTCGACTCCTCCCCAAAGCCCTGCGTGTCCTTCTTTTTCCTACAAAGAGGAACAGACAATGTCCACTTTTGGTGGGACATAAAGACCACTCGATCCCCTGGCCCTGACCCCAGCTCAGAGGGCCTCGGACACTCAGTTTCAGCTCTAGCCTTGCAGGTGAGTTGCTGTGTGACCTCGGGTGGTTCAACGCCCCTTTCTGGACCATCATCTACCTGCCAATCACAGACCTACAGCCACCAAGGGGAGAGTTGGTCCGTGGGTACAGAATAGGGCTAAGAATTTTGTAGGGGACGGGCCGGAGGCTCTCCGGGATGCGAGAAGAGAGATCCCCGGGAAACGGGAGTCTGTATTTCAAACCACCTTGGAGCGAAGGGTCACAGGAGGATGGACGAGGCTGGAGGCGTGGCCAGAGGGAGGGCTGGGGCTTGGGGGCGTGGCCTACGGCATGGGGCGGGCTCACGCTCGCGGGGGCGGGCCTACGGGCCCCCTGGGTGGAGCCGCGATCGAAAGCGGCCTACTCACAGCTTAAAGTTGAGCACTGCCCCTGCGTTCATCAGCAGCGTCCTGCGAAGGGAGAATGAGGTTACCTGGGCCGCCCCTCGTCCCTTTCACCCTTCTTACCCCAGCCTCTGGCCCCCCTAATTACCCAAACAGCAGGATGTCCCCGATCATCTTTTCGGCCGAAGCGTCCGTCAGAACCGGAAGCGGAAATCCTGGAGGGGGAGGAGAGAAGAGCACGAGCCGACCAATCTCGAAGCCGCGCTGGCGAGGGCTGGTCCAATCGAAGGCCAAGGCAGGCAGGGTCCCGCCCTCTGCAGGCCAGGCCCCTTTAGGAAAGAGCGAGCGCCTCTTCTCGCTGGGGAGGCCGGAGGGTAGCGAAGAAGGGGCGGGGCGAGAGTGTGACGTCACCCGGGAGCGGAGTCATCCGGGGCGAGATTGGGTTACGCACTGGAGGCGTGCCGCGCAGGCGTGAGGCCCCTACGCGCTGGAGAGTTAGAGCGGTGGCTTTTCTTTCTTGGCTCGGGTCTCCCACGCAGGTTCGGAAGGAAGCTGGCTCCTTGGCCACTGAGCTGCACAGGGGAATGGGCCCTGATGCAGTGGCCTCTCCCGGGCATGGATTCCCGCGAGGAGGAGGTTCCTCCTGGGCCCAATGGAAGGCAGGGATCCCCACTAGGCTGGAGCTACGAGGGGCGGAGGTCTGACCGAGCTGTCCCTTCGGAAAACAGGGATCCCGGTGGTGAATGGAGGTCCTGACTTACAGAGCCCCACAGAGGACTAGGGTCATGACAGCTCCATAGAGGACGGGGGTCTTGACCCTCTAGGGCACGGGAAGATGGGGTTCACAACTGGACAAGACCCACAGAGGATGCAGGTCCCGATCCAAGGGCTCCAGAGGACTAATTGAGTCCCACCGGGACAGGGTCCTGACTGACCCGTCCCTTCTGGGTGAGCTCCGTGCGGGAAGGACCCCCCAGTGGCCAGCTACCCTGTCCAACTCACACCACAGGGACCCCTACACCCCGCCTCGCTGGGCTGAAGGGGGTCGTGATGGCCCGAAGGGACGGAGTATGGGACACCTGCTGGGCTTTATGGGACAGGACGGCCCCACGACCCGCCCCGGGGCAGGCGGTCGTCCCTCCTCTCCAGTGGGGGCCGGGTTGGGGGCGGTGCCTGGCGGGCGGGGGCGGGTCCTGCAGCGGGGGCGCAGTCGCCGGGCCGCGGGCTGCAGGACGTACTGGGCTGGGGGCTGGGGTGGGACCCGGCGGGCGCCATGGACCTGCTCTCGGCGCTGAGCCTAGGCGAGCTGGCGCTCAGCTTCTCGCGGGTGCCGCTCTTCCCCGTCTTCGACCTCAGCTACTTCATCGTCTCCATTCTCTACCTCAAGTATGAGCCAGGTGAGCCAGAGCCAGCAGCCCGCGGGGGCTGGCATCGCGGCGCGGGGGGCGGAGGTAAACCTGCGGGTCGCGAGGCGGGGGAAGCCCTGGATCATGAAGGGGGCACAGTCCCAGGGACTCGTTCGGGGGAGCAGCAGGTGCCGGGATCGTGCGGTTCTTCCACATGGAGTGGGCAGGGGGGGAAGACAAGAGGGCGGGCAAGGAGAGAAGCCCCCGGGATGGTGGGGCTGGGGGAGGGGGAGCAGATGCAGCTGGAAGGCAGGAGAGGAATGCGACTGTATAGAGGAGGGGGAACAGGTGCTGGGGAGGAGGCTGGGAGAGAAGTCAGGGTTCCCGGCAGGGTCGCATGAACTTGGGCCAGCGGCATAGGTCGTGGTGAGGGCGCAGGCGGGGTCGGTGCTGCAGGTCAGTCCAGATGTCCTGGCCGCCCGCATCCGTGACCTCCCTCCTTGCCCTTGGCGCGCGGAGCCGGAGCGGCTGTTGAGTGTCTATATAAGGGCCGGCCGTGCTGGGGGCAGTAATCCGGTTCAGAGAAAGTGACACCGGTGCCCCCCTCCTCTGCGGCCCTCGGGCAGTCTCCCCTCCTCCTCCGGCCGAGCGAAGCTGGGTCTCCCGCGCCCGGCGGGAATTCTTCCAGCCGTGGCGCGGATCCTTTCCACTTACTGAGCAGAATCTGCCCTAGGGCAGGGTGATTTGGGGTTAGCCTACCCGGCCAGCTCCAGACCCCCGTGGAGAATCGCAGAAGGGAAGAAAGACTCTGCTTCTTGGTTTGTTTTTTTTTTAAGCATTTTTTTTTTTAGATGATGGTAAATAGCCTCCTTAGAATGTGGTCTATTTTTAGATAAGGCTCACCGAATGTTTCTTGTTCATCTCCTAGCGTGTTAACTATTATAGCATACCAGTAAACGAAAGGGACTAGAGAATTTAGCTTTAGAAAAGGGATCGATCATCCGGAAACTTGGTGACCGTTTCTCCCACTTAGATGTAAATTACCTCTATATTCTCCTCTCAGGACTGAAATACCTTTTTTTTTTTTTTTTTTTTTTTTCAGATTATAAAAATAGGTGCTTCTGTGTTTTTAAAAGAAATGGAAAGGAAAAGAGATCATTACAGTTGACGTATTGCCAACCCTTCCAGACCTCTCCTATGCGTTTATAACCCTGTAGTTAGAGATGGTAAAGCACGATTTTATGCAAATAGGATCATATTCTGCTTGCCAAGTGTTTTTGTTCCATTTTATTTTTGCCCGTCCACAAGCGAGAGCCTATTCTTTAAAAGCTATTCTGCAGATCAGTTACTTTGCAAAGCAAAATAAGCTTTGTATTGTCTTAGCATGAGCACAGGACTGCATTTCCTGTTCAGGAGGAATTTTTGGTGGCTCAGGCCAGTCCCCTGGGCAAGTACAGAACCTAGCATACCTTGAGAAATCTAAAACTGTGGAGGGCTGGAGCCTCGTAGGGATATAGGACACAAGTGTCTGGAGGAAAGAGGTCTTCAGGCTGGCTGGGAGCATGCAGGAGGGGTCTAGAAATTTCTGCCAGAGTAAATAAATCATCTGAATTTCTAGAGGTACTGGAGCCTGAAGGTGCCTGAAGGTTCCTGAAGGTGGGGAAAGTTCAGTGGTTCACAACCCTAGCTGCTTATTAGGGGCTCCTGGGGGCTCTTAAATCCCATCTCATCTCCACTCCAGACAAATTGAATCAGAATATCTGGGATAGGGCCCTCCCTGCATGCTCATGTTTCAAGCTCCCCTCCCCAGTGATTGCTGCATGCTGTCAAGATTGAGAAACGCCTGCCCAGTTCAAACCCCCTCCATTTGTAACTGGGGAAATAGGAAATAGTGGCTAAGCTAATTTACATACGCAACGAGCCTGTGGTCCCATGGCTGGTAGATGACAGCCTTGGGATTCAAACCCAGGTCTGCCAGACCCCAGGACTCACTCCGATTGCTCTGGGGTACTTGCTTCCCTTTGGAAAAAGGAGGAGTAGGACTTAGCTATTAGCCCCCCACCACCACCCAGTTTGGTGTTCCTGCTGAGTTTCTACAAAGGTTTCTTCTCAGAATCTACGTGCTGACTGCAGGACCAGCTACAGAATCTGCAGGGCCCCTCACTCAGAAAGTCAGAATTTCGGGCGCCTGGGTGGCTCAGTTGGTTAAGCGACTGCCTTCAGCTCAGGTCATGATCCCGGGGTCCTGGGATCAAGTCCTACATCGGGCTCCCCCTGCTCTGTGAGGAGCCTGCTTCTCCCTCCCCCTGCCACTCCCACTGCTTGTGCTCTTTCTCTCTCAGAAAAAAAAAAAAAAAAAGATTTAAAGAAAGTCAGAATTTCAAGATGGTGACAACAGAGCGCTAAACTGAATGTGGGACCCTTCCGAACACAGGGTCCTGGGCAGCGGCACAGGTAGCACACCTTTGGAGCTGACAGCCAAGCTGGCTTCTAGGAAAAATCTCTGAATTAGGAGTCAGCTTTGCCTCTGCCACTAAATACCAGGCTGGTTACCACGCCCCCATGAGCTTCAGCTCACTCATCTATGAAATAGGTGCGTCGGAACATAATCCTGAACTCTTCTGCGGGGCTATTGTAAAGATGTTTTGAGAACTTTGTCAGTAGTAGGCTCTAAGGCACTTGGGAAAGGTAGTGCAATTATTTGTAAGGCCGTGGGAAGATGTGTTTCCTGGTACGCAGTCATTTTCTGGGTCAGGCTTTCATGAGAATCCTGAATGAGGACAGAGCTCTGAGTGTGGTCCTCAGGTTAACAGCATCTATGGCCCCTGGGAGCTAGCTGGTTAAGAAATGCAGAATGCCAGCCCCCCACCCCCACCTCAAGACCCGCTGAATCAGAATCTGCATAACATTTAAGAAGGGTTGGACTAAAAGAGGTAGGAGCTCCTTATTAGACCTGGAGCTCCTTAATAGGGCAGGGAGGAGAAGGTCTGGCTCGCCTCCAGGACCCCTAGCTCTATGCAAGAAAAGAAAGCAATGGATGTCCACTGCATGATTGAATGAATGAATGAATAACAGTCCTGGATATCCCAAGAACCTTCCAGACCAGTGGTTCTCAAGTATACTTCCACATTAAACTCGCCTGGGGAGCTTTTCAGAATCCTCTTGCTCCTGCAGCACCCCTCCATTTAACTCAGAATCGCTGTGCATGGTATTTTTTTTAAGTTCCCCAGATGAGAATCAGTTCTGTGCACCAGTGTTGCCCAATCTCTGCACAAGTGACAGTGAGGGCCAGATCATTCTCTGTGGTAGGGGCCATCACATGCATTTTGGGATATTTCATAGCATCCCTGGCTCAACCCCCTAGATGCTGGTAGCACACCCCAGTTGTGACAACCAGAAATGTCCCCAGATGTAGTTGCCCCCCCAGTTGAGAACCAGTGATCTAGACTGAGTCTCAAACTCCAATGCTTTCAAGGGCCAGGTAGGTGATGTACGGGAAGCAGTAAGCCAGCCAGGTGGGCACTGTCCCCAGGTGAGATCCAACCATGCACATCTTCACCTGGTTGGGGCGAGAACCACCAGAAGTGATTTTTCAAGGGAAGCCGGAAATGTGATTTATAGTTCCCTATGTGTATATGTTGGCTGTTCAAACATTTTTTTCTTTTTAAAAAATTCGTTAAAAAAAAAATAAAAATTTTTTAAAAATAAAGGTAATTAACATTTTTTCTTTTAAAGAAATTAATAGGCTAGTGCGCCTGGGTGGCTCAGTTGGTTAAGCGACTGCCTTCGGCTCAGGTCATGGTCCTGGAGTCCCGGGATCAAGTCCCGCATCGGGCTCCCTGCTCGGCAGGGAGTCTGCTTCATCCTCTGACCCTATCCCCTCTCATGTGTTCTCTCTCTCTCATTCTCTCTCTCAAATAAATAAATAAAATCTTAAAAAAAAAAAAGAAATTAATAGGCTATTTTCTAGTCTAGCAGTCTTAGATCCACAGGAAAATAAAGCTGCAAGTAGTTTTCGTGTACTCTCTGACCTCCCCACCATCTACATTCTGCACAGAGGGTTACATTTGTTATAATCAAGGAGCCCATATCATTATTATTATATTATCACTACCACATGTTATCAACCAAAGCCTAGAGTTTATTACATTAGGGTTAGTTTGTGTTGTACATTTTGTGGATTTCGCCAAATGTATAACATGTATCCACCATTACAGTATCATACAGATAGTTTCACTAACCTAAAAATCCCCCTAGCTCCACGTGAGCATCCTGCCCCTCCCCCAAACCCCTGACAACCCCCAATCTTTTTACCGTCTCCAGAGTTTGGCTTTTTGCAGAATATCATAGAATTGGAATCATACAGTGTGTAGCCCTTTCACACTGGCCTCTTTCACTTAGCAGTATGCATTTAAGGTTCTTCCATGTCTTCTCGTGGCTTGAAAGCTCATTTCTTTTCATCGCTGAGTAATACCCCATGGTATCTATGCACCATAGTTAGTTATTCACCTACTGAAAGATGTCTTGGTTGCGGTTTGGACATCTTCTAAAATGCTGTTAGGCTAATGAGACAGCTCGTTGAGCCCTGTTTTGAGACCTCTGGCAGGAACTGTAAGCTTTTCGAGGACGGAGAGCTGCCTCTCCTCCAACCTTGCAAGGTAGGGGCTGCCATCTCTCACAGGGGAAGAAACGAAGGCAGACAGCTGAGCTTGAAGGCTCAGAAGACTTGCTATCAAGTCACTGAGAAGCTCTGTAAATATACCTCCCATGTTTAGACTTTGGACTAAATAGCTCAGAGCCATGGCAGTGCTGCAAGTGCCCCCGGGGGAACCTTCTAGTGCTTCCCTGCCGTCCATAGACAGGACTCATCCCAGGCCAGAAGTAGGGACGCGATCAGGGCTTCCTCCTCCCTCCTCAGGCAGAGCTGATTTTTATAAATCCATCAGCTAAAATTTCCACCCACAGGTACTTTCCATTTCAGTTCGGTTCCAGGAATAACTCATGCATAATTGCTAAGCACTAAGCAATTTCTTTTTGTCCTTGCCGGTGCCCTTTGAAATGAATAATAGCACTGGGGTGACCACCTCACCCAGGTTCCATTAAGACAAGCACCAAAAGCCCCATGTCCCAGGAACCCCTCGGTCCCATCTGGGGACATTTCTGGTTGTCACAAACCGAGATGGTTGGTACCTCTAGATAGCACCCCCGTTATGCACAAATACACCCGTTGAAGCCCGGAGAGAGGAGTGACTAGCCAAAGTTCACCCAGTGAGAGGGGAGTGCTTTGGTGGCCAACCTGGGATTGCAACCCACATTCTCCTGGTTCCTGATGCTGCCCCAAAACCCCGCCAGAGAAACCAGGAAGCAGTATGGCAAAGGGAAAGAGCCAGAGGGAAGGTTCTCGACACTGCCTTGCTGTGGATCTTCAGGGCAGGCCCATCTCCCATCAGCCTCCGTCTTCTCCTCTGTGGCAATGAGGAGACTGATCTTGCTCTTCTGGGGTTGCTGAGATAAATAAGTTTGATAATGCTAAGAATCATCTTGATAATCACGCACACCACATTGAATCATCAATACAACTTGGGGAGGGGGTGCTCTCATCCTCTTCTTTGGAAAGCAGAGGAATCTGAGGCTGGTGGGGAGCAGTCATTTGTCCAAGGCCACACCAGAGAGAGTGAGCCACAGAGCCAAACCTGGGTCTGTGACTTTACTACCAGGACTCACCTGGTGTAAGCTTTTTGGGTCCCGTGTTTACACCATGGTTTTATTGAAATGGTGCAAACACGGTAGCCTGCTTTACTCCCACAACCCACCCCCACCCTCACCCCTGGCCTCAGTCCTTGGGATGGTCCCAGAGGGCACAAGAATGACCCTGGAAAGAATTCAACCCCTAAGGGTTATTTTTAGATGCAGAGGTATCCATTTCTGAAAAACATGGGTGCCTCACCTGACCCAGCCCTTGCGGGACCCACCAGCCGCTCCAAAGGATTAACTCTCAGCTGGCAGCATTTTAAATAGACACCCCAGAGAAGAGAAGAGAACATTCTGCTTCATAGGACCTTTGTAAATGCTGAGACTTAGGACAACCTCGAGGGCAGGGAGAAGATGCACTGTGGGCTTGTAACTCCAGGGTGAGATTGAGGAGGGAAATTTCAATTCCAGCCCTTGTTAGGAGCTGGGCACAGAAGGGATTGGGGTTCATACCTGACAGAAGGAGTGGGACAGGGGAAAAACCGTTTGTCCAAGGTCTCATGGTTAGTTGGGGGTGGCGAAGAGAAAGGGGAGTATGTTTACGACTTTCTTTCAAACAGCTTTTATTAGGCATGTTTCCTGATTATGAAATGTAGTTTGTGCAAGAGAATGGATAGATTACTTGGGATCTAGGGGTGCCTGGGTGGCTCAGATGGTTAAGCGTCTGCCTTCGGCTCAGGTCATGATCCCAGGGGATTGAGCCCCGCATCCGGCTCCCTGCTTGGCAGGGAGCCTGCTTCTCCCTCTCCCACTACTGTTCCCCCTGCTTGTGCTCTCTTGCTCTCTCTGTCAAATAAATAAATAAAATCTTAAAAAAAAAAAAAAAGATTACTTGGGATCTATTCCTATGTTGGAATACCTTACAGCAGAGAAAAATAAATATTGCCCTTGAAAATATTGTGCTCGGTGAAAGAGCTAGAGGCAAAAGCTATGTTATATGATTCCACCTATATGAAATATGTAAGTTCAGAACACTTTCCTCCCCCAAGAAGGAAACCCCAGCCCCGTGAGCAGTCACTCCCCATCCCCCTCTCCCCCAGCCTCCGTGACCCACACTATGTGACCTTTTGTGTCTGGCTTCTTTCACTTAGCATGTTTTCTAGATTTGTCCATGTTATAGCGTGTGTTAGGACTTCGTTCCTCTTTAAGGCAGAGTGATATTCCATTGTGTGGATCTACCACATCTTGTTTATCCATTCATCTATTGGTGAACACTTGGGTTGTTTCCACCCTTTGGCAATTGTAAATAGTGCTGCTGTGAACACGATTTTTTAAGAGTCTTCCAGAACCTTTTGCTAGGTTCTCGTGGTAGGATATAGCACGGTTCCCCGCTGCCCACGTCCTGTTCCTGGACCTCTGATCATGGCCATCAGAGAGGGGGCAGGTAGTGAGAGTCCGATGAGGGGGCCTGTGGAGCCCAGTGTGATAAAGCAGATGAGCACCCCATGTCCCTCCTGCTTAGCAGCTTTTCGGGGGACTCTTGTTTTTCCTAGTTTTGATGATTAAGTATTTCATACACACGGATTAAATATCACAGACATCTCTCTCCCTTCCACACAGACTGAATAGATGGGAACATAGATTTGCTTCAGATGTTTTTTTTTTAAAGATTTTATTATTTATTTATTTATTTATTTATTTATTTGAGAGAGAGAGAGAGAGAGAGAGTGCAAGTGGGGGGAGGGGCAGAGGGAGAGGGAGAGAATCTAAAACAGACTCCGAGTTGAGCATGGAACCTGATGCAGGGCTCCATCCCACAACCCTGAGATCATGACCTGAGCCCAAACTGAGAGTCAGATGCTTAGCCGACAGTACCACCCAGGTGTCCCACTTCAGATGGCTTTTTAATAAATAAATAGATTGAGAGACAGCTAACCTTATCCCTTTTCCCTCCCTCCCTCTCTAGATGCAACCACCACCCTAAAATCAGCCTGTATTTTTGCATGCCTGTATTTACACCTTCTCTGCTATATATGTGTCTATGAACTACATGGAGTGTGCTGTGTTTTAAATATATACATAAGAGGGGCACCTGGGTGGCTCTGTCGGTTAAGCGTCTGCCTTCGGCTTTGGTCATGATACCAGGGTCCTGGGATCAAGCCCCGCATCAGGCTCCTGGCTCAGTGGACAGCCTGCTTCTCCCTCTCTTTCTGCCACTCCCCCTACTTGTACTCTCTCTCTCTCAAATAAATAAATAAAATACTTTTTAAAATAAATTAATACATACCTAAGATATACATAAATGTATCATTTTGCAACCTAACCTTTTTTACTCAGTAATAACCATATGGGATTTATCCATGTTGATTTATCTAGAGTGGTGGTTCTGAACCAGAAGGGATTTTGTCCCCAGGGAAATTTGGCACTATCCGGAGACAGTTCTGGCTATCACAACCAGGGTGGGGGCATGCCCCTGCCATCTAGTGGGTGGAGGTCAGGAATGCTGCTGCACATCCCCAGGGCACAGGACAGCCCCTACTGCAGCAGGGAATGATCCAACGCGGTGCCATATGCAGCTGAGGAGCCTGGATGTAGATCTAGTTCACTTTTATTTATTTTTTTAAAATATTTTATTTATTTATTTGCCAGAGAGAGAGGCAGACTCCCTGCTGAGCAAGGAGCCTGTTGTAGGACTCCATCCCAGGACCCCGAGATCATGACCCAAGCCGAAGGCAGACACTTAACCAACTGAGCCACCCAGGCATCCGTCTAGTTCACTTTTAAATAGCAGCTCAGTGTGCGACTCTCCACCCTGTCACTGAGAAATAGGAGACTTCTCCATTCTACTGTAACAGTGTGGCAGTGAAATCCTCCTCCCCACATCTCCTTTGCTAGTTTCTTTTGGGTCAGTAGTGAGGAGAATTGCTAAGACATAGGCAATGCATAGCCTCAGATCTGCTCAGTATTGCCAAACAGCCTCCAAGGTGGTTATGCCTGTAGATCCTCCCAACTGTGTGTGTGGAGGAAAACTTGGGCGTTTTTCCCCTCTGGAGGAGGGGCAGATATTCCCACCACCCCAACCCCCCTTCTCTGTGAGGTTGACCAAGCTGAGAAGGCAGCTCCTTCTATAGAACGAGTGGGCTTCATGTTTCTTGGAATAAAAGACCCTACAATGACCCTGTTCCAAATAAGGTCACATTCTGAGGTGCTGGTGGACATGAATGCGGGGCAGGGGGACACTGGTCCCCTGTATAACTCGCTGCAAGGGGGACATTGATCCTTATATTATGTGTGGTTAACAGCTCTCAAGGATGGAGTGAAGGCATGCAGTTGCATGGGACAAAATAGTAACTCCATAAATCAATGGAGCAGGGGAGGTTTCGTTATAGTGCGACCTGAAGTGCCCAACTCAGCCTCAATGCCTAGGAGGTGTTCTGTCCACATTTACTAGAATGTAAGCTCCATTATGGCGGGAGTTCATTCACTCACAACTATTTATTGGGCGGCTACTATGTGTCAGGCACAGCGCCATGCGCTGGGGGTGCAGCAGCAGGTAAGACTGATGAGGTCCCCATACTCACCAAAGGATTAAGATCAAATCAATTTGTTGAGTGTATCAACAGTACGTATAGGTATTTATGTCAATAGCTTCATCCATGGCGCGTGTCTCGGAGAGGCCAAGCATTCAGATTCACAGCTTGGAGACAAAAGGCATCCAATTTCTAGAAACAAAGTGACATTTTATTTTTTAAGAAAATATTTATTTATTTATTAGAGAGCACAGAGGGAGAGGGAGAAGCAGACTCCCCGCTGAGCAGAGAGCCTGTTGCAGGGCCAGATCCCAGGACCCCAAGGTCATGACCCGAGCCAAAGGCAGACGCCCAACTGACGGAGCCACCCAGGCGCCCCCAAAGTGACATTTTCAAACAAAAAACGGGGCACGTGGGTGGTTCCGTCAGTTGAGCACCCGACTTTTGATTTCCACTCAGGTCATGATCTCAGGGTCGTGGGATTGAGCCCTGCGTTGGGCTCCACACTCAGCGGGGAGTCGGATTACTTCTTTTGATTAGTTTTTGATTAGTAGATCACACGTAACTTCTTCATCTCATGCCCACATTGAGTGGAGTTGTCATTGGATCCAAGTAAATTGTTTAAGGAGAGTTACTGATACCAGCTCTGGCCCTGAGAGCTAAGTACCTGGGCCTTACAACTTAATCCTAAAGGGATTCTCTGGAAAGTGAAACCAGTGGGGGAGGGAAGGAATCTAGATGATGAAACAGTTGTCACACCAGGAGACACCCAGCTTGCAACTCTGGGGTGTGGCCATAGGGAATGGTGACCATATTAACATAAAGACAGGGGGCGGCTGGCTGGCTCAGTCAATAGAGTGTGCGACTCTTGATCTTAGGGTGGTGAGTTCAAGCCCTGCATTGGGCATAGTGATTACTTAAAAATAAATAAAATAAATAATTTAACATACAGATAGGACCTATTTAGAAAAATCCTAGGGGCGCCTGGGTGGCTCAGTTGGTTAAGCGACTGCCTTCGGCTCAGGTCATGATCCTGGAGTCCGGAGATCGAGTCCCACATCGGGCTTCCTGCTCGGCAGGGAGTCTGCTTCTCTCTCTGACCCTCCCCCCTCTCATGCTCTCTCTCTCATTCTCTCTCTCACAAAAAAAAAAAAAAAAAAAAAGCAAATGCCTTGGGTGCCTGGGTGGCTCAGTTGGTTAAGCGACTGCCTTCGGCTCAGGTCATGATCCTGGAGTCCCTGGATCGAGTCCCGCATCGGGCTCCCTGCTCGGCAGGGAGTCTGCTTCTCCCTCTGACCCTCCCCTTCTCATGCTCTCTCTCTCTCTCTCATTCTCTCTCTCAAATAAATAAGTAAAACCTTAAAAAAAAAAGAAAGAAAAATTCTAAAGACTTTAAGTGGGTAATACAAAGTGTAAGAATTTGACTAATAGACATTAATCCTGTATCCCTAGTGTTTTTTGTAAACTTATTTTTTAAGAATTAGACTCTTCCCCTCTATTTTAATGTGGGATTTAATGAAGAGTTCTCATGTCCCCTTCATCCAGCTTCCCCCAATGACAATGTCTTACATAATGGTAGGTCATTACTAAAACCAGGAAATTGACATTGGTACAATCCCATTAACACCAACAACTGACTTTATTCAGCAGTATTTACAGATAGTTATTTTATACAGTTCTGTATTTTTTTAAAGATTTTAAGTAATCTCTACATCCAACATGGGGCTCAACCTCACAACCCCAAGATCAAGAGCCGTAAGCTCTGCCAACTGAGCCAGCCAGGTGCCCCCATACAGGTCTGTATTTTATCATGTGTGTAGATTCTAATAATCACCACCACAGTTGGGATACAGAATGGTTCTGGCACCCCAAAGAAACTCCCTAGTGATGTTCCTTTATAGTTATATCTTCCTCCAAGCCCTAACCCCTGGTGACCATTGATCTGCTCTCTGTCACTCATCACTATGTTTTGTTACTTGGAGAAAGTCATAGAAATGGTATCATATAGTATGTAACCTTCTCTTTTTTTTTTTAAGGTTTATTTGAGAGAGAGAGCACAAGCGGGGGCATGGGGAGGGGGGTCGGGGGAGAGGGAGAGAGAGTCTTAAGCAGACCCCATGCTGAGTGTGGACCCCCCCCCACCCAATGTAGGGTTGGATCTCATGACCCTGAGATCATGACCTGAGCCGAAATCAAGAGTTGGACGCTTAACCAACTGAGCTACCCAGGCGCCCCAGTATGTAACCTTCTGAGATTGGCTATTTTCACTCAGCATAGTACCCTTGACATTCATGTAAGTTACTGCGTGTATCCCTGGTTTGTTCCCTTTTTGTTGCTGAGTAGTATTCCATGATCTGGATGTACCACAATTTGTTCATCCCTTTACCCATTGAAGCCATTTTACAAATAACTTACTTATAAATAAAGCTGCTATGAACAGTTGTGTGCCTGTCTGTGAACACCAGATTCCCTTTCTCAATCAGAATCTTGTCTTGAGGAGCACGTGGCTGGTTCAGTTGGTGGAGCATGTGACCCTTGATATCAGATCGTGAGTTCAAGCCCCACATTAGGCATAGAGATTACTTTAAGACAAAAAAAAAAAATCTTCTCCTGAACACTGAGATGAAGTAGTAAATGCAAGTGTGCTCTGGTTAAAGCGGGGTGAAGGACCCAGAACATTCCCATTTTGTCTCTTCTTTGCTCCTGCAAATGCTCAGGATTCCTAGGAACACAGTTTGGAAACCATTGTTCTTGGGAGCCTATCCTCCTAGCCATGGATAGAAGATCTTGGGTTATCAGGGCTGCAGGACATCGGCCAGCTCATTCCTCTGTCTCTGTGTGGTGCTCAACATTGCTGCCCATAAGAATCACCCAGGAGCATTAAGAAATCCATAAGCCCAGCAACACCCCAGACTGGCCAACTAAGATACTCTGGGGTGGGGGGGTTCAGGTGTCTAGTTTGTAAAGTCCCCAGGTAATGCTGATGTACAGCCAAATTAGAGGCCAATGCACTGAGCCATCTTCCTAATGAATGGGATTTCTGTTTCTGTTCACTAAGCAAGACCGTTCTTTTTTGCATTTTGTTGCCTTGGGTCTATAGGAAGACTCAATTTACTATCATTTATGAGTATCAGTTACAGAAACTGAAATAAGTTGCATTTTTTCTGTTGTCCCTTTTATTTTATAACAGCTTTATTGAGCCATAATTCATATACCACCCAATTCACCCATTTAAAGCATCCCATTCATTGGTTTTTTAGTATATTCACAGAATTGTGCAACCATCACCTCCAAAAGAGTTCTGTATCCTTTAACTGTCACCCTCCCATCTCCCCCATTCCCTCCAGCCCTAAGCAACCTCTAATCTACTTTCTCTTAGTGTTAAAAAATTAAATAAAATACCAAGACCCATAATAGGATAAAGTCCACAGGGTTGTGGGAGCCCAGGGGCAGGAGTGACTGACCCAGCAGAGCAAGAAAGCCTTCCTAGAGGAGGTGGTATTTGTACTTGGCCATTTCTGCTTTTGTGTCTTTGCTCCTTCTCTGGCGCTAGCTTGTAACAGAAGACAACAAGTGTTGGGGAGGAGGTGGAGAAGTTGGAACCCTTGTGAACCGCTGGTGGGAATGCAAAATGGTGGGGCCGCCGTGGAAAACAATATGGCAGTTCCTTAAAAAAATTAAACATAGAATTACCATTTGACCCATCAATTCCACTTCTGGGTGTATCCCCAAAAGCGTTGAAAGCAGGAACTCAAATAGATATTGGCACACTTATGTTCTTAGCAGCATTATTCACAATAGCCAAAAGGTGGGAACAACTCCAATGTCCATCGATGGATGAGTAAATAAACAAAATGTGGTATATCCATACAATGGAAGATCATACAACCTTAGAAAAGAAGGAATTCTGACACCTGCTACAACGTGAGCGAACCTTGAGGACATTACGCTGAGTGAAAGAAGTGAAAGAAGCCAGACACAAAAGGACAAATATTGTGTGATTCCACTTACACGAGGTCCCTAGAGGAGTCAAATTCACAGAGACAGAAAGTAGATGGTGGGAGCCAGGGGCTGAAGGAGGGAATGGGGAGTTAGTGTTTAATGGGGACAGAGTTTCAGCGAGGGACAATGAACAAGTCCCTAGAGATGGATGGTGGTGATGGTTGCACGACAGCATGAATGTGCTTCATGCCACCGAGCTGTGCACTTAAAAATGGTTAAAGTAGCACGTTTCATGTATATTTTACCGCAATAAAAAAAAATGTAAAAAGAGGGAGAGACCAAGACAACAGGTGTGAGCTTGTAGGGACCTTGGCATCAGCCCAAGGCAGGAACAGCCACATGAAAGCGTTCCCACCTGCACGTTGCTCCCTGTCCACACCGCCCTCTCTTGGAGGGATAATGAGAGTGATCGCTTGGCTGTGGTTATCAATGAGGATTTAGCAAGTCCTTCATATAAATGTACACCCAGTGTCTGAGATCTGGAGGTGCTTGCTAAATGGGACCTGGCATTACCATCGTTGCCACCTCTCTGAGCACAGAAGAAAGAGCCCCAACCCAGCTCTGCCTTTTCTCTGCGTGACCTCAGGCACGTGTCCAGCCTCTCTGAGCCTGGGTTCTTCCTCTGAAATGGGAGAGCTGCAAGGCAGCTGAATTAGGATGGGCTGACTGGAGGGCATGGGGACAAAGCATGCCCTTGGCACCCTGGTGATGCTGGGGGACACCCCCGTACCCCCCAGGAGCAGTCGAGCTGTCCCAGCGCCATCCCATGGCATCCTGGCTGTGTGCCATGCTGCACTGCTTTGGGAGTTACATCTTGGCTGATCTGCTCCTCGGTGAGCCCCTGATTGACTACTTCAGCAACAATTCCAGCGTCCTGCTGGCCACAGCTGTCTGGTAAGCACTGTCTGGCTGGTGGGATGTGGGAGAGCAGAGTTGGGGGCAGGGGTGACCCAGCCACCTAGGAGGTGGGAGGCGGGGGGTTGGAGGAAATAGGACCCATCCACACAACCTCCACAGCGGACCTGAATGCAGTGCTCTCCACTGCCCAGCTCTGTCCTGAGCCCGGCAAGCTGGGGAGGAAGATCTGGACACAACCTCACCTCCCAGGGACCCCCGACGGTCTGTCTCCCCATGACGCTCTGCGTTCTCTTCCCAAAGGTACTTGATTTTCTTCTGCCCCCTGGACCTCTTTTACAAGTGTGTCTGCTTCCTGCCTGTGAAACTTATATTCGTGGCCATGAAGGAGGTAGTGAGAGTCCGAAAGATCGCCGTGGGCATCCATCATGCCCATCACCACTACCACCACGGGTGGTTCGTCATGATTGCCACCGGCTGGGTCAAAGGTAAACAGGACCATGATGATGATGGAAAATCATCTCATTTGAGAACCCCTGCTCAGTGGTACATTGTCAGGCACCCAGGTTCGCACAGACATTGCTCCAGGCTAAGAGGACTGTTGTGGGAGTCCTGCCTTGTCAGCCAACAGCTTTAGAGTAAGTGGGAAGATTCTTCCAGAATTTAACTGTCAAAGATAAACAGGACCACGAGACAGTGACAGCTGTCTCTCAAGCAGGTGTTCTCAACTGTGACACGACTGATGTTTGGTGCCAGGTCATCATCCGTGGCGGGTGCTGTCCTGTGCATGGTAACATGTTGAGCAGCATCCCTGGCCTCCTCCCACCAGATGTCAGTAGCGCCCACCTGCGTGACAACAAGAAGTGTCTCCAGATGTTGCCAAACACCTCTTAGAGAAGAAAACACACCCCTATAACTACAGGGGTTCTCAGTCTTTGTGGGCCATGGTCCTTTTTGAGTCCAGTAAAGCCTTTTATGTTTTTAAGTGCATAAAATATATAGGATGATAAAAGAGGCCCATTATTTTAAAATAGCTATCAAAAAAATTTTTTTAAACAAAGTTACCCAAAAAAGTTTTAATATGATAGAGTAATTTTATACATCTTTACCAAAGTATTAAATAAGAGACCATTCACTTAGCAAATAGGTATTTCTCGACCTTTTGAAGTGTTGTTGAGCACAAATGATATTATGAAACCATCTGCAACAATGGGAATGTGAAAAGGGAAAAATCCATGAATTCTGTTGGTGATTGCGTCACAGCCTTGCAAATCCTTCTCAGCTTACTGCCTCCCTTCACAATAGAAGGAAAGGCTATATTTTGGTGAGGGACATGAAAATGAAGATGTAGTTCTGTTTCCAGTCTGGGTTCAAGGATACCAGGTTAAGACTTTATGACCCTGGCAGGTTTGAGTTGAGGCCTTTGTGCATCTTATCTCATTTGATTGTTAAGACTCTGCTTTAGGAAAAGTCTAACATCATCCCCAATTTACTGAGGAGGGAAATGAAATTACTTGTTCAAGGTCACATAGCTAAGGGGGTGCAGCTAGGTTTGACTTCAGGTTCTCTGAATTCAACATCCACATTCTTAACTACTTTGAAGTCCTCCTTTTCCTCCTCCTCTAGCTATGCTAAGAGGCAGACCAAGATAGACTTTAAAACAAAAAATGTTACTAAAAATTAAAGAGGGACACTTTACAATGATGGGTCAATCCACTAGGACGATATAACAATTATAAACATATATGCACCTAAAAACAGCACCAAAATTTATAAAGCAAAAACTGAGAAGTTAAAGGAGAAATAGACAATCCAACAATAATAGTTGCAGAGGTGGACCAAGGAGTAACAGGAAGACAGGGAAAGAAGGCTCAAGCAGGTGCTAACACCATTGGGTACCTTATCCCTGCCCCCTGATACCAAAGTGGGTATTGCCAAAATGCCAGGGCCTAGAAGCACCCTCCATTGAGCCAGTGTACTCAGCACCATTGACAGATGGGGCTGGATCATGCTCTGACAGACTCTGGAGACTGTCTTGTGCATTGTAGGATGTTGAGCAGCATTCCTGGCCTTAACCCATCAGGAGCAGCCCTGCCCCAGTTGCAACAACCAAAAATGTCTCCAGATATTGCCAAATGCCTATTTGGGGGCAAAATCACTCCAGATATGAATCCCTGGTCCAGTGGTACATATCAGGCACCTCAGCACAGCCATTCCTGGAGTGGGTGTTCAAGCTTCTTTAGCCAGTACATTTGGGGTAAATGGAAAGGTTCTTCTAGAATTTCAACCATTATGTCCCATGTGGGTCTCCTTATTCACTCTCCAGGAAGCCTGTGCTATAAAACAAATTCCCCAGGGGGATAACATGCCTCCCAGAGGGCAAGTGGCTTAAGAAAGATTGAAAGTTCAGAGCCCCGAGGAGGAGAGAGACTGGGGTGGGGAGCCTTCTAGAAGCCTTATGCACAGCTCAGGGTCCTGGACTAGGGGCATCAGGGCAGACAACCCAGATTTGTCGAAGACATACCTTGCAGATGAGATATGACCTCAATGCCTTCATGCTGGTTTTGCTCCAAATATTGCCATGTGACCCTCCTGAGCCTCAATTTCCCCACTGCAACTGATTGTCATACACCCAGGCTCAGTGTCCCTCTGGAGAAGACTCTAGGAGCAGCGAAGCTGCTTCCTTGGGAACTCAGCCAAGAAGAATGGAGAACTGGAGGTGGCAGGTTCATTCAGGAGCACCCTGTCTCCTAGGCTCTGGCGTCGCCCTCATGTCCAACGTTGAGCAGCTGCTCCGAGGGGTCTGGAAGCCAGAGACCAATGAGATCCTGCACATGTCCTTGTGAGTATCCCATTCCACCCCCCCCGCCCCCATCCCTACTGTATGTACGTGTGCCTCCTGGGCCTGACCCTGAGTTGGATGCTCCTGGTAACTTGGAAGCCTCAGCCACTAATTTTGTCTTCCAGAAGCTTCCAGAGGTCATGGAGCATCCATGGAGCAGAAGGGGAGCCTTGGCTCTGCCTAGGGGGGAGGGGCAGGCAGAGCTGCAGGGAGATGAGCTACTTGATTTGGGTTTTGAAGAGTGAGTAGGAGTTTTCTGGCAAAGGAGGAGCCTCCGGATAGAGGCCAGCACCTCTGCCAACTGTCAAGTCAGAAAAGAGCAGTGATTCTGCCCAGTTCTGCAGGGTCAGGATACAGAGTGTGGGTGGGGAGGAGTACAGAGCATCGGTGGGCAGTATATGGCATGGTGTGTGGGTGGATACAGAGTGTGGGTGGGGAGTGTGGCTGGGACTAGGTGGGCAGGACCACAGGGCAGCATCCAGGACCCAACCTAGGGGCCCCATGCTACATTTAGCCTATACATTTTTAAAGGACCTCATTGGTTTGAGCTAGTTAAATTTTCTCCCAATCTACAATAAAGAAAGCGATGGCCATTAAAATATGACAAAATTTTTTAAAAGGCTCACCCATACGCCAATGAAAATTCCCATTTCACACTTCGGAAAAGAGCACTATCTCTTTTCATCCCTACTAGAGGTCTGTTCCCACCCTCAGTTCACCGACAAGGAAACGGGGACCCACAGTGTTGTGTTGCCTGCTACTAAGTGGACAAGTGGTTTCCCCTCTTGGATTCTACTTCGGCCTCTTGAGCAGAGGGTGAGGGCTCCATGGAATCACACTCATAAACTCCCTGGCCCTGGTACCTGGTGAGTGCCTTGGAAATATCAAGCGGAATCATCATCATTAAGGACAGCAGAGAACAACAGACATCGGGAACAGAAGTCACGGGTCTCTCTTTCGTAACAAGTTAAAATATTGAGAACCTATCCTGTAAGAAAGAAAAGGAAAGTTACAAAAAAGAACAGGTGATAGCTGACCGCCTACCTGCCTGACCTGTCTCCAGTCCCTCCAGAGGTCGAACTGATACCACGTGGCCCAAGACCCCACCTTAAATCACATCGTTCCTAACTGGTATGACCCAAAGTCCCCAAGTGAACAAAGACACTCCTATCAGGCAGGACATTTCCAAGGCTTAAAGGATACCTCCCAGGAGCCAGGGGGGGAAAGCCACACCTCTCTTTGGGCCAAGTTAACCCTTTACTGTGCAGGGAGACCCCACCTTGTCTATGCCATGCAGGCATCTTCCCACCTCCCACTCAGGAGAAGCTGGGATAGGAGCTGGGGCCGGCAGTGGGCAGGCAGAGAAGGGGTCTGGGCCAGAGGGAAAAAAGGCCTGAGCTACGTGGCGCCACGTGGTAATAGAGACTGCCCCCTCCAGCCCCACGAAGGCCAGCCTGTACGGAGCCATACTCTTCACCCTCCAGCAGACCCGCTGGCTCCCGGTATCCAAAGCCAGCCTCATCTTCATCTTCACCATGTTCATGGTCTCCTGTAAGGTAAGTCTTCCTGCCCTGACCCACACCACCAACCCACACTTTCCAGGCTGGGAGCTTGGATTTGCAGTCTTGTGTCCCAGGAAGGACAGCCCTAAGGCAGGGGACTGGGGAAGGGGGTCCCAGTAGGTCTGTGCATGGGAGGAAGTTCTGATAAGAGGAGTGTCCAGCCGGTGGGGATGGGGTAAGAGAATACGGCCTTCTGGGTGGAGGGCCCAGCCTGGGCAAAGGCCGAGAGTGAGGCAGGAGTGCATGGAGTCTGTTTGGAGAATTGGGGCCTCGTGCCTTGGTGGTGGAGAGCTGAGGGACAAGACCCAAGAAGGCACACTTAGGACACCAGGGACTCAGGCTGGATCAGGAATGGTGCTGGTCTGATTCTGAGGCCTTGAGCTGGGGTTAGCTCACCCAGGAGGGGTCTTCAGGAGCCACACTGTCCTCCTCATGGATCTGGGGAGCTCTGCTGCTGGCTCCCTGGGAGGGGACCCATTGGTCACTGAAAGGGGGAAGGGAATGAGCCACCCCAGGCCAAGCACTGTTCCTCTCTGAGCCCAGGTGTTGGGGGGCCCCTGAGGTGAGGGGGGAGATCAACTGTCCCCATGTGCCCCATGCTATCTGGAGTTTCAGCACCAGAAGTCCTGTATCTCAGGAAACCTGGGACAGTTGGTCACCCTCCTGGGGGTGCATAAAGCCAGAGGGATGGGCCTGGGCTACCTCTGACCTTGACCTGGCTGACCTCTCCCCTCTTCCTTCCCCCTGCCCCCCACCTTGCTTTCTGCCTCGGTCTCCCTCTATCTCTCTCACTGTCTCCCCGTCCCTCTGTTACCCCACCTCAGGTGTTCCTGACGGCCACTCACTCCCACAGCTCCCCTTTTGATGTTCTGGAAGGCTACATCTGCCCTGTGCTGTTTGGGACCACCTGGGGGGGCAACCATCACCATGACAACCACGGTGGGTCCCATGGCGGGTCCCATGGCAGCGGTGGGCCCGGCTCGCCACACTCAGCCCTGCCTGCTAAGTCCAAGGAGGAGCTGAGTGAGGGCTCCAGGAAGAAGAAGACCAAGAAGGCAGATTAGTGGATGGCCCAGAGGCCTTGAGGGGTACCAGGGAGAGGACCCGGACCCAGGACCCTCAGAGCTGGTGCAGGGGCATCCTGGGCTCAGCGCTTCCCTTTCCGGGCCTCAACTTCCCAGTCTGCAAACCGGGGCCATGTCGGGGGGGTTAAATGAGATATGGGGGTGAGGGGCATTGGTAGGAATGGAGGGGTCCCTCTCTCTTTCTGCCAGGCCACCATAGCAACACCGCTTTATTTGGGCAGTGGCCCCAGCCAGAAACCCTAGCAGTTATATTTTTGGTTCTACTATTTCCTCTCTAAAATTACATCTTGACTCCGAAAAGAACTTCAGGTTGAGACTCATGAATTTGACGGACAATTCCTAAGTGTCTGCTACAAGGCAGCCGCTGGGACTTCCATCTCTTCGTGCCCACTCCTTCCGGATGGCACTGGGCAAGCTGCCTCCTCCGAGCCTTGCATTCCCCGTCTGTATAGTGGAGACCCCCCAGGCCACCTCCGCATGGAGGTGCTGGTGTGTGACTGGATGTCAACCAGCTTTATAAACTCTTAAGCACCGTGCAGTCGGGAGGGGAGGCCTTGACGGATGTTCATCGTGCTTGAGAACGGCTTTGCATTTTAGATTATTTGTGTTTGTGGATCAGAGAACCCCCACAAGTTACCTGGCACACAGGGGGCCTTCAGTAGACACATCTGGCTCAGTCTTGAGAGCTTGGGGAGTGGGGAAGGCTTGTTCTGATCTTTAGCTTCAGGCCGCCCCTAAACCAAAGAAATGCAGCTGGCTGGGCAGGGGTGCCAAGATCCAGCTCCATCAAGGGCCTCCGAACACTTGCTGTCAGGCCCTAGAAGCTTCGGGCCTCCCTCATGCTGGCATCCTCCACCGCTCATTCAGTCTTTCAGAGGAGTCTGTGCCTAGCCTTGTGCCACTGCTGGGCGGGCCTGGAACGTGCTTTAGGGTGAGTGAGGGGAATGGTAGCTGAACCCCCCATCTACCCCCCCCCCCCACCACCGGCCACCTGATTCATCTCAGGCTGTGTTACCAGGACACCCGAGTGTGGCCAGTCTCAGGTGGGGTTTGGGCCCAGACGGGGCCGGCTTAGACCTGTCCTCTGCCCCCAGGGGGGTGGGTGGGACGCGGGACAGAGCAACAGCCTACAGCTGCATCAAGATCAGCATGGGGCCAGCAGGATCCCAGTATTGCCCAGCTGTTGGGAAAGTGCCTTGATCTGGTGACACCTGGGAGCCTGGTGGGTCCTGAGGATCCGAATTCATCCTCTTGCATGTTTATCAAGACTCAGCATGAAGGTTCAGCAAATAAATCTGTTGTGAAAGAAGCACAATGGTTTGGCTGATTCATTCCTGCTCTTTCGGCCTCAGGACGCAGTGGGGGTTCTGTGTCCTTAGAGACACTCAGAGTTTCCAGGGAGATGAGGCTCATGGCAGCCCCCAATCGCCAAGAGGAGATGGAGCCTGCGGGTAGAGTCTGGAGTTTGGAGTTCAGATATTTACTATGCCACCAACAGGTCATGGGGCCTCGCCTTCTCCAAACCTGTTTGCTTCTTGGGGAATAGGGTGTCACTGCCCTTTATAGACAGATGGGAGAATTAAGGGAGTGATTGGGGTTTGCAGCTAAGAGTCCGTACAGGATGCTGTTAAGAGAACAACTTGGCAATCACACATCTGATAAAGGGATTGTATCCAGAATATATAAAGAAGTCCCAAAGCTCAATAATAAACAGCCCAATTAAAAATGAGCAAAGGGTATGATATGACCTCACTGATATGAGGAATTCTTAATCGCAGGAAACAAACTGAGGGTTGCTGGAATGGGGGGTGGGGTGGGAGGGATGGGGTGACTGGGTGATAGACACTGGGGAGGGTATGTGCTCTGGTAAGCGCTGTGAATTGTGCAAAACTGTTGAATCTCAGATCTGTACCTCTGAAACAAATAATGCAATATATGTTAAGAAAAAAAAAGAAGAAGAAGGTAGCAGGAGGGGAAGAATGAAGCAGGGGAAATCGGAGGGGTAGACAAACCATGAGAGACGATGGACTCTGAAAAACAAACAGGGTTCTAGAGGGGAGGGGGGTGGGAGGATGGGTTAGCCTGGTGATGGGTATTGAGGAGGGCACATTCTGCATGGAGCACTGGGTGTTATGCACAAACAATGAATCATGGAACACTACATCTAAAACTAAGGATGTAATGTATGGGGATTAACATAAGAATAAAAAAATTTTTAAAAAATGAGCAAAGGATTTGAATGGACACCTGGCCATAAAGAATATACAGATGGCATTTTAAAAAGCACATGAAAAGATGCTCAACATCCTTAGCCATCAGGGAAATGGGTGGGAAGGTACCCACTACATTCTAGGATGGTTGCTGGTGAGTGCTGGTGAGGATGTGGAGCAAGGGGAACTCTCTTCATTCCATGGGCAATATAAAATGATGCAGCCGCTTTGGAACAGTGGCAATTTCTTAAAAAATTAAATGTTTGGGGTTCCTGGGTGGCTCAGTCGGTTAAGCGTCTGCCTTCGGCTTGGATCACGACCCCAGAGTTCTGGGACTGGGCCCCACGTAGGGCTGTCTGCTCAGCCGGAGCCTGCTTCTCCCTCTCCCTGCCACTTCCCCTGCTTGTACTCTCTCTCTGTCAAATAAATAAAAAAATGTTAAAAAAATTAAATGTTCATTTATCCTATGACCTAGCTATTCGGGTACTTGCCCAAGAGCACTGAAAATATGTGTCCATTCAAAGACACGTACATTGATGTGCATAGGTGCTTTGTAATAGCCCCAAGGTGGAAAGAACAAATGTCCATCAAAAGGTGAGGGGATAGATAACTGCTCCATCCAGTGGAATTGTGCTCAGCGATTCCATTAGCAAGAGGAACCAGCATGGGACAACATGAGCGAGCTTCAAATACATTACAATGGGTGGGGGAAACAATATAAAGAAGAATACTTACTCTACGAGCCCATGTATGTAACATACTGGAAAAAGCAAATTAATTTATAGTAACAGGCTGATCAACAGATGCTTTGGGGAGAGGGGGAGGGTGGGAGGGATGGCGAAGAAGCGCACAGAAACTGGGTGATGGAAATCTTAACTATCCTGACTATAGTGGTGGTTTCACGGGTCTATATGCACATCACAACTTACCAAATTATATACTTTAAATGTGCTCAGTTTAGGAGCACCTGGCTGGCTCAGTCGGTGGGGCACACAACTAGTAATCTCAGGGTTGTGAGTTCAAGCTCCACACTGGGCATGGAGCCTACTTTAAAAAAAAAAAAGTGCAGTTTATTGTATGTCAATTATATCTCAATAAAGATGTAAAAAAATGTTCACTTAAGAAAAAAACTCCATAAAAATTGGGCAAAAGATTTGAACAGACAGGGGTGCCTGGGTGGCTCAGTGAGTTAAGTGTCTTCCTTCCATTCAGTTTATGACCCTGGGGTCCTGGGATTGAGTCCAGAGTGGGAGCTCTCTGCTCAGTGGGGAGCCTGCTTTTTCCTCTCCCTCTGCCCCTCCCCCTGCTCATGCTCTCTCTCTCTCTCTGTGTTAAATAAATAAAAATCTTTTTAAAAAAATATTTGAACAGAGCACGAAATAAATAAACATGAAAACTGTAACAAAATGCTGCTGCATATCTGTTAGGGGCTGAATTGTGCCCTCCCCCCAAATCTATAGGTTGAAGTCCCAATCCCCAAAACCTGAGAACGTAATCATATTTGGAGACAGGGTCTTTAAAGAGGTGACTAAGTGAAAATGAGCTCTTTGGGTGGGCCCTACTGCAGTCTGACTGGGGTCCCTGTAAGAAGAGATTAGAGGGGCACCTAGGTGATTCAGTCGGTTAAGCATCTGCCTTCGGTTCAGGTCATGATCGCAGGTCCTGGAATTGAGCCCTGGTACAGGGCTCCCTGCTCAGTGGGGAGCCTGCTTCTCCCTCTGCCTGCCTGTGCGCGCTCTCTCTCTCAAATAGATAAAATCTTTTTTTTTTTAAGATTTTATTTATTTATTTGACAGAGAGAGCATAAGTAGGTAGAGTGGTAGGCAGAGGGAGAGGGAGAAGCAGGCTCTCCACCGAGCAGGGAGCCGAATGTGGGGCTCGATCCCAGGACCCCAGGATCATGACACAAGCTGAAGGCAGCCGCTTAACGGACTGAGCCACCTAGGCGCCCCTATAAAATCTTTTTTTTTCTTTTTTTTTTTTTTAAAAAAGGAGAGAGAGATTGGGACACAGGCATGAGCAGAGCAAAGACCCTATGAGGACCCAGGGAGAAGATGACCATCTACAAGCAAAGGAGAGGCCTCAGAAGAAAACTCTTGTGCGGCCAAGCCCTTTGTCTTGGACTCCTAGGTGCCCGAACTGTAAGAAAATAAATTTCTGGGGGCGCCTGGGTGGCTCAGCCAGTTAAGTGTCTGCCTTCGTTTCAGGTCATGATCCCAGGGTCCTGGGATAGAGCCCTGAATAGGGCTCCCTGTTAAGCGGGAAGCCTGCTTCTCCCTCTCCCACTCCCCCTGCTTGTGTTCCCTCTCTCGCTGTCTCTCTCTCTGTCAGATAAATAAATAAAATCTTAAAAAAAAAAGAAAGAAAAGAAATTTCTGCAAAAAAAAGCCGCTCCGTCTGTCCTTACGGCTGCCCTAGCAAGTTAGTAAGTTCCTGCCTCCAACGTTTAAAATAAGAATAGCTCAGTCGGTTAAGCGGCTGCTTTCGGCTCAGGTCATGATCCTGGAGTCCTGGGATCGATCCCCCCACCGGGCTCTCTGTTCGGCGGGGAGCCTGCTTCTCCCTCTGACTGCTGCTTCCCCGGCTTGTGCTCTCTCACTCTCTGTGAAATAAATAAATAAAACCTTTAAGAAAAAAATAAGAATAGCTCAGGATGCCAGGGGCTGGTAAGGACTCCGCTCACCCAGTGCTGGTAAGAAAACAGGCGGCGGGTGTCCCGCGAAATGAGACCCCGTTTTCCGTATAACGCAGCAATCCCATTCCTTTTTTTTTTTTTAATTTTATTTATTTATTCATGAGAGAGAGAGAGAGGCAGAGGGAGGAGCAGGCTCCCAAGGAGCAGGGAGCCCGATGCGGGACTCGATCCCAGGACCCTGGGATCATGACCTGAGCCGAAGGCAGACGCTTAACCATCGGAGCCACCCAGGCGCCCAGCAATCCCATTCCTAAGTGAAACACAGACTCGTGTTCACACAAGAAATGTTCAAAGCCGCTGTTTTGGGGAATCACCAAAAAAAAAAACCACGGAGGCATCCCCAGCGTGCGGCAGCCGGTGGGCGCACGAAGCCCGCGGCGGCGGACTCGTACCCAGCGGCGAAAAGGCGCGAGCGGCTGATTCGCACGGCACGGCGCATGCGTCCCGGGGGCCTTTGCCCCGCGAAGGCGCCCGACTCCGACTACACGCCCAGCGCGCTCCTTAGAGGCTATTTTAGGAAAGGCAAAATCGTCGGGACAGAAAACACATGCGCGGTTGCCAGGGCCGGGGAGTGGGAGGAGAGACTGCTTCCAAAGCGGCCAGGAGAAGGGGGTGGGGGGATAGAACGGTTCTGTCTCTTGATTGTGGTGGGGAATCCACAACTGTGTGTCTTTGTCAAAACTTCCAGAAATGGATGCTGAGAATGCCAGCTTCATCTAACAGGAGAGGAAAAGCGGAACAGGCTGCGCAGCTTCTCGGACCTGATCCCGTCCTGGCTTTTCGCCTGCGAGGTGCGTGGCGTTGGGGCAGGAACTCCCCTTCTCTGAGCCTCAGTTTCCTCTCAGGAGGACTAGCGGGAGTGTCTGGAGCCGGATTCCAAAGGCCAGCTCTGTAATTCCCCAGAGCACTTCTGCTGGGGCTCCTCTAGCACCTGGTGGGTGTGGGTGATGAGCCGGCTGTGCGCCCGGGAGCACCGATGGATGTTCTGGGATCTCATTTTATGAGAGAACAGATTGTACCAAAATAGCCTCCCAGCCTATTTTGGGAAGGGGGTGGGTAGGCCACCGTCTGGCTGGGGGATGATTGGCGGGGCAGGCTGACCCTGTCGCCCCTGTAGGTGTAAGAACTCTGAAGACCAGGCTCTCAAGTCCAGCCTAATTATAGCTGCAGGAGTCACGCTCAGTAGCTTCCTCCGTCTTGGGTTGAAAGAAATGTTCTTTTATCCTCTTCCTCCTCCTCATCATCATTATTACTATAATTATGGTAAAATACACAACATAAAATTTTCCGTCTTAACCATTTTTTATGCATGTTTCAGTGGCATTAAGTAAAGTTGCACTGTTGTACAACCATGTAGGACCACCACCATCCATCTCCAGAACTTTCTCGTCTTCCCACACTGAAACTCTGTCCCCATTGAACACTAACTCCCCACTACCTCCCCCTAGCCCCCTGCCATTCTATTTTCTGTCTCTATGGATTTGACTATTCTCAGTGCCTCGTGTAAGTGGGGTCATATAGTATTTGTCCTTTTGTGACTGGCTTATTTCCACTCAGCATAATGCCTTCCAGGTTCATCCATGTTGTAGCCTGAGTCAGGATTTCCTTCCTTCATAAGGGTAAATATTATTCCATTGTATAGCTATGCCACGTTTGCTTATCTATTCATCAATAGACACTTGGGTTGTTTCTACCTTTTGACTATTATGAAAAATGCTGCTGTGACCATGGGTGTGCAACTATTTCTTGAAGACCCTGCTTTCGACTGAGAGGAAGGTTGTCGAAGCAGGAAAGATGGGGAGGAAGCAGAGCCTCTAGGCCCCAGAGTTCAGAGCTTTGAAATACATGTACGAATATGATACACACATATCTGTATTCAGTTACATATATCATCAGTCATGAGTTTGCATAGAAACTTCCAATTCCAGGGACACCTGGGTGGCTCAGTCGGTTAAGCATCTGCCTTCGGCTCAGGTCATGATCCCGGAGTCCTGAGATCGAGCCCCACAATGGGCTCCTTGCTCAGCAGGGAGACTACTTCTCCCTCTCCCTCTGCCCTTCCCCCTGCTTATGCTCTCTCTCTGACAAGAAAGGAAGGAAGGAAGGAAGGAAGGAAGGAAGGAAGGAAGGAAGGAAGGAAGGAAGGAAGAAGGAAACTAATTTCCAATTCCAGCTCAACGATGCAGGGCATATTGTAGTCTTCTATAGGGAGAAATCTGCAGAGTCTTCTTTTAACCATTAAGTGATGCCTCTCCGCACTCCCCACCGAAGAAAGGGAAGGAGGAATCAAAATAATATTTATCAAGCAAACAACTGTACCTTGGCTGTTCGCGCCTCTTACAGATGTTAGCCACAGGAGGTCACAGAGGTGGAGGTATGAGAAGGGCCTTGCAAGGGCTCAGGTAAACCCATTAAAAGTGTGACCTGGAGCAGGTGACTCTTGAAATTCAAGCATCATCTCTACAGTGGGCCATTGTAAGGATCAACTAAGAGTGGGGAGGAGGTCTCGTCCTGGGAAGGATCTATTTCCCGGGTTTACGTGGTTGTTGGCAGAATTTCGTTTCTTATGGCTTGATGGACTGAGAGCCTCAGTTTTCCACCAGCTGTTGGCAGGAAGCTGTCCTTAATTCCCCGCCAAGCGGGCCTCTCCAACCTGGCAACTTCCTTTATCAAAGCCAGCAAGAAGTTTCTTTCCGGTTCGCAAAAGAGAAGTCATAGAGGTTTTTTTGTTTTTGTTTTGTTTTTAATTAGGGTGAAATTTACATAACATAAAACTAACCATTTTGAAGTGAACAATCAGTGGCATTTAGTGTGTCCACAGTGTTGTATAACTATCACTTCTACTTGGTTCCAAGACATTTCCATCACCCCAAAAGTAACCCCGTGCCCATAGTAGTCACCCCCCATTCCCCACCACGAGCCCGTGGCAACCACGAATCTGCTTTCTGTGTCTCTGGATTTTACATGTTGTGGACATTGCACATACATGGAATCGCACCCTATATGACACTGTATGTGTCTGACTTCTTTCACTCGGCATAGTGTTTTTGAGCTTCCTCCACATTTCATGTGTTGGGTGAATAATATTCCATTATATGCATATACAACATGTTGTTTATCCTTTTGTTCATTGTTGGAGATTTGGGTTATTTCCACTTTGGGGTCATTGCAGATAGTGCTGCTATAAAGATTTGTTTGAACGCCTCTTTTCAGTTCTTTGGGTTATACAGCTTGGAGTAAAACTTTTGGGTCATAGATTTCTACAACCTATTCTTGGAAGTAACATTCTATCACTGTCCCCTCATGACCACCCCCCCCCCCGCCATTTATCCAGTTTTGACAAATGTAGACACCCATCTACAAATGTCATCACCCATCATCAAGACATTTCTATCATCAAAAAGTTTCCTTGTGTGTTCTTTTGGATATATACTGAGATTATATACCAAGGAGTGGGAATTTCTGGATCATATGGGGTGATTATATATTTAATAGTCTGAGGAGCCCCATTTTATCCCTTTTTTCATATTCTGTTCATTAAAAGCTAATCCCAAGTCCTCTACACTCAAGGGTAGAGCTTATACAAAAGCATGAGTACCAGGAGCAGGGGATCCACAGGGACCACCCTAGAAGCCGCTCACTCTGCCGTAAGCAAATCTGGGCCACGACCGCACCTAGGAATTCCTATTAAGTGCTCACAACATGCCAAGCACAAAAGAGATATTTTACAAGCCGTCTGTCTTTGAGGGGGGTTGTTTCTCCCATTTTATAGGAAAACTTTTAGGCTCCATGGCAAAGGGACCTGCCAGCAGTCACACAGAGCTCATGGTTGGGCAGAATTAGGACCCAGGTCTATCTCACTCCAAATCCTACGTTTTTCCCTTTACACTTCACCTCTCTAAGATACATGCGTGGGAGGAGTGTAGCAGAGTCTCCGACTCTCAGAAGGTAAGGCAGTCATCCAGTTACCACAGACACGGGTGTTCATAAGCGCCTTTACATCACCCTTTCTGGTTAGTACCTGCCCAGAGGCATCTGGAGAAAAGTCCCAGCTCAATTAGTGGAGGAAACGAGAGTTGAACTGAGCCCATAGCAGCCAGCCAAGAGGTTAAGCGAAGGCATAAAGATAGGATGTTGGCAGGCCTGAGAGTGAGTTCTGGGTTTGCTCTTAACTTCCCACGTGACCCTGGGCAAAACCCTTGTAGTTAAATGAAAATGTTGGATTAGGTCAAAGGTAGATAAACTATGGCCTACAGGCCAAACCTGGCCCACTGCTGGTGCTTATAAATACAGTTTTATTGGCACACACTCATCTGTAAACATACTGTTGATGGCCTCTCGTGAGTTACAACAGAGTTGAGTCCTTACGGCAGAGATCACCCGGCCCGCACAGTTGAAAATATTGACTATCCAATTCGTCGCAGGAAAAGTTCGCCAACCCCTGGACTAGATGTTTTTTTGGTTTTTGTTTTGTTTTGTTTTTGTTTTTGAGAGAGAGAGAGTGAGAACGAGAGAGATCACCGAGGGAGAGGAGGAGGGAGAAGGAGACTCGCCAATGAGCAGGGAGCCCGATGTGGGGCTCGATCCCAGGCCCCCGGGATCACAACCTGAGCCAACCAGCTGAACCACTGAGGCCCCCCCTGGACTAGATGATTTTTGAGACGCTTTCTAACTCTAAAAATCTGATAAATCATAGAAGAAATGAACAGTACAATTAACTAGGTACAGCCAAGAGGGCTGTATTAAACTCTGTGCCACACCACCAATAGACATCTGACCATCCCTCAAGAGTCCACGTTTTCTCAGTAAAAGCAGACCATAATCAGGTGTCTTAGTTCAGGCTGCTACAGCAAATTACCATAGACCAGGGGGCTTCAACAACAGACATCACTCAGTTCTGGAGGCTGGGAAGTTCAAGATCAAGGGGCCAACAGATCCCATGTCTGGTGAGGGCTCTCTTCCTCATTTGTGGACACCTACCTTCTTGTATCCTCACATGGTGGGGAGCAGAGAGAGAGAGATCCTGTGTCTTCTTCTCTTTGTGTAAGGGCATTAATCCATCATGAGGGCTCTTCTTTCCCGATCTAATCTAACCTTAATCACCTCCCAAAGGCCCCACCTCCAAATACCATCACATTGGGAATTAGGATTTCAACATATGTAGTTTAGGGGTAGGGGGGTGTACAAATATTGAGTCTATAACATCGGAGCAGGCATGTTCATTCAACAAACACTTGCTGATGCTCAGTGTGCCTGTCCCTGGGCTGTGCCCCAGGGTCACAGAGATGCAAAGGCCCAAGCCTTGCTCACAAGAAGTTCCCTGAGAGACAGAAGGAAGTGCCATGGGGGATTCAGAGGGGTTGTGAAGGGTCAAGGAGGGCTTCCTGGAGGAGAGAAATTTGGGTCCTTAAAATACACAGGGAGGATTAAAAGATGTTGGCAAAAGTGTTCCAGACAAAGACCACAGCATGGACATAGGCTGGGATGTTTGGAAAACCCTTCTCCAAGGAATCTCTGGGTGGACTGGTTGGGAGGACATACATCTGCAGGCCCCCTGCTCCACCAAGTATTGTAGATTCCCTCCTGGCTGCCCAGTCCCTCACTGTGATTGTGGTCTAGAGCCTCACCTTTATCATCCCTTCTGTGGGCTGCACAAGAGCCCCCGAGGGTGTGCCTGTGCTGCCGAAAATGGTAGGAAATGGTTATTAAAGACTCTTTGTGGGAAAAAGGCAGGCAGACTCAGACTGGGAGAGGCAGGGCATCCTATAAGGGCCTAGACAAGGAACTGAAAGGTTTAAGTTCTATATCAGTTAGCTGTTGCTGCATAACAAAACACCCCAAATTGTAGCCGCTTAAAACCACAAACATTTCGTATCTCACATGGACTCCGAACATCAGGAATCCCAGAGTGGCTCAGCTGGGCAGTTCCAGCTCAGTCTCTCACAGAGAAGTAGTCACTGCAAAGCCTAACCACAGAGGGAGGATGGACCTCCAAAACCCCTCCCGGAGCTCTTCCAGGCCTCAGCTCTTCATTGGCTGATGGACACAGACTCCAGTCCTCACCCCATCGCCTCTCACAAAGTGGCAGCTACTTCTCCCAGGGTGAGCCATCCAAGCGAGAACATAGGCATTCAAGACAGTGCCCAAGGTGGAGACCACAGTCTTTTATAACCTGATCTTCAAAGTGACATCCTGCTTCTCCTGCCATATTCTTCTGGTCATACCAACTAACCCTAGAGCAGTGTGAGAGAAGGCTAACATAAAAGTGCCCCTCAGGGAGGGACGCCTGGGTGGCTCAGTCAGTTAAGCGTCTGCCTTTGGCTCCGGTCATAATCTCAGGGTCTTGGGATCGAGCCCCATGTGGGGCTGCCTGCTTCTCCCTCTCCCTTCACACCACACCCCCACCGCTTGTTCTCTCTCTCTCTCTCAGATAAATAAGTAAAATCTTAAAAAAAAAAAATTGTGCCTCAGGGAGGTGGAGGTGATCAGGGGCTCTCTTAGAGGCTGCCCGCCACACCCATGATTACTGTGTGGTGGTGGGTATCACCTAACCACCTCAGCTTGTTTCTCCATCTGTGCATCCATCTAAGCCACAATCCATTGCTTCTTATTATAACTGAGCCCTGCCTGACAAGTAGTAGAGGGGGGGGTGGTCCTTTTCTATACCCATCAGTGTGACCACCTCCAACTTTGCCTCAAACCCTTCCAGAATGTTCCAGAAAATTCTAATGAAATAACATTGGAAACAAATGCAAATGTCCATCGACAGCAGGAGGATGGACAAATTGCTTTTCATATGACAGAATACCATACAGCAGTAAAAATGAGCAAACCAGGGCATGGATGAATCTCAAAAACACGTTGAGTGGGGCGCCTGGGTGGCTCAGTTGGTTGAGCGACTGCCTTCGGCTCAGGTCATGATCCCAGGGTCCTGGGATCGAGTCCTGCATCGGGCTCCCGGCTCGGCGGGGAGCCTGCTTCTCCCTCTGACCCTATCCCCTCTCATGCTGTTTCTCTCTCTCTCTCTCTCTCAAATAAATAAATAAATAATTAATTTTAAAAAAAAAAAGGATTACGTTAAAAAAAAAAAAAACACGTTGAGTGTAAAAAGCAAGTTGCATTAGAATACCTACGGCATTGTTCCCCTTTATACAAAAGCCAAAAACACACAAACCTAATGATATATTATTTCAGGATATGTATTTATATGGTAAAACCATCACATAAGCTAAGAGATTGTGAACACAAGATACAAGATCAAGGCTGCCCTTTGTCAGGAGAGAGAGACAGATGACCGACTGAGAGGGGTGCAGGGAGCTTTCAAATATTGGAAATATTCTATTTCTTAAGCTAGATCAACCCTCGAACTAAGAATAGATTCACATTTTTTTTAAATAGCTGGGGGGAAAAAAAAGGAAGACTGTTTCATGATATGTGAAAATTACATGAAATTCAAATTTCAATGTCCAGAAATAAAGTCTTACTGGCACACATTCGTGCCCATTTGTTTAGGTATCGTCTATGACTGCTTTCGAGCTACAGTGGTGGAGCTGAATAGCGGAGCCAGAGCCTGTCTGAACTGCAAAGCTGAAAATATTTGCTATCTGGCCCTTTATAGAAAAAGTTTGCTAGGTGGTGGGTACATGGGTATCCATCATTATTTCTTGTAGTTTTTTTTTTAATTATTTAAATTCAATTTAGTTAACATATGTGGTATTATTAGTTTCATATTTCTTATAGTTTATATCTAAATTCATTATATCTAATATTGAACTTCACCAAACTATTTGCAATTCCTAGAATACAGCATGTTCTCTCACCCCCGGGCATTTGCACATGTCATCCTCTTTAGGGAAGGATCCTTCTTCACTTCTTCCAGCTTCTGGTGGTTCCATCATTCCAATCTCTGCCTTCCCTGTCCCATAGCCTTCTGCTCCTCTCTGCTGGTGCCTTCTTCTCTTCCCTCTCTTAGACAGACACTCATCATTGGGCTTACAGCCCATCTGGTAATCCAGGCAGATCTCATCTTGAGAGCCTTAACTTAATCATGTCTGCAAAGACTTTTCCAGATAAGATCACACTTGCAGTTTCCAGGGGTTAGGACTTGAGTATATCTTTCTGGCAGCCACCAGGCAACCCCCAACACTTGGTTACATTAAAAGCTATCCATCGGTCTTGCACTCTGAATGGATCTCCTACGTTGATTGTAACATCATGCATTGATCATTTGGAAAATATTGGTTCTGGTGATGCAGAGGTTGTCACATTGCATTATTCAATATCAGAATGTCCCAGTCATTAAAATCACTGCTGATATTATCGGAAAAGCCTTTCTTTGAGTATCAGAAAGCAGTCAAGCTCATAGCAGCAGGTGTAGGTTTTCCAAAATTCTTATTTTCCCTTGAAAGCTTGAATTGGCAACAGAACTGAGTTGTTTTCCTTGGAGTGACAGGCTCATTTTGTTCATTTTTGAGAAAATGTCTGCCAAACAGCCAAGTCTGAATCATGGTGGGTCAGACATTTCAAATGAAAATGATGTTCCCTGAAAAAAGATCCCAACCTTCATTCAAGTGCTTCTCCAGGAGATGGCCACTGAAGTTAAGTCTCAATAGAAGGGCTTTATATGTACTTCCCATCTTGTCACACAAAATATCTGAAAGATGTGCACTCACCCATTATGGGGTAAATTGTGTCCCCTAAAAGGGCTGTTAAGTCCCAATCTCCAGCACTTGTGAATGTGACTTTATTTAGAGATAGGGTCTTGACAGGTGTCATTGAGTTAAGATAAGGCCACCAGGTTGGGCCCTAACCCAATATGACTGGTTGGTGTCTTTACAGGAAGAGAAAAAGTTGAACTCAGATATAAGGAGGAGACCATGTGATAACAGAGCCAAAGAACGTCAAGGATTGACAGCCAGCACCAGAACGTGGAAGAGGCCAGAAAGGATCCTCCTCTAGAGCCTTCAGAGGGAGTGTGGCCCTGCTGACAACTTGATTTTAACATCTGGCCTCCAGAACTGAGAGAGAAGCCATCTCTGTTGTTTTAAGCCACCTCTTTCATGGAACTGAGTTATGACAGCCCCAGGAATCCAACCCCCAGGCCCTGTCTGGGCTCCAACATGATGTGACCTGGTATGCAGCAAGCTCCATGTCTCGGGCTGCTCAGGCTGCTATAACAAAATACCAAAGGTTGGGTGGCTTAAACAACAGACATTTATTTCTCACAGCATGGAGGCTGGAAGTCAAGGATCAAGGTGCCGGCAGATTTGGTGTCTTGTCAGGGCCCAATTCTTGGCTTGTAGACAGTCGCCTTCTTGCTGTTTCCTCACATGGCTTCTCCTCTCTGTCCTCCTTTTCTTATAAGGACTCTAATCTTAACAGGATGGGCCCACCCTCTTGATCCAATAATTTAAACCTAATTACCTCCCAAAGGCCCTATTTCCAAATGCCATCACTGTGATGGTTAATTGTACGTGTCAACTTGACTGGGCTAAGGGATGCCCAGATAGCTTCTTAAATATGATTTCTGGGTGTGTCTGGGATGGTGTCTAATGCTAAGAGATTAGCATCTGAATTGAACTGAGTGAAGTGGATGGCCCTCCCCAACCTCAGTGGGCATCATCCAATTCATCAAGAACAATAAAGAGAGGGGCGCCTGGGTGGCTCAGTCATAAAGCGTCTGCCTTCAGCTCAGGTCATGATCCCGAGGTCCTGGGATCGAGCCCTGCATCGGGCTCCCTGCTCTGCGGGAAGCCTGCTTCTCCCCCTTTTTGTGTTCCCTCTCTCACTGTCTCTCTCTCTCTCTCTCTCTGTCAAATAAATAAATAAAATCTTTAAAAAAAAAAAAAGAAGAACAAAAAAGAGGAAGGACAAATTCCCTCTCTCTGCTGGAGCTGAGACATACATCTCCTGCCCTTGGGCATCAACCCTCCTGGTTCTCAAGCTTTCGGACTCAGATCGTGGCTTATACCTCAGCCCTCTGATTCTCATGCCTCAGGACTCAGAATAGATTGGATAAAGAAATTACAGTCCATCCACTCAATAGAATTCTATGCAGCCATTAAAATGAATGAACTAGATCTCCAGGAGACTGCCACAAAAAGGTGTCTGTGTTGTATTATTATGTGACAAAAGCAAGGTGTCAAACAGAGCGTGTGGTATGATTCCAGTTTGGTCAAAACAAACAAAACCTTTTCCCCACATGTGTTTATGCGTGCATAATACAAGGACTGTTCATAGTGGTTATCTCTTGGAAGGATCTCTGGGTTTCCATGGAGATGGCATATCTCCCTCACTGGGAATCCTAGATCCAGGTGGGATACTAATAGGGTTGCCATAAATAAATCCCAATGTGGATCCATTGGGGCCCATATCCAACTTCACACTTTAACAACCATGTGTGAGTAAAACACCCACTGTTGTGGGTTGAATTGGGCGGCCCCCCCCCAAAGTTTACGAGAGAAGTCCTAACCCCCGGTACTGCAGAACATGACCTCATTTGGAGAGAGGGCCTTTAAAGAGTTGATCAAGTTCAACTGCTGTCATTAGAGTCGGCTCTAACTCAATATGATGGTTGTCCCTGTAAGAAGAGAGAATTAGGGCATCCAGACATGCACAGAGGGCTGACAACATGGAGACACAGGAAAAGACAGCCAGCTGCCAGCCCAGGAGAGAGGCCTGGAATAGATCCTCCCTCACGGCCCTCAGAGAGAACCAACCCTCCTGCCACCTTGCTATCAGACTTCTGGTCTCCAGATCTGGGAGATGATCCATTCCCGTTGTTTATGGCAGCTTCGGGAAAACAGATATACCCAGGAGACAAAATGCCAAGAGGAACCTCTCCCTGAATGATGGGCCTGGAACAAACCACAACGTGGGTGAGTGAGGAGGCTGGTTCTGTCTGGACACATAGACGGGCACGTGCTATTGGATTGTCACATAAATGTCCTCACCGAACATCCTAGACTGTTTCCTGAAGGGATGCACTGCTCTCCGCGCCCTATAAAAGCAAAGATTTTTGTTTGTGCAGCTTTCGGATTTTTTTTTTTAAGAGTTTATTTATTTATTTGACAGAGAGAGAGAGAGAGCACCAGCAGGGGGAGTGGCAGGCAGAGGGAGAGGGAGAAGCAGGCTCCCCGCGGAGCAAGGAGCCGGATGCGCGGCTCGATCCCAGGACGCTGGGACCATGACCTGAGCTGAAAGCAGCCGTTCAACCAACTGAGCCACCAGGTGCCCCTCAGATTTTTTTAAATTATAAAAATAATACAGTCTGGTTCTTAAAAATGCAAACTACAGAGAAATGCCTAAAGAGAAAAAGAGATCGAGAGAGAGAGACTTACTTCTCCCCTACAACCCACCGTCCCAGAGGCAGCCACTATGAACGGTCCTTTTATTCGGCACATATAAACGCTCAGGAGGTGACAGCTGTGCTTGGCAATATGTCTCTTCTGCTTGTAGGTGAGTGTCTCTTTACTAACAAATTGCGCCTTTGGTTCTTCTTAAATGGCTGAATCTCAGAGTATTTGTCTGACTTTGAGCTTCTCAACCAAGATCTCATTGGCCCGGTTCCGATCAAGGACAGGAGGAATTCGACGTTCCCCAGACTTCCTGGGACTTAAGCAAAACTGTGCGTCCATGGCAGTTTCTAGGAGAGGGTCCAGAGCTTTTATCGAGGATGTTGCAGTGTGTGGTCTGTAACCCCCCAAAACTTACCGAACCAGTGGGCAAAAATGAGGCCAACTGCCAATTTCCACTGGGACCATTCTGGACCCTCCTATAATTCGAAATACAGATGATACGGGACCTGGTTTCAAATACCACTCCAGTTACTACGCTCTTACTACACACAGTTACTAGCTGTGTGGCCAGGGGCCTCAGCTTCCCCATCAGTGACCCAGGAATGATAACAGCGGACACACCTAGGAGTTGTGAGCTGGGCCAAGACCTAGGAGAGGCACTCACCTGGGGCAAAATACTTGCAGGGGCATCCAAAACACCAGTGACGACCAGATAAATATTTGTTTCCTATTGGAATCCATTTTTTTTTTAAAAAACACAAAATGAATAAATCCATTTTTAAAATTAAGGTAAAATTCATATAACATAAAATAAATAATTGTAGGGGTGCCTCGCTGGCTCAGAGGGTGGAGCATGCGACTCTTGATCTCGGGATTGTTCAAGCCCCGTGTTGGATGTAGAGATTACTTAACAATAAAATCTTTAAAAATAAATTAAAAATAAAAAAATAAAATCTTAAAATAAATAAATTTAAAGTGCATAACTGGGTGGCATTTCGTACATTCACATCCATCACCTCTGTCTAGTTCCAGAACATTTCCATGGCCCCAGAGGATACCCCATTCCCCATAAGCTGTCATTCCCCCAGCCCCTGGCAACCACCAATCTGCTTTCTGTGTCTACGGATTTGCCCATTCTGGACGTTCCATATCAATGGAATCGTACACTCTGTGGCCCTTTGTGACTGGCTTCTCTCACTCAGCGCAGTGTCTTCTAGGTTCTTGCCACATTGTAGCATATGTGAGCGCTCCCTTCCTTTCTATGGCTGGGTAACATTTCATCGTATGGATTGATCCCATTTTGTTTATCCATTTACCAATCGATGGACATTTGGGTTGTTTTCACGTCTGGCTCTTTTGGTTAGTGCTGCTCTGAACATCCTTGTACAGGATTTATTTGTCAGTTCTCTTGGGTAGATACCTAGGAATGGAGTTTCCACATCATACGGTAATTCTCTGTTTCACTTTCCAAGGAACCGCCAAGCTCTTTTCTTTAACGGGTGCACCACTTTACGTTCCCACCAGCGGTTGCACGAGGGTGCCAATTCCTCCACATCCTTGCCAGTACTTATTTTCTACTTTTTTGATTATAGGTGTCCCAGTAGGTGTGAGATACTATCTCACTGTGGTTTTGATTTACAGGTACATAATACTTTAAAGTAATATTTTCTAAAAAATCAAAATCCACACCAAAAAAAATCCGTGCCTGAACAAAACATGAAAATCTTTTTTTTTTTTTTTTTAAGATTTTATTTATTTATCTGACAGACAGAGACACAGTGAGAGAGGGAACACAGCAGGGGGAGTGGGGGAGGGAGAAGCAGGCTCCCCTCTGAACAGGGAGCCCCATGTGGGACTTGATCCCACGTGACCTGAGCCGAAGGCAGACGCTTAACGACTGAGCCACCCAGGCGCCCCTAAAACATGCAAATCTTAATGAAAACGGGATCCAACCCTGCATGTGTATATGCACCTCACTTGCCTCACTGTATTTAAGATTGTGATAGTTCATTCACTGTGGATTTCTCTGCATTGATTTTAATTTTTCTAAATATTGTCTTAAAATATTACACGCTTATCACCATAAAAATGACAAAATATTATTTATTTTTATTGCTGGGGCTTTTTGTGTGTGTGTGCCCTCCCCCCAAAATATAGCACCTCGGGCCACCCAGCTCCTCTCCTTGCCTCTCCCACTCTGCCCTGCGCACAAGCGGTTTCTGCCCATTCACGCGGCAGCTCCCGCGCTGACCTCCAGGGGGCGCCGCTTCCCCGCTCATCCTCAGCCCAGGCACCTCCTTCCAGGCAGAGGGTTTGATTGAGGTCATTAACATCTCTCTGCCGGGATCCCTCTTCTTTAAGATGGGAATGATAGGCAGAGAAGATGTGGAAGTCCCTTCGCCTAGGGCTCAGCCCCTACCCAACACATAATGACCATTATAACTATCCCCTAAAAGCAGGGTTGGAATAATATATTACACTTTTACTGCAGAGAATTTGAAATACCAAAGGCAGAATGGTATAATGAATCGCCAGCTCCAGGTCCCACTACTATCACCGCTGGCCAACCCTACCCCATCCACCCTGCCATCTGGGATTATTTTTCCAAACCAAATCCCAGTCATTCTAGAAATCTTACTATTCTATAAATATTTTATTATGCATCTCTAAAAGATAAATACACTCTTAAAAAAAAAAAAAAAAAAAAAAACCTTTCCACGATACCATCATCATACTTTAAAAACTTTGCCAAGAATTCTCTAATCCCTACAGATTCCTATGTAGCTGACAAATGTTGGGTTTTGAGGCTCAGCGCTGTCATTCCCTTGCCAAGGGAGCTTGGGCAAATTGCTGAATTTCTCTGAAGTTTATTTTCTTTCTTTTTTTATTTTTATTTATTTATTTTTTTAAATTTTTATTTATTTATTTGACAGAGAGAGACACAGCGAGAGAGGGAACACAAGCAGGGGGAGTGGGAGAGGGAGAAGCAGGCTTCCCACGGAGCAGGGAGCCCGATGCGGGGCTCGATCCCAGGATCCTGGGATCGTGACCTGAGCCGAAGGCAGACGCTTAATGACTGAGCCACCCGGGCGCCCCTCTTTTTTTATTTTTAAGTCATCTCTACACCCAACGTGGGGCTTGAGCTCACAACCCCAAGATCAAGCATCGCATGCTCTACTGACTGAGCCAACCAGGTGCCCCCCACCCCGAAGCTTATTTTCATCATTGGTAAGCCAAGGTAGCAAAATGAAGCTCCCAGGTCACAGGGAGAATTAGAGACCGTATGTTATATTAGCACCTGAAGCTAAGAATTCTTCATCATATAATGACATGATGATGGTCCCAGGAATATAGTTACATGATAGAGCCCTGATTCTCAACCAGAGGGTGGAGGTGGGGATTCTGTTCCCCAGGGGACATGTGGCAATGTCAGGAGATATTTTTGGTTGTTGTGATCGGGAGAGGTGGTGCCACTTGCTTCTACTTAGTGGAGACCGGGGATGCTGCTCAGCATTCTACAGTGAACACTGTCATTTGCTACCTCCTCGGGAGCTTCCCTGTATGTAATCTGAAACCAGCCCCCATACTGGGAGGGCAGGGCAAGACCAAAGAAAGTCAGGCCATTTCAGATGGGGCAGGTTTGATAAGCAAGGGAACTTACTTACCAGGCTTGTCTTGATTGGCCACGGACAATTAGATCTCCACATCTACCAGCCAGAATTTTAACATTTCTATAGAGGCCTCAACTGGATTCAGTCTCATACACCATCCAGATGCTCTTAACACCACATCACTATGTCAAGGCTGTGTCCTTTGGGAGCATCTAGCCCGGGGAAGGCCAGTGGAGTGAACACTCCAAGGACAGGGGATGGGGAGGGCGAGCCTCTCACTGCCCAGGTCCAGCTGGTGGGTCAAATCTGCAGTCACGTGTTCTTGATGACCTCCTCCAACATGCACACCCCACCACAAAGAGTGCTCTGGCCCCAAATATTAGCAGGGCTGAGGTTGAGAAACCCTGCTCTGGAAACTTAGACTTCATTTAACACTTGCGGGGACATCGACATTGGACGCTCTGATTCCTGACTCTGGGTGAGCCTGGAAATAATAATAATTAATCATGGCCAACATTTCATGGGCCCTTCGCATGCCCCAGGCATGGCATTGGGCTCACCCTGTAAGGGAATTTTGTTGTCTCACCAACTCTGGAGATCGTGAAGAAAACTTAAGCCCAGAGAGGTCAAGTGGCTGGTGCCAGGGGCCTCATCTATCTGGACTTCATTTTTTTCCATCAGTGGGACAGGATCATAATATCTGCCTCCCGGGCACACTGCCCATGTGGGATGCCAACCATCTGGCACCTCACGGACCCTTAACAAATGGGCTCCACTGTGATGAGTGTATTAGCCCGGCACACAATGGTTAACCATCGAGTCTGGCTAAGTGCCCAGCTAAGCCAGGGCCCAGGAGCCACACAATTTCTTTCATTTTCCCGGTTGCCGGGCGAATTGGCAGGGAGAGACCTGGGAAGTACCTAAGACAAAAGTTTCTAGGATTGCCGGGGGCCTGGTTTCCGGGCACCGCTGCACCCAGAAAACTCTCTTCTCCAGCCTACTTCCCCAGAGAATTTTAAGTTGGCCCTTCTACCACAGAAAGGAGCAAGAGGGAGGCCAGAGCCCCCAAGAAACATCAGAAGGCGGGCCCGGCAAGGGGCCTCTGTCTTTCCTGGGGAAATCCAGTCTTGTTCAGTTGCCTGCGGTGACAAATAGGAGTCAAGGAAGATGGACAGTTGTGGATGAGCCCGTTGATGGGACGATCATTTAGTGAGCACCTACTATGTGCCAAGCATGCCGACCTTGGTGGACAAAGTCCTTGCACTCATGGAACTCATGTTCTTGTGGAGAGACAAGCAGTAAAGAAGCAAGAAGAAACGTATCAGCTGGTGGTAAGTACCACACAGAGAATTAAAACAGGGTGATGGCATTGGGAGTGACTCGGGGGTAGGGGGTGGTCATTGAGCAATGGGACAATCAGGGAGGGCCTCTTAGGAAGCAGCATTTAAGCCGAGGAGTGGATGACATGAAAGGGTTCAGGATGGGGAGAAGAAGGGGGCAGACCAGCACTCACTCCCCAACCCTACCCTACCTTTCCAGGCTAGTGCAAACGTTCTCAATCTGATTCTCAGTTTTCCTCATCTGTAAAATGGTGACAATCAATTATGGTACAGCATTTTTCAGGTCTGTGCAGGAAAGTTTCATTTAACAAGCCTGGGTTTTCCACACCCTGCACATGAAAGGTTTGGCCCTTGACCAGCTCCCAGGATGTGCCCTCCAAGCTCTTGGAATGTCTTGCCTGATCAGAGTGTTGTTTGTTTACCTGGGGGCCTCGGAATATACCCGAAGAGTCTATACTAACGATGTGATTTCTAGTGGGGACTTTGGGCCCTGTGGTATCCACTCTGGAGGAGCTCTGGGGGGAACTGGACTCTGAAGTCAGCTGTGTCTGTGTGACCAATGCCCAGGAAAAACCTGGACACCAAGGCCCCGGTGAGCTTCCCTGGCTGGCAATCCTCCGAGCGTGTTGTCACACACCGTTGCTGTGAAAATCCAGTGCTGCCTGCACAACCCCGCTGGGAGGGGGCAACTAGAAGCCCAAGCCCGGCGTCTGCCAGACACAGCCCTGCACGCCTCTTCCCTTGGCTGCCCTTCATCTCTGTCCTTTCACTGTAATGAACCTTCGCCATGAGAACTGCTTCCCCGAATTCTCTGAGTCCTTCTAACGAATGCTCGAATCTGAGGGGGGGTCTTGGGGACCCCTTAAAGGCAGACTCTTTTCCTGGGTGAATGAGGCAGGGATGGGAAGTTGAGGCAGAGAAGGAAAGGGTATCAAGAAGCTCGAGCTGTTTGGTTGAACTGATACCACCATTTTTCAAGTGCCCGTATGTAAAGTGGGGACTTGGCATTCCCAACTCCCAAATGCCTCGCTCACACGGGGGCCATCGTGGGTATGTTTGGCATTCGTTCTGGTTTTCAGGCTCATCATGCTCCCTTATGTGCTGATCCTGAGGGGAGTGCCTTTCTCTCCTGGTCCTAGCCCATCCTTGAGCGGTTCTCACTGCCATCTCACAGACGATGTGGCTGATGTCCCAGGAGAGAGGCCACTTGCTCAACTCCTCCAGGACAGCAATGGACGAGCCAGCATCCCAACCAGGCCCGTGGACACCCAGGTACGCTTTCCTTCTGTCTGCGGTTCGTTACTGTGGAGAGGTGGTGGGCGGGACTCAGATCACCAGGGCATTTTCAATAAGGTCAGATAATGAGAAGGTCTTTCCCTGATCATAGAGGCCATGTTTTTGGTTAATTTTTCTCCCCCGGATTTATTGTCGGATAATCGGCGAATGTGTGAGTTTAAGGTAGCCAACATGCTGATTGGATGCACTTCTATCTTGCACCATGATTACCCCAGTGGCCTTAGCTAACACCTCCAACACGCACCTCATTACTATTTCTTTTTCATGGTGAGAACCTTGAAGATCAATGCTGTTAGCAACTGTCAAGCATAGAATATAATATTAACTGTGACCCCCACGCTGTGCATTAGATCCCTGGGTCGGTCTTATTCATCTTGTAACTGGAAGTTTGTAACCTTTGACTGACATCTCTCCATCTCCCCACCCCCTTTCCCCTATAACCATCACTCTACTTTCTGTTTCTATGAGTTTGGCTTTTTTCGATTCTACGTAGAAGTGAGATCTTACAGTATTTGTCTTTCTCTGTCCTGCTTATTTCACCTAGCATAATGCCCTTCAGGTCTCTTCATGTTGTCACAAGTAGTGTTTTGGGATTATTTCAAAGAGCACGTCTCAGTTTGATATGGGTAGGTCCCGAATTGCCCCTGGAGACTTGCTAATCTCCCTTCTCATCCTCAGGCTCCACGCCTCCTGCGGGCAAGGAGATCTGGCTTGAGTTGCTTTAAAGCTGGTTCCTCAGTTTCTCGGCACTGCTGACATTCAGGGGTAGATAACCCTCTCTGGTGGGGCCGTCTTGTGCATTGTAGGGGGCTGAGCAGCATCCCTGGGCTCTACCCACTGGACTCCAGCAGCTCTTCCTCCCCCACGTCGTGACAACCAAAGTGTGCGAGGGTCCCCTGGGAAGCAGAATATGCCCCTGATGAGAACTGCTGGTTTAAAATGTACACGCAGGGGCACCTGGGTCGCTCAGTTGGTTAAGCGACTGACTTTGGCTCAGGTCATGATCCTGGAGTCCCGGGATCGAGTCCCGCATCGGGCTCCCTGCTCCGCGGGGAGCCTGCTTCTCCCTCTGACCCTCCCCACTCTCACGTGCTCTCTTTCTCTCTCTCATTCTCTCTCTTTCAAATAAATAAATAAATAAATAAATAAATAAATAAAATCTTTAAAAAATAAATTAAAAAAAATTTTTTTAAATATACACGCAGTGCCTGGACCACCTTTGGAGGGGACAGTGAGCGCAGCAGGAGGTGGGGGTTCCACTGTGTTTGTCCTTCTGGCCTGCCCCGCCAGGACTGGCACGACTCCCAGCATCTGACAGCTTCCCTCCGCGCACCTGGGCCCAGGCTCGAATTTCAGGGATCCCCAGGAGACCTAGGTGTTCCAGAGGCTGGCTGGTCCCCAGGCCCCAATGCTGGGCTCCAGGAAACCGTAGTTCCTGTAGCAACGGCTGAGCTCTTGGCGTGAGGAGCTGGCTGGTTGAGGGGCAAAAGGCTTCAGAGCCTGGAGGAACCAACAACATCCAGGGGCCTTGGCTGGGAAGCCACTGTCCAACAACCCCCCGTGAGTGCTTGCAGACCAAGCAGAGCAGTGCGGAGCAGTGGCTTCAGCTCCCCAGGGGTGCTGGAGGTGGCGGGGACTCCAAGGCACCAAGGGGGTGAGATGGACGCCCCATTCCAGAAGGCTCTGCCTGGCTGCCCTCCCAGGAAGGCCACCTGGCCTCTGGCCTGAGGTCCCTGAGTCCCAGGCCCTATGCTGGGGAAGCGTCATCCAGGTGGACAGGCAGCATGAGCGTGGGCCCCCTCAGCCCGGGCACCTGCCGGCGGCTTCTCCAGGGTCAGACAGGCCCTCTCCCAGCACCTCTGTCCAGCAGTGTGGCCATCTTCATCAGCTCCACAGTCTCGGGTAAGGGGCAGGGCAGGGCAGGGCTGGGGGGTTAGAGGCAAGCAGGTACTCTTGGGGAGGGGCGAGGTGGCCAGGGCATGGCTCATAGGGTCCTCTAGGAGACCTGGATAAGAATGCAGCCTGGCCAGTGACCCACATGGGAACTGGTGAGGGGGAGCCTCCTAGACCCCCTGTTTCCTCCTCGATAAGTCAGGCTGACAGCCTGACTGGATAGAGGGGCTGTGAGTGACAAACCGTATTGCAACTAACATTTATGATGAATGCACTACAGGCCAGGCTTAAAGAGTGTGAGAGCCGTTCGCCCCCAACCCCTCAGACACCAGGCTTTGCATGACCCGACCCTCCTCATCTCCCATCTTGATCTCATAGGGTCCTCCCCTCATCCCCGTGCTGTGGTCACCCTGAGCTCCAGCAGGTCGTGGGACCCTTGAAGCCCTGGGCCCCATAACCGTGGTCAGGGGTATGTGTATTTAATGTCTGGTTCCTCCGAGCAGGTTGCGAGCCCTGTGGGGGCAAGGACAGTAGTATGCTAGCAGGGTGTTTACGAGCCTGTCCCCCCAAATCTAAACAAAACAAAACGAAAAACACCGAAACACCCGATTTGTACCGTCCGCCCATTTCTGTGGTGTAAATCCTTCCACCAGGGTCAATTTCGAGCTGTCGATGGGACTTCCCGAACACGCAGGCAGAGATGTGCAGTAATTCAACCTCCTCTAATATTTGCCCTGATACAAAATCAGCAGCCAGGACCAAACTCCAGAACAGAGCTCACAGTCAAATGCCATTAAATAATCACGAAGTGATGCGTTTTGCACATTTACCATCTCTGCCTTTTCCATCTTAAGTTCCGATGATTTAATTGTCCGTAGTGGCTATGTGAATTCACAAAATTCCTGAAGATTTAGCACTCGGCTCTTCCCAGCCAGTGGGGGCCGGCTCCAGCACAGGGCATCATCCCCATTATGTCTTGCTTGCCGCCGTGCCCGCAGTGGTTAAGCAAGGTTCTGAGCATAGAGCAACTTCCCAATAAATACTTTATGGACGGATGTGAATAACCTGTGGAATGCATTAGGCATGGGAAGAGCATGGGGGTAGGAGGCACAGCCAAGACTGGAACCCAGGTCAGCTCCCGTCCCAGGGCCCAGATGGCTTCTTTGTGCCAACAGCTTTGGGAGTCCTTCCCTGAACCCTCCGATGACCTCCCCCTGACCAGGGGGGAGAAGACAAATATTTCTTCCACGTCTATCTCGTGCTAGGTGCTTTTACTTGTAAGATTCAGTAGCTCAGCTAACACTTATTGAGCACTTGTGTTGAGTGCTAAGAACTTAGCCATGACCAAGACAAGCAGAAGCGTTTGACTCTGGGGAGCTTGCGGCCCTGCAAAGTAGAAGCATCACCCCCGTTTTACAGAGGGGGGAAACTGAGAATAGCTTGACCCTTGGCATTGGGCCACACAGTGAAGTCAGTGGTGCAGAAGGTCTTAGAATCCAGGTTTACCCCGGGTAGGGCTGCCAGATTTAGCAAAAGCAAAAAACAAAACAGAACAGCAAAAGCAGGACATCAGTTAAATTTGCATTTCAGATAAACAATGAATAATCCTTTAGTATAAGTATTTCCCAAATAGTACGCGCATGACCTGGGACATACTTATGCTAACAGATGAATTGTTGTTTATCTGGAATGCAAATTCAGCTGGGCTTATCAGATGTGCACAGGTGTCCAAATGCACGGAACATGATATACTTATGCTATCAAGTTTTTCGTTGCTTATCTGAAGCGCAAATGCAGCTGGGCATCCCGTACTTTATCTGGCAACCCTAAGTTAGGCTGACCAACCATCCTGGTTAGCTGGCACTGAGGAGTTTCCTGGGATGTGGGATTTTTAGCACTAATACCAGGAAAGGCCTTCTCCGGTTTACCTCTTGATGTTTTTTTGTATCTTTTCATTTGCCCCACAGGACTCCAGCCTTAGTGGGGACAAATGAGGCTAAAAGCAGAGCCATGGGGGCAAGAAAGGGTTCTGGGATCTTCCAGCTAACATCCTCTATGCTGTTCCTTGCAGATATGGATGCAGAGAGAGAAGCCCTGCAGAGCACGGCCTTCCCCAAAGTGCAAACCTTCTGCCAAAAGCATGGGCTGATGTTTGAGGTAATAGCTTCCTCCCTGCCTCGGTGTCCCCTGTCCTGAAATTAGAGACCAAGGGTTTGCCAGTCGCACAGGACCCTTGGCTCCGAGAGGCTCTGCACTGGTGATGCCCTGTGGAGATGAAAGTCCTCTAAAAAGGCAGGGGGAGGGATTATGGCCGCGGGCACTTCGGGGAGCCCAGGAGGTGTGGGAGTGCTAGGGGGGGCTGCCTTGGGACCCTGCTCCTTGGGCATGCCACTTACCTGCCTTTCGTTGTTGGTTTGTCCTGCCCTCTTGGCCCTCCCCGGACTGGGGCAGCTTCAGGGGGAGTCTAAGAGGACCGTGGGGTGTTTGGGGTGTACACAGAAGTGGGAGGTGCCTTTTTCGGAAATACTAATGGTGTACCTGCCTGGCACAGTCGGCAGCAGTCCCCAAAGAGAGGCCCCTATGGCTCTCGCACCAATCCAGGCATAGGATGTTGCCCCCTGCACGTTTTGATGGGGAAACCGACAAAGCATCTTTGGAGCGTTGGCTTCAGTTGACCCTGACTCCTTGACCTGTGTGACAGCGATCCATACCATCAAAGGCCCCCCGATTATAAGACGCATCGTAGTTTCTATATCACTAAGAAAGAAGCAGTGCTGGGAATTGGACTCTGCCTGCCATCGATCATCAGACACTGAGCCATTCTGCCTGGCCCCCCTCAGGCAAGCAGGCGAAAGTGGACCGCAAGCATGTGGTTGTCAAGGAGACTTTGCCAAGTCTGATTTTGGCCAAACTAAACACCCTCCTTTGCAAAGAAAGCTCTGGGAACAAGTGTGGACATGTCCTCACTTAGGAAGGAACAGTCTGAATATGGCCAAGTTCTTTAAACATTTTTTTTTATATGTTGTTGTTTTTTGTTTTTTTTTTTTTTAAGATTATTTATTTGAGAGAGAGAGCATGAGAGGGGGGAGGGTCAAAGGGAGAAGCAGACTCTCCGCTGAGCAGGGAGCTCAACGTGGGACCCGATCCCTGGACTCCAGGACCATGACCTGAGCCGAAGGCAGCTGCTTAACCAACTGAGCCACCCAGGTGCCCCTGATATGTTGTTTTTAAGTTAACTTTTTATTTCGGATTTAGATTTATGTGAAGGTGGCCTACAGTCCAGAGTTCCCATATGCTCTGCACCCGGTCTTCCCCCTATTGTGAACATCTTACATCATCGGGCACATTTGTCACAACTAAGAAATGGACATTGGTATGCTGCTATGAACCAGCCTCATTCAGATGTCACTGGTTCTTCTGTTTGTGTCCTCTCTCTGGTCGAGGACCCCGTCCAGGGGACCTAGTGGGGTTGACACTGGTCTGAGACAATCTTTCCTTGTTGCTCATGACCTTGACAGTCTTGGAGAGGGCTGACTGGCCGTCCTGCAGGATGCCCCCCATCTGGGTCTATCTGATGTTTTTCTCATGATAGCCCTGGGGTTATGGGCTTCATTCAAGTTCTTTCAATTTGGACACCCCCCTTTGGGGAGAGACTGTCAAAAATTACTGAAAGAAACTTTATGCCTTTGTCAAAAGGAATTGAAAAAAATAATCCATTCTGCCACCTCCCTTATAATCACCAACACTTATAATCTCCAGGTTGTTGATCTGAGGTGGGGTATTCGGAACACTGAGGCCACTGACCACATGACCACAGAACTCTGCTTGGAGGAGCTCGACCGGTGTCGGAAAACATCCATAGGGCCCGCTTTTGTTGTGAGTCTCTTGGGAGGGATGGGTTGGTGATTACTTCTCATTCCAGCCCCGATATATGGCTCCTACCCACTAGCCAAACCCATCGGTGGAGGGATGTGGGTGACATTTCTTCTATGGTACCTAATCTCCATAGCCTACCCATGGCAGACGTTGCTAATAGATCACTACTCACTTTCCACCAAGCTAGCTGGGATCCAGACATTAGCAGCCAAGTGGAAGCAACAGGTAAGCTGGAGAGCAGAGGGTAGAAGCCCAAAGGAAACTTAGAATTTGCTCTGAACCTACCCCCAGCTTTCTCACCTCATCCACTTCATGTGTGTGGAATGTGGGGATCCTGGAAAAGCACAGAAAGGATGGAAACCCACAGGATGTTGGGAATTCTTTTCTCCCTTGTGCTTCATGGTGTTGGGAGAAGTCTAGAGCCTGCCTCAGGGCAAACTTCCTCTGACGCTAGGTGGGACCAGTTTTTCCATGTTCCAGGGTATTCATTCTGTCCTCCCACCCCAACAACACCCTCTCTGTCCCCAGAATAACCGCCAGCTCACAATTAGTGGTTTGGGCTACAATCAGCAAATGCTATTCCGCTGTCCTGATTTATTCCACCACCAAGTTCCAGATACATCCAAGAACTATGACATTCGAGCTCATAAATCCTCGAGCAGGAGTCAGCAAACTACAGCCTCTGGGGCAAATCTGGCCCATTTTTTGTAAATAAAGCTTTTTTTTTTTGTAAATAAAGCTTTGTTGGCACTCAACCACACTCTTTCGTTCACCTATCATCCATGGCTGTTTCCCAGCTACACACACAAAACCGAGTAGTTGTGGCTGAAGCCACCTGGTCTGCAAAGCTGAAAAGATTGGCTATCTGACCCTTCCCAGAAAAAGTTTGCTGACCTCTGTCCTAAAAGGTAAAGAGGGAAAAAGTCAAGAAAGTATCTTTGCCCAAAACGCCTTAGTCACAAAGAAGCTTCGAGCAGTTCTGAATAAAAAGAAAACTCCTCTGGAACCGCTCCTGGAGACAAAGGAGAGTGTAGGAGAAGGTGGTCCCCCTTATAAAAGCTGTTATCTAGGGAAATAGAAATATTTGAGGGCTGCTTGGCTTCAGAATCGCACTGTCTAGCACAGTACCCACAAAGCACGTGAGGCAAATTTAAAGGTAGATAAATGGGGGTGCCTGGGTGGCTCAGTCAGTTAAGCGACTGCCTTCGGCTCAGGTCATGATCTCAGGGTCCTGGGATTGAGCCCCGCATCGGGCTCTCTGCTCGGCGGGAAGCCTGCTTCTCCCTTTCCCACTCCCCCTGCTTGTGTTCCCTCTCTCGCTTTCTCTCTGTCAAATAAATAAATAAAATCTTTTAAAAAAATTAAAAAAAAAATAAATAAAGGTAGATAAATGAAAATTGAGTAGGATTCAAATTTCAGGTCCTCAGGGCCACCAGCCATGTTGCAATGGCTTCATAGTCCCATGTGGCAACTGGTCACCATATTAGACAACACAGATGAGCACACTTTCAGCGCTGCCAAAGGGTCTAGTACTGCCTTAGAGATGAGACCTCCCTCCCCAAAAGAAACTCAGACCTGGCCAACATGTGTGAGAAGCTTTCTTTATTATGTATGAAGTTCGATCGATAGAGTCAGACTTCCGTTTTCAGTCTTTTGCTCTATGTTTTTCTTTGTCTGTTGGTGCTGCCTTTTTTTTTTCCTTCTCCCTGTTTTATTGAGATGTTTCTGCCATCCAGCAATGTGTAAGTTTCCGATGTGCGTCGTTAATGACTTGACTTACATGTATTATGAAATGATGACCACAATAAGTTTAATTAATATCCATCATTTCCTATAGATACAAAAAAAGAGAAAGAAAAAGGTGGTTTATTTCCTTGTGAGGAGAACTCTCAGGAGCCACTCTCTTAACAACTTTCAAATACATGTACAGCAGCATCCACTATGGTCCTCATGCTGTGCATTATATATCCCTAGTCCTTGTTTATCTCATAGCTGGAAATTTGTGCCCTTTGAACCCCTCTGCTTCAATTACTATTGCTTTAAAATGCATCCTAGTGTTTGGAGGGCTCTACCCTCCTGCTGTGTATCTCCTTCATACATTTCCCCCCCAATCTTCCAATTTAGTTTTCCAAATGAGCCCGACGATTGATCATTTCATGGAGTTTCAAAAAAAAAAAAAAAAAAAAGGAAAGGAAAGAAATTTTCTAAAGAAAAATGGGCGATGGGGAAAAAAGAAACTCCAGGAGGAATTCGATTTTGCAACCCAAATTGCAGGCAGTGAAAAGCACAACGCAGCTTCCAGGTAACATGGGGGACGGGATGATCTCTGAGCTTCCCCCAGGCCCGACTAGCCCGGGGACCTTGCTTATCCTTCCAGAAGGGCTCCTTGGGCAGGTAGGTGACCTCTACCCGCTTCCTGCTTTCCTCTTGAACCAGGCATCTCTCTCTGTCCCCCGAGAGTCGCCGCATCTTTCTCCTTCAGTGGCTCCGACTTGGGGGTCTTCCCGTGGAGATCAGAGCTGCGTTGGCAGCCCTTGGAGAAGCGTCTCTCTGGTAAATAAGTCATTAGGCAGCAAGAGTAACAGAGGAAGGCTCCCCACGGTACTTCCTTCAGAGGCTCTGGCTCTCTTGGGCCACCCGCAGCTCTAGCGTCTCCAGAGAGTTGCTCCTGGTGGCTCCTGACCTTTTTCCTTCAAGCTCTTCCTTTTTTTTTTTTTTTTAAAGCTCTTCCTGTTCTTGCTCTGGTCCCTCAGGCAGGAGCATTTTCCATCTTGTCTCCCTCCTAAGATCTGTGATTTGTGGTCAGCTGGCTTCTCCAACTTCTTTCACTGCTCCAAGGCTGATGCTCTGGGAAAGGCCCCCAGAGAGTGGCCTCCTCTTCAACCTCCCATCATCACAGGCTCTGTTTATCCAAGTTTCCTCAGTGCACACCCCTGGAATATTCTGGCACAGCCCGGTGAAGAGGGGAGGGGTGATTGCTTCCATTTTATGATGAGGAAACTCAAGACGTCAGTCTCGGTGTCCTAGACCTCCTCTAGCGTAATTCTCTAGCATTCCGGTTTGCACCTTCTGTTGGAGCAGAGAGAGGGGCTCCTAGGATTCTTGGCATTAAGACCAAAGTCTTAAAAAAAAAAAAAAAGACAAAAGTCTTAGGGCTTCATCACCTCCAGCCCCTGCAAAATCTTGCCTACGGGGATGGCCTTCTGTTTCATTCCAATTTTAGTGTATGTGCTGCTGAAATGAGCACAAGGGATGCCCTTATGTTTCACCACTGCCCCCTCCTCAAACACCTTCCCCACCCGGCTTTCCTGCTCTAGCTCTTTGGAGCTACTTCCTGCCACAGGACCTTTGCACATCCTGTCCTCTCTGTTTGCAAGGCGCTCTGAGCAGTGCACCCTTTCTCATGTCTTCTTCTTCAGCTCGATCCTTAAATCTAAATAAAGACAGGGTCCATCTTGTACCTTTCAGACCCACCTGCCCCCGGGACCACATCATACCATGAGATTTGGGCGGGGCCAATGGAGGCCCTAGCTCCACCACATCTCTATTTCTGGGACAAGCCGGTGCCTATATATGAGAAGCTGTAGTTTTCTCTCCCTCTGCCTGTCTCTTATTAAGGGCTCTTGGGATTGCATTTAGGGCTCCGATAATCCAGGATAATCTCCCCAGCTCAAAATCCTTCACTTAAGCACATCGGCAAAGACCTTGGTGCTAGTCGTGGTTCTCCAGAGAAATAGAACCAAGAGAATATACAGAGAGAGATATATGAGATACATACGATTTATGACAGGAATCGGCTCACACTGTTATGGAGGCCGAGAAGTTCCACCATCTCCCATCTATAAGCTGGAGAACTGGAAAAGCAGGTGGTGTCATTCAGTTGTAGGCCTGAGGCCTGAGAATCAGGGGGCTGAAGATGCAAGTCCCGATCTGAGTCCCAAAGCCCAAGAACCAGGAGCACAAATGGCCAAGAGCAGGAGAAGATGTATGTCTCAGCTCAAGCAGAGAGAGGGAATTCATCTTTTCTCGTTTTTTGGTTTTGTTTTGGTTTTGGTTTTTTGGGTCCTATTTGGGCCCCTGGTGGATTGGATGATGCCCACCTGCACTGGGTAGGGCCATCGGCTTCACTCCAGAGATGCTATCATGGACACATTCAGAAATCACATTCGACCAGCTATCTGAGGATCCCTCAGCCCAGTCAAACTGACACCTAAAAATAACCATCACAACCCTTTTCCATATAAGGTGTGTCACAGGGGCCACGGATTAGGGTTGGCTATCCTTGGGGGCCATCAGTCAGCTTCCACAGAGGGTTTTCCCAGCAAAAGATTCTTTGATGCTTGGTACATGATCAGATTCAAAATGTACCTGTCCGATGTCCCTTGCTCTCAGGGACCTTCATGCGCAGGTGCTCTGAGGCTCTAGCCTGCACTTTTTTTTTTTTATTCTTATGTTAATCCCCATACATTACATCATTAGTTTTTGATGTAGTGTTCCATGATTCATTGTTTGTGCATAACACCCAGTGCTCCATGCAGAACGTGCCCTCCTCAATACCCATTACCAGGCTAACCCATCCTCCCACCCCCCTCCCCTCTAGAACCCTCAGTTTGTTTTTCAGAGTCCATCGTCTCTCATGGTTTGTCTACCCCTCTGATTTCCCCTGCTTCATTCTTCCCCTCCTGCTACCTTCTTCTTCTTTTTTTTTCTTAACATATATTGCATTATTTGTTTCAGAGGTACAGATCTGAGATTCAACAGTCTTGCATAGTTCACAGTACTTACCAGAGCACATACCCTCCCCAGTGTCTTATCACCCAGTCACCCCATCCCTCCCACCCCACCCTCCACTCCAGCAACCCTCAGTTTGTTTCCTGAGATTAAGAATTCCTCATATCAGTGAGGTCATATGATACATGTCTTTCTCTTTTTGACTTATTTCGCTCAACATAATACCCTCCAGTTCCATCCACATCGTTGCAAATGGCAAGATCTCATTCCTTTTGATGGCTGCATAATATTCCATTGTGTATATATACCACATCTTCTTTATCCATTCATCTGTCGATGGACATCTCGGCTCTTTCCACAGTTTGGCTATTGTGGACATTGCTGCTATAAACATCGGGGTGCACGTACCCTTTCGGATCCCTACTTTTGTATCTTTGGGGTAAATACCCAGTAGTGCAATTGCTGGATCGTATGGTAGCTCTATTTTCAACTTTTTGAGGAACCTCCACACTGTTTTCCAGAGTGGCTGTACCAGCTTGCATTCCCACCAACAGTGTAGGAGGGTTCCCCTTTCTCCGCATCCCCGCCAACATCTGTCTTTTCCTGACTTGTTAATTTTAACCATTCTGACTGGTGTGAGGTGGGTATCTCATTGAGGTTTTGATTTGGATTTCCCTGATGCCGAGTGATATTGAGCACTTTTTCATGTGTCTGTTGGCCATTTGGATGTCTTCTAGCCTGCACTTCTTAATGAACCCATCACTGTGGCGCCACAGCCGGGTCCATGTCTGGGGGGCTCAGTGCATCTCACCCAGGGTCACGGAGCTGAGCACCCAAGCCAAGATTTGAACCCGTGCCCCTCTCTCTGCCAGGCCCTCTTAGGTGACCAGTACGGCCCCCGTCCAGTCCCCACGCTGATCGAGGAGAAGGAGTGGGAGGCTCTGAGAGCCCAGCTGACCTCCAGGCCACGCGACCTGGACCTGGTGGCTCGACGCTTCCGGAGGGATGAGAACTCCGTGCCCCCCACCTACCTGCTGCAGGCGCTAGGCACCGTGGAGGCCCACGGGCCCGAAGAGGCCACCCTGACCTCTGTGCTGCGCTCTGGAGCCCAGGAGGCCCGGAGGCTGGGCCTCATCACCCAGGAGCAGTGGTACCACTACCATTGGTCAGGTGAGGCTGCGGGGACCCCTGCCAGGGGCCACAGGAAATGCCCCGAATTCAAATACACGCATCACTTTCTGTCCAAATGCCATAGCCTACACTCCTGTAAATACCAGACCAGCCTAGCTCCTGGGTCCCTGGTTCTGCAGGAGGTTACTGTACTCGTCCCAGAGTTCAGCCAGGTCCTGGTTGATTCTTTGTCCCTTAGGACCCTCCTTTCTTCTCCTCCTCCAGCTCCTGCTCCCCTTCTCCCAGAGAGACTCCTGGTTCTGAGGGAAGGCTTCTAAGATGACCACTATCCTGGTTTGTTTGGAGACTTTTAGGGTTAAACCCAGACAGTCCTGGAAAAACTGGAGCAGTGCATCATCTTATGTTAGCCCAGGAGCCAGCCCCTGCTGGGGACATTGAGTCCTCCAGCCTCCCTGCACCTGCCTCAGAGGTGGAAACTGAGGTACAGGAAGGGGTCTCCTACACCTAAGGTGGGGAATAGGGATTTGACCAGAGTCCATCACCCAGCTCTCAGCTGGCCCCTTACCTCCCACCTCTAGCCTTAACCTCTGGCTCTTCCATCCTCCGCACTGGCTACCAGAAAGATTTTTCTAAAAACAGAGTGTTGCCGGGATGCCTGGATGGCTCAGTCGGTTAAGTGTCTGACTCTCGGTTTCGGCTGAGGTCATGATTTCACGGTCTTGAGATCAAGCCCCAAGTCAGACTCGTGCTGAGCGTGCAGCCTGCTTGGGATTCCCTCTCCCCCTCTCCTTCTGCCCCTACCCCCTGTTCGTGCTCCCTCTCTCTCTAAAATCAATAAATCAATAATTTTTTTTTAAAAAAATGGCAGTGTCGCCAAGCCATTTCCCCACTGCTTGCTGCCAGCAAGAAACAGATTATTACCATTCACGTGTTCAGTAGTATGTCAGATATGTCCATTTATATCACCAAAACTATAGTATATGAATTTTTCTTACCAAAAATATTAAAAACATGAACTCATTTTGTCCACATATTAAATACATGGAGTTATATTATGAACATATTAAACACATTGACTTGTTTAAAGATATTGAATGTAATTTATGTCAGTAGTATTTTAATTGTACTAAAATGTATTGATTATTATTTATTATATATATTAATTCTAGTAATGACATGTCAATTTTTTTTTAAAGATTTTATTTATTTATTTGAGAGAGAGAGAGAATGAGAGAGAGCACATGAGAGGGGGGAGGGTCAGAGGGAGAAGCAGGCTCCCTGCCGAGCAGGGAGCCTGATGCGGGACTCGATCCAGGGACTCCAGGATCATGACCTGAGCCGAAGGCAGTCGCTTAACCGACTGAGCCACCCAGGCGTCCGACATGTCAATTTTTAAAACTCAACTTTTTATTTGGGGATAATTTTAGATTTGCAGGAAGTACAGAGTCTCTGTATGTTCTTCACACAGAGACGTTAACGTCTTATGTGACCACAGTACATTTGCCAGAAGTAAGAAATTAACATCAGTACATGACGATTAACTAGACTCCAGAGTCTAGTTAGAATTCCTTGGTTTTCCCGTTAATGTTTTTCTGTCCCAGGATCCCGTCCAGGTTCTCATGCTGCGTTTAGTTGTCACGTCTCAGGTTCCCTTGGACTGTGACAGTGTCTCAGCCTTTCCCTGTTTTTCATGACTTTGACCATTTTTGAGGAGGGCTGGCCACGTCTTTTGCAGAATGTCCCTCAATCTGGGCTTGTCTGGTGTTTTCTCATGGTTGGACGGGGGTCATAGGTTTCTGGGAAGAAGACCACGGAGGTGAAGTTCCTTCCCTATCCCATCATACCAGGGGTACCTGACACCCACCTGATATCACAGGTGATGCTAACCCAATACTTTGGTTAAGACTACGAATGACATATTGATCTTGAATACAGTGTTTATGTGAATAATAACATTAATGGCCACCATTTATTGAGGACTTACTGTGTTGTTATTCCTTGCTCTGTGACATGAAGCCAAATGTGCTAACTGCTTTCGTAGAGATATCTGCCATTGGGACTGCAATCAGCGTCTGGGGTCTGTGCTTTGGGGTGGGCCTGGACTTGCAGTTCAGCCTTGCCCTTTCCCAGCTGTACTGACCTCTGGCAGGTTCCGAGTCTCAGTTTCCTAATCTGTAAAATGGAACTAGTCTGAGGTAGTACATCACGGAATCGTTGTGAGGATCTTGTCCCATGATCTCGTCCCAGCCATGATCTCATTCGATCAAGCGTAGCCCATGAAGAATTCCCACCTGAGAGGCGCTTGGGTGGCACAGTCAGTTAAGCATCCGACTCATGATTTCGGCTCAGATCATAATCCCAGGGTCATGAGCTTGAGCCCTGTGTCGGCTCTGTGCTCAGCATGGAGTCCGCTTGAGATTCTCTCTCTCCCTCTGCCCCTCCCCCAGCACACTCTCTTCCTCTCAAACAAATAGATTAAAAAAAAAGAATTCCCACTTGAAAGAACAAACAGAAACTCCTTGAAAGTAGCAGAAAGCACAAAGGCATATGCTGCTGTCAACAGTGTCTTCAGAGCATATTTCCATGCCCCTTGCTCTCAGTTTTCTTCTTTTCAGCCTTTGTATTTGGAAATAGAGATTCCCCCAAAAAAGCAAAAAAAAAAGTAGGAAGTAATTCCATGTATCCTTCACCCAGTTTCCCCCACAGGTAGCATCTTGCAAAACTAGAGTCGTACAACCAAAAGTGGACATTGTGACAACCAGCAAAGCATCACTTTTTTTTTTTTTTTTTTTTAAGATTTCATTGATTTATTCATGAGAGACAGAGAGAGAAAGAGAGGCAGAGGGAGAAGCATGTTCTCAGAGGAGCAGGGAGCCGAACATCGGGCTTGATCCCAGGACCCCTGGGAGCTGAAGGCAGACGCTTAACCCACTGAGCCACCCAGGCGCCCCTGACAAAACATCACTTTTACAAACGTGCATTTCGTGTGTGCACGTGCACATGTGTATTTCACGCTAAGAAAATTTCACACCCGTGTAGCTTCGAATAACTGCCATAGTCCATATGCGGGACTGTTTCCTCACTGCAAAGTTCCCCCCCACTACCCTCTTAGAGTCACATTCGGCCCTGCCCTCAGTCCCCAGCCCTTGGCAACCAGTAATCCGTCTCCATCTCTATAATTTGTTATCTCAATGATGTTATAGAATGGGATCACATAGTCTGCAACCTTTGGAGATTGGCTTTGTTCCTTCGGCATAAGGAGCTCAGCTTTTCACAAGCATTGTTTCACAGAAGATGCGGCCAGGAGCCTAGGCAAGGTTAAACTAGCCCTAGGGCGCCTGGGTGGCTCAGTTGGTTAAGCGTCTGCCTTCGGCTCAGGTCATAATTCCAGGGTCCTGGGATTGCGTCCCACATCGAGCTCCCTGCTCAGCAGGGAGTCTGCTTCTCCTTCTCCTTCTGCCGCTCCCCCTGCTTGTGCTCTCTCTCTCTCTCTCTCTGACAAATAAATAAATAAGATCTTAAAAAAAAAGAGAGAGAGAGAGAGATTAAACTAGTACACCCATATTATGGGAGAAGAAACAGACTCAGAGAGACGCAGTGATTTGACCAAGGTCGCGCAGCCTGCAGGAGCAGAGCAGATGGTCTTGCATTGATTCATGCTGAGACGTGTCCCAGAAGGATCCCATGTCAGGACTGTCAGTTGCCTTTATCCCCGACTTCCATTCGAGGGCCTGAGGGGGCTGTGGTGTCACTCCAAGGAGGGCTTTTGTGTGGCTCTTATCTCTGGCTCTGAGACTGAGTCCTGTCTCCAAGGGAGCCTGACTCACTCAGCTCCAGAGACCTGGGAGCCTCTGCTGGGCCCAGGGCAGCTTAAAAAATAACTCCTCAGGTCTGACTGCTATTTCAAAACAATGGCCTCTGAGGAGAAATCTGTGTCTGCTCTTGGCTCTGGAAAATTCGGGTCCTCAGGGCAGTGCTGCATGCTCTGGGACAGGGGTCAGCCAACCAGGGCCCAAAGGCAAAATTCGGCCCAACACTTGTTTTCATAAATAAAGTTTTATTGGAACACACTCAACATATTAGTTCGCATGTTGGCTATGGCTGTTTTCACGCTACAACAGCAGAGTTGAATAGTTGTAATGGAGACCATTTGACCTGTGAGCCTAAAATATTTACTATCTGAGCCTTTACAGAAAAGCATGCCAACCTTTGCTCTCAGCCTCACTGCTAGTTGTCTGGAGAGCTGAGGCTGCCACAAGTGGGAGCTCAATAAATGTTTGTTGAATGAATGTGTGATGAGGGAGGCACCCAAAACTGACATTGGATATTTTTTAAATTGAAGTGAAACTCACATGGCATGAAATTAACCATTTTAAAGTAAATGATTCAGTGACATTTAGTGCATTCACAATGTTGTGCAATTACCACCTCTGTCTAGTTCCAGAACATTTCCATCACCCCCAAAGAAATTCCATATTCATTAAGGGTCACTCCCCATCCCTCTCCCCCAGCCCCAGCAACTACCGTAGGGTTTTATAACGGGGCTGCTTCTCACATAGAATCTCTGTGCTGCCTACACCAAGGTTTCTTTGATTTATAATGACTAAATCAGCGCTATTCTTGGCCCAGCCCCTGGACCAGCAGCCTCAGCATCACCTGGGAGCTTTTTGGAAATGCAGACCCATGGGCCCCACCCAGACCTGCTGAATCAGAACTCCTGGAGGCACAGCCCAGACATATGGGGTTTTTGAGCCCCCAGGAGACTCTGGCAAACTATAGTCCTCTGGCCAAATGTGGCCCACTGCTTGTTTTTGTAAATAAAGTTTTATTGGAACCCACTTGAGTGCATTAGTTTGCATATTGTCTATGGTCATGCCCGGTGACTCCAGCACACATTAAGTGGGAGAACTAATGTCCCTACCTCCCCAAATATGTCTCTCAAGTGTCTCCACTCGGGCCAGCTGATCACACAATGATGACCACACTCTCTTCCCATCTCCCTCACTTTTTCAGTCATTGAATGGGAGATAGACCGGGGCCTGCTGAGCTTGACAGACGGAGACCAGGGGGCAACTGTCTTCTTGAGAGAGATCCAAGACCTCCACAAACACATCCTGGAAGACTGCACCCTCAAGATGGTAGACCAGCTCACAGATGGCTGCCTGGACACGGATGCCCAGAACCTTCTCAGTGACCTCAAGGGACGCATTGCCGACATGCAACCCGGAGTCCTCCAGGCCCACCACCTGCCATGGAGCCGAGACCTGGTGAACCCCAAAAACAAGGCTCATGCTCAGTACCTGAAGGAGCTGGGGGAGCAGTTTGTGGCCAGGGCTAACCACCAGGTCCTTGAGCACCTCCGGGAGCTGGAGGTGGGCCGGCGGGAGCTGGCATGGCTCTACCAGGAGATCCGCCACCACCTGGGGCTGAGTGCCGAGGCCACCCGGACCTTTTGCGGGCGCCAGGAGCTCCTGGCCCAGCTGGCACAGCAGCTCTGGCAGAATGACAGCCATCCACACTCACCCATGGTGCTTTTTGGACCCCCAGGCATCGGAAAGACAGCTCTGATGTGCAAGCTGGCAGAGCAAATGCCGAGACTACTTGGCCGCAAGACGGTGACCGTCCTCCGGCTTCTGGGGATGTCACAGATGAGCTCCAATGCCCGGGGCCTGCTCCAGAGCATCTGCTTCCAGCTGTGCCTGGCCTACGGGCTGCCCCTGCCCCCGGCCCAGGTCCTGGAGGCCCATGCCAGGGTGGTCCAGTTTTTCCACACCCTCCTCCACACTGTCTCCTGCCGAAACTTTGAGTCCCTGGTGATCCTGTTGGACTCCATGGATGATGTGGATTCCATCTGCCGTGCCCGGAGGGTCCCCTGGCTGCCTCCCAAATGCCCACCGAGGGTCCACCTCATCCTCTCAGCCTGCTCAGGGCAGCGGGGGATTCTAGACACCATGCGACAGACGCTGACGGACCCAGGGGCCTACTGGGAGGTGAAACCCCTCTCCGGAAACCAAGGGCAAGAGATGATCCAGCTTCTGCTGGCAGACTCGAGGAGGACGCTGAGCCCAGAGCAGAGGGAACTGCTCTGGGCCAGCCTCCCGGAATGTGGGCACCCAGGACGGCTGAGGCTGGCCTTCGAGGAGGCCTGGAAATGGGCCTCCTTCACCATACCTGCCCCTCTGGCCTCCACTGCTAAGGAAGCAACGCACCAACTGTGTGCCCGCCTGGAGCAGACACACGGGCAGCTCCTGGTGGCCCACGTGCTGGGCTACATTGTGTCTTCCCGGTAAGTCTCTGTTGTCTTCACGCTCTTTCTAACTGAGACAGAATGCATGCACTCGCCCCTCGGGGCTCAGAACAGAAACGTCTTCTCTCACAGTCCCTCTAAAGGCGCCAGGGGAGCTGGTTCTAGGCTTTTCTCTTCGTTTCTGTTGTTGCCAGCAACTCTTGGCCTGTAGACCCATCCCTCCCACCGCTGCCTCTGCCCATCTCGCCGCCTCCTCCCTGTGGGCTTTCGTGTCCCCATTTCCCTCCTTCTCATGATCTAGGAAGACCTCATGGTATGCTGATTGCTCCTCTCAAGAGTGTTTTCAAATAAGGTCACCTTCACGGGCTCCAGGTGGGCATGACCTTTGGGGGACACTATTCAACCCAACACAATTCATGGATCATAAAGTTCGCTCTCTTAAAGTGTATGGTTCAGTGACATTGAGGACATTCACAGTGTTGTGCGACCACTGTCCATCTCCAGAACATTCCCATCACCCCAAAGGGAAACCCCATCCCCATTAGCAGCCACTCCCCACCCCCAGCCCCTGGCGGCCCCAACCTGCTTCCTGTCTCCATGGGTCTGCCTGTGGTATTTCCTTTGTACAATTTTTACTTAAAATACATTGAGGGGCACCTGGGCGGCTCAGTCGGGTAAGTGTCTGTCTTTGGCTCAGGTCATGATCCCAGGGTCCTGGGATCGAGTCCTGCATCAGGCTCCCTGCTCAGCGGGGAGCCTGCTTCTCCCTCTCCCTCCATCCCTGCCCTTGCTTGTGCCCTCCCTGTCTCAGATAAATAAATAAAATCTTAAAAAAAAAAAAAAAAGAAATATTTTGAAATTATAGACTAGTGGAAGAATTCCCATAGTACAAAACTAGAGCAAAGACTGGCCCACACATCAGGGGTTCTCAGCCTTGGCTCTACTGATATTGGGGGCCGCATCATCAGCATGTGGGGGCTGTCCTATGCACTGTAGGGTGTTGAGCAGCATTCCTGGCCTTGACCCTGGATGCTCATAGTACCCCTGAGCTGTGACAACCAAAAACTGTCTCAGAATATTGCCAAGAGTCCCCTGCAGGCAGAGTAAGCCCCAGCTGAGAACTACGGCCATACACCCTTCCCCCAGAATCCCTGATTTGCCGCATTAGCTTTCTCTCTCCCTCCCTCCCTAACCCCCTCTAGTTTTCTTTCTTTCTTTTGCAAATTCATTACAGGCATTATTCCCCTTTACCCTTAAATACGTCACATATTTCCTACAAACAAGGACAGTCAGAACCCCACATCGCCACAGGACAATTACAAAAGTCAGGAAATACATCACAGAGGCAATAATATTATTTAATGCACAGTTTACAGTGAACACTTGCCAATTGTCTCAAAAACGTCCTTTATAGCGGCCCCCCTCCTCTCCGCCCACACCCAATCCAGGATCCAAACCGGGATGGCATGTCTAATTTAATTGTCAAGTTGCTTTGGTCTCCTTTAATTTGGAACATTCCACCATCTGGTTTTGTCCTTTTGAAGAGTCCGGGCCAGTTATTTTATTGATCAGTGCTTCTCAACCCTTGATGGGGATTCGTATCTCGGGTCTTGTTTTTGCATAAAGAATCTGATTCAGCAGGTCTGGGCTGGGGCCAGGAATCCCATGTTTCTCTCTGGCCGATGCTGATGCTGCTGGTCCAGGGGACTACACCTGGGCTGGGGGGAGTTTGTAGAATGTCCCTCCATCTGGGTTGGTCTGATGTTTCCTCCCGATCACATTCAGGGTGAACCTGAGTGATGCTCAGCCCTTCTCAGGCACGGATGTTTTTTCTTTGTTGTAAATCTGCAAGCTCCCCTCTGTATTTAATAGGTAATATTATGGGGAGATCTCAGAGAAACCTTTTTAAAGCCAATTACCCTGAAGGACTGACCACCAGCGTGCATCTACACTTCATCCCAAGCTTGTCGCGTGGGAATCAGCAAAAAAAGCACATAGGAAAATCCAATTTCAATGTGTTTCTAGAGCTTTAGGACTGAATGCTTACATCTAGCTGCTCAGCCCAGAGAAAGTGTCAAGGCTGCACACTGCGATGTCAGGATGGTCAGGAGCCACTCTCAGAGCTGCCGGGTAGGGAAGGAGGGGAGTCAGAAATAAGGAGCAGGAGAGAGGAGTGGGTCCATCATGCACCCAGCAAGCGGACTCCGGACCCCCAGGAGGGTGGGGCGGAGGCCAATTAGCAGGCACATGGCAACAAAGCCAACACTCAAGCTCACCATCAGAAATGCTGGACTACGGACGCCTGAGTGGCTCAGTTGATTAAGCAACTGCCTTCAGCTCAGGTCATGATCCCAGGGTCCTGGGATCGAGTCCCACATCGGGCTCCCGGCTCAGCGGGGAGCCTGCTTCTCCCTCTGACCCTCTCCCCTCTCATGCTGTTTCTCTCCCGCTCACTCTCTAATAAATAAATAGATAAATAAATAAATAAATAAATAAAATATTTAAAAAACATATATATATATAAAAAATGCTGGACTAGCTGGTTTTGCCTCTTTCCAGTTTCACAGGCAGGTTTTCCTTCCAGACCTTTTCCTTTGCACCATGTCAGTCAGGATGGCAGTGATCTGACCAGTGAGGGTGGCTTTTTGTTTGTTTGTTTGTTTGTTTGCCAGCCACAGAATCCGCTCGTGCTAGTGTGTAGGAAGTCAGGGCTTTGTGCCAAGGCCATGGGAAGAGCTCAAGCGGTCCAGGACCACCCACCTAATTGCTGGCTCTAGGGGGGGCGTACCCCAGATCTCATGCCATACCCCAGATTTTGTGACTGGTGCCCGCAGAGTGGAGGCTGGGCCTGGGTTCTATAAGAGTACAAAGACGGACTGGGGAATGTTCCAGGGTGAAGGGGTGGGCCGTCAGGCCAGCCTGATGCAGTCCGCATGGAGGAGGTGGTGTTGTCATGGGAACCAGAAAGCCATGAGAATCAGAACAGTTTCTCATCCCCTGGCCCTCTGGGTCCTCTCTGCCCATTGGCTTCTGTTCTGGACTCTTCCTTTGTTCCACTTGCCTCGAGCTTCCACTGGCATCATGAGCCCCCATTTCAGAGACCTGGCACCGCCTACTGGCCCCTTCTTGAGTCCCGATTCCAAAATCTGGGGAGACAAAAATAATCGACCTGCTCAGTCCCACGTCTTGTCCAATTAGTAAAGCCGAGGGTCTCACGGGGGTGTCGGATCAGCCGCCCCAGGGACTGGCAGGGGCAGGTGGTTTAGGGAAGGAGCCTACAGGGGTAATTTCGGTACCTCTTGTTCCTTGAAAACACATCATGCTTCCCCACGCAGTCAGCGTGCTGTGATGGTGGAGAGCCCAGCTCTCAGAGCAGATCTGAGTCCTTCTAGGCCAGTGGTTCTTGCCGGAGGAGATTCTGTCCCCAGGGGACCCTTAGGCCACATCCAGGGACATTTTTGGTTGTCACAGCTTGTGGGTGATGCTGCTGGAATCTAGTGAGCGGAGACCAGGGATGCTGCTAAAAGCACAGAACAGTCCCCACCGTGAAGAGTGATCCGAGCCCAAATGTCAGTGGTGCGAGGCTGAGTAATGCCGGGAGGAACACGCCTTGTGCCTTCCCTCACTTCTCTATCCAGCACCTGGCAACCATTAATCTACCTCGTGGCTTTCTGGATCCTGCTCTAAACGTTTCAAGTAAATGGAATCATACCCTGTGCAGTCTTTTGTGACGGATTTCTTTCACTGAGTGGACTGTTTTGAAGGCTCCTCTGTGTTGCAATGTGTGTGTCCGTACTTTGTTTCTTTCTATGGCCAAAGAATATTCCATTGTGTGGATATACCCCTGTCTTAGTCCATTTGAGCTGCTGTAACAAAAACACCATAGAGTGGGTGGCTTATAACAATTTATCTCTCGCAGTTCTGGAAGCCTGGGGAGCCCAAGGTCAAGGTGCCGGCAGATACAGTGTCTGGTGAGAGCTCGCTCCCTGGTTCATAAATGGGCATCTTTTTGCTGTGTCCTCACGTGACAGAAGGGATAAGGGAGCTCTCTGGGGTACTAAGCCCACTCATGGGGTTCCACTTTCATGACCTAACCACCTCCCAAAGGCCCCACCTCCTAATATCATCACCTTGCGGATTAGGACTTCAACCTGTGGATTTGGGGGAGACACATACTCAGTCCATAGCAACGACATTTTGTTTATCCATTCATGGACATTTGGACCGTTTCCACCTTCTGGCTATTGTGAATTATGCTGCTCAGAACATGCATGTACAAGGTGTGGTTTGAACACCTGTCCGGAGTGAGATTTTAAAATCATAAATCTGATTCAGTCCCTGCCCTGATTAACCCTTCCAGTGACTTCCCATCACCTGGCTGCCTTCCACCCCGTGCCTGGAGCACCGGCCCCAGATCTCATGCTGGCCCCTGCCCTCCCACCCAGTCCCAGCTGCGGTGGCACCTTCCTAGAGGGACCCACCTCCTCCAAGAACAGTCTCTCTCCTGCCTCCCCCCCCACCATGTGGCTCTTTTTCGTGTGACGCGGTGTATCTTCTTCCTAGCCATTGGTGTTACCCAATTTCTTTGTGCTCTTTTCCTGCTATTTCCTACCTGGCTCTGGGGATGAGAAGATAAGCTTCATGGGTGTCTAGCTCTCTGTCCCTCAGGAGTCAGCATGGTGCCTTGCATGGAGACGCCCCTCCATGAATAATGGCTAAACAAACCTGCCGATGGTTTGTTGATGAGCCACTGACCTCCTAGGACCCAGCATCTGCTTCTCTGAGAAAGAATGGACTGGCCTGGCCCCTCCCCAGGGGGCCCTGTACAGAGCCACGCTGCCAGGGAATTATGGGACTGCAGCTTCCTTGATAGACATCCTGCAAGCCTGCTGGGCTGTTCCATCCGGCTCAGGTGGGATGAGCCATCGAACCTGAGCCAGAAAGGAGGGGACCCAAGCTTGATTTGTACTGAGGGTACATGAAAGAGTGGGAAAGAAGCTTCTATCCTGAAGGAGAGGGTTTCTGAGGAGGCACAGGACCACACAGGGGTGCTGGTAAGTGGACCCCCGAGGTGTAACTCCCAGGAATTCTGGTTTGGAGAAAACTGTGATATTATAGCTGGGATTGTCCAAGATGATTGATCTCACAGAAGAGACCCCAGGGGACACCCACCCTGTTATACACTAGAAAACACTAAGTGAGCAGGTGCTCTATATATGTGGCAGGTGTTCTGATCAAAATGAAGATTTCGATCCACATCAGAGAGTTAAACACACACACACGCAGGTTGCCCACAGAAGCCAGCATCCCTCTTTCCCTTGCTCTGAAGGGTGCTCTGATTGCTGTCCTTCCCGGATGAAATGTGCAGGCAAATCCAGTTTTCCCAGTTTGATCCTCTCAGGTATCAGGAAGTCCCTTGTGATCCAGCACCGAAACGTCATCACTCATCCCCTATAGGGCCGCTTCCCTAGGGGTGGAAGGCAGCCAGGTCCAGTTGGCCTTGGTAAGGAGGGTGGATAATTTTCTGGGGCTGGAAACACGGGTGAGGCCAGGGTGGGCACAGTTGGTTTCTGCATTATTTTTCTAAATGACCTCTTGTCTCCCTCCCTATGCTGCCCGACTCATGCGAGACTGGGGAGAGGCTAGTTCACGGCTCTGCGGGTGTGTGTGCAGAAGGAAAGAGCAGGAAGGTCTTCCTCGATGGGCACAGCCGTAACCGGGCATCCGTACCTGCTGGGCACGGTCCGAATGCCGACCCTCAGGGTGGACCCCTTGGTGGCGGGCAGGGTGCTGTGCTGCTGGCCACGTCTCCCTGTCCCTGGGTGTCTGCGCCCTCCGACCGCAGGAGACACAGCGTGTCCCAGTGTCCGTCCCTTCTCCCTGCAGGCATGGGCTCTCAGAGGCAGAGCTGAAGGACGTCCTGTCCCTGGATGACGAGGTCCTGCAGGCTGTGTACCGGGACTGGACCCCGCCCAGCAAGGAGCTATTGCGTTTCCCACCCCTGCTGTGGGTGAGGCTCCGCCGGGATCTGGGCCACTGCTTGGCCCGGCGGCCCGTGGACGGCTTCACGCTGCTGGCCATCGCCTACAGGTGGGTCCGGCATGGTGGACATGCTGTCTGGGCTTCCGGGAGCGAGGGCTCGCTCATCGGGCTCCTCCTTGTTCCAGATCCTTCTTTTATCCCCTTTCCCAGCGAAACAAGGGCGTTTAGCACGGCATTCAGGGGTTTCCACACCACTAATTAACTAACACACAACTAACTCGGTTTTTAAACTGAGGATACATTCACATAACATAAAATTCATCCATTTAAAGTGTACAATTCAGTAATGTTAAGTGCATCCACAATGTGGTGTAACCATCACCTCTAAAACGTTCCAGAACAATTCTATCCTCTCAAAAGGACACCTGGTCCCCATCAGCAGTTACTCCCCATCCCCCCACCTCTCTGCCCCCAGCCCCTGTCTGGCACCCACAAATCTGCTCTCTGTCTCTGTGGATTTGCCTCTTCTGCACGTTTCATATACATGGACCCACACAACATGTGGCCTTTTGTATCCAGCTGCTTTCCTCGGCATAGAGCTTCCAAGGTTCATCCGTGTTGTAGCGTGAATCAGGGCTTTGCTCCTTTTTGTGGCTGAGTAATACCCTGTTGCATGGATGGACCACATTTTGTTTATCTGTTTGTCCATTGATGGACACTTGGGTCATTCCTCGGGCTTGTGGTCAGTGCTGAACACGTGAGCACAAGTTTTCATTCGAACACCTGTTTTTTTTGTTTTCTTTTTTAATTCTTTTGGGTCTATACCCAGGAGTGGAGTAGCTGGGTCCTACAGTACCTTATTTTAAGTTTAAGTTGAGGAACCCAAATGTTCCTTTTTAAAGTAAATATATTTAGGGGTGCCTGGGTGGCTCAGTTGTTAAGCGTCTGCCTTCAGCTCAGGTTATGATCCCGGGGTCCTGGGATTGAGCCCCCTCATCGGGCTCCCTGCTCAGCGGGAAGCCTGCTTCTCCCTCTCCCACTCCCCCTGCTTGTGTTCCCTCTCTTGCTGTGTCTCTCTCTGTCAAATAAATAAAATCTTAAAAAAAAAATAAATATATTTAAGGGGAAAAAGAAAGATGGGCCAATTTATAGATGAATGTTAGGTAACAAGTAGGACAGGTGGTCAGCAGGCCAGCGAGCATCTGGCAGGTGGCTTAGGAGGGACCTGCATTTGGGAACAGGTTTCTGGAAGGCTGGGGGCCCCCTCTGAGCTCACCCCACCCCCCAGGCCCATGAGCCCGTGTCCCCTCTCTGCAGGCAGCTGGCCGAGGTGGTCCAAGAGCGCTACCTGTCCGGGCCCGAGAGGGCCAAGAGGCACGGAGTCTTGGCTGACTTCTTCTCAGGGGCCTGGAGCCAGGGCACCAAGAAACTCATCACTCTGCCGCTGGTGGGGAAGCCCCTGAACCTGGATCGCAAGGTGAACTGTCTGTCTGGGACCCCCTGCTCACTACCTGCAGGCTCCACGCTGCTCTGCAGGCAAAGCCAAGGCTCCCTGGCCAGGACCACTTTGCTCTTTCTTTTCCATCCAGAATGCTCTCCTCACCTTCTTCCCTTCCCTTCCCACAGAAAGCAGGATGTCCCCTCGGCCTCTGAGCATAATGGGGGGATCAGGAGCAGCAGATGAGGAATATGCCCTCCATCCCCAACATTCTGGGGTGGGGGGCAGAAGAATCACAACATTCAGGCGCATACAGAACCGCCCTAAACTCCTGGCATCTCCCACCCCTGGGCCTTTGCACATGCCATTCCCTTGCCCGGGAATACCATTGTTTTCCTATAGGGTTCCCCAGACAGACTCCTACTTAAACTCCAAGACCCAGCTCCGATGCCCCTTGGATTCCCTGAGCCCCAAGTTCCTCCCTCTGCCTCGGCCCTGCCTGGGGTGGGCATGGGACACCTCCATCTGGAATTGTGTCCCAGTCCCCTCCAGTGTCACACGCGCGTGGTGGCTTGGCCCATGTGTGTGGAGTGAATGAGTGAGCTGTGTCATCGTGGCCTGGCTTCCAGCCCCCTCCTCCCCTGCAGGTGGCCCCTCAGCCCCTGTGGTTCTCAGACACGGTGGCAAATCTGCGAAAGCTAAAGGAGTTGCCCCATCACCTGGTCCACTCAGGACGCATCGAAGAGCTGAAACAGGAGGTTCTGGGTAAGGGTTGCACCCATTGCAGGGGACAGTGAGTGGGTCCCAACCCTCTGCTGTGCTCCTGCCTCCCGGAGCCTGGGAAGGGTAAAGGGCAAAAGTCAGAATGCTTGGCTCCTCCTAAGACAGTGGTTCTCACCAGGGGTCATTCTGTGCACCAGCAGGGGACACTTGGCAATGTCTGGGGACATTTTGGTTGTCACAGCTGGGGGAGGGGTGCTACCGGCATCTAGTGCTAGTTGATAGTGCAGAGGTGAGAAATGTGATCTTCGAATGAGACCCTGTCTGTCTGTCTGTCTATCATATCTATCATCTTTCATCTTTATACCTATCCATCTATCATCATCTATGTACCCATCCATCTATCCCTCCATCTTTCTATTTGTCTATCTATCTATCCATCTGCTCCTCCCTGTGATTCTCAACCCAGGGTGATCTTGCACCTGGGGGACTCTTGGGGCAATGTTCATGTTTTTGATTATCACTACTGGGGAGGTGCTACAGGCATCTGGTGGGTGGAGGCCAGGGGTACTGATCAGCATCCTACAGTGCACGGCCCCAACATCCGCAGTGCCGATGCTGAGAACCCCCAGAGAAATGGATAGGTGTGTGTGCCCCCACAATACCCCCTGCCCCCCACAGGCAACATGAACTGGATTTCCTGTCGGGGTGTCTCTGGGGGCATCGAGGGCCTGTTGGATGACTTTGACCTGTATGGCCCTCACCTGGACTGTCCCGAGGTCGGCCTGGTCCGGGACGCCCTCCAGCTGTGCCGCCCGGCTGTGGAGCTCCAAGGCATGGGTGAGTCGGCCTGGCCGGGAAGGGGGGGCGGGCCGGGGCCTTCACTCTGCACTGACTTCTAGAAGCCCATTCTCCTCACTGAGCCCCTAGCTGGATTTTCATTAACCCACACACCTTTCCTGTCTACACCTGTGGGGTTTCTAGAATCTTGAATTGAACCTGGAAGAGCTTTGGATTGAACACTACCAAAGCAGTGTCCGCCCCCTTCCCTGGCCCGGCACCTTTTTCTAGAAAGGGCCAGATAGGAAAAATCTCAGGCAAAAATCGAGGAAATTATGTCAGTACTTAATATAACAAGGCAGAAAACACGTTCCCATGACTTTTTTTATTGATAATATTCAAAATACAATCATAATAATTGAACATGATTTTTTGTAACACAAGTTTACTCAAGGGGCGCCTGGGTGGCTCAGTTGGTTAAACATCTGCCTTCAGCTAAGGTCACAATCCCAGCATCCTGGGATCGAGCCCCACATTGGGCTCCCAGCTCAGCGGGAAGCCTGCTTCTCCCTCTCCCACTCCCCCTGCTTGTGTTCCCTCTCTCGCTGTCTCTCTGTCCCTGTCAAATAAATAAATCTTAAACCAAAAAAAAGTCTACTCAAGAGAAAGAAGGGGGCAGTTTTTGCTCTGGGGGAAAACATTTTGCTTAATTGGGGTTCAAAGTCGGTGTTCCCTGCCATCCTGTCCATTGCAAATATTGATCTGTAAAAAACATCCTTAGCTCCTGGGGTAAACCGTTGGGCTGGGTTTGGTCCACCCTCTGCCCTAGAGCTCGAAGAATCTCTGATGCTCTGCCCAGGATGGTGTTTTGTTGGTCTGTTTTCATCTTCATTTTTAAATTGTGGCAAAATACACAGAACATAAAATTTACCAAAGTAACCATTTTTAAGTGTACAGCCCAGTGGTGTTAAGCACATGCACAATGTTGTGCAAATATCATCACCATCCATCCCCAGAGCTCTTCCATCTTCCCAAACTGAGACTGTCCCCATGAAACACCAACTCCCCACCCCCACCTGTAGCCTCTGGCGCCTGCCGTCCTACTTTCTGTCTCTATGAATCTGACCACTGTAGGGACCTCATATCAGGGGAACCATGCAGTATTTGCCCTCTATGACTGGCTTCTTTCACTCACCATGATGTCCTCAAGGTTCATCCATGTTGTATTTCCTTCATTTGTAAGGTTGAATAACATTGCATTGTATGGATGGACCACATTTTGTGTATCCACTCATCCCTTGATGGACTCTTGGGCTGTTTCTCCCCTTGGCCCATTGTGAATCATGCCGCTGTGAACACAGGTATACAAATATCTTTTCAAGACCTTACACCAAGACCTGGAGTATACACCCAGAAATGCAATTGCTGGATCAAATGGTAATTCTGTGTTTATTTTTTTTGAGGAATCACCATACCATTTTCTTTTTTTAAAAGATTTTATTTATTTATTTGACAGAGACAGAGAGACAGCAAGAGAGGGAACACAAGCAGGGGGAGTGGGAGAGGGAGAAGCAGGCTTCCCGCCGAGCAGGGAGCCCGACGCGGGGCTCGATCCCAGGACCCTGGGATCATGACCTGGGTTGAAGGCAGACGCTTAACAACTGAACCACCCAGGCGCCCCCCACCATACCATTTTCCACGGTGGCTGCACCATTTCACATTCCCACCAGCAGAGCACAAGGATTCCAATTTCTCTACATCCTCACCAATACTTTTAATTTTCTGATTTTTTTTTTTTTTAGATTTTAAAAAATTTATTTATTTGAGAGAGAGAGAGCAGGGGGAGGAGCAGAGGGAGAGAAAGAATCTCATGCAGACTCCATGCTGAACGTGGAGCCCCATGCAGAGCTTGATCTCACAACCCCAAGATCACAGCCTGAGTTGAAACCAAGATTCAGACACTTAACCGACTGAGCCACCCAGTTGCCCCAATTTTCTGATTTAAAAAAAAAAAAATAGTCATCCTAATGAGTATGAGGTGGCCAGGCTATCTTTTTTAAAAGATTTTATTTATTTATTTGTGACAGAGAGGGAGAGAGAGAGCGCGCACAAGTGAGGGCGGGGACAGAGGGAGAAGGAGAAGCGGACTCCCCACTGAGCAAGGAGCAAGACATGGGGCTCCATCCCAGGACCCAGAGATCATGACCTGAGCCAAAGGCAGCTGCTTAACCAACTGAGCCACCCAGGCGCCCCCAGGGTGGTTTTTATTACACAGTTCCCATCTGGTTTTTGTTTGAGGGTTTTATAAGGAGTTTTATAGAGGTGTTTAAGTCCCTATATCCCTTCTGGGGCTCCCTTGGAGCTTAAACAAATGCTCCTCCTAGGAGAAGCCCACCCGCCACTGAACCTGGACAACCCCCTGGCTCCCTAGTCCCTGCATTCTCCAGCACTGCACCCTTTTTCCATCTGTCTTAGCTCTTATTATTTCTGCTGGTTGTCTTTTGTATCACCTGAGGGCCGCACCGGACTCTGAGCTCTGTGAGGGTAGGGGCATCATCGCTTACTCCCTGCCAAATTGCTAGCCCTACCACATAGACCAGTCCTGGCCAAGAACTCAGATTTGGAGGCCCACCGTGTTGATTCAAATCTGGGCTTTGCCACTTACTGGCAGTGTGACCTTGCAACTCCCTTATGCTCCCCACCCCACCCCCCACCTTGCTGTCCTCAGTGTTTCCATCTGCAAAATGGGGATGCTGGTCAACCTTCTTACCTAGAGCTTCAAGGAAAGATATGCAAGTCAATTCTTTTTTTTTTTTTTTTATGCAAGTCAATTCTTGCAGAGCCTGTCCCCATGGTGCCATCCAAGGGTACTATTACTGTCACATGATAGTGTCGACATTGTTGATGTGAACGGCCTTCGACAAGCCATTTCTTTTGTTGTGTTGTTGTTTGTTTCTTTGGGGTTTTTTGTTGTTGTTGTTGGATGAATCCCTTCTGCGTGGAGCCTCAGCTTCCATCATCCGCAAAATATGGGATTGAACTAAAGTATGTCCCAAGAGGAAGATGCTGGTGGGCAGTTTGGCCTTTCTTGTGCATTCATGCTCAGCAGTTGTAAACCTCACGGGGAGTGATTTACCAGGGAAACAGCCTTGGGAACAACTGCCCAGTTCGAGGGAAGATTTCAAAGCCCAAATCACAGCATGTTCTTTTCAACAATCCTTGATTGACAACCTGGGGCTTGCCCTGCATGAGAAGGTGTAGGAATGAATGTCACCACCAGAGGGCGCAGCTGGCCAACCTTGGGTTCCAGCACATTCCGGGACTTTGAGCCTGCTCCTCAAAGCCCACCGGATTTCTCTTATTGCCTCAGGCTCCAGGATGATTTGGTGGTGCTGTTTCTGACTCTATTTTTATTTTAAAAGCCGATATTTTGTTCACCATGGGTTGGGGGGCATTAATTTTGATTTGTTAAAATATTGCATTAAAATAGTATTTATCTCGGGGCGCCTGGGTGGCTCAGTCGGTTAAGCGGCTGCCTTCGGTTCAGGTCATGATCCCAGGGTCCTGGGATCGAGCCCCGCGTTGGGCTCTCTGTTCAGTGGGGAGCCTGCTTCTCCCTCTCCCTCTGCCTGCCGCTTCCCCTGCTTGTGCTCTCTCACTCTCTGTCAAGCAAATAAATAAAATCTTTTAAAAAGAAAAAAATAGTATTTGTCTGGGTGGTTGAGTTTGGTGGTGCCACCTTAAATTTTACACCCATGGTGAGTGGGGCACTCACACCTGGTCCTGACCTTGCCTCGTTTCACCCACCAGCAAACCAAGGCACAGGGCATTGTCACCATTGCCCCAAACCCCACAGTTAGGACAAGATGACAACAGGGAAAATGAACTGCCTGCTTCACTGTCCCTGGTCTTCATTCGAGGTTGGAATAAAACTTTTTAGGTTAGATTCCTGCCTCTTACTGGCTGTGTGACCTTGTACAAGTTGCTTAACCTCTCTGAGCCTCAATTTCCCCCTTCATGAACTAGGCATAATAATGATGATACCTCTGTTGTGGTAGGCAGAAAACACGACCCCCCTCCAAAGATATATTCACTTCCTAATCCCTGGAACCTGTGACTCTTGTCTTATATGGCAAATGATGTGACTAAATTAAGGAACTTGAGATGGAGAGTGGGGTGATGATGATGATCCGGTAGAAGTGGGTGGCTCAGGCTCCAGCAGTGAAAGAATTCACCGGAGGCAGAACAAAGGAGATAGAAGTTTCTAGAACAAAGGAGATGGAAGTTTGTTGAATACACCCCAAGGGAGCTGCAGGCAGGACCACACAGAGGAGGCTGTCTGCCCCACAGCAGTGGGAGGGGCTGTATTTAAAGGAGGAAGGTCAGGAGGTCTGGGGACATATGGAAATTTCCTTTTTCTTTTTTTTTTTTTTTTTTGTATCTGTGCCTGGTTGTCAGTAGCTGGTCCACTAGGGCTTCTGGATAATTTGAGGCGGCCCGCCTGATGGGCCTGTCTTCAGTTCAGTGGTCGCTGTGGGCCCTTTTGCCTTGCTCTGCGTTGCATTGTTCAAGCCCACTGCCGAAAAGCGGCCTCTACCATTTACTGGGTGTCTGTGATGTTCTAGGCTCTAAGAACACAATGAACAATCATCCCTGTTCTCAGGGAGACTCAAGATCTAGGGTAGTGAAGGAATAAACAAAGAAATGTCAATTGTAGCTCTGATGAGCGCAGGGGAGTGGGGGTGGGGTGGGTGGATTAGAGGGCTGGGCTGGAGAATGCTCTTTAAAGAAGTAACCCTGGAGCTAAAATGAGATATTTAGCATGAGAAAGGGGGAGGGGAGAAGAAGGAAGTATTCCGGGCAGAGGAACCAGCGGGGACAAAGGTCCAGAGGCTAGGAACCACCTGGTGCCCTTGAAGTAGGGGTGAGTGTCCTTGGAAAGGAGAGAAGGAGGCAGGAGAAGATGGCGGCGAACTCCACCCGTCAGCAGTGCCCTTTCCCTTAACCTGAGTCCTCTTTGTTGCAGAGAGGAGCATCCTATATACAGAACTCCTGGCCCGACTCCATTTCTTCGCCGCCTCACATCCAGCACTGGTGGGACAGCTGTGCCATCAGGCCCAGAGCTGGTTCCGGGTGTGCCCCCACCCTGTGCTCATACCCCTTGGGGGATTCCTCCAGCCCCCGGGGGGACCCCTCCGGGCAACCGTCACAGGCTGTCACAAGGGTGAGTCTCCCCAGCACGGCAAAAATCCTGCCAGGCCCCCGTCATGCCTGAGGGCAGTGTTTGGCAGGGGTTTCTGGCTGCTCTCTGGGGCTCCCCTCTGTTGGTAGGGAGGCCTCGAGGGTCCCATCAGGGTTTGCCCTTGCTGTCTCATGCTGACTCGACTGTCTCTGCCTCTCAGGGACTGTAGATGAGTATTGTAAATACTGCTCATGAGCCCAGAGCAAGGGGGTGCTGACTGCCTCTAAGAATCAAGTGTCCGTCTTACAGATAGTTTTTGTGATTTACTGGCTCATGCTAGTAAGACCAAAAGGTAGGCATTGATGATTGACTGGCCCCTGAGAGGCTGGTGGCACTCATAGATTCCCCCGGGACACCAGAAGTTCAGAGAGACAAGAGGACTTCGTTCTCTCCATTTGTTTGTTACACTTCCTTCCCTTCTTCCTCCCCCCACTTCCTTCCTTCCTTCCTTCCATCTTCTGTCTGTCCTTTTGTCCATCCATCCATCATCCATCCATCCATCCATCATCCATCCATCCATTATCCACCTTCCTTCCTTCCATTCTTCCATCCTTCCTTCCTTCCTTCCATCTTCTGTCTGTCCTTCTGTCCATCCATCATCCATCCATCCATCCATCATCCATCCATCCATTCATCCATCCATCATCCTTCCTTCCTTCCATCCACCCATCAGTCATCCATACTTTCATTAGTTATCTTCATTCTATCCCTCTCTCCACACCACTTATCTTTCCATTTCCCTCTTCTGGACATCTTCCATCCACTCACCCCTCCACCCATCTATCCACCGAGCCATTCATCAACTTGCCCACCCATCTCTCAGTTGATTCATCCATCTACTCATCTCACACCCATCCATCCACTCATCCATTTATCCAGCCAGCCATTTAGCTATCCACTCATGCACCAGTCTACCTCCACTCATCCATCCCTTCATCTGCCCACCCATAATCTCTTGCATTAATTATAAGGCCACTAAATATACAATGAACTTGTGGTTCAAATGTCAATTATTGCAACTCAGGCCATTTCTGTGCCATGGGCCTTGTAGGGAAAGATACATTCCCTAGGCATAGAGCTTCCAAAATAGAAATTCTAAGAAATTAAGTATGATGCATGGAGGAATTGATTTAGGGACAGCTGCTAGAATGCTGTGTTAAGAAAGGTTCTGAGACCAAATCTAGTTTAATGGGTAAGACTGTGTATTTATTGGGTTACAGGTTCAAATGCTATAACAAAGGACAAGATAGCAGTGACTTAAATAAAATAGCGGTTCATTTCCCCCTCACTTAACAGTCCAGGCGTTAAGTAGAGGTAAAACTCCAGGTCTCCAAGGTGTCAGGGACCTAGACTCTTTCAGTCTCGTTTGCTGCCATTTTCAATGTGAAACTTCCATTTGATGGTTCAAAATGGCAGTTCCTGCTCTGACCCACGCCATGGGCATTCCAGCCAGTGGGAAGTGGGAAGGGGAGATGGATGGAAGATCCCTTCCCTTTGAGGGCATGGTCTAGAAGCAGACTTTATCACCTCTGGGATGAGTGTCTCATTGGTGAGAACTTGGCCATCTCCAGCTGCAAGGGAGCCTGGGAATTACAGGGTCCGGATGAGTGCGGACTCCGCTAACACCTGTGGGCTCCTGGCTTGGTTACAAAAGGAAACACGACAGGATGGCTCTGGGGGACAAATCTCAGATAGTGCAGGGGCTGATTCGTGGTGTCTACCTCAGCATGGGCATAAGAAGTTACAGTCTGAGTGAAATTTCGTTTTTGCCATCCCTCGGTGGGGGGAGATGGTCTGTGTTTCGGACCCACCATGCCTCTCTGACAAGCCCCAGTCATGGCGAAGCTGCGGAAGTTTCTACCCATTCTGGGCTTCCGTTTGGTCATTTTGTAAATGAGAAGTTTGAGTTCACATTTCCAAGGTCACACCGTAAATGACAAGAAAAAAAAAAAAAGAAAGAAAGAAAAGAGAAACAAATCCCATGTCCTCACTCCCTGTCCCAATGAGGCGGGAACAAAATCTGGGCTTCTCAAACTTGGATTGGCTCTGATTTCAACACTTCCCCCTCACTATTTTACATCTGGGGAAACTGAGGCACGGAGCAGGGGAAGGAATTACCCGAGGGCATTCAGAAAGTCTGGTCTCCAGCTATCTGGGCCAGTGTTTTCTCCCGTGTAACTTGGTGCCTCTCTCCTCAGCGATGTTTCAGTCAGGACCCAGCAGCGAGCCCTGGGCTGTTGTTTGCCCAAATTATTGGCAAATTTTTTTTTTCTCTGGAGCACCAGCCTTTATTTTTCCATACATGTTGATCTCAAAGAGAAGTCAGAAGCAGAGTCCTCGTTCTCAGCCAATATAATTCCATTTCTGAGTCTTGTCCAACTAGGGCAGGGTTTCTCAACCATGCGCTATTGACATTTGGGACTGGGTCATCCTCTGCAGGGGGGAGGGGGCATCCTATGCATGGCAGGGTGGTCAGCAGTTCCCCTGGCCTCCTCCACCCACCGGATGGCAGTCGCACCCCACTTCCCAGTTGTGACAGCCAACAAACATCTCCAGACATTGCCCAGTGTCCCCAGGCTCCAGACCTTCCCCAGGAGCAGAATTGCCCCTCGGTGAGAACCACAGAACTTGGGAGACACTTGTGACCTCGATGTGGTTTGGTCCCTAAGAGCAACGTGAATGTTACAACCGAGATCTGAACCTGGCCTCCAGCAGCACGGGCTTCAAAAGCCTGGCCCTGCCACTTTCTGGGTGTGTAGCTCTGGACAAGGGACTGAACCCGTGCCTCAGTTTCCCCATCTGTGGAGTGGAGCCCCATTAGAGGACCCCGTGGCTGAGCCCGGGGGCTGATGTGGTCACTGTTGTCCCTGTGTGGCCACAGGCATCACTGCCATGGCGTGGAGCCTGGAGGAGAGGCTGCTGGTTGTTGGCACCCAGGACGGCTTTGTCGCTGTGTGGGACATGGAAGAGCAGCAGGTGATCCACATCCTAACTGGACACACAGGTGAGGCTTGGGAAGTTGGCTTCGTCAACTTAGTCATCAAGATAAATAATATTTCGGGGCGCCTGGGTGGCTCAGTCTGTTGAGCATCTCACTTTGGCTCCGGGGATGATCTCGGGTCCTGGGATCGAGCCCCACCTCTGTCCGGCTCTGTGCTCAGCGGGGAGTCTGCTTCTCCCTCTCCCTCTGCCCCTCCCCCACTCCTGCACACTCTCTCTCTCTCTCTCTCAGATAAATAAATAAAATATTCTTTTTTTTTTTTAAGATTTTATTTATTTATTTGACAGAGAGAGAGATAGCGAGAGCAGGAACACAAGCAGGAGGAGTGGGAGAGGGAGAAGCAGGCTTCCTGCGGAGCAGGGAGCCCGATGCGGGGCTCGATCCCAGGACCCCGGGATCATGACCTGAGCCGAAGGCAGCCACTTAACGACTGAGCCACCCAGGCGCCCCTATAAATAAAATATTCTTTAAAAAAAGATCAATAATATTTCAATGCAATGTTTTAAAAAATCAAAATTAATGCAAAAAAATCCACCATGAATAAATAGCAAGCTGTCTTAAAGACAGGATCAGCAATAGTGCTATGCCAAGCCATATGGAAGCCAGAGGCAACAGGGAAACTCAACAATTTGGCACCTCCTTAAATTTGGCACCAGAGATGAGTGTCTCACTCGCCTTACCTTAATCTTGGCCCAAGTCAGACTCAAGTATTTGGGAAGGCAAAATATAGTTACGGATTGTAATGAAGACAACAGGGTGTCATCAGCAACTGTAACCCAAGTGACCCACTTAGGGCAGGCAGGTGTAAGGCATTTCTTCCAGTGGAGACGATTCAGCCAAGATACCAGGGGTGCGAACAAAGAGGTGGGCAAAGGGCAGAGGGGTAGGAAGAGGAAGAGCATCCCAGGAATGGGAAACAGTCAGTGCAAAGGCCCTGACAGGGGGAAGGAGGCTGGCATGTTTCCAGAAACAGCAAGGAAGCCATGAGGCTGGAGCTCGAGACATTGTATCAAATGAAAGAAGCCCACATCATGTATTTATACAAAATGTCCAGAGCAGGCAGATCCAGAGAGACACAGAACAGATTAGCAGTTGTTAGCTGGGGAGGGAGGAAGGGAAAGTGATTGCTCATCGGGACAGTGTTTCCTTTTGGGGTGATGGAAATGTTCCAGAATCAGATAGAGGTGATGGTTGCACAATACTGTGAATTATTATGTCAGTGAATTGCACACCTCCAAATGGTTTACATGATAAGGAGAGAAAGGGGAGGGAATGCCAGGTTTTGAAAATATTCTAAATTTAGACCGTGGCGATGGTTGCATAGCTCTTGACCAGACAAAGACCAATGAATTGTACTACTGTCTGTGGAATGGGTGAATTTTATGCTTGTGCATTAGATCTCAATAAAGGTATTATTTTAAGATTTTATTTATTTATTTGAGAAAGAGAGGGAGCGAGAGTGAGAGAGAGAGCACAAGCGGGGGGAGGCAGAGGGAGAAGCAGACTCCCCACTGAGCAGGGAGCCCAATGCGGGACTACATCCCAGCATTCTGGGGTCATGAAGTGAGCCGAAGACAGACCCTTAACCTACTGAGCCACCCAGGTGCCCCTCAGTAAAGGCACTAAAAATATTATTTCATCGTGAACCAAAAATGTATACTACTTATTTTTTTCTCAACATTTTGCCATAAACATTTTTTCCCCATTGAATCTTTTTTAAACAACTTTATTGAGTTGTAATTGACATAGCATTCCTCCCATTTTAAGCGTAGGATGCAACAGTTTTTGGTAGATTTGCTGAGTTGTACAACCATCACCATAATCATAGAACTTTCCATCACCCCAAAGGAGTTCTCTTTGCACTGCCTGCCCACTTTGTAGTACATCTCCACCCCTACCTACCCCCAGCCCCGTGGCAGGCACCGATGCGCTTCCTGGGTCTATCAACTCGCCTTTTCTGGACATTTCATGCAAATGGAATTGCACACTATGTGATCTTTTTTACACCGCCTGATGTGTGTGAGGCTCGTCCTCGCTGTTGCATGAGGCAATAGTTTGTCCTCTGCATTTTGCCGAGTCCATCCGTTGTATGGAAGGGACAGCATGTGTTTATCAGTTGATCACATCGGTTGAAGGACATTTACATGGTTTCCAATTTGAGGCTGGTATGAGTCATGCTGCTATGATCCATCAAATGTCATATTTATCATGTTGAAATGCAGCAAAAATAGCTCATTCTTCTCAACAGATCATGTTCCAGAATGTATTAAATGATTTTTTTTGTTATTTATTTTATTCCATTTATTTTTTTTTTAATTTTTGCTATTTTAGGCTACTTCTAGTTATCTGCTATCGTGGATAACACCGCGACGAATCTCTTTTTACTCTCATCGATATTTTTTTCCTTCTGTTGAATATTTCCAGTGAGTAGGAGTCTTGAATTGGAGGATGTGAGCATTTCTATGGGTTTTGAGAAGTGGCATCTTATTGCTTTCCAAATACGCTGTATGTATGTAACAGAATAACCCTCCTCCCCAACCCCAAAGCTGCAAGCATCAGATGTTCTCAACTTCTTTGGTTTTTTTTTTCTTCCAAGGGCTGGGAGTGAGGTGGGTCCTGATAGAGTCTCTGTCAAATAAGATTCCATTCATTTTATTATCATCGGGATGGCTATTTTCCTATAGGTCTATTCAATATTTGTATTTTTGTGTGCGTGAGCTGTCTCTCCAAGACCTGAACCCATTTACCAATGGACTTTGATTCATTTTTGAAAAAGTCATCAAACTTTGTAATTAGGAAATCTCAGTAATCAGTTTATTGGCAAAACAGAGAGCATTAGGGGCATATGTACTAAGGAAAGTGAAAGTTTCCCATCACATGCTGGTGAGCTGGTCATTCATCCTGGCTTGCGAGAGCTGATGGTGAAGTTTTCAGGAATGTGGTGAGACAGTTATCAAACACAACCATTATTTTTTAATTTTTTAAAAGATTTTATTTATTTATTTATTTGAGAGAAAGGGAGAGAGAGAGAAGGGGGACAAGCAGACCCCATGCAGAGAGCAGAGCCTGATACAGGGCTCGATTCCGCAACCCTGAGATCATGACCTGAGCCAAAATCAAGAGTTGGCTCGAGCAAGCAACTGAGCCACCCTGGCGCCCCAAACACAGCCATTATAAAATATTCAATTATAGAAGCTTGCAGCTAAATCAATTCCATTAAAATAAGGTAATAAATACTCAAAACTCAGCATTTTCTTTCTTTCTTTTTTTTGAGTTAACATTATAACACCAGGTCCTTACATTTTTCCCTTCTGTGATAACTTTGAGACAAATCCTCTGGCTCTCCTCCTTCATGAACTCACTCTCTCCTGCATACTTCTCTTTCACAGCCTACCCACTTTATTTTTTTTTTTAAGATTTTATTTATTTATTTGAGAGAAGGAGAATAAGAGAGAGAGAGAGCATGAGATGGGGGAGTGGGAGAGGGAGAAGCAGACTCCCCGCTGAGCAGGGAGCCCGAAGTGGGACTCGATCCTAGGACTCCAGGATCATGACCTGAGCCGAAGACAATCGCTTAACCAACTGAGCCACCCAGGTGCCCAAAACTCAGCACTTTCTAAGTATTGTACCACACTCTATTACCTATCACCCATGTGGTGGAAATGGGGTGCTTGTTACTGGTTTCTCTTTAAGACCCTACATTCAGTGACGTCATGTTAGTGGCTTGAAATCAACCAGGGATGGGAATATTTACACCAAGGAAACTGGCAAATGCCACAAATCAGGGTTTTCCCCAATCTCCTTGGAGAGCCCGTTGTGAAGCATTTACTAGTCCCTTTCCCCAAGGGGTGTTTGGATATACATAAATATGTGTGGTTTTATATAAAGTCACATAAGCTTTTGCTTGTATAACCTGTTTCTTTTTTCAGTTAACATCACATATTTTGCCTCTTTCCATATTTATGTATGTATCTCTAATTCATTTTAACTGTAGCATAGTGTTCCATGTGTGGGGATATTTTGTAACGTATTACTACGTACACAAATTTGGAGTTGAAAAATACCCAAATTGCAACAAATAAGAATTTCCCACTCCTCCTGTCATTTAAATTATAAAGAAATAAAACTCCCTTTAGTCTCTCCCATCCATCGGTTTCCATGGAAGTGATCAGGACTCACAGTTTGTTATATGCCATAAGCAGTTTTTTTCTAGACTTATGCAGACATGGCTCTGTATAGGCTCATGTACTTTGAGTTTGTGTCGAAAGCAGATGGTGCTATTTTATACACTAGGCTGTAACTTGCTTTTTTCACAATATATTGTAACAATACTTTGTAGCGGCTGAGAGCCTGGGTTCTGGGCTGGATTCCTGGTTCCACTACTTATTAACCATGTGGTTTTGGATAAGTGACAGTACTCAGCTCTGCCTCTGTTTCCATATCTATACAATGGGATAATAATAGTACCTCATAGACTTTTTATAAGATTAAAGGAGTTTAATGCATGTAAAGTACTAACAACTATACCTGTTACATAGAAAGCCCCCAGTAAGTATTGGCGGTTGTAATAATTTATTACGGTTAGGTGTATATATAGATCTATCTCATTATTTTTAATGGCTGCATAACATTCTTTATAAGGATGCACCGTATTATTTAACAACTTCCTTTTCATAAATAGGTTGTTTGCAATTTTATTTTTATAAGACAACACCGCAACTAACATCCATATCTTTACACTCCTATGCTATTACTTCAGCAAGACACATTCCTAGAAGTGGAATCGCTGAGTCAAATTGTATGCACATTTTTCCTTTTCCCCTCTTTTTCTGAGCATTTTATTTTGAAATAATTCTAGACTCACAAGAAGTTGCTAAAATAGTGCAGAGAAGTCCCTCATACCCTGTATGCGCTTTCCCAGAATGGCAAGATCTTATATAACTATAGTGTATTAACAAAATCAAGAGACTACACACTTTAACTTTTGGTAAGTGTTACCAAATTGTCCTTTACAAATTTATATATCAATTTATACTTCCATCAGCAAAGTAACTTCTTTCTTTCTTTTTTTTTTCAAGATTTTATTTATTTATTTGAGAGAGAGAGAATGAGAGAGAGAGAGCACATGAGAGGGGGGAGGGTCAGAGGGACAAGCAGACTCCCCGCTGAGCAGGGAGCCCGATGTGGGACTCCATCCAGGGACTCCAGGATCATGACCTGAGCCGAAGGCAGCCGCCCAACCAACTGAGCCACCCAGGCGCCCGAAAGTAACTTATTTCTTGTATCTTTGTCAGTAGTACAGTGATCAATCTTGAAAATTTTTGCCAGGGACGCCTGGGTGGCTCAGTACGTTAAATGTCCGACTCTTGATTTCAGCTCAGGTCATGATCTCAGGGTCATGTGATTGAGCCTGGCATAGGGCTCCAGGCTGAGCATGGAGCCTGCCTGAGACTCTTTCCCTCTCCCTCTGCCCCTCCCCCCCAACTCGTGCATGCACATATGCACACACTTTCTCTCTCCCCCAAAAATTGCGAATATTTTGTGTAATAATGATATATTGGTATTTCATCTTGCATTTTTGTGATTACTAGTGAGGTTGCACATCATTTTCTAATGCTTATTGTCTACAAGTGCTATTTCTGTAAATTTCCTGTCTATATTCTTTGTCCAGTTTCTGAGGAGGTTGTTTGCATTTTCCCTGATTATTTGTAAGAACTTTTTGTTTATTATGGAAAGTCTCCATTATCTGTTATATATTACAAATATTTTCTCTTAATCTGTCATATGACTTTCAACTCTACTTTATCCTCCTGAAGTTTTGCATTTTTATGTAATCCAATTGATCAATTTTTCCTCTTTATGTCTTCCAAATTTCGTGTTTTGCTTGGAAAATATCTTTCCAAGATTGTAAAATTTTCTCTATAACCTTACCTTGTTTTTACATGTTTATTGATTTTAAACACTCCCTGGATAATGCTGAACTTTTATAAATTGCAGTGATCTCTGTTTATTACATATTCACATCTGGGCAATTGATTTAATCATAACCAGTTGCACTCTTAATTGAGTTTTGCCACATTCCATTATTTGTAATTTGGTTACGTTTGAATCCATCATCTTTTCCAAACCAACAGGCATTTTGGTAGTTGGAAAGTCAAAATGTTTTCAGCTAATATATTCTCCCTGACCCTGGTCTACTGCAGGAGAGGTGAGGTATGTGAAAGTGTTTGCCAAAGGGACGCTCGCCCTCTCTGCCTCAAAGGACCACACACTGCGCTTGTGGGATTTACTCTCTGGGCAGGAGAAATTCACCATTTGGGACGGAGGCTCAAAAGATCACACTGAGATCTGCAGTCTTCACATGGATGAAGCAAAGAAAGTTGTGTATTTGGCATCTGGCTCAAAGGTAACAAACACCTGCCCTGTTTGCAAAGGAAAGCTACGACCAGAGCATTGCAAGACAGCATATGGTGTTTCTAGGAGATGGGGCTCCCTAATAGGGGGTGGGCATAAACAGGGGTGCACAACCACTGGATAGGATACTATAAGGGGTTTCAAACTTCACAGTTGGATTAGATGATCTTGATAGTTCTTTCTGACCCTAAGAGTTGAGACTTTTCATCTTTTTTCTTTTTTCTTTTTTTTTTAAGATATATTTATTGGGGCACCTGGGTGGCTCAGTTGGTTAAGCCTCTGACTCTTGATTTCTGCTCAGGTCATGATCTCAAGGTCGTAAGATCAAGCCCCATGTTTGGCTCCAAGCTCAGTGGGGAGTCTGCTTGAGATTCTCTTTCTCCCTCACCCTCTGCCCCTCTCCCCACGCTCTCTCACTCTCTCTCTCTCAAAATAATAAATAAATAAAGATTGATTGATTTATTGGTGGGGAGGGGCAGAGGAAAGAATCTTCAAGCAGACTCCCCACTCAGCAGGGAGCCTGACACGGGGCTCGATCTCATGACCCATGAGATCATGACCTGAGCGGAAATCAAGAGTCGGAGGCTTAACTGACTGAGCCACCCAGACACCCCAAATCTTTTTTAATTCGGTCATTTTAGTGCTATAAATTTCTCTCTGAGTACAGCCTTACTTGCATCCCACAAACCTTGCTATGTCATATTATCATTTACCTTCAGTTTAAAACATTTTCAGATTTCCCTTTTGATTTGCTCTTTGGTCCATGGGCTATTTAACCAACTGAGCCACCCAGACGCCCCAGGTCCATGGGCTATTTAGAAGTGTGCTATTTATTCCCAGATATTTGAAAGGTTCCCAGGTAGCTTACCTTTTTCTTTCCTAACTTAATTTCATTTGTATGATGAATCCTGTCAAATGTATTGAGACTCATTTTAGGGTCTCTCTTGGTAAATGTTCCACATACATCTGAAAACAATCTGTATTCTGCTGTGTTATTCCTCTATGTCAATTACAACCCTGTGATCTGATTATGTGATGAATAGAGACGCAGTAGAACAGTGGGTGAAAGCTTAGGAACTAAAGGCGTGGGGAAAAAATCTGTACCTAACTCCCAGTTGACTTCTTTGTAAGCTGAGTGATCTTGATCTTATCACCGTACCTCTCTGCCTCCATTCTTCGTCTACCTGATGAGATAATGACTAAAACACCTGGCATAGTGCTTGGTGCATAGTAAGCACCAAATACTTAATAGCTATTATTATATTTTATTAGGAACAGGCAGATGTTAACATAAGTAATACTGGTAGCTTATAAACCGTGCTGTCCAATATGGGTGGTCACCAGCCAGATGCGGCTACTGAGCACTTGAGATGTGCCTATTCTGAATTGAGATGTGCTGTAAGTACAAAACACACTGGCTTTCAAAGCCTTAGTACCATAGAAATCATGTAAAAGATTTCAGTAGTGATTTGATATTGATTATGTGTTGCAATGGTAACATTTGGACATAAGGCTAAACCAAATATATTATTTAAATCGATTTCACTTGTTTCTTCTTACTTTTTTTTTTAAAGGGACGAATACAGAATTTGAAGTCACGCAGCTTTACATTATACTGTTATTGACAGGGCAGGCTTAAATATTAGGGAGGTGTTGACTGATTTCAAAACTGGTTAAAGAAATCACTTTGTTTATCAGCAGAAGTTTGGAAAACACAGTAAAGAAATAGGAAATAATAGGGGTACCTGGGTGGCTTATTGGGTTGAGTGTCTGACTCTTGGTTTTGGTTCAGGTCTCATGATCTCAGGGTTGTGAGATCCAGGCCGGCTTTGGGCTCGGCGCTCAGTGGGGAGTCTGCTTGGATTCTCTTCCTCAGCCCTTCCCCACACTCAGACACTCTCTCTTGCTCTCTCTTTCTCTCTAAAACAAATAAATCTTGGGGCACCTGGGTGGCTCATTCGTTAAGCATCTGCCTTTGGCTCAGGTCATGATCCCGGGGTCCTAGGATCGAGCCCCGCGTCCCGCTCCTTGTTCAGCGGGAGGCCTGCTTCTCCCTCTCCCGCTCCTGCTCCCCCTGCTTGTGTTCCCTCTCTCTCTGTGTCTCTCTCTGTCAAATAAATAAATAAAATCTTTAAAAAACAACAAAACAAAACAAAACAAAAACAAGCACCGTATGAGTCTATTTATATGAGGTCTCTAGAGTGGTCAAATCCATAGAGACAGAAGGTGGAATGGTGGGGAGTCTGTGTTTCATGGGGACAGAGGTTCAGTTTGGGAAGATGAACCAGTCCTGGAGATGGATGAGGGGGTTGGCTGCATGCCAGTGTGAATATGCTTAATGTCCTGCAACTGGACAGTTAAAAATGGTTGCAATGGGGCGCCTGGATGGCTCAGTCGTTAAGCGGCTGCCTTCTGCTCAGGTCATGATCCTGGGGTCCTGGGATGGAGCCCTGCATTGGGCTCTCTGCTCAGCGGGAAGCCTGCTTCTCCCTCTCCCACTCCCCCTGCTTGTGTTCCCTCTCTCGCTGTGTCTCTCTCTGTCAAATAAATAAATAAAATCTTTTAAAAAATAAAATAAATAAATCTTAAAAAAAAAAAGAAATAGGGGTGCCTGGGTGGCTCAGTTGGTTGGGCATCTGCCTTCAGCTCAGGTCCTGATCCCAGGGTCCTGAGATGAGCCCTGGGTGGGGCTCCTTGCTCAGCGGGGAGCCTGCTTCTCCCTCTGCCTACCGCTCTCCCTGCTTGTGCTCTCTCTCTCTCTGTCAAAAAAATAAATAAAATCTTTTTTAAAAGAGATAAGAGATAATAATAGTTAATCCCAAAGACAACCAGTTTTACATTTACATGAGTTTGTCTCCTGTGGTGTGTGGGTATGCACATACAAGTGCACGTGTGTGTAAGTATAACACAAAATGGGGATAAAACCATATAGAAAGCTAGGTGTGCAGCTTTATAATCTATTTTTATTTGCCCATAACCTCAAACATTCTTCAGAATCAGCAGGCTTAGTGATTTCGTGAGATGTCCTTGCACTGACTCCACTACAGTTTTTTTTTTAAGATTTTATTTATTTATTTGACACAGAGAGAGAGAGACAGCGAGAGAGGGAACACAAGCAGGGGGAGTGGGAGAGGGAGAAGCAGGCTCCCCCCTGACGCGGGGCTCGATCCCAGGACCCTGGGATCATGACCTGAGCCGAAGGCAGACGCTTAACCGACTGAGCCAGCCAGGTGCCCTGGTTACTATTGATTTTAAAAGGTACTTTTTTTGGTGAGGTTAAATATGAAACCTGCCGTAATCAAGAATTATTTGTAGTGAACAGATACGTGAATGCATACGTTACGGCTGACTTTTTCCCCCATTTTTAAGACTGTTATTTTGGAGAAATTTTAGGTTCATGGAAATGTTATAAAGCTATTATAGAGAGTTCCCATATGCCCGTCTATCCAGTCTTCAGTCATGTCAACATCTTACATAACCAGGGTACATCTGCCACAGCTAAGACATTAATACTGGTAAAGTTTCTATCAGTCTCACTCAGACTTTACTCATTTCATCAGTTTTTCCACAAATGTCCTTTTGCTGCTCTAGGATCTAATCCAGGATACCTCTCCCCTCTGCCTTTTTTTTTTTTTTTTTTGGAACTAACAGTGTTGAAAATAAAATGCATGCCCTCTGAAAAAGCCCAGGTTTTGCATTTGACTCTGGAAAACCTGCAATCCAGGTCTCTTGCTGAGATTGCCCTTCCTTTCCATGATTCCATCAGGTCAGTGCTTGGCATCTGGCAACTGCAGAGCTGGTTTTCCGTATCTTGGGAGATGTGTCTGACCGCTGGATATGCGCAGCTGTGCTGGCTTCCCGGGCCACGCTGCTGACCGTGTCTGAGGCTGGCGTGGTCAGTCTGTGGAGCTCAGCCGCAGGAAAACTGCAGGGGAGGCAACACTTATCCAGCATCAAAGAAGAAACACCTACCTGTGGGGTCTCGGTCCAGAAGCAAGGCAAGCTGGTGGCCGGGTTTAGCAAGGGCTCCATCTCTTTGGTAAGTCTCTCTCCTGAGTGTGATGCCCACACCGCTCAGCTCCAACGTGCTCAGATGTCCTAGAAGTTGGGAGAAACCACTTCCCCTTTGATCTTTTCGTAAATGACATTTGGTTTCTTAATTTAGGGATTTGCAACTAACTCAGCGCGATTCAGGAAACATCTCTTGGTGTCTCCTGGGGGCTGACCAATGTGGGTCACTGTTGGCACTCATGTCTCTGGACATAGCCAACTGTCCTTGGCCGGCGGGGTTGGCACAAAATTGCCCTCCCCACCCCTTGAGAACCACTGCCCTGGACACATTCAGGGAAAAACTTGCAGAACAGTGTCTCTGATGGATGGTGCAAAAAAGCATGGTCGTGTAAGTGCTCATCTATGCAAACGGATGCAGCAAAGCAGACAACAGTCCCTTCTGGGGGGAAGGGAGAACGGCAGGAAAGGTGAAGAGGTGCTCATGGTGTGCTCTGGATACTTCTTTTTTTTTTTTTCCATCTTATACAGGATTGTTGTTTAATTTTTTTTTTTTAAGATTTCATTTATTTGTGAAGGGGGGGTGGAGAGAACAAGCAGGGGGAGTGGGAGAGGAAGAAGCAGGCTTCCCGCGGAGCAGGGAGCCTGATGTGGGACTCGATCCCAGGACCCCAAGATCATGACCTGAGCCGAAGGCAGATGCTTAACAGACCTTGGGAACCCCCCCATGATAGCCCTATGCGGTGGTCCTGTATCATCGCCCATTTCCCAGATAAGGAAACTAAGGCATCCAAGGGCTAAGGCACTTGCTTCGAAGCTGGTGAGCGGTAGAGCCTTGCAGCCAAGCTCCTGGCCCTGGACCTTTCACCCTGTGGAAATGCTTGATGGGCATCCTTGACTTTGCACAGGTTACCCTCGAAGGAGACAGCCTGCTGGAGAAGCTTCCGGAAGCCGTGAGGTTCCTTATACTCTCTGAAGACGAGTCCCTTCTCGCTGCAGGTAGCGTCTAGCTCTTATTCGGAGCCATGAGGAGCTAACTCCAGATTTGGTTGCAAGAGCAAAGGGGCTTGGTGGGGGGGGTGGGGGGCGGGGAGTGTTGGAGGGACAGTCCTAGACCAGCGGATGGCAACCTTTTCTGCAGCAGGCTGCACAGTACCCATTTTTGGCTTTGCAGACCCAGTGGTCTCTGTGGCCACAAATCAAGCCTGCCCCTGTGATGTGAAAGCCGCTGCAGATGCTATCTCATGTGGAGGCCAACATTTGGATTTCGTATCATGTTCACCTGTCACAAAACAGGAATCGTGTTTTTATTTTTGTAAAACTATTTAAAAATGTGAAAAGTCTTCTGAGCTCATGGGTCATAGAAAAATAGATGGCGGGCCAGTCGCAGCTCACGGCTATAGTTTGCCAACCCCTGGTCATTATCTTTGAGATGAGGGTGGTTATCCCTGCCACACAGGGACAGGGTTGGAGGGGGGCCGCCTGGGAGGATGGGGTGCACTCAGGGGTGAGCCAGCCCACGCGACCCCTGCATTTAGGGGCTCCCAGGCTAGCAGACGGTAAGGTAGACACGAGGAAGAGTGGTTGGTGTGATGACCAGACAAGATTCAGGGGTTATGGGAGCATGTGACAGGGTTCCCTTCTTTAGTCTGAAACAGTCAGGGAAGGCTTCCTGGGAGGTGACCAACAGATACTCTGCAGCCTGATTTTTTTTTTTTAAAGATTTTATTTATTTGACAGAGAGAGAGACACAGCGAGAGAGGGAACACAAGCAGGGGGAGTGGGAGAGGGAGAAGCAGGCTTCCTGCTGAGCAGGGAGCCCAATGTGGGGCTCGATCCTGGTACTCCGGGATCATGACCTGAGCCAAAGGCAGATGCTTAACGACTGAGCCACCCAGGCGCCCCTTAAAAGACTATTTTTTAAAGATCAGTTTTGGGGGGCACCTGGCTGGTTTCTTTAGAGGAGTGTGTGACTCTTGATCTCAGGGTCGTGAATTCAAGCCCTACCTTGGGTGTAGAGATTATTTAAATAACTAAATATTTAAAAAAACAAGATCAGATTGGGGTTCGCAGCCAAATTGAGCAGAAAGTACAGAGATTTCCCATATACTCCTTACACCCCCCCCACGCTCGCAGCCTCCTCCAATATCAACACTCCCCCCTCCCCCCACCAGGGTGGTGCATTTGCTATAAATGATGAACTGCATCGACACATCATCATACCGTTCACTCTGGGTGTTGTACATTCTATGGGTTTGGACAGACATGTAATGACATATATCTACCATCATAATCTCAGATAGGGTATTTGCATTGCCCTAAAATCAGCCTGATTTTTTTTTAAGATTTTATTTATTTATTTGAGAGAGAGAGACAGAGATAATAACAGAGATAGCAAGAGAGCACAAGCAGGGAGCAGAGGGAGAAGCAGGCTCCCTACTGAGCAGGGAGCCTGACATAGGGCTCCATCTCAGGACCCTGGGATCATGACCTGAGCCGAAGGCAGATGCTTAACCGACTGAGCCACCCAGGCACCCCAGTGATTTTTATAAATCCATTTCCAGGGGTCAAAGACAACGGGAGACCGGTGCTGTCCAGTAAGGCAAACCACAAATGTGAGCCACCTTTATAACCGAATGTCTTCATGACCCTATTTAAAAAGGCAAAATGAGGGTGCCTGGGTGGCTCAGATGGTTAAGCGTCTGCCTTCGGCTCAGGTCATGATCCCAGGGTCCTGGGATCGAGCCCCGCATAGGGCTCCCTGCTCAGCGGGGAGCCTGCTTCTCCCTCTACCTCTCTCTCTCTCTCTGTCTCTCATGAATAAATAAATAAAATCTTTTAAAAAAATAAAAAATAAAAATAAAAAGGCAAAATGACATAGGTGTCATTCACGTTAATAATATATCTTGTTTAATCCAACACATCCAAAAATTCAACATGAAATCAATATAAAAATTATTAACGGTCTTTTTCACATTGCGAAGGATATGAAACCTGGCATGTGTAGTCCACTGACGGCTCATCTCAACTTGGCTCAGCCACAGTAAGAGCCACACGTGGCTCGTGGTGACCACACCTGCACAGAGATCACAGGTCTAATAAATAGACACTTAGCCTCTGAGGCTGACTGATGGATGATTGACTGATAATGCATCTTGCATCGTGTTTCCAAAAGAATTTTAGGTGGCATTAGTATGTGTGAAATGCAGCACAGGAAATGGGAATGGGGGGAGGGTAGAGGCACAACATGGAATCAGGACCGAGGCCAAAGGCACCGAGGACCTCAGTGACCTAGAACCTTGTCACAGTGGGTCTCAAGTGTGGCTCTGTCCAGCAGCCAGTGAGGAGAAGCCTGAGCAGGTTCTCCATCCACAGTGTTGGGATCCCACCTGTTGCTCAGGAGATGTACCCCGATCCCGACTCAGCTAAGATCAGGCAGAGATTTCTTCCAAGGTCATAAACGGACTTGCAGCTCAGGGGTCCCCAAGATCACCGTCAGGTTCGGTGATTTGCTAGGGCTCAAAGAACTTAGAAAGGCTCATGCTCACAGTTTATTGTAGCCAAAGGACACAGATGAAGATCAACGAAGGGTAGAGGTGCGTGGGGCTGAGTCCAGAAGGCACCAGGCACGAGCTTCCTGGTGTCCCCTCCCCGTGGAGACACGTGGACAGCACTTAATTCTCTTAGCCACAGGGTGTGACGACAGTGTCCTGCCAACTAGGGAAGCTCACCTAGCTTGCTGTCCAGGATTTTTACTGCGGGTCGGTTATGTAGACCCAGCTGACCACCTGCACAGCTGACCTCGGTCTCCAATATCCCCTGAGGTCCATCCAATACTGCGTGTCCCACCATAGATCACATGTGAGCACGCACCATCCCGTGTGGCCCAAGGCCTCAGGCAACAAGGACACTTTAATCAAGCAGCACATTCTAGGGGCCTAGAGGGCACCTCTCAGGAGCCCGGCAAGGGCCAAACCATTCGTATGCAGGATGTGGACAGCCCAGGCCAGCGGAGTTAATCCTCTACCGCACAAGAATGGAATGCAGATATCCTTGGATAGCAGATACCCTGATGCACTTGATCCGCTTCCCATAACATCCTTCTGTGTGAGCCTCAGGTTCAACTGGAGTTCAGTAAAACAATTCCACGGAGGGCCTGGAGAGGCAGTAAGATGGACTCTCAGCCCCTAGCTTCTCCTGTGCTGACTTGATTCTGGGGTTTCCGGGAAACGGACCTGAGCTGGTGCAGGCCAGGTGCATAGCCCAGAGTCCCACAGCACCACCCCCAGGGCTGCAGGCCCAGGAAGAGCTGCATAATCTGGACTTAGCCCACTTTCCTGCACTGCCAGGGGTCCTCTTAACAAAGCATTCACCCAGCCCGTATCTGGAACACACATGAGCAAGTCGCCTTGGGTGGGGTGCCAGAGAAAATGAATACAGAATACAGTTAAATTTCAGATAGACGACAAATCAAATTTTCAGTATAAAAATATCCCATGTAATATTTGGGATACACTTATACTAATCACAATTTCACTGTTTATCTGAAATTCAAATTTAATTGAACTGTCCGTTGGGTTTTTGGTTTTGTGTTGTTTCGTGTTAAATCTAGCAACCCTCTCCCTCTCTCTTCCTCATCTCCTGCTCCTTCGTTCCGCTCCAGCCACACTGGTCTCTGTGTTGCTCCTGAGACATACCCAGGCCTTTCCTACCTCCCGCTCATCCCACGCTGTTCCCCACTCTTCCAGTGCCAATCCCCTTCTCAAATGTCTGCTCCAATGTCCTGTGGTTGCTGCAACCAATGACCACACAAACGTGGTCGCTTTGACAAAATAGAAATCTCTTTTCTCACAGTTCTAGAGGCCAGAAGTCCAAAATCATGCTCCCTCCAAAGGCTCCAGAGAAGAATCCTTTATTTTGCCCCTTCATTGTCCTCATCACAGATTGTAACTGCTTTCTTTTCCTTCCTGTCTTCCTTCCTCCCTCCCTTCTGTCTTCAAAACGTATCTGCCTTATGTCCAGTTTTGTGCTGGGTTCTGGGACGCCACGAGCAGCCCAAACAGGCAGTCCCAGCCCTCTGAAAAAGAAGAGTCTTGGGATAATAAATAACTTGGCTGTTTTCTGTGAGCTTATTGATCCCTGTGGTCAGCTGCCCCCCTCCCCGAAACTATACGCTAGGTGAGGATGTCTCTCTCGTTCGACACTGTATGCCTTCCCCCTCCTCATAGCAGGTGCTCAGAAAAATCTTTGTTGACTGGATGGAATTACTCTCGAGCTCCTCCAGGAATGACAGGGATAATCCCATGCCTTCCATTTCAGGGTTTGGAAGATCTGTGCGGATATTCTTGGCTGACTCACAGGGGTTTCATCGATTCATGGCCACCGACCTTGAACACGAGGACACAGTAGAGACAGCCGGTTTTGGTCCTGAGAACAATCTGATTATTACTGGGTCCCGGGATGCACTCATTCAGGTGAGGGGTCATCCTCACTCTGCCTCTGGAATAGAAAGTATGATTCCTTAGGAGTCTTTTGGCTTCGAAATATAGAGACAGAAACTAGTGCAGGTGAAACAGGGCAGGTCATTGGGAGGATGTGGGGGAGGCATCCCCTGAGACCCCTCGACAGGCCTGGGGTTGGGGGGGCAGGAGTTACCAAAATGTTCAACAAAGGATACAGCCTTCCCACCGAACCTGAAAACCTGGGAGGATTTTGGCTTCAGAGTGGGGCCAGGGTGGGGGGACGTGGAGGAAAATTCCCATTGAGCTCCAAGTTCTCACGATAAAGTAGCAGTTCTCCGAGCACCTGGGCAGCTCAGTCGGCTAAACATCTGACTCTTGATTTCAGCTCAGGTCATGACCTCAGGGTCTTGAGATCAAGCCCCACGTGGGTCTCTATACTCAGTGGGGAGTCTGCTTGAGGATTCTCTCTTCCCCTGCCTCTCCCCACCGCTTGTGCTTAAATGCATGGATGTGCATTCATGTGCACATGCGCTCTCTCTCTAAAAAAAAAGGTAGCAGTTCTCCAACATTCTGGCTTTAGGACCTCTTTACATTCCTAAAGATTATTGAGGACCCCAAAGAGCTTTTGTTTATGTGGGTTACATCAATTTGATTGATACTTTTTTAACAAAGACTTATTTTGGAATAATTTTAGGATTTCCAGAAGAGTTGCCCAAAAAAGCACAGAGAGCCCCCATATATAAATATCTACTCTTCACCCAGCTTGCTCAATATTAATATCTCATGCCACCGAGCTCTTTATCAAAACTAAAAAATTTACATTAGGACAATACTATTAACTGATCTGCAGATTCTGTTCTGATTTCACCAGCTTTCCTACCAATGCCCTTTTTTTCTTTATTTCCAGGATCCAATCTGGGATCCCACGTTGCAGTTAGTATCTATTGGTAGTTAGCATATTAAAAATTAGAGATGAGGAAATCCAAAAATACACATCCATCGATTCATGAACATTACACGTCAATGTAATAACAGACATCTATGAAAATAACTATAGTTTCTGAAACAAACAAAACAACTCATGAGAAGAGTGTCATTGGTGCACATTTGGACAAATCTCTTTTATGTCTGGCTTAGTAGAAGATGAATTGGTTTCTCATATTTAATTCTGCATTCTCTTTGTTGTGATATCACATGTCCCGTAGCTTCTAGAAAATTCCAGTGCTCACTCACGAGAGGAAGAGGGTAGAAAAGGCAAACAACTTCTTGAATTACTATGAAAACCGTTTTGCCTTTGCATGCCTTCCTGAAGATGCCTGGAGGTACCCTCCAGGGGTTCCCTGGATCACACTTTGAGAATTGCTGTGGTAGCAGATTGGTGAGGTGTGGGGAAGTTTGAGGGGCTGGTGAAGGCCCTTGAACTGCAGCCTGAGACTCCACCTTAGGTGGACAAATAGATGCAGATATTCTGCGCTGTGACAGCAGAAGGAAGAAGTCAGCTCTGGCCCTCTGCTGTCCGTCCTCAGGTGTGGAGTCTGTCGGAACAGGGGACCCTGCTGGACATTCTGGAAGGCGTCGGGGCCCCCATGAGCCTGCTGGCCTGGGGTGGGGCCTTGGTGGCATCTGGTTCCCAGCAGTCCTCGTCTTTTAAAGTCTGGGATCTCACCTACATTCAGAAGCCGAGGGCCTGCACCCCGTTTCTGGACCGCACTGGCCTCACTGCGATGTCACACAATGGAGGCTACATTTACTTCCCCAAGATTGGGGACAAGAACAAAGTCACCATCTGGGACTCGGCAGAAGGTCGGTGAGATATAAGCCTGGTTGTTCGTGTGGGGAAGAGCCAGAGCCCCTGTCTTGGTCCGCTTGGGCTACTAGAACCAAACACCACAGACTGGGCAGTTTAAACAATAGACATTTATTTCTCACAGTTCTGGAGGCTGGGAAGGCCAAGGCCAAGGCCAAGGCACTGGCAGATCGGTGTCTGGTGACGGCCGGCCTCCTGGCTGCAGATGGCCCCTTTCCCTTTCTTGTTATGTCCTCACAGGAGCATAGAGAAGGAAGCAAGCTCCCCGGGCCCTTGTATAAAGGTGGGGACTCTGCCCTCATGACCTCATCACCTCCCAACACCATCACATTAGGGGGTAGGATTTCGACGTGTGAATATGGGGGGGACACACTCAGTCCATAAGACCCCCATAACTCCAGTCAGGTTGAAAGTGGCTAACCAGAGATCAGGACTTGATTTTGTAAATTTTCCAGCACGCGGGTCATCGACCATCCGGTTGTCAATCCCGGGAAGCAGGGCATGTGATGGGGATATTTGCACAAGGGGTGGGTTGAGGGAGCTCCCAGAGAAACCCAAAAGGGAGTGAGGGAAGCAGGCAGGGGCAGGGAGAGGACTGAACAAGGAGGTGGGCTCAGCCTGATCCCAGGGGGGCCCTGGAGTATAAATTGCAGCTCAGAGTTGTTCCATCGTGAAGCAAGAGGGCCCATCTTTTGTATCCCCATATCAAGCAGTCACTGGCTGCAGCCCATTCTGGGTGGTGGGCACAGCCCCGCAAACATTTTGAGATGAGGGGCTCCCTTCCCCCGAGGGCAGTGGGCAGCCTGGGGGTTGGGTGCCCTGGCCAGTAACGGGCTTCTGGGCACGTCACCAACTGTGTCTACTGTAACCTCCACGGGGCGAATGGAGGTACAGAAATTCCTTGTTAATGATAAAATATTATGAGAAAAGAGATTCACTCTCACCTTCCTGCATTCATGGGTTTGGCAGATGTTTGGTTAGTGCTGACCGTCGAGCCAGGCTCTGGGGTTGGCAGTGAGCAAGACGGGTGAGGTTACAACATTTGAGATGCCTGCCTGCTAGTTGCGGGGCGAAGCCGAGCACAAAGGTAGGGGGCACGGTGGGGCGTGAGATACACGTGCGCCAGCTAAAGCCATTTGTCTACCAGGGTTAAGAGCTTGCACTCAGAGTTCATACAGCCCGAAAGGCAAAATATTTACTCTCTGACCTTCTCCAGACGTTTGTAAAGGGAAGGTCTGGGATGAGAGATCATGCATGTCTGTTTGTCCATCTGTCCTGATGGGGAGCGGGAAGTCCTCAGAAGGTGTTAGGCAGGGCGCTGAGGAAATGGGAGGACAGGGGTGGAGGCAGGGGGATTGCAGTGGAGAGGTTGGGGAGTATGGATCATGAAAGCAGTTTTTAAAATCCTTAAAAATAAGAAAACTGTGGCACGAGCGTTCCCCTGAGCTGTTCTTGACATGGTCTTCTCTTGGTGGCAGGGGAAGAGCAAGATGCCCTGGACACCTCCAATGAGGTCAGGTGTCTGGAGGTTGCCCAGCAGGCCAATCTCCTTTTCACCGGCCTCGTTTCGGGGGTCGTCCTGGTGTTCCCCCTGAATTCCAGACAGGATGTGATGTGCATCCCCCCTCCTGAGGCTCGGAAAGCCATCAGATGCATGGCCCTAAGTAAAGGCGAGGAGCGCCTGGCCATCGCCTATGACAGCATTGTCCTGGTGCTGGACATCAGCCCTGGGGATCCCTGTCCCGTCATCGACGGGCCAATCTACACCTTCTACACCCAGCTGCCTGAGACCATATCCAGCGTGGCCGTGCTGGCCGACTACCGCGTGATCTACGGCATGACCAGTGGTGACCTCTTCCTTTACGAGTGTGCGAACTCCAAAGTGTTCCCTCTGGAGGCCCACGGGAGCCAGGTCACCTGCATGCAGGTCAGCCACAAGGAGCAGCTGGTGGTCAGCGGGTCCGAGGAAGCCCTGCTGTGTCTCTGGGACCTGCAGGCCTGCAAGTGGAGATTCCAGATGAGCTACATGGTGCGTGGCCCGCACACCACGTGACACGAGGTCCTGGCATTAGAAAGCTGAGGACAGGTGTCCTGTATTAAGTGCACACCAAGGACCACAGCCCAGGGTCAGGAGCGGGGTGAGGCCAGTGAGAGATGCTCACCTTGGTAGCAGAGTTTAAGGGGCAGCCAAAAGACTCAGCAATCAAGAGAGATGCTATTTTGGGGCGCCTGGGTGGCTCAGTCAGTTAAGCATCTGCCTTCGGCTCAGGTCATGATCCCAGGGTCCTGGGATCAAGCCCCGCATCGGGCTCCCTGCTCAGCGGGGAGCCTGCTTCTCCCTCTCCCTCTGCCTACCTGCCTGTCTGCCTACTGTGATCTCTCTCTCTGTCAAATAAATAAATAAAATCTAAAAAAAAAAAAAGAGAGAGATGCTATTTTAATATAATGTTTACCAAGATCGAAAGAAATGCAAAAAATTCACAAAGAACAAAATATCATTTTTTTAAAGATTGTATTTATTTGTTCAGAGGGAGAAAGAGCAGGGAGGAGGAGCAAAGAGAGAAGCAGCAGGGAGCCCAACGACACCAGGTTCGATCCCAGGACCCTGAGATCATGACCTGAGCCGAAGGCAGATGCTTAACCGACTGAGCCACCCAGGCGCCCCCAAAATATCATTTTAGTTATTTATTTTTAAAGATTTTTTTTAAATTTATTTATTTGACAGAGAGAGAGACAGCGAGAGAGGGAACACAAGCAGGGGGAGTGGGAGAGGGAGAAGCAGGCTTCCCGCGGAGCAGGGAGCCCGATGTGGGACTCGATCCCAGGACCCTGGGATCATGACCTGAGCCACCCAGGCTCCCCTATTCTTAAAGATTTTATTTATTTATTTTTAGAGAGAGAGTGTATGGGGGGAGGAGGGAGAGGGAGATAGAGAATCTTTTTTTTTTTTTAAAGATTTTATTTATTTATTTGACAGATAAGAGACACAGCGAGAGAGGGAACACAGGCAGGGGGAGCGGGAGAGGGAGAAGCAGGCTTCCTGCAGAGCAGGGAGCCCGATGCGGGGCTCGATCCCAGGACCCTGGGATCATGACCTGAGCCGAAGGCAGACGCTTAACGACTGAGCCACCCAGGCGCCCCCCAAAATATCATTTTAAATAAAGACGGGATCAAATCCTGCCCTGGCACACCCCTGCCTCACCCTCCTTACCCTAATCCTGATCCCTGTTCCTGCGTCTGACAGTTTTGATTGCCCGGTCTGGGCAGGCCCCTTTCTAGCCGTGGCCAGGGCATACACTGTCCCGCCTCGTGGAGCCACGTTCTCGGAGGGGACACAGTGTGAGCTCCGGGAGGGCAGGATCTTTCTGTGTTTTGCTTACAGAGGTGGCCCCCATCCCTAGGGGAGCTCCTGATATGTCCTCAGGGCTCCGTAAGTATTTGTGGAATAAAAACAAAGTAGCAGGACGCCTGGGTGGCTCAGTCGGTTAAGCATCTGCCTTCGGCTCAGGTCATGATCTGAGGGTCTTGGGATCGAGCCCCACGTCGGGCTCCCTGCTCAGTGGGGAGTCTGCTTCTCCCTCTGCCCCTCTCCTCCACTCGTGCTCTCTCTCTGGCTCTCCCTCTCTCTCTCAAATAAATAAAATCTTTTTAAAAAAATAACATAAAAGAGGGCGCCTGGGTGGCTCAGTTGGTTAAGCGACTGCCTTCGGCTCAGGTCATGATCCTGGAGTCCCTGGATCGAGTCCCGCATCGGGCTCCCTGCTTGGCGGGGAGCCTACTTCTGCCTCTGACCCTCCTCCCTCTCATATGCTCTCTCTTTCTCATTCTCTCTGTCTCAAATAAATAAATAAAATCTTTAAAAAAGAAAAAAAAAGAAAAAAAAATAACATAAAAGAAATAAAAACAAAGATGCAAATACATGATGGGCTGTGGAACAAGAGCTTTGAGAAAAAAACAGGGCAAGGTAAATGGGGTAGGGTGGCAAAGGCTGCTATTTAGGAAGGTCAAATAAGTCTTGTAGAGAGAGCCTGGCTGGCTCATTCGGTAGAGCATGTGACACTTGATCTCAGGGTCGTGAGTTCGAGCCCCATGTTGGGTGTAGAGATTATAAATAAATAAGCTTGAAAAAATAAAAGACACAGAGATAAAGAGAGAGAGAACATGAGCAGGGGAAGAGGGAGAAGCAGGATTCCCGCTGAGCCGGGAGCCCAATGTGGGGCTTGATCCCAGGACCCTGGGATCACGACCTGAGCCGAAGGCACCGTCTGAGCCACCCAGGTGCCCCTATTTATTTATTTATTTACTTACTTACTTCTAAGTAGGCTCCACACCCAGCATGGAGCCCAACATGGGGCTCAAACTCAGGACCGTGAGATCAAGACCTGAGCTGAGATCAAGAGTTGGATGCTTAACAGACTGAGCCACCCAGGCGTGCCCCCACCATTTTTGTTTTTAAATGAACTTAAGTTTGGAATGATTCATTTTAGATCTACAAAGGAGTCGTGAAGATAGTACAGAGGTTCCCCTCTACCTCCTCCTCATCCAGCTTCCCTGATGTTAACATCTTACGTAACTCGAGTACATTTGTCAAAACTAAGAAATTACCATGGGGACAGGATTGTTAACTAAGCTACCAACTTCATTGGGAGCATATGTTTTTCTCAGTGAATTTCCTTTTCCTGGTCTAGGATCCAATCTAGGATGCTGTGCTGTGTTTAGCATATAGCCTTTAACTAAAGACCATGATAGCTAATGCTTGTAGAACTGAGGTCACTTAGGATATTAAATCCAATAATTCCTGCTCTCCAGTGCAAATTGTCTGCAAACCTCTCAGTCCAATCCCTATGAAAACATGTTTTGGTGCTGGGAATCTTGGTGATGCAATATACCCATCTCTTCAGGGTTTCATTGGATCCATCCCCATGGGAGGCTTACATGCCTGGCTTCTGACACAAATGCCTTGCGGTGGATCTCCTGGGTGTCCCAGTATGAACTCCAGATCACACTGTCTTTTTCTACAGAATCCTTACTGTAGAGGAGTCCAGTGTGTCTGCTTCTCCATGGATGACAAGTATGTGTATGCGGGCTTGAAAGATCGCTCCATCATTGTCTGGAGTGTGCTAGACGGTGAGTCATTTTGCTTCGAGGGCAAGACTGAGCTTAGATCTGGAGAAGGAGGCCTTGTGTTGGGCTCTGGATGTTGGAGGGCCCTGCCCTGGCCTTCCCTAGCTGGGGGGAGCTACTTAGAGGTGTCTGCAGGTCAAGGGGACAGGCCCCCCCTGGAGCTACATCTCCTCTTCTAGACCCATGCTCTGGGTACCTGGAACCCCAAAACATTCTCCCCCCTGGGATGGTGCCCTCTTTAGGGCCTGGGGTGACTTGCCTAAAGTCACACAATGAGTAACTGGTAGGCAGTGGTTCGCAGCTGGTCTGCCTGGTCCCCATGGTCACCTTTGTCACCCTCCTACATGGTCTCCTATAGAGAAAGGACCCCTTATGACACTGGAAGAGGGGTGGGTGCCAAAGTGAAGAAGCTGATGTTCAGGGAGGTTAAGAGATTTGTCCAAGGTCACAAAGCAAGTGAGTGAATCAAGATCAGGTAGATTTAATGCACTGTAATCAAATACAATGCAATCAAATATATCGTAGTCTACTACTTCATGGCAAAGATGCCTGGCAAAACGTCACAGATGGCTCAGAAGCTGAGATCTGTGGAGGGTGGCCTTACAAGCCCACCCCAGGCAGGTTCACAACCTCTCTTCCTCCTCCTCCTCCACTAATAACATTTACTGAGCTCACTCTGGGCTGAAACCTATACTAAAGCACCTGTCACAGGTGACCTCTTCAAATATTAGAATTCCCCTCTGCAGGTGGGTTTAGTTGTCATCCCCATATTGCAGATGAAGCAAGAGGGACTCCAAGAGTTTAGAATTTGTGCGTAAGCTAGTAAGGGGCATAGGAAGGATTTGGCCCCATGCAGCCAACTCTCCAATGGGTGAGACTGGATCTCTGTAGCCCCCATTTTCTCATCAATGCCCTGCCCTCCACCCCCAAAAGGCACCCTGCTGGCTGTCCAGTTTGTCCACGCTGTGGTGAACAGGATCATCCCAACTTCCAATGGCTTCGTTGCCCCCACTAGACACGGCTATCTCATCCGCCAGTGTTTCCAGTGCCCTTCGTCAAGAAAGTCACAGCAGGACCCTCTCAAGAACTTCAAGAAGGCAGTGTGGAAGGTCAAATCCAGACAGAGAGAAGAGCTAGCAGCTGCTGCAGGAACACTCCAGGACTTGAGATCAGCAAGTACCCAGGGAAATGAATGTAAATCAGACAAACGCTCACAAATCTGCCTGCTAGTGTAGAACCCGCCAATGGGGGCATGGGACTCCAGTGAGTTAGACCCATTCAATATGGCTGATGCAAAGAGTATGTATGTGTTGATGTATATCTGGACCCAAAGCCTCAGATTATATGACTCAGAACCTGTTTCTCGCCACCCTTCCATTCTTCTCTCCTTGTTGGCTGCAGTCAAAGACTAGCTACCCCCAGGTTAGGAATATGACAGCCAAGGTCAGTAGAAAAGAGATCTTCCCCTTGCCAGCAGACTGAATCAAAGTGCTGGCCCTGATTCTGTTGGCCCCTGTGGGCTCCTGCACCTGTCTCTGGGAGAATGCTGTGCTGTGATTGGCCAGCCTGACCCAGTGCCCACCAAGGCTGAGGATGGAGTCAATACCACCCACCCATGTTGCCAGAGAATGGGAGAGGCTAATCCCAGGAGGGGAGCTGGGGCCAGGGGGTACAAGGCAAAGGGAGGATGGATGGATGTGAAACTGATCCAACTACAGATGTGGATCATACAGCTTTATAATTTTAAAGCATCAGGTGCTATTGTCTGATCCTTGTCACAGCCTATACTTCAGGGAGGGCAGGAGTTTCTGCATCCATTTTGCAGACAAGGAAACTGAGCCTTGGTAGGTAGCTGTGATTTGCTCAAGCTCACAAGCCTGAGGTGCAAGAGCTCTGGGGGGGCGCCTGGGTGGCTCAGTCGTTAAGCATCTGCCTTCGACTCAGTCATGGTCCCAGGGTCCTGGGATCAAGCCCCACATCGGGCTCCCTGCACCGTGGGAAGCCTGCTTCTCCCTCTCCCACTCCCCCTGCTTGTGTTCCCTCTCTCGCTGTGTCTCTCTCTGTCAAATAAATAAAATCTTAAGAAAAAAAAAAAAAAGAGCTCTGGGAAAAGAGAGCCAGGAGACATCCTGCCCCCATCCTGTTGGACCACCTCCCTCTAATTTTAGTCTCAGAAGCATGACCGTTCCACAGGTGACAGACTCCAATGCCCCCGGGGGCCAGTGAGTAATCTACATGATTGCCGTGCACCGGAGAGCAGCAGAGAATGATGGAGACCATGGGTCATGTGGAGGATGTGTGCTCTGCCCTCCAGAGTGGACATGGGCACCCTGACTCTAACTCAGAATGGCCATGGGGAAAAACAGCAAGAGATTCCTATTGTTGTAAGCAAAGCCAGAAACCCAGGCTTTTATGCAAAATGTTCCCATTTTTAAAAGTTGTCGATTGGTTCAAATTTACATCCACAGGCACATTTAGCCTGTGTGTCTCTAGATCGGGAGCTGGGATGTGAGGGCGATCTGGCTGCGACATCTGTCACCCCATTGATCGCCAGGGTTGATTCGGCTGATCTGGCTGGCTAGGCGGGTGTCCCCTTCCTCCCTCACCGCTCCATGTGCGTCCCTCCCGAAGCTGCGCGCTCGGTCGAAGAGGACGACCTTCCCCGATAGCGGAGGACCGTTCTTCGGTCAAGGGTATACGAGTAGCTGCGCTCCCCTGCTAGAACCTCCAAACAAGCTCTCTCTAGATCGGGAGCTGACTTCATGACACAAGCCAGCATGAAAACAATAAACCTGTTGTAGTTCTTCCATCCCTACTTCCTGGCTCCCAAACTTTGAGGATAAAGATGCTCTTTTATCTCAAAACCTGGAGGCTCTTGGAAGTGGACAAAAAAACCTACCGACATCTCTTTGCTGACCTTTTGGACCATCTCTGCTCTCCCCAAGTTCAACAGAGGAACTCTTTCTGTTCCACTAAAATGGATCTTGCTTCTTTGCATGCAGCCTTCCAAAAGCCCCCACTTGCTTCTGGGGCTTTTGCTATAAAGATAGGAAAGTCCAAACTTCAAGGTGCTATTCTCTCTCCTCTTTGTTGGATTCCAGAGAGTTTCAGAAAAAGCAACCTTAGAAACAGAGACTTTGAAGCTAGGTGTGACCCTACTGACTGTCTTCTTCAGTCATTTCCCAAACTAGGGTTCCAAGGGAGGCTTTGGCAGTTCTGCAGATGTTAGTATCAAATTCCATTTCGAAAAAATATTTTAAACTGGAATTTTAAAATGCATGGCCAGGGCGCCTGGGTGGCTTAGTTGGTTGGGCGACTGCCTTCGGCTCAGGTCATGATCCTGGAGTCCCCGGATCGAGTCCCGCATTGGGCTCCCTGCTCAGCGGGGAGTCTGCTTCTCCCTCTGACCCTCCCCCCTCTCATGTGCTCTCTCTCATTCTCTCTCTCTCAAATAAATAAATAAAAATCTTTAAAAAAAAAATGCATGGCCAGCTGGGTGAGGCAGCAGGTTTTAAGGTGTTGGAGATAACTAACTTGGGATTCTCCTTCATTTAACTAAGATTTTGATGGGAGCCCAACTACTCTTTGCCACCACTTTTCTGTGAACCAGGGGCTTTGCCCAATGCAGAAATAAAGTGGATGTTGTAACAGAGTAAGATTTCAGCTACAACTTCGAGTTTAAAATGTGTGTGCCCGTCTCAACAGCCTCAGTGAGAATCCATTGCTTGTACGTAAATACTACTTTGAACGTAGGAGAGAAATTCTACTAATAAAATGCAACTCTAAATTGTTGTTCTGTTGGAGTTTTTTGCAGTGATCTCTCATTTGAGAAAGAGTTGTTGCTATGAATGTTTGACAAGTGCTGTGCTTTGAGGAGGTGTAACTTAGCCGAGGTCCTCCAGCCATGGCCGAACCAGGATGAAAACAAGGTTATCACAACCCCCACCTTGCTCTCCTCCACTAAACAGGACCATGTAACATAGCATCCCAACTGGGACACTTTTGAGAGCAAAAGGTGGGGCTTTAAAAGATTACTCCTGGGCACCTGGGTGGCTCAGATGGTTAAGCGTCTGCCTTCGGCTCAGGTCGTGGTCCCAGGGTCCTGGGATCGAGTCCCGCATCGGGCTCCCTGCTCCTTGGGAGCCTGCTTCTCCCTCTGCCTCTCTCTTTGTCTCTCATGAATAAATAAATAAAATCTTAAGAAAAAAAAAAGAAAAAAAAAAAGATTACTCCTGACAACTGAAAAAAACTGGATTGTCCCAAGATGATTGGAATATACACCCCTCTAGTTGCAGCAGGAATTAATTTATAAGAAATTCCAGAGACTTTTTAAAATTGAGATATAATTGACATATAACGCTGTATCAGTTTCTGGTAAATGACATAATGATTTGATATTTGCATATATTGCAAAATGATCACCACAATAAATCTAGTTAACATCCAGCACCAGTTACAATTTTTTTCCTGTGATGAGAACTTTTTAAAAAAATATTTTATTTATTTTTTTAAGATTTATTTATTCAAGTAATCTCTACACAATGTAGGGCTTGAACTCACCTTCCCTGCGATAAGAGTCACGTGCTCCACCCACTGAGCCAGTCAGGTGCCCCTTGTGATAAGAACTTTTAAGATCTATTTTCTTAGAGACTTTCAAATATACCTTACAGTATCATAAACCACAGTCACCGTGCTGGACATGACATCTCCAGGACTTACTTATCTTATAATGGATTTATCTTACAACTTTTGACCACCTTCACCCATTTTTCCCATCATCCCTATCCTCTGCCTCCAGTAACCACCAATCTGTTTTCTGTATCTATAAGTTTGGGGTTTGTTTTTTTAAGTTTTAAGTTTAAATTTATTTTTTAAATTTTACTTTATTTTAAAAGTCTACAAAAAAAAAATAAATAAAAGTCTACATACTTTTTATTTATTCACTTATCCCAACATGAATATGTTCAGACCTACAGCCAAGTTGCAATATGAGGACAATGAACATGCATTTGCTCACCATCAAGACTGAACAGTTGTCCTATCACTGTCAATCTTCTGCTAAGACATTTCAAAGTGAGGGCCAGTACTGGGTGAGGATAGCGAGGGTCTCATCTCAGGCATACAGCTTTTTTTTTCTTTTGAGTGAGACAGCGAGAGAGCACAAGGATTGGGGGAGAGGCAGAGGAAGAGAGAAAATCCCAAGCAGGCTCCACACTCCGCATGGAGCCCGACACGTCTCAATCCCACGAGCCTGAGATCATGACCTGAGCTGAAATCAAGAGTCGGACGCCTAACCAACTGAGCCACCCAGGTGCCCCTCAGGCACAAGGTTTAAAGGCGCACCAAAAAACTTAGCAATCAAAGTAAGTAATATTTTATTACTATTCTTAAAAAACTCAAAATGGATTTTAAAAAATGCACGTTAAACAAAATATCCACATTTTAAATTAAAGATGGGATCTGACCCTGCACTTGAGTGAACTTGCCTCAGTTGCCTCACCCTCATTTCTGCTCTGGTGATGTCAAGACACCTTGCTGCCAAAATACATCAGGAGACATCTTTTCAGGAATAGTTATTCTTGGACATAACCACACACCTTTGAAAATGAACAGTTGTTATTTAATATTTAATATCCTTCAGTAGGCATCCCTAATTTTCCTAATCAGCCCTAAAACATCTTTTATAGCTGGTTTTTTTCCCAAACTAGGACTTAATCAAGATTTGTTCATGTGTTGCACATGGTTTTCTCTCTTTTTTTAAAGATTTTATTTATTTATTTATTTATTTATTTGACAGAGAGAGAAATAGCAAGATCAGTAACACAAGCAGGGGGAGCAGTAGAGGGAGAGGGAGAAGCAGGCTTCTCACTGAGCGGGGAGCCCGATGCGGGACTCAGTTCGAGGACCCTGGAATCATGACCTGAGCCGAAGGCAGACACTTAACGACTGAGTCACCCAGGCGCCCCCTTGTTTTGTCTCTTAAATTCTAGAGCAGGCGTGCCACTTGTTTTTGTAAATAAAGTTTTATTGGAACATGGCAACACCCATTCATTTACATATAGCCTATGGCAGCTTTCATTAGTGACGGAATGTATGGTTCCAAAAGCCAATCTGGCCCTTTACAGAAAAGTGTGCTGATCCTGGTCTTAAGGCTTGATTAGATTCAAGGTAAAACTTTAACAGATTTTTTTTTTAAAAGAAGGATAAGACAGGAGGAAACTTTTTTTTTTTTTAAGATTTTATTTATAGGGCGCCTGGGTGGCTCAGTTGGTTAAGCGACTGCTTTCAGCTCAGGTCATGATCCTGGAGTCCCTGGATCGAGTCCCGCATCGGGCTCCCTGCTCCGCGGGGAGCCTGCTTCTCCCTCTGACCCTCCCCACTCTCATGTACTCTCTCTCATTCTCGCTCTCTCAAATAAATAAATAAAATCTTTAAAAAAAAAAAGATTTTATTTATTTATTTGCCAGAGAGAGCGAGCGAGCGCAAGCACAAGCAGGCGGAGTGGCAGGCAGAGGGGGAGAAGCACGGAGCCTGATGCGGTACTCGATCCCAGGACTCTGGGATCATGACCTGAGCTGAAGGCAGATGCTTAACCAACTGAGCCACCTAGGAGTCCCAACAGATTTTTTTTTAAGATTGTATTTATCTAGGGGCGCCTGGGTGGCTCAGATGGTTAAGCGTCTGCCTTGGGCTTGGGTCATGGTCCTGGGGTCCTGGGATGGAGCCCCATATCAGGCTCCCTCTCAGTGGGGAATCTGCTTCTCCGTCTCTCTCTGTCCCTTCCCCCAGCTTGTGCTCTCTCTCTCTCTGTCACTCTCTCTCTCAAATAAATAAGATCTTTAAAAATATATATATATTTTATTTATCTATTTGAGAGAGAGAGAGCACGTGCGCACATGCACACACAAATGGGGGGAGGGGCAGAGGGAGAGGGACAAGCAGACCCCCCGCTGAGCAAGAAGCCCCATGGGGGAGCTCAATCCCAGGACCCCAAGATCATGACCTGAGCCTAAGGCAGACGCTTAACGACTGAGCCACCTGGGCGCCCCAACAAACCAAGACTTAATACCTAATTTAATAGCCCTTCCCAGGACTGGAATCTTAACCAGTCAGTCTGGAATTTCCTGGTCAGCACTAGTGAGGTAATCCACCTGATGGACCCCCTCCATCCCCCAAAGAAAGATAAGATAATCTGTTTTTTCTTGCCCCCTTCTGTCTATAAAATCCTTCCATTTTTTACACCTCCTTGGCGCTCTTTTCTGTTTGCTAGACAGGATACTGCCCAATTCATGAATCACTGAATAAAGTAAATTTGATCTTTAAATTTACTCAGTTGAATTTTGTTTTTTAACACATCACAATCACAAGGTAAATATTTTTGGCAAGATGACTTCATAAAGATTAGTTATACATCGCTGCACAAAGTACCGCACACTTAGCAGCTGCATATAACAGCCAGGTATGATCCCACAGTTTCTGTGGGTTGCGAGTCCAGGCTCACTATGGCTGGGTTCTTTGTTCGGGGTCTCACGAGCTGCGCTGGGATCTCAATGAGAGGCTCACAGCCCTCATCCACACTCATTCAGGTTGTTGGCAGCACTGAGCTCCTCATTGCCGCAGACTGTGGACCTCAGCTCCTAAAGACTGCCTCTGTCCACAGGCAGGCATGACACAGCTGGTTCCTCTTTTAAGGCTGGCAGGATCCCACCTCTGCTGTTTCGAGGCTCTGACCTCCAGATTGTCTTTCAAAGGATGTTCCTGATTAGGTCAGGCCCACCCAAAATAATCTTCCTTCCGGTGAACTCAAAATCAACTCAAGGGGACCTTAAACCCACTTGCAAAATCCCTTCACCTTTGCCACATGCTGTAACCTAGTTGCAAAAGTGACATCCATTATACTCACCGGTCCTGCCCATACTCCAGGATGGGGGATTAGGCAGGGTACACACACCAGGGTGAGAATCTCGGGGCCTGCTTTAGAATTCTGCCACAACACGTGATTCTGGACTTTAGAGATTTTGGTCATAATGCTTGCCGTCTGGAAAGACTCAGTTCAGAGTAGGATCTTTTGATCTTGTCTTTTTAACCTTGCCAGAATACTGTCCAAAGAAAGACCTACCTATGAAGTTTACCATAATGCTATCAAGTTTGTGAAATGGTGGGAAATGTGTGTTGGTCCATCTAAGCGGCCAACTTTAAGGTTTTTAATTTCATCTGTGTAGATGAAAACAGTAAAGGAAAAAAAACTCAGCATTTTTATGCTTTATGAAAATAAAAGTGAGAGGGCGCCTGGGTGGCTCAGTCGTTAAGCGTCTGCCTTCAGCTCAGGTCATGATCCCAGGATCCTGGGATCGAGCCCCGCATCGGGCTCCCTGCTCCTTGGGAAGCCTGCTTCTCCCTCTCCCGCTCCCCCTGCTTGTGTTCCTGCTCTGGCTCTCTCTCTCTCTGTCAAATAAATAAATAAATAAATCTTAAAAAAAATAAAAGTGAGAGATGTTTGTGTACTATTGTCTACATGTTGGATGTACGCACACACATGCATGCACACATACCCAAGGTAGAACTGGCTTGTGGTTTCCTGTTCTCCAAATGAGTGAGGGCTTCCTCAGATCGCATGAGATCTGTAAAAAGAACGGAAAACTAAAAGTGATCCTTGAAATGTGAATAGACTCATACTCCTTGGAGGCGGGGAGGCAATGAGTGAGGACCCCACGGCGTGTCAAAAGCCCACACGTACAGTTGGCCCTCCGGGACAGTGATGAATAGATTGCCAGGAGGGCACTGATGTGAGAATGACGGTCCGGACATCTGGTGGCCTCAGGGGGTTCAGACCGCCTTAGCTGAGGTTCATACAGGAATGTGCTGAAACTGAGCTGAATCCCTTTCTGGGCGGGGAGCCATGAATCCTTGAAGCTTTCTTCCTGCTCACCCCCCACATCTACCCAGCACCACATTCTCTCTGCCTCACCTTCTGAGTATCGCTCCCTTCCACCTCCTTCTATCCACCTCCCCTGCCCCCGCTCCTGGCCTAAGCCACCATCGTCCTTCTAAATGATGAAGCAGCCTCCCTGCACCCTCCCTGGCTGCCCTCCAATCACTTCCCTGCAGAGCAACCAGGGCATTTGCTTCCAAATGCAAAGCTGCTCAAGCACCTCCTCGCAGAAAACCCATGCGTGATTTTTACCAGTGCTAAGTGCCAAGACCAACATTTTTAACTCATTCCCATAAGGATGAATGGTCTGCCTCTTCTGACCTTGGCACATTTATCCTGCACCTTCCTGCCCCCCACCCCACCCCCTGACTCTTCTGCAGTCCCACAACCCTGGCGTCTCTGTCTCTCGCGCTTTCTAAGTTCAAATGAACCACCTTGCTTCCCATCGATGGGCCCTCGCACAGCTGTTCCGTCTGACTTTCATGGTGAATGCCTTACACAACCTTTAGAACTCATCTAGAATGCCACCTCCTCCGGGAAGCCTTCCGCATCCCCTACTAGCCTGGGTTAAATCCCCAGGGTGGCAGGTGGTATTTTCCAAAAATGGTCATGGCAATATTTCCTGTCCCCTATACTATTCCAGAACCTGGTCACTCCCCAGGTTCTGGAGTCTGTTTGCCCTCCTTTTGAACTTGGGAGGGACTATTTTTTATTTTATTTTTTTAAGATTTATTTATTTGAGAGAGAGAGAGCACAAGCAGGAGATGCAGGGAGAGGGAGAGAGGATCTCAAGTAAACTGCATGCTGAGTGTGGAGCTTAACGTGAGACCCTGAGATCATGACCTGAGTCAAAACCAAGAATTGGACCCTTAACCGACTGCGCCACCCAGATGCCCTGAATTCGGGAGGGACTTTGTAACAGCCACTGTGGAAAGACTACCATGGAAATGATTCTGTGTGACTTCTGAGGCTGGATCAGAACAGGGATCCAGCTCCTCTCAGGACAATCGTTCTTAGAACCCAGCTGCCACGATGCTCAGGCTGAATAGGGAGGGACTTCAGGTAGGGAAAGAACAGGGGCCCCAACTAGGCTGGGAGGGTATTTCAGGTATCCAGATACAGGGACAGAACAAAAATAGAGGTAGGGAACAAAAACCAGAACCCCTGTCCCAACTGCTAGGGGTAACATGTTTTTCTAGTAATTACACTGTAACCACAGAAAATAGAAATTAACTACAAAAAGGATCAGGCCTCAAAGGAGAAGTTAACTATAAAGATTAACCAGACCTAGCAAAACATATCTATAGATCACAGATGTCACAAGAAACAAAGATTCTCACACAATGTATAAGCGTCATGTCTAGTTCCAGATGTAAAGTCCTAATAAAAGGCCAGAGATGAAAAGCCCTCATTGGCAACCCTATCTCACTCCTGAAAGCTTTTTCTGTACCTTTGCTTAATAAAACTCGATTGCTTTGCTCACTCTCCTTTGTCCACGAGGTTCATTCTTCGACTCTGTGAGACAAGAACCTCGCTCTCCTGCTTCAGGACTGCATGCGGAGCCCTCAGGTAGGTGCTCCTGGGAACAGGTTTCCACCTACAGCCACAGCAACTGACAGACGTGTGAGTGAGTAAACCCTCAGAAGATTCCAGCCCCAGCCTTCCAACCACCCAGCGGACACTGAGGGGCCAGCGATGAGCTGTCCCTGCCCAGCTGCCCAAATTGCAGATTGCAGAGCAAATAAATGTTGCTATTTTAATCCTCTAAATCTTGGGGTGGTTTGGTACTCAGCCACAGTTAACTGGAACATAGTAAGTGTTAACACTTGCACCTTTTCTTTTACAGTTCAAACTGCATTTTTGTGTGTGTGATTATTTGATCCCCATTTTTCTGGAAATACTGAAACCTCTATGAGCGCAGAAGTCTTGCCTGATTTGTTCACCATTCCAATCCTGACATGGAGCTTGGCAAATGATGCACTCCCTGCCAAGGTATTCTTAGCTTTCCCGCACTTTCTCACATATTTGGTCATTGCTTGAATGTTCATTCATTTGATACATATTCAGGGACATGGCTCTATGGCAGGGATTTGTGTTAGAGTTGAAGCATAAAAATAAGGTGATGTATAGGGGATGGTGGGAAGACAGAGGAGGGATCAGGTTGTGTTTTGAAGAATGCATAGGTGTTTTCTGGGTAATGAAGAGATAGGACAGGGCTTCTGACCAGGGAAATGGTATGTGCTGATGCATGGGGCAGGAAGCAGCATGGCTGGGCAGGCAGAGGGTGGGTGGAAAATTCTGCAAGAAAAGGTTTGTAAGGGCCAGGTTCTTGCTGACGTAGGAAAGACGTTAGGGTTCGAAGCCAACGGCCAAGAAAGAATTCTTGAGACGTCTTTGGTGCAAAAAGGTGGTTTTATTAAAGCATGGGGTGGGACCCATAGGCAGAAAGAGCTGCCCCCAAGTCATGAGGAGTGGTTGATTATATACTTCCAGTTTGGGAGGGGATTAGGCATAGTGTAAGTCTCTAAGGAATTTTGGAAGCAAGGTTTCCAGGACCTTGAGGGGGCTAGCTATTGCTGGGGAAGTCATTTATTACATCTAATAAAACTGAGTCATGAGACCCTTCAGATGTATATCGGTGGGTCATATGCTTGGGGGATGATAGCCAACATATATCTTTGGGGGTAGAGATAAAGGAAGTTTCCAACGGAATTTTTATATGTTAAAGTAGACTTACATGATTCTGGGGGTCGGGCTAAGATTGCTTTTTGCCCTTAACAAAGTATTAACATTAAGGCAGTTGAGTCCCTAGAGAAAGGTCACTCTGCCTGTTTCAAGGACTTGTCAATGGGCTGTAAGTATTAGAGAAATTTAATAATTTTTCTTCTTAAGAGGCTCCTGAACTGGTCCACTGGGGAAATGATGCGATCAGGGTTAGGGAAGTGAAGAGAGAAGGGGAACTAAGTCAACAGCCAGTTAGCAAAAATGCACTTCGAAAGGCCCCCTGTGGTGCTGTGTGGTCTTGGCCCATTGTCACATCAACCCTGTAAAGCAGGGGTCCACAAATATTTTTTAGTAAATATATCAGGGTCTGCACATCTTAGGATCTGTCACAGCTACTCACCTTACTGTTGTAGCACGAAGGTAGCAACAGATAATGGGTACACGAGTGGGTGTGCCTGTGTTCCAATAGAATTTTATTTTACAGACACTGAAATTTGAATTTCAGAAATTTCACATGTCACAAAATAGTCTTCTTTTTGGAAAATTTTCCAACTTTAAAAAATGTGAAGACCCTTATGAATTCGCTAGTGGAGCCGGACAAAAGCAAACGGCAGGTCTCGGTTTGCTCGTTCGCACTATATAAGGCATTGGTTAGCATTTCGATTTTGGAGTAAGAACCCGGAGCAAGTCCTTCAAGGAGCCACGCCCCTCACATCATCAAGCACCGCCCCCTCCGGGGCGGAGCCTGCGCATGCGCGGCCGGCCCTCGGGCGGGGGCGGGGCGGACCGCGGCTCCGACTTCCAACATGGCGCACGCTGGCGGCGGCGGCGGCAGCGGCGGCGGCGGCGGGGGCCCCGCGGGCCGGGGGCTGAGCGGCGCCCGCTGGGGTCGCTCGGGCTCCGCGGGTCACGAGAAGCTGCCGGTGCACGTGAGTGCTGCCCCCACCTTCTTTCGGGAACCCTGTCGTCCGGCACCCGCGGGCCGAAGCCCCTCGCCCGGGCCCCACCCGGCCCCGCCTCGGCCTCCACTCCTCACGGCCCCGGACCCCAGTCCCTTGACCCCTTACCTCGGCTCCTCGGAGGCTCGGCCCGTCCCCCTCCCCTCCAGGGTCCCTTGTCTTCCGTCCCCTCCTCCGCCGACCTCCGCCCACCGGGACCCTCCACCTCCCTGCAGGTGGAGGACGCCCTCACCTACCTGGACCAGGTGAAGATCCGCTTCGGCAGCGACCCTGCCACCTACAACGGCTTCCTGGAGATCATGAAGGAGTTCAAAAGCCAGAGGTACCCGCGGGAGCCCTCCCCACCCCGGGGGGTCCGTCCTGGGCCGCGATCCGGCTGAGCGGGGTGGGAACCCCCGGGAACCCCCGCATTCCGGCTGCCTCTCCGCCCCAGTCGGGTGACCTTGCGCAGGTCGTGGAACCTCTCAGAGCCTCAGTTCCTTCTAAAAAACGGGAGTGGAGAGTACCCACCCCTGTGGAGCTGTTGTGGGGATTCCTGGAAGGAGAGCAGGGATGGGGTGAGGAGAGAGCAAGAGAGCGAAGTCTGCAAGCGGGAGAGTCTGGTCCTGTCTTTACTCAAATGATTTTTAAATGAATTTTGCTCACCAAGGATTTTTTTAAAATTAATTTTAATGTTTTTAAGCACTACATTAAAATGTTATTTGCCTTGATAATTGAATGTTTTGGCGCCCTCTCCCTCTTAAATCTTGTCACCAAGGTGAGTGCCTCACCGGTCAGTGGCACCCTAGTCCCAGGCCTGTTGGACAGTAAATGCGCATAAAATGCTTTGTAAGGGGCCTGGCACATAGAAAGGGTTTTAAACACATTGGCTGATTTTGCAGGCACACAGGAGGGTTAGAGCTAGATGGAGGACCTGGAGATCATGCCATCTTCCAACAGGAGGCTCACTTAGGCTTAGAGTGGGCCAGGGGCTTGCCTAGACCAACCTTAGGGGCAGTCAGGACTAGAACGTGGGCATTCTGACTCTTAGATTCTCGGTGGTCACATCTCCACCAGGCTGATTACGCCTTCTGAGGAAATGTGGCAGGGCTGGCCTGGTTTCCTTCCAGGAGAGACAAGCTAAAGCCTTGAGGGGCCCCTCCCACCAGCCATGAGGGAGACCCCTGGCAATGTGCAACTCATACTTGCAGGGCCTTTGGTATTCATGCCTTGCCATCACTTGCTGGGATCAACACCTGTGTCATGGTTCATCACGTTGCTTAGAGGGCTGTGGCTTCCTGCCACTGCTTGGAGTCCCGGACTTTCACTTGGCTCTCCTGACATTTTCAGAACCGAGCGTGTGTATGCTTGGAGTGTTTAGGGGAGCTGTGCCATGCAAATATCCTGTGGTTCTCGCTAGCAGGGCACAGGGAGCCCGAGCCTGGCTGCTGTGGAAGTAGATGACACGTAACACGTTGGCTGAATCACACTGGTCACATTGCAGGGTGCTTCGTTGTCCTTCGAGAAGCCCATTAGGTGGCACTGTCAAGCGAGTTGGGAGTAGATTTTGCTTTCCAAGTGCTCCCCAGAACACTTCTGCCCACTCTCAATTTTTTTTCTTCCAGCATCGATACGCCTGGAGTCATCCGACGCGTGTCGCAGCTCTTCCACGAACACCCTGACCTCATTGTTGGATTCAACGCTTTCCTTCCCCTCGGGTACAGAATAGACATTCCCAAGAACGGCAAGTTAAACATACAGTCGCCTCTGTCCAACCAGGTATGCTGCTCTGGTGTTCCGAGTGATCTGGCCCTAACACGGCGCGCCCTGGTACTCAGGTACCCAGGTCAGGCAGCCCGTCTTGTGCATCTTGTTGCGGAAAGCCAGTCAAGATCCAGTCTTTGTCTAGACACTCTGCTCCCTTCTAGCACAGGTCAAAATAGATCAAAATCCCTACCCAGCCAGCCTCTTTATTCCACATCGATCCGTTTGGAGGATTCAGATCAAGAGTGGATGTGGTTGGTTGTGTCAGGGGCATTCTCTTAACAGTTCTGTGTCCTGTCAAAATAACCACCCACCGGCACCAGGCTCTTACTCTGAGGCTCTCCCCACGAGCACACAGGGCAGGCGCACTTGTACTCAGGCATGGGGTCTCTCTGATCGTCCCAGATGCCAGCCACAAAATAAAGCAGTTGAGATGTGTGTGGGAATAGCCATTTTGTTGTCGCTGGGCCGCATTTCATTGCCACCAGGGTTGGCTCAGCTTAGGCTTGTGGCTTTGGTTCCTTCTGTCTCAGGTGGTGGCTTGCTGCCTCTGTTTCTGTGGTCCCTTCTTGCCCGAGCCCACCAGAGCCCCTGAGAAAGTGAAAGTCTATGTGAGCTTTACTCTTATAAGGTAGCCATTGCCTTTCCTCCACCTTGGCCCCATTGCCGTAATGCTGTGCTGCGGGGGACCCTCTAGTGCATCTGGAGATGTTTAGCAGCATCCCTGACTCCGCCCACAAGGCCCTCACCCCTTGGCGACAGGCGACAGCTGAAACATCCCCAGACATTGCCAGATGACTCCTGGGAGCCACATCGCTCCCCCATCAAGAACCCCTGATCTCCGTGAACCAGCTCTTTAAGCCTCTTCTGTCTCTGCCGCAGGGCTTTGGGTTTTAGCGGGGGAATATAAAAATCTACCCGGGAAAGCATTCTTTCGGTTCTGCCTCCGATGACAGAGATTGCAGTTTCATATCAATGCAGGAGTCAGATTTGGAAGAACAGCCAGAGGCAGTGTGACAGTGACCTCCCTCTCTGAGAGGGACCCCCATGTAAATTCTGCCTTCTTTCTATGCAAGGCAAGCTCCACCACCAGCATGTTGCCTCATTAAAGCCAAGGAGAGCGTCTCCGTTTTGAAAAGGAACTCGGAAGCGCGTGGCCACTGAACTCCAAAGAGCTTCTTCCATTTCACATTTACAAATGGAGCTCAATCCAGATGTAGGGCTCGTTGCTCCAGACGATCACAAGCCTTAGCGGGATTCATCTGCGCAACAGTCGAGGCTGGGAAGAAAAGCAGGCTCATTTGCAGCGGTGCGCAGGGGAGCACTTGGACGAGTCTGAACACGGGTGTGTTGTGACCATCACTTCCTAAGAAAGAGCCGAGGTCGGAGACCTCAATTACGAAAATCGCCTTTCTCAATCCCCGACTGTTGGAGTAACTCGGCTTGCGGGGCTGGATCTCGATGCGAACCTCACCGTGGTTGCATTAGGACGTGGCCCTTCCGGGCAGTAGCCAGAAGGCCCCTGTTGTGCTCACTCCATGGAGAGGAGCTGTGGACACAGCGAGACTGGACCAGCCCTGTCTCCCCCTGACTTCACAGCTACTATTTAACCCGGCTTTATGGTCTTGCTAAAGCCCCGAAGCCACGACATCTAGGGCCCCCCTTCTTCCGCTGCCCACTCCATTTCTGTGCACATCGATTGACCTGCCGGGTTTCCTGCCCTGCTTTTCAGAGCTCCTTCCTGCCAGGCATAGGCGAGACGGCCTCTTGGTGTCCTGGAGTCCTTTGAGAGGCCACGGAAGCCCGAGAACTTCTCAGGGCTCCCTACGTGCCACACCCCGGTGATTTTTTTTGTTTTACTGGTTTTTCTAGCTTTCGTGTTTTGAAGGAGCACCTTCATTTTTTTGTCATTTCTCATCTCGTGAGTCCTGTCAACTCTAGACAGGGAGGGAGTAGCTCTGAGGTGCTGAGGAAGAGAAAAAGGGGGAGTCCCAGGCTGTGGGGAGCCCTTGGTGCAGGTTTCTCAGCCTTGGCCCAATTGCCCTCGGGACCAGATTGTTCTTATCTGGAGCAGACTGTCCTATGCACTCTACGGGGCTGAGCAGCATCCCCGGCCTCCACCCTCCACCATGTGACAACCTAGAAGTAGCTCCGTGTGTCGCTAAGTGCCCCCTGGGTGACAGAATCAGCCTCACTGAGAACACAAGTCTAAGAGGAAGACAGGCAGACAGGCCCGGAAAGCATGGTGGGAAGAAGGTCACCTTGCTGGGGCTACAGCCTCCTGAGTCAGCAGCATGTTGGAGCTGGTCATCGGGCCTCGGTTGTAGCATCCCTCCCCAGAGAGCCCTCTACTCCCACCCCTGGGTTATACGCATGCCACCCATTTTATATATTGTAAAATTGCAAAGCCAGAGTTTGAAATTAGAAATCCAGCATGTCTTGGTCTGCCTTGCCTGGCAGACTGAGTCCAGATCAGGCAGGACCCTTGTCTGTCTGGTTCACAACTGTGTCCCTGTCCCGGGGCCATGCCAGGCACATGTTGGAGGAGCAAGACACCTCGTGTTGGTGGGAAGGTGATGAATCTCAGCTCCCAGGTTCCGTTCAAAGCCGCCCCTGCCTCCTGGGAGCCAGCCCCTTTAGGGCTGGCTAGACGAACAGCCGGCTTGAACACAGGTAAAGGTTAAACCTTTAGCTCGTCCAGTAAGTGGCACCTTTACATTGAGAGGCAGGCCTCCTGTGTTCTCTCTCTGGGGGGAGGGTCATCTGGAAGTTCAGTGAGTCCCTCGTGGGTCGCGCCTCGTATTTGTGTCTTAGTCACCCACGGAGCAGGTGTCGACCACCACCTCTGTGCCAGGCGCTGGGGTTTATTCAGAGTCTGCTCTCGGGGCACTCGGGAGATACAGGTGGACAGATGAGAAATACTGCACTGTGAGTGAAGCCCGGGCAGGGCATGAGGGGCCGTGGGCAGAGGCCGTGTGAGAGATCAGGAACCCTGCCTGTGTCTTGGGCGGGGGTTTCCTGGGCTGGGTCTAAAGGCCTGAGGTGGCAAAATGAGTGGGTGTGCTTAAGAAACAGCCAGGGAGCCTGCGAGGTGGGGAGGTGAGCGGGTTGGGGGAGAGAGTCAGGAGCATGGGGAACCCGTGGAGAGTTCCAGGAAGGCGGCTCTGGCTGTGGTGCCAGAAGTGGACTCTAGGGGCGCAGGAGAGGATCTGGGGGCCAGCGAGGGGCCCCTGGTGATCCAGGCAGAGTGGGCGGTGATGTGGACCCGGGGCGGGGAGTCAGAGTGGGAAGTCCAAGGAGATTCCAGGATGCCTCAGCCTCTGGGTGAAGGTGGCAGCACCTGCTAGGGTGAGGGGGGCCTGGGAGCAGTGGGGGCGGCAGGGGTGCTGCTCTGCGTGGGGAATGTGCTGTTTGATGAGGTGTCTCGTACATACCCAGGTGGGGCTGTGCAGGGCTGCTCCTCGGTGTCTAGTAGGAGTATACCTGACTGTGCCCGGATTAGGCCACCCAGGGCAGGCACAGACGAGAAAAAACTGGATTGTTCCGGAACGTTTAGAGCGGGGTTTGGCCCAGGATCCAAAGCCAGCTCGTATTTGTATGGAGAGTGGTTTTTACATTTTCCAGAGATTACGTTAAAAAATGTTTTTAAATTGTGACAGTATTCACAGTAGCATAAATTCACTTTTTGTAACTAAAGTATACAGTTCGGCAGGTTCACGCATATTTACAGTATCTTACAGCACCTCCCCCCATTCCAGAACATTTTATCACCCCAGAAGGAAACCGTATCGCGCAGTTCTCCTCTCCCACCAGCCCCTGGCAACCACTAATCCACTTCGTCTCTGCAGATTTGCCTGTTGTGAACATTTCGTTTCAGTGGCGTCGTGTAACTTCTCTTGTCTGGCTTCCTGTGCCCAGCGTTAACAGTGTCGAGGTTCATCCTCACTGTAGCCTGGGTCAGAGCTGCATTCCTTCCTACAGTTGAAGAAGATTCCATCGTCGGGATGCGCCACGTGTGTTAATCCGTTACTGCTTGGTGTAGACATCTGGGTCGTTTGCACATCTGTTTGCGATTCTTGGGTGGATACCCAGAAGTGGAATTGCCGGGTCACGTGGTAACTACGTTTAACTTAGTGAGGAACCGCCAGGCTGTTGGCTTCAGCAGGTGCACCATTACCATCTGGCTCTCTGCCAAGCCCTGGCCTTGAGGAGGGTTCTCCCATCTTTTCCCCGCGCCTCTGTCCAGGGCATGGGAAAGGGTACACGGAGCTAGAAAATGCCCCCGAGGAGCGGTGGGGAGTTCCCACGAGCTCACAGCCGCCTCTGAAGCAAGTCTCCGCTCCCAGCCTGCTCCCTCCCCCGCCTCTCCCTGGCTCCTTCTAGCTCCTTCCACTGCCAGGCCAGCACACCTGGAAGGAATGTGGTAATCAGCAAGAGAGCCCCCAGAGGGCCTTAGGATGCATCCCACTGCCAGGGAGAGGTGGTATTTAGAACTGTGGCTGCTTTGGGTCTTTTGTGTGTCTGCTTGTCTCAGCTCAGACTTTCCTAGAGTTGCCCCTCACCCACAGTCTGGGCTGAATTGTGTCCCCACCCCCACCCCACCCCAATTCATATGTTGAAGTCCTAATCCTCAGTACTCAGAATATGACTGTTTTTGGAGACCTTTACAGAGGTAATTACGGTAAACTGAGGCCCTTAGGGTGACCCTTGATCCAGTCTGACTGGTGTCTTGTAAGAGGACATTTGGACACGGGGAGCGACCCCCACACAGGGACGATCATGTGAGGACACAGCGAGAAGATGGGCCACCCACGAGCCAAGACGCCTCCGGAGATACCACCTCTGCTGAACCTTGATCTTGGGCTTCAGCCTCCAGGACTGTGAGGAAAAGTTTCTGTTGTGTAAGCCGCCCAGGCTGCGGAGTTACGGCCGCCTGAGCGGAGTAGTGCACCCCCACCCCAATGAGAGCGAGCGTGCCCAGCAGGCGCGTCCTTCCCGGTGACGGCTCTGCAGCTCTGTGCCCAGCGTCCCCCATCCCGCTGGAGTGTTCAGGTCCACGGTTGGTGCCCCGTGCCAAGGGGGATGGAAACCCCGGGCTCTTTGTTCCTTCCTCTGGTCATCTGATTATTCCCAACAGTGGGTGGAGCCCATTCTGTTCCAAGCACTGTTCAGGCACTTGGGCTGTGGTGGTGAACAGTGTGGACTGTCTGCTCTCAGGGCGTTTGCCATCTGGTCAGGGGTGGACAGACGATAAAATAAGTAAAATATGTGTGTGTCGGAAGGTGACATGTGCCACGGAGGAAAATCAAGCGAGAAAGGGGCTCAGAGTGCTGGGAGAGACATTTTGGTTTGGCGCTGGGTGGTTCTGGAAGACTTGCTGAGAGGGTGTCTTCTAACAGACGCCTGGAGCTGCACTGGAGGGTTCGAGGCCTGCTCGAGAACCAGCCCCTGTGTGCATCGGACCCACAGGATGCCCCGGGGGGTCGCCCCTGACATCTGAGTCGTGGTTTGTGGGGAATCATCAGAACCACGCATAAAATTTCAGTTTAGAAACAAACATCTCCTCCTTCCAGGGGGTAGGTCAGTCCCACCCAAAATCAGGATTCTGGGTGCCCAGAATTTTTATTTGTATGGACAGAAAAACCCACAGATGGAGGGCAAGCATGATGACCGGTCAGGGCCTGTCTCTTCTCAAGTGACTTAACCCCGGCTTAGCACCAAGAGTCCTGCAGTCCTGGACAACCTGGGCGGTGGGCCCCCCTTACCTCCAGGGTCCCCACTTGCCCAGCACCGCTGACAGCAGCTGCTTTCACTCCTCAAAACAGTCTTGCTGAAATGGGCTGGCAGGAGGTGTGGAAGGCTTCTTTTGTAAACACAGTCCCAAACTCCACTCCAGAGGGGATTAAACAATCCACTTGTCATATCTCTCTCCCGTATGCTCATTTTTCAAGGTGTTGGGTATCCATCAAACTCCCATGCTCTTCGATCAGATGGAGGTGGGTTCGTGAGACTCACCCAGGACGGTGCAGACGCACCGCGTGGTGAGGGAGGAATTACCTGCCTGTGCGTGCCCGCCCACCGCTTCCTTCCCTCCAGGCCCCCACAAGGAACGTTCTCCTGCATCTCATTAAAAACCTTGGCTCTGTGCTGGGTATTGCTTGGTCTCAGACAGACCATGGCTCTGTCTGGAGTTTCTCACGTCTGTTTGCGGGGTCAGGCCTGCCAGTAACTCACTGTCGTGCTGTTGTCAGGAGAATTCACACAACCACAGCGACTGTGCGGAGAACTTCAAGCCACAGATGCTGTATAAGGAGGACAAGCCGCAGGTGCCCTTGGAGTCGGATTCCGTGGAGTTCAACAACGCCATCAGCTACGTGAACAAGATTAAGACCCGTTTTCTAGACCACCCAGAGATCTACAGGTCATTCCTGGAGATCCTGCACACTTACCAGGTAAGAGGCCCCACGGCACACTGGGTGGGTGCTGGTGGTACCATCCCACTCTTCAGGGTGCGTCTGAGGCGGTCGTATTTTCTGGTCTGAATTAGGAAATCCTGCACAATTCCGATGTGCTTTTTTTCTTTTTACCTAAAACTTACCATTTTAACCCTTTTTAAGTATCCAGTTCCATGGCATTAAGTACATTCATGTTGTGCAGCCTTCCCCACCATCCAGCCCCAGAACTTGTTCATCATGCGAAACCGAGATTCTGTCCCCGTGAAACAGTAACTCCCCCAGCCCCTGGCGCCCACCATCCCACTTCCTGTCTGTCAGTTTGACAACTCGAGGGACCTCCTGTAAGCGGGATTATACAGTACTTGTCCTTCTGTGTCTGGCTTCTTTCGCTCACTGTGATGTCCTCAGGGTTCATCCATGTTGTAGCCTGGGTCAGAACTTCCTTCCTTTTTAAGGTTGGAGAACATGGCATGGATGCACCACTTGGGGTTATCTGTTCATCCATTGATGGGTACCAGGGTTGCTTCCATGTTTCTGGCCCTTGTGAATAATGCTGCTGTGAACACGGGCATCCGGATACCTGTTGGAGTTGTTAGGATTTTAATTTGCTCCTTGAGGCACCTCTACATCCCAAGGAAGAGTACTAGGAAACACACCGTACGGGGACTTAAAAAGAACCTAAGAAGATGGTCTTTTTTAAGACGGCTTCGCTAGTGTTTTGACAACACAGCTACGCTCTGTTGATGCAGATTACAAGTGGATTACAAGTGGGCCCTGTGCCAGGCAGCGGGGCAGCAAAGATGAATGGCTGCTGCTTAGTTCAGTCTGGAGGTGGACGAGACTTAGAGAGGGATGGGGTGGGGAAAAAGGGAAACATGTAGAAGTGTGTCTGGATTCACAGTTGCCAACCCTGACCGGGGGCTGGGGCAGGGGTGTCAGGAAGGGCAGAGTTAGCTTGAATCCTGAGAAATCAGTCAGAACCACCAGGCAAATGAGTATAGACAAAGGGTGGACTTTCTCAGTGCTGGGAACAGCCCATGCAAAGTCCCGGGGGTCAGGGCAGCCAGCCAGCTTCAGGGGACCTGAGGAAGGGGAGGGGTCAGACAGCAAGGGCTCTTGACGGGTCGGCTCCTTCCCTTCACACCGCGGAGCGGGAATCTGGAGCTATGTGCTTTGGGAGGGCCCCAGCTCTGCCACATTCTCGGGTGTAAAGTTGACGGCGTTGCTTCTGATGGCCATCCTGAGTTCCTGCCCTCCTGACCCGGGTCCCCTTCGGTCCTCATCTTGTTGCTTTAAGCTCTGGATTAGGCCATCTTCCTTCAACTCTTGGGGTCTTTCTGACTCTGGGTGGAATGGTCCCTTGTCCTGGTAGTCCTTTTCCTTCCCTTGTCACCCTGTTTCCTGTTTCCAAGGCCCAGCGCCAGCCCCACACTCCCTGCCCCCTATCCACGGGTTCGTCCCTGACCTTGTACTTCCCCAGCCTCTGGTTGAGGACACGCAAGGACGGAGGCCAGATCATTTCATGATTGTGCCCCTGCCCACATCCCCTCCACACTACCACGTAAGCCCCACCCCTGGCCAGGGCTCAGGCTGTGTTGTGGGGTGGGACGAGGACAGAGGCATGCAGGGCACCCCGAGTTGTTAACAGTGTGGTGGACTGGGTTCCTTTCTCCCAGTGGTGGTAGGCATGGGCTCTGCCAGCCAGTTCTCTGTTTCGTGAGTCGTCCCTCTGTCTCCTCCACAGTGGGATGCCTGAATGTCACAGCCTGGGGTGCCTCGTTCCTTGGCTAACGACTCATTTTCCCTTTCCCGAAAATCGGCAGAAGGAGCAGCTGAGCACAAAGGGCCGGCCATTCCGCGGCATGTCTGAGGAGGAGGTGTTTACCGAGGTGGCCAACCTCTTCCGGGGCCAGGAGGACCTGCTGTCCGAGTTTGGACAGTTCCTGCCTGAAGCCAAGCGGTCCCTGGTGAGTACGGGGTGCCCACCCTGGCCAGAGGGCCACCTTCCTCTCAGCTGAGACCCTGTTTCTCAGTGTAGCCCTGAAGACCAGGCTGGGCTTATCTGTCCCCCGGGGACACGCCGGGTTTTCCCAGAAGCCACACAGCGTGCAGACACCCCTAGGCCTCCGTGCAGGCTCACCTCCACATCCTGCTGGAGCAGATCCTGAGCAGGGCCTCTCTTATAGAACAGTGCCTGGGGGGTGAGGGCCGGTTGGGAGGTGGAGAGCATCCTGCTGTGGAGACCTGCTTGTAACCAGTGCCCTGTAGGAAGGGGCCGGTGGGGGCAGTCTGAGGCTTGGCAGTGACTGTAGGCTGGGGGTTGGAGGGCAGAGAAGGGTGAGGAGGGGCCTGGGCTGGGGAGGTTGGGGATGCAGCCTGCACCATCAGCCTCGTTCCTCCCGTCACAGCCTGAGGCCTGCTGGGTTGCGCATTCCATATCCTCTTTTCATTGTATTTTCTATGAACGTAAGACTTCCTTAAAAATTGAAGTAAAATTCACATAACATTAAATACACCATTAAAGTATACAGTTCAGTGGCATTTGGTACATTCACCGTGTTCTGCAACCAGCTCTTCTGTCTAGTTCGAGAACATTCTCATCACCACAGAGGAGACCCCGTCCCCATGGGCAGTCACTCCCCATTCCCCCTCCCCCAGCCCCTGGCAGCCACAAATCTGCGTCTGTCTCTGTAGATTGACCTGTTCTGCACATTTCATATACATGGGATCCTCCACCATGTGGCCTTTAGTGTCTGGCTTTCGCTCAGCGTGATGTTTTTGAGGTTCATTCACATCATAGTGTGCGTCGGTGTTTCATTTCTTTTTGTGGCTGAGTCATATTCTGTTGTGTGGATGGACCACATTTTGCTTATCCAGCCATCCGATAGTGGACATTTGGGTTGTTTCTTTTTGGTGATTGTGAGTGATGCTGCTATGAACATGAGTGCAGGAGGATTTGTTTGAGTCCCTGTTTTCAGTTCTTTGGGGTCTACACCTAGGAGTGGAATTGCTGAGTCATATGGTGACTCTGTGTTTCACTTTTTGAGGGACTACCAGACTGCTTTTCACAGTAGCTGTACCATCTCTTCTCACTAGCAGGGTACTTCACACTGTCACCAACACTTGGTGTTCCGTTTTCTTTTTAAATTATGGTCTAGTCATTGTGAAGTTGTATCTCATTGTGGTTTTGGTTTCCATTTCCCTGATGACTAATGATATTGAGCATCTTGTGTGCCTATTGGCCATTTGGTTTCTTTCTTTTTTTTTTTTTTTAAGATTTTATTTATTTATTTGACAGAGACACAGCAAGAGAAGGAACACAAGCAGGGGGAATGGGAGAGGGAGAAGCAGGCGTCCCGCTGAGCAGGGAGCCTGATGCGGGGCTTGATCCCAGGATCAAGGCAGATGAAGGCAGACGCTTAACCAACTGAGCCACCCAGGCATCCTTGGTACCTTTTTTTTTTTTTTAATTTAAAGATTTTATTTATTTATTTGACAGAGATAGCGAGAGCAGGAACACAAGCAGCAGGAGTGGGAGAGGGAGAGCGGGTTTCCCACCGAGCAAGGAGCCTGATGTGGGACTTGATACCAGGACCCTGGGATCATGACCTGAGCCAAAGGCAGACACTTAACGACTGAGCCACCCTGGCGCCCCACCTGTTGGCCATTTGTATATCTTCTTTGGAGAAATGTCTAAGTCCTTTGCTCATTTTTTAGTTTGTCTATTATTGAGCTGTAAGCGTTCTTTATATATATTCTGGATACTAGGCCCTTATTAAAAAATTTTCTCCTTTTTGTAGGTTGTATTTTCACTTTGTCAGTGTCCTTTAATGCACACCGATTTTTAGTTCTGATCAAATCCAATTATCTGTTTTTTCTTTTGTTGCTCATGCTTTTAGTGTCGCAGAATCTATGCCAGACCCAAGGACAGGAAGGTTTCTCCTTGTATTTTCCTCTAAAAGTTTCTATAATTTTAGCTTTCATAGTTAGATCATTGATGCATTTTGAGTTATTTTATTTTATTTTTTTTTTATGGTGTGAGGTAGGGATCCAATTTCATTCTTTGGTTAGTGGAGATCCAGTTTTCCCAGCACCGTTTATTGAAGCGACTTTTCTGTTCCCATTGAATAGTCCTGGCACCCTTGTTGAAAACCGGTTGCCATAGTTGTATGGATTTCTTTCTGGACTGTTCAGTTCCAATCCATTGATCCCCCACGTCTCTTCTTAGGCCAGCACCACACTGTCTTGATTACTATAACCTTGTCATAAGTTTGAAATGAAGAAGTGATTTGAATTGTGTTCTTTTTCAAGATTATTTTGGCTAGTCAGAGCCCTTTGGAATTCCATATAAATTTGAAGATCAGCTTTTCTGTTTCTGCAAAAAAGGGGGAAAAAGCCATTGGGATTGTGATAGGGATTGCATTGAATCTTTAGATTGCTTTGGGGAATATTGCCATCTTGATAATGTTAAGTCTTCTGATCCATGAACATGAGGCATCTTTGCATTTATTTAAATCTTTAATTTCTTTCAGCAACATTTTGTGGGTTTTGATGTACATGTCTTGCACCTCCTATTTAAATATATCCCCAAATATCTTACTCTTTTTTTTCTTAATTTCATTTTTGGATTGTTGGTCATGAGTGTATACAAATACCACTGATTTTTGTGTGTTGATTGTGTTTCCTGCGACTTTGCTGAGTCTGTTTATCAGCTTTAATAGTCTTTGTATATTCACTAGGATTTTTTCTATGCATGTTACCATGCCATCCACTAATAGAGATGATTTTCCTTCTTTTCCAATTTGAATGCCTTTTCGTTCTTTTTCTTGGCCTAATTGCTGTAGTAGAGCCTCTAGTACTGAGTTGAATAGAAGTGGTGAGAGGAGGCATCCTTGTCTTGCTCCTGATCTTAGAGGAAAAGCTTTCCATCTTGCACCTGAGTGTGCTGGGAGCTGTGGGCTTTTCATAAATAAATACCCCTTAATCAGATTGAAGAAACGCCCTTCTACTCCTAGTTTGTTGACTGTTCCTTTTCCTCTTTTTGTTCTTCTCTGCTTCGGATGGTGACTTGGGGCCTGCGCACACGAGAGGTCCCCCCACCCCCCACTGAAGTTCATCACTACCACCTCTCCTGGGTCCTGCTTCTAAAGGAAGATGCAGTGGGAGGCAGGGCTGGGGGGCAGCAGTCTCGAAGTGGGAGGGGCTTGGTGGGGTGGGTACAGGGGTCTGGGTTTGGGTACCACCAAGAGTCACATGGCCTTCCAGCGCCCATGAGTGCCACCTCAAAGTCGGGATGCCACCTGGAAGCACTTCCTGAGTCAAAGTCAGAGAAGCTCTGTGCCTCTCCGTGGGGTTGACATCAGGTCCTGGAGCTGTCGCCTGTCCTTCACCCTGCCTCGAGCTTTGGGTATCCTCAGGGGCTGGAGGGCTAGGCAGAGCCCCGGGAGCACACAGTCCAGGCCGAGACGCTCACTCCACGTCTGCAGGCGCTCAGGAGGGCTTGAGCCAGCGACCTCACTCACCTCCCGGGCCTGGTTGCCTTCTCTCTCACACGGGGATGACGGCCTTCCTGCTCAGACTTGGCGAGCCAGCATCCTCTTAAGTGCTTCACGCTCAGCCCAGCACAGGTGCAGTGCTCTGGAAAGAAGAGCTGGGATTGTTAAGGAAAAGCAGGCGGAGGATCGAGATGGATTGTCCCCACCCCCTCCCTGTGCCAACGTCATCCGTCCCATTTGCCCTCCCCAAGTGTCCACCCAGGCGGCAGGGCCTCCGCCTGCCTCCCCAGGACCAACCAGCCTGCTGCCGGGCCTGCGGGAGGCCCCTGGGGAGGGCTGAGCAAAGCGCTCCTGTGGAGTTCCTGACCCCCTCCCTGGGGGACAGGGAGCTCACCTGCACCAAAGGCAGCTGCACTCCCAGCTGAGCCCACCTCCTCGTGTCCCCACCCACACGTCCACTCTCAGCGCCGCCCCCCCCCCCCCAAGCGCAGCGTCCCTCCTTGGGCTTGGCCCCCTTTTCCCAAATGATGTCCTGGGCCGTCCTAGGATCACTCCCATTTCTTCCTCTGCTTGCCAGAGAGCCGCCTTACTGGCTCCAGGGGCCCCATAGACGAGGAGCAGAGGGATCTTGCCGCGTCCTGCCCGCTGCGCAGCCTTGTGTCAGTTGCAGACCCTCGGCCTCCACGTCCCCCAGGAGCCGGAGCTGCGCACTGCCACATGCCGGCCGGCCCTGACTCGCCCCCTCGCAGGGCACGCTTGGTGGGTTGTCTGACTCGTCCTCTTGCATCTGCCTCTTACATCTCGGCTCCAGCCCCTGTTATGGCAGCTCTTTTCCTGAACTCTGCCGTTGCTGGGGGCAGCATGGGAGACGGGGGCAGTGCCCCCCCCCCACCCCCCCGCGGGAAGAAAGGCCTGGCTGAGTCCCAGGCCAGCTTTCCCCGCTCTGGCAGAGATCAAGGGGCCAGAGACGTGCCCTTTCTCCACACAAGGAGGCTGGAGAGAGCAGCCCTGCCTGGACAGGAGGTGGTGGGGGGAGCTGGAGCAAGGAGCAAGGGTGCATGTGGAGGGACCCCTGGCAGGTCACCTCCCCAAGCCTCAGTTCCTCCTCTGGGAAGCGGCCGTGAGGAGGTCTCCCCCTAAGCCCGCTGGAAGTTTGCTCAGCAAAGTCCTTGGCCTGGGTGAGGCAGGGGCTGCGAGCTGTGGGGGGCAGTGCACTGCAGACACTCGCCGGGGAGCTCTGCAGGCCTGCCTCGAGGGCAGCCTTACTGGTGTCCAGGACTCTGCTGGGCGGGCTGCAGGGGGCAGCGGAGCCCCCGTCCTCTGATTGCTGTGGTTGCGGCTCCCCCTGCTGGGCACCACTCAGCACTTACGGAGCTGGACCCCAACAAAGCCGGCCCCGGAAAAATAAGCATCTCCCTCAGAAAGGCACCTGCCCACACGGTTTCTTGAAATAGCATTTTGTTACCAATTCAGCAGAGTTCATTGATTAGAGCATCTTGTACATTTCAAACGATTGAATCAGTTCTTTAAAAATTATTAAAAACACCCACAAAGAATCTGTTGTATAATTTGATCTTTATCCTCACCGTCCTTTATGTTAAATTTTGAATTTTTATTAAAACAGCAGGAAAAAGAAACTAAAGATGAAATCTGATATTGTTCTAATTAAATGTGACCACTTGGCCTAAGGCAGAGTCGACAAACTTTTTTTTTTTTTTTTTGGTAAAGGGCCTGATAGTGTCTTAGACTTTGCAGGCCAGTGGGTCTCTGTCACAAAGACTTGGCTATGGGGTTATGGTGGGGAAAACAGCTTTGGATGGTATGGCAACCAGTGGGCATGGCTATGTGCCAATAAAACTTTATTTACAAAAACAGGCTGAGCATGGTGAGTATGCCCAAAGGGTCTTTGAGGGTCCATCTAACTGACACGGTCACAAATGGTGACATGTAACTATAAAAAGTAAGAACTGTCTGAAGTGTTAAGGAAACTGGGTGAGACTGGGCTTGCCTTCCAGCTGGGGGAGGCGTGGCTGGGCGAGCAGTGGGTCTCCCTGTGAGGGCCCTGGTCCCACTCAGCGCTCACGGTGTCACCTGGCCCCCTCCTTCAGGAGTTGGTGCTTGCACCTATTCTGGCATCTATAACAAGAAATAGCAGTTGAAGATGTTTCCACTTCAGGTTCTTAGAGTAGCTTTGAATCTTCAGAAAACTTCTCCAGAGAAGCGTAATCCCCTGAGGGCCAGGTTTTGCCTGTCGTTAAATGATAGGTCTTTAATATTATTGTTACAGTTATTGTCGTACAAAAACCATGCGTGTTAATGAAAAAATCAAGCACTAGTTAGAACATAAGGCTTGAAAAGTAAACTTCTCCTTCCTTGTCTCAGTTTCCTGGTTGCTCTCTTCAGAGTTAGGTACTCACAAGTATCTTATACTATCTGTCTTTCCAGAAATTTCCTACACAGGGGCAAACAAATGTTTATTCTAAAGAAAAACTAAATGGTATCCTGTTTGTTCTGCCCCTAGGGTTTTTTTCTTGTTCCTGTAAGAATGTATCAGGTCTGCCTGTCCCCAGACACAGAGCTAGCACACTGGTATCTGGTAGTTCCTGGCTGTTTTGTTTGGATACACCACAGCTTACTCACCCAGCCCACACCTTGGGCCAGCAGTACTCCCTTCAGGTGTTTCCACGTCCCAGGTCCGGTGATGGGGTGATTGCCAGGTACCTCCCTGTCCCAGCACACATCTTGCAGAGAACCTGAGGTCTGTCTGCCTTCCCCATGTCTGCTCAGCTTTCTGGCACATTCACATAAATGCAATCCTGAACTGTTCTTCCAGAACTGTTCCTCATAAATATTGCCAACACCCTGTAGATACCCCACTTGTGATGAGCGTTCCTATCTATTAAGCATAGAGCCTGGGAGGACCAGTGACGAGCCTGCCAGTGAGTGATGACACTCCTCAAGACCTGTTTTTCCATTCATAGAAAAGAATACAGACTTGGCTGGAAGACACCCCCCCCCCGCCCCCCGCCCCAGTAAGCTGGTGGCTGTCGGCTGTTTCTCGCTGCCAGGGCTTCATGCGTGCCAGTCCCCTGCCTGAAATGCTTTCTCTTACTGTGGGGTGCACAAACATGCAGGCAGACCCCTGTTGTCAGTGGTCTGTTGGGTGAGCCCTGCACGCCAAAGCCCAACTCTCATGTCTCTCCACTGTGCCCTCCTTCACCTATCGGGACCGTCATCCATCACAGCCATGTTAAACTGTGATAATCTGGGTACCCGGTCTCTCCTCTAATAAAACAAACAACATCTGGGTGCCTGGGTGGCTCAGTTGGTTAAGCGACTGCCTTTGGCTCAGGTCATGATCCTGGAGTCCCGGAATCGAGTCCCACATTGGACTCCCTGCTCGGCGGGGAGTCTGCTTCTCCCTCTGACCGTCTTCCCTCTCATGCTCTCTGTCTCTCATTCTCTCTCTCTCAAATAAATAAATAAAATCCTTTAAAAAAAACAACAACAACATCTGAAGAGCTAGAGTTGCCTCGCATGCAGACGGGGCCCCCTGCTGGCCTGTGGCAGGCAGCATTCACTGGGGCCATGGGCTGAGCCCAAGGTGGTTCCACACACCCAGACACCAAGAGCCAGTACTGAGGGGCTCAGCTATATCTCTCCAGCACTAATCACCTCTTGTGTTTGTGTTTGTAGTTCACAGGAAATGGGCCATGTGAAATGAACAGTGTCCAGAAGAGTGAACATGAGAAGAATCTGGAACACAGCAAAAAGCGCTCTCGGCCCTCGCTCCTCCGTCCAGTGTCTGCACCAGCCAAGGTAACCATCAGCTGTGCACATAGATGTCCACCTATATGGACCCCCAGCAACCGGGTCCTCTCTGTAGACGACCTACGGAGCAGTGTGCCCAGGGCATGGGCGGAGTCTGGACCTTGGTCTCACTGGAATTCACCAGCTGTGGGAACTTAGGAGTTCTGCTCACCTCTAAGGTGGCTGTTCACTCATTACCTGTGGCTCACAGGATTGTTATGAGGAGTGTTACTTCTTCCTGTAGAAACAGGATGTACCGCTAGGTCCTCTCCTTTTCACCATGCTCTTTCATGGGCAGGCCACCATATGCAGTTGTGCAGGTTGGTCACTGCACAAGAAGCCCCGTTGAGGAGTGAGAGGGGCTGAGATCCATCTCCTGTTGCACTCATCACCCATGATGGTGACTTTCTAATTCCATCATTTTTTGTGCATTTACTAGTTGGCTTTCTACTGTAAGGAAGAGCTTTTCCTTCGTCCCCATTTATTGGGCACCTACATCAGCAGGGACTCTGGGTTGTAATCTGTGACTTTTATTGTTCATCTTCGCATCTAAACTGTCTCAGATTTGGCCGATGGGGCCCCTTTGAGCTGGCTTCTGTGTCCTCTGGACATACCCCCGCATTGGGAGATGGTTTTGTAGGGTCTTCGATGCCTCAAGCACGCAGCCAATTTCTGGGCTAAGTCCAGCTTAGAGGCAAAACTCTTAACAGAGATTTAAAACTCAGGCTTCTCTAGGATCATCTTGTCTTCTTTCTATCCCCTTGCCACCCCATTACAGCCCACAGGACAAAACAGGCAGAGGGAGAAGTTTCTGATACTACATCCCAGGATACATCTCCCTTGCTGTTCCAATTTTGTGATGCTCCCACCTATTACCAGAAGCCCTAAACTGCTGAAATTTAGAGCCCAGATCGTGGGTGGAGCAGCCTTCACTAGGCCACGGAGGCTGAGATGGGTGGTCCTGAGATTTCCTCCACAGGGGTCCTGGGCAGACCCCATCCAGCCCCTCGTGGCGGTTGCTGTCAGGGAGCTCCGCGCCGGTGACGCCCTAACTCTGACAAAGATGCCCAGAGCCTTCATAGCATGGAATTTCTCTCCACAGAAGAAAATGAAACTCCGAGGTACCAAAGACCTGTCCATTGCTGCCGTGGGGAAGTACGGCACCCTGCAGGAGTTTTCCTTCTTTGACAAGGTGAGCCGTCGAGGCTGGCCTCACCCAGCTCGGGTGTGCAGGATGGGACAGCCCGTGGGAAGGGAGCCGGTAGGCTGGGCAGCGGCTGGGGTAGGCTGGGGAGAAGGGGCCGCCACCCAGCTTCACACTGTGGGCAGCGGTGCAGGCAGAAGGTAGCAGAGCTCGGGACCCGCGCAGGTTTGAAGACACATGTTGGCCTCCCCGAAGCTGTGTGGCTTTTCTAAAGCCGGGGTGGTTATGGGGCTCCCGCCCAGGGTCAGTGACAGGAGCCAGCGAGCTGGCCCTGCGCGTGCATACCTTCTGAGCCGTGAATTAGTTGCCTGGAGCCCCTTGCCCTGCTGACCACAACTGGTCACTTGAGAGCACGCGCATCGGTGACTCCGTGCTCTCCTAGTGATGTCTGAGCTGAGGGAGGGGTGGGGTGGAGTGGGGTGGAGTGGGGAGTGCGGGTGGGGCCTGGCCCTCCAGGGCCCCCTCATTCCCTCTCCCCGCAGGTTCGCAGGGTGCTGAAGAGCCAGGAGGTCTACGAGAACTTCCTCCGCTGCATCGCGCTCTTCAACCAGGAGCTCGTGTCCGGCTCCGAGCTCCTCCAGCTCGTCAGCCCGTTTCTCGGGTGAGTGATACTTCCCGGGACCTCCCCGAGGCTGTGCATCCCTAAACTCTGTCCACCTTTCTGTTGCTTGTCGCTTTCGGGAAACAGTAAATGCTTTCTTTGATTTTTGTTTGTAAATTGCCATGGTGGTGGAGGTCATTCTAGATTGAGCCGCAGTAGAGTGAGAAAGAACACAGACAGGTCCTGGGCCCTGTTCTCCCACGGCGACAACCAGGATGCTGACACTCGCACAGTCCACCCGTCTTGTCAGGTTTTCCCGCTTCATGCACGCGTGTGCACGCGTATGTGTGTGCGTGCGTGTGTACAGCTCCGTCACCTGCGAAGGCTCCTGTGGCCACCACAACAGTCAAGATACTGAGCGGCTTCGGAACCACAGGGATGCTTGTGTTGACCTGTGTTACCCACACCCACGTTCGTCCTCCTCCCCGCCCCGATCTTGGCCCCACACCCCTGGCAAACCCCTAATCTGCGCTCCAACTCTAAAACTTACATAACAGAAGTGTTATGTAGGTGGAATTACATAGTACATAACCTTTGTGGATTGGGTTTTCTCCACCCAGTATAATCCTCTGGGGATTCACTTGATACGTGCTTTTAAAAATTCTGCCAATCGGAAATTGCCAGGAAGAAGGAAATGGCCACTCGGCACCCCTGCCGGCCAGAGAGAAGCCCTGTTGGTGGGGTCAGCGGCCTGCTTTCAGCACAGGCTGCTGCAGATTGTGGGCAGAGATGCGCAGACCCTGGGGGCTGGGGCGGCCGCTGCCCAGGGCAGGGGTTTTCTAGTAGGTGAATGCACATGCACAGTGCGCTTTAGGAGGGGAGTGGGCCGGCCCCAGCGTCGCCTCCAGCTCATCAGCTCTGTCATGTCGGGCAAGTTTCTTAGACAGTCTGAGTCTTAGTTTTCCTGTTAGGAAATGGGGATTTCTAGAGGTACCACACAGTTTCAGAGTGCTCCAGGTGGGCCCTACACTTAAGACCTTTAAAATAGTGTCTGGGATGTGGCAAGTGCACATTGTATAATGACTGTGTAGCGGCTTATTTAGCCCTAAAGTCATCCCCAGGGACAGGCGCTTCCTGAGCCCTTTACTATTAATTAAAAAAAGTTTTTTAAGTTTTCTTTTTAAATACAAAATAAAGCACAGATCCAGGAATCTGCATGATGGATGACTTGATGAATCATTTGTAGGCAAAGCCCCTTGTGCCCACCACCCAAGTCACACGTGGACCTTCACCAGCCCCCAGGACCCCCTCCCTGGGCCATCCCATTGTGCTCCCTCCCCCCTCAAAAGTATCACTTGGGAGCGAGTGCCTCCCTACCCAAAGGATGGCGCAGGTACCGTCCAGCACACGGCTCACTCTTGCCGCCTCGTCTGGGTTTTGTGTTAGAGCACGTCTGTGAGTCTCTCCCTCCCGCTTCATTCCCTGCTGTTTCTGTGGTGGCGCCCCCACACCTGCAGCCCTTGCCGCCACGTCCCTCTGTCCATCAGGAGGCAGTGGTGTCCACATTCTTTCTGTGGCTCGATTCATTTATGGGTTCACTGGAGGTTGCAAAAGAGAGACCCTCAACAGCATTTTTCACCTTTCGGCGGCCCAGGGTAGATGCTTGATTTCTGCCTTCATTATAATGGCTGGTTGATGAGTCACATTCCTGTCTTAACAGGACCAATTAGGGACCAATTCTTTTTTTTTTTCTTTCTTTCTTTTTATAAAGCGTCATACGGGCTCATGGACACATTTGATGTGTTTCAATTTTTCTTTTTTAAGATTTATTTATTTATTTATTTTAGAGAGGGACCCCAAGCGGGAGGGGCAGAGGGAGAGGGAGAGAGACTCAAGCAGGCTCGCCGCTGAGCATGGAGGCCAGCACGGGGCTTGATCCCACGACCCCGAGATCACAGCCAGAGCTGAAACTAAGAGTCGGATGCCTGACTAACTGCACCACGCAGGCACCCCTGTTCCAGTCTATTTTAAAGATGAGGAGGCTGAGGCCCAGAGTGCATACCTCTCACTTCGCTCAGGCTCAGAGACGACTCTTCAAAGAGAGTTGCCGTGGTGATGGGTGGGTCTGGGGTGGCCCAGCCCAGAAGCTGGCCCTTCGCTCATCCTCTGCCCTCGGGACACGATGCTATCAGGCTGGGCTGCAGCATCCTTTTTTTTTTTTTTAATTTGGTATTTCTTGGATGTCTTTCAGTGTGAAATGTGAGTCTACATGATCATTGGTAGTGACTGCATACTGTTCCCTTACTTGTACGAATCGTGGTTTTCTCAGCAAGGTCTGTAATGAAGGGCGTTTGTCTCCAGGTTCTATAGTCAGTGCTAAGGTCATGCTCCATAGGTTGGGATACTCAGAGGTCAAGTTAGGGTCATCAGGCAGTGCTTCCTGAGATCCTGAGAGGATACACACGTCAGGGTGACCTTTTCACTTGGGTTCACTCTCCCAGGCTGGTAGGGATCTCTTAAGGAAAAATGGCCCAGAGCAGGATGGCGCTGTTACACAGCCTCGGCTAAACCATGGCTGGCTTTTTATATGGGCTTGAATTGCGTGCTCACTCCCACGGCAGTGTGTCTGTGAGCTCAGAATCCAGTGCTCTGGGTCTGGGTCCCACTGCGGAGTGGGCGCTGTTGCTGGAACGATGACGTGCTGTGGTGGGCGAGGGGCCCGCGGAGGCCTGGGCAGGGCGGGCATGCCCAGTTGGGTGCGTCACCAGCCCCAAGTCCGAATTGGGACCCTGCTTCCTACCAGCAGCATGTTGTTTGCAAAATGGCCAAACCTACTTCCCGCCGTTGTTGGGGGCCGGGGGCGGGGAGGGATTAAGGGAGAAGAATGAAGGAGCTTGAAATTTGAGGTGCTGAACGGGTGGGCAGTGTTGGGTTGGGGCCCGCTGTTCCCATTTCCACGCACCGAGAGCAGTGCCGGGGAAGGGCCATGGGGATGTGCAATGAAGAACTGCAGCGGGCCTCTGCTCGCTCGCCTTGCTATGACACCTGGCTGGGCTAGCAGTCGCCCCGACAAGGCCTTTCTCGAGGTGTGAGCCTCGGTCTGGGTTTGCACGCCCAGGGGCAGCCAGGCACCGGGGCCCCGAGATCTGCCAGAGTCGGGGCAGGAGTGGGCTGTGTCGGAGTGACCACTCCCCCTTTGGAGCATTCACGGTGGGCATTTGTCACGGCTGCAATGTCAGATGTCCTCCGCATGGGTTTTGTTGATGTCTTCCCTCCCTGCAGTTCCGTGTGCTCGTGGGTTTTCATTGTGAGTGGAGTTGGCATGGGGTCCCTACAGTGGGGCACAGTGGACGGCCATCTCAGGAGGGGAGCGTGTGGTCCACGACAGAAGGGGGCTGCGGGGGGCAGGATCGCCGTGCCACCCGTCCAAGTACCTGCCTCCTTGTGGTCGGGTTTTCTTTTTTTTTTTTTTAAGATTGTTTTAAGTAATCTCTGCACCCAACGTGGGGCTCGAACTCACAACCCCAAAATCAAGAGCCGCACGCTCCACCGACTGAGCCGGCCAGGCGCCCCTCGGTAGGATTTGGTACTCGTTTAATCACAGATCGTTTAATCACTTGTGAGATGGTGTCTGGGAGGGGATCCCCTCAGGTAGGACGACTCTGGAGCGAGGGTGGGCAGACGACCTGTCGGGGCCGAGGGGCGGTGCCGCTGAACTCATGCTGGAGCAGCAGCAGGCTGCACCAAGCAGATGGACACAGTGGTGTACCAATAAAACTTTATTTGCAGGGACGGGCATGGGCAGCCGGGCAGTAGTTTACCGATCCCCAGCCTGATGCCCGGCCTTTTCCAGTTAAAGAACTTCACCAGCCCCAGCTTCTGCCAATCCGAATTGTCTCTCCCAGCGTGTTCCAAGGCTCTCCTGTTAGTGTTGGGACCTGGCAGGTGACAGAAGGGCGGGAGGCAGATTTACTCACACATTTGAGGACATTACACACATCTGATGCTTGGTTCCGCCTCGGCCCTCCTCTCTGACCACCGTCAGGGGGCGTTTACAGGAGGCCATCCCAAAAGCACTAGGTCCCTCCCAGAAGGCCCCAGGGAGGCCAACTTACTGTTTGTCTTTATTTCTGAAGGAAATTTCCAGAACTCTTTGCACAGTTCAAGTCCTTCCTGGGGGTGAAAGAGCTGTCATTCGCCCCACCCATGAGCGACAGATCCGGGGATGGAATAAGCCGGGAAATTGACTACGCGTCTTGCAAGCGCATTGGATCCAGCTACCGAGCGCTCCCCAAAACCTACCAGCAGCCCAAGTGCAGTGGGAGGACGGCCATCTGCAAGGAGGTAGTGCTCCCTGGCGGCTCATGTCAGCTTACGTGGTGCATCACCCCCCACACCGCAAAAACACCCATCACCCCCATGTTTTACATGAAAACTGAGTGTCGGCCCCCTAAATATTGAGTAACAGACGGTGCTGGGATGCGGCCAGACAAAATGCCTGAGCTGAGATGGTGGTTCCTTCCCTACTGGTAGCTTTGGCAAGCCGCAGAGCACGTGGCCTTGGCATTGGCTTTGGCATTCTCCTCCATCTAGATTTATGTGTATTTCTGCCAGGAGCCTGCTGTGTCCCAGGTTCACTGCCCTTGGTGTCTCTGTTTAGCCTGACCATGGAATACTTTTTCGAGGTTAGTAGACAGGCTGTTACTCTGTTTCCAGAATTCAAGAGTGCTTGCTGATTTCAGGATATATAGTCCAGGGGTCAACAAACTAAAATCTGGCCCTATGCCTGTGTTTGCAAATAAAGTTTTATTGGCACATAGACATGCTCATTCATTTACATAGTGCCTGTGGCTTCTTTATCAGGACAAAGGCAGAGTTCAGTCGTCCTGACAGATGGGCTGGCCCGCAAAACCTAAAATATTTATTATCTAGCCCTTTACAGAGAAAGTTTGCCAACCCCTGAAAGAGTACGATTTGTTTACTTGACCAAAGTCCTGTTTTCTCTTAAAACCACTTTAAAATTAAGGTTGCTATTTGTATGAGAAGATAATTTCCTGTAAAATGCGGATTACAATGTTACTTATCTCCGTATCTTTCATGCTGGGCGGCATAGTAAATGGTTCTGGCCACCGAGGCCTACCACCCTGGTCATAGCATTTCCTCTTGGTGCAGGTGCTGAATGACACCTGGGTCTCCTTCCCCTCCTGGTCAGAGGACTCCACTTTCGTCAGCTCCAAGAAGACCCCCTACGAAGAGCAGCTGCACCGCTGTGAGGATGAGCGTTTTGAGGTGTGTGTGCTGGTGTTGCTGGGATCAGGGAGGCGTGGAGTGCGAGCGAGCCTGTACCCCCTTCTCCACTTTGTCTTTTTCTCCCTCCTGATCCTCCCTCGCACCCTCCCCAGTCTCGAGTATCTGGGATTCCAGCACTTTCCAGCAGGGGGCAGCACCCAAAAGTGTCCCTTTTCTGCCTTGCTGGCTTTTAGGCTGGCTAGGCAATGGTGCTGTTTCTTTCGATTTTAAATACATATATTTATTTAAATTTAATTAACTAATTCAAGTTACCTTAATTTTTTTCATTGGAATGCTTATTGAGATCGTTATATATTTATATGCAGCTAGTGAACCCGGACACCCTTCTCCCAGCGGTCACAGCTTGTAAAATCGCGGGCACAGTGTCCCAGCCAGGAGGTTGCCATTGACTCACCCTGAGATCTTACTCACATCTCCATAGTTGAACTTGTGTTTGTGTGTGTGTGCACGTGTTCGCGTGTGTGTGGTGCGTGTGTGGGTGTTCTCCACCACTAAGGGACTCCACCGCTCCCCCACCCCTGGGATCCCTCCTGCTGCCCTTGATGGACCTCCCCACCTCCCTCCCGACCCCTGGCAACCACTCACTTACCCTCCAGCTCTGTCACTTTGTCATAAGTGGAATCACACAGTGTGTTCCTTTGGGGGTTGGCTCCCCATCAGCACGTGCCCTGGAGAGTCTTCCCCAGGGCTGTGAGTACCGCGAGTCCTCCCTTATTGCCGCTGTTGCCCGTGAAGTGGGTCCGCCCGGGGACCGTTTCCCTCCTCAGATGGGTCCACCTGTGTTCTAGCCACTGGATGTTCGTGCAGTGGGAAGGGGCCCACAAGTCTTCTTTAGTGGGCGTCTGGCTTGCACCATTGCCAGGGTCGGACCCCAGCCCCGTAACCAGCCGTTCTTGCTCTGGCCCCTGGAGCCGCTTCAGGGCCTCCACGGCCTGGCATCCATCATCCCCCCACCCACCCCCGAGACACAGAAGTTGATCAGTTCTGTCTACACATCTCTTCTGCCGACCCAGGCCAGTCCCCAGGGCCCCGCTGCCCCCCGACAGCCGGCCCCTGCCTTCCTTTCCATAGTTAGATGTCGTCCTGGAGACCAACCTGGCCACGATCCGCGTGTTGGAAAGTGTGCAGAAGAAGCTCTCGCGGATGGCACCTGAAGATCAGGAGAAGTTCCGGCTGGATGACTGTCTGGGGGGCACGTCGGAGGTGATCCAGCGCCGCGCCATCCACCGCATTTACGGCGACAAGGCTCCAGAGATCATCGAGAGCCTCAAGAAAAACCCCGTCACTGCCGTCCCCGTCGTCCTGAAAAGGTGTCCTCCAGATTCTGGCTGCTCCACCTGCCGCAGGCGGTCCCCAGGGAGCTCATTAGTGGTGTTTGTCACCAGTGTGATCGGGAGGGGGTCCCCGGGGCCTCGGGCTGGCTTAGTGCGGTTTCCAGTCTTTCTTCATCGCCTGTTCTACTCCTGAGAGAAAAGCACAACTGAACAATTGTCTGTGTCCTTCTAGAACTTCCCACCATGCACGTAATCCTATCTAAACATGAAAAGTTACTATTTTAAAGCACAAATAGGACCGCCCTAGCTTGTCTTTTACTTAGCAGTACGTTCTGGGACCCTTTTTGTGCTAGTGAACAGGTATTAATTATTAAGTGGCTGCCCTTGACCACATGCTGTGCTCAGCCCTGGGGTTGTAGAGCTGAGCCAGGCTGACATAGTCCCTTCTTGTGGGGCTTGCAGTCAAGCGAGTGAGCCCCGTGGTTGATCCAGCACCTACCCAGAGTGTGGGCAGTGCCATGGCCCGGGGCAGGGAGGAGGTGTTGGGGCAGCAGTATTTTGAGAAACTGTAAAACCAGCCACATTGGTTCTACAGAGCCATTGCTCCCTCCCGTCCTCTTTTCTTCAGCACAGAACCCATGGCCCAGGCTGGGAGCCGGCTTCCCGAGTTTGGAATGCACGCGGCAGGGCCTGTGGGTGGATGACAGGCTGCCCATGGTGGGTGCCGGGGTTGTCCCCATGCTGAGCCCCTTTGACCCTGCAGGCTGAAGGCCAAGGAGGAGGAATGGCGGGAGGCCCAGCAGGGCTTCAACAAGATCTGGCGGGAGCAGTACGAGAAGGCATATCTCAAGTCCCTGGACCATCAGGCCGTAAACTTCAAACAGAACGACACCAAGGCCCTTCGCTCCAAGAGCTTACTCAACGAGATCGAGAGTGTCTATGACGAGGTGAGGCCCTCTGTGCAGGGCTGAGCGGGCAAGGGGTCCCGACTCCACCTCCAGCTCTCCCAGTCTCAGGCAGGCTGCTGGCTCTCTGTGCCTCTGTTTCCCCAGCATCTCTCTTGCAGGACTGTGTAGGGGTGGAGGGGATGTTTCTGTGACAGACTAGAATGGGTTCAGGGGGAGGATTGTAGCGGTTCCGCCATGGCTGGCAGGGGACTCTCGCCTCCCCGCTTACCCCCGGGGCCTCGATGGACCTTCCTTCAGGTGACCTCAGCTCTCCTGTCTCTGCTGCCAGCTGTGTGCCTGGCGCAGGTAGACCCTGAGAAGGAACGTTCCATCTGTCTCATGCTCACAGACCTTACGATGCGGTACCATTGTCCTGGTTTTAGCAGCAATGAAACCAAGGCACGAGAGGTGGCCATTTGCCGAGGTCGGTCACAGGCGACCAGGGCTCTGGGCCCTAGGGCTCTGCCTCTAGCCACTGCCCTGTGCCTTCTTGCCAACTTTGGCACAGTCAGGCTCATGGGGCCTTCACCACAGACCTGAGGCAGGGCTGGGGCCAGGCTTCGAGGATTTAGGCATCGAAAAATGCATGCAGGGAGTGAGCTACTTGCAAGGGTCTGTGATAGGAAGCTCCTTCCCTCCTGCCTCCCTGCCCTGGGCCACCCTCGGCCCCGCAGGGCCCACCTGCAGCTAGTCAGCTTCCTCACTTGAATCCTCGAGTTGGTGGTCCAAGCCTGAGAGCGCCACCCCCACTCTCCCAAATAGGGTCCGTGGGACATCGTCAGAATGAGAGTTGATGAGGTGACCCATGAGGCCCACCACAGTCACCGCTGAGTTCCTTCGCTCTTGCCCTAGGGGCCAAGAGGAAAGGACAGGGCACTGTTTGGGGCCAGAGGTCAGCCCACCAGCCTCGTGAGCTCTGCATGTGCAAGCCCTTCGTGCATAGGGAGGTTGGCCCCTCATGGTTGGGTGTTAGCAGAGCACAGTTCTGTATTCCGTGCCTCGGAACTTGCCCCAGGGAAAGGACTTGAAAAGATTTTTGAGGGCGTCTGTGGCACAAATGAGACGGGACTCACAAAGCAGTAGCAGAAAGGTCACGTCAGAGCCAGGCACTGGGCACACCAGCTCTCAGGACTCCTCCCTGTAGGGGGAAGGCGGTCTCGGGCTGCGGCAGAATTCAGTGGCACTGGGGGAGCACGACCTCTGGTGGAAAGAGACAGGAGTCGCCCACCCCAGAAAGCCAAGGCCCTGGCCCTGCACCTGTTGTCTGTAAGTCACTCCTTCCATGGCTGTTCGAGGAGCCCCCTCAGTGCTGTACCGCAGGCTGGTCACTCAGAGGTGAGAGAGACCCAGCCCTGCCCCTGGGAGCTCCCCACCTGCAGGGACAGCATCCACGCTCACTTTTCCGAGAGCCTGGGTGTGTGTCAGCCTTGGTGCCTGGTACCTGGTGCTGGGCATCGGTGCCACCCGGGAGAGCACGTCGTCGGCCCTGACCTCAGCAGGCAGTTCAAGGCATTCTGGAGGGAATATGATCATCTACAGGTTCGCAGGAAGCAGTCACGAGTTGGATAAAGACTGAGCAGGGGCTGTGGCTTTCCAGGGCCAGGGAGCAGAGGGGCATGTGCAAAGGTCCCGCACACAGCAGGAGGGAGCTCAGCACCCCTGAAGCATTGAAAGAGGCCAGGTGTGGGGGGGCTGCAGGACGACATGCCAGGGACTGTGGTCCTGTCATGAGCAGTGCAGGAAGGCCTAGGCAGGTGTGATAGGGCTGACCATACTCCCGTAGGTCAAATCACTCTAGACCCAGAGAGGACAGTGGTCGGAGTAGGCTGGGGAACGGGACCAGGCAGGTGGGAGGCACTGGGCTGTACCCGGACCAGAGTGTGATGCCTTTAGAGCCCTGTGGCCCTGGCCCCATCCCCCCATCTTGGACTTCTCCCAGCTGGTCACTTCCTGCCTAATAGCCCCCTGTCCCCACAGCACCAGGAGCAGCACTCCGAGGGCCGTAGCGCCCCCTCCAGCGAGCCACACCTCATCTTCGTGTATGAGGACAGGCAGATCCTGGAGGACGCGGCCGCCCTCATCAGCTACTACGTGAAGCGGCAGCCAGCCATCCAGAAGGAGGACCAGGGCACCATCCACCAGCTGGTGCACCAGTTCGTGCCCAGCCTCTTCTTCTCCCAGCAGCTGGACCTGGGCGCATCCGAGGACTCTGCCGATGAGGGCCGGGGGAGCCCCCAGGGCCAGAGCGCCGACCCCGGTGACCGGAAGAAGCCAGCGCCGGGGCCGCAGAGCAGCCCCTCAGAGGAGAAGGGGGCCGTAGGCGAGCCGCCGGCCGCCGAGCAACCGCCACAGCAGCACAAGCCCCTGGACGACGTGTACAGCCTCTTCTTCGCCAACAACAACTGGTACTTCTTCCTGCGCCTCCACCAGACCCTGTGCTCCAGGCTGCTGAAGATCTACCGCCAGGCGCAGAAGCAGCTCCTGGAGTACCGGACCGAGAAGGAGCGGGAGAAGCTGCTCTGTGAGGGCCGCCGCGAGAAGGGCAATGACCCTGCCATGGAGCTGCGGCTGAAGCAGCCGAGTAAGGCCTGGGGCCCCCAGGGGTGCTGCACGGGTGCTCCCCTCCCCCCGCCGGGCGGGGACGCGGGCGGCTCATCAGGGCCGGTAGGAGGAAGCCTGTGGTGGGAGGGCCGCGCGAGTGTCTGGCCCTGGGTGATGGCTGTCCCCGCCCCTCAGGTGAGGTGGAGCTGGAGGAGTACTACCCGGCCTTCCTGGACATGGTGCGGAGCCTGCTGGAGGGCAGCATCGACCCCACGCAGTACGAGGACACGCTGCGCGAGATGTTTACCATCCACGCCTACGTGGGCTTCACCATGGACAAGCTGGTGCAGAGCATTGCCAGGCAGGTGAGCGTGCGCCGGGCAGCCTCAGGCCCCTTGGGAGAGGCCCTGCCTTCATCCCCAGGGTCAGCACCTTCCTTTTGTTCTTACGGAGGTAGGATTCACGTAACACAGAATTCACCGACATCACGTGAACAGAGCAGTGGCGGTGAGTGGACCACATTGGTTCATCCACTCGCCTGCGGATGGGCGTGTGGCTCGTTGCCACCTTTTGGCGATTCCTTGTCCACACATCTTTCTTGAGGGTAGCGACACGTGAGGAACCACGGCCCGCTCCTCCTGGAGGGAGACTGTTGGCCAGTTACCCGCATCACTGAGAATAGCAAAAAAGACACGACAGCTGAGTGTCCATGAGAGAAAGTCAGGCACGTGAATCAGTCACGTTATTATAAACAGCAAAACCCCAGATGAGGCAGATGTGGTCCTGGGATGTAAGTCCTGCTCAGTTACCACCAGAATTATTGTTGTTCAGCTTGACTTGGTTTCCTGTTTGCCCAGGAAGGCTATTCGCCGGAAAGCAAAAAAGCCGAGGAAAGAATAGTGTCCTGACCCTCCCACCCAGATACAGTTGCTAGAAATGGCATTTCTTTTCAGGCTTTACAAACTTGTCCTTGAGGCAAAAACACCCCCAGAAGCGTGCCCAGATCCGAAGTGTGCAGCTTGGTGGGTCTTCCGGACAGCCTCAGCCCTGCCTCCTTTCAGCCCTCCCCACGGGCAGGCACCTGCGGCCTGGCCTCTGGCACAGGGACAGCCCCCGGTGTTCAGGCCGTTACAGGGCTGGGCATGCGTCCCGGGGCTGGCCGTCCAGTCTGCCCCCAGTGGGCCCCCGTTCTGGGGACAGCAGGCTCGTCTGTAGCACCCAGAGGGTTGGACCAGATCGGACGCTCTGATGAATGTTGTGTTGTTTTTTTTTTTTAATTTCCCTTTCCACAAATGTCTCCTGTAGAACTCGTTTTTTTGTTTTTTGTTTTGTTTTAAAAAGGAACTAGAAAAACAGGGGTATTTAGCTCAAGTCCTGGTAGGGGCCAGGACCCCTCGCCCCGAGCTCCCCACTTTCCAGCGGGCTGGATGCTCTCGAGGCCCTCCGTGCCTCCGTTGGCAGCCTGCGGGGCCCTGTTGGTGCTCTTTGCCTTTTCTTCCTTGTTTGATCAGCATTTCTTCTTTTCAGTAACAGCGGCCGGTGTTTACTGGGACCTTGCCGTGTGCCAGGCACCGTGTGAGATTGACGTGTGGCCACATGTTGTATTTATTCAACAAAGCAGTGGCGGGGAAGGCCCCGAGACTGCGGAAGCCTGTCCAGGGCGCCGCCGCCAGCTGCTTCCCTTACCCCTCTCTTCCTGCACCTGCGGGTTTTAAGTCCATTTGTAGGGATTACAAGACTTAATTGTGTTGATAGTAGAACACTTAGGGAAAATTACCTGCCACGGTACCACCTTGGGATAATCCCCGCCCCCATTTTGGGGACTTCTCCTTCGGTCCTTTTTCTGTGCGTTCCTCACGCCCAGGCTGGGCTGGTTTCCCATCTGGTCCGGGGCCGCCTGTCCCCAGCGCAGTGGCCGCCCAGCACGGCCCGGCGGACCCCGGCCTCCGGGCCACCTCATGGACTTGGCGGACCTCCTCCCTGGGCGGCAGCTGTGCCTCACCCCTCCCCGGGGGGCGGCCTGCCGGGCGCCCACTGGCTCTCCCTCCCCGCAGCTGCACCACCTCGTGAGTGACGACGTCTGTCTGAAGGTGGTGGAGCTCTACTTGAACGAGAAGAAGCGGGGTGCCGCGGGGGGGAACCTGTCCTCTCGCTGCGTGCGTGCTGCCAGGGAGACCAGCTACCAGTGGAAGGCCGAGCGGTGCATGGCCGATGAGAACTGCTTCAAGGTAAGGTGGGGGCCGCGCTCAGTCCCCCACGAGGCCGGGGCTGCGAGGAGGGGCGCCCGCAACGGGGAGGGGGGAGGACCGGCGGCTTTGCTCGGGCGCGGGAGGCGCGCTGGGGCCAGGCCTTGACGTGGCTGCCGGCCTGCCTGATAACCACACACTCTTACTGGGCCCTGGAGGCCGGGGAAGGCAGTCGTAGGCGCCCTTTCAGTCTCGCCTGGGCCCTCCCCGTGGCTTCAGCTGCTCGTCCCCCTTCTTCCCTAGGTGATGTTCCTCCAGCGCAAAGGGCAGGTGATCATGACCATCGAGCTTCTAGACACCGAGGAGGCGCAGACAGAGGACCCCGTGGAGGTCCAGGTGAGAACCTCAGCCCCGTGCTCTGCACCTTGAACCCGCCGTCCCACGGGCAGCATTGTGGGCGCCCCTGCCACAAGCCCTGGGCACACACTGGCCAAGCACAGGCTGCCAAATGTCCACCCAGAGAAGCCTCACTTGTAGCCCGAATGCTGTCCTTGGAAGCCTGAGGGGGAGCAAGTGGGGGTGTCCCAGGGCAGGAGGCCATGTGAGAGCCGGGCCGCCCTCCCCGCACAACCGTGTTCTGGCTCCTCCCACCTGCCGCCAACACTGTGATGCCCCACTTGGGCCCGCGCTCAGCATGGTCACTGAGACCCTGGGGCGCATGAGCCTGCGCTCCCCGTGCACAAAGCCCAGAGCCCTGGTCCGCACTCCGGGATGCACGTTCCACCTGGGGTCCTGGGGCCTGTAAGCCCCCAGCCGGCTTCACGGGGTCAGGCCCCCCCGCCACCACAGCCAGCTGGGGGGCTCCCTCACTGCATCCTTTCCTGCGTGCTTCGGGGGTCTGCACATCCTGCCCCTTCCGGAAGTTTCCAGCAAATGTGGTTTGGTTAGGCTTGAGTCTGGAGGAGTGTCTGGCTTTTAGAGGGTGGCGAGCAGATGAAGCTCATGGGACACTGCAGGCCATGCCCACCCCAGCCCCAGGCGGCCCCTGCAAGCCCTGCCTTCTGCTCATCCCCAGCTCCTCCCTGGCCTTGCCCTACTGCGTGTGTCTTGATGTCGTTCCTGCTCCCCAGACCCGGCGCTCCTCTGTGTGAGGGCCCGGTTCCCCATGTGAGCTTGTATGTGACGGACAGAGAGGATGGGACATGGCCGGGATTCATCCACGTGAGCATGAAGTGCCACAGCTGTTGAACTCATGGCTCTAGACGAGTGCTCCATCCAGAGCCGCCGTCTGGTGGCTTCCGTCATGCGTCCGCTCCTCACTAGCTGCCATTCTCCTAATGCTTTGGGGGGTGGGGATGAAAACACAGGCCTGCTTCCCTCTGGCCCCACAGCATCTGGCTCGGTACGTGGAGCAGTACGTGGGGACCGAGGGGGCGTCCAGCTCGCCCACCGAGGGCTTCCTCCTGAAGCCCGTGTTCCTGCAGAGGTAAGAGGACCCACAGATGCGCTTCCTTCCGCGTGGGCCCAGGGAGGCCCCTCCCGCCGCGGGCAGCACCGGGCCCTGCCTGGGTTTCGCGCGTTGCTGGTGGGAGGGGTTGGGTGGTGGTTTCTACTGCTTCCGTTTGCATTTCTCCAACCCGGGGAAGTCGGATGCCTTCCCGATGCTTAAGCGCCCGGAGGATTTCCCAGTCTGCAGATCCTCCTCTCACCCCCAGGAACCTCAAGAAGTTCCGCCGGTGGCAGTGTGAGCAGGTGCGCGCCCTGCGTGGCGAGGCCAAGAGCTCCTGGAAGCGGCTGGTCGGGGTGGAGAGCGCCTGCAACGTGGACTGCCGCTTCAAGCTGAGCACCCACAAGATGATGTTCATCGTCAACTCGGAGGACTACATGTACCGCCGCGGCACCCTCTGCCGGGCCAAGCAGGTGCCCCTCCCCGCCCCCGGCCGCCTGGGAGGGGTGCGCCCCGGGCTCCGGGCTCCTGCCCACGGCCGTCTGGGAGGGGTGCTCCCCTGGGCTCCTGCCCACGGCCGTCTGGGAGGGGTGCGCCCCCGGGCTCCGGGCTCCTGCCCACGGCCGCCTGGGAGGGGTGCGCCCCCGAGCTCTGAGCCCTGGCCGTCTGGGAGGGGTGCGCCCCCGGGCTCCGGGCTCCTGCCCACGGCCGTCTGGGAGGGGTGCGCCCCGGGCTCCGGGCTCCTGCCCACGGCCGTCTGGGAGGGGTGCGCCCCCGAGCTCTGAGCCCTGGCCGTCTGGGAGGGGTGCGCCCCCGGGCTCCGGGCTCCTGCCCACGGCCGTCTGGGAGGGGTGCGCCCCGGGCTCCGGGCTCCTGCCCACGGCCGTCTGGGAGGGGTGCGCCCCCGAGCTCTGAGCCCTGGCCCACGGCCATCTGGGAGGGGTGCTCCCCTGGGCTCCGGGCCCCGGCCGTCTGGGAGGGGTGCTCCCCCGGGCTCCGGCCCACGGCCGTCTGGGAGGGGTGCTCCCCCGGGCTCCTGCCCACGGCCGTCTGGGAGGGGTGCTCCCCCGGGCTCCTGCCCACGGCCGTCTGGGAGGGGTGCGCCCCCGAGCTCTGAGCCCTGGCCGTCTGGGAGGGGTGCGCCCCCGGGCTCCGGGCTCCTGCCCACGGCCGTCTGGGAGGGGTGCTCCCTGGGCTCCGGGCTCCTGCCCACAGCCGCCTGGGAGGGGTGCGCCCCCGAGCTCCGGGCCCCGGCCGTCTGGGGCTGCCCTGACTGCACCCCTGCGCCCCCCACACACAGGTACAGCCCCTGGTCCTGCTGCGCCACCACCAGCACTTCGAGGAGTGGCACAGCCGCTGGCTGGAGGACAACGTGACGGTGGAGGCGGCCGGCCTGGTGCAGGACTGGCTGATGGGCGAGGAGGACGAGGACATGGTGCCCTGCAAGACGCTCTGCGAGACCGCGCACGTGCACGGGCTGCCGGTGACCCGCTACCGAGTGCAGTACAGCCGCCGCCCGGCCTCGCCCTGACTCCGTCCGCGGCCGCCTCGGCCCGGAGCTGCGCCGAGCGAGCTCACGAACAGCCTGAGGGGAGCGGAGCGTCCCCCAGCCTTGCTGCTACAGGCCGCGAGCGCCCGAGAGCGGTGGGGTTGTGTTGGCCTGTGGCCCCGTGCTGCCATCCCTTTCGGCTTCCCTGCTTCCTTTGGGCCCGTCCTGTGCCAAACCTGAGTCCTTCCTGCCCTTGAACTCGGGGGGCTCGCTCCCTGCTGGAAGGGGGAGGATCCACACGCGAGCCCAGGAGCAAGTGATTGCCTTTATGCACCTGCTGGGCCGCTTCCGTCACACGTGCCAAATCCCCAAGCGGGGGCACCACCGGTCCTTTTGTGCATACGGTGTCTGGAAAAGTCCGTGATGAACCGTGCGGGGGCGTGTGTTGGGGTTCAGGAGACCCCAACATCGAAGGAGTCGGGCCGGGGTGGAGCTGCTTGAAAAGCACGTCCTTCCTGAATGGTTCTGAAAGCTTCCAGAAACTTCCCGAGCTGGGCCGTGCCAGCATCTGGTAGTCGGGGCCTGGGCTAGGCCCAGCTGATGCTTGGGGTCCTTGGTCACTTTGAAAGCAGGAGGAGCCCTTTCAGCCAAACTGTTGAGATTCTGCTTTGTCAAGATGTAAAGTGGGTGGGCAGCACCAGAACTGTCGAGAAGACCGCACTCTGGAAAAAATGAGACTCCTAACCCTGTATTGACCTGGCAGCCGCACTCGGAGCTCTCAAAGGGAGGGGGCTCAGCCCGAGACTCCCGCTGAGCTCAAGCGGCCCCACACTGGGAGGGCCCAGCAGTGCGGCCGTGTACCTAAGAAGGACATTCTAGAAAAATATATATATGCACACACATATTTATTCGTAAGCTCTCTTAGTGGTTGTAACTTCTGCAACAGCCAAGTCCCACGGTTCCTTGGGTAGTGAGAGCCGCCTTCGTGGGACTCTGCAGACCTGCCCTTGACATTGCTCTTCCTACAGCCACCGCCTGGACGGGGTATGGGCATGAGGGCCTGAGGCAACTGTCCTACAGAGGTGTGCAAGGTTTTCTGTGCCAAGAATGCCAAGCAGTTCGGGCCGGGGACCAGGTCTTTAGAATACTTGCACCCTGAGAAGCCCTGGCCGGGCTCCTGGCACCATCAGAAGGGGATCGACCAACAGCAGGGCCCAGAACCATCCCCGTGTGCAGCCTCCCTTCTGCCCAGCGGCAGCCCTCACCCTCCCAAAACTGAGCTGTGCCAAATCCGCGGTTCTGGGAAGTGGAGACATGTTTCTAGAAGTTTTCTAGGAGTTTACCTGTGGAACTCAAGGTTTGCAAAGCCTTTGACTCGGAGTCTGGGTGATTCCAGGGCCAGTGTGCCCCACCCAGGGTCTCCTAGCCCGCGTTTGTTTGCTCAAGTCTACCAGGCACTTTGTCCACATCCTTGTTTTGTAAGAAGGGAACTTACCAGAATTCCTGAACCAGAACCTCCCGGCGCCATCCTTGGGAGCCCGTGGCCCCTTCCGTGCCTCCGTGTGGGTCTGGGGTGCGGGCCACACCCTGCCAAGCCCCGCCCTGCATGCTTCTAGGGAGCGTCTCTTCTGTTTTTGAAGAATTTCTGTTCTGGGGCTTGTACTTCCTTTGCAGCTGTTTTGAATGTAGTTTTCCTTTTCTATTTATTTGCACATTAAAGTTAAAAATTAAATATTGACCTAACTCCATGAGGTCCTCTCCGTCCTTCTTGCTTGTCGGCGGATCCCCATCTGCTCCTGCGCCCCCTGGGTTCCCAGACCTCAAGTGCTGCCCCCTTGTGACCACCCCATGCCTCTGCAGGAGGGTCCTGTTCCCCGCCCCCCAGGGTGTCGCCCCACCCACAGGCTTTTCTGGAATGTATTCCCAACTCAGTTTTTATTTTCAGTAGAACGGAGAGGTGTTTCCTTTGAGTGTTGTGCGTGGGAAACCCAATTTAAAGACTGGTGTTGGCTCTGAGCTTGCTCCGCCTGCCCAGCGCCGTGTCTTTCCCTCCCCCACCCCACAAAGCCACCCTCCCTCCGTGCTCTCTGGTCCCTGCTCCCAGCTGGGCGCCCCCTTCCTCTCAGCACACCTCCTGTGACTTCGTCATCACCCCTTCTGAACTCACCTGGGCCTGCTCCCATCTGGCCCCGCCTGCAAGGAAGTGGGAGACCACAGCTGCTCTTAGGGTCCTCTTAGCGGATACCTCTTGAGGCTCCTGGCTGGCCTTTCCCCCCACTTCCCCCCCAGTGCCCACCTCCAGGCCTCACCAGTCAGGTCCCTGAGCTGAGACTGCACTGCCCACGGGGCCTGTCCTCTCCAGGTGCGGTCCTCCATCTCCCGAGTGGCCTTTGCTACCTTCCAGGAAACCCCTCGTCCATGTGCACCCCACACGTGATGTCCCCTGGTGCTGCACACCTCCCCCTCCAGAGAGTCGGGGCTCCCGGGGAGTTTGGTGAATGAGGCTCAGTGCTGTCCCAGATTCCTCCTTGCCTCAAGCCCACGTCAAGGATGGGTCCCAGGGCCCTGTGTGCCCAAGGACTGGCCTTCTGGTTGGAAGCGCTGGGAGGGGTGTCCTGGGGTGCGGGTCCTGGCCGCTGCAGCCTTTGGGAAGGGCACAGGAAAGGGCACCGGGTCCCCGGAGTGGGCGGGGCCTATGGCTGTGATCAGGTCACTTGCTGGAGGAGAAACTGGAGGGAGGGTCTCCTGCTGGCCCTGTTGGGAAGGGGGCGTGACCAGTGCGGGTGAGGACCCAGCCCTGTGGACACCCAGCCTGCAGCCTGGTGAGGCGCTGAGCAGGGGACCAGCCTGCGGGGCCCGGACTCCTCACCCACGGAGGCACCAGATCCTAAGAGCCTGTCGTTCCAAGCCACCGCGTCTGCAGCCCTGGATTGCACTGCAGTGAAGAACAGGCCTGATAAATAAAGCAGCCCTCCAACCTCACCACCGCGCCCCTCTCTTCCTCCCTCCTTCAAGTCTGGGGAGGGGCCGAGCCGCAGGACCAGGTAGGCGGCCCTCCCCTCCCCAGGGTGGTAGAGGGAGCAGGTATGTGATGCTTGGGGAGGTGGCGGGGAGGGGGAGGACTTTCCAGTGGGGTGTGATGCACATTTATTCTGTTATTATTTCTCTCCTCTTATTCTGTTATACCTTTTGCAAGGTATAAGCCATGCTTTACCCCTTATGTCCTGGCTGAGAAGGAGGCCGATTGTTCTGAACAACAAGTTGACCTCAAGGCAGTCTCAGGAGGGGGCGGGGTGGGGACTGGGGTAGGTAGGACCTCCCAGTAGGAGGCTGAGGGCCAGAGGTATGGGGTGAGATCTGAACGCACCCAGCACCTCCACAACCACGGTTGCTGGAAGGTTGCCCGAGGGCTTCCAGCGCCTTGTCTGAGCTCCAGTGCTTGGCCCGATGGAGTAGCTGGGACTGAGGTCCCCGGGAGGAGACACGGGGCATCTGGGGTTGGGAGAGCCAGACCTCAAAGCCGGCCGGAGTCAGAGCACCCTCCTCTCGGCCGGAAGTGGGTTACTGTCCCTGCCCACGGGCTGAGGCCCGGTCCGGGAATAAGGGGAAATGGAGGCATAGTGGTGGGTGCCCATCCACTTGCCCATCCACTTTTTTTTTATGCTAAATGAAAATTTTATTGAATAACTTTAGCATATTGGACACTGCAGAATAAAAAGTAAAAACTTGAACATAGCAGTAGAAACAATCCAAACTGAAACACAAAGAAAAAGGCTGAACAAAAACTGAAAAGAGCATCAATTACCTGTGAGACAATATCAAGCAGTTTTATATGCATTCTTTCGAGTTGCAGATAGAGTAATAGAAAAAAAATCACTGAAGAAACAAAGGCAGAATATTTTCCAAGAATGGTCTGAGAAGCATAGCCAATCCATAGCAGGTTAAACACACACACACACACACACACACACAGCATAATCAATTTGCTGAAAATCAAGGATCAGGAAACAAATCTTAAAATTAGCCAGAAGGTAAACACATACACACACACACAAACACAATAAAGTTAAGAAAAAGCAAATTGAAAATGACCACTAATTTCTCAGAAAAGCCAAAAGGAAATTTGCTGAAAAAAAAAAAATTTGCCAACCTGAAGTCTATAGCTAACGAAAAGATCCTCCAAGATGAAAGGGGAAGATAAGGCATTTTTCAGACAAATATTGCAACAGTTTACCACTAACAATCCTGAACTAAAAGAAGATATTTAAAGGAAGTTGTTTAGGCAGAAAGAACATGAGGAGGTGGAAAATCTGGTCTACAACAGAAAGAAATCACAATCTGGTCTACAACAGAAAGAAATCACAATCTCCACCAAGACGGTTCCCCGAGAGGCGTCACGTTGGAAGGACTTGTGGAGTCTCTAACTGGTGCCCTGACCTCCATCTAACACTGGAGACAGTGAGGTGGGCCAGGAGGGGCTCCGGGGGCTTCTGGGGGTTCAGGTGGGGCTGCAAGCTGAAGGAATCCAGCACTAGCTGCTGCCCGGATCTGATTACCCTCCCCCCCCACACACTATTTTAAATAAGTTTTTAATTGTGTTAAAATACACATAAAATTTAGCCATTCTAAGTATCCAGTTCAGTGGCTTTAAGTACCTTCACATGGTTGTGTGGCCATCCCCACCCTCCATCCCCGGGACTCGTCATCTTCCAAACTGCAACTCTGTCCCCATGAAACACGGACTCCCGACCCCCGCGCCCAGCCCCTGGAGCCCACCATCTCCTTCTTGTTTCTGAGAACCTGACCCCTGGAGGGACTTCATCTTCCTGGATCATATAGCTTTGATGCTTTTGTGACTGGCTTATCTCACTCCGCATAATGTCCTCAAGCCTCATCCATGTTGTGGAAGAGCTTGTATCAGATTTTCCCTCCTTTTTTTTTTTTTTTTAAAGATTTTATTTATTTGAGAGAGAGAGTGAGAGACAGCACAAGAGGGAAGAGGGTCAGAGGGAGAAGCAGACCCCCTGCTGAGCAGGGAGCCTGACGGGGGACTCGATCCCGGGACTCCAGGATCATGACCTGAGCCGAAGGCAGTCGCTTAACCAACTGAGCCACCCAGGCGCCCAGATTTTCCCTCCTTTTTAAAGCTACTATTCTAGGGGCGCCTGGGTGGCTCAGATGGTTAAGTGTCTGCCTTCAGCTCGGGTCATGATCCCGGGGTCCTGGGATCGAGTCCCGCATCGGGCTCCCGGCTCAGCGGGGAGCCTGCTTCTCCCTCTGACCCTCTCCCCTCTCATGCTGTTTCTCTCTCGCTCGCTCTCTAAAAAATAAATAAAATGTTTAAAAAAAAAAAAACTACTATTCTACCATTTTAAAAAATGTGAGTTTTGGGGACACCTGGATGGTTTAGTCGGTTAAGCGTCCGACTCTTGGTCTCAGCCCAGGTCTTGATGTCAGGGTGGTGAGTTCAAGCCCCACGTTGGGCTCCATGCTGGGCATGGAGCTAAATAAATAAATAAATAAATAAATGTGAGTTTTTATGGAAAGTGACAGATGATACAGAAAATTCGAACAGTACAAAAAAAACCACACGGAGAAAAGTAGGCACCTAAGTCCCTCTCCCCAAAGCAGCTGCCCCCCAGCGTCCTCCAGAAAGCGCCTCACCATGGTGGGTCTCCCTGCACCTCCTGTGTCGGGGTCCCGCCACCCCGGCTGGCACAGGGTGGTTTCTGTGATGGGGCTGTTGATCGGCATCCCCGCCTCTGTGCAGCGGGGAATACCCCTGTGCGGGCGAGTTCCTGTGTGCGCATGCCTGCCATCGATTCCCAGACACGGGACTCTTGAGTCAAACCACCCTCCTTGGGGGGCTCCAGTCCACCCTGCCCCAGGGTCGCCCAGCTGCCAGCCCCCCAGCCTCCTGTGCACAGGTTCCCAGCTCTGCTCCTGGAGGGCAGGAGGGGGTCCTCATCTGGGTTCCCCTGTGCGCTGAGCGTGACCTTGGCCACGAACTGCCAAGAGACATAGGCGTGGCTGAATTTGTCACTGGTGCCGGTGGAAACAGTCCGGAAATGGGGGAGACTCCTGGCTAGGACCCTGTCCCAGCCGGAACTCTCTAGGCCTTAGTCCCCCACCCAGGGCTGGGGGCAGGGACCTTAGCATCTCACCCTCAGCTGCACTGACTCTGTCCAGGACTGCTTGGTCACTTCCTGGCTGGTCTCTGTGACCTCAAGTGTGTGGCTAGATTAAGGCTCCCAGACCAGGACATGGCGACGTTGCTCCCCTTCTCTCGTCCCTAGTTCATTTCTTCTTCCCTGACCCCCCACCAACCCCTCAGGGTCCCCTTGCTCTCAGACCGCCCCCTCCCCCACCGCCACCATGGCCCAACCCTGACCACACTGGTCAAGAACCCCCATGCAGAGCTTCCCCAGGGCAGGATGGTCGAGGCCTCTCCCCCGGAGGGGCAACAGAGGGCATTGTGTGCAGAAGAGAGAAGGCAGAGAAGGCGTACCCTCCCCCCTGAGCCCCTCTGTGTTTTTTCAGCTGCACGGTAGGCCCCGTCTGAGTGCAGGGTCGTGGAGGGGCCAGAGCAGGGTGGGTGGCTCAGGGGCCCTCTGTCCCGGGCTGGCCTGACCACCACTCTCAGGCTGAGGTATGGCCATGACCATTCCCAAGAGCCCCAGGGGGAGGATGGAGCCAGGACGGGAGCAGAAGGAGCTCTTGGGCCCAAAGGGGGCCGAAGCTGGGCTTCTCTCTGCTCCCCAGGGTAGCACGTGGTCAGCATTGGGGGTCCGGGCCAAGGACCAAGACCTCCTCAGATACCTCTGAGGAGGTCTCACAAAGTGCCTTCCCATCTCTGCACCTCACTTTGGGCCTGCCCGCCCAGGGGAGCGGGCTGGGGTGTGAGTGAAGAGGCAACAAGGCAGGCAGCCCCCACGGAGGACCTGGGGTGCTCGGAGAGGGGGACGATCGCTCACGTGCTCTGGTCTGTGACCTGGCGAGGCAGGGCTGTGGTCCAGCCAGCCACAGGCAGGAGGTGGGGAGAGGTTTCAGGAAGGGCCAAGAGCCCCTGAGTTCGTGACCCGGCGGGCTGTCATGGGAACAGGGGCTGCAGACAGGACGGGATAGCAGGAAGTAGCCACTTGGCCCATAGAGGCTTCCTGAGCTGAACGGGGGCTGAGGGCGGGGAGTGCAGCTTGGAACCTCCTCCCGCATCCTGCTGGCCCCGCACCTGGCCCCCCGCGGGTGGAACTGACTGACGCTAGCCCCCAGGCCTCCTCAGGCCACACCGCGGGCCTGCCGCGGGCTTGTGGGGGCAGGGGCTGCTTTATCTCACAGGCCCTGTCTGCTCCTCCACGGGCGCTCAGGAAGCTGGGGGTGGGGGGTCAGCCAGGCAGGAAGCCTGAGGTCAGCGGCTGCAGTCCAGAGCAGCCGGCGCCCAGCCCTGGCAGCATGTGGGTCCTCGTGCTGCTGTGGCCCGTGGTGCTGGGGTTCAGCCTGGAAGATGACAGCCAGAACACCCTCACCTACGACGAGATGGGGAGCGCGGGGGCAGGTAATGGTGAGTGACCTTGGGCGCTGTCTTGGGCCTGGCGGGGAGGCCCAGTAGAGTTGATGAGTGGGAGACAGGGAATTGGGGAGGGGGGTCCTCCAGCTCAGCCCGGAGCCCACGGGGCTGGGGTGTCTGTGTCCAGCTCTGGCCCACCAAGCTGGGGGCCCCTGAGAGCCGGGGCCTGGACTGTAGCGCCCCGCCCCCCCTCCGCCGCCGCCGCCCCCGCACCGGGAGCCGCACCGGCGGGGGGGCTGGGGGGGCGGGGGGGGAGGTGGGGGTGACGCCTGGACTCTCAACACCTCTATCCCCTTTCCCCCAGATGGCACACTGGGGCCCTTGAGCGGGCCCCAGGGGGAGACCCCTCACTCACCCCACCTGCGCAGCTTCCCCGGCCAGCTCCAGGACAACGGCAGCAACGTCCTGGAGCTCCCGGACAGCTCCCGGGCCCTGCTGCTGGGCTGGGTGTCCACGAGGCTGGTGCCCGCGCTCTACGGGCTGACCCTGCTGGTGGGGCTGCCCGCCAACGGCCTGGCGCTGTGGGTGCTGGCCACCCGGGTGCCGCGGCTGCCCTCCACCATGCTGCTCATGAACCTGGCGGCCGCCGACCTCCTGCTGGCCCTGACGCTGCCGCTGCGCGTCGCCTACCACCTGCAGGGCCCGCACTGGCCGTTCGGCGAGGCCGCCTGCCGCGCCACCACCGCCGCGCTCTACGGCCACATGTACGGCTCCGTGCTGCTGCTGGCCGCCGTCAGCCTGGACCGCTACCTCGGCGTGGTGCACCCGCTGCGGGCGCTCAGCCTGCGCGGCGGGCGCCTGGCCGCCGGGCTCTGCGCCGCCGCCTGGCTGGCGGCCGGCGCCCTGGCGCTGCCCCTGGCGCTGCAGCCGCAGACCTTCCGGTTGTCGCGCTCGGACCACGTGCTGTGCCACGACGCGCTGCCCGTGGGCGCCCAGGCCTCCTACTGGCGGCCCGCCTTCCTCTGCCTGGCCGTGCTCGGCTGCTTCCTGCCGCTGCTCGGCCTGCTGCTCGGCTACGGGGCCACCCTGCGCGCGCTGGCGGCCGGCGGCCCGCGCTACGGCCGCGCGCTGAGGCTCACGGCGCTGGTGCTGGCCTCGGCCGTGGCCTTCTTCGTGCCCAGCAACGTCCTGCTGCTGCTGCACTACTCGGACCCGCGCCCGGACGCCTGGGGCGACCTGTACGCCGCCTACGTGCCCAGCCTGGCGCTCAGCACCCTCAACAGCTGCGTGGACCCCTTCATCTACTACTACGTGTCTGTGGAGTTCAGGGACAAGGTGCGGGAGGGGCTGCTCTGCGTGGCTCGGGGCGCCTCCGCAGCCTCCAGGGAGGGGGCCGCCCAGGGCACTGGCACCCGGTCCACCTCCCTCGTGTGACGGCCCCCCCGGAAGGCGGGGCAGGTGGACAGGGCGCCGTGCGGGCTCGAGCGGGGCCCCCTCCCGATTCACGTGTACCGGGAGCCCCTGAACTGAGCTCATCTGGAAATAGGGCCTTTGCAGGTGTTATTAAAATTCGGTCACACTGGCCTAGGGGAAGCCCTAAATCTGCTGTGACCAGTGTCCTTATTAGGAGAGGCCCAGGTACACACAGGGGAAGAGGCCATCTGATCACGAAGGCAGACACTGGGGTGAACAGGACGATCGCTAGCAGCCACCAGAAGCCGGGACGGCAGCCTGAGACGCCCTCCCTCGGAGCCCCCCCAAAGAAGTGGACCCTGCCCACACCCTGATCTCAAGCTTCCGGCCTCCAGAACGGTCAGAGAATAAATTTCTGTTGTTTTAAGTCACCCGTTTTGTGGTTTTGGGTTAGAGCAGCACCAAAAAAATGAATATAGGGGTTAAATGCATATTCCCAGGCCCAGCCAGCTCCCTCACGTCCAAGGTGGGGCGGAGGCAAGGCTGATGCTGCTGTGGACCCGCTCCAGGACCCCCTCCTAGGAGGAGGCTCGGGCCGCCCGCCCCCTCGTGGCCCAGGCAGCCAGGAAGGCTGGTTGGCAGTCCTCCTTCCCCAAAGCCCAGCGTCTAGCTCTGGGATGGGCTCCGGGGTTTGGGGCGTGTCCTGGACAATCACTGCGGAGGCCGTCATTCTGCTCCCCAGAGCCCGGTGTGGCCTGTCATGGGGACCCACAGGACTGTCACCTTCTGTCACCCTGGAGGCAGGACGGTACCTCTTCCCCTTAACCCTAGGTCTGACTCTTCTTGATGTTAACGTCCCCCACCACCCCAGGACCAGGTGGGTGGGCAACTGGAGGGTGGACAGGTGGGCCCGGGCAGGGGCTACAGCCCTGCGACCCCCACCCCAAGCTGTTTACCCCGGGGTCTGAGCCGTTCTGAATGGGGGGGGTACCGCAAGGGGTGGGGGCAGCATGGGGCACTTTGTCTGGAGCCACGGAGACGTCAACTGTGGGAGGCTCTCCCAAGGCAGAGGGGAGTGGGGGCCATTCCTGGGCTCCCCATCAGGGTCCGTATGTGTCTGGTCTAGAGAAAAATGAGCCAGTGGGTGGGCAGCCCCAGGACACACGCACGTGCCCGTGAGCCTGGAGAAGTGTAAGAGCAGCGAAATGTATCCATGTCAGTAGCCTGGTTGATGATGTAGGAGTTTCCCAAGATGTTACCGCCAGGGCGGGGGGCGGGGAGGCTGGGTGGACAGTAGACCTCTCTGTACCGGTAGAATTTCTTACAAATGCACGGGAATCTATCATTAGGTTGGGGTGCAGGTGTTCGAAACGCTCCTCCCCGCCCGGCCCTGAAAGGCTGAGCCGGAGACTAGGGAACAGAGGTGCTGGGGGGCCTGACGGGAGCTGGGCCTCCAGCCCTCAGTGCTGCGCCGTCCCCCTGCCCAGGCCAAAGCCTGTCTGTGACTCTGGAAAGGAGCTTTTATTATGGGAGCGGCCTCCACAGGGAGCGGGGCTGGTGGGGGTGAGGGGCGCGGGAAATGGCCGGGGACCCACTGGCTGGGCAGTGCCCTCAGGGTCTCTGTGCTGTCCCCGCTGGAGGTCAGAGACGAGCAGCTCTGGCCACCATAAATACCACTGCACAGGGGAGCAGACAGGCGAGGGACCAGAAACAGGTGTGCCCTGAGGGTCACAAAGAGGAATGGGACCACAGCTGGAGGGTCCCCCGAGGAAGGCAGGGCTGGTTGCGGGGCTGGGGCTCCCCCGCCAGGAAGCTGGGAGAAGGCAGTCCCCATATGGCTTTCCCTGAGGGCCTGGCCCTGTCGGCACCAAACATTTGGGGACCCCTGGGGTGAGACAAGATGGGGGTGTGTGGAGACTGTGACAGTTAGGGGACAATTCGAGGTCTAGGTCCAGGGGTTTGGCAGCCCAGGTGCCCCAAAGAGGGCCCAAGCTTTGCATTTTGGAGAAAGGCGGCCTGTTTCATTTTGAAGTTGGTGATGAGGGGATGGATGCTTATCTACGTCCCTGATTTGGCTAAATGTCATCGTGTCTCCTCCGACAGAGGCCTTTGGCCGCAGGTCCTTCCCAGGAGCGTCCCTTCTCCTGGAGCGGAGCTGCTCTGGCCCGAGGAGGGGGTGCCCAGGGCCAGGTGCAGCTGGGGAAGTGGGGGGATCAAGGCCAACCCTCCTGTTGAGGGAGGGCTGGGAGGAGGCCCGTCATCCATCGAGGCAGGTCTCTGCGTTCTGTGTATCAGGTTCATTTAGAGGCTGGGTTGCGGTCACCTGGGGTGGGGTCCGCCAGCCCACCAGAGAGTTAAGGGAACTCTCCCATCAGTGGCCCCCTTCCGGTGGGGCCGACAGGGACAGGACGCAGCCAGATCAAGTCCTCCTGCTCGGAGCGTTAGGAAGAGAAGCCACTCTGACTGAAGAGAGAAAAAAAGAAAGACACAGTGTGGGCTGCCCGGCCTTCGGGGGGCCGGCGTGCCTTTTGCTGAACCCGCCTCCACGTCGTGGCTCGGCCTGGCTGCCTCTGCCCATTGGGGCAGGTGCATCCCCCCTGGAGAAGACCCTCAGGACCCTGCCCACCCCCACCGGGTCACGGTGATGGGACAGGTTGTTCACTTCTGGTCCACACAACAACGTGGGTGGATGGCAAGGGAACTCCGCTAAGTGAGAAAAGCCGATCTCAAGAGGATTCCTGTTTACACAGCATGCCCGGGAGGACAGACTCTCCGGGTGGGCGTGGCTATAAAAGGGCAGCTCTTGTGTATCTTGCCTATGGTGGTGAGGACACAAGGCTACCGGTGGGGGAAAACGGCAGACTCAGATGCGACAGTGGTGAAATGAACAAGTAAGCTGCAAAGTTTAAGGATGTATATTGTAATCCCCGGGGGCTGAATCAAAATGGAATCCTAAAAAAAATATTCCATACGTGCAAAAGGAGGCACACGGAGGACAAAACAGAACAAATACTGAAACAATAGCCATAAGCCCAGCTCTACCAATAATTATCTTAGATGCACATGGACCAAGCCCCAGTGCTTGGTGTGGGATGATGCAGCCCTGAACTTCCAGGACTTTGCTGGGTACTGGTGGAAAAGCATTCCACTAGGTTTGCCGAATGAGGCTGACAACCTGCCTTTGCTACTGGCGTGCGGTGGGGAGACCCTGCCAAGGCAGGCCGGGCGCGGGTGGACACAGCCCGAGGCCTGACAGTGCAGCCGGCCCCTGGGGCTGGCACCTACCTAAGCTGATTAAAGCCAACCTGCTGCTTAAACCTCTTGAGTTTGCTGTAACTAGACTCAAAAGATTCGCCTCCTCCAGGAAGTTGGCCTGGCAGCCCTTTCTCAGCCTCACCCCACAGGGCTCTCTGGTCTCCCACCCACTTCCTCCTCCCTCCCCTGGGGTGACAAAGATTCTCTGATCAAACTCCACTCTTTTTGACTAGGTCTCCACTTCTGGGCTTTGGTGTTCATCTCAGCACTGTCCAATTATAGCAGGAACGCTCTACATCAGTTTAAGCCCGAATTCCCACTCCATACCTGATCACCCTCGATATCTAATATTTAATCGAGTTCCTCCTTCCCACCAGCCCTGGGGCACTGTCTGATACCTTGGCCTGCCTTTAGTGGGAATGCTGTTAGGTGGGTTCAGCCAGAATCCCCCTTCATCCCTGATGTTTCCGGCCACTAATTCTCGGTCCACTGACCCCCCCCACCCCTTGGCTATAAACCCCCACTTTTTCTTGTAGTATTCAGAGCTGGGTCCTGTCTTCCCCTCCACTGCAAGACCCCACTGCATGACCTGCTACCTATCACCAGGCCCCTCCCTTGAACAGTCTTCCTTGCCATCTTAACAAGTATAGTGAATAATTTCTTTCTTTAATGGGGTTCCAGGGCGCCTCATGGGCAGGTCTGTCCTGGGGTTGTGTCCTCGGGAGGGCTCAGCCTCCCCATGCTCATACAGGTTGTTCTCTGATGTGTGTTGGACAGACTGTGGGGAGAAGAGAGAATGGATCCCCCACCATGTTCCTGGAAATCTGCAGGCTGACCTGTCTATTGGTTACTCCCACTCCCTGTCAGGTCCAGGGCAACTAGGGGGAAGGAGTTGGGGAGGGGGGGCTTAGCTCTCACCTGTCCTCTGCCTCCCCCTCCAAGTCCATCACCTCATGGCCATGGCCGGCTGCCAGGTGCCCAGCGTCTGGGGGAGCTGGGTCATAGTCATAGCTGTAGGAGGCAGAGGCCGGTGTCGGCTGCTCTGGAAGGAAGGGGGGGCTAGGTCGGTAGGAGGGCACTGGAGGGAGAGGATCTGGATAGCAGATAGCTCAGAGAGACCATGAAAAGGAGATAACGTGTCCCAGAGCAACAGGCCGGAGGTGGGAGGTCACAAGGGTGGGGGAAGGGGACACAGTGTTCAGAGATGGGTAGTAGTAGATGCAGAAAGGCACAAACTTGGGGTGGGTGTGGGGAGAGACTCAGCGAGACTGAGGAGCAGCAGAAACCCAGATGCAAGGAACCAGAGATGGGGGAGGTCACAAAGCCTAAGGAACAGAGACAGAAAGACAAAGACTGGAGGAGAGATGCAGGGGCCACAGCTGGGGGGAAAGCTGGGAGGATCAGGGAGAGACAGGGAATCAAGGGCTGTGAGAGAGGGAGGAGGGGTGGGGGAAAGGGGAGAGGAGAGGAGGAAGAGGAGAGTGATGCTAGACAGGAGGGAGGAGGTGGTGGGGAAGAGGAGGAGGTGATGGGGAGGAGGTGGAGGAGGTGATGGAGAGGAGGGGGAGGAGGTGATGGGGAGGAGGGGGAGGAGGTGATGGGGAGGAGGGGGAGGAGGTGATGGGGAGGAGGGGAGGAGGTGTTGGGGAGGAAGGGGAGGAGGTGATGGGGAGGAGGGGGAGGAGGTGTTGGGGAGGAAGGGGAGGAGGTGATGGGGAGGAGGGGGAGGAGGTGTTGGGGAGGAAGGGGAGGAGGTGATGGAGAGGAGGGGGAGGAGGTGATGGGGAGGAGGGGGAGGAGGTGATGGAGAGGAGGGGGAGGAGGTGATGGAGAGGAGGGGGAGGAGGTGATGGGGAGGAGGGGGAGGAGGTGATGGGGAGGAGGGGGAGGAGGTGATGGGGAGGAGGGGGAGGAGGTGATGGGGAGGAGGGGAGGAGGTGTTGGGGAGGAAGGGGAGGAGGTGATGGGGAGGAGGGGGAGGAGGTGTTGGGGAGGAAGGGGAGGAGGTGATGGGGAGGAGGGGGAGGAGGTGTTGGGGAGGAAGGGGAGGAGGTGATGGAGAGGAGGGGGAGGAGGTGATGGGGAGGAGGGGGAGGAGGTGATGGAGAGGAGGGGGAGGAGGTGATGGAGAGGAGGGGGAGGAGGTGATGGGGAGGAGGGGGAGGAGGTGATGGGGAGGAGAGGGAGGAGGTGATGGGGAGGAGGGGGAGGAGGTGATGGGGAAGAGGAGGAGGAGGTGATGGGGAGGAGGTGATAGGAGGGAGAGGTGATGAAGAAGATAGGGCAATGCACTATGTCCAGGGGGAGCTGGGATCCCAGAGGCCAGACCCAAGGTGGGTCCTCACCGAGGGCACAGCGGCGAGGGGGCGCGGGCTCCAATCTCGCGCGGCCTAGGCAGGCAGCCTCCTGCAGGTGGCAGGCGCTGGTGTAGACGACTCCGTCGGAGCCGCACACCGGGTCCCCGCCGGCGCGACAGTAGCGGGCGCAGCCACAGCGCGCAATCTTCGCCCCCTCCTCCGGGGCGGCCGCAGGACCCCGCGCGCCGGGGGACCAGCCTGGGGGCGAAGCGAAGTCGGCCGGGTCTTCGGGACCCCAACCCCCACCTGGGCGGCGCCTCCCACCAGGCCTGGAGTGGGGGGAAAGTCCCTGGGGGCAGGGACGACCTTCCCCAGGGCAGGAACGGGTGCGCGACAGTTACTGGGAGTCCCTGAGCCCTGACCTGGTGGAATTTGCCTACTATTACGAAAACAAATAGAAGTTATCAACAAAAGCAATATAAACCTACTTCAAAATGTTTAAAAAATAAAGAAAAGGGCCCTGAAGGACACTCCAGCCCCGTCCAGACCTGTGCTGTGGCCACTGTCCGAGTTCATGGCCAGGGCCCTGCAGTTCCTACACCGCTGGTTTGTGGAGGAGGGGGCACCACCGGTTCTGCTCTGGGCGCCCTCCCACCCCAATCGGCGGTATCCTCTCTCCAATCTCCCCTGCACCCCGCTCGGCCCCGCCCCTTCCCGCTGCCCGCCCACAGCCCGCTCGGCCCCGCCCCTTCCCGCTGCCCGCCCACACCCCTCGGCCCCGCCCCTCCTCACTGCCCGCCCACAGCCCGCTCGGCCCCGCCCCTCCTCACCGCCGGCCCGCACCCCGCTCGGCCATATCCCCAAAGTGTGCGCCCTTGACCGAGTTCCGTCCTCCTGCCTTTACCAAGCTGTCGTCCTCTGCCTAGAGACCCCGCTTCCCTGCTCTGATCTGAGCTCCAAGAGGACGGCCCGGGTGGCCGGTGGTAGGGGAGGCAGCGGCCCGCGCACTCACCGGGGCCCTGAGCCGGGGCGCGCTCCACCTCGTTGCACGCGGGCCCCGCGCACAGCTCCTGGGCAAGCGGACTTCGGGCACTGACGTTGTAGAAGCGCGTGGCTTCGAAGGCTGCGGGACGAGGAAGGGAAGAGTGACCAAGTGATGGGGTGACAAGGTGAGGAACTGAGCCGGGGGTGCGGGTGGGTGCGGGCCTACCAGGCTCGTAGTAATCGTACACAGAGACGGGCAGCGCGGACGTCCTGCCCACCACATGCTCACGCAGCGCCCGGAACCGCACGCAGGTCAGGCACCGGCTGGGGATCTGCGGGGTTAGCAGAAGGGCTCAGGCCTGCCTGCGGCCACTGGGTTCAGGGATGAGCTACCGCCCCTACGCTCTGCTATGCCTCAAAGCCTGGGCCCTGAGCTGGCGGATTTCGGGGTACCCAGGACGTGTGAAACACAAAAACCTGATTCCACTCAATCCCGTGGGTCCTTCCATCCTACCTGGAAAAATCTCTCTGCTGGTCTTTCACTCCCCACGCCCTCCCTCTCCCCCCTCCCCCAGTCCCTGGCCACCACTAATCTGCCGTGTGTCTCTATGGATTTACCTGTTCCCGGCATTTCGTGTACATGGGATTATGCACCACGAAGCCTTTTGTATCAGGCTTCTTCCATTCCGCACGTTTTCCAGGTTCATCTACACGCACCAGCGCCACATTCCTTTTTATGCCTGAATACTGTTCCATCCCCTCCCAACTTTTCCCACCCAAGTGAGCTGCCTGGGGCACTAAGCCACCAGCTGCACCAGCTCTGCCTGGACTGGTTGTTCCCGTTTCTTTTTCATGATGAGAGGGTTGCAGGAACTGCCCTGGGCCCTGACAGTCCCGCCCCCGCCCCCGCACCAGTGACAGTACCTCATCAAAGTAGAAGAGGACTCTGCGTCCGGCCACCTCGTACCTCTTCAGCGTGAAATGCTTGTCAAAGAGCAGCTGACAAGGAAGTCAGAGGTCAGGGTCCACCCAGCCCCTCTGTCCCCAGTGCTTGCTTCCTCCCCGGTCTCTGCGGGGCCTTCACTGGTCAGTGGGAGGTGGGCAAGGCCCCACAGGCTGGCGACTTGCCTGTGGTCATCCAGCAAGCCCCCACGGGCCAGCGCCAGGGCCAGGGGATGGCGGTCAAGGCTACCCAGGCCCTGCCAGCCCACCCAGCACCCGGGAGAGGGTATGTGAGGCTGGTTACCTCTACCCCCGAGCTCCTGCCTTCCCTCCCCTTCCCTTCCTACAGCCTCCCTCGATCCAGCCCCAGCCCTACGCTAGGCCTCCCTGTGGCACTCGAGGTGCCCAGCTGAGCCCTGCCATCTCCTTTTATCTCAACTGCAACATTCAGCCACCATCCAGCCTGGGAAGTCACAATTTTTGATACATAAACCCAAGGCCTTTGTGCGGGCCCTTCTCCTTACCCTGGTGCTCGGCGAAGCCTCCCTGATTGCCCACCCCCGGGACTGGCCTGCCTTTCCTTCTCCATCCTCCCCACACTGCAGACCTCCTCCAGCTTTGGGCAAGATAGCATCCCCCCAGGGGATGTGGGACTGGTATCTCTTGAGTTTGAGGGCAGTGCAGGTTTCTGGAGAACCAAGGCTGAGGCTACCCTGTGGCACCGCACGTTGTCCCTACAGCACATCCACATTTGCTGAATCCCTCCTCCACCACCTGGATCCCACCCCTTCCCACCTGCCCCTCAGCAGGTGGCCAGCCCCGAAGCACCAACTCTGCCCAGAAAGAAAAAAAAAATTATGAAGGGCTGGGAACTTGCAACCCGGACAGGGCGGTCAGCTAGAGACCCCGCCTGGCTCCTGCCTGCCGGCGCCACCTCACCTGCTCCAGGCTCTCGATGTCCACCCGGAAGCCCGAGAGTAGGGGCACCTCCAGGACAGCCATATTGGAGGACCCTGCATGCAGCCACCTTCCAATGAGAGGAGAGATAGGCCCTCGAGCTCAAGCCCTATGGCGGAATTCATGGCCCCCTCTGACAGCCACAATCCCCACGAATGAAGTCCTGGGGGAGCCCAACCTGGGCCTGGCTGGGTGGCCCATCTGTACAAACACAGCTGGCCGGGCCACCGGTCAGCCCATTTCACAGCTGAGACCCTAAGACCATAAGGAGAGGGCTTCGCCGAGGGTTCGGGGCCTGATCCAGGCCTACTGACTCTGGGTCGTGCTTGCCCCGAACCCCATGCTATGTCCCCAGCACAGGAAGCAGGTCCATGGGGCCACGGGAGCCCTGGTGACTGGGAATCCCCAGTCACTCCCCAAGGCCAGCCCTCCGTGTCCCCTTCTGTGACATGGGGTGTGCATATTGGCCTCTGGGGCCTGCTCCATGCCAGGCCCTCCAAGTGCTGGTGACAAGGAGGGCGGCTGACCTTCACAGAGGGACCTGCAGACTGTGGGCCCAAGGGTCATGGGGGCCACAGCCACTGGGGAGGCTTCCTGTGGGGGTGCAGCCTGAGCACGCCCATATCTGGATGGTACACAGTGGTTCTTTCTGACACATCTAAGAGAGGAACAAAGATGTCCCCAGCAGGCCTCATGGAGCCAGAGAGTTGGGGCCAGCCCGGCAGCTTCCTGCTCCCCCTATCTCAGTTGATGGCAGGTTGAAGGTCATGGCATAGGAGGGCGGCGTAGGATGGGCTTTGGATGCCATGACAACCATCCACCTTTGGGCTCCCAAACCATCACCCAGGCAACGAGCATCCTGTGAGGGCAGCTGCCTGCACCTCCCCTGAGGACCCTCTGTGGCCTGGTCCCGGGGTCACCGTCAGGGAACCCAGAGGCCTGCGTCTGGTGCATCAGGCAGGGGCCACCAACAGCTGTCCCCACCTGGGCCACCTGCCTCATCTACCACTGGGGTCTGCTGCATCCATCTGGAAGCTTCCATCTCCCTCCTCATTTCAAAAACCATCTGCAGTCTAAGTGCCTGACAGTAAGCATTTGATTGCAAAAGCATCCATTTCAAAGATACCCATCTTGGATCAACATATTGCCGACTGTGACACAGTTACAGATAAATAGCTAGACAAGGAGCCAGGAGCCACCCCCCACATGAAATTCCCCTTTCAGAAAACCCCGGGTCACTGAGATAACCGACCCACCTTTCCCTTCCCGCTCCCTCATTCCTGCGCTTATCTTTTTAAATTTGCCAATAAGGGGGACTGGCGAAACCCAAAGCCCCCACCCTGTGCCCCCATAAAAGGCAAAGCCCTACCCAGGTCCAGACTTTCTCTCTACCTGTGACCTCGCTGTGTGGCCCTGGGCGTGCCCGGTAACCTCCAGGAGCAGTAAGGAACGATCCTTGTCCCTCAGAGTTCCCCAATGGTTCTTGCTGAGGTATCTTGCAACCATCACAGGAACCACCAGGGCTGGTCCAGCCCCCACAGTGGGAAATGCAGCAGGGGCCAGAGGCGTGATCCCGCATTCCAGCCGACAGCCTCATAATCCACAGGCTCAGACTGAGCACCTGCTCAGTGCCCTGGTCCCGGGAGGCCGTGCTCCTCTGATATGACCCTCCTCGTAGGCCCAGGCAGGGGTGTCGGCCAGCAGGGAGGTGGCCTTACCTGGTGCACACCTCCAGAGTCACCTGGTACTCTTGGTGATGCTGGTCGGCCGCCGGGTCGTCGTCATCAGCGGAGGCGGGAGCAGGCGTCCGCCGCGGCTCAGCCTCTGGCTCCTGGAGACTCACAAGAAGCTGGAAGGCTGGTTTGGCCACGGGGTCCGGCACGTGATAGGTGACATCAATCTGGGGGGTGTGGGAGGACCGAGGCTTAGGGAACCCAGGGTGGGGGAGGGGAGAGGCAGCGGCATGGTCAGAACGATGACAAAAGTGGGGCATCGGCGACAGACGTGGGGACTACTGTTACTTCATTTAGCCCTGCAACAGCCCCAGCGAGTGTAGGTCCAACCGTCATCCCCTTTTCACGCATGTCAAGCCCAGGTCCCACAGCCTCCAGGCCTCTCCCACCTAGCCACTGTGTTGTCTGGGCTCCCGTTTTAGAGATGGGGGTGCGGCCTGAGCACACCCATATCTGGATGGTACACAGTGGTTCTTTCTGACACATCTAAGAGAGGAACAAAGATGTCCCCAGCAGGCCTCATGGAGCCAGAGTTGGGGCCAGCCCGGCGGCTTCCTTCTCCCCCTATCTCAGTTGATGGCAGGTTGAAGGTCATGGCATAGGAGGGCGGCGTAGGATGGGCTTTGGATGCCATGACAACCATCCACCTTTGGGCTCCCAAACCATCACCCAGGCAACGAGCACTCTGGGTCTCCAGGCAGACTTGCGCTCCGACCTCCAGCCAGAGCCCACAAGACCAGCCTGCCCCAGCCCAGAGTGCAGCTAAATCCCAGGGAGGGTGACGGAGGGGCTGCAGGGAGGGCAAGGCTGAGGCATCCTGGTCCAGGGGCTGAGGGAGGGCGCCCAGGCGGGGCATCCTGGTCCAGGCAGCCGCAGGGAGACTAAACATGAGGCACTGGGCCAACTCCAGGGTGGGGGAGGGCATCTGCTTATGGTCAGAGACCACTGGATTGAGGGTCAGATGGACTTTCTTGGGAGGAGCCCCCACACCCGAGAGGAGGCATGGCCACCTGCCTTGGGCAGGCTGGGCTGCATTACGGGGGGCAGACGGTCTGCCCCAGGGTCTCTCTCAGCCGCACCCATCTGCCCCACTCAGCCTGGCCCGCCGTTGAGCTTGCAGCCCCCAGCCTGCCCCTCTGGGCGCCCCCAGTGAGCACACGATGTCCCCACAGCCCCACCTGCATCAGGCAGCAGCCTTCACCCTTGGCGCTCACAAACAGCCCCGTGGGGAGGCTGGGGATCTGAAAGAGACAGGACACCATGACGCCCTCCGCAGACACGCCAGGGTGGGCGGGCAGCGGGGAGGGGCCGCCAAGCCCTGGCCCAGGAATACACACCGCCGCTGTCTGCAGAACCTTCTGGTTGGCCCTGTGCAGTTCGAAGGTCTCCTGGTAGTCCAAGTTGGTGGAGGCCAGGGAGACGGTGAGGTTGATGCCGCCAGCATAGGACAAGATGGCATACTCTGCCAAGGCCTGCAGAGCCACGCAGGTGTCCTGGGGGTAGACGAGGAGGCACTGGAAGCCCCAGGGACGGGTCAGCCGGCAGGCTCCCTGCCCCCTTCCCGGGAGGTCCGGCCCAGACCAGAGGCACCAGGCGTGGACCCTCTCTGAAGGCCAGGGACCCATGTGGCTGGGAGGCAGAGTGAATCTGGTGCAGACATCCACAGTCTGGGGGCTCCCGAGAACGGGCAGGCACCTCCGCAGAGGCAGAGGCTGCGTGCCTGTCCCAGAGCCTGGTGCGTCTGTCCCTCAGGCTCCACCCCCTGCCTTCCCCTGGACTCCTTGTCCCCCAGGAGCCGCCCTGGGACTTGAAGTAGGCGGTGGCTTCCTGGCGAGCTCTGAGCCCCGAGCCTGGACCCCAGTGACCCTGCTGGGACCTGAGCCCCTTCCTCTGGCCCTGCTCAACTCACCTGAGTGGAGGAGAAGCCCCCAAGCGCGTTCCGCTGCTGGGACAGCCATTTCACCACGGGCAGGGCGGTGGCCACGTCACCCAGGAGGGTGTAGGTCAGCAGGGCATAGGCTGTCATTTCCACCTCGGCCGAGACCACTGCAACGGACGAGGCTGGCTGGGGCCTTTCGATGCTGGGACCCAGCACCCAGCACCCAAAGCAGGGGGCCAGTACCTGACCGAGAGACCCCATCGCTGAAGCTCAGGAATGCATCCTTGTCCACATCCCGGGAACCCGTCAGGCTCCAGTGGGTGACCCCATCTGCAGGGCCAGGACAGGTCAGGGGCCACGACCCAGTTCAGTGTGCAGCCTGGCATCCCGTGGGAAGGGTCAGTGCATATGGTCTCAAGAAGAGACATCGGTGGGGGGGAGGGGGGGCGAGGGTGGTGGACCCCAGGGGAGGAGGGTGCCAGGGCAGAGGGCTGGGGCAAGAAGGGTCTCCAATCTGCAACTCCGTGACAGACCCCGTCCCTCCGGCACCCCTGGTAGACATCAATGGCCTCCCTCCTGACAGGGCCCTGATGGGGTTCCAGCTGTCCCCACTTAGGACCAAGGAAGCCACTTGCCATTTGCAAAGGCTCCGAGGATTCTGAGCTCATGTGAGGTGCAAAAGGCCCTCAGACCACAGAGAAATCGGCATTCCCTGCCCAAGCAGGTACTCCTAGACACGGTCATCCAATTGGGTGGTTTTAGAATTTTGCTTAATTTTTTTCTTTTCTTCCTAGCAATGAAAGCATTCTTCAGGTGACATCATAAGCTGAGAAGCTGCTGGGGAAGGTGGGGAGTGGGGAGTGCGATGAGGACTGGAGGTGGGAGGGGAGGGGGTTCAGTCTGAGAAGTCTCTGCGACCGGGGCTCCCCAAACATAGTGGGTAGTCATTTTGCCAATGGGGAGACCGACATCCTGAAGATGGAAAAGGCTTTGCAAGGCTCACCCAGCGATGGAGGGCGGGGGGTCCTCCCTGGGGCAGGGGTAGCTACCCCCTATTTCACAAGGGAGAAAAATGACCCTCGGGCTCAAGCCACTTCATCAAATGGAGCCACTAGGAGATGCGACAATGAGTAACAAACAAAAGAGAGCGAGCAAAGGGTGCCTCCTTAGTGCCAAGCATGTGTCCATGAGCTGTCTACTGGGGTGCACTGTGCGGGCCCCCTACCCTGCGTGATGGCCAGGCTGCGGAGCTTCCGCAGCGCTGCAGGGGCTGCCAGGCTGCGGAGCAGGGTCAGCGCGTAGGTGGTCAGGGCGCTGCTGTAGGGGTCCACGGCCAAGGGCGCACTGGACTCCAGGAAGTGCCGCGCTCTGGCAATGGCGCTCCTCTCCTCCTGCAGGGTGGGGATCGGGGGGGAGTGGAGCCCTGGGAGGCTGCTCTGCTCCCCCACCCACCTGCCCACCCACAGATTCCCAGGGCACGCCTAGGGAGAGCGCTGGATGGCTCACAGACTCTCATTTTGCCTCCCTCTGGGGCTCCCACAGCCTACAGACCTGGCTTTCAGAACCCCGTCCCCTTTATGTTGGTGCCAACTTTTTCCAAATGAGGTCTGAGCACAGCAGATCAACTCGGAGACGTTCTGGGGGAAGTCGGCAGAGCCCTGACCACCCTGTCCCACCGACCCCATCACCAGGCTGGCTTCCAAGACCCCCTGCCCAGGCCCACCTCATCCTCTAGGCCTCACCTCAGTGGTCACCTCCAGGAAGCCCACCAACCCTGATCACACTTCCCCCCTCCCAACCCCAATGTGAGCCCCTGGAGCACAGAAACTGAGTCCAGTGACAGCTTGATTCAGAGAAGCTGCCCAGTAATATTGGTTAAGTGGGAAAAAATAAGTGATGAGAAGCATTAATGAATTTAGCAAATGACCAACGTGGGCACTGAAGGAGCCACGCTGTTAAGATAACTCACAATTCATCATCAGAGGATGTAGAACAGACACAGATGTTAGGAATGGTGGGGTCCCTACCCCCAGGGCTGAGATCCACTATGGACACCCTCACTGCAGGGGACGTGCTTCCCCCACTCCTGTTTCACAAAAGCAACAATTGCTCCCGAGTCCCCCGGGACACCTCAACCTTGACTGGTTCCAGTACCAACTGTAAATGAAGGTTCCAGACCCTTCTCCCAAAACTTTCCCAAGTTTTTGCATAGGACTCCCTGACCAGCCAGGAACCTGCTCTAGCCCCAAATGATTCCCCAAACAGGGACTGGAGGCATCAGATAGTCCTGGGAGATCTCAGGATACAGCTCCCTTAGGCCCCCCACAATTATCACAGGAATCTCTCAATCCTCTGCTCAGGCTACAAGAAGGTGGACATCCTGGGACCACTGAAAAGCATGAGAAAGAGTGGAAGGAGGGCATCAAGGAAGAAATAAAGCCTGCCAGAGGATGGCTGGCCTGGCCTGCAGGGGAAAGCCACCCACAGCTCCCAAGGCCACCCTGTGCTCACCTCCGAGGCCGTGCCCGTCTCCAGGAGCGCAGCCACCACATAGGCCGTCAGCGGGACTGTGCCGTGGATCCCACCCTGCAAGAGGACTCTCGAGCCTCACCCTGAGCCAGAGGGGACTGCCCCCGACCCCTTACTGGCCCCAGACAGCAGCGGAGAGCAGGCAGGGCAGGGCTAAGGTGCCAGAAGGGGGCCGAGGGGCCACTCACCTGGATGTCCTTGTTCAGGATCCTGCCCACGGCCGGGAAGGAGCCGTCCACCCGCTGCTGCCGGACGATCCAGCCCTTGGCAGCCGCCAGCTCCTGGGGGTCGATGAAGATGAAGCTGCGCGCCTGGGCAAAGGACTTCAGGACAAAGGCCGTGAGCCTGAAATAGGATGAGGCAGGGACTGGGGGGGCCATGGGCTGGGGGCGGTTGTGCAGAGAAGGTCACCTCCCGTATGCCCCCTGAGGAACTGTGCATGCTCCCCGCACGGCCCCGGGTCTCTGCTTCCTCACCTGTAACATGGGAGGGGCCAGCGTGCCCTTGCAGGGCTGCTGTGAGGGCTCCAGGAAGTGTGTGGGCACCCAGCAGGGCCCAATGACAGAGGCCAGCCTCCCTGCATGGACCCTCCCACCCTGGCACTCAAGGCCTTCCTATGAGATGGTTCAGCCCTGCCTCCCCCTGCCACGTGCAGAAGACCTTTCTTGTTGCCCCCCCACCGCCAATCCCCAAGGGATCCCAGCCTTGCAGAGAGATCTCGTCTTTCTCGGGAACCTGCAGCCAGATAACTTAGATGCCTGGTCCCCTCTATGGCTCTAGCCAGCCACAGTTAGGGGCATTTCAGTCCTTGGGCCTGAGAATGACTTTTGAATGGGCACATGAGGTGATGCTGGGAGCAGCTGTTGCAATTTTGCCACCATGAGGGGAGGAGCCACAGTGCTGAGAGAGCCCACAAGGGACCAAAGGAAAGAACCTGGTGGGCGGGGGTGGGGGGGCAATGCATTGCAGGCTGCCAGACTGGCCCATCCTGTAGCCGCCCCAGCCCTGTGGTGTGAACTGACATTTAGAATTGCCTTTCAGCCAGATTTCTGTTGCTTGCAGTGGAAAACTTTCCACCAACCCACTACCTCAGCTACCCCATCCAGGCACTGTTCGTGTTGTGTTTCCGTCCTGTCTACACAGAATGAGGTACTGCTTGTCTCTCAACGCTCCGCCCACGTGTCTCTCCCCAGAGGAAGCTTCTTGGGCGCCCCCACTCTGAGATGGGCCTCTCTGGACTCCCAGGACCCCCAACTGGCCTCCCCACAGCCCACCTCTGTGTCACAGGTGTCCATCCTTGGCTTTGCAACCTGTGCCTTGTCCACCCCCCCGCCTCCCTGCTGCATCACGGTGCACCTGAGTGAGAGCTGATGGGCCCAAGGGATGAATGAGGGGGTGAAAAATCAACGCAGGAGAACCACTGGATGGAATGCAAGGAGCCGAGAAGGACGAGCAACAGGACGGAGGAGCAGGCCCCGCTCTTCAAGATCAAGTGGCTCCCCCACCCACGCCCACCAGGCGGCTACTGTCCAAGCGGCAGAAACCAACAGTTGCGGCGAGGCGGCGCCGACCGGGAGCCCCTGTGCGCCGCTGTGGGAGTGTAAACCCGCGCAGCAGCTGTAAAAAGCCAGCCGGGCGGTTCCTGGCCAAGTTAGAGGCCGAGCTCCCATGGGGTCCCGCGATTCCACTCCTGGGAACATCCCCTCGGGAATCGGAAGCAGGGTCGCGAAGAGATAGTTGTACACCCGTGTTCACCGCTCTCTATCACAGCAGCTGAAACGTGGGATGACCTGAGTGTCTAGACTGACGAAGAGATTCACAAAACGGGGTGCCTCCACACACCGGGATGTTATTCGGCCTTCAGGGGGAGCAACACTGACCCTGCTCCAGCACGGCGCGAACCTCGAGCACACTGTGAGCCGTGAAGCAAGCCGCGCAGAAAAGGAAGCTATGATCGCACTCACGGGAGGTCCCGGGAGGGACCAAATTCACAGGGACAGAAACTAGAACGGGGGTGCTGAGGGCTGGAGCGGGGGGGGGGGGGGGGGAGTCCGTATGTAATAGACAGAGTTTCAGATTTACAAGATTAAAAAGAGTTTTGGGGACGGACGGCGGTGACGGCGGCATAAGAGCGTGAATATACTGAATGTCACTGGACTGGACACTTAAAAATGGTGAAGATGATAAATTGTATGTTATGCGTACTTTACCGCACCCACAGAAAGAAGTTAAGAGAAAGAAAATCAAGGCTCTGTTGCGGTGAATCGCCAAAATGTGAAATAGCCCATAACTCCAAGGCTGCGTGCACCCTCCCCAGGAGTCTGCTCGTCCCGGCCACTCTCCCTCCGGGACCCCCAAACCCATCCTTTCTCCTGCCTTTGGGGCGCCTCCATCAGCCCGGCCACACCCCAGAGGGAGGGGCCCAACGCCGTACGCATGCGCAGGCCACCGGCCGCGGGGCCACGCGGAGCCCGAGTGCTGGGCCCTGTGCATCCCCACACTCTCTCTGGGCAGGTCGGCCCTCTGGAGCCAAGTAAGCAACACTGCACACGGCGGGGGGGGGGGGGTAAGGGGGGGACCCTCAGCCAGCTGTGTCGCTGCGCCCGTGGGCCCTGGCCATGCTGCTGTGCGGTGGACACTCTGGGTCAGTTTCAGGACAGGGAGGGCAGTTTTCATGCCCACAGCCCCCTGCGCTCAGGGAGAGAAACCCCATCTGGGGACAGAAGCTGGGGTGCCCCACGGTCCCTGCAAGCCCCAAGGTGGATATGGCAAATCCACAATCACGCAAACTGCCCTGCTCTGAGGCTCCCGGGGAGCAAGACCCAGGGGTGCGCAGCCCCGCACCGGGCCCTCCTGGCCTGGTCGCCCGAAAGCCAAAGGGAGCCGCTTGCAAGGGAAACCAGACTCCAGGCTGCTCTGCCCACACGCTCCCCCGACCTCAGCCTCCCGGTGGTGGTAGGGCCTCTCCCGTCCCGTCCTACTCGGGGTCACCCCTGTTTTGGGGTCCAGTGGGCTCTGAAGAGGCCTCAGAGCATCCAGGACCTGCTCCTGAGAGGCTGGAGAGCAAGGGCTCTGTTCCGGGCCATGTGGCGACAACAGGAGAAAGACTAACTACGAGAAATAGTCCCTGTCACTGCCACCACCCCCCATCGCCACACCCAGAGCCCAGCAAGCTGCCCACATCCAGCCCTCTGAACGCCGGGGGGCCGGGGCCATGGCTATCTCTGTCACCCTGGGGATCTGGCCCCGAGCGTCCTGGCCATTCGGTGTGGCATGGGGGGCTGCGGCTTCGGGTGGGAGAGCCCCCATGGCCGTGCCCCCAAAGTGGGGACTCACCACATGCTCCCTGATGCGTCCCGCTCCCCGAATGCACTGTAGGAGCCGTCCTGGTGCCTGTAGGTCAGCTGCCGCTGGTAGCCTGCGGAGCAAGCGGAGGGGTCAGCGTCCTGGAACGTCCCTGGGATCCCCCCCATGATGCAACACTCACATCCAGGGTCACCAAAACCACCCCCACCCACATCTGGAGTCTGGAAACTGCCCCACACCCACCCCTGGAGACCCTGAAAGGGCTCCACACCACGGGTGTGGCTGAAAGCTCTACTTTGTTCCTCTCATTTCCTGACATCACCTCTCTGTCACTCCTGGTCACACACAGGCCCTCACTCACGCCTGGGTGGTCAGGGACCTGCCCCATCTCGAGGCAGCACCCTCTGTCCCCAGGGGTGGGGACTAGTCCACGAGAGCCTGGTGTGCTCAGAGAGCAGAAGAGCAAGGGGGCAGGGGAGGGAGGTGAGGCGGCCACTCGGGCCACACTGGGTGTTTGGCCTTATTGTGAGGGCAGCAGGGGGGCATGGGCCAGGCGAGCCAGGGAGGGCTGTGAGGGGACATATGTAGTGGGTGGTCTGTAGGGTCTGGAGAGGAACCCAAAATGGGACCTTATGAGGGAAGAAGGGTCTTTGCAGTTGTGATCATGCTGAAGATCTCCAGATGAGATCGTCCTGGAATAAGGTAGGACCTGGATCCAATGACTGGTATCCTCAGAAGAGAAGAGATGCAGAAATAGACTCAGACACAGGAGAAAGAAACGCCCTGCCTGTGAAGCGCACTCCAGGGAGCCTGCCCCTGTGCCAGCGGCCCCAGGAAACGAACACCAGCAAGCCTGGAAGAAAACCGGGGGAGGGGGCTCGATGGGAAGCTTGTAGAGTCTGGAATGCCCACTAGCTGAAGGGCACGGGTCTGGCTGCTCAGGGGAGCTCCCAGCAGCCGTTGATAACTAGGGGTCATCAGACTGGGGGTGGCGTTCGAGGCCCAAGCCCAGATGCGTTCAGCGACCTGAGCGTCCCTGGCCACAGACCGAGTGGGCTTCTTGGGGTTCCCGGCAGTCTCTGGTCAGCCTTTATCAAGCCAGATTTTCGGCCCGTGGCAACCCCTGACTTTGCTTTTCCATTCAAGAGTTTCCACATTCACCATGAGCTCTTGCGCTTTCCTTTTCCCATTGAGAACGGATGGTTCTGGATCATCAGGACTGCTTTTGGAGATCTTCTACAGGGAACCCTGACAGGCCAGGAAGCAGGAACTCCAGAGTCGCCTCAGGAATCAAGGCGCTCACATGCCTCAGTTTCCCCATCTGAGAGGGACCTGACATCCTCTGAGCCGGGCACACGCCGGTCTTTCTTGAAGGCAGAAATTTCCAAGGTGGTGCCTGTGGGCTCTCCTCTCACTCTGGCTGGGACCTAGTGCCCTGGCCAGCCAATCCAATCCGGACGAGCCTGGGGTCTCAGAAGCCCCCACCACCCTGCATGGTCTCAGGCTGGCTGCTCTGAGGAGCCTCACGTGGCTCATGTGGGAAATGAGGACCATTAGTCTGGGGTTGTGGGAGGGCGACTTGGGGCAGCACAGGTCAAGTACACGTACCTGCCCGCTGTGAACGCCAGCTTCACAGCTGGGTCAAACCCTCGCCTTCCTCCCCTTCGCTCCAGCTCCAGCCCAAGGCCAGAAGCACACCTCAGGAGGCCTCAGGACCTTGGCATCAACTGACTTAACTCCATTGCTACACAGATAGGAAACTAAGGCACTGAGAACAGGCCCTACCTGAGGACACACAGCAGGTGCCGGTGACAGAGGTGAGGCTACAAACTTCCCCATGACCCTCCTATGGGGCCAAGACATGCAGAGGGGGTGGGTCAGGGCGCTCAGAGGTCCTACCCTCCACACACAGAGCTGTACCCTTTCCTAAGGATCTGATTCCTGGTGATGGAAGACCCTCGGTGCCGCGTGATTTCTGAGGCTGTTCCATGCGGTCTTATTTCTTTCTTTTTTTTTTTTTAAAGATTTTATTTATTTATTTGACAGAGAGAGCGAGCACAAGCAGGGGGAGCGGCAGAGGGAGAGGGAGAAGCAGGCTCCCCGCTGAGCAAGGAGCCCGATGCGGGGCTTGATCCCAGCACCCTGGGATGATGACCTGAGCCGAAGGCAGACGCTTAAACAACTGAGCCACCCAAGCACCCTATATTGCTCTTCTTGTTAAAAAAAAAAAAATCTACATTTTTAGAAGATGCCATTCCTCTCCCCATAGCTGATTCCCAGCATGCAGAGCCATGCCCAAACTGTATAGACCCTGGGCTCCTGCTGACACTGACCTGATGGGCCACCCCGAGTGGCCCCTTTCATCCACTTGGGTCCCTTCCTCCGCATCCGCTATACCGGGCACGTGGGCTGCCTCCCTCCCCATGCCGTCTCCCTGGGTAGCACCCCGCCCCCCCAGCCCCGGTACCTTGTACCAGGTAGTCCGTGGTCTCTCGCTCCACCTCGGGGCTGAGCTGCTGGGTTTTCTGCAGATACTTCAGGACAAAGATGTTGGGTGCAAAGTGGATCATGTTTTGCTCTCCGCAGCCAAAGGGCAGCCGCAGGAGGTTGCTGAGGTGGTTCAGGGTTGGTCCCATGACGTCTCCTGGTGGGGAGGAAATGAGGGCTGGGCTGCGGGCCGGCCTCAAATGGTGCCCTGGCTGTCCTAGGGATAGCCTTCGCCAGCGCGGCCTATGGCCTAACACCGGCCACCCACCCTCTGACTGCCCTTCGGGACCCGACTGCGCCCCATGCCCACTTAGCCCACCGGGGGCCCTGGCTTTGGTGGCCACCCACTGGAACTCTCCTACACACCTCCCTCTGTGTTCTTTGGTCTCAGCTCGGTGTTCTTTCTCTACCTCTTCATTATGCTGAATGCTCATTTCTTTGTGGCTTTTAAAACAGGTGCATTTAAAGCTATACATTTTCCTCTTACAACTTTGGTTGCATCCCACAAATGATCGATCAATCCAGCCATTATGGTTCTATTTTAAATATCTTTTCTAATTTCCAGTAGGAAACGTGATTTTCTCTTCAATCATGAGTATTTAGATTCTTTTTTAAGTTTCCATACCCACATGACATTGTTGATATATTTTTCAGTTCTTTTTTTTTCAATTTCTCCTGTGTTCTCCTCCCTTCAGCACTCTGCATTCCTCTTCTTGGCTTCTCTGCATCACACATGGCTGATGGGCCCTCCAGAACTCCTGCTCTTCCCTGGTCACACTTCCCTTCCTTCCTTGGCCTTTCCTCCTGCCCCACCGAGGCTGCCACTGCTCCTGCAGCCTCCATCCATGGCAGAGCCTGCCTACTTTCTCATCACCCTCCTCTGGGCTTCCCAGCTTCTTCTCCACCTTCCATCCCACTGTGCTGATAGGCACTGGCCCAGAGGTCCCGGCCCTTGCCCCGTCTCCATCCCTGCCCATCTGCTTGCTCCCCTATGCCACTACCCAGGCCACTCGCCCCCTAGGGCCATCTCTCACTTGATCTCTTGCCTCAGAAATTGCAAACTCCCACATCCTCTGATCTGGCTACAAACACTAACCTGTCTGGGCCCCAGGACTTCTGTCCTCTGATGTCAGAGAGACCCAAGACCCCTGCATTCAGGCCTATGTGCCCCTCCGGGCCTCTTCCCCTCTTCTCCATCCTTCCAACACCCAACACCATGTTGACCACATGGTCCCCACTTTCCACTCCTGTACCTGGGCTATAGGAGACAACCCACATCCTACAGACCCCCAGTCATAGCCACTTACTCCTGCTTAGCAAACGCTCTGGATGTCTGCCCCTCTCACCAGGACCCCCACCTTCCACCCTGCGCCTCGCTGACTTCACCCAGACTTTCTGCCTTCTTGCACATCACCCCACACTCACTGCTCTCACAGAATTGACCACCTGCCCCTTGGGGTTGCCTCACACAGGGCTTGGACAGGCTGGGTCTGGACCCACCTCGGGCAGACTGGAAATGCCTCAAAGACAGGGTTGGGGTCATCTCTGGGTCTGCCCCAGCACGGAGAAATCACCAGAAGCTGCTTGTCGGGTGAGTGGGTATGGGGCTGGAATCCCCGGAGAAACAGATCCCCAGTAGAGGCTGATGTGAAACCGAGTCTGGAGTGGACACCTTGCCCCCTGGCCTGAGTCCTTGCCCCCATTCTCCCCGGGCCAGGCTACAAGGCAGACGCACCTATGACGGAGGCCACTGCCCGCTCAGACCCAGGGATGGCGCTGTGCGGGACTCCCAGGGTAAAGGCTTCACTGTAGCTCTCGTCCACTTCCACCTTCTTCCAAATGCGGAACTCACCCACCGAGCCCCAGCCAGTGGAGAAGCCGATGAATCGGACCTCTGGTGGCCTGGGGAGGGTCCAGGCCATGATGACAGACTCATTGGAAGGCTCTGGACCATGGCCAACCTGGAAAAAGAGGCCAAGGATGCTGGATGCCGGAAGGAAGCACACAGTGGTGCTCAGGCAACAGGGACACTGGCTATGGGGGTCACAGAGAAACTAAAGGTCACCTCACCCCCTTCAATGGCCAACAGAGACACAAGTGTGGCATCTACAGATTCCGAAGTCATCAGGCTCCTGGGAGTCTCTGGGCCTTTGCACATGCTATTCCCTCTGCCTGAAACATCCTCCACTCCCCAGTTTGCCTGGTGAACTCCTATTCATGTTTCAAAACCCCATTTGGCTATGTCCCTCCTCTAGAAAGCTGTATTAGCTGCTCCTTTTCTATGTCCCCTTTGCCTGGTCCCTAAAATTCACCAGCCCCCATTTCACCTACTTATATCCACCTTCCTTCTCCATGGCTACCCACCATCCCTCAGCTCTCAGATCCCTACACCCCTGTAAGCAACTCCAGGCAGACTGTGAGCAGCCTGAGATAGTGCCCTGTGTTTATCCTCCCTCCTCCCTGCCCCCTGTCAGAGCTGGACACAGATCAGGAGGTAGCAAATGCCCAGAAGCAGGAGGTTCCCATGCCCACCCCAGTCAGCCCAGCCATGCCTGGATGAACCCGCCATGCCAGCTGATCCAGAATGTTCTGAATTCATCCCAGGACAGGATCTTTGCCGTGTGTGTGCTGGCCACAGGGTCGCCCATCTTGCTGGTGGAGATCCAGGACCTGGTGTTCTGGTGCCCCCCCAGGACGATCTCTATCATGCCTGCTGTGTCCTGGGGCCCGGGGGACAAGGCCACTCGGGCATCATTGTGGGCTCGCACAGCCACATCAAAACGGGTGAGACACAGCGGCCGTGGCACATACTGGAACTCATACTTGTTGGGTGTGGAGATGTGGACTCTCTCTGGATGGAGGGAAGGAGAGAGGGGGTTGAAGGCACCCCTGGAGGCATCCTGCCTCTCCCTGCCTGTGCCCAGAGCTTAGAATCAGGACCACGGGGGGGACAGCCAATGGAGCTGGCTTAATGACAGCTCTGCCAAGAGCACACAAAAGATAAAATGCTCACAGGGATAAATCCTACAGAATACGTGCAAAGACCTGTGCACAGGAGACTGCAAAAGATTCTTGAAACTGATGAAGACCCAAATCGGTGGAGAGCTAGACCGTGTCCGTGGGTCAGAAGACAATACGGCAAATACGTTCATTATTCCCCAAACGGATGTTCAGATTTGCTGCGATCCCAATCAAAACACAGCAGGGTCTTCTGGGGGAAATTACAAAGCTGATTCCACAATTTATAGAGAAACATTAAGAATCTAGAAGAGCCAAAACAACTTTGATAAAGAACCAAGTCAAAGGACTCACACCTCTGACACCGAGACGTAATCAAAAGCTGTAGGAATCACAACAGTGCGGTACTGATGTCAACACAGGCAGGTGCTCAACAGAACAGAGTAGGGAGTCCAGAAAGGGACCCACATGTGTATGAACAACTGATTTGCAACAAAGGTGTGAAGGCAATTCAACAGCGAAAATCGTCTCATCCAATGGTGCTGGAACAGCTAGTTACCCAGAAGCAGGAAAGGGGAACTCCGAACCACACTTTGCATGGTCTCCAAATACCAACTTGAAATAGTTCATAGCCATTTTATAAGCGTACGACCTAATACTACAAACTCTGAGGAGAAAACGTAGGATTTGGAAAAGATTTTTTAGATACAACAAAAGCATAATCCATAAAAGGAAAGACTGATTGACTGGACCACATCAACATGAGAAACTTCTGCTCTTTGAAAGACACTATTAGGAGAAAGAAAAGACAAGCCACACACTGGGAGAAATGTCTTTGTGAAGCATTTACCTGGGAAAGGACTTGTATCCAGAATATATTTTTTAAAACTTCCAAAACTCAATTTAAAATAAATGTTAAAAGAACTGAACAGGCACTTCACTGAAAAAAAATATACCAGCAGTAAACAGGCACATGAAGAGATGCTTGAATGATGGAAATGCACATTAAAACCACAATGAGATACCATCAGACACCTTTTAGAATGCCTGAAATTAATCAGACAGACAACCCCAAGTGTGGGTGAGGAGAGCGAGGAAGTGACTCTCACCCCCTGCTGGTGGGAATGCAAAAGGGTACTACCACTTTGGAAAATTGTGCGACCATTTCTTAAAAGGTTGGACGCATACCTACTGTATGATTTCGCTGTTCCACTCATAGGTACTGATTCAAGAGAAAGGAAAACATATTACCCATACAAAGACTTGTCCATGAATATTCATAGCAGCTTTATTGGAAATAGCCCCAAACTGGAAATAACTCAAATGTCCACCAACAGGTCAATGAATAAACAAAGTGCAATGCATCCATTCAGTGGAGTCCCACTCAGCCTTAAAATGACTGAATTATTGATACACACAACATGGATGCATCTCAAAATTTTTATGCTGAAAGAAACCAGATAAAAAGAGTACATTTTATATGATTCCATTTATATAAAAGTCTAGAAAGAGCAAAGCAATCTATAGAGACTGAAAGGAAGGTGAGTAGTTCCCTAGTGACAAGAGTAGGCAGGGGTGAGTAGTTACAGGGAGCATGACTTTTGGGTTTAGTGGAAATCCTCATTATCTTAGTTGTGATGGTTTCACAGATGTACACATATGCCAACATTTACCAAACTGTACACTTAAAGTACGTGTGAGTTATTATAGTCAATTATACCTCCAAAAACATGTTAAAAACACTGCCAATTTTACTTTGAATACAAATATATATTCAGCCTAGCATAAATTATGATGTAAAAATAGAAACCATATATAAGTGCCCAACAATGTTTCAAAACATTCCATAATAATCAAATTATGGAGCAGCCGTTTTTTGTTATTGTTGTTGTTTTAAGATTTTTATTTATTTGACAGAGAGAGAGAGCACAAGCAGAGGGGAGTGGCAGGCAGAGGGAGAAGCAGGCTCCCCACTGAGCAGGGAGTCTGATGCGGGACTTGGTCCCAGGACCCTGGGATCATGACCTGAATTGAAGGCAGACGCTTAACCGACTGAGCCACCCAGGCACCCCGTGAACAGTCGTTTGATAGAACATACTGAAACTGTTCTGAAATGCTGTTTATAAAGACTTTACAATAACAAGGAAAAGGGCTCGGGATGTGTTAAATGAGCAAGGCAGAACACAAAATTGTATAGCTCATGAGTTACAACTATGTTAAAACAAACAACAATCAATCCTATGAAACCAAATACAGCAAAATGTCAGAAGAGGTCATCTATGGATGCGAACCAGAGGAGATATTTTTTCCTTCTTTCTAAGTTCTCTGTAATACATAGGTATTGCTTTTTCTTTTCCCAATTTTTTTTATTGTGGTAAAATACACATAATGTAAAGTTTGTCATCTTAAACATTTTTAAATGTACAGTTCAGTGGTATCAAATACAGTCATATTGTGCAAATGTCAGCACTGTCCACCTCCAGAACTCTTTCATCTTGCAAAACTGAAACTCTATCCCCATTAAACACTAAGTCAGCAACCCCTCCCCACAGCCCCCGGCTCCTACCATTCTATTTTCTGTCTCTATGATTTTGACTTCTCTAAGTACCTCATACAAGTACATTCATACAGTATTTGTACATATGTATCACTTTTTTTTTTTTTTAGAGAGAGGGAGGTGGGGAGGGGCATATGGGGAGAGAAAATCCCAAAGCTTGATCTCACGACCCTGAGATCGTGACCTGAGCCAAAATCAAGAGTTGGGCGCTTAACTGACTGAGTCACCCTAGTGTCCCACACATGTTTCACTTTGAAAAATGTTTTTAATTTAAATTTTACTAGGATAATTATAGATTCACAGACAACTGTAAGAAACAATATGGAAAGATCCTGTGTCCTCTTGACCCAGTTTCCCCCAGTGCTATCTCTCAAAATTCTACTACAGTATCACAATTGGGATATTGACATTGATACAATCCATTAATCTTATTCAGATTTCCCCAATTTTATTTGTACAGGATCCCTCCTATTGCCCTTTATCACCATATCCACACCATTCTTCCCCATCTCAGCAACGACTAATATGATCTCCATTTCTAAAATTTTGTCATTTCAAAAATAACATAAATGGAATCATTTATGGACCCTTTGGGATTGAGTTTTTTTCACTCAATCCCCTTCATCCAAGTTGCTCCATATATCAATAGTTTGTCCCTTTTTACCAATGAATAGCATTCCAAGGTATGAATGTACCATAATTTGTATAACCACTCATTCCACTGAAGGACACCTAGCCTGTTTCCAGTTTGGGGCTATTACAAATAAAGCTGATATGAATGTCTGTTTATGGGTTTTTGTGTAAACAGAAATCTTCATTTCTTTAGGATAAATGCCTCGTAGTGCAATTTCTTTGGAACATGTGTAGCTTTTTAAGAAACTACCAGCAGTGGCCATACCATTTTACAATTCCCACCAGCTATGTATGAATGATCCCTTTTCTCCACATCCTGGCCATCTTTTATTGTGGTGACTTTTTTTTTTTTTTTTAATTTTAGTCATTCTGGTAAGTATGCATTGATAACTCACAGTGCTTTATTTTGCATTTTGCTAATGGTTAATGATGTTGAACACCTTTGCATGTGCTTATTTGCCACCTGTGTATCTTCTTCGGTGAACTGTTTATTTCTTTTTCCCATATATTTTTTAAGATTTTATTTTTTTTTTTAAGATTTTATTTATTTATTTGAGAGAGAGAATGAGATAGAGAGAGAGAGCATGAGACAGGGGAGGGTCAGAGGGAGAAGCAGACTCCCTGCCGAGCAGGGAGCCCGATGCGGGACTCGATCCTGGGACTCCAGGATCATGACCTGAGCCGAAGGCAGTCGCTTAACCAACTGAGCCACCCAGGTGCCCTAAGATTTTATTTTTAAGTAATCTCCACACCCAACATGGGGCTTGAACTCACAACCCCAAAATTAAGAGTCGCATGCTCCACTGACTGAGCCAACCAGGTGCCCCTCCTTTTTCCCACTTTCTAATTGGATTGTTTTATTTATTGTTGAACTTTGAGAGCTCTTTATATATTCTAGATACTAGTTCTTTGTTGGATCTGGGTTTGGAAAGATTTTCTTCCAGTGTGTAGCTTGTATTTCTTCCTCTTAACAGCATCTTTTGCAAAGCAGTTTTTTTTCCCCCCTTTCAAGTAGGCTCCACACCCAGCATGGAGCCCAGCATGGGGTTTGAACTCAAGACCCTGAGATCAAGACCTGAGCTGAGATCAAGAGTCAGACACTTAACCGACTGAGCCACCCAGGCACCCCTTGCAAAGCAGTTTTTAATTTTGATGAGGTTCATTCATCAGTTTCCTTTTATGGGTCATGCTTTTTGGTATCATATCTAAAAACTCTTCACTTAGCCCTAGATCCCAAAGGTTTTTCTCCCAAATTTTTTCCTAAAAATTTTATAGTTTGACATGTAAGTCCACAATCCATTTGAGTTAATTCTTGTATAAAGTGGGATCTTTAGGTCAAAGTTCATGCTTTTGCCAATAGATGTCCAATTACTCCAGCACCGTTTGTGGAAAAGGCTCTCCTTCCTTCATTGAATTGTTTTTGTACCCCTGTCAAAAATCATTTGAGCATATATGTACCATATTGCTATTTAATACAAAAAATGGGGAAACATGTCAAGAGGAAGCCTGTGTCCAGAGTGGTCTGTGTGGGTTATGGGACCTGTCATGCTGAATGCCTTGGCAATGGCAACCCCCAGAGACTCCAGCTTGGATCCTCAGCTCCGTCACCTGCCAAAGCCTGCTGGGTGACTGCCCAGTGACAAGCCAGGCCTGAGCTCCAAGCTAAATGGTTCCTCTGGGAGGGACTGGACAGGGAGAGGGCAGACATTCTGCTTAGCATTTCCCTGACCCCACCAAGGTAGAGGCATCCACTGGGCACTCTGTACCCATTTCCTTGTCATGGATCATGTACAAGTATAATGTCGATTTCAGGGGATTGAGGCAGACCCCGAATCCCACACCTTCTGGAACCCGCTTTAATTTCTTATCTTCTCTATGGGCCCAGGATTCTGGGTCAGACTTCTTCCCACAGCTTTCCCCTGACGTGACTCTAAGCCCTCCCTTCCCTGGATCCTAGGCTCCTCACCCCAGGGCCCTGCAGACAGCCCTATTTGTGCCCACGGTCTCTCTTCTCATTGACGCCTCCAGTCTACGTTCGTGGGCACTTCCTTCCTGCGTGGCAGATGCCCGGCCCTCACTCTGGCTCATGGTTGTCACCAGCCCGGACATCTCAGTTTTCCGCTTCTGTGTCTTCTGAGCCCAGGAAGGGCAGGCATCCACTTCACAGTGGGAGAGCTGTGACAGTGTGGGGGTAAGGGCCAAAGTCCTCAGCAGGGTGGGTGCAGGGACTCACCGTTGGGACAGAAGAAAGCACTGTAGGTATACGCACGGGGGGCTCCTTCCGGCTGAAACAGAGAGACGGGGAGAACTGAGTGCTGGAGGGGCAGTCCGCCCAGGGGAGCGGCCGCCTTCCCATGGCAGTGCTCCAAGCCTGGACCCTGCAGGGTGATGCCAATGTCACACGTACACGGAGAAGGACCAGGCTGCCTACCCCCCAGGCCTAGGGGGGGGAAACAGAGGCTCATCCCCCTTCTCCGGGTTCTGGTCAAACCAACTCACCAACTACTCCTAGATTTGTCATGCTTGCCACACACTCCCACCTTGTCCTCCCGGTCTCCTGGGCTAATGGTGGAGCCTGGCTCCTCCACGATCCCGTAGGTCCCAACCATCACCTGCTTCCCCACCGTACGCCTCTGTCATCTGCAGTTTCCTCCCCGGCAGATGGCAGGCAGGGTCGCGTGAGGGTCCACCAAATAACCGATCCAGCAAACCAACCATGCACCCAGGGCTCTCCCATGGTGGGGAGCGGGAGAAGGATTCTGCTGTTTTATCAAGCCACACATCTGCCACCTCCTGTTTCAGAAATCCGTTTTTCCAGTTCACGCTTCAGTTTTTTGCATCGACATCTCAGGTCTTCTGATACCTAAATGTTACCTCCTGCCCCGAGAACGGCCTGCACTAAGCTGTGCCGGCAGATGCTGCAGACAGAGCAGACTGCTGAGCAGCGTGAACGGGAGGAAGGGCCCAGGGACAGAGGATCCCTCTCTGTGCATTGAGAAATTCCTTCCGCAGATGGAGGAGGCAAGAACTCAAGGCCTGGCTGCTCTGGATGGCTTGCCATCCTTGCAGGAGGGCGGGCTGAGGGCCAGGGAGCAAGCTCGGGCTGAGCCAAGGGTTGCCAGGGGTCTCCGTGCTTCCTGTTGAGGCCGTTCCATCCTGCTGGCTAACAGAAATGGCATTCCTCATCAGACAACAGGCTTGTCCCGGAGGAATCCATCATGTCCCGTCAACCACGCTGTGGCAATGACTCGCCCACCTCCGGGAGTTGTGCCCGGCGCACGTGTGGCTCCAGGTGCCGCAGGAACTGCCAGGACCACAGGCAGGAGGGAGGGTAGCTGTTTGCAGCTGGGCCACAGGGCAGGGGCAGACATTCGGGAGGCTGCGAGGAGCTTCATCGGCGCTGCCGGGCACCCTCGGTGTAGTGTGAGAGTCTCAGCAGGGCTCTGGGCTCCGATGTGTCCAAGCAGCACCCACAAGATGGGGCATCATTGCTGCCGCCCGCCCAGCACCGTGAGGGATCGTGTGCATTCTCTCCGGCCCTCCCACACTATGGGCTGAGCGTGAGAAGCCCCGACTTAGGGAGCGGCGTCGGAATATCAAGACAGGTGCCCAGCCCACACTAAGTGGCAGATCCTAGATTCCCAGCCGGGGGGCGGGGGTGGGGTGGGATGTCAGTAAGACCCCAACCCCTGGGCCCCTCCGCTCTAGGCTCTGTGTCCTTTCTGCACGGGCATTCAGCGACAGCCCTCCAAATATCAGGTCACGATCCCCATAACTGCCTAGAACACATAGGAAGTCGGAGACAGATGCACACTGCCCTCTAAGATGGTCAACGTGGGGGTCAGAGGACACTTCCCTGAAGCCCTTGCCTGTCCCAGGCCGCTCTACCAAATCTCACTCTGCACGGCAGGGGAGGCCGGATGCTGCAGTCCCCTAACGAGGAGATGCAGAGACCCCTCACCTGCCCCTAGACCGAGAGCAGGACCGGGGCTGCACCAGCCCCGGGCGGGGATCACAGACTCCAGCGAGGCCCCCACCCCATGGTTGATGGCCCTGGCCAAGGGCCCTCAGCGAGGACATGGGCTTACCTCAACCATCACACTGCGCCTGATGTGATCCCTCCCGGCGGGGACCCGCCTGTCAGCGAAGCTCTCCTCCAAGTGTTTGATGGACTGCCCGTCCCGGCAGCAGCTTGTTTCTCCGTAAGCGAGGGCTTTGGCTGCGGAGATTTGAGCGCTCAGTGCTTTCGGTCAGAACAGGTTCCCACCCGGGGGGAGGGGCGCATCGTCCCTCACCCTCGGCCCGAGTGTTTGCATGTGCAGATGTATGCGCACATACGTGTGCCAGGCTGGTGTGGCACCTAAGCTCAGCTCCCTCCAGGTGAAGCTTCAGGCCCCACCCCGGGGGACCGCCCCGCCCTACCCCTATGTCTACATCAGTCCTGACCTCCTGATCCATCCCACTGGCCTGCTTCCCCAGCTGCCCTTCTGACCTCATCTACTGCCCCGCCCACCCCTCACCTGTGCCTGGGCTCAGCACGCGGACCCTTTGGTGGCCCGGAGGGGGGATGCCTGAGGCAGCACGGGACCTCACCTGTGACATTACTGAGTCCCAGGTCACTGAAGGACAGAACCACCCAGGCGGGCTCCATCTCCCCAGAGGCCACGCACATCTTCTTGGTCAGATGGCGTTTGCCTGGATGCCCGATAAACCGGATGCCCTTGGGAACTGAGATCTTCACGTACACCTGCAGAGGGCGGGATGCCGCTCGTGGTGCCTGGAATATGGGTGCCCTGCCAGCATGTCCCACCGCCCACCGCGTCAGCCCTCGCCAAAAGCCGTGCTCTTCTGGAAAGGCCCCCTTTCCATTTCCAATCAGAACCAGCTACTCACCATTGTCTTGCTGGGAGCCCCCTCTTTATTTCAGCCCCCCAACTTCCCCATGGAGGCAGCTTCCCCTCAGGACCAAGGTGCATTCAAGGGCAGCTTCTCTGGCTGCGTCCACCCCGGGCACCAGAGGGGAGGGACCTCTCCACCTGCTGCTCCGCAAAGCACTTCTTCTGACCCTCTGTCCCACCTCTGAGGTCCGCAGCGTCATAATAGAGTTCTGTGTGTGTGCACACGTGTGCCGTGTGTGTGTGTGCATACCTACGTGCGTGTGTGTGTGGCCCATGCACACCCACATGCACGCATATACACACGCACAGTGCCTGAGTGCACGCACACGCACGTGAGTGTCTCTATGTGCATGTGTGGTTATACCTCCCAATCTAGAACAGGCTCTTTGGTCCACATCCATTTGCCCAATCAGCATATATGAATCACCTAGTGGGTGCAGGCACCCTACTAGGAGCTAAAGTAATGAGGCCGAAGAAGACACGCGGGATCTCTGGGCCTCAGAGGATCAACACGTCCAAGTCACACACACAGGCGCGTGTGATGTGGAGGGAAGGGCACGAGAAAAATCTAGTGGCAGGTGTGACAGAGCATCTGAACCCTGCCTCAGGACAAGCCCAGCTGGACCCGAGTGTGAACGGCCGATGCAGGGTGTGTCAGGAGCTCCCACATCCCTCTGAGTCTGAGTTCTTCCAGGGAGGAAAGAAGAGACTTAAGAGCCAAGCGTCAGTGAGCCATATTTTCCGGGTCCTGGGTGGAATGACGAGCTGTCCATGTTGACAGGGGTAAATGGGTCTGTTTCCCTGGTGCCTTGGGGATGTGTAACAAAGCAGCCACCAGGGTGTGCTCAGAGCTAAAATGGGCACCTGAGGGTCCTGCCTGCCAACTCGGTGAGGACCCTCCCTTGGGGGGACCACCCTCTAGATCAGGGATCAGTCTGCACTTATTCTGGCTTTTTAAGACCGGGGTCCTATTCCTCCTGGCTACACACTACATAAAAAGAATGACAGAGGATGGATCGTACAGGCACGGGGGCTTCGGGGCTGCCTGCTCTGAGCCTATTTCACATGTCCCCCTCGGCTTGCCTGGCTCCCTGTAAACACCCAGTTCTAACACAGCTCAGCCCCAAACACTCTGGGAGACCTTGGACATGTAATGATGCATCTCAGAGTTTCCTGTCTGGGAACGATTCCATCCACAGCCCTTCCTCCCCGGCCCAGGCAGCTGCTTGATATCTGTGCAGGCAGAATCCTGAGGCCGGCGGGTTAGCGGTGTCAGCGCTCCGAGGTCAGGTGCGGGCAGGCCCCACGTCCTGGGCCCTGGGGTCTTCTGATGTCTGCACGAGGCCCAGCACACACTGGTTCTGAGTGCCAATGAATGAGAATCGCCAGCATTTTGCACCAAGGAGCTCCTTACCGGTGGTCTCTGGATGTTTCATCCTTATTTCAGAATCTGCACGGACTGCTTTTTTTTCTTTTTTCCAGTTGACATTTTCCTTTAATTAAAGGCTCAAGGGACAAGAAGCTCCTAGGTGACAGTACATTAATGTGCGGCTCTTCTACAGAGTAAGAGAGACACCAGCAGGAAAGTCAAGTGCAAACACCAGCGTCGGACTCGTACTGTGCCTGCCAGATGGTGGGGCGAGAACCCCCTTACTAGCCTCGCGGCTGTCACACACCATTGCGTCCAACACGCTTTTGGGCAGATGAAATCATTCAGTGGATGCATAGCATTTGCAAAGGAAAACAAGGAGTAAAACGTCTCATGTAAGCTCCAGGTCCCCCTCTGAGCCTGACTCAGAATGTCTGCTGTCCCCGCTCCGGGCCGGGCTCAGAAATGATCACAGACCACAGCCATCCCCGTCGAGACTCACGAGGGGCCCTCGCGTCTGCTCTTTCCCTCCTGCCCCAGAGAAGCAGCCGGCGGGGGTGAGCAGGGCCCGGGTGAGTTCTCACGCCCCGTTTACAGATAGGGAAACTGAGGCAAACTGAGGCCGTAAATAGAAATGCCAAGCCAAAGTCCAGTCTTCTGGGGGCAGCGAGGTGTGAACATGCAGGACCCCCAGCAGTCTTGGGCGCCGTGCCAGGCAGCAAATTCCAATTTCCTCATTTTTTCAGGAAAAAACGGAAATCTAGGCTTCGGGGGCGGGGTGAAATCTCTTAGTTTCCACGGTGTCTGGTTGAGGCTGCAGCTTACATCTTCTGCCCTCGGTATGGCCCTGGGGTTCCCCACGCACTTGGGCAGGGCCAAGAGGAAGTCAGCCATGTCCCCAGCGTGTGGCTTTTTGGGATGAAGCTGAGACGTGCAGAGAGCAGGCCTGCTCCCAGCTGGACCCCTGATCCTGCACCCCACTCACTCCTCCGCCCACAGCCTCGGCTTTCAACCCTCAGCCCTGGGGGTTAACCCTAACGTTGGAGAGCCCTCCCCATCTCCCTTCCTCCCTCCCACCAGCTGACATCCAGGCCTAGCCAGCGCTCAAGGATCACAAAGGTGGCGGAGGGCGAGTGGTCCTAGCCTCCCCAAGCTTCACTGCTACACAGACCCCGGCCCCCCTGAAGCCCCCTTCCCCATCATGCACCCACCTGGTCTCACAGGCCCCCCCTCACCTACTGTCCTTCCTCATCACCAGGGTCTGAAATCCTCCCCAGCCTCCAAGATCAGCCCTAAGCCCACCCCCTCAGGGTAGCTGTATGGGTTCGACGGTGGCTCCCGGAAAGATATTTTGAAGTCCTAAACTCCAGGCACCTGTCAACACGATCTTATTTGGAAACAGGGTCTCTGCAGAGGTCACTAAGTTACAATGAGGTTAGGGCCCACCCTACTCCAATAGGACTGGGATCTTTCGAAGAGGACCCACAGACACAGAGACGTTCACAGAGGGAAGACACGTGAGGGAAGGCGACGTGGAGACAGACCGGAGCCAGGCAGTAGGAGGCATGAGAGGGAGCTCCCTCAGAGCCTCAGAGAGGAACCGGCCCGGCCCACACCGAGACCTTGCACTCTGGCCTCCAGAAGCGTGGAAGAATCCACTTCCGCTGTTCTCGGCCTCCCAGCTCGGGCTACTTTGTTTAGGCAGCTGCAAGAGGCTGAGAGAGCCGCCTTCTCCACCTCCTCCCAGGAGGAGCCCCGGGCCCCGCTGCTCGGCCCCTGGGGCATCGGCAGGGTCTGCAGCCCTTCCGTGGACACTGTTCTCAGCAGGTGCTAACCCACGCAGCCCATAACCGCCGTGACTCCTCTGTGCCTGACGCTTGTGGAAACCGAAACACCGACGTGTGGAGTAGCGTGGCCACATGGGCGAGTGTGCAAGTGTAACCAGGGACGGTGAGCGCCTGCTCTGCGGACCCCCAGGATTCCGGCCCCTGCCTCCCCGATAACACAGCAGCTGCACCTCCCACGACCCCCTGCCCCGTTACAGAGATGCTCTGTCCCCTTCCAAGCCGCTCAGGCTGACCCCCCTCATCCCTGCCTCCTGAGATCACGGGTGCCCCCAGGCACAGGGAAGGCTGGGGGGAGGGGGCGGGTTTAGTACCTCGGCACAGGCGCCCATGTAGTTGTAGACACTGAGGGGGATCTTGGCCTGCTCCCCGCGGACCACGTAGGGGGGCAGCGTGAAGTCGACAAAGAAGGGCTTGAAGGTCTTCAGCAGGGCAGGCGCGGCGACACCCAGGCCCCAAGCCTCGGACAGACCCACAGCCTCACCCACCCAGCTGGTGATGGAGTCCGGGACCTGCATGCTGAGCGTCTCCTCGCCGGACGGGTCACTGCAGGAAGATGGACAACCATGGGCCCTTCTCCAGGGCCGGGCCGAGGCGGCCAGGCGGGACTGGGGGACTGCAGCAAGGCGGTCCTTGCAGCTGGGAAATAAGCATTTAGGCACCATATGGCGTGTGACAGGAGAGAGCCGCCCCTCGGCCCCAACTCATGTAATCAGAAACACGAATGGCTCTCGGGACAGCTGTGGACACAGGGTCACCCGCCACGTAGGTTCAGCCGTGCTGACTCTGGCTGTGCACGCCCCACCCAGTTCGGGGGAGGGGGGGAAGACGCTGAATTGAGGGGACCGGTCATTTGGGGCGTGCTTGTGTCTCCTAGAAAGGTACGTCCAAGCCTCCAAGCCGCAAGCCCCAGTACCTGTGAACGTGACCTTATTTGGAAACAGGATCTTTGCACATGAAATCAGTGATGAGGTCAGGCTGGAGGAAGGCGGGGCCCCAATCTAATGACGGGCATCCTTCTAAGAAGGAACTTCAGACACAACAGAGAAGGAGACAGAGGCAGAGATGGGAAGGGTGCAGCTAGAAGCTGAGGGACACCGGAGCCCCCAGAAGCTGGAAGAGGCCCGGAGGGATTCTCCCCTCGAGCTTTCAGAGGCAGCGTGGCCCTGCCCACACCTGGATCCCAGACGTCTGGCCTCCAGAACCGTGAGAGAATACATTTCTGTTGTTGTAAGTCACCCAGTCTGTGGCACTTCGTGACAGTATAGGAAACTCACGCAGTGCAAAACAAGCATAAAATGTATCATCAAGAATTTTTAGATCGATTGCCTGTTGAAACGATCCTATTGGGGGATATCCAGCGGGTTAAAGAAAATATATGATTCAAGTGCACTCCACGTGTTTCTTTTTGCCCTTTAAATAACTCAGCACTGGGAAATCGGAAATTACATGTATGGCTCATGTTCTCTTTCTCTCATACGGCTCTCGCCGCCCAAGGTTCCCCTGCCCCTGGCCAGTGGCCCCCCTGATCACTCTAGGACAGCTCGGGAAGACAAACTCTGTGGTCTCCTTTGCATTTCCAGGATGTCCTTTTGAGATTTATCTTAGCATTTGGTGTAAGAGTCCTCGGAGGAGAAAACCTATGACCAGCGGAGAAGTGAAGCCCAGACAGCTCCATGCCTAGCAGGGGACCCGCTGTTCCTTACTCACCTGCCTGGCCTCGGTCTGCTTCTCAAGAGCCTGACCAGGTGGCCCTCGTTGGACGGCCAGACACGCCAGCCCATGGCACACAGCAACCCCCCAGGACCTGGGGCCTCCATCCTCCCCTCTATGAGGATCACATGCTATCACCCGTGACAACTCAGGTGGCCTCTTCCCATTTGGCAAGACATTTGTCAGCTTCATATGATCACAGCCAACTTTTCCATGGACACTGAGTGCCACCAACCTGCCCTCCACCCTCCCACCCCCCACCCAGGGGACATCAACTCTTCCTGGTCTGGCATCCCTGTCCCATAGACTCCTGTGGAGCCCGACTCCCAGTTAAAAACCCTTTGTGTGATTCTTTTAGGCCTGACCACAGGCCATTACGAAGGCTTTCCCTGGCAGCCGTCAGGGGACGCTGCCTTCCCCACACCAGGCTAGTGGCATAGCCAGTGAACTGTGGCCTCTGAAGGGGATCACCAGCCATGCTCTGCCTTCCCAGCCCCACTGCCTCCATTCCTAGGTCTGTGTGTCGCGAGGGACCTGCCTGGGCCCCAAGGTCATTAGGTGTCTGAAGACCCATTGCCAAGGTCTCCTTATCAGTGGGAGGAAATCTCGAAGGCATTTCTCGCCACTTTGGCTCAGCACCCAGTACTTTCCCACTCTGAGTCTTCCTCCCTCCATTTCTCTGATGCCAGGGTCCATAAAACTGTCAGAGCCTTTTGCCCAAGGCTCCCTCCGCAGTGAGACAACCCCATGTCTGATCCACCTGCAAGGTATGACATTCTGTGGGGCAAACGGAATAGGGGGAGTCAGGCTATATGGTCACAGTAAAGATGAAAGGCTCCACCATTACTTTCACTATGGCTCCTTGTCATTGCTTGAATTGGCCACTCTGACACCTGACAGCTCAGCTCTCCCTCTCTCCAGCTCAGCTGAACTCTTGAAGGCTCCAAACTATCCTACCCTTGTGGCATCTTGACCCTTGAGCCTTGCCCAACTGCTCAGGGTTACCTGCCACTTTTATGCCCACACCACACCCTCCTCTGCTCACCAAGCTCAGGCTGTTCCCTATGCCTGAAATAACCATGAAACAACCACAAGAATGAGAGATGCCTACCAGACTGGCTGGGCTCTTGCTATGGACTGGGAGCTGCATGGTGCACTGCGACTACTCCAAAAACTCACAGAGGGGAGGTGGGCAACATAGCCGAGGATGGAACATCCTGGATGCTGGAACCAGGATGCTGTCTCTGATCCCCACCATGTACCCTGAGCGAGGTCCCTGCCCTGTGCTGCCATCTCAAAACTGCTATAAGGCACAGAGAAAACAAAGAGCACAATGACAGACGTGAGGCCCTCCTTATGAGTAATTATATTAAATGTAAATGGATTAAACTTTCCAAACAAAAAGCAGAGATCAACAGAGTTAATTAAAAAACATGACCTATCTGCTGTCCACAAGAGACTCACTTTAGCTCCAAAGACAAAAATAGGTTGAAAGTGAAAAGATGGAAAGATATGCCAGGTCAGTAGTAACCAAGACTGAGCAGGTACAGCTATCCTGAGAGCACACAAAATGGACATTACGTCCAAAAAGGCTACAAGAGACCAAGAAGAATATTATATGTTAATAAAAAGTTCAGTACAACAAAAAAAATATAACAGTTATGAACATGTGTGCACCTAATAAGAGACTACTGAGATATATACATACATAAATGGACAGAACTGAAGCAAGAAATAAATAGCCCTACAGTAATAGTTGGGAGACTTCAGTGTTCCACTCTGAACAATAGAACAACCAGACAGAAGATAAGTAAGCAAGTAGAAGACTTAACACAATAAAGCAACTAGATCCAGCAGACATTCATAGAACACTCTACCCAGCAACAGCACCCACATTCTTCTCCAGTGCACATGAGACAGTCTTCAAGACAGACCATGTATTAGGCCACAGAGGAAGTCTCAGGAGATTTTAAAAGGTAGATATCATACAAAGTATTATCTCTGACCATGATGGGACAAAGTTAGAAATCAGTAAGAAAAGGAAAACTGGAAAATTTGCACATTTGTGGAAACTAAACAACTTATTCTTTTTTTTTTTTTAAGATTTTATTTATTTATTCATGGGGAGAGAGGGGGAGAGAGAGAAGGGGAGAGAGAGAGACGCAGAGGCAGAGAGAAGCAGGCTCCCCGCCGAGCAGGGAGCCCTATGCGGGACTCGATCCCAGGACCCCGGGATCATGACCTGAGCCGAAAGCAGACGCTTAACCATCTGAGCCACCCAGGTGCCCTAAACAACTTATTCTTAATTAACCAATGGATCCAAGAAGAGATCACAAAGGAAATTTTAAAATACCCAGAGATGAATGAAAACAAAACATAACATATCAAAACTTATGGGATGCAGCAAAAGCTGTGCTAAGGGGGAAATTTATAGCTATATACCTATTAAAAAAGAAGAAAGATCTCAAATAAACAACCTAATTTCACAATTTAAAGAACTAGAAAAAGAAAAACAAACTAAACCCAAAGCTAACAGAAAGAAATAATAAAGATTAGAGCAGAGATAACTAAAATAGAGAACAGAAAAATAATAGAGTATCAACAAAACCAAAAGTTGGTTCTTTGAAAAGATCAATGAAACTGACCAGCTTTTAACTAGACAAAGGATAAAAAGAGAGAAGACTCAAATTACTAAAATATGAAAGTGGGGACATTACTACCCATTCTCAGAAATAAAAAGATTATTAAAAAATACATGAACAATTGTACACCAAGAACTTGGATAATCTAGCTGAAATGGGCAAATTCCTAGAAATGCAAAACCAATCAAGTCCAAATTATAAAGAAAACCAAAATCTGAACAGACCTAGAGCTGAACAGACCTGCAAGGAGATTGAATCAATAACCAAAAATCTCTTTACAAAGAAAAGCCCTGGACCTGATGGCTTCACTGGTGAATTCTAACAAACATTTAAAAAAGTTTTTTTAAAGATCTATTTATTTATTTTAGGGGGGAGGGGGAGGGGCAGAGGGAGAGGAAGAGAGAGTCCTAAGCAGACTCCAAGCCGAGCGTGGAGCCTGATGCGGGGCTCCCGCATCCCTTGATCCCACAACCTTGAGATCATGACCTGCGCCAGAACCAAGAGTCAAACGCTTAACCGAGTGAGCCACCCAGGTGCCCCAAATTCTATCAAATATTCAAAGAAGAATCCTTGTGCACTGTTAGTGGGTGTGTAAAATGGTGCAGACTCTGTGGAAAACAGGATGGCGGTTCCTCAAACAATTAAACACAGAATTACCATATGAGCCAACAATTCCACTTCTGGGTATCCACCCCAAAGAACTGCAAGAGGGGTCTCAAGGAGATACTTGCACACCTGTGTTCACAGCAGGGTAATTTATCATAGCCAAAAGGTGGAAGCAACCTGAGCGTCCACCTTGTTCAAGGTGCCAACCCTGGTACCCAAAACATTACCCGGCACCAAAAACATCTGGCCCCCAGAAAAAATAGATACATTTGGTACATTTGAATGATAACAGACAGACAGCCCATCTTAGATTTAGACCCCTAGAATGAAACGCAGTCATCTGGATCTGTTCTGACCAGGAGTTAAGTCTTCCCATAATGGGGACACACACATCCTTAGGCTGAGGAGCTGCCAGCTGGGAGCTCAGTTCTGTGATGATGGCATGCCATGGCATCTTGTGTCTGGAAGTGGGGCCCAGCTCAGCAGTAAGCCCACCCACGGCCCGGGGGGCATCTGATCTTTCCTGCCTAACTAGTTTCCCAGGGCAGACCACCATGACCTTCTACTAGTACCATTGGTATTCTGTCACCAAGCATTGAAAGAAAAAAAAAGCCAACAGCATCTGGCAGGAATTTGGCACAGCAGGGCTTCTTCAGAAAGAACTGAAAAGGTGGGGGGGGTGGGGAACGTGGAAAGGAAATATGCTGAGAAAAGCAGTCTGTTTTGTGGGCAGGAGCCCGAGGCCCCTGAGGAGTGAGGGAGGCGTGGGGGGGCGGGGTCAAGTTCATGTTCCAGGGAACTGTAATCGTTTTAATGAGCTCGTTATGCAAACAGAGCGGATAGAGTTACCCCAAGTGGGAGTCATAAGAGGCACGAAGACCCTGCATTTCATATTTCCTGAGCAGATGTCCGAGGCTGCAGCGGGATTTGGGGCTGACTTCATGGTGTTGAGTTTTATGTGTTGGAAAAGGATGCCCAAAGTCTGACTCAGATGCTGATGTCAGATCTGAAAGCAAACCCACTGGGAACGATCTAGATTTGCCTGAGTGGCTCTGAGTCAGACCGCAAACACAGCAAAGAAATGGCATCTTACTGTAAAAAAAAAAAAAAAGCTCTCTGTACCTGATGTTCAGACAACGCCAAATCCATGTTTCTGGGAAGAAGGTCCTTTTCGTCTTCTCTGCTCTATGAAAAATTAAAGAAGAAATGAGAAAGTGTCATGGGGCATACCTTAATTCTGTCACCTGGCAGGTAAACTACCCAAGTAGAACGTAACATAGTAAGTCTTACCTGGAAAGGTTAACATTGGACTCAGTTAGGTGTCATGGCTTAATTCTCTTGGCTGTCAATTAACACTCTACTTGATTAGGACGGAGTGTGCTAGTTCTAGTTCTTTCACCTGGCAGGGTTAACATTCTACCTGATGAGGACTCATAGAAGTGATGCATCAAAGGTTTGACAGAATCACTTTAACTCAACAGTGGCACTTCACATCCTGAATTTAGAAGGTAAGAAGGGTCACAGGGACACCACCCCCCCCCGCCATGTCTTCCCCTTTGCTAATTTCCCCCCTCTGGGTTTGCCATGTTTTTCTGTACCATCACATTGAGCTATCCACCACCACCCCCCAGCCCTCCCTGTTTCCTAAAGAGCACCTTCCATTCGGGTTCATCCTCAGGAGCCTCACACCCCACCTTCCTCAGGGACTGTCTTGTTCCTTAAAAAAATAATAATAATGGGACACCTAGGTGGCTCAGTGGGTTAAGCATCTGCCTTTGGCTCAGGTCATGATCCCAGGGTCCTGGGATCAAGCTCTGCATCGGGCTCCCTGCTCAGCGGGGAGCCTGTTTCTCCCTCTGCCTGCCACTCTCCCTGCTTGTACTCAATCTCTCTCTCTCTGACAAATAAATAAATAAATAAAATCTTTAAAAATAAAAATAATAATTAAAAACAAGCCCTACTTGAAATTGGGCAAAACTTCTCAAAATTAAAAATGCTCACATCTTTTCAAACTGCAGTATCTCTCCAAGGAATGCACCCAGGAAATACCCATGGACACAAGTGCCAGGACAGAAAAATGGGTTGGTTCGTGGCAGCAAACAGCCAAAAATCTCCATCAAGAGGGTGACTGGGTTAATCAGCTGGTAGCACATTCATGCCATGGGATGCTACATGCCAGTCTAGCAGAGTGAGGTCAGTGCAGGTATACTGAGATGGGTTGGTCTCCAAGACTTATTGTTGACTTTAAAAAGGAAGGCTTGGAACAGTATTATAGTGTTCTCTCATTGTTTGTTTGTTTTTTTTTTTTAATCCTTGTTTAGGGGCACCTGGGTGGTGCTGTCAGTTAAGCATTCGACTCTTGGTTTCAGCTCAGGTCATGATCTCTGGGTCCTGGGATCGAGCCCTGCATCAGGCTCCATGCTGAGTACTGAGTCTGCTTGGAATTCTCTCTCCCTCTCTCTCTGCCCCTCCTGCTCGTGCTCTCCTTCTCCTCTAAAATAAATAAATCTTTTAAAAAATCCTTGTATATGCACAGAAAATTTCTAGAAGGATATCTAAGAAATTATTGACCATGGTTGCCTCTAAACAAGGGAATGGAGGGTGTAGAGGCAGGAGAGAGACTTACATTTAATTACAAAAACTTTCACACTGCTTGAAAAAACTTTAACCACTGCATATGGTTAAGAAAAAGATCTTGTCCTCAGGATATGGATGTGTGAACCAATTACAAAAAGGCAGGGACACTTCCTTTTAAAGGCATGTCTTATGCCTCTCTCTGCACTGGGATTTACAATTGCCTTCGTGGTTTGGGGTTTCAGAAAATTACTTTCATACCCACTCCAGGCCAAGCTCTTGGGGTTCCTGCACATGACAGGGTCAGGGCCCCCGAGGTGGTGTCTGGTGGGTGGAGGCCCTCACCCAACCACATGCTAGAAATGCCTCCGTATGCCTCCAAAGTACCCAGTGGGGACCCTGGTCTGCCCATGCCATGATTTGGAGTTTAGAAACTAGGACCCTCGAGGGCCTGCCACACTCCTGCTAAGTGTGCAGCCCAGGCAGGAAGAACCCAGGAGAACAAAGTATCCAGGAATCTCAATCTAGACAGAAAGGGTGTGAAAGATGGAGAGGGCTTTTGTGGACAGGCCTGCCAGGGTGGGAGGTCCCCTGGGCCACTTCTGGCTCAGCACAAAGGCTGAGGAGTGTGGGGCCCACCCTGAAGGTCTCCAGAGAGACCAGATCCTGAGGCACTACTGACCACACAGACCCCAGCCCCAGCCCCTTGGTTCTGAGTCCCTCTTGGAGGAGTGGGCAGGAGGGAGTAAAGCCAAGGCCTGCCTCCCCCATGCCAGCCCCTAAAGCCAGAAAGAGTGGAGAGCCACGGTCTTTAGAACACTCCCCCTTCCCCAGCTAGCTGGCTGAGAGCTGGGCTTGAGAAGGGAGTAAGACAGGCAGCAGAAGAAGGGGGTGGGAGAGAAGGGAGGGGAGACAGGAGAGAGGAGAAAAACACCACCTCCTGTGAAACAAAGTTTTCCAGGACTCCAGGGACAAAGCCACAAATCTAAGGGAGAGATGTGAACCCGTCTCCCTCAGTCATCGATAAGTTAGCAAACAGACAGACAAACAAGAAGTGAGCAAGAATATGGAGGATTTGGGCATCCCCATCAATAGGCTTGACCTAAAGTATGCATACAGAGCCTTGTACCGAATTGATGGGGGCTGGGATCTTCTTTTCAAGAAGACACAAGCCTTTACAAAAACTGGCTACACAAAAAGTCTTCAAAGTAAGAACTAAACAATGGATAACATACAGACCACGTTCACCAGTCATAATGCATGTTTGATACAAATTTATAAAACAGATGAAAAAATAATTTAAAATATCACTTTGAAAGTTTAAAACATGTCCACTTCTGGGTAAGTCACAGCTCAGAAAGCTAGCACCCATTTGGAACCAAGCAACAATGGAAACACTTCATGGCACGACCCAGGAGCTGCCAGAGCAGCATTCTGAGGAAAATTCATAACCTTCAAAAGGCTTAAATGTGTAGAGTTAAAATAAGAGACTGAAAAGCGTTACTCGGTGTCCAACTCGAAAAGGCAGAGAATTGAAGGAGAAAAGGGAAGAGAGAGGAGGAGAAGGAAGAGGAAGGAACAGGTGGAGGAAAGAGATAATAGAAAGAATTTTCTAAGTACAGTCCCTGGGAGAGGGAGGGTCAAACTCCAGCTTCCCTCCCCACCCAAACCCTCTGTTCCAGGGAGCTCTCTCCTGATGCACCTTCCTCCCTCTGCACCCCCAGCCCCCTACACACTCGAGTGTGGCCAGGAACTGAGGAGGGGGGCTGAAGTGGTCGGTTCCCTACCCCACTAGGTTAGTAGTGACTTTGCCCTCGGGGGACACTGGGCAATATCTGAAGACGTTTTCGGTTGTAACAACCAGGGGAAAGGAGTGTTATTGGCATCAGGTGGGTGGAGGCCAGCGATGCCGCTCAGCACCCACTGCGCATGGACAGCCCCGCCACATAGAGTGATCCAGCCCCCAGTGTCCACAGGATGAGGTCAGACAACGCTGCTCGAGGCGGCAATTACCTGGGGGGTTGTCTGGAGGAGCCCGCTGCCACCAGGCTTCCTGTGTGGGGCTGGAAGGCAGGGACAGCCTCATCCGTGTATAGGCCGCCATCCTGTCGGTGGTTCAGGCTCACCAGGTCGGTCATCACCACCAGGCCCGTTTCCTAAGCAATAGACAATGCCCGGAACCCTGGTGGGCAAGCGGATGTGATGGCCCCAACAGTTCCACCACTTTGGGGCTACCAGCCCGACATCACCGCTGTATCGTTGGCTCTGAGGGAGTCAGTCCTCTGCTCTGGGCTTGGTGACACAGGCTGAGGGGATCATGGGACCCAGTGACCACGCAGGGCAGAGCGGCGGGGAGACCAGTGCATCTGCGGCTCGGGACAAAGAGCCACATGTGTGACTCCGTTTATGTGAAACATCCTGAACAGGCAAATCCACAGAGACAGAAAGCAGATTCATGGTTGCCGGGGGGGAGGGGGGAGGGAGTGACTGCTCATGGGGACGGGGTTTCCTTTTGAGGTCATGAAAATGTTCTGGAATTAGACAGACGTGCTGTTGCACAACACTGTGAGTGTCCTAAATGCCACCCAACTGTCCACTTTAAAATGGTTCATTTTGGGGTGCCTGGGTGGCTCAGTCAGTTAAGCGTCTGCCTTCGGCTCAGGTCATGGTCCCGGGGTCCTGGGATCGAGCCCCGCATCGGGCTCCCTGCTGGACGGGAAGCCTGCTTCTCCCTCTCCTGCTTCCCCTGCTTGTGCTCTCTCTCTATCAAATAAATAAATGAATAAAATGGTTCATTTTTTTGTTATTTCTGCTAATTGTGAATTTCACAATAAAAAAAAAATCAGCTGGCACCATGCCTGATCTAGACCAGAGACAGATGACTGCAATTGTGACTGTTACTACTTTCATCACTGTGTTAAATACTGGGAGCGGGGCACCTGGGCGGCTCAGTCGCATAAGCCTCTGCCTTCAGCTCAGGTCATGATCTCAGGGTCCTGGGATCGAGTCCTACTTCGGGCTCCCTGCTCAGCGGGGAGTCTGCTTCTCCCTCTGCCTCTGCCCCTCCCCCAATTTGTGCTCACTCTCTATCGCTCTGTCTCAAATAAATAAATAAAATTTTTTTAAAAAGTGCTGGGAGCCACTCGATTGTAGGGAAGCCCCGCTCTGCTTTGGGAACAAGGAATGTAAAGTCAGTTGCTTGGACTCAGAGGCATCACCTCTTAATTCCAAAAGCTGCCAGGGCTCAGTTCAAGCTGCCAGGCGTTCAACAAATGTGTCATTGAAACGTCATCTGTTCCAATGCAGATATAGATACACGTATCAATACGTGTATCTTTATGCATTAACCCCAAAATCTGTCTGTATAGATGTGTAATGTATTTTTTAGCTACTGCAGCAAAATGTTAATTGTGGGATCTAGGTGGTGGGTATATAGGTGTTTGTTAATTTGTTCAACTTTTCTGTATGTCTGAAAGTCTTCCATAATAAAAACAGGAGAAAAAGGATGCATTTTAAATGATTTCAAAACTGGGATGAAAAGCACCCACAAATGGGCGGTGCATTCGAGTGGAGATCGCCGGCCTGCTCATGTGGGCTCCTGGCATGATCTAGAACAATGCTTGCACCTACTGCACCCCCTGGGACCCCCGGCCCCCACAGCCAGGAAGGAGGAGCACGGATGTGAGCTACGAATGTTGGGGTGGGCGGCTGTCTGCTCTCAGGGTGAAGGTTTTCCTTCCAGCAAAGCACCCTTGATGCCTTTGCTTCGTCCCAAGTTCAAGTTATCAGTCCGACACTCATAACGTTCTACACCTCGTCTGCCTTGCAAATCGGGAGGATCCACTTATGAGCTCTCGTTGGAGAGAATCAAAAATTAGTGCTGCCCCAATAAAAGTTTGGAAATGTCCCCCCGACCATGTCTGTATCCCCGAGATCGTCTGTTTCAAAGTGAGAGGCACTTGGAAGGGGGCGGTGGGTCTTAGACCACCTGTCCTTACAGTGAAGGCAGACCCGGAGTCCTTGGTGATGCCCCAGGGCCACGGGAAGATGGAAGAGCGCCGGCGTCGTCGGGCCGCCAGTCCAGCCCACCAGAAGGACCCATCCTCCCGGGATGCCCCGAAGGCATCAGAAACATCATAATCTTCCAATTCCCGGAAAACCTACAGGCAAAGGGGAATAGGGACCGGTCTACTGGAGGTTTCTTGTCAACCCAAACTGGCTCTCGGGGGTCTGGCATGCTCCTATTTCCACCTCCTTTCATGTATATCACTTGGAGACCATCTTGGGGGTGGGCATTGGTGTCATCGGGCAGAGGGGCTGGAGAGGTAGGGCCTGGACAATGTTATATTGCAAGAGTCTGATGAATTTGACCCCAAGATCTTTCAACTCACCAAAGCAACCATCAGGACTGGGTTCACCCGTGAGAGAAAGAACCTAGACTCACATGGGGCCCTTCACTTACTGGAAAGCGAGAGCCCCCCGTGGAGGTGCTGGACCCTGGCGCCAGAGGGCCCCTACGCACCTGGGCCGGAGTCAGCTGGAACCCAGACCTGAGCAGGTAGATGCTCTTGTCCACTGCCGTGACACACACGCAGCTGCCCCTCGCAGCCCTGACCCGCAGGTCAACAACCTCCCCGGGCTGGGTCTCGTTTGCCGAATACGTCAGTGAAACCTGGACCCAAACACAGCGGAGAAATCGGGAGTTTGGCCAACCTCTCCCGACTGACCTACCCACCCTCTCCACCTGCCAACGAGAGTTGGTCCTCGCCAGCTCAGTGGGGGACCCTGGCCTTGCTGCCCAGGCGAGGACAAGGGCGGGAGGCAGAGTGACAGGAAAAAGGCCGGGGCAACTAGAACATTCTGTGCGGAGGACGGGAGAGGAGGAGAGGGATGGGGAGACAGCCACCGGCTGAGGGCATGTGGCAGCCAGTTTCAAAGGATGCAGGGACGGGGTGGGGCAGAAGGTTGAACCCGCTGCTGGGGACAGGAGCAGTGTCCCCTTAGGCCTGGAACCCAGTGGAGACAGAGAACAGCGGGCTGCTTTCCCTGGGTGGGGTTAATGCAATCCCCCTCTGGGGGACTTTCAGAGGAGCATAAAGATGCGACTTATGTTGCTATTATTCCTGAAGGCAGGGCGGCCCTTAAAAGTCCCGCCTGTGACACCCTCTGCAAGTCCAGGGGCAGCTGTGCCCCGGACACAGACACCCCGGATGGTGCTTGCCTGCCCACCCCTCCCCTGCTCCCCTCGCCGGCTCCCCATGTTCTACCTGGTTTTCAAAGAAGGTCTCAACAGCAAACTGGAGACTGTCGGCAACCCCTTCACCATTCTCCCTGACATAGAAGACGAGCAGGCGGCCCAGGGGGACCATGTTGGGGCTCACGGCCAGCCGGAGGGAGGTCACACACACGTTGACCTCGGCTGCTGGGGCAGGAGGGGGCTCTAGGACAAGTCAAAGGTGGGGAGAGGCATGAGAACCCAGCAGCCCACAATGGGACCACCAATGCCCCAGGCTGCCCTGGGGGTGACATGTGGCATCGCAGGGGGAGGTGCTGGCCCCAGGCAAGTGATCCATAGATACTCACATCCCCTGTTACTCCACCTAGAAGGGAAGGGAAGCCCAAAAGGATGCGGGGGTAGGATTCCCAAAGCACTATGCCTGCCAGCAGTTCTCAGCCAGCGCGATGCTGCCCCCCAGGGGACATTTTTGGCTGTCACGACTTGGGAGTGCATCTAGTGGGCGGGGCCGGGGATGCGGCTCAGCACTCTACAGAGCACAGGGAGAATGATCCAGCCCCAAACGTTAGTAGTGCGCGGCGTGGGAAACTCTGCCTTCCCATGAGAGGGACCCTGTCTGTCTGTCTGCCTATCTATCTATCTCTGATTCTCACCTACAAGTGACTTTTCCCCTTAGGGACACTGGCAGTATCTGGAGACTTCTTAGGTTGTCACACTGCGTGGATAGGTTGCTGTTGGCAGCCGGCACCGAATGGGTGGAGGCGGGGGATGCTGCCCCACACCCTGCCGTGCACAGGAGGGCCCCACCACAAACGGCCTGCCTTCAAGTGTCCCCCTGCCTCCCGCCCAGTGTGGGGATCCTGCTTGAGGCAGAAGGGCTATGAGGCAAGAGGAGGCTAAGGAAGACCCAGGGGAGGTGGTGGGTCTCTTGAGAAGCACATGGAGTCGAGGAGAGGGAGGAGGAGGAGGACTCCTAGGTGGGAGGGGTTCTGGTCTGGCAGATGGCAACACAGTCCGTTGGGGGCCAGCGCACCCCTGTCCCCCTGCAGACAGGCAGTGAGGACAGCCTGGGGAGGACCTTGCCACCTCCAGCAGCTGGTCACTGCCCGCCCCCTGGCCCGAGCCCCATCTTGCCCGGGACATGTGCCCTCCGCCCCGAGGCAGGCACCCCCTCCGGGCTGAGCCCTGCTTCCCCCTCCTTTCCGGGGTGACTCGCCCCAGTCTCAGTGGTTCAGAAGGAACAAGGAACTCCGGTCAGTGGCCTGGCTCACCTGTCTCCGAAAGGTGCATTAAGCGAATGGGTGTCTCTGGGGCCACCCGCCTGCTTCTCTGGTGGGTGAGGGGCGCGGGCTGCTGGCCCGAGAGCACGATGTTGCCCCGCGTAGCCACCTCGTAGTACAGGGTGAAGTTGCAGGGACACGTGGACTTCATGGGGAAATGGGCTTCCTCTCCGACCTGGGGGAGACATGCAGCATGGGGAGCACTGCCTGGCACCCCATGGCCTGGCACCAACGCCAGAGCCCACCCCGGGGCAGACGGCTGCTCTGGGGCCACAGGGAGGCCAGGACATGGCTGGGCAGGGGCGCTGGCCTCAGGGCTGAGAACGGGGCATCATGACAGAATTCAGAGGAATGACAGAATTCAGAACCACCATCACGCAGCCCCCCTGGCGATAAGGGATTACAGCCAGGATTGTCAGTGATGCTGGGAGGGGGGGAGGTTGCTGGGGGTAAGGACATTGTGGCATGAGCCTCAGACTGTCACCCCCATTATTCAGCAGCCTCCCCTGCAAGGGGAAAGAGCTGGGGAGGAATCAGACCCAACCCAAGGATATGATCAGCTCCAGCAAGAGTGGGGTGTCCTCAATCTGTGCCTCTTGCCAGGGCCCCAAAAGAGCAGCACATACGTAGCAATTCTGCCTGATTCTAATTCAGAATGTGGGATCATCTATAAGACCACGGGCCTGAATTCTTCACAAACATCATGGCAATGAAAAGGCAGAGGCAGGGACCGTTCCAGATCAAGAGCAACTATGGACACAGAAGAGCCAAACGCAACACGTAAACTGATCCTGAATGAAATGCAGGCATGCATACGTGCACGCGCGTTCCCATAGGCACATGCAGATGGTTGCACGCTTACTTGTGTGCATGAGATTATGTACACGTGCATGGGTTGTTCACACGCAAGACATAAGTTACACCCTGGGGACATCTTTGAAAATCGGAATATTGCCTGTGAATTAAACAATATCTTAACATAATTTTCTTAGATGCGACAAGAGCCTTGAGATCATGCTGAAGAATGTCCTTATTTTTAGGACATGTTATGATCAAGTATTTAAGAGTGAAGCATCATAATATCTGTAACTTATTTTCCAATGTTGCCGCAAAAAAAAAAAAGTCTAAAGGAGTAGATGGATGGATGGGTAGATGGATGGGTGGATGGGTGGATGGCTGGGTGGGTGGATGGGTGGATGGCTAGGTGGATTGATGGATGGGTGGATGGCTGGTTGGGTGGGTAGGTGGACAAGTGAGCTGGTTGAGTGAGCTGGTTGAGTGGGAGGATGGATGGATAGAGGCAAAATGTTAATTCAGAAATCTAGGTGAAAGGCACATGGTTTTACCGTTTTTTACGATTTCTAAGTTTGTAAATATTCACCTTATAAAAAGACACCTATAAACAAAAGTTCCCTTGCGTTTCAGATGTTGGAAAAAAGAAAAGAGCAAAACCTTCCTCCTCTTCACGAACGAACCCCATGGTACCACAGCAATCCTAAAAGACTGGCTTGCCAGCCCCCGTTCACAGAGCAGCTCCCCCTTACATGCGCCTCGGAGCTGGAGGAAGGGTAAAGGAGCCTGACACAGAGCCCAGGCTGGACCCAGCACGGCCACTCTTGTCTCAATGCCCTGAGGTTGCGCCCAGGGCCCCTCGGTGACAGTCGCGGGGGGAGGGGCTGGAGCCTGCTGGGCCGACTCAGGCAGGATGGAGATGTCCCTCCGAGGGGAAAGTCCGAGTGGCCCAACCAAGTCCCTGCCTAATAGGAACTGCAGTACCAGCGGCTGGGGACACAGGGCTCCTTCCCGCCCCCTGTGGGATGGCAGCCAAGGCCAGCATCCCCACCACACGCTGCTGCTTGAATAGCATTAATTACAACAAGAACAGCGTGTTCAGCCAAGCCAGGCACAATCTCGAATGACTTTTTCATTCTCATAACCCCTGCAGAGGGCCGCTAAGCCCCCGAAACGGGCAGACCCGGCGCCAGGATTCCTCTGAGCTGCATCCCTGGCCGCCTCAGGTCCGGGCCGCGGCTCTCAGAAAGGGAATGCCAGAGGCTTACGGGGTTGGTGAGGCCTGGGAGCAATGTTGGGGAGCCTCTAGCTAAGGGAGCTAACAGGGTGCTTTATTATACATCTATCCTCCAAGAGATGAGGGGGTGAACAAACCACCATTCGTCCACACCATATGACGGAAAGACAAGGCAGAACCTTCGATGCGTGTTGTTAAGAGAAAGAAGCAATGTGAAAAAGCTAAGTGCCGGGGCGCCTGGGTGGCTCAGTTGTTAAGCATCTGCCTTCAGCTCAGGTCATGGTCCCAGGGTCCTGGGATCGAGCCCCGCATCGGGCTCCCTGCTCCGCGGGAAGCCTGCTTCTCCCTCTCCCACTCCCCCTGCTTGTGTTCCCTCTCTCGCTGTATCTCTCTCTGTCAAATAAATAAAACCTTTAAAAAAAAAAAAAAAAAAGCTAAGTGCCATACGGTTCCAACTACAGCAGTCCCCCTTATCCGTGGTTTTGGTTACCCGCCATCCACGGGGGTCTGGAAGCAGCCTAACGCCACATCACAACACCTTCGTCATTCCCCTTACTTCATCCCCTCATGTAGACATTCCATCACCTTGTGATCACAAGCCGGGTGGGCACAGTACGGTGTATTTTGAGAGAGAGAAAGCACAGTCACGTGGCTCTTATTACAGTGTATTATTACGGTGGTTCTATTTTATTATGAATTATTGTTGGTAATCTCTTACTGTGCCTAATTTATAAGTCAATCTGTGTCATAGGTACGTATGTATAGGAAAGAACGTCTAAGTAGGGTCTGGTACCATGTGTAGTTTCGGTCAGCCACTGGGGAGGCAGGGATGTATCCCCGTGGATAAGGGGGGACGACTCTATACGTGGGATGGGAAAACTGCTATTTTGAGTTGCTACCTGGGCATTTGATGCCCTGACAAGCTGCTCACACCTTGAGTCTGGATATTGGGTTGAGGACCCGAGCTTAGGATTCTGGCCACAAGTTTCTGCTTCACTTTTCCTCGCATGTCTTTTAAAATAACCACTTAGCAGGACGCCTGGGTGGCTCAGTCGGTTAGGCATCTGCCTGTGGCTCAGGTCGTGATCCCAGGGTCCTGGGAATGAGTCCCACATCGGGCTCCCTGCTCAGCGGGGAGCCTGCTTCTCCCTCTGCCTGCTTATGCACTCACTCTCTCTGACAAAGAAATACATAAAAATCTTTAAAATAAAATAACCACTTAGCACTGACCCCCAAAATGTTAGTGACTCCTCCTCAACCATCTTATGAGTCACAGGTGCTTGCTGCCCTGTTGTCTCCTGCTCGCTTGTGACCTGGGATGGAGGTGACCCAGCTCACTGGGCACCCGCCCACCCCACTCTGCGATCTGTAAATAAATCTCGTGACTTGACTTCCTTTGTGCGTGTCTATTGAAACTGTGCCTCCGATTCAAACAACCCCAGGGGTTTTCACTTCTCCCAACACGATACGACATTCTGGAAAAGGCAGAAGAATAAAGACAGTGAAAAGATCGGTGGTTGCCAGGGGCTAGTGGGTATGGAGGGATGAATGAACAGGTTGGGGGGAACCCAGAGGATTTTTAGGGCAGTGAAACCATTCTGTACAATACTACAATGCTGGATGCATGTCATTATATGTTTGTCCAAACCCACGGAATCTGCAGTAGCAGGAGAGGCCCCTAACATACCCTGCAGACTTTAGCCAATAAGGACACGTGGACACTGGCTCATCAACCGTAATGGGCGTGCCACCCGAAGGCAAGCTGCTAATCTTCAGGAACACTGCACGCAGAGGAGAGGGGGTCCAGAGGAACTCTCTGCACTTTCTACTCCATGTTTACAGCTCCCTATCTCCACACACATCTCCGCGCATCTTACTTAAGCGGGATTGTTGAAGAACAGACCGGGAAGAAGGAACACGAGACCCAGCTCTGGGGGGCTGTCTCATCTCTGTACTGTGTCTGCAAGCGTCGGCCGGGGAACCCCGGTGCCTGCGCCCAGCAAGTGCCAGCTGCAGACGGCGGGAAGCTGGGCCAACTGCAGGGGTCCCGCCTCGGGCCTGGGAGCAAGCGACTGCACCCCGAGGGCCGGGTTTATCATAGTAAACACCGGGGCCACAGCCTAAATGTTCACTATAATTAAATGACGGGCATTCATCCCGAGGAACCCCCCCGCCCCGTGCTGGAGGGATGGGGGCTCCGGCTTCAGTACCAGACTCAGCCCTGCTGGGGGACAAGCAGATGCCAGGTGCGTGCTCATGGCTTTCGGGGCCCATCCTGCCGGGGAAGGGGGGGGGACACCTGAAAGCCTTACCTGCAGGGGGCGGGAAGGTGGCTGTAGCTGCAGATAGCACTGGCTGGGGGAGTACCAGCTGCTGAGAGACAGGTAGCTGGGCAGGTACTGGGCCCCCACGGGCTTTCCATTGAATGCTACCACCTTGGTCTGAAGAAAAGAGGGTACTTGGTCAAGGCCTGGGTGCTTGGTGGAGGAAGGGGGTCTTGGGGATGTCTCTGCCTGCCCTGGCCTGCAGCAAGACCCTCTCATGTTCCAATTTGGCTTTGGGGACCCCTCTCCCCAGTTCTCAGAGACTGCGGTCCAATGTGCCTTAATGCACTGCTCCCCAGCTCCAGGAAGCAAGCGGCCAAGACTGGTCACAGGGTGTAAGGGGGTGGCTCAGGCAGAGGCAGGTGACTCATGTGGCCACCAAGAGAGAGTTCTATCACAGGCATATTAGGAAGCCCTCCCCATCCCCATTTCTCTCCCTCCTTCTCTCTCTGGCTTGCCAGTGGCCCTGGTGGCTTCTCAGAGGGGCTAACAGGCCTTGGAAGTGACCACAGAGAAGGTGGACAGGAGAAGGAGTGGCTGTGTTGGACAGCATCCCCGGGGCTCTGGACCCTGCGGCTCCCTGAGCTCAAGTCCTTCCCCTCCATGCCCGCCAAGCCCCGCGGGGGTTGTTATACTGCTTTTTGCTCCCTTGGAGTTTGAGCCTGTTCCCTTCACTTGCTGCTGAAAGACTACAGGGCAACACAAGGGAGAGGCCAGAGGTGCAGATCGAAGACTTCTGTGAGATCAAGAATAAAGACGTTGGCCCACTTTGTCCCCAGTTTCTGGGAGGTAGCCTCTAAAGCCCTGAGGTCTCCCAAGTGACGAGCGTGTCTGTTATTCACGGTGTGTCTTGGTAACACGTGTTGCCAAGCTGACTCAGGACAGGGACAAGGGGCTGGGGCTTCGAGATTCGTGCTACCAGCCGGACCTCCGGGGAGGGAGCTCTGGCTAGAACCGGAGTTTAGTCGCAGAGCCAAGGACTCATGCCTATAGCACGCCCCTGGCTGGCGCTTCTCTGTGGCTACTGTCACACGTCACACGTCGCGAGCCGGGAGGGTAGGGTGTCCCAGGGACTCCACAGGGACAGCACGAGAAGCTTCAAATGGGGGACCCTCCCAGGTTTCTCCCTCTGCCCTGTTCTTTTTGTTTTTTTAAGATTTTATTTATTTGACAGAGCAAAAGCAGGGGGAGCGGCAGAGGGAGAAGCAGACCCCCCACTGAGCAGGGACCCCCAACGCGGGGCTCGATCCCAGGACCCCAGGATCATGACCTGAGCCGAAGGCAGACGCTTAACGACCGAGCCACCCGGGCAGCCCTCCCTTGCTCTCTTTGGCTGGTCCTAATCTGCCACATCGCTATAATAAAACTGTGACTGCCAAACATACAAACCTGCAGTTAAAAAATAAGCCCTGGGGATGGCATCTTCAGCGTGGTGACCATGGTTAACAATACTGTACTGAATATTTGGAAGTTGCTAAGAGTAGATCTCCAAATTTCTCATGATAAGGAAAGAAAAATGTGTAACGATGTGTGGTGCCCATTGACCACACTTACTGTGGTGACTGTTTCACAACACGTGCAAATACGGACTCATGTTGTCCGCCCAAAACAAACACACAGCGATGTGTCAATTACACCTCAGTTAAAAATAATTAGGGGCGCCTGGGTGGCACCATCAGTTAAGCGTCCGAATTGATTTTGGCTCAGGTCATGATCTCGGGGTCCTGGAATCGAGCCCCACATCGGGCTCTGCGCTCAGCACGGAGTTGGCTTGTCCCTCTCCCTCTGCTCCTCCTCCCAGCTCATGCACTCTCTCTAAAATAAATAAATACATCTTTTAAAAAATTAAAAAGTAAAAAAGTAAAAATAATTAATATTTATAATTAGTTTTGTGTTTAAGAGAATTAAAGACCTTTTCCTAAGCAGTGTTTAGTAACAGAAACAGAATATCTTTCTGTTAAAGTGACATTTTTGGGACAAGCTCATTTTTAGACATGTATCTATGAGACAGAAAATTTTTCAGCTAATTCTGGTATTTGTAGTATTTCAGGGCTTTGCTGCTACTTAATTGCTAGGGGACTAATGGAAATAAAGGAATGACTTTTGATCATTAAAAAAAAAAAAGCTGTAATTGTAATAATGATTTTGTAGCCAGTTGGAGGGCTGTAGCCTGGAGACCCTCAAGCTTGCAACTTGGATGGTTAAAAGTCTTTAAGGACATGTTGCCCCACAGAGGACACAGTCACCCCAAGTGTCCTTGGCTCCCACCTACACATTTACTCTAGGTGGCCCCCCACCCCTCCCCTGCCATCCAGCGCCCGTGGGGCCGTCACAGAGCCAGGGGTGGGGGGAGCTGGGACACCCTCTTCTATCACTCCTGCTCCTCCCTCCCCTGACAATGGGACCCCATGTCCTGCCCGTTCTACCTTCACAGCTCCAGGCTCAGTGGCCTCTCTGTCATCACCTCTCTGTCATCACCTCCTGTCTGCCCACCTGTGCTCCCACCCCCAGGTATCCCCCCATTATGGTCACTGGAGCAACTGCTGGGTATCCAAAATCAGATCACTCTGTCCCCCTGATGCTGCCTTCTGGGTAAGCCCCAAGCACCCGTGTGAGGTCAGGGGCACCCCACCAGCTCCCTCCTCCGTATCTTCCTGAAGGGCTCAGCTTGGCTGGGCCTTGCAGGACCCAATTACACGACGATGGAGGGCCTCTGGGCCTCTGCATGCTGTTCCACCCTCTCAGAAGCAGCCCGGATGACCCTCTTCAAAGTCAGGAGTCCACATGATGAAATCCCTTTGGGCCAGCCTCCTTCAGCATGGCAGAGCCAGAAGACCTCACCTCTCCTTGACCTCCCATCTTGCCCTGGGATGGGCTGGTTATCCATCCCCCAAACTCCCCATCAAAGACTGTAAACTCCCTCAGGGCAGCAATAGGCCACAGGTCCACTGAGCTGGTGCCCAAGCATGGACTGGGGAAGGCACCAAGACTGTGTCTGGTGGCTCAATGACAAGGATCCAAGCAACTCACCCACCTCCAGCCACACGTGTTGGGCTGACATGGGGATGAAGGGGATTTCAAACCCCACCAGCCCTCCCCGGGATACAGATTCGATGGTGTAGATGTTGTCCTTCGGTGTCAGCTCTGCCCTGATCTGGACCGTCACCCCCTCAGCTGGGCTGCCATCCGGGTAGGACAGCTCCACCTGGAAGGGGTCAACAAAGATTCAACACAGTCAGGGCAGCACCACTCCCCAAACTGATCTAATCCCCCATCAGAATCCCAGCCAACTTCCCAGAAATTGACAAGCTGATGCTAAAATTCACAAGGAATTGCAAAGATCCCCAAATAACCAAAATAATCATGAAAAAGAGGAACAAAGGAGAACTCATGTGTCCCAATTTCAAAATTTACTAGGAAGCTACAATAGTCAAGATAACGTGGTACTGGCACAGAAGAGACATGGTGATCAATGGGATAGAACTGAGAGTCCAGATATAAACCCACACATCCATGGCAAATTGGTTTTCAACAAGGGCATAAGACCTCCAATGGGAAAGAACAGTCTCCTCAATAAATGGGGCTGGGATGACTGGATGCCCACACACAAAAGAATGAAGGTGAACCCCTACCTCACACCATCTACAAAAGTTAAAAATGGATCATAGACCTAAAGTTAAGAGCTAGAACTTTGAAACACTTAGACAATGGCGGGGCGGGGTGGGAGGACTTTCGTGACCTTGGACCTGGCAAATAAGTCACAAGGTAGGAGTCACCATGTGCTGGCCGTTAGCCCGGTGCTGCATGGTGAAGTGGGCCTCATGGGCGACATGGTGTGGAATTAAATGAAGACCACTGAAAAAGAACGAGCAAAGGCTATATTTATTCAGAGCTTGCTGTAGCAAGGAGTCACAGCCACCATCACTGGTGTTTGGCAGAGGCTCAAATGCAGGTGAAGTGAGAAAGCCTTATAGCGAGAAACAGGGAAGGCTTCAGGTGTGTCCCAGTTGGAGGCTACTGGTGTGAAGAAGCTGTAGGTGGCTAACTGGAAGTGGGGTATCCTAGGCAACCGGTCAGGGGAGCGCACAGGGACTCAGTATCTTTCCAGGGTGTGGATTTATTTCTGCACTTTGAATTCTATCCCATCGGTCTCCATGTTCAAATCACAGTGTAGGAATCACCACGTGTTGGCCATTGGCCTGGTGCCACGTTGGGGTGGAAACAGCATGGACAATGCTACAAACAGTTCCATGTGATGCTCAGATCTCATTCAGATGGGTAGAAAAGGCAGTCAGAACAAGGGGTTTGGAAGACAGGGATGGTGGGGCACCTGGGACTCAGTGGGTTAAGCGTCTGCCTTCGGCTCAGGTCATGATCCCGGCATGGTGGGATCGAGCCCCGCATTGGACTCTGTGCTCGGTGGGAAGTCTGCTTCTCTCTCTCCCTCTGCCCCTCCTCTCCACATGTGCGCATGCGCCAGTGTGCTTGCCACCTCCACAAATAAATAAATAAAATCTTAAAAAAAAAAAAAAAAGAGGGACGCCTGGATGGTGTCTGCTTTTGGCTCAGGTCATGATCTCAGGGCCCTGGGATTGAGTCCTGCGTCGGGCTCCCTGCTCAGCGGGGAGCCTGCCTCTCACTCTCCCTCTGCTTGCCACTCCCCCTGTTTGTGTGCTCTCTCTCTCTGACAAATAAATAAAATCTTAAAAAAAAAAAGAAGTCAAGGATGGTATGAAAGAAATATGGTCCATGGGCCCTGAAGGACCCTAGAGTAGCCCCTCACCCGTGCAGATATTTGGTGACAGAGTGAGGGGGGCTTCAGCCTACATGATCCCCACTTACAGCTCTGTCCTTTAATGCAGATGGTGGATAATCTCTCAGCCATATGTGAAATGCTCCCCTTCGTTGATCTGACAGCCCAAACCCCTTCTTCATACACATTCTGACCTTGCTCCTTGTGCTTTAGCTTCTCTGCAAGCTGGGACTCCCAAAGCCAGGGGCACACAGGTTGTGGCTGGGATCAGGCATAGAGAGGAAGGAGGTCTCAGAACAGAGTGGAAGTAGCAGGACACAGCATGAGGACAGACCACCAGGATCCTGTGAGTGACCCACGGAAGGCAAGAAGGGCCAGGGATGTGGGTGGTGCGCAGAGCTAGGGTCAGGCGTATAGCCAGCTTCCCTCTGGGGTAACATGGGCACCACTGGCCTTGCCCCCACAGAACACAAATGCCCAGTGCAACAATTAGGATAAGGATCTTGGGGCGCCTGGGTGGCTCAGTTGGTTAAGCGACGGCCTTCGGCTCAGGTCATGATCCTGGAGTCCCAGGATCGAGTCCCGCATCGGGCTCCCTGCTCAGCAGGGAGTCTGCTTCTCCCTCTGACCCTCCTCCCTCTCATGCTCTCTGTCTCTCATTCTCTCTCTCTCAAATAAATAAATAAAATCTTAAAAAAAAAAAAAGGGATAAGGATCTTGGGTTTCTGGTCATCTAAAACCTGACCGAGTCTAAGAATGCCATGGTAGGTGGCATTGAATAGGTGGGCCTATTCAAAATGCCACTTTCCCCCAGGGGGTCTGAATCAGTCTCTCTCAGGGGCAGGAGATCTGCCTTTGGGAGCATTTCCTTGGATGCTAGTTCCTCCAAAAATAAAGTCAACCCAGATAAGAAACGCATTGCCTTAGAGAAACTGACTAATAAATGGATATACCAGGTCTTGGTCTGTAGGTACAGGCATGTCTCTCTATGTTGAATAAAGTAGACCACCCTTTTAGATGGAGCAAAATGTCCAGTGTTCCTCACCCTGGGGTACTAGCTCTTTTTTTTTTTAATTTAATTTATTTATTCATAAGAGACAGAGAGAGAGAGGCAGAGGGAGAAGCAGGCTCCCCGCTGAGCAGGGAGCCCGATGCAGGGCTCGATCCCAGGACCCTGGGATCGTGTGGGGTACCAGCTCTTGCCATATCGGCAATACAGCCCTTGGTCCCCCGAGAGCAAAGGTTACACGGTGTAATTAAAGGACACCGTCTTCAGCAGCGTCCCCACTGCGGACCCACAGCGCCACCACACTGGGTTCATGGTGGTCCTCGAACGGAGCTGGGGCGGAGGCAGTGCAGAGCCTGAGCCCTCGGATGGCCCCCTCTGGGCGCCGTCCCCAGCGCTTACCTTCCCCACGTAGGACAGGCCCGGCTTGAACTCCTTTCTAGTGTCCTTGGAGTAGCGGACGTCCACCAGCTGCCTCTGGACAGGGGTGGAGGCGTCAAATGCCACCTGCTGGCTCCCGTCCACACTGGTCACTGTGGCCCAGATGCTGACGGTGCCCCGGAAGTGTTCGGGGACATCGGCGGGGATCATGTCCTTCACACAGATGTCGAAGTCCTGGGAGCCGTGGATCTGGAGGCAGGAAGCACACAGAACGGTGCTCACTCGGGGTTAGAGTGGCTTCGAGGAACGACTCTCAAAAACACATCTGAAGCACAGGATGCTCCAGCTGCTGGAGGCCCAGGGGGACAAGCAGTGACACGGCCAACCTGCGCTGTGGGTCACTGGATCCCTTGCTGGATATGTAGCATGTCTCCGGGAGTAAGATGATTGCCCTCCAGCAGACAGCGGGGCAGGGAGTTGAACCCGGTCACCCCTGCTTTGGAGTACTCACACCTGCCCCTGCTCCCGGGGCACAGAACGCCCCCATTTGACCTCTACCTCAGGACCCAGCTGGGGGCCTGGCAAACAAGCCACTTCCAGAAACAGCTTTGGACAACATTACTCAGTAAGCCAGAGCATTAAGGCAAGGGCCACAACCAGCAGAAGGGATGACAAGGGTCCAGGGCTGGAGGCCCCAGAGAGGCAGAGGACCTTCAGACTCTACATACATGGGAATGTGAAGTCACGCGGCCGCTTTGGCAAACAGTCTGGGAGTTTCTCAAATGGCTAAACTTAGTTACCCCTGGGCGCCTGGGTGGCTCAGTTGGTTAAGCGACTGCCTTCGGCTCAGGTTATGATCCTGGAGTCCCGGGATCGAGTCCCGCATCGGGCTCCTTGCTCAGCGAGGAGTCTGCTTCTCCCTCTGACCCTCTTCCCTCTCGTGCTGTCTCTCATTCGCTCTCTCTCAAATAAATAAATAAAATCTTTAAAAAAAAAAAAAATAAAAAAAATAAAAACTTAGTTACCCCTGCATAGACAAACAGACCATGGCCGGACCATATAGAAAAATGGCCAACCCATTATCTACGAGCCTTGAAGGAAGTCTGACCCCCATGTCTAGCAACTAGTAGGAAGACAAACCCCCATAACAACCAGCCCCAAGTGGCCAGGACTTGATTAATAACTGACAACTTCTAAGACTTTTGTCCCTACTTTTTTTTTTTTAAGATTTATTTTTTTATTTAAGTCATCTTTACACCCAACATAAGGCTCAAACTCATGGGCCCAAGATGAACAGTCACTTACTCTACTGACTGAGCCAGCCAAGCACCCCTTTTTATTTTATTTCATTAAAGATTTATTTATTTATTTCAGAAAGAGAGAGAACGCACGTGTACACTAGCAGGAGGGGCAGAGGGAGAGGGAGAGAGCTTCTCAAGCAGACTCTGAGCTGAGTGCAGAGCCCGACGTGGGGCTCGATCCCACAACCACAAGATCCCAACCTGAGCCAAAACCAAGAGTCAGATGCCCAACCGACTGTGCCACCCAGGCACCCCCAGGCATGCCTTTTTAAGAAAAAAAATTTTTAAGTAAACTCTATCCCCAAGGTGGGGCTCAAATTCATGACTCCAAGATCAAGAGTCACATGCTCTACCTACTGAGCCAACCATATGTCCCATTTTGCCTTTACTTCTTAGAACCAAATGAGAAAGCCAAATATGCACCCCTAACCAATCTTACGGGATGCTCCCCTTCTAGTTAGGTGCCCACGGCTTCCCCACACCTACAGTCTCCAGCAGGGGCACACCTGAAGCCTTTCCTCTTTCTCACGATAAAGCTTCGAGCTGCCAAGTGGGGGTGATGGTGGCTGATTCCCTTGCTACAGCAAGCTCCGAATAAATAGACTTTGCTCACTCTTATGTGGGCAGTCTATTTAATCCCACACCACACAACCCAGGAATGCTGCATCCAAGAGAAATGAACATGTCCAGCCTCACACAAACCTGTACGCAAATGTTCAGAGCAGCATTATCTATAACAGCCAAAAAGTGGGAAAAACTCAAATATCCATCGACAGGTAAACGGAAAAACGAAATGTGGTCCATCCATACAATGGACTATTACTCAGCCACGAAAAGGAACACAACTCGGACACGCTACAATGTGGATGAACCCTGAGAACATGGTGCCGAGTGAAAGAAGCCGGATGAGAAAGACCGTATGGTGTATGATTCCGTGTATACCGAAAGTCCAAACCAGGCAAATTCAGAGAGACAGAAAGCAGATCAGTGGCGGCCCAGGGCTGGGGATGGAAACAGATGAATTGCAAAAGGACGCGAGGGATTTGGGGAAGATTGGAAATATCCAAAATCTGGACCGTGGAGGCTGTTGCACACCTCTGAATATACTAAAAGCCACAAATCCTATATTCTATATGTATGGCCCCTCTATGTACGGTATGTGAATTATATCTCAATAAAACTATTTCTTTTTTTTTTTTTTAAAGATTTTATTTATTTATTTATTTGACAGAGAGAGACACAGCGAGAGAGGGAACACAAGCAGGGGGAGTGGGAGAGGGAGAAGCAGGCTCCTCACAGAGCAGGGAGCCTGATGTGGGACTCGATCCCAGGACCCTGGGATCATGACCTGAGCCGAAGGCAGTCGCTTAACTGACTAAGCCACCCAGGTGCCCCAATAAAACTATTTCTTAAAAAAACTCTGCACATATGGGCAGCTGGGTGGCTCAGTTGGTTAAGCGACTGCCTTCGGGTCAGGTCATGATCCTGGAGTCCCTGGATCAAGTCCCGCATCGGGCTCCCTGCTCGGCAGGGAGTCTGCTTCTCCCTCTGACCCTCCTCCCTCTCATGCTCTCTGTCTCTCATTCTCTCTGTCTCAAATAAATAAATAAAATCTTTAAAAAAAAAAAAAAAACCTCTGCACATAATATCTGGGGAGGAAACACATTAACATATCAATAGTGGTTGTGTCTGTCTGTCAGAGAAGAAATCACCTTTATTTCTTCTTCTTTTTTTTTTTTTAAAGATTTTATTTATTTACTTGAGAGAGAGAATGAGACAGAGAGAGAGAGCACGAGATGGGGGAGGGTCAGAGGGAGAAGAGCCCGACGTGGGACTCGATCCCGGGACTCCAGGATCATGACCTGAGCCGAAGGCAGTCGCTTAACCAACTGAGCCACCCAGGTGCCCCTATTTCTTCTTTTTTTAAATATTTTCTAAAGTCTCCCTGATCAGCCTGCAGGAATTTTATCATTGGGAAAATCCTCACCGTATAAACTGTTTTAGAAAGTAAAATAAAATAAATGATCACAAAGCTGAAGCCAAGGACAGGCCCTGCAGGAAGGGATCCATTGGATGAGCAGCATGGGGTCCCTGCTCCTCACCTTTATGGTTCTGAGGACGGGGCGCCCCACCTCCTGGCTGTAGTACCCCACACCATTTACAGTCATATTGATCGTTAAGGTCCCCGAGACAGGTTTCCCAAAGGTATACCTGGAACAAAAGGACAAAGAGGGTTAATTTCACATGGAGCAACAGGGGAGGGGAGGGGTCAGTCTCAGGAAGGCCAAGCTCCTGTGGTATGGCCAGCTGATACAAGGATGCTTCCCCATCCTACATTCTGTGCTTATAGCCCTTCCCACAGCCCAGAGTCAGCGCAGATAGGCCAGCATAGGGGCCTGCAATCCTCTGCACCAAGACTTGTATTTGACAGAAAAAGAGACCAAGGGTCAGAGAGGAACTCTGGACCCAAGAGCCGGAGGGTATGTGAGACAACCACTGGGCCTGCCACTTATTGAAGCAGGACAGTACAGAGGATCAAACAACCGTGGGCACCAGGAAGCCTGGGCCTAAGTGCCCTGTGAATTCAACTTTGAACCAGGGATCAGACTGCTCAGTTTCCTCACCCCAATAAAACTATCCTCTCAGAGATGCTGGTAAAACTTAAATGTATGTTTGTCATGACTTATGCAGAGGGGACACTTGCCTACAGGGCCCACGAGCAAGATGGCAGATCACAGTGAATAAAAAAATAACACCAGGCATTTTGATAGTATTTTCTAGACTATAAAAAAGGTGTGTGTACCCAACACATCCTTGGATTTTATTTTATTTTTTAAAATTTTATTTAAGTATAGTTGACAACATCCTTGGATTTTAAAACACATGTAGCAGGGACACGTGGCTAGTTTGGTCAGTAGAGTGAGGCACTCTTGATCTCAGGGTCATGAGTTCGAGCCCCACGTTAACAGTAGAGATTACTTAAAAAACAAAACAAAACAAAAAAAAACCCCGCACAGCTGGAGGAGCAGAGGGCAGTAGAACCGTCTCAACCACAAGCTCTAGGAGGTGGCAGAGCTGGGCGGGAACAAGTCTTGGAGGACTCTCCCTGGACGGCCCCAGAAAGGGACAGCGTCCCAGACACCCTCTGGACAACCCTCACTTTGGAGCTGGTCATTAACCTGGTCATGAGACAGGTAATCCCTTCAAGAAATCCCTTGCGGGTCAGCCCATTCTCTGTGGGTGCTGTTTGCAAGGAAGGGGCGGGGACACTGGAAGGGAAGGGAGATGGGTGCCCTCCCAGCGGGAGGGGAATAAGAGCTGGAAGAGGGGAATAATGGCTGGGAGGGGAATACCCCCCCCCCGGGGCGTGTCTGAGAGAGGAGGGGCATGCCCGTGGGGGCGTGTCCCGGGGAAGGGGTGTGTCAACAGGGGAGGGGCGTGTCTACAGGGGGAGGGGCTCGCCCATGCGGGCCACCTCTTTCTCACCTGGCCCGCACAGTGCCCTTCTCGCATATGTCCAGGTCCCGGATATACTGGGGCGGGTCAATAAGGAGCTCAAATTTCGGCAACACTGGAAGGAGAGAGCAGAGAGGGAGGGGCGGCTCCCACCGCTGGGGTGGCCTCAGAAAGTCCTGGAGCTGTGGGAGGGATAACGGCAAAGCCGCAGCCCCGGGCCACCAAGCGGCCAACACCACAGGAATCCACACCCCCACCCTTCGCTGAGCGTGGGCAGCATTCTGGGGATTTTGCTGACCTACATCTATTTCCTATTTTGGGGGGACGCACACTTTTTCTCCTGAGAGGCCCACATCTCATCACTTTTAGGCCATGTGCTCTGCGTGCAGCCCGGCCCAGAGGTGCATGAGTGGCTCAGCCCTGGGAGCGTCCAGCCATCTGGTCACCCTGGGCAGCTTGGGGAGGAGGGACGGACACCCGGACACCCAGAAGCCGCACGGAGGAAACGCGAAGAAGCTGGTCCTTCGAGCTTGTGAGGCAAGGCCATAAATTCCTTTCCTTTTATTTCCAGAGGTTGCACTGGGCTTCTGCTGCTTGCAACCAACAGCCCTGCCCTCTACAGCCTTTCCTTCTAGGGCCTTCCTCTTGAAAGGAGAAACCCTTGACCAGGTTAAGGAGAATTTCAGCACAGATGCAGAGTAAGTGGCTCTGGTCCATGTTCGTTCCCCAGCTCCTGTTAACATGAGCAATTTCCTGAATGGATCTCAACGTCTCAGCTCCCCCATCCGTGCACAGGGTCGGGATGATGAGGGAAGAACCAAAAGAAACAGACTTAAAAAGGAAGGGAGGGGGTGCCTGGGTGGCTCAGTCAGTTAAGCGTCTGCCTTCGGCTCAGGTCATGATCTCAGAGTCCTGAGATCGAGTCCCACATCGGGCTCCCTGCTCCTCGGGGAGCTGCTTCTCCCTCTCCCTCTGCTTGCCACTCCCCCTGCTTATGTGTCCTCTCTCAGTCAAATAAATAAATTAATTAAATCTTTTAAAAATAATAAAAATTAAAAATTAAAAGGAAGGGAATTCTGACCCAGGCTACGACATGGATGAACCTGGAGGACATCATGCTGAGTGAAATACGCCAGACGCAAAAGGACAAATACTGTAAGGTCCCCCTTCCATGAAGCACCTGGACGAGTCAGAGTCCCAGAAACAGGAAGTAGGATGGCGGGCTAGCCAGGGGCTGGGGAAGGGGACGGGGAGTTAGTGTTTCGTGGGGACCGCCTTTCAGTCGGGAAGATGCAAAAGTTCTGGAAATGGAGGGTGGTGATGTCTACCAACAACACGAACGTCCTTAATGCTGCACAACTGTACATTTACAAGAGGGAAGATGGCAAATTTTGTTACGTGTGTTTTTATGACAATTCTTTTAAAAGGGAAAGGACAGAGTGCCCAGCTCTCTGCACTGAGCCCCAGCCAATGGGGCTGCCGCTGTGCTCCCCCTTCGTCGGCATCCTCACCGGGTCTGTGGTTTCGCCCAGATGTGAAATCCCAAGATCCTAAGATTCTCCGGCTTACCATACTTCTGAACTTCGAAGGACTTGTTGTACACGTGGCCTTGCACTTGGACGAAAATGAACCATTCTCCCAGCACCGGCTGGTCAGACAGGGGGAAGGTCATGTTGGCCACACCTGTGTGCAGAGAGACAACAGTCACCCTGGGGCAAGTGCGTGCGCAGAGCCAGCCGGGCCTGACCCGATGCCGTGGGTGGGGGGCTGCCCTGTGCACCCCAGGACATTGAGCAGCATCGCTGGCCTGCACCCACTCGATGACAATAGCTCCTCCCCCCGAGTCACAGCAACCCCAACTATTCCCACATAATGCCAAGGCCCCCTGGGGGCAGAATCCCCCCCCCCCGCTTCCCCCCTCCCGCCCACCAGGTGTTAACTGCTGCCCAAATTGAGCACGGATTCTGAACAGGCTTTAAGACAGAGCACCCCTCTCCCTGCAAATGGGCCCCCATGAAATGCCACCAGCCTCAGGCAGAGAAGGCAGCTTTGGCTTCAGGTCCATTCCTTGGAACCCCGATGGGAGCTGTTTTCATGCTGGGAGGAGAGTCGGGATTTTCCAGGAGCCTCCGATGGAGGAATCTGGATGGGCGCAAAGACTCCAAACACTGCTTGGGGATCTGTCACTCCCGAGTGGGACTTGCTCTGCCTGTCCCCAACAGTGACACCGTGAGAGCAGCTCTGCGGGACTCCGGAGAAAACCCAGAGACTACAACAGTCCCCACCGCTTCTCTCCGTCACTGTGGAAATGGGAAACCTGACGGCAAAAGGTCTCTTTCCTCATATATTCAAAGCCTTTGACAGTCAGAGGAGGTTTGGGGGTATATGTCCCCAACATACATTTTCTATGGGGCCTCATTAGCCCGTGGCCAACATTACTAGACACCCCCCCAGGACGGGAGCAAAATCACGCCGGTTGAGAACCCCTGGTCTACACATATCACAAGGAGTTTATTTTTTTAATTTTTTTTTTAAGATTTAATTTATTTATTTGACAGAGAGAGAGAGACAGCGAGAGAGGGAACACAAGCAGGGGGAGCAGAGGGAGAGGGAGAAGCAGGCCTCCCGCTGAGCAGGGAGCCTGATATGGGGCTCGATCCCGGAACTCCGGGATCATTACCTGAGCCAAAGGCATCGCAAGGAGTTTTTTAAATGGGAGGCTAGTCATTCCCTTCCTCTGTGTTCTGAAGATCAAGTCCATACACCTCCCCGCAGCCGGAGAGGCCCCCTGGTCTCACTGTTGCTGCTAGAGCCAGCACTCCTGACACGTGGGGTCCCTCCTGTGCCCAGCCTCACTCTCCCTGCCATCCACCGGGCCTCTTGCATGCTGGGCCTCTGTCTGGAACACAGTCCCTCACTTTGCCCGGCTAACCTCTGCTCCTTCTCCACTTTGTTGCTGGAAAGGCTTTTCCTCCAGGCAGCCTTCCAGGATTGTCTCTGCTGCCCCGGGCTGGGCAAGAATCCCATTTTGTCCTCTCTGAGTTTGTACTTCTCCTTCCTAGCGCTCATCATGGCAGATGTTATCATGTGGTTTAATGTCTGTTTCCCCCACTGGGCAGAAAGTTCACCCTTTGTCAGCATCTACTTCAGTGCCCAGCAGATATCTGCCGGTAGGAAGACAGAGAGTTAGCGAGAGGGAGGGAAAGGGGCCGATGGGGAGGGTGGAGTAGAGGAAAGCAGGCTGAGTGCCAGGCAAGAAGGTGGGATGGGTCACCAAGAGAGTCCGAGAGTCCTGCCCTTGGCTGCACTGTAGCCCCTGCAGCCCCAGGCTCAGAACTCAAGGAAGGACAGTCACAGAAGCCCTGTCCCTGCTGGTCAGCCCTCCCCAAGCACCTCAGAACTGGAGAGAGGGCTCAAGGGCAGATGAGGGGACCAGAAGTGTGGCATTGCACAAACCACCACAATCCACCTGCCTCCTAGAGGCTCTGCGCTCACAGAGGCACTCGGGGTCCAGGAGCCCCCAAGGGGATGATGAGGTGGAAGATCTGCAGTGAGAGGAAGATGGGGGGTGCTGACAAACAAGACCCTGATGTTCCCCCAAAAGGCCTCAAGTTCAATGCAGGAGCCCAAGCTGGATGCCGGGACCAGAGAAACATGGGTGGGGTGCAGTGCTGCAGGGAAGGGATGCATTCAGAGAACATTCTAGCTCCCTGGAAGATTTATTGCATCTGCCACCCAAAGGTGCAGCCCCCAAAACTGTAGAAGGAGAAAGGGAAGGGGAGGGGCAGAGGCTCACCACAGCAGAACGGCTCCAAGTGTCTCCATTCTGTCATCCTCGAGCCCCTGGGGTCCTGCAGGGGACAAACACCCATAGTCAGCTCAGGGCAGCCGGCGTGTCCCCGGCACATGTGTGCACCCTCTGAGCCCTCTCTCTAGGGTGGGACAAGTGTGGAGGGCAGGCCCCCAGATCAGCCATATACAGGGGAGCAAATGAAAGCTCAGGGCACAGAAGGGACTGGTCTGAGGACACAGGGACAAAAGGGGCTGGATCTGCTCCTCCTTTAGGGAACCGTGTGCAAATCTACAGAGACAGACAGACACGCACTTGGCCTGTCCCAGGGCAGATCCGGGGCCCAGGGACAGACCCAGTCCCAGCCTCGTGAGGTGCTGGGACAGGTAGGATCTACCTCGGCAGCAGACGGCTAACGGGCCCCGAGTCAGAGCGGACGGGGCTGCACACCACTCACCAGAATGTAGGCTTCCAGCTGCAACAGACAGACAGACAGGCAGTGAGCACAGCCCCTGCAGGCCCCCAGCCCTCTGAGCATGCACCACCCGCCCAGCCGTGCTGTGGCCTCCCTCTGTCCCACAGACCTCCCCCTGGCTCCCCAGGGGACTCGGAGCCCCACGACAAAACCCAGAACGGAGGTCGAAACTGGAAGGAACAGGGGAGAAAGCCCAGTTGCTGGCGGCGCCCCTGGCCAGGTGGTCCCGGGCCGGTGTGTTCCAGGCACAGGGTTTTAGAAGCTGATCTCACCTTCTGGCTGACGGGCCTCAGGTTTGGGGTGACAGTGAAGATGCTTATGAGCACTGGAAGGGAAGGAGACAGTCAGGTGGCAGCTCCGGGCATGGCTGGCCCTCCCCTCCCCCCCCCCCCCCCCCCCCCCGCAGCCTGCGCAAGCTGCCCACCTCGGTGTCGGGGCTTATACACCGGCTTGTCAGTCTGGATGAACACGGAGGCGCCCCGGCCGTCCACAGTCACGGAGGTCTGGTTGTGGAAGAGGGGGCCCTCCTCCGCCCGCCCGCCGCGGCCCCACACCTGCAGGAGGGCCTGGCCCCGGAGGCCCGTGGGCACCTGCAGGCAGACCACAGAGCTTTGCGAACGACAGAGTGTTTCTCAACATTGGCACCAATGACACTTAGGACTGGATCAGTCTTTTTTTTTTTTTAAGATTTTGTTTATTTATTTGACAGAGAGAGACACAGTGAGAGAGGGAACACAAGTAGGGGGAATGGGAGAGGGAGAAGCAGGCTTCCCGCAGAGCAGGGAGCCCGATGCAGGATTCGATCCCAGGACCCTGGGATCATGACCTGAGCCGAAGGCAGAGGCTTAGCGACTGAGCCCCCCAGGTTTCCCTGGACTGGATCAGTCTTTGCAGGGGGAGGCCACCTTGCCATTGCAGGGTGTTGAGCGGCATCCCTAGCCTCCGCCCACCAGATGCCATAGGACCCTTCCCTCCCCCTCCCACCCCACCCTCCAGTTATGACAACCAGAAATGTCTCCAGCCACTGCCAGTGTTCCCTGAGGGGCCAGAACCGCCCCCCCAAGTTGAGAATTGCTCATCAGGAGCTATTCTAAGAGTTAAAGATCCCAAGACCTTTTTTAGAGTCTCTAGTCTAGTCTGAAGATCCCCTGGCCCCCCTCCTAGAATTATACAGCCCTTCACTGGTCTCATCTACAAATCCACAGCACCGATCCTGTGAAGAGTGCCTTCCGAGGGGCACTGGGCAGGGATCATGCGTAATCTTAACCCCTGTCCAGCGCGGCCCTGCTTTCTGATTCACAAGAAAGCCAACCTGCTCAAAGGGCAGCTCTAGGGGACTTATCAAGGGCTTCCCAACTATTGACATCTGGGGCTGGCTCTTTCTAGGTCATGGAGCTATCCTGATCACTGTGGGGGTGCTGAGCACACAGGAGGTGCCCTCCCCAGTTGTGACAACCAAAAAGGTCTCCAGACACTACCCGATGTCCTGGGGCCGGGGACGGGGGAGAGGGCAAACATCCCCACCAGGTGGGAGCTGCTGCCGTCGAGAAAAGCTTCTACCGTCATCAGTAAGGCAGGAAGGCCTCTGTCCCACAGCACTCAGGCACTAGGGACACCCTGCAGGGGAGAGGAACGGCTCCGGACATTGTACTGATCCCTGGGGGAGGGCACGCTGTAATTCAGCATGACTCTCGATGTTGCCCATTCATTCCGGGATTCCTTTGAGTGTCTGATAAAAGTTAAGGAACAGCTAACCCAGAAAATGCCTATAATTTCAGTGTTGTGAACTTCTTGAAATCCAAGGACTCCTGTTTAAAAACCCACATCAGAGGGGCACCTGGGTGGCTCAGTCGTTAAGTGTCTGCCTTCAGCTCAGGTCATGGTCCCAGGGTCCTGGGATCAAGCCCCGCATCGGGCTCTCTGCTTAGCGGGAAGCCTGCTTCTCCCTCTCCCACTCCCCCCGCTTGTGTTCCCTCTCTCGCTGTCTCTCTCCCTCTCTCTGTCAAATAAATAAATAAAGTCTTAAAAAAAAAAAAAAACCCACATCAGAGAATTACCTGAGTAATTCTACAGGTGGTGCTGTGCAGGGGCATTGCTGTGTCTTCGAAGACAAAGCAGGACCAAGCAAGAGGCTTGGTTCCTAACCTGGTCATTCTTCTTTTGGGGTGTTCAGCCTAAGGCAGGCATTCAGAATGCTAAGACATTTTTGGGGCGCCTGGATGGCTCAGTCAGTGAAGCATCTGCCTTCAGCTCAGGTCATGATCCCAGAGTCCCAGGATCGAGCCGCACAACAGGCTCCCTGCTCATCGGGGAGCCTGCTTCTCCCTCTCCCTCTGCCCCCCACCCCCACACGTGCCCACACATGCACACACATGCATGCACACTCTCTCTCCCTCTCTCAAATAAATAGAATCTTTTAAAAAAAGAATGCTAAGACATGTTTATGTACAAAGATGCTCGCAATGTTTGGATTATGTTATCAAAACCCTGAAAACAATCTTTAAAAAAATCTAACCATGTACAAGGTGGAGAGAGTTAGTAAATTAGTACATAAAAGAGATGCAATAGGATGTGGTTAACAACAGGAGGCAAATTACAATTATAGAGATTTGAACACATGGAAGTATGTTTACACAGTGAATTAATTGAAAATAGCAGGGAGCACGAGGAGGTCTACCATTTAATTGCAACTATAAAAGAAATGTCTTTATGTGGATGAGGATTTATGGGGAAACACGAGAAAGTGAAAAGTACGGGGGGATGGGATTACAGGTGAGTTTTCTCAATTTTTTCTTCATTATTCATTGTTGACATCACCGTTACTGATTTTTCTCACCACACACGAAACTTCTCTTATCCCATTCCAATCAATTATTTCCAAGGTAGGGTTCATGAAGATGTTAAAAATTCATAGCTTACCTTGAGTTTGATTGTCCCTTTATCTAAAAAATAAAAATTAAATGAAAACAGTTAAATTGGGAGCTGGGTTTGCCTGCCTCCCTGAGCTGCAGCTTTATAACTGGGGGGGGATTGTCTGTGGACAAACACACACACTGGGTCATGCTGGTCTGGTCTGGGCTGGGATTGAGAAAAGTGAGAGGTTCCCTCCAAGATGGAGAGAGCCTGAAGGCCAGAGGGGATGGACAACGCTGAGCTATTTAGGGGGAAAGTTGGCCAGCCTACATACTTAATAATTCACTTCACCCCTGGCCCCCATGTCCAAGGTAAGCTGTGAGGGGAGCAAAGAGAAAACTCCCGGGGAGTGGAACAAGAAGGGTAGAGAGAAAGAAGAGGAGACTGAGGTCCCCAGTGGACCTCCCTCCAGTAGATCTGTTTTCCCATCACCTCTCTCTTGACCCAAGCTGAATCATTTACCATTGTGACACCTGTCCGGGCTTTCTAGCCTCTAAGACTTGATTTTGCCATCTACTGTTTTTGCCTCGCAGTCTCCATTCCCCATTTTTTACTAGCAGAACCCCAATTTCCTTGGGGGAGCCACCTGCCCAGCTCCCAGTTCAGGAGGTTTGCGTGGCTCCGTCCCTCTCTCGGGGCTCTGTGAAAATCTACACAGGCCCTCCCCCAGTCACAGTGATTGGTTCAGAGTTGAGCACATGACCCCAAATGGGCCAATCAGTTGGGTCACGATTGAGCACATGACCCAAGTTCGGCCAATCAGAGAGAACGCTGGGACATTTTCAGTGGTCTGGAGAACCCGTCACTCTCTCGGCTTCGGGGAGACGCGGGCCCATTCAGAAGTGGGGCTGGGAGAGGACGGCCCGAGATGCCAGTGGACTTCCCTAGTTATGAGAGCCCGTAAACACTCTGTTGCTGAAGCCAACCTGATGTGGGTTTTGGGGTGGCCCACGGAGTCAGGACTGCCTGCACTCCTGCCCACCCAAGCCCTCTCCTGGTTTCCACTCCAGGCCCGCCTCTCCCCGAGGCCAGGCGCTGCGTCGCCGGCCTGAGAGCCCCGACATCACCCTCTGTGTCTCCTGCGGCGTGCTGGACCACAGGCCCTGGGCAGCTCCCCGCTCTCACCACCTGGATCCAGGAGGCCCGCGCGGTTGTTATCTGCAGTTTCCCAAGGACAGCCGGACAGAGCCTGGCTGGGGGCCTGAGTCCAACTCAGTGAGTCTGGCTGGAAGCCTGGAGTCTGCATCTAACACCACGGGGGCGCTAGAATAGCTCAGCCAGCGGTCTGAAGCGGTCCTGAGAGTCCCTCTGGGCCCCGGTCCCACCTGTAGCCCGAAGGATGCCCGACTCCATCCAGATCTGCACCCACAGAACCTGGGCTGCAGAGGAACAATTCACTCTGGTTTCCTAGACGGGGCAGGTGGCTGCCCCTCCTGGGTCTCACTCTCCCCATCTGAAAAGTGGGGCGGGAAGCAGTCTGTTCTCCCTCCCCTGCTGGGAGGTGGGATGGGAGAGAAGCAAAGCAATGCCCACATCGCCTGAGCCCCGAAGGCCACTTTGCCAAGGAAGAGGAAGCCCTGGTCAGCCACCCCAGGGACCTACCCAGGATGGCTCCCTGGCTCCATGCCACCTCCTCGCCCTGGGCCACCAGCTGAGCCTGGACCATGACTTCTCGGGGGGAGTTAAAGATGGTCACACTGATGACTTCCTCTACTCCCGAGCGGAAGACAGAGGGTGCAGCAATCAAGTAGGCCCTGTAGGAGAGGAGAACCTCAGTGAAGGCCAAAGGCTGTCTGACCCACCTCTGGCCTCCCTGCCTCTCTGGCTGGGTCACGGTGCTCCCTGTGTGGTCTTCCACCCACGCCTGCCCACACCGTGATGACACTGTCATTTTATGTATATGGGCCCCCCACCGACCTGTGAGCTCCTTGAGACCAGGGGCTGGCTTATTCATCTCTGAAGCCCCCTGACAATGTAAGAATCTGGCCTCTCTGGATCTACCCAGCACCACACCCCCTTCCAATGTCTGCATTCTGGCCTGTGGCCTCTGCATTCAGCGCATTCTGCCACAGGACCTTTGCAAGTGCCACACCAATACTGTGACCCACTCTCCTGAGTAACTGGCAGGATCCCACTTCATCCTCCACAGCCACCCTGTGACAAGTGCCAAAAAGCCATTTACAGAGTCAGAAATTAAGCCCCAGAAAGCCGAGCCACGTGCCTGAGCCAGTAAGAGACCAGGATGCAAACCCAGGCAGCCAGACTCCAGAACCCAGTGGAAAGAAACAAGGAGCTTCCTGCAGCATTAATCTTAAGAACAAAGCCCTGAAAATTAACTAAATGGCCCAAAACAGGAAAAGCTCTGCGAACAGTCGCGCCAAAACAGGCCTCTCCTGGAAGGTAGAGAACATTATCTTACTTTCCAGATGGGCAAGCTGTCGCGCCAGGAGAAGGAACATGCCACAGGTCCCACAGTCAGACCGGGGAGAGCCTTGGGGCGCCCTTAGGGCACCTGACCTGAGGCACACAGGTCCTCCCCACCTGAGCTCCTGCCTCTGGTGTTCTACAACCTTCCGCGGATAATTGGAAAGTCTCATTCATCTTTAACCACGAAAACTGCTCACAAAGCACAGCAAGCACCAAGAGCCCAGACAGCAAAGGCAGCACAAACCCAGCATGAGGAGCATTACCGGCACCAGAAGGAAGCGGGCGAAAGGGAAACCACTAGGCCAGGCAATGAGAGAAGGAGAGATTTTCGCGTCTCCAAAATCCCCTCTGGGACAACCAGACGTCCACACACAAAGAGACAAATTTAGACCCTGCCTGAGTACCATACACTGAGGTGAACTCAAACTGGGTCAGAGATCTAATACGTGTAAAACTATAAAAGCCCTGGAAGAAAACAGGAGAAAGGCTTTGGGAGCTGGGGTTAGGCAAAGAGTTCATGTGTAAGATACTAAAGATGCTAAAAGCACGATCCATCAAAGAAATCATTGATAAACTGGACTTCATTAAAACTTCATGAAAAATCTGGCATTTCAAAAGACACACTGGGCTCCTGTCGGCTACCATCCGGCCGCAGCACTGACCCTGGCAGCCCACTGGGCTCTGTCCAGCTTGAACAGTGGCCAGAGTTCAGCAGCTCTGGCTTCCTATGTGGACTGTCCTACTTCAGGATTGCCCGGAGCCTGCAAGGACCTCGGGACATACCAGGTACTTCCTATGTAACTCCAACGCCGATGAGAATGTGCAAAGACCCTAGTTTTGTACGTGCACAGCCCAGATCCAGCAATGACTGGAACCAGGAACGACCTGGGGGTCCAATGTTCCGTCCTACTCCAGCACCAACAACCATCCACAATGACTGGCTTTCTATGCGCAGCGTCTGGCCTCAGCCATGCACAGAGCATGCATTCATCCTGGGCATGTGACTGCATTATCTGGAGCATGCAGTGACCCTGGGGTTCCTGAATGCACTGTCCAGATCCAGCACTGACCAGAATGTGGACTGATCCTGGGTCTTACGCGCTCTCTCGGATTCTCATGCAAACGGGGTGTGCATGCAGTGAGAGTGGGGTAAACATATACCGCCTCAAGCACAGGAACTCTTGCTTTGTATGTGACGTGTAGTGTTTGCTGCCTCCAGCACCCACCAGAAGGTGCAGGGTGCTCCCTGAGTTCCCATGCGCAATGTCTGGCCTCAGCAGTTCACACAGCATGCAGTGATCCTGGGTACGTAACTGTGCTGATCCTGGGTATGTAACCATCATCACCCTAGGTACGTGCTGTGTATTATCTAATCCCAACACCGACCCGGGCGGGCAGTGACTCTGGCTTCCTACGTGTCCTGACCCGCCGCAGCGGGACCTCAGCCTCCTCTAGGAATAATCTTTCCATCTAGCTCCCAGCTGACCCCCAGACCTCCCACATAGCACATACAGACCATGGAAGAGCATTTGGGGAATAGACAATCCACATGTTCATGTTCCTTGGTTGCCTCTTAAAGCCCATATCCAGATCTGAGTTAGATTTTTCACCCAAAGGGCCTAGAGAACCCCACAGAACCAAATTAACTCTCCCCGAGATTCAGGAGTTGCGGCTGCTGGGATGCTTGCCAGCCAAGCATTGTTGACCTGATGCACCACCACCACCCTCCCACCCCCCACCCCTGGCCCCCCGGCATCAGGACTGACACTGGTTTAAGTCTTAGAAGGTCTCAGAAGTCCCAGCCTGGGAATGGTGGTGTTTGGTAAAGAGTAGACAGTACTGGTCTTTTTAAAATTTTATTTTATTTATTTTTTTGAGAGAGCACAAGCAGGGTGAAGGGCAGAGGGAGAAGCAGACTCCTCGCTGAGCAAGGAGCCCGATGTGGGACTCAATCCCGGGACTCTGGGATCATGACCTGAGCCGAAGGTAGACGCTCAACCATCTGAGCCACCCAGGCGCCCTGGACAGTACTGGTCTTATGACAACGTGCAAATCTGTCCTGCTTTCTGGGGTCAGGGATTCCTCATGCAAAAATCACATGGGTTGGGGTGCCTGGGTGGCTCAGTCAGTTGAGCGTCTGCTCAGCGGGGAGCCTGCTTCTCCCTCTCCCTCTGCCCCTCCCCCCGCTGGTGCTCTCTCTCAAATAAATAAATAAAATCTTTAAAAAAAAAATCACACAGGTCACAGAAGTGGGTATCCAGGGCAATTCCTAAATCGGAATCCCTCTAGTGGGTGGACCACAGCTGTGGCTTAGAGGCCAACTAATCTAGAGCCCCAGGTCAGTAATTTTGCACTTCCCAGCACGTGTCTCCCAGCACAGGGATTCCATTTCCCTTGACAGAAGGTAATATCCCAGGACAACTTTAGTCAGAGGCAAACACTCCTGAGAACCATTTGAAACTCTGCAATCCAGAGACTCTGAACTTGGTCTTTATGAGGCGAGGTCTGTAATTTAGGGCCCAGTCAAGCTTTGTGGCGGGGGTGGACCTGCGCGTGGCCAAATGTTTCGAAGCATCCCTGGCCTCCACTCAGTAGATTCCAGCAGCATTGCCTCCCCCAGATGTGGACCAAAAATGCCCCTAGAATTGCCCAATGACCCCAGGAAAACAAAAATCACGCCCCCTCCCCAGGGCTGAAAACCTCTATTTTAAGGGATGCCTGCTTTGAAAGATCAGGACAAAAATTTGCTGAATTCCAGTTTCACAAGGCCCAAGGGAGGTAAATCCCATTGCTCAAAGCGCAGTGTGGTGTCTTACTTTTCCAACTGTGATCCTAAAGCGACACCACCCGCCTCGTCCCACGGTTGACCTGTTTTCTGGGAACTCCTAAGCAAGCGCCGCTTGAACAAGCCACCTCATCAAGGCTGAGGCTGGACTACACGGCTGAGCTTGGGCAGCTCCAGGCGGCCCCCCTGAACCCACAGCCTTGCAGGGCTCACCCCAACTTGGCAGTTCTGGAAATATTCCCGGTGAAGCCAACTCAAGGGAAATTCTCCTTAGCGGCTAGTTAATTCACCTCCTCACTGTGTCAACTCACCAGAAGCTCTGTAGTCAAACTTCAAGAAAAATGTGGAAGCAAAACAAACACTTCCTCCCCGCCACCACGCCCTCCCAAGGAAAACGGAACGGTAGGTCTCTCTTCCTATTTCCCCGCCAAGACACGCATCTCTTACCTCCGGGCCACGGACAACTTGAAATCACCACCCAAGACGACAGCTCCCGTCACACCAAGGGGGTGAGGTGGGGAGGAGGCCCTGACTCCCTGTACCTCCGTGTGGCCACCTCTGAAGGCTGGGGGTGCCCCCTTCCCAGTCCGACCCCTGGGAGTCAGGGGCCAGGAGTCTAGGTCCCGCCCAGTGCGGACGCTGTGTAGCCTCGGACAGGTCGCTGCACCTCTCTGAGCCGGGCCCCGGGGCCCCCTCCCCGAGAAGACAGCCAACCTCCTCCGTCGCCCGGTGCAACTCACGGGGCCTGGGGCGCGGCGCACACGCCGTCCCGCGGCGACAGCAGCAGCAGCAGGCGCCACAGCAGCGGGCAGAGCAGGGCGCCCCACATTTTTCGGCTCCGCGGGGGCGCGGCGCCCAGGGACGGGGCCGGGCCGGGGCTGGGCCAGGGTCGGGGTCCGAGCGCGCCGGTGCCCCCTGCGCCGCCGGGGGCCCTTTGTTCGCAGCCCCCGCGCAGTGCGCACGGCGCCATGCGCCCCGCTCCGCGGCCGGCCAAGCTGGGGCAGCCCCGGACCAGCCCCCTCCCCGGACCCGCCTCGTCCCCCGGCCCCGCCCCGCGCCTTTCCCGGGACTCATCCCCTCCGCGCACTCTCCCCCACCCCCTCCCGGGCCCGCCCCGCCCCCCTGCCCGGACCTCTGGGCGGATCACCCCCCCCCGACCCTGCCCACGCCCTCCCCGCTCCTCGGACCCGACTGGGCCCCTATTCCCCTCGCCCCCTCCCTGCACTGCTCCCCGCATGCTCCCAGCCGGGCCGCCCGCCCCGCCCCCTTTCCGGACCCTGACCCGCCCCCGCTCCCTTCTCGGGACTCATCCCCTCCAAGGACTTTCTCCGGACTGCCCCGCCCCCTGCCCGGGCCTGACCCCACCCTGGACCCTCCCCCTTCCTCGGACCCAAGCTGTCCTTTCCTTCTCGCCCCATCCTCTGCGCTCCCCTTTCCACCGGTCGTCATCCTGGGACCCACCGCCTTCCGGGGCTGCCCCCCTACCCGTCCTCCCCTGCCTCCTCTCCAGCCTCCTCCCCAGTCGCCCCTGCATGGCCCCCTCTGCGGACTCGCCCCGCCCCGGCCGCCGGGTTGTATCTCCGTGCGGCCTTCACTCCGCGACTCCGCGACCCCGCAGGGCGCTCACCCCAGCCAGAGCCCGGCGACCTGTGCAGTGCACGTGGCCTCAGGATTGGGGAGACAGGCTAGCCAAGGGACGAACCTTCCAGATGCGCAGCTGCCCCTGGGCTCCTGACTGCCAGTCGTCACTTCTACCCTCTCCGAGCCCCTGCCGCTGTCCACGAATCCCCTGGGCCAGGCCCCTCCCTCTCTGGGCCTCCCTTTCCCCTCTGCCATACAGCAGGTTTGGGCCCCTCAGAGTGTCCCCAACTGAGCAATGGTCCCCTTGTCATAGGTTCCTCAGGGGAGGGGAGGCGCACCTTCCTTCTATGTCATGTCCAAGTCCTGTCCCCCTCCTTCCAGCATCACCCCCCCTTCAACTGGCACCTTTGGCCCCTCTAGGAGGACCATTCCCACTACCAGGGCCCTCCTAAAACTCTAGTGCTGACCACACTTCCCTCCTGACCCAAATCTTCAGGGATCCCTGTTCATTGGGACCAAGTCCAAACTCCAGGCAGCCCTGAGGCTGCCCTGATGGCTCAGCCTCACCCTGGTTCCTCAGATGCTTTGTGTTGACCCCTCAAACCCTGCTCTTCTGCCCTTTTCCTTTGGCTGCCCAACCCCTGCTCCTCTTGAAAGCTTCCTTTGAACCCTCCCTGCTCCCAGGCACCCTGGGTCCTCTAGGTGGCCTCCCCACCAGCCTCTCGTGGCTTTAGGCCAAGCCCTGGGCAGGCCGTGGGGACTCCAGGGCAGACAGGGCTTGCCTTAGCAGATGTGGGAGGGGCCCTGCAGGAGCCTGGGTGGAAGGGGGAGGCAGCAGGCGAGGCGGGGTGCTGAGGCCAGGAAGAGGTGCAGTCCTCTCATCTCAGTCTGCTCCCGCACCAGGCAGGGCCTTCTAGCATAACCCTCCCAATACCCGTCTGTCCTGCCGAGCCCGCCACACCTCCCCTTGCTCTTCCGTAAACTGGGCCCCGCTCTCCAGCCTCGAAGCCAGCCTCCTGCCGCTCCCTTTGCTCCCTTCCCCTCTGGGCTCTGGCCACACTGGCCTCCATGAGTCTATGGACCACCACCCACCACCACCACACCCTCCGGCCCAGATGCCAGTGTCCCTTCCTCCTGGAGTCACAAGGCTGCCCCCACCCCACGCTTCATGGCTAGCCCCACTGTCCCTCCTTCCCTGACTGCCAGGGTTATAAGGCCTCGGATCTGACGGGCTGCCCTTCCAGGTCCCCAGAGGCCGAACTGTGAGTTCCCTGCTCTCACCAGATATGCCCCCCACCGACTTGGCAGAAGAGGCTGTCCCCCACCTGTTCCCCTGGCAGCCTGACCAATTACACCCCACCCATCCTCAGCCTAGCGGATCTCACCTCCTTGTCTTTCCAACAAGTCAATCGCATCCTCCCCTGGGAACCAGGGGCACCCCACCCTCCTGTTACTACTACAAAGTCTGCCTCCTGCAGCCTCAGGCTGTTCACTCCCCTCCCAGGTGCAACCTCCACGGGTCTTGTGTGGCCAGCTGGGTCCTCCCCCAACCCAGGCCTGTGAGTATATGTGACTTACTGCTGTCCATCTCACCAGACCAGTGTTGGGTGCTGTGTGTTTGGCCATCTCAGTGCTGGGGATCCCTCCTTCACTAATGGGGTGAGTAGGAGGCGACCAGACACCACCATGCCCTCACCACCCAGTTTGATTCTCTGGTGCTCCACGCAGGGGCCATGATTGTATTATCCCAGGAGCACTTGCTTCCCGTCCGTCTCCCTTGGGGTACAAGCCCCATTCGCTGCTGGACACCCAGTCCCTGGCTCCAAGTGGGCACTCAGTACGCACGTGCTGACATCCTCACCGGCCCCCTGAGCTGCGCGGGGCACTGGGGAAGAGCCGGTTGGTCCATTTCTAGGAAACGTGTGAGTCCTTGTCTCATAGGGCCACTGCTAAACGTTGAGTTGTGCAAACTTGCAATTAAATATATGATATTAAAAATAAAAGTTGTGGGTGCCTGGATGGCTCAGTCGGTTAAGCGTCTGCCTTCAGCTCGGGTCATGATCCTGGAGTCCCTGCTCTGTGGGAGGCCTGCTTCTCCCTCTCCCACTCCCCCTGCTTGTGTTCCCTCTCTCGCTGTGTCTCTGTCAAATAAATAAATAAAATCTTTAAAAAAATAAAAAAATAAATAAAATAAAAGTTGTGGGCGCCTGGATGGCTCAGTCGGTTAAGCGTCTGCCTTCAGCTCAGGTCATGATCTCGGGGTCTTGGGATCGAGCCCCTCGTTGGGCTCCCTGCTCAGAGGGGAGTCTGCTTCTCCCTCTCGCTGCCACTCCCCCTGCTTGTGTTCCCTCTCTCTGTCAAATAAATAAAATAAAATAAAATAAAATAAAAGTTGTAAGTACTCTAAAGTGATCACTTCCTCGTTTCCCTGAATCTTACTATTCTCTGTGCTCCTGAGGATATCACTGACTCTTATACCTGATGGTGAAGAGACTATACTACTACTCATCCCTCCCCCCTCACATTTAGTGCCTTCCTGCTGGTAGATTCAAACTGGCAGGGGGGGCTGGTGGGGAGTCCCATCAATTCCGCTCTCATTTGCTTTGAAAGCACAAATTTGTTCCAACATGATGGACACGTCAGAGATGGATTTGAGCATGATGTGATCGAATGTGGTGTTGCTTATGCAGGATTTTGTCCAGGGGCAAAGCTGGGTAAATGGACTCTGCCCGGCCGACGAGAGTTGCATGGGAATACACAACCTCCCCCCGCCACCACCATACACACCCCCCGCCAACATCTGCAGGCTCCCTCAGCTGTTAGGAGCTACCATGCCAGGCCCCATCTGGAAACCTGGCTACAACCTCCCCACACCACGTCCACCCGTGAACCTCAGGTCCCTTCCAAAGGTCAAGTGCTGTATTTGCTGTGGTAGTCACATCATTCTAAGCCAGGGCCAGGGAACCATGGACTTTACCTCCAAGCGTGTGGCCGGCTACTTCCAGGGTGGTCAGAGCCTCCACTCCTCACTGACCCAGGGCAGCCTCAGCCTCGGGGGGCGTGCCTGCCTAGAGCACCACCTGATCCCCTGGAGCCCTGGCTTCCAGGGAGGCTACAAGAGCCTGGATCTGGGCGACCGGAACCAGATGCACTTCAGCCACCAGAACAAAGATGGAGTCGAGACAGTAGAGCAAGGGCACGCTCATCCTCACCACCTGCTGCGTGCCCCAGCCTCAGTATCTCCTCCAGGACTCCCAGGTGTTTAGAAAAGATGCGCAAGGAGAGTGGGTGGGAGAAGCTGCTCAGAAGCAAGGTGCAAAGACTGTTGGGGATCTCCACGGAGCAGGAAAGCACCTTCCAAGACACCTTCACAGATCAGGAAGAATCCAAGCTGAGATCCGCCCAGCACTCTCTCTGCTGCCCATGGAGAAGAGCGAGCATTCACCCTCTCCAGCAACAACCAAAATGTTGGCGGGCTGGGGTGGGGGTGTGTGTGTGCACGTGTGTGCCTACGCACACATCACATGTGCATTTCAGGCCAGGCAGGGGCATGAGAGGAAGAATGAGCCTCCTGCGGCTGCTGTAACAAATTACCATAAACGGGTGGCTTAAAGGGATTTTGAACAACCCACAGAACGGGAGAACATATGTGCAAATCATGTATCTGATAAAGGATTAATGCCCAGGATATATGAAGAGCGCCTGCAGCCCAACGACAATAAAAAGCAAACAACCCAATTCCAAAATGGGCAAAGGGTCTGAATAAAGGTTTCTCCAAAGAAGACACACAGATGGCCAACAAGCGCATGAAAAGATGCTCATCCCTAATCGTTAAGGAGATGCAAATTAAAACCACAAGGAGATATCACTTCACACCTGTTACAATGGTTTCTTATTGTTTTAAACGGACCATTAACAGCCTCTGTCCAAGCGCACTCCTGCTCAGGCTGATCAGCTTTCTGTGGTTTCCTCTGCAAATGGGTTCCGTGGCCTAGTGTCCCTGTCCCCGCCACCTGTGATCACGCGCAGAGGCCCGCGAGGGGTCATCGCCGAGGTTTCTAGCAGCCTGCAAGCGACAGCCTGGCAGCCATCCCCTCCAGCGGCTCGCTCGCTCGTGGCCTCCCACGACTATTACTGGTGCCGCCTGGGCTCCCCTTCCAGTAACAGCTCCTGCAGAAGTGCAGAGTATGCTGGGGAAGCCATCCCTCACCACCGCAGTCTCCCCAAGGCTGACCCGGGTCACTGGTGGGCAAACTTCTTTTTCGGGAAGTCCACTCTCCCGTGCTCGGCTGCAGTGTTGGAGTCCCCAGAACGCTTGACATCTTCCCAGGCTTCCAGCAGCAGGATCCTCTGGGACTTGGCTCTGGAAGCCATGAGGAAGCAGCCTGGTGGGCAGCCTGGCAAAGCCAACATGGGGCCCCCATCCTGAGAGACCACCCCCCATTCCCCACCCCCGTCCTGCCTTCAGGAGGCTCTGGGCTCATCAGAGCCCCTCCCTTCCCCTCCCCCTAGACTAGGCAGGCTGCAGCAAGCGGAAGCAGTTGGGTTATTTTATATCAAAATAGCAAAACACCAAAAAAGAAGTTGAGAGAACCGCACTCTTTACTATCCAAGCCACACACGAGCCTTCCTGACACCCTGGAACCATGTGCCTCGCACCAAGTGGAAAGTAAATTCGAAGCAGCCAGTACAAAAAAAAAAAAAAATTTTTTAAATAAATAAATAAACCACACACAAGTTTTGGTGAGGATGTGGAAAAATGTGTGCACTGTTGGTGGAAATGCAAATTGGTACCGCTGCTGTGGAAAACAGTCTGGTGGCTCCTTGAAAAGCTAAACATAGACTTACCGTATGATCCAGCAACTCCATTTTGGAGTATATACACAAAAAACCGAGAGATAGTAAGTAAATATGGGGCTAAATAACAATGCTCTCAGCAGAGAAAAGACATGAATTAGGTGTAGGGTTGCCAGAGTTAGCAAATAAAAATATATTTACATTTGAATCTCAGATGAATGACAAAAAAAATTTTTTTTTTTAGTGTAAGTATATCCCATTCAACATTGGATATACTTACACTAAATAGAGATGTATTTGTTCCTTATGTAGGATTCACATTTGACAGGGTGTCCTACGCTTTACGTGACGATGCTAACTGGCTTTGGATAGAGAGTAAGATCTTCATTATCGTCTTTATAATAACCTCACAGAAGGAGGAAGTGGTTCCTTCAGGTTCCTTCCGACTTTGCATAGGAGACCCAGCCATTGCCGCGCTAGGCTTATGCCCAAAGGACTGAAAGCAGGTGTTCAAACAGACTGTGCACACACGTTCACAGCAGCACTCGTCTCGATCGCCAAAAGGCAGAAGCAACGCAAATGTCCATCAACCCAGGGATTGATAAACAAAGTGTGGTCCATCCGTGCAACGGAGCATTAGCTACAAGGAACAAAGCCCTGAATCTCGAAATCATCACGCAGCGAGAAAGAAGCCAGACACAAAGAGACAAGTCATGGGTGATTCCATTTCCATGAAATATCAAGAACGGGCAAATCGACAGCGACGGGAAGATGAGCTGTTGCCAGGGGCTGGGGCAAGGGGATGATGGGACAAGAGTGATTCTGATGAGGATGGGGTCTCCTTTGGGGGTGATGGAAATGTTCTAGAATGGACCGTGGTGGGGGCGCCTGGGTGGCTCAGTTGGTTAAGCGACTGCCTTCAGCTCAGGTCATGATCCTGGAGTCCCGGGATCGAGTCCCACATCGGGCTCCCTGCTCGGCGGGGAGTCTGCTTCTCCCTCTAACCCTACCCCCTCTAGCGCTCTCTCTCTCACTCTCTCTCTCTCTAATAAATAAATTAAAAAAAAAAATCTTAGAATGGACCGTGGTGACGGCTGCACAACTCTGTGACTATACTAAAAACCAGTGAATTGGACCCTTTGAAAGGGTGAATGTAGGATATGTGAGGTGTATCTTCATAAAGCTGTTGCTCAAGAAAGAGAAGCCCGGGGCTTGGCTCTTTAGCAGGAGCGTGGTTCGCAGGGAATGTCTGGCACTGCTGGCCCCACCCGGGCCCTCGGTGCCTCTTGGGCAGCAACGTGAAGGCCAAGGGCGAGCTGTTGAATTTGCTTTGGAAATTTGGAGCTAGCAAGTCCGTCCTGCTCCAGATCCCTGTGCTTAGAGCAGCTCCCCCCTCCAACACACACACTCACCCAGCGTCTTGCTCCCCCGCCCCCCCCCGGCCCCCACCGCCCCCAGAATGCCAAAGTTTTTCTCCGTGGTGTTGTTCCAGGAGTCACAGGCTCTGCTTGTCTCGTTGGGGAACATCTCACTGAGATGTTCAGCATCATATGAACCCGGACAGGCTGTGGGGGACAGTGCTGGTCTGTGCCGAGCAGCAGAGTCGGCTCCCAGCCAGCGTGGCCGGGCGGACATGGGGGATCACTGGGTAGTGAAAATCTTAGGGCAAGACCTAGGATCTCCTATCTAGTTCCAGTCATGAGTGGGGCAGGGGTTTTGAGACCTGACACACAGAGCCTGGACACCTTCTTCCACTGCCCCCCAACATAGGGCGCCCCGCCAGGGAGGGGTGGGCAGGCGCACCACTCCTTGGCCTTTGCAACGGGGTGGGGGGGGGTGGTCCACACTGGAAATCTAATTGCTACTTTCAGGATTCAAGGAGGAAGGAGGAATGACTGCTAGTGGGTATGGGGTTTCTTTCTTTTTTTAAATTTTACTTATTTATTTGCCAGAGGGAGAGTGAGAGAGGGAACGAGCAGGGGGAGCGGCAGGCAGAGGGAGGGGGAGAATCAGGCTCCTCGCTGAGCAGGGAGGCCGATGCAGGGACTCGATCCTGGGACCCTGGGATCATGACCTGAGCCAAAGGCAGATGCTTAACCGACTGAGCCACCCAGGCATCTCGGGTATGGGGTTTCTTCTAGGGGTGGTAAAAATAGTAGTAGTTGCCCAACATCTTGAATATACTAAATGCCACTGAATTGTTCCCTTTAAAATGGTTAAATGGTTAACTTGGGGCGTCTGTGTGGCTCAGACGTTAGGCGTCTGCCTTTAGCTCAGGTCATGATCCCAGGGTCCTGTGATCAAGCCCTTCATCAGGCTCCCCGCTTGCCAGGAACCCTGCTTCTCCCTCTCCCACTCCCCCTGCTTGTGTTCCCTCTCTCGCTGTGTCTCTCTCTGTCAAATAAATAAATAAAATCTTAAAAAAAAACAAAAAAATAAAATAAAATGGTTAACTTTATAGTATGTCAATATCACCTCAATAAAAGAAAAAAAGAGAAGAAAGGAAAATGCATCTTGCTGCTGAGGAGCCCAGGACTCCCAGAGTGGCCCCAGGATCTCAGAAGGACCACTGCACAGGGCAGAGTGGTCCAGTGGAGCAAGTGAATTTTGGAGCTGGGTGCAAGTTCAAATTCTGACTCTAACATTTACCAGCTGTGTGACGTGTGAGAGGTTGCTTGACATCTCTGAGCTTTTTAATTGCCCCAGCTACAAAGTGGAGATCACAACACTTCCTTGCAGACCAATTTGGGGATTAAAACTGAATTTGGGAGGCGCGCCTGGGTGGCTCAGTTGGTTAAGCGACTGCTTTCGGCTCAGGTCATGATCCTGGAGTCCCTGGATCGAGTCCCGCATCGGGCTCCCTGCTTGGCAGGGGGCCTGCTTCTCCCTCTGACCCTCCCCCCTCTCATGTGCTCTCTCTCTCTCATTCTCTCTGTCTCAAATAAATAAATAAAATCTTTTAAAAAAAAAAAAAAAGACTGCCTTTGGCTCAGGTCATGATCCTGGGGTCCTGGGATCGAGCCCCGTGCCGGGCTCCGTGCTCCTCAGGAAGGGGGGGCCCTGCTTCTCCCTCTCCCTCAGCCTGCCGCTCCCCCTGCTTGTTCTCTCTCTCTCTCTCTCTGTCAAATAAAGAAATAAAATCTTTAAAAAATAATAATAATAAAATAAAACTGAATTTGGAGATTAAACTCACTGGGACCGTGTCTGACATACAGAATGCACTTGATAGACAGGAATCAGGTTCCTCCAATGGAACACCACCACAAAGCAATGAAAAAGAAAGAAATATTGAGGGGGCAGAAACGTGGATGGATCTCAAAACGATGCGAGGTGAAAGAAGACAAACAAAAAAGAGCACACACTGTAGAGTTCCACTTATAGAAAATTCTAGAAAATGCAAACTAATCTAGAGTGGCCCAAAGCGGATCAGTGGCGGCTTGAGAAAGAGAGGGAGGAGCAGACAGGAGGGATCAGAAGGGGTCTATTGTTCTTGTTATTGTGAAATGACAAGAAACCATACTTGGTCTTTGTTCTGGGTTCCTGGCTCAGAGCTCCTAACGCCCTTGTCACTTCCTAAGTGATGAGTGATAGGAGCATCTTTTGTAATATTGACTTTCTGTCCCTGGTTTCGGAAATAGGAGCATCTTTTGTTATTCATAGCAGACTCCTTCCAACCACACCTGACTTTCTGTTAATGGGGTGACTTTGGGAACACACCTAAGGATGGGGGCTGCTTGTCAGGGAACCAACCGTGTGATTCGATTCCAAAGAGTTGGAAAAGGGGCTGGAGATTGATATTCAGTCACCGATGGCCAATGACTTCATCAATCGTGACTATGGCTTGAAGCCTCTGTAAAATCACAAAGTACGGGGCTCGAAGAGCTTCTGGCTTGGTGAACACGAGGAGGTACCGAGAGCGGGGAGGGGAGGGGTTCCCCAGAGGGGCGTGGAAGCTCCACGGCCCCTCCCACATACATGCCCCATGCATCTCTTCCTCTGGTATTATCCTTGATAACTGTAACAGGAAGTAAAGCACTTTCCAGAGTTCTGTGAGCATTTCTAGCAAATTATGGAATCCAAAGAGGGGGTCAAAGGAACCCCCTGCTTTGTAGCCAGTCTGTCAGGAGTCCTGGAGATCCAGCCTTGTGGCTGGTGTCGGACGTGGAGGCGGTCTCGTGGGACGAAGGTCCTCACCTGTGGGGTCAGTGCTAACTCCGGATGATGTCGGGATTGCTCGGTGTGGAAAACCCACGTTTGGTGTCAGAAGTGCTGTGAGTACAGGGGCGCCTGGGTGGCTCAGTTGGTTAAGCGACTGCCTTCGGCTCAGGTCATGATCCTGGAGTCCCGGGATCGAGTCCCGCATCGGGCTCCCTGCTTGGCAGGGAGTTTGCTTCTCCCTCTGACCCTCCCCCCTCATGTTCTCTCTCTCTCTCTCATCCTCGCTCTCAAATAAATAAATAAAATCTTAAAAAAAAAAAAAAAGAAGTGCTGTGAGTACAGTGCAGGAAACAGAAGTTTTCTTTTCGGACCCAGGGAATTTTTGGGGGGTGTTGGTTGCGTTCACTGTCTCGACTCTGGTGATGGTTTCACAAGCAAGTACATAGGTCAAAACTTAGCTAATCCAATACTTGATACAGATATGTGCATTTTATTGTAGGCCACCTGTGCCTCAATAAATCTGTTTATAAAAACAGAAACATAATTTTTAAAAAGATTTTATTTATTTACTTGAGAGAGAGAGCACAAGCAGGGGGAGGGACAGAGGGAAAGGGAGACTCCCCGCTGAGCAGGGAGCCCCACGCTGGACTTGATCCCAGGATCCCGAAATCAGGACCTGAGCTGAAGGCAAACGCTTAACTAACTGGGCCACCCAGGCGTCCCCATCGACAGCCCTTCTCACCAAGACCAGAGCATGGCTGGGGGTCAAACACCTCCAGGCACCTTAATCTGTCCCTTAGGCTGCCATGAGGGCCCAACATTCATCCTTGGAGGCTCCAGCAAGATGAGAGCAGGGACCAGCCTCAGGCGGCACTCAGGCCAGCTCTGAGGTTTGGTGCATGAGAAAACTGAGGGCCAGACAATTCACCCCCAAATGGGAGCCCTGGCTGGTTCTGCCTTCTGGGCAAACAGGCTGGAAATAAAAGCACCACAGTAAACGCCCTGGCCCGTCTCAGCTCCGCCGGCCACTTCTGTCCTGGGGAAGGTGCCAGCTCAGTGCCAGGAATGTTCTGGACACACCCGGGACAAGGAGGCAACAGAAGAGGCACCAGGCTGCCGTAGCTCTAGGCACCCTCTGCTCCCTGCGGGTGGACTCACCCAGCCCTGCAGGAGACTGGGTCTGCAGGGGACAGAGCCCAAGACAGTCACCTTGGCCAATGGTGTGTCTGACCCAGTTGGGGTGGGCAAGGGACAAGGTCCCCTGGGTCAGGTGGGCAGGTGCAGACAGCCCTCAGGTGAGGTCACTGCTTCTTCCCCTTCTTCTCTCTATGGACACCACCCACTTGGCCAGGGAACCAGGTGCTCATAGATGGACCAGACTGGCCCAGCCCTCAGGGGATCCCAATGTTTAGGAAGATCAGTCTAAACAGGTGAGTTCCAGAACCTCTGACAGCAGAACTCACCTCACAGGGGACCAGTGGGGACTAGAACTGGGGATGCAAGCCCGGCTCTAAGCCCAGGACATATTCAGTGTCCGTAAAGGGCACCTCTTCCCGTAGTGGAGGGAAGAGGCCTCCCAGGTATGACGCAGGGGCCAGATAGCCTGGGAGTAGGAGGAACCAGCTCCCAGGAGGGGGTAGGGGTGTTGCAGGAGGAGATGTTTCCATGCAAACCTGCCAAGGCTTCCTGGCCGTCCTGGCTCCCCAGGCTTATGTCCCACCCCACCCTGGGCACTCAGCTCCTGCTGCCATGTGAGCCCGGGCTGTGGTTCCTACCTCCCCAGCCTCTCATCACCTGCCTTGTCTCCACCGGGCTTCAGCTCTAGAGGGCAGACTCCAGGCCTCACCACCCTCTCCCATGGCACTCTTTCCTTTCCCGTTTTTTTTTTTTTAATAGTTTATCAAGATATCACTTACTTCCCGTAAATTTCATCCATTTAAAATGTACAGTTCAAAAGTCTTTAGTGTATTTACAGAGCTGTGCCACCATCATCATAACCTAATTCTAGAGCATTTCCATCACTCCAAAAGGAGACCCCGTCCCCATGAGCAGGCACCCCCCCAACCCCCTTCCCCCGACCCCTGCAATCACCCATCTGCTTTCTCTCTCTACGGATTGTTCTGTTCCGGACGTTTGATGTCAATGGGATCGCACACTGTGTGGTCTTTCGGGACTGGCTTCCCTCACTCAGCATGGTGCTTTCAAGGCTCATTCCTGAGGCCCTCTTCACAACCTTGTAAAGTGGTGGAGAGAGCCGTCCGTGGTTCTGCTGAGGACAGGAAAGGGCTCTCGAGTCCCTGACGTGAAACAGACTGACAGCAGCGACAATAAAACCACCAGTAACAATAACGGCTGGCCTTCACTGCGTGAGCACCAGGCACCAGGAATGAATCATGGCATTTTCTTTGTCTCCTAACCACCTTCAGCAAGTAGGGCTGTCGTCCCCGGTCCTCAGCCAAGGAGGGTGCGTCCCAGAGATGCTGGCTGCCCAGGGACAGAGCCAGGATCTCACCGCACTCCTCCCCCCTCGCCCACACCCTCCAGCCACACTCCACCCTGCCCTTCTGCCCCTGGCCCTGCTCTCTCAGCCTGGAACACTGCTCCCAGCAGCCTTTGCATGGCCTGTTCTATCCTGGTGGGGGGACGGGAGGCTGTCGGCGGCCCCGCACCTGCGGGGGTTCCCCAACACGGTAGCCTTGGGCCTGTGCGCCAGGCAAAGAACTTGGCCCCAACTTAAGTGTTCTCAACAAAGAAGGAGAGGAAGGAAGGAAGGAAGGAAGGAAGGAAGGAAGGAAGGAAGGAAGGAAGGAAGGAAGGAAGGAAAGGTGGAAGGAGGTTGGGGGAAGGAGGGAGGGAAGGAAGGAGGGAAGAAGGGAAGAAATAGAGAAAGAAATTTTAAAAAAAGAAAAAAAGAAGCTGCTTTTTGATGATCCTCACTAATCTGTGAGGATCTTAAAAAAAATTGGGGGGCACCTGGTTGGCTTGGTCGGTTAAGCATCTGCATTCAGCTCAGGTCATGATCTCAGGGTCATGGGATCAGCCCCACACAGGGCTCCCTTCTCAGCAGGGAGTCTGCTTCTACCTTTCACTCTCCTCTGTGCCCTCTCTCAAATGAATAAAATCTTTAAAAAAATGTTAAACCTCTATTGGTGTTAGTGCTCTGACTACATTTTGCATCTCATAAGCAATTTAAGTCATCCACCAACTGTTTACTATACTAGGAGAGTATACCTGGGTTCCCAATCTATTTAATTTATTTTTTTATAAAGTTTATTTACTTATTTTAGTAATGTCTACAACCCATGTGGGGCTCGAACTCACAACCCCGAGATCAAGAGTCACATGCTCCTCAGCCGGAGCCAGCCAGGCGCCCCCCGAGTTCCCAATTTAAATCTACGATACTTCCACTAAGAATCAAATCTCTAAGAAAAAAATTATTTACCATTATTAATCCACAAATGATCTGTTTTATATCACAATTGTTTAATTTGCCGTTATGAAAGTTTTGTCAGTAAAAAGTTGAGCGCTGTTAACATTGGGAAAGAAAGAGCTTGGCTTCTGTAGTGAGTTGAAGTGTGTCCCTCCAAAAATATTATGTCCAAGTCCTAATCTTTGTCCCGGAACAGGCAAATGTGACCTTCTTTGGAAATAGGTTCTTCAGGCTCCAGCGCTCACATCTCATCGGCATGCCTCGTTATCAAAGGAGACACAGGGAGACGGGAGATGCCAAGACATTCACAGAGGTGAAGAAGAGTTACAGGAAAGAGATCAGGAGACCGGGGTGCACCCCACATAAATTCTTCCCCATGAGTCTTCCCTCCAGCCAGTAGGTCACAGGCTTTTAGAAAGGAGAATGTAGAAAGGTTTGTCTCTCTATACGAGGGATACCGTGCCATTTCACATGCCTTTTTGTCTAAAATGTCTTCAAAGCTCTATAAGAAATGTAATTGCAGAATAACTGCAAAGCACTTTGGCTCGGCCACTGATCGGGTCCCCCTTGGAACTCCACATGTGCTCCCCCCCAGCATTCATCCCTGACGTCCTATCTGCGGACAGGACAGACTAGGACTCAGATCCCAACGGCCCTGGGCCTCTCCCAGCGGCTCAGGGAGGCTGGCACAGATCCGATGCTGCTGTGTGAGCCCATGAATCGCTGGCCTGGGGCCAAGGCAGCCCCCTGACCCAGAGGCCAGAAGCTTTCAGCTCTCTCGGGAAAAGTATGGTGCCGACAGGAAAATATTTGTTGGGTTTGTAAGCTGAGCTAACCCACTACAGAAGTGATCGAAGAGACCATAAAGATAGAAACCCGTGTGGTCACGATGTTGGCAAGGCTCCCACCTCGGCTTCGCCAGGCCACAGGGCGGGTGCGGTCCTGGGGGGCTCTGCACGGAGCTGATGGACGTGACCTGCGACCCTCTTGCTTTCTGAAATCATCAAACATCTGCTGAGTGAGCTGTTTGGGAACGGGTCCCAGGCCGGTCGTGGAGGGAGTGGAGCCAGGGGTGGGGGTGGGGCAGGGGGCGGATGAGCCCCAGGGCCCTTTTCAGCAGGAACACACGAGTCATTTTTAATCAGTCAAAAAGAGGAAAAAAGACCAAATGCATTTAATGAACGCCCACATACTACGCTGTAACGGGATGGGACAACCGAGAAATCTTGGAGGGACCTTAAATGTGCATCAGGAGGGGAGAAGGACTAAGTCAACAAGGTTGGTCCGCAAGATGAGATAGCAGGTAGCTGATAAAAAGAGCAAAGGGGGGGTGGGTGGGGGTCAGATATGCTGACACAGAAAGATACAGGACAGACCATTAAAGGAAAGAACGACCTGCAGAACAATCTCTACGGTTAACCTTGAACAATGTGTATTTCAAATGGGTAGGTCCACTCATATGGAGAGTTCTTTCTATATGCTACAGGACTATAAATGTATTTTCCCCTCCTTATGATTTTCTTTTTTGTAGCTGACTTTACTGTAAGAATACAGATTATAGGGGCGCCTGGGTTGTTCACTCGGTTAAGTGTCCGACTCTTGGTTTCCACTCAGGTCATGATCTCAGGGTCGTGAGATCAAGTCCCACGTTAGGCTCTGCGCTCAGAGTGGGGTCTGCTTGAGAGTCTCGCTCTCCCTCTCCCTCTGTACCACCACCCTGCTCACATTCTTTCTCTCTTTAAAATAAATAAATAAATAAAATCTTTTAAAAAAAAGAATACATTCAACATACAATATAACATATAACACACAAAATATGCGTTAATTGACCATGCATGTTCTCGGTAAGGCTTCTGGTCACGAGGAAGCTACCAGCAGTTAAGCCTTTGGGAAATCAAATTTTATCGGTAGGCGTTTGACTATGGCCTGGGGGTGACGGTCAGCAGTTAGGGTGGCTGAAATCGAGTCTGGTTTTATGGATGTATCAAAATGTATTATGTATCAAAACATAGTGTATCAGTCAGGGATCAAGGTGGGAGAACAGAAGCCACTTGAGATCTTTGAACAGAAAGATATAGGCAGGGCGCCTGGGTGGCTCAGTTGGTTAAGCGACTGCCTTCGGCTCAGGTCATGATCCCAGGGTCCTGGGATCGAGTCCCACATTGGGCTCCCTGCTCAGCGGGGAGTCTGCTTCTCCCTCTGACCCTCCGCCCTCTCATGCTCTCTCGCTCTCATTCTCTCTCTCAAATAAATAAATAAAATCTTAAAAAAAAAAATTGGGGGCGCCTGGGTGGCTTATTCGTTAAGCGACTGCCTTCGGCTCAGGTCATGATCCTGGAGTCCCGGGATCGAGTCCCACATTGGGCTCCCGGCTCAGCGGGGAGTCTGCTTCTCCCTCTGACCCTCCTCCCTCTCATGCTCTCTGTCTCTCATTCTCTCTCTCGCAAATAAAATCTTAAAAAAAAAAGAAAGAAAGAAAGATAGAGGCACACCTAGGAGATATTGTGGGTTCATTGCCAACCTGCAAACTAATTTTTTAGTTTCCCAGTGGATATAAAAGCTATGTTTACACTCTACTGTAGTCTATCAAGTATGCAATAGCGCTAGGTCTAAAAAACAATGTACATACCTAAGTTTAAAAATACTTTACGCTAAAAAATGCTAACCATATCTGAGCTTTCAGTGAGTCGTAATCACTGATCACAGATCACCAGAACAAATATAATAATAATGAAAAAGTTTGAAATATTGTGAGAATTGCCGAAATGTGGCAGCCAGATAGGAAATGAGCAAATACTGGAAAACAGTGGTGACAGCCTTTCTTGATGTCACAAACCTTCAATCTATAAAAACACAGTATCTGCAGAGGGCCATAAGCGAAGCACACTGAAATGAGGTACGCCTGTACGGGAAAGTCACGACTCAGCGCTGCCATTGGAGAATGAAAGCGGCCACAGTGCGCCAATGAATGAGAGCAGCTGTGTGCCAATAAAACTTTATTGACACAAACAGGCTACAGGTTGGATTTGGCCTGGGGGTTGCAGTTTGCCATCTCCTGGTCACACCACACAATCTGAAGATGATAATTCTATTTTTGTATGGAAACCAAAGAGCTGGACAAAAGCTGTGGGATTACAGCGCCGCGGCAGCCCCCTGCTGGGTCTGAGGTAGTCTTGCTGCCTCTATCTGTAAAGAAGTTTCCAGAATGTGCCCATTTCTCCTCACCGCCACTGTCCTGCTCAGGTGAACCCCACCATCACTTGCCTAGATGACATGGCCCCCACAGGACTTCCAGCCCCTGTCCTGGCAAACAGATGGCAGAGCACTCAGTCCTCTGCTCCAAAACTCCCGGAAGCTCCCCATCCCACACAGGCACTGTTGCCTCAGGGCCTTTGCACTGGCTGTTTCCTCTGCCTGGGGCATACTTTAGCTGGATACCCTCACGGCAAACCTCCTCACCACCTTCTTAGTAAGACATACGAGGTTAGCTACTTTAAAAAAATAATAAAACAATAAGAATTCATTATCCCACAGTTCTGGAGCCCGGAAGTCCAGAATCAAGGTGTCAGCAGGGCTGTGCTCCTTCTAAGGATCTAGCGGAGGATCCTTCCTGGCCTCTTGCAGCTCCTGGGGGCTCTGGTGTTCCCTGACTTGTGCCATGTGACCCCAATCTCTGCCTCGTCTCTTTCTCCCTCCGTCTCTTCACATTGTCTTCCCTCTGTGCATGTCTCTGTGTCCAAATTACCCCCCCTTTTTAAAGATTTTGTTTATTTGGCAGAGAGAGAGAGAGAGAGAGAAAACGAGCAAGGGGGAGGGGCAGAGGAAGAGAGAGAAACAGATGCCCTGCTGAGCTGGGAGCCTGATGCAGGACTCCATCCCAGGACCCTGGGATCATGACCCGAGCAGAAGGCAGACACTTAACCGACTGAGCCACCCAGGCGTCCCATCAAATTTCCCCTTTTTATAAAGACACTGGTCATACTGGATTAAGACTCACCCTAATGACTTCATTTTAACCTGGCTAAATCCGGAAGACCCTCTTTCCAAATCAGGTCACACTGGGAAGTACTGGGGCTTAGAATTCCCACAGGTCTTTTTGGTTGGGGGGGCGGGGGGACACCGTTCAACCCGTAACAGAGGCCGTGTGCTCCTCAAAGGGAAGCAAGAGAAGAAAGGCGTCTGCCTGCCTCGGGACAGCTGAGGACTCCGTGTGCCAGGCTCCCACACCGACTCATCCTGCAGCAGCAGATGCCTCTTCTGTACTTCCCAGCGGCCCCTGACTGGGTGAGCTAACCTGCCGGGCTCGGGAGACAGAACAGCCTTCAGCTGTGAACAGACTGTTTCCCAGAGTCCCACACTGGCCAGTCGCTTATCAGGAGGGCATACCCAGTGGCTAGAGGGAGATCAAGGGCTGGGAGAACACAGAGCTCTCAAGAAGTCTGATTTTGCTAAAATGTTCAATGGTGAGAAGAAAATTAGATGGATCTTTCAGAGAGCTGTGAACCAGAACCTGGTGATTCAGCACAGGGAGGAGGAAAAAAACCCACAAAGACAAAAGATAGGATGCTTCGGTGGCTCAGTCCTGCCTGGGTGGCTCAGTAGGTTAAGTGTCTGCCTTCGGCTCAGGTCATGATTCCAGGGTCCTGGGATCGAGTCCTGCATCGGCCTCCCTGCTCAGCAGGAAGCCTGCTTCTCCCTCTCCCACTCCCCCTGCTCATGTGCACTCTCTCTCTCTCTCAAAAATAAATAAATAAAATCTTTAAAAAAAAAAAGACAAAAGATGAACATCAGCCTGGATCCTTTGGGAGGGGGGATGAGCTGGACGCTGGATTCACAAAGCCAAATGCAATCTGGGTCCACAGAGAGGGCGCCTGGCCCGAGGTCTGGTCCGCAGCGTCTGCCCACAATCCCAGCAAATGCTCTTAATTGTTCAGGGTTGGCAGTTCACTGAGCAAATCCTTGGGATGCTGTGGGGGAGGGGGGCTCTCTCTGATCGCTGAGGGGGGCTTCCGGAACTCTTGGAACCCAATCAGTTCCAATTAGCCAAAAAAGGCAGGAATGTGGGCTGGAGACAGAGCAGGGGTGAAAGGGCTTCTCCACAGGAGATGAGGCCCAGCCCCGGGGGGAGCGGGGGCTGCCCCATGGAAACAGGCACAGGGAGGTAGGGAGGGAACCCAGGCCTCGTGGTCAGTGGGGGCTGCCGGGTGACTTAGCAATACCACCCTTTATGGTTCATTTGTTCATTCATAAGCTATGTTTTAGTAAACCAGAGATGGACCAATACTGCATGATTCCACTTAAGGCAAGGTCCCTAGAAGAGGCAAATCCATAGAATCAGAAGGTAGAAAGGAGCTTACCACGGGTTGGGGCACGGGGAGGGGGTTATTGTTTAGTGAGCAGGGAGTTTATGGCGGGGATGATGAAAATTGGGGGTGCAGATAGTGGAGATGGTTACATGACCTCGTGAAAGCATTTACGCCACCTAACTACACACTTTAAAACAGTAAAAATGACAAATATTATGTTATGTGTAAAGTCCTATCACACTGCATTCAGTAAAGGAAAACCAAACAAAAAACAAACCGGATGCTTATGTAGAGAAGGTGGCTTCTTTGACAGTGGCTGTCACCATCCCCGTGTGTCGGTGGCGAATGTGCGGTCTGGGGGGACGGCCGCATTTATCCCACGGTCCCCCCGAGCACCGTGGGCAAGCGTCCAAGCGCAGCCTCCGGCTTCGCCATCCCCGACCGTCGTCCGCGTCCACCACCATGCCTCAGGGTCAAGGGGAACCTGCCCTTTGCCTGCTGCCGCCAATTCCGGCCCCCTGGCCAAGGCAAGTGCTCAGGAAGGAGCGTCTAAATCTGAGTTACGGGAGGTGAGACCGTGCGGATCCAGAGAGTGACGACGTCCGTCTTTCCACCCTGTCCTGATAACCACCTGCCTCTAGCTCTCACTGGTCAGGTCGGGGCGTCCTCGCGGCTGGGGGCTGTTTCTTCCCCGCAGCTCCTGGTTCATCCCAGGGCCTGCACTGGTGGTCACAGCTCCTGTCCCTGAACCGAGGCAGCTTGGGGAGGGGTTTGAAAACTGCTTCCTGTTCAAAGTCACCAAAGAATCTTAAGCCAGAGGAGCCCCCACTGCCCCCAAAATCTGTGCAGCAAGAGGGGCAGCCCAGGGGGCAGCAGAGTCCCTAGGAACTGACTGAGCAGCATGGCCAAGGCCACAGCACCCTCTTTTTCCCACGGAAGTCCCTCTGTGTCCCTGACTGGATCCTGCAGTAGATCCCTAGGGCTGTTGCCATAAGTAACCGCGGACTGGCGACTTAAACCAACGAAACTTATTCTCTCACAATTCTAGACACCTGAAAGCAAGGTGTCAGCAGGGCTATGTTCCCCCAGAAGGCTCTAGGGGAGGGTCCTTCCTGGCCTCTCCCAGCTCAGGGGACTCCCGGCGTCCTCGACTTGGGGCCATATCACCCCAGTTTCTGCGTCCACAGAGACCTCTCTCCATCTCAACTCTCTCTCTGCCTCTCCTTTAAGGACCCGTGGCATCAGATTTAGGACCCACGCGGATAACCCAGGGTGATCTCATCTTGAGATCCTTCCCCTAATTATATCTGCAAAGACCCCTTTCCAAATCAGGTCACAGTCACGGGTTCTGGGTGTCAGGGTGTGGATGTAACTTTGGGGGGCTGCCATTCACCCCCAAACACATTCTTCCTGAAGACTGGGTGTCTGCCTGAGCCTTATCAGTGCTCCAGACAGACCCAATGTCATGATGTCGAGTTCTCCATGAAGATCGACAACACGGAGATCGAAACCTCCACCACAGGTAACCAGTGCTCGAATGTTCCACATTACCAAGCTGGACAGTCCGGGCAAGGCCAGGCAACCATCCAGGGTGCTCAGCTGAGGGGTTCCAGGAGAGGGCTGGGGCTCACGTCTTACCCTGGACAATGCTGTTCAGCACCAAAATGTGAAACAAAGCACACTATGCCTTTAAGAGTGATGTCGTGCGAGGATACTTGACACAACAAGATGCCCATGATATTACAAGTAAAGGAGAGGCGGTTACAAATGTTTCCATTTCCACTCTGTTTCTCTCTGAAATTCGATTGGAATTATATCCTCCAAAATGTGCATCGTGCCGATCTGACTGGTGACAATTCTGGATGACTGAGAACTCTTATCTCAATTTTCTATGATAGGCCTGTCAAAAGAAGTCCGCTAAGATCTAAGACATACCAAAACACTAATATAATCTCTCAGCATTGATTTCTTTTCCTCCAAAGCATGCAAAGACACTAACCATTTCATCTGAATTGGTGGGTGAGGCAGCGGCGGATGGAACTGGCCAGAGGGCCTATAACCCTGGACGCGGGTGAGCCGGGGACTTGCTGCCCCCTAGAGTCCTCCCGGAGAATCTCCTGCATCTCTGTGACTTCTTCCTTTGGGTCTCATCTCCTCCACCTGCTTTAGTCCCCTCTGTGCTGACCAGAGGTTCCAATTACAGCCTTCATCATGCCTCCTGATACCCACCAATTACTGGGCTTCACTCAGCCGGAATCACCTTAAATGAGCAGTTCCCAAGCTGGGTACTATGGACATCTGGGGCCAGGATCATTCTTTGCAGGTGGTGGCTGGGGGCCGTCCTGTGCATTGTAAGATGTTGGGTGGTACCTCGGGGCCAACCCACCAGGTGCCAGTAGCATCCCCTACCCCAGAGCTGCGACAACCCAAAATTCCCTGCATGTCACCCATATCCCCCTGGGGTAGGGCGGAGAACCGTTCTGGTTGAGAACCACAGCCTGAAATGAACAGGGGCTGTGCACAGAGCAGAGCGCTGCCCCCCTCAGTACTGCCCCCCCCGAAACATCCCCAGCCTCTGGTGTAGGCAGCAGGCTTTGCTTTGGGTCAGCACCTCGGAAGCCCAAGCTGGAGCTCTGTATTCATGATGGGAGGCAACGAAGGAATCCTAACGGACTCACGGACTCCAGGTGGTGCTTGAGGGTCTTTCATTCCTGCGTGTGACTTGTCCTGACTGTCCCCAGTGATCATACCTTGAGGACAGCTCACTGGGGACTCGTGAGGGAGCCCAGAGCCTAGAGCAGCACCCACTCCACCACACTGGAAATGGAAGATGTGACAGCTAAAGTGTTTCTTTCCCCACATACTCAGAGGAGGCGGCCCTTTGATGGTCGGAGGACACTTAGAGTCTGTCTGTCTCAGGACAGACAGACATGGCCATGCAGCCCTGCTCCGTGGCTATTTCGGGCCAGTGTCGTTCCAACCTATATAATGAAGTCTCTCCACAGTGCCTCCACTAGATACCTGTATTTCTATTGTGAAATGCACCATACCTGCCCCAGGTTGTATAAAGGACATACACTATAGGAAACCAGACTTGCCCAAATTTAAAAACTTTGCACTTCAAGCAACACCAGCAAGAAAGTCAAAAGACAACTGACGGAAGGCAGAAAATATTTGCAAATCATATACCTGATAAAGGATTTCTATCTAGAATATATAAAGAACTCTTACGACTCAATAATAAAAGGCCAATGCAATTTAAAAGCGGACAAAGGCATGCAAAGATGCTCAATGTCACTCATTATCAGGGAAATGCAAACCAAAACCACGAATCAAAAAGATAAGAAATAACAAGTGTTGGCGAGGATGTGGAGGAAAGGGAAGCTCTGTGCACCTTCGTAGTGTTAAAATCAAGGACAGAGACTGGCCTTGAAGTTTCCCTGAGAGAGAACCAGTTTAGCCATGGAGGCAAAGCTTAATTTAGCTTACTTTGCAAGGCTACCTCGACCTGTATCATCTGCTTGTGCCCCTGGAAATGATAAGCCAAACTTGAACTGTTTCCCAAGGTTGATATAACCACTGAAAACTGTAATATTGTAACCAGTCACCATGAAGAATCAACAGTCACTGCTTTCTCAGCAAATACATCCCGTGTTCTGGTTTGAGTGCTCCCAGCTTGCAAACCGTCTTTTTGGTGTGTGTACAATAAATTTTTGCTAAATACTACTTCAGTGATTCATTGGCTTCACTGTGGCTATTTTGAGCCTTGGACAGTGGGAATGTCAATGATTACAGCCAGGAAACAGCATGGAAGTGCCTCAAAAAATTCAAAATGGAACATCCATATGATCCAGCAATCCCACTTCTGGGTATTTACCCAAAGGAAACAAAATCACTAACTCAAAAAGGTATCTGGTCCTTCATGCTCATTGCAGCATTATTTACAATAGCCAAGACATGGAAACAACCTAAGTGTTCATTGGCAGATGAATGGATAAAGAAAATGTGGTGCATACACACACTCACATACATCTATATATATAATAATGGTATACATATGTATGTATATATTATTATGTATTATATATATAATGGAATATTATTCAGCTATAAAAAAGGAAACCCTGCCATCTGTGACAATGTGGATGGACCCTGAGGGCATTATGCTAAGTGAACCAGGTTAGACAGAGAAAGACAAATACTGTACGATCTCACATGTGGAATCTTTAGAAACATGGACAAAAGATCTGAAGAGATATTTGCTATGGCCTGCATGTTTGTGTCCCCCCCCCCAAATTCATGGGTTGAAATTTAAATCCCCCACGTGACGGTATGAAGAGGTGGGGCCTTTAGGAAGTGATTAGGTCACGACAGTGGAGCCTCATGAATGTGCTTAGTGCCTTTATAAGAAAAGACATCAGAGATATGATCTCTCTCCATTCTGCTATGTGAGGATACAACTAGAAGAAGACTATCTGTAAATCAGGAAGAGGGACTTCACCAAGAACCCAACCACGATCTCGGCCTCCCTAGCCTCCAGAACTGGGAGTAATAACTGTTTGTTGTTAAAGACACCCCCACCCCCAGTTTATGGCTTATTTGTTGTAGCAACCCAAACTAAGACAACATTTCTCCAGAGAAGATATACAAATGGTTGATACATACTTGAAAAGATGCTCCAATGATTAAGGAACGGCAAATCAGACCCATGAAGAGATACCACCTGGCCCCCACTAGAATGGCTGTAATCAAAAAGTCAGCTTGCCCGAGTTCCACTGCATGGATTCCTTGGGGAAATGTGATACACGCAGAGGAGGAAATGTTGGACTGAAATGGGAACGTAAAATGCAACAAGAAGCACAACAAGCCAACACCCCTCCTTCCTCCCTCGGAGTCCCCCAGCCCCCAACCCTGGACACAGCTTCTCCCAAGCATTTTTGTTTATCTTTCCAGGTTTTTTAGAAATTTCAACACCAATTGTCCCATTGCCTACACGTTATTTTGACCTTTTGTTTCCGTGTAAGAAATCACGGCCATCTTTCCCCATGATTCATAGTCACAATGCACAGTTGCTCCTTAAATACCTTAAAGTTGAGTTCCCAACACAACAGAGCGTATTTTGCGTACCATCTGTTCATTTTGCGGCGCTCCGGAGCCCTGGCTTAATTGAAGCATGCAGTACTCGCTGCCCGTGTTACAGGGCAGGAGGCACAATTTCATGATTGTAAGTAGAGGCCACAAGATGAAGGGAACTCCGGGGAAGATGAATAGTCCAAAAGCTGCCCGAGAAAGAAAAAGAGCGGAGGGAAGAACATGTATATGGCAGAGTATCAGACTCTTACATCCCGCATATAGGGCAGCAACAGGGTTTGCCCTGGGTGCTAGAGGTTTGGATTGTCATTGGTGGAGATGCAGAAGGCTGCAGGAGGAGCAGAGTGTGTGTGTGTGCATGTGTGCCCGTGTATGCACACGCGTGCACTTATGTGTGTGTGCTTACCATTATAAATTGTATCATTCAGTGATGTATTGCTTCCTAAGGCTGTCATAACAAATTAACACAAATGAGAGACTGAAAACAACTGAAATTTACTATTCCAGAGGATGAAAAACTAAAATCAAAGTGTGGGCGGGGTTGATTCCTTCTGGAAGCTCCGAGGGAGAATCATCCCATGCCTCTCTCGCGGCTTCCAGAGGCCACCGACAGCCCTTGGCCACGTCTCTCCAGCCTCTACCTGTCATCTCACGGCTTTCTCTTCTTTGTCTTGTGTCTGTTTCCCCTTACGTTTTTTTTTTCTTTCTTTTTTTTTATTTGAGAGAGAGAGAATGAAAGAGAGAGAGTACATGAGAGGGGGGAGGGTTAGAGGGAGAAGCAGGCTCCTCGCCGAGCAGGGAGCCTGATGCGGGACTCGATTCCCGGACTCCAGGATCATGACCTGAGCCGAAGGCAGTCGCTTAACCAACTGAGCCACCCAGGCGCCCCTCCCCTTATGTTTTCGTATAAAGTCACCTGTTACTGGATTCAGGGCCCACTGCCAATCCAAGGTGATCTCACCTTGAGATCCTTATGTTAGTTACATCTGCAAAGACTCTTATTCCAAATTAGGTCTCATCATGAGTCCGGATGAATGTATCTTGTGGGGGGCAAAATGTGACCCCCTACAAGTGGTTTTTAGCATATTTACAGAGTTGTGCAACCATCACCTCTATCTAGTTCCAAAATATTTCATTATCCCAAAGGAAATCCCATCCCCGTGAACAGTCACTCCCCATTCCCCCGACCACCACCAGCCCCTGACCACTAATCTGCTTTCTGTCTCTATAAATTTACCTATTCTGGACATTTCATAGAATGTTTTCCAGGTTCATCCACGTAGCGTGTATCCAGCCATGCTTTATTTTATTTTTATTTATTTATTTATTTATTTAATTTTATTTATTTTTGACAGAGAGAGAGAGCGAGCACAAGCAGAGGAAGCAGCAGGTAGAGGCAGAGGGAGAGGGAGAAGCAGGCTCCCTGCAAAGCAGGGAGCCCTATGCAGGGCTCGATCCCAGGACCCTGAGATCACGACCTGAGCCTAAGGCAGACGCTCAACCATCTGAGCCACCCAGGCGCCCCGCCATGCTTTGTTTTTTATGATACATCTTCCATTGTTTGGATGCACCCCATTCTGTTCATCCGTTCAGCCACTGATGGGCATTTGGGTTGTTTCCACCTTTTGGCAACTGTGAATGGTCCTGCTATGAACAATGTGCTCCAGTATCTGAGTCTCTATTTTCAGTTCTTTGAGGTCCATACCTTGGAGTGGAAGGGCTGAGTCACATGGTAATTCTCTGTTTAACTTTTTGAGGAACTGCCACACTGCTTTGGATAGAGGCAGCCCCGCTGTCCCTATTTCTGACACCTACTGCAGTAGTTCCCAAAACCATTGTTGAGGTTGATAATTCTCTAGAAGGACTCACAGAACTCACTGGAAGCTTATGCTAATGGCTACAGTTCATTATAGTGAAAGGATAGGTTAAAACCAGCCCAGGAAAGAGATGCATGGGGCAGGGTGCAGAAGGGGCCCAAACATGGAGCTCCCCAGTTACTCTCTCCTAGGGGAGTCACAGATGCCGGATTCCTCCTCCCAACCACACTGTGTGACAATACGCACCCATCTCACCAACCAAGGGATCTTGCCTGAGCTTTGGCGCTCAGAGTTTTGTTTGGGCTTAGTCACATATGGCTCACATGGCTGACCTTTAGTCTTCCATTCTCTCCTAGAGGCAGTACTGAAAGGCTGTGGGCCAAACCCCCCAGACGAACACACACTCCTGTCAGGCAGAACATTCCAGAGGACTAGAGGTCACCTCCCAAGAGCCAAGAGCAAAGGCCCGACCTCTCTTCGGCAAGGTTAATTCACCACACACACATCTTGGCAGAGTTTGTTCTATTACTTTTTCTATCTTCCTCTTGGAATGTGAATAATTACCCTTCCCACATTGTTTAAAATGTTTATTGTGGTAAGAAATGCAAAAAATTTACCATCTTAACCATTTCTAAGCATATAGTTCAGTGGTGTTAAGTATATTCACATTGTTATGCAACCATCACTACCATTTTGCAAAGCTGAAACAGGGTCCCCACTAAACACGGACTCCCCAGTCCTCCTCCCCCAGGCCCTGCTCCCCCCCATTCTACCTCTGTTTCTTTGAATTTGACTCCTATAGGGACCTCGTATAAGTGGAATCATGAAGTGTTTATCCTTTTGAGGCTGTTTATCCTTTTGTTTCACTTAGCATAATGTCCTCAAAGTTCATCCATACTTGGCATGTGTCAGAATGTCCTTCCTTTTTAAGGCTGAATATTCCGTTGTGTAGATAGGCCACATTTGGGTTATCCATTCATCTGTCGATGGACACATGGGTTGCTTCCACCTCTTGGCTATTGTGAATAATGCTACTGTGAACACAGGTATGCAAAAATCTCTTCCAGTTCCTGCTTTCATCTCCTTTGGATATATATCCAAAAGTGGAATTGCTGACTCTATGGTAATTATAGTTTTAATTTTGTGAGGAACCACCACACTGTTTTCCACAGCAGCTATACCATTTTACATTCCCACCAATAGTGCGCAAGGGTTCCAACTTCTCCACATCCCACCAGCATTTGTTACTTTGATCATAGCCACTTGAAGGGTGTGAGGTGGTATTTCACTATGGTTTTGATTTGCATTTCCCTGATGATGAGTGGTGTTGAGCATCTTCATATGTTTGTTGGCCATTTGTATATCACCTTTGGAGAATTGTCAATTCAAGTCCTTTGTCCATTTCTTACTTAGATAATTTGGGAGCTTCTGTTGTTGAGTTATAGATGTTCTTTATATATTCTGGATATTAGTCCCTTAACAGATATGTGTTCAACGAATATTTTTTTTACCATTTCATAGGTTGCCTCTGCACTGTTTATCGTGTCCTTTGATGCACAGAAGTTTTACATTTTGATGCAGTCCACTTTGTCTACTTTTACTTTTGTTACTTGTGATTTTGGTGTCCATCCAGGAACTCCTTGCCATATCCAACGTCATAAAGCTTTTCTAATTTCTTCTAAGAGTTTTATCATTTTAGGTCTTATGTTTAGGTCTTTGATAATTTTCAGCCACTATTTGTATATGGTGCTAAGTGTTCAACTTCGTTCTTTTACATGTGGCTATCCAGTTTTCCCCGCACCATTTGTTGAAGAGGCTGTCCCTGCCCCACTGAATGGTCTTGGCATCCTTACTGAAAATCATTTAACTATATATGTGAGGGTTTATTTCTGGGGTCTCTGTTCTATTCCATTGCTCTACATGTTGGTCTTCATGCCAGTATAATACTATTGATTATTTTAGCTTTGTAGTGAGTTTTGAAATCAGAAAATTGAGAACTTCAACTTTGTTATCCTTTTTCAAGATTATTTTGGCTATTTGGGGTCCCTTGAGGTTCCGTATGCATCTTGGGATGGATTTTATATTTCTCTAAAAAATGCTGTTGGGCTCTTGACAGGGACTGCATTAAATCTATAGATTACTTTGGGTAATACTGACATCTTAATAACATTAAGATTTCCAGTCTATGAACATGGTGTGTCTTTCCATTTATTTGTATCTTCTTTCTTTCAGTAATATTTTATAGTTTTCAGTTTACAAATCTTTTGCCTTCTTGGTTAAGTTCATTCTTAAGTATTTCTCTTCGTGATGCTATTGCAAATGGAATCATTTTCTTAATTTCCTTTTTGTTCACTGTTAGTGTATAGAAACACAACTGAATTCTGAGTGTCAGTTTTGTATCCTGCAACTTTGCTGAATTCATTTATTAGTTCTGTTTATTTTGTGGAACTTTAGGATTTTCTGTGTATACCATCATGTCATCTGCGAACAGACAGAATTTTAATCCTCAATTCCTGGTGGAATGTCTTTTATTTCTTTTTCTTACCTACTTGCCCTGGTTGAGACTTCCATAGTACTACGTGTAATAAAAGTGGTGAAAGTGGACATCCTTGTTTCTGATCTTAAAGGAAAAGCTTTCAGGGGCACCTGAGTGGCTCAGTCAGTTAAGCATCTGACTCTTGATCTCAGCTCAGGTCTTGATCTCAGGGATCAAGCCTACTTAAAAAGAAAAGAAAAACTTTTAGTCTTTCACCACTGAGTATGATGTGATCTGTGGGTTCTTCATAGATGGCCTTTATTATAGTAAGGTAGTTTCCCTCAGTCAGTTTGTTGAGTGTTTTTATCATGAAAGGGTGTTGCATTTTGCCAAATGGTTTTTCTGCAGTGGTTTTATTTCCCTCCATCCTGTTTGAATAAACCTTTTTCTTTATCCTCAGCCTATTTGAAGAGGAAAAGAAGAAAAGATGAGAGCATTCACAAAACATTGTCGACCTCTTAATCCTCCTCCAACAGAAACCTTTTCTGAGCACATACATCCCATGGTACACATGGTTGCACAGTGAGCCCTACACCCAAGGCTCAGGACCGGCTGTTCAGAAAAATACCAGACAACACAAATCTTATTCTGATACCAATTATAATGTGTGGGTTTTCCTCTCACAATACCAAGCAATTCTAGGATACCAGCTGGGTGTCCTACAGTTCAACTAAATTCAGACACTATCCACATGGAGACGACATCAGGTCCACTGCCTATGGGGTCAGTCCCAAAAGGCTGCCCTCCACTTCAGATGCCAATCACAAGTCCAGGGTGTCCCCTGTGCTTCTGACTGACGGGCTAGAAATCAGAGGTTCCCATGACCCTCTCCCTTGAATTCCACTAATTTGCTAGAGTGAGTCACAGAACTAAGGAAAATAGTTTACTCATTAAGTTACCAATTTATTATAAAAGGATAGGATGCGGGGACAGCCCAATAGAATAGCTGCATCGGGCAAGGTATAGGGGAAAGGCATGGAGCTTCCATGTCCTCCCTGGATGTGCACCCTCCCAGCATCTCCATGAGTTCACCAACCGGATGCTCTCTGAACCCTATTGTTTTGGGCTTTTATGGAGGCCTCATGACACAGGCATAACTGATGAAAACACTGGCCACTGGCAACTTAATTCAATCACCAGCCCCTCTCCTCTGCCAGGAGAAGGGGGGGGAATCATGTGGGGGGTGGGTAGGCCTCAGAGTTGCAACCCCTCTAACTGCATGGTTGGTTCTCCCCATCCTTAGGTTATGTAGGGTCTTTCCCAAAGTCGCCTCATTAACAGCAAAATACACCTTTACCGTTCCCATCACTTAGTAAATTCCAAGGGTTTTAGGAGCTCTGCCAGAAACTCAGGTGAAGACCAAAGGTATTTTTTACTATAAGTAACAATATGGTGACGTGACTTTCAGCTGTCCCCGGTACACAAAGAACCAAGACTTCAATCAGAACAGGTTTATTTTTAAAATATCAAACAAAATAATCATACAAAACTGCCTAGAACAAGGGGATAAAGGGATCCTGTTTACTGAATATCACGTATCTATCACTGAAAACCCCTCACTGAACAAGCAGCAGAGGATGTGTACTCCCTAGGTCCCTAGCTGTTTGCAGGAAGCTCGTCACCTGGGTTAGTGAGTGTGGCCTGGGTGTGGATTCAGGATGCATGAAGCTTGTTGTCCCCTGAGAGGAGCATGCGCTTAAGCTCTCCCCGAGATTTCCCAGCGGTGCTCTCTCCCTTGAAATACTAATGGACCTCCTTGTTCTCTTCCCAGACCTCTTGGTTAATTAAGATTGTCTCTGTAACTAGAGGATATAAAATATTCTCGAAAGCCGCCATATCCGTCATGTTTTTGATGGCGTTGGAGAAATACTCCATTTGTAGAGTATTTGCCCAGACTACGATGGTAACAATGCACAACTGTGCTCCTGGGGGAATGAAAGGAGACACGCATGAGCAGGGAGCCTCTTTTCCCCTAGGACTGACTTTGAAGCCGTGGGAGTAGCTGCCAGATTCTATTGTCACTTAAAGAGTGCCCTACAAACAGCTCTCACTGACAAAGAGCTGCTTGGCTTATGAACAGCAGTGCCAAGGTGAAGGGACAACAGTTTGGAAGGACGGCACCCTCATCAAAGGAGGTAAAAACAAACCAGTCCGGTGGGCTGAACTGCACACCCTTTTCTCAGCAGTAAGGGAAGACTTGAACAGAACAAGAGTCCCTCTGTCTGGGTTTTAGACTCAGGGGTCACGGCCAGTGACCTGGCCAGTCAGGCAAATGGCAGTGGAAAGCTGGCCTACGAAACGGGTGCCCGTGTGGGGCCCAGCCCTGTGGAAATCACTATGGGAATTGGAAGGGGGCATGAGAATAGGACACAACAATGCCCATCAGAAGAAATGCCTTCAAGGTTTGGAAGGGGATTGGAGTTGGCCCAGGGTCGTCACTCCGGGTGGCCTCCTGGGCACATGAGTGGACGTGGGGGTTCGGTAGCAATGTAGAAATGTGCTGAATCTTGACAAGGCCCCCTCGCACCCACAGCGGCACAAAATGCCTACAAGAACTGTTCTGTCTGGGGGCGCCTGGGTGGCTCAGTCGTTAGGCGTCTGCCTTCGGCTCAGGTCATGATCCCAGGGTCCTGGGATCGAGCCCCGCATCGGGCTCCCTGCTCCGCGGAAAGCCTGCTTCTCCCTCTCCCACTCCCCCTGCTTGTGTTCCCTCTCTGTCTCTCTCTCTCTGTGTCAAATAAATAAATAAAATCTTTTAAAAAAAGAACTGTTCTGTCTACCCACGTGAGAGACAGAGCCTGCAGATGGCTCCGTGGCAGGCTCCCTGGTGGGAACAGACTGGGATTCTGAACGGGCTTTGCTTACCCGGTGGTACACGCAGACGCCCAGAGTGCTGTAAAGGAACCACAGCAGAACCTGCAACCGTGTGGACCCGAGTCCCATTCCCTCAGACTGGGGCACATACTGATAGCCCATGATGCCCAACAACCGGCCGAGAGCTCTCGTCCGCAGAGGAACAGCTCAATAGGAAACTGCGATGGGCCTTGGAAACCCTGGCTGTTGAAAACCGGAGGAGACAGGGCCTGAGGGGCAGTAAGTGAGCTGGTAAGTGCAGATAACCACTGACAAAAGGACCGGGGTTCCCGGGTGTCCCCTCTGGTGGACGCAACACTTTCCGCACATGAATGGGGGACAGAGTGGTCAGGGGTGGGAGAGAAGTTTCTGGAACTCTGATCCAGGAGCTCCGCGGGAAGCCCCAGAGCAGGCTGTGAATGGACGCGCAGACTGGGAATATGCGGGCTGACAGGATTACGGGTGAAGTGGGGACAGACTGGAACGCTCCCACAAGCTTGACGGGAAGAGCTGGTGGCCGTTAGTGCCTATTTCATGGGCACGACTATTGCGTCTCCCTAGGGAGCACTTCCCCTGCCCGCAACTGTCAATCCGAACCCACTGGGGAGGCGCGGTCAGGAGTGCAAGAGCCGGCGGGGCGAAGGCGGAAGCTGGACAAGAACAGCCCTGCACGTCTGAGCGGCCTTAGCAACGGTGGCTGCGTCTCTTTTACTCAGACACACGTCAACGGATACCGCACCTCTCTGGGGAACGTTCCCATACCCAGTGCTGTAACACAGGCTTGTAAACGGGAACCAGCCAACGTCAACGCAGGCACACTACCTGGGAAGCACCCAGGTGGCCGGAGCCCACTCAGTGTAGACAGGAGCTGGAGGGCTGATCCTCTGTGCCATACTGGGCATGGGGTGTAGCCCAGGGCCCGTCAGCGCCTGCAGCAACAGCACTGGGACTCTGGACTGGGTGGAGAGCTTCCACCGGAGGGCCAACTCCGAATTTGCTGAAGGAAAGTAAAGGGATAGGCACCTCATGACTGAAGGACATGAAATCCCCGTGCAAGTGAAACACTCACAATGTCTCCGAGGTCCCAAGGCTTAGGAGCAGCTCTTCAGAAGAACTTAAAACAACACGAGCCTTCTCCTGGCCCCTGACGTAGCAACCAAGGCTCAAATGCAAAAGTTTTATTCTTTAAATATCAAGTGATACGCTCATACAAAAACAGCTACATTGCCAAACTAGTGTCTAAAGTGCTTGAGTTCCCCCAGCATCACACGCGCCATGGCACACGTATGCCCTGAGCCAGGGGGAGGGGGTGGGCTTTCCTCCTGGCGGTTTGCAGGGAGGTCCCCACTTGTGCGGGGGGGACATGGCCTGCGTGTAGACTCACACCGTGTGTGGCTCACCAGCGCCCAACAGGAGCGGCGTCCCGACCTCTCCCGGAGCTTCCCCACAGGCGCCTTCTTGATTGAAGTACCACCGGCTGGGGGCCTCCAGGCCCTGGGCTTCTTCCCAGACCTCCTGGTTGATTAAGGCCGCCTCTTTACTTGCCTCGGCGGAGAGTTCCAGCACCTGGGCGAAGCTCCTGCAGAAACGACAGGATGCATGAAGCCTTCTCGCCCTCTGTGCCCTGGAGCCAGAGAGAACCAGGGGGGCTTCGGCCTTTGCGGCTGCGATGTGGGGAAGGGGGCTGCTTCCCGTGTGCTCTTGGGAAAGCGCGGACAACTAAGAACAGAACAAATCTGAGCAGAACTCAGAGAGGCCTGCAAGAACAGGACCGGGCAGGTGCAAAAGAAGACTCGTTTATTCACCAAATATTTAGGGAACACCCACACCGCGTCAGGAACCATGCCATGAATGGAGGGGTGGCCCTCAGGCAGTGTAAACAGCGGTGGGGAAACACACACTGAAGGAGCGTGTCTGGCCAGCTGAACGTGGGACCCTTGTAATCTGGAACCTCTGATGCGTGCTGAGCTCATCTGAGGGTGCACACAGAAGGAAACGTCATAGTAGGGGGCAGCTCTTTTTTACGAGTAATTTTCAAATGCTTTAGACATTTCAAGAAGCACATTCAGCATTAGGAAGGAGAGAGAAATGAGATTCTTTTAGGGAAGATGAGGAGGAAAGCCCCACGGTCAAAAAAAAAAAAAAAACCCAGGGGAAAGCTTTAGCACGGAGACAGGTGTCGAGGGGGCTTGCTGGGGGAGCGGGCTGTGGGGTGCACTGCAGCCTAGGGGCTGCTTCCCTAGGGCACACGTTCGTGAAACCCATCAACTAAACTGTTAGGATCCGTGCCTTTTCTGTATGTATTTATACTTCCAGGAGCAAGTTCCAAGAAGAGCACCCCAAGCCCTCACCCCAGGAGATGCTTCAAGCACGAGCAGACCCATCCAAGTGCTCTGACTCTGGGAAGTACAGGACGGGTGACGCTAGAGCCCCCTTTCTATCGTGGCTGCTTGAGAACACACACGGGGGTTTGGGCTGAGTTCAAGGTGCTTTGCCCAGTCCCCTCTCCCTGCCGCAGAGGACCCCTGCACCCCCAGCCTCTGAAAACACCAGAGCTGCCCCCTCTCTGGAGCACGACCCGCTGCTCCCAACTTCAAATCTTTTCTGCAATACCTTCGGAGCTCCAGATCCTTTTTTTGGGTCGTTTCCTTAAGTTCGCTCAGCAGGTCCAGAGCTTTCAAGTTTTCTTCTAAACTGCCAATCCCCAGTTCTTCCAGCAGATGGCATGTGGTCATCAACTCCCGCTGCAAATCGTCTGGAGGAAGAAAGGGACAGTCAGCCAAGGGTTTCACGGTGCCCCAAGCAAGGGATGCGCAAGTTGGGTGGCTGACCGGATTTTTCTTGTTCCCTGGAATGCTCGCGTGTTATGCTGGAATCGTGAAGAGCTCAAAGGCAGAGAGGGTCGTGGAGGACAACCTCCATGTGCTGGTCCGGCCTCTGTGCCCCTGTGCCGGAGACCACGGGGGCCTGAGATCGTAGATCAGGCATGTGCACCAGCCGGGCAGTCGCTGGAACAGACCCGGAAGGCCACTTCAACGGCCTCAACAGAAACCAACACAAAAGGCCAAGGAAGTCTGTCCTGCGAGCAACTTAACAAAAAGCTCGTGGTTCCCACTCCGCGTTCCTGGCATCTCTGCACCCCTCAGCCCCGAGAGCATGGCCTGCATCTAAGGAAACCGGCAGCTCTCCACTTCCAGCACATGCCACACCTGTACACACGATGTGTCACAACCGGACACCGTAACATTTTGAGAACATTATAAGGGTTCTTCCACAAACACCCATCCTCTTCTACTCCTCGTTCTGGTCTCCACTGCCTCCTCCCAAAAAGACGTGTTCAGGACCTAATCTCAAGTACCTGCAAACGTGACCTTACTGGACGTGGAGTCTTTGTCGACATCACTGGGTTACAGTGAGGTCTGTGACCTGGCATCCTTCTGAGAAGAGGGCAATTCGGAAGCAGCGGCGCTCAAGGGCAAGGCCGTGGGAAGACACAGGCAGACTGGAGCGACACCACCACCAGCCAAGGAATGCCAAGAACGGGGAGAAACACCGGGAGCCAGGAGAGAGGCACAGAACACATATTCCCTCAGAGCCTCCAGAAAGGTTCACTGCTGCAGACACCCTGATTTTGGACTGCTGGACCCCTGAACTGAAGGGAATAAGCTTCTGGTGTTTTGAGCTACCCAGTCTGTCCATTAATTCTTTTTTTTTTTTAAGATTTTATTTATTTATTTGAGAGAGAGAGAATGAGAGAGAGCACATGAGAGAGGGGAGGGTCAGAGGGAGAAGCAGACTCCCTGCCGAGCAGGAAGCCCGATGCGGGACTCGATCCAGGGACTCCAGGATCATGACCTGAGCCGAAGGCAGTCGCTTAACCAACTGAGCCACCCAGGCGCCCTGTCCATTAATTCTAGAAGCCGTGGGATGTTCCTCCGTTCCCCGATCCCAACTCCTAGTCACCACCTACGGCACTTGTCAGGGACGGAGTCCGAGTCGCAGGTGTGCAGCTGACTGCTGTCTTTATAAAACCGGACACCTGCACGCAGATAATCGCTCCACAAGGCTCGTTCTTCAAGACTCCATGTGATTCCCTTACTTATCCGTACTGAGAAAAGGTGGATCAGGAATCATTTCTGAGATTACCAATACAACAACAGCCTTTGTGATCCTGAACTGCGTTTGTGGAAAGTTTTGGAGGGACTGTCCACCTGATTTTAGGTGGTGATGCTTTACTACATCAGCCTCAAACTAGACGTATGTAGATGGCTCATGAGGGCCCTGCCTGGTAATAACCAGACACTAAGGTGACTGAAAACTTGCTTTGGGAAGATACTTCCTCTAAAGAGAATTTTAAGATCAAGCATGCTTGATTTCTTCCCGTGAAGGATTAGGTGGGAACCCTATGCAAGAGAGGGATCCCATGGCTCTGTGTAGAGGGCAGGATGGGGTTGAGGCACCTGGCTGGCTTGGTCGCTGGAGGGTGTGACTCTTGATCTTGAGTTTGCGACTTTGAGCCTCACGATGGGTGTAGAGATTACTTAAAAATAAAATCTTAAAAAGAAAAGAAGAAAAAAGAAAGCTGGATGGGGTGAAGATCAGCATCTCTGAAGAGACCCCCTTTGGGGGAATGCAGCTGTTCCACAGAAGTGTCTTTCAGCAGGGCTGGAAATTACTGGGCCGGTCCACAGACCTGGCTTAAAATCCCAGCATGGGGGCACCTGGGTGGCTCAGTCGGTTAAGCGACTGCCTTCGGCTCAGGTCATGATCCTGGAGTCCCGGGATCGAGTCCCGCATCGGGCTCCCTGCTCAGCGGGGAGTCTGCTTCTCCCTCTGACCCTCCTCCCTCTCATGCTCTCTTTCATTCTCTCTCTCTCAAATAAATAAATAAAATCTTTAAAAAAAAAAAAAAAAAATCCCAGCATGGTCCTTACTCAGAGCACGACCCCGGACAAACCGCAGCCTTGCCAGCCTCCCTTGTCCTCTGCCATCTGATGAGGGATGCACCATCTACCTCAGAGGAGGCTGTGATGTGACACAAATGGATAAAGGTGGCTGGCACACAAGGAGCACCAACCCACACTGGATCTGCCCCTTGCCCGGCAGCCGCCCCGTTTCCTACCTAAGAAACTCTGCCCGTCCCCGTCCAGGTGGATCGATTTCACAGGAAGCTCGTGCCTCGTGGTGTCCAGGGCCGTGGCGAATGTCTTGTACCGCTCCTTAAAGCTTTCAGCCACAGCCTCATAGGGGCTGAGCATTTCGATCTGCAGGCAGGAGTGAAAGAAGCCTATGAGACAAGACCCAGTCACGCACTCGGGAAGTTCACAGTACCTGTGAGGTGAAGATACAGTGCTGTGCTTTCAGGATTTCCTAAGGAATCCTCCAGGAGGCTTCCGTGGGTATGGGGGGCTCTCCCCTCACTCCCAGCTGCCCTCCAATAGCCCAGCCGATAGCAAGGTGGCCCAGGCCTCTTCACTAGGAACATGGCTTCCAGAATATTCCAGGGCCAGGCCCTCAAGTGGGATCACACTGGACCCAAGAAAGCTGGGCCCTCCTGCTTCAGAACACTAAGCCGAAAGGCCTGCCCCTCCTAAGAACCCCCTTCCCCCTTGTACATGCTGTTAGGGTCCTCATGCGGGCCTGTGAGAACGTATTTGTTCGCTTGTCTTTTCTTTTCCTTCCACTCTAAGTTCCATGAGGACAGAGGCCAGCTCTTAGCCCAGGGCCTGGCTGCAGGGCATTCTCTTTCTCTCTCACACAGACACACATAGACACACATACACTGGGTATTAGGGGTTGAATCGTGTCCCCCCAAATTCCTCTGTGGATGTCCCAACCCCAGCACCTCAGAATATGACCTGACTTGGAGACAGGGTCTTTACAGAAGTAACCGAGTTAAGGTGAAGTCGTTCAAGTGAGCCAGGCCTGGAGACAGACAAGCACACAGAGAGAATGCCAAGTGAAGGGATGCAGGGAGGAGATGGCCCGCTACAGGCCGAGGACACAGCTTTCTCTCTTGGCCCTGGTAAGGCACCAGATGCGCTAACCTCTTGGTCTCAGATGTCCTGCCTCCAGAACCGTGAGAGAATCCCAGGCCGTCATTTAAGCCGCCCGGCCCCGGGGTACTAGTTACGGCAGCCCTAGTACCCTTGCACACTCAGAGGACCAGCCCCATCTCCGGACGGGCCCTCTCCAGGTGCCAGGGGTTGCCTCTTGTCCCAACGCTGACCACGCGGCGCCAAGACGGCGTCCCCCACCAGCACCCTGGCCCCGTGGGGAGGCGCGGCTCACGTCTTTGCCTCACTGGGCACAAGCCTCAGGGGCCTGAAGAATATGCGCATGCGTGCATAGAAGGGGCAGGTCCCTCTGGCTGCTTAGTACTTGACATCACAGCCTCGTCCTCTTACAGACTGTCACGTACCAACACCCAGGGGGCAGGGACACCTCCCGTCAGCACTCCCTGCGAGTGCCCTGCCGGGCTCGCCCCCTCCCGAGACACGCGGTGCGGAGACTGCAGTCACCACTGACCTGAGCGTCAAGGACGGCTGCTAGCTCCCGCTTCCTCTGAGTGAGGAGACGTTTGCGCTTCAGCTCATGGGCCTTCTTCTGCAGCTTCTCCTTCTCTTTACACATTATTAGTAAGTTCCTCTCTGCCTTTTCTTCGAATGGAGCGAGACCGTTCTCCATCTGTCAAGTGCACAACAGGAGCTCAGACGAGCGGCTGACAAAGGCTGCCCCCCACCCACGTCACGTGCCAGCAAGGTCCTGTCTGCACCTTTACGGTCAGCAGGGTCAGGAGCAACGTTTGGGATTCCATCATTTCCATCGCCTCGGACAGGTCCTTGAGGAGGAGAGAAAGACATTTTTGGTTGCCAGTGAATTGGTATAAGCCTAGCTCTCTCCCCCGGAGGGGCAGAAACCGATCCTTTACAAACTTTACTTAATTTAGTAGTTTGATGATTCTCTCCTGTGTATCAACCCGCTGTTTCTATTTTCTCCTTTAGTCTTTTTGGGCGCCCTATGAGAAGGAAGGGGATGGTCCGGCCCCGTCCCGTGGCTGGCTGGTCCAGGGTCAGCTGGGGGGGTACCCATCCAATCAGTGCCACACTGGAGCCAGGACGCGGGCCTCCGACCCCAGCGAGACCCCAGCCCAGCCGTCCTGCCCCGGGACCCAGGGCCTGGCCTGGTGCTTTCCCTAGCACAGCATCAGCAAACGAGGCACTGTTGTTCACATGATCTCGCCTTAGTAATGACTCCCGTACATGTACTTGGGGCAACTTAAACTCTACGTATATTCTGAGGACATGTGTGGTCTTGGGTTTGTCCTAAAACGCGTGACTGGCTTGTTCCATCTTAGAGCCTCGAGCCTCGCATGGCATGTGCACAGGGCAGAAGCTAATATCAGACGTCTCTAATTCCGCAGCTTCCCTTTCATTTCGGACACTCACCGGGCTCTTTCTCTGTGAAGAGGAAAATGACGATGACTCAGTCTTCTTCGACATCGTTTTTTCTAATTGCGGAGTCTTTCTAACCATACTTTTGTCTAAGGTCAAGAAGAGCATTTTGAGGGTGAGAACTCAGAGCATGCTTCGGCAGTCCGCTGGGGCAAAGCGGGGGGCAGTGAGGGGGGGCCAAAGTGAGTGATTTACCGTTGATGGCTGAGAGGTCCAGGTCCGGCGGGGCGGTGCCATGCCCTTCCAGCAACGTGGACTGCAGGTCACCCTTCCCGATTCCACTGCTGTCTGTGGACCCAGTGAGAATCCCCAGAGGTCAGCACAGTCTGCAAGGCACTGCACGCCTACACCGGGAAGCAGGCAACTCTGTGGAACACTACCACTTGCTTCCAAAAAGTCAGCGTCTTGGGAGGTGAGTGGGAGAGAAGGCTGAAGCACCTCTGCAAATGCCCAGCCAGCAAGGTGAATATATTTCAGGGTAGAAGTAAACAAGTGACGCAGGCTCTCTAACCCAGAGCTGCAAATATGCCTTGCTGCTTAATAAAAAAACGCTATGTTCTGGATAAAAGTCTCATACACACCATGTACCTGTTCTTCCCTCAGCTTTTCCCTTCTTTTTCCAGCAGCTTCTGGACTGTTCATCTTCCCTGGCAGTTCCCTTCATCTTTACCCTCTATTTAACCATGTGAAGTTATGCCTGACGCCACCTGAAATGGGCAGTGGGGTACAGCAGGCTTCAACCAAGCCAGGGCTCCAGCGGGCCGCAAAACGAACAGATGGCATGCAAAACACTCTCTGTCGTGTTAGCAAAGAAACAGCAAGTGATTTAATGAATGCCCATGCAGTTGAGAAAATGAGTATGTGGAAATAAACAGAGCGACACCACGGTAATGTGTACGGTATGGTACCCTTCGTCCAAATTTTTGAAAAATTCTAGATAAACAGGAGTCTGTTGACCTCCTGGGTAAGAGGATGGAAACCTGAGGTGGAAGACAGGACTTTTTTTTAACTGCTATCGCTTTTGCACGGGTTCGATGTTCCGTCATGCGTATGTACTGTGTTTCCATCGAGAAAAGTAATTTCCTACTGAGCTAAACGATGGAACTCAATCGAGCAGTCTCTGGCGGTCCGTCTCAATTCGGGTGGTTCCGTTTCAACTATGGTTTCTCAGCCCTGACGCTACTGACATCCGGAGCTGCATCGCTCTCTGGGCCGGGGCTGTGCTGGCTGTGGCAGGCTGCTGAGGAGCATCCCCGGCCTCCACCCATCAGACGCAGGTAGCGTACCTCCCCCATCGCTCACACCAACCAACCGTGTCCAGACATTTCTAAGTCTGAATCGCCCGTGGGTGAGAACCCTGATTTTAAGCTGTGGCTGACCCAACTTCTGACCCCTCTGCACCGAACACCAGCTTTCCCGGCTTGACGCGTGGCCCCCAACCCAACTGCATGAGGAAAGACTACAAAGTCAGCCCCAGCTCCATGAGCCGCTTCTCAGTCACGCCTAGGTCAAGGAGCAGCACAGATGCTGAGCAAACATCTAAACCACGATCAACAACTTTCCAATCCCCCGACTAACAGTCTCTGATTGGAGCCCCTACTGAGAATATAAAGTCAATTAACATATATTTTACATGTTACATACACTATTAACTGTACTCTTACAACAAAGTAAGCTAAAAAAGAAAAAAGGAAACGTTATCATAAGAGAAGATACATTTACAGTACCGTACTGTAAAAAACCCACATATTAATAGATCCATGCAGTTCAGACCCATGTTGTTCAAGGGTCCACTGTACTTAATTTTTCCTATGAGACTCACAGTTGTTGCCATTTTGAACAAGGAGGTGTGGGGCAAGAAACAGTTTTGCTTTTTGTGAACTGCTTTCATGCAAAAGAGCTACCCAGTGTTGCTGGAGAAGTGGGCATGTGAGGAGCTGGATGGAGTGCTACTCTGAGGAGGGGCCTTTCCAGATTTCTAGGATGAGCACACTGACTACAACTGAACACCAAATACACAGTAATGATCGAAGTGGCAGCTCATGAGTGAGTGTCCACCCTCCTTGTCTACATTTTCTGGTTTTTGTTGCTGTTTTTCGTTTTACAACAAACACGTATGTCTACAATCAGAAAAACTCCCAAGTTTTGCATATCACTTTGGTGACAGCTTCTAGAACGATTAAGGGGAAACCATTACGAGGAAGATCTAACCCAAGGTGGTGAGAGGCAGGAAGATGAGGCCTCACACGCTGAGTCCTGCTCTCAAGAGTTCCACCCAGGAAATGGGACACACGATCAAGGAAGCGCCATGACGGCCGCTCAGGAAGTAACCTGCCCTCTTGCCCTGCCATTCCCCTTAAGCTCCCCACATGCCTCAGATCTGTCCTTACATGGACATTCTTTAACTAGCTCCTTCTTCTGACACTTCCTAAAAAGAAAGAGGGAGTTTCACCTTAGCATACTTGAAAACAAAATTCACCACCATGTTCATCACTTGCTGAGCTTCAGAGCTGTTTCACAACCTCCCTCCATCTTTTTTTTTTTTTTTAAAGATTTTTATTTATTTATTTGACAGAGAGAGAGACAACGAGAGAGGGAACACAAGCAAGGGGAGTGTGAGAGGGAGAAGCAGGCTTCCTGCGGAGCGAGGAGCCTGATGTGGGGCTCGATCCCAGGACCCTGGGATCATGACCTGAGCCGAAGGCAGACGCTTAACGACTGAGCCACCCAGGCGCCCCAACCTCCCTCCATCTTTACACACCTTTGCTCTTCTGGAGCAGCTGGAGTTTCCTTCCCCCTTCCGGCATCTTCCCACTGGTCTTTAATGCATCTGCTGCAGAAGCCTGTTAGGAAAACACATGACGTTCAGGATTCAGGGGACAAGACACCTCCCCTTCATGAGAAGGGGCCCCTTCATGGCCTGTGCAGTTTGCATTGGCTATTACTTTGAGGCCAGGGATAGACTTAAAGTTCTGACATTTAATTACATATATATAGAACAAATTAATCAAAAAAGATACCCTCACATGCATAGAACATAGGGAACCACCAAAATGTTTGCCAGTGATTATCTCTGACATGGCAGATTCCAACTGATTTTCTGTATACTTTATAGTACTTGCAGGGAACATATTACTTTGGTCATGAAGAAAAACAAAGTTTTTGTACAAGTATCAATCTTTAAAACTTATTTAAAAAAACAAGCAATGCATGGAGCTAGCAAGCCATTATAATAGTAACATATAAGCAGAAAGAAAACTTCATAAAGAGCAAAAATATTTTATTATGTAGACAACACTCCTATTCAACCTCCTACTGGGGCTCTCAGAATAAGAACTAAAAGGCAAACAGGTTGAAAAGGAAGAAATAAAACTCTCTTCTTACATGATTTACAAAGAAAATCCCAAATGCTACTAAAACTAGTAAGTAAGGGGCGCGTGGGTGGTTCAGTCAGTTAAGCATTCCATTCTTAATTTCAGCTCAGGTCATGATCTCAGGGTCGTGAGATCAAGCCCTGCTTGGAGCTCGGTGCTCAGCAGAGTCCACTTGAGATTCTCGCTCTCCCTTTCCCTCTGCCCCTCCCCTTCACTTGTGTGCATGCATGCACGCACTCCCTAAATAAATAAATAAATAAATAAATAAATAAATAAATAAATAAATAAAATCTTTAAAAAACCAAACAAACTAGTGAGCTTAGCAAGATTGGAGGATACAGGGTCAATATAAAAAGATCACATTTCTAGCAATGAACAACTCTGGAAAGTGAAATTCAAAGATAGTACCATGTGAAAGCTCTCAGCAAGGAAAAAACAAAACTATGTATGGTATTAGGTGTTAACTAGACTCACTGTGGTGATCATTTTGCAACATATACAAATCCTGAAACACTATGTTATATGTCTGAAACTAATATATTGTTGTATGTTGATCATACCTCAATTAAAAAATGTCTTCATCAATAAAAAAGAAAAAAAAAGACAGTATCATGTATAATAGCATTAAAAAACAGCAAATACTTAAGTATAAACCTAAGAAAATATAGGGAAGGTCTATACGCTGGAAACTACAAAACGCTGATGACAAAAATCCAACATGACCAACTAAATGGATATGTGTACCATGTTCATAGATTGAAAGGCCTGGTGTTTTCAGGATGTTATTCTCCCTAAACCAATGCAAAAATTCTATACATTCAAAATCCCAGTAGAAATTTTGGTAGAAAATGGCAAGCTAAATCTAAAACATACAGAAAATTAAAGGAACGGGTCACGATCTCAGGATCATGAGATCAAGCCCCGCGTCAATCTCCACACTGAGCGTGGAACCTGCTTAAGATTCTCTCTCCTGGGGCACCTGGGTGGCTCAGTTGTTAAGCATCTGCCTTCGGCTCAGGTCATGATCCCAGGGTCCTGGGATCGAGCCCCGCATCAGGCTCCCTGCTCACCGGGAAGCCTGCTTCTCCCTTTCCCACTCCCCCTGCTTGTGTTCCTGCTCTCGCTCTCTCTCTCTCTCTCTCTGTCAAATAAATAAATAAAATCTTTAAAAAAAAAAAAAGATTCCCTCTCCTCTGGGGCACCTGGTGGCTCAGTTGGTTAAGCGTCTGCCTTCAGCTTGGGTCACGATCCTGGGGTCCTGGGATGGAGTCTAGAGTTGCCGGGCTCCCTGCACAGGGGGGAGTCTGTTTCTCCCTCTCCCTCTGCTCCTCTCCCCCTTCCTGCTCATACTCTCTCATGCTCTCTCTCTCTCAAATAACAAAATCTTAAAAAAAAAAAAATTCTCTCTCCTCCTTCTCCCTCTGCCCCTCCCGGCTCGCACGTGCACGCACTTCCTCTCATTCTAAGGAAAAAAAAAAAAAAGAAAGAAAGAAAAACAAAAGAACTATGACAGCCAGTTTTGGAAAAGGATGGAGTGGGAGAATTTATACTACCTGATTTCAAGACTATAAAGCTACAGTAATCCTGGCAGCGTGTGAGGGGCCTAAGGACAGACACATAGAACAATGGAAAAAATGGAGTCCAGAAGTGATGCATACAAAAAAGGTCAATTGCTTTTCAATGGAGGTGATGAGATAATATGACGGGGAAAGGAAAGTCATTTCAACAATGGTGCTGGCACAAGAGGACATCCATACACTTAAAAATGAACTTCAATTCCATCATCACGCCAGATACAAAAATTAATTCAAAATGGATCACAGACCTAAATGTAAAATCTAAAACTATGAAAGAACAGTAAAAACCATAGAAGAAAACATGGGAGAAAATCTTTGTGATCTTGGGTTAGTCAAAGATCTCTTAGATAAGACACCAAGAGCACAATCTATAAAAGCAGAAATCCGTAAGTTGAGCACTTCTGCTCCTCCCAAGATACTTAAAAGAAGTGTCCCCACCGGGAGAAAATATTTGAAAATCACCATAAACAGCTGGTATCCAGGATATATAAAAAGCTCTCAAAACTCAACAGTGAGGAAACCAATAACCCAATTAAAAAATGGCAAAAGAGGGGCGCCTGGGTGACTCAATCGTTAAGCGTCTGCCTTCGGCTCAGGTCGTGATCCCGGGGTCCTGGGATTGAGCCCCGCATCGGGCTCCCTGCTCAGCGGGAAGCCTGCTTCTCCCTCTCCCACTCCCCCTGCTTGTATTCCCTCTCTCACTGTCTCTCTCTCTGTCAAATAAATAAAATCTTTAAAAAAAAAAAAAAGGCAAAAGATTTGAAAGAACACATCACCAAAGATACAGGACTGGCCAATAAGCACATGAAAAGGTACTCAAGATCACTAGTTGTTATGGAAATGTAAATTAAAACCACAACAAGCTACCACTTCTCATCCACTAGAATGGCTTCAATCTTTTTTTTTTTAAGATTTTTATTTAGTTATTTGACAGAGAAAGACAGCGAGAGTGCATACAAGCAGGGGGAGTGGGAGAGGGAGAAGCAGACCAGGACCCTGGGATCATGACCTGAGCCGAAGGCAGACACCTAACGACTGAGCCACCCAGCTCTCCTCTGTGGCTGGTGGGAATGTCAAGGGCTGCAGCCACTCTGGGTAATAGGTGCACAGTTTCCTACAAGTCAGTCAAAACTACACTAACTTACCCTACAGTTCCTGTCCTGGGAGAAACGAGAGCATGTCTACACAGAATCCCACACAAGAATGTTTAAGGTGGCTTTGATCACCATTGCCAAAACCGAGAATCAGACCAAATGTCCTTCACTGGCAAATGGCTAAGCACGCTATGGCCCACTCACACTGTGGAATATTCCTGAGCCACTAGAAAGAACCAGCACTAATTGTGACAGGCAACCACAGGGTGGGACCTCCTTTCCTTTATGTGAAAGAAGTAAGATGCAAGAGGCTGTGTGACACCTTTTTAATGACCTTCTGGTTAGGACAGAAATTAGGTAACTGCTGAGATGGAGTGGGGCCGGCTTCAGTGGAGAACCAAGGGATCTTGGGGGTGACTATTCCATATCTTGACTGTGGTGGGTCTGTGACAGAATGAGTTTGTCAAAACTCGCAGAACTGAATGCTAAAGAACGACACTTTATGTAAATCCTACCTTAAGAGATGAAAAAAAAAACAAAAAACGGACAAGCTTGTAGGGATTGAAAATACTAGAGCATATGCAGACACACGGGTGCTCGTAAACAAGTTTATAAGGCAACACTAAAATTAGGAGGCACGGACTGTGATCTTTTGTTGAAAGTCACTTCAACAAAGTAAATCACGTGAATTTAAAGAAAAAACAGAAACAAAAAAAACCAAAGTAAAACACGGACTCTGGGTGATGTGTCAATGTAGCTTCCTCAAATGTCCAAGTGCACCTCTCTGGTTGGAGATGTTGATAGTGGGGAAAGCTGTGTGTGTGGCAGGGGGGCAGGGGTTATATGGGAAATCTCTCTACCTTCCACTCAATTTTGCTGTGAACCTAAAACTTCCCTAAAAAAAAAAGTCCAGGGGCACCTGGGTGGCTCAGTCAGTTAAGCACCCGACTAGTGACTTAGGCTCAGGTCATGATATCAGGGTCGTGAGATGGAGCCCTGCGTCCGGTGTAGAGCCTGCTTAAGATTCTCTCTCTCCCTCTACCTCACCTGCCGCCCCCTCAAGTGCGCTCTCTCACACTCTCTCTAAAAAACAAAAATAATTTAAAAACTTAAAAAATTAATTCCATTGAAAACAACCAATCACTCCCAAGAAGTGATACCAGTTTGTGAAAAGGTGTCCTTTTTCTTCAAGTTGGATTTTAAGTCACATTACTATTTTTTAAAGTTTATTTATTTATTTGTTTGCTTATTAAGTAATCTCTACACCCAACATGGGGCTCAAACTCACGACCCCAAGATCAAGAGCAGCCTGCTCTTCTGACTTAGCTAGCCAAGTGCCCCCTTAAGTCACCTTATTAAGAACCTGCCATTCCACCCTACCAGAGTAAAAGGTAGGGAGCAGAAATTAATAGTTCACTGTATTTTACCATAAACCAAATTTAGAAAATGGAAAGAATAACACAACCTCCCCACATTCTCAGTATGCACACAATCAAACAAGATACGTAACTGGGTCACCTACTGAGTGTTTCTGTTAAATGCCACACAATGCATGTGCTTGTGTCGTTCCGTGCTTCATCCCATCATTTTCTTTTTTTTTGAAATTTATTTTCTACTTTCTAGTCACAGCTTTTTTTTTTTTTTTTTTAAGATTTTTATTTATTTATCTGTCAGAGAGAGAGTGAACACGAACACAAGCAGGGGGAGCAGCAGAGGGAGAAGCAGGCTCCTCACTGAGCAGGGAGCCCAAGGCAGGGCTCGATCCCAGGACCCTGAGATCATGACCCGAGCCGAAGGCAGACGCTTAACCAACCGAGCCACCCAGGTGTCCCCATCCCAACATTTTCAACGGCTGCATGATTTCCGTGGTGTGGCTACAGATAGTTCACTAAACTCTGCCTCTAACACTGGGTGATTCAGACCCATTATTTTTTCCCCATAGTCCTTCTTTAAAACCCTGTGTTTTTTAAATGCCAGCCAATGCCAAGGACTGTGTGCTGGGCACCCGACAGAACTGCTTCAGGACAGAATCCAGAAAGGAATTACTGGGTTGAAAGGAACAATCTCAGGTTTCAACAGAGATCATGTCTTTGCAAAAGGGATTCGGGACCATGCTGTGCCTGGCCCGTGGGACTTGGGTCAGAATTCCAAGTCCGACGGAACTCCATTCAGAACATTCAAATCAATGTTGTTACCTTTTTGGTGGTTTTCTTCTCGTACTGCAAGTATCGGGACTCAACCACTCTTCCACCTGTGGGGGACACACTGTTGGTTTATAACAAGACTACAATAGTGGAGTGTGATGACCCCCTCCCATCAAGAGCCAGGTACTATGTGCCCTCCCTGATCAACAGCAGGAACAGGGGAGCTGCTCCCCCTTGCTCCTCTCAGATCCCATGCTTCAGCATCCTCGAGCATGTATGGGACACCTACTGTATGCGAGAACATGTGGGATATCTATGGTTTATAAGTCCCTAGGCTAGGGACAGAGCCCCAGAGAGTCACAGGAACGTTAAGGGAATATGCTCAAAGCAGAAAGTGGATTCAGGGGCAGGGCAGGGACAGGATAAAAGACCTTCCATAGGAGGGCACCTATTTGCCGCCTCCTCCTCCTCCCTTCCCAACTCACTCCCTGCGGTCAGGACCCCAACAACCCCTTTCTTCATCTGAGTCTGTGTATGACCCACTCATGATATGAGCCTTTCATGCCTCTTTACCTCCTTACCTAGCTCAGGACTCTCAGGAGACATGCTGAACACCAAGATCATATACCTTGGTGACAGCCCAGCCCCAGGTCCCCCCCATTCCATGCCTGCCTCGCAGGAAGGGGGTTTCTCACAATGGCCCCAGTGATCACCCACAGTCCTCTGCTCTGTTCCCCAACCCCCCTCCCAGACCCTCACTTGTACGTTCTCCTCCCACTTCCCCTACACTGGGTCCCCTCCAGTTAGCTAGTAACCAGTTACTACTTCACCATGAAGACAGAAGCAGCCCCAGGAGAACCTCCCACCTCAGCAGCTAGCAGCCTCCCAAGTTCAAGGCCATATCCTGGCCCCACCATGTGGAGGGAACTCTGTGCTTTGGGGTAGAGCCCAGCCCTCACCCTGTTGCCACTGCCCTGGTAACACCCCCCCCCCAGTTCCTCTCTTCAACGATCTTCCTGTTATTTTTCCCCCCACCCATACCTTCTCCCCCTACTTCTCCACTCCCCATTACAATGGTGGCTCATCTTCCTCTACTCTCCCTGAACCCCACTCCTGTCCAGTCTGGCTCTCACAATCACCACTGCACCAAAGAAACTCCTTTCTGCAAGACCGCCGAGATCTCCCTGCTCCAAAGCCCATAGACTCATTTTCATCCACATCCTGAACACAGCACTTGCTGGAACCCTCCTCCCTGGAACATCCTGTGTCCTTCAGGCTGGCCACCCCGCTGGTGGCTGAGAATGGGCTCCCTTGCAGGTCCATGAGCTGGTGAAGCCTGAGCACCTCCAGGCACCTCACAGGTCTCACATCCCCGAGGGGCCTCCCTCTCCCCTCACGGCCCCCACTCTTTCCGTTCCAGGCACCGTGAGGGCCAGGACTTTTGTCTGTTTTGCTTGCAACTATGGTCCACCACCCAGCAGGGAGTAGGTGCTCAGCCATGCATCCAGTGCACGATTCTACACTTTTTCTAGGTACCTCTAGAGCTTAGGGCTTTCCCTTTTTAATGAAGAGACCCAGGAAGAGGACATGGTTAATGTCACACAGCTTGACAATTTGGTTAAGTGACATGGTGATTTCAACTGGATCTTCATGCCAGGATTTCCTCTTTCCCTGGGGCTGGGGGTGTGGCCACAATCCTGAGTGGAAAGGAGGTGCACCCATAGTTAATGGGGAGCATGGAGCTAGACAAGAGCTAGTGGTTGCCCTGAGTGAGCCCCAGGCAAGGAAGAGCCATTCCTGCAGGGTGAGTGGGCTCAGACAGTCAGGCAGGAGGCACTTAAGGGTCAAGGCCAAGACCAGGTGGTGTCCAGGGGAGAAAATCAAGACACACCAAGGGTCTGTCGCTGGATATCCAGTGAGGGATCAGGGCAAAGAACACCCCCATTTCCAAGCACAGGAAACGATCCTGCTTTCAACCTAATACCATCAACAAAGGGTTTTGCTCCTCTGGAAGGATCCTGAGGCCTGGGGTTCCCTGGACAGTTGAAAAGCAGTTTCAAGTTTCCAGAAACCGGGACATACATATTTGTTTTGAACGGTACTGGATTTTCCAGAGATGCAATGTTACGATGAAGGATATAATTTGTGTTCAAGAACTAGACCACTTGTAAACATAATAGAGGCTATAAAGAAGATCATCAAGCAATGCTGTAATGGATGAACCTCCAGTCACTTGGAACCAGAATTCTGCCCTGAGTTCTCAGAGACACGCACTGGCACGCAGCATACTTGAAGAAAATAATTCTTTTTATCAGAGGCTTGAGCTCCAAGGAGGGAGATCCTTGAGTCCACTACCCAAAGCGGCATTGCCAAGAGTCAAGGGAGGCTGTGAACAGTGACTCCAGACCCACAGGGAGACACCAGATGCATGGGCACCCCTGAGGTGCTTCCAGAGGAGAAACTGAGACTCCAGTGTTTGCTAATGAATTCAGCTCCAGCTCTCCTCACCCACACTTCCTAGTGGTGAGTCCTGGGCACAGCCCATGACCCCCGCTGCTGGAAGGGCCCACTGCTGCCCTGGATGACCCCCCCGCCAACTCCTGCCACACCACTGGCTGCAGGGCGTGGTGATGAGACTCGGGTGACGAGACTCGGAATCCCCAAAGGTGTGACTAGAAGGAAATAAAGCCCTAGCTCCCCTGCTCTGGCCTGGTTTTTTTCTTCCCCAAAAGCACTTCCTGAAACTGGATCGTAAGCTAGATTCCAACTTTGCTCACCTTGCGTTCTTCTTCCTTTCATCTTGGCGCCACCAGGAGTGCCGGGACCCCCCGTGGAAGGTTTCCTAGAAGAGGGAGATAGGGGTCTTGTTGACATGGCTACGTAGTTGGCTAAGCTCAGGGAAGGCAGCGAGGAGACTGGGGATGACTCAGTCCAGCATCCCCCAACCTCTCCCCATACAAGCTGATGTCTGCGAGGCAGGGCCACCTTGACTGGAACAGAGACACAGAGCCCCTGCCTGGCTGAAATTGAGAAGGGTCCAAGAGTGAGAAAAGCAAGCAGGTTTGCCAAGCCCCAAAGATCTCAACTTAAGTCAGGGGTTCATTAATTCATCAGGCATTTCTGTACCTACTGTATGCTCCTGGTGATAGCTGGTGCCCAAGAGATGGAGCTCCTTCCCTGAGAGCAGCTTCCCCTCACATTGCCTGACAGTGTTTTCCTGTCAGGCAATGTGAAGAGTACCCCAGACAGGTAAAGAGGTGAGGGGAGGTGAGAGACAAAGCCCTGTTTGCTCAGGTACATGGGGAAGGACATTCAGGGACAGGGAGGAACAAGGCCAAGGGCACAAGGGCGGAGGAGAATGATGTCCAAATAGGAACTGATCAGCCCTTTGGCTTCGCTGGCAGAGTTCTGACTTTCCAGCTTAAGGGCTCAGCCTACCTAATGGCAATCTTTCTCTGTAAAAGACCAGACAACAAATATTTTTAGCTTTGTGGGCTGTATGTTCCTGCCAAGAAATAATAAACCCTGAGTGTTATTCAGCCCTAAAAAGAAGCGAAGTACTGATACATGTTAAAATGGATGAATCTCAAAAATATTATCCTGGGATGGGGTGCCCGGGTGGCTCAGTCGTTTAAGCATCTGACTCTTGATTTCGGCCTGGGTCATGATCTCAGTGTCCTGAGATGGAGCCCTGAGGCAGAGTCTGCTTGAGATTCTCTCCCTGTGCCCCTCTCCCTGCTGGCTCACTCTCGCTCTCTCTCTCGAATAAGTAAATCTTAAAAAAAAAAAAAAAACTTAAAAAAAAAATTATCCTGGGGGCATTTGGCTGGCTCCATCCATGGGACATGCGACTCTTGATCTTGGGGTCAGGAGTCTGAGCCCCACATTGCGGGTAGAGTTTACTTAAAAAAATAAATAAATAAAATCTCTTTAAAAAATTGTCCTGCGTCAAAGAAAACAGACACATAAGGACACATATTGTACGATTCCATGTATCTGAAATGTCCAGAACAGGCAAAGAAAGACAGAAAGCAGATTGTGATTGTCAGGAGCAGAGGGGTGGATGAAGAATGGGGAGTGACTGAAAATGGATACAAAGTTTCCTTCTGGGTGGATGAAAATGTTCCAGAACCAAAGAGAGCTGGTGGTTGCACAGCGAGAATGTCTTAAGGCCATTAGATCGCTCACTTTAAAATGCTGTTATGGGGGCGCCTGGGTGGCTCAGATGGTTAAGCGTCTGCCTTCGGCTCGGGTCATGATCCCAGGGTCCTGGGATCGAGCCCCGCATCGGGCTCCCTGCTAGGCGGGAAGCCTGCTTCTCCCTCTCCCCCTCCCCCTGCTTGTGTTCCCTCTCTCATTGTGTCTCTGTCTGTCAGATAAATAAAATCTTTAAAAATAAATAAATAAATAAAATGCTGTTATGTGTTTCACCCCTACTTAAGGAAAGAAAGAATGAAGTTCGATGTAATAGGAGAGAGGGAACCTTGAGGCAGGACAGTTCGGGATGCCTCCCAGGTGTGCAGCCTGGGCAAGGGAGATGCTACCAACAGAGACCAGCAACTCAAGAGGAGCAGACTGAGGGGCAGGGCAGGGGCCTGGGCACTGTAACCCCGGCTGACATCAGGACACAAGCTCCACTGGTCACAAAGCAGTGGTCCCCTTGCTCAGCTCACTGCAGCCACCTCCTGTGCAGCAGGCTCTGAGGACCCCAAGTGAGACCCAGCGGGTGCTGGGCCACAATGGGGAGAGGCAACCAACCAAATAATGCTCACTCGGTGCCAGCAGCTCTGCTCCTTCACAGAACCCTCCCAACCCTACAAATACCTCCCCGCTGGCCTGCTTTATCCTTGTTTTCCGACGAGGACCTGAGTGTTTGAACAGCTCGTCCCTAGCAAGTCTCAGAGCTGGCAAGGGACAGAGCATGGATTCCCTATGGGGTCTGATCCAGGGCTGTGGAGTCCAACCAGATGGGGGTGGTGGGTTCATTACACCTATGCCAGCCTCAGGTACCTCCCGCCAAACCTCGGGAGAGGGTAATGGCAATCTCACTGCGTAATGGATCCTGGAGAAAACACAAGTGATTTCAGCTGGTCTATTAAACTTCAATTTGCACTGGCACAATAAAACACCAGCCGAGTGAACAAATAAAACAAACCCGGGCCAGGAATCATGCCTGGCACCGGATAAGTGGTCCGAGTCCGTCTCTCTTGTTCTTTCTGTGTGACCCTGGACAAATGACCTTCTCTCCCTGAGCCTCTATCATCTCTTCTGTAAAGGGGAAGCATAGAAAAGAAGGGTTGGGAGCATTAAAGGAGATACTTTAGTGGCCCAGCGCTTGCCCACTATAAAATGATAACTGTAGTCGCGACAGATCACATTCAAGAGCCACGCACTGTTCTAAGAGCTTTTAAGTTTCACCCGAGGCCTACAAGGTTTAGCGGCGGCGTCATTTGCCCCGTTTCTCAGCGGAGGAAAGCGAAAGCACAGAGAGGTTAAGCCACTAGCCAGGAATCGCCCCGCAGCCCCGCAACTGACTGGGGACTCGTAGTCTAGTTCCGCGCCTAGGCTGCCGAGCATGCGCAGAAGCCGCCTCCCAGAGCCTGTGCACCTTCGGGGGTCCTGAAGGGGTCAAATCCCCAATCCCCAACTCTGCTGCCCCACTTCTCCCAGCTCTCGGCCATGGTCTACTCGCCGGCCCCACAAAATCCAGACCCGTGGCGCTTCAACTCACCCAGCTCCGCGTCCCGAGAAATCCGCCATTTCCCGCCTTTAGCTCAAAGGCCGGCTCTTCAAGTCCGGGTCCCCGCCCCTTCGCCCCGGGCCGGGCCATATTGCGCCGCCATGGGAGGGGTGGCCGCTGGCCTCGGGGAGCGTGCCTGCGGGTGGAGCGCGCGACCCCTGCGCGCGCGACTCTCTGTCTTCCCCTCACACTTGGTTTCATCCACCAGCGGCAGGAGGCGGTGTGGAGCCCGTTGGGAGGGGGCGGGTCTTCGCAGCGCTCCACCCCGCTGCGCGCTGGCGTCACGCCCTGGCCCCGCCCCTCCGGAACCCGGAAGCGGGAGCGCGCGGGGGAGCGGCGGGCGCGGCGGGGCGGAGCGGCCGGACCAGTGGTGGGCGGTCGGGCGGGCGGCCGGGCGGGGACCCGGCCCGGGACCGGCGGCGCGCGGCGGCCGAGGCCCAGGTGAGTGGCGGCGGCCGCGGGTTGGCGGCTTGCTCTCGAAGCTCGCATTGGCGGGTTGTCTTGTAGGCTACGAAGCTGAGGGTTAATGTTGGGAGGCGCTAAGGCTGGGGTCGAGGGAGCGGGAACGAGCTTGGGGGTCGTGAAGGGGTTGCCGGAGACGAGAGTGGGAGTGGGACGGTTAAGGAGAAAGTTGATGGGATGGGCCTGGTAAGGGAGTTTGCGGATGCAGAGTGAGGTCTTGTGGCTTTGAGCGGCTTTTCTGAAGAGGACGTGGCTTTAGTGGTAGTTGGGGGTCGCAGGAAACGGGCTGGGAGGGGGAAAGGCAAGGAGGCGGGGTTGAGAGGCCCAGGCGGGGGACGTGGAGCAAGGCCGGTGGGGGGACAGCCGGGGTGCGATTGGGGGGAGAGTTACAGGACGGCCTGGGGGCATCTGCCCTCGATTGAAGGGGTAGAGGAATGGCTCCTGGGGGAGAGAAGCGCCTGAGATTCTGTGGGTGTTCAGATTCTGGAGGTCCGAACCCACTGGTGTGGCCGGCGGAATGGGGAAGGGGGCTATGGGGGATGGGAGAGGGGGAGAAAACTCATGGCGAGAACCGAGAGCCAGTTCAGGGGGATGCTGAGGGGGAGAGGAAAGGACAAGGGTACAGACGTTGGAGTGCAACCCATGGGATTTTGGGGCCCCCTTCCTCTCGATTTATCTGTTTCCTGACTTCACCCCCAACCGCTGGGTAACCCCCGGCGAGTCCCAGTGCCCTCTGGGCTGGTATTATGGTATTCCAGACTTGAAAACCACGCCACTCTCCTCCTAAGACAGGGCTGGCTGGAGCCGGGAGTCCCAGGGAGCAAGGAAGGAGCCTCCAGACCTCACTGGGGCCTGGAACTGGGTTTGAGAGGGGAGGGAGTGGGTGTGCACACACCCGCGTGTGCTAGGCTGTCACCACCTCCTCGGAGTTGCATCCTTGGACTTAAATGGGTAAAACGACATACAGGAAATCTGTCCCCCGGCGGCTGTGAGCTCAGCCGGGGAGAGGCAGGGCAGCCCACAGCCACGGGGCAGGCAGTCGGAGTGCTCTCCCTTCTTTCCCTGGTGCCCTGGTGCCCTGGTGCTCCGTAGGCCAGGGGTCTTTAAGAGAAAGCCACTCCTGCATCTCTTTGTCTGGGGTAGGAGTTGGTGGGGACATCGTGTCTTGCCGTTGGAGGGTCCCAGCTCCTACCTTCCTGAGGTGTATTCTGGTCTTGGAGTCTCCAGACTCCTGTGGCATCCAGGAGCAGTGGGAATAGTTTTAATCCGCATTAATTTCTCTTCTTTCCTAATCCTTGTCCAGGATCTGCCAGAAGGGCTTGGGGGGGGGGGGGCTGGGGCTGGGTTTATAGCTAGTTCAGGAGATGAATCTGGATAGATTATAAAGAGGGACACAGACAACTTCTTCCTTTACTTCCAGAATGCTCTGGCCCTTATGGAAGGTGGCTTTTGGTCTTGCTTGCCCCAGGGCACGTGATCAGAGCCCAAAGTTATGCCTCCTACAGACATTGAGTGTGGGCTTGCCCTGGCTAAGATACCCCCCAATGAACAGGACTGGAATCTTCTGGTTGCATGGCCCTGGTGCTTGTCTCCCAGTAGCAGGAGTGAAGGCAGGCAGGCTCTCATGTTGGAGGTCCCGACTTCCGTCAAGTCTCTTTGTCTGTTTCTTCACCTGCAAAATGAATGGCTTGGCTTCAGTCAGCATTTCTCAACTTTAGAACCCAATCTTGAAAATCTTAGCGTCTCCGCACACAGCCTCCTCGTATTTTATACAGTGAATCCCCACTGCAGTGATCCCACTTGTGTTCAGCTTTCCATTGTATGGTTTGTATCCAAAAACAGCCTTTTTTACTGTTCCTTTATCTTCCGCATGGAAAATTCCACAAATTCCATGTTTGCTTTTGCACGTTATATCTGTTCCCAAAGCTTCAGCTACACCTTTCTGGTCAGAAATCCCTGAGTGAGACTCTCCCTCAGTTCCAGGCCTCTGGCTCAGAGGACAGGGTAGAGACTCAGGAATGTCCCCTTTCTGTTTGCCTGTATGCTCTATTTTCTGTCCCCAGCAGAGGCTTGTTAATTTACCACTTCCCTTTCCTCGGCTCCCCAAAGTTGTGTCTTATGTGGGCTCAGGAGTTCAATTCAGCAAGGGCTGATCCTTCCAGCGCTGGGGGCTGGGCCCCAGTGACAGAGATGAGCCTTCCTGCCCCAGAGGAGGGGATATTCTAGTGCTCTCCCTCCCACAGGAATAATGAAATGCCCGGTGGGTGGTCAGTGCAGCAACAGATGTGGTGGGATAGAATGAGGGATGACCAGTGCAAGCTTCAAGGCTTGGGGGATTCTGGCAAGTATCCTTGGAAGAGATGGCAAGGTCCAAGCCAGGCCTCGAAGGATACAGAGGTGTTAAATCAAGCCAGGAAGAGGGAATTGCATGAGCAGATCCCTGCACTGCCCTGCCCTTTATTGAGCATCCTTTGTGATGGACCCTTTTATACCCATCTCTTTTATTCTGCCAACCGGTGGCAAGCAGTCCTGGTTCTTTTCTCAGTATGGAAACTGAGGCTCAGGCAGGCGGCGATGCCAGAGATGGCTCCCTGGGCTTTCCAGAAACACGAAGGATTATTAGTAACCTCAAATTGGCAAAGACCAAATTGAGCACAGTTTCTCAACTGCAGCACCATTGACATTGGGGCTGGGTTATTTTTTGCTGTGGGGGCCGTCCCACAGGATATCAAGCAAATCCCTGGTCTCCACCCGCTGGACGCCAAGAGCATACACCCCCTGCATCATGACCACGAAAAATGTCTCCAGATGGGGCTGTGTCTCTGAGGGCACAAGAACCCCCGCTCTGTAGTGAAATCTGGTTACAGCCCGAGGCCTGCATCTGCCTCAGTGGGTCTCTGGTGTTTGGTCAGCTCCCAGACAACTGCTGCCAAGGGCAGGCATGGGGGCAAAGCGGCCGGCAACCGAATTCTGCCATCTGGTCAGTTCTTAATCTAGAGTCCTGATTTAAAAAAAAAAAAAAAAAGGCAGCACTGGAAAAGGACTGAGGGGGGAGTTAGGCAGCACGCCCCCAGAATGGGCAGCAGAGAAGGAACAAGAGGTGAGCCCGGGCCATCTTCGCTCACGGGGACAGCAGATGCCATTGTCTTTCTCTTTGTCTTACAACTGACCTGGATTTCTGCAGGAACCGTCCCTCGGCTCAGAACACATTGTTGCTTTTCTTCCGAGATTAGAGGTATTAGATTCTCTTCTCGAGAGCTACTTTGGGGGTGGCCCCAGATCAGTGTGGCTCCTAAAGCCACATTATCTTCTCCTGTTCGCCCTCGTGGCTCCAGATGCTGGCCACTCCTCGTGCACAGACTGTCTAACTTTTGCTCGTCATGCGTCCTCCTCTGCTTGTTCCCCAACCAAGACATTGCTGCTGTATCTCCGTGGGAGGAAACAGCACGTTCTGGGGCCGCCCAACCCCTTCTGGACATTGCCCTCCCCCACCAGTCCCCATCCACCAGCCCTTTGTGTGCCCAGCATCCCCAACCAACTGTGCCAGGCAGCCTCTGCTCGGCAGCCCCTGCTCGGCCTCCCCGCAGAGCAAGACAGGCCCTTCTCTCTGCCCTTGTCCGGAACAGACAGAGTTGCAGAACAAAGGGCTCTGTCTGAGCATCACCGGGTCCCCGACGGGCCCTGTCACTTCACCTCTTTTCACTTTGGCCCAGCACGGGCTTCGGAGATTAGGCATGTCTCAGAAACACAGCCGATGATCTTGGGTTCTACTCATTTCTTCGTCGAGACTTTCTGAGCCCATGCCCGATGATAAATAAAGTAGTGATTCAAAGGTTCAGCCTGCGGGTTAGTCGGAGCAATGAATAAGCTGTCCGGTCTGACTCACTCGTTTATAACCCAGCTCTGCCCTGCTCCACGGGGTTGTATGTGTAAGAGGGGACCCAGCCACAGTGCATTACTGTCGCTGCTGAGTGGAGGAGTCTCCCAGGGCCACTGGGACAAAGAAGCACAGACCCCGCAGCTTAAGCATCAGGGATTTATTGTCTCGTGGACCTGGAGGCCAGAAGTCCAAGATCAAGGTGTTGGCAGGGCTCGTTTCTTCTGAGGGGAGCATCTGTTCCATGGCCTCTCTCCTTGGTGTGTAGTCAGCTGTCTTCAAGATCATCCTCCTTCTGTGCGAGTCTGTGTCCGAATCTCCTCGTCAGGACACCAGTCCTGTTGGATCAGGCCCACCCTAATAACTTCATTTTAACTGAATCACCTCTTTAAAGATCCTCTCTCCAAATACAGTCAAATTCTGGGCTGCTGGTGGGTAGGACTTCAACATAATGAATGGGGGAGTGCGGGTGAGGTGAGACCCGCTTAAGCCCCTAACATTGAGTAAGGGACAAATTTCATTTTTATTTAGTGAAGAAGTTTTGGATAAATAGTTGCACCAGTAGAGTTCATTTTGTTTAGTCTTACTCTTAAATAAACATCTTAAGGGCGGTGGGCAAGTTGGCCACATCAACTTTGGAAGCATCCCGTTAGGAATCTTCCAGATCTCGCACATGTCCTTACACTTGGGATGACAGTAGAGAAGCAAGGACCCAGCTCAGGGGGGGAGTGGATCTCGTGTGACTTTACAAGGGGTGTATTTAGAGCCAGGCCTGGGAGACTGTGTGTGTCTGCCTGGGGGCTGGCTAAGGTTTATAATTAGGCGTACGGAGGTCTCTGTCCTCAGCGTTGCCATGGTCACAGGAAGGGGATCTAAAAGGGGCTCTGTTAATGAACCAAAATGACTTCGGGACCAGCTGCTGCCATAGGTGATTGGACAAAAAAAGTTTCTGGAAGATCTGAAAATCATCCAGCGAAAAGTGTTAACGAGGCAGGTGCAGAGTGGGCTTTCAGGGATACCGAGAGAACAGAACGGCCCTCGCCTCTTTATCCGGTGTGCAGATATCAGGAGTCGGGCCCACTGAGAGGTGCCCAGCACCAAGGCGAGCTTGTAACCCGGACAGGGCTTGTTAGGGGAGGAAGAGGGTCACATGAGAGCTCCCCCGATGAGCCCCAGCCAAGGTCATCTCCCTCGGAGGCTGGTGCCTCTGCATCCTCACAAGTGAAGTCAGAGCAGTGCATCTGCGACAGGCTTGCTGGGGCTTTGCCCTGAATCTACCCACTCATTTCTCTGGGCATCTCCATCCCGTCCTAGGAAGGTGGACCAGAGGGAGCCGAGGGGCAATACTTGAGATGTAGCTTCTCAGGTCTCTGGGATGCCCCCCGGGGCTTTGATTTCCTGGCAAGCAGGGTCTCTGGCCACTGCTTGCGAATATCCCCGGGGTCCTCGGCTGTCACGTGAAGATGCTGTTTATCAGACACTAGATACAAAGAAAGTGCCAGAGCCAAGCCCAGCCCACAGACCCTCAAAGAGCCAGTCTCCCCTCAGCGGTCCCATAGGAGTCTGGCTGCTGGCTTAGCAAGGAGCGGAGATGAAGATGGAGAAGCTGAGGGTGGGCTGCCAGGTAGAGAAAAGAGCCTGAAAGATGTCTCTAGGCCTCGGCAGCTGGGGCAGTCTTGCCGCCAGGCCGACCCACTCTCTCGCGCCCTCATTCTAAATATCGTGCAGTCAGGTGAACTTGGGCTTGGAATCTTGCTGATGTCTCCTGTGCCTGGGAGGCCCTGGGGACACCCTCAAAGTGTGTGAACATTGCTTTCCTTATTTATTTAAATCACAGTTGCTCAGCCTGGGCATTGGTGACACCTGGGGCTGGGGCATCATCTGTGGCAGGGATTGTCCTGTGTTGCAGTGTGTTGAACGGGCATCCCCAGTCTCCACCCACTAGATTCCAGTAGTGGTCCTCCTGCCCCTGACTCGTGAAAGGCAAAAATGTCTCGGGATATCGTTAAGTGGCCCCTTAGAGAAAAGTCACCCCAGATTGACTGGTTTAGGGGTTCCATGGGACCTAAGAGACTGTGTGTTCTATAATTTTGTTACTTAATTGAGGTCCTAGGATGCCGCACGCACATAAATGCACCGAGTAGGGAGGGAGAGAGGTTGTAACTCACAGATGCTGGGAGGGATCACCCTGGGTTGTACCATTTAACTCATCAGGACTTTTATTCTGATGTGTACATGAGCTAGGGACCTAACTCTTTTTTTTTTCCCCCAAATAATTAACACAGTATTTCTCAATCTCAGCACTGCTGAAATTTAGGGCCAGATCATTCTCTGTGGTGGGGACTGTTCTCTGGGATAGGATACTGAGCAGCGTTCCTGTCTCTCTCCACTCCCCCACCCCCACCCCAGTATAGCTCCCCTTCCCCTAGTCGGAACAATCAAACTGTCTCTTGTCATTGCCAGATGTCCCCTGGGGCCACAGTCGGCCTGGGAGAGAAAGCCGGTATGAAAGAATGCTAAGCTCTAGGGCAAGAAGAGTGGGCTGAGAACCATGTGTCAAGCCTGTGGCTGGCCCACAGGGACACTTTTACCCCCTGCCTCTGTGATGATGTGTGGATAGCTGGGAGGGGAACCACTCAGTGGCCATCACCAAAGATGTTGACAAAGCAGAACCCCGGGCTGTGGGCTGCCTGGGAGATCTCACTGGGTCCAAAAGTGGAACCAGATCATTATGGCAGAAGCCAGGCCAGAGGGTAGACTTCGTGGCCAGGAGGGGCCCTGGCCCAGGTAAAGGCCATGAGGCCCAGGGTCACAGGTGAAGGAGAGAAGGCGACTCTGAGGCCCGAGGACCCCACACTGCGGCCACAAGTGTTGGGGGGACAGAGTGGGGCCGGTGACACAGGCTGTTCCGCGGGAACGGGAAATGAGGATAGGCTTCAGGGTCTTGTGGGCAGGACAAAGCGGTAAAGAAAGGGTCCAGGGTCTCTTTCTGAGAGGGGAATATTCTGAAGTGGGTGTGGTGGTGAGGGCCCGCATCTCTGAACACAGCGCAGACTGCCGCCCCGTGCCCTGCGAGCGTGTGAGCTGTGTGGTATGTGGATTCTACCTCAAGTAAGTCGTATTCAGAAGAAGGAAGAGTCTTATCAGACCGAGACGCTATTTTGAAGTTAAAACCGGCGGCGGGGGGCGGGGGGGGGGGGGGGGCGGGCGGCCGCCAGGTGCGGCGAGGCAAAGGGGATGTTGTGGAAGAAACCAGAACCAAGGGGGGGCCCCCGGTGGGAGGCGATGTGGATTTTGAGGTGATAACAGCTCATCTGCAGAGAGCTCAGGAACGGCCAGGTGAGCAATTGCTTTGTTCCAGCTTCCGGACGTGAGGTAGCCAGTGAGGCAGGACTTGCTCCCCAAGCGAGGTGTCCTGGGGACTTGTCCTCCAGGTGGGGGGGGGGGTTCCCGTGGACCTGAGTGGCTGACCCATGCTGGGCACTTCGGCCGAGGAGTGGGCCCGCTCTGTCCCTTGCGACCAGGCTGGCACAGAAGCCTCCTTGGAGCCCTGCCTGAGGTCTGTGAGGATCCCTTTAAAAGCACAGTGGGGCTCTGTGGGCCCCTTTCCCTTGTTTTTCGTGAGCCAAGGTCTCAAGCACAGCTTTTGTGTGTTGTCACTGTGGCTGCCCGCAGGAGGTTCTCGAGGTGGCTTTCTACCTGGGCATGACAGCAGGTGGATTGTGTGATTTGGAGAGGGCTCCCCAAAGGGGTCTCTTCCGCCCATCTAGACCCCCTTCTCTGGGAGACTTCTGAGTCTCCATTGAGGGAGCCCACTGGTCACTGGGAAAGGACCTGAAGCGTGGACCCACAAGGCCTTGCAAGTCTGCCTTCCTCCTGTAACCAGAGCCATCCTGTGTCCCACTGGCCTGACCACCATCAATCTTCTCCCTCACTGTCCCAGACCCCTGCTGGAGCCGTGGACCAACAGCCCCCCATGGTCCACCTGCCTCACACAACCTGGTTGACCCCTTCCAGATGTCACTCTTGTCCTGGTTCTCACTGCCTCCAACCAGCCAGGCTCCCCATCAGACTTGCCTTAAAATTGAAACTCTGTCCCACGTTCACAAGGCCCGGCAGGGTCTGACCTTCTTGACCTCGGCCCCTCCCCCTCCAGCCTTGGCCCTGCTGGCCACACTGGTCCCCTTGTTCTGAGGCCAGCTCCAGCTGCCCCTGCCCTTGGCGCTCGCCGCCCTCGCCTCGGCCGCCCTCCCCAAGAGCTCAGTTCGTCTGCCCCTTCTCCCTGCACCGGCCTCAGCAACTGTCCTCTCTGAGCACTTCCCTGCCTCCTGGTTCCTCCAGAACGCCCACCCTGCCCTGGTCAGTTTCTGTCTCCATGGCAGCGCTGCTGACATCCGGGGGCCGGGGCATTTTCCGTGGTGGGGGTCATCCTGTACGCTGTGGCGTGTAGAGCAGCATCCCTGGCCTCCTCCCTCCAGTGGCGCCCCCCCACTCCCCCTGCAGTGACAACCAAAACGCCTCCAGCCTCTAGCCGGAGGCAGGTGTCCCCTGGGGCAGCGCAGACTTGCCCTCCTGTGATAACCACTGGTCGAATACTACCCCAGATTTTTCCTTTACCCCAGTGCTCTCGCCATTGGAAGTACCCCCTCTGCTCATGAGTTGGTTTGTCGTCAAGTTCCCTAAAGGCCAGGCCCCTTTGGCCTCCTTCACTTCCACATATCCACAATCCCCAGCCCGAGCAGGGCGGGTGCTACAGAAACATTTTGTTGACCAGAGAGACATTGAAAGAAGACAACCTGTTCTGTTTCAGAGGGGGCCAGGGAGGTAGTCACAGACCCCAGGGAGAAAGATCAGCCTCTCTGCCTCGGAGGGCAGCTGACTTGAATGGAACGTGCCCCCCCCACACCTCCACACCCCCCAGCCCTGTGCATGCCTGAGGGAGGGGCTATCTCCAGGGCCCAGACCAGTTGGGCCAGACTGGAAGGTTTGGAGGGGAGGATTTAGGGAAGAAAGGGACAGTCATGCAAGGGTGTTTGGGATGGGCTTCTCGGGGATACACAAATAAAGCAGAAGAAAGGCAGTGGTCCTTCTTGATGAGGGCCTTGCTCAGAGCATCTGGTATCTTCTGCTCTGGACACTTGGATTCATGTCCTGGGGCTGCCATAAATGGGCACCACAAACCCAGTGGCTTAAACAATAGAAAGTGATTCTCTCGATGTTCTGGAGACCAGAAGTCCAGAATCGAGGCATCGGTGGGGATTTGCTCCCTCCAAAGGATCCAGAGGTGGGGGGGTCCTTCCTTGCCTCTTCCAGCTTCTGGGGGCTCCAGGCGTTCCTCGGCTTGTGGCCACATCACCCCGTGTAGATCTTCAGTTGCCCTCCGGCTCTGAGCTGCCACACCTGAGAAATAGGCTGAGTTTGTGGCTGTTCCTCAGCGTGTCCGTCTTTACGATTGTTTTACGTGATCGTTTCTTCTTAAAAAGGCTCCCCTGGCTGAAGGAAGTGTGCGTTGGAAAGTAGAAGCGCGCAGGATTTTAAGTGGTGCTTCGTACATGATTCTGCTATAATGCTGGCTTTCTCCTTTTAGCTTGAGAATGATTTCATCTGACAAACATGTGGATTCAAATTATGGCCTTATATAAACGAAGCAGCTACGCTACACTTTCTGGAGGCCCCCGTCCGCCTTATTTTCCAGTGAATTCTGAATTATTCGCCAGGCCGGTAGGCAGAACCTTGCATTTTTGAGCACCGCCCTGGCCAGGCCTCGAGAACGGCTCCTTCACGTTTGCCCCCTCACCCCCAGGGCGTAATTTTGGGTTGTGTCCTTCCCTCCCCCCAACCCCCACCGGCTTTGCCTGCCCCTCCCTTCTCCAAGAACATATAAGACAAAGGCCCTGAATTTTCAAAGGGCCGAAAGTATACAAGTGCGGTGTTTGCAAAAGCCTTTTACTTTCCCAGGGTTTTTTTCAGTAGGAATTTCTCTGGCTGGGGTAAAACGCACCTAACCTAAGAATTAGCATTAGGAACATCAAGTGGATTCCCCCGCCTTGATCTAGTTGTGGAACAGCTCCCTCTCCCCAAAGGGAAATGCCGTTCCCCGTGAGCAGGCACCCCCCACCCCCACCCCCCAGCCCCCGGCAACCGCTAATTGCTTTCTGCCTCTCTGCATTTGCCTGTTCTGGATGTTTCACGTAAATGGAGTCTTACACTGTGTGGCCTTCTGCGTTGGGCTTCTCTCACTCAGCACGGTGTTCTCAAGGTCCACCCACGGCCAAGCTTGTGTCAGGGCTTCGTTCCTTTTTATGGCTGAGTAATGTTCCACTGTATGGATAGACCCCATTTGATTTAGCCACTCATCCTCGGATGGGGCATTTTGTTTCCGCCTCTTGGCTCTTTCCCTGGGCAGCTTTATAGTCTGCCAGCTTGGTCTCCATTTGGCGATGAGGACACGGTTCACCCATGCAGGTCTGGGTAGACAGGTCCCGTCGGTCGGGAGATGGGTTTTGTATCCCCTTCACACGCTGTGAGTGCTTCGGTGAACGTCAGTTGGAGGGTGGAACAGCATTATGGTTCAGAGTAAGGATGAGGATGCAGGTTTTCAGGACCCGCTGCCCCCAGCACGGCTGCAGCCTGCAGTCGCCACTTGGCCGAGCTGTCCCCCTGCCACCCCCATCCAGGGACCTGCCGCCCCCAGTTCCTCAGCCCCGGACCTACTTCCTTTCATTCTGGGCACAGTCTGGGGATTCTTGGGGCACAGGTTTCACATCCACTTGTGACCAGGACCTTAAAGCCACAGCGTGACTAACTTCCAGATCTTGGGCTCTGTTAAGACTCTGAGGAAGGCGGTGCTTGGAAGCCAGAGAAAACAGCCTAGCCCCTCCAAGAGAGAGGTCATTGTTTAAGAATGTTCCCTGAAGCTGTGATAATCAAAACAGCATGGCACCACGCTGGCATCAACAGCCCAGAAGGCAACCCACTCATATAAGATAACTTCATATACTGTATTTAAGAAGCTGGGAGATGCCCCGATCAGGGGAGGGGATTCTTTAATGAAAGAGATCACCTGGATCCCCATTTCACGTCCCACACCATACTGGGTTGACTCATGTCTCCCCCACATTCATGTCCACCTGGAACCTCAGATTGTGACCTTGATGGGAAATAAGGTCTTTGCGGATATGATAAGTGACAGATCTCAAGATGAACTCATCCTGAATCCAGTAACTGGTGTCTCTATAAGAAGAGAAGGCACAGGGGCACCTGGGTGGCTCAGTCGGTTAAGCGTCTTCCTTGGGCTCAGGTCATGATCCCAGGGTCCTGGGATTGAGGGTCCTGGGATCGAGTCCCGCATCGGGCTCCCTGTTCAGCAGGGAGTCTGCTTTTCCCTCGCCCTCGACCCCTCCCCCTGTTTGTGTGCCTTCTCACTTTCTCTCTTTCAAATAAATAAATTCTTAAAAAAAAAAAAAAGACATAGAAACAAAAGACACCATGTGATGATGAATGAAGAGGTCAGAGGGATGCATTTTTTTTTTTTTAAAGATTTTATTTATTTGACAGAGAGAGACACAGCGAGAGAGGGAACACAAGCAGGGGGAGTGGGAGAGGGAGAAGCAGGCTTCCCACGGAGCAGGGAGCCCGATGTGGGGCTCCATCCCAGGACCCTGGGATCATGATCTGAGCCGAAGGCAGATGCTTAACGACTGAGCCACCCAGGTGCCCCCAGAAGGATGCATTTATAAGCCAAGGAGCGCCAAGGGTTGCCAGCAGCCGCCAGAAGCTGGGGGAAGCATGGGACGGATTCTCCCTCAGAGCCTCCAGAAGGAGCCAGCCCTGCCTGCCAACACCTTGATTTTGGACTCATCCAGAAATGTGAGACAAGAAATTTCTGTTGTTTTAAGTCACCCAGTTTGTAGTACTTTATTACAGCGGCCCTAGGAAACTCCTCCACCACCAAAATAATTTCCAGATGGATAAGAGTGTACATGTAAAGAATAAATCGGGGAAGGAGAGGGTTGTCAACCAAAAATATTAGTTCCGTGTTAATTAGACCTGGGAGAGGAATGGGCAGCAGACATGAAAGAAATCACCCACAGATCTGACTGCCTGGAAAATCCAGTATTTGTATCCAGAAATACCATAAGTAAAAGCAAATCGCCCTTGACCCTGACAAACCATTAATACCCTTCCTATACAAAGAGCTGTTCCAAAACAATAAGCAGGAAAAAATGAGCAAAGGACACAAACAACTTTTTTTTTTAATTAATTAATTTATTTATTAGAGCGCGAGCGAGCGAGAGAAACAGCATGAGAGGGGAGAGGGTCAGAGGGAGAAGCAGGCTCCCCGCTGAGCTGGGAGCCCGGTGTGGGACTCGATCCCAGGACTCCGGGATCATGACCTGAGCCGAAGGCAGTCGCTTAACCAACTGAGCCACCCAGGCGCCCCAAGGACATGAACAACTTAACAGAAACAGAAAAATAGTTGCTCACCACATACAATTTTTTTAAAAGGCCCGCCTGACAGTCGAACGAATGTAAATGCTCTTTTGAGCCCACTGATGGCTGTGAGTTGAGAAAAATATTAACACTTGGTGCCAGCAAGGAAGCTGGGAGGCAGGCACTCTCATACCACTCCTGGCAGACCTCTCCCTTGGGTGGGTCTCTTGGGAAGTCACTTTGGCAGAATGGATGGGGGTGGGGGGTGCTTCTCAGTGAGAACGCAGAGGGAATCAGATCAGCCCAATGTTGTAGGGGAAATGATCCTGTAGCGGGAACTCTGTGCTTCTGCCGTCGGCGACAGTGCACCCTAAGATTTTGCATTGAGAGCAGAGTTGTCCTGGAGCTGGTGGAGGGGCTCGGAGGGCGTTCTGACCTGAGGAGACAAGAACAGTACCCAGGGGAGGCAGCAGGGTGGGGCAGGCCCCCCATCTGGGGTGCAGATGAGGGAAAGGGAGGGCAAGGTGCCTGGGAGTGGGAGGGGGTGGCTGGCCCTCCAGGCCTGTGGTGAAGGCCTGGTGGGTATCTCATGGGGACACAGCCCAGTCAAGGAGAACTAGGCTTTCTACAGTGGGTCAGGGCTTTGGACAGCTTCTCCCTGATGGGCTTGGAGAAGCCTGCAAGGTCTGGTCTTTGAACCTGGGCCTGGTTGGGTAGGGAGGGCCTGGAGCGTTTCCAGTGAGTCAGTGTAGAGACCAAGAGGTAGCCATGCTTAATTGGGCCCAATGGCCAGGGGCTCTGAGGGCTGGCCACGGGGTGCCTTTGAGGGGCCCTGTGCCAGGACACGCACATCTAGACCAGTGTTCCCTGGGGTTCCCCTGCAGCAGCCCAGAGAATGGAGGCAGGAGGTTCTACCTAGGGGCCCTCCTGATTGGTGAGAAGAGAGGGCAGCTCTGGGGACACGGTGACAGCAGTCAGGATGTGGGCAGGGAGGATGTGGGAGGGGGAGCAGGGAACAAGCCTTCTGGGTGTTTGGGGCTGGGAGAGGTGGCCTGTGGTGGGCTGGAGGTGGAGCGTGGCCCCTGGGGACATGCAGCAGAGTGGATAGGTGTGTGGGGGGGGGGATAGTCCCTGCACCGGAGCAGATCCAGGTGCATCCCCAGGGCTGCAGAGCAAGTGAGCAGAACCAGGAGAGGCCGGTGGCCGGCAGATGTGACTGGTAGGAGCGTGGTGGCATCTTTGGGGAGAGGCACAGTGGTTTTTATGGGGGGGGGGGATGTTGGATTGAGGGACAGGTGGGAGTGGGAAGAGCTGGCTCCAAGTCATGTGGAAGGGAGGAGGAAACCAGGCTTTACCCTGGGCGGGAAAAGGGTTTATTAGCGTCTTTGGTTTTAAGGCACGTGAACTGTTTCAAGGGGAGGATCGTTCGTCCTTCCGTTCAGGAAGGGGGGGGAAGGAGAGTGTGGGCTCCCTGGGGAGAAGGGCTCCTACAGGGGACTCCAGACGCTCTCTGTCTTGCCCACCCCTTCTCTTTGGCTATCCCCCTCCTCACAGCCCTCATAGTCAGCAGCCACCCTGAGTAAGTCTTATCTCCTGCCTCCTGGCCAGGGGGGTGGGACAAGCACCAGCCGGTCCTGTGACTGCCCGCATGGCCCCCAGTCTCTGAGCACGGGGTTGTCTCCTGCACCCCACGCCAAGGGGCCCAGAGCTGCAGACATCCCTTGTGGGGCTCCGAGGGGATCTGATGATTGACTGACCCTGGAGGGCGGGGTGGCACAGAATCTAGCTGGCCATGTTGAGTTTGACCAGGCCCCCGCCAGGGCAAGTGAGGGAGGTCTTTGGAGCAGGAACAAGATCACATTGGTGGGCTCTGATGGCTTCTCACTCAGGTCAGTCAGTGTCTGCTGGGAGGAGAAAGCAGGCACATCTGTGCGACCCTTCCACCACCTGCATTCCTGCACTTGGACATGAGACAGCCCAGAACCCTGAGTCTGTGAGCCGGATCTCGCCTCCAGAAGTTGTGGTGCACGTACGTCAGCCATGTCCCCACAAGTGCAGGTCACAGAAGGGGCCCATTCTGCCTGAAGCCCTGGCTCTGTGCATGTGTGTGTGCGCGCACACACGCGTGTGTTCACATTAAAGTGCTGTGCGTGCACGCATGTCCCTGTGTGTGCATGCATGCACGCGTGTGTTCACGCGAAACTGCATGCACGTGCATCCCTGTTTGTGTCTGTGCTTTGGTGTGTGTGTGCACGAATGTGGGTGTATTCATGTAAAAGGGCATACACGTCCACGTGTGTCCATGTCTGCACGTGTCGTGTGCTCATGAGCATGTGCGTGCCCTCGAGTGGCCGTGGTGAAGGTGCATATCTACAGTTCTGGCCCCTGCATTTCTCACCTGGCTTGGAAACAGCATAAACTGTCCAGCTTCCCCAGCTGTGCGGTGCTGCCCGTGAAGGTTCTGTGATCAGTTCTAGTTACGTCAGGGGACAGCCAGGCGGACAGCACCACCTGGCACCTCTGAACACCTGACAACGGGTTCCCAGCTCTCTCTGCTGCGGCATCCAAGGAACTCATTGACGGGGCTCAGGGGTTGGACATTTTGAAAAGACAGCAAGAAGTTTTAAAAGAGGCTCACCTGGGGGACTGGGTTCTTTCATAAGCCACGTAATTTTTATTTTTTATTTTTTTAAAGATTTTATTTTTTTATTTGACAGAGAAAGAGATAGTACAAGCAGGGGGAGCGGCAGGGAGAGGGAGAAGCAGACTTGCCGCTGAGCAGGGAGCCCGATGTGGGGCTCCATCCCAGGACCCTGGGATCATGACCTTAGCCAAAGGCAGACGTTTAACCAACTGAACCACCCAGGCGCCCCATCCACCTAATTTTTAAAAAGAGCTTTTTATTAACTGTAATTGATACACTTAAACTGCACTTCTTTAAAGTGTGCAATTTAGTGAGTCGTGACACGTGTGAACACTCATGAACCCACCACCACAACCAATGTAGTAAACATAGTCATCACCCGACAAGTCGCCCTGGGCTCCTTTGTCATCCCAGCCTGCCCCTCCCTCAAGCAGCCACTGATCTACTTTGTCTCTATACTCTGCATTTTCTAGAATTCTACACACGTGGAACCATACACAACAGTGCATACTGTTTTTAAAACTTTATTGAGGTTGAGGCCGCCTGGCTGGCTCAGTCGGAAAAACATACGACTCTTGATCTCGGGGTCGTGAGTTGGAATCCCATGTTGGACATAGAGATTACTTAAAAATAAATAAATAAACTTGAAAAAAAACTTGGGTGAAATTCACATAGCACAGAATTCACCATTTTAAAGTGTTGGATTCAGTGGTGTTGAATGTTGGTGTCGTGCAGCCTCCATCTCTGTCAAGCTGCAGAACAATTTCATCCCCTACAAGGAACCCCTGTCTCCATTAGCAGTCACTTCCTACTCCCTCCATCTCCCTCCCCCAGCCCCTGGCAGCCACCGATCTGCTTTCTGTCTGTATGGATTTGCCTGTTCTGGACGTTTCGTTCAAATGGGATCCTACACTTTGTGGCCTTTTATGTCTGGCTGCTTTCGCTCAACGCAACATTTTCGAGGTCCATCCATACTATAGTGTGTGTCAGGGTTTCGTTCCTCTTTATGGCTGAATAATACTCCATTGCATGTAGGAACCACAGTCTACATTCACTTATCAGCTGATAGACACTTGGGTTGTTTCCACCTTTTGGCTCTTGTGAATTGTGCTGCTGTGAACACGCATGTACAAGGATTTCTTTGAACACCTATTTTCAGTTCTTTTAGGTCTATACCTAGGAGCGGAATTGTTGGGTCTGTATGTTTTGTTTTGTTTTTGTTTGTCCTCTTTCACTCAGCACACAGATTCTGAGATTGTTCCATGCAATTCCATGCTGTTGCGAGGATCAGAGGTTGGTCCCTTCTCCTGGCTGAGTAGTGTTCCATCGTGTGGCCGGTTTGTTCATCCATTCGCTGGTCAATACACATTTGAGTTGTTTCCGGTGCGGAGGTCTTAGAAACAATGCCACAAAGAACATTCGTGTACTATCCCTGTAGGGACATGTTCATTTTTCTTGAGTAACTCCTAGGAAGGGAACTGCTGGGTCACATGCTAGTTGTATAACCAACTTCTAAAGAAATTGCCTAAGTTATATCCAAAGTGGATGAGCCATGTAATCTAATACAGCATGTCTGCCATATCCTGTGGCTGTATGAAGACATTTAGCAACGTTTTATCTGTTGATCTGCTAATCCCGCCTAAATGAATCAATCTCAAGGAAATGCTCAGAGGTGTGCATAAAGATGTGTGTCCAAGAACTCAGAAACCAGCTGCCCACTGGTAGCAGAAAGGATCACATGCCTCACGATTTGTGTGTACAGTGACATGCCAGGAAGGCATTAAAAATCATGTTTCAGTTGTGTATTTTATGACATGGAGAAACATTCACTCGTACCAACATATCACATAAAGAACAATCCGAGTTTCGTTAACATGTATATAACAACTGTTAAACTGGAAGAAAACACACCAAAATTACTTAATTTAGGCGAAAGTTTAAAAAAATAAATATTCCCACCTCCCCCGACCTTCCTACCTGTTGCCACTGCCTGCACCTGTCCACGGGAACTCTTACAACAGCTTCATTATGGGTAGTTTTGTTCAGCCTCCCGCGCCCCCACCCTCCTAACACCGCTGCAGGACTTGGTTTCCCAGAATCCGAAGCATCTCAGCCTCTAGTGGCCCCTCACACTCCTGCTGCCGAGTCATGCTTCTGTTTAGGGTACAGGTCAAACTTTTTTTTTTTTCAGTGAACTTTTTCTGTAAAGGACTGGAAAATAAGTACGTTTGGCTTTCCAGGCCTTAAGGTTACAATCTGTCACAACTAGTCAGTTCTGCTGTTATAACAAAAGAAACCAGAGATGATACGTAAACAAATGGGCTACATTCCAATAAAACCTTATTTACAAAAACAAGGGGTGGGCCTTCCCTATCTTCCTCCCTCCTTTCCGCCTTCCGGTTGAACGAACTCCTCTTCTTCCTTCAGAACCCCTCTTAGATGTTGCCACTCTCCTAAAGCCTTCTCTGGCTCTCGTTTGTGTGGTTGACACACTCTCACATTTGTTTGCATACCAGCTGCTCCTGCTGGGCTTTGAACCAAGGTCTGGTTCATCCTTGTATCCTCAGCTGCGCATAGGTGGCCCACATAGGACCCATACTGCATTTGTGTCTCTGACTCCAAGACGCAAAATGAACTGTTGGCAGCATTAGCAGCATTTTCTCTTTTTCCTTCAGTGTCTTAAAAGGCAAATGCATTGGGCGCCTGGGTGGCTCGGTGGGTTAAGCGACTGCCTTCGGCTCAGGTCATGATCCTGGAGTCCCTGGATCGAGTCCCACATCGGGCTTCCTGCTCAGCGGGAAGTCTGCTTCTCTCTCTGACCCCCCCCCCATGCTCTCTCTCTCGTTCTCTCTCTCTCTCAAAAAAAAAAAAAAAGTTTAAAAAAAAAAGCAAATGCATTGGGCACCTGGGTGGCTCAGTTGGTTAAGCGACTGCCTTCGGCTCAGGTCATGATCCTGGAGTCCCGGGATCGAGTCCCATATCGGACTCCCTGCTCAGCGGGGAGTCTGCTTCTCTCTCTGACCCTCCCCCCTCTCGTGCTCTCTCTTGTTCTCATTCTCACTCTCTCAAATAATAAATAAATAAAATCTTAAAAAAAAAAAGCAAATGCATTTTTTTAAAATAAACTTTGTATGTCGGAGTCATTTTAGATCCACAGAAAGTTGCAAAGACAGCACAGATCCCCTATAGCCGTCCCCTAGCTTCCCCAAATCTTAGATCTTATAAACACCTTACCTTATCAGGGCATGTTTGTACAACTAAGAGATGGACATCGGTACGCTGCTCTTAACCAGCCTCCTGATGTTATGTGGATGTCACCATTTCTTCCATTCATGTTCTCTCTCCAGTTGAGGACCCCATCCAGGGAACCCCATTGGATTTAATTGTCACGCCTCCCAGTCTTCTCCTGTCGGTCTTTCTGTGCTGCTTAAGACCTTGGCAATCTTGGCGAAGACTGGCCAGGTGTCCAGTAGGATGCCCTTGGTGTGGGTCTGTCTGATGGTCTTGTCATGATTAGAATGAGGTCGTGGGTTCTAGAAGCAAAGGCACCTCTGAGCAGTCCTCTCAAATGAGTTTTTGGGGGCTCTCCCTGACAAAGTCCTCCCCCATGGAGTTTCAGAATCCCTGATTTTCAGGGCAGGTTTAGTCTTGCTCAACCCAACATGCCTCCTCTGCCCCTCGTGTGTTTTGGGGACATAACCAAGGCCCACGGGGGAGCTTGGGGAGCTGCTGGGCGAGGTTTTGTCAGAGAGAGGAGGCCAGGAGGGATGTAAGGATGTGGGTTGGGAAGGCCTTGACCAAGAGATGGTCATGCCCATTGGACTTCAAAGTCTTAAGAGGCTGACCGTGGCGGGGGGGGTTGGGGGGCAAGAACAGGGGTTGGGATGGAGCAAACTCCAGGGGATGAGTCTGGTCTTGCGGGGCAGAAGGTCTGATGATGTCACTCTGCAAGAGTCACAAACCTTACGTTGGGGCACATTTAAGGACAGGCTTAATGTCCTTAAAGGCTCCTCTGCCTCTCTTGCTTTTGGAGAGAGCTCTGTTAGGGGCAGGGGATTTCCTTCTGGCCGAGGGGTGGGTGTCAGTGCCGTTCCCCCCCACCACCACCCCCACCACTCTGACCATGCCGTCACCTCCCTTCCAGCTCCAGGACGTGCGCCCCGAGCCCGGGAGGCATGCTGAGGCCAGGCCGCCGGCAGGATGAGTGTGAACGAGGCAGGCAGCTCCGGCCGCGGGGGGCAGGCAGCCTACCACCTGCACATCTACCCGCAGCTGGCCACCAGCGAGAGCCGGGCCTCGTGCTGCGTGACCGCCACCAAGGACAGCACCACTTCCGATGTCATCCAGGATGCCATCGCCAGCCTGCAGCTGGATGGCACCAAGTGCTACGTGCTGGTGGAGGTGAAGGAGACGGGTGGGGAGGAGTGGGTGCTGGATGCCAACGACTCGCCCGTGCACCGCGTGCTGCTGTGGCCCCGGCGGGCCCAAGACGAGCACCCGCAGGAGGACGGCTATTATTTCCTGCTGCAGGAGCGCAATGCGGATGGCACCATCAAGTACGTGCACATGCAGCTGGTGTCCCAGGCCACGGCCACCCGGCGCCTGGTGGAGCGCGGCCTCCTGCCCCGGCAGCAGGCAGACTTTGACGATCTGTGCAACCTCCCCGAGCTGACCGAGGAGAACCTCCTCAAGAACCTCAAGCACCGCTTCCTGCAGCAGAAGATCTACACGTACGCCGGGAGCATCCTGGTGGCTGTCAATCCCTTCAAGTTCCTCCCCATCTACAACCCCAAGTACGTGAAGATGTACGAGAACCAGCAGCTGGGCAAGCTGGAGCCGCACGTGTTCGCGCTGGCCGACGTGGCCTACTACGCCATGCTCCGGAAGCGGGTCAATCAGTGCATCGTGATCTCGGGTGAGAGCGGCTCGGGCAAGACGCAGAGCACCAACTTCCTGATCCACTGCCTCACCGCACTGAGCCAGAAGGGCTACGCCAGTGGTGTCGAGAGGACCATCCTGGGCGCCGGCCCCGTGCTGGAGGTGAGCTGGGCCGTCGGCAGGAGGGGCCCTCTGCCTTAACGCATGGGTTTTATTCTCGTTCAGTTCTGGTGAGACCACTGCCCTTGAGAACGTAGTTGGTTATACTCACTTTCAGTTTCCTAAAAATTGTTGGGGGCGCTGCTCAGCAAGCCACGCAGGGCCACACTGGGAAGCACCAGGGCTGGTGGGGAGACAGCTGGATTAGGGGAAACGTGGGCAGAGTCTCTGCTGTGGTTTTCATGGGAAGGAATGGGTGAGCCGGTGGTCTGCAGGCTTAGGATTGGCTCGGTTGAATAATTCCGGGGATCTGGGAAGTAGGGGCTACCCTGGCCCTGGGGTGATCAGGGCAGGAGCTAGTGGCCCGGAGTGCGAGAGCCTGAGAACAGATGTGGTGGGGGTATGGGCTCCGGAATGGTTGGTTTGCATATGTAAGGCAGACTCACAGGCAAGTCCTTTGCTCTCAACAGTTAGCTAGCCCTGGGAGGGGCAGTCCTTTCAAGGTCAGCCAGATCCACCCGATAGGAAAGCATCAGAATGTAGGGGTGGGGGGAAGACCTGGTGAATACACCATTGATAGCTATGCGGTAGCCGTCTATACTCCAGTTCCCAGAAAGAAAAGGATGGCGTGTCCAAACTGAGCAATTCATGACCAGGTGTTGTCAGCGATGCAGCCCGTGGTATGGAAGGGAGCTGGCAAGGCAGGGTGCAGACCTAGGGCGTAGGGGACAGCGACGCCGAGGGAGGGGGCCTCCTGGCATCACCATAAAGGCAGTGGAAGTGCCCTCCACCCTCCATCCAGGGTCCCCATTGGCCAAACTCCACAGAAGCCATTGACGATGCATCATTGTGGCTGAGCCTTCTGGATGCAGGGGCGGTGGCAATGACCACACAGCATCCCTCACTCTGGGGGTCTTGGGACCAGATGCATCCATGTCTCAGACATTCTGATCGTCATCACCTGGTGAGGGCTGGGACGATGCAAGGGCACAGGGTCTGTGCCTATAGGTTTGGAGTTCAGGGCTCTGTTCAGTTTTTTCTCTAATTAGATATTATAATAAGTAAGTAATTCTAAATAAGTTTTGTTAAATATAGTAAGTTATTATATTTTTTAGAGCAGTTTAGATTTATAGAGATGTTGAGCAGACAGTACAGAGAGTTCCTATATACGCCCCCACTCCCTCTCCCCATGCTTTCCCCATTATTAACATCTTGCATTAGCGTGGTACATTTGTTACAATAGATGAGCCACTATCAACACATGATTATTAACCGAAGTCCATGATTTACACTGGGGTTCACTCTTGGTGTTGTATATTCCGTGGGTCTGGACAAAGGCACAATGTCACGTATGTACCATGACACTGTCCTACGGAGTAATTCCACTGTCCGCAAGTCCTGGGCACCTCCTGTTCATCCCTCCCCGCAGCCCCGGCAGCCACGCATCCTTTTACTGGCTCCATAGTTTTGCCTTTCCCTGAATGCCGTAGAGTTGGATTCATCCTGGCCCTAGCCTTTTAAGACTAGCTCCTTTCACTTAGTAACATACATTTAAGGTTCCTTAGTGGCCCCAGAGCTCATTTCTTCATCTTTCTGCATAACGCCGCATTCTCTGGGCGTGCTGTAGTCTGTCCATCCATAGGACCCCAGACCGTCCTCTCGTGGGGTAAGGGGTAGGGGACCTACCCACCCCAGAGTATTAGCGTCCGGCCGATCCCCTCCACCCCAAGCTGAAGGCCTGATGCAGCCACCTTGCTGCCATGCAAATTCACTGAAAACCTATCTAGGCTATGCCTGCTGAGTACATTTCAGTTCCTTTTCCTCTCTGATGATCTCTGAGATCATCAAGAAATTAAATGGGGTTGTACAGTCTGGCCCCACGCATAGCCAGCCTGTTTTTTCTATGTATGTATGTATATATTGTGCAAACATTTTAAAAGCTGGAATAATTAGCCACAGAGTGTGTTTTTCTCTTTAATGCTATGTACCCTGCATGTCTTGTCTCCTTTGTTTTGATCATCTGTGCCTTTTACAAATATTCCGTGAGCATGTCTGCCATGTGCCAGGCACCGTTCTAGACCCCGGGCTACGTGGCAGCCCAAATCTACACAAAGGCCTGCCCTCGCAGAGCAGTCGCCCCAGTGATGAGGAGGCTGGCAACAAAATAGCAGGCCTCGTATGCGAGCTAAGTGCCAATAAGAACATCAGGCATGCCCAAGGAAAAAGGTTTAAGGGAGCAGGAGGTGAGAGGTGACACTGAGCTGGGCCCAGAAGGAGGTCAGGTGAGCCAGCACAAAGCGTCGGAGGCTAGGCTGTGCCTCGAGTGCTGGAAGGAAGGCAGGGGGCCTGCAGGGTATAAGATGGGGCCAGAGCAGAGTAAGCAAGGGGCAGAACAGGAGGCAGTGGGGACAGGGAGGTGATAGGGAGGTGATGGGCAGATCGTTGGGATCTTGTGAGCTACGGGGTTTGTGTGACATGGGAGCTACACAGGGCATCAGTAGATTGATCTGATGCCATCCCAGCTCCAGAACTCAGCCTCAGTGCAGCTGCCTGGAAGCACCAGTTAGGGGCCATGGCGGGTGCTCTAGGCCAAAGCCTGGCACCACAGTCCCAGGTGAAATGGAGCAGGCTGTCAGTGACGTCAGAAGTGCGTGAACAAGAGGGCGGATCCAGCATTTGCCAAATCAGGTGTTCTGCCGAGTGGACCATTTACCCTTCACCAAACCAGGCAGGCACGTGGCTGTGTCCGTGCTCCATGTGGACTCTGAGCCCAGAGGTCTCAACACAACACGGTGAAGAGGCAGGTTTGGCACCGTGGTGCTGTTTCCTTTTCTGGCTGAGGACCAGCCAGGGCAGTGGGCTGAGATCCGATGAATCCCACGACCAATGACCGCAAACTGGGTGGCTTCCAACAACAGAAACCTCTTCTCTGACAAAAGTGAGTTCAAGGGGTCAGCAGGGCCATGCCCCCTTTGAAGGCCCTGGGGGAGGATCCTTCCTCACCTCTTCCTGCTTCTAGAGTCTCTAGCGTTCCTTGGCTCTTGGCCCCACCACCCCAATTTCTGCCTCTGGTCACGTGGCCTTTTCTTATAAAGACATCAGTCATTGGATTTAGGGCCCGCCCTAATCCAGGATGACCTGATCCTCACTCATTACATCAGCAAAGACCCCATTTCCAAATAGGGCTCCACTCATAGGGGTCCGAACGTGGACGTCCTTGGTGACAAGTCTGCCCACAGCAAGCCCCTGTGGAGCGAGTGACGGTTGGCAGCGAGCTGGCAGCAGCGTCGGTGCCTTCTTCCCCAAGGGCCGCCCCTGCCCCTAGTGGTCCTGGGAGCTCCTCCCCTGAAGCTGCCCCAAGGGATTCGGGCACATTTTTCCAGGGCCATTAGTCACCCTTCTTGCCTAGTGTCTGCACCTCGTGAGTCAGATGCCTCTGACCCCGCCCGGCTGCCTCCCTCCAGCCTCCGCAGTGTGAGCGGGCAAGGCCGAATTTCCCCAGCGGTTAGGGTAGGAGCTGCTGGAGGGCGGTGCCCACGTCGGCTTCCAAAACAGACTGGAGCCAAGTCCACGTCATGGCCATAAATGTGCTTCCTGGGGCGACCGTTTGGAAAGGGAGAAGATTGTTTTAGTTTAGAGCTGGACTTCTCGGCCAGAGCACCACTGACGTCTGGGCCTGGGCCATTCCCTGGCGGAGCCGTCCTGTACACTGCAGGATGCTGAGCCATACTCCTGACCTCCACCCACCAGATACCAGCAGCTCCACCCCCCCCCCCCCCGCCGTGTGACAACCGAAAATGTCCCCAGACATCACTCAGTGTCCCCTGGGGCAGATTATTCCCCAGGTGAGAATGACAGTCTTATTTTTTTTTCTTTTTTTTAAAGATTTTATTTATTTATTTGAGAGAGAGAATGAGAGACAGCACGAGAGGGAAGAGGGCAGAGGGGGAAGCAGACCCCCCGCTGAGCAGGGAGCCCCATGCGGGACTCGATCCCGGGACTCCAGGATCATGACCTGAGCCGAAGGCAGTCGCTTAACCAACTGAGCCACCCAGGCACCCGAGAATGACTGTCTTAGAGTCACAGCTCTGGATTCCACAAGACCAAGTCTTCGTTCCAGCGCTGACCGTTTAGAAATTGTTCACAAGTTCCAGCCATTCTGAGCTAAGCCAAGAGTCACTTTCTAATAACAGGAATAATTTGTTATTGTGCCTTTGGGTCCAGTTTCCATCTCTCTGCGTCCTTACAACATCTCTGCCCATTTTAAAGATGAGGAAGGAGGGTCCTGGAGAGGCATGCTGGTGTGCAAGTGTCCTGGGGCTGCCTTCACAAAGTACCACAAACAAGGGTGGGGGTGGGTGGGGTGCTTAAAACAAACAAGAATTGATTCTGTCACAGCCCTGGAGGTCAGAAGTCTGAAATCAAGTTGTGGGCGTGGTGGGATCCTTCTGGAGGCTCTGAGGGAGAATCTGTCCCAGGCCCCTCTCCAGGCTTCTGATGGCCACCAACAGCCCTTCAGTGTTCATCGCTCAGCTTGTGGTATCATCCCTCCGATCTCTTGTCTCTACCTGCACATGGCCTTCTTCCCTTTGTGTCTCCGTGTCTCTAACTTCCTTCCTTATATAAGGACACTTGTTATTGGATTCAGGGCCCACCATAAATCCAGGACGGTCTCACCTCAGTATCCTTATTCTAGTTATATCTGCAGAAACCCTGTTTCCAAATAAGGTCCCCTTCATGATGGGTTCCAGGGATCAGGATGTGAGCATATCTTTTGAAGGGACACAAGTCAACCCACTGCTGTCTGGGTTCCCCAGGCCACACCACAGGCAGCCATGGCTGGACCATGGTGGGAACCTGGCTTGGGTTTGAGCCTGAGTTCATGGTACCTCTCTATGGTCTTCATGAAAGATTTCCTCTCTCACCTTGGCCAGGGCCGACAAAGGCCCAAGATCAACACCTCTTGTAGCATTTGGGACTTTTTCTCAGCTCCCTGAAAGGAGAAGTTGAGTTGTTTTGAGGTTTGGGTGTCACCAGGCTGCCCCCCCCATCCTGTGGCTTGCAGCTTCGCTGTGCAATTCTGACCAGAAAACAGGAAGGGGGCACTGTGGAAGCCAGTTCCAATCAGCTGATCTGCCTGCCCCTGCAGTTAACTGTTACTGTTACTTATTGTCACCATTTCACACGATGTCACTCGGCCCTGCTCGGCCACCCTGCAGCCCGGCCTCCACGCTGCCTCCAGAAACATGACGTTTGTGCGGGACTGTTGTTTTAGCTCAGAAACATCGAGGGCGCAGAAGGCAGGCTCACTAGGGCAGTAAGAGAGGCCTGGGGTCCTCCCTCCCGTGCGCTGGGGTCCACTGCCCGTCCCGGGGGGCCTCAGAGAACCTGGTGACTCTAGATGCAGCCACCGAGGCCTCCACCACAGGACTGGCCACAGAGCATGCCCAGACATGCTCCCCTCCCTGGGCCCACAGACCTCAGCATTAGGGCTGATGGTGTGGGCCTCAAAGTTGGGGTTCTCTTTCCTGAACTGTGACAGTTGCCACCAACATTTGCTGATGCGCACAGGGTTTTAATTTCGAAAGCAGAAATGAAACGAGGATGCTTGCTGGCCAGCCAGGCCCTTTTCCCAAGCAGCTAAAGGCTGCTGCTGTGTCCTGGGGTTCTGGGCCTTCGTGTAGCCACCGTAGCTACACCGTGCAGAGGCCAGGAGGCTGAGAGCTTGTGACACCCTGAGCCACCTGCCATACCCACAGGAGGAAGCCAGTGACCTGGGACAGCAAAATGTGGGACCCAGGGGTTCCTGGAGCTCACAGCTGCCCCTGCCTCGCCTCCAGGGTTCCCGAAGGAACCAGTCCTGGGACTGGCATCTATGCCAGCCTCAGTCCTGAGCACCAGTCCCCTTTAGGACCCATAACCCCAATCTCATATGACCCCAGGCGGCTCCCACCCCCCCTCCACCCACCGGGCTGCTGGGTGTGTTCCCACGACCATCTGTTAGCACCGGCTCGGTCCACCCAGAGAGCTCACCCAGAACTGCATGCCATTATCCACTTTGCCCTTTATTCTCAGGGATACCTGCCCAAGTCATAGCCTTCATTCTCACAGCTGTGTGGACTGGCCAGCCTCTGCCCAGTGTTAGGGGCACACAGGTGAAGCCACTCAGCCAGGGTGACAGAGGTTCCAGAAACAAGGTTCCAGAAACAGGGGTATGTATCCCTCTGCAGTTAGGGTTTCTATTGAAGAGCTTTACTGAGACGTAATTCACCCCTTTGAAGTATACAATTCAGTAGTGTTTAGTACACCCACATGTTGTGCAACTCTCACCTCTGTCTGGTTCCAGAACATTCCCATCCCCCCAAAAAGAAACACCATGAGCAGTCACTCCCCATGGCTCTCCCCTGGCCCCTGGCAACCACCAGTCTGCTTACAGTCTCTGTGGATTTGCCTGTTCTGGACACTTCTTATCAATGGGATCCTACACTGTGTGGCCTTTTGTGTCTGGCTTCTCTCACTCAGCACGATGTTCTCGAGGTTCACCCACGTCGTAGCATGAATCAGGGCTTCATTCCTTTCTATGGCTGAGTAATATTCCGTCCTGTGGATAAGACCACACTTTGTTCCTCTCTCACCAGTTGTCCCAGGACTTCATTCCTTTGCACGGCTGAGTCTGCAGTTGGGTTTTCTCCTGAGCCCTGGTCCCCTCCCTGCCCTGACCAACGCCCCCCCATCAGTGCCTCCCTGGCCCTCATCAGGAGACTCTCGGGGTTGCCTGAGCCATGCCGTTGGAGGGAAGCAAAGCCTGGCCAGCAGCCTGCTGTGGACATATGGGGCCCGCCTGGGTGTGTCGAGGGCAGGATGGGGCCGGTAGACATGCCTAGATCGTCTTTCTGTCCGTCTGTGTCACCCATCTATGTGTGCCTGCTGCACCTGCTAAGAGGCTAGCAGGCAGAGGGAGGGTGGTGCTCAGGACCAGTGGGCAGTGCACACACAGGGCAAACCACCCAGGGCCTCCAGAGGCCCTCCGTGGGCTACCCACGCCGAGGTCTGAGCGGGACAGGGTCAGAGGTGGCTGCACAGTGCTGCCTGGAGCTGCTTCTGGGTGCTCATGCAGACTGCTGTCATCCAGGGGGGACCTGAGCATGGGCAGCACAAAGACCCCTTGACCCCAGGGCTTGTTGGGCCTTAGAGGTTGTCCAGTCACGTGACCTAGCAGGCTGCACAGGCAGGGGGCCAGGTGCAGGGGGCCGGCTGGGGTGCCTCCTGGTTGGGCGCTGCCCCCTGCCCTTTGTGTGTTAGCCACGTGGAGGGAGCGGGCTTGCCAGGAGGAGCCAGGGTTGAGAATCGGGCAGGTGGCCAAGCACAGGCCTCCAGGGGCCCGCTTCAGGGCATGGGCCAGGAGGGAGGAGCCTCAGGATGGGGAGGAAGGAGGGAAGTGGCTTGTGTCACTCACAAAGGAGAACCAGAGCCTTCGCAGCAGGAGACGTGTTGGGGCCAGGAGTCTTTATCCAGGACCCCTCCATTTCCCAGATCTGAGGGCCCCAAAGGCTGGGTTGTGTCTGCTGTACGTGAATGTGGAGGTGTTTTGGGGCGAGAGCCCTAAGAGCGCTTGTTCTTTTGGTCCATTGAGGGGAAGGTTGGCCGCTGGTAGGGGGTGGGGCTTGGGCTTGAGAGGGTCTAGGGCGGCAGCATGGGATGCGCTAGAGAAAGATGCTGACCAGACCAGTCCAGGGCTGAGTCTGGGTGCACAGGCCGCCTTGGGCCTTGGGCTGGAGTCCCCAGACACTCCTGAGTTGGGGGTGAGCTGGAGTGGGTGTGCAGCTTAGGTGGGGAGGGGGACAGAATTAGAGCTCCCAGAAGGCATCCCGCACACCCTGGCCAGCAGTCAAGGCTCGAGCTATTCTGGGCCATCCTTGAGGCCGGGTGAGCTACTGAGAGTCCATGAGGCGGGTGGGCCCCACTCAGGTGGCTACACAGAGCAAGGAGTCAAATCTCTGGCTGTTTCTGTCCCCAGTGTGGCCTTCCCAGGATGTTTGGGGGAGTCGCTTGGGGGGGGCCCCAGGTCGGCAGAGCAGCCTGAAGGAAGGTAGGAGCTGAAGCCAGAACCTGGAGGAAGAGGGGGATAGGGCAGGGCAAACCCCACAGGGGCCAACAGGATGAATAAGGCCTGTGTGGGGTCAGCTTCAGACCTTACAGAGAGAAACACATAGAGAGGGCCGGGTCCCTCTCTGTCGTAAGGGCCATCCTATACGCTGTAGGATATTGAGCAGCGTCCCTGGCCTTGACCCATTACGTGCCAGGAGCAGTCCCTACCCCAGGCAGGATAACCAAAACGGTGTCCAGGCATCACCAAGTGTCCCCCTGGTAGGGCTGAGTCGCCCCCATTGAGAATCAGCTTTAGGTTGACTGCATGCAAAGAACGATTTCAATGTCGCAGATGTTTTATGCCTAAATAGCTTCAGATTTTTTTCTTTCTTTTTTTTTTTTTGGTAACATTATGCCATTGTACTTACACATCAACCCAGCTGTATTCAGTACCAGCACTCAGGGTGGCTGGCAGGCCGGGATGCAATCTCCTGCTGGCTTTCTCGGGCATTCCCGGAAAGAGGAGGCTGGTGCTGCTTCTTGCCCCGCGATCAGCCAGAGCCTTGCAAATGCCCCCACCCACCCGCCCCAAGACCAGAAATCACCTCGAGTCTTCATTGACACCCAAATACTCTTGGGTTTGGCCTTTGAGCTGCTCGTCGATACCAAAAAAATGCAGTTGCCCGATTCGAGGCCCCCCAGAGCCGGCAAGCGGCGCGCTCCCTGCGGGCATTGCTGCAGAGGAACTCCACCAGAGCACGCGAGTGGATTTCTCACGTAGTTTGCGCTGCTTCCAAGCCCTGGCATTCTGTCGCCCCTCCACCCCTGTCCTCCTGGTGTGACTTTCAGAATGTAACGGCACGTGTTGGCTGTGGTTTGCCTCATGTCTCCTTTAAGTGTCTCCCCGGCAGGAAGCACACCAGGGCCACCATCGTGGTCTGTGCTGCCGAGGAGCACGTGTGGTTTTCTGCCCCACTTCGGCAAAATCGTGACACGTTACTGCTTTTGGTTCTACCCAGGTGCTTTTCTTCGCTTTTTTCATATAATGCTGCTTCTTTCTCTTTTTTTCCCCTCTTCTTTTTATTTTTTTAGTATCTTTTTCCTTATTTGAAGTATAATTTCTTTTCGTGTGTACCAGGAATTGGGAAAATACAGCCCACAGGTTAAATCTGCCAGGGCCTGTTGCTATATATAAAGTTTTATTGGCACATAGCCATGCCCCCTCGTTTACCTGTCGTCTGCGGTAGATTTCACTCTGCCTTTCGCAAAGGCTGGGCAGAGCCTTTTTGCAGCAGACACCAGAGAGCTCACAAAGCCGAACATATTTATCACTTGACCCTTTACACGAAGGGTTAGCTGACCACTCATACCTGTACATTCCCATAGAACATTCTGGAACTTGCCACAGTTAGCTTTTTTCGTACCCTCTTCTCACCTTCTGCTCAGCTCCCCATACTCAAACCAGCTTCCCACCCTCATTCCAGAGAACTGCTGTCACCAACTGAACTCTTCCTGCATTTGTATCTATGCCAGGTATAGATACATGTGTTCGTAAACATCTACCCACAGTGGGGTCTGTGGTATTGTGATTTATAATAAGAAACATATGTTTGGTTTAACTCCTGTTCCTGGCACAGAACTCCTAAAACCCTTAGAATTTCCTAAGTGATGAGAATAATAAGGTGGTTATATTAATGAGGTGATTTTTGGAACGCACCTAAGGATGGGGCTGGTTGCCAGGGGAACCAACCATGTGATTAAAGGGTTGGAACTTTCAGCCCCGTGCCCGTGACCTCTGGGGAGGGGAAGAGGGGCCAGAGATTGAAATCAGTCACCAGTGGCCGATGATTTAATCAGCCATGCCTTTGTGACGAAGTCTCCATAAGAACGCAAGAGGAAGGAGTTGAGAGCTTCTGAGCTGGTAAATCCGTGGAGGTGCTGGGAGGGTGGTGCACTCAGAGAGGGCATGGAGCTTCCCTCATATCCTGCCCTGTGCATCTCCTCCATCTGGCTATTCCTGAGCTATATCCTTTTATAAGAAACCGGAAATGGAATGAGTAAACTGGTTTCCCAAGTTTTGTGAATCGCTCTTGCAAATTAATCAAACCCAAAGAGGGGGTTGTAGTAGGAACCTCTGACTGATAGCCAGTTGGTCAGAAGCATGGATGAAACCTTTCGCTTGGCATCTGAAGGGGGAAGCGTGCAGCCTTTGTGGGACTGAGCCCTTAACCTGTGGGAGCTGATACTATCTCAGGGGAGACGGTATCAGAATTGAGTTGAATCTTAGAACACCCAGCCGGTGTTGGAGGAGAGCTTGGTTTGGAGGGGAAAAAACCCCACACATCAGAAGTAGAGTCAGAACTGTAGAGTCTTTTTTTTTTTTTTTAAAGATTTTATTTATTTGAGATAGAGTGAGAGAGCATGAGCAGGGGGAAGGGGCAGAGGGAGAGGGAGAAGCAGGCTCTCCACTGAGCAGGGAGCCCGACACGGGGCTCAGTCCCAGGACCCTGGGCAGGATGTGGGGCAGACGCTTAACCGACTGAGCCGCCCGGGCGCCCCAGAACTGTAGAGTCTTAAAGTGGTTTGGAGGAGTCAAGAAAGGAGGCCTGGGATGTAGATGTCCCAGAAAGTTCAGCAGGGCCAGCTCCAACCTGAGGCTCTGTGCGGGGCTCCTTGCTGTCATGCTCACCCACTCTGTCCCATGGACAGCTGAGAGTGCTTTAATAGCCAGCCTGTTTGAGCTCTGGCTGAGGGTGGCGGGGGACATGTGGGGCCCCCACCCAGCCTTGTACCTTCCCAGAGGGCCCTCAGAGGGTTTCCAGCCGCACCCTGGGCCCTGAGGCCTCCCGCACCCCCGCCTGCAAGGCAGCGCTGTCTGCCGGGGTCACAGCGGGATGAGGACACAGAGTGAGACCCTAGTCCACCTGGACACCCCCACCCCCACCCCCGAACAATCCCTGGAGCTGCTCGGAGAAGCAGTGTGAAGGCGCTAGAGCTGATGGGGCCAGGCCGGAAGTGCGCACCCAGGGATCAGACACCCCTGGAGGAAGCTAGCTAGCGTCTGAGGTGTCAGACGCGTGTCAAGGCGGACTCATGGGAGCTCACAGCTGGGGGATGATGACTCAGCCAGAGAGAGGAGCGTGAGGACGAGTTTCTCGCGGCCCAGGGTGGGGGCTGGCGACGTTCCTGGCCACGGGGCTTAATGCAAACCAGCAGGTAGGGGTACTCCCATGTCACTACAAGGATGTCCCCAGATGCAGAAAATGGGGAGCAGCTACCAGGAGCACCCAGATCAGAGACGGGGAAGGGGGGGGATGACAGGAGACAGTCCAGCTGCAAAGTGGGAGGGGCTGCAGAAAGAGTGTCTGGGGGAGGTGAGGAGAACATAGGAGTGTCCTACGGCAGTGGTGTGGGGGGAAGTACCAGGAAGGGGTGGCCATCTAGAAGTTGGGGCTCACTGGTGCCCTCTGTCCCCCCTGTGCCCTGCAGACCTAGGGCTGCCTTTCTGGTCTGCTGCCTAAAAAAGTGCAGAGCCCTGACACTGTGCAACCATCGAAGGGTATTTTAGACAAAAGGGGAACTTATATTTTTGGGAACGCTGTGTCTAAAGAGGAAAGTGAAATTATGGGGTGTATTTTAAGCACCCAGAAAGGCCTCCTTGGAATTTACAGAAAAGGTTGATTAAAAGGCGAAACAGAGCTTGGGCCTGGGACACCCCTGCCACAGCCACTGCCTTTTCCGAATGTTCTGGACACTCTGCTGCACCAGGACTGGAGAGGGCCAGGGAATGTCTGCCCATCTATCAGCTACATCTGCGTTGCTGTTCGGGCGTGAACGTAGCCGGGCCAGGAGCAACCATACGGCCTGGCAGCTGATTTGTTTCCTAGTGATTATCCAGGATGGAGGGATTCCAGTGCCCCATCCCCAGCATCACCGGGAAGCTGCCCTCTGAAATTTCCTCTGTGTCAGCCAGCCACCAGCTGGCCACAGCCAACTCCCAAGGCCAGGCCCTGCAAGACCCCAGTTACCTGAGGCCCCTTGAGCCTGAGGCTCGTGGTCACCTGCCCAGCTACTGACCAGCCCTGTGACCCCAGTGTGGGGTTCCTGACCAGTTCCTCTTGGGGGGAGGGGAGAGTGTCACCACATGGCGGCAGTCAGACACCCAGGCCCAGAGTCCTCCATGAAGTGGGCCCTCGGGGATGCTACGTGGTATCATCACCCCAGGGGTAAGGTGACCCCTGAGAACATACAGAGTTCCATTTAGCCTTCTCTGCCCGTGGGGTCTCCGGGGCAGCTGATTTTTTAACGGAGTTCAAGGCTCAGTTCTCAGCGGGGGTGATTTTACCCCGAGGGCACGTTTGACCACATCTGGAAACTGGCATCTGGGGGGTAGAAGCCAGGGGTGCTGCTCGGCATCCTCCAATGCACAGGCCAGCCCCCTCCACAGAAGAGGATCTGGCCCCCAAATGCCCGCAGTGCCAAGGCCGAGCAATCTGCTGGAGTTTAGAGGCCTCCAGGATATGCAGTTACAAAGCCAGCCTGGGGTTCTGGAGCCACCACCCGGACAGAGCTTGTTGGGGGTGTGAATGTTTTAAGAGATGGTAAGCAGTGGCGGGGGTGGGGGGGGGCGGGGAGAGAAGATGACAAGGACGCACAGCCCCTGAGGGAACATCTTCAGGTCTCCCAAAGTGCCTGGACCAGTCCTTGCCCTTCATTATGTAACCACGCGCCCTTCCACCAGAATTTACCACGTGCCAGACTTCAGGGCCTGAAGCTGCCCCTGCCAGGAAGCCAGGAAGACAGGAGCAGGACTAGTTAGCCCAGCTCAGCTGCCCGTGCACTGTGTGACCTGTGGCAAGTCTACCTCTCTGCTCTGCCTCCTTCCTGATCACTCATCCCCAGGACCTTTGCATGCACTACACTCTCAGTCTAGAATGCTCTTGCCCCCAGTAATCTGGCTAAGTCCCACCCCAAGGCCTTCTGGGAGAGTCAAAGGTCCAGAGTGTCATGTGGCCAGCAGAGTCATGCCACAGAGCCAGCACTCAGCGTGGCTCCCGCCACCCCACATCCGGAGGCTCTGAGGGGCCATTGGTGTTCCAGGGCCACTTAGTCTAATTAAGCAGACCCGAGTCTCATGGGGAGCCAGGGACAGCCCTCCTGGGCATGGGCAGTCTTCCACACCCATTCCAGGGCTGAGCCCATAAGGAAGATGGGAGATGCCAGGGAGGGGGCTTCGAGAGACACAAAGGCTGGAAGCAGGCCGGTGGTGGAAAGTCAAAGGGAAGATTGTGTCTGCCTGAAAGAGATGCGTTTGGGGCACTTGACCCCTGACTGCTGGAGCCTTCGGTTCCAGTGGTCCTGGGCTCAGGTCAGCACCAGTCAGGGTTCCCCCAGACCCAAGGAAGATTGAGTGACCCACGAAGGCAGGCCAGGATGTTGCTCCTACTGCCCCTTTTCAAGGCAGAGTGGATACAGTGGAGATTACTCAGTTACAAAAAGGAATAAGTCACTGATACAGGCTGTAACGTGGATGAACCACAAAAACAACGTGCCGACCAAAAGAGGCCAGACTCGAAAGGCCACATAATCTGTGATCCTATCCATGTGTGTCCCGAAGAGGCAAGTCCAGAGGGACAGCAGATTAGCAATTGCCAGGGCTGAGGGAGGGGGACAGGGAATGACTGCTCATGGGGATGGAGTCTTCTTTTGGGGTGATGAAATGTTCTGGAACTAGATAGAGGTGATAGTTGCCACAACATGGTGAACATACCAAATGCCACTGAATTGCACATTAAAATGGTTAAAATGGTGAATTTGATGTTATATGAACTTCACAGTTAAAACAGAAATGCAGAGTGGTCTCTACATATCTGGAACACTGCCCATGGGGACCCACCACATTCCCCCACTTTGGTCCCCTCCCATAGATCTTGCATCCTGCTGCCATCGTAGCTAGAGCAGAGAGGGTTATAATGAGTACAAGTCCCAGACCAAATGCTATAGGGACAACTTCTTAAACAGGAGCCCCCCAGACATCCTAGAGCCTAGAGTTCCATTGGCTCTGGCCTCTGGTGGCTTTAGGCACACCTGAGCGCCTCCATCTCCCTGAGCCCCGTCCCTAAAGAACAGGCCACAGGACCCTTAAATGGAATTTCTCAAACAAGGGAGGCAAATGTCTCAAAAATGTTTTATCCAGCCTACTTTTCCATCCATGGAAGCCCACTTTGAACATTCATTATGCTAATTGCTGAAACTCCAGCGGCTGAGTGATGGTAAAATTTGCCAGAGTGGGTTGGCACTGGCCGCTCCAGAGTCTGTATCCTGGATTAGGCCACTGCCCTTACGGAGAGGCTTGGACCACAGTTCTGCAAGCTGATTCTACCAAGGGCCCCATAGTCAGCATTTCCAGATTTTAGGACCATGCAGTCTGCAGAACAGAACAGCCACAGATAATCATACATGAATGGGTGGGGCCATGTACCGATAAAACTATTTACAAAGACAAGCAGTGGGAGAGAAGCATCAGACAGACCCAAATTGAAGAACCTTCTGCAAAATACCCAGCCAATCCTCCTCAGAACTGTCCAGGTCTCAAAAACAAGAAAAGGCTGAGAAACTTGGTATGGAGACACCAAGGAGACAGGATGACTGAATGTGATAGGGAATGCTGGATGGGATCCTGGAACAGAAAAGGGACTTTAGAGAAAAACTGAGGACATCTGAATAAAATGTGAATTTAGTGAATAAGAACTTATCAATCAGTATTGGTTTGTTAGTTTTGTCAAAGGTAATGTTAATAGGGGGAACTGGGGGCACCTGGGTGGCTCATTCAGTTAAGTGTCTGACTCTTGGTTTCGGCTCAGGTCATGATCTCAGGGTCCTGAGATCGAGCCCCATGTCGGGCTCCGTGCTTACCCACAGAGTCGGCTTGTCCCTCTCCCTCTGCTCGTCCCTCCCCCCCGGAATAAATAAACAAAATCTTTAAAAAATAGGGGAAACTGAATGTGAGGTACACAGGAATTTGCTGAAATATTCTTATAACTTTTTGTAAATCTTAAAAGTTTATATTTTTCATAAAAAGACAGCCAGATTTGGCCTGTGGGGCATAGTCTGTAGACCTGGGGCTTAGATAAGCTCCCACCACCTTGGTGAGTTGTTCAAAGTAAATCTTAGACAGGGAAGACCCTGGCAAACTGGAACTTGGACCTCTCACACCTCCACTAGAGATACTTCCTTCTCAAAACAAACCCTAAAGCCATAGTTCTCGTCCTTCCTTGAATCAGAAGAACCCCCTCGGGCTCTGATTTAAGAATTTAGATTCCTTGGCCTTTCTAGAAATTCTGCAGGTCTGGGATGGGGCCCCAGACTCCGTATCTTTAACAAGCCTCCACAGCTCATAGTTGGGATCTCCACCTTTTCTCTCCTTCTCCCCAACCCACCAGAGTGGCACAGTAGTGGTGACTTGCTCTGGGGAAAGCAGCCACTGAAATCTTGGCAGTTCTGACAGATTCCCCACTACTGTAAGCAGGGAGCCCCAACATGACAGGTTTGTCCACCCCAGGTATGGGGGGTGGGTTCAAAGGCAAGTCCTTCCCCAGGGATGTGGAGAGAGTGTGTAGTGCCTGCAGAAGAGTGGAGAGATGCCCTGGAGACCCTCCAGCTCACCCCTGGGAGCTCACATTTCCTCATGCATGCAAATGCTTGGTTTTGCTGCATAGAAAGTACCAAAAGCCCTGCTGTTCTCATCATTGGCACCAGAGTCCGTGCCGTTTGGGAATTGGGTAGGGAGGCAGTCATCCTCCCAAGATGAAACCTTTCATAATGAACTGCCCACTTACAGAGTGGGTCCCCTACTCAAACTCTCCTCTCAGCTCAGCAGCCCCGGAGCATGCTCTCTCCCAGGTGCATCCCGCCTCACCAACGCCACACTAATCAGTTGCAAAGTGAGGTTGAAAAGTCCTGCAAAAGGTGCAGGATTTCAGAAAGTCATCAAGTGACCTGAACAATTGCTCTGACTCCGGTCACTCAGCCACACCCACAAGCAGCAGGTGGGGAAGAGAGCTAATGATGGCAGCCGGGGCTTCAGAAGGGAATGAGTCTGTCGTGCTGCTAAATGTAAACGGGTGCAATCCGCCTATTGAAAGGAGAGGATTTTCAGCTTGGCTCACAAAGCTGAGTCCCGACCTTGTGCTGTATGAACAAGGCACACCTAAACCAAGGAGGGAGCTAAAAATGAAAAGACAGGCCCAGATGTAGCAGGCAGATAGAAACAGGAGCGAAAAGAGCTGTAGTTCCATGGACACAGAGAAGGCAGAGTTCAGAGCTCTGGATGTTACATGTGACAAAGAAGATTCATCATAATACCAAAAACCTCAGTTTACACTTAAGGTATAATAGTTGGCAATATCTATGCACCAAACAACACAGCTGTTGCCTTTACAAAGTGGAAATTCTAGAAGATCCTGGGAGAAACAGCATGAGACTGGTTGTGTGGACAGCAAATCGGCAGGGATGTAATATGCCCAAACCGTGTGTTTAGGCAGATCTATGGACGTATCGTAAACCTTTCACTTTGATAAGAGAATAAATCTAAATTATTCATGGAGCATTCACAAGACTCATTCCTATATCAGGCCACGGAGAAAGCATCTAGAACTTCCAAAAGTAGAACTATTACAAGCAGCACTCTTAACAATGCAATGAAACTAGAAATTAATTTTTTAAAGACCCTTGCACATGGAAATTTTTTCAGAAAGAAACCGTAAGTCTCTGTTAAACAACTCTTGGATGAAGGGGCATCTGTAAACCAAAATTACAGGTTTTCTAAAAATCCATGACCAAAACTATATGTTATCAGAATCCACAGGACTATGTAAAGCAGTACCAAGAGGGCAATTCGTAGCCATAAGCACTTTATAGTCTTAAATACGAACAAATGAAAGTAAGTGAATTAATTTCCCAGCTCAAAAACCTGAGAAAAAGAACCAAGTAAACCCCAAAGAGAATGATTTGGCTGTTGAAATGGATAAGATGAGCCCTCGGGGATCATTTGAATTCCTCAAATGTTTTTGGTGCCATAAGAACCAAGCAAGGCCCTCCCCCATCAAAGCTTGATCTGTTCTTTACTCTCTGTGATCAGGCACATGGTTTCATTATAACCTAAACAAAAATTTAGTGAAATACCAGATACAAGAACTTGTTTCATACTTGGTTTCTTTTTTATCTTCCTCTTCCTTTTTTTTTTTAAAGATTCCGCAATCCCGCCCCCCAGCATGGTTTGCTTGAAACTTTGGCCCTTGGGAGAAATCTATCCATTTCAAAGAGCCTGTTCTGGTTCCAGGAGCCCTTGCTGGTTTTCAATGTTTCTGTCCGAGTCTGTGGCTGATTGTTGGGGCCAGTGCAGATAAGAGTGACAGAGCCCATTACAAACTGGGGGCACGGAGATAGGCTGAGTGTCCCATCCCATCGTCACTTGGCTCTCTGCAGATGCCTGATGTCCATTCACCCATCTGTCCAGCAGCTGGCTGTGAGAACCCACGGGGTGCCCCCAAGGCCCATGGGCAACAGGAAGGAAACAATCCAGGCAGAGGCCAGGTGTCAGCAGGGCCCTGGAAAACCTCCATTTCCGAACATTTAAGAATCAGGAGCCATGGGGTTGGATGTGACCCCTCCACTTCCTGCCCATACCCGCAGGCCCACGGAGCCTATAGTGCCACCTGGGCAGGCTGGCAGTGGTGGTGGGGAGGAGGAGGGTCCTCTCTCCCACCCCACAGCCACCTCCTCTCACCACCACCCCCTTCCCATCGTCATCCTTGTCCTCACCCAGCATCTTCCCTCCCTAGAACCGGCCCCCGCTCCCTGTATGACAGCTCTCTGGAAAGCACTTTAGCTGTACTTCTCACTTCCCCACCTCCTGTGACCTTGCTGGCCCATCCGGCCCTGCCCTCCGTGCCTTGAGGTCCTGCTTCTCTGGGTCCCTGCTGTGCCCTGGGAGACCAGTCAGTCCCGCCGATGCTCACACCCTTTCCTGTTCACTCACCCCGTGTCCAAGTGTCAGAGTCTTCTGCCCGTGGAGCAGAGAGCCCCTAGAACAGTGTCTTGTCCTGTAAAGGACCCCAGGTCTGTATTTTCAGCTCTGCTGCTGTAGTCTGAGAGCAGGCACAGACCACACATAAGCAGACGTAGCTATACGCCAAGTGGAGCTTTATTCTCGAAGTGAATTCGTGAAAGTTGAATTGCATATCCTATTCATGTGTTGTGAAATACTCTTTTGATTTTTTTTTTCAAGTATTAAAAAGTGTGAAAACTATCCTTAGCTCGTGGACCATACAGAAACAGGTAGCTGGCCATAATTTGCCAACCTTGGTAGAGATCAGAGCCCAAGACTGCCCCACCTTGCCAGACGTCAGGGAGGTGCCCTCCACACAACCAAGTTCCATTCTCGTACAGACCATCTGTCCCTGCTTCAGGCTACAATGGCAGATTCGGGTCATATTGACAAAACCTCAGATATGTATTATGTGGCCCTTCACAGGACAAAGTTGCAGCCCCTGGTTCCCATAGTCTCATTTCATCTTTAAACAATGTGGGGAGTCAGAGGTTCTCTCCCTCATTTGACAGGAGGGGCATCTGAAACCCAAGAGCATTGAACCAATTCGCCTCTGGTGACCCTCCCCTAGGCTACCGGGACCCACTGGCATCCCCTGCAGACAGAGCCATTTGCCTGGGCTCCTTGCCAGAAGTAGCCCTCCACCCCACGCAGGGTTATTTTCCCAGCATTTCCACCCAGGAAAGCCCCAGGTTGGAGTGGACACCCTGGGGCTGTTTGCTCAGCACACAGGGCAGAGCAGACCCTCCAGGCTCCTTGGTTCATGGACCACCTGGGCAGAGACACTGTCTGTGGAGCTTCTGTGCTCCCATCAGGCCCATGAGACACCTCCCGGAGTGCCTCCTGCCCTGTCTGACCGTCATCTGTGTCCCCAAGTGGGCGCAACCTGTCAGTGGGTGCAGGCCGAGTTCTGTTTCATATAGCAGAGTATCCCCAAAACATGGAGAATACCGTGGAGAAAAACAAGTCTGTCCCACCCTGCCACCACCAACCTCCAGTCGCTCCCAGTGTCGTGTTCTCCCACCCCCACCCATGACTGGAACAGGAGCCCAGCAAGGGGGAGACACTCTCGTTTGGCCCCATCCTTAGGCGTCATTGTTGCCTAATACCTGCTAATGTTCTTTCACCAAAGGAGGCCTGTCCCCACAACCCCAGTCACTCCTCTGTCTCCATGCCCGGTCTGGGCTTGGACACGAGATCCGGAAGTCCCGCGTGGCGCGTGGTCTGAAGCAGGGACCGAGGCTTCACCCCGAGGTGGCATTGCCCAGGGAGGGGCTGCATCAAGACCACAAAAGGTGGTGGCTCCTCGAGGTGGTGACACTCAATCCGTGGCCAGGGTGGACAGGCAGGGGGCTCGCTGAATTTGCGCCAGTGCCAGACACACAGCAGCCAATCAGTAAACTGTTGTCAAGTGGAAGGATGGATGGACGAATGAATGAGTGAATGAGACCACATGCGCCGAAGCCTCACAAACACTTGGGAAGTGAGGTCCCTGTGACTAGAAGGTCAGGAAAACAGAGAAGGCCGACCCCATAACCAAGAGAGAACCGTTAGAATGACCTAGAACTTCCTTCTGAGAAAGGATGGCCACGGGTAAACCTGGGCACAATGGAGTTATCTTGGGTTAGGCCACCTCAACCTGGCTGGAAGGACAGCCACCCTGGGTGGTGAGGCTGGGGGACTTCTCCACAGGGGAATCCCAGCTTGAGGCTCACCTGTCAACATGGGAGATAAGGCAAATGCATTTGCCTTCGTGAGTTCATCCCATGGGGCTTTCACGTTTTGAAATCCGAAAGCAAAACAGTTTGCCTAATGCAGTCCATCAAAGTTTGTTTGGTTTTTGTGTGGGATGCACAAGAGGCCAGGTGTAAGCTCAGAAAGGGCTCGGGCGTCCATCTGCCTGGTCGCCAGGCCCAGGGTGAGCCGCCTCAGCCAGGGCAGGCAGGCACCTGAAAAGGTCCCAGGCTGTGGGGACTGAGGGGCCAATGCATGGAGCGTGTGCTGGGAGTGAGGACACTGGGTTCAAACCCAGGGTCATGTCAACTGCCTGCCTGCCCTCAGACTTCAGGGAAGTTAGCAGGCCTCTCTGTGCCTCAGTTTCCTCATCTGAAATGGGGCACACCTGTCTCTCAGAGGAGTAGAAGCAAAAGAAAGAGAAGCCCCGGGCGCCTGGGTGGCTCAGTTGGTTAAGCGACTGCCTTCGGCTCAGGTCATGATCCCAGGGTCCTGGGATCGAGTCCCGCATCGGGCTCTCTGCTCCTTGGGAGCCTGCTTCTCCCTCTGCCTCTCTCTCTCTGTCTCTCATGAATAAATAAATAAAATCTTAAAAAAAAAAAAAAAAAAGAAAGAAAGAAAGAGAAGCCCCATCTCACCTGATGTGGGACTGGACTCACCACAGGTCATTCTGTGATGTTACCACCATTCTTCCTAAAATGTTAACCACGCATTTCAGCCTAGAGCACAGGAGGCATCCTGTTTAGATAGAAAATGCACCTTATAAAATTTCTGGCTAAGTAAGATGCTCAACCTCAATTTCTCCAAATTAAGAAACCCTTTGAATTTCCCAAAAGAACCTCAAAGGACAAGGACAGTTGGAAGAAAGTCAGGGGTCCCCCCAGCTCTTGTCATCCTCAGCAGGGTCGAGGGTGGCCTGGGAGGGGTACACAGTGCCCTCCATGGGCCCACGATCATCTGCCCCGTCAGAGGAAGGGGCAGATGTGTTGCTTCTTTGTTACTTTTACCTAGAAACTGTGCCTGGAGGATTTTGAACTACTTTACGGGTTTTTTCCTTCTATCATGATTCTGGGGTTTTTTTGGTTTTGTTTTTGTTTTTTTAAGATTTATTTATTTATTTATTTATTTATTTAATAGAGAGAGACACAAGCAGGGGGAGTGGGAGAGGGAGAAGCAGACTCCTGCTGAGCAGGGAGCCCTATGTGGGGCTCAATCCCAGGACCCTGGGACCATGACCTGAGCCGAAGGCAGACGCCCAATGACTGAGCCACCCAGGTGCCCTGTTAATGTTTTTTTTTCTTTGGTCATAGTGTATAACTTATATTAGAAATCTGTACTTTGTGTTAGATAAGGGAAAGAAGTGTTTCCTGGAAAGTAGAGGCCTTTCTCCCATAGCATTTTGCCAGCACTCTGGCTTTCCTGGCCTGGTGGGAAGACAGCATTAACATGTTGGCCTCCGAGGCCCCAGTGCCAGATCACATCGCATCACTGCAGGCGCCTGGATCCCGCTTCCTCCCTCCCGGCCACTCCGGGCCCCACATGATCACCCAGCACACCATCCTCCCTTGTACTCCCATGCACTCGGAGGCCATGCGCGCACCCGTCCAGCCCCTGGAGCAGCTACATAATAACTCCCTTGGCTGTGAGCGCCAGGCTAGCATTTCCTCCTCCTTGGACATATAATAGCAGCAACCGGATATTTTTAGACTGGCTTTGAAAAGTCGCAGTGTGCTGAGACCGCATACCAGACGTGTGAGGTCACTGCCCGCCCCCCCCGCCCCCAGGCCTGGGCTGCACAGAGCTGGTGGGCCCTCGCATCCCGAAGACTTTCCCTCTTGTGGTCCCCAAGACACCAGCCCTGACTGTTCCTTAGAAATCCCATGGAGTCTTGCCCCGAGTTCAAAAGGGGGACTGCCGTGGGTCTTTGGGACGCGCGTGCACGTTGCCGGGGTGCCTCTGCAGTGGGCCCTGGACCTGGATGCTGCAGGGGCCCCAGCACAGAGAGAGGCCCGTTCCCCGGGGAAGGAGCCCACACAGGCTCGGGCATCGCCACGCCATCTGCTCGTAGTTAGGCAGGCAGGCTTGCTCACGGAGTTTATTTTAGTTCGGAGCAAGGGGAGGGCCCGGGCCTGTCCTCAGCTCAGATGGCACCCCGTGGGGTCTCGTGAGCCTGCAATGAAAGGAGGAAACGGACCTGCTGCCTGCTGATTCCTGGAGCAGAACGGCAAGAGTCCCCGGGCTTTACTCCAGACAAAAAACACAGTTCCAAGGCTGAACTTGAGGGAAACCAGAGATTAAACCTAGAAAGACAGTTTTCTTCCTCACAGGATTCCTCGGGCCTTATAGTGCCCATGGGGGTCCTCACGACAGGATGAAGGGCCCAAAGAGCCCTTGACCACCCAACCCTGCAGACCCCTTTAACCTCCGTCTGTATATAGCAGCGCTACTCAGCAATTCAGCCAGCTCTGGGAACATTTCTGATTGTCGCAGATGCTGTCGGCCTCTGCCAGGTGGAGGCTCGGGACCCCACAGTGCACAGGACAGCCCCACGGATCAGCAGGGCCGAGGCTGGGAACCCTGCGCCGGCTTCCGTAGGCACTTGGGCGACCAGGCAGACCCAGGCCTGGCTCCCAGCATTGTCACCCAGCCACTGGCCAGCAGCTTGGTCACATATCGCAGGACGTGGTCGTTCCCATTGGCTGAAGAGCCCCTGTATTTAATCCAACTCTCCAGACTTTCAAAACCTGGCAATGGACAACAGGTCCTAAGGAAGCATTTGTGAAGAAGAGAAGGGGGCTCTGCGGCCGCTGTCTTGACTCGGGAACGCACCTCCTCACACTGGGTTCTGCCTCCATAAGGCCACGTGGCACCCACTCCCCACTGAAAGTGCCCGGCCACCACCCTGCCCTGAGCAGATCCCCCCGCCCCCGGTGCACCTCCCGGCCAGGTTGCCTCTCTGGGGCTCCTCCTTCGTTGTTACACTCTTGCTGGGTGACTTGGCCGTTGCCTCAGTTCCTTCAGCAGGGCCCATTCCTGGGGTCTGGCGCCCCTGGGACAGTGGGGCAGGAAGTTCTTGCCCTGTGACACACACACACACACACACACACACACGCCAGCCAGGTGCCGCTATCCTGGGACAGTGGGGCAGGAAGTTCTTGCCCTGTCTCTCTCTCTCTCTCTCTCTCTCTCTCTCTCACACACACACACACACACACACACATACACACACGCCAGCCACGTACCACTATCCTGGTACTGAGCTCTGCGGAACGGAGCCATTCTCAAAGGAAGCGTCCTGGGCTGCCTCCCAGCAGACGCTTTTTTGTGGGGCTTCTGCCTTCAGATTGCCACACCAGAAGCTCTGATCAGTGATCCACCTGCATTCATTTCCCTGCAGAATGAAGCCTTTAAGAAAAGCCTGGATCCTGGGTGCCTGGGTGGCTCAGTTGGTTAAGCGACTGCCTTCGGCTCAGGTCATGATCCTGGAGTCCCGGGATCGAGTCCCACATCGGGCTCCCTGCTCGGCAGGGAGCCTGCTTCTCCCTCTGACCCTCCCCCCTCTCATGTGCTCGCTCTCTCTCATTCTCTCTCTCTCAAATAAATAAATAAAATCTTTAAAAAAAAAAAAAAAAAAGAAAAGAAAAGCCTGGATCCTGAGTTCCCTGCAGGCCTGGCCATCTCTCCCCACCCTGCCCTCCTCCCTCTGCCCCACCGGACCCTCGGACATCCACGCTCAGTCCCCACCCTGCAAACCTTGACAGTGGCCTTGCCACTTCCTCTCCGTTGTCCTCATGCCTATGCAGCCTCCCACACAGCTCAGCCTTCTCAAACTGGAACATTGTTGGCCCTTCTCGTGGGCACCAAGCTTCCCTTTCTGTGAGTGGGGCATCACCCCCCCCCATGTCACTCCTTCTTTGGCCCCTGGAGCCACAAGGACTTGGACAGCTGAGCACCAGGCCCCGTGATCGGTTCTGCCCTTCTCCCCTCCCCTGCCCGCCCCACCGCTCCCACCTCTGCCAGCAACTTGCTCCCCGAAACAGGGAAACCGCCCCCAGCACCTTCCCTGCCCTGCATTCCCCCAAGGCTTTATCATACCCTCTCCCTGTCTGTTCACCTCTCCGGGGTGTTGGGTACTTCATGGAGAAGGGGCACCCCAAGGCCCTGAGCGGGGTGTGTTCTTTGTCTTAATCTGGGTTGTGGACACACAGGAGGCCCAGGGGGGACCCCAGTGAGTCACAGACTCCATGCACTGTGCATCCTTTCCTCTATATATTGGAAATAAAGCCCCGATTCATGCCGCCATGAGAATGAACCCCAAAAACATCCTGCTAAGTGAAGGAAGCAAGACAAAAGGCCACATACTGTATGCTCCCACTTAGGCAAAATATCACACACAGGCAAATCCATAGTGACAGAAAGCAGACTGGTGGCTGCCAGGGGCTGGGGGAGGCAGGAGGGGGGATGGGGAGTGACAGCTGATGGGGATGGGGGTCTCTTTTTGGGGTGATGGAAATGTTCTGGAACTAAACGGAGGTGATGGTTACACAACATTGTGAATGTACTAAATGCCACTGAACCGTTTATTTTTAAATGGTTAATTGTATTTTATGCCAGTTTCACCCCCAATCAAAAAATTTGTTGTGAGGGGCGCCTGGGTGGCTCAGTCGTTAGGCGTCTGCCTTAGGCTCAGGTCATGATCCCAGGGTCCTGGGATCAAGCTCCAGATGGGGCTCCCTGCTCGGCAGGGAGCCTGCTTCTCCCTCTCCCACTCCCCCTGCTTTGTTCCCTCTCTTGCTGTCTCTCTCTGTCAAATAAATAAATAAAATCTTTAAAAAAAAAAAAACTGTGTTGTGAACCGGCTTGTCCTCTCACAGAATCGCAGGACCCCTCCAGGCCAGGACCTATCTCCACATCTGCTCCCTCTCAATCAGCCTCCTCTTCCCCTGGGGCCCAGAGCCCTCATCAGCTTAGGGCCCAGCAAACTTCTTCTGGAAAGGGCCAGACAGTGAATATGTTCAGCTTTGCAGGCCAGAACGGTCTCTATCATGGTTATTCTGCTGCTAGAGTGAGAAAGCAGCCATGGGCGATCCATAAATGCACAGGCTTGGCTGCGTGCCAATAAAACTTCGTTTATGGACACTGAAATGTGAATAGAATTTTCATGTGTCAGGAAGTACTATTCTTGTTTTGGGGGTTTTTTTGTTTTGTTTTTTTTTTTGAACGATTTACAAATGTAAAAACCACTCTTGGCTCACAGGCAATACAAAAATAAGCAGTGGACTGGATTTCAGCCCATGGGCCAGAGTTCACCCTCCGAACAATTATAACGGAAAAAGAAAGCCGTTGATTAGCATTTTTCATGTCTGAGGCTTAAAGCTTGAACCCCTCACACAACCCAAACACAGAGGTAATAAAGTATGTTGGCGCACACCTGGGCTACACGCCTTGTGTTTACCAGGCTCATCAGGGCCACTGGCTGACTTTAGGCAAACGAGTGTCCATGATGCCCAGGGGGACTTCCAAGGCTCCAGACTGCGGCGTGTAGAAATTTCATCCTCACGACCTGAAAACCTGCTCTTGTTTTCCCCACAGGCTTTCGGAAATGCCAAAACGGCCCACAACAACAACTCCAGCCGATTTGGGAAATTCATCCAGGTCAACTACCTGGAGAGTGGCATCGTGCGAGGGTGAGTTGGCAGCCGCCTAGCTGTGGGCCACCAGCCTTGGTCCTGGGGTCCTGGGCATCCCTGCGAGGAGGAGCCAGCCTGGGAGCTCAGTGTGGAAATTGTGGCTCTGCAGATATGTGTGAATTGTACAGGGAGGCAAGTGTGGGTTTTATTTAAGTCAGTGATGTGAAGATCTAAGTTGTGGGTCAAAGTGGGAAATGTAAGTGTGGGAGGGGCGGGACCTCTGTCCCCAGGTCATCGAGCCTGGGCCCAGGTGCCCAAGAAGCAAGTACAACGACCTGAAGGTGCTAGCGTGATGGAGTTTGCCAAGAACAGGCAAGGACATACCAACCTATGTCTTGGTCTTGATGAGGTTTCAAATTCAGTGGGTCTGGGGATGCCATAGGCAGAGTTGATGTGGACTGTGGCAGTTGCCAAACATGTGCCCCTTTAGCCAGGAGAAGACATAAGGCTGGGTAGCAGAAATGAAGTGGTTGTCCAAGGAAGTACTGAAGGTAAGCAGATGGGTGAATGGGAGGGAGGGAGGATAGATAGATTAATGGATGGAATTGTGGGTGGGTAGGTGGGTGGGTGGGTAGGTGGGTGGGTGGGTGGATGGATGGATGGATGGATGGATTCATGGGTGGGTGGGTAGATGGATGGATTCGTGGGTGGGTGAGTAGATAGATGAATAAATTCATGGACTGGGTGGGTAGGTGGATAGATTCATTGCTAGATGGGAAAATTCATAGATGGATGAGTTCGTAGATTGATGGATCCATGGATGGATGAATGGATTAGGTAGATGTGTGAGTGGGTAGGTGGTAACTGGATTGTGAAGTTGATTGGTGAAAGTTAAAACAGACCAGCATTTTGTGCCAGAAATGTGAGTTCCTTAGGTGGAGGCACAGTCACTTCAACTAAACGTATAACATTGAAATTGTGTTTGTTACTCTGTGCAGTAGTTATGCTTAAGAAAATGGCAGCTTTGTGAAGTGAATTAATGTTACAAGGAATTACCTATTTTGTCATAGTATTTAAGTCAATGTCATTTTCAGAATTCGGTTCTGTAGCATTTCTTTCTCTCTTTTTTTTTTTTTTTTTAAAGATTATTTATTTGAGAGAGAGAGAGAATGAGAGAGAGCACATGAGAGGGGGGAGGGTCAGAGGGAGAAGCAGACTCCCTGCCGAGCAGGGAGCCCCATGCGGGACTCGATCCTGGGACTAGGATCATGACCTGAGCCGAAGGCAGTCGCTTAACCAACTGAGCCACCCAGGCGCCCACATTTCTTTCTCTTTAAAAAGTATATATTCTGGGTAGTTACAGTTTGGTTAAAAAATGTAATTATGGTTTAAGACTGCATAATGTATTGGGTATTTTTTTTTTTTTTACACAAAGGTCTTATGAACCAGTGAAACTCTTTCAGAGTTGGGACACCTGGGTGGCTCAGTTGGTTAAGCCACTGTCTTCGGCTCAGGTCATGATCCCAGGGTCCTGGGATCGAGCCCCACGTTGGGCTCCCTGCTCTGTGGGGAGCCTCCTTCTCCCTCTCCTTCTGTCTGCTACTCCTCCTACTTATTCTCTCTCGATCTCTAAATAAAATCTTTAAAACAAAACAAAACAAAACTCTTTCAGAATTAAAAAAAAAAAAAAAAAAGAAGGCATCTTGGCATAGTCTGCGGTTGCTCAAAGGGATCATCCCTGCCTCCACATTCTGGTGGGAGGGTCTGTGGTAGAAGCAGGATTTATACCAGTTCCAGGTGATGCTCTGAGCAGCCTAAATGTTCGACATGGGGAAGAGACCTGAGCAACAGGGCTAGAGTCCTAGAGAAGGCTCCAGCATTTCAGGAATGGAGAAGTCCTGGACTGGCGGGGCCTAGGGATTGAGTCTAAAGTATGTCAGTTCCTCTGTCCATCTTACCTGACTGATGATCATTTCAAATGACAAATCATATTCAAGACACAAATTGGAATGTTGTTTTCTCAAATCCTTCAGCCTCTGTCTTCTTTCCTTTTTCCCACTGCCCAGGCTGCAATGGGCAGTGGTCTGGGGGAGAGAACCCACAATAAATGGCAGTTCTGCTCCGGCCCCTCAGCCCCCCACAGACCATCCAGCCGTCCCCCCAGCTCAGTGCTGCTGGGCACCTGCATGGGCCCGGCCACCCCCTGTCCCTGTGGCGGGGCCTCTGACCAGCAGGAGATGCCCGGAGTATCTTGTCAGGCACAGGACACAGAATTATACCCCATCTATAGTTCTGGGGGCTCCCTCAGGGGTGCAGAGATGCCAGAAGGCTGCCTCATGTTTTCCTGGGTCCCGGGCTGGCTCTGCAGCCGTGGGCCAGACGGGGGAGTCTTTGCTCCCAGCTTGCTCCTCTGTGTGGTCTGTTTGGTGTCCTAGGGCTGCCAGAACAAAGTGCCAGAAACCGGGGGGCTCAGAACAACAGGAATTTATTGGCTCACAGTGCTAGAGGTTGGAAGCCTGCAATCAAGACGTAGGCAGGACAGCGCTTCCCCCTGGAGGCTCCAGGAGAGGATTCTTCGTGCCCTCTTGCAGCTTCTGGTGACCCCAGGCTTTCCTTGGCTTATGGCCACATCACCCCAATCTCTGCTTCCACCATCACGTGGTCTTCTCCTCTGTGTCTCGGTGTTCTCTTCTACTTCTTAGGACTTTGTCCTTGGATTTAGGGTCCACCCTGATCTTGGAGGATGATCATATCTCCAGATGCCTTCCCTTAATTACATCTCCAAAGACCCTTTTTCCAAATAAGGTCACACTCGCATCTTCTGGGGGCCACCGCGTGACCCAGTGTGCCAGCAGGGGTCGGCCCTCAGCTATCCAGTGCAGCCTGTTCTGCCGGCCATCAAGCTCTGGGCCAGAGCTCTAGGTGGCTGAGTCTTATAGACCAACTTTTGAAAGTCCTCTATCTGTGGCCTCAGACTCAGGAAAGGAAGTCCCACCTCAGCCCATGACCGTGGCCTGCCCACTCTCCGAGGGGGAGGTGCACTTCCTGTCCTGGGAGTGGCCACAGCCAGCTGGGGAAGAGCAGGCCCAGACCCGGTTCTGCTTTTGGGGAGGTGACACTTCTCAGTGCCATTTCCTGTGGAGGCCAAGGGTCAGGGGCAGTCCAAGCCTTCCTTCAGTTCCCCAATTTGCAAGGCCTCGTCTTCCTGTGGGTTCAGTGGCTTAGTGTTGGGGGATCCCTGGCCCCCCTACGAACCCCGATAGGGGCCGGGGCCTTAAAAACGATCAGGGAAAGGCGTCATCAAATGGCAGCTCGATGCCAGTAAGGGGTCACTCTCCTTCCCCCCCTCCCCCCACCGCTGATACGCAGGGAATTGGCCACAGGTGGAGATTCTAACAGGAGTCTGATTCTAGAACCAGATGCGGGCCTCCCTCCCCAGGAGAACAAGCCACGAATAACTAAAATAGTTACTAGCAGGGGGAAGGAATAGAAAAAAACATACGAGTTTGGAAGCAGAGCGAACACCGGCCGAGTCCGTGGACACCCGCCCGTGCCTGTTTTGTGTGCATGTGTCCCAGGCAAGACTGCAGAAAGGACACTGCCGTCCTGGAGAGAGAGAGAGGCAGGCGGCATCCAGCAAGCCCCAGACCAGGGGCCCAGTGCTGTCCCCCAGGTCTGCCTCCCACCCCTCGGGCACCAGCTGCCCCTCCTATAAAACCAGATGCACTCAAATGAGGGTGGCCTGCAAAGCCATCCAGCTCCCACACTTTGTGGAACCCATGAAAGCCCAGCCCCTCCAGCCCCAGTGGGTGTGGAGGGAGCAGGGCCAATGCCTGGTTCGGGTCCCCACCAGGCCACTTCCCTCCCGTGGGGTCCTAGGCAGCAGGTGGCCCCTTCAATTTTCAGTATCTCATCTTTCGATGGGAGCCACAGTGCCCACCCCCAGGTGGAAGGATTCAGGGCATTTAATTCCTGAGAAGGCACTAGGTGCTCAAGGAATAGTCACCATTACTACTGCTAGCTTTGAGAGTGTGGCTGTAGAGGTCCCTGGCCCCTGGCCCAGAGGCCATCCAGCCTTGTGGACCCCTGACCATCAAACATCAGTCATCGGATGAACGGGCCGACAGATGTGCTGTGTCCAGCCACGAGAAGGAACAGAGTTCCGATAACACGCTACGATGTGGCTAAATCGCAGAGTTCTCGGGCTGAGTGACAAGGCAGACACAGTATATATGTCAAAGGATTATATTTCTTTAAAATTCTAGACAATGCAAACTAATCTATAGTGGGGCTGATCAGTGGCCACTTGGGGGTGGGAGGCAGGGAGGGGTGACCAAGGGCCCAGGAAGCTGGGTCATGGTGGTGGGCACACAGGTGTCTGCATGTGTCACAACTCATCAGTTCACACGCTTCTAGTTTACGTCAGTGGCAGCTAGTAAAGCTGGTGGAACAAAATAGGAAAGGACCCAGTCAAGACTCACCACGTTGCACACTTTAAGAATGTGTGGTTTAGGGGCGCCTGGGTGGCTCAGTCGTTAAGCGTCTGCCTTCGGCTCAGGTCGTGATCCCAGGGTCCTGGGATCGAGCCCTGCACTGGGCTCCCTACTCCGCGGGAAGCCTGCTTCTCCCTCTCCCACTCCCCCTGCTTGTGTTCCCTCTCTCGCTGTGTCTCTCTCTGTCAAATAAATAAATAAAATCTTTAAAAAACAAAAACAAGCACCATATGAGTCTATTTATATGAGGTCTCTAGAGTGGTCAAATCCATAGAGACAGAAGGTGGAATGGTGGGGAGTCTGTGTTTCATGGGGACAGAGGTTCAGTTTGGGAAGATGAACCAGTCCTGGAGATGGATGAGGGGGTTGGCTGCATGCCAGTGTGAATATGCTTAATGTCCTGCAACTGGACAGTTAAAAATGGTTGCAATGGGGCGCCTGGATGGCTCAGTCGTTAAGCGTCTGCCTTCGGCTCAGGTCGTGATCCCAGGGTCCTGGGATCGAGCCCTGCACTGGGCTCCCTACTCCGCGGGAAGCCTGCTTCTCCCTCTCCCACTCCCCCTGCTTGTGTTCCCTCTCTTGCTGTCTCTCTCTCTGTCAAATAAATAAATAAATACATACATACATACATACATACATAAATAAGAATGTGTGGTTTATATCAATAATGAAGCTGTAGGGCGCCTGGGTGGCTCAGTTGGTTAAGCGACTGCCTTCGGCTCAGGTCATGATCCTGGAGTCCCGGGATCGAGTCCCACATCGGGCTACCTGCTCAGCAGGGAGTCTGCTTCTCCCTCTCCCGCTCCCCCCTCTTGTGCTCTTTCTCTCTCTCACTCTCTCTCTCAAATAAATAAATAAAATCTTAAAAAAAAAAAATAGAAAATGAAACTGTTAGCTTATATTTAGATTTTTAATGGGAGAAACATTTAATTGCTGAGGAGGTGGTGAATGCAGGGGGTGACCTTCTATATTGTCCATGAAAACATGGGTATAATCACTCAGGTTTCCGCTGCCTGAGGGGGTTCCCCCAGGATGCTCCTTGAGCTTTCCGAGCAATGATCAGCCTGCATCTGTTCTGGGGAGCAGAAGTGGCCAACCCGAGTTCCTTATTTTTATGAATGGCAGTCATAGAATAAGGCAACACTTAGGGTGATTTTTAGGGTAGTTATATTTACAACACATAGACTGATTATATTTGCAACATTTAAATTGGTTGTATTTGCGACGTTTAGGATGGTTGTATTTCTTTTTTTGTTGTTTTTTTGTTTGTTTGTTTGTTTAGATTTTATTTATTTATTTGAGACAGAGTGTGAGAGCACAAGCAGGAGGTAGGGGCAGAGGCAGAGGGAGAAGCAGACTCCCTTGCTGAGCAGGGACCCTGACTCGCACCTCGATCCCAGGACCCTGGGATCATGACCTGAGCCAAAGGCAGATGCTTAACTGACCGAGCCACGCAGGCGCCCCATATTTCTAAAGGTGATTTAGGTACCTGTGTTTACCTTGTATCAAAGGAAGTTAATCCACAGCTGGCTTTGTTATGGTAACAAATTACTCTAGTTCTTCCAGAAAACTCTTATCAAAATGTTAACATCTTATTCTTTCATCTTTCTTTTAATGACAGAGCTGTTGTCGAAAAATACCTGCTTGAAAAGTCCCGCCTGGTCTCTCAAGAGAAGGATGAGAGGTAGGAGGAAATTTCCTTGGTGACCCACCACATCTGCTTTCTTCCCCGCAAAGGAGAGAAGCAGGTGTCCTGGGCCTACAGGAGGCCGTGGCTGATGTCCCAGGATCGAGGCTGCTCTGGGGCTGCAAGCTTTGCGCTCATACCTCCTAAACCACCTTTTTTGGGCTTATTTTTGTGCCTGCTCCAGGCTTTTACTCAGAGTAATACACCCCCCCATCCACAGACATCTACTCACCAGAGAAGCTCAGAGTTTAGTTTTTAGAATCGACTTATTGTCTCAAATTGGTACATATTTGAGGTGCTTTTTTTCCCCCCAGTGTGGGCTCCACAGCAATATTAGCAGTGGTTTGAAGAGTAGCTGTCGTGTGGTGTCCAAAAACGAATTTTTTCTCCTCGTTTTGACCCCCAGGAACTACCATGTGTTTTATTATTTGTTACTTGGCGTCAGCGAGGAAGAGCGTCAAGAATTTCAGCTCAAGCAGCCTGAAGATTATTTCTACCTCAACCAGGTAAACAGCCCCACGTTCCAGCCACAAACGCCGCCTCTGTTCCCCACGGGCTGTTTACGTGCCACCGGGAGGTCAGAGGCTGTCTGCCTGGGCCCTCTCCGGCCCCCAAACCCGACTCCAAAGAGGCCCAGAGAAGGCGGCATAAAGGGGCCCATTCATTCCCCGTGTCCTGAGCCCTGCCCCCTCGGCTCCAGCCAAAATCACTCTTGCACGCCGCCCTTGCCAGCCCAGAAATACCCAGAGTGCCCCTGCCTTTGTTTTTCAGCATAACTTGAAGATCGAAGATGGAGAAGACCTAAAGCATGACTTTGAGAGACTCAAGCAGGCCATGGAGATGGTGGGCTTCCTCCCAGCCACCAAGAAGCAGTAAGTGGGCGGGCCGGCCATCCCACCTTCTGCACGGACCCCCCCACACACACATCTTACCTAAGGCCCCTCTCTGAGAGCTGACTGACACCCCAGCGGGAGCTAAGACACTAAAGGAGGGCAGACCGATGACCATGAGCTCATGAAAAGCAACATTAGTCATTAGTCACTGGGAGATGTCAAACCACGGGGCTTTTGCCCAACAGCGCAGACGTACCTCACTCTTAAAAATGGTCACGATGGTGAATTTTACATGATGTGTATCTTACCACAATTAAAATTTTGAAAAACTTTTTGAAAGCCATCTAGGGTCCTCGCCACACCTGCCCGATGTTTGGTATACCCAGAGGGAACGCCTGCACGCTTCTCGGAGGGCACAGATCGGGGCAGCCCCTTTGGAAAACCGTCTGCAGTTTCTACGAGCGCTGTGTCTGCCCAACACCATGCGTGCATGTGCTGACTCAAAGATATGCACATGGCAGCCTTATTATTTACTGCCAAAAAGTTAGGAACCTCCCCCCCCACACACACACACAAATGCTCACCAGCGGGAATTAATAAAATAACTAAACAAACCGCTTTATATCATGCACGGCTGGGCAAACTTTCTGTAAAGGGCCAGATAGTCCAGTTTTCAGATTCGGGGGCCAGATGGTCACTGTTGCGTGTTCTTCTCCATGTTTATTTTTTTAACCCCCCCCCAAAAAAAACCTGAAGAACCATTCTTAGCTCCGAGGCTGTCCAGTAATGGGCTATAGAGTGCCACTCCCTGGACTCCGCGCACAGCAGTGGTGCTCAGCCAGAGTCACTTCTGCCCCCACGGGACAGCTGGCCATGTCTGGAGACATGTTTGGTCATCATCCTGCATCGGGGAAGGAGGAGAGGGACACAGCTGCTAGCACCTAATAGGCAGGGGCCAGGGGTGCAGCTCGGCATCCCATAGTGCACTGCGCAGCCCTTCGCAGCAAAGAATGATCCGGCCCCACGAGTCCGTAGGGCAGAGGCTAAGAAATGCTGGCTTGCAGCATTGAGTGTGGCCACACCAGTTCACGCAGGAACGTGCATTGCACCCCCACGTCACGGTCTTCCAGTGACAGGCCAGATACAAGTACATATGATTTCACTGACACCAAGTTCACAGACAGCGTTAGGATGCGAGGATAGCCATTCCTCTGCAGGAGCTGGGGTGGGTTCCAGTGCCTGGAATGTTCTATTTCTTTTTTTTTTTTTTTTTTTAAGATTTTATTTATTTGACAGAGAGAGACACAGCGAGAGAGGAAACACAAGCAGGGGGAGTGGGAGAGGGAGAAGCAGGCTTCCCGCGGAGCAAGGAGCCCGATGCGGGGCTCGATCCCAGGACCCTGGGATCATGACCTGAGCCGAAGGCAGACGCTTAACGACTGAGCCACCCAGGCGCCCCAGGAATGTTCTATTTCTTGCTCTGAGTGCTCATCACAGGGAGGTGTATGTTTTGTGACAGTTTATCAAAATATGCTTAAGAATTGTGTGCTTTTTTTCGCCTGTTTTTTATGCATGGCAGGTTTTTGGGAGGTTTTTTTTTGCATTTTTTTCATGCATATTAGGCTCCCATAAAAAAATTTTTAAGCACCCCCCTCACCAAAAAAAAAAAAAAAAAAAAACCACCCAGGTGAGCCATCTGTCTACAAAATCACATTCCACAAAGGGTCCTCAAGCAGTGAGATTGGACTTTTTTTTTTTTTTTAAGATTTATTTATTTATTTATTTGACAGAGAGAGTGACCGAGAGAGAGGGAACACAAGCAGGGGGAGAGGGACAGGGAGAAGCAGGCTTCCTGCTGAGCAGAGAGCCTGATGCGGGACTCGATCCCAGGACCCTGTATATGACCTGAGCTGAAGGCAGACGCTTAACGACTGAGCCACCCAGGCGCCCTGGACCTTTTTTAACTTCATATGTCCGACTGGATTTGGCTGGTTGTATGAATTCAGCCCAAGTGGCTAGAAGCTTCTGTCATCTTACGACTCTGGAAACCACCCCAACCTAGGCTCCTTTGCTCTCCCAGGATTTTTTCCGTCCTCTCAGCCATCCTGTACCTGGGCAACGTCACGTACAAGAAGAGAGCCACAGGCCGAGACGAAGGTCTGGAGGTCGGGCCCCCTGAGGTGCTGGACACGCTGTCCCAGCTCCTGAAGGTATGGCTCCCTGCACTCGGCCATGGTGGCCAGCGAGGACCCAGAACTTCCTGCATGGGCCTTGCGTCTATAAACCGGGTCTGTCTGCCTGCTTCCTCCCCACAATCTGTTCAACACCTCTTCCTTGGTTCTCTTTTTCTTTCTTTCTTTCTTTTTTTTTTTAATTGAGGTACAGTCGTCATACAGCCTTATGTTAGTTTCGGCATTATGACAGGATGATCGTCAAATGCAATATTTGTCTATATTGCAAAACGATGACCACAGTAAGTCCTGTTAACATCTGTCACCACACATGGTTACAGAATCGGGTTTTTCTAGTCATAAGAACTTGGAAGATCTACTCAGCGACTTGCAGTTACAGCATATGGTATTCTGAACTGAAGTCCCCATGCTGGACGTGACATTTCTGGGACTTCTTTATTTTATAACTAGAAGTCTGTTCCTTCTGATCCTCTTTATTACCTGGTTTACCTACCCTCGTCCCCTGCCTCTGGCAACCACCAATCTGTTTTCTGTATCTGTCAGCTTGGTTTAGTTTGGGGGGTTTTGGGAGGGGTTTTTTTTTGGTTTGGGTGTGTGTGTGAGTGTTTTGGGTTTTGGTTTTTGTTTTTTTTGTGGGTGTTTTGTTTTTTTTTTTTTTGGTTCTTTTAGATTCCACATACCAGTGAGATCATACATGTTTTACTCAGACTTATTTCACTTAGCATAATGCCCTCAAGGGCATCCTATCCCTTTCTCCTTTCTCAAGGACGCCCTCCTGAGCACGGCTGCACCCCCTCTCAGCCCCTCATGTGAAAGGCCCTTTGAAACCATACTTCGATCAGCGAGGTCATGTGCTCATTGGACCTGCCATCCCCTTGTCCGCTGGGACTTGTCAACCCTCAGGGGGCACTGGGCAGTGTCTGGAGGCATCTGTGGGTTCTCACAACCCAGAGGAGCTACTGTCATGTGGTGGGTGAGGCCAGGGATTCTGCTTAACGTCATATAATGCACAACACAGCTTCCCCACAGCAAAGAATGATCCAGCCCTGAGTGTCCCTGGCGCCAGATCTGAGAAGTCCTGCCCTCATCTTTCTGTTTTCTAAGCATACATTCCACTTGTGGCTCTTCTTAAAGAGCATGTACCTGCGTGCAGGAGCCTGGCGTCTGTTGTGTTTGTGGGGACGAGTAAGCACACCTGCCAGGAGATTTGGGCAGCTTCCCTTGCCCCTACTCTGACTGCCTCTGGCTTGTGGAGTGGGCTTGGCGGTCAGGAGGGAACAGGCCAGGAACCCACTCCAACAGCGACATCTATAAATGCAGGTTGCCAGGCAGTACCCGGGCCCACAGGGACCCCCAGGCCTATGTGACCATCCTCCCAGGGCCATCGACCGAGCTTGTGAGTGTGATGATTCGGAAACACTGAGCATAGCGCACATCACTCAGTGGGCTTTGGGCCCACTTCCTGGTGCGGCTGCTGGAAGTCCTCCTGGCACTTTTCTCGGGCTTCCAGCCTTACCTCAGGGATGTGAGGACCCGCCCAACAAGCTTTCTCTCCCTTCTTGACCTCGAAACAGGTGAAGCGAGAAATCTTGGTGGAGGTCCTGACCAAAAGAAAAACGGTGACAGCCAATGACAAACTCATCCTTCCCTACAGTCTCAGCGAGGTGAGCATGGCCCTGGGCTCTTGCGGGGCGCTGCGCTGCAAACCACAAGTTGCGGGGGAGCTCTGGAAACAGCCGGCCTGGATGGCCTTTTCCCTGTCTTGAAAGAGCTGTGACATTGTCTCTGGTTCTCATGTGAGCTTAGGCACAGCTCAGAGCAGGTTCTACAACACACTTCAGCCCTAGGGCCAGAACTCAGGCCACACGTGTTCTGCTCGGTGTTTCCGTGCTGGTTCTCACTAGCAGGGGATGGCCATCTGCAGCCCGCAGGCCAAATCCAGCCTCCTGCCTGCTTTTGTAAATAAAGTTTTATTGGCACAGCCACGCCCCCCCCCCTTTTTTTAGGCTGCTTTGCTACTGTATTGGCAGAACTAGGTGATCATGACAGGACCATCTGGCCCTCACAGCTGAACATACTGACCTTCTGGCCTTTGAAGTTTGTTGACCCCCCACCCCAGGCTAGTGCATGACCTTTACAACCATTAAGTGCATCCCGGGGATCTTGATAGGACACCTCTCCCTGGCCTTTGCCCCAGCCAGGATGTTTTCCTTGTGATGGGTTTTTCTTGCGTTTTTACATCTCAAGAGCAGTGGGCCTCGCAGCTTGCAGCTTGGATGGCCACAGGAAAATACCTAGCCATGGCAGGGATTTGTAGCTGGTGGTAGAAACTGCTTGGGCATCTTCAGTGGGCACCGTGTACATTCTGAGCCCCCACAGGGAAAGGTCCCCTGAAACGTTCTGTAAAAGTTGCTACAGGACACCTGAGCCCCCAGCAGCTTGGCTGCCCCTGAGGGGCAGGACGCCGAGGGACAGATGCCAGGTGTGAGGGTTCTGTATCCCTCGGGGCCCCCTTTCCACAACCTCCCGGGAAAGGCAAAACCAAGACATGTGTTCTTGATCTTAACTGTAGCCAAGCACATCTGTCACAACTTAGATCTGAGTATATAAAGAGAAACAATTTCTTGGATGTAAATTAGACCTCCTTAAGCCTCTTTTTTAATTTAAAAGCCATTACTGCGTTTAATTTAAAAGCCACGATGGCATCTCCACGATGCTCCCAGAGCTGCAAGGGACCTACCTGGCTTCCCACCCAGCTCGGCCTCCTGGCTGATTCTTCCCACGGGCCGGCCCGGGCACGCTCCCTGAGCCTGTGTTCCATCCTCAGCGTCCCCAGGTTGCTCTGAGGAATAGGGCTGGCTCATGAGAAAGACTTCGCTGAACCTTAGGCTGCCGGGCCCGAGCTTCATAGTTCATGCTTCGGTGTGCAGGGGCATCCCAAGCAGACAGGTGGCGTGCAGAGTGAGAGGGGTTGTGTCCAGTGAGTGGGGTGTTCAAAGTCACAGCCTTGATTTTCCCGGGAGTGAAGACCTCTGGGTGGTGCAGCACAGGGCCCACGTTGTTGAGGTGTGACACTCTCCACCCTGTGCCCGCAGGCTATCACCGCCCGTGACTCCATGGCCAAGTCCCTGTACAGTGCTCTGTTCGACTGGATCGTGTTGCGGATCAACCACGCCCTCCTCAACAAGAAAGACATGGAAGAGTCTGTCTCGGTGAGAGCCCCTACCCCTGTCTGCTCCACCAAGCAGAGCTGGGGAAGGCCAGGCCCTCAGTGTCACACACCCTCGGCAGATGGCCCGTGATGTCGGGAGCCAAGGTGGCTTTGGTTGGTGTCAGGGGAGAGGCCGGTTGCTCCGGGGGGCAGGCCCAGGGAACAGGATGGGGCGCAGTTCTCAGGACCCAGTGCACAGTGAACACATGGAGCCCCTCGTTCACATATTACAGATTCCAAGGCAGTGACAGCAGAGTGTTCAGCTGAGCGCAGAGCCCGCACAACCAAACAGGTCACTTCCACGGAAGCAGTAATAACTGTTTTCTCTGTCTTCCCAGTGCTTGTCCATTGGGGTCCTTGACATATTCGGATTTGAAGACTTCGAGAGGAACAGTTTTGAACAGTTCTGCATCAACTATGCCAACGAGCAGCTTCAGTATTACTTCAATCAGCACATTTTCAAACTAGAACAGGTAAGGAAATGCCATCTTGTTGCCTAGGCAGCCCCAAAGGGGGACGGAATGAGCCGGAACTGGGGTCTCCCTCGGGTTCCGGTTTGCTGGTGAACCAGCCCTGGAATCTTTCTCTACAGAAGAGAAAGTCTGGGAAAACCCAGCCCAGACTTGGATGAGGCAGGCACTGGGGGCATTTTTGTCCATGGGTCAATTTTGTACCTTCTTTCTGCTCAAATGTGAAAATCCATCCAATGGGAGAGAAATGGAGTTGCCTTGTAAGGATTTGCTTTGGTCAACAATTTTGACAATCTGTCTTCCGTGTCTTTTCACTACTACACACTCGGCCATCTTTACCCATGTGTTATCCGTCACATTGATGATTTGGACAGAAAAAAAAAATGATGGTCTTATATAAATATCTAGCTGATTTTACTGTTAAACTTTCCTTCTGGCTGTTGAGCCCTTGGAGCATGGCTGGTCCACATTGAGTTGTGTGGCAATAGTGAAACACAGTGCATTACCAACACATCATGCAAAAGAAAAAGAATATAAAATTCCTCATTGATCATTTTACATTAATCACATGTTGACATGATCATAGTTTGGATATATTGGGTTAAATTAACTATATTATTAAAGTTAACTTCACCTGTTTCTTTTTACCTTTTTAACTGATTATTATAGAAAATTCGAAGTTACGTAGAGCACGCTCACTACATGGCATTATATCACTTGCATTATTGGACATTGAGGTTCCAGAGCAGGGGCCAGCAAATGGCAGCTCACAGGTCCAGTCTGGCCCCACAACCCGTTTTTGTAAATAAACCTTTATTGGCATGTGGCCACGCCCACTCGTCTATACATCATCGGTGGCCTCTTTCATGCTACCACAGCAGAATCGTGACAAGACACCATCTAGCTCATAAAGCTTAATTTATTTACCATCTGGCCCTTCACAGAGAAAGATTGCTGGCCCCTGGGACACATTAAGTGTGATTTTAAGCATCTTGTATGTTTGATGCTTAAGCATGTACTGTTTCCTGTTATTAATAATTTTTCCTGTTATTAATTTATATAATTATGAATATATTTCCATTGATATATCAACATGTGTTGTTATTTACACACGTATGTATGAATACGTACGTGCATACATAAATATATTCATATACACCGCATGCTGTGTAAACGTTAACATAGCCATGAGGTAGTGAGATTATCAGCTAACCCCTAAACCCTGCAGGAGGAGTACCAGAGCGAAGGGATCTCATGGCACAACATTGACTACACTGATAATGTCGGCTGCATCCATCTCATCAGCAAGAAGCCCACGGGGCTCTTCTATCTGCTGGACGAAGAGAGCAAGTGAGTGTCCACGGCCCAGTTCCCCCTGCAAACCTGGTTCCCTAGCCCCTGGAGCCTCACCCTGAATCCACACCATCCCCAAGAACTTCTGAGTTTGTCACACTCATTTGGCCACAAATCCTGACCTCACGTTAGCAAAAGGCACATAGCATTTATCACGGAAGTATTAACATATGCGATAACTTGATTCTGAAACACGCACACCCGGGAGTTGTTAAGAAAGGGACACGGGGCCTGAGTCTAGAAACTAGGCACGGGGTTGGTGCATGCTTGCAAAGGGCAACACATGGGATCAGGGGCCCAGACGCCACACTGACCACTAAGCCTGGCACCCCTTGTCCAGAGGACACCGTGAAGGCTGGAAGGGGTATGGATGAAGTGCCTCACCCCTGGTCACCCAGCCGCGGTCACTGAAGTTCACTCACTGAATTTGTTAACCTGCGGCTCCATTAATGACCACAAAGTACAGACAGCTTTTTTTTTTTTAAGATTTTTATTTATTTATTTGAGAGAGAGAGAGAGAGAGAAAGCACATGAGAGGGGGGAGGGTCAGAGGAAGAAGCAGACTCCCTGCCGAGCAGGGAGCCCGATGCCGGACTCGATCCCGGGACTCCGGGATCATGACCTGAGCGAAGGCAGTCGCTTAACCAACTGAGCCACCCAGGTGCCCCCAGGCAGCTTTAAACAACAAATGTATTCTCTCATGGCCCTGGAGGCCAGACTTGCAAAATCAGTATCACTGGGCTGAAATCCAGGTGTGGGCAGGGCTGCACTCCCTCCAGAGGCTTTAGGGGGTGGTCCTTCTTCGCCTCTTCCAGCTCCTGGGGGCCCCCAGCATTCTGTGGCTTGTGGCTGCGTCACCCCAGTCTCTGCCTCTGTGGTTACATCACCACCTCTTCTATCTCTGTCTCATCTCCTCTTCTCATAAAGATTCCAATGCACTGGATGAATGCCTCCCCAATGACCTCATCTTAACTAATTACATTCGTAAAGACCTGAATCAGGTCACTCTCATAGGTTCTCAGGGTCAGGACGTGGACACATCTTTCTATCAACAACTTTTTATCAGCCCTTTGTCTGTGTCAGAAGTCCCTGTGGGGCTGGGTTGAATCAGGCTCATCTCCTGCCTCAGACCCAGGCCCCACCTGAGCCAGGGGACAGACACATCCATTCATAGCTGGGATCCAGGTAGAGAATGTTGAGATAAGAGAACAGGCAGGCTGCTAGGAAGGGCTAAACCATCACTCCCAGGAAACCCAGAGCTGGATCCAGAGGAGGAATGTGAGGCAGGGCCAGGCTGAGCAGGGTTGTATCTGTCTTTGTTTAAAATCTTGCTATTTTTATTCATCGTGGATTTTTTTTTTTTTTTTTTTTTTTTTTTGCATTCATCTGGATTTTCTAAAATAGTGCGTTAAAATGGCATTTATCCCAACAACTAAGTGAGCAGGTTCCTCACTCCACACCCTTTCCCAGCCCTGGAAACAGTGTGCTTGGTAGCTACAGATTCTCCCCCTCCACCAGCCCATCCCTGTTAGTCTGTGGAGCCTGGCGTTGGGCGTCACAGGCGCATTTCTCTGCCTATGTTTGCGGTGAGGCAGGGCGTGCCAAAGCCAACTGCAGCGTTTCCTTCCTGGGAGGCAGAAATAGCCAGGTACAACGGGGCTCTTCTTCTGCCCTGGCCCCCCTCCCTGCTCCGTCCTCATCTCCCAGCCCCTCTCTGTAACCGAGGAACAAGGGCAAGACCCCCCCACCACGACACAGCGTCCAGATACACAACAGATCTGAGACCAGAAGTGCCCCCATCCTGGGATTATTCCCGGGAGCTGCCCAAAGTGGGCCCAGTTCCCAGTGTTGCCTGTGCCTAATGTTTGCCTCGACCACGAAGGCCCGGGCCTCATCCACCAAGGGCTTGCACCCGGATGCAGAGCGCGTGGTCGCCGCTGTTCCTGCAGCTAAAAGTTCCAAATTCTCTTCCCAGCTTTCCCCATGCCACGAGCCAGACCCTGCTGGCCAAGTTCAAACAGCAGCACGAAGACAACAGGTACTTCCTTGGCACCCCCGTCATGGAGCCGGCGTTCATCATTCAGCACTTCGCAGGGAAGGTGAAATACCAGATCAAGGTACGTGTCTGTCCATTGCCATCATCAGTCAAGGGTGGGAGGCAGGAAAGGGACAGGGTGGATGCCCCGGAGGCTCCTTACCTCTGGCGTCTGCTCGGTCCATCTCCTTTATTGATGGTGCACGGCGAGGTTCTGGGGGCCCTCAGACCCAGCCCTAAGTCCTCGGCTCTTACTGTCAAAGGCCCCAGGGACAGGACCCACTCTGTTGTTGCGATGGGTCCCACCCCACCAGCAGCCCATCCCGGGCTGGCTCCCAGGACCTTGGCAGTCACTGGCGAGTGACCACGCACCTCCTTCCCCCACCAGGACTTCCGGGAAAAGAACATGGACTACATGCGGCCCGACATCGTGGCCCTCCTGCGGGGCAGTGACAGCTCCTATGTGCGGGAGCTCATCGGCATGGATCCCGTGGCCGTGTTCCGCTGGGCGGTGCTGCGGGCCGCCATCCGGGCTATGGCTGTGCTGCGGGAGGCCGGGCGTCTGAGGGCCGAGAGGGCCGAGAAGGCTGCAGGTATGGGGCCCACCTGTCGCCGTCGAGAGGGGGATACTCAGTCCATTTTAAAACGTGCAGCTCTGTGGTCTTGAGCACATTCACTGTGTCGCGTGACCACCACCTGTGTTGCTCCAGAACTTGGATCGTCCCAAACAGAATTTCTGTACCAGGGTATATAATTCACTGTCCTCGTCCTCACAAGGCAGAAAGGCACGTTCCTGGCTTTCCATAAGGACAACCTGAGGCCCAGAATGGCTGAGTGACTCCCGCAAGGTTGGCTCTAGGTACCGGCCATGGAGCTCCATTTCACAAAGGGCCTTGATTAAAAGCAGAACCAGGAGAATAAAGCTTTTATGAGAAGTAGGCATAAATAGTGTTGCTTGGGAGGGAGGATCAAACCCTTCACGGTTCCCAGCTCTGCCCAAATTTGAGTGTCAGACTGTTTTGTCTTTTTTTTTTTTTTTTTTAATGAGTTCAAGTCAGGATGGAAGCCTCTGTGGCCAAGACAAAGGCCTTCCAGGCCCCAGGCAGCCCCCGCCTCCAACTCCCATCCGCTCTATGTCTGCAGCAGGTACGGACAGCCCGGGCGTCCGCGGTCTCCTGGGAGAGCTGCAGAGAGGAACCAGCACCCCATCAGAAAAACTGTACCGGTGAGCGAGACCTTGATTTGTCCGAACCAAAGCTGGTACACAGCAGTATTATTTAAAACAATGCCAGAAACCCTCCACCCTCCACCTAGGTTGGGGTTGACCTGAATAAGGAACCCAGCAGCCACTTGAATCAAAAGGACCCAGAAACAAACGGCATCTGGCTGCCTCTTTTCTGCACACAGAGTCAGGCCTAAGGCATCTGCATTAGGGAGATGTTGGACGGCTCACTTTACAAAGGATTCTTTTCATGGCCGGCCGTGGCCATTGGCGAGTGGGGCCAGGGAGCCGCTGACTGGTTGCACCGAGCAACAGGCTTGATTTAAGAGCACTTCCTCCTTCAGTCAGGCCGGGGTGGCCCAAACGCACATAGGCTGAGTTCCTTCATTTGCTATCAGAAACACCATATGCCTCGTTGCACACAAGATGATGAGGTATTTTGTGGCCACCTAGCAATGACTGAGGGCCTTCCACATACCCCAGTTTGCACTGAGTATAACAGTGAGCAGCATGCGCTCCCAGGAAGGTGGGGTAAAAAAGGCCACACTGGGCAGACCTCCAAGGGAATGACAAAGCCAGAGGAAGGACACTTCTGATATCTTGAGAGAGCCAGGCAGGCTGTATTGAAAAGAGACCAGCTGAGCCAGGCAAGGCAGGCAGGGCGTGCTAGCAGTCGGGGAGGCACATGCAAAGGTCCTGTGGCAGCCAAGTTCCCAGCTTCTTGATACTCCAGATTCCCAAGAAGCAAGTTAGTCAATATTTAAACTTGAAAAGGTCATTTTATTTTTGAGTCCTTCATAGTCAAAAGTTCTTCAAGAGATTCATAAACATGTATGTATCGAGGTAGAGCTAGCACCTAGGTAAGTGACCAAAGTGATTTGTCTGAAAGCACTGTGTGTTGTTTTCCTGGAATCCGCTTTTTCACCCAAAAGGGGACAAGAGAAAAAGAGTGCATCTCTTTATTTGTTTGCGTGTTCCCTGTCCCCCTCCCCCAAAGACTGAATGTAGCCCCTGACCCACATTTGCTAAAGGGATGCCAGTCTCCCCAGGGCCTGGCCCCGAGGCTGCGGGTCCCACTCCAGGAGCGTGTTTAGTTTATACAGATTCTCCCTTTCAGCTGCTCAATGCTAGATTTCTCATTTGACGGCTCTGAGGAGTTCGATATTAACGCTTTTGAGGACATCATTGCTTTCTATGAAAGCAAGAAGTAAGTAGAAGCAAGGGCCTTCGAACCCAAGACCAGGGAGGTACATCAAGAGGAGCTGCTGTCCCCAGGCGCTCAGCGTGGTGTCCAGGGCCAGGAGTGGGAGTCAGCAGGCCGGGGAACCCTGGGGCCTGCTAGGGACACTCTAGCCAGATCTGGCTGGGTTAGGGGGCGTGGGCTGAGGCCACGGGCCTTGTCCGGAGCTCTGGCCGCTGCGCTGACCGCTCAGGGTATGGAGGTGAAATGTGACCCCTCTGTTGTCTTTGCTCTGTGCCTCCCTGGAGGGCGAGGGAGCAGAGGTAAGTGTGGCTGTCCAGGCCCTCAGGCATGGTGCATGGAACACAGACAAGGGGCTGCCGATCGGGGTCTTTCCAGGCCAACTGCCCAGAGCTTAAACATGTACTTGAAATAACTGGAATGAGGGATTTTTTAAAAGAAATGAACATACCAGAACCTCCCGACTCACCCTGCAGTCACTGCTGCCTCATTTCTAGAAGTCCCATAAGGACATTTGTCATCTAGACATCCTTCATGAATAGTCCCTTCCAGAGCATCTGATTTTCATCTCTGATCCATTCTTGTTCTCACGCATTGGTGCCAAAGTTTGGGCCTAGGACGTATGCTCAGCCCTGAACCCGTGGTGATCGAACAAAAGGAAGTGAAGGAGATTGAATTCTTTGGGGCAAAGCCCTCCTTCAACTAGGGTTCCCCACCCTCAGCGCTGGGCCGGGTTCCCCCTCTGTGGTGGGACCGTCCCTGGCCCTGTAGGGGTTGAGCAGCATCCTGGCCTCAACCCACCAGATGCCAGCAGCAACCCCCACCCAGGCATGACGACGACGAATGTCTCCAGACATCGCCTGGAGGGTAGCATCGCCCCCGGTGGAGGGCCACGGTGTGAGTTCCCATCATTCCTCCTGAGGCCTTTCTTGAAGCCGACAAGGAGTTTGACATGTGGCCCCAGAATCAACCAGAAAAACTGATGAGCTGCATCCCACAGGCACCCTCTGGTCTCTTTTCAGTAGCCCTCGATGCTTGTTACAGATTCCAGAAGGCTGTTCTAGAGGAGGCCTTTTTCAGTGATCTGAGATGCTGGGTTGCAAAACCAGGCCTGAAACAGGCCTGGCCCTCCCAGAGCAGGGGGAGCCTCCATGGGGTGGCTGGCCACTCTTGGCTGAACCCCCTTCTCGGTGCAGGCGGGAGAGAGACAGTGGCGTGCAGACTCCCCAGCTGCATGTTTCAGTTCCAGTGGCCTGGGGATGGTCCCGACCGTGCTGGGGACCCCAAGGTGGCGGGCCTGCTGCTCTAACTCGGTCTTCTCCCTGTCACTGCACCCCCCCCACCCTCCCCTCAGCGATTTGCATGATCAAATCATCAAGACCATCAAAGGATTGCCCTGGCAGGGTGAGGACCCCCGTAGGCTTCTCCAGTCCCTCAGTCGGCTCCAGAAACCCCGCACCTTCATCCTGTGAGTCCCCCCAAGGCTGTGGCGCCTCCCCACCCCCTCCCCGCAACAAGTGCAACGACCGCCTGCCCCCCCCTGCCCCCCTGGCTCCCAGGACCCCGGCCTGCGGGCTTCCCGTCATGCTGAATTGGCCGCTGCAAACGTGCTGTCTTGTGGTTCCATTCTTACACCAGCCTCTGCTAACTGGTCCTCATAACACTCCTGCCCCAGCGTCTGCCCCATGACCCAAATCCCTGCCAGCTCCCCAGTGCCCCGCGCAGCTTCGCAGGAACGCTCCTCCCACAAAGCATCTCTTTTTCCATCCCCAAACATGCAGAGCAAGGCTTGCTTTCCCCCGCCCCTTGCCCCTTGCCCCTTTGAGCTTATAAAGAAGCTGTAGGAAGGAGGGTGTCTGATTTCACACACATCCACAGCCCTGCTTTGTTTGGACGACAGTGCGAATGTGGGCGGGAGGGCCCAGAAGCCATACGCACCGGGTTTGGACCTGGTCTCGCTCTCACTCACTTGCCACGTGGCCTGAGGTGCTCTGAGCTTTCGGCCTCTGTCTGCAAAGCAAGAGTGATGACTTGCATGTAGCACCAGGCGGGTAGCAGCCTCAGCCGATGGGGCGCCACTCAGAGCTTATGCCCACAAGAGAAGCAGTTTTCAAATTGATTTTTATTATGCCTTATTCTATCTCATGTGGATTAAGATGGAACATGATACACATAGAACCTCACAACCAAGCATCTTGCTGATTTGTGGGACACCATTTCCTCAGCTGTTTTTTTTTTCAAGATTTTATTTATTTATTTAAGAGAAAACACGAGAGGGGTAGAGGAAGAGAATCCAAGCAGACTCACCGCTGAGTGCGGAGCCCGACACGGGGCTTGATTTCACAGCCCATGAGATCATGACCTGAGCCGAAACCAAGGGTTGGTCGCTTAACAGATTGAGCCACCCAGGTGCCTTTCTTCAGCTGGTTTTAAAAATGAGCCAAGCTGCAAGTTTGTTTTTTTTTTTAAGATTTTATTTATTTATTTGACAGAGAGAGCACAAGCAGGGGGGAGCGGCAGAGGGAGAGGGAGAAGCAGACTCCCCGCTGAGCAGGGATCCTGACATGGGGCTCGATCCCAGGACCCTGGGATCATGACCTGAGCCAAAGGCAACCAATTAACTGACTGTGCCACCCGGTCGCCCCCAAGCTGCAAGCTTAAAAAAATTTTTTGTTTGTCTGCAAGATTCCATAAAGTGTCAGAATGAGGACCATAGCCCTCTCCCTTACCCAAAATATCGACTTTGTCTTTTCCTTGGCCCCAGTGTGGGCAGAGCCCCCCGCGGCCTGCCAGGGGGTCCTGAAGCGGCTCTATGGGCCTACTTGACATTTCCCAACGTGTAGAGAATAGAGTGAGGACACCTGGTAGGCGCCAGAATGGTGCTGGGTCCCCCCGAGCTCCACGAGAGGCAGTCCACTGTCATTTTTTGAGACCTGTCAGCTCCGCCGTGGCTGGCCCCACACAGACGCACGTTCTGCCCGGCCGATGACCCGCGGCCCCAAGCCAGATGCACCTGTCCCCTCGGGGGCGGCTGCTGGCGCAGTGAAGCTCCTGCGCAGTCACAGAAGCGCCCCACGCACGCACCGGGTGGGCCCACCAGGGCCTCGGAGAGGCGGCGCGGCGGCCTCGTTGCACTTGTGGGCCCTGACTCTGCTTTCTCTGCTCTCGCTCCTTCTAACCCGCGAGGCGCGGCTTGCTCAGCTAACCCGGATCCAGACACTGTGTTCCTTCTGTTCACAAAACCATTTTTAATATTTTGACAGGAAAAGTAAAGGTATCAAACAAAAGCAGCTCATTCCAAAGGTAAACATTCGCGACACGGCCCAAGGCCACCTTGCTTTTTGCCTTTCTTGAGAGCGCCTGACTCAACTCCCTTTCTGGAAAATAGGGGGTGGGGTGGGGGGAGGGAGGTACTTTTAACATCTCCAGCTTTTTAGTTCCTTCCTCTTCCCGCCATCGCCCCCTGCCCCCCACCCCCCTCCAAAAATAATTTCCCTGATGGAAACGAGTTGGAGCAGTCTTGGGGTTTCCCAGAAGCCGGGCATGTGATGGGGTTATTTGCGGAAGCATGTGGACGGGAGCTCCCAGGAGGAACCTAAGAAGAGGTGGGAAAGCAGGCCGGGGCAGGGGGAGGACTGAGCAAGGAGGTGGACTCGGCCTGTTCCCACGGGCGTCTCGGAGTGTGATCTGCACCAAAGAGCTTTTCCTGCCCAGAGGCAATGGGACCCTTCTGTCCTCCCCCCACTTTGGGGATCTTTAGCTACCAGCCACCTCCGGAGGGCAGAACGGGATGCAGCACCTCCCAGGCGTTTCTGGGAGAGGAGGCCCTTCAGCCAGGGAAGTCCCACCAGGAAGGGGGCAACCATGCGTGGTCAATAGCCGAGACCCCAATAGCTGGCCTCCGGTAAAGTGCACCCAGCCTCTGTCTAGTCTCCACATACAGTGTGCAGACGGATTATGAAGTGTGCAAAAGGGAGAAAAACCTCCCAGTCTGGCCAAGAGACAGGACAGCACTAGTTCCTATTGTGAGCTGATACTAAGGGTTGGCAAATGTGGGGGGATCCTCTGGAGAAGCTCATGCGGAAGTGTCAGGGGCTTGGCACCCCTGGAGAAGTCATGTCCAGGAGGAAGGTGGCCCTCTGGAGCTCTCGGCTTCTGGCCCATCGGGCTGCAAAAGAGGCCGTAATCAGTCCTCCTGAAGTTGGTGCCATGTGTGAGGCGCAGCGCAGACTCAGCCCCGGGGCCGCCCCTGCCTCCTGCCAAGCCCACCACCCCCTGCCCTCCAGCAGCACTGTCCCAAGACTGATCCTAAGAGCTGCCACCCCCGGGAGCATAGTTCTGGCTCCAGGGCCTCTATGATGCCTCCCGGTGCCCATTGGGCCCCCCAGGAGGGCAGGCCAGACCCCATGTGTCTGTCCTAGAACCTGCTGGACTCCAAGTCCCTGAAGCTCATCATCAGCATGACTCTTCACGATCGCACCACCAAGTCCCTGCTGCACCTCCACAAGAAAAAGAAGCCGCCTAGCATCAGCGCCCAGTTCCAGGTAGGCAGCCCAGAGAGGCCGGGGGTGGGGGGTGGGCGAACTCAGCCTGATGCTCTTGTGACCTGGCCATAGCAAACCCAACAAATGGTTATTCTAGTGCTTCCTGCCCTCGGCATTGTTTGACATTTGGGGCTGACTCATCCTCCATGGCGGGGGCCATCTGGGGTGTTATGGGACACATGGTAGCATCCTCCGGGGGTGACAACCGAAAATGTCTCCAGACATTGCCACATGCTCTGGTGGGTGGGGCAAAATCACCCCTGTTGTGAATCATTGAGTTAAAATAATGTGAGCCCATGAAGGTGACCACTGAACTGTGTTGTGAGGTCATGTTTCCCTTTTTTTCCTTGGCTGCCAGGAAGCTCAGAGGTACTTTTTTTAAGGGGTCCAAAAGGCTGCTGCTGACCCTTACTTGCCATTACCTTTTTTCCCTTTCCCCTTTTCCTCAGTCTGAGTCTTTTGTGCCCACCCTGACTTTTTTTGTAATCCCCTCACCTGGGAGCTCCTGTAAATCCTTTTTGGTTTTGTTAGTTAGTTAGTTTGTTTTTAAAAGATTTTATTTATTGGGGCACCTGGGTGGCTCCCTGCTCGATGGGAAGCCTGCTTCTCCCTTTCCCATTCCCCCTGCTTGTGTTCCCTCTTTCTGTCTCTTTGTCAAATAAATAAAATCTTTAAAAAAAAAAAAAAAGATTTTATTTATTTATTTGACAGAGAGATAGCACAAGTAGGCAGAGAGGCAGGGAGAGTGGGAAGCAGGCTCCCCGCCAAGCAGGGAGCCCGATGCGGGGCTCAATCCCAGGACCCTGGGATCATGACCTGAGCCGAAGGCAGACGCTTAACCAACTGAGCCACCCAGGCGCCCCCTGCAAATCCTTTTTGTAAACAGCAGGCCGAAGACCAAAATCACAGCATCTGTGCTTCTTTCTGAGGCTGACTGGCATTTTAAATCCCCAGAAGGAGTTTATCTGGCCCCACCAACCCTCCCCCAACAGTCCCACTGAGACAAAGAGCTGGGAGACCCTGGGAAGAGGACAGCCGTTAACTCTGGGGACCCTATGGCTCTCTTTGGGGCTCCCAGGGGTAGTGCACCCTCTAGTCAGAATGTCCAGCTACGGCTTCCCATGTCCTATATCAGTGCTGATGCCAGCGAGTGACCTGGGTCCCCTCCCACTGAGCGGCTTGCCAGCTCAAGACCTCTCCCTCTTTCCCCAGACATCCCTTAACAAGCTCTTGGAGGCACTGGGGAAGGCGGAGCCTTTCTTTATCCGCTGCATCCGCTCCAATGCCGAGAAGGTGAGTAGCTCCCATGTCTTGGGGAGGTGAAGGCCAAGGTCTCTCAAGGAACCAAGTGTTCACACAGGTTCCAGGAACCGGAAATGGCCAGCCTGAGGTGGAGGGGGTTTCGCAGGAAGCAGTGAGGGCAGCCAGGTGGCCCGCCAAGAGCAAGGACATCATCTGGAACGTAGCGAAGCCCTAGGAGGGACAGGTCAAACATGCTCTTCAGTACATCTCCAAATCGGCCAGTGCAGAAAATGTGCCAGAAGGGAGGGGCTGAGGTCATATGGCAGAAGCAGAGAGCCTGCTGTTCGTTTGATCTGAAAATTTCTGGGAAGACTCATGGAGCACCAGTGGGGGCCCCAGTGGGGGCTCAGCCCTCCCTGCCAGGTTTCCTTTGCCCCATGGGTCCATTGGCCATTCTGTCCCCTTGGGGACTTTGCTAGAACCGTTAGGATCTGGGCCTACCCCCTTTGCCTCTACTCTTCCCATTTCCCTTTCTCCTGCTCCTGGGATGCTCTGTCAACATCCAGAGCCCAGCTTCTCCCTACCAGGTTCTGTGGCTTCTCTCCTCCTGGGCAAGGACCCGGAGTCCTCCTTTGGGCCTTCACCTGGCTGTTACCTGCCCATTCCTTCCTCAGGACTCAGTCCAGGGTCCCCTCACCTGTTGGCCCTTCCCAGGGGGCCCTGGCAGTATCCGCCCCATTCACATAGGCACCTGGCTTCCACCTCCAGACCTTATATTCTTCTCTTGGCTGAATCCCTAGTATTTACCCCAGAGCCTGGCACAGGGTATGAGCTCAGCACCGGTTTTGATTGGAGCTCTTAAGAACTAACTCTTTGCAGCACATCATCTTAAATCAACCAGCAGGAAATGGCACGTGTGTCCCAGACACCAGGGAATAGAGCAGAGCAGATGCCAGCTTTTCCAGAAGAGATAAATACCTTAAGCACCACTGCTGAGCAGCCCTACCTCTTTAATCCAAAAAGAATGTCTGGAGCAAGGAAATACGGATCCTCCGGGTGGCCACAGCTGCCGGGCTGGGGACAGTCCCGACCGGCTGGGGCCCGCCTGTGCTCCCCGACCCTGCCTGTGTCCGGAATCCTACGGGACCTTGTCCCATAGCTCCCCATCCCCAGCCGCTGACGCTTTGCTGTCCAGCGGCAGGCACGTGTCCTGACCGCCCTCACCCCGTTTCAGAAAGAGCTGTGTTTCGACGACGAGCTGGTGCTGCAGCAGCTGCGCTACACGGGCATGCTGGAGACAGTGCGGATCCGGAGGTCGGGCTACAGCGCCAAGTACACGTTCCAGGTAGGCGGCACGCGCGTGGCTGTCGTGACAGGGCAGGGGCCCAGCCACCTCCTGCTGTCAGAGCGAGCGCTTCTCTGGAACACGAACCCAGGGGGTCACTTGATGCCAAGGCTTCTCCACCCCGGCACTGTTGGCATTTATACCAGATTATTCTTGGTCATCGGCGGGGGGGTTGCCGGGAGCAAGTGTCCTCAGAAGAGGTGGCTGGGCCCAGGCCAAGCCTAGAAGGATACAGAGGTGTCAAGCCAAGCTGGGAAGAGGGAGTTACATGAGCAGATCCCCACACAGCTCTGCCCTCTGTTGAGCATCTTCCGTGACAGATGCTTTTATACCCATCTCTTCTATTCCTCCAACCAGCAGCAAGCGGTTCTGGCTCCCTGGGGTTTTTAGAAACGCAAAGGATCTTTGGTGACCTCAAATTAGTGAAGACCAAGCTGCTAGAGCAGTTTCTCAATGGCAGCACCATTGACCCTGGGGCCACCTGGTCATTCTTCTGGTGGGGGCCGCCTTGTGCATTATGGGACGTTGAGCAGCATCCCTGGTCTCGATGCCAGGAGCACCCAGCCCTCCCAAGTTGGGAGAACCCTGGATGTGTCTGGACATCACCCCACGTCCCCGGTGGTAAACCAGCCTGGCCTGAGAACCTCTGGCTCATGCCATGAGCTGGCATCGCCGGTGTGAGCACGGGAGTCAGCACTGGGCCTGAAGCCAGAGGTGGTGGCACCTTGTCCCCAATCCAGCTGTACCCATATGGCCTCGGGGACACGGCTTCATCATGGCATGCCTCCCTTTTTCTCATCCACAGAATGGAAATAGCGTCTCTCTGAGCCTGTATAAATAGGAAAAGCAGAATCACAGAAATGGGAGGAAATGCCAGTGTATTTTACTAATGCTTCGTCCTTAAAAATTTGACCTGTTTACTTAAAAGCTGTGTATCCCCAGCTCTGATTCAGCTCTCTAATGAGCCAGAGACCATGAGCCCCCCAAAGGCAGCCCTGTTTCCTGGCCACCCCGCAACAATGCCAGCCCTGGGAGGAGGCCCTTAAGAGCCACTCCCCAAGTGACTGAAGACCCAGTGCTCTGTGTGTGGTGGTCTTTCTGAAGCTTGAAGCTGTTTCAGAGAGTCTGAGATTCTAGCTTTGTCAGTAGTACCATTCCAGCTTTGGAAACTTGGCTCGACCAGGGAATCACTGGAGCGCCATATCCTTGCTGGTGGCAGAAACACTCAGAGATTCTCTTCTCTTGGCCAAAATCACACAGGATTTCACAGAGCAGTTCCAGGTGCTGCTGCCCAAGAACACCCAGCCCTGCAGGGAGGTCATTTCTGCCCTGTTGGAAAAGATGGACGTGGACAAGAGGAACTACCAGATCGGGAAGACCAAGGTCAGGGCTTCCGCCCCTCGGGGGCCACAAACACGCACCCCACCTCCCGCCACACATAGGGTCCTCCCATGGCCCGAAGTCCCGGGCCACATGCTAAGAGACAAGGGGCTCTGCTGAGAAAGTGTCTTTCTTGGGGCCCAGCACATTCTTTCTTCCCAGAAGGCAAAGGGGTGCATCTAAGGGGCGGGGCTCGGGCATCACTCCCGTTTCCCGCATCCTCACACATGGCCTAGGGTTCCTGCCGGGTGTTCAGGAGCCAGTTGCTAGCTTTTAGTGTCTGGCAGAAGGCTTCTTTCCCTGGTGTTCCTTTCGGACACCGTCTATCAGCTAGCTCTAGGTACGTGCTGGTTGCTTCTTACTATTGGGGCACCAGCCGCTGTCCTCGTCTAACGAGGGCTAAGGGCAGCTCCCGTTAGGGCTTCATCTGATGTGAAAAGTCCCTTCACCCTTCTCCAACAAGCTAATCCTCTAGTTACCACGTGACCCACCAATTTCATTTGTGGGTATGGACCCAAAAGAACTGGAAACGAGGTGTTTAAACAGATCCTTATATGCGCATATCCATAGCGACACTAGTCACGATAGGCAGCAGGTAGAAGCAGCCCATGCGGTCCATCAGCTGATGAATGGATTCCAAAACTGTGGGCCATTCGTACGATGAATTACTATACGGCCCTGCTACACGCTATGACATGGGTGAACCTTGAAAGCATGATGAGTGAGAGAAGCCGGACACAAAAGCCTGCATAGTGTGTGATCCCGTGTATATGAGGCTTCCAGAACAGGCAAATCCATAGAAAGCAGATCACAGTTACCAGGGGCTGGAGGGAGAGAGGGGAGGGGGAGTGACTGCTCACGGGGATGGGGTCTCTCTTCGGGGTGATGGAAATGTTCTGGAGCTCGATGGTAGTGATGTTTGCACAATGTTGTGAACGTACCAAATGCCCCTGATTTGTTTGTGTTAACGATGGTTAACTTCATGTTACGAGAATTCTCTCAATATATTCCAAAAAAACTCCCCTTGGTCAGGTCAGTCAGCATACCAGCTCTGTCTCACGCACTTACGGGGCACAAGGATTCTGGGGGCTGCGCTGACCCCTCCTGTGCCCACGCCCCACCAGGTTTTCCTGAAGGAGACAGAGCGCCAAGCCCTGCAGGAGACGCTGCATCGGGAGGTTGTGCGGAAGATCCTGCTCCTGCAGAGCTGGTTCCGGATGGTGCTAGAACGCCGGCACTTTCTGCAGATGAGGCAGGCAGCCATCACCATCCAGGTACCGCGGAGACCCTGCAGGGACAGGGACAGGGGCAGCCGGGGTCACACATGCCCAGGCCCTGAACGCTCACTCCACCCCCAGGCCTGCTGGCGGTCCTACCGCGTCCGACGGGCCCTGGAGAGGACACAGGCCGCTGTGTACCTCCAGGCCGCGTGGAGGGGCTACCGGCAACGGGTGGCCTACCAGCGCCGTAGACAGAGCATCATCCGCCTGCAGAGCCTCTGCCGGGGTCACCTTCAGCGCAAGAGGTGAGCAGAGCAGCCCACTTCCATCCCTCCCCCAACCCCCCGCCCCCCGGCCCAGCCCCGAACATCCCACTCACCCGAGAGCTACCTGAGATACCTCCTGGCCAGGGGAGCCCCCAGGACATCATTCTAGATGCAGGGAAGCTGGGAGGGGCTGTCAAAAATATGGCCGTCCGGGCACATGCAGCCCCAGAGAGATGCTCCAGGGCTGGTGGGCAACACCTGTAGACGAAGACCGAGGTCACTGTTGGCGGGACTTGGTCTCCACCAGGGACCCCCCTCACTGTACCCACCTACCCTGGGCCCATTGATGAAACACCTGGCTTCAGAGGTGGAGGGTTCAGGTTGTGAAGACCAGCCCATGGTGGGTTCCCCTCACCCCATGCTTATATATGAAGCTCAAGCATCCACCCAGCCAGGGACCCCAAAGGAATTCAGGGTTTTTTTGACAGATCCCTCTCACAACAGGGAGACCCAGGGCAGCGGTGGCCATGACAATAAGGGTCCACCTCCTGTATCTCCCTTTCCTAGCTGAGGCGTTTCTGCCTTTCCAGAAGCATCTCTGAGGGCCAGGGTTACCCCACTTGGCAGGGGCAAAGCCTGGCCGCCAGCCTGTGGCTGGCACGGGAGTCCCTGATGCCTTGGGTGGATTCTGGAGATGGCGCGCACTTTTATTCCTGAACCCAGCCCCTTTACTCTTCTCACACCAGCTTCAGCCGGATGGTCGCAGAGAAGCAGAAGGCTGGAGAGGAGAGGGAAGCCCAGCAAGCCCTGAGGGTGGAAACGGCAGAGGGTGGGCCAGGCCAGGCGGCCGAGCAGGAGCAGATGCCCAGGCAGGACCCAGAACCATCGGAGGATAGAGAGCATTTGGCGTTGGAACCCGAGGTGTGGCCAAGCAAGGAGCCCCTGGCAGAGAGCTCCCAACCAGAGAAGGAGGTCCCCAGCCCAGAGAAGGCTCTCCCACCCCAGAAAAATGCAGCTGAAAGTCACGAGAAAGTGCCCAGCAGCCGGGAGAAGCGTGAGTCACGGCGGCAGAGAGGGCTAGAGCACGTGAAGCTCCAAAACAAACACATACAGTCCTGTAAGGAAGAGATGGCCCTCAGAGAACCTTCTGGAAGGACTATGCTAGAGCACGAGGAGAGCCTCCCCGAAGACAGAAAGGAGACCAGAGAAGATGAAACCCTTTCAGACGCGGGGACAGAGACAGAGAATGCTTCTAAGAAGCAGCCTGAGGAGCCACTGCAGGGGGCGCCAGCCAGCCAGCTCTCTGGAGAAACCCTGAAGATGCTGCAAGGCGGGGAGCCAGCGCCTGGCCACGTGGAACGGCCAACCAGCCTAGCCTTGGACAGTAGGGTCAGTGTGCCCGCCCCCAGCACCAGCCCCGAGCTTCCCAAGGACAAGAGCAAGCTGGGGGGCGACCCGAGGGCACAGGACAGGTCTGAGAGCCCGGGAGGCTCCACCCAGATCCAGCGGTACCGGGACGCAGACTCTGAGCGGCTGGCCAGCGCCGTGGAGCTGTGGCGGGGCAGGAAACTGATGGCCGCCAGTTCGAGCGCCATGCTGAGCCAGTCCCTGGACCTCAGCGAGCGGCACAGGGCTGTGGGGGCCGCTCTCACGCCCACAGAGTAAGCCCCGGGCCCTCCCTTGTCTGAACACCGTGGCTGCCAGGCTGGGTTGGGCGGAGGCCTGGCAGCAGGCCCCGGGCGGTGCCACGTGTCCCAGAAACGTGTGAGTGGCTCTGTACCTGCCTGAGAGCCAAGCCCAGGTGTGTGCCCTTCCCGAGGAAGGAGGGGCAGGGGAACGTGAAGGTTTGGCATCTGCCAGGAGCCACGGAGCCTGGGGCCAGCTGGGATCCGGAGTCCTCGTCCTGCCCCGTAATGAGCTCTGTTCACATAGAAATCCCCTGGCTTTGTGGGAGGCAGCCTCTCGGGGCAACGTCCCACTTCCCAGTCTGCCTGGGTCTCCGTGTCCTCATCAGAGAATAGGGTGATTACCTTCACCCAGGAACTGAAGAAGGGGCTCAGCTCTTGACCCACTCTACCTGACCCTTAGTTAGCTACATACCAGTGGCCCCGAGTCCCCAGCCCCTCCTCCCAGAGGCCTGCTTGGCCAGAGGGACGAAGAGCTGGAAGAAGGTGCAGGCCTTCTGCCAGACCGGGCTTTCTTGGCCTGGCACGCCAACGCCTGTGGCCGGCTCGTTCTCGGGGGTGCGCTGAGCCATGCACCGTGGAGTGTGGACCACCATCCCTGCTCCCCACCCACCAGATGCCCGAGCCCCCGCCCCCCAAGTCAGGACAACCAAAAAGGTCTCCTAACTCGCCCTTGTAAATAAAAGCCACGTTTCTGTGATCTCGCAGGGAGAGACGCATTTCCTTGTCCACGAGCGACGTCTCCAAGCTCCTCCCGTCCCCATCCCCGACCAAGATGCAGGTAAAGCTTCAGGCTGCAGCTCCCACCCTGGCTGCCCCAGCTCTGCCCAAAATGCAGCTTTCCCTCCGGCGAGTCCCACCTGCCTTTGCTTACCCAGCCCTGTTCCCTTGTAGCCTTCTTTAGAAACCGTGGACGGGGAGCCCAGCACCAAGAAGCCGGCCGTTCAGAAGAAGAAGTCAGGCGACACGTCTGTCAGCTCAGATTCCGGGCTGTCCCCAGGCCACCAGGCCGACTCTAAGTAAGTGTGAGCTTTGGAGGTGGCTCAGGTCACCACCAGAGGATGCCCAGGGGCCCTGCCAGGGGCCCCCCGCTCAGGGCAGTCTGGTCTCCTAGACTGATGGCATTTACGAAGCACAGGCGGGCAGGTGTTTACCCAGTCTAGGATGAGCGGTCCCTCACGGCGCCCAGGTTGTGACCTCACGTGCCGGTGGGGCCGCGTGCCGGCGTCTTGATTCCCACTGCAGCCTAGAGCCAATCTGGGTCACCTCCTCTGGGTCCACAGGTAGATGGTTTCCGTTTGACTTTTTATGGCATCAGAACCAGCTCCCGGGGCGCCTGGGTGGCTCAGTCGTTAAGCGTCTGCCTTCGGCTCAGGTCATGATCCCAGGGTCCTGGGATCGAGTCCCACATCGGGCTCCCTGCTCTGCCGGAAGCCTGCTTCTCCCTCTCCCACTCCCCCGCTTGTGTTCCTGCTCTCGCTGTGTCTCTCTCTGTCAAAAAAAAAAAAAAAGAACCAGCTTCCGGCTCCCCCTACCTCCGCGACCCCTCCCGGGTCCGTGGATAGAAGAAACTGGGCCAAAGCTCTGGGTCTAGAAAACCCCTGCAGAAGTGCTCCAGATGGTTCCATCGCAGAACGCAGAGGATGAGCCATGGGACGGGGGGCTTCGATCCTAACACAGGGACAGGAGGCTGAGGAAGGTCCAGAACAGGCTTGCAGAGTGCTCGCTGCTGCAGGGACATCCCACCCCCAAAACGAAGCACTCAAAGCAGGGGCTTCCAACAACTGGAATTCACTTCTCACAGTCCTGGCGGCCAGGAGTCTGAAATCAGGGTGTTGGTAGGGCGCCCCCCCCCACCCCGGTAGGCTCTAGGAAAGGGCACTCCTTGCCTCTTCCAGTTCCTGGGGGCTCCGGGCACCCTCGGCTTGTGGCTGCATCACCCTCGTCCCCATCTACATCTTCACATGACCTTCCTCTTTCCTCTGTGTTCTCTTTCTCTCTCATAAGGATGTTGGTCCCTGGATGTAAGGCCCACCTGGGTAATCCAAGATGACCTCATCTTGAGGCTGCGGTAACAAAACCACCACAGACTAAGTGGCTTAAACTCTAGACATATCTTCTGGGGGCTGGAAGTTCAAGGTCAAGGCACCAGCAGTTGCAATATGTGGTGGGGGCCACTTCCTGGTTCACGGCTGGTGTCTTTTCCCTGGGGCGCCACGTGGCAGGCAGGGCAAGGGGGCTCCCCCCCATGACCTAATCATCCCCCTAATACCATCCCATGGGGGGTACGACTTCAGCATACAAATTTGAGGGGAGACATTCATTCAGAGCATGACGCATAGTACTTAGTCACATCTGCAAAGACCCTTTTCCCAAATAAGATCACACTCACAGGTCCTGAGCATGAGCACACAGACACATCATTTGGGGGGCCCACCATTCGGTGCCTGATGGGGCAATCGTTCCTTCTGATTTTCTTTCCTAAAACTCGGGCCCATAAACACAACGTAAGGGGGCAGAGGGTAGTTTTATTTCTTTCTTTTTTTTTTTCATATGAAAATGGGGTCACGCTGTGATGTCTGCTCTGCGTCTTGTTTTTTCACCTGACTCCCCTGTCAGTTCCCACAAATCAATTTCATTTTTAGTAGCATCTCTTTCCGTGGATAACCAAGCAAAGGGTGATTTTTCTCTTTATAGTAAGATGACCTTTCCTTCAGCCTTGTTTCCATTGTCGCTTCCTGAGGCTTAAATGAAACCCCTTACTTTCTCCTGCAGATCCACTTTTAAAAGACTTTTCTTGCATAAGAATAAGGATAAAAAATCCAGCCTGGAGGGGGTAGAGGAAGCGGAGAACACAGCGCCAGGGCTCACCGTGCTGGAAGCTGCCACCACCAAAAAAAATCTAGAAGGTTGGTCGCTGGCAGCCTCAGAGATGGAGGGCAGAGCTGCCAGGGTCCCCGGGGATGTGTACGGGGCACAGGGCTTCAGGGCTGGTCCCGGATACCGCCCCCCAACCCCAGGGTGCTTTCTGACTGCAGACCCCAGCTTGCAACAGGGCAGGGTCCTGGTTCTCTGCGTGTGGGACCCTGCCTCCCCCGGACCCCACCTCACCAGCTGCTCCTTCTCCCTCCAGCCTCCAGCCACCAGCACCGCCACCCAGCAGGCGAGAAGCACGCCAAGGAGCCAGGAGGCAAAGGGAAGAAGAACCGAAACCTCAAGATCGGCAAAATCACAGTGTCGGAGAAGTGGCGAGAATCAGTGTTCCGCAAGATCACCAATGCCAATGAGCTCAAGTACCTGGATGAGTTCCTGCTCAACAAGGTGGGTCGTCGTCGAGGGGCAACTACGGGGTTGGGGGGACATGCAGGGTCAGGCCGGGGCCTCCCCAGAAGGGTTGTCACCACCACCCAGGGGCACAGTTCCAACACAGAACGTTCCAGAAACCAGACGCTTATTCCCAAACTTCACTGCAAAATTCCACCTGGCCTCACGGGAGAACATTTGTAGAATACGTTCATGTTGCTCACCGTGGATGTTTACATTTCGTGTGAAAAGGCGGTGGGTCTTGGGGCGCCTGGCTGGCTCGTCGGTAGAGCATGTGACTCTTGATCTCAGGGTCATGAGTTCAAGTCCTTTGTTGGGCATACAGCTTACCTAAAAAAAAAAAAAAGGCAGTGGGTCTGATTACAGGGCCTGCCCAGAACTTGTGGAACAGTGTTACATCTGGACTGCCTGATTCTGGGACACTCCTGTCCCAAGGGCCTCAGGCAAGGGGTTGTGGCCTGGCCCAGCGTCCTCTCCTGCACCTAGTACGTGCAGCTTGGGCACCAGGCAGATGCATTTGATCCGGCAGTACCTGCCCAGGATGTTCAGAATCTGCTGCTTGAAGACACTTTGTGTGTTGTCTCCCAGCACCCCTGGGGATGATTGCCCCACTTTCTCTCACACTGGAGGAAACGGAAGTGCCTGGAGCCAGGTGGGCGCTGGACACACCTGCATCCCACTGGGTGACTCGCTGTGGCTCAGCCCTGACCATGAACTTATTCTGTTTAGAATACACTTTTACAAAACGCATTGGGTCTCAGGGCAGATGCTGACTGAGCACTTAGTGTATACAGCGGAGGTGAATCGGTCACCATGGCATGCATTTGGGGCATGGCTCAGGGTTAAGCGCCTGTGTGTGGTGGCAGGAGGGGCCCCAGGGATGATTGTGTCCCAGGGGACCGTTGGCTACATCTGCAGACATTTTTGGCTGTCATGACTGGGGAGTGCGACTGGCAACTGGTGGGTGGGGGCCAGGGGTGCTGTTCAACACCCCTCGTGTGATCCAGCCCCAAATGTTGGGTGTTTAGTTTAAACCTGGGCGGAAGGGATTGGAAAGACCAGGATTAGCCAGAGGGCCTGGATTTTTTTTTCCTGGGATCCCAGAGGAGCCAGGGAAGGACTTGGGACAGACCAGAGCAGCAAGCAGCCAGATGCCAAGTCTCGGAGGTAACTCCAAGTCAGGGCATCTCTCTCTCCTTCTCCAGATAAATGACCTGCGTTCTCAGAAGACTCCCATCGAGAGCTTATTCATCGAAGCCACCGAGAAGTTCAGGAGCAACCTCAAAACCATGTACTCTGTCCCCGTAAGTGCAGTCCCCAGCCCTGGGGAGGGCCCCTGTGGGGACCCCCCATGCCCCCTCCAGGGCGCCCCCCCAATCTGTCTGTCCCACGAGGGTCATGCCTGCATCCCCGCAGAATGGGAAGATCCACGTTGGCTACAAGGACCTGATGGAGAACTACCAGATTGTCGTGAACAATCTGGCGGCCGAGCGAGGGGAAAAGGACACCAACCTGGTCCTCAACCTTTTCCAGTCGCTGCTCGACGAGTTCACCCGCGGGCACACCAAGAATGACTTCGAGCCGCCCAAGGTTGGTGGTGCCGCTTCAGGGACCACCAGTGGGGGGGTGGGCGGCGGGAGGCGGAGGTGCCCCGAGGGCCCTCACAGACCTCGCCTGTGCACTCCCTCACAGCAGAGCAAAGCTCAGAAGAAGAAGCGGAAGCAGGATCGCGCTGTGAGTATTTGCGCGTGCGCGTGTGGGAGCGTGTTTTCCCGCCCAGCCCTAGGGAGCCCTGCTCGTGAACGTGAACCTCGGCCCATTCAGGCTGGGCAGCCTCGCGGTGAGAGTGCGGGGGGGGGGTCTGCCCTGGCCACTCAGCGCCCTCCCCCACGGCCCCCCAGGTCCAGCAGCACAATGGGCACGTGTTCGTCAGCTACCAGGTGAGCATCCCGCAGTCGTGTGAGCAGTGCCTCTCCTACATCTGGCTCATGGACAAGGCCCTGCTCTGCAGCGGTGAGTGCTCCTGGCCCTCCCACCATGCCCCCTGATGCTCCATGACACCCCCTCCTCCCCCACCACGTCCCCAACCCCTCAGTGTGCACCAGGGCCTCCACTCGAGCCACAGGGTGGATCTTTCTGGAACACTGCCCTGGCCACGCCTCACCCACTCAGTTCTCCCACTGTCACCCTGGGGCAGATGCTGATTCTCAGCCGGCCCTGAGGCCCCACCACCACCTCTGTCGCCTGCCCTCCACATGCCCACCTCGGCATATTACCCCATGTCCTCCCTCCCAGCTTACGTGCACACTGTTCCTGCTGCCTGATCTGCCAACGCCTCCCTAGACCCCCGGAGTCCCTCCCCCATGGAGCAGGCAAGGCCAGTCTGCCCCAGAGGAACCCTGGGACACAGACGCAGCCCGGGCCCACCCAGCGGGCGGGAGGGTCTGGCCCTGGGCGCGGTCAGTCAGGTCTCTGGCGGTTGTGTGTCCCTGCCACGATCGGCCGGGCCTGTCTCTCTTCCGCCCAGGATGTGCTGTCTCTTCAGTCCCTGTGTATCCCCACCGTGTCCATCACAAATACTCGGGCACTTGTCACCGCCCTGAGACAAGGACACTGGATGCCCCCTCCTTTTTGGTCTCAGCTAGCTTTCTCTCTCAAGCATGACCCCCCAAACCCCTGTTCCTGTCCCATTGGCCAGACTCTGAGGCCACTGACAGTCACCCGCTGTGAACGTCTACCCACATGGCTTCCTTGCCTGGGAATTGGGGTAGAAATTCATATGTCTCAAGTTTAGAAGCCCGTTGGTCGAGGGGCACCTGGGTGGCTCAGTCGTTAAGCGTCTGCCTTCGGCTCAGGTCATGATTCCAGGGTCCTGGGATCGGGCCCCGCATCGGGCTCCCTGCTCGGCGGGCAGCCTGCTTCTCTCTCTCCCGCTCCCGCTGCTTGTGTTCCTGCTCTCGCTGTCTCTCTCTCTCTCTGTCAAATAAATAAATAAAATCTTAAAAAAAAAAATAGAGGGCGCCTGGGTGGCTCAGATGGTTAAGCGTCTGCCTTCGGCTCAGGTCATGATCCCAGGGTCCTGGGATCGAGTCCCACATCGGGCTCCTGACTCACTGGGGAGTCTGCTTCTTCCTCTCCCTCTGCCTCTCCCACTGCTCATGCTCTCTCTCTCTCTGTATCTCTGTGTCTCAAATGAATAAATAAAATCTTTGAGAAAAAAAAAAAAAAATAGAAGCTGGTTGGTGGGTGGCCGGGGCCCTTGTGCACCATCTGTGACACCCCCCCATGACCTCCTAGTGTGCAAGATGACCTGCCACAAGAAGTGTGTACACAAGATTCAGACCTATTGTTCCTACACATGCGGGAGCAAGGTGAGCACCCCCCGGGGCCTGGAACTTTCCAGAAGACCTGGGGGAGGCCATCCCAAGCGATGGGGAGGAGAGGGTGTGCTTGGTGCGAGGCCAAGGTTGGGTGTCAGGTAGGAGCAGGGAGCCGACAGGAGGGCCTGGTCCAGAGCAGAGCACCCCCCAGTTCTGTCATCAGAGCCCCTTGAGGTCCCCCGAGGCAGGGCTGGGCTTATGTGTGCATCTCAGACCCCCCAGCCCTGCTCCTCCCTTCTCCAGGTGGAGGGAAGCCTCCAGCTCTGCACAAGGGAGGCCGGGTCCCAAGTGCTGGGGCTGCAGCAGGAGCAGGACCAACTCCCCTGAGGGAGCTGTGGCTGCTCTCAGGCCTGAGGGAGCCCAGCGGCCAGCAAGCCCACCTCCCCAGCTGGGCGCCCCCAGCCTCCTGCAGGGAGGGAGGGAGCCCACACGGGAGGCCTGACCCCCACCTCTGGTGTTGCAGAGCGAGCCAGGTGCCGAGCGAGGCCACTTTGGCGTGTGCGTGGACAGCCTGACCAGTGACAAGGCCTCGGTGCCCATCGTGCTGGAGAAGCTTCTGGAACACGTGGAGATGCACGGCCTGTACACCGAGGGTCTCTACCGCAAGTCAGGCGCTGCCAACCGCACACGGGAGCTACGACAGGCACTGCAGACAGGTGGGTGTCGGGGGCGGGGGGGCACGTGGCGGGGGGGGTCCTGCCTGTGCTCACCCGCCCCTGCCCGGCCTGCCCGCAGACCCCGCAGCCGTCAAGCTGGAGAACTTCCCCATCCATGCCATCACCGGAGTGCTCAAGCAGTGGCTTCGAGAGCTGCCTGAGCCCCTCATGACCTTCGCCCAGTACGGCGACTTCCTCCGAGCTGTGGGTGAGTCAGGCGGGTGGCCCGAGGCAGGCGGGTGGCCGCGGTTGGGGCTGGCACCACACACGGTGGCCGGGCAGGGAGGCATGGCTGAGGAACCTCAGGGCCCCAAGCAGCTGGCCTGGCGCAGGTGCACCCCTCCGTGGCCCTGCACCTGGCCACACACCCGTCCCAGCGCCCCCCCCCCCCCGGCCCCTGCCCCCGGGGACGTGTCAGGGCCAGGCCTACAGGGAGCTGATGCCCTGGGCCCCCCCAGAGCTGCCGGAGAAGCAGGAGCAGCTGGGCGCCATCTACGCCGTCCTGGAGCACCTGCCTGAGGCCAACCACAACTCGCTGGAGCGGCTCATCTTCCACCTTGTCAAGCAAGTGCCTGCCATCTGCTCTCTGTGGGGTGGGGGGGGGGGGTCCCCATCAAGAGCCCCGCCGCGGTGTGCCCCGGGCCGGCCTTCTCTGGTGGTTCCACCCCTGTCTCACCTCCAGGCCCCTTCCCCGAGGCAACCGCAAGGCTCGGGCCTCGGGTCCGGGGGCTCCCTGGCCGCCCCTAACTGCCGCTCCCCACGCAGGGTGGCCCTGCTTGAGGACGTGAACCGCATGTCGCCCAGCGCCCTGGCCATCATCTTCGCACCGTGCCTTCTGCGCTGCCCCGACAACTCGGACCCGCTGACCAGCATGAAGGACGTCCTCAAGGTCACCACGTGAGTGCTGGGCGCCAGCCCCCCCCGCCCCCCGCATTACGTCTCCTCCAGCAGCTAGGGCATCCCTGCCAAGTGCTTTTGAGGCTGAAGAACGCAGAGGAAAGGAGAAAGCCTTCTCCGGTTGCAGGGCGAGGGGCAGATGGGGGGCCCAGCGTCCTGACATCCTTGGCCTCTGGTAGCAGCGAAAGCTGTCAGGAAAGAAGCAGCTGTCTGGGGGTCTCTTCTGCCCCCTGCACCGTCTTCAGAAGTTTTCAGAGTTCTTCAAATGAGCTCAAAAGTCGTCAGACGTCAGGGACCAAGAGGACACTGTTTAGGCTTCAAGCTATAAAAATAAGAACCTGTCACCTTAGGTGGTTTCTTGTGTGGCCCTGACACACCCGCGTAGCCACGTGGTGTTGACAGATTTTCTTCCAGCCTCTTCCGGCACTTTCTTTGCTCCCTTTTTTCTTGTGTGGTTGTGATGATGGAAAACCCTGAGTTGTGACTGCCTCTCTGTCGGGGCTGAGGGGCCTTCCCTCCATGCTTACCACTCACGGAGCTCCGGAGCTCCTGCGGGCCCCTAGGCTTCCGTGTTTGGCGGGGCAATCCCCGCCCTGCAGGGGGACTGGGAGGGGCTGGCTCACTTCCGTCCACGGTGCTGTGCTTCCTCCTTCAAACCGGGAGGCTTGTGGAGACGGGGCCTCAGGCTCAGAAAGGTGGAGTGAGCCTCACGAGGTCACACAGCACGCTGCCACGGAGATGGGAGCCGCAGCCCACGGCTGCGTCTGTGGCCCTGTCTGGTCCCGGGCTCTCCCTCTCAGCCCCCAGGCCCTAGTCTCTGGCCAGTGCCCTCTGGACGCCAGACCCTGACGCTGGCCATCCTGCGGGCAGTCACACTGGGTCACCTTCTCCACAGCTGCGTGGAGATGCTCATCAAGGAACAGATGAGGAAGTACAAGGTGAAGATGGAGGAGATCAACCAGCTGGAAGCTGCGGAGAGCATTGCCTTCCGAAGGCTCTCCCTCCTGCGACAGAACACTGTGAGCAGGCGGGGTGGGAGTGGCCGGTGGGCAGGGCTTGGGGGCGGGGGAGTGGTCTCACCTTTCCACCCCTTGCACGCCCTTGGCCAGCCAAGGGTGCATGGTTGAGGGCCAGTTCCCCCACATCAGCTAAATGACCACCTTCCTCGCTCAGCCTCATGCTGACTGCCCCTCAAAGGGCAGCATGGGACCTGTCATCCACTCAGTGATGGTTCAGGTCATCCTTCTGTCCCTTCTACAGGGAAAAGTCCCCACCGCAGAAGTGGCCCCGCAGTGGGGGTGGGGACTTAGGGGGGCAGGTCCTGGGCTTCCACGGGAGGACCCTGTCCTTGTCCCTGCAGTCCGATGTGGCTCGGTGCCCGTGACTTGTGCCCATGTGGTGGTCATGGCCCTTGTATGGTCACCCTCTGTTCGTCTCTTCCCCAGCCATGGCCTCTCAAACTGGGGTTTTCGTCTCCCTATGAGGGGGTCCTGGTATGTACACGTTCTGCGGGCCGCCCTGCATGTCTCCGGGTGTGGTGCATGCTGGGTTCCCCTTGTGCCCGTGGTCTCATAGGATAGACTGAACATTTCCTAACCTTCTGGAAGTGCATGCTGGGGGAGGCCCACTGCCTGCTGACCACCTGCGCTGAGGATGACTAATCAGCCAAGCACCAGCCACTCGGTCCCCACATGATCCCTGGAGCAGCCTCACTAAGCCCACCCTTCCACATCAGAACTAACCTTTATCTCCCCGAGCTGTTCACAGCACCCTCTCCCCTCCCGGGAGCACCGGCCCCACCCTCCCAGAGGGGCCAGCCACACCTGCCGCTTCTCTGTCGTAGAACAAGAGCCCTAAGTCCCGGGCAAGCAGTGCTGGCGGCCCGGAGGAGCTGGGGGTGCTTCCAGAAGAGGAAGTCCCCAGCGGCGACGAGGACCGCGAGAAGGAGATCCTCATTGAGCGCATCCAGTGCATCAAGGAGGAGAAGCAAGTGTCTCTGTCCCCTTCCTGCCCTCGGCTCTGCCATCCGGCCCCCATCCCCAGGCCCCTCTGCGTAGCAGACCCGGCTGTTAGAGGAGGCTGACAGGCTAGGCCCATTCTTGTCGTCTGCTACCTACCTCATGGGGGGGCTGCTGTCCTCAAAGGCAGCCTAGGGCTCTGTTTAAACCCCCACTCGGCCCCCAGGAGCCATGGTGGTCCACAGGGGAAAATGGGGCAGCAGAGGGGTAATGCCCAAACTTTGTCTTCAAGATGGTTTTAGCTAGTGTGACCAATTAATCTGTCACCCAGTCAAGACGTGAGTGTGTAGGGACGCCACTAACATTATGCCAGGACAGGGGGTGCCTGGGTGCCTCAGTCGGTTAAGTGGCTGCCTTCGGCTCAGGTCATGATCCCACATCGGGCTCCCTGCTCTGCGGGGAGCCTGCCGCTCCCTCTGCCTGTGCTCTCTCTCTCTGTCAAATAATTTTTTTTTTTATTATACCAGGAGGACAGGTGTGACCTGGGCCACTTGGCCTCCCTCGTCTTAGGAACAGGGTAGAGCACTCAGGCAGAGGGACCAACACTTGCAAAGGCCCTGAGGCAGGAGCCTGTCACTAGCTCAGTATAGGGCCAGGTGGATGGCTTCCCTCAGCAGCCTGACACCATCCTCCCCGGAGTGTCTCTGGGCCAGGTGTGATTTGGAGATGGGTGCTGGGGGTGCTGAGGGCAGGGACTCCCATCCAGGACCAGGAAGGCCTGTTCTGTACCCTGCTGGCCTGGCACTCTTGTTGGGTGGTCTTTCACCTTGGGAACAGCCTTGGACACCACGACCCCGCCCCCCCCCCCCCCCCCCCCCCAGGGAGGACATCACCTACCGGCTGCCGGAGCTGGACCCTCGGGGCTCCGACGAGGAAAACCTGGACTCAGAAACGTCGGCCAGCACTGAGAGCCTGTTGGAAGAGCGGGCCGGGCGGGGGGCCTCAGAAGGTCAGTATTAAGGCAGTGTCTGCTTTTCTCCTTCCCGTGTCCTCCACCACCGGCAGGCCCTGGGGCAAGGGTCCGTCTAATGGCCCCGAAGCTGCAGTAACCCTGCCGTCTGTCTCTCAAAAGGGCCCCCCGCGCCTGTCCTCCCCAGCCCCGGCGCGCCCGCCCTGAGCCCCCTCCCCGTGGCAGCCGCCCCTCCACGACGAAGGCCGTCGTCCTTCGTGACGGTCAGAGTGAAGACCCCCCGGCGGACCCCCATCATGCCCACAGCCAACATCAAGCTCCCGCCCGGCCTGCCCTCCCACCTCCCCGGCCGGGTACTGGGTGCCCCGGAGGCCGCTGCCCCAGTGAGGCGCCGAGAGCCGCCTGCCCGCCGCCCGGACCAGGTACACTCTGTGTATATCACACCTAGCGCTCACCTGCCCGTGCAGGGCATGCGGGAGCCCCTGGACGAGGACGACCGGCCTCCGGGGGCCAAGCGGAGGTACTCAGACCCCCCGACCTACTGCCTGCCCCCCACCTCGGGCCAGGCCAACGGCTGAGGGCCCGCGGTGCAGAGTCCCCGCGAGTCTGAGGACCAGCCCGTGCCAGAGCTGGGCACTGAGCTGCAGAGCCAGCGTTTGGCTGAGAAGGATCCCGAATGAAAAGCTCCAAGACAATGTGAGGTGGGCGCCAGCCCCAAGTGCAGAGTCCAAGCAGGGAGAGGCCAGCCAAGGCCCGGCCGCCCTTGCTGAGCCCCCACACCACATAGATGCGCCCACCCAGAGCACCAAATCATGGTGGGCGGCCTGGCATCTGGCATCTCCCACCTCCCTTTTTATTTTATATGGTAACTGTTTCTTTGTGCGTGGTTTACATAACTTTAAACTGTAACAGCCTTAACAAGAGACCAAATTGTTTTTTATACTTGTATGTACAAACTTTTATATTAACGTCCTGCATCTCCCTTATAACCCGGACTTGAGCCTTCAGAGCAAAGCGTGCACGGCCGCTGCATGTCGGGGGCTCAGACCCGCACTGAGGACGGCCTGGGGCCCACGGTCTGAGGACCGGGGCCTTGCACACGGGATTTGGGCCCTTGGGGCCTCTGACTGCCCCAGGTGTGTCTCGGACGCATCCTCTTGCCCGGCTGGCATGCATCTGAAGGAGTGTCGGAGCCTCTCTGGGAATCAAGGCTGGTGGCTGCAGTCAGGGCACAAGGTGGTCGGCAGCCTCCACCTGCAGCACCACAGACCTCACATCCCAGGGAGACTTGAATGTGGCCATCACTCTTGTGTCTCCATGCCCCGGACTCGGGAGGCCAGAGGAGGCGACCCTCAGCATACTGCCCACTCCGTGCGGCCAACAGGAGCCGAGACTCAGGACCACTCACAGGCAGGGAGGGCAAGGCCTGGGGTTGGACATTCCTGCTGGTCGACAGTGACAGCCTGGGGATCTCCGGAGTTGGGCTCCCCCTCTCTCAGGCTTGGCTCACTCCTCGGACACACAGCCACAGGTCTGGGGCGGGAGGTGCCCCAGGTGCCCCACAAGCCGTGCAAAATAAAAAGTGCCTGAAAGGTGTTTGCGTGCAGTTCCTGCTCAGACTGGGTTTGGAGTTTGTTGGAGGAGCGGGGGGCTAGCAGGTGGGGGTCCACCCTGTGGCCTCAGCCAAGAGGGGTGCAGGGCGGGGGGCTGTGCCCCTTGTCTGGGAGGACCTGCCCTGAACCTCCAGCCAATTGCTGTTGGAATTTCCCATGTGCTCCTCACACTAGAGTGGTGCATTTGCTGGAGGTGCTTGTTTATTGATCTGGAAATGGGGGGGGGGGGTTGGCAAAGAGCCTGTTGTCCTGGGAGCTGCCTCCCATTGCCCTGTTTTAGCACCCAGCCTCTCCCCAGCGAGGGCTTAAATGTCAGCTACAAGGCTGTCTCCCTCTGAGAGGATCAGTCCCTGGTGGGCCCAGCGGAACCGGAAGCCACCCCCTGCCCACTATCCTCTCTCAGCCCAGCTCTCAGGCTGCCATCAGATGGGCAGCTGTGGGAACCTGCTGGCAGGCGGGACCCATGGGGCCGGGGTGGGGGGAGCAGTGAAGAACCCTAGTCCAGACAGCACATGAGGGAGTTGGGAGGCTTGTCTGAGGCCACACATTTGGGATGGGGTAGGGCTGGGATTCAGAGCCTGCCCCATCTGCCTCCAGTGCCCCCCTTCATCCCTGGGTTTAGTCTGCTACATAGTATTTTGCGAGGACACCAGGTCCACGTGTGACCGGGACACAGGTGACGTGAGGGGTGGGAAGATGGATGAGTGCCGCAAGTCAGGCTCCAGTCCCTCTGAAGCTGCAGTCCTTAACACTGTCCTCCGCAGGCCTAGGGGTGGGGGGAGGTCGCAGGATGGGCCTTGACTGGGGACTCAGGTGGGGCTCTCTCCATGGGGGTCTGGGCGTTAGGGGTGAGCCTGCCCCACCTCTCACCCCCAGAGCTAGCTAATATCCCCCCCCCCACCCCGAGGCAGGCTTTGTGACACCACCCCTTTTCCAAAGGAGGAACCAGGCCCAAAAAGTCAAGCCTCCTCAAGGCCACTGCGGGGGGTGGAGTCAGAATCAGACCCGGAAGCTCATAACCACAAACTTCGGTGGGTCCCTAAGCCTTGGATACCTTAGTCCCAGGCCCGTACCCTGGGAAGAACCGGGGAAGGCTGCCTGGATACGGAAGAGCTCAGCGTGGGAAGAACCCAAGCCGAAGTGGGCGTGGGGAAGGAATTTTGAGCAGGAGAAAAGGAATAAGCAGAGGACGTATTGCACATGGGGCTGACATCGAAGGACCGGTCCTTTTAACCCTTCCGGAAGGGTTAAGACGCCTGAGAAGGGAAAACGCGACTCAGCCCTGAGTAAATACAGACAGGAAAGCGCCTCTCCTTGAAACAAAACATTAGTTCCGTCCCAAAGACGCAACCGCGAACGAGTGGTGGACGCGCCCGGAAGAAGCCCAAATGAGGGCACTTCCGCCCTTCTCCAAGATGGCGCCGGCGGAAGGGGCAGGGTACCGCCGAGGGATGATGGCAGCGTCGAGGCTGGAACTGAACCTGGTGCGGTTGCTGTGCCGCTGCGAGGCGATGGCAGCGGAGAAGCGGGACCCGGACGAGTGGCGTCTGGAGAAGGTGAGGGAAATCTTTACTGTTAAGCAGAGCCCAATGCCCAGACGGCGACCTCCGCATCTAGCGAGCGCCGGGCCCTACGCCCCAGTCCCAACAGCCGCTCTGACCACGCCCCTTCCGGCCGGTTCCGCCACGTCCACCTGTAGCTCCCGCCCCATTCCCTACAGTTCAGCTAGCCCCGCCTCCCTGGCTCCGCCCCTTTGGCCCCGCCCCTTTGGTGGCCCTGCCGCCCCCAGCCCCCACCCCACCCCCACCCCACTTTGAGCAGGACCGGGAGGAGTGGGAGGGTGTGGCAGCCCAGGCTTACACCCCCACTTTCCCTCCCCAGTACGTGGGAGCCCTCGAGGACATGCTGCAGGCCCTGAAAGCCCAGGCAAGGTGAGTGCAGGCGGCCACAGGAGCCTGAAATCCGGGATGGGAGTCGGGGGCCAGGGCCCGTCCCTGTTGGGGAATCCCTAGGCTCCAGCCCCCTGCTGAGACCCTTCCCGGAACTGGGGACAGTGGGCAGCCTTTCTTTTTCCTCTTCTCGCCTTCCAGCAAACCAGCCTCCGAGGTGATCAATGAATATTCCCGCAAGGTCGATTTCCTGAAGGGGATGCTGCAGGCAGAGAAGCTGGTGAGCCGGCCTGCTCTACTTCCTCAGCCCTCATCACGCTCACCTGCCCAGGACCTGTCCCTCTGGTGACCCCTTTTCCCTCTTTGGCAGACCTCCGCCTCAGAGAAGGCCCTAGCCAACCAGTTTCTGGCCCCTGGCCGTGTACCAACCACAGCCAGGGAGCGGGTGCCTGCCACCAAGACGGTGCATCTGCAGTCGCGGGCTCGGTACACCAGCGAAATGAGGAGTGAGCTGCTAGGCACGGTAGGGCTACCTCCCTGGTCCCTGGGAACCCTTTGGTCAGGGACAGTTTCGTGCCTGGATGTGGCCAGAACAAATGCTGGCAGGTGCAGGGACCCAAGGGGTCCCAACAGCCTCTGCCCTGGGCCATCAGTCGGCTTCCCAACAGAAAGGCAGAGCCAGGACTTTGCTAGATGTATAAGAGTTTGGTCCAAGGCAAAAATGGTATAGATAGTTAAGACCCAGAGCAACAGATAGGCAAGTTTGCCACAGATAGATGACTGTGTCTCATCCTGCCACAAATGGACAAGTTTTTCCATCTGTAAAATGGGACAGCACGTGTCTTCTTGAGCATTTTATGTGGATCAGGTAAACCCTTCGAAATATGAAGAAACTAAGGCCCAGAGGTCATGGGACTTGCCCTGGTCCCTGAATGAGTGTGTGTGGGGGGGGGGGTTCTGAGAGCAGAAAGGACATTTTCGGGGGGCAGGACAGATAGGTGACTTCATGCCTCTCTCTTTTTCCCATAGGACTCTGCTGGAGGTGAGTCGCCCTGAATGAGACAGGACTTGAGGCTTAACTGTCATGCCACCTCACATCCTTCACCTGATTCCCCCAGGGTCTTCCACAGCCCAGGGAGCATAGCCCCAGGGGTGTCACCTAGTTATGCCTGATGGGGGTACCAGGACAGAGGAGCTGGCCCCCAGAGGAAATAAAGCTGGAAAATCCCAGGCCACGGGGCCAAGGTTAGGCCGGCAGAAAGGACGTGGGGCCTGGGGGAGCCCAGATAGGGGTGAGGAAAATTTCTTAAAAGAGAGGGCTTTTGAGTTAGGGCTTTGAAGCATGATCAGGAGCTCACTGGGCAGCCGACTAGACAGGCAACGACATTATGAATAGCAGACACATCACAGGCAATGATCAGGAAGCCGGAAAACAGGAAACCAATCCTTTTCCTTCTTCCTGCTTGGCTTTTTCGCTTCCAGAGCCCCCGCTGGATGTGAGGAAGAGAACGTAAGTGTCCTCAGCCCTTGGGTGGCCCTGGGGTGTGAGGAGGGCGGGCGGCTGGACGAACCTTGGGCCACTGAAGCACCAAACCATGAGGGCCTCCACAAGCATCTAAACTACTGATCAGAAGCCACTTCTGGGGATGCTCTTCCTAAAAGCCAAAGTAAAAAAGGGGAAACGGAGCCCCAAGCAGGGCAGTGGCTGGAGCCATAACCTCTGGGTTCCTTGGGAACATGTTGGTTTCTTCCCCTCCCCCACCCCGTCTCATGCCCACTTGTCCACCTATGTATGAGGTCAGCGGGGTGACAGGGCCCAGACCAGGGGATGAGAAACAGTCGGCAGCCGAGCTGGACCTCGTCCTGCAGCGACATCAGAACCTCCAGGAGAAGCTTGCGGAGGAGATGCTAGGCCTGGCCCGGAGCCTCAAGACCAACACACTGGCCGCCCAGAGCGTCATTAAGAAGGACAACCAGGTGTGAGGACTGTGGGAACTTTCCAACCTCTGCCCTGGGACATCAGAGAAGGCTTCCCAGCAGAAGGGCACTGTGGCCAGGGCTTTGTTGGATAATAGAAGTTTGGTAGTAGGCACAAACGGAATTCCCAGCAGAGGGGACAGTACCAGCAGGGCCTAGAGGAGCAGACTTGCCCCCAGGTGGCGGGCAGACACCACACTTGACCACAGTCGGGTTGACACTCTCCCTACCTCACCCACAGACCCTGTCACACTCCCTCAAGATGGCTGACCAGAACCTGGAGAAGCTGAAGACAGAATCCGAGCGGCTGGAGCAACACACACAGAAGTCTGTCAACTGGCTGCTCTGGGCCATGCTTATCATCGTCTGCTTCATCTTCATCAGCATGATCCTGTTCATCCGCATCATGCCCAAACTCAAATAAAGACCTGTCCCGGCCCACCCTGTCTGCCCTCTGTCTGCCCTCCACCCGTGTCCAGGGCTGCCCTTTGGGCTGGGCAACAATATGGGAGGGTCTTTGGAGGTTCCTGAGAGCCACAGAAAGCGCATGAGCAGGAGAGGAAGGTCAGTCTGGGCGGGGTGGTGACCCAGTGACCTCCCCCTTCAGTTCCCCCCTGAGTACCCACCCCACACCGGAAAAGGCCAGGCCCCAAGAAGCCGCAGGAGCCCCCAGGCTGGAAGAGTCAGAGCCAAACACAGTGCCTTCAGCCCTGTGCGGTTGGGATGAGGCTGGAGGGTGGGGGAGAAATGGGGCTATGTCTGGAGGTCAGCCTGGAGGAGGGAGCATCAGGGCTGGGCCTTCTTGAAACTGAAGATGAGAGTTCAGAGATAAGACTTAGTCCAGCCATGACCTGAGCTCTCCGGAAACTAGAGGCTTCAGCAAGTCATTCAACAAACACATGAGGGTCTGTGGAAACTCTGCCCTGGCAAGGTCATAGCCTGATCATTTCAGATGAGAACTGGGGGGGGGGGGGGGGGGCACTACCCCCTCCCGAGTAGGGACCCTGGAAGGGGTCGTAGAGTGGGAGTCCCAGGAGAACCATTGGTTCTGGGCTCTGCTCTCACCCCAGACGTTGAAGGCAAAGCCTGTGAAGGGGCTGATCAAGGGAGCTCAGTGAGGGAGGCTGGGCAGGTGACAGGTGCACAAGGGTGTTTGTCCCAGACCCATGGGAGTGTGAGTGGGCACTATGGGGACAGGCATGGAAGTGACCAAGTGGACCCCCATCAACACAAGTATAAAAACACCAAGTAAAGCTTTTTATGAGCTCTAATGGCAACTTTTAAAAAATACATCTTGAGGGGCACCTGGCTGGCTCAGTCAGTAGAGCATGCAACTCTTTTTTTTTTTAAGATTTTATTTATTTATTTGACAGAGACACAGCTAGAGAGGGAACACAAGCAGGGGGAGCGGGAGAGGGAGAAGCAGGCTTCCTGCGGAGCAGGGAGCCCGATGTGGGGCTCGATCCCAGGACCCTGAGATCATGACCTGAGCCGAAGGCAGACGCTTAACGACTGAGCCACCCAGGTGCCCCGAGCATGCAACTCTTATCAGGGTTGTAAGTTCAAGCCCCACTTTGGGTGTAGAGATTACTTAAAATCTTTGAAGGAAAAAAAAAAAAGTAGATCTTAAGAAGGCTCACGCTTAAGATGCAGAGATGGTTCAATAGGAGTTTGTTAATAGCCACATTAATGCATCGGGAAACAAAATCGTAGGGTGGAATGGTACATTGTACTGTTCAGTATCCATTGCTCAACATCTCTCAGTAAACAATTAGCAAAGACAGATATTTTCCTCATTTAACTGCAAAATCTCAAGCCAAGGAGCATTGAATTCAATGAGCAAATACTGGCAATTCTGCCATCAAAGAGAGGGAGGTGGAGGGGAATGTCCACAGTCCACCCAACTCCCCCGAAGATTTAACATTGTCTGGAAGTGCTGGTCAATACAACTAGACAAGAAAGAAGAGATTCGACTGAGAAATGAGAAAAAAAGGCAAAGTTATTTGCAGATGATATGACTTATTCTATATGAAAAACCCAAATTAACTTTAAAAAGCTATTTCAACCAGAGAATTCAGTAAAACAGCAAGGGATTTAATTTAGTTTCCTACATGGGGGGAAAAAAAAAAGGCCTGCAAAATGTATTGGACGATCTCACCTATAATAGTAAAAGAAGATACACTACTTGGTTAAACTACATCCTTGGGGGCGCCTGGGTGGCTCAGATGGTTAAGCGTCTGCCTTCGGCTCAGGTCATGATCCCAGAGTCCTGGAATCGAGTCCCGCATCGGGCTCCCTGCTCCTTGGGGGCCTGCTTCTCCCTCTGCCTCTCTCTCTGTCTCTCATGAATAAATAAATAAAATCTTTAAAAATAAATAAATAAATAAATAAATAAATAAATAAATAAATAAATAAATAAATAATAAACTACATCCTTGGTATACAAAGAGCTCCCAAAAATCAACAAGAAAAAAAAATGTGCAGGAAAAGAAAGACAAATCATTTCTGAACTTTTTCTCTCACCAGGTTAGTCAAGACTTAAAACTTTGAAGATTCACTTGTGGGAAACCGTGATAGCACCGGAGTTTCAAAAGTTGTGGGGAAACCAGTATTTCTCTCACAGCTGCTCAGAGTATAATCTAGTGATTAAGGAAATATTTTTAAAATTTAATTGCTGAGTAAATACATAAGTACAAGTTTGCCAAAACCACCGGTTTTTCAGGCCAAAAACCCCGAGGGTCAGAGAAGGTGAGTCACCAGCTCCAAACACCCAACAAACAGGTCCGGTCTCTGTTGGACTCGAACCTGGGGCGCTTCAAAAGTGGACCCGCTTGGGGCGCCTGGGTGGCTCAGTTGGTTAAGCGACTGCCTTCGGCTTAGGTCATGATCCTGGAGTCCCAGGATTGAGTCCCACATCGGGCTCCCCGCTCAGCGGGGAGTCTGCTTCTCCCTCTGACCCTCCCCCATCTCATGCTCTCTCTCTCTCTCATTCTCTCTCTCAAATAAATAAAATCTTTAAAAAAAGAAAAAAAAAGTGGACCCGCTTCCCTTAACGCTGGGTCCCGCCCCCTCACCGCCAACCCCGCCCAATCTCTCTAGGCCCCGCCCCGCTCTGTGGAGCGACCCCGCCCGTTGGATCCAGCCTTTGAAGTTAATGCACAACACTGCCTCAGGCGCCTCTCCGGGAGCGGACCCAGGCTCGGAGAGCCGGACACTGGGACAGGTAACCCCGGACCGCAGCGGTCTGTGCGGCCCGCAGCTGGGGCGGAGGTTCCGGGGGACTTCTCGGGGGCGGTGTCCGTGGGCTTCACGCGCTCCAGCAGCGCAGGCGAGGCTGCAGCAGCGCGGGGGTTAACTGGAGGCGGGCCCACCCAGGATACGCGGTGGCGTCACGGGCGTCGCGCCTTTCCGGGTTACGCAGCCAGGGGCGGGCTGCTCTGAGAGCCAATCGAGTGCGTCTATGCAAATAGCGGCGGAGCTAGCGCTCTCGCCAGTCGGCGGAGAGTTGGCCGCTCCGGGCTCCGCCTCCCGGTCGGCCCTGCAGGCTTCCCCGCCTCCAGGCGCGCCTTTCTCTGGTGCCCACAGGCGGCCCGCCGACCCCCCCCGCCACGCGGGGGCCACGGCGCCCCCCGCAGGACCCGCCCGCCGCCCCGGGGATGCCCGAGCGGCGCCTCCCTGAGGCCGATGCCCACCCGGGAGTCCCCAAAGACCCGCGGCTACCGGGGGGACCTGCAGACCCGCCCGCCTGGCCCTGGGCCCCCGGTGAGTCCGAACGGGTGGAGGGTCCCCAGGCCGAGCCTAGGCAAAAGATCATTCCCCCCAGTTTGAGGGATCCTGCCTTCCCCATACCCTGGTTAACTCCAAACCATAATTCCTGCGGCACCCGCAGCGGTTGGTGCCTCCAGGCCCGGAAACCAGCGCCCCCCGCGCTCTGCGCGAGGGTCAACCAGGAGCGCACAGCGCAAGGCCCAAGAAGATTGTATTTGAGGATGAGCTGCCCTCCCGGGCCCTCTTGAGCACCAGGAAGCCTATTGAAGCCATCCCCAGGGGGCATATGCCAAGGGCCCACCCAGTGCCCGACTATGAGCTGTGAGTGTCCCCCACGTTGTCCCTGATGCCTGGGAACAGGGAAGGGGCACTGAGGACGGGGCTTTGACAAATGAATAGGAGTTTACTAAATAATAAAACGAGAAAAGGAGTTTGGGGCAGGGAGTCCCACATGGGCAAAGAAGAACAAATTAAACTGATTGGGGGAAAGGGACGAGTTCTTTCCATTCACACTCTGTCCACTTTAAACCCGCAGTAAGTACCCACAAGTGAGCAGTGAGAGGGAACGGAGCCGCTATGCTGCGGTGTTCCAGGACCAGTACACAGAGTTCGTGGAGCTCCAGCAGGAGGTGGGCTCTGCACTGGCAAAGCTCCAGCAGCTGGAGACCTTGCTGAACTCACTGCCCAGGCCGCGAAGCCAGGTCAGCCCCGGCAGAAACCCCTGCCCCACAGCCCTTCCAGGTGGTGGACCCTGGCCTCTGGGACCCCCTCTGGGTCCAGGTCTCTGGGCCCCTTCCTCCTCTAGGCTGGGTGGGCACCACAGTATAGGGGTCAAGGTCAGCCCTTGAAGTCCTCACTAGATAGGTCACTTTGTCTATCTGAGCCTCAGTTTCCCCATGCCTCCTTGGGTTCAGCATTCTCTGAGCCCCCCACCCCCTTCTCCACTTGCAGAAGGAAGCCCAGGTTGCCGCCCGTGTCTGGAGGGAATTTGAGAAGAAGCAGACGGTGAGTCGTGTCCCCTGAGTCCCACAGGCTGGCCTTTGCACGCCTGACCCTCCCATGAGGCTCAGTGTGCCCAGTTTCACGGAAAGAAAACTGAGGCCTAGAGAGAAAGAGGCAAAGGGTTGAGCCGCTGAGGGCCAAAGGCCAAAGTACCACAAGGACTTTCCTGGGTCTTGCCCTGCCCAGGACCCCAGCTTCCTGGACAAGCAGGCTCGCTGCCACTACCTGAAGGGCAAATTGAGGCACCTCAAGATGCAGATCCAGAAGTTCGATGAGCAAGGAGACTTCGAGGGCTCTGTGTACTTCTGAGGGCCCTGGCAGACAGGCAGAGGGACACATCGAGGTGGCGGTCCCACCTGCCCTCGCCTCTCCTCCTTCCTCCCGGCTTTAGCTCCTGCTTTTACCCCCTCCTGGGGTAGCTTTGGCGAGTGCCTCAGCCTCTGAGACCCAGCTCTGATGGCGCCTCCTCCGGGAAGCTGTCCCAGAACCTCTTCAGGGACCACCGGCTCTGAGCCCAGATCTCAGCCCATCCCCTGGAAGCAGGTCCTGCCTAAGTCTGTATCTCAGTGTAATAAACATTTATGATGTCTGCTGCGTCCAACTGCTTAACACTCCTGAGCTCACTCAGCTGTCACCGAAAACGTGTTCTTCCATTTTCCAGAGTTAAAAATCGAAGTTCCGGGAAAGGGACTTACCCAAGCAGGGTGTGAACGCTTGTCTGTCCAGAGGGTTCCCTCTCCACCCGGAGCCTCGCGTGGCCTTCTGGTGGGAAGCTGAGGGGCCGACATCCAGCATTACTGCTCAGCCAGGCTTGGGCTGGGGGAGCTCCAGGAGCCAAAAGTTTTCAGTAACTGGGGCGCCTGGGTGGCTCAGTTGGTTGAGCATCCGTCGGATTTCAGCACAGGTCGTGGTCTCAGGGGTCATGTGATCGAGCCCTGCGTCGGGCACCGGGCTCAGTGGGGAGTCTGCTGCTCCCTCTTCCTGTCCCTCTGCCCCTCCCCCTGCTCTCTCTCCCTTTCTCTAAAATAAATAGGGGGCGCCTGGGTGGCTCAATCGGTTAAGCATCTGCCTTTGGCTCAGGTCATGATCCCAGGGTTCTGGGATCGAGCCCCAGGTTGGGCTCCCTGCTTGGTGGGGAGCCTGCCTATCCCTCTCCCCAGTCATCTCTCTCTTGATCTCTCCGACTCTCCCAAATAAATAAATAAAATCTTTAAAAAATAAAATACTTAAATCTTTTTTAAAAAATTTCCAGTAACAGAGGCAGGACTGGCAGAGGACCCTCCCCAGTCTTGGTTAGTGGGCATCCTACAATATTCATGTGGCAGAATGCCGGGGACCTGGAGTCCCTGATGCCGACCCAGATGCGTGAGCCCTTAAAACTCCACGTCTCCCAGAGCACTGCAGGCCCAGCAGCGATGGATGCCAGGCAGAGTGTGAGCGCAGTTTGTGTCGGCTCTGGGAGAGTCCCATGGTGCCCACCCCGTGCCAGGCCCGAGGGACGGAGGGGCGCCTGGGTGGCTCAGTCAGTTAAGCGTCTGCCTTCGGCTCAGGTCATGATCCCAGGGTCCTGGGATCGAGCCCCGCCTCGGGCTCCCTGCTTGGTGGGAGGCCTGCTTCTCCCTCTCCCACTGCCCCTGCTTGTGTTCCCTCTCTCTCTGTCTCTCTGTCTGTGTCAAATAAATAAAATCTTCAAAAAAAAGATTTTATTTATTTGAAAGAGAGAGTGTGAAAGAGAACATGGGGGCGAGGGGCAGAGGGAGAGAGAGGGAAGCAGACTCCTTGCTGAGCGCAGAGCCTGATGCGGGGCTCGATCCCAGGACCCTGAGAACATGACATGAGCCGAAGGCAGACGCTTAACTGTCTGAGCCCCCCAGGCGTCCCCTTCTGACTCTGCCTCCCAGGGGAGCCCCAGGGGATGGGGACCGTCAGAGAGGCATCTACTGCAGGCAGGGAAAGCAGTGTCAGCCACCAAATCCCAGAGTCCTCAGTCCCAGGACCTGTCCCCATGGGGCCTGTCTCCTCAGGGAAGATGGCCTGGGCCCAGTGAGAGAGCAGTAACAGAGGGCCGGATGGCAGTCTTTACCACAGAACCTCAGGAGGTCTTCTTGCAAGAAGAGCTGTATGCGTCGGGTTTTGTAGGAGTTCTGCAGTCAGGCCTAAGACATCCACGTCTCTGGCCTGGGGACTGGACAGCAGGACAGACAGAATGGTCTCGCTCCGTTCTCAGATGTCCTGTGAAAGGTCATTGCTGTCCAGCCAATTGGAGGGGGCATATGTTTGCTTACCTGCAGGGCATCGTGGAAGACGCGGACCCCGGGCAGAAACAGTCCACCCTCCAATGGGAGCCCAGTATCCTCTCCATCCCATTCCTACTTCAGTCCCCTCTGGGGGCAGAGCATACCCACAAGAACCCCATTCGTCCCCCAGGAAATGGATTCAGACACCCCGTCTTCCCGCTCAGGCCTCTTCCTAGATGGACATGAAGCAGGTGGGTGCTCATGGGGAGTGTTTTGAAGAAGGTTTAAGAGCTGAGCACGGGCCCAGCCTGCGGAGCAAGACCTGAGTTCTTCCCCATTTTCAAAGGGGTATCTTGGATGGAGGGCTTGTCTTCCTGGCCTGCCCCCACCATCCAGGCTTTCTACCCACCCTCTAGAGGCACAGTCCTGACAGTCAGTCCCACAGGCGCCTTTCCCACCACAGAGCTGGGCCACCAGCCTCTGAGGCCAGGATGGCAAGGTCCCTGCTGCCATCCATCACCCCACATCAACTTAATTAAGTCCACCTTCCAGATGTCAATCTCTGAAAGCGTTTTTTTGGTTACATGTGAGAAGAAACCAAACTCAGGCTCAGGCACAAAGGGGTAAATCTGGGATCATGAAACTGAAGCACCTAAAGGTTTCAGATATGGCTTGATCCAGGGGCTCCAAAGGCACCCTGGAAGTTGGTCTTCCTCTTTTGGCTCTTTCAATTACAGCCTATTTCCAAATCCCACCATCAAATCTCAGTGGCCATCTCTGGGCCACACGCCCTCCCTGAACCAATTGCTGTAGCCAGGGGAGGGAGGGCTCTGTCTGGGCTGAGATCATGTGGCAGAACTACCCCAAATGCTTCTCCCGAGGACACTGGGGCCCGGACACCATGATTAAGGGCTGACCAAAGGAAACAATAAGGTGTTTGCTCCAGGCCCTGTGTGGATCTGTGACGCCCACCTTCACAGGCCAGAGCCTGAACCTGAGCCTGAGCTATCTGCAGGACTCAACTCCTACGGACTCACTAGCTGACCACAGGACCCCCTCCCTGTCCCCAGCTGCTTCCCCACAAAACTGTCCAACAAAAACAGCAAGTAGGGCTGTTGCTAGGTTGTGGGTGTCCCAGATGGCTGGGAGGGGGTAGCCGTGGTGGGGTGCCCTCCGTTCTGCCTTCCCCTCACAAAGATGATGGAGGCCGAGCAGGTAGGAAACATCTTTATTATTGGCCTTGATTCATTCATCATGTAGTGTGTGACGTGGAGTACGTGTCCAGAGGATCTGCCTGGCGCGTACTACCCCCGCCCCTCTAGTGCAGACACCAGGCCTCTGTCCATCACATAAGGGAAGCCAACCCCGCCGGCCCACAAGTCCATGCTTGGGGTGCTGAGCTCCAGGCTCTCCCAGGAATGGACCCTCGGTCCCTCCCCCTCTATTTTGGCCAGGAGTCCTGGGGAGGCCGAGGCTGAAGCCCGAACAAGCACTCTCTTTTTGGTTTCGTGATCATTTAAAAAACAGAGGAGACAACATTTCACAGTCTTTAAAAAATAGGAGTCTGAGGAGAGAAGCCAAGGTCCTCCACTTGGGGGCCCCGCGCGAGGCCGAAGCATCCATGTCCCTTGAGGTCTGCAGACCCAGCCGCAGCGCAGCCGGCCCTGTGAAGTCACTGGCCTGAGCCATAGGGCCAGTTGAAGGTACTTCCTGACAGCAGCATGTCTCGGATCAGCGTCTCGATGGGTGTCTTGCCCACCAGGCGCATGAAGAACAGCTGGGAGATGAGGGAGGCGGGGACAGCGCGCAGGGCTGGGAGCCGAAGCAGCAACCGTCCGAAGCGCTGGGGCTGGGACGGGTACTGAGCCCGCACATACTCTGTGAGGGCCACCTGCGCCTTCTCCTGCAGGCTTTCCACGTGTGCTGGGTCTGAGAGGCCACAGGCATCTGGGGAGACAAAGGCAACGTCAATCGGGTGGGCAGTGGCAGGAGGGCACGAGGCCCCTCCAGGGGTGACTGGAGGGCACCACTCGGGGTTGTGGGTCTGGCGGGGGGGCGCGTTCAGGTGGGAAATGGAGGCCTGAGGCACAAACGGGCGCATCTCAGGCAGTGCCGGTCCTCAGGAGAGACTGAGGTGGTCTCAACTGCGGCCAGCAACACAGGAGTGTGGCCAGCCGTGTCTCAGGACAGAGGGGCCCCGACTGAGGCCTTTGGCAGGGTGACAAGTTCTAATCAAGCTCGAGGGGAAGGGAGCTAGGGAGGGAGGGGACTTGGGAAGGAAGGCCAAGCCCAGAGGGAGTGTTCAGACAGAATGGCCTAGTGTGTCAGTGAATGTGGCAGCATCTAAGCTGGGGACCCATGAAGGGTAAGGGACTGGGGAAAGAGGGGCAAAGCCGTATTTATCAAATGAAAGCCACCTCTCAGAGTGCTGGGTCTGGTTCTTGCATCCCTGACCCCACGAAGATACCTATGGGGTCCGGAACCTTCCAGAGTGCGGAACCAGCTGTGCCACTGGTTCTCACTCCAGTCTCTGGAGTAAGGCAGGGCTTTCGGGTGCTGGATGGGTTAACTGATGACAAGGAAGGTACTGGGACAGCCCTGCCCTAGCCCCGCCCACAGAGGGAGGGACTCCAGGACACGCCCCTGCCCAATCCCACCCTAACCATCCCCCACCCCCACCCCCACCCCCGCGGCCCTGGCTGCCAGGAGGCCGCCTCGGGGGCAGTTTGGGAACCCTGGGTCAGACGTCTGAGGGCCCAGGAATCAGGCGGTGGAAAGGCTCAGGGGAGGCCAGGCCCAGGTGTCAGAGTATCGCGGCCTGGCAGCCCTCCACAACTGCACTGGAAGCAGGAAGAACCCCCTGATCTGGCAGACGAGGGTCCGAGGGGCTGGGCAGGACAAAGATAGGGGCTGAGGGCCAGAACCAGGTGTCCGCGACCTCCCTCCCTCATCCCCCCCACCTCTCAACCTGCCCACTGAGCACGAAGAGCACCCTGACGAGGGGGTGGAGGGTGGGTCTCAGGGAGCCCGGGAATCAGGGAGAGAGGCTGCTGGGGCCTGAGTCACGGGTCCAGGCCCAGCTCTGGGTTCTCAGGGAGACCTGGGCTCCGGGGCTGGGGACATCGGGCCCCCCCGCCCCACCCCCACCCCCCTTATCAGCGCTCAGGCACGTGCAGGGCCGGCTGAGGGTCAGGGAGTGGAAGGCTACGGGGCCCGGGCTCAGGGTCCAGCGCGGCCCCCTCCCGCCCCCACACCCGGCGCGAGCGCGCCTCTCACCCGGCGTGAAGAGCGCGATGGCCTTGAGGCAGCCGTACTCGGCCGAGTCGACCTGCAGGCGGCCCAGCTTGTCCACCTGCTCCTGGAAGGCGCGCACCTGGTCCATGAAGGCCACGGCGCGCTCGGCGGCCATGGGCGCGGCGTGCAGGCCGGCGGCGGCCAGCAGCGGCGCCGTGTGCAGGGGCAGCGCCGCCTGCGCCGCGTTCAGCACGAAGAGCTCGCTCCAGCTGAGGCGCAGCAGCGCCACCTGGTCGGCCACGGGCAGCTCGGGGAAGAAGGGCGCGTGGCGCGCCCACTCCACGGTGCTGAAGAGCAGCCGCGCCGCCAGCTCGCACACGTTGTCGATGCCCAGCACCGCGCCCGCCGCGCCGGCCCCCGCGCCGAACGCGCCCGCCGCGCCCGCCCCGAAGCGCCCGGCCGCCGCGGGGTAGGGCTCGGCGCGCAGCAGCTGCGCGATCAGCTCCGACACCGGCTGGCCCGGGAAAAGGTCTCCGCCCGCGGCCGCCAGCGCCGAGCCCGGGGGGCTGCCCGAGGCGGCGGCCACGGCGCCGGGCAGCGAGTGCGGGATGCGGCCGCGCTGCACCGCTGCGGGGATTGAATGGAGATGCGGAGGAGGGAAAGGAAAGGAAAGGGGGCAGGAGCGGAGGGAGGGGAGAGAGGGTCCCCCCACCCAACCCCGCCGCCGCAGGGAATCGGGCGGGGGGAGGGGGGCGGCGGGGAGCGGGGGGCAGGGGGTGGGGGAGGCGGAGTGACGAAAACGGGCACGGGGAAGGGATTGAGGGACACGGGGAGATCAGGCAGGGGAGAGGGAGGGAAAGAACGAGGGGACGAGTGGGTACCCAGGGTCATGGGGGGCAGGTGGAGAGGAAGAAAGGGGAAAAGATAAAGTCATCAGAGGGTCACTCAGCCCCTCCCCTCAAAGGCTCCCCACAACCCAGCCTTTCCCTGGACCTCCCATCCCAGCCCCTGGGTGCACAGCTTGGTGGGAGGCCAAGGGCCCCACCCTGCTCTGCCCTGGGCCTAAGGCCATGTCCATAAACCACTGCCATCCCCACTGTTGGCAGAGCAGGGTGGTGGGATGCCCGGCCCCCTCCCTCTGAACGGTGTGCGCTCCACTCAGCAGCCGTGGAGGCTAGACCTGTCAAACATGCCCCCATCTGTCAATCATGGGGGTCCCAGAGCTGACAATGGGGCCAGGGAGGGGTCACCTTCATACTACTTGGGGCCCCTGGCCAGCCTATCCTTAAAGCAAGTGATCTCTCCTATGGAGATGGGATCTTTCCTCTAGCTCCCAGCCTCACCCCACCCCCAGGTCACGGCTCCCAAGGGCAGGTCTCCTCCATCTGCTGCGACCCCAGTGCTAGGAGTGGAGTCCCAGCCAGCCCAGAGTAGGTGCTCAATACACATTAACTGCCATCAGTAGCCCTGCCTGTTAAGGGGGCAGGGGGAGCACCCACTGCCGGCTTCGGCCAGTGTCCCCAGGATTCAGGTGAATGAGAAGAAGGAAACTGAGGCACAACGAGGAGGAGGGGTAGCCACAGGCTCAGCTGACCTGTGCCACGGTGGGTGGGGTGGAGGGGCAGACTGGGCTGAGAGCCAGACAGAAACTAACTAAGGGTCTTTAATGAGCTGGCATGCCCTGTCTCATCTCCATGAACCCATGGTCAACCGACCAGGGAATGAATGGGGAACAGAATGTGGGTGGGAGCCAGGGGCTAAGAGAGCTGAGCAGGGAAGTGGGGGCTTGGGTTCAAGGCTCCAGGGGATTTCTATGTCTCAGGATCAACTGTCAAATGGGTGGAGCTGGATAAGGCCAGAAAGTGGATCCCAGCTCAACGCCCTGGCCCCCCAGGGGCGGGGGGGGGAGGGACCTATTCCTTGCGGCCCTTTGCTCACTCAGTTCTAAACCCCATCCCCACCATTCATCCATCACCCAGCCACGTCCCTACCTCAGAGCCTTTGCACTCACTGTTCCTGCTTCCTGAGAACCCCTTCCCCAGCTCCTCCTCTTTATTCAGCCCGAACTGTGTGGGCGGCTCAAGTCCCAACCCAACCCTACTGCTCTCTGACCCTGGCAAATGGCTTCACCTCTCTGCTCGCTGTGCTCCACTTCCCCATCTGTAAGATGCAGATGGTAATAACCAGTCACTAAATTAATGAGAATCTAACTTGCTTAGAACAGCACTAGGCATACAGTAAGGGCTAAATGGGTAGTAATTCAGGCCAAGAAAAATGTATTAAGTGCCTTCAATGTCCTAGGCCCTGGATAGGCACTGGGGCTAGGTCAGAAAACAAGAAAAACACAAGTCCCTTTCCCCAGGGAGTGGACATTCTGGTGGGGGAGCAAGTAAATTACAGAGCAAGATAGATGGGGGGGGGGGGTGAAGAGCAATCAGGAGGGCTTCTCTGAGGTGTTCTTTGAGCAAACCTTAAAAGAGGTAAGGGGCACCTGGTGGCTCAGTTGGTTAAGCGTCCAACTCTTGATTTCGGCTCAGGTTATGATCTCAGGGTTGTGAGATCAAGCCCTACACTGGGCTCTGCCCTGGGCATGGAACCTGCTTGAGATTCTCTGTCCCTCTCCTGCTGCCCCTCCCCCCACCTCTTTATTAAAAGAAAAGAACAGAAAGAAAGAAAGGAGGTAAGGAAGCCATGCTGGTATCTGGGGTAAGAGTGCTCCAAGCAGTGGGAACAGCCTGTGCAAAGGCCCTGAGGTTAGGACTGTGTTTGGGGCATGAGCTGTGATTATGATTTTTTTCCCCACTCCTGAGACTTTGGAGATCTGAAGCCCTGATGTGATGTACATCAGGACTTTAGGTCAAATGGACAAGTAGAGGCAAAATCCAGGTTGTGGGGGGGTGGGGCAAGTCATCCCCGAACTTAAAAAGGACCAAAGAAGAGTAATCAGACGGTCTTAAGAGAAAGTCTGAGCAGCCACTGCCAGCGCCCTTTCCAGAGGCCAGCAGAGAAGACACCAACTTTAGAGCAGGGGAGACTCGAGAGGCAGGGAAGCGCTGCCAACCTGCCCCAGGAGAGTCCTGACAGAGACAGGAAGCGCAGCCTGGGGTTCTCATCCTGTGAAGCCAGACACTGGTCCCCAGCCCACCGGGCTCCATGTGGAAGCCTCTGGGTTCCAACGTGTGCTCGGCCCACTTCTGGGCCCAGCTGTCCGGCACGTGTGCACGCAAGTCCCCAGGGCAGAGACAAGGGGCTGGGCCTCCCTCTGGCTCCCGGTGCCCAGGGTCAGGCGGAAGGGTAAGCTGCCCTTTGCCTTAATCGGGCGAGTTCCTGCCTTGGACAAACACAAAGCAGGGGGTGGAGGATGAAAGGAAAGCAATCCAAAAAAAAAATCCTTGTTCAGACAGCGTTGGCCAGGCTACGGGGCACAGGGGCCACTGAGGTGTCAGGGCGAAGGAACTTGACTCTGAGGCCAGGGGCCCCGGAGAGGAGGGGCTGGGGAGCAGAACCGTCCTCACGGGGGCCTGAGTCAGGGTGTCCCTTGCATCCCCGGCAACTCCGCAGCCACCAGGTGACCATGGATAATTGGGTTCCTCCGGCCCAGGGCCGGACTGAGGCCCATGAGATCGTGGGATTGCTGGTAACGAGGTTAGCAGGCGCCAGACCCCACCCTCTGCGGCTCCCAGACCCCCCCCCCCGAGACAGGGAGTGAAGGCAAGGGCTGTTTGCACCCCCGTCTGCCTGCCCAGCCCGGCGGGTACTCACCCTCCTTCCTCATGCCCACCCGGAAGCACTTCTTCAAGCGACAGTATTGGCACTGGTTCCGGTGATGCTGGTCGATCTGGCAGTCGCGGTTGGACCTACAGGCATGCAGGGGGTCACCACGACACCCACGTCCTGCCCCCGGAGCCACCCTATAAGCCGCCTTTGAAGGCCGCACCTGAGAACCGTCAGTGCCCCCCTCCCCGGGCTGGGCAGGTAGCCCCGGACGGGCACAGGGGCTCAGCCTGCAAGTGTGCAAGGAGGGACAGGACAGTTGGAGTGGGTGGTGACGAATGGCGTCAGTCTGCGGCGAAGTGGATTAGCACGCCAGGGAGGGTATGTTGGAAGTGGGTTTTGAAGGATGAATAGAAGTTCTCCCAAAGCAGAGCGGCAATTCCAGGCAGAAAGCGAGAGGAGGGCTTTCAGGCTGGAAACGTGAAAATATGAAAGCCTCAACAGTTTCATTTTACTTGGTCATTGCGGGGTGAAGACATGGGGTCTTTGTTCCAAGGGCAATGTGAGAACAGCAAAGGTACATGGTCAGGGAGCCGGGCTTTGGGGGTTAGCTAAGACACTAGGGGCCAGGCCAGGGCCAGTCCTCTATGGGCACAGGAGGGCGCCAGTATTATCCCCCTGCATAAGCCTATCACCAATAAATAAATGAATGAATGAATGAACCCCTGCGCTCCCTTTAAGACCCCACACCCATATCCTCTCTTCTGGGGAAGACCTTCCAACTCCTAACCGAGCCTAAGAAGCTTCCTGTGGGTGGCCCACAGGGATCACGGCCTCTTCCAGGGATGGGACACGGGGCCCCGCCCGGCAAGAGAATGAGCTCCCCATCCAGGATCAGTCCCAAGCAGAAAGGTTCAGGCCCTTGTTCTTCAAATCTCTCCAGCACTTCTTCCCCTTGGCCCCTACCCCTGTGTTCCCTCGCTGTCTCTCTGGGCTCCAGGCTCTCCAAGTCCCAGACCTGGGGCAGACACCCCTGGGGTCCCAGCTGGGCACCAAGAGGGTACCCAGAGACAGTCACAGAGTAAAACGAATGTTCGATGAAGTTAAAAATCAAACACATCTCAGCCACAGGCACTCAGCCCCAGCCCTGGGGCGGCGACTTCTCCACTGAGACTCAGTTTCCTCATCTGGAAATGGGAGGCCAGATGCCGGCTCTATATGGGATGCGCTGGGTCTGGGGGGGTCTGGGGGGCTTTGGGGGAGGGCATCAGGACCCAAGCCCAAACTGGGGGGTTCTCAATGGCAGGTTCAGGAGAGCTGAGGTCCTGGGGGTCTCCGAGTGCCCAGGTCCCAAAACGCCAGCCTCTAAGCCCAGGCCTCTGTCCCCTGCCCGGCCTGAGCCCCCAGGAAGAGGCCCTGCTAGGGTGGAGGGAGCTCAGGCAGAACCAGAACAAAGCCCAGCAGGCAGGCAGTGGGAGGGTCCTGGGCAGCCGGGTGGAAACAGCCAGGCCTGGGGCGGGCAGGCAGGCAGGCAGGGGCCCAGCTCAGGGCCCCTGGCCTCAGGGGAGGTCCTGAACCTTCTGCCTCAACTTCCCCAGCTGTGGAGCTGGGACAGATCTCCTGTCCCTCCGGATGGGGAAACAGTAAGTTCCACCTGTTATCCCACCTAAAGAGCACATGCTTTGCCCAAACCCATGGCCCAACTCAGCCTCCTCCTGAGGCTTCTGGCCTCTGGGCCAATTTGATCCCTGCCCTCCCTTGCTCACATACCCTCCTTGGCTCCCTGTCATCCTCAGTCCAGCACTTCAGATCCAGTCAGCTCTAACTTCTCCCATGCCCGGGTGGTCTCATCTTACAACACTGCCCCCCCTAACCTGCCACTGAGTGTCTGCCTGGGCCACGCTCTCTCCAGGAGTGCCCTTCACCTCCTCTACCTGCCAAAGCCCTCCTGCTTTCAGGCCTACCTCCCACAGACCTCCTCCAGACAGCACTCCCTGAACGTCAGGCAGAGCCCCTTGCTCTCTCCTGGGACTCCAGAGCCATCCCTCCCTCTGGCCCAGCCCAGACTCCACAGGCAGGGAGCTTCTGTGTCTCACTGTGCCCCCTCCAGACCCAGAGAGAGCTGGGATGGGGGCTGGGGTCTCTCTGAGGGGCTGGCCTCAAACCTCCCAGGCTAGGCCCTGAGGGGCCTTTGCTGAACCAATCTGAGGCTCAGAGAGGGGCCGTGACTTCACCAGGTCACACAGTGCAGAGCTTCTGGAGAACCTGCCAGCCCCAAACAACGCCCCCCCTCCCCTGTCTTGTAGCTCCCTGCTCCTACCTTCAAAGAGCCCCTGGGACCCCAGAGCCACCGAAGCTCCTCCCTTACCCTCCCCAAACACCCGGCCAGAGAGCAGGCAGCAACAAGAATGAGGCCAAAGTCTGGTGGCCCAGTTAGCACCGGAGAAGGGAGTAAGCCAGCTTCCCCCACCCCCCCAAACACACACACACACAGCTACCCCAGACAAGGCCCTGACCGCAGACCTGGGGCCAAACTCCAGCCTCTGGTGCCCGGCGCCCCGCCCTATGGCCTCACCAACAAGCCCTCCATCAGCTGCCCTCTCCCTGGGGATACCCGGATCAGGACTCAGCCGCTCCCCTCTTCCCAACCCCAGTTCACCTTGCTAAGCCCCAACTGGGGCAGGGTCTCTCCCTGGGTGCCCTAGGGCAGCGCCGGGACCTCTTTGGGCCTCAGTTTTGCCTATCTGGAAAATGGGACTCTCCATACTGGCTCTGCAGAGCCTACACATGTTCCTGTTGGGGTGCAGGGTAGGAGCTTGTCAATGGAGTGAAAGGACACTCAGGGGAGAGTGGTGGGAAAGGGGGCCCTGGGCTAGACACCCAACCCCAGCACCAACCAGAGAAACTAGCAAGGCCACACCCTGTCAGTGGGGACTCGAACCTCGGAATGCCCAAGGCTCCTTCTTGAAAACATTCACCCCCACCCTGTCGGAGCCGACCGAAGTTTCAGGGATTTTCCAGGAGCCCCAGGTCGGCACCCACTCCCGGTGGGGGGAGGGTTGGAACAGCCGAGGTGTGGTCAAATCCAGCAGCCCTCCCAGCCCTCCAGCGGCAGTTTCCAGTGACCCAGGGCCCAGGGTGAGCCCAGGGTGGGGGGAGTTCCTCCCTGATGCGCAAGGCCAGCTCCCCCCACAGCAGGGCTACCCATGCGAAAGAGGCCGGAGGCCGCCCGGTGCCACCCCTGCCTCGCTCCCGCCGCCTCCGCCGCCGCGGTGGCCAGGGCGACTTTGGAAGTGATATTTGACCCCAAGGGCGCGCCGTATCGATCCGCGCGGCCGCAGACAATGGCCCCTGGACGCTGCGAGCTCCACCGTCCAAGTTCCACGTTCGATTCCCGCAGGGTCCCCTGCGCGCCGAGATCCCCGGGAGAAGGGATGCCCTGGGGTTAGGGCCCCACCCCTGACAGCACCCCCCAACCCTTCCCCGCGCGGAGATGACCCCCCTCCAGAGAAAAGGGAGGGAGGGAGAAGGAGCAAGGAACTGGGGCGGAAGCCGCAAGGGACCACCTGACGGGGGGGGGGGGGACCTGCACCGATACAGCGCCGACTGTATACACAATCCCAGGAATGGAATGGAGGCGGGGGAGAGGGGATTTTGCCCCTATCTCAGAGCGGGGAGTGGAGGCCCGGGGAAGGTCAGCGCCAGGCCCAAGGTGACCGAGCAGGTCAGAGGCCCGGCCCAAGCCGGGGCCGGGTGCACAGCGGCCGTGCGCTGATAGGGGGCTCACCGGCAGGTGTAGCTGAGGTTGCGGCGGATGCTCCGCTTGAAGAAGCTCTTGCAGCCCTCGCAGGTGAAGACGCCGTAGTGCTTGCCGCTCGACTTGTCCCCGCACACCACGCAGTCCACCTGCAGCCCCGGCCGCTCTTCGTCGCCCGGCTCAGCGTCGCTGGCGGCGCCCGGGGGTGAGGCCGAGTCTTCCTCGGCCGCGCGCGGGTAGCCGCCCGCCTTGTCCACGCCGTTCGTGTCGCCGCCGCCGCTGCCGGGGCCGCCCCAGCCGCCGGTCACCATGGCCATAGCCCCAGGGCAGCGGGGCCGGGGCGCCCCCTCCGTGCTCCTCCCTCCGGGCACCCCTCTCGGCCCGGGGGGACCCTACCCGGCACGCATCCGGGCCCGGCGCGCGGGGGGCACCGGCTGCACCCCCCAAAAAAGTTTTGCAGCAACTTCCTGCGGCCGGTCCGCGCGCCCGGGCAGAACTGGTCGGGCCGGTTCCAGGCCAACTTTCCCACGCGTGCGCGGGGCCGGGCCTTGGGGGGGGGGGGCGCGCTAGAGGCGCGAGCCGGGGGCCCCGGGGACTCGCGCCCCGCCGCCCTGGGGCCCCGGCGGGGGCGCGCGGGCCATGGCCCGGCCCAGGCTGCGCAGGGGGCGCCCTCTGGCCTGGCCGCCGCTTGGCCGGGGGCTGCGGCCAACTTAGCGGGCCGCCATCCGAGCGCGGGAGGCCGGGGGGAAAGTTTGGCCGCAAGTTACGCGGCCGCCCGCGGCGCGGGGGAGGGGCGGCAGGCGCGCGTCGGGGCCGGTCGCCGCGCCCCCTGGCTCTCCCGGGCCCCCAGGCGGCCGCTCGGGGCCTGCAAGGCAGCGGGCCGGCGCTTCCCGAGCTGCCGCCCCCTCTGCGGCCGCGCCTGCCCGGCCTGGGCCTGCGCCTGGGCCCGAGCCTCGCTCTCGCCGCCGCCGCCGACCCCGCGCGCCGGCCTCGCGCTGCGGCCGGTTTGACACACAACGTTCCATTCGCGGGGCGGGCGGGGGGCGGGGGCGGGGGCAGGGGCGCGCGCCGCGGGCTGGGGGCGGGCGCTCGTTGCCCCGGCGACGGCCACCCTTATAAGGGCATGGGTGGCCTCGCTCGGCGCCCGGCGCCCGGGCCGGCGGGAGGGGCGAGGGCGGAGCACGGGGCCGCTCGGCCTGACCCTCCCCCCGCTCCTTCCCCCCCACCCTGCCCCCGCCCTCGCCCGACTCCAGCCTTAACCCCTGCCGGGCCGCGGCGAGAGCCTGGGCCGCCGCTGCCCTCTGCCCTTCCGCAGCCTCGCCAAGATGTCTCTGCAAGGCCCTCCCCTACGCCTCCGGCCTTGGACGTTGCCTCGCTCAAACGCCCTCGAGGGGCACCTCGGAACCCTACCCCTGCATTCCCCACAGAAGCAATAATGGGGGGCCAGCTGCACCCGAGGGCACGCCCCTGCGCAGTACACACACACACACAAACACACACACACACACACCCCCACACCCCGGGGCATTTCTTTGCACAGTTGTATGATGGATTGTGTTTGCTTCCTCTTCCAGAAAGTCGCCGCGTCCGACCCCCACCCCACCCTTTCTCAGCTTGGGCTAACACCTGGTGCTGGGAATCTCCAGGGCTAAGGGATGTTGTGGTCTGTGGCCGGCGGGGGCGCGAGGTCAGGGCCCCTCCCCCCCTCCCCCCGCGCCAGAATTTTAGGCCTCTTGGGGGCAGGGCACCCACCCGCCCAGCTAGGCTAGAGGTAGCAGGAACTGAACTTCCAGGCCCACCATCCCTACTGGGGCCTGCCCCTTTTCCTCTTTAATTTCCTTTTCTTTCTGTGCTTCACATAAAGGGCTTGGCCAGGCCACCGGCTGGACTGCAGATGTCTCTTCCAGTCTCCCTGGAGCCTCTCAGTTGCCGCTGGCTTACAGCTTCCCCCCGTCCTCCACGACCCCAGTGGGGCCAACCAGCATTTATTAAGCACCCTTTGTTTGTCCCACCCCCCTACCCCTCACCTCCCGGCGGTGCAGCCAGAGGCTGGGCAAGCCTGAGCCTCTTGCTCTGGGCCTGTTAACGTTTAACTAGCTGGAAAAGCCCTTCCTATGGTGACCTTTCACCTTGGAGTCCTGCAGGTCCAGTTGCCGGCCTTATCTCCTGCCCTGCCCTGGGCCCTGGGCCCAGAGCTGGACACCGGGGCACGTGGCTGGGCCTCTGAGAGCTGCCGGCAGGAAAAACAGTGCCCTCTGCCCCCACTGCCCCCTCCCCTTGCAGGAAGGGGCCTTGGGAAAAGGCATCCCCTTCTCCAGATTACATCTGAGGGGGCACCTTGGCGGGGGGGGGGGGTTGCTGCTGGGAGATCTTGGAGATCATGCAACATTTAAGAGGATACCAAGGTTCTGTAAAAGCCAGGCACCACACACCCAGCCCTGGGCCTCTGGGCCTCCCAGGGAGAGTCTGGCCAGGTATGAGTTGGGGGAAGTTTTAGCAAGTACAGGAAGCAAGGACTGGGGTCAGACATGAGCAAGGACTTTCCATGGGACTGACTAGAGTGGAATTCCCTGCCCTGTAAGCCCTGCTGGAAAAGGGGGTCTGGAGGGTTAGAGAAGACCATTTTGTTCTGGGGCTGCCTGGGAATGTGGAGGTACCAGCTGGCTATTTGGAGGTGAGGACGGGGGTCCCAGGTCCCTGGACGGTGCTTTCCAGCATTCTTGGGCAGGGGGCATCTTGGAAGGGAGACAAGGTTCAGGGAAGGGAGTCAGAGGGGGACTGGAGAGGGGAGGGGGCAGGGACCTGGGGCTTGCGGGACACAAGTTCGGGGGAGGCGAGGCTCACAAGTGGCAGTCTGGGGCCGGTTTGGAGACTAGGGAAATATCCGCCGCAGATCCTAGAACCTCGGGTAGGTCCAACCCCTCGGCGGCCGCCCCGCCCCCTCTCCGTAGCGCCGCGGCCCCCAACCCCCTGGGGCCCTCCTGGGGGGGGGGGGGGGGCGTTCGAGGCCCGGCCCCGCCCCCTTGACCCCTGCCCGCGGCCCCGCGGTGACATTTGACCTTGCTGCGGCTGCGGACCGGGGACAAAGAGCTCTGGGCCCATCTGCCGAGGGGGCACCCGTGGGAACGGCCAGACCCCGCTCCCGGCGGCCTTGGAACCCGCCCCTGCCCCCTCCAAAAGCGCGAACTCATTCCCCACCCTTCAACAGGTGACCTTGTCTTCTTTTGCCCCCCCCCCCACCGCGGGCAAACTGGTGGGACTGGGGGGCTTGAAGCAGGTCTTGCACTCTTGGCATGAGGGAGTAAGGTCGGCCCCTCTGACCCTCCTCAGGACCTTGCCCTCTTCAGTTTCCCTGCTTTTTTCAAAGCTGGCTTTCGTCCAGAGAGATTGCACGGTCCGAAGGTCAGCAGCCCCAGCGATCTCGGAGGAGTTTGCGTCAGGAGGACCGGCTTGGGCCCGGGCCCCTGAGGGGCCGGACTTCCGGCCCGCCTTGCAGCGGGCCGCCACCAAACACACCTGCACAGGTGCGGGCTGGAAATCGCCCCGCACCATCAGCACCACCAGGCTGGGGATGGAAACCTTTCTAAGGCCCGTCTTGGATTTCAGCCATCACCGAGAAGGTGAGAGCAGGCCAATAATCCGCCTGGCCGCGTCCCACCCGGTCCCCCGTTTCCCGGAGGTGTGGCTTATGCAAATGATATGCTAATTAGACGCCCGCTCTTAACCTGACACTAAGAGCCCCCGGGTCCTGCAGGTGAAAGCTGGAATTTAGCCTGGCCAGGGGCCATCCAGACCCTCAAGCCGGAATATCATTGCCCCGGAGTAAACACGCAGATTTCTTACCTTTGCTGTGCCCCCGCATCCAGAAGCCCTTCACCTTAGCTCCATATATTCTTTGAATGCAAGTTCCAAAGCCCTCTGATTTCTCCTCTCCCCCACCTCCACCTTGGGAGCGATTGCTCTTCTGGCTAATTTTCCACACCCTGAATCTTTAGGCCCTCAGGCTTCCTCCTGGGATATAGGCATTTTCCTCTTGGGAGCATCTACCAGGCCAAACCCAGAATCTCCCTGGGAAGGGGGTGGACAAGGGGAGATGTCCCTTTGGAGTCCTCCCAGGGCTTCTGGAGACAGATGAGTGTTGGAATTTCAGTTCTAGCCATATAACCTCACTGACCCCGAATCCTTCAGCCAGTCTTAGATTTGGCATGATCCCTGGCATGATCCCGCTGACATCACATTCACGTGCCACATAGTGCCAGGTCAAAGACAGGGAGCCTTTCTCAAATGCCCAGACCCCCAGGTGCATCAGCCCCCATCCCACCCAACAGATCCCAACATTCAAGGTCGCACATGACATAACATCACTCCAGGACAGTTTATGATGGGGCCCACCATAACTGTCTGGCATGTCCAGACACAGCCAGACTGGGACCTACAGAAAGGTCTCCCCCAGCCGGGGAGGACGGCAGGGTGGTCTGGGCCTCCCCAGCGCCCTTGCGGTGGCTTCTAACACCTCCAGCTCCTCTGCCTGTCGAGCCTCCATTACTGCCACCTCCTGCTCCAGCTTCCTCCGCTGCTCTTCCTGCTTCCGGTGGGCGCCTCGGAAGGCCAGGACCAGGGCGCTGGAGGGGGTGCGAGGGGGGCTGAGCCAGGAAACAGCCCCCCTCCCACCCAAGTCAGGAGTTATGTATTCCCGGCCCCAGACAGAGCTCTCTGAGATTGAATCTTCCTAGGGTTCCGCTCAGAAAAGGGAGGTATGGGATGGATTGAACTCGCCACCTACCTTAACGGGGGAAACCTGAGGCCCAGAGAGAGCCAGGGACACTTCTGAGGTCCCCCGGGGAGACCCAGGGAAGGGGGACCCACCTGTGAGCCTTGCATAAGTCGCTGTTCAGCTCAGCACTCTGAGCACGTCTGGCTCGCCCCTTCTGAGCCACCTGTTCCAGTTCCTCCCGCAGAGACTGCAGCTGCTCCCGCAGGCCCAGGGCCCTGGTGCAGGGGTGGGGAGAGAGGAGCTCATCGCCATAGCCAATCCTTCCTTCCCTCCTCCCACCCCACCTGTCCATGGTATTTCCATGTGAGCACACCTGTACACGGATGCACACCCAGCCCTCTGCTGCACTCAGTGCCCCCATGGATTCTCGCATATACCCGCCCAGCCCATCCACCCCCCAGCCCGGGACCGAGACACACACCGGTTAAGTGACGCTGCCAGTTCCTGGGCTAGAGTCTCTGGGCCCTGCGCTTGGCCCACCTGGCCTCCATCAATGCCCCTGCTTCCACCAAGGACAGCAGGAGGGCCCTGTGGGAGGCAGAAGGGAGGGAAGTGACATTGGCCTAGGTGGAGGGCATACTCAGCCCAAGCTGGATGTTGAAGTCACCCAGACTGTGGGCAGCCACAGCCCCAGTCTGGTGAGATACCCCAATGAGGGTAAAATTCCTCCCTAACAAGAGAAATAAATAACAGGGGAATCTCATCTGGAGGCAGGTGAGGTCTGAGCTCAGACTTGCAAGAGGTCATGGGCTTAATCAGACAAAGAGGTAAGGGACTAGTGTTCTTGGCAGGGGCCCAGCATCTACAAAGGCTTGGAGGTGGGAGAGATGATTCAAAGGAGGGTTCCAGAAGCTGCCGAAGGCTTTAAGCAGAGGACAGACATGATTAGATGGTAAGGGGCAAAAGGGAAGGCATCAGGGGGCAAGCTCAAGCCAAAATTTAGGACGAGATGAAGCATGGGCTGGGGCTATTGGAGTGGAGATACTGGAGTAGGAATAAGCCTGGGGGTGGGAAGGAGGAGGCACAGGTTTGAGTGGAAGACGCCAAACGCCTTGGGGCTTAGTGGGCTCAATACCCTCAAATGAAAAAAAGCCCAAAGTACAGGTATGAACTTTGACATGCAGTCCTTTGTCATTCAACTCATCTCTTTCTGCAGAAATGCCAACTGAGGCTCAGAGGGGGGGCTGTGGTTGACCAGGGCCCCACAGCGAGTAGTATACTGCTATCCCCACCAGGTCCAGGAAGGGCCACTCACCTGGGACAACTCCTCTTCGTCTCCACTGCTCCCACCGCCACTGCTGTCTCCACCACTACAGCTGGCCCCACCAGTCCCGAGCTGTGCCCGCTCCCACCGCAGCTGCTCGAGCAGGAGCACGTGGGCTGGGCCCTGGGCTCGGAGGGCAGCCTCCCGCAGCTCCAGACCCCGCTTCTCCCGCCGCACCAACTGCAGCCGCAGCATCAGGTCTGCCAGAGTCTCCTGAGAGACCAAGGAGTGGGCATAGAGTTGGGGCCTCTAGGATCTGGGGAAACTGAGGCCCCAGGAGCCACCTCCCCCCCAGTGAGGACCGGTCAGGCAAGAACTCAAACCCTCACCATGATTTTGTATGATGGGAAATAATCATCTCCTTTAGGTCATTTTTAAATGACCACTGTAGGAATGGCAGTTCAGAGGGTACAAATATCTCAGACAAGGTCGAGTAGCATCTCAGTGGAAGTGTCTAGAGTTTCTCCAACTCTAGAACCTCAGGTCTTTCATGCCAGGGGATAAACCTCAGATTATGTCCCCTGCCTCCATCTCCTTTCCTCAGGAAGGAAATTTTGGAAAGCCAGATTCAGAATCTTATGAGAAACTGAATTCCAGAAGACAAACTCCTATTCATCCCTCAAAATCCCAGTTCCAATGCTCCTCCCTCCAGGAAGCCTGCCCCCAGCTACGTAGAACTCTCCTTTGTTACTTGGTCCCCCAGTCTCATCCCTCTCAACCTCGGCAAAGGGTTTCGTCCCACCAGAAAAGGCCAACACAGCGACCACTGCCCATATGTACCCGTGTGGCTGCCAAGTCCCGCTGGATCTGCATCTTCTCCAACCGGGGTAGGGCCGGGCCAGGCTGGGTCCCCAGTATGGCCTGCACCATGGCTTCTGCGTGGGGCACGGTGGGCACAGGTGCCAAAGTTGGGCCAGGCTCTGGGGGGATCTTCACCAGAGCACGGCGAGCCCGGAGACGCTGGATATAGCCCCAGAGCTGGGTAGCCACCTCCTGTGGCATGGGCCAATCCACACTACTGCCCTCGGGGCTATAGGAAACAGAAGAAGGGTCTAATGTCAACACTGGTAGCCACAGTTGTGCTAGCTTCATGCCAACTCTGGTGGGGCTCTAGCATCTTCCATCATACTGACCATGATGGTTTCCATGCCATCTGTAGTGAGTGCTGTCATACCAACATGGTGGATACCAGAACATAAACCCCAGTGGGCATCACCATTCATCAAGACAACATAGTGAACACCATCATGGCAACGATTACTGTTGTTCATGCCATCACAGTGGAAGCCATCACACCAGCACAATGGGCACCACTGCTCAGCTTGCTGACCCTGTTTGGCAACATCATGCTAACCCCATGTGTACCAACATCAGGCCAACCTGATTAAACACCATCATGCCAGTCCTAATCAGTGGGCACCATCATCCATCTTCATGCCAACCAACCCTGGTGGGTCCTATACCAATCCCAGTGGCTATCAACCACCATGCCAACTTTGTTGAATCACAACCAGACAACTCTAGTCAGGCCTCCTTCCCACAAACCACGGAGCGCCCTACACCGACCTTGCTGGGCACAGCCATGCCAAACCCCAACACGGAGCCAGCTGTGGGAGCCCCATTCTCTAATAAGGACCCCACTCACTGGCCCTCCCAGCTCTCAAGGTTCCCAGGGGTACCTTGGCTGTGGATCCCGTGGTGTCTCTCCATCCATGGCAGCATCCTCCTGTGCCAGCAGCCTCTGGGCTTCCTTCTCTGCCACCTCCAGGTTCCCCTTAGGGGCCTCCTCTCTTGTGCCCGAGTCTGCCTCCCGGAGAGTGAGCAGGACTCCGTACACTTCCTCGCAGTGCTCACTGTGAGACACTGATTTTGAGTGCTCCAGGACACCTGGCTCCATCTTGTCGTGCAGGTGACATACCCACTCGTCCTTGGATCCTTCATTCCGTCCCCCACTCCCACCCCTGGGAGCATGTAGACTCCTTCAGCACCCTTTGGGCTAAAATTGCCTTAGGGCGCCTGGGTGGCTCAGTTGATTGAGCAACTGCCTTCGGCTCAGGTCATGATCCTGGAGTCCTGGAGTCCCGGGATCGAGTCCCGCATCGGGCTCCCTGCTCAGCGGGGAGTCTGCTTCTCCCGCTGACCCTCCTCCCTCTCATGCTCTCTGTCTCTCATTCTCTCTCTCTCAAATAAATAAATAAAATATTTAAAATTGCCTTAAAATAATTTCTCCGGCGGAAAGTGCCTTCCTTCGAGGGCCCCGACCCTCCCTGCAGATCATGCTCGGAGAGTACCAATTCCCTTCCACGCTAGTGCTATCGTGGGTGGGACGCACTGACCTGTACCGCAAGGCCAGACGCAGCGCTGTGCCTTCGGCCTCTCGCCGGCCCAGCTGCATGCTCAGGCCTTCACACCGGCCCTTGTACGCCTGCAGCGCAGCTGACAGCAGACGGTTGAAACATTTGAGCTTCTCAATGCTCCTGCCTCCGCAATTAGGGGAGAGGGAAAATGAGAGCCCCCCCACCCAGGGCAGTCAGGACCCAACTGATCTGCACCCTCCTCCCCACTCCATTCCAGCTCCAGACTCTTGGGCTGATAGCCCAGCTGGGGAGGCTCCAGTGCCCTTATGAGCTCAGCATTTGTGGCCCTTACCCCCGGAGCTGCTCCATCTGGGCTTCCATGATGTGTATCTCGGGGGCGAGGGGTTGAGTGGGGAGGGGTCCAAGCATCTGAGCACTGGAATCACTCCGGAGGCGCCGGAGCAGGGGGTGAGCCAGAGAGAAGGGGTCCTGCTAGAAAGAGGTGACTTGATTCACCCAGATTGTCATTGAGGGCCCAGTATCATGGGGTTAAGCCTTTTCCAACCCCACAAGCTACTGGATTGCAGGTCCAGGATTTGAGTCTCGCCGCCCAGAATCCTAAAGATCTCAAGGTCGTGGTTTTAAGCTTCCTATGCTCACCTGAGTCCCCCAGGGCTCCTCATCTACCCCAGAACTGCTGGAGCCACTGCCTGAGCCCCCTGCTTGGCCCCGGGAGGGAGGTGGGAAAGGTTCCGGCCTCAGCAGGGAATCCTGCAGCTCCTGGACCTGGGGTGGGGGTGGGGAAGGAAGATGGAGTAGGTCAGGCCTGGGAGCGCCAACCACCCACCAACCCTCCTGCAGACCTGTTCCTGGGACAGTGGCAAGGCCCCGGCTGGGAAGCAGGAACCTAGCTACTCACCCCACCAAACCCCCCACTATTGAGCCTGGGGCAATTCACTTAGCCACTCAAGAATCTTCTTTCTTTTTTTTTTTTTTTTAAGATTTTATTTATTTGACAGAGAGAGACAGCGAGAGCAGGAACACAAGCAGGGGGAGTGGGAGAGGGAGAAGCAGGCTTCCCACCGAGCAGGGAGCCCGACGTGGGACTCGATCCCAGGACCCTGGGATCATGACCTGAGCTGAAGGCAGACGCTTAACGACTGAGCCACCCAGGCGCCCAAGAATCTTCTTTCTTTAAACATATAAATGGCCAGTGGGTACACGAAAAGGTGCTCAACATTACTAATCATCAGGGAAATGCAAATCAAAACCACAATGAGATACCACCTTATACCTATTAGAAAAGCTACTATCAAAAAGATCAAAAAGACATTGGGGTGCCTGGGTGGCCCAGTTGGTTAAGCATCTGGCTCTTGGTTTCCGCTCAGGTCATGATCTCACAGGTTGCAGGATCGAGCCCCGCACTCAGTGGGGAGTCTGCTTGAAGATGTTGTCCTTCTGCCCCTCCCCCCACTCACACGGGGGCACATGCACACTCACTTTCTCTCTCTCTCAAAAATAAATAAGTAAATCATGGGCGCCTGGGTGGCTCAGTTGGTTGGGCGACTGCCTTCGGCTCAGGTCATGATCCTGGAGTCCCTGGATCGAGTCCCGCATCGGGCTTCCTGCTCGGCAGGGAGTCTGCTTCTCCCTCTGACCCTCCCCTCTCTCCTGTGCTCTCTCTCATTCTCTCTCTCAAATAAATAAATAAAATCTTTAAAATAAATAAGTAAATCTTAAAAAAAAAAAGACATGAGATAAAAAGTGTTGGGGAGGATGTGGAGAAGAGGGAACCCTCGTGCACTGTTGGCGGGATTGTAAATTGGTGTAGCCATTTATACAAAACCACATAGTGCTCCCTCAAAAAATTAAGAATAGAACTATCACAGGATTCAGCTATTCCACTTCTGGGTATTTATGCAAAGGAAATGAAAAAACTAACTCGAAACTAACTCGAACCCCTTTGTTCATTGCGGCATATACTTGAAATAGTCAAGACATAGAAGCAACCTAAGTGATCACCAGTGGATGAATGGCTAAAGAAGATCTGGTGTATAAACAAAGGAATATTATTTGGCCTTAAAAAAAGAAGGAGGGGTGCCTGGCTGGCTCAGTCAGTGGAGCCTGCGACACTTAATCTCAGGGTTGTGAGCTCGAGTCCCACATTCCATGTAGATACTACTTAAAAATAAAATCTTTAAAAAAAAAAAAAAAAAGAAGGAAATCCTGCCATTTGCCACAACATGGATGGACCTTGAGGGCATTATACTAAGCGAAATAAGTCCGAGAAAGACAAATACATAGTGATCTCACTTATATTTGGAATCTAAAACAAAAATAAACAAAAAATCGAACTCACAGAGAACACGGTGGTGGTTGCCAGAGGTGGTGGGGGTGGGGAGAGGAATGTGGAGGGGGGATTTCCTTTCCCAGCCAGGAAGTGGGCCTCACCCCTCAGGCTGGGCTCTGGCACCCCGTATCTTTCCCCCTTGTCCTGCTCAAGAGGAGGGCATGTTCCCCACCATCTCCTTCGGCCCCATGGCTTTAGATTCCGTCCACATGTGAAGAGGTCCAAATGTGTTTCTCCTATTCTGACACCTCCCCTGAGCTCTGGACTCAGACACAGAACTGTCTCTCTGATGGTCCCACATGGGTGGCCCGTGGGTATCGTGAGCTCATGACGGCCCAAACAGCTTCTGGTCTCCCTCCCACCAAACCTGCTCCTCCTGCGGCCTCCACATTTCTCCCTTCCAGTCCCGCAGGCCCCCAAACCAGGACTTGTCCTCAACCCTTCTCTGGCTTTCACCCCCAAACCTGCCAGCATCACCTTCGACACCACCCAGAATCGGCCCACTTCGTACCACCTCCACAATTGCCACCATCTGGTGTCTGGACCAGTGCCTCCTGATCTGCAGGATTCCGCACACCCACACGCTGTTCCCCCAACGGCCGCCAGAGGGCGTCTGTGAACGCTGCATCAGGATCCGCCCCTTTCTGCTCCGGGGAAACCCTCCAGGATCCCACCAGGCTCAGGGCAAAAGCCGACTCCCAGCAGCCCACAAGACCCTATAAATCTGCCCGCATCACCTAACCGGCCCTCCTTCACCCCCACACTGGCCCCCTCACTGGTCCCTGAATCCCACCTCAGGGAGGGAGTTCCTTCTCTGCCTGGCATGCTCTTCCCCCAGATCCTTGCATGGCTCCTCCCTTACCTCTTCATTCAAGTGTCACCTCCTCAGGGGGCATCTCTGACCACCTTAACTAAGAAGGCAACGGACCTTTGTCTGTTCAGGGCTCGGCAGTCAATGCTCCATAAAAGTTTTTCTAACGAACAAATGCTTGAACATTGCCTATGCCAGGCCCGCCTCCCCCTTAGACAGAGAGACCTCAGAGACGGAGCTGCCCCACTCACCTCTCTCTGAAGCATCTCCTTCTCAGCCTGGATGGCCTGCAGCGAGGCCTGCATGCGAGTCAGCTCCTCCTCGCGGCTGCCCAAGGCCAATCGCAGACAGTCATTCCTCTCCACCAAGCGGGCTGCCTCCCTCTGGCAAACCCCTGCCCCCTCCTGCTCCAAGCAGGGCCTGGGTCCCACCTCACTCCTGTCCTCGGCCTCTGAGGGCCCAGGACAGCTTGGGGGCCGGTGGCGCCAGGCAGCAGCAGCTGCCTCCAGTGAGCTCAGAGCGCGCTGGAGAATCTGAAACATGTCAGAGGCTTCAGGCTTGGAGGGGACAGTCTCCCCACCCGGCGGGGCTACATCTGTGGCCTGCTGGCCTTCCTCGGCAGGCTTGCAGGGTCCCTCAGGAGATGGGGCCGGTCCTCTGCTAGTGTCCCCTTCAGCCTCTTTGTTGGTCCTGTGGTGAGGTGAGAGATGGAAGGTTCTGGAAATGGGGTCATCCGGGGTGTCTGGCTCACCGGGGCTGCATTATCCGGGGCCTTGAAAGTTGGGCTGAGGGGCGCCTGGGTGGCTCAGTTGGTTAAGCAACTGCCTTCAGCTCAGGTCATGATCCTGGAGTCCCAGGATCGAGTCCCGCATGGGGCTCCCTGCTCAGCAGGGAGTCTGCTTCTCCCTCTGACCCTCCACCCTCTCATGCTCTCTCTCTATCATTCTCTCTCTCTCAGTAAATAAAAAAAATCTTAAAAAAAAAAAAGAAAAAAAGAAAGTTGGGCTGAGGAGGGCAATGGGAAGCTATGGCATGTGTGTGAGCAAGGGAGGAACACAGGTAGATCTGTGGGTAGGAAAGATACACCAGGGCTGGAGTGGGGAGCACAGACCAAGTGGGCCTTACCTGTTCCCCAGGCCCTGCCCACTGGCTTCTGCCTCTGGCCCCAGCAGCTTCAGCTTGCAGCTCTCCTGAGATGGCGCAGGGCCCAGCTCAGAACTCCCGCTGGCTGCCTCAGCCTCCTCTGAACTCTCTGCCACAGGATCCAGCTCCCCCTGAAGATGACCCACAGGGCCAAGCTCTGAGCCAGGCAGGGCTGTGAGTGGCCCCAAAGAGCTGGGTGTGGCAGGGAGGGGGGCACTTACAGGCAGAGCGTGCCTCCCTCGCCGGCTTCGGGGGCGTGTGGCCCGGGCACTCATTGCTGTCCAGAGGTCAGTCTTCTGAATCTTCCTCCTAAAACCACAGCCTGATCTCAGCTCTTGTCTTTGTTGTCTTTGTTATCCTGGACAAATGACAGCCTTAATATCTTCTTCTGTGGAATGGGCATTGATCTTCTCCCTCTGGAAGGGATCTTGAGTTATCAGTGTTGATTTGGTGCATTTGAATGCCCCTCTTGACAGGCAGCTCACTATCTCTGAAAATTGTTCTGACCTCCCCTTCTCCTCTGCCTCCTTTATCTTTCACTACCTCTGTGCTCCCCTCTGTCCCCAATCTGGGCCTGGCTCGAGGACTTCAAGAGTCACCTCTCCTCCCCAGGGTCCTCTTGAGTCAGAGGCCCCGATCTTGGGGTTGAGGCCCCCCAGCCTGCTCTACTTCTACTCCTCTGTGCCTCTAGGAGTACCTTGGTCAGCAGCCAAAATCCCTGGACACTCTTGGGGTAGCTCTGGCCACTGCCTGCTTAGGCCTGGGCTAGCCAAGGCTGGCTTGGGAGGGGCCAGGAAACAGGAAGCCCCCCTCCCCTGGTCATGTGACTTGTTATTGTGCTGTTTCCTCAAGGACATCAGCTTCCTCCAGGACATCAGCTTCCTCAGTCCCAGTGGGGGTCACGTGTCCGGCTCCTGAGATGTCAGTCCCTCCTCACCTCAGCCTCTGATCTCATGTCTCTTCCACCTCTGAGCCCCAGTTTCCTTATCTGTAAAATGGGGGGGAGGGGTAATTATAGCATTTTTCTACAGTGTCATGGGAATTTTAACAAGCAATTTGTTAAAATCCATCCAAGAACTGAATTATAACACACCGCTCTTGCTCCCTACCTCTCTGACCGTCCCATCTCTACCAGCTGCTGTTTCTCCTGTGTAAATGCTGGATTCCTCAGAGCCCAGATTGTCTCTACATCCTGCCCATTTTCCCTGCATCCATCTCTAAAGGGCCTCCTCAACTCCATCCATAATAACAGCCCAAGCCTCTCCCCTCCCACCTGGATGCCAGCCCAGCTCTCTCCCTGGACTCTACAGCCACCCCTTCACTCCCTTCCCCACCCAGGCCCCAGAGAGAGAGACTGCATTGGTCACCTCCTCTGCTCATGTACCCTCCATGACTCCCCATTGCCCTTGGGAAACATTTCAAGCTCTTCTACCCGGCATTCGAGGACCTTAAAAATTATGCCTGCTGCCTGGGCCCATGTATACTCCTTGCTTTAGCCACGATGACCCCCTCCGTGAACAGTTGAAGGTTCACAATTCTCACACCCAGGGCCTTGGGTTATGCTGTAACCTTTGCCTGGAACACCCTTTCCTTGTTTCTTCACTTGGTTTAAACTGTGCAGAGCCTGGAGTAGCCTGAATCTTCCTCATTCCATTGACAGACACTAGGAGGTTGAATCTTCCTGCTTCTGTGTCCCCAAAGGCGGTAAGGAAAGAAGTTGCAATTCTCTGACTTGGGGGCACCCAGGCACATTGAAATCTGCACTCTTAGCCTTTGCTCCAGCCATATTAACCTGTTAAAGGCTCCACCACTCCAAGGTTCTTGCAAGCCTCCAGACCTTTGCCAAGGCGGTTCCTTCTTTCTGGAATGCCTTTCATTCTCTTGTTTTTCTGGCAAGTTCTCCATCCTTGAAGACTCAGCTTGCATAGCTCCTCCTGGCTGTCAATGACCAGAGCCTGGCTCATGAGAGCTTGTTTAATTGAACCTCTTACACATAAAGAAACTGAGGCTCAGACTGGGTTTTAAATGGTTAGGGGGTAAGAGGAGAAGTGCGCATGAAAAAGAAAACGTGGTCTGAAATAGTTTTGGCTTAGTCTTTTTGGTTTTTGCAAATATGTGTAAAATAAGAAGCAAAATTAAGTAACTGGGCAGGGCCTGGGGTGTGGGCCACGCCCACCTCAGGCCGCAAAAACCCGCCCCCCGCTGAGGGCCATGTCAGCTCCACCAATCACCAATCAGCCCTACCTCTTCTAAATCCCGCCCAAGTCACTCGCATTCAGTTTACCACATCGCAAGTGAGGCCTTCTCCATCCCTTTAAGCCTATTCCATAGAAAGGTCCACTCCACTAGGCCTCGTCCCAGCCTATCAGGGTTGAAGTACTGACCAGTGTAGCCTGATTCGGCCAGAAACATCAAAGCTCCGGCTCTTCTTGCATTAACCAATCACATTCCAAACCCCACTCCCTAGCACAGTCCCAGCCTATCAGCTTTCAAGGCTCTCCAGCCGTCCCCTGTTCAGCGGTCCGCTTGTCTTACGGCTTGCTGAACTACATTTCCCAGGAGGCGTCCCGGCCGCGCCGCACTACTTCCGGGCTGCGAAAGATGGCGGCTTCCTAGTCAGTTCTCGGCTGAGTTGGAGGGAGGCTCAGGCTCCGGTGAGAAGAGGTTGGGTGGTTGCGGTCCCGTCCCTAGAGGTCCAGCCCTTAGCCTTCCCTGAGGCTTCCGCTTTCCACTCTGGTTTCTCCTGCAGTCTAGCCTTCATCCCTCTTGCCGAAGCTAAAGCATTGTTTTCCTTAGAGATTCAGGGGGTTACAAGCCGCTCAGAGACCATCCCCCGCAGCCCACACCCCAGCCCAGATAGGCAAACTGTTGGCGTCCTATCTTTCTTCAAAGGAACCTTTAACACCTAGATTCGTGCCCCTCCTTTGCGCAGACACCTTCTAGGCAGCCCGGTGCCCGCTGGGGAGAATCCCAGAGCTAATTAGTCTTATTTTTTTCTTATTTTAAAGCAATCCCTACACCCAAGGTGGGGTTCGAACTCACAACCCCAAGATCAAGAGTTGCATGCGCTACGACTGAGCGAGCCAGGCACCCCAGCTAATTATTCTGTTAGCCTTAAAACTAAAATTGTCAGTTATTTTTACCAGCAAAAAAGAGGTTTGTTTGGGAATAGCAGAGTATTACAATGCAGGACACACCAGCTATATAGCAAAACCATAGGCAAGTCCAGAACAAAGGAGAGGAGTGCTCTTTTATAGAGGAAGGGAAGTTGGGACGGGCTGTTATAAACCTAAAGTCTATTGGAGTAAATTGGGAATTGAAGCTTAATGGCTTTTCACTGGCTGAGTTGTGACAGTCTGTCATCGGCCAGGCTATTGCCAGGCAAGGAGAAAATCTTTCATTTTCTTGCTGGCTTAGTATAGTCTTCTTTCTGTTGGGAATTTGGGGTCTGCCATTGTGCTAGGGGGTGAGAGCTCCCCTTTTGGCCTCCCGATTCCATTTTAAATGAGGTTTCCTTTTTTTGGTTTCAGGCATAGCTGGATCCAGGTGCACAGAGGTCTAGCTGCTGTTTTCTGGGTGAGCATCACTTCAAGGAGGTTCTCTTTCCCCTCTTGGAGGCAAAAGAGGCTCCTGACGGCTCTCGACTTCTATCCTCCCAGTTCTGCAACTCTAACGAGTCCCTCTTCCCTAATGGCACTATTGGAAGCCCCAGAGCTGCCCCTCACTGACCTGTATTGGGTCATGCCCCATCTCTGAGCCATTCCTGGTGGCCGGATTTGTTCATTGGCCAAGGAAAGGGGCAGGGTTAGCACTACAGAAAAAATGGGATTCCAGGCACCCGTTTTGCAGATAAGGAAACTGAGGCCCGGAAAGAAGTGATTTTTACAGTCATTAAGCAGTTCATGCTCTGTCCTGTCCAGTAACCAAATATTTTTAAAACCTTTAAGGGGAGGATCCTGGCTTCCCCCAATCCTGCTCCATCCAGCCACTTAGGGGCCATGGAGGTGGCAGAGCCCAGCAGCCCCACTGAGGAAGAGGAGGAGGAGGAGGAGGAAGAGGAAGAGGAAGAGGAGCAGTCAGCTGAACCCAGGCCCCGAACACGCTCTAACCCTGAGGGGGCTGAGGACCGGGCACTGGGGGCCCAGGCCAGTGTGGGCAGCCGCAGCGAGGGTGAGGGCGAGGCGGCCAGTGCTGACGATGGGACCCCCAATCCTCCAGGAGCTGGCCCCAAGCCCTGGCAGGTGCCCCCAACAGCTCCTGAAGTCCAGGTGCGGACACCGAGGGTCAACTGTCCAGAGAAGGTGGTAAGTGAGGGGCTTGGCCTGTGGCTGTGAGGTGCTAGGGAACCTTAGGTTTAATGTTCTTGCTTTTTGGGATTCACTCTGCAGTCACTTCGTAGGAGTTTTCTAGGGCTACCACAACAAATTACCACAAAGCAGTGGCTTAGAAAGCAGAAATTCATTCTCACACTCTTCTGGAGGCTAGAAGTCTGAAATCAAGGAATGGGCAGGGCTGTGCTCCTGCTGGAGGCTGTAGGGAAAGATCCTTCCTTGCCTCTTCCAGCCCTTGGGCGCTCCATGTGTTCCTTGGCTTGTGGCCGCATCACCCCAGTCTTTGCCTCTGTCTTCACATGGCCTTCCCATCTGTGTCTCTGAATCTTCTTTCTCTTATAAAGACACAATAAGTCATTGAATCAGGATTTTTTTTTAAAGGTTTATTTATTTATTTGAGAGAGAAAGAGAGTGGGGGGTGGGGTTGGGGAGGGGTAGAGGGAAAGGGAGAGAGTATCAAGCAGACTCCCTGCTGAGTGGGGAGCCCGATGGAGGGCTGGATCTCATACCCTGAGATCATGACCTGAGCTGAAATCAAGAGTCGGATGCTCCTGTCAACTGAGCCACCCAGGTGTCCCTGATCAGGATCTTTATCTTATCTCAAGATCTTTCTCTTAATTCCATCAGCAAATACCCTAATTCCCAAAAAAGTCACATTCTGAGGTTCCCAGTGGGCATATCTGTGGGGGCCGGGGCACAATTCAACCCACTCTACCTTTGTTTTCCTGTTTCTGTGTCAGACTTTCTCTGGCTCCTTTATTCACTTATAAACTTGGACTCCCAATCTAGTGCTCTTTTCCCTGAACTGCTGTCTTCCAAAGTAGGTTGCTTGGCTGGGAATTGGGGGTCCTGATACCACCCTTTCAGACAGAGCTGCTTGGAGAGGACCCCTAGAGTGCAGTGGGGGCCACTGTTAGTGTTCACTTGGCTAGGCGCTGCCAGGCGCAGGGCCCTCACCTCCCTCGAACCTTCTTGCAGATCATCTGCCTGGACCTGTCAGAGGAAATGTCCCTGTCAAAGCTGGAGTCATTCAATGGGTGAGAGGAACATTTGGGGGCTTGAATATGCAGCCACGGCTTGGGGCGGGCTGGGGGGGGTTGGGGAGGCAGCTCAAAAAACTCAGGGCTCTTTCTCTCTGAGACTCACAGCAGCTTGGCCTGGCCTGGGGCCTGGCACTGTCAGAGTGGCAATGGCAACCGACCCTAAAAAAGCTGTGACCCACCAGGGCTCTGTTCCAAGCCCTGGCACAGCAATGACTCAGAAACTCTGCCAGGTGAAGTGACTTGCCCAAGGCCTCACAGCAAATAGGCAGAGTCAGGACTCAGACCCAGGCCTAGCTGTCCCTGAAGCCCCTGCCCTGAGCACCTGGGTCCCTGTGGGGTTGGTGACCGGGACTGGATAGGGTCCAAGGGGCTCTGGGGGATGCTGAGGACAAGCCCGCCTCCCCTGGCTGCCATCCTTAGCCATCTGTGGCTGAGTGAAGGCCTGGGGGAGACCTCATGGGGATCAGTTGTGAGACCCAGGCTGGTCAGAGGAACCCCATTCGGAGAGGGCAAAAGCTACAGAGGGGTGGCTGGGCTCTTCCATCTCCCTGCTGCATGACCTGACCTGGGCCTCCAGTGCCTAATCCTGAGGCTGGCGGAGGGCTCCCTAGGATTGGCCGGTGAGGAGACACCCTCTAGGCCGGGAGGCCCCGCCTTAACCGCCCCCCCTCACCCTCTGTCCCTCCCCAGCTCCAAAACCAACGCCCTCAACGTCTCCCAGAAGATGATTGAGATGTTTGTGCGGACAAAACACAAGATCGACAAGAGCCACGAGTTCGCGCTGGTGGTGGTGAACGACGACATCGCCTGGGTGAGGCTGGGGCAGGGCCGGGCTGCCGAGGGGTTCCCTCGGGGCGGGGAGGCACCTTGCTGAGGCCTGTGCTTTCCTGCAGCTGTCCGGCCTGACCTCTGATCCCCGTGAACTCTGCAGCTGCCTCTATGACCTGGAGACGGCTTCCTGCTCCACCTTCAGTATCCTTACAGGCAGGGCTGCCCTGTGGAGGGGGCTGGACATGGTACAGAAACAAAACCAGCTGATTTGAACTCTAGATGTCAAAACCACACACATGGGGAGCATTCTTTGCAGGGCCAAGCATACAGTTGGTGCTCAATAGATGGCGATATGGGACTGAGGAGTCACAGTCATTACTACAGCCCCTGCGGCCTGGGCACAGCACATTTCATGCTAACTTGAACACAAAAGGCTCATGTGCAGCCCAAAACTTAGACAGAAAATGATCCTCATGAGTTACAAAACAATGCTGAGTGTCGGGGGGTAGGGGACGGGGACACCCATGGCTCTTGCCTTGTGAGGACGGCTGCCCTGGGCGTGAGGGAAAGGGGAGTTTTGAGCCACCAAGGGTTTTCAGGGCATCCAGTGCTGGCCCCCTGTTTTGTGATCTATGCTGAGGGAAAACAGGCTCAGACAGGGCAAGCGACTGGGCCAGGGTCGCATAGCACGTCTCCTGCGCGGTGGTACCTGGCACCGGGTATGAGGGGGCCTGGGCTCTCCTGGCATCAGGATGCGGGAAGCCACCCGCCGCTTCCTGCCCGTGCTCTGCCCCCAGCGTTCTCCTTAGCATCTCTGCCAGATCTAGAAGGTCTCTTCAGCCTCATGTAAGTACCGCCTTCCCCGCGTCTCGCCTTCCACGTCAGTCCTGTGACCGCCCTGAGGTCCCCCACTCCATTGTTTTAACCCATGGGGCAGCACGCTTTCTCTGTAAAGGGCCGGGCAGTAAATATGTTCAGCTTTGTAGGCCATGTGGTCTCTGTCTTGATGACTGGATCCTGCCCAAGTAACCTGAAGGCAGTCACAAACCACACCTGTGCACGGGGCTGGGTCCCAGTAAAACGTTCTCGATGAACATGGAAATTTGAATTTAATATCCTTTCCACGTGTCACAAAATGTTCTTTTGATTTTCTTTCTCCAACCATTTTGAAAATGTAAAAACCATTCTTAGCTTATGGGCACTGGTAGTCCAACGCCTGTTTTTACCTGCCTCCTAATAGTGGACATGGATTCTGTTTTGCCTTTTCTATTGTGATTAACCTGGTACAGCGGTCCTGGCAAATTTTGCAAGTGAACCCCTCCTATAAATTCCCAGTGGAAGACATGCTGGGCCAAAGGGGTGTGTGTTTTTAATCTGCTAGAGTCTGCCAGAGCACTTTTCTAGGAAACCAACCCTGTGTACCTCCCGACACCAGAGTTGTTCATGCTGCCGAAGGTTCTGCCTGTCTGGTAGAGGCTACCTGTTACTGTCACTGAGCTTTTCTTTGAGCCTTTTTTTCATTCATTTGTAAGCCATTCAGTCTTCCTACAGTGATTTGTCCGTTTGTCCCCTTTGCCTATGTTTATAGGGAGATGTCGGCTTTTTTCTTATTGATGATCAGATTTGCTTTTCACGTACTAAAGACATTAGCCCTCTGTCTGCCCAGTGCTCTCTGCCAATGTGAGATCCAGCCGTGGCCAGTTAGGGATGTGGGTGTTAACTTAGCTAATAAGATCAGGTTCCTACCTTAGACTCTTCTGGCCTGGTGGGACAGGTCCAACTCAGGTCAATGATGGGGGATGTTCAGGATGGTGAGGGTGGTCAGAGCGGGCTCCAGCTTTGGGGTCAGCGGAGTCTCCCCGATCCAGCAGGAGAGGTCAGGCAGAAGGGTGAGGCTGGGGCGGCACTCTGGGCAGAGGGAACAGCATATGGGGAGGCTCAGAGGCAGCAGTCTTGTGGGCTTTGCATGTCCAGTGAAGTCCCGGGCTCTCCGAGGGTGACAAGAGGGGTGGATCCCCAGAGTGTGCTCTGACCTGTCCCCCACCATTCACTACGCAGCCAGCAGAAGACTGAGCTGCCAGTCACCGAGAATGTGCAGACAATTCCACCCCCGTACGTGGTCCGCACCATCCTTGTCTATAGCCGTCCGCCCTGCCAGCCCCAGTTCTCCCTGACGGAGCCCATGAAGGTGAGTGAGGCTGGGGAAAGGGAGGGATATCTGCAGCCAGCAGAATGGTGGTTAGACACCAGGAGGGACTTCCTGATCACAAGAGCTGGGGTGTCTATGGGCAGTTTCCCAGAGTCCAAGGCAAAAGCTGGGGAATTACGGTCATGGGGGCATGGGGTGACTCAAGCCCCGAAGGCCGGTGTTCTTCCCCTGCAGAAAATGTTCCAGTGCCCATACTTCTTCTTTGATGTTGTTTACATCCACAATGGCGCTGACGAGAAGGAAGAGGAAATGAGCTGGAAGGTGAGAGGCTGCTGTGTGTGTGAGTGGCAGATGGGTGTAGGTGGGGTATCTCGGAACCCACCTCCGTTTTGCAGCCCTGGAGCCCTGGCCCTGCTGGATCATGGTCCTTAGGCCATTCAGCAGCCATTCCTGCATGTCTGCTGTGAGCTAGCGAGGGCGTCTCTCTGCCTTTGCTCTCACGGTGCCCTCTGCTTGGCACGCCCTTCCCTCCTGCCTCCCCAGACTCTACTGGTCTTTCATATCCCAGCCCAAACTGAGCTATAGAACCTTGATTAGGCCACTTACCTCTGAGTCTCAGTTTACCCTACTGTGAACAGGGGGAGTTGAGACCAGCTCCTACTCATACTTCAGCACCCAAACCTAAAGGCTCTGCTCCTCAGGGATGATTAGCGTGGGGCCTGGGGGTAGTCTGCATCTAACTGTGTCTCTCCAAACTAGGGGCTCCAGGACTGAGATTTCTTGGGGTCCCTACCACTGGGTGGGTGGTGGGGGAATATTTGCTGAACGTGGGAATGTTTCCTTTCTGGCAAACTCCTCTTCATCCTTCAGACCCCATCCCTGATACCCCCTCCTCTGGGAAGCCCTCCAGGGGCAGAGAGGGTCCATCGGGGAACCTCTACCTGAACGGCCCCTCCCCGGCCCCACAGGACATGTTTGCCTTCATGGGCAGCCTGGATACCAAGGGTACCAGCTACAAGTATGAGGTGGCGCTGGCTGGGCCAGCCCTTGAGCTGCACAACTGTATGGCCAAGCTGCTGGCTCACCCACTGCAGCGGCCCTGCCAGAGTCATGCTTCCTACAGCCTGCTGGAGGAGGAGGATGAAGCCACTGAGGTCGAAGCCACTGTCTGAAACATCCCTGTGCGTCTCCGCCTTCTCGTGCAGTGAAGCCCTTGGCTTAGAGAATGGTTCTTAAACTGGGCTCTGTGGCAGGGTTCCAGGAGGCTCCTGGGGACTCTGGGCACCCATTCCCTATGTTTTCCAGCCCGCCTCACGCTACTGGTTTGTCGACTGTAGTTTTGTTCTTCCCTGTGCGCTTTTTGTCATCAGAATAAAAATCTGTGAATCCCTAACCCAGGTCCACAACAGTTACCTTGTGTTAATTGGGATCTTTTTGGTTGCAAGGGACAGAAAACCTACCGGCTGAACGGAAAGGGGAATGATTTGGTTCTTGTGGGTAAAAAGCAAAGTGCAGCTTCAGGCTCGGCTGTATTCAGTTGTTTAGACAATAATGCCATTGAGGTGGGCTGAAATATCTTGCATGATCGGTGTTCAGTGTGCCCTGCTTTTCTCCCAAACCACGGAAAGGGCTGTGATCACTGCTCAAACTACAGCCCAGGTGAAGAGAGGGCCCCCCGAACTCCATAGGACTGGCCTTCCCTGGGTCAGGTAACCTTACATTGGGCCAGTCGTGGGCCAGAATTGTGGGATGCTCTGATCCGCCAGGACTTGATCAAGCCTTTCCTCTGGGAAGGGATTACAGCTCTTTCAGGAAATAGTAGGAGTTTTCCCCAGAGGAAGGGAGACCAAAGACAGATACAGCAGGTCTACCATTCAACTACCTTCCTGGATAATGAGTGATTGTGAAAAAAAGTTTAGCAACTAGATTCTTACAAAACAGAAACAGCTTCTTTTTTTAAAAAAAGATTTTGTATTTATTTTTGAGAGAGAGCATGTGTGAGCGCATGGGGGGCGGTGCAGAGGGAGAAGCAGACTTCCTGCTGAGCAGGGAGCCCCATGCAGGACTCCATCCCAGGACCCTGAGATGATGACCTGAGCTGAAGGCAGACACCCAACCAACTGAGCCACCCGGGCACCCCGGAAACAGCTTTATCGAGCAACAGCTTTTCCTACCTCTGAGCATTTATTGGACACTTATGTGCCAGGCCCTTGTGGGGAACTCGTGCCATTTCACACCAGCCTGGAAGAGATTATTCTCCCATTTTGCAGATGGGAAAATTAAGGCCCTCAGCAGCCCAGATCTCCAAAGTAGTGGCCTCTCCCGTTTCCCCGGGAGTGAAAACGGGCGACCCAGAGAGGGCGGCGGGAGCCTTAGACAGTATCGAGGCTGTGCGCGTCCACGGAGGCCCCCTGGGCAAAACGTTCCGGGAGCCGTAATGCCCTGTGGGCACCTCCGGTCCCGGGAAGCAGCTCCACCCCTCTATTAGGGTGAGTTCGCTTTTCCCCGCTTTGGAGACGAGATAATGGCACTCTCGGCGGCCTCCGCCCGCCCAGGTCCTTATCGGCGGCCCCAGGCCCTGCCTGGGCGCCACTCGGTGTCCCGGGCCCCCGCAGGCGCTAGAGCTCCCGCGCCCCGCTGTGGACGCCGGTGCGGCGCAGGTCAGCTTGGTGGGGGACACTGCGCGGCGCCGGCCCGCGGGGGCCCGAGGCGGGGGGTGGGGCGGCGCGTGCGCACACGGGCGCGGCGGGAAGTTGGAACTCGGCGGGCAGGGCAGCGGGGCTCCGCTGCAGCCCCGGCATGGACGCGGCGGCCGGCCTGGCGCAGCGGCTTCGGGCAGCGTTGCGGGAAGAGGAGCCGCGGTGAGGGCGGGGACCGGGCCGGGGGCGGGGCGGGGGTCGTGGTCCACTCTGACCTTCCAGTCCGTAGGGCGGTGGAGGAACTGCTGAGCCGCGGCGCCGACCCCAACCTGCTGCTGGCGGATGGCGCGGCAGCCATGCACCTGGCGGCGGGAGCCCGGCACTCGCGCGGTCTGCGCTGTCTCGAAGCCCTGCTGCGCCGAGGCGGGGACGCCAACTCTCGGTGAGGCGAGGCCTGGCCCCGGGGCGGGGTGAGCCGCGCAAGGGAGGGGTCTCCCGAGTCCGAGGGCGAGAACTGGGAGTCTGGGAGAGAGCATCCCACAGCCCAGGGGCGGAGACTCGTTGCCCAAAGGTGGGGCTTGGGGATCTCGGGGCGGTTCCTGAGGATCCAAGGGCGGGAGCTAGGGTCCCAGACAGAGGGTGGATGTGAGGTTGCGCCGGGGCCAAGTAGGGATCAAAGGTTCGGATCTGGCGGTGGGAGCTCTAGGCTCAGAGAGAAGAGGCTTGAGTCTGGCCGAGGGCGCAGTGTCTAGGATCCAAGGATGGTGTCTCAGGCTGGGGGGTGGCGATAGGAGCCCGAGAGCCAAGGTTCCGGGGTGCGGAGGCAGAGATCACATTCCCTCTTCCGCTGAGCCCTCCTCCGCTCCTGCCCCAGTTCGGTCGAGGCCCTGACGCCGCTGCACGTGGCTGCCGCCTGGGGCTGTCGCCGTGGCCTGGAGCTACTGCTGGGCCACAGAGCGGACCCTTCACTGCGAGACCAGGTGGGAGCCCAGCGCCTGTGGCAGGGCGAACCCGGAGGGAAGAAGGGAGGGAAGAGGGCCTCGGGTGCCCCCTGCTGACCGCGCCGCCGCAGGACGGACTGCGGCCGCTGGACCTGGCAGAGCACCAGGGGGCCCAGGATTGCGTGCGCGTCCTTCGGGAGTTCCAGACTCGGACCAAGACTTCGACCCGGACCCGGGCAGAGAGCCAGGAGCCTGAGCCTGAGCCCGAGGCTGACGGTGAGTGGGGCCTACGCGTCCTCGGGGGCCTAACCTCTGATCTAGATTTGCACCTCCCTCTGATGTCCCCTCTCTGGCTCTGGCTCACGGGTACCGTCTGCGGAAAGCTGTCTACCTCCGACTCTTTCCCTGCCTCTTTCTGTCTGATCCAACCCCCATCTCTGTCTCTGGCTCTCTTCACCCCTCCTCTCTCACCCTCATTCTCATCCCTTACTTCAGGCCCAGACCCCTGGAGAAAGGGGCTGGACACCAGCCCCTCTGGACCTCCCAATGTGACCCCGGGCTCCACAGCACTGGGCAGACGTGATGGCAGGGACATGGGCCTGGAGGTCAGCCCCAGAACCCCCAGCCTCCTTGCCCACCCTGAGATTGCTGACAAGGATAGCAGCTTGGAGTCCCCCCCAGGACTACGGGACTACTGCTCAGATACCTCCTTTGTCACTGCGATTGAAGCTTCTGGAACTGAAGATCCAGCTCCGCATACCTCCTCCTGGGCTGGGCCATTACCCCAGACCAAGCAGGGACTCCTGCCTGGTATTCGACCTTCCCAGAGGATGCCAAGGTCTCCAGGTACCCCACAGCTGGTGCATCGAGCTGCCAGGGCAGACAGGGAGGCAGAACTAAATACCCGTCTGCAGGCCCTGACCCTGACCTCTCCAGATGCCTCCCCCTCCGCCATATCCCTCCCTGGTGGGAGCCCTGCCCCAAGTCCCCCTCGGGAACCACCGCCTGGACTCCCCGACTCCCCCTTCCTAAAAGACGAAGAGGTGTCCCTCGACAGTGATGTGGCTGCCCTCTGGCTGACGGAGGACGAGGAGAGCTCCACAGGTGGCAGGGACCCTCTCCCCTCTTGCTGGTGCCCTCCGGTCCCTGCCATGTCTGACCTGGATTTGCTGCGAGGGCTCCGAGTGCTTGGCGAGAGTCCTGGCCCCATCACACCCTTCCCTCGGCCATACCACCTCCGACGGCTGGAAGAAGCCCATGCTGCTCTTGGTTAGTCTGTAAGGGGCATCCAGAGTCCAAAGAGCCTCCAGGAATTCCTGGAGACCCCTGTCTCTCAGTCCTGCCTATTTTATTCTTTGTCTCTGGGAACAGCCCCTTCTTCTGTCTGCCTTGACTCAGTCCTCCCCCACCCCCCCCCACCCGGGACTCAGACTTTTCAGGGCACAGCCCAGAGCTCGCCGAAGCCCTGCGGACAGGCTGTATCCCAGATGCCCAGGCAGATGAGGATGTGCTTGCCCAGCAGTTTGAGCGGCCAGATCCCAAGAGAAGGTGGCGGGAGGGGGTCGTGAAATCCAGTTTCACGTATCTACTGTTGGACCCCAGGTACTTGGGGCAGGGATGACTCAGAGGTGGGAGCTGGAAAATCCTGGGATTGGTTCTTATTTGCTTTGTATCTTTATAAGGGGGACTGGCCGTGTCTGGGCATCAGCTTCTTTAAAAGGTTGGTTAGACCAAGTTCAAGCTGCTGAGTGTCCCTAGGGAGCATCTACCACTCTCTGCCTTAGAAAATGGGGCTCACTGGACATGGATTCGGGTTGCTCTGTGAACTTAGAAACTGTCTCCGGGGCAACTGTCATCACTTCTTCCTCTCTGAGCTACTCCCCTCATCCAGGGAGACTCAGGACCTGCCAGCTCGAGCCTTCTCACTGACCCCCGCTGAACGCCTTCGGACCTTTGTCCGTGCCATCTTCTATGTGGGGAAAGGGACACGGACCCGGCCAGATGTCCACCTCTGGGAGGCCCTCAGGCTCCGTCGGCAGCCAGGAAAGCAGGTGGGGCTAAGGATCAGGGTCATGGCAGGGGCAACTTGGCCTGGGGAGGTGAAGGGAGGAGGGGATTGGAGGGCAGACCCCTGACCCCACCCTGGTCCCCTAGGCCTGCCCCAAAGTGCACCAGATCTTGGACATTTGGGCCAGTGGTCGTGGCGTGGTCTCCCTGCATTGCTTCCAACACGTGGTTGCTGTGGAGGCTTATACTCGAGAGGCGTGTCTTGTGGATGCTCTAGGTAGGTGCCTGGCTTGCGGGGTGGGGGTGGGGTCACATGAAGGACCCTTGATCTACTGATTACCTCACCCCTTTCCTCTCAGAGTTGTTCATTCATTCATGCAATGAGCAATTATTGAGCACCAACTATGTACCTGCAAGCATATATATTTTGCTCTATTGGTTTGTCCCTGCTTAAGAGCAATATGCAGTGGGTTCCCTGTCACATCTGCCAAGGGTTTCCAAGGATGCCTGACCCCTCATCTCTCCAGGGATCCAGACGCTGACCAACCAGAAACAAGGACACTGCTATGGAGTCGTGGCGGGCTGGTCAGCCACCCGGCGCCGCCGCTTGGGGGTGCATCTGCTGCACCGCGCCCTCCTTGTCTTCTTGGCTGAGGGTGAGCGAGAGCTGCGGCCCCAGGACATCCAGGCGCGTGGCTGAGTACTGGGGAGCTGCCATCCAGCCTAGGTAGAGATCGGGGTGTTTGAATGTTGCAGCGGCCCCATGCTGATGCCAGCCACCCATCTCCAGAAGGCTGCCAGGGGTGAGGGGGCGGCGGGCAGGAGGGTGTATCTTCCCCTCAAGCTGAGGGAAGACTTTGTTGCAGATGGAGCTTCTGGAGCTTCCCGTCATGGGAGAGCAAGTAGGGAACCAGAGGATCTTTGGAACATTCCAGTGCTTCAGAATATGCTAGTGCTTTGGCAGTTTGGCCCTGTCTGTGTAATCCGCTTTTATCTCCCAGACACAGGGGACTCACGTGTAGTATGGGCTGGGGGAAGCGGCCAAACTCAAGGGCCGGATTTCTCTGCTTCCCAGCTGTGGGACCTCGGACCAAGAACTTGTCTTCCTGAGGCTCAGTTTCCTTAGTTGTACAGTGGGGACAGTGACAAGTCCTACTTCAGGGGGTCATGGTGGAGACCGGAGTAAACAAAGGCAGGAAATACAGTGTGTGGCTCAAAGGAGCCCAGCAGGTGGAAAATCTCTTGGGGAAAGGAGAGGCCGTGATGCTGTCCAGGGGCCGACTGTGTGTGGTGACGTGGACAGAGCCCGGGAGGTCGACCGGGGTCTGGGTGACCGACCAGCCCTCCTCAGGGTAGCTGTGCAACTCGGGTCTCCATTGCTTCTCTGAGGCTGTTTCTTTCGCTAGAAGATGCAATAAATAACCGCCATTCCTTGGTGATGCTATGCGATTTCAGACTTCACACGTGTTAAGAGCTTTAGTAAATGCCAAGCTGCCATCCTGGTGAGGTGTTGACGGGATCATTTTATTTTCTGGGAGTTGCTTCTTCAAAGCATTTAGTGTATTTAGAGATTTGGGAGGATCCGCCGCCTCATTGGGTTGGCCATCTGCCCATCATCGCGGCTCAGCGAACCACGTCCTGCAGGGGGCGGGATGTAACCCCGGCCCGTCCCACCTGCCTCAATTCCTGCAGGCTGAGCCCCTGGCTACTCTTGGAGAATGGCTAGTATGGTAATCAGGGGCCAGGCCTCTGGAGTGGGTCTGGGCTCTACCATTTTATTTATTTATTTATTTTTAAAGATTTTATTTATTTAGAGAGAGACAGCATGCGTTAGCTGGGGGAGGGACAGAGGGAGAGAATCTCAAGCGGACTCTGCCTTGAGCGGGAGCCCCCCCATGGGGCCTGATCCCACCTCCCTGAGATCACGACCTGAGCCGAAATGAAGAGTCTGACGCTTAACCGACAGATCCACCCAGGCGCCCCTGGGTTCTACCATTTTGACCAAACTCAGGAAACTTCTTTGAGCTTCCCTTTCCTCATATATAAGACGAGGAGGCCTCCCAGACACCAAGTCTCTTGATAAAGTGATAGCAATTAAAAGTGTGCCACATGCCCAGGAATTCACAAAGAAGTCACTGGGAAAGAATCCAGAGACACGCCCCCCCCCCCCCCCCCAAAGACTCAAAAGAGATGAGATTTGTCTAACAGGATTTCCCAATGTGGGCCTACTGACATTTGAGGCCGAATTATTCTTTGGGGTAGGGGCAGTCCTGTCCAGTGGGCTCCACCCACTTCCTCCCACCCCCAGTTGCCGCAATTAAAAATGTCTCCAGAATTTGCTAATGGAGGGTGCCTGGGTGGCTCAATCGGCAAAGGGTCTACCTTTGGCTAGGGTCATGATCTCAGGGTCCTGGGATCAAGTCCTGCGTCAGGCTCCTTGCTCACCGGGGAGCCTGCTTCTCCCTCTCCCTCTGCCTCCCCACTCATGCGGGTGTGTGCTCAAATAAATAAATACTTTTTTAAAAAATTTACTAGTGGAAAACAGTGCCCCCATGAGAACTCTGGTCTAAACTAAACGTGGGCTGACAAACCAGTGGGGAAAGGACCAAAGATGCAGTAACTAAAGGGACAGTGCTCTCCCCTCACCGTTCACACAAGCCAGAGGTGTACCTTAAGATACATACATTAGAAAATATAGAGGAGTAAGAGCATGGCTGTAGGTCAGGAGATCCTTCTGCCAGACAAGAAAGGCAGATTCGTCTGCTTCAAAACAAACAAACAAAAACTATCTTCATGGCAAAAGTGACCTTAAACCAGGTTGAAAGATACAATGGGATAGGAAGAGGTACCGACTCACTGAGTGGCATGGGATAAAAGGGATTCAATGAACCGACGGCATCAGGCACTTGGCACAGGGCTTTGTATACAGGCGGCACTCAATTATGGCAGCTCCGGCCCATGCAACATCTACTGATCCTCCCCTTAACCCCTGTATGAACCTCAGTTGGACGGCTTCCTGCCTTCCAGGGACCCGGAGCTCACCATCTGCCTCTGCTCTGGGAATACTGCCCAAGCAGCCCCTGCATTCTGAGGGAGGGAGGGAGAACTCGGGAAGCAAGCCTGGAAGACCAACGCCCTCACTTCTCCGCAAGTCAGCCCTGAGGGGTTGGCGCCCGCATCCGCCCAGTCTGCACACTGGGAAACTGAGGCTCAGGACGACCCTGCCCTGCCGTCACCCAGCACAGGTCCGGAGACTCAGATTGTCACTTCTTTTTATTGAGTTACAAGTTGAGATGTGCAGGTTCGGTGGCGCCAGCCCCCCTCCCCCTCCCCTTCCCCCCCCCCACTTGGGCAACAATAGCTCCCAGCGCCAAGAAATGGGGGTGGGGAGGATCTCGGGCAATGAGGCAGGGCCCCCGGAGGGTCCCAGGATCAAGCACGGCTGACACGGAAGACAGAGAGCGGGGTGGGGGGCCTGCCTCGGCCGTGGCGTTGAGGGGCAGGGGCTTCTGTACAAGGTCATCCTCCACGGGGGTTCCGGCTCCGGCCCCAAAACACCGATGGGTCCGGCAGGATGGAAGCGGAGAGCGGTGTATCCACTTGGCTCCCGAGAATGCCAGGCCCTACCCAGGCGGCCTGGGGGCGTCTCCCTGACCTGACTCCGCCCACCAGAGCGAACGGCCCGCCCAGGTGGTCCGCGCTGCGGACGAGGGGCGGCTCCTGGCTTCCTCCTGCTGTTCCTCGGCTTACCAAGCGATGCCCGGCCGGCCCAGCGGCTACTTCTTCTCTTCTGGGGGCGCGGGCAGGGGCTCGGGCAGGGCCTTGGGCGAGGGCTCGGGCTCCCAGAGCAGGAATTCGTGGAGCAGCGTGTTGACCGTCTCCGGACACTCCAGCATCACCATGTGGCTGCCTTCATCAATGAGCTTCAGGAAAGCCAGCAGCAGGATCTGCGGAGGAGGTGGGGGAACAGGCTCAGCGTGGCAAAGGCAGGCTTCCCTGGGACACCCAAGCCCATTCACACCAGGCCTGCAGCCTTAGGAAGTCCCTCCTGTGGTCTACCCTTCATCCCTCTACTTCCACCCAAGGGGGCGCTGGAGGATAGCCTGTTACCCCAATGGAGCTCAACTCAATATTCATTCAACATTTATGACGTGGCTACAATACGTCCAGAGCAGGATTTCTCAACCCCAGCACTACTGACATATAGGGCAGGATCATTCTCTGTGGTGGGGGTGTCCCGTGTACCGCAGGATGTTGAGCAGCATCCCTGGCCTTGACCCACCAGATGCCAGTAGCAGTGACCCACTCCCCCCACTCCACAGTGTGACAACTTATTATGTCTCCAGACATTGCCAAATATCCCTAGGGATCAAATTCACAGCTGGGTGAGAATCACGGAGATAGAAAGACAAGGTCTCTCATGCCAGGCTTCCCAACCTTGGCATTACTGACACCTGGGGTGGGAATATTCTTTGCCATAGAATCATTCTGTTCATTACAGGATGCTGAGCAGCATCCCTGCCTCCACCCACCAGATATCAGAAGCCCCTCCTCCCCATACATGACAACCAAAAAAGTCTGCAGACATTTCCAATGTCCCCCCGGGGCTCAGAATCCTTGCTGGTTAAGAACTACTGGTCCTGAGCTATTCCGAGTGCTGAGGATCCCAAGACCCTTTCTCGGTAGTGTCTGATCTAAAGATCCTCTGGCCCACCCTCTCCCAGAATTACGTATTGCATCCCTGGTCACTTATACAAATCCCAGCTCTGCAGAGCACCTTTTATGTGCAGTGGGGATAGCACCCAATCCTGACACCTGTCCAGGGCAGCCCCACGTTCTGGACTGCACTCTCAATCTAAGCTCTCCCTTCCCTGGGAGCACAAGGCAGAATCCCCCTGGAGCGCGGGAGCAGGGAATGGGGGGGCGGGGCTCAGGTGCCAAGGCCCTACCTCGGCCATGCGCTGGTCTTCCTCCACCGGCACAAACTTGTCGTGCATGCCATGAACGAGCAGGACGGGCACAGTGAGCTCAGCATGGTAGACCTCGTCACCTTCAGGCCAGTACTGGCCACTCATCATGGCTCGCAGGACAAAGGATGACACGTTGAATGCATTGCCCTCCTTCAGTAGCTGCTTCTCTTTGGCTCCTTGGCGGGCGAAGCCAGCTCTGGTGGTGGGGACGCACTCCTGGAGGCCTCGTGCCAGCCCGGCTACCAGGGGTGCCTCCAATGCCCGTCCCAGCAGCAACACGGCCACCCCTCCCACCCAACTCAGGGAGATGCCCAGGGTCCGCCAGGGCCGGGGTGACTCACTTGAGAAAGCTCCAAGCCAGGCAGGGTGACAAGCAGTGCAGGACGCACGTGGGCATGTTGAAGATGGAACAGAAGCTGGGTTCCAGTGCTGTGGGGCCCCCGCCGTTGATCATGATCACCTTGTGCACCAGGTCTGGGTACTCATGTGCCAGGAACGTGCAGAAGGAGACACTGCCAGTGGGTAGGTGGGTGGCAGGGAGGGTTGAAGGGGGGTGGTCAGCAGGATCCAGGCAGTGAGGGAGTTAATGCCCTCCCCTCACCCACAGACAGGTCCTTGAAGGCCAACATTCTTCCCCTGGGGCCCACGGGCACTGGATGGGAGTGAGGGATGGGGGGGCATCTTGAGGGCCCCCAAACTAGAGGACTATGTGTGTGTTAACAGTGATTTTTCCCCCTTCTTTTTGGAGAGAAGATCCAAATCCAGAGCTTTCATCAGATCCTCAAAGCCGCCATGACCCCCAAGTGGGTAAGAATTACTTATTGCCAAGTGTTAAGAAAGCAATCCAGTTAGACTGCTACTCTTTGGTTTCCCAGAGAAACAGGTCCCTGTTTCCTGTGCATCCTTTCCCTGTAAGGATCCTCTTTCTCCAGCCTCTGGGCATAGCACATCAGCCTGCCTTATGCAGGGTGGCAAGGTGCAGCCTGAAGAGCCCCCACAGTCCAGCTCCTCATTCTCTCTAAAGCCAGGTTTGTTTGGCAAACGATGGCCTGTGGGCTAGCCATTTGTTTTTGTAAACCGAGTTTACCATTTTGTAAATGTGTAAGTTATTTAGTAAAGAAAGTTTTATTGGAATACAGCCACGCCCATTTGTTTACAATTATGGGGGCTTTTTTGCTATGACAGTAGAGTTATAAAGTTCCAGCAGAGATGACCATATGTCCTAGAAACGTAAAATATTTACTATCTGGCCCATTAAGAAAAAATTTGCCAACCCTAGCTGTAAAGAGGAACAGGATACAAGCAAGAGTCAGTTGGACTTAACTGTACCAGTGACTCCGTGTGTGCCTTTGGGCAGATGGCCTAACCTCTCTGAACTTCCATCTCCACATCTGTGGAATAGTAACTGGGCTGTCCTTATAGCATTGCTATGAGGTCACAGGAACTACCACAGATGGGTGCTCATTTAATTGAAGGAAACATTTAGCATAAGCATCACCTTTTGGGGGTGTTATATAAACAAATAGGAGCCATGTTACTTCCCAGTCTGGCTTCCTTTCTTTCCGAAACATATGTGACGTTTCTTTCTCTTGTCTAATTGCATGGGCCACATCGCTAAAACAGTGGTTCTCAAACTAGGCTGGTCAGATCCTGCCTTTCCTCCTGGGTAAAAGAGAGTGGTACCACTTGGCAGTGATCAGGCACCCAGGCCCAGTCTTCAATGCAGTGGGAACTCACCTAAATGCTAGATGGTATTATGTATCACCCCTCTAAGTGGGAGTGAATTACAGCAACCTGGGCCCTTGTAAAAAGACTTTATAGGATTCTAATCAGCTCTTCCTTGGAGGCCTTGGGATCTCCAGAGCAACTGATTTTTGAACTTAAAGACACTGGTTCTCAGTCAGGGATGATTCAGACTGCCAGGGAACCTGTGGCGATATTTGAAGACACTTTTTTTTTTTTAAGACATCTTTTGATTGTCATGACCATCACTAGGCCACTGTGCCAGGGGCAACCAGTGGGTAGAGGCTAGGGATGCTGCTAAACATCCTACAGTGCACATGAAAGCCCCTCAAAGAGAGGAATGACCTAATCCAAAACGTCAGCAGTGCTGGGACTGAGAAACACTGCTTTGAAAGAATATGAGGGGCGCCAGGGTGGCTCAGTCATTAAGTGTCTGCCTTTGGCTCGGGTCACGATCCCAGGGTCCTGGGATCGAGCTGCGCATTGGGCTCCCTGCTCAGCAGGAAGCCTGCTTCTCCCTCTCCCACTCCCCCTGCTTATGTTCCCTCTCTGTGTGTCTGTCTCTGTCAAAAAATAAATAAAATCTTTAAAAAATAAATAAAAGAATACATAATGATAGCAGTGATGGCGGGAATCCCTATCTTGTTACAGACGTTAATGAGAGTTTTCAAGGAGAGAAGTCAGCATTTGGCGATTGGATGTCCAGTCCCTGTTACCCCCATCTCTCTCCCCTATCCCCACCCCAGCATTGGCTCACCCGTAGGAATGCCCAATGAGCACGTTTCGCTTCTTGGCATAACGCTTGAAGATGGCACGCATGTCCTCTGCCAGTGCATAGAAGGTGTAGGCTGCGGCCACCTGGGGTGCCGAGCTGGCCCCGTGACCGGCCAGATCGGGTGCCACCACCTCATAGCCCAGGCGCACAAAGAAGTCCAGCTGCTCCTTCCAGATGGCCAGGGAGCCGCCAACACCGTGGATGAAAAAGAGCACCACGTCGGCCTGGGCACCTTTGCAGCTTGTGATGCGCTTCTCACAGTCAATGTGGATGGTGCGCTTGGGGCGCCGGGCTCGCCGCCGGCGCCCGCCGCTGCCACTCCCAGCACCGCCTGAGCCTGAGCGGCCCTCGCTGCCCGCTGGGTCCGCCAGCTCCACCTCTAGGGCGGCCGGCGGCTCCCCGGAGCCATTCTGCCCATGCAGGAGGTCAGCTCGAGGTGCCCGGCCCAGGTTCTCCACCAGTAACCGCCCGTTGCGGTACACGGTAATTCGGCGCTGGCAGCGGACCAAGCCAGACTGGTCCCCCTGGGCAGTATCTGGCCGTGGTGGAGGTGGGTTGGGGGCGGGGGCAGGCCCAGCATGCTTCACCCGCAGCACACGGCCAGGCTTGACCTCCACAAAGGTGTAGCCATCACTGGACTCGACGCTCTCCAGCGGCCCCACTGCGTTGGGCGGTGCGCCTAGCAGGCAGCAGAAGATCCCGTCGGTCACCCCAGTCAGCATGGTGTGTCCTGCAAGAGGGGGCACAACCATCTCAGGGGCCATCTAAACGACGAGCCCTCCACCCCACAGCACCCACTCCCTGCACCTGCGTCAGGTGAGCTGAACTAGGAGGCCCCTTCTGGGCTCTAGTTTTTGGAGGGCCAGAGCTAGCCAAGCACCAAGATGTTTTGTCTGTCTGTCTGGTCAGTGCCCGCATGGTGGTCGGCTACCTTCCTGGCTAGCCTAGTCTATCCTAGAGAGAAGGACCTGGCTATGGCTGACCCCAAGAGGGGTCCATAGGGAAGGTGGTATAGTCCAGGGCTGCTTCTTGGAGGAGGGGACATTGTGGCAAATGAGCCCTCCCCCCCCCCCCCCCCCGCAGCTCAGGGTTATAACAGCTATGGCTTCCATAACCCATTCATTCATTCATCCATCCATTCATTCCTGCACACATTCTCATTTAACTTACTTTCACCAAATGGGCACATTCTGACTGCCTCAGAAGGCATCTAAAAAGGAAGGTGCAGATTCCATCGAGCCCCCATCCAGGCCTCTGAACCTGACTCCTGAAAGGTGAGGCCCTGGGAGAAGGGGGTAGGGACTGAGCTCCAGAAGGCCTTGTCCAGCTCCGCAAGACCCAGACTGAGTCTATATCACAGACGGGCAAGCTGAAGCCCAGTCTGTACCCTCGTCAGTACCCTGACTTCTGGGGGTCTGACACACAATCCCCAAAGGTGGAGATGAGGATGGAGAAGGTAAAGCCCTCCCTGGGGGCCTCCGGTCCTCTATCCTGCTCCCTGGGCCACCCCCCCCCGTGTCCATGGCAACCACAGGCAGTTACATAACTCAAGGGGGATACCCGTGCAGCGCACCCCCATTGTCTAGGGCCTGGAGATGGGACCAACCCCTCCCCCGTCCCCATCCTGGGCGCCGCGGGGATAAGACATGCCGAAGGCACGGCCTCCGATGGCCCGTACTTGATGATAGAGGGGAAGCAGGTCGCGTCCCCCCACTCCAGTGGAATCCCAACCCCGGATTGCGGAGGGGGACGCAGATGCGCCACGCCAGGTCCCCTCCCCAGAGAGCCAGATCCCTGCCTCTCAGGTGCTAGTAAGCCCTGCGGCGGGGTCGAAGCCACTGGGGCTCCGCGGTTTTCTAAGAGCCCGAGCACTGGCTTTGTGCACACCCCCTTCCGAAGTGGAAGCCCCGGGGACCTCGATGTCCCCCTCCCAGAGCCCACTCCCCGCTCACCTCATCGAGGGCTCTGTAGCCCGGGGCAGGGCGGAGGGGTCCCGGGCGGAGAAGCCAGCGTCCGCCTCCGGCGCCGTTTTACATGGTGGCACGGGGTCGGCCCGGCGCGTCTACGCGGGCGGGCTCGGGCCCACGGCGGTCAGCGCGGGGGCATCCCGCGGCCCCCGAGAGAGCCGGCCCTTTAAGTCTCTCCCCCGGGGGGAGGGGCCGTATGCCGACGGACGGCCGTCTAGACCAATCAGAGCTATGAAATGACCTGGCCTAGTTAGATTGCCAATCATAGGCGGTAGCTCCGGGATGAAGGCGGGCTCAGGAAGCAGCAGCCCCACCCCCTTCTGGGGCTTACCGAGGAGGAGGGAGGGATTGGGCCTGGCCCAGGGCCAAGAAGGGGTCCCAAACTGGGGTCTGCGGAGCTCCGGGGAGGTAGCAGCCGGAGCCCCTTACTACGAATAGGATCCCCTCCTCTAGCCCCTGCCTCTGAACAGCCTTGTATCCTCCAAATGGGACCCCCATGGTCCTCTGTGACCTTTCTGTTCTAGAGACTCCCAGATCTTTCCAATTCCGGGTAGGGAAACTGAGGCTCATAAAGGGCACAAAGTCACAAGGCAAGCTGGGGGACTGCGGGGCAGAGGTGGGACTTAAAACCACGGCTGTGTGATATCAAGTCCTGGAAATTGTTATTCGTTAAACCTTTAAACGGACGACTTGAAGCTATGAATAATTAGGGAATTGGAGTTTCACAGACAGGCCAGTTTAACCGCCGGCCAATCTAACCGGTGACTCTGTGGTCCCAGCTAGAATCAGAGATCCCAAGGTTCAAACTACATTTCCCTTTGTTGATATGTGACCTTGGGCAAGCCGTTTCTCTGAGACTCCACTTATTTCTCTATGAAATTAATCCTCTATGAGTATGCTATGCAGGTAAAAACACCCAGAATGATACGTGTTCAGTACATTATTGACATTATTATTGTACTGGTTTAGTAATATAATACCATATTGGTTTGCTAAGTGATGGTGCAGGTAGGATGGGCTTCAGAGGACAAGGGGTTAACCATTCCTTGCCCACTCCCATCTGGAATTTGCTGCCAGAGCTGAATTAGGTCCCACCTCCCACTCTTGCCCACTCAGGATGCTCCTGGGAGACTTCAGTTGATTCATGCAGTAAACAGTCCCCTTCTCCCGCCCCCAACCCCCCCCCCCGGCTTCCAAGCTGGGATATTCTGGGGTTCCTGCAGGGACTCAGCCACAAGCCTAGCCCTTGAGGAGCCCCTGGGCTTTTGGGAGAGTCTGGGGAGAATCATATGGGGACATGGTTGGGCCAAAGGGAGGGATGGGGCTGGGGGAGAGGAAAATATCCGAGGATTTTAAAAGTGGGGGGGGGGGGTTGGGAAGATGAGTACAACATCAGGCATAGACGGGTGTGGCTGAAATTTTAGAGGGGGTGTGTGTGTGTGTATGGAGGGCTTCATATGCTTGCCAGAGGAGCTGACTATTTTCCCTGGGGAAACGAGCACCATAGACGCTGAGAGAGAAGGGAAGGGGCTCAGATCTGAGTATTAGAAAATTTTTTCTAGGGCCAGAATGGAGGTACCACCAAGGGCAAGCTTGAAACACATGAGTTTTAGATTGAGAAACTGAATCCCCGAGAGGAGGAGGGACCACCCCAAGGACATCCAGGCAACTCCAACTTAGGTCTCCTGGGCTCCCCGCCAAGGAACAGAGACTTGGCTGGGCCCAGAGAAAAGCTGCCAGCCAGCTGTGTGCCATCTGCCTGCCTCCTGCTGGGGGAAGGAGGATCGACCAGACGTTTCCTGAGGCTGCCACCAGCTGCGCCACGGTCACCTCCGGGCACCCTCTGCAGGTCGACGAGAGAAGGAACCACAGCTCCCAGAGGACCCCGGGACACAACGTCTTGTACGCACGCGCATGCCAAAGAGGTGCCGTTCGCCTGCCACCTGCTGGCCCACATGAGGAACTACACTCCCTTGCAGGTAAGGACGCTCCTGCGGATGGGACGCAGGCGCAGAACTACCACTCCAGGAGGACCCGGAGGCCACGCGGCCTCCGGCCGAAGGAGAAACTACATTTCCCAGAAGTTTTCGTGCGCAGCTGCAGAGCCTATTCGCTTTGGAATAGCGGGCGTGGGGACGTCGCGACCGGCGGCTGGACATGGCTTTCTTGATCGGATCCGTAGGTCGCCAGTTGGGTCGCGTTAGGTGAATCCTCACGGGGTCCCTTCCCCAAATTTGGAAATAAGGGCGGTGTCGGGGGCTGGTGTCACCTGTTTACTGACAATATGACTTGCCAACGCCTTGCGCCTTGATGGAGCCGCTCCTTGAACCCAGGCTCCGTCCGGGCACGGATAGGGGAGCTGGGCTCAGAGTGGTGGGACGTCACGCCGAAGTCACAGAGTACCCCCTCTGACCTTCCTCGCCATCTCTCTTCCCCCGCAGGTGGCTCCAGCCCCGCGCCTGGCTGGGGCTCCCCGACTCCTGGGGACTCCTCGCCACACAGCAGACCCGGGGAAAGGCGCGTGGAAACGAGTATCAGCCGAGCAACATCAAACGCAAGCACAAACACGGCTGGATCCGGCGCCTGAGCACACCGTCCGGCGTCCAGGTCATCCTTCGCCGCATGCACAAAGGCCGCAAGTCGCTGAGCCATTAAGGAGCGCGAAGCTGCCGGCAGGACCCCCCCATTAGAGCATTTCTCTCTCCTGGGACCTCTCCTGCCGTTGTTTTTATGGGGAGCCGGGACAACTCAGACATGAGCCCTCCTCAAATTGTGGAGTCGGCCCCCGGGGGGAATGTCTGGGGTTGGACTGAGAGTGGGAGTAGGAAGTCAGACCTTGCCTAGTCCCTTTCTACGCTATTGAATTAGGAAGAATGTCGAACATACGGCAATACTCCACAATGAACCCTGTGTACTCAGTACACAGCTCTGACCACCAATTACCCACAACCCACCTGCCCCCTCCTGTGTTATTTGGGAGCAAATCTCAGGCATTGGGTTATTTCTTCTGTATTTCAGAATGCATCTCTCCAAGAACAGAACTCTTTAAAACATAATCACAAAACTTTTCACCCCTAAAAAATGGTTAACAATTCCTTAATATTGTCTAATAAATGTTCAAATTTCCATTTGTCTTATATATGTCATTATTTTTCACAAGTCTGGGAAGGCTTGTGGGGAGTTAGGGTTTGAATCCTCCTGCTCCTTGGGGATGAGTTGTGTGACCTTGAGCAAGGCCTTAGCCCTCTGAAGCTCATTTGGCTCCTAGGAAATGAGGTGCTTATTTCTCCTTTGCTGCATTGTTTGAATAATAATACTCAGTAGCTTTCACCTAGTACTACTGAGTACTTTTTTTTTTTTTTTTAAGATTTTATTTATTTATTGGACAGAGAGAGACACAGCGAGAGAGGAACACAAGCAGGGGGAGTGGGAGAGGGAGAAGCAGGCTTCCCGCAGAGCAGGGAGACCGATGCGGGGCTCGATCCCAGGACCCCTGAGCTGGAGGCAGACGCTTAACGACTGAGCCACCCGGGCGCCCCTGCTGAGTACTTCCTATGTACTGGGTGCCGAGGGGAGGAGCACTTGATTTGTACCCAGGCAGTTTGGAGACAGCGGAGTCAAGGCTGAGAGGAGGATCGTAAGGGCTATGGGAGCCCGGAAGAAGTTTCACCTGGCTTGCACTTGGGAAGAATGTAGTCAGAGAAGTCTTCCTGAACGACGTAGCAGGGCCTGGGAGGGCCCAAAGGGAGAAAGGATTAGACCCAGGGGTCAGGATAAAAGGTGGATGAGAGAGGCTGGAGGGTCTCAAAATTCGGGGCCAAGGGGATGGGACTGGATCCTTGGGGGACTGGGGAGCCACGGGGGCATATGAACAAGAGAATCTGAGCTGTCAGTCCAAAGATAGGAAGCAGCAAGTGCAGAGCAGTTTAGATATGCCGAAACCTAAGGTTAGGACCCTGGAGAGGATGCTGGGGGTGTTACGGTAGGTCCCTCTCTTCCGGGACTGCTGTGGAAACTCCTTGAGACACCATATTAAAAAGTGAAGTAAACACTAGAAAAAGAAATCTGCGGAACCTCCCAGAGTTGTGAACTACAAATCCCAAGAGGCTTCAAGGGCATGGCCTCCGCCCACTTCCGGATTTTGCTGCCTTCGCTTCCAATTCCCGGGCGGGGTTTTGCTTCCTCAACCGAACTTGACCACGAAGGGAGGGGGTGTGGTGCCCAATGGACGCGTGACTTAGCGGGGTCTGGCCAATGGGAGCGCGTAGAGGCCGCTATTCTGGGGCGGGGCTAGAGGGCCGGCCAATGAGCGGGGGGCGGTGGCGCCATCAGTTTGGGCTGTGCCGTGGCTGGAAGTTACTGTGCGGCGGCGGCTAAGAAGGCGGCTGTGGTGGCGGCGGCGGCTGCTGAGGCGGTGGCTGAGGCAGCGACGGAGGGAACAGAAGATGGTGAGAGAGGCTGCTGGGCCCGTACTCCCCCTCCGTTCGACAAAATGGCGCCGCGGGCCCACCCACCTCTAGTAATCCCTGAAGCCCCTCACCTCCCTGCCCGGCCCCCTCAGGCCCCGCCCCGCCCCTCGCTCTGCCCTATAACCTTCAACTTCGGGACCCTGCTGTGAGCTTCCTGCTGACCCTTCCCCGGCGCCTTCTCTCCGACCCCTGACCCCATCTAGGCTTCCAGGCCCTGACAATCCATTCATTTCCGGGTCGCTGCTCCGCCGGAAATGGGTGGGGGTGGGGTCCCCGAGACCCCCATTTCAGGCCTCGTTCTCGGCATGCCGAGCCTGGATCTCTCTAGTTCAGGAGGGTTTGGGAGCCCGGCCTGGGCGTTGGGGCGGGGGAGGGGGCTTGACATCGTGACATGTGGGGCTTTGTCGCCAAAGGAAGTGCGACATCACAACTGCTCAGGTCCCCCAGAGCCCTGATCCCACCCCCAGCATTCCTGGCCCGACCTGCCCCTAGGACAGAGCAGCTTCATCTCTCTTATCCCCAGCCCCCTTCCCTGTTAAATGGAGGTAGCAGCAATAGTCCAGACCTGATAAGGTTGTGGCAGTTCAGAGAACTGATGTCATGAAGGGCTTAGGACAGTTCACAGCTCATCAACAGATGAGCTGGGTGACTTGGGGCTGGTGGCATCTTTTCCTAGCTGGCTTCTCATCTTTAAGTGGGAATAATGCCATCTGGTTGGGCCACTTGATCATCCTTGGATTTGGCTATAATGGTTCTTTGGGGTTCTGTCCCCGACCCTGTAAAGTGGGATGGTGACTTGGCATCAGAGTTGTGCTCAAGGCCCCCCCATCCCCCACTATTTGGCATCCCCAGAACTGACAGGGGTGATGCAAGCTTTTGTCAGGGCAAGTCAAAGCCCCATTGTTGCTGGACCCAGAGTCCCAGCCCACAGCCTATAGCTCATGGTATGTGGTGGGGGATAGGCAAAAGAAGGAGATGGGAAAGTGGGTTCTTAGCATGTGGGTCCCTAAGCCTGGGTGTTGTCCTTGATTCATTGCTGCAGTCTCATCCCCTATGTCCCGTCCATAAGAAGTTCTGATGGCTTTGCCTCTAGAATGCATGGTGAATTCATCCACAGTTGCCTACCCTGGTCCAGGCACTGCCACCTCCTGCCTGGATGCCTGCCCCAGTCACCTCCCCAGTCTCCTTACCTCCATCCTGCCCTGTTGGCAGTCTGTAATTCACCTGGAAACCAGAGGGAGCTTGTAATTTAAAATGTAAATCTCATTATACCACTTTCTAGCATATGAGATACTCTAGGGGCTTTTCGTAACCCAGATGAAACCCCAGCTTCCCCCTCAGCCCCCAAAGCCCCTGTCCACCTCTGTGACCTCATCACTACCCTCTTTACTCCTCCCTCTGCAAGCTCCAGCCACACTGGCCTTGTTTTCATGTCCTCCTCCTCTTAAGTCCCTTCTGCCCCAGGACCTTTGCACCTGCTGCTCCTTCTGCCTGGAATGTTCTTCCTGTGAACATCACCTCCTCAGAGGAGCCCTTCCTGACTTCAGGAGGCCCTTTGTCTCTCCTCTCTTGGCACACCTTTTCCTTTCATCTCCTTTTAGATGGGTCACTCGTGGGCTGCCTGTGCAGGGATGGCACACACATGTTCAGTGAGTGTTTGCTAAGGCAGTGGACAGCTTCTGGGCCCAGCTGTGGCTAGGATTTGTCTGGCTGGAGTGAGGATTTCTCCCCTGTGTCTCAGGCCTCGTTTTCCTGCTTAGCTGACAGGAAGTACTGGTCATACTGTCTTCATTCATTTATTCAGCACAAACACATTGATGATAACAGGTGGCCTTCAAGGGAGCTCTGTGAGAAGCTCTTTCCAGGGTGGGAGGTCCCTTCCCCCAGGTCACACAGCCAGTGAGGGGCCCGGCCAGGATTGAGTGCAGGTGTGGGGCTCCCGCACCTCTCACCATTCTGCTGCCTGGCCCCATATGAGCCCTGCCAGGGGTCCAGGATTGACACAGCCCTGCCCTGCCCTCTGCCCTCAGGGAGGAGCCAGTCCAGCAAGGGAGGTGGATGTGTAAACAGATGACCTCGCTGGGGTGTGATCTTGGCTCTGGCAGAGGTTTCCAAGGTGTGGAGAGAGGAAAGGGGCAGAGGGGGATTTTGAGCTGGGTGGAAAGGTTGGTGGGTGTTTCCCACAGGGAGAAAGGAGGGGCATTCTGGGAGGATGGCACAGCACCAGCAGAGACGGACGGGGTTTGTGGGAGGAGGACAGCATAGGCCAAGTCGAGCCAGGCCTGTGGAAGAGTTTGAGCAGGAACAGAAGCTCCTCCTCACCCTTCAGGTCTCCGTGCCTGCATCATTGCCTCTGGGCAGCCCTTCCTGATCCTCCAGATCAGCCACATCTTTCCCCAGTGCTGTCCTGGGTCTCATGTCATCTCACAGCACCCTCTCTTCATGGTCACTCTGCATTCACTGCACAGCTCTTGGATTTACACCTGTGTCCTTGTGTACGGGGTGCTTCCCGGGGCCAAGAGCAGCTCCATTGTGGCTTACCCCAGTGCCCTGGTGCCGGGCCTGTGACATAGTAGGAGCCTGAGGAAAGCCTTGCTGGATGGATGAAGCTGGCCCCATAGTCAGGTGGAGTTGGGGCAGGGGTCCTGGGATGGACGAGGCAAGTTTGAGGGGCTTTGAGCTGTCTCCAGGGCACTAGGTCACACAGATGTGAGGGCTGCCTCCTGGGTGGAAGTGGGAGGCCCATCCACATTCCAGCTTCCCTTGCTGGTCCATACTGCCACGGTCTTGCTAGGGCCCAGTAGAGGAAGGGCTGATTCCCACAGAGATGAGGACACCTGTTCCTGCCTGCCCTAGAGGGTGGTGGGGGATCACCTGAAGGGCTGCTTCCCTGAGGTTGCTTAGCTTGGGCTCAGGTATGGGGATGGATCTCCCAAAGCAGGGTTAATGTAGCCTGCAGGGGCTCTGGGCCCTTGGTTTTTAGACGGGGAAACTGAGGCACTGGCCTGGCATGTAACACAAAGAGCTTGACCTCTGAGGTTGGGTGAACCTGGGTTCAATCTGCTTCCTTGTTTTCTTGTTGGGGCTGGGTGATCTCAGACAAGTACCATGTGACCCTTCTGCCTCAACTTCCTCATCTTTATTTTGAAGTGACTCCAGCCCCTGGAGGGCCACGTGGGGAATCCCTCCCCAGATGCCCCACTCCAGGCCTGATGACAGCGTTGCCCTCCTGTTCTGCTGAGAAGTCACTCCCTGCCCCAAGCTCTTAGCCGTCATCCCTCCCTGAGCATCCCTCAGGCTCTCATGCCTCAGTTTCCTGAGGTGGACATGGCTCTCGTCAGCCTTTCTTGCCCTCATCTTACGGCTGAGAGTCACCTCCTTCCCAGAGTCAGGGCCTTTCCCCTCCAAAAACCTCACCCTTTCTTGCCCAGCTCAGGCCAGAGTGTCAGGGAAAAAGGACTTTTGACGAGTCAGGCCTGTGAATGAATTCTATTGCTGGCTCCCGGCAGCCGCATGGGCCTGCGAAACCCGGCCGTCCCGGTGAGGGGCCAGGCTCCGCCCCGAGGACAGGGCATTCTCCCTTCACAGGGCAGCCTCCGTGTCAGTGGGCCCCAGGAGTGGCTCACAGACCTGTTTGCTCTGGTCCACACAGCATTTTCTAAAAAGCCCAGCCAGCTTGAAAAACCTGGCAAGGGCACATTAAGACTTGGATTTCTGAGTTTTCTTAGAACTTGGGAGCTAAAAAAAGGAAAAAAAAAAAGAACTTGGGAGCTCAGTTGCCCCTGAGCTCTGGTTTCTGTAGAGCGGCACCCTGTGTCCCGGCCACCCTCTCCTCTTCACCCAGACCCCTGCTCCCTCACCCCTGTTTCTTGTCACTCTGGCTCACAGGGTTTTTTGGGGTAAATGAGTCTTTCCCCATGCCAAGTCTCTATCAAGGTGGATAAATGGAAACGAGACCAGGAGTTTAATATTCAGCAAGCGTAGAGGGCAGGTCTGGGCCCGGGTCTGACTTCCCACCCTGCTGCTTGCTCCAGACTTTAACCAAATGGCCTGTCCTCACTGAGCCTCAGTTGTCCCACCTTTTACCTGGTTACAGGGCTGTTGGGAGGACCCCAAAAGAGAACGCTCACTTCTCCCAGGGCTAGTTACTTTTTCCTGGTCATCCCAGGGTGCACATCAGGTAGCCAACTTACAGGTGCGTTCTGGAAAACTTAAAAGAACACAGAGACGGAAACTGGATGTCACCCGGAAGCCCAGTCTCACGGGAACTCCAGGGGCGGCCCGGCCTGCTGCCTGGTCTCACTTACCATCTTCCCTGTCTTCTAGGCAGATTTTTTGAAAGGACTGCCTGTCTACAACAAAAGCAATTTTAGTCGATTTCATGCTGACTCTGTGTGCAAAGCTTCGGTGAGTGCATGCTCCGGGCACTGGACGTGGTCGGGGAGCTGCCAGGGGGAAGGGGGTGATGTGTACACCCCATCAGGGTCTTGCTAGGAACAGAGGCTGGTCTTTAAGCCCGGCCCCATCCGACATCTTTACACATTGTTCTATCTTCATTGGAGGGTGGGTGCCCAGTTGAAGGGGTGGGGGCCCTTGTCAGTCTACCGGCTCTCTTAACCCATGTCTTCCCAACTCTCCTGCAGAACCGACGTCCCTCAGTCTACCTGCCCACGCGGGAGTACCCATCCGAACAGAGTAAGTGGCCTCTGTCAGTCTGTCTCAACCTGGCTGCTGAGGGCAAGGGCTGCAGGGCAGTGTAGGTGGTGACCCAGGGGATGCCAGTCAGCTCCCAGCCCTTGGGAGTAATGGAAAGCCTCGCTTGCTCTAGGACCCTCCTAATCTCCATGTGCTGGCATCCACATCCAGCCCCAAGGGGGTCCTCCGTAGCCCTCATCTGCTCACCAGCCCTCTCCCCTTTGTCTCCCATAATTTTGGGTGTCCCCTGCCAGCACCATGTCACAGACCCCAAGACGACTGTACTGTGGGAGGGGGATCCCGCCCAGCCTTGGGTAGGCAGCTCAGGGAGGTAGGGGCGACCAGGTGGAGGGGCCTGCAGAGAAAGACACAGAGCCTGCAGAGCAGGAGGACCCCAGCGTTATTGTGGTTGTGGTGTTTTGTTTTAATTGTGACGAAGAAGCTACCTGGACCCTGCATGGTGGGTTCTGTAGTCACTGGGGCACAGCTGTATAGATTTGTGTTCCTGATCTGCCTGGACCTGTGTGCTGGGGCTCATTCCCCCACCTGGGGGTGGACTCCCACATGTGGCAGAAGATTTGGTCTCTCCCAAGAAAGCAGGGGCCCAGGTGGAGCAGTGGGCTTGGGCCCCTGGTAGTAGCTTTGTATTTCGGAGCAAAAACACTAGGCTTCCCGAAATCCCCTGTGCTGGGGGTGCAGACGTGGAGCCCCAGCCAGGCCACCCAGGGCAGAGACGGGTGGGAGACCAGGGAGGGGTGAGCGCCTGCCCTGGGAGGGGCAGTGCAGGCCGGGGTGGGGACTGGGTCACCTGCAGCCTCTGCCTGCAACTTTCTCTGCCTTTTCTCCTCAGTCATTGTGACAGAAAAGACAAACATCCTTTTGCGCTACTTACATCAGCAATGGGACAAAAAGGTAAGGCACATGGGGTCAGGTGCTAGAACTCGTGGGGACCATGGTGGCCAGCGGGGGGGGGTGGGGCGCTAAGTAGGGGAAGGACACAGGTGGCTGGGAGACCAGGTGTTTGACGGCTGAATCGGAGTTTGCCAGGCCATCCAGGGGAGGGAAAAGCATTTCAGAGGAGTGCACAGCTGTGCAGAGGCCGTAGGGTTCTGGTGCTCGGGGATGGGCCAGGGCTTGTCAGGAGGCACCGAGGCCCAGGTAGCACAGAGGCCAGGCTACCCACAGCCTGCCCGCGCGGCCCTGGCGGCAGACAGACCAGTATGTTATTACCTAGAGTCTTTGTTCAATGCTGAAATGTACACATGGTGACAATTCTAGGAGATGCAAATGGGTGTAGTTGCAGTGAGAAGCCGCACCCCCATCTCCCCTCTGAGGCTGCCTTTCTGACAGGACATTTTTTCATTTTCTTCCTTCCTTCCTTCCTTTTTTTTTTTTTTAAAGATTTTATTTATTTGAGAGAGAGAGAGAGACAGCGGGAGACAGAGCACAAGCAGGGGGAGGGGCAGAGGGAGAGGGAGAAGCAGTCTCCCTGCTGAGCAGAGAGCCAGGTGCGGGGCTCGATCCCAGGACCCTGGGATCATGACCTGAGCCGAAGGCAGATGCTTAACCGCCTGAGCCACCCAGGTGCCCCCATTTTTTCTTTTTCTTGAATGCAGATGTGTATGTGTTCTGCATCATAGTCCATTTGGGGTTTTTTTGCCTAACATTGAACATCAGACAGTGACCTGCTCTGGGCCAGGCTGGAGGGGCCCCCATGATGAAGTGACTGCTCAGAAAATCTAAAGCTGCTGAGCCCACCTTGTCCTCCTGCCCTACCCCGCAGACCTTGCTTCCCACCGGGGGGAAAAGGAGAGTTTCCCACGCAGGCCCACTTTTCCTCTTCTGTGGCAATGAACGTCCCGCCGGGTGGCTCCTGAGTGCTTTTTACCCCCAGGCATTTTGGACGGTGTGGGGGACATTGCCAGCGGTGGGGACTCCTCACAGTGCCCAGGAAATGCCAGGCCGGTGGCCCCAAAGACTGTGGCTGAGTGAGGGAGGTCTGGCGGGCAGGGGGGGCCCTGGGTTGACTGCCCCACTTCAGCCCAGCAACAGGATTTCAGGGGCTCACCCGAGTGCAGATTTACACCCCTTCTCCTTCCTCACAGAACGCCGCCAAGAAGAGAGACCAGGAGCAAGTGGACCTTGAGGGTGAGAGCTCGGCGCCCCCCCGCAAGGTCGCACGGACCGACAGCCCGGACATGCACGAGGACACTTAAGACTCTCACTCCCCCCACAGGCGCCTCCTGTCTTGTCTGCTCCTCGCCCGCCCGCCTTGTGTAAGCGCCCCCCGCCCTCCCCTCCCACCGGCCTACCCACACCCAACCATCCATACCACTTCCAACCTCATAGGAGCCGATGTATTTATTTTCCTTGAGTTTTTATTTATGCTGTAAAATGTACCAAGCGATGGTTAAAGGGGACGTCAGACCCAGTAGTGTGATGTTGGTAGATGCTTTTTAAAAAACAACATTGTTATTCACAACCCCCCCTCCCAGATCTCCCTTTTGCCCCCCACCCCCTCCACCCCAATTCTCCGGAAAAAACAGAGCGTGTCTGCAAGGGTCTAGCGCCGGGGCCCTGCTGTAGCCCGGCAGCGTGGGTGGGAGCCCTTCTCCCTGCTCCTACTCTCCAGTCCGGGCCTTAAAGACTTGGCTGGGACCTATTCCGTGCCCAGGCTTTGCTCTGAATGTGTGCCAGGGGGAGAAGTCAGCATTTCCGGATCTTTCTCTTAAGTCATTTTATCATGGACTAGTGCGTGCTCCGTGTCCACCCCAATAAAAGGATCTTTCCTACTCGACCTTGCGTCTTTGCTCCGTGTGCCTCAGCCCCAGAGGACGGAGCTACTGAGAGTCGTCTCATCATCACCAAGAGGAGCCAAGAAGGGCCCCCACGTGCCAGGGCCCTGGGACCCGCTGGATTCTCTCATGGGCCTGCTGTGGCCACCTCGCTCAGAGCCAAGACCTACCCGGACCCACCCCCATGCCTCACCTGTCAAGGTGTCCCGGAGGACCAGGACACCCCTGAGAGATGGTCCATGTCGCCAAGGATATAACTGTGGTCAACCCCACGCCCTGGATGCCTTGGGTCAGGGTGGCATGCCCACCAGCCACCGCGGAGACAGCCCAGGTGGCCCGGCCTCAAGTGCCCCTGGTTCAGAGACGAGGCACATGGAGCTGCGAGGAACACCCAGCCCAGGGGCTGTTGGTCGGCGAGTTACACACAGCCACTCACGGGCTGTCAGCTAGGCTGGGTTTGGGCCTGAGTTTGGAGACGTGGGGGGCATTCAGGCTCCAGGCAGAAGGTTTGAGGCTTCAAACACTGGGCCTGGGGCCAAGGGGAACACTGCTTCTCCCCCCAAAGCAGCCCCAAGTGGGGGCTGTGGTCTGGGAGCTGAGTGCTGTGGCTTTGGGGGAAGAGGAGGGTTGGGCCATGGAGCTGGAAGGAACACCAGGCCTTAGGGGGCGCCAACCCCAGATTATCACTGTGGAGCTCCCTGCCTGAGCCAGACCGCTCGGGCCTGGGCCACCCAGCGCCTCCCATGGTGGAAGGTTCTGGGGTTTACCACCTAACTGTGCCGTGGGGCCAAGGGGCTTTTCCTCCCAGCTGTGGGCGGCATTTACACTACGTTGTGTCCCTGTGGTCACAAGGCAGGTGCTCACAAAATACAAGCTGACCTCGGTAGTGTTGTGGTGGGCTGAGTGCCCAGAGGTTCTAGATGCCTTGGGATCCCCAGTCCCAGGGCTCGGTCTGCCCCTAGGCAGGCACGTGGTGTCGCTGATTATTAGTGAGTACGGTTCAGCTTCAAAGGCCGCAGGACAGCGGGAGCCAGCGGCACCCCTGCCCTCACCTCTGTGGCCCTTGAGGGACTGGGTTCGTCTGTCAGTGTCATCCATGGCTCAGGCAGGGGTCCCACGGCCAGGGCCCACTGAGGTCTCCGGAGTGCAGGCTCCTCGGCCAGCCTTTGCCCACCTCTCCTGCCTTTGGGACCGCCCCCTTATTCCTCTGCTCCTTCAGACACCAAACTCTGCCTTCCCACACCTCTGTGCCTTTGCACAGTCTGCTCTCCTGCCTCCAGTGAACCCTGGTTTCTTTCGCAGCCCTCCGAAGTGCCCCTTCCTCACGCGGGCTCCCCCAGCCATGGAGCAGGGCACATCAGGCTCTGAGCCTTTAGCTGTGGACATGCTTGGGGCAGGGGGAGGGGCCGCGTCCCATTCCTGACCACACAACGAAGAGTCCCAGCAACTCGGGTCTGACAGTGGTCCCACAGTGGGGCGTCCCAGCCACTCCCCAATTCCATCCCCGAATGTGCCATCCCCTCAACATCCAGACTCCGGTGCCAGGTGCCTTCTGATTTTCCTACCCCAAGTTCTTTCTACCGCGTGTGGCTCTTCATATGGCAGCCTGGGGTGGGGGGCAGTCATGCCAGAAAGTGGGGCAAAGAGGACTGTGTCACCTCTGTCCCCTGGAAGGGCCAAGGCCAACTCAGGACCCAGGCCTGGCACCCAAACTGCTGAGTCGGTTTCCAACACTTTTGAGATTTCTTCCTTTGTCTAGGAGGCTGAAGCCAGGGCCTGAGGCTCTGCATCTTCTCCCAGGGGACCCAGGCCTGGAGTTGGCCCCCAAATCTGGGCCGACTCAGAGTTGGTGCAGTCTGGAGTTTTCCATCTGTGGCCTCAAGACCCAGTTCTTAGGAGGAGGAGGGGCACCCACCCTAGGCCTGCTAGGTACCCCCCAAAGCCAGCACCAACTACAAGTCACTGGGCCCCCTGATCCCCCTTCCACTGCTCTGTCCTCGAGCACTGTTGAAATATACTTTTTATTGCATTTCTGCCGTTTTACAAAAATATGACAAAATAAATTAAAAACAAATAAATAATCGCCTATTCTGTGTGTTTTCTGTTGGTTTTTTGGGGTTTCCTTTCGTTTTCCCCATCCAAGTCGAAAGGAAAACGGCAGATGGCGGGGGGGGGGGGGGGGCCGGTCCCCGGCCTTGCCCCAGGACAGGGCAGCCAATACTGGGGGCCGTCGGGCCGAAGCGCGTTTTCTGGGTGGCGGCCGCCGCCCCGGTCCACGGACTGATATTGCATCTGAGAACAGGAAGGCAGGGCGGGCGGGTGGAGCTAATGCCAGCCGCTGGGCCAGCACACGGCCTGGGGGCTGGGGCTGGGCGAGGGCGCCGGGGCCTCGGGGAGCTCGGAGGTGGGCGGCAGCGGCGGGGGCGGGAGGCTGTAGAAGCTGGCGTCCCCCGGCAGGGGCTGCGGGGCGGGCGGGGGCCCGGCGAGGGCGCAGGGCGGGCAGTCGGCGGCGGCGGCGGCGGCGGCGGCCTGGCGGGGGGCGGCGCCGTCGCCCCCGCAGCCCCACGGCCCGTCCCACTGCCAGCAGCCTGCGGGCGGCGTCGGGGGCCGGGGCAGCGGCGTTGGCGGCGGCGCGGGGCTCCGGCTGCGGTGGGTGCGGAGGGCAGGGGCGCCCACGGGGGCCAGCGCTGTCCCTGCGGAGGCGAGAGGGGCCGTTCCGGGGGGGTGCCGCCCCCGCCGCCGGACCCCGCTCAGACCCTGCCCGCGCTCCCTCCCGGGCTTCCAGGCACACGGAGGGCCTTATTGCTTCTGATCAGTGACAAGGGGTGGGCGTCTTCTGGTGCCTCCCCTGCCTCTGGGCACTGGGCCCTTCCCCATCATGGGGAGAGGACAATCTGAGGAAGTCCCTCTGATTTCTGACCTGCGTCCCTGGTGCTGCAGCTGCCACCTCTTGGGCTCCCTGGGGGATGAGCTGCTGGAGCCTGGGGCTGGGTTGGGCTGGGGTTGGGACGGGCAAGGTGGGGGTGGGGGTCCGTGAGGCTGGCACCTCTTGCTCAGCATGGATGTGGATGCAGCCTGGGGCCGAGCACCCCGAGCTCCCCAGGTGGGGGCAGCTCCAGCCCCCACCTCCAAGGAAGGCCTCCTTGAACAGCTGGGCTGCAGGGTGGGGACTTGCATAGAGGCCTGGGGGGAGGGGGGTCCAGTCCCCCCAGAGTGAGCTGGGTGTGGGGCCTTATCATAGGGGCAGGAGAGGCTGGGCCAGGTGGCGAAGAAGCCTTCTTCATCTCTCCTGGCCCCAGAGCACGGTGGGCAGGGTGCCCTGGGAAGGGCACTAGGACAGGGGGCTTTGGCTGTCAGGGTCCTGGAGACACTGAGCAGGCTTTGACTGAGAGGCTCCACGTACCACATACCCAGGTTCCCAGCCAGTACCAGAGACCGGGCCTCCTCTGTCCCCTTCAGCCCCTCTCCCCAGGCCTGGCCACCCCATCCCTTCCCGCCGAGCCTGGCCCAGAGTCCCCACCCCCGAGTTAAAGCTTGTGACCTGAGCCTTCCTCTTCGGGCCGGGGGGCGTCCGGCTCCTCAGCCGCGGCCTCGTCCATCGGCCCACTCCGCTGGCCTCGGCCTCCTCCACCGCCGGGGGTCCCGTCCAGCCGGGCCTGCCCACCTGCCCCGTTGGCCCCGGTGTCAGCCCGGGCCCCGCCGAAAGGGAAGAGCTTGCCGGCGTGGAAGGCCTTGGGCGGTGAGTGGCTGCGCTCTGGGTCCCGCCGGGTCTCAGGCGACTTGAGGAACTTGAAGCTGAGGAAGGCTGGCAGGCGGGTGTCGCTACCCGTGGGTGACTGGGCAGGGGGTGGCCGGGCGGTAGGGCCAGCCCCCACGCTGGCCATTGAGGATGCAGCCCCAGACGACAGGAACTTGCCCTGCAGCGGGATGATCTGCTTCAGCTTCATGACGTTGTTGGGCGCCAGCAAGGACCCCGGGCGCTTGGGCCGCTCTTGCCCGTGGCCACCTGCCCCGCTGCCCTTGGCCTTGGCGGAGGCCTTCTCAGGGGCAGCGGGGTCCAGCCCTGAGCCTTCGGCCCGAGCCTCCTCCCGGCCGCTGGCATCGCGCTCTCGCCGGGCGTGGTGCTCCGCGTGGCGCTGGCGCTCCTCCTCCTCCCGCCGCCGCCGCTGCTGCTGCTGGTAGTGCTGCTGGGCCTGGCGTTCATGTCTCTGCGGGCGCAACAGAGCCATTACCGGGACTGGGCAGACGGGGGGTGTGGGCAGGTGCCGGCTGAGGCTCCAGGCCCTCACAGGTGCTCTCTGCGGGAGGGGGGAGAGCTCCAAACACTTCCTGGGCACCCGCTGCACCCCTGGACCCACCCCGGGGCTCTCTGAGGAAGTAGGGAGAGATCTACCCACTTATTAGGCACCAACTGCAATCCTGGATCCATGCCAGTGCTTTCTGAGAATTGAGAAGGGAACGGACATTACGGGCCATCGACGCTGTCCCCAGCCATGTGCCAGGCACCGTCTTAAGAACTGGGGGAATGTGGGGCGCCTGGGTGGCTCAGTTGGTTGGGCGACTGCCTTCGGCTCAGGTCATGATCCTGGAGTCCCTGGATCGAGTCCCGCATCGGGCTCCCGGCTCGGCGGGGAGCCTGCTTCTCCCTCTGACCCTCCCCCCTCTCATGTGCTCTCTCTCTCGTTCTCTCTGTCTCAAATAAATAAATAAAATCTTTAAAAAAAAAAAAAAAGAACTGGGAGAACGTAAACACAGCTTGGGCCTCAACCGTCCTCTGCTTTCTGGAGAACCAGGGACAGTCACGACTGACACAGACCAGAGCCACATGTGTCTTTGTCATTGCCAATTTAAGTGATTAAAATAAAACAAAATAAGAATTCTGTCTCTCGGTTGTACCAGCCCCACATCAAGTGCCCGTCGGCCCCCCATAGTGAGGGATCACACGGGGCACAGAATGTTTCCAGCATCACGGAGAGCGTCGCCTGGCCCTGGTGAGCTCCTTGGCCCACTCGGCAGCTTTCTGGGGAATGTGGCAGAAGCTGGGCTTCTAGGAAGCATCCGCCGTGTCCCTGGCCCCAAACAGGACACTGCTGGCGAGCTGGCGATGACTAAAGGTTCACAAGTGCCAGGCTGGTACTGGATGCCACCGGGGGTTCCGGGAGGGAGTGGCCTGGGCGGTGCGCTCATCGTTACCCTGGGCTCCCACCTCTTTCCCTCCTGCTCAGCTGGCTGCGGGCCGAGGCCGAGGCTGAGAAGCCCGGCCGAGTGCAGGTAACAACCGAGCCCGGGCCCCGCCCCCCCGGCCCCATACCTTGAAGGCCTCCCGGCGCTGGTACTCAAGCTTGGCCATCTCCTCGGCCACCCAGCCTGGGATGTCGGGGATGGCCACATGGATGAGGTACTTGAGGAGCAGGGCGAAGTGCTGAGGCGACAGAGGAGGAGGCTGCAGGCTCGGGGACGCCCTGCCGCCCCCCAGCTCCCCCATGCAGCCACAGGCCCCACCTCGAGCACCACCACAGACACAATGGCCGCCTCAGGGCTGAGCCAGGGGAAGAGGCGCTGTAGCTGCCCACACTGGCCGATTAGGTAGCAGTTGACCACGATGGCCAGGACGCCCATGGCCTCCATCACCTTCTGCAGGGGAACATGGCAGGGGTGGGCTCAGGGGGGGGCCGGCCACCCTTCCTGGGCCTCCTGCCCTTCCCCAGCGCACCCGGACTCCCTCCGGGCCTCGGCTCCAAGTCCTCGGCCGCTCCCCACACCTGCCACTGGCCGATGCTCTCAACCCGCTGCCCGAAGGGCCGCTGCAGCCCCGTGCACAGCTTGAGGGCGTCGCTCCGGATCTCGATGAGGTTGTTGACCAGCGCGCACAGAGCAGCCAGGGGGAAGGCAGACGAGAAGAGGACAACGTAGCCGAACTGCACGAACATCTCCTGGTAGTCCTGGAAGGTGTCCTGCAGGCGGGTGCCCGGGTGTGGCCTTGGGTCCCCTCCCTCAGACCCGGATGCCTCCGACCTTCGACTACCTTCTTCTCTCAAGGCCACCTCCCACCCTCCAATTCTCCTGAATGGACCCAGAGCTCCCCGTCCAGCAAGTTCCCAACCACATCCAGGGCCCCATTTCATCACGCCCCCTACCTCCACCCTGAGGCTGCATGCCCTGCCCTGCCGAGGGCCTGGCCTTGGGCCTCAGACGCCCTCCTCACCTCGTACTTCTTCATACAGCTCTCAAGCTCGGCCTGGGTGAGTTGGGGTGAGTGCTCCTCCTCGGGTGGGTCAATCCAAGACGACCGATTCTGCCGCCGCTGCCTCCGGCCCGAGTCACCTGAACCAGGCTCTGGGTCCGGGCCCCCATCTGGCCCCTGGTCACGGCCCTCGCCCCCAGCCCGGCGGAGCAGGACGGCCGGAGGCTCCCGCTCAGGACTGCCGGGAGCCCCTTCGGCCTCATCATCTTCTTCGGCCAGCGTGAATACTCCGGGCTCCAGCCCCTTCTCCACCATAGTGGGGCTCCCCTCCTCCAGGAGGGCCTCCGGGCCAGGCCGCCGCCGCCCAGCACCTCGCTCAGCAAAGCTGACCTTCTTCAGCCGGAGCCCACAGTCCAGGAGGCCGTTCTCCTCGCCCTCGTCCTCGTCCTCGTCCTCTTCCTCCTCCTCCTCCTCCTCCTCCTCCTCCTCTTCCTCCTTGCCCTCCTGAGGCCTGTCCCCCACCTCCCCACCCTCCCCTGCCAGCCGCCGCTCCACTGTAGCCTCCTCCTCCTCCTCAGGTGCCCCGCAGCCCCCACCGAGACACCTGCGGGCCCTGCCGCCGCTGCCACTCTCTTCGGCCTGGGGTTCGAGGCGACGGGGTGCAGGGCGCTGGAGGCTCAGCAGGCCGAGCAGGGCACGGGCCAGCTCCCAGGCTGCCTGCAGGCCGAGCTCGCCGCGGCCCAGCCGTCGGTACAGATGCGGCTGCAAGACCTCGCGCACGTTCTGGAGGAACTGGCGGGTGATCAGCAGAGTGGCCAGCATCTGGGGGCAGGAAGGGGGAGGAGAGAGGCCGCGTGGGCGGGCGGGGCTTCTGGGACTGGGGACCCGCCCCCCAGGAGCAAGTTTCCAGACACATGCCCTGAACCTAACTGCTGACTCCGCCCCTTGTAATGATGTCCCGGCACATGGAGGCCCCAGCACTCAACCTCCGCAGCCTCTCCCACCATCCCTCTGCCACAAACCATAGCCCGGCAGGCCACAGTGCTCCGAGTCAACCTCCTGGGGTTGCAACGCATGTTTCCACCCTGCTGTGGCTCAGGGTCCCCCTGCTTGCAGCACTGCCCGGGAGCTCAGCTGGGGCCCAGGGCCTCAGGAGGCCCCTGCCGTCTGCACCCCATCAGCAGAGCCCCGGCCCCTTGGAACGTGCACCCTCAGCTCAGGCAGCGTGAGGCCCCAAGCACAGCCACACTGCCCGCCCTGGAGAGGTCCTGCGGGCTCGCCATCTGCCCCTACTTTGGCCCGGGCCATGAGCAGGAGGCCCCGGAGGGAGAGGAGGAGCAGGTGGAACCGCAGGGCCGCGAGCGGGACCAGCACCGCCCGAAGCTGCCGCTCGAGGCTCTGGGACAGGGACAGGACGAGCAGGAGCTGTGGAGGGACCGACGGACAGGTGGACGGACAGATGGGGGGGCGACAGGCAGAGAGAGGACACACGGATGGACGGACGGACAGAGAGAGAAGGATGGAGGACGGGGGGGAGGGGCTGGAGAGCCCGTGGACCCCTTGGGCCAAGTCCGGCCCCCCACTGGCCACCACTGGGGGGCACTGCCTTGGGCTGGGATCTCACCTCTTTCAAGCGCTCCATGTCTTTGAGGTAGAAGCCGATGTAGAAGAGACTCAGGTAGGAATTGACAAATTGGAACTGTGGGAAGGAAGCACGGGGGCAATCCCTCTGCTGCCCGGTCCCCAGGAGCTCCTCCTGTGCCCCATGCAGAGCCCTCACTGCCCACCTGCTGGCCCCCCACTCACCAGGACGACTTTGATGATGAGGTGCTTCTCATAGGTGCTCTCCAGCCGGTAATTCTCTGGGGGCCGAGGGGGTGAGTGAGGAGGTGGCCCAGGCCCCCTGAAGGCAGCGCGGGCCCTGAAGGGCAGCAGGGACCTTCCTCCCCAGGGAAACAGGACCTCCCCTTGCAGGGCGTACCCATGTCGTTGAGCCAGATGGCGAGCTTCTTATAGCCCTCGGCACTCACGCTGACCAGCAAAGCCAGCACTACCTTGGGCAGGAAGCGGGCAAGACGGGGCAGCCCTTTCACGCTCAGCACCAGCTCCTGCAGGGGCAGGGGGTTCACAGGTCATCCTGGCATCTGGGCTCAGGCCGGAGTGGACTTGGGCCGGGAGTGGCCAGGTCAGGGCCAAGGCCGGGGGTAGGGGCCGGAGGTCACCTGCAGCTGGAAGCAGCCAAGCATGAGCAGAAACACGCAGGCCAGGCACGTGAGGCACAAGGGGAGGCTCACAAGCAGCTGGAAGAGCAGCCGCTTCCAGGGCGGGTAGTAGAACTCCTCAGCCTGCGTCACAGGGCTGATGCGCCGGATACCCTGGCAGAGGGTGGGGCTCAGCATGAGGCCGGAGGGGCTGCCCCTGCCCCCCCACACCTTTCCCAAGACCTCAGAATTCAATTTCCCTCCATCACGCCTTTGCTTTTGCGGTGCCCCCACCTAGTCTACCTTTCCCAGTCCCTCAAATGCAATTCCCCACGCCTCTCCTTCAGAGCATGCAGAGCCCCGCACCTGGCATACCCTTTCTGATGGTGCAGCCCTATTTCACACCTTGTCTTTGCCCCTGCAGTAACCCCCCCACCTCCCCCTCTCATTCTTGGAGTCCTTGGACTCAGACACCCCCAACTGACCCTGAACTGGGGTCGCGGTTCTTCCACAGCTTCCCCAGGTGAGTCCAGCGTCCCCCATTTGTAGGCCAGCTCTGCCCCCCTCCGTTTCCACTCCTCCAAGAACAGGGTTGACCAGACCACATTGAAGAGGGCAAAAACCACACACGATACATCCCGGCTTGTCTGGGGATGGCAGAAGGCTGAGCTGTTAGCCAGGTTGGCCCAGGGAGGAGGGTGTCTCAGGCACTCCAGCCCCAGCCCAGCCCACTCCCAGCACCTGGTCAGCCTCCGTAAATGTGTACAGGACAGAGCCAAAGACAGCTGGGTATACCATCGCTGATGTGTAGAAGCCCAGCCAGGCAAAGTACATGGCAATCTTCACTCCAAAGTAGTCACAGATCTCATCTGCCAGGAGCACAGGGGTGTCCCGGTCAGCCCTGCCCCGCTTCCTGAGACTCCCGCACACCCCCCACCTGGGGCCACACCTAGAGGCTGGTTTTCACACACAGCTTGCACCCATGACTTCATGAGGCGGTTCAGGATGCGCTGCTCGTGGACCGGGAACACCTGCTGGATGATCCCGCGGGCCGCCAGCTCAGGGACTGTTGGGGGACAAGAGCAGATGAGCCCCACCCTTCTGCCTATGCCTGGCCTGGCCAGTCCCACCACCCCCCCCGCCCCACCCGAAACCCAAGCCACAGTTTTTCCCTGCTTTTAAATCTTCAGAGGCTCTTCCCAGGGGAGGAGTTCTGAGTGGACAGAATATCTGGCTCTCCTTCAGAATTTGGGAGGTGAAGAAGCAGGCAGGTGGGGGCGCAGGAATCCACCCGGGAGGGTGGGGTCCCAGTGTGGAACCCTGTTTTTAAATAAAGCCATTTGGCCTCAGATCACTGCTCCGAAGGTCTGAGGAATGCAAAGCCGGCGTCAGAAGGTGAACTTCGAGCAGCCGGTCTCTTGGAGAGGAAACTGAGGCCCAGGGCCTCACCACACAGTGCATGGAGTGCTGTCCATGGTCCTGCCCCCACCTTATCCCAGACCCAGAGAACCGGGTCTCTTGGAAATGCCTCCCAGGGAGTAAACCCTACCCCTATGCTAGGGCCACACCCCGCCACACCATTGATGTCTCTAGGCCCCACCCAACTCTTCACTAGCTTTTTTTGGTCGGTTGTCTCTAGGCCCCACCTTCTCGCATTGATAGGCTGTATTCTAAGAGCCCCACCCAACTCCCCACGTGTGATTGGAAGTCGGTCCCGCCTGCTTACTGATTGGCTGGTCCTCCAGGAAGCGCACATTGTGCAGCGCCTCGCCCTGCTTGGCGCGTAGGTTCTGCAGCCAAAAGCGGATGATGCTCTGGCGTTCCTGCGGGGGACAGGGCAGGGCTTGAGCACAGGAAAGAGCAGCCCAAGGGCTAGGGCTGCGCACTGGGAGCCAGAGCTGGCCGCACCTGGGAGGTGAAGAAGCGCAGCTCACTCTCCACATTCTCGTAGATGAAGTCCTCCTCGCAAGAGAAGCCGCGGGTGCCCCCGCCAAACTCGGCCTTCACCGCTTTGCGCAAACCCAGCTCGTCGGCTCCTCGAAGTAGGCTGCCAGGAAGACACGGAGGTGGGGTCATGGGGAGACCCTGGCTCACCGTCCTGGAGCTAGGGTTGGTGTACCTGGCGGCCACCTGGGACAAATGCAGGGCGCTAAACCTCACAGTTGGTGCTTGGAAGGGTGGGGAGCTGGGTAGCAGGGTCAGCGAGAGGCCAGGGACAGAGACTCGCCTCTCATACGTGGCGGTGACGAAGAAGGCATAGGCACGCGTGTGGCGGTGGTGGCGGACTTGCACGATGAGCTCAGGGATGCCCACGCGGATGTGGTTCAGCAGCCATAGCAGCGTGTGGTCATCAGTCGTGTCTGCCAAGGGGCACAGGGACTGATGGCTCTTGCCACAAGGGGTCCGAGGCCTCTTACAGACTCCTACTCAGGGGAGCCCAGCGCAGGGGAGCCCATCTGGGCACCGGGCAGGCGGCGGGCACAGGTACCTGGAAAGGTCATCAGCACGTCGCAGTTCTCCGTGGGCACTGTCTTCATCCACGCCTTGTGAGACACCAGGTAGCGACCAGCCTGCAGAAGCCGCTTTCCAAAAAGCTTATCTAGGGGGCAGGCAGGGCAGGGCCCAGGTCAGGCCACTCCCAGACCAGGACCCCAGCCTCCAGTTGAGTGCCTCCAGCCCTAGCCCCTGCTTGCACACTGGCCACGGCTCTTCTGCACTCAGTCCGGCATCCAGGGACCTGCAAGCTTTGGCCTCGGCTCATTTCCTTCCCTCCTCGTCCTTGCACCAGCCAGGCCCTCCTCCAGGAATGCCCTTCCCCCAGGTCCTCCCTTACAAATCTTACTCATTCTTGAGGCCCAGCTCCGCCTCCAAAACCACAATCGATGGGGCGCTCACTAGCAGCCCTGAGCGCTTCACCACATTATGTCAACGCGTCCTCATAGCTGGGTGCGGTTCTTACCCCCATTTCACAGGTGAGGAAACTGAGGACCAGGGCGTTTAAGTCACGCACGCAAGGTCACACAGGCGAGCTGGGATTCGAACCCAGGACCGTGATTCCGTATCCTCTGCGAGGAGGCTCTCAAGCGCATCCCTGCTGGGCTGCGATCCGGTAACCCGAAGGGGTGACTGAGCTCAGCCCCGGGCTGGGGCTCTCGGAGGGGCGTGTCCGAGTCTCTGCGCTGGGACCCCCGCCCCCTGTACCGTCCCAGCCGCGCTGGCCCCGCCGCAGCCGCAGTGCCGGGAGAAGCCGGCCCCTCGACTGGACTCCAGGCCCGGGACGGCTGATCCCAATCCCACTCCCCGTCCGGCCGCCGCGCGCACCACAGGCACCTGCAACCCTGTCAGATCCGGCCGCCGCACACATACCCAGAACTCCAGACGCCGGGGCTGCAGGCTCGCCCTCAGGCGGGGGCCTCTTGCCACGCTCGCCCTCCAGGGACGTGCCCCCGGCGCTGGAGGTGGCTTCGGCCATGGCGAGGGCAGGGCAGGTCAGGGGCTGCGGGCGGCCCGAGCGCCGGGGGGCCCCGGGCTCATCCGGCCGGTGCAGCCGCGGAGCGCGCTGGAGGTGGAGACAAAGGCCGCGCCCGCCCGCGCCGGCCGCCGTCCCCGCGTGCCCGAGCGCTGCTTCTCGTCTCCGCCCGCGCGGAACCTCGATTCTCCTTCTCGTCCCCGCGCATGTCGCTCTTGGGTTCTCGACTCCGCCCGTGTTGTTTTCTGGATTTCGTTCTCGCCCGCCCACTTCGCTTTCTGGTGCTCATCTCCGCCCGCACCGAAGATGCATTCACCGAGGATATGTCCCCGCCCGCATCGAATTCTGGGTCTCGTCCCCGCCCATCCCGGGCCTGGATTCTCCGCCTCAGAGCCTTGGTTTCCCCATCTGCAAGGGCGCGGTTTGGAATCTTGAGTTGGGCGTGATTTGACCACGGCAGGACGTGGGAGGGGGCGGGCCTGGTTGGGGGAGATTCCAGGTACCAGTAACTTCACAGCTAGAATACGAATTAATAGTTACGCAAGTCCTGCCTCAGGGCCTTAGCATGTGCCAGTCAACTACTTAAAGCACTCCTCACGCCCTCCCGTCCAGTTAACCCCTGCGCCTCTAAGGAGGTAACCTCCTCAGAGAGCACCAGATAGAGCTGCCAAGTTTAGCAAATAAACATACAGTCCTCCCACTGTATGAAAGAGTTTCAGACAAACGAATACATTTTTAGTATGTCCCAAATATTACGTGGGACATAGTTATACCAAAACCTTATTTATTGTTTATCTGAAATTCACATTTAACTGGGCGTTCTGTATTTTATCGGCACCCAGGACCCTGATCGTCCTGAGTAGTCTTTTCTGTTAGACTGGGAGCCCAGAGAGGGCAGGGGCCCCTTCTGGTTCTTAGCGCACACAGTAGGCACTTGATGTATACTTATGACAGATGGGACAACTCGGAGAAGGCGAGTGTCCGCGTTTGTCACTCTTTTACAAATGAAAAAGTTAAGCGGGTCGAGGCAGGAATTAGAACTCTAGCGGGTCCGACAGAGTCTTCCCAAGTGCAAGTGCGTCGCCCGCCCGCTCCGTCCAAGAACCAGAGAATTGTCCGTGCGAAAGCGCCCGTGGAGACCCCGCCCAGCCAGTGCCTGGAATTCCACCATCAGCGTTTATATTCCGCTATTCTGCGCTGTCCTAGGTTAACCTGAAAGTAATCCCCGAGACTCCCCTTTCTGGCTTTCGGGGAGCCAGACACAGACCGGACACTTAGCTCTGCAGGAGCAGGCCTGGGCCAGGAAAGCCCAGAAGGCAGAGAGGGCTGTGCTGGGGATTCCAGAAAGGTGTCCTGTCGGAGGGGGACCTTGGAGCTAGGTCCTGAGGATGAGTTTGTCAAATGAAGAAGGGAATCCGAGGAGGAAGGAACGGCGGGAGGGAAAGCTAGGGGAGGAGCGAGAAACTTGGAGAGTTCTGGAAACACAGGTAGGAATCTTCCCAGAAATTTGGACGAGATTTTACTAGGACCAGGGCGTGGGTTCCCCGGAACTCATCCCTCTCCGCCCCTGAGATGCTCTTGCTTCGCCTAAAGCCACGGGGTGGCCAGATGGAAAATACGGGGCTGGAACCCTCGCCTCGGTGTAAATCCCACCGCCCTAGGCGCAGCCTGGTTCTTCCTCCCACCCTTCATTTCCGGTGTCTGGGATACCCGCGGTTCTAGGATCCTAAAAATTCGGTCTAATGTTGCCGGGGGAACGCCATTTCGCTGCACCCCCGCGTCCAGCCCCTTCCCCGCCTCTTGCCCTGACATTAGCCAATAGAAACGAAGATCTTCAGTGAGTCTCCTAAGGGGCCCAATGATGATCGAGAATCGTGGAGCACTTTACCAGTCACGCCGCGGAGTGGGTGGAGCCTCCTGTCAGGACTAGAAGCCACCCAGGCAGAGCGGGTAGGCGGGTCGCCGGTTGTGAACCCATGTGGCGGGTGTTGTGGACCCTAGTAGCTCGGGCCGCACGTGGGCCTCGCAGGTGGGGCGATACGGGAAACGGGTGTGACAGCGTGGGGTGCTGCTTGGGCTCCAAACCCTCTCCCTGGGATCTGGGTCCCAGTTCCCTGGGGCAGAACCACTTTTCACATTTTCCCAAGCCCCAATCCGTTCATCCCCCTGCCGCAGAGCCCACATCTGGGTCACCTGTTGGCCTCAATGTACCCATTCGGGTCACACTCTGACATCAGCGCCCTCACCCTCACAATATATCCACCCCCCACCCCCACCCCCCGCCGCAGACCCACATCTGGGTCAACTTCTGCTCTCAGAGACCTCAATCGGGTCACCCTCTGGCCTCAGACGCTCCAATCTGCCCACCCCCCAGCCTCAGAGCCTCCACCTGGGGCATCTTCCGAACATCGAACGCCCTATCCACCTGCCACTCAGCCACAGAGCCTCCCAGAGGCACTGATTCTTCTCTCCAGTCCCAGATCGTGCACGCGCCAGGGCAGCGGCGCCCCGGCCCCCGGTTCCGGGGCCACTATCTTCGCGCTGAGCTCCGGCCAAGGCCGCTGCGGCATCGCGGTGATCCGGACCAGCGGTCCTTCCAGCGGCCACGCCCTCCGGAGTCTCACGGCGCCCCGGGACTTGCCCCCGGCTCGCAGCGCCTGCCTGCGCCTGCTCAGCCACCCCCGTTCCGGGGAGCCGTTGGACCACGCGCTGGTGCTCTGGTTCCCAGGTGAGGGGTTCCAGATCCCGAACCTGCTGTAGCTCTCATGACCCAGTTTCCCACCCCCCACCCAAGGCGTTTGCCTAGTCGTACTCTCCTCGACTCCCATCTCGCCACACTAGGTCCCCAAAGTTTCACGGGTGAGGACTGCGCGGAGTTCCACGTGCACGGAGGCCCGGCGGTGGTGAGTGGCGTCCTGCAGGCCCTGGGTGAGTCTGCAGCCATGGGTTCGAAGTCTGGCTCTGCCAGTGGATCTGGGTGGGGGCCAGGGAGCTCAGGATCCACTACCTTCCCGCAGGCAGTGTGCCAGGGCTGCGGCCGGCTGAGGCTGGTGAGTTCACCAGGCGGGCATTCGCTCACGGGAAGCTGAGCCTGACCGAGGTGGAGGGGCTAGCGGATCTAATTCATGCAGAAACCGAGGCGCAGCGGCGGCAGGCGCTGAGGCAGCTGGACGGGGAACTGGGCCACCTCTGCCATGGCTGGGCCAAGACTCTCACTAAGGCAAGCCCCCTCTTCGCCCATTCCCTGCCTCAGAGACCCCCCTGCCCATTCTGTGTGTGAGAGCTTCCTGTGCATGAGCCTCCAATCTGGTCCCTTGGGTCAGGCTTGACCTGGGCCCTTTGAGGGGGGGGTTCCTGGGTTACCACATCACCACCTCCGTCCCCCTCCCCCACCAGGCTCTGGCTCACGTGGAGGCCTATATCGACTTTGGTGAGGATGACAACCTGGAGGAGGGCGTCCTGGAGCAAGGTGGGTCCTCCTAGCGGTTGGGGACACCTGGCATCGTAGCCCTTGGAGGCCCCCTCACTCCCAACCCCTCTGCTTTCTTCCATCCACAGCTGACAGCCAAGTGCGGGAGCTGGAGCTGGCACTGAGCGCACATCTTCGAGATGCCAGGCGCGGGCAGAGGCTTCGCTCAGGAGCGCATGTAGTGGTCGCAGGACCCCCCAACGCTGGCAAGAGCAGCCTGGTGAACGTACTCAGTGCGTGGGAGGCGGGGCATAGTGCCGGGGGCGCGGCCGGGAGCTGGGGAGCTGTTCAGGTGTGGGGGAGGAGCCGGGAGGTGGATCCTGGGGGAGGGGCTCTACGGCCTCCACCCCGCCCTCTTCGCGATAACCCCCACCCCCCATTCCATCCCAGGCCGGAAGCCTGTGTCCATAGTGTCCCCGGAGCCGGGGACCACCCGCGACGTGCTGGAGACCCCCGTGGACCTGGCCGGGTTCCCGGCGCTGCTGAGCGACACGGCGGGCTTGCGCGAGGGCGTAGGGCCGGTGGAGCAGGAGGGCGTGCGGCGCGCCCGCGAGAGGTAGGCTGGTAGGGTGGTGGGAGGGGGAGACAGAGCCCTTCCACTTCCATTTCTCCTTGCTGCCTTTATTTTGTGTCCCTCCCGAATCAGGAAAGGCTGCTAAGGTCTCTTGGGTGGGGGCTCTGATGTGGGGAGAGCCGCCGTGTGAATTCAGCCTCTGTTCCTGCCCCGCCCCGCCCCCACATGCCATGCCCCGCCCCTCTTGCTCTGCCGCCCCCCCCCCCCCCCAGGTGCCCTTAATTACTCAACTCCCCGGCGTTACTTCTTGGTTGGTTCTCCCTGTTCCCCCAGGCTGGAGCAGGCTGACCTCATTCTGGCGGTGCTGGATGCTTCTGACCTGGGCTCTCCGTCCAGCTGCAACTTCCTGGATACCGTTGTCGCCCCCCCAGGCGCTGGGAGCCCCAGTGAGAACAGCCGGCGCCTCCTGCTGGTGCTGAACAAATCGGACTTGCTGCCTCCAGGGGGCCCAGACCCCAGGCCCGACCTGCCCCCGCACCTGCTGCTGTCCTGCTTGACCGGAGAGGGTTTGGATGGCCTCCTGGAGGCGTTGAGGAAGGAGCTGGCTGAAGTGTGAGTGGCTCCCCCGCCCCGCCTCCGCCCGTCCCCGTTCCGCAGCCTGCCTCAACCCAAGTTCAAGTCAGGGCAGAGCCACTGGCTTTGGACACGTACCCGCCCCCCAGGCTCATTTTCTGGGTCCACAAAATGCAAGTGATCATCCCCCTTCCAATGGTAGTTGTGAAAGTTGGGAAAGACCGCATCCTTTGTCCCTTGCAGGTGTGGGGACCCGTCCACAGGCCCACCACTTCTGACGCGTGCAAGACACCAGCATCATCTCCAGGGCTGCCTGGATGCCCTCCGCCACTACAAGCAGACAAAAGACCTAGCCCTGGCTGCTGAGGCGCTGCGACTCGCCCGGGGCCACCTGGGCCGCATCACTGGCGGAGGCGGCACTGAGGAGGTCTTGGACATCATCTTCCGGGACTTCTGCGTGGGCAAGTGAGGGGACCACTGAAGCTCCCAGCCAGGCTGAGGGGGAGGGGCCAGAAGCCCTGAGGCATGTGGGAATAGCTTAGGCCGAGTGAGAATCTCATCCCCTGGGGCAAGAACTTGGCCCCAGGACGCTGAAGCGAAGTGCCACCTTCAGAGGTGGTGAGCTCCCTGTTGCTGGCTGTAGCTTAGTTCCCTGGCAGGGACATGCTAGGGGTTCCAGCCCTGGAGTGGAGCTCAACGGAGGTCCCTTTGGGTTCCGATGCTGGGGGAGTAGGAGTGGACGGTTGCGATAGGGGTGGGAGGGCCTCAGGGATCTTTGTTTTGCGGTTTTTAATTTATTTTGCAAATACTAAAGGAATATAAAGAAATTCAGGTGATTCAGAAATGCTTAAACATGGAAATCTCCCCCCCGTCCCATCCCTTGGGGTCAGTTTGTGTCCTTCCAGAATTCTGTCTGCTGTTTTGCATACTTGTGGATACACCTATAAAATATGTTTTGTCTTGTATTTTGTAAAGTGTGTGTTTATTGCTCTGCAAGTTATCATTCTCTTTTTTAGTATTAATCTTGAAGCTTTGCCCCTTATATTTTATTTTTATTTATTTTTTATTTATTTAATTTATTTATTTGCCTCATATTTTAAAAGAGACCTGCGAGATCCCAGGTCCCTATGCCCTCCAAGCTTATGCATTCATTCCCTCAGTAACTATCAAGCACCTGCTCTGTGCTAGAATTGCACATGTCATTTTATTGGGTTTTGATAACAGCACAGCACAGTGAGTATTTTGTTATAGTTTTACAGATGAGGAAACTAAGGCTCAGAGAATTAGTTGCTTGACATCCCCACCTTTGGGATTTGCACATAGGTTTGTTCAGACTTCCAGTCTGAGTTTGCTGCAGGCCTTCTGTGCAACAGGCCGAGTGCAGGATGCTGGGAACGCAAAGAGGACTAATTGTCACAGGTGCTGCCCCTGCCCAAGTTAGAGACCTAGTTCCTTATAGTGAAGTCTCATGGCTGCTGTGTGAGCTTATGATGAGGAGACCTGCCTGCTCAGGGACATGAGGGCAGGCTGCCTTGCAGAGGTGACATTGGTACTGAAAGTCAAATGGTGAGAAGGAAACCAGATGGAGGAGGTTGGTGAAAGTGTCCCCGGCAGAGGGCACAGCATGTGCAAAGGTCCTGAGGGGGGAGCGTCATGGTGTGTTCAAGGAACAGGGATGTGGTTGGTAGGGCTGAAGCAGTGAGTGAGGGGGAGAGAGGAGGGAGATGGCTGGAGGAAGAGAGGGAGGGTCTGACTGATAGGACTTTGATACTTTTTCTTTTTTTTGACACTTTCTTTCATTAAGTTTTTTATTTTAATTCCAGTATAGTTAACATACAGTGTTATAATAGTTTCAGATGCACAAAATAGTGATTCAACACTTCTATACATTACTCAGTGCTCATCATGACAAGTGCACCCCTTAATCCCCATCACGTGGTTCACCCATCCCCCCACCCACCTCCCCTCCGGTAACCAGCAGTTTGTTCTCTATAGTTGAGTCTGTTTCTTGGGGACGCCTGGGTGTGTTGGTTTAGCGACTGCCTTCGGCTCAGGTCATGATTCCGGGGTCCTGGGATCGAGTCCCGCATTGGGTTCCTTGCTCAGCAGGGAGTCTGCTTCTCCCTCTCCCTCTGCCCCTCCACCTGCTTGTGCTCTCTCTCTCTGACAAATAAATAAAATCTTAAAAAAAAAAAGAGTCTGTTTCTTGGTTTCTCTCTCTCTCTTTTTTCCTTTGCTCATTTGTTTTGTTTCTTAAATTCCACATATGAGTGAAATCATATGGTATTTGTCTTTCTCTGACTGACTTATTTTGCTTAGCATAATACCCTCTAGCTCCATCCATGTCATTGCAAAAATGACAAGATTTCATTCTTTTTGTGGCTGAATAATATTCTATTGTGTATATATACCACATCTTCTTCGTTCGTCTGCTGACGGGCATTTGGGCTGCTTCCATGATTTGACTACTGTAGATAATACTGCTGTGAACATAGGGGTGAATGTGTGCCTTTGAATTAGTGGTGAGGCCTTGGATTCTGAGACTCACAGGGGCCTGATATGTTGGTGACGAGCCAGCAGAGGGCGCCCTCCTCTAACAAAAGAAGGTCCTGGAAGCCCCCATCAACCCTCTCGCCCTCTAAGGACCCTGGGATCCAGGCTTCCACGCCCACCTGGCAGCAGGTGAACGGTTAATCCCTTGCCACAGGCAGAAAAACAGTCTTAAATAGGGTCAGGATCCCTTCCAGAATCAGAAAAAGAGTCCTACTTCCAGTGATCGAACATACAAGCTCTCAGGTTTTAGGGCACTGGTGAGCAGAGGCTGGGAGGTAGCCAGGGCCAACAAAGGGTATGAAGAGAGTTTTCAGAAGAATTCCCCCACCACCCAACCAAAGGGGGCCCCTGACCCTGTGTCTTCACAGACTTCATTGCAATATGTCACTATTGATTTGTTTGCTTGTTTAGTAGCAAGGGCTGTCCCAACATGGGGAGCTCCGGGAGGGAAAGGGTCACTCAGTGAGCTGAGCCCACGAATATTGCTATTATGTCTATTTTTCGGGAATACAAGCAGGCCCAGAGGAGAGAAGCAATACCATAGGTTTAGCGGGGCTGTGTGTCCAGATGTCCTCCACATCAGGAGGGTTCAGAGGGCTCCCAGGAGGGGTGAGCAGGGTCTGGGTGGGGAGAGAGACACTCTTGGGGCAGGATGCTTAGGCCCCACCCGCCTCCCCCGGGCCCTGGCACACAGCTGGACTGAGGTCCTTGGCTACAGTCCCTTTTTTCCAAGAAGGGTGAGGTGGTTTGTGGGAAGCAGCCATGGGGGTTATTTATAGAGGTCACAGGAAATCCCTAAAGAGTTAGAACCTCACCCAGTGGCTGGGCCACAAGGTCAGGGAGGTGGTCTGCCAATTGCTCCCTGACAAGTACCCAGTCCCTGCCTTGCCCCCCGGGGGAGCCACTAACTTGGGGGAGTCAGAACTACATGGTCAGGTCTGCATAAAGGGAGGGATGGAGCTGAGGATTGCCCCAGAGGCAGCAAGGACAATACCTGGGGCAATCAAGAGGGCTGCCTGGAGGAGGGATATCTGGGGGCAGGACTTGGAGGGAGAAGAAAAAGGCATTCTAGTCTGAGAGCACAAATTAAGAGATAGTCTTTAGCCAGAGAATGAAAGGTCCAGGGCAGCTGGAGGCAAGAGCTGCACTGGAAGTGGGGGTGGCAGCGGCGGGGGGCAGGGGGACACAACAGAGCTGAGGAACTGGACTTTGTTCCCAGGGTAATGGGGAGCCATGGAGGGTGTGTGAGCCAGAGAGGGACATGGTCAGATCCCATGATGGAAAAATCTCTCTGGACCAGCAGGGCCGGGTGTGGGGGCCAGCTGGAGGGATGATATCCTGGGACACTCTGGATGGGAGAGACCAACAAAAAGTCAGACCCGTGCCCATGTGTCCAGAAAGTTTAGAACGATTATTTCTCAGATGAGAAAATGGAGGCTGAGACCGAATGAGTCAAGATTTGGATTCAGGGATGTCTGGCTCCAGAACCCAAAACTCAGACATCCTGTGGTTGCTGGGACTGGCTGGTGTCATCATTCTCTCCAAGTCTCCAGCTTCTCAGGCAGTAGGCTGAGGGTCAGGGACGTCTTCGCTTCCTTGGGGCCTCCAGACTGTCCTGTCTGGGCGGCCTGGCCTGGCTGACCCCTCTGCCCTGGCTTGGCGGGGCCCCAGCCGAGTGTTTCCTGCAGCAGGCGTCTCTCACCCCGGTTTCCGTATCCAGGAAATATCGCTCCTTTGTCCCTCCTGACTAGCCTGCCTTAAGCGTGGCGTTGCCAGCCCTGGCTCCTTGTGACTCATCCCCTCCCCGTCTAGGGTCCCGGGAGAATGGTCTGGGAGGGAATCCAGGCTGGGGCAGTGGGGAAGATGGGGGGTGGAGGTGGGGGGTGGAGGAAGCAAATGACATTCTGAGCTGAGATTCTAGACCACAATTTTTAGGCCGTTTTTCTACTGATGGCCATCCACTTTGTTTCCTGGAGTTTTTGTTTCCCAGAAATGGGGTTGCTGAGCCAAAGGGTTTGTACATCTTTACTTTAATGAAATATCACCAAACTAATTTCCAGAGGGCCACGATGAGATTTGCATTTCTACTAGTCCTGTAGAAAAATGCGCTTTCTCTACATCTTCACCAGCAGTAGGTATTATGGCTTTTTAAACTTTTTTTTTTTCCAGTCTACTGGGTACAATGAGATTTCCCTGTATTCCTCTAATGCACTTTTTCCTGTTTTCCCCACGAATTTAGTGATTAGTGTGTTAAAGCACTCCCACTGGACCCTGGTGCCCTTTCTGGCATCCCATCTTGCCACAAAACAAAACAAGACAAAACAAATGGCCTGAGACTTTAGTGACACTGTTCCTGGAGCCACTCTGGAGAGGGTTAGCTGTCCTGCCTCAGTACCTGGGGGGAAATCTTCGCAAATCTTAGGAAGATGAAAGTCACAGATGGATAACCTGTTTTTTAAGAAACTGTGTTTTGTTTTTTAAGATTTTATTTATTTTTTTAATGGGGGTGGTGGTAGAGAGAGAAAGAGAGAGAATAAGCAGGGGGAGTGGCAAGCAGAGGGAGAGGGAGAAGCAGGCCCCTGACGCTTAACAACTGAGCCACCCAGGCACCCCGAACAGCAGGTATTTAAAAAGCAGTTTCAGGGCTTTGAGGGAAGCTGGTGTCGCCCCAGACTCTTCTGGACTGGGGACAGCCTGGGGACAGGGGGAGGGATCCTAGCTTGCGGGGTCTTTTCTCAGGCATGGCTAGGAGGTGCCTTTTCAAAGTAAAAATCACTCTGGAGTCGTGGAAAGGATTCGATATTTATTTAGTGCCACTAACATTTATATGGGCCACAGGCAGGGCTGGGTGTGGGGGGAGAGGGACAAGGGGCAGCTGCCGTCGCGGGGTCGCGGGCTTTGATGGGGTCAGGGGGGGACATTTGCTCTGGGTCCGGGTGCGGCCTGGCAGGGGAGCCTGGAGACTCTCCCGCAGGGGTGGGGGGGTGCGGGGGAGTGGAGGCTAATGGCTTCCCGTCCCCACTTCCCCTAGGCCCCGCACACTGGGGGTGAGGAGTCGGAAGACGAGAAAATCGGAGGGTGCTGTGGCGGGAGCATGGGGGTGTGCAGATGGGGGGATGCTGTGAGCGCCTGGGAAGGGGGCGACATGGGGCAAGGGCTGGGCAGAAGGTGTGTGTGTGACGTCACTGCATCCAGATGGGACATCACTGCTGTGTCTGTTGGCGAGGGGCTGTGAGAGTATCAGAGGGCGTCGCGGGGTGTGGGGAGGGACGGGCGTGGGGTGGAGGCCAAGGGCAGCCGCTCTGGCGTGTGCGCGGGCGTTCGGCCGGCCGAGGCCCTGGCTGCAGGCTGCGCGTGGGCATCTTGCTGCTGTGCGTCCGCAGACCGGCCAGGCGGGGCCACACCTGGGTCCTCAGGGCCTGGAGCCTCCTCAGCCGCTAGGGCAGGAAGGACATGGTAATACAATAGTCAGACAGATGGAAGGACAAACCTTGCCTGGGCCTGCTGCCCCCCAACCCCAGGCTCCTTCTTGCCTCCAAGGACTCTTCGGCTCTTTTGGGGTTCAGCCTTCCCATTAGACTCCTACTTGTTGAGGGTGGGACTGGGACGTGGGCCTCCTCAGTCTACAGATAAAGAGACAGTGGTCAGAGAGGCCACCTTCTGTGCTCCAGGCCTCTGCAGCAGCCTTTTACCTGGGGTCTCCAGGGCCCTGGGGATCCTGGGAGTTTGCCCCAAGGCCCCTGTCGTATCCCCCACCCCTCCGAAAGGGCCTTTGTCTCCACAGAACTGCCCCTGGGGCTAGCCCCTCACCCATTCTCAGGAGGGTTTTTCCCAGGAGCCTGCCCCTCCTCACACACTCTCCTTGGCTCCCCAGTGCCCTGCCCACAAAGCCAGATCCTTTCTACCCGGCATTCAAGGCTCCACCCTCTCTGTCCCTACCAGTCCTCCTCATCAGAAACTCAAACCCTGCCAAAGTCCTTCAAAATTTCAGGAGGTATCGCTTCACTGCACCCCTCCCCCCTGCCTTTGCAGGAGCCATCCTGCTGTCTGGACTGCCCTTCCCCCTCCTTGGCCTAACAGAGGTTCTCGTGAGGGGTCAGGGGTTGGCTCAGAGGCTGTTTCCTGGTCGGGGAGGAGGGGGCCTCAGCCAAGTCCTGCTTCCGCTGGCCCACTCCCTTCCTTCCCTGGCTCTTCCCTGGGGCCGAGCAGCTTCACGTTCCTTGGCTGGCTCTGCCCCCCCCGCTCCCCCCCCTCCGGCTCCAGCCTGACCGGGATTCACGGCTCCTGGCCAGCCCTGGCCTACATTCTTCACCCACTCCTGCTCACCAGCCTTCAAGGGGGGTGGTCCCTGGCCATATCTCAGAGACCGAGGCTCCTAAGCCCCCAACATCACACGCCTGGACCAGCGCAGGTGCCTTTGCCCTGGTCTTTGGCTGCCACCTTCACCCCCCAACAGCGACTAGAGGGTGCCCCTGAACACCTGAGGCCAGTCATGTCCTATCCTGCTCACGCTGTCCCAAAGCTCCCGAAGTTCTCACTGCAGCCACAGGCCCTACCTGACCTGCACCCCCCGTGCCCCCTTCACTTCCTACTCACCCCCCGGATTGCTCTGCCCGAGCTGCACCAGCCTCCTCACCAGGCCTGGTCCTGTCTCAGGGCCTTGGCATGGGCTGTGCTCTCTGCCTGGTACACCCTCCAGGGACACCCCACCCCCACGGCTCTTCCCTCACCTCCTCCAGTTCTCTGCCCCAGCATCAACCTCATGCAGGGCAGAGAAGCCTGCCTGGTCTCCTGTGGAAAAAATTTTTTTTTTAAAGATTTTATTTATTTATTTGACAGAGAGAGACACAGTGAGAGAGGGAACACAAGCAGGGGGAGTGGGAGAGGGAGAAGCAGGCTCTCCACGGAGCAGGGAGCCCGATGCAGGGCTCGACCCCAGGACCCTGGGATCAGGACCTGAGCCGAAGGCAGACGCTTAACGACTGAGCCACCCAGGCGCCCCTCCTGTGGAAAATTTTAACCTTGCACTGCCTCATCCCTTTTCTGCCTCGCCCACCGCCAAGGGGCTCACGCATCTGGTTTAGCATCTGTCTGCCCCACTAGACTGGGAGCCCCACAAGGGCGCCGGCTTCTCTGCCTATTCCTCCTCGTGTCCTCAACCCCCAGCAGCTGCTCAAGACACATGGGTTGAGTAAACGAACCGAATCACAATTGTGATGGCAATGAACTTGAATGAGACTCGCTGTGTGTCTGGCTCAGAGCCAGGGCCGGATTGCCCATCTTCAACCTTCCACATTGCCACTGCTGAGGGAGCAGAAGGCTAGCTGAGGACAAAGCACCAGCTGACACCCTGCAACCTCCCCCTGGCCCCCAACTCCTGGGTGGGATCTGTGGGACCTTCTTCCAGGAAGCTCCCAACTCTCTTAATGTTAATGCTTTGCCAGAGGGAACACCGATCTTAGCCTGATAATAGCCAGGCCTCCAGGATCCTGAGGGTCTTCTTTAGCTTATGAAAATCCTTTTGAAACCTCCCTTTTCCTGACCTCCCCCAACTCCCAAGTATATAATCAGCCACCCCTCACCACCCCGGTGCAGTAGCTCGCTCTGCCCACGGGTCCTGTCCCTGTGTTTTAATAAAACCACCATTGTGCACCAAAGACGTCTCAAGAATTCTTTCTTGGCCGTCGGCTCAGGACCTCACCGCCCCCCAACCTCACCTATATTCCAAAACTGCATCACAACTTTTGTCTTATCCAGCCACCTTCCCCTGAAACCAATATTTCCTTATTTGTCTTCACATCAATTGTGCGTGTGTGTTTAACTTAAATAAATGGATACCCAAAGGACACAGTCTTATCAGATAAAAAGGAAAACTAGTGCACTTGCCATCAAGAGAAAATGACTTGAAAATGTCCACAGAAAAAGCAGGATGTTGTGTTTCCATCCAGCTGATGCTGGGCTGGGGGTTGGCCCTGGCTTTGGGATCGCAGCTGATGCTGGGCTGGGGGTTGGCCTTGGCTTTGGGATCGCAGCTGATGCTGGGCTGGGGGTTGACCCTGGCTTTGGGATCTCAGGGAGAGCTGCAAGTGGGAGTGTGTTAGCACCGTGGAGACTTTGTGAAGGCCCAGAAGGAATAAGAGTGGAGAAGGAAGAGACTCTCCCGATCGGGGGGGGGCTGAGTGATTTGATGCTGGACCTTGGCCCTGGCCCCTGATCGGAGGCATCTAAAATTCCCATGTGGTTGGTGACACCACAGTCTACGGTTTGCCTAGGCTAGCCCACCAAGGGGCTGGCCTCGCTGGGACTCCAAGCCAGAGCTGATGGCCCCTTTCTCAGGGGGAAGGTGAATCAAGGCTGGAGCTCAGAGAGCCAGAGCCCCTTCCTGAGACCCGGCAGCGGGAGGGGCCCTGCCTTAAGTACTCATTGTTTTCTCTGTAGAGGGATGTCTTGGGGGTAAACAATGTCAAGAGCTTCCCTTTCTCAGCTGGGACGGGTCTGGGCTGGGAGCCTGGCTCTGGCCCTGACTCACTGACGCATGACCCCAGGTTGGTCACTTCCCTGGGGCCTCAGTTTCCTCCTCTGAAAAGTGGGGATAATAATAGAACCTCCTTCCTTGCCATGATGGCTTTGGGCCAAGATAGAGAGAGGAAAACTGTTTGCTTGGAGCAGGGTCTTCTCTCCACCCTCTTGCTTCCCTCTCGGGGGGCTGCTTGAGGCTAAGCGATTTCTCCCAGACAGAGCCATCCAGAGGAGAAGGGACAAGTTCTGGGAGAAGGTAAGCTCCCCGTCAGAGGGGCTATGTAAGAGGAGCCATAGAGGAAATGGAGCTGGATGTGGAGGACCCCCTGGGATTTGAAGACAGCCCTCTGGAAGTCTATTTGTCCCCAGGCTGAAATAGACCCCGAGGCTGAAAGAGACCAGGTTGACCACAGTCTTGCTGGCAGAGCCCATGGGAGGCACAGGCGTGGGGTCAGCGGAATCTGACTTAAAATCCCCGGTGTCTCCCGGAGCCCCGGGTCCTAAACTGCAAATGGCAATGCCCATCCCAGACTCCTTGGTCAGCGATGTGGTCCTGAACGGGGAGCGGAGCCACCACCTGGGAGGGAGAACAGGATGTTCTCGGAGCAATGGCCTGAGTCACCTTCCCTGTGATGCACAGGCTGTACTCTGGGAGGTGGCGGGGGTGGGGGCGGGGTACAGACACGGAGCCCTGACCTGAGTGTGCACAGGGGTGCCTTGATGCGCCTGCTGCAACCCCCAGCCCCTTGCTTTAGGCACTTGTGGACAGCACTTTACTGTTAGCAGAGTTTCCATGCCCTTGATTTCAGAGACCTCCGTTTTTGTAGAGGTTAGAAAAAGAGGCTCAGAGGGGTGGGGGTAGAGGTCCAGGGGCTCCACCTTTGCTCTCCCTCCTCCCTTCCCCAGTTCCATCCACCCCACATCCCACCCCAGTCTGGCCTCTGAGCCTATACTCTGGCTCTTCTTGTCACCTGGAGCTCTGTACCTTCTGCCCTTTCCCAGACCAGCTCAATCCCATCCTCCAGCTCAAAGGCCTCCTCCTCATGGAAGCCCTCTCTTGCACGGAAGCCTGGAGTCCAAGAGCCTGGGTTCGAGGCCCCATCTCTGCCACTCCCCAGCTGTGTTACCTGGAGCACAGTGCACGCCTTCGCTGTGCCTCACTTTCCTGGTCTGGAAAGTGGCGGGTGATGACAGTGGCTTGCCCACTGATAAGGGTTGTGAGGATTCAGTGAGTTGATCTTGCAAAGTGCTTGCAACCGTGCTGAATTCACAGTAAGCACCTAGTAACTGTAGGCTCTTGGTCTTTCTTTTCATGGTTCCTTCATTGTTTCTCTCACCCCCTACTCAGGGAATTTCATGAACGGACCTGCATGGGTCTTGGTCACTACTGGGTCCCCAGGACCCAGCATAGGGCCTGGTTTACAGCAGGCACTCAATTAAGGAAGCAGCAAGTGTGAGATGAGCCTCCCTCCACTCCTAGTCCTGTTCCCAGCCTCCTCTGAAGCCCTGAGACTGAACCATCTCAGTCTGCCCAGTGCCTTACCTGGGTGGAGCTATAGCATTGCCTGCAGGGGGCCTCTGGGACTCCAGGATCCTTCTCTTGAACTCCTCCAGGCCAGCTGGGTCTGTGGCAAGAGGGAGGGGTCAGCTCCAACCAGCTGCCCCAACCTTGGGCTAGGGGTGGGCTGGCAGCCCCAATAGCAGGGCTGAGGTGGGATAAGAAGTAGAAAGACAATCCCCGGACCCCTTCCTGGCCCTGTTTTCTGTCACTCACCGATGGGCTGGGGGTTGGGGACAGGACCCACAGGTCTTGGTATAGGCATCGGCTGCGACTGTGGGAAGAAAGATGGAGGGAGGTTGACAGAAGCCAGGGCCCCTGAACCAGAGTGCCAGGGAGGTTCCTGCTCCTCCACGTCCTTGGATACCTGGGTCTGAGTTCCTTCCAGGGCGAGGAAACATATCGGGGAAATAACCCACATTAATGGATGTACAATCACCTGCACGCACCTGCCCTCAAAGAACTGGGGACTCCAAGGACTGGCTTTCCTTGGAAGCCCCCCCAGAGACCCTGCAGTGGCCTACCTCAGTCTCCCCTACAATCTTAGTTCCAACCCGATCCCAATCCATGACCCCAAGTGAGTCCATCCACCCAACACCGAACCTGGCCCCACTCTGGGCTGAAGCCGACCCACTCTGTAAATCCACTGCCTTCCCTCCAACAACCCTGAGCCTGAAATCCAAAGCCAGTTCTAAACTCAATCACCTAAAATCCAATCCCAACATGAAAACAGAACTTTCCTTAGAATCAAACCCTGACCTAAACCCAATCCTAATGACAAACCTGATCTGACCATAACTTTACATTTAACTCTGATCCCAACCCATTCCTTAGACCTGGCTGCTATGAAAAATCCACCCCCAACCCCCTCCCCCCAGCCCAGCCCTGGTCTCCACCACCGCCACCCATAAACTTTTTCCCAATACACACTCAGCCCAACTCAACCTTAAACCCTAGCCTCTACCTCAAATGGAAGAATTGTACCCCAAGATTAGCATCTGTGCAGTTTCTACTCTGCACCCAGCCCTGACCCTCACCCCTCCCCAGGTCTCCCTACCCTAACTCAGGGTCACCCAATCTTTCATTTCAAATATATCCCGATGCCAACCCAATTCAACCTTCAGTCAACCATCCTAAACCCAAACCAATTTCAACTCCTAACCCACGGTCAACAACAATCCCAATCCTAATGCCCATGAAATCCTAAGTCTACCCTTGGCCCCAAACCTCTAATCATCTCTAGACCCACCAGCCACCTACACTCACCTGAGCTTCAACTCCAGGATTGGTGCCTCCATGCAACCGAATCCAAGCCACTGACATCTTACACCCAGTGCTAGACTTGCCAGGCTGCCCTGCATGTGACCCCTGACCTAACTTTCAACCTCTCCCCACAATCCAAACTCAGCACAACCCCAATTCTAAGACTAATGTAATCTTTGATGGAACCCTAACTTTAACTCAAACCAACTCTAAACACAGCGGTCACTAAGAACTCACTTTAACCCAAACACAAGCTCTGCTCCACATCAAGCCTTCCTCTAGCCTTAAACTTCAGTCTAACTGCCAACCCCACCCATGGCCCCTGATCCTTCAACTCAGACACATCCCATCCCTGACACCAACCCTCCAGGAATCCTCCGTCCTCACACTGAACCCATTTTTTTTTTTTGGTAAAGATTTTATTTATTTATTTGTCAGAGAGAGAGAGAGGGAGCACAAGCAGGGGGAGTGGTAGGCAGAGGGAGAAGCAGGCTCCCCGCTGAGCAAGGAGCCCGACGCGGGACTCGATCCCAGGACCTCGGGATCATGACCTGAGCCGAAGGCAGACGCCTAACCGACTGAGCCCCCAGGCGTCCCACCCTGAACCAATTTTGAGGCCCACCAGCCACCCTAAACTCAATCCCAATCCTTAATCCTTTCTCCATGTCCTTCCAAACTCCACCCCAATCCTATGTCAGTGACACTCTCAAGTGAGTTAACTAACCAGACCCAGACTGGGAAGCTCACCTCAAACCCATTAGACATCACCACCAACATGGCCCCCAGACCGGACCCCAATGCAACCTGAATCCAGGGCCCTCTAGCCCACCTTGGCCTTGATGCAGGTGTCCAGGGCAGAGTTGCTGACGGCCAGTTGCATTTTGAGCTGCTCTGCCTCCCGCTTCTTCTCCTCCAGCTCCTTCGCCAGGCTGTCTCGCTCCTTCCGCAGTGCTGCCTTCTCCTCCAGGGCTAGCTGTGTCTGCCGGGCGCATTCGGACTGGAGCTTGGCCTCCCGGGCCTGGGCCTCCTTCTCCACCTTCTCCTTGGCCTCCTGACTGGCCCGCAGGCCCTTCTCGACCTCTAGCTTCTGGCGCTGGATGTCCGAGTTCTCGCGGGCCACGCGCTCTATGCCGGCCCGCAGGCTCCGGGCTAGCTCCTCCACCTTGGTGGCCATGAGGGTGGGCATGTGGTCGCAGATTCTTCGGATGGAGGGTAAGTCCACGCCTAGAGGATGGTACAGATTATAGCCCATCGTGTCCAGGGTGCGTGGGACAATGGAGTCCCTCCAGAGGCTGCGCAGCTCCGTCTCAAACTTGTCCTTGTCCAGCGGGAGGCAGAGGGCCTGCACCTTCTGCAGGCGGTCCTCAGCCAGCTGTCGCTCCTGCAGCAGCTGCTCCCGGGCCTTGCTGCACTCCATCAGCTGCTCCTCCACCACTCGCTTGTTCAGCACCAGCCCCTCCTTGTCTCTGGTGCACACTTCCTTCTCCTTTGCCACCTCCATCTCCAGCATCTTGGCCTTCTGGTTCAGCATGAGGAGCAAGGCTACAGGGACACGATAATACATCTCAGGAAGGTTGGGGGTTGCCAAGAGACTGGGCAGGGAGTCTACCACCCTGGCTCCCCACTGCCCCGACCACTCACCATTGCAGCTCTTGTTAGTCCCCTTGAGTTGTTCTTGGCATTGCTTCTCGCTCAAGATGATGGCCGCCATGTACTGCTGGTTGTTCATGTAGCTCACCTAACCGGACAGGACACAGGACAGAGCTCACAGTCCAACCCCCGTGGGTCCCCTTGCTCCTGGTTTGCCCAGACGCTCTGGGCTTGGGGCCCCAGATTCCATACCCGGGTGACCTGGGTTGGCCCAGTTCACAAGGGCATGGCTCCTATAGAGGGGATGCTGGATGGATCCTTAAAAGTTGTTACGGTTAATACTATTTGACAATAAAGGGCGCCTGGGTGGCTCAGTTGGTTAAGCGACTGCCTTCGGCTCAGGTCATGATCCTGGAGTCCCGGGATTGAGTCCTGCATCGGGCTCCCTGCTCGGCAGGGAGTCTGCTTCTCCCTCTGACCCTCCCACCTCTCATGTACTCCCTCTCTCTCATTCTCTCTCTCTCAAATAAAAATAAATAAAATCTTTAAAAAAATACTATTTGGCAATAAAAAAGGATGAAGCACGGATACATGCTATAATTCGAATGAACCTTGAAAACATTAATTCACATTTATGGCCAATTCTTTTTTTTTTTTAAGATTTTATTTATTTATTTGACAGAAAGAGAGAGAGGGCACAAGCAGGGGGAAGGGCAGAGGGAGAGGGAGAAGCAGGCTCTCCACTGAGCAAGGAGTCCGATGTGGGGCTCGATCCCAAGACCCTGGGATCATGACCTGAGCTGAAGGCAGATGCTTAACCGACTGAGCCACTCAGGTGCCCTGGCCAACTACTTTTTGTTGAGGATGCTGTCAGGAACTGAATTGTGCCCCCCCCATTTATAAATGGAAGTCCTAACCCCCAGTACCTCAGAACGTGACTGTATTTGGAGATAGCATCTTCAAAGATGTGATTAAGTTAACATGAGGTTATTAGGGTGGGCCCTAATCCAATATAAGGACTGGTGTCCTTATAAGAGGACATCTGGACACCCAGAAGTGCACAGAGGGAAGATGATGTGAAGACACAGTGAGAAGATCTACAAGGCAAGGAGAGAGGCCTGGAACAGATTCCTCTCTCCTAACACTCCAGAGGAACTTGCATCTTGACCTCACATATGTGCAAAAATAAATTTCTATTGTTTAAGCTACCTAATTTGTGGTACTTTGTTAATAAGGCAGCCCTGGAAAATTAATAGAGGTGGCAAAATCATTCCATGGGGAAAAAAGAGTCTTTTCAACAAATGGTGCTGGCATAGCTGGATCTCCACATGTTAAGGAATGAATTTGGACCCTACCTCACACCATATACAAAAATTAACTCAAAATGGCTCAATGACCCAAATATAAGAACTAAAACTATAAAACTCTTTAGAAGAAAACATAGGTATTAACTCTGCATGACCTTGAATTTGGCAATGGTTTCTTTCTTTCTTTCTTTCTTTCTTTCTTTCTTTCTTTCTTTCTTTCTTTCTTTCTTTCTTTCTTTCTTTCTTTTTTCTTTCTTCCTTCCTTCCTTCCTTTTTCTTTTTCTTTCTCTTTCTTTCTTTCTTTCTTTCTTTCTTTTTCTTTCTTTCTTTTTCTTTTTTAAGATTTTATTCACTTATTTGGGAGAGAGAGAGAGAGAGCACAGAGCAGTGGGAAGGGGCAGAGGGAGAGGGAGAAGAAGACTCCCTGCTGAGCAGGTGCCACCCCTCCCGGCAATGGTTTCTTAGATGTGATACCAAAAGCACAAAGAGAAAAACAGATAAATTAAAAACTTTTGTGCTTTAAAGGATTCTAGGAAGGGAAAAGACTGTTGAATCACTATGTCGTACAACTGAAACTGATGTGAGTCAGTGTGTCAACTATATTTCAATTACAAAAAAAATAGAGGCAGGGAAAAAACAACCCATAGATGGGAGAAAATATTTGCAAAGAATGTATCTGATGATAGGACTAGTATCCAGAATATATAAAAGTAAACTCTTATGGATCAATAATAAAAAGATAACTTAATTGAAAAAAGGGCAAAGCATCTGAAACATTTCTTCAAAGAAGATATACACACAGTCAACAAACACATCAAAAAATATTCACCATCATTACTCATCAGGGAAATGCAAATTAAAACCACCGGGAGATACCACCTTCCGAACATTAGGATGGTTATAAATGAAATGGAAAACAAGAGCAGAGAGTAACAAGCATTGGTGAGGAAGTAGAGAAATGAGAAGTTCCAGACAGTACTGGTAGGAATATAAAATGGGGCAGCCACTTTGGAAAACAGTCTGGCAGTTTCTCAAAATGTCACACATAGAATTACCATGTGACCCAGCAATTCCACTCTTGGGTATAGACGAGAGAAACTGAAGCATAGGTTCACACAAAACTTTTGCATGCATGTTTATAGCAGCCCTAGTCACAATCACCAAAAGGTGGAAACAACCCAAGGGTCCATCCACGGGTGAATGGACAAAATGAGGTCCATCCACAGAATGGAATATTACTCGGCCATAAAAAGGAACAGACCCCTGACATGTTACAACAAGGGTGAACCTTCAAAACATCATGCTGAATGATAGAAGCCAGACACAAAAGGACACCTGTTGCAGGATCCCACTTATATGAAATGTCTAGAACAGGCAAATTCATAGAGACAGAAAGCAGTGGTTGCCAGGGGCTGGGGGATGGGGGGGATAGGGAGAGTGACTGCTCATGGGGTTGGGGTTTCTTTTCCAGAGTGATGAAATGCTCTAAAATCAATTGTGATGATTGCACAACTCTGTGAAGGTGCTAAAAATTATTGAACTGTACACTTTTAATTGGGTGAGCTGTAGAGCATATGAATTATATCTCCATAAAGCTGCATTTCTTTTAAAGATTTTATTTATTTATTTGGCAGAGAGAGAGAGCGAGAGAGAGCACAAACAGGGGGAGCATCTCCCATCTCTCACCTCCTGCTGAGGCCCAAGGAATGCGGTCCCAGCAGTGAGGCCTTCCCAGAGGAAGCACACATGTGAGAACATGGGAGATTGTCTTGCCGAGTGAGTATGACATGAGCTGGGGGAGCAAATGGGTGGCTGTCTCCACTAGATGCCCATGTGTGCCGCGGGGACTCTTCCCTGTCCAGAGGGAATGCCTCTGGACAGGGGGATGCCTGTCTCTGTCCCCCAGGAGAAAGCTGCCTCCCCCAACTCAGGCTTTCACTTCCCCATCCACAAAAGGGTTTGGAGCTTCTCCTTACCTCAAGGGATTCAATGATGAGATATTTCTAAAGCAGACACCCAGCATAAGGCAAATGGGAGCTGTTCATAGAGTAAGAACCAAAGGCGCTGAGTTTCTGTTTAGCTAGTTCTTATTCATAGCTGGTATGTGCTGGCACATTCTGAGTGCTTTATACATATTAAGTCATGGGCCCAGGGGTGCTGCCAATCCACAGCCAGGATGCCCAGTTAAACTTAAGTTCCGGATAGATAGTGAATACATTCTTTTAGGATAAGCGTATCCCCAATATCGTATGGGATATACTTGTACCAACAAACTAGGCATTGCTTAACCACATGGGCTCCTCACATGAAATAGAGAGTCTACGACTGTCTCTGGCTCCCAGGCAAGAGGACTGGAGCTCAGGTTGGTGAGGGGACCTGCCCAGAGTGCCCAGGGTGAGCGTCTGGCCCGAGGCCTTACCCGGTCAGCCTGGCACTGGCGGAAGCTGGCATTGATCCGGTCCAGGTCACGGCGGGTACTCAGCAGCAACTGCATGATGGTGTCCTTGGCGCGGGAGGTGAGGTTGAGCTCCTTGGACAGGTTGGCCTGGGAGGCCGTGAGCCCCACGACCTGGCTGTACAGGCCCTCGGCCCGGCGCTCGGTGGCCTGCAGGTTGGACTCTGTGCTCACGTGCACGTTGCCGTAGACCATGAAGAGGACAAGGCCCAGGATGATGAGGAACTGGATGAGCGACACAAAGAGGAAAAAGTAGCGCAGGTAGTACCAGCAGCCCCTCGGGCTGCCCCCTGCCCGCGAGTAGGCACCCCCGTGCTCCATTGCCAGGCCCATCTCTGCCCCGGGGGGCCCGCAGCCCTGCTCAGCTGGTCGGCCTGCTCTGGGTGGCGGCTGCAGTCCCTTCTGCTCACCCTGCCACGGAGCAGGGGCGGGGGGGGGGGGGAGTGTTTATATTACTCCTCTTAATACTTCCTCTGCCTGGCTCCTTCCTGACCGGGAGGAAATGGGGGCTGTGGGTTATCACAATACTCCCACCTTGGCTATGAAGGGAGGGACCGCGGCACTGCTGGGTTTCTGATATTCACTGGGTGGGGCCCCACCCAGCTGGGTGACTGCGGCTTCTTCGGCCACTCGGAGCCTCAGTTTCCTCACCTGCCCTTGCTCCGTGCCAAGCGCTATTCTCAACCACTGGCTGCATACTATCCTGTCATTGGCCCCTGTCGTGTGGAGGAGGAAACTGAGGCACAGGGAGGCAAAGGGACCGTGCCGGGTCTCACGCTGTGAGTTCACAGAGCGGGGCTTCCCTCCTGGTGGACTAGCTATGGATGTGTCCGCCTCGTGAGCTAAATCAGGCAGAGTGCTTGGCCCAGAGCCAGGCACACAGTAGGTGCTCATCAGGGCTTCACAGAGGGCTGACGCATGGATGGCAGTGGCCCAGGCTCCCTGAGCTGTCAGCCCGCCCGCTGCCCTGCTCACGCAGGCGCTGCTTAAGTGCTCCGGGAGCAGCATACGCAGCAGTGAACTTGGAGCTGGCAGAGCAGGCTCGACCCAAGCGAGCTCAAGCGAGGGGCTTCTCCTGTCTGTTCTCAGTTTCCCCTTCTGTGAGATGGGTATCCGTGGTGTTCCGGTGACAGGGCCAGGGAGGGGGGCTGTAAGAAAGGGTTTGCTGTTTTGTTATTACTATCATTTCCTGCTGGAAGTGTTATTTTGGGGCTCCGTGAAGTGGTGAATGGGAAGTGCCAGATAGGTGGGGATTGAGCTTCACTGTCGGTCACCCCCGGGGTGGGCATGAAGGGGATTTGGGGACCAAGGAGCAAAGGATTCTGGGCGGGCCCTCCTGCCCATCCCCCCAGAACCAGGAGCTCTAGGAAAACCCTCCATGCTGGATGAGGTGTCAGTCTTAGACCTGGCCATAAGGGACCCTTAGTCTCAGGGAGACAGAGTGGGACACAACCCCTAGCTCCATGGGCTGAAGGCTGGTAGGAGGGAGGGATGGAAGCTGAGGGGAAAGGGGCCAGTGGATGGGAAGGATGCTGGACAAGAACACCAATACTGTACACTGCTCGTGGGGGGCACAGCAGGGTGAAGGCTGCTGCATGGGGACCCATCCCCCCATCAGCCAGGGTAATGGAGTGGGGGGTAGTTGACAGTGGGGAGGGGTATCTCCAGGGGGGTGTTCATCACAGAAGCAGAAGTTGGGTTGGGAAGGAGGAAGTTCCCAGGGGTAGGCAGGAAACCCCTGTCTGACCTTTGGCCTTTGCAGCTACCCGGTGGTTCCTGATTCCGGACCCTTCCCAGAGGCCTGTTGGGGGGAGGAGGGTTGGGGGCTGCAAGTGGTGCCCAACCAGCGATTTCTCTAGGTTGGCCAGGCCCACCCAGAGTCTCCTGAGCAGGGTGGGAGGAGGACATCTTCCATCTTTGTTAATGGGGGCCATGTAGGCAGAATGAATACATGGTTTCAACTTAGGCTCTGGAGTTAAGTTCTGGCTGTGCCACCTACCACTGTGTGACCTCAGACAAGCGATTTTCCTTCCTTAAGCCTCAGTTTTCTTCTGTCGAAAGTGGAGGCAACATAGCCAGTTGTGAAACACTTGTCCCAGTGTCTGGCACACACTCAGCCTTAATAAATGGGGGTATTTTTTTTTTTTAAGGCAAGAGAGGCTGGATCATGTATGGCCTCTGATGCCAGGATGAGAAATTGATATGCAGGGGACGGACACTGCCTCCAAGTAGTGTGCTTGGGGCCTGTGGGAGCACTGGGTGGAAAAGAGCACGATGGGGGTACAGCCTAGGTAAGATGGGTCCAGTGGACATGCACAGACATGGGGGCAGTGCCTGGGCCAACACCAGTAGGTGTGACAGTCTTGGTATATACTTAATATCTATCATGATATACTGAAAGTGTTGCATATATGCATATATGAACATGACATCTGTTGTCAAGGAAAAAGAAAGGCAACCATAAATTCCCAGATAATTAAAAAGCCACTCTAGATCTGATAGTACAATTTTGAGTAATTGTCACAGTGTAAGAAACAGTTTAATTTTTTTTATTATTTATTTTTAAGAGATTTATTTATTTATTTATTTGAGAGCGAGAGCACACAGAGGCAGAGGGAGAAGCAGACTCCCTGCTGAGTAGGGAGCCCAGTGTGTGAGCTCATGGCCTGAGCTGAAGGCAGATGCTCAACTGACTGAGCCACCTGGGTGCCCCTATTTTTTTATTTTTAATTAAAATTTTTAAAGATTTTATTTATTTCAGAGAGAGAGAGAGAGAGTAAGAAGGAGTGGGAGAAGGGGTAGAGGGAGAAGCAGAATCCCTGCTGAGCAGGGAGCCCAACGTGGGGCTCAATCCCAGGACCTCAGATTCATGACCTGAGTGGAAGGCAGAAGCTTAAATGACTGGGCCACCCAGGTGCCCCTTATTTTTTAATTAACTACTTAATTAATTAATTTGAGAGAGAGAGAGCTCATTTGCATGAGCAGGGGTCGGAGGGTGGAGGGGCAGAGGGAGAAGGAGAGAGAGAATCTTAAGCAGGTTCTACATGTGGGGCTCAATCTCATGACCCTGAGATCATGACCTGAGCCGAAATCAAGAGTCAGACACTTAAAGGACTGAGCCACCCAGGTGCCCTAGAAGCAGAGTTTTAAATATACACACTCATGTTGTTTGTATCAAGCTCAAAAACAACATTCTATCTCTTTTTGGTAATTTGATCTCATTATCTTTGATTTGCAATGTTTCTTTTTTGAATAGTTTATTAGCTGGATTTTTTAAAATGGAAAAAGTAATGATGAAACTTTGTCTTTTTGCTTAACATTATGTCTTTAAGATTTGTTGATTCCTTTTGCCTGATGCTTAGGTTTTCACCACATACGTTACCACAATAATTATCAATGGGCATTTAGACTGTTTCTAAATTTTTTGTTTCACGAAACAAAATAAGAGTTGACATTAAATCCCCACAAATGAAACTGTTGGGTCTCAAAGCAGTTACAGCTTATATTTTGACAGCTAGTCACCAATTTGTTTCCATTGACAGTCCTGACAGCAGTGTCTAAAATCTCTAAAAACAGACTTTCTGAACACATTTTGCCTGTGTCCCTGGCCAGAAAATCCCCAAGGGAGGAAGTGAATGACAAGTCTTTGGATTCGCATGAGGTCAAATGCATTGGTCCTGATGTGAGCATTTGGTTTTTTCCTGAAAACAATTTATCATGGTCACAGGAAATTTTGCACATGAACTCCTCTGAATTCCCTTGGAGGGTCATCACAAAATCAGGCTTTGATTTTAAACTTTTGTTTGTTTGTCTTCTAAATTAAAAACAATCAATTTGGTTTTGTGTTATGAGAAAGTGGAAAGTGTTATGAGAAAGTCAACTTTGTGTCACTACCTAAAACTGACACTGAAATTCTCAAGGAGACACAAGATTTTTAAAACTCTCGCAGAGGGGCACCTGGGTGCCTCAGTCCACTTAAGCTTTTGGCTCAGGTCATGATCTCAGGGTCCTGGGATTGAGCCTTGCGTTGCTTTGGGCTCCCTGCTGAGCAGAGAGCCTACTTCTCCCTCTGCTCCTCCTCCCTGCCCGCCCCCCCCCCGCCCATTTGTGCTCTCTATCTAAAATAAATAAATAAAATCTTTAAACTTTTTTTTTTATTTTTAAAGATTTTATTTATCCATTTGAGTGAGCGAGAGAAAGAGAGCACAATCAGGGCAGGGAGGGAGGGGCCGAGGGAGAGGGAGAAGCAGACTCCCTGCTGAGCAGGGAGCCCAAAGTGAAGCTCAGGATCATGACCTGAGCTGAAGGCAGCTGCTTAACCGACTGAGCCACCCAGGCGCCCCAAATAAATAAAATCTTAAAAAGAAAACAAACAAACAAAAAATAACTCTCACAGAACTTTAGGAAGGTCCTTAAGGAAGTAATATTTCTGGTGAAGAAAAATTTCAGTGAAGTCCAAAAAACCCTCCACTTAGGTTAAATTAAAATGAAATTATGTTTTGAGTTTTGGGAGGTGACAGAGGAAGCAAAGAGAGCCTATTGGAGAGGAACAGTCTGTCCTCTCTGGGCCTCCGTGATGCTGCCTGTTAAAAGGCAAACCACTTTCTTACTTGGGATAGGGGGCCCTGGCAGGGTCAGGCTGCCTCTGTCCCAGGTGCTCTCTGTCTACACCTGCACCACACTTCCCGTTTCTGTCCCTCCTACTGTCACCGCAACCATGGGATGGGGGCTCCAGGGTGACAAGGATAGGGGAAACCAGGGTAGGGACCTAGGAGGGTATGCTGGGGATAGGGGTGGTGACAAAGAGAGACGAGACTTTGAGTAATAGAGAGTGGGAGGCAGAACAGAATAAGGGCAGGCCAAAGGCTGGCCCTGTGAGGTGGGAGCAGGTGCGGTCCAGGAGGCCGTCCCACCAAGGAGTGCTATTTACTTCCCTGGGCAGCTGAGGGAGCCTCAGAGCAAACGGGAGGCTGGGGAGGGTGGGGGGTGAGGGGGTGGGGCGCCTGGGCTTGTTCTCCGTAGGTCACTCTCAATCCTCACCTACTACCTGTCCAATGCTCTCCCTGGGGGATCAAAGCCCTCAGTCTGTGCCCTCTCTTTCTTCCCAATTCTTTCTGACACCAGATCTAACTGTGCCCTTCCTGCTCACACACCTGCCTTGGCTCCTTATTTCCCTCCAACCCCGAAACTGATTTTCAGGGGTCCAGTGGTGTGCCCAAGATGAAGCCACCAGAGTACATGGATAATAATGATATGTTTTAGGTCCCATTTACAACCCTGAGCCCAGCCCTTGTACCCTTAGATCCCACAGCCGCACAGGGAAGGGGTCTTAAGTCAGACAAAGCAAGGTCAGTCTCCTGGTCTCCAGCTCTGGCTGACTCCAGAAGGAGAAGCCACTTCCTGCCCACTTCTGGATTGATGCCACAGTTGGGGGTGGGGGTGGGGGGAGGTTCCGGACGCACCCTTAACCTCTCCAGCTCTGAGTGAGCGCTTAGCCGGAGGCAACGGGGTGGGCAAGTTGGGGCGACCCCTGGTGGCTGTCAGCAGAACTAAGCGGTTAGACCTTCCTCCCCTCAGCCTCACTTCCTCCTTGGGAGTTGGCCTTCCAGTTCCCCCTTCAGGTCCTCCCAGGTAAAGGCCCTGATCTGGTACCTCCAAGCCCGGGGGTGGTAGTGGGGATGATGAACAGGACTGGATGAGGTGGGGGAAAGAGTTCCAAGGGTTTCCACCCCCTCAAATACCAGCTTCTTAGGAATTTTTAGAAACAAATTTTAATTAAAGGTAATACATGTGCATGATTTTATTTTATTTTTTTAAAAGATTTTTAAATTTTTATTTATTTGACAGAGAGACAGAGAGAGAAGGAACACAAGCAGAGGGAGAGGGAGAGGGAGAAGCAGGCTTCCCACGGAGCAGGGAGCCCGATGCGGGGCTTGATCCCAGGACGCTGGGATCATGACCTGAGCCGAAGGCAGACACTTAACGACTGAGCCACCCAGGCGCCCCCATGTGCATGATTTTAAATGCAAACTTTACAAAAAGGTATACAAACATGAAACGGCACCCCCCCTCCCCACTCTCAGCCCCCTAGTTCTTGCCCTAGAGGCCACAGCTGTGACCAGTGTTTCCTTCAGAGACATTTGGGTAAAAGTCTCTTCCATCCCTGCATTTTGGAAAATGCACACAAATTATCACTTTCCTGTTTTTTACATTAATGTTCTCAGAGGAATTTGCTTTGGCTCCTTTAACAGTCGTATGGGAATTTCCACCGTAGGGACAGATGGACACTCACTGAAACAGTCCCCAAGTGGAGGACATTGAGGTGGTTTCCAATTTTTTGTAATTATCAAGATGTGATAATAAATGTCCTCATTCTCTCCCCTCCCCTTACCCTTTGCCTCTTTTTTAGAAGTAAACTTTTTATTTTGGAATAATTGTAGATTTACAGAAAAGTTGCAGAGATAGTCCAGAGTCCCTGAATAGCCCTCCTCCAACTTCTTCCATGGTTAAGCTCTTTTACACTGTGGCTCACTTGTCAAAACTAAGAAACTACTGTAGTACATGAAATTAATTATACTCTGGACTTTATGTGATCTTCTCACTAAGTGTTTTTCTGTTCCAGGATCCAACCCAGGGTTCTGCATTGCATTCGGTCCATTATTTTGTTTTGTTTCTTTTTTTTATTTTTTAAGATTTTATTTATTTATTTGACAGAGAACAAGAGAAAGCACAAGCAGGGGGAGCAGCAGAGGGAGAGGGAGAAGCAGGCTCCCCACTGAGCAGGGAGCCCAATGCGAGGCTTGATCCCAGGACCCTGAGATCATGACCTGAGGTGAAAGCAGATGCTTAACCAACTGAGCCACCCAGGCACCCCATCTTTTTTTTTTTTTTTTTTTTACAATTTTATTTATTTATTTTAGAGAGAGAGCAGGGGGAGGAGCAGAAAGGCACAAGCAGACTCTGCTGAGTGCAGAGCTCCACACAGGGCTCAATCTCATGACACTGAGATCATGACCTCAATTGAAACCAAGAGTTTGACTCTTAACTGACTGAGCCACCCACATGCCCCTATTTATTTAGTTTTAAGTGGGCTCTGCCCCCCACGTGGATCTTGAACTTGCCACCTTCAGATCAAGAGTTGCATGCTCTACGGACTGAGCCAGCCAGGAGTCCCTGGTCCATCATTTTGTACACATGTAAATATGGTTATAGAAAAATTTCTAGAAGGGGAATTGATGGATCAAAGGATACATGCACTTTCAATTTTGAGAGGTTCTAGAAAATTGCCCTTCCAAGTGGCTGTACCAATGAGCAGTCTCACCAGCACCCTGTGGGATTATTTGTTTCTCCACAGCAGTGCCAGCATAGGGTACTTTGTGATTTTTTTGTTTGTTTTTATCTTTGCCAGACTCATGGGCACAAAGTGGTACCACATTGTTTCAATTTGCATTTCTTTTTGAGGCGTGAGGTTGGGCACTTTTTTCCCCTTACATTTCTATTAATTGACTGTCTATATTCTTTGCCCATTTTTTCTACTGAGCTGTTTTTGAAAAATTAATTTATAAGAGCTCTTTATGTAATAAGGAAATTAATTTATTCCTGGGTATAAACACCTATATGAAATAAATCTAGGAAAGTTTCAGTTAATTCTCTTGGGTTTTCTATATATAAAATCATACTGCCAGGAGATAATAATATTAGGTTGAGTTGCTTCTGAGGCTTTCCTGCCCAAAATGCCAACCCGAAACTAATCTTACAGAAATAACACACAAACCCAGACTTGAACTCCAAAAAATGATTGCCTCAGGCCTCTAAAAAAATGCCATTGTTATGAAAGGCAAAGTCAGACTGAGAAATGTTCCAGATTAAAAGAGATGAAAGACTTGACAAATACAATGTGTGAGCCAGGATATTCTTTTGTTATAAAAGACATTATTAGAACAGTTGGCAAAGTCTGATTAAAGTCTGTAGATTAGATAATAGTGTTTTATCAATCAATGTCCACTTTCTGATGTTCGTAATTTACTGTGATTATGTGGGAGAATGTCCTTGTTTTTATAGGAAATGCATACTCAGGTGTTATGGGTAACAAGACATCATTTCTGCAAATTTTCATAAAAGGTTCAGAGAGAGAGAGAGAGAATAAAGCAAAGGTGGTAACATTTGTGGAATCTGGGGGAAGAGTATTCAGGAATTCTTTGTACTAATCTTCCAACTTTCCTGTAAGTCTGAAGTTATGTCAAATATAAGGTAAAAGACAAAATGAATGTGAAATTGAGCCATATGAAATTGTTGATATTTCTGTTATTGTTTACCTATATAAACAGTGCTTACATATGATTCAAACTATAAATTCCCTACTGCTTTTCTAATATTCACACCTCTTCTTTCTTTTCCTTGTCTAAGTGCATTGGCTAGTACCTCCAGAACAATATTAAATACTTGACAGTGGTTATCCTCACCTTGGCACTCATTTTGATGGCCTTTTCAGAACTTTTCTCATTTGATCCATTAGTATGGTGAATTTTATTAGCAGATTTGTGAATATTGAACCATCCCTGCATCTCAGGCATAAGTCCTCTTTGTTGTGATGTATTTAAGAAATGTGTTGCTTAATTCCTTTTGCTAAAATTCCATTTGGGAGTTTCATACCCTCCTCATAGGAAGAGGGGTCTGTAGTTTTCCCATTGTGACATCTCAGTCAGTTGATAGGCTGGCTCACTAAACATGATTCCACTCAATTTACAGACAAGGTAAACTGGGGCCCAGAGAGGAGAATTGACCCTTCCAGGTCACTCTTGAGCTAGGGCTGGACCGTAAGTCTTCATGTCTGTGGGATGAAGCAACACTGTCATTAGAAGGGACTTAAGTCCCAAAACACTATCTCATTGTGTTATCAAATGGGCCTCAGTTTCCCCATCTGTGAAATAAGCACTAGATTGTTGGGGAGAGAGGGTCGAGTCTCCTTCCTGTAGTTTCCGTTCTGTGGTTCTTGGGTCTAAAGCTGAGCGTTGATGGGTGTCGACGGGGCATCTCATCCAGCGTGGGCACCTCTATACATGTTCCAGCCACAGTGTGTGCCCTCCTGGCCTCAGAGCCCTCATCTTCCTGGGGTCTGACTCACCCTCGTGCGCGCCGCGCCGGCCTCCGGCAGCCCCCAGAGGGTCCTGGGCGAGAGCGCGAACGGGGGCTGGGTCGGGGTCGGGACACGGAGCGGGATCGGGGTTGCGGCACTCTGCGCTGGGGGCCCATCTCGGCTTCCAGGGCTTTACTGACAGAAGTGGGGAGAAGCCCATCAGCACCTGGACCCCTGTCCCCCTCCCCCCAGTACTCTTCCATCTTTCCTGAGAACTCCACTCCCCAGGATTCCCTATCCTTTCTCCACCCCCAGCCATTCCTGGGACTCCTCCCCAGGGACTCCCAGCTCCTTTTCCAGGAGCTCCACCTCCTCGCTCCCGTCCTCTCAATACCTTTTCCTTACATCATTTTCTTCCTATCCTCGCCCTTCCCAAAGGCCCTCCATGTAAGCCCGACCCCAGGGACAAATGCCTCCAGAGTGCCGGCCCCAAAGTGGAGATTCTCACCTCCAGAGAGATTACATCCTTCACCACCCCTAGGTTCCAACTCTAGGATCCCCTCTTCGACTCTCCCATCACTCAACTCTCCAAGGCCCCTCCCACATGGCCACACCCCTTCTCCATCCCCAGGGACCCTTCCCCCCCTTCTTCGCCCTCCATGTGATGATTGGCCGAAAGAACGAAGTCTTGCGCAGCTATTGGCCACGCACCGCGCCCGTCCACCGCCCCGGGCCCCGCCCCTCACTCACGCGCGTTCGCGCAGCACCGCCTCCCTGGCTGCGCAAGCTTCGGCTTCGGCCTCGGCCGCGCGTGCGCGCTGCTGTGCCTCGTCCAACCTCCGCGCAGATTTCGTGGCCGCCGCCTCCCAGCGCGCCAGGGCTTCTGCGGGCGCAGGGAGCGGGGTCAGCTCCGAGACCTCTCTCCCTCCCCGCTAATGCAGGCGTTCGAGTTTACCGTCTGCATACTATTTGCAGCTTTGCTTTATTTGAATTAAATTGTGTGCTGTTTGCATGACCTTTACGTGTCATTTGCAGAGCTTTTTATAGGTTTGTATTGCTTTCGGGAGTCGTGTACGTGGCGTTTGCATATTTTGTTGTATTTGCGTTGTTTTTGTGACATTTGCGTGGCCTTTGAGTGTTATGTGCATTTCTTTCATAACTTTTCGCGTTTATTTGCGTGTTCTTTACGTTTGCACCCGTGCTTGCCATTTGCGTAACCAGGAACCTTTTAGGCTCCTCCCACCCCTATCCCTGGCCACGCCTTGCGCCCCAACACACCTGTGAGCGCCCCGTTCTCAGCCCCCATCTGGGTCCCCTGTGCCTTGGCCTCTTCAATCTCAGTCTTCAGGGTCATCAGTTGGGTCTGAAGCCGGCTCTGAGTAGTGGAGGGGAAGTGAGGAGGGTAGGGGGGTGGGAGGGGTCGGGGAGACCAGAAGTGAAGTCTCCCCTCTTTCTGGGGCAGACTGAACAGACACTGGTCACCGCGTTCCCTGAGCTTTATTTGGAATGTCCTTTGGGAGTCCTGTGGTTAGAAAACACAGAAGTGGCCTGCCGCACGGAGCGGTGACCGCTGCTCTATCCAGGTCTACCGCCCCCCACCCCAAGCCACCGGATGTGGAGACGGTTTAGCTCTGCGGTCAGACTCCGGTTCCAATTCCAGCTTCTTCTAGACTCACCGACTAGGGTTTTAAACCAATACAGGCCAATTTGGTGGTTGACAATGATTGGGTTTCTGGAGTATGCTCCCTCAGCTACGGGTGACATTCTTCAAAACAACTGGCCTGGCTTCCTCAGAACATCTCCCACTGAGTGGTGGAGTCAGAATTTGAACCCAGAACAGGCTCCTCTTAACCTCAGTGGCCTCAGGCCCTTCTCTTAGGCAGGCAGGTAAAGGGTAGAGGTCTGTTTTGATTTCTAAAATTCACACACCGCTCAACCCCTGCTGGGCTTCGTACACAGAGATACAGAATAGTTAGTAAATGGAAGATTGGGACTTTGAGGATGGTTGTTTTGCAAGGCCCAGGGCTGGGAAGGGTTAAGAAAGAGTTTGAAGGGGTGGCCAGAGGAAAAGGGAGGACCTGGCCAGTACCTCCCCCAAGAGGCCAACTTTAGCTTCCTAATTACAGGTGACATGAATGTCCCTCTCTCGAAATAGGGCTGCTGGAGCTGGCTGGGGGAGGTTGAGTGGGCACCCAGGGGGAGGGCTAGCACAGGGGCTCCCCAGCTGGGCTCAGGGGCTTGGGGCTTCCCTAGCCCTCACCAGCTATTAGGCAGATAGCAGAGAACCGTGGGGGCCTTCTTCCTCAGAAGGTAGACTCCAGGGGGAGCTAGGGACTCCCAAAGTACCCATCTGCATGGAAGGGACTATGGTGCTATTCTCATTTGCTCCCCTCAGTTAAAGAATTAGGGAAACCAGTGCACAGGTGGGCCACCGTGGGGATGTGTGTGCATGTCCTCTCCCAATTCTGGATTCCCCAGCCCACCACCCTGACCACCTACCTGGCGGCCCTGACAGGCCCTCAGTGCCTCCTCCAGCTCCCGACCGACTCGGTTGGCCTGGTCCAGCTGTCTGGCCAGAGCCTCCTCGTGCTGGGTCGCCTCTGCCAGCTGTCGCCGCAGTTCCTCGAGCTCAGGCGCCAGGTCCACGGGGGGCGCCGTGGCGTTGGCCCCTGGCTGTGGGCAGCGAGGTCCCCGGGAGGTCGAGGAGGCCAGATTCCAGGCCAGCAGGGCCGCCCCGGCTGCCGCGGCCGCCAGGAACACCGCCGCCCCGCACAGGGCCAGCACCCGCCACGCGCGGCCCGGCTCTGGCCCCAGCTCGGCCATGCCGCTGTCCACAGCTCTGGTCCCAGACAGCCACGAGCATTTAATTGGCACCTTGGGGCGCCAGGGACACCCACGGTTCCGCCCCTCCCGGCCGTGGCTTCCCGAGTCCGTTGGGAGGGGCTGGACCCTGGCCAAGGGCCAGCCTAGGCTACCGGAGCCCAGGACAGGATTGGGGGTCCTGGGTTCCGGTCCTGCCTCTGCACCCCGTGTGCTGTCCTCCGAGCCTCAGAGTCTCCCCCACTGTGAAGGGGGGATGGCCCTAGCTCCTGCCCCACAGGACCGAGTGGGAACCATGTGAGCACATCCTCCCAAGGTACCCATCTGCACTGGGGGTACTCGGCAAGGCTCCCCATTCTGTTCATGGAAAAACTGAGGCTAAAAGATGGGAGGCTACCCGACCGACTGAGGTTGGCCTGGTTCAGGCTGCCAGGCTTTCTGTGACTGGCTGAGAGGGTCAGGGGGCAGACGCCCCGAGGGGAGCGGTCCCATCTCCCTGCCCGATCTCCACGAGGCCGCCAGGGGGCGAACTTACATCGCGAATCAGATCCAGGTCGGTCTACGACTAGCGATGTCCCTTCCTCTCAGAAGCGAATCTCCCCCTCCTCCCCCTCCTCTTCCTCCTCTCGTTCTCCCCCTCCTCCCCCTCCTTTTCCTCCTCTCGTCCTCCCCTCCTCTCCCTCCTCCTCCACCTTCCCTTCCTCCTCCTCCTCCTCTTCTTTTCATCTCCTCAGGGCCCTCCTCCATTTCCTTTTCCCCTTCTTCCACCTCTTCCTTCTCCCTGTGTCTCCCCTTTTCTTCTCCTTCCCCTCTGTCTCCCTCTCCTCATCCTTCCCCCTCCTCTTTCCCTTGCGTTAGGGTGACTCTGGGCTGGCCGCAAAGAGTAGAGCAACAAGCAGGACAGAGTTTAATCACTCTCCAAGGGGGGAGGGGGGGCAGACATCAAGAGAGATGTCGCCCTGAGTTTCTGTCAGGCTGGGCCTTTTAAGGGGTTTTAAGGATGTGAGAGGGTTGCAGCTGTGCCCACGGGGTAGGGTGTGTGAGGAGGGGGTCGACACTTGGCCCTGTAGAGCAGGAGGTGACAAGTTTCTGGGGGATGGGGTGGGGGGGAGGGCTCTGTCTGGGCTCATCTGGGATGTGGGTTGCAGTCTCGCTAGAGAAGAATATGTTTTGGGGTGCCCGGGTGGCTCAGTTGGTTAAGCGACTGCCTTCGGCTCGGGTCATGATCCTGGAGTCCCGGGATCGAGTCCCACCTCGGGCTCCCTGCTCAGCAGGGAGTCTGCTTCTCCCTCTGACCCTCCTCCCTCTCATGCTGTCTGTCTCTCATTCTCTCTCTCTCAAATAAATAAATAAAATCTTAAAAAAAAAAAAGAGAAGAATATGTTTTGTCGTGGTGGTCTATTTTTGGGGAATGAGGGGCACCGTGATCTGGAAAAACAAAGAGTCAGGGCCAAGTACAGACACCTGTGAATTTTGTCTGTAAGCTAGGCTGGGGAGGGGGCTTTGAATAGAAACCTTTCGTTCCCTCCTCTCTTTATTTGAAATTATTCTTGATTTGGGAAAATGGGAGAAGGTCATCCTTCTGTAACTACTTCCCGCTGAGCAGGGTCACAGAGCTGTCCGCACCCAGAGGCAGGAGGGATGAGAGTGAGGGGGATGTTGGTGGCATCTTGCTTGCAGGGCAAGGGGGCCTGAGCATGAGTTTGCTGAGACCTCAGAGAGCTACCAAGGGTTGAGATTCTGTCCGGGATGAAGGAGATTCTTTATTTTAAAATACATGGACCTCCAAATAAGGGCTAATCCGATAACCACCAAAGGTCCCAGGAATGGAATGAGCCATGAGAACCAAGACCAGATATCTAGTTTCCAGAAGAACTAATCAGCCCCCCCCCCCCCCCCAGTTTTTATATTGTTCCTCATTGTCCCTAGCTGAGTTGATAATTTTCTCAGGGCTGTCCAAGACCTGACCTGACTCATTTACATAGAAGCAGAATTCTTCCACAATAAGGTACGAGTAACCCCCTCATTAGCAGTCAAAGGGTCTAAAACCAGAGGATTTTGAAGAACTGCTCCTCCCAGGGAATCAGACTGTCTCTGTGTTGCTTAGGGTGTGGAAGCCAAATCGGCTACTTTTGACTCAAGGAAAGAGAGGGTTCCCACGTATGGATAGGATGAGCTGTTCCTCCCGTGCCTAACCCAATTCCCATAAGGATGCCAAGGAGGATGAGGATAGATATTGGCTCAGTTCTACAGGGGTGGGATACAAAAAGACTGGGTTTCTACTTGAGTGCCTGTTACACCCTGTGTTAGGGGTGTGAGGGCTGGTGAGTTGGGAAAGTGCTGATCAGGAACTAGGTACACGAAGGCGCAGTGCCCCTTCCAAGTGGGGGGTGAACCACAGAGGAAGTAGGTTCGAGAGTTGGGCTCCATGCAGGGCCATATGGTCAGTTGTCCCGGTGTAAGCAAAAATCCTAGGTATGGGACAGATTGTTGGTTAAGATGGGCTTTGGATGGGCGCCTGGGTGGCTCAGATGGTTAAGCGTCTGCCTTGGGCTCAGGTCATGATCCCAGCGTCCTGGGATCGAGTCCCGCATCGGGCTCCCTGCTCCGCGGGAAGACTGCTTCTCCCTCTGCCTCTCTCTCTGTCTCTCATGAATAAATAAATAAAATCTTTAAAAAAAAAAAAAGATGGGCTTTGGAGAGGGAGACTCTATAACCTTTGTTGTTTAGGAAGGTGAGGATGGTGATGGTGTCAGAAATAGAAGTGGGCCCAGCAGGGCTGAAAAGGAGGTCATCCACAGGTTGGAGAGGGGTACTATTTGGAAGGGAGAGGTGGGAAAGATCTGATGCCAGAGCTGGTCCACAGAGGTGGGGGCTATCCCTAAGACCCCGTGGGAGAGGTGTCCAAGTTAACTGTGTTGGGCTAAGGCGAAAAGGTCTTGGGATTCTGGGGAGATGGGAATAGTGAAAAATGAGTCTTTAAGATCTAAGACACTGAAGTACATGGTGGAGGGTGGAATGGCGGAGAGAGGGGTGTCTGGCTTGGGGAGGACTGCCTCATTGGTAATTCTGAGATCCTGAACTAATCTATAAGAACCGTCTGGCTTTTTGCCGGGAAGGATTGGAGTACTGTAGAGAGTTAGTAGGCTTTAATACATTTGAGGAAAGGAATTTGGAAATGAGGGACTGCAAGCCTCTTAAGGCCTCAGGTTTGAGAGGATATTGGGGTTTGGAAGGGAAAAAAGTAGGATCCTTGAGGTATATGGTGATGGGGGTGAGGTGAGTAGCCTTAACTGGTTTGGAGGTGTCCCATATGGACGAGGGACCTGGAGTCAAAACTGGAAAGAGTGAAGTGGGAGCAGGGTGTGTAGGTTCAGTAAGGAGTCCCAGGAATTGGGATTGGGGGTGTACGGGGTGCAGATGAAAGCGAGTCCCTAGGTTGGTCACAATGTCTTGTCCTGGCAGGGGGAGAGGACAGCGTGGCAGAACAAGAAAGAGATGGCTAAAGATTTGATCTCCCAGGGCACATGACCAGAGTTGGGTAGCTGAAGAAAGAATGCCATCAACCCCAACGACAGAGATGGGGGAGGGAAGAGAGGGTCCTGAAAATCCAGGGAGATCCTGGGGTGTGTCACTCCGTATCCTGAAGTCCCAAGAGATCAGCCACCAGGGATATGGCTGATCCTCTCTCCTATTTGGGCCCTGAGGAAAGGTTTTGGGAGATGCCCTCCCCCCACTTTGAGGATGGGGTCGTCACTCTTCAGCAGCCAACCTGCTTACAGGAGGGACAAGAGGTTTTGGGTGGCCCTTTTTTGTTTTTGTTTTTTATTGGGACACTGTTTGGACCAGTGGCCAGGCTTACTGCAAGCGTAACAAGCTCCTGGAGGGGGTTTGTTGAATGTTTGGGTCAAGCCAGCACGGTAAGACTTTTCTAGAATTGCTCCAGTGAGGGCAGTAGCCAGGAGCTGATAAGCCTGAGATCGTTTTTTGATATTTTTCTCTTTTCCTCTTTGATTTCCTCCTCTCTGCTGTTAAAAAACCTTGAAGGCCGGGTCTAGTACTTCGGATTGATGGTTTTGTGGGCTTTATCCAGTTTTTGAAGGTTTTTTTTTTTTTTCCCCTAATGTCTGGGGCTGGCTGGGAGATACAATGCAGAGCCAGGATCAATTTTCCTGCACGAGAGTTAGGATCAAGGTCGGTGAGTTTTTGAAGAGTCTCAGTGGGGCGCGCAGGTGGCTCAGTCGTTAAGTGTCTGCCTTCAGCTCAGGTCATGATCTCAGGGTCCTGGGATCGAGCCCCGCATCGAGCCCCGCATCGGGCTCCCTACTCAGCGAGGAGCCTGCTTCTCCCTCTCCCACTCCGCCTGCTTGTGTTCCCTCTCTCGCTGTGTCTCTCTCTGTCAAATAAATAAAATCTTTAAAAAAAAAAAAAAAGAAGAATCTCAGTGAGGCGAGTGAGGAAAAGGGCAGGGTTTTTATCTGATCTTTGGGTGATCTCCCTTCACCTTTCCTAATTGACCTGTTTAGAAGCTGCCCATTTCACGCCTTCTAGAAGATGGGGACCATGTGGTCGAGTTTGACCTTGTCTCCAGAGGAGGGGTGGTTAATTCCAAGTGGGCTCGGCCAAGGGGACGGCCGCATTGCTGGGAGCTCGTTGTGCAGGCTGTCTGCAGCTCAGATCATCAGCACATTCAGTTGCCTGGGGCCAAATTCTGTTTCTTTCCTCTGGGATGGTACAGGTGGAGAGATTAACATATAGGTCCGTCCACGACAAATCAGAGGGAAGGGTGAGATACTCAGATTCCTTAGTGAATCTGGAGGGATGGGTTGAAAAAGAGCGAACCTTAGATTTTATAAGAGAAAGATCTGGCGTGCAGGAGGGAATGTGAACCTGAACCATGCCCCCTGCTCCAGCCACTTCGCCAAGAGGGAATTGGGAGCATTGGGAGGTTGGTAAGGGTGGCCAGAGGGCGTGTGGGCCGGAGAAGGATCTGAGGACGTGCAGATAAGGGCTGAAGGCGGGGAAGGGGTGCTGAAGGGTCTTGAGGGGAAGGAGGGGGGGCTGTGGAGGAGCCAAGGGAGGATCACCTGCGGGCGGGTGGAAAGGCGGAGGTCGGTCAGCAGAGTTGAAGTCTGAGTGGGGAGACCTGGGGAGAGGGAGAGGGGTCTTTGGGGAGATAGAAAGAGTATAGGGCAAGTAGTGGGAAGCTCAGGATGATGGGCAAGTTCAAAGAAAGCTTTGAGATGATGTTAGGGTGGCCGGTGAGCCTGGTGGCAAAGAATTGCGCGAAGAGTGGAGCACAAGCAGGACAGAGTTTATTCACTTTCCAAGGGAGGAGAGGGGCCAGACGTGGAGAGAGATGTCAGGCTCAGCTGCACCCCTGGGGGAGGACTGTGTGAGGAGGATGTTGACACTTGCTTGGCCCCATAGAGCAGGAGGTGACAAGTTTCTGCAGGGGGGAGGGCTCTTTCAGGGGCTCATCTGGGATGTGGTTTGCTAACTTGCTAGAAAAGAATATGCTTTGTTGTGATGGCCTAGTTTTTCTTTTCAAAGATTTTATTTATTTATCAGAGAGAGAGAGCACAAATGGGGGGAATGGCAGGCAGAGGGAGAAGCAGGCTCCCCGCTGAGCAAGGAGCCTGATGTGGGGCTCGATCCCAGGACCCCGGGATCGTGACCTGAGCTGAAGGCAGACGCTTAACCCATGGAGGCACCCAGGTGCCCTGTGGTGGTCTGTTTTCTGAGAACAAGGGGCACCATGACCTGGAAAAACAGAGAGTCAGGGCCAAGTCAGACGCCTGTGAGTTTTTGTCTGTAAGCTTGGCTGGGGAGGGGGCTTTGAATAGAATCCTTTCACCTTGCAAGTCCCCTATGTCTTTATTTTTTCCTTGTTGAATCCCTTCTGACCTCCTCTTCTGGCAAGCACATTCGCATCCCAGGGCCTCTGTGTTGGCCCTTTGCTCTACCTGAGCACCCTTTCCTCTTGTCTTTGCCCAGCTAACAGTTTCTTATAAGCTCCTCCCACCCCTACCCCTGACTCATGTATCTACTCCTCCAGAACCCTTTCCCTCCCCCACTAACTCCAGGCCCCTTCTGACTAACTCTTTGAGCTCTTCTGTAATTTTACCTTTTATGTGTTTGAGTCCTGGCTGCCTTCACCATCAGACTAGGGGAGCTCCTAAAAAGCAAAGCCTCTTTCCCACTGCCACCGCATGGACACAGTAGTCATGCAGTAAATGTGAGTGGTGTCTTCCCCTTCCCCGTGCCCCCATTCCACAGGAAGAAACCAGAGCCCAGAGAGGCCAAGTCACAGGGCAGGGTCACACAGCAGCCTCTGGTCACTACCGGGTTCCTGCTGGAGCTGGAACCCCACAGACCTGCAGGACCCCTCAGACCTGACTTCTCAACCCTCCGCTGGGTCACAGCTAGTGAGGGAAAAGGGGTGTTAGGGAGTAAGAATTTTCTGTCCCCCTTCTAGATCCTTCTAGCCGGACTAAGGATCAAATTAACATAAGACAGATTAACAGGAGAAAATAAAATTTAATTTCATACGTATGGGGAATCCACACAGACAAGGAACTTCCAAAGACGGGCAAAATCAGGTATATATGTCATTCTAAACTAAGGAGAGGAGGGGGGTAGGGGTCTGGGACTTCAAAGGGAAGGAATACAATTCATAGGAAGATGAAAAAGAGTAAATGTTCAGTAAACAAGTATATGCTGAGCCACTCAGAAAGAATGGGGCATAGAAGATTTTGATCAAATAGGCCTTGCTGGGTTTCTCCCTGTCTACCATATCAAGTTCACAATATGATGTAGTAATCTATTGGTGAGAGCTCTCATCCTGGGGCAGGTCCTCTGTTTACATTCTTTTTAGGCAGTTGTGAGGGAGGAAAGAGTTCTTCCTGAATCTGCTGGGTTTTGATTGCTTATTTTATTTTATTTATTTTATTTTTAATTTTTTAAAAGATTTTATTTATTTATTTGAGAAAGAGAGCATGAGTGGAGGGGAGGGGCAGAGGGAGAGGGACAAGGAGACTCCCTGCTGAGCGGGGAGCCCAGGCTCAATCCCAGGACTTCAGGATCATGATCTGAGCCGAAGGCAGACGTTTAACCGTTTAACCAATTGAGCCACCCAGGTACCCCTTACTGTATTTTTAAAATCAGAATATTTGATTTTTTTAAGTAGGCTCTATGTCCAACGTGGGGCTCGAACTCACGACCCTGAGATCAAGAGTCTCATGCTCTACAGACTGAGACAGCCAGGTGCCCCTTGATTGCCTTTTTTACTCAATATAGTCTTCATGCCAAAGCGGCCCATCTTGGGGTGGTCGGCCCTTGACCCCTACAGGGGCATTTTTAGGAAGGAGAGAAGTTTCTACTCAGCCACGTATGGGGGCTTGGGAGGAGAAACTGAACAGGTTGAATCCATCATATTGAGCAAACCTGTCCCCCATCACCATGGAAACACAGTCCAGGCCCCGGGGGGGGGGGGGATAGGGGCAGCACTGTTTTGGGACTTTCTGGTAGCCCGAGTTGGGGGTGGGAGTTGAGGATGGTGGTGGAGGTGAAGGCACCTCAACCCCTCTGACCGGTCTAGCAGGCACTAAGTTTTAGCCAGCACCCTTAGCCCGAGTGACTGATTAACTAAACCTTTTTTCGTATATTTATAGATCTTGCATTCTTTCCTAGCAAGAACAGAGCACTTCTGCACATCACCAGGTTCTCCTGCACCACCCCAGGAACCAAGGACCCAGAATCCCTTGCCGACCTGTGAGCCCCATAATAACGTGTGTAGCTGGCACTATTAAGACTGCACATAATTAAGAATTATCACAGGCCACTGCACTCCCTTAACTGATTAACTGCCCTAAACCCCTTGAAAAATCTCTGGGTCAGGCAAACCTTGGAGTTGGCCTTCCCCCCAGGTGGCCAGCCTCCTGAATAAAGCTCATATTCCTTTCCAATGAGAACCCATCTCTGGAATATTTGCCTTTCCAGCTTCAGGAACAGGTTGGGGGGAGGACCCAGGAGGTCACGTGAGAAGGGTTTGCTTCTGGGAATCAGAATTCCCTGAGCAGCTCAGAAGCCCCGAGTAAGTCCAGGAACATTCCTGGAACAGTCCAGGACCTGCCCCAGGATGAGAGCTCTCACCAAAATGACTCAGTCATCCTGAAGCAACCCAATGAACTCCTCCTGGGCCCTTCTGCAAGCTGGCGACACGGAAGTGAGGAAAACCGGAACCTCGGCCTCTAGAGCAGAGGTTCTCACAGGAAGTGAATCTGTCCCGCCCCATGAGAGACTTGCTAATGTCTGAAGGCATTTTTTTATTGTCACAATGTGGGGGTGGGGTGGGGTGGGTAACAGTATGGGCATCTAGTGCGCGGAGGCCAGGGAAGTTGCTCAAGATCCTGCAGCACCCAGGGCAGCCTCCACGGCAGAGCCCAACGCAGCGCAAGACTCAACAATGCTGACGGACACAAAGGTCCCAGCTCCAGTGCAAAGGCAGGAAGTGGCCTGGACGATTGTTAGGATTCCAGAAGGACTTGGAGAAAGGGAGATAACAGAGGGGGAAGGGTTGATGGAGCCTGGGAGGATCCGTGCAAGTCGACAAAGAGTCTATCGAGACAGCAGCTCTGGATTTTGAAGAAGCAGAGAGGCTCTCTGGAGGAGGGGTTCCCAGACCTGGGTACTGCAGGAGGAATACGAGTTCGGACCGGGGTGGGGAGGAACACTGTGACAAGGGCCCGGCCTATGTGTGTCTGCAGATCCAGGTTTGAATCCCAGCCCCGAATAGTCTGGGGGATGGGATTGGGAGCTAGGACAGGATGCCCCCCTACCACAGCCTGGGTTTCCCCGCATTGGACCAGGTATCAGGAGAAGATGCAGTGAGGACAGGAGGGGAGATGAGACTAGATGAGTAGAATGCTCGGCCCACAGTGAGTGCTGATGAGGGGGTAGAGTCCTGTATGATGATCCCAGTGAAGAGGGCCAGGGAGGCAGGGAGATGGTAGCTGCCCAAACCCTAAGGGTTCCTGGGAACATTCTGGAGCAGGGAAGCTTGGGTGTGGATGTCAGTGGGTGTCCACCCTCAGCTGCAGGACAGGCTCTGGATGCATGGGGGTGACATAATGGCACTCACTCCAGGAACTTCAGAGTATGGTCTTTCTTTGCCCCCAAAAGGGGCGTCTACTTTTTGGAGGTCAAAGACTTCAGAAGTCAGTGAGCTTCCAGAAACCACGATACCAAGAAATAAGTACTCCCCACCCTATGCCCTGCCCAGCTCTGGGGGGAGGCCGAGTCGGTGGGGGGGGGGGGGGGAGGCAGCCCGGGGCCAAGCCCCCTGCTGGGGTCCATCCCTGAGACTGCTTCTTGTCCCCCACCCCACTGCTATCTCGCCCAGCTCCCCCTAACCATGCTGCCATGTGGCTCCCTCAAAACTGGTCTGGTCAGGGAAGCCTTGAAGGGGAAAGTCCAGGCTGTGGGCTAAGGAGACATCATAAGAGGGACTAAGGGTGGCCTGGAGGGGACAGAAGGGGGCCCCGCCCTCCTCCAGGCCAGCTCCCCACTTGGGGAGCCCTCTTTCCCTCCCCAAGACCCTTCTCTGTGCCCTGCCAGCTACCCTGTAGGCAGGCCACCTCCCCAGACCCCGGCCTATCCTGGGCTCCCTCCTTCCCTCGCGTCCCCAGCTTTCTTCTACCCCAGGCCACCCCCCTCTTACCGGCAGGCCTCAGGCCAGCAGAGCAATGAGGCCCAGGAGCAGGTACACAGGGCCCATCAAGGGGCTGAGTGCTTGCAAGGAGCTGCCAAAGCTGGTTTCCCCTTCCTTGCTTGAGGCCTCCTTCTCTTTTCTGGGGAAGATGTGGGGACAACTGAGGCAGCTGGTGGGCCTGCACCAGGTCTGGCCTTGTCGCCGCTCAGAATCTCCCCTCCTCCCCTACCAAGTCAGTGGGGAGGAGAGTGGGCAGTGGCCACTCAAGGCTTGTGTGACCAGAGGGACAAGGCTGGGCCTCAAACTTTACGCCCTGAGCAATGGGAATTTTCCAAGCAAAGGGAGTCCTGGGTCTTGGGGTAGGACGGGTGAAAGGGGCATGGTCAGGGGCTGTGGCTCGGACCTTAGTCGCTCTACCTCCTCCAAAGCGTCTTGCAGCTTCTGCTTCAATTTCTCAATCTCTCCTAAGGCGGGAGAGAATCAGGGGGCCATGTCAGCACAGTGACACGGGGGGCTGGACACGGCGTGACAAGCGGCCATATCCTTCGCCAGGATCTACCCCGAGACCTGACACCTCCTCCAGCCCCGCCTCATGCCACCCCACCTTGGAAACCTGGGGTACTCCCTTCCCACCCTCCACTGGATTCTGACCACTCCCCGGCGATCCCAACCCTGAGACATCCCCCCTTCAATGCTTGACCCACCCCTCTGGATCCCCCTCCATGGAACCCTGGCTTTGTGCTTTCTTACCCCGAAGCTCCTCTTTTTGGATGTGCTCCTCCTGACCTTGGGCCTTCTCCATCTCCAGGGAAGCTGACAGGTTCACCTGGGACAGAGGGGAGGGTCAGAGACTGGCGTTCTGGCCTGCGGAGCCGGGTAGCTGCTGCCCTGGGTCCCGGACCTCTTCCCCAGGCCCCATGGTCAGAGGGGCCCGGGGCCAAACCCCTTTCAGGTTTCCCTCCAAACCTCCCTGCACCCCGGTCTCCCACCTCCAAGAATGGCCACAACCTCCCACTCTCCCAGGGCACCTAAGGATGTAATCCCAAAATAGGGGATTTGAGGCCCCCCACATGGGAATTTGGAGGCTCCCCATGCCCAAACCCTAGGAGAAACTCTTAGACCTCATGGGCTATTGCCCAAGATTTAGAGGTCCTTCCCCAAACCCAGAACACGGGGATTCCCGAGCCCAAGTTAGATGTCGGTGGGAGTTTCAAGGTCCCCCATATCAGGACCCATGTGAAAGTTTCACAGTCTCCCAGGGATGGAGTGGATGTATCAAGAGCCTGACCCTTCTTTAGGACATGGTGAAGTCCCCATCCCAAAACCTAGATGGGATTTCTGCTGCCCAAGACTGGGGCAGAGAGGAACTTCTAGCTCTCCCGTAACAGGTTGGAGATTCTTCCCACATCCTAGTGGGGATTTGGGTGCTCTGGGGGGCGTTTTAAAGGCCCTGCCCCACACCAGCACTGCTGAGAAAGTTTAGCGGTCCCCCAAAGCCCAGCAGGGAAACTCAACTCCCATTGTGGGGGTCCAGGGACAGTTTCAAGTTCTATGTCCATCTCCATCTAGACCTGTGGGGGCCACGCAAGCGCCGGGCCCTCTCCGGGAGCTGCAGTCGCTTACCACAATCTGGTTGCAGGTGGCAGCCTGGTCCATGGTCCCTAGTAAGTCTTGCCGGGTTTGGGTTAGCTGGAGCTCCAGGAGACGGGTGACATTGCGACACTCCTGCTCTGCTAGGAGGCCATCCTTGCAGGCTTTACTGTTGGCCCTGACAGCAAAGACAATCAGGCCTATGAACAGACCCAGCACCAACGGGATCCCCAAGATCACCGGCCAGTTCTGCCTCCCCAGCCGATCTTGCAGCATTGACTCTGATTTGTCAGTGGGCACAGGCCAGTAATGGTAAAAGGTAGGTGCCATCTACATCTGCCCCTGGATGTGGTGAGCTTGGGCGGGAGTTAGGATGCTGGAACCTTCTAGTGGCTGGGGCTACCACCCCCTTATTAGCATAGGGCCGTCCTGACCAATGACAAAGTCGGAGAGAATCCTCTGACCTGGAGGATCTCGAATGGGCCATCTGCAGGCAGAAAAGAGTTTAAGGTTTCAGTTTCAATTTCTCAGGGAAAAGGTGGGTTGTTTGTGCTGAGTTGAAACCTGGAGCTTTTCCAGTTTGGCGGTGGAGGGGGGTAGCCGGGGCTGCGGGGGGTGGGGGGGCGGGAAACACCCCATCTCAAGTTCCTGCCCCCTCTTCCGCATGTAACTGAGGCTGACAACTGCAGTTACTGAGGGTCTCATGCCTGTCAGCCTTGTGTTTGTGTGTCCCAGGACCTGAAGAGACAGCAGCTGTCGTTGGCTCAGCCCCAAGCTGGGGAAACTGAGGCTGAGAGGTGAGTGGTAGACTGGGGGCGGGACCTGGCTCTGACCCCCGAGGCCAGGTTTTGCGTTTAGTGTTCCCCATGGTGGTGACCCAGCAGGGGTTTGTCTAGCATCCCTGCGGCCACCGAGGGGACCACAGGGAACCATGGAGGGTGTCTGAGGAGGGACTGAAGGCTGGGGACCTGGAAGCCTATGCCGTGGGACCCCAGGACGCAGGCTGCAGTTCCCCCATTTGGCCACCAGGGCCACCCCAACCCACAGAGAAGGTCGCCTGGATTTCGTCCTGGCTCCCACAGGGAATACGCTCCCACCTCTAGAATCTGCCTCTGCCATCCCAGGACCCCAAGTAAACCCTCTCAACCTCAGTTTTCCCATCTGTGAAGTGGGGCAATAACAGGAGCTGCCTCATCGGGGAGGGGGGCGGTGTGGAGTTTCTAGCGAAGTGCTTTGGCATCCAGTAGGCGCTCAGGGGATGTGTGGGCCAGGGCAGGAGGAAAGGTGAAAAACAATGAAATGTGGCCATGGAGCGAGGAGCACATTTTGAGGAAAGACAGTCCAGTCCATTTGGGATGGGAGTCCAAAGTGCCTGGGGAGTGCCCAGGGAGAGGCCTCAGAAGGGGGCTTGAGCCAGAGCTTCCTGCTGGACATCAGCCTGGTGGGAGGCTCCCACCCACTGCCTGTGATGGGCGGAAGGTTGGTTGTCTTGTGCTTTTCCTGTGGCTTCTTCAGCTACTGCCCGCCCACAGCGCAGACTCCAGCCCAGGTTTTGTTGTGTTGGCCACTTCCAGGGGTGTGGTGAGCAGGGCCAGCGGCCAGGCAGGGCCACAGCGGGGGGCCCAGGCCTCCCAGAAGGGAGAAGCCTCTCTAGGCCCCCCGTTGGACGTGCTCTGCCTAGAAGTCCCCCATGAAAGCCACTCAGCAGCCAAAGAACAAGGGATGAGGGATGGTCTTGCTGAAGAGGCTCGGGGGAGCTTGGGTGTCACTTGAAAAGGGCCCTCCCTCCCTAGCCAGGACCCCAGGGGCAAACACAAGACCGTCGGCAGAGCTGACTTCACACTGTACTGGCCTTCAGACTTTGGGGTCAGTTTGGGATCACAGCTGCAGGTCAGAGGCCCAGGCTGTGTGTGAAGAGCCTTGCCTCCTGTAGGACCTGCGCAAGCAATTTCCTTTCGGCCTCGGTTTCTGGAGCTGTAAAATGGGGATGACAAAAATGAAACCTTTCGGTGCGCCCCTAAATTTTGCAACTGAGGAGAGTGCCTTACTCACCTCGCTCTCGTCCCAGCCCAGCAAACAAAAAGTTTTTCCCTCTAAAATTCCAATGGAAACAGGCCGCCATTTGTCTGATTTTAGCTTTGTTACTTTTTGTTAAGGATCGTTTTGTCTTAGGATAGTTTTGGATTTGCAGAAGAATAGTGAAGACGTACAAAAATGTTCTGTAGGCCCCTGTCGACCTCTGAGAGTTGTGGACCTGGGGCGGCGAAGGAACTGAGAAGAAGAGACGACAGTAAAGCGAGGCACAGGGGACCCCGAGCGAACAGCCCGAGGTCCTGAGGTTTCTTTTCCATAATCTAATATACCTTCTACAATGATATAGATCTATAATGATTTACAGCAGGGGCTTAGTAAGGCACATTCTTCCACGTACACAGGGTTACTTAAGTGAAGCAATGGGAGTGGAGAAGGAGTAAAGAAATCTGTAACTTGGCTGTGATCAATTAATTGTAAATACCATTGTACTCGGACCTTAACACAGGATAAGAGAACAAAGAAGGGAGTGCACAGTGTGCTCTTTACAGCTGGCTTCCTATCTACAAAACATCTTCTGCTGTGTACTTTAGAACAGACCACTCACATCCCAAGGGCATTTCACTCCGATCCTTTTGGGTTATTTTTAACCCTGCAATCTCGAGTTTTCTCAGAGATCTGGGAGTCTGAACGGACATGCACCAGTGGTTGTTGTGGTGTTCTGATTCCCACAGGCCCCCACTTCCAGTTTCTCTGATTCCTTTTTTTAAAAGATTTTATTTATTTATTTGAGAGAGAGAGAGAGAGAGAGCACATGCGGAGGATAATGTAGGGACACCAAAGAAACAAACTTCGTAAAGGGCAAAAAGGTCATCCACAATCCTGGGGCAGAGGGAGAGGGAGAGAGAATCTCAAGCAGACTCCTAGCTGAGTGTGGAGCCCGACTTGGGGTTCAATCTCACAACCCTGAGATCATGACCTGAGCCAAAATCCAGAGCGGACGCCTAACTGACTGAGCCACCCGGGCGCCCCTGTCGGTTTTTCTTAATGTCTTTTTTATGTCCTTTTAATGACCCCATGTTACATTTAGTTGTCACATCTCCTTAGGTCCTTCTGGGCTGAGATAGTTTCAGACTTCCTTGTTTTTGATGACCTCAGCAGTGTTGAGGAGAATCGGTCAGGTGTGTTGTGGGAAATGGCCCAGTTGTGATTTGTCTGGTGTTTTTTCAAGGTTGGCCTGGGGGTGACAGGTTTTGGGGAAGGACCACAGAGGTGAAGTGCCCTGCTTGTCACACTATGTCCAGGGCACATGCCATCAGCGTGGCTTTTTTTTTTTTTTTTTTAAGATTTTATTTATTTATTGGACAGAGAGAGACACAGCGAGAGAGGGAACACAAGCAGGGGGAGTGGGAGAGGGAGAAGCAGGCTTTCCGCGGAGCAGGGAGCCCGATGCGGGGCTTGATCCCAGGACCCCGGGATCATGACCTGAGCCAAAGGCAGACGCTTAACGACTGAGCCACCCAGGCGCCCCATCAGCGTGACTTTTCACGGTGATGTTGACCTGGATCACCTGGCTGAGGTGGCCTCGTCGGGTGTCTCCACCGCGAAGTTACTCTCTTCCCACCCCCCGGTGAGTGCTGTGCCCTGTGGAAGGAAGTCAGCGGGCACAGCCACATCTAAGCCCACATCTGGGGCAGGATGGAAGAGCACACACGCAGGGCTTTTTCTTTTTGTGGTTCATCTTGAGAGGATAATGTAGGGACACCAAAGAAACAAACTTCGTAAAGGGCAAAAAGGTCATCCACAATCCTGCTCCTTCCACTCAGCTCTTTTATCTCTTACTGTTCATTAAACTACACATATATTTCATTGTGTTGACCAAACGCCTTACCTTGTTGTGTAATGCCTTACTCTTGAGATGTTTTCAGTTGTGCATGACTCTGGGTGGGTGACAGAGGTCATCTCTAGGCTTGTAGGAAGGCGGTGGCCCAAGGGTTCTCACTCAGGGGCGATTCTGTCCCCAGGGGATATCTAGAGACTCCTTCCTTTCTCCCTCCCTTCCTTCCTTCTTCCTGCCTTCCTTCCTTCTTCCCTTCCCCTCACTTCCCTTCCTTTTAAAGATTTATTTATTTGAGAGAGAGCATGAACGGGAGGGGGAGAGGGAGAGAGAATCTCAAGTAGACTCCGTGCTCAGCATGGAGCCCTACGTGGGGCTTGATCTTAAGACCCTGAGATCACGACCTGAGCGGAAACCAAGAGACAAACATTTAACCGACTGTGCCACCCAGGTGCCCCTGGAGACAGTTTCAATTGTCATGAACTTCATGTTACGGTTGAGTGGAAGGGTGCTGCTGGCATCTGGTGGGTGAAGGCCAGGGGTGCTGCTCAGCACCCCACAGCGCCCATGACGGCCCCGCAACTGAGAACAACCCCGGGGAGAAGTCCTGGCCTGGTCCTGGTGCAGGTTTGGGGTCAGCTGGGCTCAGCCCCGCTCGGCCCCGGGGCTCCTGCACTTGCCGAGCCTGCTGGCTTATAGGATGGCTGTGACCGCGGCTGTCCCCAGCTGCTCCGAGGACATGACAGGCACTTAGCTCAGCGCTTGGCTCCTCCCCACTGCCCTCTCAGTTCGTCCGTCCGTGTCATCCTTTGAGAAGTTGTGGATCTGGTGTGGTCTTTCCTTAGACTGAATTCCCAGGAGTGGGGTTACTGGGTCCCCGGGGACACATGGCTCCCTGGCTCTCACTTTCCCTAAAGAGCAATTCAGAATTTAGTCTGTTCCTGCCCCTGCAGGGAGTGGACGCTCAGCTCTCCACATGTCAGACATGCTGTTTCCTTCCAGCTCCTTCCCGCCCCCGTCCCAGCAGCACCTGGTAGGACAGGCCGGCTCGGGGAGACCTCCACCCAATGTGGCCATTTCCCTGGGTCCACGGTTCAGTCAGCGCCGGCTTCTTGGTCCCGGCCTCTCGCCCGGCCCCAGGGCTGCGTGTTGGCATTCAAAGCATGTTTCTTGTTGGAGAAGGTCATCCAGCAGATGTGCGGGTTGGTTGACCAATGAGCTGGATCCAGGTGCTTGGAGGCTGCTCACCCCCTCCCCTGTCCCTGGAATGCACCTTCTGCTAATTTTTCCCACACTAGGAGCCACTTCAAGGACACAACCTTAGAGAGGGCCAGGTGTTGTTGAGACCATCTGGACTGTATATGTGGGTGAACCCTGCTGAGGTCTCTGCAGAAACTGTTAAGATTCTGGTGGGCGGGTGAAGAGATCTCCCCATCTTGCTGCCACCCAAGACAGGCCTCATGAGTTAAATTCCCGTCCTTATTAAACCTGCCACCTACCTGATCTGAAGCAGTCTGCCTTGTTCTTCGGTCTCTCCCTGCCCTCCGTGTATGGGGCTAATTTCAGATCTCACCTGGGGAGCTCCCGAGGTTGGGAGCCAACCATGGGCAGACAGCCAGGAGACCAGAGGAATGGGCCTTGGGGAAGAGGCACCTCCAGGGAAAATGCCAAGTTGGCCATCGACCTGTATGTGGGGAGGGGTGACTTACTTGGAGGTCAGATGCCTGTGGACTGCTGTGTGAGTCTGGGACGTCCCGAACACACAGGCTGGGCTAATGCGCATAGAGGCCTTACGTTGGAGACTTTAGCATGCTGTTTTGCAAAGCTAGGAGGCTGCAGACGGCTGGGTGGGTAGTGGACCCCTGCTACCAATGAAGGCAAAGCAGTCCCAGCCAGTGGGGCAGCTCCCAGTTCAGGAAATGTGCAAGATAAGAAAATATACTCCCGCTGAGCTTATCGAAATGGCTGCCAAATCCCAGCCAAAGGCCAGGGAAAGTATCCAGGCGTGGGTGGTGCACCGATGGGATCCAGGGGCCGATGGAGTTTCTCTTATTGGGCAGGAGGCTGAGAAAAGGAGCAGCACCACTACACACCCCGCCCTCTGATGGCCCCTGCGTGGTGCTCAGGGAGCTCAAGGGACTCACTTCCTGGGGCGCCTGGGTGGCTCAGTAGGTTAAGCATCTGCCTTCAGCTTGGGTCATGATCTCGGGTCCTGGGACTGAGTCCTGCATCGGGCTCCCTGCTCAGTGGAAACCTGCTTCCCCCTCTCCCTCTGCTGCTCCCCCTGCTTGTGTTCTCTCTCTCTCTCTCAAAGGAATAAATAAAAAATCTTAAAAAAAGAAAAAAGCACTCACTCCCTCATAGATTAGATTCTTCTAGCCTGCAGGGAGGCTTGGCTCAATGAGGGGGACCTCCCTGGGCATGGGGCCCTGGAAATCTATAGAAAAGGTACAGCAAATTCTTTTTTTTTTTTTTTTAAGATTTTATTTATTTATTGGAGAGAGAGAGACAGAGATAGCGAGAGAGAGCAGGAGCAGGGAGGGAGAGAAGCAGGCTCCCCGCTGAGCAGGGAGCCCGACGTGGGGCTCCATCCCAGGACCCTGGGATCATGATCTGAGCTGAAGGCAGATGCTTAACCAACTGAGCCACCCAGGCGCCCTGAGAATATGGAGAATCTGAGGTTTTTCTTTCTCCAGTACCAGAGAGCACGCTGGGCACTGACATCCTACAAGGTCAAAGTCTGCAAACCTCTAACTGAATTCTGGAAGCCAGCCATCGCCACGAAAGAGTGGTACTGTCAAATGCTATAATTGCCCAAGGGGCATAAAAAAATAGGAGAGACTATTCAAGAACTGCACCTTGGGGGCGCCTAGGTGGCTCAGTCGGTTAAGTGTCTGCCTTCGGCTCAGGTCATGATCCCAGGGTCCTGGGATCAAGCCCCACGTCAGGTTCCCTGCTCAGCGGGGAGTCTGCTTCTCTCTCCCTCTGCCCCCTCACCCTTGCTCGTGCTCTCTCACTCTCTCTGTCAAATAAATAAATAAAATCTTAAAAAAAAAAAAAAGAACTGCACCTTGCCCCCAGTGCTTTCGACAGCCCAATATGGCCAGTAGAAAAAACAGATGGCTCATGGTGGGTGACTGAGAATTGAACAAGGTGTGGTCCCCCATCCATGTGGCTGTGCCCAACACTGCCACCATCTTGGATACCTTGGCCACGGTCCTATGAGCGTATCTTGCCAAGCGGGACTTAGCAAATGCCTTTTCCGGTATACCCCTGGCCACTAGACACAAGCTCAATTTGCCTTCATGTGGGAGGGACAACAATGGACCTTTCAACACCTTCAAGGCTACCTGCCAATCCCACCGTATGTCATGGGATGGTAGCCCAAGACTTGTCCCTGTTCTCCTTCCCCACATCCATAAAATGGGCCCATTACACTGATATGATGCTGACATGTAAAGACCTGCCTCTGCTATGGGACACTCTGCAGACTTTGCTGGAACATCTGTGAGTCGGAGGATGTGTGGTGAACCTGCAGGAAGCTCAAGACCCAGGCACCGCCATTCAGGTTGAGCCTCTCACGAAGGGAGAGCATATCACGGTAAGAGCTTCTCTGCCTAGCAAGGGGTGGGTTGAGAACATGTCCCATTGACTCACCTCCGCCTTGGTTCAAACTCCCACTTTGACTAAGGCATGCCTATTTGCAGCACCAGAGCACCTTATCTACCAACCCGTGGCACCTAGAAAGAAGCTGCTGCTAGGCCCTGTAGAGGATCTAGATCCTCCAGATGTCCCCGCCCCTATTCCTGTGGTGGCCCCTGTGGCCTGTAGGGAGCGAGGGGCACATTTCCGCTGATGGCTGGTGTACAGAATGTTCTAGTCGGGGTAGCCTACCCACGTGAGTTACCGTCATTGGTCAGCTCCACACTGACACCATCTGAATGGAAACAGGAACAAACCACAGCAACCAGCGGGTTCAGCTCAGAGCTGGTTTGGCTGGTGATCTGGCTGGTGACTGATCCTCAGAAGCTCTGTTAACCCTTAGCCCTGATAGTTGGGCTGTTTTAAAAGGATGAATCCGGGCGCCTGGGTGGCTCAGTTGTTGGTTAAGCGACTGCTTTCGGCTCAGGTCATGATCCTGGAGTCCCGGGATCAAGTCCCACATCGGGCTCCCTGCTCAGCAAGGAGCCTGCTTCTCCCTCTGACCCTCTCCCCTCTCATGTGCTCTCTCTCATTCTCTCTCTCTCAAATAAATAAATAAAATCTTTAAAAATAAATAAATAAAAATAAATAAAAGGATGAACCCTATGGCTTGGACAAGGGAAAGCTGAGAGGTGGATGATCATGAAAAAGCCTTTGTGGGGTTAGGGTATGTGAAAGACATCTGGGTTCACCTGCAGGAGACGAGGAAACCTCACTCTCTTCCACATCCAGGCGCTGAACACCCCCACCCCCTCACCGGCATTCAGAGAGCTGATGCCCCAGCCCAGGTAGGGTCCCTGGCCACCAACCTTTCAGTAGATACCACAGATTGGGTGCATAGGAAGAGTGGCCACTGTGACACCTGGGCAGGATGGTGTGTTGCCAAGGACACCAGATTGCCCTTGAAATCCAGTGACTTGGTTAATGGAATATCACGTCCTCTATGTTCTAGAACAATGCCTAAGACAACTGCCAAAGGAGTCGTCCTGGGCCATCCACTGGAGTTCCCAACCAGTAAGGCATTGGCAAGTTGATTACATTGGCTCTTTCCCTCTGAGGGAGGGTTTTGTTTTGTTTCTTTAAGTTTATTTATTAAGTAATCTCCACACCCAGCGTGGGGCTTGAAATCAAGACCCTGAGATCAAGAGTTACATGCTCTACCGACTGAGCCAGCCAGGCGCCCCTGAGTGAGGGTTCTTTTTTTTTTTTTTTTTTTTAAAGATTTTATTTATTTGAGAGAGAGAGAGTAAGCTCAAGCAGGGGGAGTGGCAGAGGGAGAGGGAGAAGCAGGCTCCCCACTGAGCAGAGCCCGATGTGGGACTCCATCCCAGGACCCTGGGATCATGACCTGAGCTGAAGGCAGATGCTTAACCGATTGAGCCACCCAGGCGCCCTGAGTGAGGGTTTGAACTATGGTTTGGTTTGCAAGGTCTTTGCATCGGGCCTAACCCAAGCTTTCCCCTGTCACCGTGCAAAGCAGGCAATAGGGGATTAGAGAAACTGAGTATGATGTATGGAAATCCTCATCAAATAGACAGTGATTGCGGTCACATTTTAAGGGTCATGATGTGCAAGACTGGGCAGAAGAACAGTGAATGGAGGCTCCATCCTCCCGCAAACCACAAGCAGCAGGGTTGGGATAAAGGAAGAATGGACTATTAAAGCAGCAGGTTAAATCACTAACAGGTAAAGCCACTTTGGCCAGGTGGACGAAGGGACTGTTGCAGGCTTAATGCATTTGAATGACCAACCAACCACCCCATCTGCCAGTCTGGGGACCCCTGCCGAAGCACCCAATTCCAAAAAGGTATTAGAGTCTCCAGAGATAACAACTGCCCTGACTCTCACGGTGGATCAACGCGCTGGGCTGCTGAGGACACCAAGCCCCATCCCGCCTGGGAGAGGCATTATCTCCTGGAATTTACAATGGGATGTCCCACCGCGATGGGTGAGTTACTTCACCCCCTGAGTGAGGGGTATCTACTTGATCTCCACCAGGATCCTGTAGTTCTGCTGTTAAGCCAGATCTGTGGAAACCCACTATACCTGGAATGGAACACGCACCAGAAAGAGGGGAGAAGACAGGGGTCCTGAGCACGTCCTGCCCCTAGTCCCATTTCCTCACGCCTGACAGCGCTGCCTCCCCGGCCACCAGGTCCGGTCCGATATGCACAACCTGGCCAGGTTCCTAAAGCTGTAGCAGCATTAACAAGACTTCCCCATACAAGTTTCTATTACATATCTGTCTTTTTGGCCTTAGACTTCTGCTGCCCCTGGGGTGTCTGGTCACGGGATGGGCACCTGAGGGAAATACCTTTCTACAGGGGGCCCACTTGTGTGCCTGGCAAAGGAATTAATCCACACTAGTGGGTATGCGGGCAGCCACCCCTCTTTAGCTTGTCAGGACTGCTGTGGTGGATACAACTCCTCCAGGGAGGGGAGCAGAAGGCACTCAAGCAGTACATTAAGAAAGCATAAGCTAGGGCGCCTGGGTGGCTCAGATGGTTAAGCGTCTGCCTTCGGCTCAGGTCATGATCTCAGGGTCCTGGGATCGAGTCCCGCATCGGGCTCCCTGCTCCTTGGGAGCCTGCTTCTCCCTCTGCCTCTCTCTCTCTCTCTCTCTGTCTCTCATGAATAAATAAATAAAAAAAAAAAATTAAAAAAAATTAAAAAAAAAAGAAAGCATAAGCTAGGACAGGTGCTGTTAATTCAGCTGATATTACCAATACTGAGCCAGAAATCTGGCCTGTGGCACATCTCTCAATAACATTGGGCATTGGGTATTCTTTCTGTTGACTGAATGAAACAGGCAGCCCATCCGAAGGGTCCTAAAAATATCACTCTCAGAGCCTTAGGTGGCATCACTCAGATTTGGGATGGGTTCATGTGGCTTACCCCGGCTTATGGACAGGTGAGCACTCATGTACCTCAATGTGGGGAACAGAAAAAAAAAACCAACAACAACACTCTAAACAGAACCAACCCAAGTACACCAGGGATATGGGATGGACATCACTGTAACATAAATCCAAATGGGACCCGATGATTGTGTGGCTCAAATCTTTGGCTTGGTTTCCACCTGGGTGGTTGGGCCGCTACACCCTGGGGTCTCCCAGAAATCTGCTCCACAGTAACAAAAGTTGCCAATCTCCCCCTCCTCAAGCGCAGATGGGCACGTTGTTTTCCACTGGTATGATCACTTGGTCGCCATGTTTGTTCCGTCCATTGGCCTGGAGGAAGTTATAGCTCACATAGACGCCCTTACTAAGTTCACCCAGTAAAGCCTTAAATGATAGCCAAAAAAGCCTGTCCTACTAAACCCTGAAATGTCCCTAATGAGAAAAGCTGTCTGCCAAATTAGGACGGACTTGGACATGACTGTCTTGCAAGGAGTCCACCTATGCCATTATCCAAGCAGAACGTTGTGTGTTCGTATCTGATGAGTCTGCTAATGTATCATCTTTATTACAGCACATGAGGACGCATGTGAATGCCCTGAGTGATCCCACCCCCAGCTTAGGGACTTAATAAATGGATGGTTTGGATCATGGGAGTGTCCTGGTGGAAAAAATGGTTACTTATTTTGGGAGTCATTATCTCAGTCTGTGTTTTATCTCGCATGTGCTTAGATTGCTGCTGGGGTATCTGCCTCCAAGGCAGCCAGACAGCCACCAAGCAAGCCACCCCTCCATGCTAATTGAAACCCCTTCTCATTATTGGGTCACCTTTTCCAGGACATTTGTTTCTTTTTTTCCGATTTTATTTATTTATTTGTCAGAGAGAGAGAGAGAGAGCACAAGCAGGGCGGAGCAGCAGGTAGAGAGAGAAGCAGGCTCCCTGCTGAGCAAGGAGTCCAATGTGGGACTTGATCCCAGGACCCTGGGATCATGACCCAAGCAGAAGGCAGATGCTAAACCGACTGAGCCACCCAGGCATCCCAGGATATTTGTTTCTTATGGGCATTGACATTTGAATGTCATATATTTTTCACATGTCACTAAGTACTCTTTTGATTTTTCCCCCCTTCAATCATTTACATATATAAAAACCATTTTTAGCTCGCGGGTCGTATAAGAGCTAGAAGTGGGCCAACCCATGATATTGCAGAAAATGGAGAAATATAGAAGAGGAGATAATACTCTGTTCCCTAATTTTCCGTATTTTCCCCTGAGGGGTGTAAAAGCATCCGTATTAAGTGTTTTATATCTCATTGAAAAAAACTAATTGTGTCTGGGAATCATGGAGCAGGCAGTTAGTTAGACCCGAGCTGGAGGCAAGGGCGGCGATAAATAGGTCACACATTAGAAGCCTGGGGGCTCTCTTTGTGGCTTTGTGGCAGCGGGCTAGTCGACCAAGAAGCACAGGTGCAGAACCTGTGGTCGCCTCTCCAGTCTGTACCCCAGGGTGACTGCCTAGGTTCATTATAGTATATTTACACCGTGGTTTCTACCCCCACCTCACGCCCCCCTGCGGGGGAAGATGGCCACGACACTTCCGGCAAGACGCGGGAGAGCCCAAAACTCCCCCTCCCAACCGGTAGGAGGAGTCCCTTAGATGACCGGAAACCTCAGTAGCAGACCCCCGTAGCTATGCTCATAAACATAATAGGAAAAGACACCCCTATAGCCTCAGGTCAGTTGCCATTTCTGGGCCTGCCCGCTCTCCCACCTCCAGAGTGTGCGGTTCTTCATGAACTGCTTTGCGCTTGCCACCTTCCTTCTGCCTGTCTTTACTCAAGCGCGGATCCTCGGGTAAATCTTCCGTGGGGAATCCAAGAACCGAGACTCCATTCACACAACGCAGAGTCTCCCACCAGTAACACGAACAAGTCCTCAAGTTACACAAGATTTCATGGCTCATGGCGGCCCGTATTTTTTGTTATTTAAACGAATCCCTGCATAACCCATGAAAGTTTCAGTTTAGGATGACTTCCTAGAACTAGAATTGTGCTTTTTTTTTTTTTTTTGCGAGAGAATGAGAGCATGAGAGGGGAAGGGTCAGAGGGAGAAGCAGACCCCCCGCTGAGCAGGGAGCCCGATGCGGGACTCGATCCCGGGACTCCAGGATCATGACCTGAGCCGAAGGCAGTTGCTTAACCGACTGAGCCACCCAGGCGCCCTAGAATTGTGCTTTTTCACATTTCTCCCCTAGAAGTCCATGCGTGTCTCTGGAGAGGCTGATGCCGCAAGGGATTCTGGGGAGCGTAGTTCTGGTTTAGGGCAAGCCCAGACTTCTGGCGCAGAGCTGGGATATCGGAAATAGCCGGCGGTGAGAAGGTAGCGACCCAATTTTCCGCAAACGTCGCTCACGGGCGTGCCTGCGCGACGTACGGGGGCGTGGCTTCCCTTTCCCACACGATTGGCCAGCTGTCTTCCGGGCACGCGCAGACGGCTCTTTTGACCCCCTCCCTCCCCGCGCCTTCCCTATGGTGTCTGGGATTTGTAGTTCAGACTCCCACCCTAATTCAGCCGCGGGTCGGCGGCTCGGAGTTCCGAAGCCGTCTCCGCCTTCGGCTCTTGGCTGGGAGGATGGATCCAGGACCCGGGACCGACACGGCGCCGCTGACTGGCCTGGCCTGGTCGTCGGCCTCGGCGCCTCCGCCGCGGGGATTCAGTGCGGTGAGCGACGTCGGGGGCCCGGGGATTAGTGGGGGCAGAGGCGGCCGCGTCGGGGAAGGAGCCCGGTCCTGACTCCGGTCCACGCCCTAGATCTCCTGCACCGTGGAAGGGGCGCCCGCCAACTTCGGCAAGAGCTTCGCGCAGAAGTCTGGCTACTTTTTGTGCCTCAGTTCTTTGGGCAGCCTAGAGGTAAGGGGCGCACTCCTTCGGCATCCCCGGGCTCCGCCCACTCCCCGTCCTTTTGCGGGGCCCTACGCCAGGCGCGCTGTCCCCGCTGCAGCGTGACTGTCGCTGTGTCCTCCCCTTCCTCCCCCTCAGAATCCGCAGGAGAATGTGGTGGCCGATATCCAGGTCCTGGTTGACAAGAGCCCCCTCCCACCGGGCTTTTCCCCCGTCTGCGACCCCCTGGACTCCAGTGAGGCCCGCGTCGGAGGTTGGGGGTGGGGTAGGGGGCCGCGTTGGGGTCCCTGTGGGTAGGACCAGGGACGGGTGGAGGGACGACAGGTGCTTGTTTTCGGAGCCTCGACCGCCCACTCGATGCACTGGGTGATGACCGGGTTGGCTGTGGAGTCGAGCCCTGTTCTGGGGCGGGCCCGCATGCCCTGCCCCGCGTAAAAATGTGCCATTGGCACAGCCTCTGACCTAGAGTAAGGGTTGTGACCTGTTTTATTACTGTTCCTGCTACATCTTACACCGTAGCCAAGCCGAACCACGGGCCATTTCCAAGCTTTTTCCTTTCCAGGCTTTTGCACACACTGTTTCCTCTGCCTGGAGCGCCCTTCCGCGACTCTTCCCGCTAGCTAATACTTGGTTTTCCTTCAGGTCTCTGCTTAGCTCCCCCCAGCCCTCTCTTCCGGCTCCTGTAGCCCTGGTGCTGCCCTCCCAGCCCTGACCGCCTGGCTTTCCAACCACCTGGCTCCCCCTGCCTCTCACTGTGACTTGTCATGTGTATTTGACTCTCAGGGTGTATCTCTTGATATTGGAGTTGGCAAACTTTTTCTGCACAGGTCCAGATAGTAAATAGTTTAGGCTTTGCGGGCCAGATAGTGTCATTGCCCCCCGCTCCTCCCTCACCAATCCTTTAAAAACATGAAAACCATTCTTAGCTCATAAGCCCTGCAAAAGCAGATTTTGGACATCCTTTGGCTATGGGCCAGAGTTTGCTGATCTCTGGATTAGAGGACTAAGGAAAAGTGAGGTTTGCGGGGCCAGGATGGGCATTCAGTTCTGTCTGATTCCACAGATGCCCACCCTTGCTGTAGGTGCCCAGGGTCACCCCATGAATGCCTCTCCATGTCACCAAAGATAAGCCTGCCCCAGCGGCTTAAAAGCTACATGGAGTCCCCTCCTCTGGCTCTACCATTCTTGATTTAACCGTTGACCTAAAGCTGTCCAGGGAGCTGCCTTAAACAGCGCCCTGGCGAGCATCCTCCTGGAGCCATCTTTGGGCCCCTTTCGCTGCTTCTTCCCTCTTCTCACTCCCTTGCACCGCCCCCCCCCCCCCCACTCCCAGAGGCCTCTGTGTCCAAGAAGAAACGCATGTGTGTGAAGCTGATGCCCCTGGGGGCTGCAGACACGGCCGTGTTCGATGTCCGGCTGAGTGGGAAAACCAAGACGGTGCCTGGATACCTGCGAGTAGGGTAGGGCCACCCCCAGCCTCTGGCCTCCTTTGCCCTCCAGCTCCCATATCTGCCCTGCTGACCCTCAGGGACTGTCCTGAGTGCCTTCTGTCACTTCCCTGTGCCTCAGTTTCCACAGGTTAAAAACAGGGCTAATTGTATCAGTCTTATAAGGTTCTTGTGAGGAGTGAGTTGATGAGTCTGAAGCACACAGTTCTGTGATCAGACCCAGCACTATTAATTCGGATGTTGCTCACGGCGAGGGCTAAGATAGAAGGCAAATCCCCCAAAGGGCTGGGGTCATCCTCTTGGGCCAGGACCCCTCCCTACTTCTCTTTCCTTCTAGGGACATGGGGGGCTTTGCCATTTGGTGCAAGAAGGCCAAGGCCCCAAGGCCGGTGCCCAAGCCCCGAGCTCTCAGCCAGGACATGCGGGGCCTCTCCCTGGACCCGCATGCCCAGCCCAGGTGAGTGCTCAGGCTTGGGAATGGGGCAGCCGTGGGGGGAATTAAGCCTGACCTGCACTGTCCTGCCTCCACCAGCAAGGGTGGCTTTCCAGAGCGGACCCTGTCCAGGTTAGGCTCTCGGGCGTCTACTCTGCGGAGAAGTGACTCCATCTATGAGGCTTCCAACCTCTACGGCATCTCAGGTGAGTGCCGAGCAAGAAACTGAGGCACTGGGGTGGGGCAAGACTGGCTCAAGGTGGGATAGGCAGGAAGGGGTGGGGCCAGGGTTGGAACCAGGCCTGGGCCTCCCCAATATTTGCAAAGACTGGGGAGAGCCTGGGGTTTGGGGCTGGGCCTCTCTGGTTGGGGTGGACCGCAGGTAGGCTGCAAGCTCCCTGTGTCTCAGCCCCTACCCTTACTTGCTTTCCTTAGCCATGGATGGTGTTCCCTTCACACTGCACCCCCGGTTCGAGGGCAAGAGCTGTGGCCCCCTGGTGAGTCTCTGCTGGGGGAGCCTGGGTCTTTCCCTGCCAGTTGCCTTCCTAGGGGTCAGGATGCAGAGGGTCATCCATGTACCCCAGTGCCCCAGCACAGAGGCCCATGTTCCTGGGTTGGAGGAGGCCGGAAGCTGGAGGGTCTTAGTCACAGAATGGGGAATCAGGAGGAACAACTAGATGCTGGTGGCAGGAGGCTGTGGCAGGAAGGATGAAGGGATGTTCAGGCAAATATTGGGGGAGGCCCTCCTTGAGGATGAGGGAATGGAGTTCCAGGTTAGGGTCCCCACCCAAGACTAACCTGCCTCTGCCCACCAGGCCTTCTCTGCCTTTGCCGATCTGACCATCAAGTCGCTGGCAGATATTGAGGAGGAGGTGGGTGCGGGGCCCAGGATGGGGTGCTGGGGGACCCCCACCTTCCTGCTACCCCAGTCTCCCCCAGCCACATCCCATCTCCCAAGGGCTGGAGCTCGCTAAGTCCCTAATTGTCTTCACCCGCTCACCCTTCCTCAGGCACCGCTGTGGCCCCTCACTCACTCTGTGTTCTCCTTGCCCCCAACACTGCCCCCCCAGTATAACTACGGCTTCGTGGTGGAGAAGACAGCAGCTGCACGCCTACCCCCCAGCGTCTCGTAGCTCTCGGTCAGCCCCAGGGAAGAGCCCCCTGCCTGACACCCCCACCACCCCAGGACTGGCAGCCACCCCGCCCTGCAGCATCTTGGGAACCTTGGCGGCGCAGGGTGTTCTAGAGCCTCAGCCACCCAACAGAGCCACAGCCCTGGAGAAGGAGCAGGACCAACCGGTCTGCTTGGTGATGGGGTCTCTCACCCCCGGGGCCCTGCAGGGCAGGGGTGGGGGCTGGATGGAAACCAGTGCCTTCAAGTCATTTGTGTCAAAACTCTCTGGTGCCTGGAGGCCACGCGGGCGTCCTCCTGGCAATAAACACCACCCTGTGCCCACTGTCTGGAGTCCCGATCCTGGCTGCAGGTCCTCTGTGGCTCAAGGTCTTTGCCACGCACACCCAGCACGAGTTGGGGGCAGATGCCCACCCAGTAAGCAAAATCGGGGAGGGAGGCAGCACTGCTGCCCCTCCCAGAATATTCCGCAGAGGGGGAGACAGGCTCAGTGTGTGACTGAGTGGGCTTGTAGATCACAGAGAAGACTGGGTCTGCCCCTCCATCACTGCTCGTAGCAGGAATAATAGTTTCAGTTACGTTTAGATCCTGGGGAGGGGATCAAATCCCCAACACCTGATGCACAGTATCTCGTTTGGTGTTCCCACACCCCGCTATGAAGCCCTGGTTTTGCGCATCTTACAGATAGGGAAACTGAGGCAGGGGCAGCTAAGGTCACAGCTGAGATGTTCTTTTTTTACAGATTGTATTTATTTGGGAGAGAGAGCGCGAGCATGAGCAGGGGGAGGGGCAGAGGGACAAGCACACTTCCCTCTGAGTACGGAGCTGGATGTGGGGCTTGATCCCAGGACCCTGAGATCATGACCTGAGCCGAAGGCAAAAGAAGCTTAACCACCGGAGCCACCCAGGCACTCCCACAGCTGAGATTTGAATCCAGAGCCTGCTCTCTTCACCTTCAAGCTGTTCTATGTGTCTTTTTGCTCTGCTCTGTGATGGATACATTCAGTCAATTCTCATTATTCACTGTCCTTACGTTCTATAATGTTGCAGTGAAAACTGAGTCAGGGAATACTGGATTCTGCAGCAAATACAGAAGTAGGTTCCTGCAAGCCTTTGGTCACATTTTTCTCAAGCAATCAATCCGTGACCTTGTTTTGTGTGTGTTTTTGTTTAATACATACTGCTGATTGGTTAACATTGAACTCCTGACCATCTGAGCTATAACTCATGCCTGAACAAAGCTCATCTAACACACATTTTCTCCAGGGGCACATTCCAGCCTTCTTGCATTCGGGGAGAGGCAACACTAAGCACTATGCTTGGAGACCTTTTTTTTTTTTTCATTTACTTGAGAGAGAGAGAGAGAGCCAGTGAGAGAGACAGCACCAGTGGGGAGAGGGGCAGAGGGAGAGGGAGAAGCAGGCTTCCCGCTGAGCAGGGAGCCTGATGCAGGGCTCGATCCCAGGCCCCTGGGACCATGACCTGAGCCGAAGGCAGACACTTAACTGACTGAGCCACCCAGGCACCCCTGCAGACCTTTTTAAATAGCAAAATTGCCAACAAAAAAGCACAAAAATGTGAAATATGTGCCACTAGATAGACCATAAAAAGGCCACCTCTTCACAGTCCAAGCTAAAGCAAGTTGGCGGAGCGTCACCGCATCCCACCTCAACAGGAACCATGTGCCTCGGTGATTCACATTTCCCCCTGCTCTGTGCATGTCCCTGAATGACCACAAAGTGCTGCAAATACTGGTTTGGGGGTGGCAACTCTTAGCGTGGGACTCACAAATACGGGATCTAAGCATAATGGGGTGGACCGGTTTGTAAATTAACGACCCCAGACTCACACCGTTTTTCTCCCACGCCCGCGCTTCTTCCTTTTCTGCTCTGTCCACCCTAGGTCCCCGTAGTGTCAGGTGGCCCAGGTTCTGCTGCAGTCAGGAACGTCCCCGGATTTCTGTGGCTTAGAAAGACTAAGGCTTCTTTCTCATTCGTACCACGTGCCCACGGCTGGGCAGCAACAGACTCTGCTGGTCACGGTCTCTGAGACCTGCCCGAAGGTGCTGCCACCGTCTTGCCGCAGGACTGGGGACAGGCTCAGGAAGCTCTTGCCCTGTCAGTGAAATACCCTGGCCTGTAAGTGCCTCGCTGGAGCTCTGCTCACAGATCACTGGCCAGAACGTGCCCCACTGGGCCCCCGGAAGGGGCGTATGGCCCACCCGGGGACTTGTATCTAACGGCACTGTCCTGGGGGTCTCAGGGGGCAGATCCTGTCCTGCTCTGGGGTCAGAGGAAAGCAGAATGGCTCTGTCCTGGGAGTCTGAGAGGAGAGAGAGCAAGCCGTCCTGGAGAGGGGGGACCAGGCGAGGCTGCGCAAAATGTGCCCTCTCCCCCGTATAGCGCAGCTGCCTTGGGAAAAGTAGGCCTTTGGTGCTGAGACATCTCCCCACCTCTCCCCTCTCTGGGCACAGCTGCTACCCGCCGGTCCCGCCCAGGCTGCTCTGGCGCCGGCCGTGGAATCTGATCTGGCCGGGAAGCAAAGGCTGTTTGTTCCCCCTGGTCACCCTCTTGGCCACCCTGAAACCAGCTCTGGATCGCTTTCCAGGGCATCCTTTGGGTGACCAGGGGCCCCCAGAGGAGCCGTCCCGGCCCCGGATCTGACTGGACTTGCTGGTATTGCTAGGCCAATGACCCGGCAAAATCCCAACCCTCTGAGCTCCACGGGGCCCGAGGACAGCCTGGGGAAGTGCGGGCTCACCTCGGAGCCCACCCACCCACGCCCGACTTGGGCCACATCAATCCTGACTGCCATGGCTGAGCTTACGCCATCTTGGGCTACACAGGAGGGAGCCAAAGCTTTATCCTTCCTGCCTTTGGCTTGCTCCCACCCGAGACAGGTGTCATAGGGCAAGATGAGGTCCCAGCTCCACCGCTTACTCGCTGGTGACCTTGAGCAGTGGCTTAACCTCTCCATTCCTCAGTTTCTCCATCTTTACAATGGGTATCTCAATGGGCCTTACCCCAGCGCAGCTCTGAGGGGGAATGCACGCATCCCTCGACTGCTCTACTGACTTGCAGAAACACTTCCCATCCCTGAAAGGCCTTCCCAGCCGAACGGTTTCTGGAGTGCAAAGTCCAAGCAGGTGCCTGGGGGATGCAACCCCCAGTGGCCTCTGCTAGTGCAAAATCCACACTTCCTGTGTTCAAATGTTGCTGAGTCCAGCTGTGGCCCCTTCTGCTCTCTCCACCCCTCGATCAGAGCACCCACCTGGGCCAGATTCAAACATCCCCTTGCCACCCCCCTTCAAGCCCCCTAAAGCTACTGGGTTCTACCTCATCATTCATCCTGCCTGCTCTTGAACTTGATAGAAGTGTCATGCCCTAACGAGTTCTTTTCTGAGTCTGGCTAATTTTGCTCAATATCATGTCTGTGACATTTATCTAGGGTGTTGCCTGTATGAATAATTCCTTCTTTTTCATTGCTGAATAATTCCTTTCTTTTTCGTTGCTGAGTCCACTGCATGGATATACCAGTCTGTTCACCTGTTCCCCCGCTGCTAAATGTCTGCTGTCCGTGGCCACTGAGCAAAACCACCCTGAGTACTCTTGTACATGTCTTTGGAGGAACACGCACTCATTCCTGTTGTGTAAATGCCCCGAGTGGAGATTGTGGGTGGTAGGCGAGGCCTATGTTCGGCTTTCACAGATGCAGTCGAGCAGATTTCCAAGGCTGTTGTACCAATTTACCCTCCCACCCACAATGAATGAGAGTTCCAATGACCCCATGTCTTCACCAACACTCGGCATTGTCAGTTGTGTTAATTTTGGCCATTTGTCTTGCCAGAGCTTGAATTCCTTAGCTGTTCTGCACACTCTTGCCGGCTTAGAGATCCTAACTGAAAACAGCTGATTTGTGCTGTATGGAAAACACCCCTTTCTCATCTTGCTTATCCACCTGCCCTTTTTACTTGTCTTTGAACAGAGCCTGAAGAGAATTTATGAGACATGAGGTAGCCTCTGAGATGGTCCCCAAAGACCGTGGTCTGGTGTTCAGGCCTCTGTAATCCCCTCCCTTGGGTATGGGCTGGACCTAGTGACTCACTTCTAACCAACTGAATACAGCAAGGGTGATGGGGTGTCACTTCCATGATTAGGTTCTAAAAGACAGTGACTTCCAACTGGTTGCAGCCTCTCTTGCTGGCTTTGCTAAAGCACACTGGCCTATAAAGAGGCCCATGTGTCACGGAACTGAGGGCAGCCTCTTACCAACAGCCAGAAAGGAACCCTCAGTTCCACAGCTTGTAGGGAATGGATGGACTCCTGCCAACAACGACGAAGTGAGCTTGGAAGGAGATCCCGCCCCCGTCGAACCCAGATTGCGGTCTGAAGGGGAGGACTCAGTTGAGCCATGCCCAGATTCCTGACCCACAGAAACTGTCAGATAATAAATGGGTGTTGTTTTGAGCGGCTAACTTTGGGGGATGATTTATTATGCAGCAAGAGCTAACGGATACAAACGCAAAGGATATTGAAGTCAGGGAAAGCAAACGTGCTGGATTTTCAGGTAGTATTTATGTGATTCTTGCTCCATTTATCCTAATCAACTCAGTTTTGCATCTCAGGTCTTCTTCTGAGCCTAAGGTCGAATTTGCACTGTACCTAGAACCGTCCTGAGATGGAGGGCTCATGAGGTCCTTTCAAAATTCTTATTTCATCTGAAATATGTTTTAAAGTATGTTCATGAAGTGTTTTCTGGGGTGTGTATGGGGGGCGGAATATGCCCCTTGTTGTGCTGAGCAATTTCCTTCAAGGTGGCATCTGGCCTTCCATTCCAAATGTCACCAGCACAGAGGACCCCAGCTCCACTCTGCCACTTTCAGTAGATTGTATGCGTAGAACTAAAGAAGAGAGATGGGTTGTATCAAGGGGACAACAACAGCGATGCTTGTGTGAGTTAGGCAGGGTATTTGGCCCATGGTGGGCTCCCAAAACTCCATAGTTCTTCTCAACCGGAAATAGTGTGGTTAAGTGCTTTCAGTATCCCCCACTGTACCTGCTGTTGAAAAAAGCTTATACAGCTGGAGCAGATGTTCTCTGTGCCTCACTCCCATTCACCCCCTCCATGTTCATCTCTCCATGATGAATGTCATTCCCAGCAAATATCTCCAGCCCTGCCTGGGGCCTCCTTTGGCCACAGGGGTGTGTCCAGCTGGTGCACAGGGAAGACCAGAAGTGTGAGGGGTTAATCTCTCTAGAAGCAGCTCTCAGCCAATACCTGATGGAGGTCATAGGATAAACACCCCAGTGTGGGGACCACTCTGCTGTGTGTGCTTTATGGTGTCTCCCGGAGGTCCCTAGCAGCATGGAGCCTCAATTGCCCACAGTACTGTCTGCTCCTTGGTGTCTCCGAAGGGCTCTAGGGCTTCCTGAGGTACCCTCCCACATAAACAAACCACATCCCCCAAATCATCTCAAGGTCTGGTTCTGATGATCCCAATCCAAGGCAACATCTTTGAGAGATATCATCCATTCTCTAATCATACCAGGATGCCGACAGCTGCTGGTTTTTGCATGGCCTGTGGAATTAATGGAGACATCAATATCTTTTCTGATTTGGTCCTCATCACTATGTTTGGTGGAGGGGAGGAGGCCACCTTATTTTATAAAGGAAACTAAAGTGGCAGGTCACATGACTGTTCCCTGAGCCAGGTCTGTCCCAGCTCCTGGAGGACACAGAGCAACCTGAGCATTTGGCTCCAGCCCCAGGACCAGCCTCATCCCCTCTCACCTGATTCTGGCTGAGATATGAGGATGCTTGGTGTCCCTTCCAGGGCAGAGACGGCAAGGGGGGTAGGTTTCGACTGGGCTATGGGCAGCGCTCCCAGCTGGCCCTCCAAGCTGGAACCTTGCGTAGTTTTCAGGGCTCCTATTCTGGGTCCCACGAGGATGAGCAGGGGTCACACAAGAGTGAGGCTAGCAAGCTCGAGGGGTGCAACATTTAAGGAGCTCATTTTAGTTCAGGGGCCCACCTGCCCCTGCAGGAGCCTGAGATCAAGTGCCTCCTTAAATTTGTCTTGATTGAGGTGAAATTCACATAACACAGAATTCACATCTTAAAGCATACAATTCAGTAGCATTTAGTACACGGACAATGTTGTGCAAGCATTACTCCTGTCTAGTTCCAGAACATTTCTATCACCCAGAAAGGAAACCCCGTCCTCATGAGCAATCACTCCCCATCCCACTCCCCCAGCCCCTGACACCCACTAATCTGCTCCATCTCTATGGATCTGCCTGTTCTGGATGTTTCATATACGTGGAATCACACACTATGTGGCCTTTTGTGTGTGACTTCTTTCACTCGGCATGATGTTTTCGAGCTTCATCCATATGTAGCATGGGTCAGTGCTTGGTCCCTTTTCATGGCTGAGTAACATTCCATTGCATGGATTGATCACATTTTTTATCCGCTTATCTGTTGATGGACATTTGGGTTGTTTCCACCTTTTGGGAGTTATGACTAGTGCTGCTATGAATGTGTTTGTAGAAGAATTTGTTTGAATACCTGTTTTCAATTCTTTCAGGTCTCCAATTTTGCACCTGCACCCTAGTCCTGGCCCTGGGGATGAGGCTGAGGGGTCCAGCTTCTGGTTCCCCTGCCCAGTTCAGGAGATGAGGTGCTGTTCGCTGGCAGATAGCCGTGGTCCTTCCTCCTCATTTTCCTCTCCCACACCCCGGAGTCCTGGGGGCCTGCCCTGTTCCAGGGGATTCTCAGAAACGGCAATTCCCGATGTTTCTCAGGAACTTGCTCTGTCCTGGAGCCCTCTGTGATGGGGTAACGAGGTTCCAGCCATCACCACCATGTGGCCTCACTTCCTGGGCCTCAGTTTCCCCATCTGTAAGTGGGGTTGTCCTGAAGATTAACTGAGGCCAGGAAAGTGCCTGGCACATGCCTGCAGAACCAGGCATGTGATAAAGACGTGACATTTATTTATTTGTTTTTTAAAGTAAGTTCTATACCCAACATGGGGCTTGAACTCACGACCCCGAGATCAAGAGTCGCACATTCTACAGACTGAGCCAGCCAGGTGCCCCAACATTTATTCTTATTTGATCCTTTTCATTGATATTTCTTATGTTCCCCAAGAACCCATGCTTACTGGGTGCCACGTGGGACGTGTCAGGCGCCACGTGGGACGTTCATGTGTGTTATCTCTTCCCTCCACTCCACCAGCAAGGAGGTCTGCACAGCTTCCCGGCGGCTCTGGGAGGAGGCAGCTGAAGTCAGAGTCGGTTGGCCACTCAGGTTTGCGTGTATCGGATCAGCAGGGTCCCTGCCAGGGTCAGGCTTGGGGGACCAGCCCCCCCAGCTGAGCGCTGTCACCTCTTTGTCCATTGGAAAGGGCCCTAGGGGGGCTTTAAGGCACTTTGTGGCTGAGCTGTCTCCTCTCCCTGGGCCTCAGAGTGCCTGTGTAGCCCAGGAAGGGACACACTGGGAGAATTCTGGGGACATCTGTCCATTTGGGGTGAGGGTGGAGGCCAGGCATCCCCACCCCCGGTGAAATTTATTTGCATGAAGATTTATATACATGGGTCCCCGACTAGGGTCTACAAGAAGTATACCCTTGACCCCCACTCTGCCTCCCCACCCCATTCCTGTCATCCCACCCATTACCCCGGGCCTGGGCTTGACCACACAGCATGTTTGGATGTGGCTCAAGTGACAAAGGAGATAGCGAGGGTCAGAGTTTATTTGAGGGTCGTGTGGGATGGGAGTGGGGCTAGGGCCTCTGGAGATCCCTGGGGCTCTGAGTTATCCACTCTAAGCCTTGGCAGTTTCGTGAGCCCCAGAAGGTGGCCATCAACCCACCTTTTCCTGCCACCAGGGGCCCAGACTGACGACAGCACAGGTGGACATGCACTGAGGACCAACTGTGCACAGGCACCTGGAATGGAGCCCTAGGAGGGGGGAACCACTTATGTCCCCATTTTATAGAGGAGGAAACTGAGACACAGAGCAGCAAAGCCCTCAGCCAGGGGCCCACAGCCAGAAGGTTGGGTCCAGCCCTCCAGGTGCCCCTGTGGCCCTGGGCCACTCTGAGCTCAGCACACACAGATTTCAAATGCTCACAGCCCGGAAGAAGTCGCAGAGTCTGAGACTTGTACTGTCAGCAGCATGGGGGTTACAGAACCCTGGTTCGAATCCTGACTCTGACGCTCAGTACTGGCCATGGGACTCCTGGTGAGTCACTGCCCCTCTCTGGACCTCGGTTTCCTCATCTGTAAAACGGATGGAGACATTTAGAGAACCACTGTTTAAGCCCGACCCTCCCCTCCTGCCTCTAACATCTGGACAGCTACATTTCCCAGCCTCCCCTGCCCAGAGATGTGGTCATGTGACTCTGTTCTCGCCAGTGAGGTATGAGCAGGAGAGTCCCAAGGCCTCCCAGGAAGATTTCCAGAAAGTTCTGAGCACCCCCTGGCCTCAGCCTTTCCCTCTGAGAGAGGAGGTGAAGCCTGGAGCCCTGGCAGCCATTTTGTGCCATGAAGCCACCTTGAGGACGCAAGCCAGGGATGCTGAGAAATCAAGTCCTACTGCTACTGTGGCTGAGCCTGGGCTATCTTTACAGAGTCCTCTTCCTGCTGCCTGACACCAGGTCTCTATCCCTGATCCCTGCGTTCACACCAGTGTGGAGTCCTTCCCTGAGCCCCCTGGCCGGTGGCCTAGCATGCTGCGCATCTCGTGGGTCACCCCTTCCCAGTGCCCCCTGCCAACTGACAGTGTCCGGTGCATGTAGGATAAAGGCAGGCTGGTCTCCCGGCCTCCCCCCATGGCTACAGGTGCTGTAGCAGCGAACGTGGGTCTAAGGGGGCCCCCAGGTTCTGGGAAGGATGAGTAGGGGGTCCGGCGGTGGGTACCCTGCTGGGGTGGAGCCCCGGGGCTGGCCTTGGAGACTCTAGCAGGGTGGACAGGATCGTCTTCAACGTGCGGCGGGGACAGTTCATGGAGACCGCGGCGGGTGGCCCGGGCAGCTCGGAGCAGAGTGTGGGTCAGCGCCGCCACCAGGACCAGAGCACCCACTCCAAGGATGGAGGCGGCTGCTGCACCTGTCTCGATCTCAAAGAGCAGCAGGGCATAGATGGACAATGCTGGGGAAAGAAATGGCTCTCATTTACTCAGTCAACAAACGTTTGCTCCCCAAGCCCTGGGAGAGCTCTCCCAAACAGAGGGCAGTCACAGAAACCCATACATGATAGGCACACAGCTTAACTATCTAATCCTCTCACACCATCGTCACATGCATTTTACCATAAAACGGTAAATATTATGTTATACATACTTGACCACAACTAAAACAACCCGGATCTCAGACTTCCTGAGTCCCGTGATTAACTTTCAGTGAATCACAGCCCCTCTCTGGCCTCAGTTTGCTGGTCTGAACAAGATGGTTGGTGACCTGACCTTGAGGACCGATCTGTACTAGTTTTCTGTTGACTTGTGCAGCGCCCAGTTGGCACCATTCTTTTTGATGAGGACTGTCCTGTGCATTGTAGGATATTTAGCAGCTTCTACCCACTAGATGCAGTAGCATTCTCCCCCTTCCCTGTCTTGACAACCAAAAATGTCTCCAGATATTGCCAGATGTCCCCTGGATCAGCAGAATCTGTTCCCAGTGAGAACCACGGGTCCAGTCCCTACCCTCACCCTGATCGCTAATGTAGGAGCACGGACCCACCTCTCCGGCATCATTGACGTGTATGGTACGTCAATAGCTTGGGACCCATTAGCTTGGCTAATCAGAGCATTGCTTCCCCTGGTTGTAGTGATTGGTGCAGAGTTATCACATGCCCCAAGCCCAGCCAATCAGAGCCAGCCCTGGGACTTTAGACTGGGCTATGGGTAGGGAGGAATCTTCTCACTGGAGCAGTGGGAGAATTGGTAGAAGAGAAGCCCAGAGTGGGATGGAAGCTTTCTTGGCACTTTGCTGGCTGTTTTTATGCTTTCTCCAGCTCTGTACTCTTGCTTTTAAGATGCCACACTGCATCATGTTTGACATATTAAAGTGAGGCCAAGGACTTTTTTTTTTTTTTTTTTTTTGCTCTAAACATTTTTGAAAAGGTTTTTTCAATTATTCTTTTGGCTCTGGCTAGCAATGAATGGATGATTGGATGATTGGCTGGATGTGCTTGGGAATTCTTGCTGAGTGAGGTCACCTAACCTCAAAAGGAATCTAAATGGGAGCTGAACAAATTCTTAATTTAACACTTAATGAGGCTGACATAGTTACCTTTTTTTTTTCTCTTTGTGAGTTTTCTTGTATACTAGAATGAGGATATCTTATTCTCCAAGTCTCCAACACTTTTTTTGCCAGCCTGGGAAAAGGCTCAAGGTTATAGGCATTATGTTGAAAGCACTTACAGATACAGGCATCTTTCCCAGAGGATAGCAGGTGAAGAGGTGAAACAAGAGGCATTTCCGATTACCTTGTTGAGCACCTAGAACCAGCTGCACCTGAGGCCAAACACCCCCGATCTTTACAGATACATGAGTCACCTCATCCACTCTCTTTTTTAAAAAACTCACAGCTGGCGCATTTTATTAAGTCAAACAGCAAAAGTTATGCAGAGTTCCCTGCACTTTATATACCCATATATACCTTTATATTCCCATAATGAACCCTAGGCTCACATCTCACAAATAAATAATTTAAATATCTCTTCTAAACTTCTATTTTTCTGTTGTAGGAATAATAATACTAAAAAAAGACAGTAATAGCAAATCCCTTCTTTTTCATTCAGCGGAATATTTTCTTCTTCCAGGAAAACGGGTTGTTTATAAGGGTCCCCGTGGTCTATGTATGATTCAGCACTGAGTCTGCAGAACCATCAACACATCTTTCAAGATTAGAACAAAATATAAAATGTCAGGAGTCTCTTTAAAGAAACTTGATGATTTGGTTCCTTTACTGGCAAGTGTGGGTGAGAGAATGTTGATCTAAGAAAAGTTATTACAGGTCAGGGAAGGGAAGACTGTGCACTGTGTCCTTCTGGTACCCACATTATTAGTTTTTGTTTTGCTTCATGTTTTGGGATTTACACTGCATTTCTGGTTTATACAGCATTTTTTTTTTTTAAAACCTAAGCCATTCTTGAGCTGGAGGTTCTGATATTTGTAACCAAACAGCTTTTTACTAAGACCAACCTGTGAAACACTATCTCCAGAAAACCACCAAGGACATGAAAACTTTTGTTCAAACCAAATGTAGGAAACTGAAGAATCAAGAATGTTCTGAAGACAATACAACTTATGGAACCCCCACTGGGGTCAGATGCCACGTATGGGCTTTCACAGGGACTAACCCAGAATCCCCTCAGCAATTCTAGAAGGCAGGGATGTATGCATCCCCACTGTACTGATGAGGAAACTGGGACACAGTGGGAATCTGCCCAAGGTCCCAGAGCACGAAAGTGTCAGAGCCAAGAGTTGAACACAGGCAGACTGGCTCTGGAGAGCTGACTTCAGTTATGGGGTCGTTACCCCCGGCCACCCCCGCCCGGGGCTCTACACCCCATATTCTATTCCCCGACACGCACCTGCTAAGTAGACAGAGACCCCACAGCAGAAAAGGCCAAGGGCCACATGTCTGAGGAGGCGGCAGTCATAGAGAAACCAGTCAGACCTGGGAGGGAGGGGGGGCAGGAAGAAAACGGGTTCAGGGGGTGAAGCTGGTGGGGGAAGGCCACGTAGGAGAGGGAGGGAGAGTGGCCCAGCTTTGGGGGACCTGAGATCTATGTGAGGACCCATCCATCCATCCATCCATCTACCCCCTCATCCATCCTTCCAGGTAAATGTCCATTACCATTTACCATCTACCCATCCGCATCAATTATTCAACCATACAGCCATCCGTCCATTTAACCAGGACCTATTAATCCATCCAGTCACTTATTTAAACAGCCACCATCCATCCATCCATTCATTTGCCATTCACCACCCACGCATCCATCCATCCATCCATCCACTCATCCTTCACCCACCCATCCACCCATCGTCCATCTCCCATTCACCATCCAGCAATCCAACCAACTATCCATCTGTCCATTCATCCATCCCTCATTCACCACTCATCCATCCACCATCCTTCCCCCTTCTCCCATGACCCACCCATATACATCAGTCCATTCAAACATCCAACACTCACGAAGCAGCTATTATGCACAGACTCTTGCTAGACACCTGACTTCCATTATTTTACAGACCATAAGCTTATTTGGGAAATGAAGAAACCAGGGGTAACTTGTTATCAGAGATGATAGAAAAAGAGATTCCCAAGAGCTGAGACTGATTGAGGACTTGGTTTTGAGCCTGGCACCCTGCTAAGTGCTTCTGTTGTGTGCACTCTCCCTTCCCCATTCCTGAAAGCTTAGGAAACGGAGGCTCTGAGAGCTTCCATTATCACTCACCTCCCACCGGTGCAGTGGAAGTGGCCTCCTCCCCGGTCTCCCCACCACCTGCCCTCCTGGCCCCTTTTTTCCATGGTGGCTGGAGGGGGTTATTCCAAACTGAAGTCAGATCATTCCCCTCCTTTCTCATAACTCTTTCAGGCAGAGTAAACCCCAAGATCTTCACCACAGCACAAGGAGCCCTACATGGTCCAGTTCCTGATTTCCCTGCCCTTATCTCCCTCATGTCTCCCTCCGGCCACACCAATCACCTCGACCTCCCTCTAACGCCCCAAGCTCATTCCTGCCCCAGGGCCTTTGCACATGGTGTTCCCCCTGCCTGGACCACTGTCCTCCAGATCTTCTGCCTTCTTTCCTCCTTCAAGCCTCCACTCAAGCCTCTGCTGATGGTCCCTTCTCAACCCCCACCCTGTCGTCTTCCCTGGCATCGCCCCATTTTCTTCCTTTCCCAGCATTCATCCTCACTTGACATTACCGTCTTGTCTCTATTGTCTACCCCATGAGGGCATGTCTGGGTCCGCCTGGTTTCTGCTGTGTCCTCTACTCCCGGTGCTGGGCTCAGCCCTCTGCAGGCACCCAACACATATTTGTTGACTGACCCACCAGTGCATTTCAAAACCCCTTGAGCTATGGAATGGATAGTGCACACTTTAGGTGGGATCGACTCCAGTGGTGGAAGTTCCCATCCGTTCTAATCCGTGGAATCCTGGACCCTGATTCTGGCTCCCTTCCCCCAGCATCCTGGAGGGAAACACTGGGAAGGTTCCTCCCAGCATTCCCTGCCCCGACACCTGCCGCCCCGGTACCCATGTTCCTGAGCCCAGGTGCCTGAGGAAGGAACCCCACCCAGGGCCAGAGCACAGGCTCTGGCTCTACCAGAAGCAAGTTCAAATCTCGTCCACCCGCTTCCAAACCCGGCAGCCTAGAGAGATCAGCCTCCCCTGTGTGAGACACAGTTACAAAAGGAGGTAGCAACACCAGCCGCGCAGGGACCGCGGGCCTTTCCTGGGCTAGTCCACAGAACGAGAGGAGCACGTAAAGCTTAGGGTTCCCTCAATGACAAGCGCTCTCAATACGGGGCCAGCCGCCCCTGGGTCCTCTGTGACCGCAGTTTCCACCTCTGTAAAATGGAGGGTGCAGCGGTCGGTGCACCTGCTGCAAATTTTCACTAATATAGGATGTAGGGAGGGAGGGATGATAGAGGGAGTAGGGGATGGAGAGAGGGGAGCAAGGGAGGACGGGATGGAAGAAAGGAAGAGGGGAAGCTCTCCCCCAACCTGAGGCCCCCGAGAGGGGCAGCGGCTCGCCTGGGCTCGCCTAGGCTCGCCCAGCTCCCAACCGGGCCTCGGGGAGGAGGGGCCTGTCCTACCTGCCGGGGCCGGGCCCCCGCGCCAGCTCGGCGCCCAGGTGGCCGCAGAGCGCGGCGAGCAGAAGGCAGGTGAGGCCCAACACCAGGGCGAGCGCGGCGAGCGCGGCGGCCAGCGGCAGCAGCGCCCCGGCCGCGTCCTCTGGCAGCCCGGGGCCGGCACCCAGCTCGGGGCCGAGCCCGTCGGCGCGCAGTCCCCGCAGCTCCGCGCGGCCCGCCTGCAGCTGGAACAGCAGCTGCGCTCCCAGCGCCGCCAGCACGGCCGCGGGGATGCCCAGCAGGGTCATCGCGGCCAGCACCCGGCCGCCGTACGACCGGGCCATAGCGGGGGTCTGCGGGTCGGGGTAAGGGGGGGGGCAGTCGAGGAATAGAAGAGATTTTAACGGGGCAGGGGAGTTGGGCGGGCGTCCAAGGGCTCCCAGGAGTTCCGAAGAGGGCGGGACGGCAAGGGGTGTCCGTAGAGGGATTCGTGTGCGGATCGCGGTGGGGACCGTAGAGGGATTCGTGTGCGGATCGCGGTGGGGACGAGGAAACTCCGCGAAAACTTGGGACAAAGTATTCTCCTCCCTCCGGGGACCCAGCGGGCGCCCCCTCCCGGCCTCCAGATCCTGGCCGGGCGGGGCCGGCGCGGGGCGGGGCGAAGAAGGGACAGAGGCCGCCCCAAGAGCCGCAAGGGCTCGGAGGCCGGATCCAGGGAGCCCCACAAGCCCCTAAACTCGTTAAAGCGACCCCCACACCACCCACTGCCCTAAGCGCACCTGTTTCATTGTTTAAAAAAAAAAAAAAGGAAACTTGAACGAATTTCTAAATAATTCACTTTGATATTCGGTCTCTTACCTGCGGACTTTGCAACTGGCTGCGATTTCCCTTCCGTTCAACCTTCTTTCCAGGCTTTGCAGAAACGTCGCCTCCTGGACGAGGCCCTTTTAGGGCCCCCGCTTGAGGAGGCTCTCCTGTCTTTTGCTATTGGGCTTTGTTCTTCCCACGGCCTGTTTTGTTATTATTTATTTATTTTTAATTTTAAAAATTGAGGTGACATTTACATGACATGAAAGAAACCATTCTGAAGTGAACAATTCAGTGGCATTTAGTACATACACAGTGTTGTGCAAACAGCATCTCTGTCTCGTTCCGGAACATTTTCATCATCCTTAAAGGAGACCCCATTCCCCATTAGCAGTCACTCCCCACTCCCTCTCCCCCAAGCCCTGGCAACCACTGATCTGCTTTCTGTTTCTGGATTTGCCTGTTCTGGACATTTTATATAAATGGAGGCAGACTCTATGTGACTTTGTGTGTCCGTTTCTTTCACTGAGCCTAATGTTTTTTGAGGTTCATCCACGTTGTACCGTGTATCAGTTCTTCATTCCTTTTAATGGCTGAATAGCATTCCACAGTATGGATGGAACACATTTTACTTATGCATTTGTCTGTTGAGGGGCATTTGGGGTTTTCCCACCTTTTAGCTGTTGTGAATAGTGTTGCTAGAACACGCACACACAGTTATTTGTTTGAGTCCCTATTTCTTTTGGGTTTACACCTAGGAGTAGAATTGCTGGTAATTATGGTCATAATATATTTAACTTACTGAGGAACTCCACCCCGCTTTCCACAGCAACTGCACCCTTTTACCTTCCCACCGACAATGCTAGACGGTTCCACTTTCTTCACTTCCCTGCTAACTCCTGTTATGTGCTGGGTTTTGATTACAGCCATCCTACTGGGTGCGAAGTGGGATCTCACGGTGCTTTTGATTTGCATCTCCTTAATGGCTGATGATGCTGAGCATCTTTTCGTGTGCTTGCTGGTCGTTTGGGTATCTTCTTTGGAGAAATGCCTCTTCGGGTCCTTTGCTTAGTTGGTTTTTTTTTTTTTTTAAGATTTTTATTTATTTATTCATGAGAGACAGAGAGAGAGAGAGAGGCAGAGGGAGAAACAGGCTCCCAAGGAGCAGAGAGCCCGATGCGGGACTCGATCCCAGGACCCTGGGATCATGACCTGAGCCGCAGGCAGACGCTTAACCATCTGAGCCACCCAGGCGCCCCTTTGCTTAGTTTTGAATGGGTTGCCTGTCTTCTTGTTCACCCCCACCCCCCCGCCCACCCCGCAGCACTTTGCATCTCCTGAAGCCCTGCTGTTTGGTCCGAGGCCCCCGTGCTGGGGGGTGGCGCTGCTCCCCAACGCCAGGACGTCTGCCTCAGTGTCCCCTGCCGTGTCCCCTTAGTGTCTGGGGCGGCACTCTTCGGGAGGTTGCGGCACAGAATCCCCAGGCGCGTCCGCCCCGCAGGGGTCAGAACAGCTCCCCGGCGCCGCCGCCCTCCCCCCCGCCCTCCCCCTCGCGCGGGCTCCCGCTCCCCGAGCCGCGTTTGCCGCGGGCCTCCCGGTCCACGCGGTACTTGCAGCGGCGCAGCGGCTCCGTGAGGCTCCGCGGCGCGGTGTCGTCCAGGTCCTCGGGCTGCAGGAAGCTGCGGTCCAGCAGCTCCGCCGCCTCCTGCCAGTTGGCGAAGCAGGCGGGGCCCAGGCGCCGGATCTCGTCGGTGGCGTCGCGGGTGAGCACGTCCCCGCCCGGCTTGAGCACCACGACAGCCGGCAGGCGCTCCACGGAGAACCGGCGCCCGAGGTCCCTGCGGGGCGGGCGGGCCGGTCGGAAGCCGGTCCCTGATCCCGAGCTGGGGAGCCGCACATCCCCCCTCCCAGGACTTACTGAGCGCCTTCCGTGTGCACCGTGGGTGCTGGGGGCGCCCAGGGACCAGGCCAGGCCGCAGTGGCCTCTGCGCTGTGTTTCCAATACCTCAGACATGCCACCATTTCATATATTATATTATATTATATTATATTATATTATATTATATTATATTATATTATATTATATTATATATATTATATATCACATCACAACATGCACTGTGTGGGACATACTTATACTAAAAATGTATACTGGGGCGCCTGGGTGGCTCAGTTGGTTAGGCATCTGTCTGCCTTTGGCTCAGGTCGGGATCCCAGGGTCCCGGGATGAAGCCCCCTCGTGGGACTCTCTGCTCAGCGGGGAGCCTGCTTCTCCCTCTCCCCCTGCCTGCCACTCTGCCTACTTGTGATCCCTCTCTCCCCCTCTCTGTCAAATAAATAAATAAAATCTTTAAAAAAATAAAAAAACATATACTAAAAAATTATTCATTGTTGACGCGAAATTTGGTTTTAACTGGGCAGCCTGTGTTTTATCTGGGAACCGTCAGCGTGCTCGTGTGTGTGTGTGTGTGTGTGTGTGTGTGTGTGTGTGTAGGGTGGAGAGGAGGGGGGTGAGGAGAAGGGGGTGGGGAATCGCTCACTCTCTGTCCAGACACCTAACCTAGCCCGAGTGAAGGCTTTGTTGAGAGGACCCTGCCTCAAACGAGGTCAGCAGGTCCGAGTTTGTCTCTGATGCCCTCACAGCTTCATCCCACCCTGGGAAGGGAAATGTTGCCCATTCGCAGGAAAGATCCCCCTCAGCGGCAGAGAGGGCAGAAGGAGTGAGCAAGTGTCCAAACTCTAATAATGCTGGGTGCAGAATGAAGGTCTCTAGAAACTTTCAACTTGTGGAGCAAAATTAACGAAATCAATAAAGTGTCAGAAAGCCTGCGACTCATTTTCAAATGGCTCCGTGCAAGTTCCCCATGCGTGTAGATAAAGCAAATATGGCAAGTTGTTAACGATTGCTCTGGGTTTCATTGTATGCTTCTTCTAACTTGTGGGATCTTGGACATTTTTCATAATGAAAAGTTCGAGTTTAAAAAGAAAGACAGCCGGGGCGCCTGGCTGGCTTAGTCGGAGGAGCGTGTGACTCTTGATCTCAGGGTTGTGAGTTTGAGCCCCATGTTGGGTGTAGAGATTACTTAAAAATAAAATCTAGGGGCGCCTAGGGAGCTCAGTCGGTTAAGCGGCTGCCTTTGGCTCAGGTCATGATCCCAGGGTCCTGGGATCATGAGCCCCGCGTCGGGCTCCCTGCTCAGCTGGGAGCCTGCTTCTCCCACTCCCTCTGCCTCTACCCCTGCTTGTGCTCTCTCTCTGTCAAATAAAGAAATAAACTCTTAAAAAAATAAAATCTAAAAACTAAAAAAATAAATAAAAAGAAGGGATGCCTTACTGCGGAAAAGGGGAAGGTTCTAAGATAGCCACGAGCTGTAGTTTTGTTTATTGGGCAGCTGGGTGCAAAGCTTGAATCTACCCACCTCTCTCTCAGCTCCAAGGCCCTCCTCACAGGCTCCCAGCTAGTCTGAGGACCACATCCACTCCCGTTCAGATGGGGTTTGTGGCGCTGCTCCACATGATGCTTACGGACCTCTCCCATCCGGTTATTACTTACAGTTCCCTGAACTGGCTGTTCTTTCTCTGGTGGCCTCCCAGCCTTTATCTCTGCTGTGCCCTCTGCCTGGAAACCCTTCCCTCTCCTTACTCTTTCCTATCCTCCCTGGCCTTGGGGTCTTTCTTTAAAGCCACTTCCTCAGGGAAGCATCCCCTGACCCCAAACCTCAGCAAGGTCTCCCCATTATATTTCCACATGGCATCCTCCCTTTGTCCTCTGGACCATTACTGCAGTTTCTTATTATATATTTGTTTGAGTCTTTGTGTCACGTCTATCTCCCCAACTAGGTTGTAAACCCCTTGGGAGCTAAATAGAAATGGGCGTATGCACCCCCCTGGGTGGCCCCCTCCCCACCCCGCCTGGGTACAGATGGGCACACAGGACATGCTCATCAATTCCAGATGGAACAGAGGCAACAATAAACAAACCTTTCAGCAAAAATAGCTCCTCCTCCAGGAAGCCCTCCCTGTCCTCTTCTCCCACCTCACCTTCTCAGGTCATCCTCGAAGGGCAGGAAGAGCCACTTCTTTGGCATGTCCCTAAGGAACATATCCTGCTGCTCCTCCGTGGGATCCTGGGACACGTACACCAGAGCCAGCTGGGCTGCCCGCAGCACATAGAACTCATCTGTGAGCTTCACGAAGAAGTCCCTGAGGATAGGCGCGAAGGCTTGGCACTGCGGGCAGGACCCAGAGCCAAAGAAGAGCAGCACCAGCCGGTTCTCCAGCTTGCGGCTGAGCTCAGCCTCCGTGTCCAGCTCGTCCTGGTCGCTGTTGTTGCGAATCAGGACGTGGCCGGAGAACAGGGAGGCCATGGCAGCCCTGGCTGAGAGCTGGGGACACGGCCGAGGGACTTTGTGTGGCCCTGGGCCTGCTGGCTGGCTGCTGGTCTGGGATTAGGTATCTTTAGGAGGCCAGCTTAGGACCTCACTAATCTGCCTAAACCGTGGCCTGATTCTGTACTGCCTCCAAGGGTAGGGGTGGGCTGCCCATGGGCTCCTTCTCTGGAGACAGCTAGAAATCCATTAAGAAAAAGCACAGGATTGCAAAGGAAAGCAGTCATCCTGACATATGGGTGTGAAAATATTTTATTAAGTTGTGATGTAAAATATATGTGCTTCCTCATGAATTGAATGGGTTAAGTAATCGTGATTCACCAGGGCTCTACAAATGATTGTGATTTCGATTGTGATAAATGATATTTTGAGATGCCTGCCTGCAATGGCCAGGATATGATGTGAAATTATCTTTGATCTCCACAGGAGACAAAGTCACAGGGCTGGCCGATACCTGCTTTGACAGGACATGAAAAACGTGCTGCATTCCAGTTAGAAGTGTAAAAATTAATAATGGGGAACTTGCTAAAATGGAGATGGGAGGCCAGAAGGGGGAGCTCTCACCATACCACTCCCAGTCAATTACAGGAAGAAGGGTCAATTTCAGACCTTCAATAGAAGAATCCACAGGAAAGAATGATCAGTTCCAACTCCCACCAAGTAAAGAGGGACATTGCATCTCCTACAATAAGTCAACTACCCCTGCAACTCAGCCAATTAACCATCATCACCCTGAACTGCTTTTCTCCAGTGGGCTTTCCTTCAAAGCAACCCCTCCCAACTTCCTCCCTTCTTCTCCATAAAATAACGTTCATCTTCTTTGTTGAAATAGCCTACGGTTTTTGCTGTAGTTTGCTTCTCCCGAATCACAATTTTCTACTATTTCCAAACAAAATCCATTTTTGCTAGCAAACTTTATTTTTGAGGTCAATAGAAGTTAATGAAAATAAATCTGTGGGTTTTTTTTTTTTTTCTCCACCCTCCTCAATTTAGTCGGGACAGCCCACCTTAAGATTCCTTGGTAAGGATGAAAATCATGGCCACAGTATTTTGCAACCCCCTCTTATCAAGAGATGGAGACTAGTTCCCCTTTCCTTGGATCTGGACTGGCTTCATGACTTGCTTGAACAAGAGAATGTGGTGCGCATGAGGTGTGAGTTTGGAGGATGAGTCTTTTTTTTTTTTTTTTTTAAGATTTTTATTTATTTATTTGACAGAGAGATAGAGAGAGAGCACAGATAGTCAGAATGGCAGGCAGAGGGAGAGGGAGAAGCAGGCTCTCCGCCGTGCAGTGAGCCCGATGCGGGGCTCGATCCCAGGACCCCAGGATCATGACCTGAGCCCAGGACCCCAGGATCATGACCTGAGCCGAAGACAGACGCTTAACCGACTGAGCCACTCAGGCGCCCCTGGAGGATGAGTCTTATCCTCGCTTCCCATTTTCATTCTCTTGGAAGGCTGCCTCCAGAGGCCCCAGGCAAGGAAGCTGATTTAGCCCAGGGGTTGACAAAGCTTTTCTGTAAAGAGCCAGGTAGTAAATACTTTTGGATTTGTGGGCCATAGGGTCTCTTGCAACTTCGAATTCTGCCAATGTCTTGCAAAAGTGGCTCTGAACGATATGTAAATGAATTCATGTGTCTGGGTTCCAATAAAGCTCTATTTACAGATACTGAAGTTTGAATTTCATAGAATTTTCGTGTGTCATAAAATATTACTCTTTTGATTTTCTTCAACAGTTCCAAAATGTAAAAACCATTCTCAGCTTCTGGTGAGCCAGATTTGGCTGGTGAGTTGCAGTTTGCAGACCCCTGTTCTAGCTTATTGGGTAAGAGGCCACATGGAGGTGTTGGTTGACCTTAAAATTAAAACAGTCAATTATTTTACCAACAAAAATGGGCTTGTTCAGGAATAGCAGCGAATTGCAATTCGGGACCAGCAAACTGGCAAAAACCATAGGCTTGTCCAACAAACAAAGGAGAGGATTTTATGGAGAAAGAGGAAGTTGGGAGGGGTTGTTTTGAAGGGAAGTCCATTGGGGAGAAGCAGGAGTTCAGGCTGATGATGGTTTCTCATTGGCGGAGTTGCTTGGGTAGTCAATTTCTAATAGCAGATGCAATGTCCACAGTTTCCTGTTGGGGTCTATGAATGATAATTCCTTCCTGTTGATTCTTCTGTTAAGGGTCTATAATTGACATCTCTTCCTGTAATTGAAGTGGGAGTGGTACCGGCAGGAGAGCTCCCCCTTCTGGCCTTCAACTGCATTTCAGTGAGATTTCCCTTCATTAATTTTCACAGAGGTGAACTAGACGCTCTCCGGACAGCCAGCACCAACTGCCACACATGTGATCTTCCAGTCCAGCCACTGGCAGATTGTAGCAGATTGCCTGAGCCAGCCGAGTCCAGCAGAGGGACTGCCCAGGCAACCTATGGGGTCCTGATAATAGTCGATCCCTGTTGTATGAAGCCACTCCAATTTGGGGTGATTTGTTACACAGCAATAGCTAACTAGTACACCAGGTCTAGAGGATCTTTCCAGGCCTAGGAAAACATGAGAGACTCTGAAAGGAACTTCGTGTTGGCTTTAAACAATAAAAAAGAATGGGGCACGTGGGTGGCTCAGTAGGTTAAATGTCCGACTCTTGATTTCAGTTCAGCTCATGATCTCAGGGTCATGAGATCGAGCCCTGTGTTGGGGATTCTCTCTCTCTTCCTCATGGAATTCTCTCTCTCTTCCTCTTCCTCTGCCCCTTCTGCTCATGTACACGTGCTCTCGCTTGTTCTCTCTCTCTCCAATAAATAAATAAATAAATAAAAATAAAAAGGAAATTACAAAATCCTCACTCTCCAGATTTAATTCATATTGTCCAGGCTTTGTGAATGGGCTCATTCCTAATGTGTCCTTGTTACATTCTGCTTAGAAACAATTTCCTGGTCAGATTTTCCTCACCCTACCAGAACCCCAGGAAGTCTGGCTGTGTTGTGAATGCAAGATGCACTGAGAGCATAATGATCTCAGTAGTGGAGAATTCTCCTATAATCTTTATGAGGTGCCAGGCTCCTGTTTTCGGAACAGCCCTACCAGGTTTGTACGATTTTATTCCATTGTGCAGGTGAAGCAGAGAGCCTCAGAGAAACTGATTTTCAAAGCCAAGTCATCCAGTGAATGACACGTGTGGGGCTGCAGGGCCAAGTCCAACTTGACTGGGGCTTTTGTTTATCCCAGATTTCCAAACTGTGGCACCCTTGACATTTGGGGCTAGATCATTGTTTGTGGTGGGGGGGCAGTCCTGTGTGTTGTAGGATGCTTAGCAGCACCCCTGGCCTTGATCCACTAGATGCCAGGAGCAACCCCGTCTTCCAGTCGTGACAATTAAAAATGTCTCCAGACATTGCCCAGTGTCCCAAAGGGGCAGTTGAGAACTATCACTCTAACCCTTTATTCTGTTGTAGTGGGTTGAGTGGTGGCTCCCAAAGAGATGTCCAAGTCCTAAACCCAGAACCTGTGACTGTGACCTTATTTGGAAACAGGGTCTTTGCAGAGGTAATTGTAATTAAAAATCTCAAGATGAGATCATCCTGGATTATGTAGGTAGGTCTTAAATCCAATGACAAGTGTCCTTATAAGAGACAGAAGAGGAGGGGTGCCTGGGTGGCTCAGTCGTTAAGCGTCTGCCTTCGGCTCAGGTCATAATCCCAGGGTCCTGGGATCGAGCCCTGCATGGGGCTCCCTGCTCAGCGGGAAGCCTGCTTCTCCCTCTCCCACTCCCCCTGTTTGTGTTCCTGCTGTCACTATCTCTCTGTCAAATAAAAAAAAAGAGAGACAGAAGAGGAGACACACACAGGCAGAAGGCCATGTGGACACGGAGGTGGAGACCGGAGTGAGGTGGGAGTGAGGTGGTCGTAGCCAAGAAACGCGTGGATCCTCCCCTAGAATTTCCAGAGGGACTGTGGCTGTTCACACTTTGATTTTGGACTTCTGGCCCCAGAACTGTGAGAGAATAAATCTCTGTTGTTTTAAGCCACCTGGTTTGTGCTACTTTGTTTTGACAGCCAGAAGAAACTCACCCCTACTTGTTGTGGGCACATGAATTTGGCAGAGAGACACTGTTCACTCCTACATGGTGTGCTCATGTTCTATTTATAGTGAAACCCCCAAGCTACGATCTTTGAATATTCTACTTTTAATGTATGCTTCATTTCTCCCCTTCTGGAAAGTCCTAAGAACTCCTTTTGCTGTGGCCTACAGCCCCTTGTGGTCACCCTGGGGAGGGAGATGCATGTCTGGCCGTGCCCCTACACCTAGTGTGTTCCTGGCCCATTCATTCTGCAGATGCGAAGCCCCTCATCAACCGTGGCGCAGTGGTGATCAAGAAATATTCGAGGCACAGTGCTCCAGCGGGCAGGCAGTATCACCGAGAAGGCAACCAAGGTACAGAGGGGAGAGGCAGCCAGCCCAAGGCCACCAGCTGGAGGGTAGAACCTGAGTCTGCCCCCGTGTCCAGGCCTCAGTTTTCATGTCTGTGAAATGGGGATAAGACAGTGCTTCATCCAGAAAACCAGGGGGCAGTTGTATTTCAGAATTGGGAGTTTTTTTGGGGCGCCTGGGTGGCTCAGTCATTGAGTGTCTGCCTTGGCTCAGGTCATGATCCCAGGGTCCTGGGATCGAGCCCCGCATCAGGCTCCCTGCTCGGCGGGGAGCCTGCTTCTCCCTCCCCCGCTCCCCCTGCTTGTGTTCCCTCTCTTGCTGTCTCTCTCTCTGTCAAATAAATAAATAAAATCTTAAAAAAAAAAAAAAGAATTGGGAGTTTTTTGTATCTTAAGAAAGTAATTGAGGGTAAAAGATGTTGTATATTGTGTGATGCCCATGGGGGCCTAGGAAGAGCCATTAAGCAAAGGCATAAATAAGGGATAACAGGGATACAAAAGGATAAATGACCACGGTAAGTGGACTGGGTCAGCTCGGGAGGGCGGAGGTGAAGGAGGAGGGGGAGGTGGTTCCTCTGTCATGGGAAACTGGGTTCTCCTCCTGGTGGGTGTCCAGCCGGAAGACAACCAAGCCAAAGAGTGGGAAAAGGAAGGGTTTTATTTGCAACAAGTAGGGAGACCACCGAGGATATTTCCCAAAGCAGTGTCCTCTCCCTCCATACGACAAAATTGGGGAAGTTTTAAGCTAAGAGTGCATGCATAATCATGAAGGGGCTGGGCAAAGGAAAGATCAGTAGAGAACTGGGGCAAAAGTCATCAGTGTTTTGAGAGCTCAAAGGGGTTTAAATCCTGCAATGCCTCAAGACTGTGTCCAACACGTCCAACGTTTACTTCTGAAAAAGCACTGGGAGTTTTACCCCTGATTTATTGTTTCTGAGATGGTGAGGCTCTCCCCTGGCCTGGTAGTGGCTGTTAATTTTCCTAGGAAGTTCTGCAATTGGACTTGACAATGTGCTTGGGCAATGAGGGCCAGTCAGGTGTAGATCACAAAGTGGCTGGGAACCTAAAATGACTTCTCTTGTATTTTGAAAACTATGGTTCATCTTTCTTTTTCGGGAACCCCTCACTCTATCTGCCTACACCTACACCTGGAGTTCTGGCACCACCTTAAGAAAAAGTTGGGTTTCCAGAGCCTTTTGGATTTGGGGATTTTGGACTGAGAACCCATAAGAGTATCTCCAGGAGCTGTGGGCAGAGTTGGAAGAGTTTGATTGTCACGGGCACTATTTAGTGAGGTCTCAGTAAACTTGGTAGGATGGAGAAGGGGAGAGGGAAGAAAGGGGGAGGGGAGGAAGAGGAAGGGAGGAAGAGGAAGGGAGGAAGAGGGAAGCCAGGAGGGTAGGGGAGGGGGTAAGAGGAGGGGTAGAGAGGAGGAGGGACAGAGCAGAGAGAAGGGGAAAGAAGTAGGAGGAGGAGCAAAGAAAGGGGAAGGGGAGGAAAGGGGGAGGGGAGGAAGAAAGCTGAAGTGGGGGGTAGAGAATGAAGGAGGAGGGGGAGGAAGTGGGGAAGAATGGAGGTATCAGGGTCAGAGAGAGGAGGGGGAGGAGAAGTTCAGGGAAGAAGGAAAGGGGAGGAGGTGGGGGGAGGTGGGAGAGCAAGCCTCCAGCCCACATTTGTGAATGAGTGAATCTCAACTCCAACTAATGTGACAGCTCCAGTCCTCAGTTTCTTGACCTGTAAAATGGGGTGAGCACAAGAGTGCTACCTGACAGGATAAGAGTGCAGCTGTAGTTACCGGTCATTACTGACTCTGCTGATCTCTGGCCCCAACTGGTGGCTGGCTCTGGGCCTGTCCTCCAGATCTGCCTCCTTGCCCCCCATTCCACCAACCCTGGGCAACTACAGGGACCAGTGGTAGCATGTGGGAGGGGTGGGAGCCTGCCCAACCCTGTCCTCCAAATGGTGCTGGAAGCAGGCCCTGGCTACCTCCCAAGGAGAGAGCTGAGAAGGTCGGCCAAAGCAAGGCAGAAAACAAGCTGGGGTGGGGTGGGCAGGGGGGCAAAGGAGGCGGAGCTTGGAGGGAGGGATCCAAGGCAGTGGCCTGCATGCGCAGGACACAGGCAGAGCAGGGCCCAGGAGTCTGCAGAAATAGAGGTTCTGGAGGGCCCACCTTCTCAAGCTAGGTTTGGAGTCCTCTGTCTTGGCCTCATCGTCCCTGCCTGAGCTTCTGGGAACCCACGAGGAAGCAGCCAAGACTGAGGGTCTGTGAGCCGCTCCAGGTCAGCCAGGGACCAGGGTGGTGGGCAGCCAGGCCAGCGCTGGCCCGTGCCTGATCAGGAGGTGGGCTTTTGGGTCTCTGGGTGGGCATTTAGGACTTTGGGTGTGGGCGGGTGGGAACCTGGTGTGTGGATTTTGCCCTCCTTGGGCTCCTGGGGTGTTACGCTGAGAATTTGACAAGATTTTGCGATATGGATTTGGGATAAGTTGGGTCCTTGAAATGTATCATTAAGACTGAGGTGGGGTTTGGATTTAGAACCTTTTGGGGCTCCTAGGCTGAGTTTAAGACTGTCCAGATCCCTGGAATGTGTATTTAAGACCCAACAGGCGTCCGTGCCTAGATTTAGGACAAACGGGGCAAGAATCCAGTGCAGACAGACCCTGGATGTGAACCAGGACTTTCTGGTCCCCCCCCCTCCCGGTAAGAATCCGTTTGTCATCTAGAGCTCAGCCTGGAGCCACGCCCCTAGGCTGCGGGCGCACGTGTTTTCTAAACGCCGCGCGGAGGCGGGTGGGGGGAGCGGTTTGGGTGTCTCCAAGACAGCGGACGCCCTCTCTGGGCCATTCTAGCCCCCGGGTCTCGTTGGCCGTTGTCTCTCTGGCCTGGGGCCCCTCTCTATGGTCATGGCCTCCGGAAAGGGGCGGGCCTTGGCTAAGAGGCTGAGGAGCTCGGAGCTAGACAGGTCGGAAGAGGGCCTTGGGGCGGGCCTGGGCTGGCAGATGGGGAGGGGCCTAGGCTCTAGGTGGGCCAGAGGGAGGTCCGGAGGACGACGATTGGGCCAAAGCCTGAGGGCGGGGCTAGTGGCCAGGGGTGGAACGTGGGCCTGGGGTTGGGGGCGGGCCAGGCCTGGGACTAGGGGGAGGGGCGTGCGTTTGTGGGCGGGACCAGCGGGCAGGCTGGGGGCGGGGCCCAGTGAGTGGCGGAGTAGGGCTAGAAGCAGGACTTGGAGGAAAGCCCAGGACCTGTGGGTACTGGGGTGGATCCTGTAACCGAGGACAGCGCTAGGTCAAGGCAATGGGGGAAAGCTGGTCAAGTGACTGGGAAGGGCCTCTGTCTGTGGTAGGGACGAGGTGGAGCCCATGCTTGGGGCCAAGTCGTGAGAGTGGGGCTTGGGTTCAGAGACCAGCCGCTAGGTCAAACATGCGGTAGGGCTTGACAGTGACTGGCGGAGTCCTAGAGCTGCGTCTGAGGGCGTGGCCTGTACTAATAATTGGCAAAGAAGCCTGAGCCGGGCTAGGAACACAAAGGGAGGCCTGTGTCCCGCGTGGGACGGGGCGGAGCCCTGATCCGGGGGCGGAGTCTGTCCGGGACCGGGCCAATTCCAGGCATGGGGGCGGGGCCTGGCTCGAAGGGGGTGGCCTGGGCTCTCCGAGGAGGCGGAGCCGAGGCCTGGGGGCGGGGCCCGGCTGGCCGGGGGCGGGGCCCCAGCGGTCCGCGGCCTCAGCGCTCTCCGCCTCCCCAGGATGCAGGCTCCCGGGGCAGGCTCGGCCTCGGTGGTCTCGCTCGTGCTGTTGTGGCTGCTGGGGCTGCCGTGGACCTGGAGCGCAGCGGCGGCGCTCGGCGTGTACGTGGGCGGCGGCGGCTGGCGTTTCCTGCGCATCGTCTGCAAGACCGCAAGGCGGGACCTCTTGTGAGTGCAGTTGGGGCCTGGGCCCCAGCCGGCTGCGCATCTTGAGGGTGATCAGAGGGAGGGTGTTGCAGGGGCGGAGTCGGGGGCCCTGAGGGCTTGGGCAGAGAGGCTTTGGAGACTGGAGGCGATGCTTAGATGAGGGCGGGGCTAGAGGCGGGGCCGGGGCCTGAAAGAGTGACGGGTTGGGGGGGGTCTCTTGAGGGGAAATGCAGGGGATAACTTGAGGGTCTCTGGAGGGAGATGAGTAAGTTTCAAGATTCTAGAGGCTGTTTGGGAGACCTCAGGGGGCTGGAAGGTAACTTGGGGATCTTTGGGCAGCTGGTAGGGGTTCCAGAGAGCTGGGGCTGATTGGGAGGCCGTGGGTATTTGGGGTCTTTGTGGGGACTTGGTGACGGTGAGAGGCCTCTAGAGGCTCTTCAGGGATTCTGGTAGGTCCCTAAGGGCCCACAGTGGCGACCCAGTGGTCTTTGGGGGCTGCAAAGACACTTTGGGGTTTTTTAGGGCTTTCTCGGGGGGGGTGAGGGATGAAGGGGCTTCTTGAGGCATCTGTAAGAGACTTTTAGGGTTCCTGAAGGGTGTGTATCTCCTGGGGGCCATTTACCGGTTTCTCTGTGGCCCGGGGCGCTCTTTGAGAGTTTGGGATCTGTGCAGGATTTGAGGGGTTCAGGGTCTGTGGAGAGGTTTTTGTGTATTCCAAGACTTGTTTGGGGATCTCTAGAGACCGTGATCTCTCACGAGGGGATTTTGGTGTCGTATACAAGTATCCTTGGAAGAAGGTCTCTGGGGTGTCTCCGAGGGGCTTGCTTGAAGAAGCTGTTGGGGGTCCTCCTGGGGTGAAATAGGGGTTGCTGGGGATTCCCATCAGAGCAAATCTTAGTAACAGCCCCCACATAGGAATGCCTGAGCACCTGCTGTGGATCGGCCAAGCTGATCCTCTCAGGGGAGGTGGGGGAACTAACAGGCTCTGTGAGCAGCAGGATGGTGTGGAGCTGGGGAAAGGTCCACTGCCAATTGGTTCTGAATCTTCTAGATTCGTCCTTTTCTCTCCATGCCCTGGCCCCTGCCTCTGGTCTTTCTGACATGCAGATTTGACCATGCCGTCTGTTCACACACCCTCCACAACCCCCATCCTCTGCAGGAGAAAGATTCAACCTCCAGCTGGACACTAGGTTCTGTGACCTATGCCAGGATTTGCCCACTAGCCACTCCCCACCTCCATAGGTTCAACTGACCCTCACATCAACTTGCCTTGTCAGGCTCAGGATGTTCCCTCTGCCTGGAACGCACTGAACCCTTTTGCCTGGTGATGCCTTATGATGTTGCCTCCTTCAGGGGACCCTTTGCTGAATTTTCCTACTCAACACTCTCCCATGGTTCCTTGTTGCCCTTAGAATCTAGACCATGCGAGGTTTCTGACCATGTCCCCAACCTCTTCTCCTTTCTTTTCTTAAAAAAAATTTTTTTAGGGGCGCCTGGGTGGCTCAGTTGGTTAAGCGACTGCCTTCGGCTCAGGTCATGATCCTGGAGTCCCGGGATCGAGTCCCTCATCGGGCTCCCTGCTCGGCGGGGAGTCTGCTTCTCCCTCTGACCCTCCTCCCTCTCATGCTCTCTGTCTCTCATTCTCTCTGTCTCAAATAAATAAATAAAACCTTAAAAAAATTTTTTTTAAAGGTTTTATTTATTTATTTGAGACAGAGAGAGAGTGTGAGAGAGCACAAGCAGGGGGAGTGGCAGAGGGAGAGGGAGAAGCAGGCTCCTCAACTGAGCAGGGAGCCCCAATGTGGGGCTTGATCCCAGGACCCTGGGATCATGACCTGAGCCAAAGGCAGACACTTAGCCGACTGACCCACCCAGGCCTCTCCCCCCCTTCTTTCTTTTGTCACTCTTCCAGCTACACTGGCCTTCTTGCTGTTTGTTCCTCAACATGCTCAACCCTGGGGCCTTTGTACTTGCTGCTCCCTCTGCCTGGATCGCTCTTTCTCTTCCTTTTGCCTGGATCACTCGTGCTCTTCCTTTTCATCATGCCGTGGCTTGAGTGTCACCCCAGAGAGCCCTCTCCTGACACTGCGTCCCTGTATGCCCTCCCACCTTGCTGCTCTTTGGCAGAATGGCCAACATTTACAGAGTGCTCCCTCCATGCCAGGCATGCTAAACATGACTTCTTTAAGCCCTCCCAGCAACCCTGTGATGTGGCTGCTCTCTTGTCCCCATCTAACAGATGAGCAAACTGAGGCACAGCGTAGTTTGGTCACTTGCCCAAAGTCACACAGGAGGCAAGTAGTGGGGACAGGATTTGAACCGAGGCGGTGTGACTCCAAAGCTTGACTGGTTGCCACTAGCAGCATTTGTTATTTAAAATGATTTTTTAAAAAAGATTTTATTTATTTATTTGAGAGGGAGAGAGAGAGAGCACGAGTGGGAGGAGAGGCAGAGGGAGAAGCAGACTCCCCGCTGAGCAGGGAGCCCGATGTGGGGCTCGATCCCAGGACTCCGAGATCATAACCTGAGCCGAAGGCAGATGCTTCACCGACTGAGCCACCCAGGTGGTTGTAATTCTCTTATGTGTCTGCTTTCTCGCCTTTTAATTCTTGAGTTTCTTTCCCCCAACCAGGCTGTGGGCCCTGCGGGGGCACAAGAGAAGCTGTGTGGGGTCTTCATGCCACTGTGGACCTGGCCTCCACATAGGGTGGCACATGGCAGGAAGTCTTCCCTGGCTTCCTTGGGCTTGTCCAGGCCCCAGCTCTGCCTCACTGAGCCGGAGTATCTGTGCCTGGCTGCCTACCCCGGGGATGGGGCAGGAGCTGCGACGACTCCAGCTCCCTGACACAGGGTTTCACACACGTTTCTGTAGGAGGCAGCCTCCAAGATGGCCCAACCACCTGGTCTTCACATTCTCATATGATCCCCCCTGCTTCAAGTGTGGGCTGGATCTAGCAACTTGCTTCCAATGAACAGAATACAGCAAAAGTAATAGGATATTATATCCAAGATTAGTAATACAAAAGACTGTGGTTTCCATCTTGGGTACCATCTCGGATCACTCCCTCCGGGAAAAGCTGGCTGCTGTGACGGGAGGCAGCCCACGTGAGTGAACTTGGAAGTGGATTCTGTCCCAGTGAAACCTTGAGATGACCCCAGCCCCAGCCAACACATTGATTGCAGTCTCACAAGACACCCTGAGCCAGAACCACCCAGCTAAGCTACTCCTGGCTTCCTGACCCTCAGAAACTGTGAGATAATAAATGTTTCCAGCTGGTAATTTTGGAGGGAATTTGTTACACAGCGATAGCTAACTGACACAGCTTGTATAGCCCTCTCTAGGGGCCAGGCTTTGTAATGGTCTCACAGTCCTGTAAAGAAGGAATGCCTACTAACCTCACTTTACAGGTTGGTGAAGCAAGGCACAGAGAGATGAGGTCAGTTACCTAGGAATGCACAGCCAAGGAGGGCTTAGGGCACTGGAGTCCACGTTCTTAGCTACTATGTGGTGCTGGAGGTGGTGGTGGGGCTGCATTTAGACCCGGGGATCAGAAAATATTTAAGCACCTGGCCCCACTTCATCCTGTATCCCGTATTTGTGGCACGAAATCTGATCCCGTTTATCCGTGTTGGGTTTCTTTCTGCCCTGGTGCTCTGGGGTTCGGGGTGAAAACATGAGGGGGCAGAAGGAACAGAGAGTGAGAAAAGGTCTCAGGAAGGGCCCAGAGGCGGACAGTGGCTTCTTTGTCTCCGGGTGGGGGTGGCTTGGGCTGCCGCCAGGTGGGGCAGCCCAGGCATGTGGTTGGAGCTGAGCACTGGAATCCACTGCCTGCCCACATGGATGTACTCCAGAGAAAATGGGGGCGAGGGCAGGACGGGACAGGCGGTGAGGGCTGGGCCCCATCATGAATGTTCATGTAACCTGATCATGATTAGCTCCAGCCTCAGTGACTGTTTCCTGGAGTGTCACCTATGGATGGGGGACCTCCTTGCGGGGGCTACTTCCTGTGGCTCCCAGCCTTGCTGGTGGTCCTTTTCCCATGGCTATAAAAGTAGCATCAGCTCCTGGGGTCCTTGGGGTGCTCTGTCAGGTTTACTCACAGGAAGCGCTTAGAGAGGAGCTGGGTACCCAGTAGGCACTCAGATGCATTGTTGCCGATTGCCGTCAGCTGGTAGAGGGGGCCTTGGTGGTAGGTTGGATGGTTGGGGGCTGGGTGGCCAGAGCCAGCGTGTCTAGCTGTGGACCTCAGCTCTGCCCCTTGCTGGCCTGTGGAGCATTACCCCCGGGTTCAGTTCCTCCATCTGTAAAAATAGTCCTTATGTAGTACCTCCTCCTCAAGAAGCATGCATTGAACACGTCCTGTGTGCAACATGGGCATTTGGCTTGTCACATGGTACATGGTGAATGCTTTATTAATGCTTTGTGGCAAGCCTGAGGAAGAGCAGAGGGACCCTGCTGGGGGCCTGATTCTGGGCTGTTCTGCCCTGACTTGCTGTGTGACCTTGGACATGTGAATTCACCTCTCTGAGCACCCACCCACCTCATCCTGTCACCTGTCACATGGAAATCTTAGGACCCTACTTTGGAGGGTGGCCATAAGGTTAGCTCCGTGACTGGCACCTAGTAGGTGCTCAATAAATGCCAAGGCTGCTCATCTTAGCTATTCTGTTTACTGTTGAATGGGTGAGATATCAGGATCTGATCAGGGAGGTGGATGGGTGGATATATAGACAGCTATATTTTATTTTATTTTGAACAGATTTTATGTATTTATTTATCAGAGAGAGAGGGAGGGAGAACGTGAGCAGGGGGAGGGGCAGAGGGAGAGGGAGAGGGAGAAGCAGACTCCCCACTGAGCTGGGAGCCTGATGTGGGGCTCAATTCCAGGATCGTGGGATCATGACCTGAGCCGAAGGCAGATACTTAATCGACTGAGCCACACAGGTGTCCCGACGCTGTCTTTTAATATTTTTTCACTTTTTTTGTGTAATAGTCAATATATAACATATGGTACAAAATTCAAATGTTAGGGGCACCTGGGTGGCTCAGATGGTTAAGCATCTGCCTTCGGCTCAGGTCATGATCCCAGGGTCCTGGGATCGAGCCCCGCATCGGGCTCCCTGCTCAGTGAGGAGTCTGCTTCTCCTTCTCCCTTTGCCTCTCTCCCTGCTCATGCTCTCTCTCTCTCTGTATCTCTGTGTCTCAGATGAATAAATAAAATCTTAAAAAAAAAATTCAAATGTTAGAGAGAGGTTTACAGTGAATGTTGTCCTCTCTGCTGCTCCCAGCCCTGCAGTTTCCTTCCTCTGAGGCATCTTCTGTCTCTTTCCCAAGATACAGTTACAGGAATATGCACAGACCTTCCTGTTCTCCGTGCCTACAGATGGCTGCACATTCTCCATCATATTTCTCACCTGGTGCCTTCTTTCCATTTTTCTTGTAATTTTTACTTTTATTAAAGTCATGCAAGCTTCAAGATGAAAGACGCTAAGCCTTCTACCTCAAGCGGCAGCTGTGTCCCCTACCTTTCACCCACACCCACATTTTTCCTTCCCTACCTGGAATGACTCTTACCTCTTGTATGAATCTTTTGGGCTTTAACTCCATATCTCTAAATGGCTTATGTGGCAATATCTGCATTTTTTCAGTTGGAGATTTGATCTGTCATCTACCTCCATGGAATAGGAGGATGTGACATCCCTTTATCCCCCTTGTCCTCACTCTCTTCCTATCTCTCTGTATGCATGTACACCTGTTTCCTGGGTCCCTGGTGGTTTTCTTCTTTGGTTTACTCCTTTGATCTGTTGCAACACATCCTTATTAGTTTTTGGAGAAATATGGATGAGAAATTAATTTTTTGAGAACCTTTATGTATGAAAACATTTTAATTTCCAACCCTCACACTTGACTGATGGTCTGGGTATAGACTTCTAGGTTGGAAATTATTTTCCTTCGAAAATGAAGGCATTTCTTCTCACATGATTATTTGTTCAGAAGCCTGAAACCCTTCCAATTCCTGATTTGGTTTTTTTTTTCTTTCTGAAAGCTTGTGGGATCTTTTCAAGATGGTGGGCTATTTCCATTCATTGTATGATCTGTTGGTTGGTTTCAGGTCAATGAATTTTTCTTGAATGATATTGATGATTTACTTAACCTTTATTTCCTTTGTTCTTCTTGGAACTCCTGTTATTCAGTACCTGGAACAGCATTTGGCTTGGTAACTATTTATTGAAAATGTAATTTGGACCTTCTGGGCTGGTTCTCTAATTTCTTTTTTATTCCCCTTTTATTTTCCATCTCTATCTTTTTATCCTACTTTCTGTGGTAGTTCTTCAAACATACCTTCTAACCTTTCTATTCATGTTTGACTTATGTCCTCACATTTGAAATTTTTTATTGTGATCATTATTGTTTAAAGTAAATAGATTCTATTTTTAATTTTTTATAGACTTCATTTTTTAAAGATTTTGTGTATTTGACAGAGAGAGCACGCAGAAGCAGGGGGAACAGCAGGCAGAGGGAAAGGAAGAAGCAGGCTCCCCACGGAGCAGGGAGTCCAATGTGGGGCTCAATCCCAGGACCTCAGGATCATGACCCAAGCTGAAGGCAGACGCTTAACTGACGGAGCCACCCAGGTGCTCCAAGACTTCATTTTTATTTATTTATTTGACAGAGAAACAAAGACAGCGAGAGAGGGAACACAAGCAGGGGGAGTGGGAGAGGGAGAAGCAGGCTTCCCGCTGAGCAGGGAGCCCAATGTGGGGCTCGATCCCAGGTCCCTGGGATCATGACCTGAGCCGAAGGCAGACACCTAATGACTGAGCCACCCAGGTGCCCAAGACTTCATTTTTTTAAAAAAGATTTATTTATTTGAGAGAGAGAGTGTGTGCGTGCAAGTTGGGGGAGGGGCAGAGGGCGAGAATCTCAAGCAGACTCCCCGATCCCATGGCCCCAAGATCATGACCTGAGCTGAAATCAAGAGTTGGATGCTCAGAAACAGCCACCCAGGTGCCCAAGACTTCTTCTTCTTTTTTTTTAATTATCAGTTTTAGGTTTACAGAAAAATTGATCAGAGAGTACAGAGTTCCCATATATCCCCTTACCCTCTCCCACAGTTTCCCCTATTATTAAGATCTTTTACTAGTGTAGGATACTTGCTACAATTGATGAACCAATATTGGTACATTTTTATTAACTAAAACTCACATTTTTTTTCTTTTCTTTCTTTTTAAGTAGGCTCCACCCCCAATGTGGAGCCCAACATGGGGCCTGAACTCATTACCCTGAGATCAAGACCTGAACTCTGATCAGGAGTCGGTCGCTTAACCAACTGAGTCACTCAGGCGCACCGTGAAACTCATATTTTTCGTTAGGGTTTATTCTGTGTGTTGTACATTCTTTGGTGCCCTCACATTTTAATTTTCCAGGAATTTTTTTTCATTCCCTGAAAACTTTTTCTAATAGTATCTCATTCTTGTTTTGTGGATGCAATATGTTTTCTTATATCTCCAAGGATATTATTGATATTATTAGTTTTGTTTTCTCTTTGCACAGTCTCTTTTTCCTCAAAAATTTTCTTCTTGGTTTATTTTAGTTTCCATCATCTCTAGTAGAGGAAATCCCCAGGAGTCTGAATCCTTGGTTGTAAATCCATTTAGAAGCTTTCAGCATGGGTATATATGTGGTGAGTAGGGAGGTCTTTTCTTTTCTTTTTTTTTTTAAGATTTTTTTTTTTTAAATTTATTTAACAGAGATAGAGAGAGAGCACAAGTAGGCAGAGCGGCAGACAGAGGGAGAGGGAGAAGCAGGCTCTCCGCCGAGTAGGGAGCCCGATGCGGGGTTCGATCCCAGGACCCTGGGATCATGACCTGAGCCGAAGGTGGCCGCTTAACCGACTGAGCCACCCAGGCGCCCCGGGGAGGGTCTCTTCAACTGTGAGTTTCTTGACAGGGTTGCCTGGCCAAGTGGTGCTTTGGGGAAACTTTAGTCGCAGTGTGTTTGGGTCTTTCCTCTGGGCCTGGTCAGATTCCTCACAGGAAGCTTTTCTGGTCTCCTGCCTAGAGGGTACAGGCCTTACCAGCAGGATCCCAGGAATGCAGAGGGGACAAGTGTTAGGGGCTCAGCATCTGGCAGATAAACATTCATTTTACACCCATTTGCAGGGAGGTGCCCCATCTGGAAACCTTCCTGTGGATGGACCTCCAATCTTCTCTGGTGTGCAAGGTGATCACTTAAAAAAAATGTATCGAGGGGCGCCTGGGTGGCTCAGTTGGTTAAGCGTCCAACTCTTGGTTTCAGCTCAGGTCATGGTCTCAGGGTCGTGAGATCAAGCCCCCGTGGGGCACTGCGCTCAGCGTGGTCTGCTTATCCCTCTCCCTCTGCTGCTCCCCCTGCTCTCTTTCTAAAATAAATAAATACAATTGTTAAAAAAAAAAAAAGAGGGGCACCTGGGTGGCTCAGTCAGTTAAGCGTCCACCTTCAGCTCAGGTCATGATCCCAGGGTCCTGGGTTCCAGCCTCGCATCGGGCTCCCTGCTCAGTGGGAAGTCTGCTTCTCCCTCCCCCTGCTCTTGTGCTCTCTCTTGCTCTCTCTCTCTTTCCCTCTCAAATAAATAAATAAAATCTAAAAAAAATGTGTTGAAATATAATTTACATGTAATATTATATTAGTTTCAGGTGTGCAATGTAATGATTTGATATTGTACATATTGTGAAAGGATCACCACAATAAGTCTAGTTAACATCCATTACCACACATAGTTACATGCTTTTTTTCTTGGGATGGGAAATTTTAAGATCTATTTTCTTTTGGTGCACCTGGGTCGCTCAGTCGTTAAGCGTCTGCCTTGGGCTCAGGTCATGATCCCAGGGTCCTGGGATTGAGCCCCGCATCGGGCTCCCTGCTCAGCGGGAATTTGCTTCTCCCTCTCCCACTCCCCCTGCTTGTGTTCCCTCTCTCTCTGTCTCTGTCAAATAAATAAATAAAATCTTTTTTTTTTTTAAAGATCTATTTTCTTAGCAACTTTCAAATATGGAATACAGTATAGACAATCCCTGGCCTTACAATTTTTCCACTCTACGGTGATGCAAAAGTGATATGCATTCAGTAGGAACTGTACTTTGGATTTTGAATTTGGATCTTTCCCCAGACTACCGACAGGGGGTATGAGACTTTCTGTGATGCTGGGCAGAAGCCACATAGCCACAGTTCCCAGGCAGCCCTATGATCATGGACGTGAATGACCCACACAAGCATTCTATTTTTCACTTTAGTACAGTATTCAATAAATTATGTGAGATATTCAACACTTAATTAAATAAGCTTCGTGTTGGGCGCCTGGGTGGCTCAGATGGTTAAGCGTCTGCCTTCGGCTCAGGTCATGATCCCAGGGTCCTGGAATCGAGTCCCACATCGGGCTCCCTGCTCCACGGGAAGCCTGCTTCTCCCTCTGCCTCTCTCTCTCTGTCTCTCATGAATAAATAAATAAAATCTTTTTTTAAAATAAATAAATAAATAAGTAAGCTTTGTGTTAGGTTATTTTGCCCACTGTGGGCTGATATAAGTGTTTTGAGCACCTTTAAGGTAGGCCAGGCTAAGCTGTAATGTTTGTTCGGTTAGATGTATTAAATGCATTTTCAACTTAGGGTATTTTCAACTTACGATGGATTTATTGGGATGTAACACCACTGTAAGTCGAGGAAGATCTGTATTTTTTTTTTTAAGATTTTTTATTTATTTATTTGACAGAGAGAGAGACAGCGAGAGAGGGAACACAAGCAGGGGGAGTGGGAGAGGGAGAAGCAGGCTTCCCACTGAGCAGGGAGCCTGATGCAGGGCTCGATCCCAGGATCCCGGGATCATAACCTGAGCCTAAGGCAGACGCTTAACGACTGAGCCACTCAGGTGCCCTGAGGAAGATCCGTATTATCAACTGTTGTCACCATGTTGTACGTCACATCCCCATGACTTACTGATGTTATATAGGAGGTTGCCCGCTAGACACATTTCTACCTATTCCTCACTTGAGCCCAGGATTCAGCTTTCTCCCCGCTCCAGGGACCCCCACCTGTTGTCACTGCTCCCCAGCTTCCAAAAGTGGGGTAATTTGGTCTCCATTCCCATTTTCCTAGTCTTTGTGTTCACATTAAAAAAAAAAAATCCCTTTACTGGCTATTTTGGGAAGGGGGGTAGGGGGGAGAATAGGGAAGCACAATGATCAGTCAGTGTCTGGGTTTTTGATCTGCCATCTTTGTGTGAAATCACCCGTGACTTTTCTCACCTGTGGCTCCTTCCTCATCCATCTGTGTTGGGGCCCCATTCTCAAAAAGGCTACACAGCCTTCCATTGTAAAGAGCGGCCATTGCTCATCGGACCCCTCCCCTACGGCAGGACATCGGGTTCTTCCCCATCTTCTGCTCATTGGAAGCTACAAATGAATAACACTATCATTTCTCCCATGTGACTTTAATGTGCCAAGACCGATCTTCTAATTAGTGGAATGATCCAGAGCCATGGAGAGAGTCCCATCACTGTGCAGTCTCCTCCCACTCTCTGCTTTGTTCACTCCTCTCTAGCCCACTGACCTGGGCTCTCTTTTAAATGTGTCAATCTCCTGCCTCCAGGCCTTTGCACTCATGGTGCTGTCCACCTAGAATGCTTACTCCTCCGAGCTTGCACTTACCTATGAGTGCAAGGAGTGTGAATCCCAATTCGGAATGGCATTGGCAGTAAGGAATATTTACAGCCACATGTAATGTGGAGTTCTGACATGAGATGGCTTTAGGTTGGTCAGTTCATGGTGCAGCATGTTGTCATTGACCCAGGTTCCTTCTGTCCTTTGTGCTCTGCCATCCTTGCTGCAAAGGTTTAGCGTCTCCAGCTGGGTACCCTCATGGTCTCATGGTGGCTGCTGTGGTTCCAGCCATTACATGTCAGTGACAGCTTCTCTGGGTAGAAGAAAGGGAACATGGGACTGCCATGTCCCATGTTGCAGGGATTGTGTGAAAGTGGCTGATGTGTTGCAGGAAGGTGTATGAGCTGGGAGTTCAAGGAGCCAAGGGGGTCAGCAGCCAGATTTCCAGGGATTTGAACATTGAGCAGAGGAGTGTCGTGTGCCCAGGGCAGGGTTCTGAGCAGGAGAGCAGCACAGCTAGACTGGTCTGCACCAAGGAGGAGGAAGGTGGCTCAGCAGGGGGGGTTTGGGGCAACCAGGCAGAAAGTGCACTTGTCGCTGGACGGTGGGAATGGAGACATGGGGTGCTGGAGTGAGAACAGTAAGCAAGACAGACAAAGGTCAAAGATAAAGCTTGGTATACAGGCATATCTCGTTTTATTGTACTTCGCAGATACTCTGGGTTTTACTGTTTTGCTTTGTTTTTTGGTTTTGGTTTATTTACTTATTTTTATTTTATTTTTTTTACAAATTAAAGGTTTGTGGCAACCCTGTGTTGCCACATCTCTTGGCACCATTTTTTCTCACAGCATTTGCTCATGTTTTGTCTCCGCGTCACATTTTGGTAATTCTTGCAATATTTCACAGTCTTTCATTATCATTATATTGGTTAACGGTGATCTGTGATCAGTGATAAGGACTCACCGAAGCCTCAGATGATGGTCAGCATGCTTTAGCTAAAGAACGGAGCTAAATAAAGTTTTTTTTTTTTGGAGGGGTGTGTTAAGATACGCACATTGGTTTTTTTTTTTTTTTAGATGTAAGGCTATTGTGCACTTAATAAATTAGAATATAGTGTAATGTAACTCTTATATGCCCTAGGAAACAAATTCATTTGATTTGCTTTGTGGTGTCATTTGCTGTATTGTGGTGGTCTGGAACCAAACCCACAGTATTTCCGACGTATGTCCGTATTCGCGTCCCGTGGCTGTTCTAGCAAAAGTAGCACGGACTGGGTGACTAAAGACAACAGAAATGAACTCTGCTATGGCTATAGAGGCCAGAAGTCTGAAATCGGGGTGTGGGCAGGGCTGGAGCTTTCTGGAGGCTCTGAGGGAGAATCTCCCATGCCTCTCTCCTGGCTTCCAGTGGCTGCTGGCACCGTGGCAGATCCTCGGTTTGAGGTTAGGTCCGCTCCAATCTCTGCCTCTGTTTTCACGTGGTCTTCTTCTCTACCTCTGTGTCTCCTCTTCTGTCTCTTATAAGGACATCTGTCATTGGCTTTAGGGCCCACCCTAATCCAAGATGATCTCTTCAAGGTCCTCGACTTAATTAGATCTACAAAGACCCTTTTCCCACACATGGTCACTTTCACAAGTTCTGGAGGCCAGGACTTGGACATATCTTTTGGGGACCACCATTCACCCCACTGTGAGGGAGTGGGGCCTGGGCCAGGGCAGAGCCAGGAGACCAGGAAGAGCTGACTACAGCGCTGGTCCCGTTGTGTGATGGTGGGGGCCGGGCTGGGCTGCTGAGATGGCTAGATTTTGGCTAGTCTGCATTGGAGAAAGTCATTTGTTCTATCCGTCCCCAAGGACCTCCTGGGTGCCACACCCCATCTGGGCTTGGGTGAATGCCATGTTCAGCGTGACATGCTGTGAATGTGTCAGGTACTGTTCCTGTCCGGTGGAGCCCACAGTCTAGCGAGGGAGAAGAATAATCGAGAAGGAAATGAGGACACAATAAAACATCAGAAATTGACAAGAAGGCTCAAACATGTTGGGTTGAGGCAGGGATCGCTGGTGGCGACTTCAGCCAGGGTGATTAGGGCAGGGCCTCCAGTGCAAGTAGGCAGATGAGAGGAGCCAACCTTGCAAAGACCTGGGGAAAGGAAGAGGGAAGAGCAGGTAGCAAAGCTCAGAGGCAGGATCCCGCTGGGCAGAGTAACAACGGACCCCTCTTATTCAACCCTTTTTCTTGTCTGTGCACTTAACACACTTGACAGGTATTAGGCTGAGAATTGCATTGTTTGGGTGGCTGCTCTGGACCCCGCTTCCTGTTTGTAAATAGGGCAGTAGCGGGACCTACACTTTGTTGAGCTGGAGATCACCTCAGAAGTCGTTAGGTTCAGTCTTCAGACATTCCAAGTAAGGAAACTGAGGCCTATAGAGAGGGCAGGATCTGCCCAGGCCCCACAGCTTTAGGCAGTCGAGGAGGCTTTGAATTAAGACCATGAACTCTAGGGCACTTTTTCCTTCTGGGCCATGCTGGGACTCAAAGCTCCCGGACAGATGCTTGAGAAATCAGTCCTGCCTCCTCCTTGGACCCTTACCCCTGGGGGCTTCCTGGGCTGACCCCTGCTCTTATAACTTGCTTGCTCCTCTCTCTTCCTCGCAGGGTAGATACGAGTGAAGTTGCTGGGTAGATAAAGTGCTAATTCCCTTCTGATTTCTTACTGACAGTGCTTCCTTCCGTGGGCAGAGGACAGCAACAGAGTTGATTGAGAATATAGGACGTGCTGGGCCCCGTCTTCAGAGATCTACCTCTGCCTCTTTTCTCCCCACCATGCCCTGGGAGGTGTGGAATCTTATGGTCCCCATCTACCGGGAGGCCCAGAGAGGGAGGCACCTGCCCGTGGCCACTGTATGAGTGTCGCTGGGCTACCATAACAAATGATCACAAACTCGGTGGCTTAAACCCACAGGAATTTGTCTTCTCCAGAGTTCCAGCGACCAGAAGCCTGCAATTGAGGTGCTGGCAGGACATGCTCCCTTGGAAGGCTCTAGGGGGAATTCTCTCTTGCCTCTTCCAGCTTCTGAGGGCTCCAGGTTTCACGAGGCTTGTGGCCACGCCACTCCAGTCTCCTCCCCTGTGTTTCTGTGTTCTCTCTCCTTAAAAAGACTGTCATTGGATTTAGGTCCCACCTGGGGAATCAGGATGATCTCATCTCCTGCGTACCTTAATTACATCTATAAAGACAGGAAGCCTGATGAGAGGTCTGGGGGAGAATATTCCAGCAGTGGCAACCGCATGGGCAAAGGCCCTGGAGCAGGAACGTTTGCTGTGCTGAAAATCAGGGAAGGAGGCAAGAGTGAGCTAGAGGAATAGAGGGTGATGAAGTGGGCAGACAGATGGGACTGGGGCAGGTAAGGCTTCACAGGCCCTTTGGAAGGTTAAAAGATTTTTGTTGGGGGAGGGCGCCTGGGTGGCTCAGTTGGTTAAGCATCTGACTCCTGTTTTCGGCTCAGGTCATGATCTCGGGGTCGTGCCCCGCATCGGGCTCCATGCTCAGCATGGAGCCTGCTTAAGATTCTCTTTCTCCCTCTCCCTCTGCCTCTTGCCCCTCTCTTAAAAACTAAAAACTAAAAATAAATAAAAGATTTTATTATGAAAGATTTCGTGCCTACCGAAGTGGAGAGAATAACGTAATGAGCCCATATGCCCATCCCCTAGCATCCATGACCTTCACTTGCTCTTCCTCCGCTGTTTGAGTCCCACTGGCACGTCCTTTCACCTGTTAGTTTTCTAGAGTCTGTCTCTGGAAGGCAAGGACTTCCCCTTTTTAACCTTGCTGCAAGACAGTCTTCCTGAGTTTTCTTGTTCATTTTTATTGTAGTAAAGAGTGTATAAAATTTACCTTAGTGACATTGAGCACACTTCATTGTTACATAACCACCACCTCTGTCTGGTTCCAGAACATTTCCATCACCCTAAAAGGAAACCCCGTTCCCATTAGCAGTCATTTCCCCTCCCTCTAGCCCCTGGCAACCACCAACTGGCTCTGTTTTCATGGGCTATTTTTGAGGTATCACTTACATATAATAAAATACACCCATGCTAAGTGTACGTTTGGGGTTTTGACAAAGGTCCACATCCAGGTAACCACCACCATCAAGATACAGAACATTCCCATCTCCCCACAAGATTCCTCCTGCGCCTTTGCCATCAGTATTCCAGCCCCCCAGCCCCAGCCCTGGCCCCCTGCTCCCACCGATCTGCTTCTCCCACCTGATCAGCTTCACCTGTGCAAAGCAGGTGCTCGCCGCCATCTGGGGCGTGAAGGAATCTGTGCCTCTGTGCTGGTCGCCAGGAGGGGCGGGATGCTGGGCTCCGGGTTTAGGGGCTTGAATGTAGTCATTCAGCCTCTGTTTGCTGAGCACCTTATGTGCCAGGCTCCTGGTCAGATGCTTCCCCTGGTCACTGCCAACAGAGGCTTTGATGAGCAGAGCTCTGGGATTGGAGGCCGTCGGTCACCCTGAGAGTAACAGGGCAGGCACCCAGAGGGAACGGTGGGCAGCAACCTGCCCAAGACCCTTTATTTATGCTCCTCACAGCTGTCCCCATGCCTGCCCCTCTTCACAGCGGCCTTGCCCTGAGACCTTGCCCCTCCTCTCACCAAAGATCTGGCCAGCCACAGAGATGTGACTGCTTTTTTGGGGCTGTGGGGTTCAGGCCTGGCCTGGGAGCTCCAGATGCCTCTCTCTCTTCCTCCAACACTGTCCTTTGGGATTATTTGTGGCAGGCTCACTGCGCTCCAGGAGAGTGGGGCCTCAGTCTATCTCCACTGCTGTCTCTCCAGGGCCTAGCAAAAATAGACATAAGTCCCTGTCATCCAGAACAGGGAGAGATAGCCCAGGGGCAAGATGGTAGATCAGTACCCTGCATATGGTATTTGACAGTATAAATGCTGTGTTGAAAAAAAAAAAACAACAAAACAAAGCAGGGACCAGAAAGGGGTGGTGGTGGTACAGTAACAGATGGGTGTCCAGGAATGGCCACCCGAGAGGGTGGCATTTGAGCCAAGACCTGATGGAAGTGGGGGGAGGAGCCATGTGGATGTTGGCAGAAGAGTGGTCCAGGCAGAGGGCATGGCCTGTGCAAAGGCCCTGAGGTAGGAGCGTGCCAGGTGTGCTCAAGGAACAGCAAGGAAGCCCTGTGGCTGGAGTGAGTGAGCGAGGGGGAGGTGGCAGGGGGAGCAGGATGGAAAGGGAGGTGGAGTGGGAGAAAGTTGGAGGGGGAGAAGGGTTATGTCTGGGTCACCACTGGGTCTTGCCCATCATGGGCCTGGCATATGGTAGGTGCTCATTATTTGGGAGAGGAGTGGGAGAGTCTGTCTCTGTGCTGGCTGCTACCTCTAGGGATGGAGGGCACACTGAGGTCCAGGTTCGGGGACACGAGCACAGTCCGGCCTGTTTACGGGGCACCTGGTACGTGCCAGGCTCCTCGGCCAATGCAGATGTGACTCCTCCTGGGTGCTCACAATCTGGGGGTGGGGGGAATACACTCATTACCGAGTGGCTTTGCACAGGGGCTTTGATGGAGTATAGGGGATAGGGAGAGCTCCCAAGGTGGTCAAGAGAGCATTTTCTGAGCGCAGCCAGTGCCTGCCCCAGTCTGGCCCCATTTGGGGGACTCTATGCCTTGATGGAGGAGCAGTGGGCACGTGCAGGGGCTGAGCCCTGGAAATCTTCCTGGAGGAGATGATGAGGACGCCAGTTTGGGGTGGGTGGAACATGAGGAATCCAGGCTGAAGGTGGTGGTGGGGTCCATGGGAGGCTCTGGATGTCCCAGGGGAGAGAAAGAAGGATAGGACTGGGGCCCCGGCTCCCTCAGGGTCACTGAGCTAGCTGGGGTGGAGAAGGACAGAGTAACTCTGATTTTCATGGCATGGCATGGCCAGCTTTGACAATCTGCATACTTCTGGGTTGGCTGGTAAATAGCCCTTTCTATGCCCTTAGTGCCCCCAGAGACCCGGCAACCAAAAGGTCCTTATTGAACCTTTGCCATCCTTGGGGGCGCAGGGACCTTTCCCTCTGCTTTCTCCAGTTGGAGATGCTGAGGCTTGGAGAGGTCTCCTGGAGGCCAGGCAGGGCACCTAGTGATGCCATCCCCTCCACCCCCCCTCCCAGCGGCCTCTTGGTGCTGATCCGTGTGCGTCTGGAGCTGCGGCGGCACCAGCGTGCCGGCCACACCATCCCGCAGATCTTCCAGGTGGTGGCGCGGCGGCAGCCGGATCGCCTGGCGCTGGTGGATGCGGGCAGTGATGTGTGCTGGACCTTTGCGCAGCTGGACGCCTACTCCAATGCTGTGGCCAACCTCTTCTGCCAGCTGGGCTTCACACCAGGTGACGTGGTGGCCATCTTCCTGGAGGGCCGGCCGGAGTTCGTGGGGCTCTGGCTGGGCCTGGCCAAGGTGGGCGTGGAAGCCGCTCTGCTCAACGTTAACCTACGGCGCGAGCCCCTGGCCTTCTGCCTGGGCACCTCGGGTGCCAAGGCCCTCATCTTTGGAGGGGAGCTGGCAGCAGGTGAGGCTGGGGCAGGTCTCATCTTGAGTGGAGACCCTGGGGTTTCCAGGGCCGGGAGATGGTGTGGTGCCTCCCAGGCCTTGGGAGGGGCCCCGGCTGTCCTTGACCGTGACGTATGTTTTGGGCTGCAGTGGTGGCCGAGGTGAGCGGACAGCTGGGGAAGAGCCTGCTCAAGTTCTGCTCTGGAGAATTGGGGCCCGAGGGCATCTTGCCGGACACCCAGCTCCTGGACCCATTGCTGAGGGACGCCTCCACAGCCCCCCTGGCACAGCCCCCTGACAAGGGCATGGATGGTGAGGCCAGGGTGGGATGCCCTTCTTCTGCCAATGCCCACCCTGTCCCCTCATCCCACCCACCCAGTCCTCGGTCCCCAACACGCGCATCTCCTGCAGATCGACTCTTCTATATCTACACTTCGGGGACCACAGGGCTGCCCAAGGCTGCCATTGTAGTGCACAGCAGGTAAGGGGCCCATGGGCCTCACCCCAGCTTTGGGGAGTGACTCCAGGTCGCCTCTACGGCTGACCCCTTCCCTCAGATCTTGTTGGGATCTTGGGGACATTTCTATCTCAACCCAGTAAAACCCACGGCCCATCTCAGGACAGTGCTGCTCTGTGTCCCTCCTTGGTCTCTTGCTGCTCTTGCTCCTACCCCTAATGGCCCTGTTCCCCTCAGTGGACACAGGAGGATTTAAAAAATCCTAAACCAGACCTCCCCTTGCCAGACTTCCCTGTATCTGCCTTGGCCCTCGGAGTAAAATCCATGCTCATGTTGTGCAATGCCTGCCAATTCTCTGCTGTCCTCTTCCTCCTCTCCACCCCTTGCTCGTGCCCTTTCAGCTCCTTACACGTCCTCAGATCTGCCACGGTCCTTCTAGCCTCAGGGCCTTTGCACATGCTGTGCCCACCACCTGGACGCCCTTCCCCAGCTTCCTTCCCCCCTCCCATGGCTCCTTCTCACCAGGTCTCAGCTCATGTGTCACTTCTCCACACAGGATCCCCCACCCTCTCTGGCTGTGTCACCTTCAGCCCCTCTCCGTTTCTCAGCTCTCTGGTATTCCTCATGGCCCCTAGCACCATGGACAATTATTGGCAGCATGTTCTTCTCCCCAACCTCTGTGAGCTGGGCTGGCTCTGCCTGGGTCCCTGCTGTGTCCCTCTCCCCTCCCCCATGCTCCCCCCACTCCCATGCCCCGGAGGATGTAAGTCCCAGCCCCTGCACTCCCCGCCCCTGCAGGTACTACCGCATTGCAGCCTTCGGCCACCACGCCTACAGCATGCAGGTGGCAGACGTGCTCTATGACTGCCTGCCCCTGTATCACTCGGCAGGTACTTCGGGCAGGTGGGGGCGGGGTGGGGGGCAGGGACTGGGGACTCCTCACCGAGCCCGCCCTCCGCAGGGAACATCATGGGCGTGGGGCAGTGTCTCATCTACGGGCTGACGGTGGTCCTCCGCAAGAAGTTCTCAGCCAGCCGCTTCTGGGATGACTGCGTCAAGTACAACTGCACGGTCAGGCCCCGCCCCTCCCGCGCCGCCCCACCGCCTTCCACCTGCTGGGCCACCCTTGTGGTGCAACCACTCTCCCGCCCGACCTCCAGCTTTCCCCGTCCCCCCCCCTCCATGGCCAGAATGGCCACTCTGGAGGGGGACAGGAGGGTGGCCAGCCCCAGGCTAAACCTTCCCCCATGTAAACTCAGTGGATCCGCATGACTGTGTGAGAATGGGCAAAGGCATCACAAAGACCATTTTGCAGGTGGGGAAACTGAGGCCTATACTGCAGCTGGGATTGGGCCCAGGCTGTTTGAGTTCTCTAAAGAGTCCGCCCTGTGCCGCCGGCGTCTTCCCTGCTGGTGGCTGCTGGAAATCAGGAAATGAGACCAGTGTGTCCAGTCACCCCCCTGGGCTGGTTAGGTGTGGGGCTTCCAGATGGGGTAAGCATGAGGTAGAGGTGGACAACATCCACGGTCCTGGAGGGGGAGAGGAGGAGGGGGGTGCTGGCCCCCGTCCTCTCCTCTCGTCTCCCCTCCATGGTGAGAGGAAACCAAGCTGAGGATCTCAGTGCCCTGATGGCAGTAGATACACAGGTGCTAGCATGTTCCTCCAGGAAGAAGAGGTGAGGAGAGGAGAGGAGACAATGGGCTGTGGCCAAGGACTGACACATTGGCGGGTGCCCACCTCACCTTGGACAGGTGGGGCCCAGAGAGTTTAGGTTGGCTGGGCAGGGTGGGGGCTCTGGGCTGGCATCCTAGGGACCCCTGGGGGCAACGGCTGTGATCTGCTCCACTTTTGAGGATTTTCCGTTTTGCTTGCGGGGAACCCCGGAGGAATGTTGTTAAACCAACTCTTGAAAGGCAAAACAGTCTGTTTTATAAACTTGATTATCGAGAGTTGTGAATACAGCTATCCCCCACTCTCTGAAAGTGCCAGTTTTTTGGCTTCGCTGTGGGGAAAGACCTACATCAATACCTGATTTCACTAACCAAAAGAAATCCAAAGAGGATTTTTTCTTTTACGGGAAAAAAACCTAAAAACACATTCTGGTACTAATGTCGGTCTTTCGTAAAAGTGAAGTGTAATTCGAACTTTTAGAAAGCAGGGGATATGCTTTGCTTGACGCCGTTTCAGCTTATGAAAGCTTTCCTAGGAACGCTCTGTTTTCGGGGAGCGCACAAAGTCTGCGTACATGAACGTGGACAGAAAGTATAGGCAATTCCCAAGCACTGTCACTGGCCCCAGGGGGCCTTCAGACCCCCCATTGTGCCCCCTCTAGCCCCACCCACATCCCTCCTTCTTCATTGTGAAGCAGCCCCCAGAAAGCAGTGTGTGTCCTTCATAGAGATGCTTCCGGAAAACCTCTGAAAGATGAGAACCATTTTGTTTTGTTTTTGAGGCAAAAGTCGTATAAAAGAAACCATTTTTAAAGTGGACAGTGCAGTGGTGTTTCGGATATTCACAGTGTTGTGTAACCACCACCTCTGTCTAGTTCCAGAATGTTTCCATCACGCCAAACCGTCTGCATTAGCAGTCAGTCACTCCCCATCCCTGTCCCCTCACCCCCAGCCCCCAAGGCAACCCCTAACTTGCTTTCTATCTTTATGGATTGGCCTGTTCTGGACATGTCTTGTAAGTGGGACTCATACACTATGTGGCCCTTTGTGTCTGGTAAGGGCTATTGTTAAAAGAATTGAAAGCAGGGTCTTGAAAGAATATTTGTACACCCCTATTCTCAGCAGCATGATTTACAATAGCTAAAACACGGAAGCCACCCAGGGGCCACCAGCAGGTGAATGGATAAGCGCAGTGTGGTGTATTCATATTACGGAATGTTATTCAGCCTTAAAGAGGAAGGAATTCTGGCACATTCCACAACATGGATAAACTTCGAGGACATTGTGCTGAGGGCAATAAGCCAGTCACCAAGAGACAAACGCTGTATGATTCCCCTTATATGAGGGACTGAGAGCAGTCACAGTCACAGAGACAAGTAGGATGGCGGGCACCTGGGGCTGGGGGAGGGGGTGGGGAGTCAGCGGTTCGTGGGGACAGAGTCTCAGTTCTACAAAATAAAAAGTCTCAGTTCTACAAAATAAAAGGATGGTGGTGGCTGCATAACAGTATGAGTGTCCTTAATACTACCGAGCTGTACCCTTAAAAGTGCTTACGATGGTAGATTTTATATTATTATATGTGAACACAACAAAAAAAGGAAAAAAAAAAAAACACCCATAAGCTCAGCACCATCATCACAGCCAAAAAGTAACAGTGAACTCTCAGTGTCATCGGGAATCTGGGCAGCGGTTCCATCCCCAGTGTCTCACTGGGTCAAAATGTGGTTTTCCCCTGTTTCTATAATTTGAAAAAAATCCGTTTTTAGAGGAGACCCACACATTTTGACCAGTCGATGTGTCTTATGAGAATCTCTTCATCTGTAGGAGCCCCTTCTCTCTCTTTTTTTCTGTCTTGTATTTACTAAAGGGTTGTGTGTCCTATAGTATTTTCTGGATATTGCCGGGGTGTCTCTTAACGTGTTCCTCTGTCCCCGGTATTTCCTGTCCGTTGGGTCCATCACAGTGTTTCTCAGCATGATGCTAAGGATATCTGGGGCTGGATCATTCTGGGGGCAGGGGTTGTCCCGTGCACTATAGGATATTCAGCAGCATTCCTGACCTGAAAACACTAGATACCAGGAGCACCCCCCCCCCAAGTTGTGAGCATTAAAAATGTATCCAGATGTTGCCAAGTGTTCTGTGAGGACAGAGTTGCTCGTGGTTGAGAACCCCTGGTCTAGATACTTGATCAGCTTCAAGTTCAACTTTTTTTCGTGGGAGGCCCGCAGTGTCTGGGGTCCCTCTCTGTCCTTGACATGCCACACTCCATCGGGCACTGCTCACTGTCTCTGGACCCTTGATAGTCTGTCCTGTTTCTAAGAAGGGAATTTCTGTGTCAAGAGAAGGTACCCATTAAACACTGAGGGGCCCTTTAAGGAATAGACAGAATCCTTGAAGGATCTGGTGTCCGCCTCTCTGAACTGACCTGAGCTGTCTTCCCTTCAGCCCAGGGTCTGTCCGAGGGTACAGGCCAGAGGTAAAGATCAAGTGTTTGCTCTCAGTGCAGGGACACAGCCTCAGGGCCGTGAGGAGAAGTCATTGTCCCCTCAGCTGCCTCAATCATGGCTGACCTGCTCCTCCCCTGGCCTGAAGAGGACAGCTGAGAGCTGCTCAGGGCATGGCCGGGACTATCTGATGATGGTTTGGAGGGCAGTACTTGGGCAGGACTTTGTGTCATTTGACAGGAGCCAAAAGCCTAACCTAAACCCTGGCTTCCTGAAGAAGGGGATTTATTACTCATGGACCTGAAGAGGCCACATGGGGACAGCTTCAGGCACAGCCTGATCCAAGAGTGCCTCTGTCTCTCTCTGTTTCTTGTCTTTCTCTTTCCTGAGTGTACAGCTTCCTTCCCAGCCTGCTTCTCTGGGAAGGCTCCCAAGCAGCTCCAGGGGAGAAAGAGCCTCTCTCTTCCTCTCGGTTTATTAGACGTCCCAGGGCTGATTCTTACTGGTCTAATTCTGGTCAGGTGCTCATCCTTGAACCAATTTGTAGCTGGGGATGGACTGGGCTGATTGGCCAGGCCGTGTCCTATGTCCTGCCTAGAGATGAGATGGGCTGGGCCACAGACATGGCACGGACCTGAGCCTAGGGGCGAAGGGAGAGAACTCAGCACCATCACGTTTTGATCTTGCCCCACCCTGCTTGCCGCCTGGTCAGCAGCTGATGATCTTGGGCACGCTGTTTCCCTCTGTAGATCTCAGTGCCTTCCTGTCCAACATGGGGGTGTTGGGAGAATTCAACAAATGAGCTCTGTGCTTGGTGGGTAGAGTATTTAGCACATTTGTTTATTCATCAGAGATTTAGCAAGTGCTGTTCAGGGAGTGTCTCTCCGTGGCAGTGATCTTTGACTCAAACCCCGAGGGCCCAGATGCATCCCGGGGAAGAATGCGCCAGGCAGAGGGCACAGCATGTGCAAAGGCCCTAAGGAGGAGCCCTGTGTGGCAGCAGCTGTTGGTGGGAAATGGAAGGAGAAGAGGCAGTGAGGACGGTGGGGCCAGAGGGAATTGGCCACTGGCAGAAATTTGGACTTCATCCTGTGTGTGAGGGGAAGCTGTGAGCATTTTGGAGCTGTGATGATCAGCCTGGCGGTTAATCCCGAGCATGTAACTTCTTCATTCAGACTCTGGGGCCAGGCTGCCCGGATTTAAATCAGCTTCTACCACTTATCAGCTTTGGTCCAGTTACTTACTGTTGGTGGCCCTCAGTAAAATTGGGGGTGGTGGTGGTAATCATTTGGAAGTCAACCCAGAGATGAGGACTGGTAGGCCCCTGGGGTATTTGGGAAATGACCCTCCAGGAGTGGAGCCTTGAGACAGGGAGGGAAGGAGCCCTGCAGGGAGGCGCCAAGGAGCAAGGGACCCGGTGGGCAACTGGGGCTCCGAGAGGCAGCGTGGAGCATGCACCCCGAGCTAGGGGTCTGGGGAACAGTGTTGGACAGTGGCTCTGAGCTGAGGGCTGCCCTGTGGGGTGTCAGCGGTGCGCCCCACCTTCCTGCACTGCCTGTGGGTTCCTGGAAACAGCCTGGGGGATGGAAGGGCGGCGGAGGGGCATGGGGGACGCTGAATGCATCCTTCTGCCCACCCCCGGAGTGAGGATTCAGCAAGGGGTACGCATAAACGGCCTGGGGGGGGGCGGTTGTTGCATGGCCCTTAAGACCGATGTGTTCTTAGCGCCCCGGTTGGAGGGAAGACTCCCCTCGGGCCCACCCCTCGCTCTCCCCCCTCCCCCCAGGTGGTCCAGTACATCGGGGAGATCTGCCGCTACCTGCTGAAGCAGCCGGTGCGCGAGGCCGAGGGGCGGCACCGCGTGCGCCTGGCCGTGGGCAACGGGCTGCGGCCGGCCATCTGGGAGGAGTTCACTGAGCGCTTCGGCGTGCGCCAGGTCGGCGAGTTCTACGGAGCCACCGAATGCAACTGCAGTATTGCCAACATGGACGGCAAGGTGGGCGGCCGAGGGGTGGCGCGGGCAGGTTGTAGGGTTTGGGGATCGTGGCCACCTCGGCCTCCCTGGCCCCCGCGTTCTCGTAGAACAGCCTGACCTGCTGGGAGGCGCCGGCCAGGCGCACAGGGCGGGGGAAGGGGGAGCTCCCAGGACTGCCAGGGCACACACAGTCCTGGGTCTGTACCTCCAGAGTTCAAGTCCTCGGCGAGGGGGTGTACCTTGGGCCAGGGCCTCAGCCTTTCTGAGCCTCAGGTCCCACCTGTGGGGGTGGCAGGGGAGAGCAGGGCTCTGGGGGATCCTGGGCGGGGGTTGGGGTGCCCATCCCCTACTACCGGGTAGGTCACTCAGACTCCTTGGGCTTTGGTTTCCTCATCCGTAAATGGGGATGATAGCTCATTGGGACCATGAGCTCAGCACAACACCCCCAGGTAGCAGGCTCTCTGCAGATGCATTTATGATTAGCAATCACTGTCTCCATTCTGCCTGAACAGAACCCTCTCTTACCAAGCCTTACCAAGCCAGGCATAGATCAGGAGCATGATTATAAAGCAAGCACCTGGGGGCAGGGATTGCTTTGTGTCTGTCTCGGTGTTGGGGACCCAATACCTGAGAACCAGGCCCTGCCCACCCCCCCACCCCCCATGCATATCTGTTGAATAGACAGCCCCAGAAGATACCTGGCCATGCTAACAGAAATTGCTGTTCTGGGTGCCTGGGTGGCTCAGATGGTTGAGCATCTGCCTTCGGCTCAGGTCATGGTCCCGGAGTCCAGGGATCGAGTCCCGCATTGGGCTCCCTGCTCAACGGGGAGCCTGCATCTCCCTCTGCCTCTCTCTCTCTGTCTCTTACGAATAAATAAATAAAATCTTAAAAAAAAAAAAAAAGAAAGAAAGAAAGAAAGAAAGAAATTGCTGTTCTAACAAACATACCCAACAGCATAGAGACGGGCATTTCTACTCATCGGACTGAGCCAGGCAAGGTGACTTGCAGCGGGCAGCGGGCTCCAGGGTCATTCTAGGCATGTACTTCCTGCCAGTATAGAGGGTTTTATGGACCAGGAGGTGGTGACCAGTCAGTAGGTTTCCTCACATGATTGTGGAGGAGGCTGGGAAGGTGGGAGGAGGGGGCCTGAGTCCTGAGAAGGAGGCACTGCCCTTAAGACCCCCTTTTTCAGATCACCCAAGGTCACAGAGTTCAGGCAATGCAGGGGTTGCCTGAACTAATTCCAGGCCCTGGGGCAGGAGAGGCAAGGTGTCAGTTGGGAGGATGCCGTGCCCCCTGGGGCTCCTCACCAACTCACTCGCTCCATCCCAGGTCGGCTCCTGTGGCTTTAACAGCCGTATCTTACCCCATGTGTACCCCATCCGGCTGGTGAAGGTCAATGAGGACACCATGGAACTACTGCGGGATGCCCAGGGCCTCTGTATCCCATGTCAGGCCGGTGAGCCAGGCCCTGCCCAGTCCCCTGGGGAACTGGGGCCCCCACCCCCTGCCCACCCAGCGCAGCCTGAGGGTGGCCTCCTCCCCAGGGGAGCCCGGCCTCCTTGTGGGCCAGATCAACCAGCAGGACCCACTGCGTCGCTTCGATGGCTACATCAGTGAGAGTGCCACCAGCAAGAAGATTGCCCACAGTGTCTTCCGCAAGGGCGACAGTGCCTACCTCTCAGGTGCGAAGACCCTGGGGGGCTGGCTGTGGGGATGGTGGGCCACCATCTCACCTCTCCTCCTCCTCCCCTCTGCCAGGTGATGTGCTGGTGATGGATGAGCTGGGCTACATGTACTTCCGGGACCGCAGCGGGGACACCTTCCGCTGGCGTGGGGAGAATGTCTCCACTACAGAGGTGGAGAGCGTGCTGAGCCGCCTGCTGGGCCAGACAGACGTGGCTGTGTACGGGGTGGCTGTGCCAGGCAAGCTGGGGTTGTGGGGCTGGTCCTAGGGTATGGCAGCCCCAGAGGAGCCAAACCTGCACAAGCTTGGAGGCCCTTGGGCAGTGCTCAACCTGGGTAACTGCACCTGGCAGCCTGGGTGGGAGCACTGGATCTGGAGTTACCCCTCATGAATGATAATCAACCTCGGTTTCCTTATCCAGAAAATGGGATCATGAAAGCGACTGTCTCAGGGTTGCAGGGAGTGCTGCAGGAGCTCAATAACATGGTGACTGCTTCAACAAATGTTATCTCAGATGGAAGGGACTGGAGATCAGAGGCCAGGGGCCTCTGTTTGAGGGTGTATCCAGCCCTGCAGTGGGACAAAAGGTGGGGTGTTCTCAGCAAAACCTCTGTCTTTAGGAGTGGAGGGCAAAGCAGGCATGGCGGCCATCGCAGACCCCCATGGCCAGCTGAGCCCCAATGCGCTGTACCAGGAGCTGCAGAAGGTCCTGGCGCCCTATGCCCGGCCCATCTTCCTACGCCTCCTGCCCCAGGTGGACACCACAGGTGCGGCCTCCCACCTGTCTGTCTGTCTGTCTGTCCATCTGTCTGTTGGTTCAGCAACCATTTGCTTATTTGTCCCGGTTTAGGCCCCCCTGCCAAGTCTGATTGCAATGGTTCATGGTCAGTGGGCATTGTGGGTGCCCGTAGGGCCCTTCTCTTATTTTATTTGCACTATTATTTATTCCCATTTGTCGATCCCAGCCCCACTAGGCATTCTGCGGTGTTTGGTGCCTTTCTTCCATTGCCCGCATTTTTCTGATGACTAGGAAATTTGAGCAACTCATCTCATACCTGTGAGGTTTCCACTCCTGTAAATCACCTGTTTGTATTTTTTGCCCATCTTTGTATAGCCTTGCTCTCTTTTTCTTTTCAATTGACGAGAGTTTCTCCTAATATTCCAGATGTTAATTCCTTAGCACTTTTGGACATCAGGAGTCTTCTCTTTGGGAGTCTGTTAACCTTGTTAATGGGGCCTTTGTTGAAAAGAAGCCCTTCATTTTGATACAAACTTACCTTTTTTTTTTTTTTAATCTTATAGTTTGTGCTTTTGAAGTTTTATTTAAAACGAGAAACCTTCCCAACTCTAACGCACACAGGTCTCCTGCCTCGGTTTTTTCCTACTCACCCTGCCCCTTAGCCTTATCTTTCATGGAACATTTCTTTAATTGTCCACTGCAGGGAGTGCAAACTGTTTCTTAAAGGACCAGTTAGTAAATATTCTGTTTTTTGGGCCATGTAATCTCTGTCCCAACAACTTACCTCTGCCTCTGTTGTGCAAAAGCTGCCCTAGAGGGTGTGTAAATGAGTGGGTGTTGCTTTGTGCCAATAAAAACTATTTACAAAACAGATGATGGCCTGAGTTTGGCTTTCAGCTACAGGTTGCTGACCCCTGACCTACTGTGTGGCAGACTCAGCCCTGCCTTGGTCTCATGGGGAGTAGACACGTGCCCAGGCAGGGAATACACAGTGTATGGGGCTGTGATGGGGTAGTGGTCTGGGAGGCCTCTCTGGAGGAGGGGGCATGAAGTCAGGATCTGAAGGACAAGGGAGAATCAGGCAGCAAAATGGGGAAGAATGTTTCCAGCTGAGGGGACGGCCTATGCAGAAGCCTGGAGGTGTAGGACAGGATGTGAGTTTGGGGTTCCCAGAACGCTCTCTGCTGAGGACCCCCATCCCCACCCCCACAGGCACTTTCAAGATCCAGAAGACTCGACTGCAGCACGAGGGCTTCGACCCACGCCAGACCTCAGACCGGCTCTTCTTCCTGGACCTGAAGCAGGGCCACTACCTGCCCCTGGACCAGGGTGTCTACACCCGCATCTGCTCGGGTGTCTTTGCCCTCTGACGCTCCTCCTTCGCCCACTAGAGACTTCTAGGCAGGCCCTGCTGGTGAGGCAGGCCCTGCTGGCGAGGGAGGCTTGAGCCAGACAACCCTGCCTGGGGAGGAGCTGGCCCAGATGCACCAGGTGGGACCATCCTGGTGCTAAGCAACTGGACCCCAGCAGGAGCCCATGGCTCTGCTACCTTCACTCTCCTCTTTCCGCCTCTGGGCTCTCTTCTGCCTGAATTCCTGCTCCTGTGTTTGTGTGTGTGTGTGTGTGTGTGTGTTTTCTCCCTGCTTCTCCTCCTCGCCCCTGTTCCATCTGCTCTCGCCTCTTCCCTCTTTCTCCTCCTCTGCTCTCTCCTGGGATCTGTAGGCGCGCAGGGCCCAGTTGCCCTCGGGGCCTCTGTAGGTCGTCCCTGCTGGGTCATGGACCCAGAGTGGAGCCTCCTGGCCTCCCTCTCAGCTGTGCCTTAAGGAGCCTCAGTCCGGGCCTCCCTAGGCTGCTGGGCTCCAGCACATCCTCGCCCTGTATGAGCTCCAGGCAGAGCCTCCATCCTCCCTCCTGAGAGGAGGAACCACGGGTGGTCTGCCCTGCCCACCGGGATGTAGGGGGGCATTGTCAAGGGACCTCCAGGCCAGCCAGAGATCTCCCAGGCTGGGCCAGTTGCCATTTGCACTCAACCATCTTTGGTGGGTCTCCCACACCCTGTCTGCACTTCCTGATGCCCAGAAGCTTCCAGAATTGACTGTTACCACTTGACATTGCCCCTGCCCAGATGTCTCCTTTTAGGCGCCTCCATGGAGCTCCTGCTAGAGGGGGCTTGAAGACTGCATTGGGTGGCTTTTCGGCTCACGATTCAGACGCTTACCCTGGCAGAGACCTCCCGGGTGTCCCCATGTGGCATGGCTGCTGGTGGGACCCATAGGAGTGGCAGCCGTGGTGTCGGGAGAAGTATCCTGCCTGGGGGTGGTGTCAGAGATGGACTTTTGGGCCTTGGGGGTTCCAGCCCATTGAATAACCCTGCTGGCCTTGTTGGTGACAGTTCAGACCCAGCGTTGGTGGTGACATCCTGGACGACACAGCCGGGATGGCTCGGACATCCCCATCAGCCTCGTTGGTGGTTCGTCCTAGACTCCTGTGGTTGGGACTATCCACCCAGACCATCCGTCCTACCCTCCTGCTGCAGCGGCATCCAGCGCCATGAACGCTGGGGCCAGCGCTGTTGCTCATGGGCCTTTCCAAGCACCAAGGTTTTGTTTCCTAGTTGAATTTAAGAAATAAACCTGCAGAGTGTCCAGGGCCTGAATCCCGGTTATTTACTGCCCGTCCCCATGTGGCGCAGAACCCTGTCTGAGTTTCAGACGGCAGGACGTTTTGCTGGGGAACTCATGTTCCCCAGACACCAGCAAGACACACGGCCTTTTCTTGCTGCCCCCCAGGTGGCCTTAAGCCCAGCTGCAAGGCCTCTGGGGTCTGGGGACAGGCTGCATGCGGGTTAGCGGGTTAGCATCCTCGCTGCCTCCCGGCAGCCTCTGGGGCCTCACAAAGTCCTGCCCCAGCGTCAGTTCCGATCTGCCTGTGGGCTCTGGCTGGTGCCCCAGTGTGGCCATAGCTCTGGGTGAGAGCTGCGAACGTGGCTATTGGAGCTGGCATTCTAATCCAGGACCCCCAGCTCCGGAGTCTAGACACTTAATCGCAACTTCCGCTGTTCCCACCTGCAGTATTATAATGTCTGTCTTGTCTCCACTTCAGGGGACAGAGGAGGAAAAATTTGTGATGACTGAGCATTTGCTGGGAGGGGGCAGCCCTGGGGATGGATGGGGGGTGGGGGATGGACGAGGCCCTGGTTGGCTCAAGGATGGATGAACCATTGATGGCTGGGGCTGGTCCTTGGATGCCCAGTTCACAAGGAGAGGGAGGCAGGAGAAGGATCCGCTGCCGTTGGGGATGGAGTGTCCCGCTGTGCTGATAAAGCAAGTGTATTCTGTATCACATCCCATCAGACCTCACAACCACCATGGTCCCCACTGTACAGATAAGAAAACTGAGGCACGAGGAGGGGAATGAAGTCAATGCCAGCAGCTCCTGGTGAGAAAGCGGGCCAGCAGGACCTTTCTTGTTCCAAAGCCTGTGACTCTCAGCAGGGTAAGAAGCTCCCTCTGAGCTAGCAGGAAAATAATACTGGTGACTCTCAGCAGCAGGCTCTGTGTTTGTCTTTTTAATTAATGACAGACTTTATGTATTAGAGCAATTTCAGGTTTATAAAAAAACAAGTGGAAAGTACAGACTTCCCATATACTCTCTACCCCGCACGGCCGTTTCCCTTACTATTTACGTCTTGCGTTACACTGCATTTGTAATGGCTGATGAGTCTATGCCCGCGCGCTATTATTACCTGCAGTCTACAGTTTCCATTAGCATTCACTCTGTGTTGTACATTCCGTGGGTTTTGGCCTGCATCCACTGTGATGGTATCATAGTTTCTCCGCCCTAAGAATCCCCTGTGCTCCATCTCTTCATCCCTCCTATCCCAACCCCTGGCAACCGTGGATCTTTTATGGTCTCCACAGTTTTGCATTTTCCAGGTCATGCATTTGGAATCCTATGACATACAGCCTTTCAAACCAGCTTCTTTCACTTAGCAAGATGCCTTTAGGATCCATCCCTTTGGCTGGCTTGAGAGCTTTGTATTTTTTTTTAAGATTTTATTTATTTATTTATTTATTTATTTATTTATTTATTTATTTATTTAAAGATTTTATTTATTTATTTGAGAGAGAGAGAATGAGAGAGAGCAAGCACATGAGGGGAGAGGGTCAGGGGGAGAAGCAGATTCCCTGCAGAGCAGGGAGCCCGACACGGGACTCAATCCAGGGACTCCAGGATCATGACCTGAGCCGAAGGCAGTCACTTAACCAACTGAGCCACCCAGGCGCCCCTATTTATTTATTTTAAAGAGAGAGAGAGAGTCAGCATAAGCAGGAGGGGCAGAGGGAGAGGGAGAGAGAGAATCTCAAGCAGATTCCATGCTGAACGTGGAACCCGACACAGGGCTTGATCCCAAAACCCTGAGATCATAACCTGAGCCGAAACCAAGAGTTGGATGCTTAACCAATTGCACCACCCAGGCGCCCCAAGAGCTGTTTTTTGTTTTTGTTTTTGTTTTTTTTAGAATGAGAAGTTCTGTGACTTGCCCCCAGGGACAGTTGTTAGGTCGGGAGGAAAGCCAGGATCAGAAGGCTCTCCTTTATGGAGGGGCCCTGGAAGGATGTGTACGGAGGGGATGTTTGTCCTTGTGAAGAGAAACTTGCCCCAGCCTGGCATCAGCACATGGGCCACGAGCAGCAGGGCTTGAGCAGTGTGTGAGGGACAAGGAAGGAGAAGCATGCCAGAGAGGGCATGGGGAGGACGGAGTTGAGGACACGAGAACCTTCCAAGGAGAGGTGGCTGCAGGCTGGGACCTTGCCTCCAAACTTCCAAGGGTCTCTGTCACTCTGGGGAAGAGTCCAGGCTCCCTGGCTGGCACTCCCATCCTGAAGGCTCTTCTCCTTCCACCGTGATTGGTCATTGCCAGCCTGTGACTGGCTTCCGTGCCTTTGCTCCTGCTGTCCCTTGTCCCTGAACCGTTGTTCCCACGCTGCATGCCTGGCCAACTCCGACTGATCTGTTTTTTTTTTTTTTTTAAGATTTTATTTATTTATTAGAGAGAGAATGAGAGACAGAGAGCATGAGAGGGAGGAGGGTCAGAGGGAGAAGCAGACTCCCTGCAGGGAACCCGATGCGGGACTCGATCCCAGGACTCCAGGATCACGACCTGAGCCGAAGGCAGTCTCTTATCCAACTGAGCCACCCAGGCGCCCCGATCTGTTTTTAATTGAGGTGTCATTCACATGCCATAAAATCCACCCTTGTAAATTGTACAGTTTGGTGGCATTTAGTGTTTGCAAAGTTGGGCAACCGTCACCTCTGTCTGGTTCCAGAACATTTTCATTCCCCCCAAAGGAAATTTCCTACCCATTAGAAGTCTCTCCCCCAGCCCCTGGCAGCTACTAACTGGCTTTCTGTCTCTTTGGATTTGTCTGTTCTGGACATTTCATGTCAATGAAATCATACAACATGTGGTCTTTGGTGTCTGGCTTTTTTCACTCACCATCGTGTTTTTAAGATTCTTCCAGGTTCATTCCTTTTTATGGCCAAATAATATTCCACTGTATGGATGGACCATGTTTTGTTGACCATTCATCCGCTGATGGACATTAAGTATTTACACTGGCTATTGTGAGTAACGCTGCTGTGAACATTCATATACACGTCTTTGTGTGAACGTATGTTTTTAATTCTTTCGGGTATAAACTAAGGCGTGGAACCACCAGGTCATATGGTAACTGTTTAATATTTTGAGGAACTGCTGGACTGTTGTTCAAAGCAACCGGGCCATTTTATGGTCCCACCAGCAACAGTGTATCAGAGTTTCAATTTCCCACATCCTTGCCAGCACTCTTTTTGGGAAATATATCTATCTCAGACAAGACATGGCCAACACATGGACCTGGGTTTTCTCCCCAACCGGCTTCTCTGTCTCAGTTAGTTTAAGCTCCATGTGCATCCAATTAAGTAAGCTAGAAACTCGGGACTTAGTCCTGGTTCCTCTTTTTCTCATGCTCCATGGCCCATCCCTTAGAAAGGACCAGGAGCCCTGCCTCCAAGACAGACCCTGAACCCACTGAACCCAGCCAGCACTAGATTTCTCTAGTTAGTGCCACTAAACATGGCTCCTAGGGGCCTCCCTGCTTCCATCCCATCCCTCACAATCCCTTCACCTAGTAGCCAAAGTGACTTTTTTTAAAAAACAGACCCCAGGTCTCTCCCCTACTCAAAGCCCTCCAGAGGTTCCCCTAAGATCAGTCTTTCCAGTCTCATCTTTCCCATCTGGCCTGGGTGGTCAGTCTCCAGTCACACATGCCTGCCTTCTGCTAGTTCCCACCTTGGGGCTTTAGCCTCATCGTGCCTCTGCTGGAGATGCTCTTCCTTCAGATACACAACCAAGTCCTTTCTGCCATTCAGGCTTCCATGTAAATGTCTTCTCGTTCACTTCCCAATCTCTACAGCCCCCAGTCACCTTCTCTCCCATAGTATCTCCATTATTGTGCTGTTTTTTTTTTTTTTCCTTGTGTTTATGTGGCTTACCTGTTAGTTGTCTGACTTCTCCAGGGGGGTGTGAGCTAGGAGAGGGCAGGCTCATTCAGATGAAGGACAGCATTGAAGGACAGATGGAGGACAGCCCTGAAGGACAGGAGGAGCTTGGTAAATGGTTTTCTGAATGAATGAATGAAGAAACCATTATGCTCCCCAAGCCTTGGTTTCTCCAGGTGTGAAATGGGAGCATCTGAGCGAAGGCTCAGGTGTATTGTGATGGTGAGTGAGGACGTGTGGAGCCCTGATGAGCAGGACAGCTTCTTATAGGTGCAAAGCATCAGCATCGTGAGAACCAGGACATCAGAGCAAAAGCCTCTGGTCCCGACTTCGGCTGAAGCAAAGCGTGCTAAATAATAAAGCTCGCCTGAACAACACTTTGTGGATCAGCCTGCATAATAATGCTTTCCCCCCCTCCATGTCTGTGCTGTATCCTCTGCATTTGTCCCTCCAGAGCTACCCTCCACCCTTCGCACCCAGCTCTGCTTCCTCGGAAGCTGTCACAATGGGCTGCCTCAGTTGGCTCCCTTGCCCTTCTGGTACAATGGATTCAACCCTTGGGTGACACCAACAGATCACAGGAGGAAAGCGGTCACAGTATTTATTCTCCAGGAGACCTTGGTCTGATCGTGGTTATGTTCTTCTACTGAAGGCCATGGCTCTTATCTGCCACCCTCTCCTCCAGCAACCACCCTTCTCTAGGTCCCATAACTTCTCCCTCTTCCTGTCCCATTTACTGAATGATGGAAACATCCTCTAGCTGATGCTCTCGCTCTAGGCTGTTCACCATCCTTTAACCTGACCACACCTTTGTCTACAGCACCTTCATTCACTTCCCCCAACTGTGGTGCTTAAGGGGCCCCATGCTCCCCACCAGGTTCTTACCAGCACAGCGTCCACATGATCATACCTTCTAGAGTAAGTATGCCTGCTTGTGATGGTGACATTTATGCTTTTCTTTCTTGCCTTCCTTTTCCAATCTGATATCCCAACCTTCTGCTCTCTGCTCCAAGACTACCCTTTAACCACAGAGGACCAAAATCGCCTAGAAGATTGAAAGATAAAATGTGTTCAGCATCTTGGAAATGAGTGAATGCAGTTATCTCTCCCTTACCCCAGGCTGGATTCAGCCCTTCCTTTTTACTCTCCAGCTACTGCATGCAGGCAGTCAAGATTATTTCCAGCAAATGGAGTTAGAGCAGCCAATCTAATGAGTAGTGTTGAGATTTGGCCTATGCTCTATATTACTTAGGTGTCTAGCATATAAAAGCAGTTCTTTCCTCCAAGTTTGTCTTGAACCTGAGCTTCTTTCGTAATTTTTCAGGATTAAAGGGGTGGGGCCATATTACAGAAGCAATTAGATAACTTTGAAATATGAGAGGGTGTGTGTGTGTGCGCGTGTATTTACGACTTTTTAAAAAAGATTTATTTATTTATTTATTTTAGAGAGAGAGGACGAATCGGGGGAGGGTCAGGGGGAGAGAATCTCAAGCCGACTCCCTGTTGAGCACAGAGCCCTTTTGGGGCTCGATCTCATGACCTATGAAGTCATGACCTGAGCCAAAACCAAGAGTGGAATGCTTAACCAACTGAGCCACCCAGGTGCCCCTATCTGTCCTTTTGTGTCATAGTCATCTTAGTGGGTCTGTGAAGTGGTATCTCATAGTTTGATTTGCATTTCCCTGGCGGCTAATGGACAGGACATCTTTGCATGTGGTCATTGGCCATTTCTGTATCTTCTTTGGAGAAATGTCTATTCAGAACCCTTGTCCGTTTTTAAACTGGGTTTTTAAAAAGTTGAGTTTTAAGAGTTCTTAATATATTCAGTACACTAGACCCTCATCAGATATATGATTTGCAAATTTCTCCCATTCTGTGGGTTGTCTTTTCACTTTCTTGCTGGTGTCATTTGAAACACAAGTTTTTCATTTTGATGAGGTCCAGTTCATCTACTTGGTTTTTACTGTTTGTGCTTTGGTGTCCTTGTCTAACCCAAGGTTAGGAAGATTTATGCCTTTGTTTTCTTCTTCTAAGAGTTTTTAGTTTCAACTCTTACATTTAAGTCTTTGATCCATTTTAATTTTTGTTTTAAGATTTTAAGTAATCTCCACATCCAACATGGGGTTCGAACTCACAACCCTGAGATCAAGAGTCACATGCCATGAGCCAGCCAGGCACTCCAATCTATTTTTTGTATATGGTGTGAGGTGGGGATCTGTATTAGTTTTCCAGTGCTGATGTAACAAATTACCACAGACTTATTGGCTTAAAATAACACCAATTTATTATCCTACAGTCTGAAGGTCAGAAGTCAGAAATGGATCTCACTTGACTAAAATCAAGGCATTCTCTGTTCTAATCCATTGATATGTCTCTCCTTATGCCAATACCACACTGTCTGGATTACTGCAGCTTTGTAGTAAGTTTGAAATCAGGAAGTGTGAGTATTCCAACTTTGTTCTTTTTCAGAATTGTTTTGGCTACTTGGGGCCTCCTCTAATTCCATATTGAATTTTAGGATCAGCTTGTCAATTTCTACAAAAAAGGAAATCTGAATTTTGATAGCAATTGCATTGAATCTGTAGACTCATTTGGGGAGTACTTCCATCTTAACAATATTAAATCTTCCAATCCAAAAACGTAAGATGTCTTCCCATTTATTTGGATCATCTCTTTTTTTTTCTCAGCAAAGTTTTGTAGTTTTCAGTGCACAAGGTTTGCAATTCTTTTATTAAATTCATACTAAGTACCTTCTTCTTCTTTTTTTTTTTTAAAGATTTTATTTATTTATTTATTTGACAGAGAGAGACACAGCGAGAGAGGGAACACAAGCAGGGGGAGTGGGAGAGGGAGAAGCAGGCTTCCCGCAGAGCAGGGAGCCCGATGCGGGGCTCGATCCCAGGTCCCTGGGATCATGACCTGAGCCGAAGGCAGACGCTTAACGACTGAGCCACCCAGGCGCCCCACTAAGTACCTTAATCTTGATGCTATTGTAAATGGACTGTTTCCTTAATTTGTTACTGATTTTAAAGATGTACTACCTATGCATGTCTCCTTGCATTTACTATAGGCTACTGAATTATACCCCCCAGCCCCATAAGTGGCCCAGCTCCCCAGGCCCAGCAGGCCTTCTCTCCTTTCCAGCTTCTCTGCCCATGCTATTCCCTGGAACACCCTTTCTCATCAGCCAAGACCCATTTGCCCCATTCTAGGAGCTTCTCCAGGCAACAGCAAATGTGGAGGCCTCTCTGGAACCGCAGAGAGACACAAGAGATCCCCAGAGAGCATTTGCAGAAGCAATTCAACAAGTATGTTTTCAGGCCCAACTCTGCCCCAGGCTTGATTCAGGGGGCTTTCCAGGCATCAGTGAACAAAACAAACGCTGTCCTCATGTGGCTTTTATTTTAATTAAAGAGGGAAACAACAAAGAGCAACAAGATAAATGTTATAAGGTTCGGGAACTTCAAAGTCCACCAAGAGGTGCCTTCCTCCGGGAAATCTCTCATCTCCTCCCTCCATCCCACCCCGCAATCCCCTCTTGGGGACCCCAGCTCTAGGGTCCGCTCTTCGGCCCCGCCCTGACACCACTAGGCTGAGAGCAATCGCACGGGTTCCGCCCGCTCAAGCCCAGGACAGCGTGCAAAGAATCAATGAGCCCCTTCGGCCCGAAGGCCCGGCCCTGCCGCGACTTCACTCGTGGGACTGCGCATGTGCCAGAGGCGGCCGCCCGAAGCTACTGACAGCCGTGTGGCAGGGCCGGCCTTCGCGCAGGCGCACTGGTGGCTGCCCGGAGCGCTTCCGCCTCCCCGCCGCCGCCGTCGCCATGGCCGCGCCGGCCCCGGGCCTCATCTCGGTCTTCTCGAGCCCGCAGGAGCTGGGCGCGTCGCTAGCGCAACTGGTGGCGCAGCGGGCGGCGTGCTGCCTGGCGGGGGCTCGCGCCCGCTTCGCGCTCGGCCTGTCGGGCGGCAGCCTCGTCTCGATGCTGGCCCGTGAGCTGCCCGCCGCCGCCGCCCCCGCCGGCCCCGCCAGCCTCGCGCGCTGGACCGTGGGCTTCTGCGACGAGCGCCTCGTGCCCTTCGAGCACGCCGAGAGCACGTACGGTCTCTACCGGGTGAGAGCTACGGGGGCCGCCGGGGGTCACGCCGAGAGGGCCGCGCCCACCGCCTGCGCCCGACTACGGGGGCCGCCGGGGGTCATTTCAAGAAGGCCGCGCCCACCTCCTGAACCCCGCCACGGGGGTCGCATAGGGTCACACTCTGCCCTCTGCCACTGCCTGGGAACGGTCTGCTGGGTGCGCTGAACTCCCACCTCCACTGCCACCCGAGTGGGCCGGTAGGGGCCTTGAAGTCTCTTTATGCTTTATCCGGTGGCCAGGTAGAGGGAACAGCCTGGGCGAGGGCGTGGAGGTGAAACAGAGTGGCCCGTTCCAGGGACCTGGGGAAGTTCAGGCGCCCCAGCCTGGTGGCTTGCAAGGCAGAGTTAGGGAAGGGCCAGGCAGGGGGTATCTGGCGTGGAGCCTGGGTCTCAGTTTTCTCGTCTCCAACCTGGACGCCTTCGTGATGATCTACACGCAGCTTTGGGCTCTGATCACCTCCCAGGCTGGGTATCTTTGGCTTGTGGCCTCAGGTCCTATAGAATCAGGGAAACTGAGGCTTGGAGGAGGCGTGGTCTGCCCTGGGGTCCTCCGGCTGCATCTGAGCCAACTCCTCCTGCCTTGGACGGGGAAGACACGCCCAGGGAGGTGTGGAAGGGGCGGGCTTAGCCAGAAGCTTCAGGTTGCTCAGGTTCTGGGTGTGTTGCCTTCTCTTTGCATAGAAGCTTGAGCTGAAGATTTCCTGGTTTGTTGTTGTTTGTTTTGTCATAAGAAGGAAGGTCTACTGATTACCAAGCATTTTATCCACATCATCTCATGTAATTTCACAATAACCTATGAGGTCGGAGCCGTTATTTCCTCCATTTCATAGATGGAGAAACTGGGGCCAGAAGAGGAGAGCTTGTGTGCCAGGTCTCCTCTGATGACCAGCAGGGGAGCCAGGGTTTGAACCGGACCCCCCAGACAGCACCTGGGGCACATCTCAGGGGCAGGGGCCTCCCTTTGTGTCTTCCTCAATAGCTTCATTAAAAACTGGGCTTGCATTTCTTTCTTTTTACCTCGCATGAATTGGAAGAATTTTTTTTTTTTTGAAGAACTCTTTTTTTACTTAGGCAAACTGTACTTACTCAAGTAACAAAATTCTAACAAAACAGTAAAAAAAAAAAAAAAGTTAAAAAAAATGTTGCGGGGATGTTCGTTGTGTGTCCCTGTATCCAGCGCTGGGGACATGGGGGTGCTGGGCAGTTCCCTCATGGGGCTCATAGGGGCATCGGGCACCAACACACAGGGAAATAAATCAGGGAAATCCACTCAGAGCATTCACATAATGCAGTATGGACAAAAGATAATAGTGTGATAGAGAAAGTGCCCTGGGAAGATCCTTCAGGATGGTGAGGGGCAGGGGTGCTTTGAGAGATGATGTTTGAGCTGAGGCCTGCAAGTGTGAGGACCTGGCCAGGGGCAGAGCCGGGGCAGCGGGTATGGCAAAGGCAAACTCGATGCCGTGGGAATAGATGTGGGGCAAAGATTTGCTGCTTCTGCCAGTTCCCCTGTGAGGGGAGTCAAGTGACTCCCCTGCTGCTGCCCTAACAAAGGACCACAAATTGGGTGGCTTGAAACAACAAGAACTTATTTTCTTAGTTCTGGAGGCCAGAGCCTGAAATCCAGGTGTTGGCAAGGCCACACTCCCTCTGTAGGCTCAAGGGGGGGATCCTTGGCCTCTTCCAGCCTCTGGGGCCTCCTGGTGGTCCTTGGCCTCCAATCTCTGTATCTGCCTCTTCATGGCCTTCTCTGATTCTCTCTGTGTCCTCTCCTCATAAGGGTACCAGTCATTGGATTCAGGGCCCACACTACTCTACTATGAAATCAACTAATGATATCTGCAAACACACCCTTCCAGATAAGGTCTCATTCTGAGGTTCTTGGTGGACATGAATTTGGGGGGCCACAAGTCAACCCAGTATAGGAACACACGGTTGCTTCTATCCTCAAGACGGATCCGGTGCACCTTGGGGCTCTCAGCGGGAGTGTTCTCCTGCTCACCCTGTGTGCTCTATGCATCTTCTGCTGCACAGGCCAGGGCTTCGTCTGGGCTGGGAGGATTAGCTGGGGCTACCTCCTTCCTGGCAATGGTTCCTCAATGCCCGAGGGATGTTAAGAGAGAATCAACCAGCAGTTCCATTTCTAGGAAACTGCCTGATTGACACTCCAGCCCCTGGCTCTCTGGCAGGAGGCCAGGTGGAGGAGGAGGTCATGGCTCTGAGCCTTTAGGGGAAGGGCAGCTAAGGAGAGGATCATGTGACAGAACTGGGCACTGAGATTCCCCACTGGCTTTGCTCAATGTAATCCCTGAGGGTGTGTATCGATGGGGACCTTGGACAAAGCAGGAGGTCTTTCCAACAACAGATCTGACCCTGTCCCTCCTTTGCTCACACACCCTCCTTGACTCCCCATTACCCTCCATACAGAGCTCTTACTCCTCGGGCCAGTGTTCAGGGCAGGCAGCCCTATGTGGTCTGGTGTGTTTACTCCATGTCCCTGTCCCATGCCCCTTTAGAATACGGTATTTTTTGCGGCTTCCTCCTTTTCCTCCATGGCTCAGCTTGGCATTGCCTCCATGGCACAGGATTCCAAGATCCTGTGTGAAGGGAGGCACCAAGGTCGGGGTCACCGGTGTCCCTCCTGGAGCAGATCAAAGGCTCATCTGGGGCGATGAGGGAAAGGGCTAGAGCCCTCCACCTTGCAGGAGGCCTGACTCCAGGTGCTTCCACAGAAATTAAATCCACCTTTCCGAGGCCAGGGTGTGTGCTATATGCTGGGCAGGGATACCCCGTAGTGGCAGCCGGAAGAGAAGTCAGTGCTTACCACCTTCACATGTGGTGCCTCCACGCAGCCGTATGGGGGAGGCGCAGGCTTGGGTGTGGAAGCTCAGAGGAGGTGCTCTGAAGGATGCATAGGAGTTTCCCAGGCAAGGGCAGTGGCTTATGTGTGGGTTGGGGTAGCAAGGTCAGCAGAGCCTCGTGGAGGGCAGAGAGGGGCTGGGTTTTATCCTGAGGTGCAGGGGACCCTGGGGGCTTTGAAACAGGGCTATGGTTATAGCCACACGGGTGCCGGCTAGGGCCAGGAGGCCCCCAATCAGGCTGGACTTGAAAGACTCCCGGTGGAATGCCACTGGGATCCCGACTCACAGAGGAGGTGGGTGTAAGGACGGTCCTGTCCTGGAGGCGTCCTCACCTGGAGAATCCAGGCGGTCACCCATGCAAACCTCGTGCCTCTGGGAGCCGTGTATTGCTGTCGCATGACTTTGTCCCTCCGTCTGCTGCAGACCCACTTGCTCTCCAGGCTGCCCATTCCTGACAGCCAGGTGATCACCATTAACCCCCAGCTGCCTGTGGAGGAGGCGGCCGAGGACTATGCCAAGAAGCTGAGACAGGTAAGTCCCCCAGGGTGGCCCCAGGGAGGCCTCATCCACACGGCGGTGAGGGAGCAGCCCTGCGGGTGGCGCTGCATGATTGTCACCAGCAAAAACTTCCCCCACGGGTGGTTGGCAAATCCTGCCCCACCCTGGACAGATGCCATTGAGGATGCCCCTTCTGAGAGGCCACAGCCCCGCCTTTGGGTCCCTTAGGGTGGCCCAGCTTCTGACCCTCTGGGAGTGGGTCTTGGTTCTCACATCTTGGGGACGTTGTGTCCCCAGACTCTTGGCCAGTCAGACGGGTGAAACGTGGAACCTCATAGAGTCCCTTTCATGCAGGTGAGGCTGAGCGTTGCTCCCTGTGTTACAACCACTTGGGATTCTTTCTCTGACCACTGTCTCTTTGTGCCTTTCGAGTACCCCCCACAACGTTGCAGGACTGTCTTTTCCCCCACCCAGGCCTTCCAAGGGGACTCCATTCCAGTTTTTGACCTGCTAATTCTCGGGGTGGGTCCTGATGGCCACACCTGCTCGCTCTTCCCAGACCACCCCCTCCTGCAGGTGAGTGCACCACACGGGCCTCTGCTGACTGGGGCTTCCAGAGTGAGGGCCACTTTTGGGGGGCCAGGAGTACCCACAGCGGGGTTTGAGTCAGCCTCTGCCAGTTGGCTGGGCTTAACCCTTTGGAGCCTTAGTTCACCTATCTTAAAATGAGGGTTTAAATCAAGTACCACAGGACCGGTAGGAGGGCATGGAATGATGGATGGACCATGCCAGGTGTGTGTGAATGCTCGAGAAGCTGAAGGGACCTTGTCCTTCTGTCTCCATCCTGGGCTTCCCTCCCCCAGGAGCGGGAGAAGATCGTAGCCCCCATCAGTGACTCCCCAAAGCCACCACCACAGCGCGTGACCCTCACACTTCCTGTGCTGAATGCGGCCCGAACCGTCATCTTCGTGGCAACTGGAGAAGGCAAGGCAGCTGTCCTGAAGGTAAGGGCCGAGGGCCCTATTCCCAAGAAGATCAAAGGCATGTGGGCCCAGGGATGGAATATGACCCCAGATATTACTGTGCTGGAAGCACCAGGTCCCAAGGTACTTGAGTAATTCTTGGGCTGAAGGGGAGATGGAAACTATAACTACAGGCTAGTTAGGAATAAACAATAACAAAATCAAATTGATGAGATGAGGCCAAAGCTGCACTCAGGGGTAAATTTATAGCTTTGAAAAGGCAGTTTTAAAAAGTATTAAATAGGGGCGCCTGGCTGGCTCAGTTGGTAGAGCATGTGACTCTTGATCTCAGAGGTGTAAGTTCAAAGCCCCACATTGGATGTAGAGGTTACTTAATTCTTTTAAAAAAATTATTAAATAAAAAAATAGTTAAAATAAATAAATTGAGCACCTTAGACTTAAGAAAAAGAACAATACCATAAATCTAGAAAAAGTCAGTGGAAGGAATACATGACATTAAAATCAGAAATTAATGAGTTGGTTAAGGGACACTTGGGTGACTCAGGGTTACGTGTCTGACTCTTGGTTTTGGCTGGGGTGGTGATCTCGTGGTTGTGAGATTGAGCCCCATGTCTGTCTGTGCGCTCAGTGCAGAGTCTGCTTTGGATTCTCTTTCCCTCTCCCTCTGCTTCTCCCCCCACCCCCACCCCCCAGCTCGTGCTCTCTCTCTCTCTAAAATAAAAAAAAAAATACAATCTTAAAAAAAAAATTAATTGAATTGGTTAATATTCTTAAAAGCTTAATGGTAATAGGTCCCAAAGATAGACCCCTGGCAAAATTAATCAGGGAGGAAAATTATATAGTAGGAATAAGTAAAAAAGGAGGAATAAGAAAAAAAAGAGACAGACATAGTATTTTAGGAAACTATAGAATAAATAAGATATTAAAAGTAAACTAAATCGGGGCGCCTGGGTGGCTCAGTCGTTAAGCGTCTGCCTTCGGCTCAGGTCATGATCCCAGGGTCCTGGGATCGAGCCCTGCATCGGGCTCCCTCCTCCGCGGAAGCCTGCTTCCCCCTCTCCCACTCCCCCTACTTGTGTTCCCTCTCTTGCTGTGTCTCTCTCTGTCAAATAAATAAATAAAATCTTTAAAAAAATAAAAATAAATAAAAAAAATAAAAGTAAACTAAATAATAAAAAAGGTATTTTAATTGCCATCGTTGAAAAAGACCAACTATGGAAGAAACTGGCAATATTTTTAGAAAATTAACAAATAATAATTCGTCCTCCCAAACTGTTGAGTCCAGATGTCCTCACGGGGTGGCTTGGTGTTGGGGTTAAGGGTACAGACTGTAAAGAATCCAGCAGACCAGCGTGCCTGCCGGTGATGCCCAGCATGGCCTTGGGCAGCCACTTCAGTCCCCCCGCAAGCCTCAACTTTCCCATCTGCAAGGTGGGTTGGGAGGGCTCCTCCCTGTGGACCTCCTGAGGGTCAGTCCAGGCAGTTTTAGCTCAGAGTACACTCATGTGAGGCCACCCAAGCCTCAGCTTCTCCAACTGTAAAATGGGGGTGGGAATAGAGGTGACCTCACAGGGCTGTAAATGACAGAGTGCATGGGGCAGGCCCAGCTATCAGATAGCGGTATTTATGATTCCCGCCGATCGTGAGGTCACATCAAAGGATCAGCACGCCGCAGCCCGCGGGACCAAATCCTACCAGCTAAGAAGGATTTGAAAGCGGATGGGGAAAAAAAAAAAAAAAGCAAAAGCAGAATATTCTCTGACCTGTGAAAATTCTACAAAAATTCGGATTGCAGTGTCCGTAAATACAGCTTCACAGGAACAGGCTGTGCCCATTTGTCGATGTGGCATTCGCTGCTGCTTTTGCTGTGTAACAGCAGGGCTGAGCGGTTGTGACAAAGACAAGGTGTGATCTGCAGAGCGCAGGAGTGACTCCGGTCCGTGCAGGGCGGGTGCTGACGCCCCTGTTCGGCGGCGGTCACGGATGATAGAGAAGGAAGGGACCTGCTGATTGTTTGAAGCTAAGACAGCTGGAAGGGCAACATCACGTCTTGAGAGGAGGACAGTCTTGTCCGTGGGGGGACCCGGGAGCTCTGAGGGGTGCTGGGGCTGCTGGTGGGGCCTCACGCTCCTGCCCTTTCTTCTACGCAGCGCATTTTAGAGGACAAGGAGGAGAACCCGCTCCCCGCCGCCCTGGTCCAGCCCCACACTGGGAAACTTTGCTGGTTCCTGGACGAGGCAGCGGCCGGACTCCTGACTGTGCCCTTTGAGAAGCATTCCACGTTGTAGCTGGCCCTAGGGACACCGCGGCGGGGACCGCAAATGACCCTCATGGGCCGGGACCTTCCTGGGCTGGGGCCCGCTGCCACCACCGCTCCAGGCTTCATTTTCAAAAAGCTGTGTGGTGCCACGGGAAGGCTGCAGGGTCCGGCCGCCAGCCCCGTGCCCCCGGGGTGCTCAGCCCACCGGCCATGGCTCTGCGTGACCAGATATTAAAGGGAACATTTGCTTGAAGTCTCCACTGTCTCGTGGTCCTTGGTGGGCGGCAGAAGCAGGGATGCCCAGGCTGAGCGTGTGACCGGAAGCCCTTGGCCCAGCGAGGGGGAGGGCAGGGATGCGGCGCCCTGGATGAGTTTCCCGGGGCTGCCGGAGCAAAGGGCCACAAAATTTATGGTCGCCCAGTTCGGGAGGTCAGAAGTCTGAAATCAAGGTGTCCACAGGGTTGGGTCCTCCTGGAGGCTCTGAGGGAGAATCCGTCCCGTGCCTCTCTTCGGGTGTTTGGTGGCTGCCAGCTCCCCTCGGCCGTCCTTGGCTTGTAGACACGTCGCTCCAGTCGCTGCCACTCTTGTCACGTGTCCCTCTCCCCTGTGTCTCTCTGTGTGTGTCCTCTCCCGTTTTAGTAAGGACACCTACCAGTGGACATCGGACAGCCCTAAATCCGGGATGAACTCTTCTCAAGATCCTTAAGAATTACAACTGCAAGTAAGGTCACAATCGGAGGTTCCAGGGGACATATCCTCCGTGTGTGTGTGTTCGTGAGAAAACGTAACAGAATTTACCATCTGAACCACTTCTAAGTGTCCAGTTTAGCGGTGTTAAGTACGTTCTCCCTGTTGTGCAGCCGTCACTGCCGTCCATCCCCAGAACTCTTGGAAACCTGAAACTCTACACCCATTGAACAGCTCCCCATTCTCCCTTTCCCCAGCCCCCGGCACCCACAATTCCACTATCTCTCTGCATCTGACTACTCCTATACGTGGCACCTCCTATACGTGGCATCATACAATGTCTGTCCGTCCGCGGCCGGCGTCTTTCACTCAGCGTAACATCCTCCAGGTTCATCCGTGTTGGAATCTGGGTCAGAATCTCCTTCCTCTTGAGGGCTGAAGAATATTCCAGTGTATGCACATGCCCCTGTTTTTCCCTCCATCCGTCAGCAGACACTTGGGTGCCTCCCACACTTCGCTTATTGTGATAGAGCTGCTGGGAACAGACGGGCAGATATCTCGAGACCCTGCTTTCGGTTCTTTCGGGGATATTCCTAGAAGTGGAATGGCTGATGCATATGGTGATTCTACGTTTACGTTTTGAGGAACCCTCATACTGTTTTCCACAGCGGCTGCACCATCGCAGCAGGGCACAAGGGTTCCAGTTTCTTCCCATCCTCACCAACACGTGTTTTGGTTCTCTTGATAGTAGCCCGTGGACATATCCTTTTGGGGAACACCATTCAGCCCACTACACATGTAACTGAGCTCTCCCTGCACACACAGGGCCAGTGACAGCCTCTGTGTCCCGCTCTGCTGCAGGCCTTCTCAGAGCCTTGAATATGCCGAGAAGCCCCAGTCAGTGATGTGCCGGCGCTGTAGCGTTTTCCTGGGGTGTGACTGTGCATGGCCCACCCATCAGCCTTGTGGGGGAGGCTGGTGGGTGCATGGGGTCCCTCAGCCATGCTTGAGCTTTGCCAAGTTTGGAGGCTGGGGGCATCCTGCAGAGGCACCTGATCAGGCTGTGGGGGTTGAAACCCCGAAGCCAAAACCACAGAAAGTGAAGTTTCCTTCAACATCTTGTCTGGGTCTGTCGCTCAGATGTGAGAGTGAGGAAGTGGGACAGGGCCAGGGTGGAAACATGAAGAAAAGCAGAGAAAGCACCCCAGCCACAGGCTTAGGCAACAGCAGGTGGCCATGACCCCAGTGTTTCAGGAGGGGGGTGCCAAGAAGCAGAGGGAAGTGATGAGACAGACATGGGGACCCCATGTGGGGGGCCTCTGGGACGTGTTACCTCTCCAACCCTCTCCCTGTAGCCGCAGATCTCCCTGCTCCAGACCTGCTTGTGTCTGCCCCTCACTAACCTCCCTACCTTGCGCTGTACTGGAACCTGTCAAACACATTCCCACCTCAGGGCCTTTGTGTGTGCTGTGCCCACGACCCAGTATTCTTTTTTTCTCCAGCTTTTTGCACAGCGTCGCCCTCACTTGCTTTGGGTCGCGGTGCAACATCACCTCCCCAATCCCACTCCACCCCTGGTACTTTCTACCTCTTCCTGTTCTATTTTTCTTTCTTAACTCTATCATTATCTGACAGTTTTGTTGGTGTGCCAACTGATGGTCCATGGGAGCTGGACCACGGTCAGTTTTGCCCACTTCTGCATCCCTGGCACATAGTTCAAGGATGACACTCAGGCTGGCAAGGAGTGATGTTTGTTGAGAGGAGAAATGAATCCTGGGGCATGGGTGAGGATTACAGTCAGATGTTCCTGGTGACTTAAACAAAATGGAGGGTTAGCTCTTTTTCTGGAGGGAGGACACCCAGGGTTGGTGGAGCAATGTCATGAGAATGGGGAGCTGTTTAATGGGTGTAGAGTTTCAGATTTCCAAGAGTTCTGGGGATGACGGACCCCCAGTTCCTACATCATAGTTGTGCCATTGTCACTTTGTGGTTTTACCTCATGGTCCAAGGTGGACTGCACATGCTCCAGCCATCACATCCACATTCCGGCCACTGGAACACAACACTCCCCTCATCTGAAAGCCTGTGAGACTCCCATTTGATCATATTTTCAGCCTGGAACACAGATTCTGCTCCTTCCCTCCCTTCCTTCCTTCACCCAACTGAGGGCTGCTCTCTCCCAGCCACTGGAAAAACAGGTGAAGGGGTAGGGAGATCCAACTAGCCTGATCCAGTCCGGAGCTATATGCATTGATTGAGAACAGGCTGACAAAACAGGAACACAAGGGACGCATCGCACCAGTCCATGGCACACCAACAGCCCCCCACCTTCTCCCCCTGCCCCAGCACTGACCCCAGGAACTGGGGGTGTCTGTCCAGCTCTGCCTCCCCAGTCTGAGGTTGCTGGAGGCTGCTGGGTCAGTGCTGGATCCTCTCAGAACCCAGCATCACCCATCAGGGGGTAGGCACAGTGGAAGTGGGAACCAGGATTTAGACGCCCCATTCCTGACCATCCCCCTTCTCTGCCCCACATACCAACTGCTGCCAGTCCTGCCTGGTGTTGGCCCTGCATATCCCTCCTCCAAAGCTAGGATTCTAGTCTTCCATACCCCTAACCCACCCCTGGGTCTGCCCGGGCAGCCCCTGCAGAAACCAGCAGTTCTGAAGGCCTTGGCCCCAGGGGAACCAGGAGGACGCAGGTGCAGGGTGGGGCAGGGCAGGGTAGGAGTGGGGCGGGCATTCCCTCCCACCCCCGACACACACATTCACACAGGGGCCATGCTCTGGCTTCCCAGGCAGCTGGTCTCAGCGGCATCCAAGCTCCTCACCAGTTGCCTGGCTTCCAGGGTGCCCCTGAACCCAGAAACGTGGGGGCTGTGGGAGGGGAGGGAGTGTCTGCTTTGCTCTTGAGGGAGCCCCTAGAGACGGCAGCAGGATGGGTGGGCGGCCCTCGAGCCCCCTGGACAAGCGGCAGCAGCAGCACCTGAGGGGTGAGCTGGCATGGGGTGGGGTGGGAGTGGGGCAGGGGGGGGTTCAGGGCTAAGGTTGTCAGACACTGTGTCTGACAGTAATAGGATGCCCTACTAATGTGAATTCCAGATAAGTGATGAATATTCTTGTTTTGTATAAGTATGTCCCAAATTTTGCATGGGAGCATACTTATGTTAAAAAATGACACCTAATTTATCTGGAATTCACAGTTAATTGGTGTCCTGTATTTTTAATTGGTAAATCTGGTAACCCTATTCAGGGTATGGGTTCAGGATGAGGGCGAGGGACCAGGTGAGAGGTGGCTCAGCCAGATCTCCTGGGGTGATTTTCCTAGGTGGGAAGGGACCAGCAGGGGGAAACAGGCTCAGTTTCTGATTCGAGACTAAAAGGGGGCTGGTGGCTTTACATGGTTGAGCACCTACTATGTGCTGGTTACTGGGGACACAATGGGGTTTGAGAATGGTTCCACCCTTCCTGGGTTCATGATCTAGAGCAGGAAAGAAGATCAAGTTATCATTACAAGAATGGCAGTTGACTAAGCACGGGGGAAAACCCGTAGGTTCCTCAAGTCGGGGGAAGAAGAAGGGGTGGGTAATTGCCCACTGAGGAGATAATGGTCAAGCCAGGGCTGGAGGGTTGTGATGGAGTTGGTGGGTGGGAGATGTGGGAAAAGCATCCTAGATAGGGGGAACAGCATGTCCACAGGCATGTGGCGTGTCTTGCAAACACTCACACCCAGACCATCCAAGTTCGCACCATAGCCCTGCCTTCAATCTCTGTGTGACCTTGGGTGAATGACTTCGTCTCTCTAGGTCTCATTCTCTTATCTGTAAAACAGGAATAGCAACAATGCCTACCTCATGGAACCATTGTGAAGATTCAGTAAATTACTCTATGCCATGTTGTTGTTTTTTTTCCCTATAGGTGCTTAAACAAGATATTTATTTCTCTTGCCTATAGAGAGGTACAGTGGCAGGAAACCTGGTAAAAGTTAGACACCTGAACTCCTTCCACATCATGGTTCTACCATGTGTGGCTTCTGTGCCTAAGGCCACCTCGTGGCGCATAATGACTGCTGAAGCTCCAGCCATTGGGTCCACATTCCAGGCAGCAGGATGGATTTATGTCTTAGATACAGCCAAGTGCACACATCTTAGGGGAACAGCTTGAAGGACTTTAACCCTTGTGTGATCACTTCCTATCAGGATGCAGAAAGTTCTCTGGTGCTAGGGTGAGGCTTTTAAAAGATTTTGAAACTCTCCCCAGGGAAGGGGCCAGAGGAAACTTGGGTGGGATGGATCAGTTCATTATCTTGATCGTGGTGATAGTTTCTTGGGTGTGTAAAGGTGTCAGATTTCATCAGATTGTATGCTTTACGCAATTAAAGTTTATTGTGCATCAGTTACAAATTAAGCCTGAGTCACTTAATTCCCCCGCCCCCTGCCCCCACGTGGATAGAAACAGTCTGGACGGTGAGGGGAATTTAGAGCACGTCTTGTTGGGCACCTTTGGGGCGATGGCGGGAGCTCACATGGGGGTCTCTCTGCCTGTTCTGCCCTCCCCAGGCAGGTCTCCGGGGCCTGATTCCACCACCTTACTGTCCCCTTGCCCCTGCAGGCCAGGTGGACACCCTGCTGAGGAACTTCCTGCCCTGCTACCGCGGGCAGCTGGGAGCCTCTGTCCTGCGACAGATCTCCCGCGAGCTGGAGTCCCGGGAGCCAGCCGGATGCCAGCTGATGCGCAGTAAAGTGGGTGCCGCAAAGGGAGGGGGGCTGAGTGAGGGAAGCTGGGGGGGCGACTTTGGTTCAGTTGGGGGCCTCCTTCCACCTTGACCCTAGGGGGCGCCAAGACCTGAGGAGACTGTTTAAAAATTCATTCTTTGAACAAACATTCCCTGGGCACCTACTGCAGACCATGCCCTAGGCTAGACACCGGCGGCGGGGGGGGGAGGGGGGCGGGGGGGCACAGCAGTGGTGGTCGAAGATCCTGCTCTGCACCCCCCTCCAGGCTCACAGTCTGTTGGGGGGAGAAATGAGCAAGCAAGTTAACAGGTCATGATGCAGGATGACTTCTGATAGATGCTATGAAGACAAGATGAAAGGCAGTGTTGAGGGGCAGGGGGTTGGGGTTCAGGGAGGGCCCCTCTGAGCTGAGATGTAACGAATGAGAAGGAACCAGATCTGGAATCCAGAGTGGGAAGGGAATTCTAGGCAGAGGGGACAGCCCATGCAAAAGCATGCCCATTGGACCCTCAAACCTTTGCACATGTGGGGCCCTCTGCCTGGTGCTCTCTTCCTGTTCTTCCTCATGCTCCAGCCACGCTTCTTCCAAGAAGCCTTCCTTGATCACCACAGCCCCTTCCTGGTTTGGGTGCTCCCTCTGGGATCCCCATCCCACTGCTTTTCCGGGAAGCCTTGGGTCACACATCTGCCTCCCTCACTTGTCTGCCCTGTGAGGGCAGGGGCCAGGTCTGTCCCCCTCCCCCTCCCCCATATCCCTTGTGCTCACCTGGTGCCTGCACAGAGTAGGTGCTCAAGAAGAGTTTATCGATGGAACTTAAGAGTGTGGAGCTGCCTGGCTCAGCTCCAGATGTCTCCTGAGCCAACAAATGGCTCCACGTGCCCCGTACGACTCCCCCAGTCCTCACCAGCCTGCGAAATGAGTCTTCGACCAGTGAGGAAACTGAGGCACAGAGAGGTAAGGTGACCTGCCTGAGGTCACCCTGCCAGGAAGAGGCAAGGCATGATTTGAACCTGGAGTCCACACTGGTTACTGGACCCTGGGTCCCTGCCCCAGTCAAGGGCTCTCAGTCTTCCCATCTTTCTCAGATGCTTCTTTTCCCAGTTGTGCCTGACCTGGGCTGGAGGCTTCCCCCACCCTGTGGACACAGAGCCTTCTTCTTCTTTTTTTTTTTTTTTAAAGATTTTATTTATTTATTTGAGAGAGAGAGAGAGAAACAGCATGAGAGGGGATAGGGTCAGAGGGAGAAGCAGGCTCCCTGCTGAGCTGGGAGCCCGATGCGGGACTCGATCCCAGGACTCCGGGATCATGACCCGAGTCGAAGGCAGTCGCTTAACCAACTGAGCCACCCAGGCGCCCCCACAGAGCCTTCTTTCACCTGGGGCTCTCCCTGTCATGCTTGGGGCATCACAGGACCCCAGGTGTCGTCCCACCTGCACCTTTTGCCACCTGTAGGTTCTGGCCACCTGGGCCCCGGGCACAGTTGACATCGGGGTTCAAGCAGGGTGGGGGATTTCCCCTTGCTTCAGTTTGAACATTTTATCATATACTTATTTTATATATCATTTCTATAACAATGTTTTTTTAAATTTTTCAAGATTTTATTTATTTATTTGACAGAGAGAGACACAGCAAGAGAGGGAACACAAGCAGGGGGAGTGGGAGAGGGAGAAGCAGGCTTCCCACCGGAGCAGGGAGCCCAATGTGGGGCTCGATCCCAGGACCCTTGGGACCATGACCTGAGCCGAAGGCAGACGCTTAATGACTGAGCCACCCAGGCGCCCCTATAACAATGGTTTTTTTAAGGATTTTATTTTATTTTTTAAGTTTTTAAAATTTTTTATCTGTTTATTTGAGAGAGAGACAGAGACAGAGATAGCGAGAGAGGTGGGAAGAGAGAGAGAGCAAGAGAACTGAGCAGGGAGCCAGACACGGGCTCAATCCCAGGACCCTGGGATCATGACCTGAGCCGAAGACAGACGCTTAACCGACTGAGCCACCCAGGCGCCCCTCTATAACAATGTTCTAACAATATTATTATGAAAAATCTCAGGCCTCAGAGAAAGTTTGGAGAATCATTCAACAAACACCGGAGTTTCTACTGCCCCATCGAAGAATGAAAACATCACAAATACAGTTAATTTTTTCATCGAATATTTATCGAGCACCATCTGTGCACTGGGCCTTGCTCTGGGACCCAGTGATGAAACAAAATGCACACAATTCAGGTGGCCAGGTAGTGGGAAGAGTAACAAAGATAATAAAGTGATGTCCCACCCTGCCCAAGGGAGGGGTCTGTGGACAGAGTACTGGCTGTTTCGAATGAAGGCGAACTACACCTGCTCCACACCCACAAATCCCTCTTGTATCAGTTAGCTAACACCGCGTAACAACACATCACACCGTCTGTGGCTGGAGACAACCCACGTGTATTACCTTACAGTTGCTGTGGGTCAGGAATGTAGACACAGCCTCCCGAGTTCTTTCTTTTGGGGTCTCTCACAGGCTGCAATCAAGATGTTGGTCAGGGGGCGCCTGGGTGGCTCAGTTGGTTAAGCGACTGCCTTCGGCTTAGGTCATGATCCTGGAGTCCCGGGATCGAGTCCCACATCGGGCTCCCTGCTCAGCGGGGGGTCTGCTTCTCCCTCTGCCCTCTTCCCTCTCGTGCTCTCTGTCTCTCATTCTCTCTCTCTCAAATAAATAAATAAAATCTTTAAAAAAAAAAAAGATGTTGGTCAGGGCTGGGGTCTCCTCTGAGGCTCAAGTGGGGAACAGTCCGCTTCCAAGTGGGGGCTGTGGGGGGATTAAATCAGTTTGTATGTGGAAGTGTCACAAACAAGTGCATGCTCTCAGCATGTGAGAAAGAACAGAGGTGACATAGCAACAGCACCTGACCTCCCTGTACTTGGTGGAGGCTGGGATGGATGGAGGGTGCTTTCTAAAGGTGGTCTGGACATGGGGACACTGGTTTGTGCCCCTGACATCCACCGGCCCCTCCTCCTGCAGAAGCTTCCCCGAGTCCGTGAGCACCGAGGGCCTCTGACCCAGTTTGGGGGCCACCCACCTCGGTGGCAGCCAATCTTCTGTGTCCTGCGTGGGGATGGCCGCCTGGAGTGGTTCAGCCACAGGGAGGTAAGCAAGTGTCTCTTGTCTCTTCCATTCTGGCCTCACCATCCCATTTCCCTCAGCATGGGTTTGGGGTCCAGCTCCCAACGTGGTCCTCTTTCCTTTCTTCAGTTACCTGGTATGAATTGAGGGTCCCTATGAGATTGGCCTGGGATGGGTGACCATCTCTTGCTGGGCTGGGTAGGTAAACTGAGGTCCAGGCCAGGAGTAGGGATTTACACATGGTCATCAGCAGAGCTGAGGTTGAAACTGTGAGAGGCCTCTGCGTATCACATCTGGCTGGGAATTTGGGCAGGTCATTTGTGCCCCTGGGACTCAGTTTCCACCTCTGTGAAATGGGATGATGGTGGTCCAGGCCACACGGGGCTGTGAGGATTTAGTGAAATAATCCTCAGACAATATTTGGGACTAGCCTAGCACACAGTGGGTGCTGGGTGCTTGACTACAGGGAGTGAAGGAGAGTGGGTGGAGGACTTCCCTAGCTAGCCCTAAGCCTTCCCCTGATCCCACAGTTGGGACATGGAAGGCACCGTTTAGACCTGTCCCAAGCTGGTTCTCTGGATGCCTTTCATAGGAATATGAAAATGGGGGCCATCCCTTGGGTTCCATGGCCTTGACAGGGTATACTGTCCTGACTTCCCAGCGTGAATATCTCCGCCTATTGGATACTCTCTGCCCAGTCTCCTCAGGTAAGTTTCCTGGGACCTCAAGAGCAGGTTTCTTTAGTTTAGAATTGTTGACAGTTGGGGCCAAATCATTCTTTGCAGGGAGGGGGACACCCTGTGCATTGCAGGATGTTGAACAACATCCCTGGCCTCCACCCACTTGATGGCAGTAGCACCCCGCTCCCCCCCCATGAGAGGTGTGACAATCAAAAATATCTCCAGACATCATCAGGTATCCGCTGGGGGCAGTATTGCCTTTGGGTGAGCACCCCAGCTCTAGCAAGAGAAATATCCACTCTCATCAGAGACAGAAGGAGACTTAGAACATTGGACCAGAATTGAAGTAGCAAGGGTAAAACAATAAAACCTGGGTTCGGTGAGCACATGGGGAGATGGGCACTGGTGGGTGGGCTGCGGTTGAAGGGCTGGGGTGACCAGCGATTTCTGCCTTCCGGATTCCTGCATCTTCCTGTGGTCCCATCTATCACTCTGGAAATCAGAACCAAACACTGAGGATTTAGGACACCCCAAATTAATTAACCAAAAAGAAATTCACTCATTATGTCCCCCCCCAACAATCCCCCCAACAGTCCTCCCAATAATATCTCATTGGTATCACTTTTAAGCCCATTTTATAGGCAGGAAACCCGAGGTTCAGATAGAAAAACTGCGCCCTACACATAGAGCTAGCAAATGATTTGGCGGGGTTTGAATCTGGACCTTGCTGAGCCCCCAGGGCAAGCAGGGCTCAGATCACGTGCCCACTCAGCTGGATTGGTGGTGGCTGCCCAGGCCTCCGGGTTAAGGAGGATCCTGAGGCTGGGAAACAATGCTGGGATGGATTGCTGATGTCTGTCTGCCATGGGCCTACCTCCCTCGGGGACTGAGCTAGAATCAGGAGAGTGCAATTATGAAAGCGTGGTTCATCCTTACTGAGCAACTGCCCACGCTGGGGGCTCCTCTAAGCGTGTCATGGGTGTTTTCTTCTAAGTGAACGAATGATTGTAGAGTGAGTGCGTGAATGAAGACACAATCTCCTCTGCCCGCTTGCAGGAGAGCATACGCAGGAAGAGTCTGACCCCCTCCTGGAAATGCCGGTGAACTTCCCCCTATTCCTGCAGCACCCCTTCCGCCGGCACCTCTGTTTCTCTGCAGCCACGGGAGAAGCGCAGCGAGCCTGGAGGCTAGCCCTACAGGGTGGCATCCGGCTTCGTGGCACAGGTGGGTCCTGGGAAAGGCCAGGCAGCTGTGGGTCTTGGAGTCTGAGGTAAGGTAGCTAGCTGCCCCTGCTGGCCATGGGGTCATCGTCTCCAAGTGTCTAGTTTCTTCACGAAATGGATTGTGGGGGGAGACAGAAGCAACAACTGGCAGTTACAAGTGACCTGGGCTGCAGGGCTGCGCTGGGGACACAGCCTTGTGGCAGCTTAGCCTGGGAGATCAGGGAGGGCTACTCGGAGGAGGGGAGGAAGGGAAGTCAAGCCTGATGTCTGACAAGGATAAGGGGCCAGCTAGGTGAAGAAGGGGAACGGGACCGACACATATGTTGAGCAGGTTGTTGAGTGCACAGATGTACCTATGTGGAGGGGCAGCCCGGGCTGTGACTGTCCACAGCGGATGCTTTTTCCTAAATCGTATTATAAAGGTGCCTTATGGGCGGGTGATGGTCCTGGGGCACCGTGTTCCCTGCAGAGGGCACTGCTTGTGCAAGGGTCAGGAGATGGGGGAGCCTTGGGCGTTCTGGGACCTGGTGAGGAGGTCGAGGGCTTCCTTCCCGGGGCGATAGGGAGCCAGGCGGAGGTGAGAGCAGGGGAGGAGTGGGCTGGCACTGAGGAGCTGCCCCCTCAGTCCTGCAGCGAAGTCAGGCCCCCGCTGCCCGTGCCTTCCTGGACGCCGTAAGACTCTATCGGCGGCACCAAGGCCACTTTGGCGACGACGATGTGACCCTGGGCTCGGACGCCGAGGTCAGTGCCAAGCAAGGCCGTCCCCGGGACCCTCTAGGCCCGCCGCAGCGCTCACGGTCCCCTCTCCCGCAGGTGCTGACCGGGGTGCTGATGCGGGAGCTGCTGCCCGCGCTGCGAGCCCAGACCCTGCCCGGCCTGCGGGGGCCCGGGCGCAACCGTGCCTGGGCCTGGACCGAGGTAGGCGCGGGGTCGCGGGGGTGGGGCCGGGACACGGGGAGGGGGGACCGGACCCGGGGGCCCATCTCCTCCCTCCTCGCCCCTGTCCCCTAAACTCTCTCTGCATCTCTCTGCGTCTCCGTCTCTCTGTTCTCGCACCCCCGCCCCATCTCGGCTCCCTCCCGCGCCTCTGGCCCGTGTGGGGTCCCCTCGGCCGGGCCGGGCAGCTCCTAGATGCAGTGCACGCCGCCGTCCTGGCCCGGGCCTCCGCCGGGCTCCGCGCCTTCCAGCCGGAAAAGGACGAGCTGCTCGCGGTCCTGGAGAAAACCCTCCGGCCCGACGTGGACCAGATACTGCGGCAGCAGGAGCGCTTGGCGGGGAGGCTGCGGCGTGAGCCCAGGGGGCGGGGCCTGGGCGGGCGGGGGCGGGGACGAGAGCCTGAGAGGTGGCCGGCGAACCGGGTGGGTGTAAGGGGTGGGGCCGAGAATCCCGACCCGAGACCCAGCTGGGCAGAGCAGGGGCAGGGGCCGGGGCGGGGTTGGGGGGGGGGAAGGAAGGGGAAGAAAGGGCGGGCGGGCACAAGGGAGGGGTCTCAGTGAGAGTCTGGTCGTGGCCGAGGCTCCAGGATGCGAGACAAGGGCGGGGTCAAGAGGGAGGTCCGGGCGTGGAAGGGCGTTGGGTTAGGAATGGAGAGAGGGACACCCAGTCGGGAGACTGGTGGAGGCACAGGCAGTGACAGACCTGACCCGGGATATCCCGGTCAGATGGCGGAGGCTCCCACTCCGCTCTGTAACCAAGAGAACCGGGTTGGAATCCGGACTCTCTCTCTGGGGCGTGGGACTTGGAGCTGATTGCTGCCGTTCTCAAAGCCTCAGTTTTCTCTGGTGTGAAATGATAGAAGAGGGTCCTCAGAGTCTGAGCTCCTGTCCTCCTCGTGCTGAGCCCAGAGCCGCCTCCACCCCCTTTGCGGAGCCCCTGTGGAGGAGACCCAGGCTAGTGTCTTCCACTCCCAGTCGAGGTCCAGCGCCCCCTGGAGTCGTGCCTGCGCGGGAAGGTGGACACACAGCTGTCCCTGGTCACGCAAAAGCTGCTGAGCACCATGGAAGCCGTGCTCTCGGCAGTGCAGACCCTCCTAGCTCAGGGCATGGACCGCCTGTCTCGCCATCTGCGTGGGAACTCCTCTGGCACGCAGCTGCGCAAGGAGGTGAGCTCCAGTGTGTGCGTGTGTGTGTGTGTGGGGGGGGTGTTCATCCGATGGACCGGCAGTGTGTTAAATTTACAGAAGAGTTGCATGAACTGTTTCATCTTTCTGTTTGAAACCCTCTTTTGAAAACCTTTCTTGAACTTTGTTCTAGGCTGCTTTTTACTTATTGTAGCTCACCACGCTATGGTCACTGGGGGCACAGTTTAAAACATGGTTGGGGGGAGGAGTAAAATGACAAGAATAGCATTTTAGCAACATGAGTCTGGAGTCACCTACCCTCAAATTCCTCCTCTTCCCATTCCCTTGTTGTTGGAGCCCACCCCATCCCCTAAGCCAGCGAATTCTGCTCCACACAGGTCACCTCAGTTCTTCTGATATTAAATGAAGACCTACTAAGAGCCAGGAAAACTTCAACTTATTAAGCTTCCGTTTCATAATCATCTCCTCCAGGAACTTTCCCTGCTCCCTCTCTGTATCCACAGCTACTTGTGTTTCCTTCCTCACAGATGGGTTTACATGCCCCTGTAGTTGTTTGTCTATAGTTTATCTCCCCCAACTTTTCTGTGAGCTCCTTGAGGCCAAAGACCATATTGGATTACTTCATTTCTGCAGCTGCAGAGCCCCCCAGCACAGAGAGGGCATCAGGTGGTGGGTGTAGATGTGACAAGGGCTGAGTGTGCCTATTTCCTCTCAGTCATGCCAGCACTGCATGTTATCCATTTTTTTCAGGTTTTACCATTTTATGTCTATCACACCATACCTGTTACTTTTATTATGCATTTTTGGGGTAATGACTGAGGTGGGATGTATTTCCATTTGCATTTCTCCTACTATGAATTGGCTGTGAGGTCCTTGGCCCTGCTTTTCCATCAACTGATGGTGCTTTTCTCACCTGCCTGCCACTGGAGCCCAGGTTTACTCATTTGGGGAGATGCCATGGGACCCAGAGCTGATGCAGACCTGCTACCATGAGGCTGAGCGAAGCCAGGGGCACCTAGGGCAGCTGGTGGTGCCATTTGGCTTCTTCGGAACACAGAGCCTGGTGTTTGGGGCCCAGGATCTCGCACAGCAGGTGAGGGGGAAAAGGAGGCTGAAGGAGGCAGGGGCAGCAGAGTCCACTGAACAGGTGCTAGGGAGACCGTGATGACCAACAGAACTAGCCTCCCTCACTGGGCTCACATGCGGTGGACAGGGCTGTGGTGCAGACACACGAGGTGCTATGGGAGCCCTGAGGAGGTGCTCGATTCATGTCCAGTTAGGAGGACCTCCAGGAGGAGAGGACTTCTGAACTGAGACAGCAAGGGGAAGAATGGGGGTGGGGTATGTCCTGGGTAGAGGGAAAATTGTGGATCAGCACCTGGAGGTGAGGGAGTTTGCCTGCATGTGGAGGAAATGAAGCCATTTAGAGATATTGGGTTGTAGGTTTCAATCGAGGGCAGAAAGGTGGGAGATGTGCCAGCAAGGTGGATGGGCAGATAGGTCAGGGACTTGAATATGGGGCTAAGGGGCCAGGCTCTGTCCTGAGGGCAATGGGGAGCGCCAGCAGGTGTGTGAGCAGGTGAGGGGTGTGATCAGATTCAAGATTTAGGAAGCCCTACCTGCGGAAGGGGGACTGTTGGGGGCAGGAGTAGAAGAGGCAAGAAGGAGGCCTGAACCAGAATGGGTGCTGTTGATGGAGAGAAGTGGGGTGTGTTTGAAGGCCAAGGGAATGGGACCTGCTAATTGACATGGTGAGTGAAGGAGACAGGGATTGAGAAGACCAAGTGCTGCCTAGTACAGTTGTTCAATTTGTACACTGCACAAGAGCACTCAGACAAGGAGGCTGAACTCCGACCAGCTCTCTGCTCCCCAGATTGAGCACCCAGGTTCCCACTGATTGCCTGACTCCCAAGTCCTGAGTGGAGGGAGATGCTGTTTCTTGAGACAAAAAGGAGGTTGGGGAAAAGTGGCTGGTTGGGTCAGTCTGGATGCTGAGAAGGGTAGCCAGGTAGTCGCAGGGCCCAGAAGGCCGCAGCATGGATTCCCAGGGGGCTTATCAGATGCTCTTCCTGCAGCTTATGGCCGACGCCGTGACCACCTTCCTACAGCTGGCGGACCAGGGTCTGACCACAGCCCTGGACTGCACCCAGGCTGCCCAGCAGCTGGAGAAAGTCCGGGGACGTGTGCTGAAGGTGAGGTCCGCCGGGAGGGCATGGGAGTGGGCCTGCCTGCTCCGATGGCCACTGGACCGGCCGCTGTGTGTGTCCGGCAGAAGTTCCAGTCGGACAGCAGCTCGGCGCAGAGCAAGTTCATCCGCGGGTGGCTACTCTGCATCTTCTTGCCCTTTGTGTTGCACCAGCTGGAGGGGAGCTGCAAAGTGGTGAGTAAGAGGGCACGCGCGTGCACATCCTAGAGGACAACCAAGTGTCTGTCTCTTTCTATAAAGTGGGCAGCGTGCTCTCTCCCTCGGAGTCACTGTGACCATAAGAGACTCTTGTTCCCTAAGACTTGTGGTTGGGGTGGATGGCTCTTCTGGGCTCCCACGATGCCCTCTGCTTCTCCCATGAGAGTGCTCAGCATCTGTCATTTGAGAGCTGCGGTGGGGGCCCAGGCATCGTATATCAGTGGGTGACATGGGCTTCAGGGAAGGGAGGAGGCAAAGAGGGAATGTGTGTGTGTTGGGGGGTTTGCCAGGTGGTCAGGGAGGCTCTCGGTGAGAATGACACCTGAGAAGCAGTGAACTGAGGGCATGAACCGTGTCCTGGGGAAGCGTGGTCTGGGCAGAAGGCCACAGCACGTGCAAAGACCCTGAGGTCGGACGGTGCCTGGTGTGTGGGAGGAATAGTGAGGAGGCGCGCATGGCTGGAGCTCGGTGAGTGAGGGTGTAGGAAGGGAGCAAGAGAGAAGGTCACAAGGACCTGGTCACACAGGGGTGCCAGGCAGGGGTCTGCCTCAGTTGCTGACAAGATCCTCTCGCTGAGGCAGTTGGGTGGGAGGGCTAGCAGAGATAGCCGCACTATTCCCATTGAGATGTGATGTGCTGTGTTTCACTGATCCCCACAACAACCTGAGGGAATATGGATCAAGGAGTCCATTGTAGAGATGAGGAAATTTAGTCCCAAGGTCCCCCCGCCGTTAATCAGGGTCAAAGTTACAACCCTCCCCTCCAGCCCAGCCCCTCAGCCACCTCTGTTCCAGGAGCTGCTTGAGTTCGAAGGAGACATCCTTGCCGTGGGTAGCCCGGCTCTGACCATCGAGGGCATCTCTAAAGACATTGTCCAGGGGGTCCTGCTGCAAAGGATTGACAGAGGTGAGCCCCATTCCTCTATGGCTCAAGGAAGCCTGGTGACCCCTGGCTGTGTGTACCATGCTCTACCACGTTCCCCATCACCTCTTACTTTCTGTTAACACTAGCCCCAGGGTAGGACTGGGACAGATGGGGACTAGGGTGAGTGAGTCTTCGAGGGGCAGTGATGGAAGTTCCCTAAAGGAGGGGGCATTGGAGCAAGGCTGTGAGGGGTGTGTAGGAGTTCTCAGGATGAAGGGAAGGAGGCAAAATTCAGAAACTGGGGGTAGACATTTATATTTATTCATTCAGTAACCACTCCCTGTTCTTTCTGGGCTGACATTGAAACCCCCAGAGTTCTTGGATCTTCTGGGCTGGGGAGCAGCTCCAGAACCATCTCTTCTCCTTCTTTCTTCATCAGTTTGTTCATGACCTAATGCCTGAGACTGCAGAGATGTGTGCTGGGATGAGCGATGTGAGACTGAGGGCATGTCATGGCATCCACGTGGCTGATGCAGAGGACATGAAGGAGAATGGAAGGAGAGGAGGCTGGGGGCTGCCGGGGCAGGTGTGCAGGGCCTGAAATAACAGGCAGAGGAGGTTAGGCTTTATTGAGCAGGCAAGGGGGAGCCATGGAGAGTGTGTGAGCAGAGGGCAACAGTGACCATCCTGGAAGCCAGGGAGGAGGCTGAGGGCACAGTCCTGGAGGTGAAGGATGGACTCAGGCAGCTCTCCTCTTTCTTGGGAGAATCCAAAGACAGTAGGATTCTGGGAGCCAGGAAATGAGGGTGAGGATGTCCTTGGTCTTTGGGCATCCAAACAAAAAGAACTAAATTCCTTTAGAAAAGGGATATTTTAATGGAGAAAAAGCTATTCTCTAATTGGAAAAAAAAAAAAATCCAGAAACAGCTAACTTCAGAGAGTTTCTGTTCCTAGAGGTTTTACATGTCCTTAATTGACTTGTAATGTCTGCTTGGAGTGCTATGTTGGCAGGTGGGGCTGGTAGGGGGCTCAATGAAAGTGTGGGGATCAGCTAGCAATGTCTACCATGGGCACAGGTATGGAGAGAGGCTTATTTGAATATGGGTTCCTGGTTGAGACATATCCTCCCATCCTTTGCCCTCTTGTGGCCTCTCAGAGAGAATGCATGGAATCCCCAGGTGGGTCCAAGGTTTTATCTCTCGCTTTAGAATTGAAAAAGGCCCTTGGTGCCAGTGACGTGTCTTGCACTCTGGATGGCTGCTCGGAGGCCCCATGGGACCAGACAGGAGTAGGTGAGGACCTCAAAAGCCCTTGGGCCATGCCAGTGAATTGTTGGGGGGTAGTGGGGCCTGGCATGGGGTGTAAGGGATAGTTGTAAGTGTGGATTCCTGGATGGAACAGCATATATATCTTATCCCCTGACCCAGCCAGGTTGGCCAAGCTCATGGTAAAAGGGCAATGGGGAGCCAATGTTTGTCTGAGCCACAGAGGTACTCTCTGGCATGCATAGGAATTTGTGTCCCATTTCGTCTTGCCGGGACTAGGACTCCATGGAGTCCCTCCCAGCAGCTACCAGTTCCCAACACTGCGAGGGGAGATTGTGGTGATGGGAGCCTTGGGTCCACCACAACAAGGGCTGCTCTGGGAGATGGGTATAGGGAGCCAGGCTCAGGGCCAGGGCAGCCTGGCCTACTGCAGGATCCTACAGCGAGCTCTTTGTTGGAGCAGTAAATGCATGTAGGGCTGAGGCTGACACTGCTGGTGGGGCAGGGATCCTCAACTCCAGCCGTGAGATGGAAATGTGTCATGGGGACTTCCCTGAAATGGGGCAGAAAACAACTGGTCCAACTAGAAGCAGACCGGTGGGCAGGACGGCTATAACCTGGATGTTCAGAATCCAGGGCAGGTGCAGGGATTCTGGAACAGCTCACAGCTCAATCCCCTTGTGTATTGCTATTGTGAGAGCCAACTAAGCAGCTCCCACACTTTTCAGCCACAGAAACTCTGAGATAATATGTGTTGTTTTTAGCTACTAACTTTTGGGATCATTTGTTACACAGCAATAGCTAACTAATACACTAATACATTGCTGATCTGGGGTAGCATCCCGTAGTTGATCACTGTAGATAAACTGATGAATATACATAAGTGCTGGGATAAATGGAGATTAAACTGTCTTAGAAAGACTTCTAGGTGTCAGAATATTTGGGGATTCGCAAGTGAGGATGAGGGATTGCAAATGGGCCCCTTAATCTATTTGACCAGAATCTAACCGATGATGGCCATTTTGCTTCTAGTCTTCCAACTAACTGTTAATGTTACAGGGAATGACCTTGTACATACTTTCCAGGCAAGTGCAGGTCTCTGTGGGTAAATCCCCCAGTATGAAATCTCAGGGTTTTGAGCATTTGTGTTTAGTGTTTCAACAGCAGTCTCCAGAGCACTCTCCCACCTGGTGGGAGTCTGGTCCCACCTGGTGACCCTTACCTGTGTGCAGGTGGCCCTGGTGACCAGCAGTCTGGTCCCACCTGGTGACCCTTACCTGTGTGCAGGTGGCCCATTTCCCCACAGACTGCACAGGCTACCAGCTGACTCAGGATTTCTCAGATCTTCTGAGTGAATAATGGCATCTTGGCATCATTTTTATGAGCATGTCTTGTTGGAGATGAGATTAAGCATCTTTTTGTGTGTTTAAGAACTGTTTTTAGCTTCTTTTCTGTGAAACTTTGTTCCTCTCCTTGGCCCACGTATCTTCTGGGCGCTTGTCATTTTCTGCTCAGTTTCTTTTGTTAGGCTTCCATTTACTGAGCATTTACTCTGTGCCAGGCATTTGATGTGTTTTGGCATCCTGATGATACTTTCTATTTTACAGATGAGGAAGCTGAGGCTCAGAGAGGAACTTGCCCTGAGCAGCCAGGCTCTGGTACCGAGGTCCAGTCACTCTGCCCGCTGCCTCCTCCTAGAACATTCTGCAGCTGAGTCTTTGGACACCTCAGTCCTCGTTCCCATTGGATAAATGTCTACTAGTGGAATTTCGGAGTCAAGCATATGCACCATTTCAAGGCTTTTATAACCCTCATACCTCCACCTCATTCCTCTCCAGAAAAGCTGGGCTTTTTTTTTACACTCCCATTAGCAGCATTTGTGCATATTCTCCATATCCTTTCCAAACACTAGAAATTTTCACAAAAGAAAAAATGTCAATTTGAGACACACACACATTTCATTGTTTAGTTTGAATTTCATTAATGATTACACTGAACCTAAAAATATGTTTATTGGCCATTTTTATGTTCGTGCTTTTTGTTGTTGTTGTTTTTTAAGTCAATTGCATGTTCATGGCTTTTGCCTACTTTTCAGGAGAGTTTATCTTTTTCTTATTGATCTCTAATAATTCTTTGTATATTAAAGATATTAATGCTTTGTTATACAGGTTACAGGTACTTTTATTCTCAGCCTGCTGTGGACCTTTTGGGTTTGTTTATTTGCTCCAAATCTTAACTTGGTATCAAGTTTCCCAGCTGAGAGTGAAGCATTTGCTGACTTCCCTCTGCTTGCCAGAAGAGTCATCTGTTTACTGGGGGTTGGCAGCTTCTCCCTATCACAAGCCTTCCAGCTGCTTCCGGAGCAGATTCTGAGGGATTTCCCCAGGGTCCTTCTTGGTTCAGCTTTCAGAGGGGTTCAGCTCCATGGAGATAGTTTCCTCCCATTCCGCCCTGGAGTTTTCAGCCTCCCCAAAAAGGAAGATTTTCTTCACTTTTCCTGATTTTACCCTCCAATTCAAACTTCTGACATACATTTGTGCTTTTACAGCCCTTGTACAGCTGTTTTTGTTTGTTTGTTTTTTTTAATTTTTAACCCAGAACGTGATGTTAGCTCTGTAAAATTAGAGCAACAAAAACTTGTCATCCTGCCCTCTGAGGAAATCACTATTTGCTTATGGTTCTAAAATCTTCCAGTCTTTTCTCAGTTTATCAGGGTATGAGATGTGTCTTGTCACTGTTTTTCTAACTTAATATGAATGATCTTTCCTTGTCAGGTCCATAGAGTGTAAAATGGTTTTTGCCATTTTGTTACAGAAAGTTTCAAAACATACCCCAAAAGTACACCCCTGTGTGCCCCCTCTCGGATTCAGCAGTGACCAAGTGTGGCCAGATCCCTTTCCTCCACTCCCATCCCTCACCCCCTTAGTCAATTGTATAACCAGTGCATTTTAGGCTGTGTTTCCAAAATATTAAGCTAAAAACTGAACTTGAGCAAAGGATTGTTGTGGAAAAAATGTGGAGAACAGAAGCAAAGGAGAGAAATGAAATTGGAAGAAGGGGATGGACAAGTAGAAGGACATGCGGAGGAGGAAGGGCAAGTATCAGGTGACTCTGCTAGCCAAGCTGGGAGATTTGGGGCTTTTGGATCAAGCCCACCGCCCTGTCCTACTTCCTTAAGTTCAGGCCCTACTGTCCCTTGAGCACAAGGCCACATGACCTGGGCCCTGCATTTTACTTAACAATACTGAATCTTTTCCTCCCGACCACCATATGAACAAATGTATACCTGAGCATCCTTCTTAAAACTTAATTTTTAAGAATGACACAAAAACAATCAATAGAAAGTACATTAGAGTGTGGGGAAACAATCCCCTGGTAGCATTTCTATGGAAACTCCCACCCTGCCTCCGGAGGGCGTGCTCAGCACTTGCAAGTATCACGTGGCTCCATCTGACGCCAACCCTGCGGGGTCGGTAAGACCCTATTTTACAGATGGACAAACTGAGGCTCACACTGGGAGCCCACGGTGGGGGCTGAATTTGAAGCCAGGTCTGGGGACGCCAGGGACCCCGCGCTTAATACCCACCAGCCCTTGAGTACATCCCTGTGAAACCAGGTCCTAACTAGCCAGGTCCGCCTGGTGGCACAGACTGGGTCCTATACAAATGGAAGTGGTATGGCGTATCAGGCGAAGGTCCAGGCTGGGGCAGGCGTCAGGAGGCACGGGGTGTTCTGAGCTCTGACACCTCTACGGCACTGAGTCACGTGCACTGGGAAAGCTAGGAGCGCTCTGTGCCTTTAAGGCGGGAGCTGGGGGCCGGGCGTCGGGGCGGGCCCGCCGACTGACGTGCTCCGGGCGGGAGTCGCGTCAGCAGCCCTTCGTGCCTTTAAGGCCCTCGGGAGGAGGGGTCCGGGAAGGGGGCCCAGACGGCTGATTCACGCCAGGCACTCTCCTCCCCTTTAAGGCGCGCGGCAGGGCGGGGTCCGGTGGCGAGCTCAAGGCGCGGTTCGCGTCCGCCGTCAGAAAAGCGGCTTAAAGGCGACGCGTGGCGCGATGGCGGCGGCCCCACGCGCGTGCAGGCGGCGCTGGCGGCCGCGCCCGGTGCTGCTGCTGCTGCTGCTGCTGCTGGCGCTGCCGCCCCCGGGGGGCCCGCCGGGCGCCGCCGCCTACTTCCCGGAGGAGCGCTGGAGCCCCGAGTCGCCGCTGCAGGCGCCCCGGGTCCTCATCGCGCTGGTGGCGCGCAACGCGGCCCACGCGCTGCCCGCCACGCTGGGCGCGCTCGAGCGGCTGCGGCACCCGCGGGAGCGCACGGCGCTGTGGTGAGCGCGGCGCCCGCCTTCCCCGCGCCCGGCCTGCCGCCCCCTGCCCGGCGGCTCCACCCCGCGCGCTGCCTGCTGCCCTGGCCCCGGGCTGGCCGGACCCACGCGTGTGCCCTGCTTGCTTCCCTCTTCGGAGCGGGCCAGACGCGCGGGCCCTCTGCTTGCTGTCCCTCCCTCCCTCCCCGTCTCTGTCCCGCCGCTGTGGGACTGACCGACCGCACTCTGCTTTCTGGCCCCGCGGGTAGGGCAGATCCGGGACCACTGGTGCCCAGCCCAGGACTGGGCCGCTCTGCCTGGGACTAACCCTCAAACCGCCTTCGGAGCACTCACAGCTCCAAAGAAGGGGAGCCCGGAGCCCCCACGCTCCACACTGCACTTCCACTAACAGGAAGTCTTTTCAGCTTCTGCTGCATTGGATCCTGAACCCAGCCTGAGTCAGATCCCCTGCCCTCTAACGAGCGTGGGTGGGTGGGTGCGTGGGTAACGGGACCAGGTGGCCAAGGGTCGGGGAGTGGATCCTTCCCGCAAGGGGAATGGGGCAGAGCCATGTCGGCTGGCAGGTGACTTCCCGCCTCCTGCCTCGGTTTCCTAATCTGGAAAATGGGGGCATTAATATAACTCTGGTTGCCTTCATCTCCGAAGGTTAACCAGTTAATGCACGTGAGGCCCTGTGCCTGGCATCTCTGGCTTGGTGCTCAGTGACCAGAAATGTGGCTATTATTATATTGTCCTTACTAGTCACCGCTGCTGTTGTTGGCAACTTAATAACAACTTATTTGAGGGGATAGCAGCTCTCCTCTTCATGTGGACTCCTAAATGGCCCTCACCCCTCCATCCCAGATTCCCTAGCCTGGATAATGCAAGCACACAGTTGGTGCTTAAGAAATGTTTGTTGAGGGGCGCCTGGGTGGCTCAGTCATTAATCCTTTGCCTTAGGCTCAGGTCATGATCCCCGGGTCCTGGGATCCTGGGATGAGCCCTGCATCGGGCTCCCTGCTTGGCAGGAAGCCTGCTTCTCCCTCTCCCACTCCCCCTGCTTGTGTTCCCTCTCTCTCTGTGTCTCTGTCAAATAAATAAAATCTTTAGAAAAAAGAAAAAGGAAATGTTTGTTGAATTAATGAGGAAGCACAGGCCACTATGAGATGGTGTTGTTCATAAGAGAGAATCGAGGAAGGTGGGATGGGGGTAGATGATATATACATTTTTAAATTAAATCACAATATTTAGTACTTAATGTGGTTATAAGATCCTAGGTGCTCAGTAGTACTAACAGTGTCTAATGTGTTTTTCCCAAAATTAGCTTGTTTAATCCCCTCTGCAGCCCAGTGAAGCAGGTCCCATCCTCATCTCTGTTTCAGATGAGGAAACAGGCGTGGCGGTGGGGGCGGGGGGGGGGGGGAAGCATCTTGCCCAGGGCTATAAGCTGCTGGAAGGCCAGCTTGGGGGTGTGGAGCCCCTGTTGCTTCAGGCTGCCGGGTGCTGCCTCAGTCTCCCGTCTTGCACTGACTGCCTTGCTCTGCTTTGCAGGGTAGCCACAGACCACAACTCAGACAACACATCGGCTGTGCTGCGGGAATGGCTGGTGGCTGTAAAGAGTTTGTACCACTCCGTGGAGTGGCGGCCGGCAGAAGAGCCCAGGTGAGCTTCAGGTTCTGCCCTGACACCGCGCCACCCCCCCCCCACCCCCCCCCCACCCCCCCCCCCCCCCCCCCCCCCGGCAACTGGGCTGTATCCCTAGTCACACACCTCCCAGGACTCCCTGTTGTCCTGTGACAACCCCCGCCCCTCTGGCCCTGACTCTCCAGCCCAACTCTGCAGCCTTAAGGGCTGCCCATGGCTACTCTGACCCGCTCTTAGCTTCAGTGGGCCGCAGTCCTCCAGCTGGACCTTTGCCCCCACAGTTCCCTGCACCTAGAGTTCCCTCACTCCCTTGTCCTCCTGGTGGACGCCTATTGCTTTCTTCCCAGTCTCACTCTATGCCCCAGGGCCAGCCCTGCTGCTTAGCTTCCCATGCACCCCTGGGCAGTGCAGGCCCCTGGTTCCTTTCAGCTTTTCAGGGTTTATTTCTTTAGCTCTCTGCCTACATCCCCTCCTCCAGGAAGCCCTCTCTGACCACTGCCCTCTGGGTTGCCATAGGGCCCCATCCTTAGCACATCACAGCTGTCTCTCCGCAGGTCCTACCCGGATGAGGAGGGCCCCAAACACTGGTCTGACTCGCGCTATGAGCATGTCATGAAGTTGCGCCAGGCAGCCTTGAAATCTGCCCGGGACATGTGGGCCGATTACATCCTGGTGAGTCTCTCAGCCAGCTACTCTGAGATCGTGGGGGAGATCAGTGGGTTGTGGAGACCATCCTTAAGCCCGTTTACAGAGGGAAACAGGCTCTGAGAGGAGGAGTGAGTTGTCAGAGGTGACACAGCTGGTTAGCGGAGGAGCTGGGGTTCAATCCAGGGCCTCTGGGGTTCTTAATCATCAGCTGGTGTCCCCAACCATCCCCTGTGGCTGGACCCTTGGATTGTCTCCTCTTTATTGCCACCTCTGTGCACCCCACAATTCCTCTGGGTGACTGCCGAGAAGCTGGAAGATGGGGTGGAGATCTGGGGGGGCGCTGGAGACGCTGGGCTGCTGAGGCGTGACTTTCACTTCCTTCTCCTGGGCCGGCCATTGCCTCTGGAGGAAGGGACGGTTCAGGCCGGAATACATTCGTGTGAAGGTACCTGCGCGCAGGCCTGTAAGAGCTCCTTCAGCCCAACCCCTTGATTTGGACGTGGCCCCCTCCCCTGGTGTGGGTGGGGCTGGATGGCGCTGGCCGCTGGGCCTGCCTCCCCGTGGAGGCTGAATGCGATGATGCCAGCCTGACAGAGCCTGTGGTTGGTTTCCATCTAGGCGCCAGGCCCTGAGCTGTGGTCTGTACCTTCTTTATTCAGTCAGCCCCTCCCTTGCCCGCCACCTGCCAGAGCCTTAGGACGCAGTGAGGATCAGCACAGGCTGAGCCCTGCCTTCCTAGTGTCCCAGGAAGGGGGGCCGTGACCAGAAACCAAAACTGAGTGAGGAAGTATCTAGAGGCAGCAAGTGCTGTGCTCGTAGAAAGGCAGCTGGTGATGGATCAGTGTCCTGGGGTTGCTGTGACAAAGAACCACACACCGTGGGGGGGGTGGGGGGGTGCTGCAAACAGCGGAAGTGTATTGTCTCCCAGTTCTGGAGGCCAGAAGTCTGAAGTCAAGGTGTCAGCAGGGCCCTGCCCCCTCCGCAGGCTCTAGGGGAGGATCCTTCCTCACTTCTTCCAGCTCCGGGGGCTCCATGTGCTCCTTGGCTTGTGGCCTGTGGCCTATGGCCGTGTCCCTCCATTGTCTGCCTCTGTGGTCCCGTGGGCTTGTCTCTCTGTCTCTCCTCCTCTTATTAGGTCATCAGTCATTGACTTTAGGGCCTGCCCTATTCCAGTCTGACCCCATCTAAACCTACATCCTAGTTACATTGGCAAAGACCCTATTTCCAACTAAGATCACAGTCACAGGGTACCAGAGGTTAGGACTTCAACCTATCTTTTGGGGGCCACCATTCAAGTCACAACAGATGGCATAGTCAGGGTGTAGTGACGAGTGAGCAGGGTTGGGGGTCTCTCTTAGGAGGGGACCCTAGCCATGACCTGAAGGAACAAAGAAGCCAGCCTCGGGGGAAGCTGGGGGACAGTGTCTGAGGCAGAGGGAACGGAGTAAGGTGCAAGCTTGGGGCCGTCAGGGACTGGCAAGGAGGCCAGTGTGGGTGTGATGGAGGTGGTCCTGAAGTGGTGGGTGGGTCAGACCAAGGCAGAGATTTGGCTTTTACTTTGAGGGTAATGGGGAACCACAGAGGGTATATAAGCAGGGAAGAGCTGTGTTCTGATTTATGATTTTCAGAAGCCCTATGGCTGTCATGGGGAGCAGGGCCTGTTGGGGCAGGAGGGGGGACAGCAGGAGGCCTGGAGCAGGACTGTAGAAAAAGGCAAGTAAATTGAGGATGCCTTCTTGGGCCGAGGGACAGGTCCCTGGACGTGGGGGTGACAGGAGGACCCCATATCCCTGGCCTCTCACTGCAGAGAGGAGAAAGAATGGAACAAGCTCTTCCTGGGGGCCCTGTAGGTTGATGCCTTAATCAGACCATTTTACAGATGGGAAAGTAGAGGCTTAGAGAGGGAGGTGACGGGCACCTGGGTGGCTCAGTTGGTTAAGCGACTGCCTTCGGCTCAGGTCATGATCCTGGAGTCCCGGGATTGAGTCCTGCGTCGGGCTCCCTGCTCGGCAGGGAGCCTGCTTCTCCCTCTGACCCTCCCCCCTCTCATGTGCTCTCTGTCTCTCTCATTCTCTCTGTCTCAGATAAATAAATAAAATCTTTAAAAAAAAAAAAGAGAGAGAGAGGGAGGTGACAATGTGCTTTTTGGAGTCTCGGAACCAGTGAGGCGCAGAGGTGGGACTGGAACCTCCTGGAACCATCTAGCACAGGACCACCTTGTCTGCTTCCCTGGGTTTTGCTTTCATGGTTTGAGGCTGGCTGGTTTTCACTTTTTTTTTTTTTTTAATTTTTATTTATTTTATTTATTTGAGACAGAGAGAATGAGAGACACAGAGCATGAGAGGGAGGAGGGTCAGAGGGAGAAGCAGACTCCCTGCCGAGCAGGGAGCCCGATGCGGGACTCGATCCTGGGACTCCAGGATCATGACCTGAGCCGAAGGCAGTCGCTTAACCAATTGAGCCACCCAGGTGCCCTGGTTTTCACTTTTTTCCCTCAGTAAACTTGGGTGGAACTCTACATGTTGGTTCAAAACTCAAAACAGCTTTTGACATACCAGTATCTTTTTGTAACTGGGGACTTTGGAAATCCATATTGGGATGTGAAATCATTTGTCCAGTGTTTTAAAATTGTTATTAAAAGGAATTCTTAAAAAAAAAAAAAAAGACCTCTTTTTACAAGAAAAAAAGCACCTCTTTTTTTCTCTTTTTGCAAACACTATAGGTGTTACTTGTAAGAAAATATACAAGAAAAAATAAGAAACTTAGGGAAGAAAAAACAAGCAAACCCTGTAATCTTACCTCCCGGAGAGACTCACTTTCTGGCTGGTTTCCGTGTTTTCTAATTGAGGTGCAGTTCACATAATGTAAAATTAACTGTTTCAAAGGGAACAACTCAGTGGCATTTTGTACATTCATTATGTTGTACAACCACAGCCTCACTCTAGTTCCAGAACATTTCCATCGCCCCAAAAGGATGCCCCGTCCCCATGAATAGTCACTCCCCGCCCTCCCCACCCCCCAGGCCCTGGCAGCCACTAGTCTGCTTTCTCTGTCATAGATGCGCCTCTTCTAGTCACATAAGTGAATCATACGCTATGTGCCATGTCTTGTCTGGCTTCTCTCACTCAGCACGATGTTCTCAAGGTTCATCCACGTTGTAGCTGTGTGTCCGAGCTCTGTTCCTTTTTAAGGCTGCGTGATGTTCCATTGTGTGGATGGACCACGTTTTGTTTAGCCATTCTTCCACTGATGGACACGTGGGTCATTTCCACCGTTTGGCTCTCGTGGCCACCGCCACTGTGAACATGGGTGTGCAGATGTCTGTTTCTGGTTGTCTCGGTGCATACCTAGGGGTGGAATCGCTGAGTCATACGTAGCTCTGCGTGTAACTCTTCGAGGAACTGCCAGACCGTTCTGGGTGTTTTTATTGTGTGTATATTCGAAGGTCACACATATAAATGTTCGCAGGGGCCAGGAAGGGAACAGCCCCGCGGCTTGTCCCAAGGGACAGCCACCTTCCGTCTCCAGCTGGGGGTTGCCCTGTGGGAATGCCATTCTGGAGTTGCCAGAGAAGGCTGGAATTCTAGTTCTCGCTGTTGTGTGTGGCAAGTGATTTAAAGGTTTTAAAAATCCTGCGTGGGAGGCAGAAAGCGTATCTGTGGATCAGATGCATTTAAAAATCAATCAATCCTAAGAGTTCCTCCTAAGAGTTCTGTAATGCATCGTGGCCTGCGTGTCTTCACATCCCAGTGCACAGGGACACCCTCGCCTGATCCTTTTCTGTGGCGCGATTCCTAGCTGCCTCGACTCGCTCTGCAGTGGGATGGGGCCGGAACTTCTCTAGCTGATTCGCCACTGCTAGACTCCTGGGTTGTTCCCCAGTTTGTGTGACCAACAGCACTGCAGTGAGCCTCCTTGGTGACACGTGGTTTTGGGGGGGACCAGCAGGACCCCCCCCAGCCCCCAATGGTGACCCTGTTCCTGGGTTGGTGGATTTCATTCCACGCTGCACCAAGCAAGTTACCATCTTTTTATCCCAACATGTAAGGCGCTAAAGGAAAACAAAAGGCTTACGTAAAGATCTGATTCGTACACTCTTTATCAGCACGTAATTCACGTTAGACAAAGTGCCTTCCTCCCAGCCACTCCCCGAGGAATTGGCCTCTGCTTCCACCGTCCTACTCATGGACAGGCGCTGCCTGTTTGAAAAGTTCCCAGAAATGGCGCTGTATGGTACACTCACTGTCATGTTCCATGTGCCCCCCCAGAGGCACGTCTGGGCCCCATTTGTGTTGCTTTGTGCTGTGTGGTCTGTCCCTTCTCTTGCTACAGAGGGCATTTCATTGTGTGAGCATTACTTGGCTTGTCACTAGGGGGAGAGCTGGCCGTGGAGGAACTGGAACCGGCTGGCTTCCAGGGCCACATCTGCTACTCCAGGATCCCCAGACTGCCCCCCTCCTCCCCTCCAGGACTCTGGCCGCCGCCCCAGCTGTTCAGAGCTATGGCCAGCCCAGGTCAGTCCCGTAGCCCCTGCTGATGCTCTGTTGGGTATTTTGCAGTTTGTGGATGCAGACAACCTGATCCTCAACCCGAACATGCTAAGTCTCCTCATCGCTGAGAATAAAACAGTGGTGGCTCCCATGCTGGATTCGCGGGCCGCGTACTCCAACTTCTGGTGCGGGATGACTTCCCAGGTCAGGGTGCTGCTGGGGTAGGGTGGGGGCGGGGGATGGTGGGGGCGAGCGAGTGGGGACATGGCTGGAGTCTAACTTATCACACCACTTCATGGTGAGCACTTTACAACACCATGGTGATAATCCTTAAATAGCTCCTTGACGGAGGGTCTGTGATTGTGCCCTCTCCTCCCCACCCCCTTTCCAGTTACTGAGGCAGAAACAGAAATACAGGGAGAGAGGACTTGACTTGCCTAAGCTCACACAGCTAGGAAGCTGTGGTGCCAGGTAGGACTTTAGGCACAGCTTGATCCAGGTGTTCAAACAACATTCCTGTCTTCCTCCATCCTTTGGGTGGGGCTTCATTTTCAGACTCCTGGGGCACAATCCCATCACCATCCAGCCAAAGTCCACTTTGGGCCTTGTCTAGTCTCCTCCTACACCTGAGCCAATTCCTGAAGCCAGGAAAATGCCAGGTTCTGATTGGCCAAAGCCTGGGCCATAAGTCCCACCCTAGGGTTGAGGCTGGGATTGTGGGCAACACCAGGAGGAGTGAAAGAGTAGGTGCTGGAGTGGGGGCCAAGCCAGAGCCAGGACCCCCCTCCTGTCTCCTCCTATCTTTTTAATTGACGTGCAATTCACATAACATAAAACTCACCATCTTAAAGTGAACAGTTAAGTGGTTTCTATTTAAAAAAATATGTCGTAGCCCAAGTTCCCTGAGGTCCTACTTCTGATGTTCAATCCTGTGTAAGTCAGGGAATCACAAATATCCAGTCCCTTTCTCAGCTTTCCCATTTCCTCCTTCAAGTGCTTCCTTTCTGATTTGAAGTGTTGAGCTAGGTCTGCGGGCGCACAGCTGCTTACCTTCCCCCATCTGCCCCTGCCCCACCGCCTAAGGCTTCGGGGGTGGACATGAGGCCTGACCACGCCCAGAGCTCTGCATTCGGGGGGAGCCCACCACAGCCAGAGGCTGGCATCTGGGTCCCGCTCTCCAACTGTTCTGTGCCTCCCCTTGTCCCAGGCCTCCAGCCTTACCTCTAGGGTCCCCCATATAGAGCTGCGCCCTCCTCCCTGCAGGGCTACTACAAGCGCACGCCTGCCTACATCCCCATTCGCAAGCGGGACCGCCGGGGCTGCTTTGCCGTTCCCATGGTGCACTCAACCTTCCTGATCGACCTGCGGAAGGCGGCATCCAGGAACTTGGCGTTCTACCCTCCTCACCCTGACTACACGTGGTCCTTTGACGACATCATCGTTTTTGCCTTCTCCTGCAAGCAAGCAGGTGAGCCCACAGGGAGTTTGCCAGCACGGGGGCATCTGTCTGGCTCTCTGGGACCCAGCGTCGAGCCCACAGAAGGTTCGCAGAACCAGAACTGCAGGGTGCAGGGACGGCTACAGGTGTGGCTGTATCCAGGTGTTCAGGTGATGTCCCCAGGACTCCCTTTCTCCCCAGCCTTGGCTTTGCCGGGTCACTTCACTCCCCATATCTTTAAGACCTCTTTATTGAAGGTTATTTTCATCTTGTTATTCTCCTGTGTTCTCCCAGTTTTCTGTAGCTGAGCATAATTACTCTCTATTTGTACAGTTAGGGAAGAAACATTTTAAAGAGAAAGAGAACACAGCCAGCCACAGTTGACCTCTCATTTTTTTTTTAAACCATGGTTCGGCAAACAATGGCCCATGGGCCAAATCTGGCCCACCGTCTGTTTTTCTATAGCCACAAGCCAAGTATGTCTTTTGGGTTCCTGGACCTAATTCTATCATGAGTGTGTGTCGGGGGAGGGGGGAAACTTCCCCACACCAACAAGCCATTGTCTCTGTAGGACAAGCAGGGTGTCCTCCAATTCCACTCAATTCTGACACTATCTTTCCAGAGATAGTCGTATCAAATCCCACAGGTTGAGGAGGGCTCAGTCCGACAAGACTGCCGCCCACCGCAACTTCAGATGCCGGCCACAAACCCATGTTCTCCTTGTGCTTCTGACCAACTGGCTATAAATCCGAGGCTCCCAAGATGCTCTCCCTGGGTTCCATTAATTTCCTCGAGCAGTGCACGGAATTCAGGAAACCCATCTACTCACTAGATGACTCGGTGTAGTATAAAAGGCTATAACTCAGGAGCAGCCTGTTGAAGAGATGCCTAGGGTGAGGTATGTGGGAAGGGGTGCAGAGCTTCCTTGCCCCCGCCAGGCTCCAGGTATGTTACTCTCCCCACACTCCACATGTTCACCAACCCAGAAGCGTCCTGAACTCCATCCTTTTGGGTTTTTATGGAGGCTTCATTACATAGACACGATTGATTGAATCATTGGCGCTTGGCAATCCAACCTCTAGCTCCTCTCCTCTCCGCAGAGATCAGAGGGGTAGGACTGAAAGTTCCAACCCTCTATTCATGGTTGATTCCGCTGGCAACCAGTGTGTGTGTTGGGGGAGGGAGGTTCCTCTTTAAATGCTTTCCAAAAGTCACTTATTAATGTAAGAGACACCTTTAAGCTCCCAACATCTAGGAAATTCCAAGGGTTTTGGGAACTGAGCCTGGAACTGTGGACGAAGACCAAATATATATGAGAAGTCTATATTTGGTCATCTGAATGGAAAAAAAAAATGAAGAATAACATTTTGTGACATCTGAAGATTGTATACAATTTGAATCTCAGTGCCTATAAATAAAGTTTCATCGGCTCGCAGCCACGCCTATTCATTTAAGTTTCATTTCTGGCTGCTTCTGCCTTCTAGCTGCAACTGAGTCATTGAGACAGAACTGTCTGGCCCACAAGCGTAAATATTGACCATCTGGCCCTTTACAGAAAAGTTAACCAGTTCAGGTGAAAATCATTTTTCCCTGGGTTTTTTTACTTAAAAAAAAAAAAAAAAAAAAGATACGCCCAAAAGCTTAAACCACCCCGAAAAGGGCAAATGCAGATGGGGGTGCCGTTCCTGCCCTCCGGTTCAGCCGCATCTCCTGTTCCTGCCTCAGGGTGGCTTCTTGTACGGTTGTGGGGGTGGCCCTGTGGCGGAACCGCGGAACCCCTGGGGGGATCGAGGCAGTGGCCATGGAGGCGCTCTTGTTAACAGCTCTGGAGTTTTTCCGGGCCTCCCTGCCAGCGCGAACCCCTGTTCTGGCTCCCGGTCCCAGCTGGAGAGCTGAGGAGTCGCTGCCGGGTGCCGGGAGCAGGGGGTACCTGTTGAGGTTCCAAGCCCGCCCTGGGCGGTGCGGCTGGGCTGGGGGGGAGGGGCGCTGCTGCCTCTACCGTATTCACGTTGGGTTGTTGTTCCCTCGGCCGCAGAGGTCCAGATGTATGTCTGCAACAAGGAGGCGTACGGCTTCCTGCCTGTGCCACTGCGAGCGCATAGCTCCCTGCAGGATGAGGCCGAGAGCTTCATGCACGTGCAGCTGGAGGTCATGGGTGAGTCCGCCCGCGCCAAACGGGGAGGGCCGAGTCACCTCCCTTTCTCTGCCACCTCAAGTCGGGCGCCTGAACACTGATGGAGCGTGTGTCTGTCGCTTTGCTGGGAGCGGGAGACCCAGCATGAACAAGGTGGATGGTTGTCCCCGCTCTTGCAAGCACGGCATCCTGAGAGCAGTCAGGATGGGCTTCTGGGAAGAGGTGGCATGAGGATGCAGGGTGGGTAGGAGTTAACCAGGAAGAGGATTACAGCTGGAGGGAGCAACAGGGGCAAAGGCCAGGAGGCTGGAGGGAACGTGAGCTCAGAGAACAGCCAAGGTTGACGGGGCAGAAATAAAGGTGGCGAGCTGGGCAGAGCTGGCAGGCGGGACTGGGGCAGGGGCCTTGGACACCAAGCCGAGGAATGGGCCTTTTCCCCAAGGGCAGTTGGGAGCCATAGAGGGTATGGGAGCAGAGGGGCAGCAGGTTTTCGCTGAGGGACCTTTATGTGCACGGCAGTGCCTGGGACACCACCATTTCGGGCTGTGTCCTCATCCATGCCCCTGCCAAACCCCAGACCCACCATTATTTAATATTTATCTTAAGCAGACATTTTTTTTTTCACTTGAATACATTTTTTTTTTTTTTAGATTTTATTTATTTGAGAGAGAGAGAATGAGACAGAGAGAGCACATGAGAGGGGGGAGGGTCAGAGGGAGAAGCAGACTTCCTGCCGAGCAGGGAGCCCGATGCGGGACTCGATCCAGGGACTCCAGGATCACGACCTGAGCCGAAGGCAGTCGCTTAACCAACTGAGCAACCCAGGCGCCCAATCTTGAATACATTTATTTAAAAAAGGAAACTAGGTATTTTTACCATAGTTGCAAGTTCATGTCTTTCTAATATATATACAGATAAATCCATAAACTAGTAAACTAGCCATCCTTCTAGTGGGCCCCTGACATGGGACAAGCACATGGGGCTGAGCTGGCTCCTGCCCCAGCTGGGGAGCTCCAGGGCCACCACACAGTGATACATGTCTACTTCTGTGAGGGCCTGGCCGTGTGCTGGCCACACACATCCCCCAGAAGGCCCCCTGGGGCAGCATGGCTGAGCCCCCCACTGCACAGACAGGGAGGAGCCCTGCTCTGGGGCTCCTTTCCCACTCTTAAGCCTCTCTCCAGGAAGTTCTGTCTATGGCTCCCCCTGGTGGCTGAAGATGGAACCACATCCTGCCCTCTTTGTTTTGGGGGATTTGGGTTATTTTGAGGTGACACCTGGAGGCTGCAAGGTCACCAGGGTGAAGACCCCTGCAGTACCTGAGTGTCACACACAGTTCCCCAGGCCTGGTCCAGTAGCCCCACGGCCGCAATCACAGAGGTGGGTCTCTGCTCAGTACCAGCTCCAACTGGTGATTGGCCCCTGAGAAATGTCTCCCAGGCTGCCATAGTTTTCCTACTTGATTTTATTATTTTTTTAAATTTTATTTTTATTAATAAGTTTTATTTTTATTATTTTTTATTTTTTGAGAGAGCGAGAGAAAGCACGTACGAGAGCAGGGGCGGTGCAGAGGGAGAGGGAGGGAGAGAGACTTAAGCAGACTCCACGCCCAGCAGAGCCCGATGCGGGGCCCTTGTGAGAACATGACCTGAGCTGAAGAGTCAGACACTCAACCGACTGAGCCACCCAGGCTCAGTTAGAAACTATTAGAAACTGAAGTCACCAGAGGGGTGAATATATTCCTGTGTCTCGAGGACCAGAGCAAAGCATACAGAACAAACAGAAGGAGGGTCTGGAGGTTTCAAATATTTGTGTAAATCCTTCCTTCTGGTCTGGGCAGAGACTGCATTTTCTCTCCATCCATATGTGGGTACCTGGACCCGGGCTGTGCATATGATTTTTCATGCGTTCGAAAGTCTGACGATGAAATTTCAGACTTGCAGAAAGGCTCAGTGAGATCCCTGTGGGTGGGGAATCCTGTAACCTGCTTCCTTCCCTGCCCCCTGCTCGTGGACAATGGAGCATGTTTCCCCATCGGCCCCGTAACCCTTGCTTAGTATAAATCCTGTTTTTTGAGTGTTAACGCACACTGTGGTAATGGGTGGTGTGCGTGTGGTGTGATGATTGCTTTTATATCCTGTCATCGGCCACAGGCCAGGCCCTGGCCTTCCCCTGGCCCTCCCGCCACCCCAATTTCATCGGCTGATGGGTTGTGGCGGTTCCGTGCTTCTGTAAGTGGAATCACCCAGCGTGCCTCTCTCAAGCGCCATGTCTTCTGCCCAGCGTCTCACGGGTACTGGCGTGACCGCCGTGTGCAGCTGCAGCTCGTTCCCTGTCTTGTTGTGTCATGTTAACCATAGATTTATCCAGTCTTGGCTGCATCACACGTTACTTTACCAGCCTTCTCATGAGGGACACGGAGGGTGTTTCCCATCTTCCCCAGGGTTGCTGTGGATTTCCCATGCACGCGTGTGAGGGAGATCCAGACATGCTCAGTGGGCGTGAAGTTAGGAAATACCCACAAGATTGCTCTACTTCTTAAACCAGTTGCAAAGTCTGCGGGTCCCCAAGACCACGCTCAGGTTTGATAATTCACTAGCAGGACACAGGACTCACTGGAAGCTGTTACGCTCACAGTTAGGGTTTATGACAAGCGAAAGGACACAGGTTACAGTCGGCAAAGGGAAGGGGTGTCTGGGGTGGAGACACCCAGGGTGTTCCGTGCATGGAACTTCTGGGTGTCCCCTGTCTGTGGAGTCTTGTGGACAGCTTTCACTTTTCCTGGCACCAGCGTGTGACAACATGCATGGTGTACTACCGTCCAGGGATGCTCCCTGGGCCTCGGTGTCCAGGGTTTTTACTGGGGCTCACTCACACGGACCCGGCTGACTGCCACACGGGTGATCTCCATCTCTAGCCCCTGCAGGGGGCGAGCTGATTCCACGTGGCCTAAGACCCCTACCCTAAATCACACCCTTGGCATAGACCACCCAGCGTGGCCCAAGATCCCAGACAAACAAAGATAGTCTTGTCAGGCAGAATATTCAGAGGGCTTCCACCTCTCAGGAGCTGGGCACAAAGGCCAGGCCTCTCTTTGGCGAAATTTGATTATTCACCCCCATGACGGGTCTGGAGGTGTTAGGTTTTTATAATCACTGTGATGTGACTTTCTGGAAAGGCTTCACTGCTTTGCTCCTGGATGCCTGATGTTCTTCATTTTCCCAGAACTGACGACAAAGAGTGAGGAGATCCTCCCTCCCCACAGGCAGGCCTTGTTGCCCTCCGTAGCTGCAAGTGGAGGGGCAAAAGCTCAGGAGAGGGGAAAAGGCATCTGGAGTTTGAACCTGGGTGCTCAGATCCCAACATCTTGCCCTTGGTCTCCAGCTCCCCAAAGAGGGCAGGGGGGAGGGGCTAGCCAGAGCTGTGAAGAGCCCTGGACGGGAAGAAACCCCAGGGATGCAGTGTCCCTGGGGGACCAGGTTGGCTTTGGGCTGTGCCCTGGCCTGTCCCAGACAGAGGGGCCCGTGTCTGTCCCTCAGACTCAGACAGGGCCTGTATTCTTGATGGGGCAGATGCCGCAGTCACCATCAGGCTGGGCTCCTCTGGGCCAGCCTCCCCAGCCTCCTATCCGCCCGTGGATCTGATCCTTCTGAAGGAAGCCACCAGGGTGTGCCAGGCCAGGCCCCCGGGGACATGGTCTGAGCACTGTTCATAGCAGCGAGAAGGGCAGTGATCATGGCCACTCTGAAATTCTTGCCATACCTTGGCTTGTAGACACGCCACTCCAGTCACACAGTCCCCTTTCCCTGGTGTGTCTCTGTGGTCTCCCCTCTGTGTGCGTGGCTGGATCCAAATTGCCCATTTTGATAAGGACCCCAGTCACTATTTTAACTTGATTGTCTTTGTAAAGACCTTATTTCCAAATAAGGTCACATTCTGCAGTACTGGAGGTTAAGATGCCAACATATTGGGGAGGACACGATTCAACCCATAATATGTGTCATTTCATGGCATCTTCTCCTGAAACCTCTGGGTGGAGGAGGTTTTTAAAATTGGAGTCCCGGGGCACCTGGGTGGCTCAGTCGGTTGAGTATCTGACTCTTGGTTTCAGTTCAGGTCACGATCTCAGGGTCCTGAGATTGAGCCCCGTGTCGGGATCCACGCTCAGCAGGGAGTCTGCTTGAGATTCTCTCTCCCTCTGTCCCTCCCCTCCCCAACTCATGCACACTTTCTCTCTCTCAAACAAGTAAATAAATCTTTAAAAAATAAAAAATAAGATTGGAGCCCCATTTTATAGATGAGGAAAGCCAAGGCCCCGATAGGTCAAGGTCATACAGCTTGCCATCATTTCTTTGTTCATTCTATGAGTAATTATTGAGTGCCTGCTGTGTACCAAGCATTGGGCATTGGGGACTCAGTGGGCAGACCTGGTGTCTGTCCTGCGGGGCTTGTGGCCTACAGACAGAAAGCCGGGGAGGTGGGCCCACAGGATTGGGGTTTGATGATGGAAAGCCAGATGCTGTGGGAGCCAGGAGGAGGTCCCCTGCTCCAGCTCAAGAGGGCATCTTAGTTGAGAACTCAGGGGAAGGAGGGGAGGAGGGAAAGGTGTTTCAGGCAGAGGCCCAGCACGTGCAAAGGTCCTGAGGTAGGAAGGGGTGCATTTGGGGCAGTGCCAACAGCCAGAGTGAGGGGGTGCTGGGGGAAAGAGACTAGCACCAACATTGTGAATGGTGCCAGGCTAAGGAGCTCAGGGTGTCGGGGGTCCCAGAGGGGCTGGGGGAGGGAAGGGACATTGTTAAGAGGCTAGAGCCCCTCCCTCAGTGACCCCGCTGACAAACCCCCCCTTCTGTCTGCCTCACAGTGAAGCACCCGCCGGCGGAGCCCTCCAGGTTCATCTCAGTGCCCCCCAAGACGCCAGACAAGATGGGCTTCGACGAGGTGAGCCAGGCCTCCCCTGGCGGGCTGGGGTGGGGGGCGGGGGCTGGCCCGGAGGGTGCGACCAGAGCTCTGGGCCGCAGGTCTTCATGATCAACCTGAAGCGGCGGCAGGACCGGCGGGAGCGCATGCTGCGGGCCCTGCAGGCTCAGGAGATTGAGAGCCGGCTGGTGGAGGCCGTGGACGGCAAGTGCGTCCGGAGTCCCGCCGCGGGGGGAGGAGCCAGTGGGCACCGGGCTGTAGACCACTCCCTGGCAGGCCCGGCCCAGTGGGTCTTCCTCTGACCCCCCCTCTCCCCGCCCCCAGAGCCATGAACACCAGCCAGGTGGAGGCACTGGGCATCCAGATGCTGCCTGGCTACCGGGACCCCTACCACGGGCGGCCCCTCACCAAGGGTGAGCTGGGCTGCTTCCTCAGCCACTATAACATCTGGAAGGAGGTAGGTCTGGCAGGGGAGGGGAGGGCAGGGCCGTCCTCAAGCTTCTGGCAGCTCAGGGAGGGACTCGCTGGCGCCCCCTGCAGGCTTCTGAAACTTGGGCAGGACACAGGGCCTCTGTTTCGAGATGACTTCACCTGCATGTCACCTGCAGCCTGGCTGGGGCAGCTGCTGTCCTTCCATTGTGCAGATGGGGAAGCAGACTAGGGAGGGAGGGATGAGCCCGGCTCCCACAGAAGGTGGGGTCTCAGGCCCAGGACCCCCAAGGGAGGCCTCTTCCCACCCCACTGTCTTTGGAGCCTGGACTCTGTGCTCAGCATTGACAAGGAGAAGTGATGGCCGCAGGGACAGTAAGCAACGCTAACCCCGCGCCAGCGGCTCGTCAGCCAAGCTCAGAGGCCGAGAGTCAAACCTGGAGCCACCGGGCATGGGGCCAGATGGGGCGTTTGAGGTGACGGTGCTCTTTCCCTGAGTGAGACTCGTCATGGATGGCGTGGGGCAGAGGCTGTGGTATCTGGGTGGCCCGACCCCGGTTCAAGCCCAGCCCTGCCTCTTAGAGGGATGAGCTCTGTGAGCAAGGAGGGTGCTTTGTTCTTGCAGATGACAGTCACCCTCCTCAGTCTTGAGGATTCTCAAGTGCATTCGGCGAGCACCCATGCACCTGCTGTGCATCTGGCCTGGTGTTGGGAATGTGACAGCCAGCAAGACAGATGTGGGCCCCTGCAGGGGGCTCACAGCCCAGGGATGTGGGGTGACTGATGGCAAACCACAATAAACTAAGTGCAGCGCACCCACAGGAGGGCCATGAATTGTCCTCGGCTGACAGCTTTGGCCAGTGGTTGGGGAGGGCCTAGTAGGTGACATTTGACCTGAGGCCTGAAGGCTGGGGGCCTGCCTGCCACTGCACTGGGGGGTGCTCTGCATCGGCACAGGCACAGACCTTGGGGTAGGAAGTAGAAGCCAGGCCAAGGCCAAGGTCAGGGCACATGTCACCAAGTGTGTGAGGAGCTGATGGCCAAGAGGTCCATCCAGACGATGGTGAGGAAGGCTTGTGTTTGCTTCTCTCCTGCTGCCCCAGGGCCTTGAAGCAGAGCTGACCTCAGGGTCAGCTCTGCCCTTGGTCTCTGTCTGATGTGGGCAGGGCATCCTCCCTCAGGTTGTGGACCGTGGGCTGCGGAAGTCGCTTGTCTTCGAGGACGACCTGCGCTTTGAGATCTTCTTTAAGAGACGCCTGCTGAACCTCATGCGGGACGTGGAGCAGGAGAGTCTGGACTGGGACCTCATGTGGGTGTGGGGCAGGGCTGGCCATGGGGTCTGGGCCCTGGGTGGCACTGGGGTGGGGCCGGGGCTCGGGGGCTCAGTTTGGAGTGGGGTGGAGCTGCAGTCTGGGGCTCAGAAGTGTGACGCAGAGCCTGGAGGTCTGAGGGTCTTTGCAGGTTAATAGGCTGGGCCAACTCTTGGGGGTGTGGCAGAAGAGGACTCGGGTGTAGCCTGTGTGAGGGGCCTCATGGTCCCTGGATCCGAGAGCAGTCAGGGTTTGGCCTAAAGCCTGTAGGGTAGGGCCTATGGGCCTAAGGCCTGGGAGGTAGGGCCTGTGGGGTAGGGCCAAAGGCCTGTGAGGATGACCTGGAAATCTAGGGACCTGGCCTGTGGGGAGGGGGCTCTGTCAGGGCTTGGAGACTTGGTGAGTCCTGTAGGAGATGGGGTATGCCTAAGATTTGACTTGGAAGCCTGTGCGCATGGCTGAAGATCTTGGGGTGTGGGCTGGGGTAGGTGTGGCCAGGGCTTGGGGGTGTGCCCAGGAGCTGGGGGCGTGGCTGAATGTGGGGGCATACCCAGGGAGCCTGGGTCTTAGACCAGCACTAGGTAGGATGTGGCCAGCATATTTCTGGAACAGTCCTTTGGAATCTCCTCTAAGTGAGTTGGTTTGCCCTCCCCCCGCCCCTTCTCTCTCCTGCGCACAGGGCCCTGATGCAGGTTCTAGGCCCCAGACTCTGGGCCATGCTAGTAATAGGTGTAGAAGCCATATCCCTTCATCCCCAGCTACTCACCACATTCCTGCACCTTGCCCAGCTGCCCCACAACCTTCTGAACTTAGAGCAGCTTCCCTTCTAGCCCCACTCCTTCCTGTGGTTCAGCCTCAGAGAGTGTCCAGGACGTCTTCCCCTTTCCAGTTCCAAATCCTCCCATGGCTCCCTAGTACCCTTGGAAAAAACTCATCTCCTCCCTGCACGTCCCAGACGCCTGTGGTCCTCCCTGGTCCTGCAGCTACACCAGCCTCCTGGTTGCTCCCGGGAACACACCCAGCCCGCTCCCACCCCAGGGCCTGACGGAGGCTCACTGGATCTCAGACTTGCACAGTTAGCATTCTCCTGCGGGCGGAAGAGGGTGACAGGACCCTGACTCTGCCCCCGCAGCTACGTGGGCCGGAAGCGGATGCAGGTGGAGCACCCGGAGAAGGCCGTGCCGCGCGTGAGGAACCTGGTGGAGGCTGATTACTCCTACTGGACGCTGGCCTACGTGATCTCCCTGCAGGGCGCCCGCAAGCTGCTGGCCGCCCAGCCGCTCTCCAAGATGCTGCCCGTCGACGAGTTCCTGCCCGTCATGTTTGACAAGCACCCAGTGTGAGACGCTCGCTGCGGGCACACGGGCCGGGGTCTTGCCGTGCGTCTGTCCTGGCTCGGTGGGCGTGGGGCTGGCGGACCCCCGGGTCGCCTCTTTTCCTCTGCCTACTCCTACCTCCATGCCTGCCCCCCCCCGCCCACTTCTGTCTCAGTCTGTCCCCTCCCACCTCCCCCTCCATCTTTCCCCGACTCCCAATCCACGCCGGTCCCCCCTCTCCCCACCCGCCCCCCAGGTCCGAGTACAAGGCCCACTTCTCGCCCCGCAACCTGCGCGCCTTCTCGGTGGAGCCCCTGCTCGTCTACCCCACGCACTACACGGGGGACGACGGGTACGTGAGCGACACGGAGACCTCAGTCGTGTGGAACAACGAGCACGTGAAGACCGACTGGGACCGCGCCAAGTCCCAGAAGATGCGGGAGCAGCAGGCCCTGAGCCGCGAGGCCGAGAACTCGGACGTCCTGCAGTCGCCACTGGACAGCGCGGCGCGCGACGAGCTCTGAGCGCCGACGGCCAAACGCCGAAGCCGGCCTCGCGGGCCCGGCACCCCCTAGCCCCCCGCGGACCCCGGCAGGCGGCGGAGGCCTCTCTCCCCGCGAGGGGCGTGCAGCCGGCTCGGCAAGCACGTGCACGCAGGCAGCTTTAATGCAGGGCCTACTGTATGCCGGGAGCGGGCCTTGGCGCCGGGGGATCAGGGGAACCAGACCTCGTTCGTGTCTTCGGGTGCCGAACACTTGAAGTCCTCACCGGGTACCGGGCTCCCGTGTTCGGCGGCGGGTGAGGCATAATTATCCCCTCAGCCGGTGACTGATTAAGCCGTCAAGCTTGTTTTGATTCCCCCCCCCCCGCCCCCCCCCCCCCCAAGAATCAGCACTAGTGATACACAGTCATTGTTTTAATTCATTGAAGTATTTATTGAATGCCTACTGTATGTTGGGCACCAGCCATTCTGGGCTCTGAGAATATTGGGGTAAACGAGACACTTTTCATTCATTTCTCTGAACACCTGTCAAGCACCCACTATGTGCCTGGTACTTGTGACCCAAAGACAAGTCCTTATTAACTCAGCATTTATTGAGTGCCTGCTGTGTGCTGGGAACTGAGCTTGGTGCTGGGGGTGAAGATGAACCAGGTGCTTTTCACTCTTGGATTGGCTTCTTCCCGACTCATCTAGAGAGCACCTACTGTGGGCCAGGCATTAGTGATACCAAACGGTGTGGCAGTTGCTGGGTCAGCATCGGATCACCCACGTGTGTGCGGGGCCACATGCCAAGGGCTGGGCCACCGAGATGAACAAGATGAGTCTTCTTTCTTCATGCAGCAGGCGTTTATCGAGCACCTACTGCGTACCAGACCTCATGGACTCCCAGTGGGACTGGAGAATGGTTGGCTGAGAGTTTGATCCCCACCTGTCCCTCAGTCACCCAAGTTGTGCGCAGACAAAGTCCCCCCACCACCCAGGAGGGAGGGTGGCTCTCCCCTCAGCAGGGGCAGCTGCAGGTCCCAGCGACCACATGGCCACATGCAGGCTCCCCTGGACCCGGCCCCCCTGGCGGGGGCAAGGAATAAAGACAGGGGCTGGGTCTCCTGTGCTCACCTGTGCTCCCGTGTTGACCTGTCACCCCGTTTGCTTGACCTCCCTGGCCTGCATCTCAGGCGTGGGCTCTGCCCGCTCCATGGGGTTCCTACATTCAAGGCTTTGGTGGGACTGTGTGTTTGAGGCCCTGCGTGGGCTCGGCTGCACCAGGGTACTGCCCGTGGCCCGGGCAGGTGCTCCCCGGCATGGGCTGGAGGACTCACTGTGCCTTCAGCCTAGAATGAATGTCAGAGCCAGCCAGCGGTGCTTTGCTCTCTTAGGGATACCTGCTCACTGGGTCAGGTCCTGGATAACTTGCTTATTTTTTTATTAAACGTTCCTGGTTGGTTTTCACATCAGTCTGTGTTCTTTTCTTGGTCCACTGCTCTACTCACCACCAACACACACAGTACCCCCCCCCGCCCCCCACTGCTGGCCAAGATGTGGGAGGAGACCAGGCGCTAGAGGGAAGCCCAATGGTGGAGGGATGAGGGGGGAGGGTGTAGTGAGAGCCCCTTCTCTTGGCCTAACCCCATAAAACTTCCCTGAAATAGCTCAGGGACGGCTGGGGCCTACCGCAGTGTATCCTGTGGGGTCAACTGCAGGATCATCTCCGATGACAGAATGAGGAGAGACGCTGTCATGTTTTGGGGTCTCCAGAAAACAGACTCCAAGATGAGGATTTGAGTTGTCCCAGAAGTGACCCCAGGAAGCCCCGATGAGGGGTGGGCACGTGAGACGAGGAGGGGAGGAACCCTGCAGGAGGCGTCAATGTGCAACTGAGTCTGGGCCTCTGGGGACCTCAGGAGACAGCACAGAGCGTGTGCCTCAGAGTGGTCCCACCCCAGGTGATGGGGGCGGGGCATTTAGCCACACCCAGCTCTTCGTCAAATACTGAAAGGTTCTCAAGATTCCTAAGCCCTTGGACTGCGTAGGTACGCACCCAAGGCTTCTATAAAATAACACAGACGGTGTGTATCCTTGTGGAAGAATTAGAACATACAGCTAAGCAAATTGAAAAAGCCCAATTAAATCCTATATCCTCAGAGACGACAACAATTAACATTTTGGTGAAAAACCTTCCAGTCTCACCCATGCGCATGGTGCAAATATACACACACGTTTTCAAAGAGAGGATCATGTTCCATAAATGGATTCGACCTTCCCCCCACATCCTCCACCTGACTCAAATTTTTATTCCATAAACATGGGATCAAATTACACCTGGTTTTTCAGCAATTTTCTTTTTTAAATTTTTTTTTTTAAGATTTTATTTATTTATTTGAAAGAGAAGGAGAGAGAGAGCACACAAGCAGAGGCAGAGAGAGAGGGAGAAGCAGACTCCCCACCGAGCAGGGAGCCTGATGCGGGACTCGATCCCAGGACCCTGGGATCATGACCTGAGCCGAAGGCAGACGCTTAACGACTGAGCCACCCAGGCGCCCTCTTTTTTAAATTTAACAACATATTGTGGGCGTTCTAATCAGGGCAGACGTCTATGAGTTCTTTTTGGGTTGTCACATACAATGTTCAGCGATGGTGATGGACCACCATTCACGCGGCTGTTCTGACCCCGGACTGTCACCGCCCGACTGCGAGCCGTGTTACACGACACATCCTTCCTGCAATTGGGTGAGTCAATGCAGGTGAAAATGCTGGATTCACGTGTGTGCACGGCTCATTTCATGCGGCTACTGTATTTACCCTTCTTGCTTAATCCTGACTATTCATCGTGTGTTTACGGAGGTGGATGATGCAAGTTTATTAATCTCTCATAGAACATCAGAGTCATTTCTCATGTGTTCCAGTTATGTGGGATGTTTCTAAATCTTATCAACCCAGTGGATCTCAGCTGGGGTGTTTTTGTTCCTTGGGGACATTGGGTGATGTCTGGAGACATTTCTGGTTGTGGTGACTCAGGGTGGTGCTATTGGCATCTGGGAGGGGGGCAGGGATGCCACTGCACATCCTCTAGTGTACAGGGCAGCCCTGTGACAAAGACTGATTTGGCCCCAGAAGTCCACAGGGCTCTGGTTGAGAATCCTGCACCAATCCCATTCAGCCTCTTGGGGACATGAGTCTCTAGAAGGGTCTTCTTTGTGGCATGAAGTGAAGCATCCTTCGCTATGAAATCTCTCTGGTTAAAACAGGTTCTGCCTCCAAACTGAAGAGGTTAGAAGCTTAAAAGTGGTGACTGGGAATCCCAATTTTATTCTGATAAAATCTCCAGAAGAGTCATATTTCCATGTTCCTGCTGATATATATATCACAAGTTATATTCAAAAGTCTGAAATCAGTTTCACTTGGGTATAGTCAAGATGTCAGCAGGGTTGGATTCCTTCTGGAGGATCTAGGGGAGATTCCATGTCCTTGTTTTTTCCAGCTTCTGGAGATTGCTGGCATGCCTTGACTCACAGCTACTTCCTGTATCTCCCCAATCCCTTGCTTCTGTCATCCTGTCTCCTACTTCTTCATCACGTCTCCTACTTCTTCCATCCCACCTACAAGGACCCTTGTGATTACACTTAGGACCCACTTGGATAATCCAGGACAAGCTTCCCATCATCTTAAGATCCTTAATTACATCTACAATGTTTCTTTTGCCATTTCCGTGCATCCTTGCGCAGGGGCCATGCTAAGCTTCTCTGTATCGTTCCAATTTAGGTATATGTGCTGCCAAAGCCAGAGCTCCTTTTGCCATTTAAAGTAATATTCACAGGGGCATCTGGGTGGCTCAGTCAGTTAAGCATCAGATTCTTGATCTCAGCTCAGGTCTTGATCTCAGGGTTGTGAATTCAAGCCCCATGTTGGGCTCCATGCTGGGTATGGAGCCTACTTAAAAAAAAAAAAAGAAAGAAAGAAACTTTCACAGATTCTGGGCAATGGGATGTGGGTATCTTTGATGGAGGGGTTATTCAGTCTACCATATGCATCGTTTTAGCAGACTGTAATCGTGGCTGGGTCTGTGGATGTGATGTATCATAATTTCTTATGTATCCTGGTGTAGCATAGCAGTCAGGATTAAGGGTGGGAAATAGAAACCACTTGAGGTCTTCTTTTTTTTTTTGAGTGAACTGTGTGTCCAATGCAGGGCTCACACTCATGACCCAGAGATCAAGAGTCCCATGCTCTACTGCCTGAGCCAGCCAGGCACCCTGAAAAACCACTTGAGGTCTTTTAACACAAAGGGTTTAATACAGGAAATTCACAAGACTGAACTCTGCGGTTGTAGCATGAAAGCAGCCTCGGATTGAGCTGAATGAATGAATGAATGAAGGAGCATGGCCTTATGCCAATAACACTTTATTTACAAAAACAGGCAGTGGGCTGGGTGAGGTCCAGGGGGCAGAGTTTTCCACTCCTGGCGCAGGAGAGCAGGACCAGGACTGGTCCTACAGGAATGACTCTGCAGAACCTGCTCACCAGGGGATCTGAGGCTCCCTGAAATCAAGGTAGGGAGGCGGGAGGTCCTTGACACCTCTGACTTGGGGCACATACCCTGTATCTGCGATCCAGAAATGGAATGCCCCCTTTGTGTCCACCACAACTGCTTTTCAACACCCACCAAGCTTGTCACTGGACAAGGGAATGCAGATTCCAGAACAACAGGTGTTTCTATGCCTGGCTGTGAACAGGGGAAGCAAAAACCAAGACAGCTCCGGTCTCTTCTGCCTTCCAGATGCCCCCAGGCATCTCCGTGGGTGGACCTGAGCACGTGCCAGCTGCGGGGAAACTCTGTGAGCCTGGCTGCAGCTTTGCAGCCTCTGCCTAGAAAGAGGTTGGATCGAGGTGGGTTCTGATGTCAACCCACCACTTCCTCCTCGTTTATTCCTGTACTTTATGGTGATGGGAAGAATGGTTGTGTAATTGTAGGATGCATAATTGTGGAACCTATTATATGTAATTGTAGCATTAGGAACACAGTAATTATCATGCAATATAATGAATTATGTAATGAAATGTAATCGCACACAGATCATGAATCACAGAATTGTGTTACACCCTCCAGGAAACTGTTTATCTTGTTTACGTTCCCTGGGTGATCGTGCCATGTTGGCAGGTAGCATGATGAAGAGGGGTGGGGAAAGGGGAGTGAGGTTAGGGTAGATTAAGGGGCAGGGGCGAGAGCAGGAGGACAGGGTGAGGTTGAGGCTGGGGGTTCAGGGACAGTGGAGGATGGGTCGTGAGCATGAGGATGGTGCTGGAGTTTAGCTGCAGGTTAGGGGAGGTGAGGAGAAAGAAGCAGGAGGGGGAGTTGGAATAATGGACTAGGTTAGAGGTTGGCAAACTCTGGCCCGAGACTGTCCAGCCACCTGTTTTTCTGTTTAATCTTTAAAATTGAGATGAAATTCGGATAACATAAACTTAGCCATATGCAAGTGGACAATCCTGTGGCACTTAGCACATTCACAGTGTTGTGTAGCCATCACCACCATCCACCTCCAGAAATTTCCATCCTCCCAAACTGGAACTCTGTCCCCATCAGACACAAACTCCCGCTCCCCCTCCCCCAGCCCCCGCCACCCACGGTCCTACTTTCTGCCTCTACGGATTTGGCTACTCAAGTGGGATCATACAGTCTTTGTCCTTTGGTGACCGGCTTCTTTCACTCAGCAGAGTGTCCTCAAGATTCGCCCATGTTGTGGCCTGGGTCAGAATCTCCTTCCTGTTTAAGGCTGAAGTATCTTCCGGTGTGTGGATAAACCGCCTTGCACTGGCCCATTCATCTGTTGATGGACGCTGGCTTGCTTCCATGTTTCGGCTACTGTAAACCATGCTGCTCTGAACATGGGTGTCCAAATATCTCTTCCAGACCCTGCTTTCCATTCTTTGGAGGATATTCCCAGAAGTGGAATTGCTGGGTCACAGGGTAATTCTGTCTTTAATCTCTTTAGGACTCTCTCTCCCGTTTTCCACAAAGGCTGCACCATTTTACACGCTCACCAATAGGACGCGAGCGTTCCAGTTTCCCCACATCCCCAGCGCTTGCTGCCTTCTGGGTTTTTCGGTAGTAGCCATCTTGATGGTATGAGGTAGAATCCTCCATTTTTAAATCCTAAATGTTGTGCTTATTTTTTTTTTTTTAAGATTTTATTTATTTATTTGACAGAGAGAGAGAGAGACAGCGAGAGCAGGAACACAAGCAGGGGGAGTGGGAGAGGGAGAAGCAGGCTTCCCGCCAAGCAGGGAGTCCGGTGCGGGGCCCGATCCTAGGACCCTGGGATCATGACCTGAGCTGAAGGCAGACGCTTAACCAACTGAGCCACCCAGGTGCCTCTATGCTTATTTTTTTTTTAATTAATCACACATGTATCCTGAAACTAGATTTCTTTGTGTGTAAATATATGCAGCTGGTTGTTGGGCTTGCTCAACATGGGTCATGCCCTGTGCAGACGTGTAAGATTTACTTTTTCCCAGTCAACATCACACGTCTAACATTCATTCACATACTTTGTCAGAGAAAAGCCTCCCTCGCTCCAGAGAGAAGGGCAGACGTCAACCTGCCCCTTGCCCACGGGTGTGGAGTTGACTACGAGATTCGGTGGATCCAGAGCCAGGCCATTTGGTTCTCGAAGCACAGCAAGCAGCCGGAGTGAGCCTCCGTTCCCAAGCTTTGCGGGTGACACGACGGAGCCCACAGGCTGAGGGACATGGGGCCAAGGGCTGAGCCCCTCTGGTAGCAAGCAGCACATAAGCCCGTCCCCTGGGTCAGGGAGCGAGCAGTCATGCAGAAGTCACGCTGTGTAGCCCACGCGTCTAGCTCCGGAAACTTCTCGGTCTCTGGGAGAGAGCAGCTGTGCAGCCTGGCACGGTCAGCAAGGGCGTGCAAGGCCCGTGGTGGGCTGCGTCTTCTGACACCTTGCCCACAGCCCTGGCTTGTCCCTCTCCCCAGCCATAGAATATTCCCCTGTGTGCAAATCCCATGACATGAGGCTGCTTCCAGCCTTCTTACCCACGTGCAAGATGCATTCGTAGGAGAATTTCTAGGTATAGGTAACTCCCGTGGTTTAACCACTTTGGGTCCTGCTTTTAATTCTTTTGGCTGTTTTTTGTAGCTAAGAGCACTCAGCGAAGTGGCTCCCAGGGGTGGATCTCGTGGCCCTTGCCCTAGACACTCAAATGTAGAAACCACCCCAGATCTTGGGGTGTGTGTATGTGTGTGGGGGGTGGTCCTTGAATTCCCCTGAGGAAACCCTGAGCTGAGTGAGATTCCATTTCTGCTCCCTGGTGGGATGAGGGCTCAAAACAGAAATTAAATTCAGCGGTAGGGGCACCTGAGTGGCTAAGTCAGTTAAGCATCTGACTCTTGGTTTTGACTCTGGTTGTGATTTCAGGGTCATGGGATTGAGCCCCATGTCCGGCTCTGTGCAGAGTCTGCTTGAGACTCTCTCTTCTTCTCCCTCTGCCCCTCTTGCTCGTGCTCTCTCTTTCTCTCAAATAAATAAATAAATCTTAAAAAAAGAAATTAACTTCAGCTGTAGAAAAATGAGGTTTTGTTCTTTGCATGTTTATGAAATGAGATTCTCACCTGCTATATTTAAAAAAAAAAACAAAACAGGTAGGGACCAAAGTGGGACTGGACAGGAACTATCTGAGCACAACCTTGGACTGACGACCCAGAGAAGGGCTGGAGGTAAGAATGGAGCCAGGGGGTGAGACCCTTAGCCCCGGCCTGCTCACCTTGGAGGAGCCCTGAGCAGGAACCCTGGCTATATCAAACTGCACAAGATCCCGCAGCCCAGAACATCTCCCAGATGGTATTCACAGGACAGAACCATATCTGTCTCACTGCTGACAGCCTTGCTGACAACGTTGTCCTGAACCTACAGGATGAAAGTGTTACCTGGGACAGTGACAGCCTTGTCAAGGGTAAGAAATGAGCCTGGTGACCAGGAACTCCACCCCCAGAGAAGAAGCAGTTTTGTTTCTCCCCTGGTTTTTGAGGAGCCAGCTTGGGGTCCAGCACACCCCCATCCCACCCCCAGTATCATGTGATGGTCCCTTATGCATCTGTCCTCCCAACACTTCTTGGATGAACAAAGCCTGACCAATTTTTGGGGGGAAGGGTTTTGCGCCTTCCTGTGTTGGCCAGAGGTGTTGGGGGACAGTGTGATTTCTTTCTTTTTCTTTCTTCCTTCCTTCCTTTCTCCCTTCTTTCCTTCCTTCCTTCCTTTTTCTTTTTCTTTCTTTCTTTCTTTCTTTCTTTCTTTTTCTTTCTTTCTTTCTTTCTTCTTTCTTTCTTTTTCTTTCTTCTTTCTTTCTTCTTTTTTTCTTTTCTTCTTTCTTCTTTAAGATTTTATTTTATTATTTTTTTAAAGATTTTATTTATTTATTTGAGAGAGAGACAGAATGAGAGACAGAGAGCATGAGAGGGAGGAGGGTCAGAGGGAGAAGCAGACTCCCTGCCAAGCAGGGAGCCTGATGTGGGACTCGATCCCGGGACTCCAGGATCTTGACCTGAGCTGAAGGCAGTCGCTTAACCAACTGAGCCACCCAGGCGCCCTAAGATTTTATTTGAGATAGGGACACCTGAGTGGCTCAGTCGGTTAAGCGTCTGCCTTCGGCTCAGGTCATGATCCCAGGGTCCTGGGATGGAGTCCCATGTTGGGCTCCTTGCTCAGCGGGGGGCCTGCTTCTCCCTCTGCCCCTCCCCCTGCTTGCTCTCTCTCTCTCTGACAAATAGATAAATAAAACCTTTTAAAAAAGATTTTATTTGAGAGAGAGTCAGCGAGCAAGCATGTGCATGAGCCAGGTAAAGGGCAGAGGGAGAAGCAGACTCCCTACTGAGTGGGGAGCCCAATGGGGGGCTCGATCCCAGGATTCCAGGATCATGACTTGAGCCAAAGGCAAACCGATGGAGCCACCCAAGCGCCCCAGGACAGCGTGATTTCTGAGTGCTTTCCCTCAGTGATTTCGCAACCTCCCTCCAGGTTGGGAGGCAATAACCACCATTCCAGGAATTCTCAATACATTTTTATTACTTAAGCTGGGGAAAACCAAACACAACAGACAAACGTGGGGCTGGAGGTTGAGTGTGTGTCCCAACTTGCTTGAGCTAAGAGCAACAGCGGTCCATGTCCTAGGTTCAGATCCCGGCTCTCCCCGCCCTGCAGCATCTCCCCTCCCTGGGCCTCACTTCTCCTTCTACAAAGCTAGTCGTGCATGAGTTGCGTTCATGGGTGGGAAGTGTGTTCAACAGTGTCTGCGAGTATTAAGAGCTATGTGAGTTTTTCGCCGATTTGGGAACGCAAGAAAGCCACCATGTGTCTGAGGCTGTGTGCTTTTTCTTTTTTTAATGTCTGCTGTTAATAAAATATTTTTACAGAGACCAAAAAGTCGGAATAGTGCAAAACATCTCAACACCATGCATTCATGACGACTTCTCGTTGGTTTTAAACATTTGTTCCAAGTCACATATTTACAGAGAAATGGGGGCATCTGTGCAGATGCCAGACCAACGGGATGGAATTAAAACAAACAAACGAAGAGCATTTTGATTTCACATTTGCAATCACATGCTAAGAGAAGGTGTGTGGAGGAAGAACCTCCCTGAACTGCGCGTCCGGGTTTGGGGGTCTCAGGGGGGCGGGGCCAGGGGTGAAATGTGAGTCCCCCTGGCTGTTTGGCCTGGGATGCACAGGGGATTGGCAGGGGGGACCCTCTGCCTGTGACCTGTGCCTCAAGTGAGCCACTGTGGTTAGGCAGGGCTCGGGGAATGGGGGACACCGTCAACTTGATTTCTCTCTTTAAAAAAAAAAAAAAGGCAAATAGAAAAGCAATACGTGTCAGCGAAGACGACTTTGGTCCTTGACAATTCTTAGGAAAGGATGTTCAGGGGGCAGACGGTGTCATGACCCGAACCAAACCCCCAGCGAGCTCCCCTCCCGCTCCACTGGGGCAGCAGAGTTTAGGGGCGACTCTGGGCTGTCCCTGCTCTGTCCTGCCCCTCGGTGTCCCCATCTGCAAAATGAACAGTGCAGGGTGTGGGGGACAGAAAGGTCTCTGAGGTCCCAAAGATTTCTAGTTGGGTGTTAAGTTTTTTGCATCTCTGATGGGGGCACGGTGAGGTTTCAGGCTCTGGAGCCCGAGAGGGATTGCAGGTCGAGGCCAGGCACCTGCTCGTTTTACATAAATCCTTCCAGGATGGACTGGTGAGAGCCAGAGAGAACAGTGGGTTCCTCTTCCTTCTAGATCCCCAACTTTTCTCCCCACCTCTTCATCTCAAGATCGCTCTATGTCCCCCCAAGAGACCCTCAAGGTCTCTCTGGGCATGATCTCACCCTCCCAGTTTCTCCCTTTCTCTCTCTTTCCATCCTTCCCTCTTCTTCTCTCTTTGTGTCCTTACTCTGGGACACTGTCCCTCTTGATGGGTGGGGTACAGGGAGAAGGGATCGGCTCTGTCCAAGATGCCCCTCAATGTCACACTCCCCCTCCCACGGGCCAACCCTACTTTTATCCTTTCCCTGAACCATGGAAATCTAGGGCCAGTTCCTGGCATGAAATGAGGTCCAAATACAACCCCGAGACCCCACCAGGGCTCAGAACTTCAGGCACCCCAGGTGAGGTGGTGAGTGGGTTTGGGGAAAACCCTGCTCCTCTCTGAGCCTTGTTCCAATACAGGAACTTCCTAGTTCCAAAGGCTTCCAGGCCCTGAGACTCCTTTCCTGTCTCCTCCTTGTCTGCTCTTGTCCTCTCTCCACTCTGTGTCCTGTGACTCAGCCACAGTCTGGCTGGAGCACCTTCTGTGTGCCCAGGTCTATGTGGGAGGGGAAGGTTGGTATGGACAGACATGGATAGACATGCATGTGGACCCCCCACCCCAAGACATAATTCTACTAGGCATACCCTCCCTGTCATCGCCCTGTGCCCAGTCTGTGCTCAGTGAACTTGGGGCTATCAAGAGGCCTCAAACCCCAGTCTGGGGGAAACAGAGCCTGTCACAGACACCCCCCCAGCCCCCGGCATCAGGGACAGAAGGGAGGGACAGAGGCTGGGGAAGTCCTGAGGAGGAGCAGTGAGGGTTTTCTACAGGTGAGGATATTTGTGATGGGTTTTGAGGGATAAATAGGAGTTCTCTGGGGAAAGAAGACGGAGTAAATTTCCAAAACAGTTCTAGCCTGGGAGTCAGAAAAAGTCATTCAACAAATACTCCCTGAAGCTCCCTCCATGTGCCTGGACTGGCGCTGGGGAACTTTACACACACACACACACACACACACACACACTCACACACACTGGCAGGCCTTGACCAGAGACTCCCAAGGACTCTTTTGGGAAATAAGTTGGCTCTCTCAGGCAGAAGCTCAGCTCCCCTTTCCCTGCTGGTCATCCATAAATCTTTCAGGGCTCAGCCCCGGTCATATTACCTCCCCTTTGGGTGTTGCTGGTGTTCTCAACCCGAATCATCTATCCACCTCACTCCCACCTACCCCTTGGATGGTCTGAATTTAAAACCTCCTTCTCGGTCCATGTGATAGAGATTCTAGGCTCCCTCTTTGCCACCTCCCAGCCTGCCCCTGGCCCCTGCCCCCTCCCCCACCATCCTGTAGCAGAACTTGCATCCTAGTCTCTGGTTCAGAACCTTCAGGCACCCGAACCTGCCTAAATTCAAAGGACATAGAGGACCTCCAGGTAACTCAGAAAACAGTGCCATTTCTTCCAGACTTGTTCACCTGCCAGGAAACCATCAATATAAACATACAACTCTCAATGCCTAGGATTTGCACATGGCCTCCTTAGACACGCCAAACCCTTGGGCAGTGCACAATGGGGACAACGCTACCCAGTGTGGCCCAAGGCTCATCTAAGGGGTAGGTTTGTTTTTTCTTTTTAATGTACCCTCCAAAATCTTTCCAGGAATTAATTTCAGTGTCCCAAAAGCACTTTGTCTCTCCCCCAAACTGCACTGGTCCTTTCTCCATGAGGTGGCCAGAGGGAGATTTTGAAATCTGACCTTCAGACTCTCCTCAGCTTTAAAATTTCCTGGGGTCCCCCAAGTCTCTTAGCGTAAAATAAAAACTCCCCAGGGCAGCATACAAGGCCCTGCCTGGTCTGACATCTCTGCAGGGCTCCCTGACATCAACACCTCCTCCCTGCTGTCCCCCTCGTCAGCCACTTTGACCTCGCTTGTGCTTCAAGCCTGCCCACCTCAGCCTTTGCACCTACTGTTCCCTCCGCCTGGAGCTTTTTCTCTCTAATCGGTGGTTCCTTCTCCTTTTTCACCTCCTCAGCAAGCTCTCCCTCATGTGCTGTCTGACACAGCCCCCACCACTCCAGGAGCCCAGCTACTCCTCACCCGGCCCCTGTTTTAATTTCTTTCTAGTACAAGAGAATCCTGTACTTGTCAGTCCCGCAGGGGGAAAAAAATGGCACAAAAGCACCCATCCAACGTGGAAAAGCAGATTCAGGGCAAAGACAAGCCAGGACAAACTTTCCCAAAAGGTTCTGCCTGCATGAACTACAATGGGGAAACTTGACTCTGACCAGATTGCCCCACTATTACCTCCTGGAGGAAGAGCTTCAGGCAGGTAGAGGCCCCACCTCTGGTGTTTGAATGAATGAATGAGATTTTGGAGACTAAGCTCCAAGCATGTTTGTATATTTACACACACACATATACACACACCTAGAGTTTCTGGTCTCTTTCTTGCCTACCTGGAGAATTCTGGAAGAGGAAGAAGGGGTTCAAGGTGTGCCTGGGTCCAGGGAATCGCAAATCCTCACTCTTTTTTTGGTGGGAGATCTAGAGTTCTCAGGGAATCTCCCCATAGGTTCCCAGTGGAAAGGGCAGAGGACAGGGGTTTTGCTTGGCAGCCAGACATGGGAGGGGGGCAGTGGGGGCCTTGGCCCAGAACCCCCATCCCTTGTAAGGATTGGGGGAGTTCCCCTGAGGGGGTTAGCAGCAATGGGGAGCTGTGTCGGGTCATCCGATCTCAGCCCACCCTTAGATGGGGCACACAGGCCAAAGGGAGCGGGGAGAGGGTGTGGCACTGGGACCTTCAGCAAAGTCTCAAGCAGCTCTCTGGCTCTCAGTTTTGCCATCTGTTAAATGGGTGGGTTGAACTCTATATGAGGATGGAGTATGCTGGGGGAAAGGAGAGGCAAACCCCCATAGGGAAGTGGGGGCAGCACGGGTGCTTCAGAGCCGTCCACTTGGCCCCCAGGGTTTGGGCGCCCGAGAGCGCATGTGCTTTTGAAATCCCATCCTCCCCTCCCTCCCTGTTTATTTTTTGCACAAACACGAAAAGACACTCTGGTCCAACCTGGGCCCTCCAACAAGCATCCTAGTGCCTCCAACCCCTAGGCCACCCCAGGGGGCCCTCCAGGAAGCCCGCCCCTCGAGGAAGCTGAGAGTTCCATACTTGGCAATTGGTCTTGGGTCCCAGGGCTTGGGGACCCATCTTATGGCTTTTCCAGGGGACAGGAGGCAGGGCCTCCCCGTACCAGAGCCCCAGGATCTGGCCTCCTCCATAGGGGGCGGGACTCCCTCCCATCCCAGCTCGAAATGTCTCCTAGGCGCTGGGGACTTGGCTTCTAGTAGGGGATGTGGCTTCTTCCTTCATCGCGCCCTAGGGCGTGGCCTCTTGAGGGGGCGGGGCGTCGTCCTTTCACAATTCCCTAGAGGGGTGAGCTAAGTCAAGGGCGCAGGCGCAGCCAGCCCTCTGCACAGAGCCCGGAGACTCGCCCTCTGGGAGGTCCCAGCGCGCAGACGCCGCCCCGCCCCGTGCGCAGGCGCAGTGCTGCACGCCCGCGTGCCCCGCGCTAGGGCGCAGGCGCGGCACCGCCTTCCTCGGCGGAGCGCGTGTCGGACTTGAGCTTGACGAACTCCTTAGCCACCTCGTCATTGCTGCGCTGTGACAGGATGCGCAGCACCGTGAGGCCCGTGTCGTCCATATGGATGCGGCGGCCCAGTGGCAGCCAGCAGGCGGCGCTCCCGCGCTGGGCCAGCTCCCGCAGCTGCAGTACGGCCAGCCCCACCGTGCGGTCTTCGCGCGCGAAGCAGTAGTCCTTGACGCACACCTGCAGCTCGTAGCACTCCGGGCCCGCGTCGGCGCTCAGCGTGCTGCGGGGGCGGGGGGCGGGGCGTGAGGAGAGCCCCGCCTGCCGGGCGCCCACGCCCCTACCGCTGACCCCGCCTCCGCGCCGGGCCACGCCCACATTTCCGGACACACACTCACCCCTGTTCCCCAGTAATATCTCTGTCCTGTCTCTCCTTCCTCCCTTCTTTCCCCACCCCACCTCTAACCGACAACACCCCCACCATCCTACTCCCAAGCCCCGGGCCAAACCACGTCCCCACCCAGGTGACACTCCCCCATGACCCCCTGGCTAGACCATGCTTCCACCCCGCGGTATCTGCGCCCACACCTTTGGCCCGCTGAGCTGCGGCTCCCACCACCCTGTCCCAGATATCGCACCCAGAAGCCCCTTTGCCGGGCTCCCACCTGAACCCAAGTTTTCTCCTTGACGTGGCCCCTCTCCCATACTCCCTAGCCCACCCCTCTTACTCCTAAGGTGCTCTCTCCACACGACCTGCCCTCGTGCCTTCACCATGAGTGACCCCCAACACATTCCAGCATGCCTCCCCCTACCCCCAAGCTAGGTCCCCAACGCTGGGCCTCTGCCCCCAGGGGACCTGCCCTGATGGGCCACGCCCACACCGCTCCCCAGAAACACCCTCCTTGACTGTACTCTTAGCCCTCAAGTACTACCGCCCATTCCAGGAGACATCTGCCCCGCAAGGAGACCAAGCCCCTGCTCCCAAGCATTGCATCAGGTGTCCTACCACTCCCAAATCCTCTGATCAAGAGCCCTCTTGTCCTCTCCCTAGCTCTGATGCCCCCTTACCCCTCTGCACTTCTGTCCCCCAAGAACACCCCCAACATGATCCTGCTCAAGTGAGGTTTGCACCTGAGCCAAATATCTGCCCACCCCAAGTAATACCCTGATCAGATTTATTTGTGTTCCCTAAGTCATCTGCCCCTCTGGACCCCTGATGCTTCTGATTATGCTCACCAGGAGGCCCCATCTGGATGTGACCACACCGTCACCCACTTGACAGGCATCCCAATGCCCTGGATCACACTCCACTCCTGTCCTCTACCGGTGACTCCTCCAAAGCTGCCCCGACAGCCCTGACAAGGCTCACTGCTGACTCCAGGAGACCTGCCCCCCATGCCCTTGAGACCCTCACCCTTGCCCCATCATGACCTCTCATGGCCCTTAACCAGACCTGAGTCTCCAGCCCCAGAAATGGCTGTGCCCAACATGCGCCCTCTGCCCAGACTTCCCCCTCCTCTTCACAAGCCTTCCTCAACATGTTATATTACATTCACTCCCTCCGCTGGGAACTGCCTGTCTCCCAAAGTGGTTACCCCCCAACCCCTCAAATGTCATTCCTGCACTAAGGTGCCTTCCTTCCCAGTGCCCTCACCTAGGATGTGCCCCTTCTCATTCCTGTGCCCAGGAATCACTGGCCTACCAGTCATCCCTCTTCTAGTGGACCCTGAGGCTCACCCAGCAGATGTCCCCTCCCCATGCTCCCCAAACCATCCTTAGACTCACAACTGGAAGCTCTCGTTGTACTTGGGGGCCCAGCTGTTGTTCTTGGATTTGGTTGCAAATTTTCGTTTCTTGTCACTGAGCTGGGGCCCAATGATGTTGACCTCGATGAATGGCCGGAAAATGCCAGAAGTCTGCCACTTGAGGTCATTGGCAGCCACGACTGTTAGGGGAAGGAGAGGGTAAGACTGTCAGGGTCCCCTAAATACGCAGCTGTGGTTTCAAAGCCTGTCTGAAAGAGTACATTTCCCAGAATGTTCCTATAGCTAAGTGTGGCTATATGACTAAGTTCCAGTCAATGAAATTTCAGTGAAAGAAAGGGATGTGTACAACTTTCAGGTTGTGGCTTAAAAGGCAGGGAGAATGCCCTAAACTTTCTCCTTCTAGCTGCAGGCTGGGATGCTGGTGGGTACTGAGTTTTTTGGTACCATATAGAAGAGGAAAACATATTAGGGATGAAAGTGCAACAAAAGATGGCAGGGGTCCCCAAATCTGTGAAGCCTCCAATGTCAGCTCTGGGCTGTTTGTCCTTGGTTACCTCAGAGAAAATTTCATTCTATCTTGTTTAAGCCACTGTTATTTTAGGCCTTGGTTAAAACAGCTCAATCTGTGTTCTGATTAAAAAAAAAAAAAAAAAAAGCCAACAAAAGCAAGGCAGAGCTGAGAGATGGAGAAGGTGGAATTAAGTCCCATAACACTGGGCCCCTGGATCCAGCCATGCTTGAAGATGATTTATTTCTACAATTTTCAGTTTTATGAAAACTTTTTTTTTTTTAAATGAAAAATGCTTTTCTTGCTTAAGCTAATTTGAGTTTGGTTTCTGTCATAGGACCTAGTGAATCCTGGCGAAGGCACTCCCCCTCCCAACTCAGACTACTCACCTTTCACAGTGACCTTGTGTTCCCCAGTTCCCGGATGAGTGAAGAGCTCAACGTGGACTGAAACTTCACCCACAGGGTCTTCCACACCCGAGCCTGGGCGGGGTAGGGGAGGATGCTTGGCATGAGCTCCATTCTTCCCACCCACTCTAAGAGACCTGGACTGCTTCCCACCCACGATGTGCTGGCGGCACCAGGTCATTAGCCCTGACAGGGTGGCAGTGAGGGTGGGGATGTGATGGCAAGCCACATTAGGAAGCCAAGAATGCTGGGTTCAGGCCTTTCACTACCTTGCTGTGTGATCTCAGGCAGATCTCTTAACTTCTCTGAGCTTAAAGCATCTGCCCCCCCATTTTTCTCATTCCACTGATTGCCATGCTGTCAAAACTCAGTCTTCATCTTACACACCATCGTACTCACCCTGGCTTCCTTGGGTCTCATTTTCTCCTCTTGGTTGCCCCAATGCCACACCCTTCAGGTTATCATCCTACATGCCAGCCGCTCCTTCTCACCCTCTTTTGTCACTTCCTCCTTCTCTTTCAATTGTCAAACTGTTGGGACTCCCTTCTTTGTCTCCACTCCCTCTCGAAGTACTCACACACTAGAAAATCCTACTGACTGTACCTTCAAAATACATCCAGAATCTGACCCACCTCCTTGGCTCCATCCTGTTCTGTCCTCCATCATCACATGCCTGGACTATTGCAGTCGTCCCCACCCTGTCTCTGGAATCCTCTCAGCCTCTCTCCATACACCAGCCAGAGAAATCCTATTAGGTTAGCACACTTCCCTCCTCTGCTTAAAACACTTCCATGGCTTCCATCTCCCTCTGAAATAATCAAAGTCCTTTTTGTGACCTGCAATGTCCTACCAATGTGTCCTCGCTATTACCTCTCCTGCCTCACCTCTGTCCACGCTCACCCTCACTCACTCTGCTCTGGCCACACGGGCTTCCTCACTGTTTCTCCAAAACAGTGATAACCTGACCCAGAGTCCTCACTTCTTCTGAAGGGACAGCTTGTAGGGATATCTTTATTTTCCCTGCCCCACTGCTATTCCTCTTTCAATAGAGGATCTCAAGTTTCTTGAGATTGAGAAATGGCCCCCAAGCCCACCTCAGACCTCGTGGCTCCATCTTGCACTTCAGGTATCGCGAAATGGACCAAGGCTGCCCAATCAGAGCATTCCCTGCCCATAATTGCAGTGTTTGGCTCAGGAATGGTCATGTGACCCATGCTGGGCCAATCAGAGTTAGCCCTGGGACTTTGGCTGTAACCCTGAGGAAAGAGTCTGGGTCTAAGCTGGCAAGGCTGGCTACCCAATGAGGGGAAAGCCTACATCACAGATGTCTCAACAGAGACCAATGACCAATAACATTGTCGGAGACTCTGGATCCAGCTATTACTGATGTCAACACAGCCCTTAATCTTTCAGTTCCAGGCCCATAAATTCCCTAGTCTGCTTGAGTCTGGCTAAGGTGTGCCTCTGTTTGTGGCCACCACAATGCCCTGATCGATTGGTTCTGGTGGGGTCACTGAAGGTGCAGCTTAAAAGCTTTGTCCTTGTCCCTCTCTCTCTGGTTCTGAAAAGGGCATCCTGTGGGGCCTGGGGACCTGTGACCGCCAGCACCCCCACCAGGTTCCTCCCCTGCCCCTCAGGAAGCTCCCCACACCTTGAGCACCCCATGCACGGGGGGAGGAAGGGGGAGAGTCAGGGGTGGGTGTCCAAGGTTAATCCGGGTTACCTGGCACTGGGTGGGAAGTGACTGAGGCTCAGGGGACAGAGAGGCCTGGAGACCCCCCATCACCCCACTACTGGGGCGTGCACCCCCCCATCCTTGCTGCCCACCCCAGGCCACCTTCCTTGTCATCTCAGGCTCCGGCTCCCCCCTCCCCCCAACCAGTCACATGCTCAGCCTCACCTCCCCCCACCCCAAGGCTGATGCTTCACAGCAAGCTCAATCCGGGCCAGACTGAGGGTGCCAGGGGGGGAGTTGGACAGTGGTGGGTGGGGTGAGGGGTCAGACCATGGCCAAAGCTAGTAAGAAGGGGGAGGAGGGCAATGCTGGGCGCCCCCATCCCGTGGTTTGCTGGCTCCAAGGGGAAGGGTCTTTCCCGGCCTCTCTGTGCTTACCCCAATCCCACCCCTCCCCAAGTCCCTGGCCCCCTGTAGGGGAAGGTTCCTTGGGCAAGTGGCTTAATCTCCTTTGAGACTCAGCTTCCTCATCTATGGAATGATGGACCGCCCTGTGGGGCAAGTGGGAGAAATCTTTTCAAGAATCCCTGAGAAATGCTTCTTGGCACAAGCGCTGGCTCAGAGTTAGAGCCTGAAAACTTAGTTTTCTATGCTTGGAAGAGTGACACCAGTAATAATAATAATAATAATAATAATAATAATAACAATAATAACAATAACAACAACAACAAACATTTCCTGGGATCTACTACATGTATTACAGGTCGGGAACTGCTCTAAATTTAATTCATCTAATCCTAAAAATAATCTTATGAATTAGGGCCCTTGACTGTTCCCATTTTACAGATGGGAAAGCTGAGACTCAGGGAGGCGAGATGCTCCCGCAGGCGCCCAGCCGCCAGCGTGGCGGAGCTGGGATCGGAGCCCACTGGGATCTGAGCCCACTATTAACCGTGCAGGCGCTGTCCGGGGTACCCGGGATCTGGCTTAAGAGATGCACCTAGGAAGAAGCGGATTCCGACTCGAATCGCTTCTCCGTCCCTGCGTGGAACCAGCAAGCCGTCCTTCCCCCTCGTCCACCTAGGCCCCCACAGCTGGGCCGGCCTGGGCGGGGCCCGGCAGGCAGGGGAGGCGGAAGGACGGGCCTTTTACTAGCCGGGGCCGGGAGGGGCGCAGGCACCGGGCACCGGGCGCGGGCGGGCGGGCGGGCGGCGGAGGCACGTACCCTTCTCAGGATAAATGTCTTCACTAAGGGTAAACCTAGTCCCTTTTCCACCATGGACTAATCACGGGGGAAGGTGGAGAAAGGAGGGAAGGGAGGGGTGGGGGGAGAGACGAGCGAGTGAGAGGCGAGGATGGAGGGCGAGTGTGTGTGGCGGGGAGCAGGGGAGGCGCGGAGAGGGGGCAGCGAGTGAGAGGGAGGAGAAACAAGAGAGAGAGAAACGTCAGCTGCAGACGGACGGACAGACAGCCTCCCGCTCCGGGGGGACACCAGGGACACCAAAAGCAGCAGCTTGGACTGGGCACGAGGCTGAGCACGGAGGCCCGATGCCCAGGGAGGGCCCTAGGCCCTGGGCTGACGGGGGGGGGGAGGGCGAGGGGGGAAGGGGGCCGCTCCCCTCCCCCCAGCTTCTGGCTTGATGGCCGCTCTCCCTCCCACCGCATTGCCAGAACTAAGGCTGGGTCAGCCGCCAAACTTCTCTCCCTTTTCTTAGGGCCAGTTTTGAATTGGAGGGGGGTCCCCAGGGGGGAGTCCTGCTCTCCCCAGCCCCAGCTGCTGTGTGTGAACTCAGAGAGGGACAGGAGACAGAGGCAAGAGACGAGACAGAGAAAGACAGAATTTGAGAAAGGGAAACTCCCTCTCCGTCCACTCCTCCAGGTCGGGGTCCCTCCCATCCCTGGGGCTGTCAATCATTCCTTTGCCGCATGACGTCATAGGCCCCGCCCCGCCCAGAGCTGTCAACCACTCCCTGGATCCAGAACTTCCAAGTCCCGTCCCTAGGAGCTTTCAATCACTCCCTAGTCTTGCCTTCAAAGAGGTCCCGCCCCCCAGCTTTCAATCACCTACTGGCCCCGTGTTGTCACAGATTCTCCCAGGAGATGCCAATCACCTCCTGGCCCAATGACGTTAGAGGTCCCGCCCCCCAGTAGTCGTTCACTCATTGGCCGCGCGCCATCACGGAGCTCAGGAGCTCCCGGGAGCCGCCAATTGCCCCGGCCCATGACGTCACAGAGGAGGTGAGTCAGTGGCAGCCTCACAGGCTAGGGGCTGGGTTGCCACGCCGCTTACCCTGGGCCGCTTGCGTCTGCACGAAGGTCTTGATGAGCAGGTCCGTGGCCTGCGTGTAGAGGGACAGGGCATAGCGCAGGGACTGCAGGTCTGGGCTCTTCTCCAGGAAGGTCTTCTTGAGGCCCACGCCACCTGCGTGGAAGTATTGCTGTGCAGGACAAGGTGCGGAGAGGCGAAATTAGTTAGGCAGCCCCAATACCCCCTCCCCAAGCCCGCCGCCCTCCAGTGGTTCTGTGTTGGGTGACGGGGGCGGGGCGGGGTGGGGGTGGGGGTGATGTGCTTCAAAACACCCAAGTCGGGCCCTGCCACGCCCCCACCTCCGCCCCTGCCCCAAACCCGCCGGTGGGCTTCCGGCACCCTCAAAATAATACCCATGCTTCTCGCCTCTCCTCAAGCCCTTTGTGGCCCCAACCCTGCAACCTCCCAGCCTTCTCTCAAAACGTCTTCCCTAGAACGTACGTGCCTCAGGGTCTTTGCACTTACTGTGCTCGCTGGTGGGACGCCCCCCCCCAACCCCCCCCCCCGCCCCGCAACTTCAAACACCTTATTTTGCCCATGACTAGCTCCTTGTCCTCCTTTGGTTAAGATCTCAAAGAGCTTTCCTTGACCACTCTCCTTAATATGTTGCCAACCCTATTCCACTATAATTATTTTGGCAAAAATTTCCTTCAAAGTAGTTTTCATTTCGGGATGCCTGGGTGGCTCAGTCGGTTAAGCGTCTGCCTTCGGCTCAGGTCATGATCCCGGGGTCCTGGGATCGAGTCCCGCATCGGGCTCCCTGCTCCGCGGGGAGCCTGCTTCTCCCTCTGCCTCTGTCTCTCTCTCTCTGTCTCTCATGAATAAATAAATAAAATCTTTAAAAAAAAAAAAGTAGTTTTCATTTCATGGAGACCACGGTCCCTTTCATCGAGTTCTTGCATGGGCTGGTCCTCTGCCTAGAATGCTTTGTTTGCTTTGCCTTGCAAACTCCTATGCATTCCTCAAGACCCACCTCCCACATGCCTTCTTTCCAAAAGCCCTCGCTTCTCCTTCCCTGGGCTCCCCCAGCTCCCAGCCTTCCTTCTACCCTGCCCTGACCCCACAGAGCTGGGGCTGTCTGTATCTGGCTGGCCCCCTGAATCTAGGGCTCCTCAGGGCCCTGCCACCAGCCAGCCTGGAACTGACAGAAGAGTCATCAGGGAGTGTTTATAAATTGAATGAAGTAAGGTGGGTTCGAGCCTAGGTCCATGTCTACACCAGTCACACCCTTTGCCTGGGATGGGACAGGGGTGGGACCTCTCACCTTGATGGTGTCCAGGGCCAGTTCGACTACTGCACACTGCTTTGGGGTCAAGCTCTTGGCTTCTTCCCGTACCATGTGGTCCTGGATGGATGGAGAGAGGGCTCAGATGGGCAGAGCAGGCCCCACCTTAGGGATCTGCCTGTCTATGGGCCTCATCCCTGTAAAACTCTGATGAGTTGGGTAGTGGGTCTGTCTTTTCATCATTGTGTCCCTGGTACCTAGCATGTGACCGGCACACAGCACGTGCTCAATATTTGTTGAATAAATGATTTGTATCCTTGATCAAGCTGTATCTGAAGCTGAATTTTGCAGATCTTTCCAACACACTGGAGCAAATAAATTGTGCTTAAATCAGTCTGAGTAGGGTTTCTGTCTCTTGACACATCACCATTCTGGGACCTTCCCCCTAGGAAGCTTCTCCACCCCAATCTCCTGCCCTCTGCTCTTGGCCTCACCTTGAGTTTAGACAGCTGACCCAGCTCTTTGGCTGCATTGAAGATCATCTGGGTTCCCTGCAGGTAACAACAGTCACAGCCAAGGTGAGGGTGGGGGGTCCTCCAGTCTAATCCCCACAGCCCTACTGACACCCTAGCCCTGGACACCATCTTGGTTCTTGTCCAGAGGCTCTGGGCAGGGCAAGGGTTGTGTCCCTGGGGCAGAGGTCTGGAGCTCCCCCTCAGGAAGAGCTGAGGAGGAGGTGGTGACTTTGTCCCTGCAAATCCCAGTGTGGGCACACTACCCACCCTCTCACCTCCACCAGGACCCCAGGTTTGTGGGACAGAGAAGAAAGAGAGTGGGCAGTGAGGAGCCATGGGTGTAGGAAGCCCCAGATGGTGTTTATCGGTATGGGGCAGGCTTACCAACCCAAAGTCAGGGGGTTTTAAGAAAACTATGGGATGGGCTCTGGTGACCCCACCACTCCCGGGGCCCAATGCCTCTGTGGGAGAATTTCCCCAGTCATCTGGGTGGCTGTTAGTCTGACCTTGTAAAAGGAAGAATCCTCCCCACCAACACACACCTCAGCACCCATCCCCCACCCCACCCAAAACAGACACCAGCAAGATGGCATCCTGGTTATGGCTCCAATGAGCCGGGTGGGCCTGGGTTCAAATCCCAGCTCTGCTGTGTGGCCCTGGGCAAGTCACTTAACCTCTCTGAACCTCAGCTTTCCCATCCAGTTGGGGAAAATAATATCCACTTCATGGTTTAGCTGGGGCTAAATATGTCTTTGTTCAATGTACACTCTTATTATCTTATCATCTGGTCTCAAGATCATGAGCAGTGCTGGGGGCAATGGTCGGCCTGGAAGCCACGAGTCCTGCCTCCTCCAATCACTGTGCTGGGTGACCTGAGGCATGTCCTTGGACTTTTCTGGGGCTCAGTTTCCTTCCCTGGTTAACAGGGGCACCTACACTAGCTTAGGGGATGCGGTAGGCCTAAGTATCAATGAGGTCCTGCATTTACTGGGCCCTGGGGTGGTCTGGGGTCCTGAGCAGGGCTAGGCGGGAAGGAGGGCCATTTACAGCTGGGATGCTTGGAATCACATTGATGGTCTACCAGCTGGCCAGTGGGAACTGGTTATCCTGCAGCTACTAATATTGTTACTATCATCCTGGCTGTTGCTACTCTTTTGATTCCCTGTCTGTGATTCCCTAAGGCTGTCCTGAGGCACAGCTACTTAAGAGCCCAGCTGTCTGGTCCTTGGTTTCCCCTGCCACACCCTCCTCCCCTCTTGCCTCCCTCCCACCCACCACCCCTCACAAGCAAACCAGACAAACAAAGGAAGAAGAGACCACAGATGGGTTCACAGTGCGCCCCCAGACGGCACGGACCACAGAGATGGAAGGAGGCACAGGGTGGGGAGGGGGTGGGGGGTGGGAGCCAGACAGACAGTGAGAGGCTGGTCTTACATCTGAGTGGCTTGGCAATTTCACCCTGCCCTGTGGAGAGAATCAGGCGGAGGTCAGAGTTTGGGTGGCTATTGGGAGGATGTTCACTGGGGCTTCCCTGCCCCCTCAAAGCACAGTCCCACTCCCCAACCCACAAGCTGCCCCCCAGGTCCTGAGTCTAACACTGAGCCCCCTCCCCAGCTAGGCACCTTCCCTTGTCTCCCACTGGGGACTCCGGCCAGACTCTGGACTGCCAGGAGGCTACAACCAGCCCATCACCTGGGGACAGCCTGCCTAGGGATGGGGTACCTTGCGGAGGGGGAGAGAAGAGAAAGGGCTTGGGTTTCTCTCCTCCCCCAACCTCCAAGACTTTTCCCAGCAGGCCTGACTCTAAAAGAAGTGTACTTATAGGTATCACAAGTTCCCTCAATGTAGAGACACACACCCGAGTACATCCACGCAAGTGCAGAAAGTTTACACGCACACCCACCTGGATCAGCACACATACACACAGAACTCACACACTAAAATATACACATGCACTCCTAAACACTTGCACATGTGTGCACAATCACACACATAAACTCACACACTCACCCCCACATGGATGCACTTACATGTACATGGTGATTGGAAAATTGAATGTGCCCCCCCAAAGGGCTGGATGAGCGAGTAGGGAAGCCCTACAACCCATGTTCATGAAGCGGAGACCCCAGTTGTGTGCTCACAGGTATGCTAGTTCCTGCATGAATGCACAGCAAAGGCAACTGTTCATATGTTGCCACAGCTCCCATCTCCTTACAACAAACACCCGTTAGAACAACAACAACAAAATCTACATGAAAAACAACACACATCTCAGTCCAGGGCAGTGGTCCAGTCAGTGTCTGGGCCCTTCTCAAAGCCACAGAATTCAGCTGAGCCCAGGGCTGAGATAAGCACTATGGGTTTTGTTATGAGAGGGTGGGAGCTGTTTGTACACATGTTTGCTCACATGGGCACACACACTCCAAGCCATGTCCCTGGAGAATCAACTCATCTCTGATTTCTGGTTTTGTGGGACTTGGTTAGGACACCTGCCTTTACCTGTGATCCCCATTTGACCTTCCTACCCATGCACATGAACACACACATGCACACACACACCCAGACACCAGAGCTCAGGACCTCAGCACAGATGAGGCCCTCATTACCTTTTCTAATCCCTTGCCATGTTTTCTCAAGAGGTTGCCCTGCAGAGACAATGTCACAGGGTGATCAACCTGGCAAGCCATGTGAGGTGGGAACCCAGGGTGATCACACATGTACTCATGGGGACAGGAGGTAAAGGACATCTATACTGCACAGGGGGCTGATGGCTGGGTTGCAGGGGGAAAGTGTGCGTACCTTAATGGCCAATTCTTAAAAGCTATGAGAGTCAGAGAGACAGCAAAGAGAGAGAGGAGAAATAGAAATACAGAGCCAGAGAGAAAGAAGAGAAGTCACTGCCAAAATATAATTCATTTATGTTTACTGTATATATGAGGATCTTGTTTCTTGGATCAACAGGAAATCAAACAGGCTCCAAATTCAGACAGACCTGAATTTGAAACCTGACTCTGGCATATGTTTACTATGTGGCCTTGAGCAAGTGACTCCTCTTCTCTGAGCATCAGCTTTCCTCATCTGCAAAATGGGAATAATAATATCTACCTCACTCAAAGGGTTGTCATGAAGGTGGGCTGTAAGAGCAGCTATGAAGTCTAGCATACAACGCATCATCAATAAATGTGAATCCCTTTAGCTCCTTGCCCACAAACACATTGTCTGCTGTTGGGTATGCTGCCACCAAGTGCTTACAGCCAAAGACCCAGACTGCAGCCATCAAGAAATGAGATGAGCACTTGTGAACTTTTGACAGGTAAAATCTTATAATAACCTGTCTTGTCCACAAAGGGCGACTCTGAAGTGGTTTTATTGATCTCTATCCTACTATGTGTTTACCTATTACCACCACCAGCAACAATATCAGCTCTAATTTAGTGAGCACTGCCTCAGGTAGTCATAAAGATGAGCACTTTATTGCATCATCCCATTTGGTTCGCACAACTCTCTGAGGGTTACTGCAGTTAACTCCTTTTTCCAGACAAGGAAATGGAGATTGGGAGGTGAAGTGAATTCCCAAGGTCACAGAGAGTGTGGCTGGGCTGGGATTTGACGCCAAGTCTGCCTGACACCAAAGTCACAAATGCTGTCTCCCACCTGGGTGCCTGGGTGTGTGTCTGGGATTCACGTGGTCCTGTGGTGGGAGTGGGAAGGCAGGGGTGGTGGGGGGTCGGCGCTGAACAGCTGAGTAGGGGGACCCGGGTGGTAAGGGCCTGTATTTTGGGTGGCTGCTAACAGTTCAGAGCCCAGAGGGGAGGTTAGAGGAACTCCGTTGACTTTTAACCTCCTTCTAGCTTCGGGGAGAGACAAATATCCTGGTGGAGTCTGAGCGTGGGAGTAAGGGTGAATTCCAACTAAAGGATGAGGTCAGATGTGAAGGTGCTGGGCTCAGGGTTTGGGGTTTGGGAGCCGGCAGGCACCTCCTCTGTACTTAAAACGGGGCGGGGGTGGGTGGGCGTGGCCTCCCTCCCGCCAGGCCCCGCCCCCTCCCCATGCCCCGCCCCAGACAAACACAGGCACATCTAGGCGGGAAGTGGGACAGTGGGTGGGGGGCCGGTGGGTGAGGAGGGGGCGCTGGGTGGGGTGGATGCAGCCACGCGGTGGGCCGAGTCCAGACACAGAGCGGACGGACAGACAGACGGACAGAAGGGCCTCTACTTACGATCATCTGTCAGCCGCGACGGGGGCGGGGTGGTGGGGAGGGGGGGAATAAGTCACCATGAGTCTCCCAGGAAGGCCAGGGAGGGGACGGAGACGGCACCGAGGGGCGGACCCCGTGCCCCTGCCCAGCCCAGAGGAGACAGACAGGTCCAAAGCCTCCCGCACCATCGTTGCCTCTTGGCGGCCCTGCCCACCCTCCCCAAGCCTCCCCCACCCCGTCCCCAGGAACGTCTTCTCGCTCTGTGCTGTGCCAGCAACCCGTGTGCCATTGCTGTCCTCAGGCCCCCACACCTCCCTGGAGGAACCCAAGCCCAGCCACACCCCTCCGCAGAAGTTGCGGTCCACCCAATCCCACCTGGAAGCCTGATCCCTGGAGATCAGGATCTCTGGGCTTTTCCCAGAAGGATTCCAGAGGCATGATCCTGGTCTCTGGATGAATGCTGACCTCTGCTTGACCTCTCTGACCTTAGATGCTCTCTGTGACCTCTGGCTGACCTCTGGGAGCTGTCTGTTCTATTGGTCTCTGATCTTCAAAGTCCATGGTATCTCCCCTCCTTGTCTCTTGATTGACCCTAAGAGCCCTCTGATGAACCCATTGACCCCTATGACCTCTGTGATCCCCAAGCTGACCTCTTTATTTTCTGGGTGATCTCTGACCTTCATATGCCCTCTTGACCCACATGTGACCTCTATGTCCCTTAGACATCTCTTAACACTACTTGACTTCTTTGACATTTATCTATCTGACCCATGAATGACCTCTTTGATTCTTTGATGACTTTTGACCCATATGTGATCTCTCTGATCTTTGAATGGCCCCACTGACCTCTGAGCCCCAATGCCTTTGGCATCAAGTTCTCTGGGCTCCCACAGGGGAGGTGGCCCAGGAATCCCCTCTGGCCCCCTATGGGCCTCACCGTCTGGTCAGTGAGGGGTGGCAGGACGATGGTCTTCTCCATGGTGTTCATGACCAGCTTCCATAACTCCTTTAGCACCCTCTTCAGCACCGTCTTCTCACAGATTTTGGCAAAGAGAGTCAGGCTGGAGGCGAGGGGCAAGTCTGAGAGATGGCCCAGCTGGCCCTAACCCGAAGAGCCCCTTTCCCTCAACAAATGGGCAAGGCGGGAAAATGCTCCATGGATACACAAGAGGACACAGAGCCTGTACAGGGACCACTAAATGGGGTCTGATGAGACCCCATTGATCAGAATGGTCTGATGGGGTTATGATGTGTGACACACATGAAGAGTAAATGATGGCTGGACTGGTCAGCAGGGACCAGGCTAGAAAGGGACTCAACACCTGGGAGGAAGACCTGGGCCTTAGCATGAGGGCAGTGGGGATCCATGGAGTGCTCAAGAGAGACACAGCCAGGCTTCCCTGTTCGAAAGAACAGAGTGGGCGGTAAACTGGAATAGGAAGGCTGGAGACTAGGGACTGTGAGAGGACTGGGGCCATGCTCAGTCAGAGAGGAAGGGAATGGTGGGAGGAGGGCAAACTTGAGAGGGTAAACAACAAAGAATTCATGGCATGGGGGGTGGAAGGAGACAGAATAATCCACCATGATCCATCCAGCAACTGACCCTCCCATCCACCAAATTATCCCTCCCCCTAACTTTCTTTAATGACCCCTCCATCTTTTTCCTTCCCCCCTCCTCCCTGCTTCTTCCCTCCCATCCATCCTTCTACCATCCATCCATCCTCCATCCTCCCTCCCTCCCTTCTTTCCTTACACCCATGCATCCATCCTTTCATCTACACTTCCATTCATTTATCCTTATTTCAATCGATTGATCCATCCATCCATCCATCCATCCAGTTATTCATCCATGCAAATATTTACCTAACTTCATCTACCCATCCATCTGTCCATCCATCCCTCCTTTTATCAATATATCCTCCATCTAAACTTCTAAGCATTTATCTTTTAATCTACCCATCAATCTGCCCACCCATTCTCATGTCATCTATCCATCCAACCACCGTCAATTAACACATAAAAAGGACTCACCAGTCCTTCCAATCATTTACCCACCCATCTTTCCATCCCTTCATACCTCCACCCACCTACCCATCCAAACCATCCAACCACCACCCAGCAAACATGTCCTGAGTGTTCTCTCCAGGCCAGCCCTGAGTCTCTAAAGCCCCATCCCTAACCTCTTCCTGGCCATCCTAGTCCACCCAGCCTGGCTTACTTGCTGTCCAGCAGGTCCATGATGGGTTGCAGCACATTGTCAGCATCCTGGGCCACGCTGCTGCAGGCACTGGCTGGCACATTGCCCGTTCCCTTCACCTGGCTGAGGATGTCGCCCATCTGCTTGACACACTCCTCGATGTGTGGCTGGAAGCTGGGGGCACAGAGGGGAGGAGCTCAGACCAGACTCTCCAGGCCTCCCAGAGAAAGGGCCAGATGAGGCCTCAAAAGCTGACCATGGACCTTGATGTTTTATCCTGAGCATCAAGGAGCCATGGCATATAACTGAGCAGGGAAGGGGGTTGTGTATAATAGCAGAATTGGGCACTGGGCTGAGACATTCACCTGTGCTGTTTATTTCACTGCACAGTCCTACCCAGGTACTATTATTATCATCATCCCCACTTTACAGGTGAATAAACTAAGGTTCAGAGAAGTTAAACAACTCACCCAAGGCTACATAGCTAGTAAGTGGTGAAGCCAGGATTGAACTCAGCTCTGTCTAACTCTGAGCCTGAAGTCTTCACCACTACATCTGCTGAGTCCCTGGATGCCCCAGGCTCAAAGGTCTGGGGACTGCCCCCTCCTGTCTGCTCCCAGCCCTGGAGGTGTCCCCACCTGGTAGCAAACACCCGGCTGAGCTCGTCCAAGACATTGTTGAGTTTCACCTGGAGCTCCTTCAAGATGTCACTGGCCTCAGCATCCAGCTGAGGAGGGAAAAGGGACATCAGGTTAGGTTTACAGAGCATCCACACAAATGGGGCATTTTCCCATCCAACACAGGGAAAGAGATCCCAAGGGACTGGGGAGGAAACAGGCAAAGATGGTGGAGCTGCTTGCTTGGGTTAGAGGGAGTGGCTGAGCTGGAATTAATCAAGGGCCGGCAGGGATGCAGGGAAAGTGGTGACTCTGCCTGGGGCTTGCCTCACCTCCTTCCCTCCCATGGCTTCGAACATCTTCTCTAGCTGCACTCGGAGCTGCTGAGTGTTGTTCATGAGGATGCAGGGCTGGGGATGCAAACAGAGCAGGGAGTCAGGGCTCAAGACCCCTCCCCAGAGCCTCCCCCATCCACTGCTAGGGACCCCAAGATGGTTTTGGGGTCTGGGTCCAGAGGAAGGTCCCGTAGGGTCATTTGAGAATGGAAGACAGCATTTGGGACCAGATTCCTGGGAATGTTGGTGGGGGGTGGTTTCTGGAGATTAGCAGAGGGCAACAGGGCTCAAGTAACTTCTCCAGGGTGGGCTGGGCTTCTGGAAGTAACAGGAAGGGGGGAATTCCTGTCACACACCCATATTCTCCTACATGGGCTCAAAGCTTTACACACTTACATCCATACACCCTGAAGGCTTCATTCACAACAATCAGACAATGACACATTGAAGGCATGTGCCCTCACCTCCAGATCCCCCCAGACACACGTAGCCAGGTACATGGACACACACAGTTGGACACACAGAGACACAAGTATCAGAGCCCAGGGGAAGGATGGAGCCTTGGGGGTGCAGAGTGGGGCTGGGAGGGGACAGGACAGGGTCCCCCACAGGTCACCACTTTCTCCTTCTCCTTGGAGCAGTAGGAGGCGAAGTCCTTGGAGATGATGTCCGCATACTGGAGGAGCACATTACTGATGGTCTGGGGAGGACACAGACAGGGGGTAAGAACAGGGGCTGGGGCTGGGCAGGTCCATCAAGAGCCACTAGTGAGATCAGGGATGAACCTGAATCCCTATGAGCACTCAAGATGGACCACTTGAATGGGTGAATTCACCCAGGATGACCCTCACAACCAAGAGGAGATACCACCAAGTAAAGATGATTATTTTATGTAGACCCAGCTAAATCTCCATCATATTAACCCAGATAAATCTCCATCATATTAACCCAGCTCCAAGCATAAGCATGACTGGATCCCAGATGGAATCCCAATTCTTACTTGGAGTCCTCAACTTCAACCCAGCCTAAAGCCAATTAGCTGGAACCTTCAACCCCAGTAGGATGGTCCCGACCTCCAAACTCACCCCAATGCCCACCCAAATTCTACATAAATCCCAACACTCACTCCAACCTCAATGCCAAATTGAATCTCAATACTAATAGTAACCTAAACACAACCCCAACTTCAATCCCACCCTCAACCTTGATTCCAGCTCCAAATTCATCTCCAACTTAAACCACAGCCCTGACCTCAACTCCAACCTCAACCCAAATGTTGTCCCCAACCACAACTCCAACACTGATCTCAACCCCAACCCCAATCCTACTGATATCACCAACCCCAACTTTGACCTCAATCCCAAACTTAACCCCAATCCTGACCTTGACCCAATCCCAATTTCAACTGCAACCCCAACCTTGACCCTATCCCAATCCCTCACCTGGACTCCATCCCTAACCCCACCTGCACTCCCGCACCTTGGCAAAGCGCCTCATATAGTGCCCCACGATCTGGGGGTCAGGGCACTCGAGTTTCTTGATGATTTCAAAGCTCTGGTTGAGCTGGGAGAAGACATCCACCACGGAGCAGGAGAATAGGGCATGCTCTGAGGTCTGCTGGAACTACAGTGGGAAGGAGGCCAGGAAGGAAGAGAGGGGTCAGAGCTAGACAGCCCCCAGCATCCAGCCCTCCTGCTCTCCATGGGGAGAACCAGAGACCAACTGGCCTGGGGTGAGGCGAATAATGTGCAAGGGTGACTTAGAGGTGGACACAGAGGCTATGGGGAAGGTAGGGCTTCCAGCTCAATGATGGACTCTCATTCATTTGCTGAATGAACAAAATACTTTCAACACTATGAACAAGACGAAGATGGTGGCCACCTTTCAGAGACTGGTTTCATCTCAAGGGCAATTTTTGACCCCATATTGGATCCCAGTGGACCCCAGAGGGAGTGAGACCACTGAGGGCAGACTAGGGGCTTGATCATGGGCCAGTCTCCTCACCCCATCCTTCTTGTCTCGTTCCAGGGCCCCGTGCAGGAAATCCCGGGATACTTCCTCATTCTCGTCCAACCATTGGATGACAAAGGGCTCAAACCACCTGGAATGGAGAGCAAGGGTGGGGTCTTGCCACCTCTTGTCTCCTGACCCTCTCCTTTGCCTAGTTCTGAATGGTGCTTGGGCAGGTCCTTCTCTCCCTTGAACTCACCCTGTGGCCTTTGGGTAGGTATCCCCCGCTTCCCTACCCCACCAGGCCTCAGTTACTTCAGTCACGAAATGGACCTCATGACACTGTTAGGGCAAGGCTCATACTTGCAGGGTTCATGGTTCAGATAAACTACCCATGGACAAGTGGATTTCCTCTCTGGGATCCCATTACCTGTACAGCAGAGGAGTATCTATCCCACAGTGCTGCTGTGAGCAGTGATTGACACAACACATAGTAGGTCCTCGGTAAATGGTGACCACCATCCTGCTCTCCAACACAGCCCGTGAGTCAGACATCCAGAGTTCAAATCCTGGCTCCGTCACTTATTGGATGTCATCCTGGGCAAGTCCTTCAGCATTAAACTCTCCATTTTCTCATCCACAAAATGGGAATTATAATGCTCCCATCTTATAGAATTGTCAAAAGGATTAAATGAGAAAAGGCAAAAGGCACTGCTCAGTGCAGTTCCTGATACTTAGGCATATTAATTGGGCTATAAGAGTCCATAGTCCAATGGCTGAAAATAGAGAATACCAGATTTGTATACCACTGTGCCCTTGATGCCCAGGGAACCCTGAGTAGGTCAGCCCTCATCTCTGGGCCTCAGTCTAGCTGTCAGTGCTACAGTTCTGGCTTGGGGAAAGGGACTTACGCAGGGTATTCAGGCACACGGTCCTTGAAGGCAGGAAGCTCTGTCACATATTCATTGTACAGCCACTTGACCTTGAAGTGTAGGTTCATGTAGTCAGCGCTCTTGCACAGGCGATGCTTGTCATGCTCTGGTAGGGGAAGAATGGAAGGTCTCTACCCCCTGTCTTGGCAGCACCAGCTCTGGCCATCACAGGTGTCCAACCTCAAGCTTGAGGGTCCAGGATGCTCACAGCCTTGGAGGGGATACTACTGAGGCACAGCTACCTGCTATAACCAGGCTAGAAGGTATGGGGATGGGCACACTCACCCTCCATGGCGTACTTCATGTCCTGGGCAAACAGGTTCCACATCACTTCGGCACTGATTTTGCCCACATTCAGCTCCTGGGGAAACCTAGTCAAAGTCATGGAAGTATGAAACCTTGGCAGATGGAAGCAGGGTGGCACAGGCTGCTTTGGCCTTCCCAGCCCGGAGGGTAGTGTGGGACAGACAGAGCGTTCTGGATTCAAGCTCCCTCAAAGCCACTGACCTGCTGAGTGACTTTGAACTGAAGCCCTTCTTCTCCCTGAGCCTCCACCCATCTATCTCTCCATCCCTTCAACCATTCATTCACCCAGTCATCCACCTTTCTATCCATCCATTCACTCACCCATCTGTCTATCTATCCATCCATCCATCCACCCATCCATTTCTCCATCCAACCAGCTATCCATCCATTCCTTTATCTAGCCATTCATCCTTCCACCAATCTATCCATTCACCCACCTACTCATCTATCCATCCATCCATCCATCCATCCATCCATCCATCCATCCATCCAGTCAGCTATCCATCCATTCCTTTACTACTCATTCATCCTCCCACCAATCTACCCATCTATCCACCTATTCATCCAACCATCTACCCATCCATCTGTTCATCTCCCCATTCAATCATATCTCCATCCAGCTGCCCATCCATCCATCCACCCTTCAGTCCATCCATCCCAAATCCCTGATCTTAACTGAATATCTAAACCAAGAGATACTGGCATGCCAGAGTTAGGAGCCCCTCTAGCACTCAGGGAAAAATAAGACACAACAGTTCATTCAGCTAACACAGATGAAAACTCTACAGACATATAAATCTACAAACCAAAACTGTCCATACTCACACACAATTACACAATATACAATATTTCATATTGAAGTGCATTCCACAATTGTATGCACATATACAATATACAATTAAACCCATAGGCCACAACTATAAACAGAATTACACCCACACACAAGATACAATGCAATTTAAATGTAAAACATTTAGTAGAGTATCTAGCACATAGTAAATACTTGAGCAACACTGTCAATTGTTATTTATGAACCTACACACATATACAAAATTATATACATATGTACACGTTGTTATTCACACAAATCAACACATACAAAATACATGTCTGATTACACCAGTGATTTTATACATACACACAATTTTATGTTTATGTTTATAAATTATGCCGTATTTCATTCAGGCACAACCACACCTACAGTTGCCTCCACATACACATCATTTTATGTGTAATTAGACATGATCACCTTTACACATAAGACACAAAATTGTGCACACATACACACACACATGATGACCTCCAGATAATTAACTGCATAGATACACAACTCACTGGTTGAGGCAGGGAGTGTAGGAATTTTTGTCTTCCTCAATGATGGACACTATGAGAGTAATCAGCTTGGACCAGAAGTCAAGGTTCTTGATGCTGGGTCCCTGTTCTTCTGGGGGAACTTCTCCCTTCTTGGCCTGGAGTGGGGAAATGGAGACATTAGCCAAATGGGTCCATAGGTGGGTGCCTCAGTTAGTTCATTATTGAGGGGCAGGAGGTTAGTAAGGAAGGGGTCCCATTAACACATGGGTGGTTCAGGTAGGAGAGCTGTATGAAAAGGAACTGAATTCATGTAAACTGGCCCAAACAGGACTCATGTCCATGCAGCTCAACAAAGCTTAATTAGACTCAACTCATAAAAGTGAATAGAACTGAGTTTAGTTGAAAAAAACTGAAGCCCACTAAACCAAATGGAACTGAAATGAATGTCAATCAGGCCCATTTAGATTAACAGATGGAGATTCTCAGAATTAATTCAATGAAACTGAACCTGGGCCAATTATACTGAATGTAGTGGAATTAAACCTAACTGGATTGAATTAAACTCAAATGAATTCAATTGGATTGAACCTAATCAACTCATCCAAAATCAACATCATCCTAAGTCAAAATAATGGAAATAAATTGACTTGAACTCAACCCAACCTAACTTAATCTAATTCAACTCAACTGAGTCAATCCAATCCAACTCTACCTACTCAACTGAACCTAACATACTCAGGTCAGTTCAATCCAACTTTAGTCAATCAATGAAAATGAATGTAGCTAAATTCAACTGAAATGAGCCCAACTCAACCCAATTCATTTGAACTCAACTATACCTAACCCAACAACCCAGCTCATCCTCACTCAAGCCAACTCAACCCAATCAAGAATAACTTCAAGTCAACTGAATATAAATAAATGGATTTTTATTAAATTAAACCCAGCTTAATCCAACTCAGTTCTGCTCACTAATTAGCCAAGAGTAATTTTAAGTCACCTGAATAGAAATAAATGGAACTAAACTGTTTATAGTTGAACTAAACCCAACCCAATTTAATCCACTGTACCTCAACACAATTCAATTAAAAGCGATTTGATTTCAATGAAGAGAATGAAATAAAATATCACTAAATTGAGCTTATGTGTTATCTCCTATCTGAAGCCCAAGGTGAGGTAGGGCCCCCTTAGCCCCTACAGTCTCCTGCAATTCCTCCATCCCAGGGCTAATCACCCTAGGTTGTGAATTTCAATGTATATATCTCTCCCTTCTAAAATGGTATGAACTCCTTGAAACCTTACTGACAATCCTGGCATTATATGTGTAGATAAAAAAACACATGTTGAAAGATCTCAAATAAATTGAGTTGAAATGACCAAAACTCAACTCTACTGAAGAAATTAAATTCAACTCAACATTTATTGAACAGTGATTCTATCCTAGGCAAACTGCATGCCAAACTCAACTAAGTTTAACTAAAACTGAATTTATTGAGCATCTATTGTATATCAGGTGCTAAGCATTTATTTACATTTTATCTAAAGATAGCATCTCATTAAATTTTCTCCTCAATTCTGAGATATGGGTTTATGACCCCATTTTACAGAGGGAGATACTGAGGCTCAGTTAAGTCACTTGAGAAGGGGCAGACCTAGGACTTGGGCCAGGGTCTGGTTGGTATCCCCTATTCCATTCTGCTTTATCTGGGGTCCTCACCGGGTCTGTCTGGTACTCCCGACTATAGAGTTCATGACAGTTGTTGAAGATGTACTCATAAGTAGAGTTGAGGCAGGCTTTCACACAGTCTTTCACCACCTGGCTGGCTCGGGGTGGGCTCTGGAGTTCTTGCACCTAGAGGGAGGGAGACAGGCACAAGTCAGCATAGCTGGAACAGGTGGTACCCAGGAAGTGCCTACAAGTGGTTATGAGTTTAAGGAAATGTAGCAGTATGAAAGCAGAGGGTCATTGAGAAAGGGCACTACTCTCCAGGAGAAATGTTATTTGGTTAGGAGCTAAGAGTGCTAGAAAATGCCCGATGGAAAGCTAATGGGACTGGGTCTCCTTCTTACCTTCATCCGAAAGAAGGTGATGCTGGTGAGAAGGTCCACAGTGGATTTGAGGTCCTGGAGTCTCTCTGGGCTGCTGGCTGGGAAGTTATTCTGTTGGAAGGGAGAAGAGAGGTGGGATTATGGAAGAGGGCTGGGTAGAGGGAGACTGTTTTAGGGGAAATACAAGAGCCCCCCAAGTTCTAGGAAGTATGTGAGTGTCCATGAGAACACCTTGAAGCAACTGGGGGGGGTGTCTGGTTGGATGCACCAAGCAAATTGGGTAGGTGCTGCCCACATATGTGTACACATGTCAAAGGAACACATTCCACATGTTAAGATGGGTCCTCTCATGTGCACACTGGCTGGGAGCTCTCCCCTACAGGCACAAACATGTGTAGGAGCAACCAAGTCATCATGCATGTACTTCTCACCCGATACATGGAGAGGTCGATCCGCAGGGAGTTGTGCAGCTGGTCCAGGAGCTTGACAAAGCGCTCTTTCTGAGGAGGGAGAGGAGGAGAATGGATGGAAGCAGGGACATGGGGGTCAAGTGTAGCAGCTAAAGGCGGCTACCATATTGGGTAAGTGCTTACTATACACTAAGTGTACCCCATCCACTATTGAACTGAACCATCGTGATATCTGTTTCCATTCTACAGAGGGGTAAACTGAGGCTTAGAGAGGGCAAGTGACTGGTGCAAAATCACACACTAAGTCAGTTCCAGATTGGAGACCAGGGAGTCACACAGGGTCTGACCAGCACGGGGTTGGGCTCTCCCTCCTCCCCCAGCCCCAGTCCCTGGGACTGACCCCAAAGTTGGAGGCAGCAAAGCGGTCAGATGCGGACACGTTGGTGGAGGCGGTGGTGTGCGCATAGTAGGCATTGATGTTGGCGAGCAGGGTGCTCATGACGGCGGGCACCCCAGGACACATGTACTTGGAGGAGAGGCAGGCAAAGTGGCTGGTGGGAGGGAGTGGGAGAAATTGGGCCTGGCATCCAGCCAGGACAGGCAGTGTCCCACCAGAAGGCCTCCAAGACAGCATCTGTAAGTGGCTCCCTCTAATCTTCAAACCATTCCCTCTGGCTGATTGTGTCTTCCAAGTTTCTCTCTGTCTCCTCTCTGGGTTGCCCATCTCTGCCTCTAACTCTGACTCTCACCACGCTTCAGCTCCCAGAAATGGCACTTTCCTAACCTCCAAGGGACTACAGAATGCCCACCACACCCACATCCTCTTTGGTTCCTTCTCCCAAGAATCCTTCCACCACTAGATCTGCCAGGGTCCACTTGGTGTCCCCCTCACCCCAGTTTCCTGCACCTTGCCCTCATGTCCACCCCAGCCTGCAGCCTCACGTCATGGCTTGGTAGATGGACTCTACGCCATATCGCATGGCAAATTCATCCACAATTTCCTGGGCTGTCTCATCATAGTAAACCTTCCAGGCGTCATCACCCTTGGCATCTGGGATCTTCACAACCCCATTGTTCTGCACATCTGTCACGAAGTGGAACAGGTTCTGCCACCAAGAGGGAGAAGGCATCATGAAGAGTGCATTGAGGCACAAGGGGTCAGAGATCCCAGGTCTGGGGCAGCTTACATCATCCATCTGTTTATTCATTAATTTATTCATCTACTCTTTCATCTATCCACCACCCACCAATTCATTCAACTACCAAAAATTTTACCCATTGACTCATCCATCCTTGTAACACTTCACCCACCTACCCACCCCTTTACTTATCTATCCATCTACTCATTTACCCATCGATCCAGCTACCCCAAAATCCACCTATCCACTCCTCTATCCTTTCATACATTCATCCATTTATCCATCTATCCACTCATCTATCTAAACTTCCATCGGTCTGCCTGCCCATTCATTCACTCATCCACCCACCCACCCATTCATCTACCCAAAGTTTCATCCATGCACTAATCCTCTCTTTTAATAATCCAACCACACATCCATCCCCTATAACTACCCACAACTTAATCTCTCCATCCAGCAATTCATCCATCCACCCATCCAACCATCCATCACCTATTTATCTACCCAACAATTTATCCATCCATTCATCCATCATCCATCTTTTCACCCATCCACCTATCCAACTGCCCCCAAATTTACTCATCCACCTATCCATACTTCCAATAGTTTAACCACATCTGTCCGTCGACCCATCCTTTTATCCACTCATCGTCTATTTGTCCATTCAATCATTTATTCATTCAACAAACTGAGTTCTCTCCAGGAACCCCCCCTGTTCAGGTCTGGAACAAATGGAAGACCTGGAGCTGGGTAGTGAGAGTCTGCCTGGAGGTCAGGGAGGGCTTCCCAAAGGAGGGGGCCCTGAAGCTGGATGAATAAAGAGTTTTCCAGGCAGAAGGAATGCATGGGGGATAGTCTTAGAGGCTTGAGGATTGTGGATGGTGTGGCCGGAAAGAGGAAGGTGGGGCTGGGGCAGGCAGGAATTCCAAGTGGAGGCAATGTGGGAGATCATAGTGATCCCTGAAGGCAGGGAAGAGCAGTGGGCCTCACCTCATGCAGACAAGTGTACTGGACATGGTAGGGGGCCACCTTTTCCTCGCCTTTGATCTCCACACTGATGTGTAGCCGGATGGCACCTGATACAGCAGATTTGTCAGTCCGCTTGTCTGAAAAACAGAAATGGATGGCTGCATCAGAACTTTCCAATATAGGCCCGGGTATTTTAATGTATGCATGACTGTAGCCCTCCTGGACTCCCTGAGATTAAGACCTGGGTATCTTCTCGGATTGGCTCTCTAAACTTGTGCCACTCCCATTAGCCTAGAATTCGCTAGGCCCTGTCTCTTCCTTCAACTAGGACTCCAGACCTTACTTCCTTGCTCAGGTTAAATTCCTGAGTCTGCATCTTCCTCTTTAACCAGCAGCCCTAGGCTGGGCTAGGCTGGGCTAGCCCTAGCCTGGACTATCCCTGCTTCTCCCCCAGACTAGGCTCCCAGGCCCTGCTTCCCCCATCAAATCAAGATCTCCAGAATCTACTCATCTTAGACATCTACTCATCTCAGACTAGGATCCCCAGGTCTTGCTTCCTGCTCCATCAGATTGGGCTCACAGACCCTGCCCCCCCCCCCATAGATTGGGCTCCTAGACTAACTCCTCCTGACACTGGTTCCCCAATTTGGCTCCCTGGGGCGCCCTCCCTGTCCCTTGCAGAACACCACCCATGCTCACCCAGGTTGTACCACACGTCCATCTCGCCGCTGAGTGTCCGCACCTCGATGATCGTCTGTCCCAGGAAGTCATCAGATTCCCTCTTAAACCGCTGCTTCACACGGGACTTGATGTCATCATCCTCATCCCAGACACGCACCTTGATTCGGTCTGAGGAGTTGTGACATTCACTGCAGGGCAGGGAGAGCCAGAGGCTGGGGTCAGGTGGCTGGCACAGGCTGGTCTTGGAGTCCCCTTCAGTTGCCCCAGCAGAGAGCTCCCCCTCGGGGCTCAGGGGTTCAGCCAGTCACTTACAAGTGGAAGTTCTCCTCCCACACAGGGTTCAGGTTCCCATAGATGGTTTTTGTCCGTTTCTTGGTCTTCCCAACCTGGACAGTGACATAGGGGTCACTGGATCCTGTCTTGTCCTTTGCCTGCAAGCCCTGGGCACAGACCACTGTAAGACACACAGGACAAATACAAGTACAGGCTCAAGGAGTGAGGTATGCTGAAAACAGTCCCTGTCACGGGCTGCAGGTTGCTTGTTGGAGACACCTGTGACATGGCCTGAGGGCTTTGTTCTGACCACAGGAGCCCATGGGGACACCCACAAGACATAAAGGACTTGCTAGAGAGTTAACACCCAGGGAGCCCTCAGCTGATGCCGAATGGGAAGGTGCCCCAGGGCCACCCCTGGGTAGGACATTCTATACATTGTCCTGAAATCTCCAGCAGGACTGAGCTTACAGTTGCTCATGGAGTCACCTGTTTATTGGAAGCCACCTGTTTATGTGCCTTCCCTACCTGCTCCCAGACTCATATCTCCAGCCGCACTGGGGCTTCCTGGGGCCACTTCCTGGATACACATTGCCCTGAAATCCTCATCTTGGGGTCTTTCCGGGAAATTTGAATGAGGTTGGGCATGGATAAACACCCTAAGGCTCCCATCCCTGGGTAGGACCACTCTGCTGTGTGAGCTCAACACTGTCCCCCAGTGGTCCCCGAGGGGAATGAGCCCCAGTTGTCCACAGCATTGCTTGATCATTGGCACCCTGTGTAGGGCTCCTTCTCTCCCAAGCTCACTTCTCAACTCCCATGGCATCACCTCCCAAAGAAACAATGTGCCCTCAACTCCTCTTCTTGGGGTCTGATTCTGGGGGAGGCACCAATCAAGACTCATCCAGATAGAGTGTCATGTGCTCACATTTGGAGGCATACATGCCCACCCTGTGAGCACAAACACTCACACATATGGACATGGGAAAGACATGGACACACTCAAGTACACGCCGCAAAAGGAAGAGCCATAGGAGGAAGCACAGGGGGCTAAGAAGGGACCCTGTGCACCCCCCCAACCCCCGCGGCCTCACCAGTGATGCTGATCTTGGCCGACCACTTGGATGTGCCGTCCAGCACGCTCTGCTTGACCGCCTTCATCTGCTGTGTATGTGCGGTCTTGGTTACGGCGAAGATCTCCTGGATGAGCTCGAAGATCTCAGGTTTGTTGCGCTCCCGGATCTTCATGCGGTCCTTGAGCACCATGATGATGTTCTGCGTCCGGTCCTCCGCCCCGTGCTTGGAGCTTTTCTCTGCAGCCCCTGCGGACGCAGACAGCAGTCACTGTCCAGAGCGCGCTCCCTCACTGGAGCGAGAACCCCAACTCCCATTCCAGAGCTTCCTCGGCTGTGGCCAAGGGTACTTTAAGCCATGGCGGCTCAGGTGACTCGCACCCCAAAGCTAGAACTGCTAGAGCTTTCTACCTGCTCTCTGAATCCTCCTACCCCTTGGACCCGTCAGTCCCCACCTGTCTACGCGAGTCCCCCCTCCTCTGAATCCCCGCTCCCTGCCAAGACCCCGCCCCTTCTCTGACTCCTCCCCCCACTCTGAGCCCCCTCCATCCCGAACTAACCCTAACCCTAACCCATTTTTCTCCGGCGGAACCGCTGACTCTCAGGAACCCCATTCGTTGCACCGTTTAGCTAGTCCCTGAGTCCTGCCCCACCCCTCTCCGACCTCTGACCCTCTCACATCTCCTTTTCCCTCCTCTCGCCCCAATCCTCCGGCAGAGGAGTCCGCCCCGGTTCTTGCCCCGCCCCGCCCCGCCCCCCCTCCGCGGAGCCCCGCCCCTCCGGCCCCGCGCTCACGCTGCAGGCAATCGGCGTTGAGCAGGTCCTGGCACTTCTCGTGGCACTTGACGCCGCACTCGGTGCAGCGCATGCCTTGCCGCGCGATGCCCCACAGCAGCCCCTCGCACTCGTAGCAGTAGGTGGGCGTGGTGGCCGTCCACACCTCGAAGTTGTGTGGCGTCGTGCAGGAGATGGGATAGATTAAGGCTTGCAGGGTCTTCTTGTAAACGTGGTTTTTCTGAGGGGAGGGAGGGCGCCGGCATGGGGCGCTGTCCTGCCCCGCCCTCACCCCCTTGCTGAGTATAGTAAAGTCCCAGCCCCTCTCCCGGCCCCCACACTGTGGGAGCACGTTTCCTGTGCACGGATCCTGTTGACAGGGTGTTGCACAACCCAATTCTGGAAACTAGATTGCGGAGAGCAGAGAGCGAGGAATGCCTGTCTCGGCCACACTCTCCTCCTCCTCCTGCAGGAAGCCCCAGCCCAGCCCACCCCTCAACCCAGTGGAAGGGGAGGCGCCCCACGCACCAACTCCTCGTTGTTCAAAGTGCTGGAGGCCAAGGCCGAGGTGATGCCTGCTTTTCTGGACTGGACCAGGGACTGGGGCAGGGAAATCACCCAGGGAGTACAGGGGTCGATTCACACCCATGGGGTTGTCACCACAAGCAGAATCCACAGCCATGGTTTGGGGCCACCAGCCACGGATTGAAGCCACAGCCACGAATATGAAACAGGTCACAGCAGCAGGAGCAGAGCCAGCAAAGAATTGGAAAGTGACAGAGGCTCCGGGTTAGAAGGGACCCTGGAAGGTGTGCAGTCTCACACCCCTGACTCACCCATCCCCCACCAGACTCAGGAGCTGCACTTGGCATGATCACCAGCCACAGGACAAAACTACCAGCCACTCCATGAACCAAGGTCGTGAGTCACCTGCTCTCTCCTCCACCCATAAACTGTAGGACACGGCAGGGTTCCCCCCCACCCAGAACCCATGGGTTGGGGCCAGTTGAAAGATCCTAGTTGGGGGGGCGGTTCCTGGGAAGAGAGAGAGACCGAAGGCCCAGGTCACCATCACTCACCATGGCCTGAAGTGTCCATGCAGCAGGCAGGGTAGAAATCAGATTACGTTAGTTCCAGAGAACACCTTGCCAGCTCCCAGTCCCAGGTCTGCCATGGGCAGTTGTATAAGTTGAGCACTGCTTATGGCAGGCCTGCTCTGCTGGGGGAGAAGAGGGCACAGGCGCTCACCAGGTCGCTCACGAGTGGAATGGGCTTCCTCTTGCGGATGTCTGGCATGCTGTCAATGATGATGAGGCCACCTCCAGGGCTGCAAGACACACACAGGGATGTCAAGGGCCCAGGCTTCCCCCTTCCTCCAATAGACATAACTTGAGGCCCGGACATCACTTGATCTCCATGGATATTAAAGGCTGAATTATGTCTCCCAAAAAGATACATTTAAGTCCTAGCCCCTCGAACCTCAGAATGTGGCCTTATTTAGAAATAGGGTCATCACAGATATAATTAGTTAAGATGAGGTCACACTAGAGTAGGTGGGCCCCTAATCCAGTATAACTGGGTCTTTATAAAAAGAGAGACAGCAATGTGACAAGAGACAGAATTTAGAGTGACACATCTACAAACCAAGGAATCCTGAGGATTGCCAGCAACTACCAGCAGCTAGCAAAGCAAGGACAGGTTCTCCCCTAGAGGTATCGGAGGGAGTGTGGGCCAGCCAACAACTTGATTTTGGGCTTCTGGCCTCCAGAACTGTAGAAGAATCTATTTCTGTTGTTTTAGGCTACACATTTGTGGTAATTTGTCATAGCGGCCCTCGGAAATGAAGACACTGGACGTCAGCTTCCTCATCTGGGGAATGGGGAGATGATGCAGTTGCCCACGTTTAATGAAAATTTGAATTAAGGCAAATCTAAATAATATACTAAGATATTCATGAAACCTTTCCTTATGCTCAAAATTGGAAAATGGATATGTATATTTAAAATCTATTCTGGGGCCCCTGGGTGGCTCAGTCGGTTAAATGTCTGGCTTCGGCTCAGGTCATGATCCCCGGACCCTGGGATCGAGCCTGCTCAGCAGGGAACTTGCTTCTCCCTCTCTCTCTGTTTCTCCCTCTCCCTCTGCCTCTCCCCTCCACTAGTGCTCTCTCTCTCAAATAAATAAAATCTTTAAAAAAATAAAATCTAGGGGCGCCTGGGTGGCTCAGTCGTTAGGTGTCTGCCTTCGGCTCAGGTCATGATCCTGGGGTCCTGGGATAGAGCCCCGCATCGGGCTCCCTGCTCCGTGGGAGGCCTGCTTCTCCCTCTCCCACTCCTCTTGCTTGTGTTCCCTCTCTCACTGTCTCTCTCTCTCTGTCAAATAAATAAATAAATAATGAAAATAAAATCTATTCTGGAATGGGTCACCAGGGTGGCTCAGTCAGTTAAGCGTCTGCCTTCCACTCAGGTCATGATCCCAGAGTCCCAGGATCAAGCCCTACATCGGGCTCCCTGCTTGGCGGGGAGTCTGTTGTCCCTCTCCCCCTGCTCATGCTCTCTCTCTCTCTCTCACAGATAAAAAAATAAAATCTTAAAATCTGTTCTGGAAGGAATGATGTCAAAGCTGATGGGAAGAAGGGAAATGGAAATCTAGGCTACTGCTTCTTGGCAGCTTTGGTGTAGCTGGTGGATCTGAGCGAGCTCTGTGGCCTGTACAAATTCACTTTACTGAGAGCTGCTCTCATCCCAAAGAGGATTCAGGTGTGTCTCCTCTCCAGAAGCTTCCCATTGGCCACTGAGAGAGATGTCTGGCAGCCAATGACTCCGGACAAGCCCTGGGGGGGCTACTCAGGTACCAGTGCTCCCTGCTCCATCAGGCAGAGGTGTGGCGACCCCTGAACTACATCTATGCTTGGCTGCATCCCCTGCCTGATCCTGCCTGCCTCACAGATTTTTCTTGAGGGCACTTCCTCCATAAATCACATGTACATCCTCATGTCAGTCCCTGCGTCCTGAGCTCCCCAACCCAGGACACCTACTCATCTGGGAGTCACAGCTTCTGTCTCTATGCCTCTGTGTGCAAAGGATGTACAAAGAGAGGCAGTCACCCACCTGCTGCTATTTTAAAACATTAGTGGAACTTAAAAATATCTTTTACATCTTCTAACCTCACCACTCAGATGCCGAAGGAAAAGAAAGCCCCGAGGGCACCTGGGTGGCTCAGTCGGTTAGGCGTCTGCCTTCGGCTCAGGTCATGATCCCAGAGTCCTGGGATTGAGTCCTGCATCGGGCTCCCTGCTCCTTGGGAGCCTGCTTCTCCCTCTGCCTCTCTCTTTCACTGTCTCTCATGAATAAATAAATAAAATCTTAAAAAAAAAAGAAAGCCCCCAAAATTAGAAATTTAAGAAATTAGATACGACGAATTGCTCCACATAAGACCAAGTGATTATCATTAAAGAGCCAGCAGCCACAGCAATAATCTGAGATATTTAAAAGCAGAATCAAGCGGCACCTGGGTGGCTCAGTCTGTTAAGCGTCTGCCTTCGGCTCAGGTCATGATCCCAGGGTCCTGGGATCGAGCCCCACATTGGGCTCCCTGCTCAGCTCTCCTTCTCCCCCCTGCTTGTGCTCCCTCTTGCTATCTCTCAAATAAATAAAATCTTCAAAAATAAATAAATAAAAATAAAATGAAAAGAGAATCAAAGCAAAAAAAAATTCACTCCACGATTACAGAGATATGCTGCAGGAAATAGGCTTCTCCTTTATCTTACATTTATTTTAGGGGGAAGTGGTCTTGAATAATGTAAGCGGTTGGGGCAAAGCATGGACCTCTTTGGACTCAGTTTCCCCACCTGTAAAATAGGGGTAGCAGGCCTCCCGTGGGTTTGTTGTGAAGATTCAGTGTGTTCTATCTTTGGCTTCTGTCTGTGGTGAATCTCTTAGGATAGTGACTACATTATTTCCCCCGATCTGTCACTCGGTCTGTCCCCTGTCTAAATGGAACCCTTTGCTGCCCTCACTGGGCTGAGGCTATGGTGTAAAGCAGCCTCAAGCTCTGGGGTCAAAACTTCCTCCTACCCCCACAACTCCGTTACTCACCCGCCCTTGAACCACAGGGATTTAGACATCTCTCCTTCTCCTCGGGCCTGTAGGACAAACAGGTATGGTCAGTGGGGCAGTCTCTCCCCAGGGCAGGGTAGGCTCCCCACCCACTTTGTCTCCCCTTTGGGCTGGGAGTCAGGAGGCCTGGGGCCTAGTCCTCACTGTGTGTCCTTAAGCTTACTCTGGGCCTCAGTTTTCCATCTGTAAAATGGGGAGAAAAGAGCTCCTCTCTACCACCAATCTCAATAGAACTTGGTCTCCTGATCTGTCAAACTGGGGATGTGTTAGTATCACCTCCAACAAGAGCTCATGCTCTACAGTCCTGGGATTCTCAGGGACAGGTTCAAACACTCATAAGATTCTGTCATTCTCCCAGCCTCACCTGCTCATCTGATCTTGTACCCCAGGGCCTTTGCCTGAGCTGTGCTAGCTCTTTGAATGCCCTCCCACCTACTGCCTCCGACCGGCCTCCATTTGTCATTCGGATCTCAGGGCAGAACCAGGGTTGACACCCCCACCTATGCAACTAGAGGGTGACATGGTGGGCGAAGAGTGGGGAGGGTCCAGCCCTCTCTTCTGAAGTCTTATTGAAGTATTTTGGATATCACTTTTCCTTAAGTGTCACATCCTCCAGGGAGTTTTCCTGATTGTCTTGGATTAGTTTTGTGCCCCTTCTGTGAAACCCAGAGAGCCTGCCCATGTTTATTTATTTATTTTTTGTCATATGATTGGTTCCATTACAAGAGTAGCTGCTGTTTTTCCATTTAATTTGCTGACTTCGTGGAAGTTCTTCAATAGACTTTACGCTGCATATTCTTTTCTACTCTTTGCATTCAGAACCATGTGAATGGATTACTTAGTTAAAAAAAATAAAATTCTGTTTTAAAACATAGGAAATTTGATTTGAAATTTCTGTGGCTCTGATGTTTGATGGTCTAGGACTTTGGGACTTTCTTTAGGATCTCCTATTGCCAACCTCACCCCAGTTTGGAAGGGCCCCTTTCATAAGGGCACTGCCCTGTCCCCAGCCTAGGGCAGCTTGAGCAACTGAAGAGGTAAATGAATGGCTTCAACCCTGCTGCCCATCTGAACAGTCACCTTGACCCTAATGCTAATCTATCTTCCACTTAATTTCTTCTCTGACCAGCCCTCAAACCTTTCCCCAGCCCTGACACGGGTACCCAATGTGATCCCAGGCACTGATTCCTCCCCCTAACACCAATTTTAACCCTGACCTCTGATCTCTGACTGCTGCCCTAACTCTGATCTCTACCCCTATCCCTAACCTCTACCCCTGTCCATGAACTTGACCTCTGAAGCGGCTGTAACCATGACCTAACTCCAGGTTCCAGCTTATCTCTCCTTCTTCCCCACTCAAAATTCCAGGCTGGCATGGGGGAGACTGGGCTGGGCCTTGGTGGGGCCAGCTGGTTGGGGAAGAGGACAGGCAGGCATGGGTGAGAACAGGGAAGGGCCCTTCTGGAGACAGATGAAGCCAAGGTGTAGCTAGGGTCAGAGAGGGGTCGGATTGGACAGCAGCTGGGCCAGGAATGATGGGGCCAGGACAATGACAGGTGTGGGTGGGGCCAGGTTGGTGTGGGCGGAGCCATGGAAAGACCAGGATGTATGAAAGCGTAGGCGAGGTGGATGGTGTGCGGAAGTGGGGCGTGGCCAAGCTCTCCGTGGGCGTGTCGTGATGCGTGTGGGCAGAGCCTGGAAAATGGCCAGGGTGGGTGGGGTACGGGAAACGCGGGGAGGTGGGCTGACGGGTTGCGGGACCCGGGCGGGCGGGCATGGGCCTGACCGGCCGGCGGCTCTGCTTTCACTCACCTCCTGCAGCTGCAGCCGCACTTTGTTGAAGGCTCGAAGCCAGTTGGCCTTGGCCCGGGACATGGAGTCCTGACCCTCCTGGCCTTCCTCATCCTCTCGTCGCCTGAAACTGAGGCAAGGGGCGTCATGAGGCTCAGGGCCGGCCCTCCCTTGACCCTCCGCCCTTGGAGCGACGTCAGGTCCTCCGTGGCCTCTCTGGCCCTTCAGAGACACGATGACCCATCGGTACCCCCTCTGACGAGCCTCTCAGGCTCCCTTCCGCTTCCCCACCCATGACCCTGTGACAAACTCCCCTCCATTCCCCAGGTCCATGCTGACCCCATCACAGCACCACTGACCCCGTGACAGCCCCTTGATCCCCTCCCATTACCTCTCCTCAGACTTGGGGGGTTCTGGCTCAGGTGCCCGCTCAGCTGTGGGCACCTCCTCCGGCGCAGCCGGCTCAAGGGCTGCCTTGGCCACGTCGTGGGCCTCAGCAGGTACAGCCGGAGCCTTTTCCTCCTTCTCAGATGCGGCCGGTGGGAGGCTGACACGCTTAAAGTCTTTGGGCTCAGCCACGGCCACCTCTTCACGCTGGGTGTAGCTACCGATGTCATCAGGCACCTCCTCCTCCTCCTCCAGCTCCTCCTCCTCCTCCTCAGGCAGCTCCTCCTCCTCCTCCTCCTCCTCCAGGAAGTCCTCCAGGTCCTCCTCCAGCTCCTCGTCCAGTTCTTCATCCAGCTCCTCCTCATCCTGGTCCCAGCGCGGCGAGTCCTTGTGGTAGCTGACTGAGCTGTGGCAGGAGTGGTAGGAGTCCCTGTCCCGCTCGTCTTCCATCTCGGAGCCCTGCAGACTCTGCTCGTCTGGGTCGAAGTCCTCACTCAGCTGCGAGCTGCCCTGGCTCAGTTCCCCCGAGGAGGCATAGCGGCTACTGCCGGTGGGGCTGTGGGGACCAGCCAGGGCTCAGCAGCGGAGGCACAGAGCCGCTGCCTGACCCAGCCCCAGTCACACAGGTTCCATCACCCAGTCATTCATTCAGCATTGGTTAAGCACCTGCTGTGCACCAGGCTCTGCCCTAGGGACCTGGGAAACGCAGCCATGAACAAAAGAAACAAAAATCTCGGCTATCCTGATGTTTCCGCTGGTGGTAGAGGCAGTAAACTCGATCGATGACATTAGTGATCATTAATGACCTACTGTGCATCACTCCCATCCATGTACTGTGGAGACTGCAAATGCTCTTCTTACGTGCTGGGGACCCCAGTTAGTGCCCTCACCTCCAGCCTTTGGAGACTTAGTGCTCCTGAAACAACCTCATCCTCCTACCACCAAGCCTCCTCATTCACCAGGGTCCCATGTCTCCCTGCCTCCACTCCTTGCCTCAACCTCTATTCACAGCCGACCCTGCAGTGGGTCTCCTCAGCTCTACCTCGAAAACATATGCAAAATGCATCCACTTCCTTGCACCCTGGGCCCCACCCTAGTCCAGGCTCTGCCAACTCCACCAGATGCAGCCCCAACGTCCATTCCTATCCCCAACAGTCCTTGCTTCCCACGGAAGCCACAGAGGGACTTCTTTAAATCATAAAGACAATCGCATACCTCCCTGTTTAAGCCGTACCGTGGCTCCTTAGAGACCTTGGAATAGAATCTGTGCCATGCCCTACACCCAGGGTGGCCCCAACCCCCCAGCCTCCCCACCTCATCTCCCTCCGAGCTCCGTTCTCTCCCCCTGCTCCAGCCACATCGGCTTTCTCACTGTTCCTCCAAAACCCTACACTTGTGCCCACCTCTGGGCCTTTGCCCTTGCTGTGCCCTCTGCCAGGAACACCCTTCCTCACGTGCTTTATTTGGCAAAATCTTGGTGCCCATTGAAATGTCACTTCTTTGAGTGAGTGGGTTTCCCCCACACTCTGGCCAAGCCAGGTCTTTATATGTTCCTAATATGCACCCTGGATCGTGCTGGACATGACTAGGAAGAAATCTCTATCTCTGCCTGAGGGCAGGCAGCATGACACATGGGCCACCCCTAATCCCCCTTCTAATCATTCATTCAGTCACTCAACAAACATCATTCCTTGCCTTAAATACTTCCTCCACTCTCAGTGACAGTGACCCCTTTCTCCAGCCAGCTCCAGGGATGCTGTAGCAATCAAAATGGGGGTTTCTCCCTCTAGCCATTGTTTGCTAGTTTATGAGTTTCATTGATTGCTTTTTAGTGTCCATCCCTGTAGATGGCAGGAAACAGGTGGGGGATCAGCAGGTATTACTTGGCTGGAAAAGACTCCAAGCTCCCTCTGCTGATGAATACCCCTGAAGTCCAGCCCAGCACATTCTGGAGTCCCTGGTAAGGGGGGGGGGGGCAGCCTAGGACTGGGATCCCAACAGGGGCCTGGAAGTTTCCACCTCCAACCTCAGGCACCACATACATTGTCCCAGGCTTGGCTTTGGGGCCATCTTCCCATCCTGGCTCTGACATACTGAGTCCCAACACAGCTCTTACCCCAATCAGACGCTTCCCCTGGCTCCCATGGCCCTGAATTAGCCACGCAAGGGCCTTCCTGCATGATCTGGCACCTTGCACCTCTCCAGTCTGTGGCTGAGCTGTTTCCTCTGCCTGAAATTCCCTTCCTCGGACTTCTCATTTATCCTTCAAGGGCCATCTCCCAGGCGCCTTCCTCCAGGAAGCCCTCCCTACCCTTCCCCACTGCTAGAGTCTGGTCGCTCCTTCCAATCAAGCCCTGACCTGTGGGATGGAATGTCTGTGTCTGGCTCTGTGTCCCTAGCCTCTCGGATCACCGAGCACTAAGCAGCATAGCCATAGGATAGCTGGGGAGTGTGGCTTGAGTCACTCTCAGGGGAACACAGGCCATTTCTGCCTCTGCATCCTCTCCCTCACCCCTGCGTGGCCTGACCACAGCAGGAGGGGAGAAGACTCCTCTTTCTCCAACCTCCCCCACCCCATTCTGTCCCAGGAATGCTCACAGTAGACAGACTCCCCCAACCAAACACTTCCTGGCACTTTCTCTGGGTCTGATGCTATGGTCACTCTCCAGCTCTTTTTCTCCAAGAGAAGACTTTTCCTTCTTCTAAAAGAGTTAATAGTTTATTAATATTTCATATCTTACTCTCAACTCTTTCCAATACATTGAAACTTTATTCCCATAATTGCTTACCTTGAGTATGCAAATGAATGCGAGTGATGCTTTCATGAAGGAAATGTATTCTTCCAGGAACAAATATTTAGGAAAAAGACCCACAACCAAAGATCATACCTGGCCAAAACTTGGCACCCAATAGGTTCACCATAAACACTAGTCCTTATGACTTACCAGATGTGTGACCTCAAACAAGTGACTTAACCTCTCTGTGCCTTGATTCCCTGCCTACCAAATGAGACCAATAGTATTCCCACCCAGAGAATAAAATGCGATGATGAAGGGAAGGTGCCGGCCCAGCGCTGGGTGCATGGTTACCTCCAAATGCGATTATTTGTGCTGTGTACCTAACAGTCCCTGTGTAGCACTTTCAAACACCCCTCTAAGCGCTTTACCAACATTCAATCTGCTTAATATCATGTTTCTCATCATTCTGTTTGGAAACCAGGGCTGGGGTGATCAGGTCAGCGAGGAAGGATGGCAGGCACGAGTGTCAGCCTCTTAGGTTTGAGGACCAGCACCCTGCACAGGGCAGTGGCATGGCCCATGAGGGCCAGGGTACCCACCTATGGGACAGATCTAGGGACAGCCTACTTTCAAGGGACAGCTCCCAAGTCACCGTGCCCATGGCTGCCAGCCAGAAACACAGAGTCAGGCCATTAGGGAGGGCTGGGCAGCACCATGCCAGGACCACCAGCTGGCTGCTTGCTGGGAGTCCTTCCAATATCACTATGCCTCACCACCCTCCATGAATGCTAGTCTCTTCCTCCACCTACCCCTCCCCTGCCCAGTGAGAGAGAACACAGAAACCAGTGCCCCAGTGGCAAGGCAGCCCCGTATTTCAGGGGCACCTCTCAGGGGCCTCCTGACTTATCCCTCTTTCTCCAGCCAAAGCAGATGCCCTTTTACCAAGCTTGGGAGATTTTCTTACGAGATCAAGGGTAGAGAAAGGGCTCTATTACCTATAAGAGAGTATGGATGGTGCTTTCCTAGACCCACTTACCTCCCCCTCCATCTTGCCCAAGTTCCCTACTCCTCTCTCCACTCTGGGACACACAGCCACATACACACACATGCACACACGTGGATCCTTTTTTCCACAGATCACACACCTGAGGGCCCGTGGCTCAGAGAACTCCTCATAACTGTGCACGGAGTCACTGTAGGATTCCCGGGAACCCAGGGGTGGTGGACGGACAGAATACTGGTGGACTGAGGCATTGGGTTGGGATGTAGTGTAATAAGGTGGTGGGATGCTGTTGCTTGTCTCGCTGCGATAGTCACTGTCACGATCATCCACTGCACTGTCAGGGTCATCATCTAGAAGAGAGAGGAGGGGACGGAAGAGAGTGAGGAGGGAAGGGAGAGGGAGAGCACACCGTGGAGGCCAATGCAGTCTCTCAGACTTCTCAGACTAGGGAATCTTCACTGGCTGCTAACCCGAGAAGAGGAATCTTTGCCAGAATGAATGAAGGATCTTGGGTCATGTTGATAGAAGTAGGGGCTTTAGGATAAGGGAGGTGAAAACCCTGCTTTGCCGATCAGACTGAACTCATAGTCTGGGGTCCAAGGTAGGTCCTACAGTGTGAGGAGGACAAGGACAAATTAGAGAGTGTCCTTCAGCTCAAATGTGAGAATGGACTTTGCTAAAGTCCAGGTTTTCTGAAAACAAGATGAGTTTTTCCATCACGCGGTGAGTCACACAAACACTCAGGGGGACGTTTAGAGGACAAGGTGGAGTATTTATTTCCTTTAACCCTCAGAGATTTCATGATGTCCGAGGATGCGGATCCTAGATCTGAACTCACATGTGTAGGAACAAAGAAGAGGCTCTGACAGATACTACAGCCCTCAAAAAGGATTAGATTCTTCGGTTGGCAAGATCACCACACACTCAGAATCTATCGCTAAAATGCAACAGGGTGAAACTGCTGAACTTCAAGTGTTTTATAAGAATTAAGGGACGTTTTAGTTTGGTTTGTTTTCCTTGATAAAAAGAGAACAGTGTGGAAGGATGTTAGATTGTGGTGGGATGGGAGAGACTCAATTCACTTAGAAAGCAACACTGGGTGGCTCGGCCAGTTAAGTGGCCCACTCCTGATTTCCGATCAGGTCATGATCTTGGGGTTGTGAGATCGAGCCCAGTCTGGCTCTGCGCTCAGTGGTGAGTCTGCTTAAGATTCTTTCCCTCTGCCCCTCCCCGCCCCCCTGAACTCAGGCACACTTGCGCGTGCTCTCTCTCCCTCTCTCTCTAAAAAAAATAAAATAAAATAGAAAACAACACTTGAAAACAAATGGGTTGCAAAAAAAAAAAATTAAATCAAAACCCTGACTGGGTGGCCTATGATACTCTTGACCATGGCATCAATTTACTGGTGACATTAAATGCCAAGGAGGCGGCTTGCCCCTTTTTATGCCTGTAAGTTTTTTTGCTCATTTCCCATATGTTTGTGTGTTTTTCTTGCCTTATTATTTTAACCTTCTAGTTTTTCCCCAGCTAATCGTTTCTGTTTCTTTCTTTTTTTTTTTTAAAGATTTTATTTATTTATTTAAGAGAGAGAATGAGATAGAGAGAGCATGAGAGGGGGGAGGGTCAGAGGGAGAAGCAGACTCCCTGCTGAGCAGGGAGCCCGATGTGGGACTCGATCCCAGGACTCCAGGATCATGACCCGAGCTGAAGGCAGTCGCTTAACCAACTGAGCCACCCAGGCGCCCATCGTTTCTGTTTCTATATATTTGACAAATAGGTCCATTTCTTAAAATGTGGTAAACTGTTTAAAAAATTGATTTCACACTTCACGTAGAGAGCTAGTTGGATTCATTCCCAAGCCTATTTTGCCTTTTGAGAAACCTTAACTTCATTTTCAGCTAGCAAAGCTGGCCTTACCAAGGTAATTCTGGCTTCCTGGTTTCTCAAGTGACTTGAGCCACTGTGACCTACAAGCTTTTTATCTTGTCCCTGTCATACGTGGCTGCCATCCAATTGAGTGCTGGCCTTTTAGGCAGAAGTAGATGTGAATTCCCACATCTGCAGGCATCAGGGTGTAACTGAGGCCATAAAAGCCTGAAGTGGGGGGTCCGAAACCCCAGACAGTCCCCCATGGGAACTCTGGACAATTCATCAGTGTCATCAAATTGCTCCTTTGACCAACTTGTTTTCTACCCAGTTACCTGGGTATGTATAGTCTTTAGCCAAATGGGCATTCTTTCTACCAAACTGTCCTTGACTGGGCCAAGATGTTTCCAACCAAATCGCATGAGGCTGTGGGCGTGTTCTCCAGATCATTAATTTTTTTCTGACAAACTGTTTTGTTTTAGGGGCAAATTGCTTTCTATTGAATTCCTATTGGATTCTTTTCTTGGATGCTTTCACCCAGACTCTGCTTTTTACCCAATAGTTCTTAACAAATTGCCTGCTTCCCGATAGACATTTTAGCCACTCTGGTTCTGATGAAATGACCTAATTGTCTTTGTTCTTCTTGACCCAATTATCAGCTTTTGCCAAATTGGTTTTGGCCGAAAACGTCTTTGTTTTTGATTGTATTGTTTGTTCGTGGCAAACTGTTTGTTGCCAAGCCTTCTTGTTTGCCAAATGCCTATTTTGGCTACATTGGTTTTTGACAAATTGTTTTGGATCAAAGTATTTGTAAACAGTTTCCCTGGTCCTGGAGGGAGGGCATAGTGGAGGTTGTCCCTCCCAGTGGGTGGGATAAAGGGAAGGAGGTAGATTCATGCTCAGGCTAGAAGACTGGATTTCTCTGGAAGGAGTAGGACATGGAGAAAAGGGAGCTATTCCTCAGGGAGGTAAATAAGCATCCAGTTGTGTGTGTGGGGGGGAGAGGTGACTTGTTTCCTTCCCCTAGGGTTAAATTGGAGGAAGACTGCGGGGAACTTTGGAAGCCGAGGTCTCTGGAGTGATATGTGCCTGGGGGTCCCTGCCCAGCTGCCCCTTCTGAAACCCTCTCACCCTATATCTACCACTACCAAGTGACATTGGGGCCCATTTCCAGGTGGAGGAGGAAGATGGGGAGACAAAAAGAGGAAGGAGTCACAGGAGAGGAGATGACATTATACATGGGGAACGGGGTGGGGAGGGAAGGGGTCACAGTGCCCAGCTGGAGACAGGCAGGTCTCTGGTCTAAATGCCCACTCCTCCCAGCTGAATCCCTCCACCCCAATAATGGTGCCCAGTCCCCACCAAACAGAGCAGGACCTTCAAGACAGACATTAACGGTCAGGGGACAGGAGGGCACATGAGGGGCCTTGCCAGTCCTCAGGCCCCAGTGTGCCCATCATAGGCTCCCTGCTTCCCTGGCGGTGGAGCGGGGGCCTCAGGGCTGCCAAGGCACCCACCTCCCCATGGCCTCCCAGAACATCAAGCTGAGTACTTACTCTGCTGCTCACCCCAGCCAAAATAATTCCAGTTGCCTACAAAGAGAAGGGGCAGAGATAATAAAAGGGAGCAGGCAGAGGGGGGGCATGGGGAGGGGGACTCCCCCATCCTCCTCATTTTCCCCATCTCCTCCTCCCACCCCAGGACCCCGATCCCCTCCTGCCCTGAGTATCTTCTCAGAATATCACTTTAACCCGTGACATTTGTGACACCTTCAATCATCACCTTGAGAGGCTGGGGGTATATCCCAATTTTTCACAGAGGCCACAAGTTCAGCCAGGAAGTAACAAAGGAGGCATTTAGGCCCAGGGTTTTCCAACTCTGAACTCTGGAGTCAGCACTCCCCACTCTTTCCCTCCCCCTTCTGGAATACAAGGAAAGAAACACCGAATTGGAAATCTAAACTTTGAAACACTCCTGATGGGTGGGTCTTAATCATTCTGCTCATTTTATGGGTGAAGAAACAAGGCTCAGAGAGGTAGAGTGAGCAGCCTAAAGTCACACAGCCTCTGAGGACCAGGGAGAGAAACACATCTTCCCTCATCCCCTCATCCTCAGCACCTGGCGTGGTGGAAAAATGCCTTGGACCAGAATCCTATCTCCTCTGACACTTGGCTGCCTCCTCCAAAACATGGTCGTGATGAAACATTCTCAAAAGAACTCGGAGGTAAATGCCGAGGGTAGGTCTCCATTCCCAAATCGAACCCACCCCTCCCGTCAGGCTACCTGTCCATGTGTTTGTTCTTCATCATCTGCTCCTGTCTCCACTTGCCTGACACTGTCCCCACCTTAATCCTTCAGTGACCCCATTCACCAGGAAGGGGGTTAGTAATTTCTTAGGGCAGTGATGACCCCTCCCCAGGTAGGGAAGTCAGAGGACTTTCTCAATAGCACCCCCAAATTAGCGTGGAAATGGGGTTCCCCAACTGCAGTCCCCCAGCCCCTCCACCCCCGGGCTCCATCATTACCATCCTGGGCATATGGGGGGTCGACAATGGATACAGGGGAGACTGTGAAAGGGCATGAGAGGGGGATGGGGAAGCAGATGGAAAAGGAGAAAGAGGTAGAAAGGTGGGGTGGGGTCAAAATGTTGGGTGGGGCTCTGCCCTGAGACTATACGATTTGTCACTTCCTCCCCACTCCGGGGGACTCAGAGGGCACTCTTAGGGGACAGACACCTCCTTGGCCCATGGAGAACTGGTCTGGGTGCATCTGAGTATCCACAAGGCCAAGGAGGATAAACACTCCTGAAAACTTCAGCCTTGATGGAGGCGGGGGTAGCCAGAGGAACATGATCATCATTATCCATAGATGCAGAGCAGTGGAAAGAGAAGCGAAGTTGGAATCCCTCAGACCCTGAGTTCAAATCCTAGCTCTGCCTCCTGCTGAGTGTGTGACCTTGAGCAAGTCACTTCTCCTCTTGGGCCTCAGTTTCTCTATCTAAGACAATGGGCAGATGAAACAGCCTTCATGCATTGTATGTGCCTGTTGTACCTGTGTTAGCAGGATTGTCTGCACAACTGTGGGCTGCTTGGGGGGTGGGGTCTGTGTGGGCCCCATGGAAGCTTGTCGAATGAGTTATAGGTCCTCATCCAGGATCTGATGAATGGAATTAGAGAGTCTGCAAAGTGTTTTTCAAATCTCTAGAAGGACTCTCCCGTGTCCTTCCAACAGCCCTCAGAGTGAGGGCACTGTCAGATGCCCTATTTCAAAGAGAGGGACTCTATGGATCAGAGAGGGATTCTGGCATGTCTGTGACCACAGAGCAAGACAGGACTCACATCCAAGTCCTGGATCTTTTCTTTTCACTGCACCGTGAGCAGATACTGTGTGCTCTTAGGACCTGTTCCTCTGGAGGGGAGTGGCCTGTTACTCAGGACAGTCATGGGTAGGGGAGGGATGAGGTTTCAGTTGATGCTCAGGGAGGAATCGAGAGGTACTTACAACACTGGTTGCTGGGGACAGGGAGAGGCTTGTCTTGTTCATCTTGGAATGAATACTGAGAGGGAGGGAAGGAGAGAGTGTTCCTCTCAGGAGGGGCCAGAAGCCAGAGGACCAAGATGGTCCTCTGCTCTGTTCCATCCTGACTACCCCTGCCTCCCAAATCCACTCTGTCTGCAGGAGAAGGATGCAGATGTCCACAGAAAAAGATACACACACACACACACACACACACAGAGAAACAGTGAGAAACAGAGACAGAAAAAGAAAGAAACACAGATGAGGGAAAGAAACAAATAGAAGTGGGTGAAAGAGAGAGCTGTGGGGGAAACTGAGGCAGGGAGCAGAAGAAAGATCAGTGATGAGGTTTGGACAAAAACTATTATCATATGAGTGTTGCCTTTTTGTACTCCACCTCCCACTGAAGAGAGCTCTGGTCTTGCCTGCTATCTCTTCCCGGCCTTCGCCTTCCGAAGGCTGCCTTTTGGGCCCCATTGGGTCTTTGCATTGTGATAATACAGAGCCAAGAAGAAGGGGGATGTCATGGAAGAACAGGGGTGAAGAGGCCAGGGCTGGTGGGGGAGAACTTTGAAAAGTCCAAAAGCATGACCTGAGGAGTTGAGGGGTGTGGGGCGGAGAGCGGATGTAAAGGCTGCTGTGGGGGGCCTGTGTCTCCTTGAGGGTATCTGGCAAGGGCAGATTGATTCAATCGAGCCGATTGAAATTGTTCCATCATTGGTGGACTGTATGTTCTTTGATGTCCTCATCGCTTTGAGACAGGACCAAATGAGGCTCTGATTTTGTCCCCAGGTAGAGACACAGACAGAGGGAGACAAGTGGAGAGCGAAACAGAGACAGAAAGCAGAGGACATGGGGAGACAGAGGGAGGGACAGGCACAGAAAGAAGAGTCTCCCCTCCAACGCTCACCTCATCCTGGTCCCGCATGGCATTCAGCTGCTCCAGCTTCTTGGCCCAGTAGCGCGCCTCCTCCTCGGGAATGTCTGGAAGCGGAGCCCTGGCTGTGAGTCCAGAACCCCTCCCTGCCCCTCAGCCTCCATCCAGTGCATCCTGCAGGCCTATGGGCTGGTCTCAAGGGGGTGTAGGAAGAGGAAAGGAGGACAGGGTGGTGTCCCATCCACCCCCCACCCCCCCACCACCCAGAGCTGCCTTGGGAATGAATGGAGGATGAGAGAGGAGATGCCTCCTAGCATTCCAAGGGTGGGGGAAACCATAGGTTTCTGGAAAGATGCTGTGGAGAGAACTGAGCTGCTTCCAAGAGAGAAAGAGAGGCCTCTTTGTGTCTCTGCCTCTGTTTTTCTCTACATGTCTCTTTGTCTCTGTTTGTCTCTCCTCCTATCTCCAGCTCACCCTGCATCCTAGGACCTCACCAAGGACCGGCTCAGGGCAGTTCAGACCCAAGCTCCATGGGTCAAGAAGAATTTGCTGCCCATTGGTGACCTAGGGGGGCTGGGGTGTGCTCTGCACATGGCAGGTGCATGTCCTGCTGACTCACTGCAACTGGGAAACTCTCTCCTCTGGAGATAGGAAACTTCATCCTCAGAATGAAGGGCAGTCTGAACCCACCCAGGCCTGGCCATTCTCCTGGGTCTGGTGAGGGTCCTTTGCCCCCCACACTCACCTAAAGGCAGCTCGAAGCGGGTGTCAAGGAGGATGCGGTGGAAGGTGGGGTCCTTGGTGCCGCAGATCTCACTGTCTGCCATGATGACCTGAGAATCCAGTGTCAGCCACTCTCCAGGGCCCTCCTGGGGATTGGGGTGAGTGACAGGGTCCAAAGTGATGCAGGATGGAGCAGGGATCTACTGCACATTGACCAGCAGGTCCCCTACTTTCACAGAAGATGCACTTCCCCCCCATCTCACCCTTACCCTAAGAGCAAGGGTCATGCCCACACTTTACAGACAAAGAAACTGAGACTCAGAGAGAAGGTTCTGGTCCAGAGCAACATGGTGGGTCCAAGGAACCCAGAGGCAGGGACCCGGAGAGAAGGCCCTGTGGGGCCAGGCAGGGGTGGTCCCAAGCTTGCGCAGCCATGTCTCATCTCTCATGGGTGTATGTGGCCCTAGCTTCAAATAAAAATCCTGATGCCCATCCATGGGAGAATTCTCCACCCCAAGTGACCAAACTAGTCCTGCAGTCACAGGAGACAGAGCATGACACACTCACCTCCAGCCTGGAGAGGTCAGGGCAGAGCCAGAAGGAGAGTGGGGGGCTGGGGTATTCAAAGGGAAGTAAGGGAAGGTTTCCTGAGGAGAGGGCACGGGAGCTGAGCTTAGAGAGTGATGGAAGGGATACTTGGAACCCAGGGAACAGCACATTCGAAGGTTCAGAAGCCATCCTTGGGGCGTATAAAGGGTGGAGGTTGGGGGGCGGGGTAGGGGAGATGAGACTGGCAATGTAGGCAAGTGCCATCAAGAAGGCCTTCCAAAGGAGATGAGCAGGGATGGCAAGGAAAGGTCCTAGGGTGGTTAGAATCCGCTGGGCTCAGCAAGAAGTGTCTGAGTGGAAGGGGTGAGATATAAGGCCTGGAGGCCAGGGAGGAGGCCAAGGTTATTGTCTAGTACCTTCAGGGCTGATGTAGCCTTCTCCCTGCACAAAGTGCTAATTACCCACAATAACCCTCCTCCTCTTTTCCATAGAAATACATTTACAGCTGGGCCCAGGGCTGTGCAGCTTAAGACTACTTTTCCCAGACTCCCTTGCAGCTAAGTGTCCACGTGATTAAGTTCCAGCCAATAGGATGTGAGTGAAGTACTGTAAGCAGCTTTCAGGTTAGACCCTTAACCAAGAGGGTGAGCCCCCTCCCTTGCCACCTTTTCTTCCCTTGACGGCAATGCAGATGTAATGGCAATCCTCCAGCAGCCCTCTTGGGCTGCACAGGGAGAAAGGCAGAGCAACAAGATGGAAGGAGTTCAGACCCTGGTGACTTTGGAGCCACCATCACAAACATTGCTGGGGGACAGAGATACATGTCCATCTTGTGTAGGCCACTGGCCTCTGGGTCCCTCCAAGGCACTCCTCCCCAACCCTCAGCCCACCACTCACTTCATTGGACTGGCGGATGGTCCGCAGGGGAATCCACACGGTGCCCACCATTGTGTCCCAGATGAGACCCTTGTTCCACACCTCCACTGTCAGCCCCAAATCCAGGCGGTTAATCTCGCTGTGGAGAGAGGGGAGGGACATGAAGGGGTAGGAGTGAGGGCGTGAAGTCTCAGAAAAGTCAGTTCACCTGCCTTAGGACATGCAACCAACTGGAATTCAAACCCAGGCCTGGGTGAGTCTTACCAAGAAGATAACACAGTGGTTCTTGTTTTACAGAGGGGAAACTGAGGCCAAAGGGTTAAGTTACATGCTCAGGGTATCACAGCAGAACCAGGATTACAAGCAGGAAGGAGGGAGTGGGGAAAGATAACACACATCTCCTACATCCCCAACTCCCTTGGCTCATCCTTGAGCCCTTAGACCCTGAGAGTACTGGCTAAGGGAGGAAGAGGCTCAAACACCCACTGTGGCTCCCTATTACCCCAGGATAAGGACATTCCGGATGCCTCCATCCTTCCCAGAGTCACCTCTATCCAATGATATGGGGACACCCCTGAGAACATGAATGATACCACCTCTAAGCACTTTCCTTGCAGGACCCACCCTGGAAATATGCAGATTTGGGGGAAATCCTTGGTGAATGTCCAGTTCACTGAATTTACCAATTTACCAAAGATTTATCTTAAGGATTCTCTTTACATATAGCTATGACCTAGTCATTCAGTAACTGGCTTTCAGGAAGTTGAGGACCACACTGTCTCTCCCCCTTCATATCTTCTCTAGAATTGTAGGGCCTGCTGCTCCCCTCTTTCCCCAAATTCCTCTGTTCCAAGATCCCAACTCTGAGTTCTCTCATAGCCTCCACCACTGCTAGTCCTCAGCCAAGCTCTGCTCAAGGATTTGAGGGCTGCTTGGGTCCAAATCTCAGCTCTGCCAAGTATAGGCTGTGTGACACTGAGCAAGTGGTTTTGCCTCTCTGGTCCTCTGTTTCCTCTTCTGTAAAATGAGGATTAGAAGAGCACCCTCCCTCCCAGGGCTGTGGGGAAAACTGATTTAATCAAAGCCTTAGAAAAGGGCATAGAACTAGTTGTTGGTCATCATCAGAGAAGATGGGATGTAATATGAGGCCCTGAGTGGCTCCAGGTTGAGGGGAGGATCCAGATCATGAATTCATTCAGTTATTAGGCAAATATTTATTGAGCCACCTACTGTGTGCCAGGCCTTGTGCTTGGCATGGGGGGTGAGACTAACAGTGGAGACAGAGACCAACTGGGCCCTAGCCTCCTAGAGCTCACAGTCCGGGGTCAGGGGCCAGAAATGTGTCGAGAAATCACACAAATGACTAAAGTGATAATTGGTGGCTAGGCCTGAAATTACTCTCCAATCACAGCTTGGGGATGGTGGTCAGGGAGGGCTTCCCTGAGGAGGTGACTCAGTGGAGATTCGAAGTACGAGAAGGACCTTGCTGGGGGGAGCGGGGAGGAGAGAAGAGCAAGTGCAAAGGCCCTAGGACAGGAACAAGCTGGACATGTTGGAGGAATGGTCCAGTGGTGGAGGTGGCTGGGGCAGGTGAGCCAGGAGAGATGGAGGGAGATACTGGCAGCTCACAGGGGCCAGGCCTGGAAAGAGGGTGTTGTGGAGAGGAGTGTGGGTTTTGTTCTGAGGTTCACAAGCCATGAGCCACGGGCAAGTTTAGAGAGTGACAGGATGTGATTTGCAGTTTTAAAAATATCCCCTTGGCTGCCTGGAGGAGAACAGATTGCTGGGAGGCAGGAGGCGGGCAGCAGCAGGAGGCCAGGGGCGGAGGCTGGTGGGGCAGCGGGGACTTGGCTGGTGGCCATGGAGATAAAGAGAAGCAACTGGATTTAGGAAGTGCTTTGGAGGCAAAGCTGGTGGCTGGACATGGGGCTGAGGGAGGAGGGAGTGGAGTCCCAGACGACACGCAGGTGTCCAGCTCTGCTCTGTGGGACCAGCAAGGTGCCAGGCCATGCTAGCCCAGTCACTGCAGACTCACAACATGAAATCCTGCTCCCAGCTGGGCTGGCTGCCCCGCACAGCGATGGTCGTGCTCTTGACATTTTGAACCTTCAGGGTCACGTACGTGTTGAATTTCTCTGTAGTGGTGAGAGCAGGGGTCAGCACAGGAACTCAGGGACCCCCCCATCCCCCTTCCCAAGCTCTAGATGACCCTGCTGTGATGCCCCAGGGTCTCCGTGTACTTGGGGCCACAGTCCAATAATGATGTCCAATATACTGAGCTGTTTTTTTGCCTATACCCCAGAGTCCCTCCCTGCCAGTCTCTCAGAGTGCAAGGGAAGGGCCTTGGTTCAGGGAGATGTTAGGCATCAGGGATGTCTAATCTTGCTGCTTAGAAATTACTGTGTACAATAGCCTTGGTTTTTAGCTGGGAAGACTGAGGCCCCAGATAGTGGAACAAAATTGACAGTAAGAAACTCCCTTCACTCTCTGAGCATCACTTTTCCCACCTGTAGCCTGATCTAAGCATCCCCACCCTGTCTCTCAGGATCCTGGGAAGGGCCCCTGGTTTAGGGTGAGCACCACCTCCATTAGATTCTCCAGGAGATGGCTGAGGAGACTTTGGGATCCAGGACAAGTCTGACACTCTGTGATGCTCAGCAGACATGCAGCCCAAGTCCCCTATCACTGGCTCAGACCCCCTCCCCTATCTCTCCAAGACATAGATGGACAGACAACACAGGAACAGGGTAGGAATAGAGGCCACTTACCTTGGGCACCATCAAACTTGGCTTTTTTGACTGTGGAGAGAGACAGAGATAGGGAAGGGAGATGGGGAGAGAGTAGGGAGAAGACAGAGACAGAGACACAGAGAGACACACCAAAATAGAAATATAACAAGAGAGACAGAAGGGGGAGAGACACAGAAAGAAAGAGACAAAGAGGAAAGGCAAAGATAGAGAGCAAAAGAGATCAAGAGACCAAACAGAAAACAAAAACAAAAGCAAGATAAAGAGATGAGATCAGAGACAGAGACAAAGAGACAAGGAAAGGAAGAGAAACAGGAAGGAGTGGAGGGAGGCAGGGATGAGAGGGAGAGAAAGAAGCCATCAGACAGATGAGCACAGGCAGACCTAGGGGTTGAAGGAAATCTGGACACTGGGCATAATTTCTGCCCCTCTTCCCTCCCCATCAAATTCCCCCAAAGCTCCCCCACCTCCAGCTGTGCCCTTACCCACAATCAAACAGGATTCAAAAGAAGGAGCTGGGCAGGGGACAGGAGAAGCCTCCCACAGGAAGCCATCCAAGATTGCAGCCAAGAGAGAACAGTTAGGGAGGGAGAGAGAGAGGAGAAAGGCAATCTCTGATGACCCCCTCCACCTGTCAGACCAGTGAGACTTCTCCCCCAATTATCCAGCTCATTCTGTCCTACCAAATGTTCCAGGGGTTTGAGGTCTAATATTCAAAGGGGACTGGGCGAGGTGGAATGGAACAGCCCAGAGAGCTGGCTCTGTAGTGCCCACAGAGACATCCCAGCCTTGGCTGGGATGTTGTTAGAGCTTGTCCAGCCCAACTTGCTTATGAAAGATGAATCCCAAATATACGTCAGGGTCCCACGTGGTCCAGTCTCTTTATGTTTCACATCACCCCACAGTCCCAAGTGACTTGAAGCAATTCCACTCTTTACTGGCTTTTCTCACAGGATATTAAACTTACTTTCAACATCTCTCGCATCCTGCAGCTGCCCCCAACATCTTTTTCCACCATTCACTCTGTCTCCACCCAAAACTGGCTCCCAAACTGAGCCCTTTCTCCTGCTTTCCACAATTCTCCCTTTCTCCTTTTCAATGAATGTTTCTCTTTGTGTAGGCAATACAGGCATATTTTACAAAATCCAAAGCAACCCAGAAATTGGCATACAATGAGAATAAGGCTCTTTTCTACCCCAGCCCTCACAATCCCACCTGGTGCAATCAACATTACCAGTTCCTTGTAGTGGATAGAGATAGACAGTTTCTGATTCGGCGATCGTGTGCATTTTGTGCATTATTTTATTTCCTACACAAATGGCAGCATTCTACACCCTCTGTAGAAACTTTCTGTTTTAAAGAGTATGTGCAGGTAAGTTGAAGGGTAAATTCCTAGAAACAAAATTGTGTTTCTATTCTCTCTTTTCTTTTGAGAGTCAAGTTCAGCCCTTTTTCAGGCAAATGCCGTGGCCTCCCATCTTGGGTTCATGTCTCTGTCCTCATCACTTGAGTTTCTGTCTTGCAAAAGAACCGGAATGAAACCAGTGAAGAGAGAATTCCCATCAAGGGTGGGGAACATGGAGTAGTTCTAAACACTCATCAGTAAATACTGTTTGTTCCTGTTGCAGACAGACGGTGTGCTTGTCTGGTGGTAGTGGGGTGGGGGGGCGGGGGATCAAAGCTCAGAAGCACTGAGTTGCAGAGCAGGAGAGAGAATGATCACCTTCCTATGCCAATGCCAACGCCCCCAAGAAGACCCAAACTTTAAATGCAAGTAGGTTGTGCATCGTACTCATCACATCTGGGTTTGGGTTTGAGAGGTTAGAGTGCAGAGGTATATTAGGAGTGATGAGCACCATTTCAGCATGGAGTCAGACGAGCCAGGTTCAGCTTACAGTGCTGTGTGAAACTGGGCAACTGAATCCCCATCTCTGGGCCTCCATCTCTCTCTCACTCCATCTCTCTCTTTCTGTTTTTCTAGATCTGGCTTTCTCTCTGTCTTTTATCTTTGTGTCTCTGTCTCCCTTCCTCCCACACCCCCAAATCAGTCACCATGTGCTATCTTCCTTACCTTCCTGTTCAAGGCACATAACTGCATGTGCAAAGGCCCCCTTCTCTTGAAGGCATGCTCCGCTCCTGTCGCACTGGCTCCCTCTCATACCCTCAGCCCCACTCAGCCCACAGGGAGCTCAACTGCCCAGCCCCTCAACCCTGGGGCTGAGTGAAGCCCAGGGACACTTCGGACTGTACCCGGTAGGAGCTACAGACCTCCCTCAAGTAGGCCATGGGGGAGCTCCTGCTTGCACACCTGGTGACTGTGAAGCTGGGAGTAGGGATGAAGCAGAGGCAGGGGTAGGGCAGGGAGGAGGAACGGTGAAAGAGACACAGGCTGAGAAAGTCACACACACATGGAGGGATCAACATGGGGAAAGAGAGGCAGGGAGGAAGAGGAGGGGGTAGACAACAAGTCATAAGAGTCAGAGACAGAGACACAGAAAGAGAGAGACACACAGGTGTCCTCTAGGGAAGACCAGCAAAAAGGAGAGGCAGAGTGGGGAGAGAAGGGCTGGAGGGAGAGATGAGGGGCTGATTGGTGTCTAGCCAGGCCTGGCCTGGGCCCCGGCCCACAGCTCCTGCTCTGTAACCCTTTTTACAGACCAGGGAGAGAGCTCAGAGGGGAGGCCATTCATCCACTGTCTCCTCCATCCTCTCCTCCTGGTGGGGGATGGAGTGTCTCTCTGTTTCCCTCCTCCTGGTTCTCTTTCTCTCCCCCCCTCCCCCATCTGTCTCCATCTCTCTCATCCCCACTCCCTCAGATTGCCCGCTTTCCTCCTCCTTAAGCCTCAGTGGGCCGGAGGGTAGTGAGCTCCACCAGCGGTGGAGTGATGGGGGTGGGGACACTCTAGCTCTGACAGCTGAGGCCAGTCTCAGGCTCCCAGACCCCGTCAGTGAGTCCAGGATGAGGACATCAATGTATGTTCATCAGTGGGAACTCAGAGGGAGGAGGGGGAGACTCCGAGTGAGATAGGGGGCTCAGAGAGAAAATGAGGAATCAAGGAAGGGGCTCTGGGTAGGGAGGAGAACTCAGAGGGGATATTGGATATGGGGCAAGGGGTAGAGGAGAGAAGACTAGAGAAGGAAGCTCCGGAACTGGAGGAAGGTCTTGGTGGGGGAGGGGGTCAGGAAGGCCGAGGAGCCCGTGTCATCAGGGGTGGGGCTCAGAGGAGGAGGGGGCTCAAGAAGGGGCTGGTGGGGCTCCAAGAAGGAGCCAAGTCTATCTCCTTCTGTCTTCCCCATCAGTAAACCGTCCGAGTCATTGTCGCCTTCACCACCATAGTCATCCCATCTCTGCCCTGCCACTTTCCCCCTGCTCTCTGGCGCCACTCAAGCTCGAGTGGAGCTGCAGTATTGGGGTCACCGGGGCGGAAGCACCACCCCTCCCCCGCGGGCTCCTGGTCACACGCACAAGGCTATTTATAAAGTGGGCACAGAGGACGTGGGCAACGCGACAGCTGGGAGTGGCGGGTGGGGGAGGAGCCCACTGCCAGCCCCTCTGACAGGCCAGCAGGAGATGCCCCCTCACAACTGTCAGCAGCCAGCGTGGCCCTTGGGGGCCCCATCAGCGCTGACTGATTAATGTGGTTACACGGCACATGCTGGCCAGGGCAGAATCAGTGACGGTGGGAGGAGGGGCTCAGGCTGGGGACTCCCATAGGCTCAGCCAGGCTCTGGACTTCAGTTTCTGCATCTGGGAAATGGAGTGAAGTAGGGCTTTCTCCCCTTCCTCCTCCTCTCTTATTCCCTCCTCTTCCTGCTCCCTTTTCCTTTTCGTCATTATTAGAATCGGCATTATTACGCTGTTGTGACCAATATTTTTATAATTACCATTACCAGTATCATTACTATTTGTATTATTTGGTTGGGTTCTAAGTGTGCCCCTGGTCTGGATGACCCTGGATTCTAATTGAGGCGAATTCCAGTCTTTGGGCACCTCCTCCATGACCTCCCAGGCCTGGGGTGGGGGCGGATGAAGAGTAGATTCCAACCATCAAGGGAAGCACCTGAAAGCCCCTCTTCGGGACATGCTTACTGGGTGTCAGAAGACACTACAAGACAGGGGAGGAGGGGAGGGAAACAAAGAATTCAGAAATCGATTTTAAGATGTTTGGTGGTTTTACATGTGATGTCGATGGCCTACATGAGCCTTGTGGTAAGGACACTGGTCCCACTGGCTTTCATCTGGGAGAGAGGGCTCTTACCCTCCATTGACAGAAATAAGCCAGAGCCGGACAGAAGACCACAGTGTAAAACATAAACACGCCGAGAACTTTGACAGAGATTTCTGTCTGTGTTATTTACTGGGTGCCGCCACTTAGAACTAAGCCTGACATATAGTAGGTGCTCATTAAATAGTGTTCAATGAAATAATGACAGAATTTCCTCCTCCAGCAGCCCTGTCCTAGGATCGGCCCCCTCTGCACGGGCGGGCGCTGTCTCTGCTCTGTCCATGGTGCTGAACCCCTGTCCCTGCACGTTTACCTCCAATGAACTTGGCACACGTTTTTACCTCCTGTGTACTACTGAGCCCTCCTCAGGCCTGAGAACGCAGTGAGTTTTCAGGAAATGTCCTACACCCACGGAAAGCTTTTAGTCCCCATTAATAAAAACATCATCATTGATTCTTCCTGTCATTGGCTCACACTTACGGAACCTTTCCACAGGCCAGGCATCATGCCAAGGGCTCTTCGTGCCTCACCTCACTGGAGAGTTCTAGCAAATCTAGGCAGTGGGTACTATTAGTGTGTCCATTCTACAGATGGGCACACTGAGGAGTGAAGAGGATACAGGACTTTGCCAGGAAGTGGTGGTTTTAGGATGGTGGACTGGGGATGTCCTGGTTGGCACCTCACAGAGTAAGCCCATTGTATGTGGGAGGCAAGTGAGGTACAGCTTAGGGAAGGGGCTAAGACTGCAGCCCTGAAGATGAGTCAGAGCCAACCCTGGAGAGGCATCCTATGAGTATAGTGAGAGCAAAGACCCAGATACAAACTCCCCTGGCTACATGGTATCAGAAAGAGGGCAGCCAGGGGCAGAGGGATTTGTGAAGGCTTCCTGGGAAGGGAGCAGCAGAAAAGCCGCAATGAATCGAGGAGAAATGACACGTCTCTTTACTGAGTGGTTGAAGGAAGAAGGTGCTCCCAGGACAGATTCTCATCCCATGAAAGGGGCTTGGTTTCCCTTCTTCCAAGAAGGGGCTCAACTTCACCCCTAACTCCCAGTAGGCTGTGGAGTCAGACAGCTACACCTCTGGCTCTGGAGCACTAAGCAAGTTGTTGAACCTCCCTAAGCCTTGGTTTTCCTCATCTGTAAAATGGGTTTCTGTGAGGATTAAAGAAGGCAATGGGCATAAAAGTCCTCAACACCATACTTGTAGAATGCCAGATAAATGGGCTTGTTGTTGATATTATTAGTTTTGAGGCAAACTCACCCTCACATGCATTTGCTAATTGTATGCAATAGTCATTCATGAAATATTTATGGAGCCTTTAAAAACATTGAGTGGCCTGGCAAAATGCTGTAAGGCACATAGAAAGGTCTAGACCTGGGGCACCTGGGTGGCTCAGTTGTTAAGCATCTGCCTTTGGCTCAGGTCATGATCTCAGAGTCCTGGGATCGAGGCCCGCATTGGGCTTCCTGCTCTGCGGGAAGCCCTGCTTCTTCCTCTCCCACTCCCCCTGCTTGTGTTCCTCTCTCTCTGTGTCTCTGTCAAATAAATAAAATCTTGGGGCGCCTGGGTGGTTCAGTCTTTAAGCGTCTGCCTTCAGCTCAGGTCATGATCCCAGGGTCCTGGGATCGAGCCCTGCATCGGACTCCCTGCTCAGCAGGAAGCCTGCTTCTCCCTCTCCCACTCCCCCTGCTTGTGTTCCCTCTCTTGCTGTCTCTCTCTCTGTCAAATAAATAAATAAAATCTTTGAAATAAATAAATAAATAAAATCTTTTTTTTAAAAAAAAAAAAGAAAGGTCTAGACCTGAATTCCCACCACCATGATTTTGCACGTGCTATTCCCTCCACTTTTTTAGAGCACTATGTCCCTCCTGCTTAGCTCCAAAAGAAGAGAGCCCTGGATATCACCTTCCGTGGCTCCCTCAGCCCTTCCCTGTCCCTCCCACTCTGACCCCACCAGCATGAAGCCAGGAATAGCGCTGGGTCTCCAGGAACAGTGGGTGGCATAGAGTAGGTGCTCAACTAATGCTTGCTGAGTAAATATATGAATGAATTCATGAAGGAACCAGGTAGCACTTGGCATTTGCAGCCTCAGGATTCTGCCAAGCCCTAGCAAGTGGATGGCGGGAGGGGGGAGCAATGGGACTCCACATAAAGAAATGACAGGGGGTAGAGGCAAGACCTGTATAAGGTGGTCTCCTATGTGTTGGTGTCGGGTATGTATGCAAGAGTTTGCATGTGTGTGTGTTTGCATGTGTATTTGCTAGTGTTACCAGGGCAGGCAGGTGTGTGTACATGGGTGTGTGTGTATGTTTTCATGGAGGGACATGTGCTTATGTGTACCATCTGAATGCAGGTGATGATCTGTACATATGTGTCAGGGAGTACAGTGTGACTGTATGTGGGACATGCTAGTATGTGTGCGTTTAGGTATACGAGGACTTGCAGGTGATATGTTAATTAGAAACATATGTTGTGGTATGTGTATGGATATGTGTGTTATACAGTTGTATGGAATGTGTATTTGTTTACTTGTGTGTACATATCATCATTCACCTGTTCAAAGGGGCTGCTTTGAATGTCCGGGCAAGTGTCATCATGCACATACACATGTGGCCTTAGCATGTGCTCAGGTGTACACATACGTATTTCTTGGGATTGGGGCCCTAACAGGTATATGTAGGTACATGCTTGTATGTCAGGGCATGAGTGGATCTTTATGTGACTTGGATATTGTGAACATGCATCAAACATGCCTGGATACACCCATGTCTGTGTACATGCATGTGGACACACACGCCTATATTTCGGGGGCCATGTCTATGTGGCAGAGTGGCTGTGTCCTATATACATGTGGGGCTATATATATGTCCTACATACATGTTCACACACACATATGAATGTGCACATGTGTCCATAAGTGTCATGGGCATGTGGTCTTCATGGAGCCTTGGTGGATCCTGGGCATTTCTGTCCACACAGGGTGAGTCTGTGTATGGACGTTTCAGTGCATGTATGTACAGATATGGGCAAATATGAATTGGCCTCTGGTTGGAGGCATAGGTATCTCCTCATCTCCAGGGATGAGCTCAGACCCATGGAAAGCCCTCCCAGCCCCGCTCCACTGCTCCCCTGCCCCCATCCTCTCCCATTCACCCCCTTGCCCCCTGGCCTTCCCACTCTGGACATCACCCCTGCCCCTCCCAGTATTTCACCCTCTATTTCTCCTGGTCTCCCCTCTGCCTCTCCCAGCGTTATTCCACCCCCCATACGTCTCACGGCTTTATTTCCCACCCCACCCATAGACTTGCCCCTCCCAGCAACACCCCTCCACTCTGCTGGTGATTCCCTTCCTGTAACTTCCACAGAATCATCCAACACAATTCTTCCCACAGGCCTCCGTTTCTGGAAGCCTCACCCTTCTTACTGCCCCCCCCCCCTTCACACCACCTCCGCAGTCCAGCCTCCGGTTTGCGTCAGAGTTAATGGTGAAATTCCTCCCCCCCCCCCCACACCACTAGGCAAACCTTCCAGAGGAACCCAACTTAGAGGATGTGTGGCAGGGTAGGGTGGGGGTGGGAGGAGCAGAGGAGAGAATCAGCCAGGAACACTCACATTGACCGCCTCCTCCAGTGCCAGCCGCGCCCCCCACCCCCGCCCCGGCCCCCACAGCTAGGCAACTTAGAGGAGGGGAAGAAGCCAATAGGGGGTTTGGACGTTCACCTCCGCCTTCCCTTAGACCTAGCCCAGGGAGGTTCCAGGGGGTCCTTTTCACCTCCCCACTCCCTTAACTCTATAGGTCAGGGGGTAGTTGGCTTTTGATCTATGGGCCCTTCTGTCACCATCAGGCACGGTCGGGACCGAGCTCTGATAAAGCAAGTCCCTGTCCCTTTAAGAACACCCGCGTCCACGCCTGCCCAGCCCCGCGCGATAGCACTCTGGAAGTCGCCGCGGCAGGGAGCGGGCGGGCGGGGCAGGGTTTGTGAATGGAGCGACAGAGGGGGAGGGGAGGAAGGGGGAAGGGCGGCGGGGGCGGTTCCCAGATCTGGGCCTGTTCATTGGGGTCCAGGCGGAAGCGGGGTTCAGCTCTCTCTGTTTGTCTCTCTCTCTCACACACACACCACAGTCCCCGCTGCCTAAAGTCTCTTGAAGCCTGACATCTCAGGCCTGACCAACACACTTCTTCCCCGACCTCAGCCTTCTTGAAGGGAGTAGGTGTGAGTGAGGGGGGTGGACCCCAGTCCTTGAAACCCCAGGTTGAGACCTCTATAAGCCTCGAACCCCTGTTCGCCACCACCACCTCCGCCCAACGTCTCCCAGAGCCTGAGTTCTTAACTGGAATGCCCAGGACGCCTGAGTCCTGATGGGCTGGCTTCGCCCCCACCTCAGCCTCAGAAGTGGGGGGCAGCGATCGTGCCCCTCCTGTGTTTCTCTCCTCCCCCCCCCACCCCAACGCAGAGCGTGGGCCTGGGCGTGGGCCTCGGTGCAGATGGCATTCGGGCCCCAAAATAGCTCCACCCCACCTCTCCCTCCCTCGCTTCGGCGCAAAGTGGGTGAGGTGAGGATGCCGGGACGGGTGCAGACCGGCACTGCACCCCGAGGGGTCGGCTCCCTACGGGGAAGGCCGGTTACGCGTTCCGGAGTGCGGGAGGGGGCGGGGAGTGGGAGGCCCTCAGGCGATTCCCCCTACCCCCATTCGGGAGTCCAAAGAGTTAACGGGAAAAACGCCCCCAGGCCCCAGTCACAACCCTCTCAGGACGTAGGGAAGGGTCTTCTCCAGCCCCTTCCCAGGACTCTTCACACCCAAGGCTGGGAGATTCCTAGAGCTCGCCGTTGTCCCGATGGTCAAACCCCCTTACCTAAATCTTACATGCTCAGGGCTTGGAGACCCCTCCCTCTGCACCCCTTTTTGAATTCCGAGCCTAGTCCACGTCCCTGAGAACCCATAGCCCAACCTACCGCACAGGACTCCTTCCAAGTACCCTACACGATTCATTCGAACTACCCAGCCCAGCCCCTTCCACACCTAATAACCTGGTCTACACAGACTCCCCAGTCTAGATTAGGAAGCCAGATAGAGCCTCAGATCCCTGCTGGCGTCCACAAGGGCCTCCGCGTTCAGCCACGTCCGTACGACCCCCAGCAGCGGCCACCAGGACCCCCTGAGAACACAGTTACATCTGCATGGATCACCCCCTCAGGCGCCCTGACGCGTCTACAAGGGCTAGCTCCCCTCTCAAAAGTCCAGCCGCGTGTACTCGGGTCACCCCCTCAGGAGCCCAGCCGCATCCACACGGACCCCGAGCTCGGTCCGGGTCCACGCCGGTCCCCAGCCCCGCAGCCTCGCCTCCTACCTCCAACGCAAAGTAGAGACATGTCTCCGGGGTCGCCGGCGGGCCGGCTCTGTCAGGTAGAGTTTAGCGGCCACTGGGCTAGGGCATGGCCGGGACTGCAGCCCGCGCTCAGCTCACGCCGGGGCCCGGCCTCCGCCGCCGGCCATCTTGGTTCAGCACCGGGGGTGCGGACAGCTCCTGACGTGGTGCTGATGTCGGGCTGGCGGGCGGAGCCCAGGGACGCCTGATGGGGCGGGGGCGCTGCAAGCTTGGGGGAGCTTTAAAGGGCCGGAGCCGGGTGGGGGGTTCCCCGCCCCCAGGGCTCCCCGACCAGAGGGACAGAGAGCGGTCCCACTCTGGTTCCCTACTGGTTCTGTGTGCTTTCATCTCTCCTGGAGTCGCTCTGTGGGTTCTCTGGCTCTCTCTTGAGTCCTTTGCTGTCTCTCTGCTTTCCCTCTATTCCTCTGTCTCTACGTCTGTGTCTCTCATTGCCTGTTTCTCTATCTCTTTCTCTCCCTGTGTCTATGTCTTCCTCTTTTTGTCTCTCCATCTCTTTTGTTCATGTGTGTCCCTCTGAGCCTCTCTCAGTCCAGTCTCTCTGTGTCTCTGCCACTCCCTGTCTAGGTCACCTTCTGAGTATCTGTTTCACTCTTTAAGCCCCTCAGCCTGTGGATCTTTGCACATATTCAGACTGGATCCCATCCTTCACGCCCTTGTGTAACTGGCAAACTCCTATTCATCCATCAATATCCGGTTTGAACATCTCCTCTTCCAGGAAGCTTTCCCTGACTCCCCCACACTGATCCTACCTTCTGAACTCCCCCAGCCCCTAACTCTTCCCCTGACTCAGTCCTCATCCCAACACATCTCTGCTCTCCAGGCCTCCCCACTTACCTAGCTGGGCAGTTCCATGTGGGTCATGTTCCTGTAAACCTGTTCACCGTGTATCTCCAGTGCCTAGAACAGCACTAGAAGCTGAGCCCCACAGAATCCCCTGCCCCCAGCACACATGAAGGAGCTTCACAAACAGAATGTACATGGAGTTAGTTGCAAGTGAGGCCCGTGCTTAAAAGCCAACTCTGCCTCTAATCTCTAGCATGACCTTGGGCAAGTCATGTGACCACTCTATGCCTCATTTTCCCAATCTGTAGAATGGGGACAATAACAGGACTTGCCTCACAGAATTGCAGATGTTATGTAAGCTAACACCTTAAAGAACTTGGAATAGTAATGTATATTGTTACCCATTGTTGTAACTCTCACTGCTTTTCTAATTTTTATTACGTATTGATTAGGCCTAGGTAAGGAATAAGGGGCAGCAATGACAGGCTTGAATAAAGAACATTACCACCACAGTCCAAGACCCCATGGGCCTCTCCCCTATTTCGTCCCTCCCTTCAGAAAGAACTACCCCAAATTTTCTTCTTCATTCTCCTACTTTTTTTACAGTTTTACCACAAATTTATCAACAAACAATGCACAGTGTAGTTTTGTGTGTTTGGGGACTTTATGTAATGAGAATAAAATGATCACATATTTTACTAACCTGTTTTGTTTGGTCAACATAATTCTGCTGATATTCATCCACGTTTCTGTGTGTGCTGTAATATATGCATATTTCACTACTCTACAGTATCCTCTTGATTTACTATACCTTTGATTATTTATCTATTTTCCAGTTGGTGGACCTTAAGATTGCTTCCATTTTGAGTTTATTCCAAAAAAAAAAAAAAAACCCACAAACTTTTATAATCATTCTCAGAAATGTAGGCTGGTGCACATGGGTAAGATGGCTGGATTGTAGGACACCCACATGCTCAGCTTTACAAGATAACATCAAATTGTTTTTTGACATGCCTCCAACTATTTTTATCACACTCGCACCATATAAGCATTCAGTTGCTCCACACCCTTATCAACACTTGGAATACTCCCAGTTTTTGAATCATGCCAAAATGGAGGGGGAGAACTGTTGCTTCCTTTTGGTTTTGATTCCTTTCTTATTGCTCACGAGGGGGAACTTTTCATGTGATTATTGGTTTCTTCCTAGGGTGAAATGCCTGTTCAAGTTTTTAATCTGTTTTTTAAAAGATTTTGTTTATTTATTTACTTGAGAGAGAGAGAGCACACATACGAGGGGGAGAGGGGCAGAGGGAGAGGGAGAGAGAGAATCTCAAGTAGACTCCCCGCTGAGTGCAGAGCCCAACGATGCAGGGCTCGATCTCACAGCCCTGAGATCATGATCTGAGCTGAAATCAAGACTCAGACACCCAACCGACTGAGCCACCCAGATGCCCCAATAGTCACATTTTTAAAAATGGATAAAAAAGGGTGCCTGGGTAGTTCAGTCAGTTAAGAGTCCGACTCTTTTCTTTCTTTCTTTCTCTCTTTCTTTTTCTTTCTTTCTTTCTTTCTTTCTTTCTTTCTTTCTTTCTTTCTTTCTTTCTTTCTTCTTTCTTTATTTCTTTTCTTTCTTTTTTGAGTCTGACTCTTGATTTTGGCTCAGGGAGTCTACTTGAGATTCTCGCTCTCTCTTTCCCTCTGCCCCTCCCCCCCATATATTTTCTCTCTCTCTCTCAAATAAGTAAATAAATCTTTAAAAAAAAATAAAATGTGCTGTCATTTCCTACTGATGTGCGTTCTTTAACCATATTACATATGAATCCTTTGTTGGTTTAATGTGTGTTGTAAAAAAAAATCTCCAATTTTGTGGCTTGTTTCCATTCTATTTCTGGTATCATTTTCTGAACGGAGTCTCTCAATGTTTTAAATAAACTTTTTATTTTGGAAAATTTTTAGACATACAGAAAAGTTGTAGAGGCACTGAACTGTAAAAAGGTACAGAGTATTTTTATATACTCTTCACCTAACTTGCCCTAATGTTAACATCTAATGTGGTTACAGGATATACATGTCAAAAGGAAAACATTTACATTGGCACTTATTATTAACTAAATTGTAAACTTTATATATCACCAGTTCTTCCACTAATGTTCTCTTCCTAGTCCATGATCTAATCCAGGACCTTACACTGCTTTTAGTCATCTTATCTCCTTGGTCTCTGCCTATCTGTGAGTTTCTTAGTCTTTCCTTATTATTCATGACCTGGACACATTTAAAGAGTACTCATCAGGTATTTTGCAGAAATTCCCTTGATTTGGGTTTATCTGATATTTCCTCATTATTAGACTGGGGTTATGGGCTTTGGGGGGAAGATTGCAGAGATGGGGTTCTCTCATTGTCACCGGAGTTCCTTGATGCCCACATGATATCGCAGGGGATGTTAACCTTGATTGTCTGAGTAAGATGCTGTCTGCCAAGTTTATCCACTGTCAAGTTATTCTTTTTCTCTTTCCCTACTCTGCTCTTTGTAAGCAAATCACTAAGCCCAGCCCACCCTCAAGATGAGGAAATTATGCTCCATGTCCTGGAGCAGGAGTATCTAGGAAGCTCTTAATTTTAAATTCCTTTTTTTATTGCTGTAAAATACGCATAATAAAATTTACCATTTTAACCATTTTAAAGTGTACAATTCAGTGGCATTTTTACATTCACAATATTGTGCAACCACTAGTTCTATCTAGTAATAAAACACTTCCATCACCCCAAAAGGAAACCCGTCCCCATTGGCAGTCACTTCCCATCTCCTCTCCCTCAGTCCCTGGCAACCACCAATCTGCTTTCTGTGTCTATGGATTTAATTTAAAATTCTTCAACTTAACCTATCTTTTCCTTTGCAGGAAAGAAAATAAGATGCTTTTATTTCCTCCTTACCAATTCTTGGGCCTTTCATTTGTTTTTCCTGCCTTATGGTGCAGGCCAGTACCTTCGGTACAATCTCACACACCATGGTAACTGACATCCTTGCCTTATCTGCCCATCTTAAACAGAACATTTCAATATTCACCACTAAATATATCTGCTGAGGTTTTTTTTTTAAGATTTTATTTATTTATTTATTTATTTATTTATTTATTTATTTATTTATTTATTTGAGAGACAGAGAGCAAAAGCCTGGGTGAGAGGGAGAGGGAGAGACTCTGAAGCAGACTCAGCACGGAGCACAAAGCCCCAATGGGGAGATGACAACAGAGCCTAAACCAAGAGTCAGATGCCTAACCTACTGAGCCACCCAGGTGCTCCCCCCCACCACCGCTAGAGGTTTTTAATGGAAAAATCAAGTTAAAGTGGTCCACTTCTCTTCCCCATTTGCTAGGATTTTTTGCTTTTATCACACGTGGGTGGTGAATTTTAGCAATTACATTTCCTGAATCAATTGGGATGCCTATATAACTTTTCTTGTTTAATCTCTTAATGTGAATTACATTCTCTCAATATGTTCGATATGCATTGGTCTCTCCTGTTCTGCCCTCTTTTACCCACATGTCATCTCCCTCTGTCAAAGTCTCTGATAAACTGATCATTCAGATCCAATTAATTTTTAAGCTCCACTGTCCCATTTTGCCCCCACCAACAGCTCTGCTAATTCCAAAGCTATTTATTTGAGCTATCCCAACCCTCCATTTAATTATGCCATGCTGCCTCCATCTTTCTCTTGCACTCTTTTTTCTGCAGCTCCCTCTTTCCCTGGCTCCTCTTACTATGCATCTACACTCAAATCTTCTGCAAACTCATACTCACCCTCTGTCTTTCCATCTCTCTTCTCTTGGCTTCTGATGTTTCATTCTCTTTACCATCCTATGAAATCCACAGAGAAGTCACTGAAAGACAAATAATGGGAGACAAGTACACAGACTGGTGAGAAGTACAAGTCCTCCCCCCCTCCATGCACACACAGGGGAAGAGACCCACACACACCAAAAACGAGCACATGCACACACACAAACACACACACATCTCCCAACCAATGAGCTCCTAGCAATCCCCAGGGGTCCAACTTGCCCATCTCCTATGCCAAGAGCTTTAGATGAGAAAGTTCCCTCTCCACAGCACCTATTGAGTTCAGCTTTTTTTTTTTTAAGATTTTATTTATTTATTTGAGAGAGACACAAGGAGAGAGGGAACACAAGCAGGGGGAGTGGGAGAGGGAGAAGCAGGCTTCCCGCTGAGCAAGGAGCTTGATGCGGGGCTCGATCCCAGGACCCTGGGACCATGACCTGAGCCAAAGGCAGACACGTAAGGACTGAGCCACCCAGGCGCCCCTGAGCTCAGCTTTTTAATGGGGAATGGGCAGAGCTTCTTCTAGAGCCCAAGCCAGGGCAACCGTGCTTGGTCTTCAAAGAAATTCCCAGTCCTTACTGGGTATATCTGACGTTTCTTGTACTGTACAAAGTTCCACAGAGGGGAAAGATATAAATCAGATGTCAGTCAATTTGTTCAGCAAGCATTTGTTGGCACTATCTGGATGCTGGGAATTACTCTTATCACCAGGTTCTACAGAGTGACATGGTTCCTAGCACAAAAGTTGGAAACAAACAAATAACCATGCACAGAAGAAATCAAGGAAAATTATGAGGAAAATAGGAAGGGTCCCATGATAGAGAAGAATGATGGAGGATGGGATAACTGCCTTGTGGAGGAGGGAACACATGAGCTGAGACCCAAAGGAGGTGAAGGACCAGGCAAAGGGAGAGATGGGGGAGAGGCATTCAAGACAGCAGAGCAGGTGCAAAGCCCTGAGATAAGCCCATGCCTGGTGTATTGGAGGAATATCAGGGAAGCTGGTGTGGCTGGAACAGAGTGAGAGAGAAGGGAGATGGGTAGGGGCTATGAGGGGCTTGGGGGTGTGGGTAAGGGTCTAAGACAGAAAGAGAGGCCCAACTTGCCCATCTCCTATGCCAAGAGTGAATGGGAGGGAGAGATTGGGCCTCCTCCCTTTGGGGAAGAACATAGGTCCAGCAGGACCTGAGGCTCCATGGGCATCTTATTGTCACTGAGGCCTCATTCTCACCCATTTCTCCCCCACCCCCGGACTCCTCACTGATGCCCCACCTGCACTGGTGGGGGGTGACCCCCCTGTGCCAAGAATGGTTTCAGCACACAGTAGGCACTCCATAAATGTGAATGAGCTAGTATGTCAGAGGGAGGGAGGGAGGGAGGAGGAGGAGGTGGGCAGGGGTATGGGGGTACAGGCCATGTAGGGTCTCTCTCCTGGCCACAGGAAAGAGTGTGGGTTTTATTCAAAGGGCAATGGGAGCCGTGAAAGAGGGCTTTCAGCAGAGAAGGGACATGATCTGACTTACTCGGCCTTTTGGCTAAGATCAAGTGAAGAAACCCTGAGGAGGGGTGCCTGGGTGGTTCAGTCATTAAGCATCTGCCTTCGGCTCAGGTCATGATCCCAGGGTCCTAGGATCAAGCCCCGCATCAGGCTCCCTGCTCAGTGGGAGGCCTGCTTCTCTTTCTCCCACTCCCCCTGCTTGTGTTCCCTCTCTCGCTGTGTCTCTCTCTGTCAAATAAATAAATAAAATCTTAAAAAAAAAAAAAAGAATCCTGGGGGAGGTTGGTGGGGGGATGGGGTATCTGGATGACAGGCATTAAGGAGGACACGTGATGTGATGAGCACTGGGAGTTATATGCAACTGATGAATTACTGAACTCTGTATCTGAAACTAATGAGGTACTATATGTTGGCTAATTGAATTTAAATTAAAAAAAAAAAAGAATCCTTCTGAGACTGCCAAGGGAGCAGGAGTGTAGGTGATGGGAGGCCAGGGCAGCATCCCAGTGGTAGGTGACAGGGCCTATGGGAATGAAGGGATGGTTCAGGTTCATTCTGGAGTCTGAGCCTTAAGGACCAGCCAATGAACTGGACATGTGGGGGTAAGGGAAGAGAAATGACAAGAATGAGTCCAGATTTGGGGGTCTGGGAGGCTGAGTGATGGTGGAGCCAACCACCACACTAATGGAGAAGTGGCAGATCTCAGGGTGAGAAATAGATCTGTGCTTTGGACTTGCTAAGTTGGAAATGCCTGCAAGGCACCCAATGGGAATACCCAATGCAGTTTGGATATTTGAGTCTGAAACTCAGGAGAGAGGTTGGGCTGGTGATACAAATGGATAGGATGAATATGAGATGGGGTATGGCCACTTGCGGCCAGAGTGTAGACATAGGGTGAAGAGCCACCTCGCTCCCAGGACCAAAACCAAGACTTCAAACCCAGGGGTCTACCTTTCACATGTTTGTCCATCCTCAACTGTAGTCCCTGTTAGCAGGGCAGCAAGCAATGGTAAGTGCAGGGAACATGGAATTCAGAGCCTTTGGGACAGCCATACATTCTCATCTTCTCCCCACATTTCTGTTGCCAATGGCCTTGGGTACTGGAGTGGGGTGGGGAGTGGAGGAGTACTGAAGGAGATGAAGTAGATAGAAATAGGTGATCCTGCATTCAAGGTTCTCCTGAATGGAGAGGGAAAGAATATTCACGTGGTTCCAGAAAGCCTACTGTGTGCTTGGCAACGTGCTGAATGCCTGATAAATGCTATTTCCCTTAATCCTTTGCAAAGTAAGGTGGGCAAAATAGTATGCTCATTTTATAGACAGGAAGACCAAGTTCCTGAGAGGTTGGAGGGATGTGAAGTGAAGTTGCACCAACTCTTATAATAAGCCATTTCTTGGGGCACCTGGGTGGCTCAGTCATTAAGCGTCTGCCTTGGGCTCAGGTCACTGGGATCGAGTCCCTGCTCAGCGGGAAGCCTGCTTCTCCCTCCCCCTCTCCCCCTGCTTGTGTTCCCTCTCTCACTGTCTCTATCTCTGTCAAATAAATAAATAAAATCTTAAAAAAAAAAGAATAAGCCATTTCTTAAATACAGATGTTCATGTACTCATTCATTAAACGAACACAGCCAGGATCCATACCCACATGCATGTAATACCCAAAGTCTGGGGGCCCATCTGAAGTCTGGAAGGGGATGTGGGGCAGTAGAACCAAATTTCTAAGGGCAGGGCAGGGGCAAAGGAAAGGAGAGGGATTAGGGGGAAGGAGGCTCTGACTGGGATGTTGGGAAAGGCTTTCTGGAAGGATGGAAGCTGGAGAGTGAGGACATCTCGCTAAGGACAGTGGGAATTGGAGGAAGGGCATTCCTGGCAGAGGACATGGTGAGTACAAATGCTCTGAGCCTGTACCTCTTGCTGGACCTACTTGGGGCCCTCAGGCCAGTGATCACAAAGAGAAATCAATGAGGGCAATCTTGGTGTATCACTTATAAAATAGGAATTAAAAAGTAATTATTTCCTAGAGAACTAATGGGACGAGGGCAGTGCTGGCCCTTGGCAAGTTCCCAGCCCTGACCTGCAGGGCTCTAGTAAGGGACTAACTCAAAGAGGTGAGGAGTTGGATTGGCTTGAGAAGGCCGGACAATAAAAAGAGATGAACGGATCAAGAGATGAGACAGGTCCAGAGGAAGGGGGGCGGGGCTCCAGGCTCGGAGGCCGGGCTCAGCCCAAAGTCTCTAGAGTAACCAGCAGGTGGCAGCACTGGGCCAAAGGGCGATCCCAAGGCTGAGGGCCACTTGCAGGCGAGAACCCTCTCAAGGGGAGCCTGGCGCTACGCAGAACTCTACAAATGCTCATTCATTTAATCCTCTTAACCGATTTTACAGAGAGGGAAACAGAGCAAAAATGTGAGCCACGTGCCCAAGGTCACACAGCAGGTGAACGGCAGAGTTGGGATTCAACTCCAGGCAGCCCATTGAGGTCCTAAATCCCTATACTCCCAAATCCCCTAAAATGATAGTTTAAAACAAAACAAAGACTTCCTCTCAATAATTATTGGGCTCTTCCTGTATACCTTACATGCCATCCCCCCAAGTATGTACAATCATTTCCATTTTACAGATGAGGAAAACTGGAGCACAAAGAAATGATTCTGGAAGCGAAGGTGGTTCTATGTCCAATGTGAGAATGCCAAGAGTATGTGAGGCTCGTCCACCGTTGGCCCTGGGTCCAGCCCAGGGGAGGGATCAGGAGGAACCTAAAGCCTCTGCCCTCTCCAGCCTCTAGTCCCCTGCTGCCACCACTGTCCCCAAACAAGTCCCTCCCTGTGCCCCAGCCCAGGGCTGCACCCTCATTCATGCCACCCCTTCGAATCTTGCTTCCCCACTACAGATCGACTGGAGACCAGTGGACTTGTACCCATACATGGCAGGGTGGAGGGTATGGGCGGCTAAGAACATTCGACAAGGGACCTTGATGCTGTCTGTTTTGACAAGTGGGAAAACTGCAGATCAGAGATGCCCAGGTATTTGCCCAAGCTATACAGTCAGTATGAAGCACAGCTGGACTTGAACTCAGGGCTTCAGCCTCTCATGCTTCTAGGACTACCATTAAAGGCACTGTCAGGCAGGGCTGTGTCAGCCCCTCATGCCCAGCGCTCCCAAGTACTCTGGGGTCCTATGAAAATGTTGAGACTCAGATATACGCACACTGATTCAGAATGCAAAAGGAGAACTGCAAAGTCCAAATGAATCAATGTTTAATTATGTTCAGGAACAGGATGTCAACTTTACTGGGGTTAAAATCGATGCATCAGAAAACAGGTCTGGGGTTGGATGTGGTCTCCCTGGGAAGACCCCAGCTGGGTTACTGCCAGCTGTCTACTCAAGAGAGCTACCTGTGGCCGGCCAGTCGATTTCCAAAGAAAGATAATAAATTACAAGAATAGCTAACCAGCTGAGAGTTTAGCTGGATCCTGCTTCATGCTTTAAATCATTTAATTTCCACAGAGACCCTACCGGGCAGAGGCTGTTATGATAGGGGTTCAAGTGATGGGGAAAGTGAGGTACAGGGCAGCCACACAACTGGGGAGGGACATAGTTGGGATTTGAACCTGGTCTGCACCCTTGACCCCTATGTCGTCCTCAACTTTGCGTTTCCGGTCTGGTCATTAGTGGAATGGGAGATGCGAATACAATGGTGACCGTTTGATTTGGTTCAGGTCTGGATGGAAGGACATGGCGCTGCCTGGGGTGGGAAGCCGGGTCAGGACTCATCTCTGTCCCCTCTGACCAGCTTCCAAGACTGCAAGCCATCCAGGCAGGTCACCTCCTGCTCAAGAAACATATGTCAAGCGGAATAATGAATGAATGAATCTGGTATTAAAAATTAGGGAGCGCTCGGCCCTCTTGAGAACACTGAGCTAGGAGCTCCTGAAGGCAGGACCGCTGCTGGCCTGGGACAGGGTCTGGCGCACAATGTACACTCCACACACCGTGTGTGGGAGGAAGGAAGGGACGCACGTCATTTCTGAAGATGACGTGCTCAATATTGGTTCGAAGCACCCACTTCATGGTCCTCTGCAAAAACCAGGGACCTAAACGGGTCCAACGAGCGACCTCCCTCCCACTCGCTCTCAATCTAGGACCCGCCCTGAGGCGGGGTTGGGGAGTGGCCTGAGGGAGAGGAAGGGGCGGGAATTTGTATCCTGAGCTACCATTGGGTGTCCGCCACGCCGTCTCGTCCAATCCGTCTTGGGGGTGGAGTTTAGGCGGATCCGGTGCAGGTGGGAGCAGAGGGGAGGAAATCGCCATTTCTGGCGGCGTCTTTGCGTTAATAGGGTGGGGGTGCGGGAGGGACTGAGGGTCCTCGCAGAGGACGGGATTATAAACAAACAAAATGCAGCCTCCTCCACTCACAACTCCCCTCCTCCCCGCGCCGCGTCTTGATTTTTTTGCAGAATGAACTGATGGCAAGCTGGCCACCAGCCGGACCAGGCTGCTCCCGGCTAAGTGTTCACGAGCCCAGCCCCTAAAACTGAGGGCATCTGGATTCAAATCCTAGGTCTGCCACGTGCTGTGTGATCCTGGGCACGTCACTTACCCTGTCAAGTCCTGTTTCCTTACCTGTACAATAGAATGGGTAGTGACATGTGTTAATCTTATAAAATGCTTGGAACCAGCTCACGGTCGTTTTTTACAGTTCGTGTTCCATGTCCCCTCTGTTCCCACACTCTCCACGGGTCCCCATGGCCTTCAGACTAAAATCCACACATCTTCCTGTGACCCGGAGGCCCTATGTGGCCCAACTCCCACCAGCCTCCCTGGCCAAACCTTTTTGCATTTTCTAGTCACCCCACCCAGACACTGTGGTCTTGTAGTCTTCCAACACAGCCAGTCTGTTCTGGCCTCAGGGCCTTTGCACATGCTGTTCTCCCCCACAGGAAGTGTCTTCCTCCTCCAGCTGCTCCTTGCACCGTCCCATACTTGCGCTCAACTCCTCCTTCCTCCCTCGGGTTCTGACTCAAGTGCTGCTTCCCCCAGGAAGTCCTCCTAGATCTCTCCAGATCTGGTTGGGACCTCCCTGTTCCAGTCACAGCTTTCAAAGGTCTCAGATGCATGGACCTCCACCCACAAGCAACACAAATCAGTCCTCCTCCATCACCACTACACCACCAGGCCCACAGGGAGTGGTTAGTTGTTTTTCCTCCCATGTATCTCACCTGGGGAAACTGAAGCTCCACTGCTGGGAGGTGGCTTGGACCAGGCCCAAGCATCTCTTTGAGGCAGAACCGTGTCATCTTGGCCTCATTTAACCCAAGCAATACATTCCAAAGCAAAAACATTTGGCACCTGCTGCTTCTGCTCTGGGGGGAGCGAATTGGAGCCACACCCTCCTCCCAGGAGACCCCTGCTGGCCCCCTGAAGAGCACCCAGGTTGCTCTCCTCCAGGGCATCTCTATGCTCTACCTCTCCTGGCCCCTCATCCATGACCTTTTGGGGAGTCTGCATCTGGTTCTGACACCCCCCAGCCTGGGGACTCCTCGGGAATAGGCTAGGGTGAGGTTGGCACAGAGGATTTGGCTGGAGGTGTTTGTCAAATTAATGAGTACATCATCTGCCTGATGAACTCCTGTGCACTCTTCAAAACCCTAGCTCCAATGCCTCTTTTTCGAGGATACCTTCTCTGTCTCCCCAGACAAAGCCCTCACTCCTCTACTCCCAACTCTTCCGGCTCCCAGACCCACCTCCAGCCCAACCCTGACTCCCCAGGGCTGGGGGACATCCGTGGACAGCTCTTCCTCCTGCATACTGAGGTCTCTTTGGGAACCAGACTGGGACCTCTTAGGGGCACAGAAGAGTTGTCAGGAAGTGTTTCTGGAGGGGATGAATGAACAAATGAATGATGAATGAATATTGCAGGGCCTGGAGTCAGATGTCCTGGGTTCATATCCCGGCCAGGGTGCTGAACACTCAATCTGCCCCTTGACCTCTCCAAATCTCACTTGCCCATTTATTAAATGTGTTTACTCAGAGACTTTGTCCCAAATTGTTGCAAGGGTGAAATTAACTAACACATAGAGTGTACAGCCCCCGGGGGCTCAGGCTCCCTTCAGTCTCAGACTGGGAGTGATGTGCACCCAGGACCAGCAGTTTTGTTCCCCCTCCCCAGCACCCAGAACTAGTGTTCTCAACACACATGCTTAATGGATCAGATGTACAGCGTTGGTGAGAGGGGTAGAGAACAGAGGGAAGAAAGGCAAAAATTAAAAAGTCTGAAACTAAAGTGTTGCTGAGGATGGTGGTAGCACAGTCTCCCTCCCAGACCACGTGGGAAAACAGTCAGGCCATCTCTTACCCCACCTCCCAGCCAGCCCCCCTAGGCATTTACTGGGGGGAGAATGAGGTATAGTCACCAAAAGACATGTACAGAAGAGGCTCAAAACAAGTTTATCCACTAGCGCCCCAAACAGGAACCAACCCAAACGCCCACCGACAGGTGAAATGGACAAACGGTGAAAAACTGGTACCCAGAGGTTTTAATAACAAGAATAGTAACGACGATGATGATAAAATCCAGGTGTTTGCAAGGACGTGGAGGCATTGGAACCCTCATACATCGCTGACGGGAATGTGAAACGGTGCAGCCGCCGTGGGAAACGGGTCTGGCAGCTCTTCAGAAAACTAAACATAGAATTACCACGTGACCCAGCGATTCCACTCCTAGGCATATACACAAGGGAATGGAGAGCTGGTATTCCACAAAAACTTGGACACGAATGTTCACCACAGCTGCACTAGTCGCAATAGCAAAAAGGTACAAATCACCCAAATGTCCACTGATGGATGAAGGGATAAACCAGATGTCAGGAATAAAGGGGTCATACGTGGATACAACATGGATGCACCTTGAAAACAATATGCTGAGTGAAGGGAGCCAGATAGAAATGGCCACATAGTGTATGAAATGTACAGAACAGACAGATCTATAGAAAGCAGAGTATTGGTTGCCAGGGGCTGGGGGAAGGGGAATGGGGAGTGATGGCTAATGGGAATGAGGTTTCCTTTTCAGCGGATGCTAATGTTCTGGAGCTGGTATCAGTGAAGGTTGCACGACATTGTGAACTCAATGTACTACGTGTCACTGAATTATATACTTTAAAATGATTAAAATAAGTTATATGTTGGGGGTGCCTGAGTGGCTCAGTCGTTAAGTGTCTGCCTTCGGCTCAGGTCATGATCCCAGCGTCCTGGGATCGAGCCCCGCATCGGGCTCCCTGCTCCGCAGGAAGCCTGCTTCTCCCTCTCCCACTCCCCCTGCTTGTGTTCCCTCTCTCGTTGTCTCTCTCTGTCAAATAAATAAATAAAATCTAAAAAAAATAAATAAGTTATATGTTGTATGTATTTTGCTGCAACATAAAAATGGTACCAGAGAACACTACCTAGCCACAAAAAGGAGCAACACTTGCTCCTCACCATAAGAGAAGCGAGATCCAAGAGTGGACACCCTCTGTGATCCCATTTATGTGAAGTTCAGGACCAGGTAAAACTCACCTATAATGACAAAGGTCAGGGCAGTGGTTGCCTTGAGGGAGGGGAGCGTCAACTGGAAAGTCCAAGCAACTTCCAGGAGCTGGGCATGTCCTAGATCCTGACCAGAGGGGTCATCGCCCTTGTCAATCTCCACTTTAGACATTTATGAACTTGCCCATGCCTTATGCTAAACCTCAAGAAGAATGATGGGGCGCCTGGGTAGCTCAGTCGTTAAGCGTCTGCCTTCGGCTCAGGTCATGATCCCAGGGTCCTGGGATCGAGTCCCACAACAGGCTCCCTGCTCAGCGGGAAGCCTGCTTCTCCCTCTCCCACTCCCCCTGCTTGTGTTCCTGCTCTCGCTATGTCTCTCTCTGTCAAATAAATAAATAAAATCTTAAAAAAAAAAAAACAAACCTCAAGAAGAATGTTTAAATAAAAAAAAAAAGAACTGCCAGGGTAGGAAAACAAGAGTGTCCAGCAGTCTTGAGGGCTAAGGGCTCCATTTTCCCCACAAATGCTATCATCTGATCCCTCTAGGGATGGATGACCTTGAAACAGGCATGGAGCTGGGTGTAGACAAAAGCAGGAGGGTAGTGACCTGACTCTGGTGCCTGGGATTTCAGAAATGATTCCCCCAGATGCTTCATCTCTGGGGGGATGCTCCCCACATTTCCCATACGGGGCTCATCTACCTGGATGACACTCCGGGACAGAAAAACCTCAGGACTCCAGAACGCTGAGAACATCAGCCCCCAGAGTCCTTGGGGAGGACCTTTCCTCCCAAATCAGACACCCTGGTGGAGAACATCCTCACACTTCAGGGCCCTTTAAGACAAACTAGGATTAATAGCAACAATCATAACTCACAGCCTTGGGCAGGAGGAAGAGCATAGATTTCAGTCAGAAGGTCCTGGATTCAAGTCCTAACTCAATCAATAAGTACACATGAAGGAATAAATGAATGGTGGACAAATGGGCTTTTCACCCCCATTCCACAAGCCTTTATCATGCATTTCCGGGATACTCAGCCTTGTCTTGCAAAAGGTCAGGGCTTCAGAGAGGTCTCTGCCTGACCCAACCTCCAACTGAGCTCCCAGCCTGACAGGTGAGCTAGAGCCTGACATAGACACTCTCACTCCTATTATTGCTCATAGCACTAATGGAAGAAATCACCAGCAGCCAGGACACAGGGGAGGGAGCTAAGAAGGAGGGACTGGGATAGAGGAAGAATGCCAGGGCCAAAAAGAGAGAGAGGAAGTGGAGTACTAGAACGTTAGACAGCACGTGGCCAGCGACTGTTCTAAACTGACCAGGGAGGAAGTTGGGCTGAACAACCCTAGATAATGAAGGGCAGCAGGAGGCCGATCATATTTCTCAGGGCTTTTCATTTCTGTCTTGTATACCTACAGAGATGGAGACCTCACTCCCAAGAGGGACAGCCGAGCCCTTAGCACAGGCAATCGTCAAAAAGTTTGATGCCACTTAATTTTTAAAATAGTGGCCACCATAGTTTGAAGGATTGAATGAGGGACGCCTGGGTGGCTCAGTTGGTTAAGCAGCTGCCTTTGGCTCAGTTCATGATCCCAGGGTCCTGGGATGGAGCCCCGCTTGGAGGTAGGGGGAGTCCCTGCTCAGTGGGGAGTCTGCTTCTCCCTCTCCCTCTGCTCCTCCCCCTGCTTGTGCGCAAGCGCACGCGAGCTCTCTCTCAAATAAATAAATAAAATCTTTTTTCTTAAAGATTTTATTTATTGGGCGCCTGGGTGGCTCAATTGGTTCAGCGACTATCTTTGGCTCAGGTCATGATCCTGGAGTCCCGGGATCGAGTCCCGCATCGGGATCCCTGCTTGGCCGGGAGTCTGCTTCTCCCTCTGACCCTCCCCCCCTCATGTGCTTTCTCTCTCTCTCGCTCTCATTCTCAAATAAATAAATAAAATCTTTAAAAAAAATTTTTAAAAAAAGAGAGACCTAGCGAGAGAGGGGAACACAAGCAGAAGGAGTGGGAGAGGGAGAAGCAGGCTTCCCATGGAGCAGGGAGCCCGATGTGGGGCTCGATGTGGGGCTCGATGTGGGGCTCGATCCCAGGACCCTGGGATCATGACCTGAGCCACAGGCAGACGCTTAACGACTGAGCCACCCAGGCGCCCCATAAATAAAATCGTTTTAAAAAAGGGTTGAATGAGATTGTTTGGGGAAGGAGGGGTACCCATGTGAGACAGGCAGTCAGTGCCTGCCACAGGCTGGATCTAGAATCAGACTCACTTGGTTGGGTTCAGCTCTATTCTACCACTTAAGGAGCTGATGACTTCATTTCTCCAAGCCTCTGTTTCTTCTCCTCTGAAATGACCATAATAACATTACCTACCTCACAGATTTATTCAATGAGCTAATGGAGTAAAATGTCTGGCACATAAGTGCAAGCGTGTTACCCTGCTCCAGGACCCAGAGTGCTCCGGAATGTACTTTCCTACCTTTAAAACTTTACACGTGCTCTAACGTCTGCTTCATATGCTCTTGCCCCACCACTCATACCTGGCAAACTCCTACACATTCCTTAAAGCCCTAGCTATAAGATACCTTTCTCTTCTCTGTTCAAGCCTTGACCCAGGGAGTTAGAAGCATGTGGACCTGGTTCTGACTGGGCCTACTGTGATGTAATGAGTTCCCGGGGAGCACGTGGTAGGCATGCAGTCAAAGCTTGTTGAATGAATGGATAGATGGATGGATGGACGGACGGACGAGGGAATGATCTTTTGGGAGGGGGTGGCCAAAGTGGAGAGCCAAGAATCTGCCAACCACTTCGGTGCTCCCGTCCCCACCTCCCAAGACCAGAAAGGGCCAAAGGGGCAAGACGAGGGGCGAGGGGGCTTCCGGGCGGGGTCTTCTTCCGGTTCGGCCCCTTTAAGGGGCGGGGCCAGCGGGGTGGGCGCTCGGAGCGTCAGTGCGGCGCGAAGATGGCGGCGGCGGCGGCAGCGGCGGCGGGCCCCGGGGCGCCCCAGGCGCCGAGCTCGCTGCTGCTCGTGGTGGGCGGCGAGTGCGGGTGCTCGGGGCTGCTTGCCTATGTGTTGGAGGAGCTCGAACGAGGTCGGGCCGGCCTGGGGGCGCGGGGTGCGGGAGGCGGGCGCGGCCGCCCGTCTCGGCCCGAGGGCCGGGGGGTGGGGCGGCCGGGTTGGGGGCGGGGAGAGGGTGGGGGGCGGCGGGGTCCTGGGGCCGGGAGGCTCGGTCTTCCTCGTCGTTAGGCGCACGGCGCGGGCTGAAGCCTTGGGTGCCCACGGAGGAGGCGGCGCCCGGGCCTGGGTTGGGCTGCCCCGCCCCGACCGGGGTGCAGCTCAGGGACGGGACACGGGCCTGGGCTTTGGGACCCGCGTGATTGGGCAACACAGACGACGGCTCCGCTTCCCGCCTGCCGGGGGGAGGGTGGGGTCGCCTCGAATTCACCGGTCTTAGCAGCCTAGACGTCCTGGAAGAAGGAGCAGGGGTGGAGAGGCTGGGCCTGGAGCCCCGGGGCCCACTTTCTGTTGCTCCACAGGGAGCTTGCTAATTGGGGTGTGGGTGGGCGCGGCCTGCCCAGGGGATTTGGCATCTGGGGAGGTGAGTCATAGGTGCACCTGCAAGGTTCACCTGCAGCCACTTGGCACGGTGGCCCGGCGGGTGTGGTGCACCCCACACCGTGTTTGGAGGTCATTCATTTCCCCCCTCCCTCCCATCAGATGGGCAGGGCCTGCGGTCTGGCGCCTGTAAAAATGGGAAGGCAGCGCACACTTCTATTCTTGTGCTTGGGAATGTCGTCGTCTGTGCCTGGTTCTCCTGGCCCCTTCCCCGCGGCCCCACGCGCAGGGATAGTGTGGGGACCACAGGCAGGTTCAGCTCTGCTCTCACAGGGCCAACAGTCTGGTAGGGGGATGAACCCAAAGTGGGCGAGGAGATGGAACAAGTTTTAAACTCACCTGCTGTCAGAAGTGCCCAGAAGGATGCAAAGGGCTGAGGACCTGAGGTTAGAGAGGCAGAGGGAAGGGCATCCTGAGAATGGGAGCCGCTGGCGCAAAGGCCAAGAGGTGGGAGCATGTTTGGCCCTGGCTGGGTGGAGGAGCTGTGAGACCACTGGTGGGGGTGGGGGAGATGATGGAGGGGTCGAGATGACTGTTTAGGAGGTGGGAGCTTTCTTGTTGATGTTGAGTCTTCTCTGTGAAATGCCGAGTTACGCTTTGGGTTCCTTGACGCGGATGCAGAGAGCTCCAAGGACACTTTGGGTGGTTCTGAGTCTCCAGGCTGTTGCACTGGGGGGCAGGTTGAGGGGAGGGGCTGGGATTGCTCCTACTGCCAGATGCTAGTTACTGAACTATTCTGGGAACAGAGGAGCCCAGCTGATTCCCCGCCTCACTTCTCCTGCCCCCCTTCCCCCCAACAGGCATCCGGTCTTGGGACATTGACCCTGGCATTTGCAGCCTTGATGAGCAGCTCAAGGTTTTCGTGTCCCGGCACTCCGCCACCTTCTCCAGCATCGTGAAAGGTGAGACTGGAGACCCTGCATGCCTCAGCTGCTCCCCTTCCACTCATTCATTGGGCAAGTGTTCTCTGAGTGCCCACTATGTGCCAGGCATGGGGGGTCAGGTATCGCTGTAAACAGCAGTAGTAATATAGCTGCGATCTACAGTGTGTGGAGCAGGGGCGGGCCCTGACCCGGCACTAACTCCCTTGGTCATCAACTCTACATGAGACAGGACCTCGTGTTTTTGTTACCATTTTGCAGATGAGGCAGCTGAGGGGTGGGGGGAACAGGGCGACCTCCAGGAGTGGGTTCTTTGGATGAGAGGCATCTGGGACTGGTGTGTCAAGTGGAGGGAAGGGCCCAGGCAAAGTGAGAAGATATTTGGAAAGTGAGGGGCTGCTGAGTGGGCCTGAAGGGTGGAGTATGGGCCCTGTGTGGCAGGGACTGTGTCTGGCTCGTGGCTGTGAGCCCCGTACAGGGCTGGGTGCACAGTAGGTGCTCAGTAGATGGGGAGCTGGGAAAGGAGCAAGATCAAGGAAGGGTTCGGGATGCCTGGGTGACCCACCGCACAGAACAGCTGCTGGGCGGGTTCCACGTGTCACCCGCAGCCCCTCTTGCTTCAGCCAGCCTGTTGAGTCAGCCCTAGGCTGCTGCAGGAGGGGAAGGAAGTGTCCTTTGGCTCATTGTCCTAGCCGTTCCTGGTGGCTTCCTGACCCCTCACAGGATTGAGGGGGCAGGGGCTGGAAATCCCGTCTGCTCTGTGTGACGGTACCAGCTCCTTCCTCTCTGTATGCCTTAGTTTCCCCACCGGAATGAGGCCATGTCCGTACATGATAATAAGCATGTGATAAACTGATAAAAGGTTGATCAGTGCCAAAAGGTCCCCAGCCTCAGGCCTGGGGCTCCATTTTTGAAACATCTGGGCTCTGCGGGGCAGACCAGGGTTCAGATTGCAGAATCACCCCCACTCCCTTCTTTGTGGCCCAGGAGGCCTCCCTGCCCCCGTGCTCCCCTCATTCTGGCCTCACCTGCCACTTCCTGATCCTCATACAGTCCTGCCTCAGAGTCCTTTCCCATGTCTGACCTCTTCCTGGTGTGCCTTGTTGGTCCTCCCTGGGCTCAGGCTTCTTGCCTATAAAATGGGGGTGATAGTGCCATCCACCTTAGGGCTGACTGCTGTGAATTGGGGCCTGTGAGCCGTGGAAGCCTGTTGTCCCTGCTCTTTCCAGTGTGAGGCCTGCCAAGGCAGGTTTCCTGTTCTTGCCTCATCCTGACCTGCAGCTCCACCATGTGCCTGTTGATCCTCAGATAACCCCTGGCTGGGGTTCCCGGGAAGCAGAGTCCTGGAGGGGCTTGTGACTGCCTGGAGTCACATAGGGAGGCAGGGTTTGACACTGGGACAGCCCGGCCCCATGCACATGGCCCAGCCCCAAACTCACTGCGCCCGATTCCCCTACAGGCCAGCGGAGCCTTCACCACCGCGGAGACACCCTGGAGACCCTGGTCCTCCTGAACCCATCAGACAAGTCCCTATGTGACGAGGTAGGGAATAGTCCTCTCCTGGAGGGAGCAGGCTGCTGGGACCGGCGCCCTCCCAAGCCTTGCCTTCCTGCATCCCTGGCTTTGTGCTGTTTGAAATCCTCTTGACACTCACTAGCATCGCCCCCTCCTTCAGGAGACCTCCCCAGATGGCCTTGGCTGCAGCTTATTCCCTCCTCAGGGGTGATGGTGGGAGTGGGTAAAGTCTGGAAAGACTGGAGTTTGGGAGGAAGGAATGGAGCAGGGAATGTCTGGAGGCAGGAAGGTGGGACTTGACTGGTGTTTGCGTCTTGTGCCTCCCTCCTGACTGGGCCCCAGGAGCTGTCTGAATTGACTTTTTTTTTTTTTTTAAAGATTTTATTTATTCATTTGAGACACAGAGATACAGAGAGCGAGGGAGAGCATGAGCAGTGGGGGGAGACAGAGGGAGAGGGAGAAGCAGGTTCCCCACTGAGCCAGGAGCCTGACGTGGGGCTCGATCCCAGGACCCTGGAATCATGATCCGAGCCGAAGGCAGACGCTTAACCATCTGAGCCACCCAGGCGCCCCTGAATTGACTTCTTAATACTTGTAGCTTGTGGACATCTGTGTTTTTCTCGCAGTTATCCATGGGAAAGATGAACAAGATAGGGTCCCAGGACCCCCCTCTAGAGACCCTCGTACAGGTTGATTCCTCTGATCAAAAATGCTCCATTTTGTTTCCTCGGGGAGCTCTGAAGGTGATAGAGCCAGACACAGATACTCTCCTCCCCATGGCATTGAGGCTGGGCCAGAGAGACAAGTGGACTGGAGGGAGTCCAGAAAAGTGAGCTTCTAGGAAGAGGAGGCACTGGAGCCTGGCTTTAGGTTGAGCAGCAGGAGTTTGTCTGGGGTGGGGTGCAGGACTCAGGGCCCGGAGGGTATCCTTCCAGCCTCCTGTTGAGAAGTGGGCTGGGGACAGGGGTGGGGTGGTTGTATGTAGATTTGGGGTTGGAGGCCATTCCAAGGGGGGGTGCAGGCTTTGTGACTGCACAGAGTAGGGGCTTTAACCGTCTCCCCTTCCCCAGCTCCGGAATCTTCTGCTTGACCCTGCCCCTCACAAGCTGCTGGTGCTGGCTGGGCCCTGCTTGGAAGAGACAGGGGAGCTGCTACTCCAGACAGGGGGCTTCTCGCCCCGCCACTTCCTCCAGGTCCTAGGGGACAGAGAGGTAAGTCCCCTCCTCTTCATCCTGCTTCCCCTGGCTCTGAATCCTGGCTTGTCCGCATCAGGCTGTGTGGCCCTAGTGACCTGCCCCCCACCACGTCCCATCGCCTCTTCTGTGGAACGGTCCCTTTTGTTGTTGGGGCTCAGTTCCCTTGCCCACTGCAGTGTGTGGTTTGAGGCTAGGCCTGTAGATCAGCAGACCTCCCAGAGACTTCAAGTGGCACCCCAGGTTCTAGGTCCCAGCAGGGTAGGGTCCTTCCTAGAGTCCTTAGTCTGGGTGGGGCAAATGAGCAAAACTCTGGTAAACCACCTTTTCACATTTATGAGAGTGATGGAATGATGGGTGAGATAAGAACCAGATGCGAGGGTAGGGGATGTGGAAGGTCTTCTCTGGAGGGAGCTGTGCTGTAGGAAGAGAACAGCAAGTGCAAAGGCCCTGAGGCAGGGAGAGTAAGAGAAAGGGTGGGGGAGGGAAGCAGGTGGTGAGGCAGGACCGTATGTCTCTGTGGACCATGGGGAGGGCTGGGTTTTGTCCTAAGGGTGCCGGGGAGTGGGCAAGGGATTCTCCCAGGCCCCGGAGGCTTCTAACCATTACCCCCTTCTGCAGATCCGGGATCTCCTGGCATCCACACCCCCACCTGCAGACCTGCCCAAGCTCACCATCACCTGCCCGACCTTCGGCGACTGGGCCCAGCTGGCGCCTGAAGTGCTCGGCCTCCACAGCGCGCTCCGGCTGCAGTGGAACCCGCCCGTGCAGCTGCCGGCGTCCGAGGGCCTGCGCGAGTTCCTGGAGTATGTGGCCGAGTCGCTGGAGCCGCCGTCTCCCTTTGAGCTGCTCGAGCCGCCGGCGTCCGTGGGCTTCCTCAGGCTCGCCCGGCCCTGCTGCTACATCTTCCCCGGCGGCCTCGGCGACGCCGCCTTCTTCGCCGTCAATGGTTTCACCGTGCTGGTCAATGGTGGTTCCAACCCCAAGTCGAGCTTTTGGAAGCTGGTGCGGCACCTGGACCGGGTGGACGCCGTGCTGGTGACCCACGCGGGCGCCGACAGCCTCCCGGGCCTCAACAGTCTACTGCGGCGCAAGCTGGCGGAGCGCGAGGAGGCGGCGGCTGGCGGGGGGTCTGGGGACGACCGGCTTCGCAGGCTCATCTCCCCCAACCTGGGGGTCGTGTTCCTCAATGCCCGTGTTGCCGCCTCGCGTCTGGTGAGCGGCGAGGACGAGGCGGAGCTGGCCCTGAGCCTCCTGGCCCGGCTGGGCATCACACCGCTGACTCTGAACCGCGGGCCACTCCCGGCCGAGCCCACCGTGCTCTTCCAGAAGATGGGCGTGGGCCGGCTGGACATGTACGTGCTGCACCCGCCCACGGCCGGGGCCGACCGCCCGCTGGCCTCCGTGTGCGCCCTGCTGGTGTGGCACCCCGCGGGCCCCACGGAGAAGGTGGTGCGCGTGCTGTTCCCTGGCTGCACCCCGCCCGCCCGCCTCCTGGACGGCCTGGTCCGCCTGCAGCACTTGGGCTTCTTGCGGGAGCCCGTGGTGACCCCCCAGGACTTGGTGGGGCCTCGACGAGCCGAGAGCAAGGAAAGCGTGGGCTCCCGGGACAGCTTAAGAAGAGAAGGCCGGACGACAGCACCCAGCAGGCCGGCCCAGGAGCGCCCCGGGGTGGCCCGGAAGGACCCGCCTCGGGTTGAGGCCCCCCGCAGGGCTGAGAAAGAAGCCAGGGTCCCCCGGGAGGTGAAGAAGGACCCCAAGCCCAGCATCCCCCGGACCCAGCCCCAGGAGGTACGCCGGGCGGCGTCTGCTTCAGTGAGTGTGAAGAAAGCGGGTGCCCCGGCCGCCCCCAGGCCCCGCAGAGCACCCAATATCCCCCGGCCAGGGGTCCCGCCAGCGGAGAATGGGCCCCGCAGCCCCCCTACCTTCCGGTGTGGAGAGGCCAGCCCCCCAGCAGAGACCTGTAGTTCCCCAGCCCCCCAGCTGGTGGCCACACCCAGCCAGGAGAGCAGCCTGGAGCTGGGGCTGAGCCCGGCCGGGGAGGACAGCAGCGCCTTGGAGGAGAAGGCGCTGGAACTGCTTTTGGATGCCAGCACCCCCCGGCCACGCACACCCTCGCCTCCCGGAGCCCAGCAGGGCCTGGCTGAGGGCAGCGGGCGGCTGTCGCTGAGCCCGCTGCGCGGCGGGGAGGCTGGGCCAGATGCCTCCCCCACAGTGACCACGCCCTCACTGCCCGCTGAGGTGGGCTCCCCGCACTCCACGGAGGTAGACGAGTCCCTGTCCGTGTCCTTCGAGCAGGTGCTGCCGCCGCCTCCGGCCACCACGGGCGAGGCGGGGCTGAGCCTCCCACTTCGTGGCCCCCGGGTCCGGCGCTCGGCCTCCCCGCACGACGTGGACCTCTGCCTGGTGTCGCCCTGCGAGTTCGAGCACCGAAAGGCTGTGCCCGTGGCGCTGGCGCCTACATCCCCCGGCAGCTCCGATAGCAGTGCTCGGTCCCAGGAGCGGGCCGGCGCTCCACGGGCTGAGGAGACGCCACCCACGTCCGTCAGCGAGTCCCTGCCCACCCTGTCTGACTCAGACCCCCTGCCTGCCGCCCCCGGCCCTGCGGACTCAGACGAGGACACGGAGGGCTTTGGGGTCCCTCGCCGCGACCCCCTGCCCGAGGCCCTCAAGTTCCCCCCACCGCTGCCCACCCCACCCAGCATCTGCATGGTGGACCCCGAGATGCTGCCCCCTGAGCAGGCCCGGCTGACAGAGGGCCTCAGCCGTACCCGGAAGTCCCTGGCTCGCCCTAACCCCAGCACAGCCGCCTCCAAAGCCACTCCAGCGACCACTGCCAAAACCAGGGGACTGGCTGGAGGAGACCGGGCCAGTCGGCCGCTCAGCACCCGGAGTGAGCCCGGTGACAAGGGAGGTCGGGTGCCCCTGTCCAGAAAGTCCTCAGTCCCCAAGACGACCGCTCGGGGCCCCTCTGGTAAGTACCCAGGAGCTGGAGTCCTACGGTGGGTTACTGGCCCAAGTCTTTGTTCCCTACTTGCTGTGTAGCCTCAGCCACACCTGCCACCCTCTCTGGGCCTCAGCTTCTCATATAAAACGGAAGTTCTGGTTCACCATTCAGGCACTTGTAAGTCTGAGGCATTCAAGCAGTGCCGTCGGGGGAAACATAAAGTGAGCATATCTGTCCTCCTGAACTTGCTGTGGTGACAGTACATAACAAGAAACAGGTGAAATTAATTTTATTTTATCTATCTATTTATATGACAGAGAGAGACACAGTGAGAGAGGGAACACAAGCGGGGAGTGGGAGAGGGAGAAGCAGGCTTCCCGCCGAGCAGGGAGCCCGATGCGGGGCTTGATCCCAGGACCCTGGGATCATGACCTGAGCCAAAGGCAGACACTCAATGACTGAGCCACCCAGGCGCCATGGTGAAATTAATTTTAATAGTATATTTAATCCCTTTGTGCAGAGGTTTCCAAGCCCACCACCACCAGGTTGGATGCTGGGCTGGGAGGACTAGGTATACTGTGCTCCTTGTGGCTGAACTGTATTAGAGCATAAATCATATGGAACAGAATCAGCAAGGGCAAGAGGCTTGGGGTGTGGGGGGGCGGGGCGGGGAGTCCCTAGAGGGAATCCAGGCCCAGGCTTCTAGAGCTGCCTCCCAGCGTAGTCACACCATGTGCCTTAATGCCAGAGCAGTGAACCGCAATGACCCATGGGAGGTGATGCCTCCCAGGGAGGCTCATTAGAGACTGGAGTGCCCAGGATTTCTAGTGGGGGCTGGGCACGTTGTCCCCCTCTGCCTGACATGCACCCAAATTCCGGGATTCTCAGAGAGGGGGAAGCAGGGCTTCAGCAGGAGCCACAGCGCTGCAGGACCTGGGGTGGGGGTGGGGGGGCAGCGAGCCACCCTTGTGCAGACAGTGGGGACCTTTCTGAGATCTAAGTCCCCCAGACTCCAGCCAGGGGCCACCCTGTAAGCCGACTCTCAAGCTAGCAGTCTTGGGTATGCCGTGGTAACTTTTCTCCCGGTTTCCCTTAGTTGTGATGAAATGTACACGACATGACGTCACCGTAGCCGTTCCTAAGCACACAGTTCAGCATTAAGCGCACTCATGTTGTGCAACCATCACCACCATCCCTGTCCAGGGCTCCTTTTATCTTGCAAAACTGAAACTTTGTCCCCATTAAACACTAACTCCCATTCCTCCTCTCCCAATCCCCAGCACCCACCATTCCACTCTCTGTTTCTAGGACCCTGATGATGCTAGGGCCCTGTGTAAGTAAAATCCTACTATATTTGTCTTATTTCACTTAGTAGAATGTTTCCATGGTTCATCCATGCTGTAGCCTGCGTCATAATTTTCCCCCTCCCCCCCCACTTTTTTTTTTAAGAATTTCCTTCCTTTTTAAGGTTGAATAATACTCCGTTATGTGGATGCACCGTATTTTGCTTATCCATTCACCCGTTGATGGACACTTGAGTTGTTTCCACCTCTTGACTACTGTTGAACCACGTTGCTGTGAACACGGTTTGACAAATATCTTTTGGAGATCTTGCTTTCAACTCTTTTGGGTATATTCCCAGAAGAAGGATTGCTGGATCAGATGGTAATTCTATTTTTGATTTTTTTTCGAGGAACTGCCATACTGTTCCACAGCGGCTGCACCCTGTCCTCCCACCAACAGTGCAAAAAGGTTCCAATTTCTCCACATCCTCGCCAACACTGTTTTCTGATTTTTTTTTTTTTTGATAGTGGCCATGTGATGGATGTGAGGTGGTATCTCATGGTGGTTTTGATTTGCATTTCCCTAATTAGTGAGCATCTTTTCATGTACTGTTGGCTATTTATATATATATATATTTTAAGATTTATTTGTGAGAGAATGAGAGACAGAGAGCATGAGAGGGAGGAGGGTCAGAGGGAGAAGCAGACTCCCTGCTGAGCAGAGAGCCCGATGCGGGACTCGATCCCGGGACTTCAGGATCATGACCTGAGCCGAAGGCAGTCGCTTAACCAACTGAGCCACCCAGGCACCCCTGTTTATATATCTTTTTTGGAGAAATGTCTATTCAGGTCTTTGCCCCTTTTTGAATCCGGTTGTCTTTTTGTTGTTGAGTTATGACAGTTCTGTATATATTCCAGATAGTAATCCTTTATCAGATATATGATTTGCGAATATTTTCTCCCATTCTGTGTTGCCTTTTTATTTTGTTGATAGTGTTCTTTGCACAAAAGTTTGTAATTTTCACAAAGTCCTGTTTGCCCTTTTTTTTTTTCTTCCTGTGCTTTTGGTGTCCTATCCAAAAAATCATTGCCAAATCCAGTGTCGTGAAGCTTTTGTTTTGTTCTAAGAGTTTTATGGTTTTAGCTCTTATATTTTGCTCCTTGATGAATTGAGTTAATTTTTGCCTGTGGTGCTAAATAAGGGCTCAACTTCATTCTTTTGCATGTGGACATCCAGTTTTCCTAGCATCAGTCTTGGCATCCTTGCCAAACAACATTTTACCACATATGTGAGTGTTTTATTTCTGGGCTCTCTATTCCCTTGGCCTGTTACATATCTGTCTTTATGTCAGTACCACTCTGTCCTGATTAGTATCCCTTTGTCGTGAGTTTACAAATCAGGAAGCGTGAGGCCTCCCAACTTTGTTCTTCAGTATTGTCTTGCCTTCCGGAATCCTTTGAGATTCCATATGAATTTTAGGGTAGATTCTTCTCTTTCTGCAAAAAGCCATCCCTGGCACTTTGACCGTGACAGCATTGAATCTCTAGGTCGTTTCAGGTAGTGCCAACCGCTCAGTGGATATTTAATTCTCCAGTCCACAAATACGGGATGTCTTTCTGTGAATTTCTGTGTCTTTTTTCATTTATTTAAGAAGTGTTTTGTAGTTCTCGTGTATTTTATTTTCTTGGTTAAGTTAATTTCTAAGTTATTTTTTTTGATGCTATTGTAAATGGAATTGTTTTCTTAATTTCCTTTTCAAGTTGTTCACTATTAGCATACAGGAGCATAACTGATTTGTGTGTGTTTATTTTGTCTCCAGCTACTTTGCTGGATTTGTTTATTCTAGCAGATGGTGTGTGTGTGTGTGCACGTGCACATTATTTGAGTTTTCTACACTAAGAGCATATCCTCTGTGATCAGAGATAACTTTTAATTTTTTCTTTTCCAACCCAGTGCCTTTTCGTTTTCTTGCCTGATGGCCCTGGCTAGCACTTCCAGTACTGTGTTGACAAGAAGTGGCAAAAGCCAACATTTCTTGCCCTATCCCTGCTCTTAGGAAAAAAGTTTATAGTCTTTCACCATCAAGTGCGATGTGAGCTGTGGGTTTCTCATGTATGGCTTGTATTACGTTGAGGCAGTTTCTTGCTACTCCTAATTTGTTGAGGGTTTGGGGTTTTTTTGTAAGATTTTATTTATTATTTATTTGACAGAGAGAGAGAGAGCGAGAACAGGAACACAAGCAGGGGGAGTGGAAGAGGGAGAAGCAGGCCTCCCACTGAGCAGGGAGCCCGATGTGGGGCTCGATCCCAAGACCCTGGGATCATGACCTGAGCCAAAGGCAGATGTTTAACCGACTGAGCTACCCAGGCGCCCGGAGGGTTTTTTTTTTTTCTAATCTTTTTATTTAGAGGGTTTTTATCATGAAAGAGTGTTGAATTTTGTCTAATGCCTTTTCTGTAACAATTGAAATGATTATGTTTTTTTTATCCTTCATTCTGTTAATGTGTATTGTGTTGATTTTTCTCTTTTTTTAAGATTTTATTTTTAAGGGGTGCCTGGGTGGCTCAGTCAGTTAAGCATCTGCCTTTGGCTCAGGTCATGATCCCAGAGTCCTGGGATCAAGCCCTGCATTGGGCTCCCTGCTTAGCAAGGAGCCTGCTTCTCCCTCTCCCTCTACTGCTCCCGCACTGCTGTGCTCTCTCACTCTTGCCCTCTCACAAATAAATAAGTAAAATCTTTAAAAAAAAAAAAGATTTTATTTTTAAGTAATCTGTATACCCAATGTGGGCCTATATTGATTTTTTTTTTTTTTTTTGTATGTTGAACCATACATCCCAGGGATAAATCCCACTTGATCATAGTGTCTGATCCTTTTCCTATGCTGCTGAATTTGGCTTGCTAATATTTGTTGAAGATTTTTGCATCAAGGTTCATAAGGGATATTGGTTTGTAGTTTTCTTCATAGTGTCTTTGTCTGACCTTGGCATCAGGGCAACACTGGCCTCAGAATGAGTTAGGATGTGTTCCCTGCTCTTCAGTGTTTTTGGAAAAGTTTGAGAAGGATCAATGTTAGTTCTTCTTTAAATGTTTGGTGGAGGGACGCCTGGGTGGCTCAGTCGGTTAAGCGTCTGCCTTCGGCTCAGGTCATGATCCCAGGGTCCTGGGATCGAGTCCCGCATCGGGCTCCCTGCTCCATGGGGAGCCTGCTTCTCCCTCTGCCTCTGTCTCTCTCTCTGTCTCTCATGAATAAATAAATAAAATCTAAAAAAATAAAATAAAATAAATGTTTGGTGGAGGGGTGCCTGGGTGGCTCAGTTGTTAAGCATCTGCCTTTGGCTCAGGTCATGATCCCAGGGTCCTGGGGTCGAGCCCCGCGTCGGGCTCCCTGCTCAGTGGGAGGCCTGCTTCTCCCTCTCCCACTCCACCTGCTTGTGTTCCCTCTCTCGCCGTGTTCCTCTGTCAGATAAATAAATAAAATCTTTAAAATAAATAATAAATAAAATAAATGTTTGGTGGAAACTTAGTGAAGCTGGGGAGGGCTTTAATTACTGATTCAGTCTCCTTACTAACAATGAATCTGTTCAGCTTTTCTGTTTCTTTGTGATTTGGTCTTGGTAGATTTTGTGTTTCTAGGAATCTGTATTTTTTCTATGTCATCTAGTTTGTTGGTTGTACAGCTGTTCACGGTACTCTCTTAATGCTTTCTATGTCTGTAGAGTCGGTAGTAATGTCTCTACTCTTACTTCTGAGCTTAGTAATTTGAGTCTTCTCTTTTTTTTCTTAGTCTAGCTAAAGGGCTATCAAGTTTGTTAATCTCTTTGAAGAACCAACTTGAGGTTTTATTGATTATCTTTTGTGTTTTTCTAGTCTCAGTTTTTAAAATCTCTGTTCTTATCTTTATTATTTCCTTTTTTCTGCTAGCTTTGGATTTCCTTTTGTTCTTTTTCTAGCTCCTTGGGTTGCAGGGTTGTCACGTTGAGATGTTCTTTTTTTAATATAAAATATTTATAGCTATAAACTTTCCCTTTATCTCTGCATTCTCTCAAGGAGATTCTCTTCTTTGTCTTTCAGCAGTCGGATTATAATGGGTCTCACTGTGGATCTCTTTGAGGTCATCCCACTTGGAATTTGTTTTATTCATGCAGCATTCTCTTGCACGTCTGTCTTTCTGTGAGCATCTTTAAGACCGCTGTCTTACAGTTTTTGTCCAGTAAGCCCACCGTCAGGCCTTTCTGGTTTCTGTTGATTTTTTTTTTCTTTTTTTCCTTTGAATAAGCTGTACTTTTCCTGTTTCTTTGTATGCCTTGTGATTTTTGCTATTGTTGAAAATTGGACATTCGAATTTAATAATGTATTAACTCTGGAGATCCAAATCTCCCCCTTCCCCAGGGGAGGTTTGTGTGGCTTCTCTGGTTAATTGCTGCTTCTGTGCTGGGGGTCAGTCTGAGGTAGAAACTGAGGGTCGGGCGCCTGGGTGGCTCAGTTGGTTAAGCAACTGCCTTCGGCTCAGGTCATGATCCTGGGGTCCTGGGATCGAGCCCCGCGTTGGGCTCTCTGTTCAGCGGGGAGCCTGCTTCTCCCTCTGCCTCTGCCTGCTGCCCCCTCTACTCATGCTTGTGCTCTCGCTCTCTCTGAAATAAATATATAAATCTTAAAAAAAAAAAAAAAAAAGTCCTGGATGCCTCGCCTGTGTTTTGCAACCCCTGCTCGTCTCAGCTCATACCTGCTATGTTGCAGTGGTTGGTGACACCGTGGAGGGCAGTGCAGGCCTAGAAATACCAGGGGACTGGTGGGAGAGCATTGATGATGCTTAGCAGTGATCATAACTTGAGCTCGTTCCCTGAGTGCTTGCACACCTGTTCTAGGTGCCTGGGTGGCCCTGACCGTGGCTCTGGCTTCTCTCGCTCATGGCCTGTCGTTGGTTCCTAGCCTCAGTGCCCACCTGAGCTGCCACTTCTTATCCTTCTTGGGCACATTCCAAGGGAGGCACCTGATGGGCCCCTGTGAGCTTTGGCAGGTGCTACCCAGGCCTTGGGGCGGGGCTGGCCCCCGGAGGCTGGGAGTCATCCGAGGCCCTTTCTGCCAGGGCATTTGGCCACTTGGGGTCTCCTTCTCCTACTGCCTCGGACAGACTGACCCTCTGTGCTCGTGTCAGCAAACTGTGCCTCAGAAGAGCCAGAAGATAAACGTTTTCAGCTTTGCAGGCCAGATGGCCTCTGTCCCAAGGACTCAACTCTGCACTGTGGCGGAACAGCAGCTTAGCATGTAACCGAATGGGCATTCTGGCAAAACTGCATTTACAAAAGCAGACCGGGCTGCCAGCCCCTGCTCTACCCCTGTCCTGCCCTGTGGCTTCTGCCCACGCCCCCCTCATCTTCCCTTCACTGTTCTGCCTCTGTGGCTCCTGTCTCCCTTGCGCCTTCCATAGCCGCGGTGGCTTTCTCTTCCTGAGTCTTAAGATCCTCACCACCGCTGTTCCCAGCCATGAGTGAAGGATGCCACTTGCCGGGCGCCTGGGTGGCTCAGTCATTAGGCGTCTGCCTTTGGCTCAGGTCATGATCCCAGGGTCCCGGGATCGAGTCCCATGTCGGGCTCCCTGCTCGGCGGGGGGCCTGCTTCTCCCTCTCCCATTCCCCCTGCTTGTGTTCCTGCTCTCGCTATCTCTCTCTGTCAAATAAATAAAATCTTTAAAAAAAAAAGATGCCACTTGCCCAAAGCGAGGGGATTCATTCATTCTGCAAATGCCCCGGCAGCCCTCTGGACCCACACCCTGAGCTGGGCAATGTTTATGATCATAAGATGCCAAGCATCTGGCCGGGTTTCCTGGACCTGAGATCCAGGTAGGTCTTCAATCAGTTGATTATGAGACACACCTGGGACTGGTGGCCTCATCCCCTTTGCATAGGCTCTGGATTCAAGGCCATGCATGAGGCTCTGAGAGCTGTGCCACATCCTGGGTCTCCCTCTTGCAGTTCTGTCCCTACCACACCCACTCTGTTTCCCCATTTCCCTTGGCAGCAGGGATTTTTGTCTCTCTCGCTTACTGCTGTGTCCCCAGTGCCTAATGCCCAGGAGGGCTCGGTAAATGCCCCATGAGTAGTTGAACAGATGGGTGCTGCAAAAGCAGCAGATTGTTCTAGGTACCGGTGCTTTGGGAGCCGAAGCTCTAAAAACCTCCTCTTCCATGAAGCCCTCCCTGATTGCCCCTTCCTACCTTCCTTACCTCTGGCCCTGGGTATGTCTGTGTCCAGGGACTAGCCAGGGAGGGTCCAGGCCACTGAAGATATGACCGGGGTATCTGTAGCGTTCACTGAGTAACTGCCCACACCAGGGAGAGCTTGTCAACTATAAGATAGTGAGATCAGGCCTTCTCCTGAGGAGGGAACCACTTGGAGGGGTGTAGTCAGAGCTGGGAACCCCTTCCCGGGCCCTGGGTCTCGGCCCCTTCCTGGTCCCAGGAGCTCAGGACTGACGCTGTCCTTGCCCACAGGGTCAGCTGGCAGCCGACCGGGGGGGTCAGCAGCCCCTCCTGGCTCCCCTGTCTACCTCGACCTGGCCTACCTGCCCAGCGGGAGCAGCGCCCGGCTGGTGGACGAGGAGTTCTTCCGGCGGGTGCGTGCACTCTGCTATGTCATCAGTGGCCAGGACCAGCGCAAGGAGGAGGGCATGCGGGCCGTCCTGGATGCACTGCTGGCTGGCAAGCAGCAGTGGGACCGTGACCTCCAGGTGCGTGACCATCCCAGGGCCTCAGGCAGTCGTGGCACAAGGTGGGGCCCACACTTCCTAATACCTTCCTGTTGAACGTCGTCTTATGTGCGACCCTCACCCACCCACAGAGGCAGTGGGGCTCAGAGAGGCTAAGCTGGGTCCCCAGGGCCATGGAAACAAAGGCAGGCGCAGAGGTCCCAGCAGCTCTCAGGACTGTTCCTGTTGTGTCCACTTCGTCTATCTGCAGCAGCCTGGGTGCGGGTGCTGGGCAGGACTCGTGTGACGGGCCAGGAGGAAGAGGCGAGCTGTCAGTGCAGCTGACAAAGGGGAGAATTGAGCCTGTGGGCTGGGGTTGTCCCCAGAGGAGGCCTGGAAGCAGAGCCTTGGAGCGTGAGGCAAGTTTGGGTAGAAGCAGCAGATTCCAGGTCCCTGGCCACCCGTGCCGCGTGTGGGCCGGCCGGCGGGAGAGCAAGCCTGGCGTGTGCAGGGGAGGAGCCAGAGGGAGGCCTGCTCTCCTGTGCTGTGAGAGGCTCCCTTCCCCTGGGTGCTGTGGGAAGAGAAGGGGCTTCGGGGATGAGCTGGCCCCCAGCCACAGACGTCCAGGCAGGAGAGAAGGGAAGCCGAGCAGACGTGCTCAGGAGAAGGGCCTGAGATGCCGGGAGTGGAGTCGGGGGCGGGGCCGGGAGAGCAGAGGGGACCCCCTCCCCCTCACCATCAGGCCGTCTGTCCCACCCGCAGGTGACCCTGATCCCCACCTTCGATTCCGTGGCGATGCACGAGTGGTACGAGGAGACGCACGCGCGGCACCAGGCGCTGGGCATCACCGTGCTGGGCAGCAACAGCACTGTGTCCATGCAGGACGAGGCCTTCCCCGCCTGCAAGGTGGAGTTCTAGCTCCGGGCCAGCCCCCCGCCCCCCCCCCGCCCCCCCCAAGCCCGGAGTCTGCCGCTGCCTGAGACTCCCCTGCATCAGAAATAAACCAGGCACCCCACTCGGCTGTGGCCTCCGTTCCTTCTGCTGACAGGAGACTTGGCAACGTCCGGGGCTGTTGTTACCACTGTGCCGGCCCCCAGTTCGGGGGGAGGCATGCTCTGGCCTCCGTGTGGCGGATGGGAACGCCCCGGCCCGGGGGAGGGTGTGCCGCTCTGGTAGGGACCACCGGCGGCTGTGGGTGCTGCTGACCTTGAGGGGCTGATTTTCCCTGTGGGGAAGCTGGTTCCCCTGGGCAGCCGCTGGACCCCCACCACACACCGGTCCGTGACCAAGGTGAGATTTGAGCCCCAGGCCCTATGCTCCAAAGCTGGAAAACAGGTTCCTCCCCGTTTCTAGAGACGATCGATGCTCCTGGCAGGAGAGTCCCCTGCCACAGAGAGGTCTTAAAGAATCGGAAACCCAATGGTCACAAAACATTAATTCCCGAAGAACCCCCTTCCTGCTCTCTGCACGTGTGGAGATGCCTAGACATACATTAGAGAACGTGCCACGTGCACCGGCGTGGATGGCGACCCCGAAAGCATAAGTCTGTCCTGTCACCCGATGTCTGGGAATGTCACCTAGTAGAGAGATGGAATTAAGTGAGGGATCTTGGGATTATCTGGATGGGCCCTAAACCCAATGACAGGTGTCCTTATAAGAGACAGAAGAGGAGACATTGAGAAAGGAAGGCTGTGTGGGGATGGAGGCAGAGATTGGGGTGATGGGGCCACAAGCCAAGGAGCACTGGAGCCTCCAGAAGCTGGGAGGGGTGAAGAGTGGTCCTCCCCTAGAACTTTCTGAAGGAACCAACCGTGCTGGCACCTTGATTTCAGAGTTCAGCCTCCAGAAGTGCGTGAGAGTGAACTGTTGTTTGGGGTACTTTGTGATGGTGGCCCCAGAGGAACTGGTCGGCACCCAGCTCCCTTCCCTGGCTGCGGTGGCCCGAATCACCGCGTGTGGCTGCGGAGGGCCTCCAGCCGAGGACTCGGAGTTTCTCGCAGATCTGGAGGCTGGAAGTCAGGGTGCCGGCAGGGCCGGGGTCTGGTGAGGAGGCTTCCTGGCTTGCACATGGCTGCCTTCTGGTCGGGTGCTCACGTGGAGCGGGAGGGGCGTGGGGGCATGTTCTCTGACCCCACCTTCTTAGGAGAGCACTGACCCCATTGCGAGCCCCCCCTTCACTACCTGCTGATCTCCCGGAGCCCCCACGTCCACAGACACTGTCACGACACTGTCACGATGGGGAGTCAGGCTTAAACACAGGAATTGAGGCAGGGGGTCTGTATGGTTAGGGCTCAGCCTGTCAGTATCCAGCGTCTGGTTGGACTGGCCCCTGTGGTTCCACGCCCTTCAGCAACACCCATCAGGAAACTGAAAAAAGGAAAGGTTTCTTACCGACAAGACCTGGAGCTCCCACAGCACCCCCAGGGCGGGCCACACAATGAGGGGGTGGGGGGTTCCCTGGCTGGGCCTCTGCTTTTTTTTTTTTTTTTAAAGATTTTATTTATTTATTTGAGAGAGAGAGAATGAGAGAGAGCACATGAGAGGGGGGAGGGTCAGAGGGAGAAGCAGACTCCCTGCCGAGCAGGAAGCCCGATGCGGGACTCGATCCCGGGACTCCAGGATCATGACCTGAGCCGAAGGCAGTCGCTTAACCAACTGAGCCACCCAGGTGCCCCTGGGCCTCTGCTTTTATTGGGGTCCAGGATGGGGGCGTGGGGTTCCCAGGGCTCATTGCTTATGGTAAAACTAAAACATAGGAGCGGGAATTTAAAGCGCCAGAAAGGAAAGAACAAGTGACCCCAAAGGCCAGTTCTCAAAAGCAACCAAGAGCTCTCAAGGGAGCCTGGGGGGCAGGGGGTGGGGGCGGCAGAGAGCTGGCTGTTTATCAAGCGTGAGGCTGGCAAATAGGTTTATTCCAGATAGCTATCTTTGAAGCGGATGCCTGGGCAATCAGAGCTTAAGCCAGGCACTTCTATTACAAGAAGAAAAAGAAAACGCCCAGGAGGCACACAGTTCAGAGCTGTCGGCGGCAGTAGGCAGGGAGATGGCTACAAAGGGTTGGCGGTTGGCGTGGGGGACCTGACTGCTCCCTGTGGGAGCCACCGAACTGGTGTCCCGCTGTCTTCATGTGGGATGTTGGGGCTTGACGGGGCCAGGCCGTCGGGAAGCGCAGACGGACATCAGGAGAGCCCGCCTGGGAGCCACAGGGATGGGACCCACCGGGGCGCTGTGGGTGAGGCCGGGGCCCAACTCAGCACACACCGGCCCTGGGAACGGGGGAGCGGCAGTCTGGGGGAGCTGCTCAGCACCTGGCACCTGGATCTGTGACCCTGCGCCCACTTGGTTGTCGCTGCACCCGCCTCCCACCGCTCACAGGGAAGGGGAGCGCTGGTGTCGCGCCAGGCAGGATGTGTGGTGTGGAGACAGCCGGGCCCCCCACTTCTGCTGCTGGGCATGCCGGCTGTGGCCCCTTGCCCGCTTTTTCCTGTTGCCAGGTAAGGGTGGGCTTCTCAGCCCCGGGTCTCAGGGTGGGTCACTGTGTACAAGTGAGGCCACACGGCCCAAGGTTTCACTTTGGCCAAATGTCCAGTGACAGGTGCTGGCTCCCATTCTCATTTCATTTGTTTTATTACTAGGGAGGTTTTCTAAAATGTGTTTATCTGTAATGGGCTGCTTCGACTGTTTTTATTACATGGGCATCTTTTTCTCATTTATACATCATAATTCTGCTTTTTAAGTACACTTTTTAGGGGACGCCTGGGTGGCTCAGTCGGTTAGGCGTCTACCTTCGGCTCAGGTCATGATCCCAGGGTCCTGCGATCGAGTCCTGCATCGGGGCTCCCTGCCTCTCCCTCTGCCTGCAGCTCTACCTGCTTGTGCGAGTGAGTGCACGTGTGCTCTCTCTCTCTCTCTCTCTGACAAATAAAATCTTTAAAAAAAAATACACTTTAAAAATTGTTTAACTGTGCTAAAAAACATAAAACAAAATTTACCAGCTTAACCATTAAGCTTTTTGTGATAAGCTTTTTTACCAGATTGAGCTCTCAGTTTCATGATCCCTTTTTCTGTAAACATTTTTATTTTTACGGTTTTCAAACCACAGTTTTTAAACATTTTTCTTTTGTGCTTTGAGAGGCCTTTCTCGCAGCTGACAGAAATTCTCCCATGGTTTTTTTTCTCTCTGCTTATAATTTTAACTTTTATTTTTATCCATCTAGGCCTTATTTAGGGATGAAGAGAGATGGAGGGGTGGCCCGGCCCAAAGGGCCAGCTGATTTTCCCCAGGCCGGGTACAGATTTGATACGCTCCCTCCTCCCTGAATAAGACCCGTGTGTTGGCGTCTGTTTCTGCATCTGCTCTAATCCATGACCGGCTTTTCTGGTCCTCTGCTGGCTATTTTTTGGTGTAGTCCTATGTGTCTTAATAGCTGCTCAGCAGGTTCTTTCTCCTTAATTTTATTTTTTCCCTTCATAAATTCCCAGCTGTTTTCACATGCTCATTCCTCTTAGAGTTCTAGAATCTTCACGGAGGGGGCCCAAACACATGCTGTAAGAAATGTGACAGGGGCGCCTGGCTGGCTCAGTCAGAGCGTGCAGCTCTTGATCTCGGGGTCGTGAGTTTGAGCCCCATGTTGGGTGTGGAGATTAAAAATAAAATCTTAAAAAAAAAAAGGTATAAACTTCTGCTTTTGATCAGATAGTAGACTAGATTCTCAAACTGATCCTCCAAGAAAAAGAGCGAAAATTACTAGGTAAAAATGAGTTAAATCTTGATTACCGTGTCTGTGGGCAACCAGAGGATAAGGAGCAACCAGAGGCCAGAATGTCAGCCTAGGCAGGAGCCCCAGGAAGGAAGCAGCTTTTGTGTTAGACAAGGCGGGTTTGGTCTTGTTTTCACGGGCCTTCAATATGGTGGCTCTGTTAAGACCTCAAAGGGTGAAGTCAAAATCAAAATAAGATTTTCCCAGGAATGGAAAGGAAACTTGATTATCTCTAGCCTGGCTGTTGGGAGGAAGAGGGGGCAGAATCTAGTCTGGTGAATGGTGACCTTACTTGAGTCTACAACTCCAGTGTTACTTGGGTGGCCAGAGGCCTCCAGCAGACGAAATGGTTTAAAGCTGCCCAGGGTGGTGATGACCCTGGAGGTCTGCTGGATGAGCCTTCAACCCTAGCCTTGAAGAACTCCCCCAGTCTAAGAACTCCCAGGAACTGTGTATGAGCGGCATCAAAACTCACAACCTGTCCTCGTGGGTGGGAGCCAAGGGACACAAAAGCAGCAGAGACTTCCAGTGTTGGCATCATCAGACCCAGAATTGGTGTGTTTAATCCTGAAGTGTGAACAAAGAGCAGGACATTTGTAGAAGAGCCAAATAGAACTAAGAAATGAGCAAATGGTGGAGATTTCAAACACTGGACACAGCTAACAGTGGATTTCAGCTAGCCAAAGAGAAAGCTGATGAGCTAGAAGATGGAGTGCAGTGAATTTCCCAAACATGGGAAGAGAAGGGAGGTTAAGGGATGGAGAGAGAGCAGAGGCAAACTGAAGAGGATGAAGGTGGAGAACTTTCCAGAACTGAAAAGAAACACCAATTCACCAGGACTCAAAGCCAACCACATCCCAAGCAAGGTGTATAAAAAAACAGCTGATTCGGGGCTGAAAACTACAGTCAGCAAGGAAAGCAATAATGATGATGGAGAGCCAACTTCTCAGTCCCATGGCCTGAAACTCAGGACCCACAGGGGCACCACCTTCAAGGCTCTGAGAGAAAGCAGCAGCCCAGAGATGAGATGCTCACCCAACAGAAATATCTTTTGAGAAGGATAGAGAAGTGAAGGCCCTCACTGAACAAAATTCTAAGGGAACTGTTTTAGGCAGAAAGAAAATGAACCAGGTAGGAGGGCTGACATGCAGGAGGAGACAGTGAGCAAAAAGGTGGGAAATGCAACTGAAAGAACATCACCTTCATTAGCAAGAATTGTAATGTCCAATGTGCAGGATTAAACTCTCAAGTTTGACAATGGCAAAAAATAGTTGAATGGAGTAAGGTGTTTTTTTTTTTTTTAAGATTTTATTTATTTATTTGACAGAGAGATAGAAGAGCACAAGCAGAGGGAGTGGCAGAGGGAGAGGGAGAAGCAGGCTCTGCACTGAGCAGGGAACCCGATGCGGGACTTGATCCCAGGACCCTGAGATCATGACCTGAGCCAAAGGCAGACGCTTAACCATCTGAGCTACCCAGGCGCCCTGGAGTAAGGTTTTTAAATCTTGTATAGGCATGCCTCATTTTACTGCGTTTCTACAAAATGAAGGCAATTCTGCATTGAACAAGTCTATCAGCACCATTTTTGCAACAGCATCTGCTCACTTTGTGTCTCTTTGTCACATTTTGGTAATTCTTGGCAATATTTCTAACTCTTACTATATTTGTTACGGTGATCTGTGATCAGTGGTTACAACTCTGAAAACTCAAATGATGTTTATCATTTTTTAGCAATAAAAAAGACAGTTTTAATTAAGGTATGTGCATTTTTTACACTTAATAGACTACAGTATGGTGCAAATATAACTTTTACAGGCACTGTGAGACCACAAAGCTCATTTGATTGGCTTTATTGGAATATTTGCTTTATTGTGGTGATGGTCTGGAACTGAACCCACAGTATCTCTGAGGTATCACTGTATTGTTTGAGGGGAGTGGGACATATTACTTGGTTGAGTGGTATAGAAAATATTAACTGTAAATACTGTTACTGTAAATACTAGGAGAATAAAACTAGTCTATAAATTCCAAACTAGTAGGGGGCAAAAATTGGAATGAAAAAGAAATAATACAAAATAATTCTTCCATAGCAAAGGAGGTTCAAGTAGCCCAAAATAAAATCATGGAAATACATATAATTTGCCAGCAATTACAATAAATGTAAACGGTCAAGTTAAAGGACAAAAGATAGACTGTTACCTTTTTTTAGTTCAAATGTTTAAGCTATCTACAAGAAATATCTACACATTTATGCTTAGATGCTGAAAATTTTAAAGGATGAGAAAAAATAAACCCTACAAATACTAAAGAAAGAAAGCTGATATACTCACATTAATAAAGTTATATTTTTGTATATTTTTAGAAATAAGGAATATCAAATTAGAGTTTTTATTTTTTTTAAAGACTGGTGGCTCAGTTGGTTAAGCGACTGCCTTCGGCTCAGGTCATGATCCTGGAGTTCCGGGATCGAGTCCCACATCAGGCTCCCTGATCAGCGGGGAGTCTGCTTCTCCCTCTGATCCTCCCCCCTCTCATGCTCTCTCTCTTTCATTCTCTCTCTCAAATAAAATCTTTAAAAAAAAAAAAGATTTTATTTGAGAGAGACAGCACAAGCAGGGGGGAGGAGAAGGGCAGAGGGAGAAACAGACTCCCCACTGAGCATGGAGCCCCACATGGGGCTCAATCCCATGACCCTGAGATCATGACCAGAGCTGAAAGCAGCCACTTAACTGACTGAGCCACCCACACACCCCTCAAATTAGAGCTTTTAATTCACCAAGAAGATAGAGTCTAAACTTCTTTACATCTAATAATGGAGGCTCAAAATAAAGTTAAGAACCACTGGAGGATAAGTTCATCTTTTTTTTTTTTTTTACACTATTAGTAGGTTTTCTAACACTGATCTATACTTACATTCCTAGAAAGAATTCCACTTTGTATTTTTATTTTAATAAACTGGGCGGGGGGTGGGGGGGCAGTCTGGGCTTTTGCCCTTCATACTTGGTGGATCTTTCCCTGCCCTTCAGATTTCTGATGCTGCTGTGTTTTCAACACCCTCACTCAGCTCAGCATTACAGGACTCCTACCACCTAGAACATCAGGTGGCGAGGTGGGAAGGAAACCTGGTGAATCAGGCATGGGTTCCTAAGGGCTTAACTACCAGGAAGTGACATCCCACTTCTCTTATTTCATTGACCAAAGCAGGTCACATGACTCTGCTTGATTCAGGATCTGAGAGGTACACTCCTCCATTGTACCTGGAGGGAGAAGAATCAGAAATAGTGGTGGAAATCAAGTGATCACTGACAAGTGCCCCCAGCAAAGACAGTTTTGTCTTGGCCAGAGGTTGGCAAACGTTTTCTGTAGAGCCAGATAGTAAATTTTTTCAGTGTTATGGGCTCTGTTCTCTCTGTTCAACAACTCAACTCTGCCGTTGGAGCTGAACACAAATGGACAAGACTGTATTCCAATAAGACTGCACAAAGAGGCTGTAGACTCGATTTGAACTCTGGGGCATTGGCTTGCCAGCTCCTGGTCTAGGGCATCTACAGCTGGAAGGACTTGGGGCCTGGGGTCTCCCCCGTCTCCTTCTCCCCTGCTTTCTCCTCTTTTCTCTCTCTCTCTCTCTGTCTACTTGCTCCCTCTCCCCCAATCTCTCCTGACAGCTGTGTGGCCCAGCCTCTGCCTGAGTGTGCACTAAAAATATCCCGGCAGCAGCCAAAGCACCTGGGGGCCCTGCCTGGAGCATGCGCCAGGAACCGGATATGCGACCTTGGCCTGGGCACCCACTCTGCGCAGCTGGCTCATGGGCAGCCCCTCCCTGATACTCACCCTGAACCTGAGCCATAGCTGCCCCCTGATTTTTCCATATTCCTGCAATATCTATATCACACCTCCAGGCCTCTGCACCCAAGGTGTCCTCTCCCTGGGATGCCACCAGCCCGCCATGCATCAGCCAGCAAATACTGGATGCCACCCTCATGGGGCAAACTGGCAAATGGGGGGGGGGTCAGACACGCAGGAGGGTACAACAAGCCACGGTGCTTGGTGTGGAGGGGTAGGTAGACCCACATGCCGCTTGGGGGTGATAGAAGGCCCCATGAGGAAGCGGAGGATTAAGCCACATTGAGGGAAGAGGGAGAACACACCTGGCAGAGGGACCCACAGAGGCCCAGGCTTGGTCTTTTAAAGGAACCAAGAGAAGACTGGTAATACTGAAGCCCCCCAAGGGGAGGCTGTGCGGTGGGGCTGGCCCTACAGCTGCCTGCCAGGACACTCCACTGAGCAGTTGGGACTTCCCCTTCAAGGGGGCGGGGGGCAGAGAGGGGGAGTGCTGGGACACTTTTCTGGGAAGATGTGGGCTTTTAGGAGGTAATGGTGGAGGAGGGAGGAGTTACCTCTCCCAGGAAGAGCAGGGCAATAAGCTCTCATCTTCCAAGCCCCACATGCTAGGCCTCTCCTCCAGGAAGCCCTCCCTGTTCTCCCTCTGGTTCTGGCCTACTCCCCCCGCCCCAGCCCCTCCTCTGGCTCTCCCTGACTCGCTCCCATTAAAATGCCACCCTGTCCACCAGCAAGTCACTCTCCTCTGTTTCCTTCTAGTCTGTAGTCTGGGTTGCTGCCAGGACAGGACAAGGCAGGCACCCATCTACACACAGTATGTGCCTTAGCCCCGCCTGGCACATAGTATGTGCTCAGGAAATGGTGGCACTGCTGGTGACCTTGGAGTTGTTACTTAACCTCTCTGTGGGCCCCTGACCCTCACCTCCCCTATCTCAGAAATAAGAAAATTGGCCTGAACCTCCAGGTGGCCTCCGGCTGTATTGGCAGTGACTGGACCCCCAGGTTTCCTTCCCAAGAGACAGTTCTGCATCCTGTCCTCCCCATCCCCACAGCATTGTTTTAGGATCCAAGGTCAAGGCAGGTGAGCGCTTTGGCACCAGTGCACCTGATTAAGTTTTGTCTCTGACGTGTCTTTGTTGTGTGACTTCGAAAGTACCTTCTGGTGCCCAAGCCTCAGTCCCCTATCCTATAAAATAAGAATAACCGCTCCCAACCCCTTAACCCTGGCTGGGGCTTGGGGGAGGTGTGTATGGGGAGTGTAAATGCACTTGGCCCAGGTGAGTGGTTCCAGGGCCCCCACGAAGCTTCCAGCCTGTTGGGGGAAGGGCTGAGCCCAACACAATGCCCTAACCCTGGTGGGGGCGGGGGTGGTGGTCAGCATTGGGCTGGAAGGAAGCCTGACCAGGGCTTCCGTGTAGGAACTAAGAACTGAGTTACCAGTCAGATGTAGAACTGGGAGGAGAGCCCTGCAGGCAAGGGAACAGCAGGAGCAAAGGCCCTGAGGTGGGATTGATTTTGTCAGGACAGCTGTGAGTGGGCAGGGAGAGGCGAGGACAGGGTTGTAGACAGAGTCCTGCTGCACAGGCCTGGAGGACTGTGGGGAGGGCGTGGGGTCTTTACTGAGGGTGCCGAGCCCTAGAGGAGGGTTTGGAACTGGAGAGGAAGGTGACCCGTCCCCGTCTGAAACCCTCACTATGGGCACAGGTAAACATCCTGGAGCAGCCATACGTGTACGCTGGAATGGAACAATTAAGCAACGGAGGGGTGGAGGGTGGGAGCCAGGTTTCTCATTATTGGAGTGGGAGGTTATAGACAGGCAAGGGGAGACTAGAAGAATCCATTTGCTAATGGATGAGATGCGGAGACATCTGCATGAATTCATGTGTAACTTAATACAGACGCGGACAGTTACACATGGAGATACTTACAGGTCTGTGTCTATACACAGGTAATATACACATTTTGTGTCCTTGCTCTGTCAGCTGTGAGGGCCTAGAAGCAATGACCCCCCAGTAGGAAGCAGCGCCCCTCGTGCCCAGATCTCCGTTTGTGTTAGTACAGCAGTGCCCCCCTTATCTGTGGAGAAACCGTTCCAAGATCCCTGGTGGATGGGCACCTGGGTGGCTCAGTCATTACACGTCTGCCTTTGGCTCAGATTATGATCCCAGGGTCCCGGGATCAAGTCCCACATTGGACTCCCTGCTGAGCAGGGAGTCTACTTCTCCTTCTGACCCTCACCCAGCTTGTGCTCTCTCTCTCTCAAATAAATAAATGAAATCTTAAAAGAAAAAAAAAGATCCCCAGTGGATGCCTGAAACCACAGATAGTACCGAACCCTATATCTATACCATGATTTTTCCTATACATACATAGCTATGCTCAAGTATAACTTATAAATTAGGCACATTATGACAATATAATAGAAATTATGTGAATGTGGCCTATCTCTTACATTCTCGTCTTGTCCTGTACTCGCCCTTCTTGTGATGATGGGAGATGATAAAATGCCTACGTGAGGACATGAAGCAAGGTGAATGACGCAGGCTTTGTGACGTAGCGTGAGGCTGCTGTTGACCTTCTGGCCGTATGTCAGACGGGCTATCATCTGCTTCTGGAGTGCGGTTGATCACAGACCACCACACTGTGCAAAAGGGGAGACTACTGTGTTCTCCAGCAAGAGGCACCCAGGGCAGCTCCTTGGAGAAAAGGTTGATTCTAGGACCGGGGCAGGAAATATAGGAGATGACCATGAAGCATTTTGTAGGGACAAAGTAAGGAGGTGCTAAGAGGGGAAAACCATGGATGTGATGGGGCGTGTCAAAGAGCCCTGAGAACCAACCCAGTGAGCCTCCGATGGCCAAAGCTGAAACCGTTTGAGCAGAAAAATCAATGAAGTAGTATTGGATTTTAACCCAAAGTATAAAATAAATATCCATAAGTCCATACTGATGTGGATGATTGAATAGAGAAACAGGGAGAAGAGAGGAATTCAAAATAATTTGTGCAGGAAGGAAGCGTGACTCCCCACCCTGTAGGTGTGGGCTGTGCAGGGCAACTTTCTCCCACAGGGCACAGCACCAACAGTGGGGGGTGGAGAGTAACTTTGCAGTGGAGACACCCAACAAGGCCACCTCAGCCAGGTGATCCAGGCCAACATCACAGTGAAGAGTCACACTGATGGCATGTCCTGTGGACTTGGTGTGACGAGCAGGGTGCTTCGCCTCTGTGGTCCTCCCCAGAGTTGTCACTCCCAGGCCGACCTTGAAAAAACACCAGACAAATCACAACTGGGGGAATTTCCCACAACACACCTGACCAGTTCTCCTCTACACTGCCCAGGTCATCAAAACAAGAAAGTCCAAGAAACTGTCTTAGCCCAGAGGAGTCTCAGGAGGTGTGAGGACTATATGTAACACGGAGTCCCGAGACAGAGAAAGGATATTAGGGAAAACGGAGAAAATGTGAATAATGCATGGACTTTAGTTAATAATAATGTCCTGGGGGCGCCTGGGTGGCTCAGTTGGTTAAGCATCTGCCTTTGGCTCAGATCATGATCTCAGGGTCCTGGGATCGAGCCCCACATCAGGCTCCCTGCTCCGTGGGGAGTCTGCTTCTCCCTCTCTCTCTGCCCCTGCTCCTGTGCTCTCTCTCTCACTTTCTCAAATAAATAAATAAATAATCTTAAAAAAAATAATGTGGGGGGCGCCTGGGTGGCTCAGTTTTTAAGCGTCTGCCTTCGGCTCAGGTCATGATCCCGGGGTCCTGGGATCGATCCCCGCATCAGGCTCCCTGCTCGGCGGGAAGCCTGCTTCTCCCTCCTCCCACTCCCCCTGCTTGTGTTCCCTCTCTCGCTGTGTCTCTCTCTGTCAAATAAATAAATAAAATCTTTAAATAATAATAATAATAATAATAATGTGGGACGCCTGGGCGCTCAGTCAGTTAAGCGTCTGCCTTCGGCTCAGATCATCATCCCAGGGCCCTGGAATCAAGTCCCGCAACAAGGTCCTTGCTCAGCGGGGAGCCTGCTTCTCCCTCTCCCTCTGCCTGCCACTCCCCCTGCTTGTGCTCTCTCTCTCTCTGCCAAATAAATAAATAAAAATCCTTTAAAAAATAAATAAAATAGGGGCGCCTGGGTGGTTCAGTGGGTTAAACAGCTGCCTTCGGCTCAGGTCATGATCCCAGGGTCCCGGGATCGAGTCCCACATCAGGCTCTCTGCTCAGCGGGGAGCCTGATTCTCCCTCTGCCTGCCGCTCCCCCTGTTTGTGCTCTCTCTCTCTCTGACAAATAAATAAATAAAATCTTTAAAAAAAAAATAGGGCGCCTGGGTGGCTCAGTCGTTAAGCATCTGCCTTCAGCTCAGGTCATGATCCCAGGGTCCTGGGATCGAGTCCCACATCGGGCTCCCTGCTAGGCAGGAAGCCTGCTTCTCCCTCTCCCACTCCCCCTGCTTGTGTTCCTGCTCTCGCTATTCTGTCAAATAAATAAATAAAATCTTTAAATAAAAATTAAAATTAAAAATTAAAATAAATAAATAAATAAATAGAATAAAAATAAAATAATGTCCCAGTATCGGTTCACTAATTGTGACAAATGTACCATATTAATGTAAGGTGTTAATAATAGGGGAAGTTAGGTGTAGGATACATAGGGACTCTACTGTCTTCATAATAATTCTGTAAATAAAAAACAGCTCTAAAATAAACCGTTTATTAAAAAAACAAAACAAAAACAAGGGTGCCTGGGTGGTTCAGTTGGTTAAGCGACTGCCTTTGGCTCAGGTCATGATCCTGGAGTCCCGGGATCCAGTGCCGCATCGGGCTCCCTGCTCAGCAGGGAGTCTGCTTCTCTTTCTGACCCTCCCCCCCTCCATGTGCTCTCTCTCAAATAAATAAATAAAATCTTTTTTAAAAAATAAAAAAAAACAAAACCTGTAGCTGCCATGGGAGCAGGGACTGTTCTGGGCAGGGGTGGAAACCACAAGAGGCCCAAGTAGGGAGCCAAGGCAGCCTCCAGGCCTGGCCTCAGGCCACGGGGGGATACAGGAAAATGGACGAAGTGGGGTGTTTCAGAGACACGACGCCAGCAGGACGAACGTGGAGGACGGGAAGAGAAGACTGTGGGACTCCAGGGGCACTGGCTCGTGCTCCCGGGCTGCCCTTATTGAACAATGGACGCCGGTGGGTAAGCAGGCCTGGGGCCGGAGAGGTCACCCCAGTGTTCCAATGGAGGGTTGAGTGGCAGGAGCATTGTATAAATCTCATTTTATGGGGGCCCAGGTGAGGGAGACAGAAGCCTTTCTGATTTGTGACAAGACAGCATTCTTGGGGATAGTCCTTCCCAGTCCTGGGGCCAGATCCCGAGACTGCCCTCAAGGATACGGCCTTGCGGGGCCCCTGGGTGGCTCAGTTGGTTGGGTGACTGCCTTCGGCTCAGGTCATGATCCCGGGGTCCTGGGATCGAGCCCCGCATCGGGCTCCCCCCTGCTCAGTGGGGAGCCTGCTTCTCCCTCTCCCTCTGCCTGCCGCTCCTCCTGCTTGTGCTCTCTCTCTCTCTGTCAAATAAATAAATAAATAATCTTTAAAAAAAAAAAAAAAGGATGCGGATTTGCTGTGTGGCCTCCTGGCAAGTTCTTGTCTTCGCGGAGTCCGTTTCTCCAACTATAAAATGGGAATCAATAACGTCCTGCCCACAAGTTTGTGGGGGACAGCACATGAGCCCAGTTCAGTGCCTGGCACACGGTGGGACCTCAATAAACTGTGATCACCCCTGCCCCCACCCCTTGGGTCTCAGGTAGCGGGAGAGGAGCCTGTTGCTTTAACTTATGCAAATACACTGCGGGTGGTGGAAGGGGGGTAATAAAAAGGAGCCTCGTCTCTGGATCAGCCAATCAGCTCGCGGAACTAACGGAGCTGGCCGCCTAAATGGCCCAATGGCAGGCCGCGCGGACTCCAAGCCCGCCCCTGACTCCGGGTGCCGTCTTGTGGGTGGGGACTCTCAACGCCACGCCCCGGGGGGCGGAGCCAGGCTGCTGCCGCGCCGCAGCCGCGGAGGTAGGGGCGGGGCCGGCTCGGGTGTCAGAGACCGAGCCGCAGGTGGCGGCGGGCGCGGGGCTCGGCCAGAGCTCGGGAGGTGAGTGCTGTCCCCGGGACCCCCCGAATCCCCTGGCCCGCGCAGCCCCTCGTGCGCACCGCGCCCAGTAGCCCCGGAGGCCACTGGGGGCAAAGGCGCGGCCGGGCATGAGGGATGGCTAACTGGGGGTCGGGGGCTGCGCGGTGGGCCCCCCCCCGCCTCTCCGTGGCCATCCTCGGGGGTCTATGGAGGGAGAGAGGGACCCCTCTCCAAGTCCCCCGTCTCCTGGCCTAGAACCGGAGCGTGCAGGAGGGTGGCTATGACGTGAGACCCCTCCCCAAATCCCTTTATTCTAAGCCTGGATCTGGGTGTAGGTTCCAGAGCTGCAAAGATGGGGGTGCCGCTCTCCCTCCAGCCTGGGACCAGGACAACCGAAGTGGAGACCACTCTCAATTTCCCTCTTCCCAGCTCTGGTCTGCAGACCCCTGAGGACGGAGATGGAAGAAACCCCTTCCCTTTTTCTCCACTGTGAACCCTGATAGGCCTGGAGGAGGAAGCTGGGGGTCCCCCGGCCCCTCCTGTAGACTGCTCTATCCAAGTCTCCTACCGCAAGGATGAGGTGGGGGGCGTTTCACCGGCATCCTCTGCAGGGACCCCCAAAGTGGGAATTCTGGGGAGGGGGCGAGTGTGGGGCCCCTTGCCTAACAGGGACTGGCCAGGCCAGGCCTGAAAGGGCCTGAAGCATGGACTTAGGGGTGGTCTCTGCCTCAGTGGGGGGTGGGCAGCAGCATCTGTTCTCGGGGATTAAAATAAATCGAGGTAAATTAGGATCTTGCCGGAGGCTGACTGCGAGTGGGTGGGGTGCGGAGGAGGGCTGTGGGGTGGGCGGCCCCTCCATCTGCCTCGAATCTGGGAGTTGCCTGCCCCAGCCGCAGTGGGGACCAGGAGGCAGCTTTGATGGACCTGCCTCCCTGGTGACCTTGGGCAGGTGACAGCACCTCTGTGAGCCTTGGTTTTCTCCTTTGAAAATGGGGATGACGGCTTCAGAAGCCGAATTCTACAGATTCCGAAACCCACATGCCAAACGATAACTGCCCCCTTCGCTTAAGGTGTCAGTGGTTTGGGGGTGAGAGGGCAGTGGGTTTGGAGACCACCTGACATGACTTGCTGGCCTCCGAGCCTCAGTTTACTGCACTGCAAAATGGATTCGTGGTCACTCTGGCCTTGCTGGAAAGGCTATTCTCCCAGACAGTAGAACACATTACCAAGCTGCAATGGTTGGAATGGGGGCTCCACCACCCTGGTCTTACCGGTGGGACTGCCTGGGGCACACCCTGACCCATATATTGTCACCCACGCCAGGGGCGAGCCAGTTCCTGGGTGGGGTTGCAGGTAAGAGGAGGTAGAAGCCACCAGGCCAGCCTGTCCCCTGACTGCGGTGGGCACAGGGGTGAGCTCGGGGCTGGGAGTCGTCCAACACCCCCAGGTTCAAACTGATTCTCCCCGTGTGTGGCTTTGCCCCCAGGGCCTTGGTGTATTCTTCTATGGAATGGGCTGGATCCCCCTCGGAAGATCAGAGGAGACGTGGGAAGATGGGAGCCCTGTAAATACAGACATGGTCATTATAATACTAATTACAATATTAGTGATCATAAATGGGGTCACAGCTGACCAGGAGCAGGGAGGAGAGAGAGGAGTCGGCCAGGGTGTTGCCAGCTGGGTCTCTAGAGCCCGGCAGTTAGGTACACAGTTGGTGCTCAATAGATGTTTGCCAAATAGATGACAAAGAGGGAGGAGACTGGGGGGGAGGACCAAAAAATTCCTGAGCTTGACAGCCTGGTCGCTGTGTGACATGGGGCCCGTGCCTCAGTTGCCCCATTGGGGTGATGGCCAAGATGAGACACTGCCTCGAAGCGCCACTGTGAGAATCAAGCCAGATTGTGTAAAGGTCACTGGTGGCTGGGCCTAGAAGGGAGGGGGCTCATGACAGGACAGGTCATTGAAACAGCATGGCCAAGAGGCTGGCTAGTCACTGGGAAGGAGGAGAAAAATCTCAAACTGGCCCCACTGTGCACAAACCGGAGTCTGGGGGGAGCACAATGTCAGGGACTGTTCCCTAGGACCCTGGAGGCACCGAGGTCAGGGTAGGCCCAAGGTCACAGCACGAGGTCAGGGGCTCTGGACAGGTGGCTTGGAGCCAGGAGCGCTGCCTTCTTTGCTGACTCCATCCTGTCGTGTTCTGTCTGCTCCTGGGTCTGCTCACGTGCTCCACCCAGTGCAGAGCTGTAGGTTTTTGGGATTTGGTGCCGGGGAAGCAGGATCTGCCCGCAGCAGCACCTGGGGCTGGTGTCAGGCACCCCCTGGAGGACTCTTCTCTGCTTTGGGCAGCCAGAGGATGGGGGGCATCCTGCTGAGAGCCTGCGGTGTGACCTTGGGCAAGTCCCTGTCCATCTTTGTGCTCTGCCCTGGTGCTCTGAAGGCCTAGAGTCCTGGGTTCGAGCAAAGCCATTTTCTCCATCAGATACAGAGACTCCTGTGTCTTGGACACAATACTTCCAGAGGCCCATGACGAGGTTTTAACTCCTTTCAAAATCAGAAGGGAAAAAGATGAGCTTTGGGGGTCAAGGAATACATTTTAATACATAATATTAATATAGTCATCTCTGTGCTGATGCAATTTGTAACATATAGTTTAAATTCTTCTTCTTCTTTTTTTTTTTTTTTGTTAGAGGAAGGGGCCCGTGACAGTTTTCATGCGGCCTTGGGTTTGATTCTCAGCTGTACAGACAGGAGCCTGGACGCTCTCCTCTCTGAGCCTTGGTTCCACCTCTGGGAAGCGGGAATCATCGGTGCCCCCCGGGGTGGTGAGATGTGGAAAGGCTTAGCCCGGCACAGATGCAATGTGTGGCCTGCTCTTATTTCACCATTGTGGTCATGATTATTATTTGCTGGGTAATAACAGCCCCAGGCTGGGAGCCCCAGGTTCAGGTGCCTCAGTTTACCCATCCATGGCCGGCCCCGTTCCAGGGAAGTCCCAGGGGTGCTGGCCTGGTGGGGGAGGTGAGGTGGCAGCTGGGCGGTAGGCGGGGCAGGGTGAGCTTCCTGTCCCCCACGCACACAGGCCTCCGCTTGGTTGGTACTGACGGAAGTGGCAGGAGCCGCGTGGCCATCTCCTGGTGCCCACCCTGTCTGTCAGGGGCCCCAGCCCCACTCGCTGCCCTGTCCGGTAAGTTTGAGCCCTGTCTGGAGGCCCCCATTGCCCTTCCTCACCCCTCTCAGGAACAGAAAGTGGGGGCCCCCCTCTGCCTGGCCTGGGGTTTCCGAGAGAAGAAGCAGGTGTCATTTCCTGGGCCGGGCAGGAACCTGTGGCGGGGGGGGGGGGCGGGGGGGCTTCGCTCTGCCCCCCTGCCCTCCATTACAGTGGTGGGGCAGTAGAGGGGACCTGGAGACCCAGAACCACATGCGGTAGTTCCAAACAGGGGTTCTTTGGCAGACATGCCAGAGACAAAATCACAGTGACCCCGGGACAGTGAGTTACTTCTCTGTACCTCAGTTTCCTCATCTGTAAAGGTGGGACTGGGCCCCATGGTGTGGCTGTGAAGGTTGAATGAGCCGGTACCTGTTGGAGGGTTGGGTACAGCGCGACACACATACTGGCCTTCAGTATATTGTGGGGGGAGGGGCCATCTAACCGGAGTTGTGAAAACAGTAGTGAGATCCTTGGTTTCTGGGGAACTTGGGCCCAGTGGCTCCTCAGATCCTCTAAGAAGCATCTTATAGCAGAACTTTCTCTACCTGTGCTGTCCAGTATGGCAGCCACCAGCCCCATGTGGCTACTGAGCCGTGGGGCAAGGTTGGCCCAACTGAGGAGCTGGGGGGTTAATGGTATTTAATTTTACTTAGTTTAAAATTAAGTCACCACATGAGATTAGTGGTTCCCTTATCAGTCAGCACAGCTTTAAGGGATTTGGAGATTCTCAGGGCCTAAATCCTGGCCAGAGATGAAGACATGAGATGGGAATTGAGGGCTTTTCCCCCTTGGGATGTCAGCCCAGCATGCCCCCCCACACACACACCAGACTGGGTTTCCTCAGGGACAGCGCCAGTGACAGTTTTCTTAGGGGCGCCAGCATTACCCAGTACAGGGTGGTCATTGGGAATATTTGTGGAATCGAATAATTTTTTTGCCTGGTGAACTCCTATTCATGCTTCAACCTCCCAACTCCCATGTCCCCTCCTTCGGTCAAGGCTCCCACAGTCCCTTCTTCCATTTGGCCCAGCCCTGAGCCTGCAGGACTGGTGTGTCTGCATCCAGCTCTATACCCGTAGACTGGGGGCTCCTCAGGGACCAGACTCAGGACTGAATAATCTCACAGTCCCTGGCATTGTCCTTGCTACGTGGGCACATGGTGGTTGCCGGGTAACTTACAGAAGTCAAGGAACCTGGGGCCAGAGGATAATGGTTCAAATTAAACTCACTTTCAAGATTAGGTAAACTGAGGCTCAGTGAAGGCAGCCTTGTCCGAGGTCCTTGCTTGGTCCTTTCCTTGTGAGGCCCAAGGAGCTTTCCCATTTGTGGTCACAAGCCCTGTCCCAGCTGCCCCTGTGCCTCTTGGGCTCCCAGCTGCTGCTGAGTTGCCCGAGGGGTCATGAATTATGGATGAGGCCTGCGGGCTCCTGTGACAAGACCAGCCTCGAGAACGTGCCAAGGACACCAAGTGTCCCTCCCTTGCCAGGTGGCTTGGCCCAGCCCCTTCTGCAGGGAGGCTTGGACTCCCCCAGTAAGACCCCTTCTAGGCATTCCTTCTTGTTTTTCAGATGGGGAAACTGAGGCACAGAGCTGGATAGTGACTCAGACACCAGGTGACCACTGGCTTCTGGGAGGCAGGGTTGGGACTCATGGGGACACCACTGCCAACTGGGTCATCGTGGTGAGGTGTGAGCTCTCCATTCCAGGAGTGTGCATGGGGTGGGAACTGTTGTAGAGGGATTTGGGAGACCCCAAGGGATCCTTGGGGACACTTCAGGGATCCCAACCCCCATGTGGCCGATCACAGTCCCAGTGTCCATCTCTCAGCAGACCCTTTCCCACGGGAGCTGCCCAGTGTGGAGCTGAGTGCTCAGGTCTTGATTCAGCTGGCCCAGGGTGCAAATCTACTGTCATTTCCTGGCTCTGTGACCTTGGCAAGTGGCTTCCCCTCTATGGGGGTGGGGGGAGCCTTGGTTTTCCCATCTGTGAAATGGCCCTGAGATTTTCTGCTTAGGCTGGAGCTCATCCAGTACTCTGCCCCCCACCCAGTGAACTCTTATTTGTGCTTGAAAGCCCCAATGCCCATGCCCCTTCCTCTAGACTAGGCTCCCCAGCCCCTATCCCTCTATCCAGTCCAGCTCTGACCCCACAGGACTTGGGGCATCTATATCCAGATCTGGTCTCCTAGAACGGGGGCTACTTGGGGGCCAGGCCTGGGGATGAATCATCTCAGGGGCCCTGGCATGCTCCCAGCCTTGGGGCTTTTGGTTCCTCCATCCTCTCTCTTCCTCCTCCACAGGGAGGACAATTGGAATTTCCCCTCCTTAGGCCCAAGCTGGCCATGGCTTTACAGCTCAGATTTGCTTCTCTCTTTGGACAGGCACTAAACAGGAGCCTGCGGGGGTCTCCACAGAGGGCATCAGGATGTCGTATTTTGGGGAACATTTTTGGGTAAGACCCACTTTTATTTTGATGGGGGCTCCTGGAAGGGCTGTGGGGCCTTTTATGGAGATGGGGGGACTTGGCAGCTTATGGGCAGAGCCTTGGATAGGTGGATGGTCTGCGACTCATAGAAGTTAAAGTGGGAGGAGTCAGGCTGAGTTTGAATCTACACCTTCCGACTTCATGGGCTTTGTGACCTTGGGCAAGTCACAGCTTGAACAACAGGGAGACTAAGGCCCAGAGTAGTATTCTTTGATCTCAAATTGCCTGGTGAGAAAATGCAGCGTCGGGGCTTGAACCCTGGGGCCAGACTGAACTTCCAGGATCCAGGGTCATTTCAGCCAGGGAATTTCCACATCTTTCCGATCCTGGAGAGTTGGGGGGTTTCTTGACTTGGCCCCTAGTGGCACCCTCACCCCTCTGCCTTCCGGGTTGGGGACCACCCTCACCCCTCTGCCTTCTGGGTTGGGGACCCAAGAGGGCTGAGACAAATTTGTTTTCATTCATTCATTCATTCATTCATTCCCTCCCTCCCTCCCTGCCACCACCACTCCACACCCAACCAACTGTGGAAGGTGCTGAGGCCCCCAAGAGGTTTCATCCTGGTTCTGACCCCAAGGAGCTCGCAATCTGGGAGACATAGAGCCAGCCAGAAATCTTCAGCCCTTCAGGGTCAGGGCTGGGCCCAGTCTTAGGGGAAACCAGGGGAGAGGTCAGGACATGGAGCCATGTTTCCTGTGGGCTTTGAGGGCTGAGATTTTCTAAGATGTAAGAAGGGCATTCCAGGCAGGGGGAACAGCTTGAGCGAAAGCCCAGAAGTGTGACACGGGTGACCAGTTGAGGGCACAAGGACGCCTCTTACAGGCCCATGCTAATAGGGAGCCACAGAAGATGTATGAACAGAAGAGTATAGGAAGGACCAGGGCTGAAAGCCCCTTCCCCAGTAGGGCCCTGAGCTTGCTGAGAGGAAGCCTGTTGCTAGGCAACTGGTTGCCCCTGGCAACAGGCCGGTTCCCTCCCTTTCTCCCTCCCCAGCTGGGGCTCCTCTTACTGCTACTTGTTTTCTTAAAGGGGCCTCACCCCCTTGCCACCTGCAGGGAGGGGGTGTGGGAAGAGGGCAGAGGGGGGATGGGGCCTGACCTCCACCTTCTGCCCAAGGGTCAGATTCCCTGGATTTGTCTCTGAATGGCTATGTGACCCCAGCAAGGAGCTGCTCCTCTCTGAGCCCCTTTTGGTGCCTCGATGTAAGCGGGTTAACTGTTTGATGATCAGTCGTTGCCCACGTTTTGGAACCCTGACAACAGCACCTACATTTATTTTAAAGTCTGTTTAATGGCATGAGGCACCTACATTTATTTTAAATTCTTTTTAATTGCATGAGGCACGCAAGCTTGCTGCAGAAAATTCAGATCAGCAGAGAAAATAGAAACCACCCCCGAGGCACTCCCCACCCAAAGATAGCCTGGTACAGAGTGGATCAGGGCTTTGAGTTCAGCATTTGATTTGGGCTCTGCTGGGAGCCCTTGGGCAAGTGATTTTGTGTCTGCAAGCCTCAGTTTTCCCATCTGGGAAAGGGGATGAAATTCCTGCCTCCCTAGGTCTCAGGGAGTACCCTGGGATGTTTGTCACTGGCAATGTTTCTTTTAATCAATTGTTTGTATCGGCGGCTCTTAGCTGGGTGACACTGGTACCCTGAGCTGGCCTGAAGGAGGCTCCAGTTAGGGGAGAATAAGCCAAATAGGGATGCCCCAGTCCCGCTGGGCCAAGGCAGCCTGGAGGCATTGAGGGCACTGGGGAGCCATGGGCAAAGTATGAGCAGGAGAGGGATACGATCAAGCTGTGTTAGAAAGATCTCTCTGGGGTTGGCAGAGGGGCGAGACTGGAGTCCAGAGGTTCTGATAAGAGACACAGGCCCAAGACAGTCCCTCCTAGGACCCTCACTGCCAGCACAGCCTGGGAGAGGCAAATACCACTGGGGGCCTTGCCAGGTCTGGGAAGCGGGCCAGTGGTTGGCTCCAAGTCAGCCCCAGATGCTGGCCGGGGTGGCCGTGCCTGGTGCAGCCTTACCCGAGGATCCCCTGGGTGGGGCAGGCGGGGACTGCTGGGCCTGTTTGCTGAGCCCTCACCGCTGCACAGGAAGCCCTGGGTTCAGCACTGTCCCAGCTTCATCTCACCAAGACCCTTGGGAGGTGGGTGCTGTCATTGTCCCCATTTGTCAGATGAGAAGACTGAGGCCCAGAGAGGTGAAGTCACGAGCTCAGAGTGACCCAGTGCATAAAAGGAGGCTCTGACACATATTCCTGGGAAACTGGAGGGAGCAACGTTGAACATTCAGGGAAGTGAGGGTCTGAGAAGGTTCCTGAAGGGGGTGGGCCTGGAAATGATCCTTGAGCGTAGAAGGATTTGGATGGGTGGAAAGAGATGCAGCCTGCTGAGCCGGGTTGCAGGAACAGCCCAGGCAAAGGTGTGGTGGTAGGAAGGCAGAGCCTGTCTTTGCACTGCTAACCATTTTACTGGCGAGGCCAAGAGGACGCTGGAGATAAGGTTGGAAAGACAATTTTGAGCTAAGGGCTTTGCATTTAAGCAGCTGGTGGGAAATAGGGAGCTATCAACAATTCTAGAATGAGGAGCGACCATTGGGAGATTTGAGCATCAGACTGTGTTGGGTCTGCCCGTCTTGGCCTCAGTTTCTCCATTTATGCAGCAAGAGGGGTTATCTGGTTGTGACTTCTGGCTTCAGCCTTCCGGTTTCCAGGTAAGTGGGAGGGTAAACTCGCCAGGTTGGAGGAGATTGAGGAAACCACTATTAACGCAGGACCTGCTTCCAAAGGGATCATTTCAGTGATTTGTGTTGGGAGTTAAATAATGCCAGATCGCTCCACAAGCTTCTTCTTTCGGCCCTACTCACAAGGCCCTGTTTGATGCTAAAATGTCTCCAGTTCCTCAGACCCCAGCTGATTTCCCTTTTTGATGAGCAGCTCAGTGTTCGGACATGATGCCCTTCACATGTCACAGGATCTGGCTGGGATAAAAACAGTTATTGCCTTATTTTTTCCTATTCCTTTCATCATGGCATGGGGTCACAGGGCTCCCAGCTAGAATAATGGTAAAATTTGCCTCTTTAAGTCAACGTATTTGGAGAAAAAACGAGCAAACTTAATGCAAAATGTTAACTAATACCACGAATTAGAAAAAACTAGGGTTGCCTTTGGGGATTTGGGGAACCCTGATGTGGATCACCTTGGTGTTTACTTCATCCTCATACGCAAGGTGGATGCTTCCCTGTCCCATCTTATCAAGGAGCCACTAAAAGTTCAGAGAGGGACAGTACCTTGCCCAGATCACACAGCACAGCCTTGGCATCCCCCACCATGGTGACCCCAGAACTGGGAGGAAAGAGGCACCCGGGTAGAGGCACTGTTCCCACCAGCCCCAGATGACAGCAGAATAACTCATTTGTTCATTTATTCAACAAACTCAAATGCCCTTTTTGGCCCCACCCTGTACTGGACATTGCTGGGTCCTGAGAGAGGCATCAGACCCAGACTGTGCTCTGGGGTCTCAGAGAGCGTGCTTCCATGTTGAAGGGAACAGAAAACAGCGACTTACCCAACAGGGGTTATATTGGCTCACAAAGGTGAAACATTGTAGGGAAATGGGGCTTTCAGGCTTGGTTTGATCCAGTAACTCGACTCAACATACTTTTTATTCAGACTCCGTCAGCTTCAACTTCTTTCCAAATCTCAAGGTTTCCACTTGGCTTCCAATATCTCCTGTGCCCACATAATTATTCATTATGTAAAGGCACAGACAGAAAAACAGGGGAAGAGATTGATGAGACAGAAACAGAGGCAGAAAGACAGAGAAACAGAGACAACAAGCGTAAGAGAACATCTTCCCCTCAGCCACCGGACAAAACTTCCAGGCTGCTCTCTGATTGGGCCAACGTAAGGCTCATGAACCAATCCTTGTGACCTAGGGGTAGGCCACAGGCTGATTGGCTCAGGCCTGAAGCAATCACTGCTGCCAAGGGGTTGGGCTTCGGCTGGTTGGCTCCTCTGGCCACGCCCCCGTTGCTAGGCAACCGTGATGTCTCCTCCACCCCTTTACTCAGTCTCCGCCCCCATCCCCTGCAGGGTGAGAAGAACCATGGCTTCGAGGTTCTGTACCACGGCGTGAAGCAGGGGCCCATCTCCACCAAGGAGCTGGCCGACTTCATCCGGGAGAGGTGAGGTCCCCACGCCCCGCCCACCCCTAGCCACGCCCCACAGTCCATGCAGCCTCCTCTACCTCGTGGCCCCGCCCTGGCTCCTCCCCACCTCTCCCCTGCGCATCCCACTACGGCCACGCCACACCCAACCTGCTGGAATGTCCTCGAAACCAGCGGTTCTCAACACAATCAGCCCCTATGCCGGCCTGTCAACCATTCCCAGGTTTCTGACGCCTCCTCCTGAAGAGATGATGATATGACCTACTTACAAGGGGAATTTTGAAAACTCAGTCTCATGCACTGAGGATGATAAAACACATGTATGATGAAGTAACCTACGTTTCGGCGTGTGAATGCTCCGACATCCATATCCCAGAAGACATAACAAATTCAAATTGCAAGACAGCCTTCTGCTCCCCAGCCGTTCACTAGCTGAACGCCCATTAAATCTGAGCGGAGTTCAAAAGATTATAACCAGGTTTTTCTCTGCGGCTGTATAGCGAGACCCGTCCAAGCTGCACAGGACAGGGCCGTTCTTTACTTTGAGGGCCTTCAGCTCCTGAATCCATCCGCGATTGCCTGTGGTGCCCTGTGGGTGCTGCTATCACAAAAATGCCTCCGTGGGTAGCTGGTTGTAACTGGGCACATTGCTGCCCCGAACAAAAATCGAAGTTCTGTTAATCTGGGCGCCAATGTGAGTGGATGTTAAGTAGGCGTTTAACAGTGTCTGTCCAGAGGGAAAAAGCAAATAGGAGTTCGCCTCTGCAATTAAACGAGACAAGGCGTATCAAGCATTTATAGAATATGCTCCAACTGTTTTTGAGCTGGTGCTACTACGGCTGTTCCTACCACTCTTGTTTTTAAAACGTATTACTTACCTGTGCCCGTCATTTTCCGAAATGCCTCTCCCGGGCTGGGGACTCTACCATCCTCCCTGAGATGGGGAGACTGAGGCCCAGGGGGATGGAGCGTCTCCCAAGGATGCCCAGAACCTTCTGCATCTTTCCTCTGTTCTACTCAGGGCCACCATCGAGGAGACCTACTCAAAGGCGATGGCGAAACTTTCCAAGCTGGCCAGCAATGGGACCCCCGTGGGGTGAGTGGGCTGGAGCAGAGGCGGGGGGTCCCCAAGGCGGAAGGGTCCTGGGGTATCAGGAGCCTACTCTTGGGTGGACATCTCTTCACACAAGTGATATGTCGACTAGGGAGTCAACCAGCCCCTCCCTTAAGGGGCTAATTGGACCGAGGAATGTAATTCATTCATTCACTTACTACCTCAATCATTCATTCAACACATATTTACTGAGGACCTCTTGTGTGCCGGGCACCATTCTAGGTAGTCGAGACCCAGCAGCAATCGAGACAAAATAAAGCCCCCAGTCACCTTCATTCCATGGTCATGCCATGTTACCTCTGGGGTGTGTGGCAAAACAGATGTTAACAGCAAACATGAACAAAAGTCCTTTCCTGGGGTGAAAGGCTCTAGGAAGGGGATGAAATAGAAGCGTGAGAGGTCAGGTGCTTCCTCTGGCGTGGGTTGCATGAGCTGAGACCCTAATAATGAGATGGCGCCAGCTACAGGGGTATCTGGGTCAGAGACGCTGGGAGGCAGCTCAGCCAGTGCAAAGGCCCTGAGGCAACCATGGATTCTGTATGTTCACAGAAGAGCAAAGAGACTGGCATGGCTGCAGGGCCTGGGTGCCCTTGAGTATCAGCTAGGGCCTGAAGTCCAGAGTGAGGACTCTAGGGCCTCAGGGCCTGGGTTTAAATTCCAGCTCTGATATTCATTTCCTAAGGGGCCTTGGGTGAGCTGTGGAACCTCCTATGCCTCCATTTCCCCATCTGTCTCAGGCCTGCCTTGTAGTTGTGGTGCAAGTGCTTAGCAGGACCCGGCACACAGTAGGTGCCTGCTGTCTGAGGGGATCCCGGGGGGGGGGGGCCTGCTGGACCCTGGGTGTGACCTGTTTCCAGGACCTTCGCCCCGCTCTGGGAGGTCTTCCGCGTCTCCTCAGACAAGCTGGCACTCTGCCACCTAGAGCTAACACGAAAGCTGCAGGACCTCATCAAGGACGTGCTCCGCTATGGCGAGGAGCAGCTCAAGATGCACAAGAAGGTGTGTGCGGGTGGGCACTACGGAGCCAGGTGGAGGGGGGACGGCAGTGGCTGGAAAGATCCCAGAACTTCTGGGGCCTTTGAACCCCCCGCTCCTGGTGTGTGCCTCTGAGAATTCTGTCAGTTCCACAACACCAAACCCAGACTCCTACACACCTGAGCACTGTCCAGTTTCGGACTCAGAACTCTGGACCAGGGCTCTGCAAACTATGGGCTACGGACCAAATCCAGACTGGTGCTGTAGAGCCTGAGAGATAAGATGGTTTTTACATTTTTAAATGGTTGGGGGGAGGGAATCAAAAGAAGAAGATTTCATGACAGGTGAAAATTATGACCCTTGGATTTCAGTGCCAATAAATAAAGTTTTGTTGGCCCCAGAGCCATACCCATTCCTGTTTAAAAAGGGAGTTGGGGGGCGCCTGGGTGGCTCAGTCGATTAAGTGTCTGCCTTCGGCTCAGGTCATGATCCCAGGGTCCTGGGATCGAGTCCCGCATCGGGTTCCCTGCTCAGTGGGGAGTCTGCTTCTCCCTCTGCCCCTCCCCCTGCTCGTTCTCTTTCTCTCTCAAATAAATAAAATCTTAAAAAAAAATAAAAATAAAAAGGGAGTTGTTAGTAGTTAATATTGTACACTTAAAAATGGCTAAGATGGTAAGGGGGCCTGGGTGGCTCAGTCAGTTAAGCATCTGACTCTTGATCTCAGCTCAGGTCTTGATCTCAGGGTCAAGAGTTTGAGCCCCGTGTTGGGCTCCACACTGGGTGTGGAGCCTATTTAAAAAAAAACAGCTAAGATGGTAGATTTCCTGTTATGTGTGTTTTACCATTTTTTTTTCTTAAACTGGGGGACAAAGGGGCACCTGGGTGGCTCAGTCAGTTATACGTCTGACTCTTGATCTCAGCCCAGGTCTTGATCTCAGGATCATGAGTTCGAGCCCCGCGCTGGGCTCCATGCTAGGCGTGGAGCCTATTTAAAAAAAAAAAAAATGGCTAAGATGGTAGATGTTCTGTTATGTGTGTTTTACCAAGAGTTTTTTTGTTTTTGTTTTTGTTTTTTGAAGAGAGGGAGAGGGGGTTGGAGGGGCAGAAGGAGAGAGAGAATTTTAAGCAGGCTCACACCCAGTGCAGAGCCCCACATGGGACCCGATCTTACAACCCTGAGATCATGACCTGAACCCAAATCAAGAGTCAGATGCTTAATTGACTGAGCCACCCAGGCGCCCCACCATGATTTTTTTAACTGGGGGACAAGGGGGGTGCCCAATGTGAAGCCTACTAAAAAAAACTGGGGGACAAGGAAGTTTTCTGTGGGTTGATACAGAATAATCTTGGGAATAGATTATTAAGCCAAAAAAGCTGTGAGTTAAACAGAGATTGTGCCTATTTGTCATTTAAAAAAAAAGGGCTAGAAAAAACACATTTGCTGGTCTATGTGCTGATTATTTCTGGAGACCTATCAACTCCGAGGCAGAGGCCTGGGAGGCTGGGGATCAGACAGTGGGAGGTTTTTTCCTGAGCTCCCCCCTTAAAACTTCCTGCAATAGGAACCCTCTGTAAATATTCCCTCTTTAAAAAGTTAAAAATTTTGAAATTAATAGAATACTCATAGAAGGTACTCCATGGGACTGGGAACCCCACAGAGTGTTTGGGAAGCTGGGAATTTCACGTTGTGCCCCTGTGATCTGCTCAGGTCCTGCACCTGGGCGGGGGCTTCACACGCGACCCACACTCCCCCTTCCCCACCCCTGCAGTGCAAAGAGGAAGCCGTGGGCACCCTGGACGCTGTGCAGGTCCTCACAGGTGTCAGCCAGCTCCTGCCCAAGTCCCGCGAGAACTACCTGAACCGCTGCATGGACCAGGAGCGGCTGCGGAGGGAGAGCACCAGCCAGAAGGAGATGGACAAGGTGGGCCCCCAGTCATAGGGCCCCAGCTGCCGTGAGCCCTCACAGGTCCAAGCAATGCTGCCTGATGGGAGTATGAAAACATATCCCAGAGCACTGGTCATCAAACCTTCTGTGGTCATCACACCCTGGGCACCCCAAGAAGTTTACCTGCTGGAAGATGAGCCCCCAGGGGAAGAAATGCCCCGTGTGTCCCCTCCCGCCCCCATCCCCTCCCTGTGCCTCGTAGGCAGAGACGAAGACGAAGAAGGCAGCAGAGAACCTGCGGCGCTCGGTGGAGAAGTACAACTCGGCCCGCTCTGACTTTGAGCAGAAGATGCTGGACTCGGCTCTGGTAAGAACCAGGCACTGGGACCTGGGAGACCCACACAGTCCTTGGCCCAGGATCTGCAGGCCTCGGAAGTCCAGAATCTCTGAAACCCTCGACTCCCCAGAGCCTTAGAATCACAGGTTTCAAGCCATGGGATTCTAGAGCCAGTTAGCTATTGGGATTGTTGTTGGCATTATTATTTCAAAAGCCAAAGCCTTTTTGTGCCTCAAAATGGGAACAGAGTTAGTACCTGCCTTGTAGAGTTTTTGTGGATATTAAATGAGTCCCTACATGGGAAGTTTTCAGACTAGTACCAGGTGCATAGAAACCACTCTAGGTGGTATTATTATTTCTATTATTATTTAAAGATTTATTTATTTATTTATTTATTTATTTATTTATTTATTTATTTTTATTTATTTGAGGTGGGGAGGGACAAAGGGAGAAGGAGGGAGAGAATCTCAAGCCAACTCCACACTCAGTGCGGAGCCCGACGCAAGGCTCAATCTCACGACACTGAGATCATGACCTGAGCCAAACTCAAGAATCTGCTGCTGAACTGACTGAGCGACCCAGGCGCCCCTATTTCTATTATTATTGACAAGGTTTTTGAACAGGGCAAGGCAGGGTCTAGAAGCTGGGAGTCTACTAACAGTTCATGGTGGCTGAAAGACCTGGGTTTTGCTCCAGCCTCCATTCTTCACCAGCTATGTAACCTCTTCATGAGACACTGTACTTCTCTGGGACTCTGTTTACCCAAATGTATAAAAAAGCAGATTGGAATCTCAGGATTAGGAATCAGATTTTTTTCCCGACTTTGCAAGTGATAGAAAGTTGCAAATGATAGAAACCTTCATTCAAACTGACAAGGAAGATTGATTTATAGGCTCAGGGAACTGAAAAGTTTGAGGGGAGAGCTTCAGGCATGGCTGGATCCAGGTACCCAAATGTTGGCAGGAAGTTGTGCCTCTCTGCTTTTTGAGTCTGTTTTTCTCCCTGGGGGCTTCACTCTTAAGTAGAGATGCCCTCCTGGGTGTGTATATGGGTGTGTGTGTGTGTGTGTGTACAGCAAATTTGGTCACCAGTAGCCCCATATGAATCCCACCAACTCATTGACTCAGGGTATAAAAGTGTCTCATTTCCCATAGTTTTAGGAAAAGTCCCAGGGAAGACACTCCTTGGGTCTTCCCCACACCAGTCACTGAGGCCAGGGGGCTAGAACACTCTGACTGGTCAGGCTGGATCACCTGGCCATTCCTTGTGACCTCCACCTTCCCATTTTCCTCTCCCTTCCTGGCTCAGCGCTTCCAAGCCATGGAGGAGACCCACCTGCGGCACATGAAGGCACTGCTAGGCTCCTATGCCCACTCGGTGGAGGACACCCATGTGCAGATTGGGCAGGTGAGTGGCACCAGGGGTGGGAAGCAAAGCAAAGGGTTCCAGGCAAGGGGCCCTGGCTGTGCACACTTACACACTTCATTCACCTGGCCCAGGTGCATGAGGAGTTTAAGCAGAACATAGAGAACGTCAGCGTGGAGATGCTCCTGAGAAAGTTTGCAGAGAGCAAGGGCACAGGCCGGGAGAAGCCTGGTGAGTTGGGACATCAGTGGGGGTCAGACTTAGGGGCCGCAGCTGCGGGGAAAGAACAAGACTCAGGGTGCCTGGATGGCTCAGATGGTTAAGCGTCTGCCTTCGGCTCAGGTCATGATCCTGGGGTCCTGGGATTGAGCCCCGTGGCAGTCTCCCTGCTCGGTGGGGAGCCTGCTTCTTCCTCTCCCTCTGCTACTCCCCCTGCTTGTTTTCCCTCTCTCTCTCTCTCTCTCTCTGTCAAATTAATAAATTAAATCTTAGAAAAAAAAAAAAAGAACAATACTCAAGAGGCAGGGCACTGAACCTCCCTGCACCTTGGTTCCTCATGAGAAAAATGGGCTGATGACAAATCTAATTCCGCAGCCCACACAGGAAAAGGATTTGATGTCCCATCTTTTTTTTTTTTTAATATATCTTTTTTTTTTTTTAAGTAATCTCTATTCCCAACGTGGGGCTCCAACTCATGACCCCAAGATCAAGAGTCATGTCCTCTTCCAACTCAGCCAGCCTGGTGTCCTTTGGTGCCCCATCTTATATGTAAATCTCTTACAACCAGATACTAGAGAGGCCTTGAATGCCAGACCCAACTGTTCATACTTTACCCTGAGGGCCTAAGGGAGCCATTGAGGATTGTTGAGCAAAGGATCAATTTGAAAAAAATGTCCAGATGAGGGGTCGGGGAAGGGTTGAGAACAAAACTTTTGGGGTCAGATCTGAGTCTGGGTCTTTTCTTCATTGCTTGCTATGTGACCTTGGATGTTTGTCTTGACTTCTGTGAGTCTCAGTTTCTTCATCTATAAAGTGGGGATGATGATAATCCCCACCTAATGAAGTTATGAATGTTCAGTAATTTGATGCAGGTAAAGGGCAAAGTGTGTGCCTAGCATACAGTAGGCATTCAATAAATGCTGATATACAGTTTATGTCCCCAAGTCAGCCACTAACAACTGTCCTTAATCCCTCCTGTCTCTCTAACTCAGCCCTGGCTCAGGCCATATCTTCTGGTGTATGGCCCCAGTCTTGCTCTAAACTGGCCACAGATCTGTCCTACCCTGCTCCTGCTCATATACCCTCCATGGTTCCCCATCATCTTTGAAGAGAGTCCCAGCTCCTCATCTTGGCACTTGAGGTTCAGCCCACCGCACCGACTCATGGTCCATCCCCTGACCCACTCAAGTACTTGCGAGAAATGCTGGAAGTAAAAAAAGTAACTCAGGCATCACCCCCTCTGGTCCATCCCAAGAGGGGACCAGAACCCCTGGCCCATCCCCCTCATGACCATCTCTGGGGCTTGTTCAGCATCTCGGCTTGTGCACTGGACCCTGACTGGCCTTGAACTCAGACCCAGGGGCCATTGTGAGTCCAAGGGCGTGCTGCTCTCCTTCCCAGGCCCGGTCTCCCAGCCAGGCTGAGTTTCTCACTCTCTTCTATCTCAGGGCCTTTGGATTTTGAGGCATACAGTGCGGCTGCCCTGCAGGAAGGCAAGTACGTCTGGGCCTGGATGCCCAGGCTGGACGGTGGGGATGAGCGAGGCAGATCTGAAGGGGAAGGGGGCACCCCCAGGGCTCAGCTGCAACCCCTTCATCTGTTCTCAGCAATGAAACGTTTGCGGGGAGCCAAGGCCTTTCGCCTCCCAGGACTGAACCGGCGGGAGCGAGAGCCACCTGCAGCTGTGTGAGGAAACACCCCCTGCCCAGCCCTGGCCCAGGCTAGCCCGGGATCCCTTCCCCCTTTCCCAGGCTGTCCTATCCCAGAAGATAGTGTCCTATCCCAGAAGCTGAGAATTCCTCTTCCAGGCTAGCCCAGGAGAACCTCTGTCCCAGGCTAGCTCAATATGCCCACTGCCCAACCTAGTCCAAAATTCTTCCTTTGCCATGGCTAGCCCTATCATTTCCCTGCCGAGGCTAGCCCTACTTTGAAAAGGTATTCCCTACCTTTTCAAGCCAGCCCTTCAGACTAGCTCCAGGGTTCCTTCCTCCCCTGCCAAGCTGTTTGAGAACACCCTGAGCTCAGCTAAGTCCAGACTCACGGCCCCCAGCCGCAGGCAAACCCCTGGGCCCCATCACCTGGGGAACTAGCTCAGGACAACATCGCAGCCCAGGGGCCGCCCCCAGGTGCCATGTCTAGCGTTGGGGTTTGGGGGCGTGCAGATGAGGTGGGAGAGCAGAAATGAGCATCTCTTTCTCCACCCCCAGAGATTCCCTGGAGCCCGATTCAGGGGTGAGTACCATGGGAGGGGCTGGGCCGGGCTGCAAGTGGGAGGGGTTCAATCCCACCTCGGCCCCCAAGCCTGGAAGCCAAACCTGGAGCTCAAGGCGCTCAGTCTCATCTCAGCTGCAAACTCCTGTGGGCCACGTGGGAGGGACTGATGTCCCCACTTAGCCTCAATTTGCCCGTCAGTCTCACCACCTAAAGACAGGCAGTACTATTATTGCCGTTGGGGCTGTTTTTAGGTCTGAGTCAGGGCCCAGAGGTGGGAGGGTGCGTGGCAGGGTGAGAGGGGGAGGTTCAGTAGCAGGGAGCCTGACTCACTGCTTGTCCCCCTAGACGTGTCCAGAGGTGGATGAAGAAGGTTTCACCGTCCGGCCTGATGCGACCCAGAACAATATCCTCCTGGTGCCCCCTGGGGGCAACTGTTGGCACAGCAAGGACAAAGCTCTGCCCGCAGTGATCCCTCCACTAATAGCGACCCTCTCTGTGTCCACCCTGTGGGGAGCTTGCGGTGTAGACGTAGCAGATTCAAATAAAGACACCTGCCCTGTGGGGTCAGGGCTGAGCAAGAGGGAGCGAGGAGGAGCCCAGAGGGCTTCCTGGAGGAGGGCGCACCAGCGTTGGGGTTTAGCATCTGAATGAGAGTTTGGTAGTGAAGGCTGGGCATGCTCATGCAAAGACTTGGAGCAAAAACACGGTGGCAAGGGGGGGCAAGTGGGGAGAGATGGGCTCGTGTAGGGCCTTGAAAGGTGTGAACAGGAAGGGGTGGGTTTGAGGGCTGAGCCGAGGGAGACCCCCATGCTGGGATCTGCTTGGCCCCTTGACTGTGGCGCACGCACGGTGGAGCCCGCCCGCTTTTCCTCCAGTGACTCGGACTTCGATGATGAGGAACCCCGCAAGTTCTATGTGCATATCAAGCCTGCCCCTGCCCGTGCCCCCGCCTGCAGCCCCGAGGTGGCTGCTGCCCAGCTCAGGGCCACGGCCGGCAGCCTCATCCTTCCTCCTGCCCCAGGGGTGAGGCGTAGGAGGGGTATTCTGGGGGGGGCCGGGGGGGCTGGCAGGACGCGCCCGGCCTGATGCCACCCACTTTGTCCACAGGGCACCATGAAACGCCATTCTGCACGTGAGCAGCCTGTTAAGGGGTCTTCGGTTTGGGGAGGAGCACATGGAGGGGAGGTTGGGCCTGGAGTGTGAGTGTGGGTTTGAATCCCAGCTCTGCTGTGTGACTTGCGGCAGGCTGCTTAACCACTCTGACCCTCAGTCTCTTCTTCTATAAAATGGGGTCATTATGAGAATTAAATGAGAGCTGAAGGAAGGAGCCAAGCCGGGAAAGAAGCCAAAACCTGGAGACAGGTTGGCTCAGGCTCAAATCCCTCTCTGCCTGACTTGCTGGTCACCTTGGGCAGCTGGCTGGGTAGCCCTAAGCCTTATAGTCTCTTGTTCTGTGGCTGGAGGGGGGGGGGCGGGGGGAGAGGGGAACAGTAGGCAGGGTGACAGGAAGGCTCAGGGAGGTGCATCTCTTGTAGGGGATGCTGCTGGGAAACCACAAAGGCCTCGATCTGCCCCAAGAGCCAGCAGGTAGGTCCTACAGCAGTGGGACATCCGGCCAACATTGAGTGGGGGGACGGGGGCTGCCCCCAACTCCTCTTTCCTCCCCCCCTTCGTCAGCCTGGCAGGGAGTTGAGGGCATGCTGTTTTTGAGGAACCACTTAGTCATTCATTCGATGAACACTTATTGAGCCCCTGCTGTGTACTCGTGCTATTCCGAGTTCAGAGACGGATGACCAAGACAGGTCTTCCTTCTCAGATTTGCATTCTAGTGGCTCAGATTTTAGGAACAGCAAATAAGTTAGAGCATGTTCGATACTTCCAGGTGCTATGAAGAAACAAAGCAGGCAATGTGGGGGAAGATGCCAGTGGGCAGCTTCGGTTGAGAAGGTGGAGGCTGCTCTGGGGTGGGGGTGGGGAACTTTGAGTTGAGACTTGAAGAGAGCAGGATGTGGCCTCAGGCAGAGCCGGGGAAAACGAGAGCTCAGGACCAAGACCAGCCTGTGCAAAGGCCCTGAGGAGGGAGGAGGCATAGGAACGATAGAAACCATCCCTCCTGTCCACCTCGTCCACAGCTGTGCAGAGAAGCTGCAGTCAGATGAGCAGTTTTCCAAGAACCTCTTTGGGCCGCCCCTAGAGTCGGCCTTTGACCACGAAGATTTTACAGGTGATGGCGGTAGGGGGCTTCAGGGGCACAGGCTTGGCTAGCAGGAGGCTGGGTGGGGCCATTGCAAGGGTAGGTGGGAGGGTGGGCCAGGCTGGAGGGAGCATTTGGGGGGTCCTGTGGGGGTCACTGGTCAATGGGGTGGTGGGCGGGGCCACAGCGTGAGTGGCGAGCCCTCTGTAGTAGTGTAGGTGACAGTGGGTGGATGGGCGGAGCTTCCGCGGAAATGGAAGCGACCAGAGGGCGTGGCCTGATGGGTGGGCGAGGCTTTGAGTGGGCGTGGCCCGCAGGAGGAAGGACGGGGCCTCCATGTGGGCGGGGTCTGGAGCTGGCACCCCCCCGCCCCCCCTCCAGGCTCCAGCAGCCTCGGCTTCACCTCCAGCCCCTCACCTTTCTCCTCCTCGTCGCCCGAGAATGTGGAGGACTCCGGCCTGGACTCGCCATCCCACGTGGCGCCTGGCCCCTCCCCGGATTCCTGGGTCCCCCGCCCGGGCACCCCACAGAGCCCACCTAGCTATAGGGCGCCGGCCTCCGAGTCGAGGGGGACACGGCCCCTGCCAGCGTCGGACTCGCCACAGCCCCTCGCCCCATCCCCGGGTCCCTGGGGGCTGGAGGCTGTGGCTGGAGGAGGTGAGTCCAGGAGTCAGAGTTATCAGAGCCCTGGGTGGGGACGACTGAGCACCACTGTGGCCAGGGCCTGAATGGGGTGCTGGGGACACAGCCCAGAACCCTCACCCTTGCAGGGACAATAATGAAATGGATATTGAACAAGGTGGAGGTGGCAGGTGCCTGGTGAGGGCTCAGTAGGTTGGAACCTCCCTGAGGAGGTGACCTCTGAGCTAAGAGTTGATGGAGGTGAGGAAGGAGCCGTTTGGACACAGGGGGGACACGGTCTTTCCAGCCTAGAGCACATCCTGTACAAAGGCCCTGGGGTGGTAGCTGACAAGGCCCTCTGAGGAACCGCTCGGAGGCGGGTGAAGCTGAAACAGAGTGATGACAGGGAAAAGGAGGGAGAGGAGGGAGATGGGCCGGAGCAGGGCCTGGTAGTCTCTGGGAATGATGTGAGTTTTACCCTAGCAAGGCCTGAGCCACAGAAGGGGGGAGCTGTGAGCAGAGCAAGGGCGGCACTTGACTCAGATTATGGGCGCCCTCTGTCCACCTGGGGGTGGGAGCTGGAGACCAGGGAGGTGAGGTGAGTCTAGGGAAGAGGTGATGGGGTAACAGTGGGGAGAAGCGGGCACGCAGACACATTGGGAGAGAGCAGAGGGGTCGGGGTGGAGCGTAGGAGGGCAGCTGGGCGTTCTTCCAGGAAGGGCCAGAAGGGGCAGGGAATATGGGGCGGAAGTAGCTGCAGTGGGGGCATGTTGAGACCGGGCCTTTAGATGTCAGGTGGCCAGTGGACCCTGAGTTTGGGGGGGAGGCCAGATTGGAGCACCCCATGGGCAGCTGTGTGAAGCAGGAGGGGAGGCCGCCCGGGAGAGGGGAGGGCCCAGGGTGAGCTGGGACAGGGCTGCAGGTTGGGAGGAAGAGGCCAGTGGGGGGGAGGGGGGCCTGAATCAGAGGGCTGTGACCCCATGAGGTCCCCAGCAGTGGCGACAGGGCTGTTTGGCACCATCCTTGATTAGAGAAAGAGCCGGTTTGGAGCTGGATCATGGGAGTTGCCAGGGATGTGAGTGTGGAGCATGTGAGGAGACTAGTCAAGTGCGGGTGTCTGAGCTTCCCTAGAGAACTGGGGTTCTCCACCAGGCCGGTTCTGCCCCCTAGGGGACCCTTGGCAATGTCACCGCTGATCTTAGCTCGCCACTACTAGAGGGATGGGTGCTACAGACGCCTGGCTGGTGGAGGCCAGCGATGCTGGTCAGCACCCCACAGTGCACAGGACGACCCCCCAGAGATTGCTCGGGCCCCCAGTGTCAGCAGTGCTGTTGAGAAGCCCTGGGCTAGAGGGGAGCACACCTGGGGTGTAGGCGGGGGGCGAGCAGGCAGCTGTAGATGGAGCCGACAGGGCACCTGAGTGTTAGGCAGTGATCAGTGACCTTCGCGGGTGAGACTCAGACTCAGGCCAGAGTCGGAGGCTACGTCGTACTCATACTCGGAGAGGATGAGGGTCACAGAATCGCTGATGTTGGATAAAAATCCTCTGCCAGTCCCCCCACCCCCCGCCCCTGGAGCCGTGCCTGCCTCCCGAGCATCCAGAGCATCCAGCGCTTGCTCACGTATCCCCAGTAACCCCTTCCTGGGCCATCAGCCCAGTGTCTGGGGGGCTCAGGGCTGTGGATAGCCTCTGCAGGCCTGTCCGGCACTTTCTCTGCAGCCCCGAGACTTCAGCCCCAGGGGGTCTCCCCCGAATAAGCCCGACTCCCAGTTTTGGGGAGAAGTTCCTTCTCTGGGCAGGCCCGAGAGGCCCACGGCAGCATCTCGGCTGTACAGCTGTCTGTCTGTCACTCCCTCCCCAGACCCTGCAGCCAGAGACGGCCTGGCGGCGCCCCCCCGGAGAGCCCGCACCAGGAAGGTGTCCTGCCCCCTCACGCGCAGCAACGGCGACCTGGTAGGGGGAGGGCGCGCGGCAGGAGCGGGGCTGGGGGCGCCTCTGGTGGGGGGCGGGCAGCATCAGGGTGCTGCTCCCGGGCCGTCATAGCCTGGCCTGTCTCCCTCCCCAGTCCCGGTCTCTGAGCCCCTCCCCGCTGGGCTCCTCCACCGCCAGCACGCTTTCGGACCGGCCCGGCTTCCCATCACAGACGGCACATGGTATGGTGGGGAGGCCCCGGGCCCCTCTCTGGGCCTCGCTCTCACCCTCTCTGGTGCTGGGTGGGTGGCTAAGTGAGGCGTTGGCAGAAAGTGGGTTCTGGAGTCTGGGACCTGTGCTCACTCTGTCTGTCCCCATTCCCTCCCGCCCCCACCAGGAATCTCCCGGGGACCCAGCCCTGTGGTCCTGGGCTCCCAGGATGCCCTGCCTGTAGCTACTGCCTTCACCGAATACGTCCATGCCTACTTTCGAGGCCACAGCCCCAGGTACACAGTGATGGGGGGACAGTGCCAACGAGGACGGAGACAAACAGGACTCTCTGGGGCCTCTGGGTCTAGGTTCCAGGAGAGACAGCCTTCAGGTGTGTTCCTTGATCTGCTTTACTGTGGAAGGGCCTCGATCTCTGAGCCAAGCAACCAGGCCCCTGTCCTGAGGGCAGTGGGAACCACGGAGGGTGTTAGAGCAAGGGCGAGGCCTCGTTGTGACCACAGGTTAGCAGCTCTTCTGAGGCTGCTCTGGGCCTCACACTGAAGGGAGCGGGACCAGAGGCCAGGCCCTTGGAAGACTGGGTTAAGGAGGAGTTGAGGGGCCAGGAATAATCTGGGGGCAGCGCCCAGCAGGGAAGACCTTAAGATCAAACCACAAATGGGAGACTATTAGGCCTGAAACCCAAGATGAGGACAGTTCTATAACTGAATGTTTTGCTTTGAGCTTCCCGGTGGCCTAGGGGTAAAGAGACCTAGGGAGGGGGACGTTCCTGCCTCCGTCAGCCCAGTGTGGTTTCTTCCTGGTGCCTGGATTGCTGTCCAGGCAAGGACGCAAGGAGCTGACGTTGGGAGTGAGGACGCTGGGCACAGTCAGGGCCTCGCTTCTTCTGAGGGGCTTGGGGAGCTGCAAGCTGCAGTGGGGCCGGGAGAGCCCCGAGCCAACACCCAGTCTCCTCACCGCCCCCAACCCCAGCTGCCTGGCTCGAGTAACTGGGGAGCTGACCATGACCTTCCCGGCTGGCATCGTGCGTGTGTTCAGTGGGACCCCGCCCCCACCTGTCCTCAGCTTCCGCCTCGTGCACACGTCCGCCATTGAGCACTTTCAGCCCAATGCCGACCTGCTCTTCAGGTATTGGAGGACGAGTCGGGGGTCAGAGGCAGGGGTCCCAGAGGCTGGTGGGGTCCAGGATCTCCCCGCCTGTGAGTTCGGGCTCTGCCTCCTGGGATTTGCTGTGCGGCCCTGGGCAAATCACTCTCCCTTCCGGACCTCATTGTTCTTTTCTTCTCCGTGTCCCCCCACACACCCCCCACCTCCGGGGGCCCATGCTTGACTGGGCCCAAGGGGAGCCAGGGAATCCGCCTCTGCAGGAAGCCCTTGGGGTAGGTTGGACGCTGAGGGCCTTGGGAAGGTGTCTCCCAAGGGTTGGGGTGATTATTCCTGGTCTCTGTAGCGACCCCTCCCAGAGCGACCCTGAGACCAAAGACTTCTGGCTCAACATGGCGGCTCTGACCGAGGCCCTGCAGCGCCAGGCCGAGCAGAATCCGGCCGCCTCCTACTACAATCTAGTGCTGCTGCGGTACCAGGTGGGCCGCGGGGAGACAGGGCAGAGGGCGCAGGGAAGGGCTTGGGGCTGGGCAGGGTGAGCAGGCCGCGGACGTGGAGGCCAGGGGTAGAGAGAGCAGAGTGAGCTGGCGGGGTAGGCAGTGGAGGGGGGCAGGCCCCCATCAGCGCAGGTGGCACCATTGTATAAATTAGGAGAGGCCCCATCCCAGGAGCCTGCGCCGGCACCCTGGCCGCAACTCTGTCAGAATGAGGCACTCTCTTGCCCTCTGCTGGAAACGTGGTGTCACACAGACTCTGATCGAAACCATCTCTGAGGCAGAAGGAAGAGGCTCCCACGGGGTGGTATAGGCAGTGCTGAGTCGGGTCTGAGAGACTGCGAGGCAGGGTCCGGGGGTGGGGTTGAATAGTGTGTGGCGTGGCAGGACAGGGCGGCCTAAGCTGTGTCCCCTCTCCCGTTCTCGCTCCTCCTAGTTCTCCCGCCCGGGTCCCCAGTCTGTGCCCCTACAGCTGAGCGCCCACTGGCAGTGCGGGGCAACCCTCACTCAGGTCTCGGTGGAGTACAGCTACCGGCCCGGTGCCACGGCCGTGCCCACACCACTCACCAACGTCCAGATCCTGCTGCCTGTGGGGGAGCCTGTGACCAACATCCGCCTACAGCCAGCCGCCACCTGGTGAGGGCGTGCGGGAGGCCAAAGGAGGCTCGGCGGTGACCCTAGAGCCCTCCCAGACCTCTCTCTTTGATGCAGCAGCTAAAGGGTCCACCATAGGTCCGACCATTCAGCATCAGCATCCCTTGCTTAGACGTAAGGGTGACATTATTAGCAATAATAATATCGGACACCAAGAGCTTCCTGTGTGTCAGGCGTGGTCCACGTGCTCTATATACATGGACTGGCTCAGGGCTTCTAGCAATCCCTTGAGGTGTGGACCGCCATCATTCCCCTTTGTGGAGCGGGGACGGAGGCAGAGGGAGGCTAAGTCACTTATCGGCCGTCACACCAGGATGTGAACCCAGCTGCCCACTCTCTGCCCTGGGCTCTTAGTCACCCCACAATGTTGCCTTTGTTTTGTACGAAAGGTAGGAACTGCCACGAAGAAGCCAGACTTGAAGGACTAAAAATGCTGCAAGGCTGTGGGGTCCTCGGGGGCCAGTTGCTCCATACCCCACGTCCATTTTACAGATGGGGAAACTGAGGCAAGGGAGAGGACCTGGCTTGCTGGGGTCATGGAGCTGAGAGGTGACCGAGCTGGGACCCTCGGCTCCCAATGTCCTCTCTGAGAGAGACCTGACCAAGCTTTTCTTGATGCCAGGAATCTGGAGGAGAAGCGACTTCTTTGGAAGCTGCCAGATGTGTCTGAAGCAGGGGGTGAGTTATGGTTGTGCATGAGATCGCAGGGGGTTTGGGTGGGAGGGGCTTGTTTAAAATGAGAATTGGGGATGTGTTGGGGAGAAGTGTAGACAGGGAGGAAAGCTTAAAAGGGCTTTGACAAAGCTGTGGGAGAGGACAGGGTGGGGGGGGCAGCCATAGCAAGTACAAAGGCCCTGAGGCAGGACTCCTTTGCAATTTACACATAGCCCTGAGGGGCCAAAGGAAAAGGGTGCAGGGGCAGGGGCACAAGAGGAGGTCAGAAGAGATGGATAGAGGGCGCCTGGGTGGCTCAGTTGGTTAAGCGACTGCCTTCGGCTCGGGTCATGATCCTGGAGTCCCTGGATCGAGTCCCGCATCGGGCTCCCTGCTCGGCGGGGAGTCTGCTTCTCCCTCTGACCCTCCCCCCTCTTATGTGCTCTCTCTCATTCTCTCTCTCTCAAATAAATAAATAAAACCTTAAAAAAAAAAAAAAAAAAAGAGATGGATAGAGGCCACAGATCTAAGGGTTTGGGAAGAGCCCGGGTCCCAACAGGATGGGGGCTGAGGCTGGGGCACGGCTGACCTCAGGCCTCCCCAGGCTCTGGCCACCTATCTGCCAGCTGGGAGCCATGCTCAGGCTCCAGCACACCCAGCCCTGTGGCCGCTCAGTTCACCAGCGAGGGGACCACTCTGTCGGGCGTGGACCTGGAGTTGGTGGGCAGTGGCTACCGCATGTCGCTTGTAAAGAGGAGGTTTGCCACAGGTACTCTCCCCCCGCACCCTGCTGCTGCCCACCCCTGAGGCCAGGACCATGCCAGGCCCTGAGCTTCACCCCCTGCTTCTGCCAAGGTGCCGGGGGAGGGGGGTGGCAGGGGCATCTGGGGTGTGTTTGGGAAGGTTGGTGGGGGTTGGACCCTGGAGGCCCAGGATGGTGGGCGCGAGTGGCAGGTCAAAGGGCCCCCGTAGGGTGTCCTTGCGAGGACCCAAGGCAGGGAGCCAGAAGCTGCATGGCCACACTGCCCCCAGCCCATTCTCCTGCCCCCGCAAGGGGCTGCTGGGGCCCATGGGGCAGTGGGAACAGTGAGTTACAGGGGTGTTTGGAGGAGGATCGGGAGATCCCAGGGTCGGGCAAGGGACGGCCCTCCCTTCCTCCCCGCTCATGGCGCCACCCCCACAGGGATGTACCTGGTGAGCTGCTGAGCCTGCAGAGGCCCCCAGCTCTGCATTGTGTCCTGGTGCTCGCTGACTGATCCCTGCCTTCCTGCCGGACCCTGGGATCCCACCCTGGCCTCCCTCAGGGCCCTGACTCCGTGGAGAGGAGCCCCACACCCAGCCTGGCTGAGCCGGAGATTCCCTCCTGCTCAAGCCAATTCCCATGCAGGTCCTTGGACTTTTAATGTTCTTTGAATAAACTTTATTTTCTAATAAAATAAATAAGCCTTTTCCTGCTCCAGGAAATTTCCTTCACGGCGCCAGAGAGGAGAGGAAGGGAAGATGGATGGGTGGGGAAGATGTAATATCCTTAATGTTCCCATCGTCCCCACCCTCCCCTCACCCAGCCTGTGCAAGGTGGCACCAGGGGGGAGAAAAAGCCAGACATGGACACCCCAAGCTCCATGGACGTCTGAGCTCTGTGAGGAGCTGGTGGAAGGGGCAAGGCCTAGAGCAACCCAGAGGGGGGTTCAGACTCTTCCTAAGGAGAGGGCTTTATGAATGGGGCTCTGAAGTATGAATAAGAGTTTGCAAGATGGGGTTGGGCATCCCACGCAAAGGAATGGGGAGTTGTGAGTTCTGAGAGGAATCCATTAGTCAATCCACAAACATTGATTGACTACCTACTGGATGCCAGGCAGCTGGGACATGGCTGTGAGCAGGACAGGGCTCTTGGAAGCCATGAAGCTATGAAGCCAAAAGGCCTGGGTGTAGAGCCCGCTTGGCCACCAGGGGCTGTGTGTGACTGTGAGCAAGTGACTTAACCTCCCTGGCCTCAGCTTCCTCTCAGCTTCTGCAACCCACTTCACTTGGGGGACTGTCGGGAGGTTGCGCCCTTTGGAGAGAACCTAATATAGAAGGAGCACCCAGCAGTGGGAGGCCAGGGTGGGGGGTGGTGCGCGTGGGCAAGGGGTGGCCTGAGTGGAGCCCAGGACAGGTGAGGTAACCAGCACACTCTGGTGGGAAGCAGGTCTCAGTGGACAGCCCTAGATCCCGATGGACACGTGAGGACCCTGAGCCCACGCAGATCCCGAGGACCACGCCGGCGCCGGATGGAGCCGGGGAAGCAGGAAGCAGGACTTGACCTTCACTCTAATCCTCCTACTCTCCTCCAAAGACAAAAGGGCATGGGGGGTCAGGGGAAGGGCCTGGCTGTGCCTCAGTTTCCTCATCTGCGAAATGGGGGGAAATCCTCTAGCTGGAAGACGCCTGGGGAGCATCCGCAGAGCACCATCAACATGCCTTCATGAACAAATGGGGGCAGTCCCAGCAGCGAGGGCCCCAGGGCCAGGACTCGGGAGCCAGCTGAGGGAGGTGGGGGCTCCCCCTTGCGGGCCGCTGCATCCTAGGGACTTTAATTTGGCTTTCTTGGGGTCACAGGTGAGGTTAGCTAACATTTAAAACACAGAAGGCATTTCCTGGCTAAGGGCCGGGCCTTCCAGAGCTGGTGTGACTTGTGTCTATCTCTGGCGGACGATTCCCAGGAGGGGGGGACGTCCCAACAGAGAGGGCGGGACACCCGTTTAACTGGCCAACCGTGGATGGGCAGGGTGTCCCGTGGTGGCTTATGATGCCTTGCTCTCCTATGCCTGGGAGGCCCCCAAACCTCCGTTTGAGGCACAAAGTGATTAGGTCACTTGCCTCAGAGGCCACCCCCAGTTGGTGAATGGCATCCTCAGGTTTTCTAACTGAGAAGAAATTCAGTTAAAATAACAAGAAATGAACCATTGAAAGTGAACAATTCAGTGGCGGATAGCACATTCACCATGTTGCGCAGCCGCCGCCTCTATCTAGTTCCAGAACATTCCCATCACCCCAAAAGGAGACCCCTTCCCCATTAGCTGTTACTCCCCTTTTCCTCTCCCCCAGCCCCTGGCAACCACCAATCTGCTTCCTATCTCTATAGACTCACCTGTCCTGGACATTTCATATAAATGGAATCGTGCACCATGTGACCTTTTGTGTCTGGCTTCTCGTACTCACCGTGTTTTTGAGGTTCATTCATGGTGTAGGGTGTCAGTGCTTTATTCCTTGTTATGGCCCAGCAATATTCCATCGTAGGTGTCGTTAACCTTAAAATTAAACAGCCAGTTATTTTACCAGCAAAATGGATTTATTCGTGAATAGCAAAGGAACCACAATTTGGGACATGCAGCCTGCGGCCAAATCATAGGCATGTCCAATAAACAAAGGAGAGGTACATTATTTTATGGGAAGGAGGAAGTTGGGAGGGCTTATTTTGAACTAAAGTCTATTGGGGAGAAGCAGGAGTTCAGGGTGATGATGGTTTCTCATTGGCTAAGTTGCTGGGATAGTTAGTTTCTTGTAGGAGATGCCATGTCCACTGTTTCCTGTTGGGGCGTCTAGTTGATGATTCTTTCTTGTTGAGGATTCTTCTGTTGGGGCTGTAATTGACACTTCTTGTAATTGACTTTGAGAGGTAGGCCTCCCCCTCTCTACTTTTTGTGAGGTTTCTCTATTAATTTTCACATTTCCCCATTTGGATCAAGCTCTTTCTGCAAAGGCATCGCTGATCAAGAGTTGGGTTTTCTTGGGGCGCCTGGGCGGCTCAGTCGGTTAAGCATCCAACTCTTGATTTCAGCTCAGGTCATGATGTCGGGGTTATGAGATCGAGCCCTGCATCAGGCTGTGTGCTCAGAGGGGGATCTGCTTCTCTCTCTCCCTCTGCCCTTCTCCCAACTCACCACACACTCTCACTCTCTCAAATAAATAAATCTGAAAACAAAAGTCAGATTTTCTTAATCCATTGACTTTGTGTCTCTTGATGTCAGGAAGTCTCTTTCCTTGGATGTCATGCCCCATAACTGCTCAAACGGCAATTCAACAGAATGGAAACCTACTGAGGTCATACTGGAGCAGCAAGGGTGGGTCTGGGGAGAACACTCAGGCACTTCCCATAGGTAGCCCATATTTATCAAGATCGTAAGCACTGGACATCATCTCCTTACTGGGTACGTCACTTTTACAAAGGCAGCAATTACAGAAATCGAAAGTAACATAACAACTCCAAACCGTGTGACGGTTCTAAACCGGGACCCTAGATCTGAGATTCTCCAACTAAAAATATTTCTTGGCACTAATTCAGACAGGGGAGGAAAGTTCTCTCTATGGAGGCAAACCCAGAGTCACGTCTGCCTCCTGGAAGTCCCTGCTTAAAGGGGCCATGACAGCAGAATTGTAAATACTGCAGGAGTGCCCTGAAGGAATTATTTGGGGAAAATTGGGGGTATGCATTTGGGAAGATATGATGCAGGCATAAACAAGAGGCAGTAGCTAATGAACTTTTGGCAAAACAGCAACACTTCAGTTACCTCCAAAGAACTGTTTGGAAACAAATGCTCTCGAATAATACAGCCGGCAAGTTTGCAAGTTCTGACACCTTGAAGTCAGTTAAGAGTTCACATGAAAGAAAAGATTTTGGTGAATTCTGAACCTTCTAACCCCTCAGGAAAAGCAACTGAGGGGTGCCTGGGTGGCTCCGGTCATGATCCCGGAGTCCTGGAATCGAGTCCCGCATGGGGCTCCCTGCTCAGGGGGGAGTCTGCTTTTCCCTCTCACTCTCCCTCTGTGCTCTCTCTCTCGCTCTCTCTCAAATGAATAAATAAAATCTAAACAAAGAAAAAGCAAGTGAAAACTTAATTTGTCACTGGATCAGAATGAAACCATTTCTGAAGGTCCATATTCAAAAGAAGAGGTATCCCCCCCTTTCGCAAGGCCTTCAGAAATGCGGACGAGGGCACTGTCTCTCCATGAAAGAAAGAAGAAACAACAGTGAGGAAAAGGATACAGGCCTGTTCTGGATATCTTGGGGAAGCTGCCTTGGCAGAAGTCATCTGCGTCAGTTCTGAGAAATCTTTGCTTACACGTCAGCGTCACCAGATGGCATGCAGACCCGGCCAGGGTTTGGTGCTTTCTTTAGATGTGTCATGTGAATCCAAGAGTCTGTTCTCTGGAGTTTGGTGGCATGAGGGTGGCTGGCGGCACCTGAGGAGGGCCTTTCCAGTGAGGTTGAAGGGAGCCTTTCCGGAGGGGTCTTTTCCAATAGATGAAATCACCAGCATGCAAGGTGTGATGCTTAAGGTCATGGCCCCACACCACCCCTCGCACACCAGGGAGTGCATTGTGAAAAGATTGTTCTGCTAAAGCATTTTTATTTTTTTAAGAGAGAGTGCAAGAGCAGGCAAGGAGGGTCAGAGGGAGAGAGAGAGAGAATCTCAAGGAGGATCCACGCTCAGTGCAGAGGCCAGCTCAGGCTGGATCCCATGACCCTGAGAGATCATGACCTGAGCCGAAACCAAGAGTCAGATGCTTAACCTACTGAGCCACCCAGGTGCCCCTAGCATGGTTATTTTTTCATCAAAGCAATTAGGTCTTTACAATATTGAAGTCTATCTCCTTTATCAACTGTAGGGCAAAAGTGGTAGGAGTCAAGTGCTTCGGACATCTTATGACTATCTCAAGGGGTGAGAGTCTAGGAGTTCCAAAGGGGGTGCAACTGAGATCTCAAAAGACCAGTGGCCCGGCTTTCGGCCGAGGCATTTGGAGGGTCCCTACAAATTCTGTGTCCTAAATGGGGTCTTTTTTTTTTTTTTTAAGTAAGCTCTATGGCCAACGTGGGGCTTGAACTCACAACCCTGAGATCAAGAGTCACACGCTTTACGGACGGAGCCAGTCAGGCGACCCTTAAGTTGAGCCTTAATGATGCTGTCAGTGTGCTCGACTAACCCTGAGAATTGGGGATGGTATGCCCCCATGAAAGTAAAACCAGCCCAACAGCAGTCTTGTCGAAGCCCCTGACTGGTTAAAATGGGTTCCCCGATTGCTATGAAGTTCGAGAGGAGTTCCAGGGAGAGATAATCTTTTCTAAACCAATTTAGGCCACAGAAGAGACAGTGGCCTGTCTACAAGGGAAAGCTTTTGTTTGGTGAGAAATATACAAACCACGACTAAAACGTATTTACACCCATGAGACAAGGAAGCTATAGGAAATCTATTTATGCAAACAGGTTTCCCAGGACTGTACTTGGAACAGGTGAGACGAGCAAAGTAGGCACTCGTTGTGGCCTTGTTACTATTTTCCCACCAACACTGGTTCATGGATGCTCTCATTGTGTCAGTGGACCGATGGTTTAATGCATATACACTGGTAAGTAGTCGGACTTGTAGAATTTCTGGTAGGGCCAAATTGTTATTTGGTCCAAACCAGAGTTCTCTCTTTTTATCAAACCAACAATTATTAGATTTCCGATATTGTTTTTCCTTTCCTGGGGCCAATTATTGGATGTCTCTGTTCAGTTTTTGGGTTTTTTTTGTTTTTTTTTTTCCAAACTATCATTTGGGAGAGCATCCCTTTGGACCATGACAGAGGTTTGGCGATTGGCTTCCTGGAGAGCAGCATTCGGGGCAGAAATATCAGCAAAGTGGTTTATTCTGGCCTCCAGGGAGTCGAGTCTGGAATACCCGGGAATCTTAATGGCTGGAGCAACCGGCGGAAGTATGACATCTAATACATTTGATGGACGTAGGAGCTGTTTTTAATTTTATTCCTGTTGGAGGTAAGGGAACTTTGCTGGTTCCAGAACACCCCAAAGTTATGGGCTACCTCAAAGGCGTACTAACATATGTATGGATATAAATGTTTGCAGTTTTGCCTTTGGCCAAAATACAAGGATGTACCCCCGAGAGACAATTTCCTCAGTGGCCTTAACTCAAAGGGCAGTGGCAGGAATGGCTCTGCTGCCAGGGGGACGTCCCCAGGGTGCAGCCGTCGGCTATAATGCCCCCTGGGGGGATGATGGTCCCCGCGATGAGGGAACAGAAGGCGAGCTGAGGGCAAAGCATGAGCTGACACTCTGCGACCCCTCCCACTCCCAGGGGGGATCTATGTGACATTCCTCAGGCACTCCAGGCTGCCCTAAAACTAAGGAAAGGGAAAACAAAGGGTTAACCAACACTTTCCTCCGGAAGCTCCCAACTGACTTAAAGTTCAGGCTTTACTAGAGGGAAAAACAACCTGAGCTTGACAATGGCCAGGCCCCCAGGATCCTGTGAGTCTTCTTTAGCAGATGAAAGTCCTTTTGAAAACATCCCTGTTTCCTGACCTCCCCCAGCTCCCAAGTATATAATCAGTCACCCCTCACAGCCCCCCATGCAGCAGCCCTTTCTGCCCACGTGTCCTGTCCCCATGCTTTGATAAAATCACCTCTTTGCACCAAAGATGTCTCAAGAATTCTTTCTTGGCCGTCGGCTCCGGACCTCACCAACATTCCAGAACTGCGTCACCATACTGTTGGATGAGCATACCAAGGGCATTCTCTTCCTTCTCACATGCAAAGAGGCAAAAATTGAAGTAGATAATTAGGCTTTTCTTTAAAGCCTCAAAGACTGTGTCACCCCCGTCTTTCCAAACAATAGGGTTAGGGCTATCATATTTTATTTTATTTTAAAGATTTATTTATTTATTTGACGAGAGAGAGAGAGAGAGAGAGAGAGAGAGCGCACAAGGGGGGGGGAGTGGGAGAAGGAGAAGCAGGTTCCCCACTGAGCAGGAAGGTCAATGACGGGGCTCAATTCCAGGACCCCGGGATCATGATCTGAGCTGAAGGCAGCCACTCAACCGACTGAGCCACCCAGGTGCCCCCACAAGCTATCATATTTTAATCAAGCATAGAAAGATTGAGCCCTAAGAGAGAACTGGAATCCAATTCTGACAATAGCCAGCCAGTCCAAGAAAGCCTCGTAACTGGCACTTAGTTTTAGGTTTTGGGAAAGTCAGGATGCCTTGAAGTCTACCTGGATCCAGAGGTAGCCCTCGTTCCCAGATCAAGTACCCTAAAGGTTGAACTTGAGTGTGGCAAAGAGCAATTTTTCCTCTGGAGACTTTATATCCCTTTAACGTCAAACATATTAACAGGTGGATGCTGTCTTCCTGCGAAGAGGTTTGAGAAGGGAGGCAGGGCAACAAGTCACGGGCATATTGTAACAAAGCAGAACCTGCAGAAACCCTGATGTCATCCTAAGCAGCTGCCAAGGTTGGTGCTAAGTAAGAAGCTTTCTCTGTGAAACAGTGGGGCATTTCTGTCCAGGTGCATTTCCATCCTTCCCAAGTGAAAGCAAAAAGTATCAACTGCAATTTTAAAAAGTCAATTCCAGAGAAAAATTGGCTTTCGGTGTGAAAGGATGTTGAGAATGGGGGATGGAGAGCCACGGTGTGCTGAGGGATCATGATGTGATTTGAAGTTTGGGTCCCAGGGCAAAAGGACAAGAAAGAATTCTTGAGATGTTTTTGATGAGGGAACAGAAGGCAAGTAGAGATCACAATCCTGCAAGACCTAAGTCTCCCTCAGTTTACAAATGTCCTAGTGATTTACAAGGAAGAAGCTTTCTTATCAATAGCCTAACTTCCAGAGACCCCTAACTCGGTTTCCTGAAGCCCTAACATCACCCTCCCCTCCATAAAATTGAGGGAGGCTGAGGCAGAAGGAAATGTAAATAATGTTAATAAATGTAAATAAAATTAAATTTCTTTTAAACCTGCCGCCATTGATAAGTACATGTGATAGGAGCAATGTGACCTCCAGGAAGCTCCCAACTATCTTACTGTTAATGCCTTACTAGAGGGGTAAACAACCTTAACTTGACAATAGCAAGGACTTTGGTATCCTGTGAGTCTTCTTTAATATATGAAAGTTCTTTCTCAAAACCTCCCGTTTTCCTTACCTCCCCCAACCCTATAGTATATAATCAGCCACCCCTCACCACCCTGGGGCCCACGGGTCCCATCCCCGGTGCTTTAATCAAATCATCTTTTTGCACCAAAGACGACTCAAGAATTCTTTCTTGACTGTCGGCCTCGAACCCTAACATCCTTCCTACATCATTTTTGGTGCAGAAAAGGTGCTTTTGTTTTGTTTTTAAGATTTTATTTATTTATTTGACAGAGAGAGAGAGACAGAGCAGAAGCGGGAGAGTGGGAGAGGGAGAAGCAGGCTCCAGCTGAGCAGGTAGCCCGAGATTCGGGGCTCGATCCCAGGACCCTGGGATTATGACCCGAGCCGAAGGCAGACGCTTAACGGACTGAGCCACCCAAGTGGTCCACAAAAAGGTGTTTTTATTAAAGCACGAGGACAAGACCCGTGGGCAGAAAGAGCTGCACTGGGATTGTGAGTGACGGATTCTATACTTTTAAGTCTGTGGACGCAGGGGGGTAAGGGGGGGTGGTAGAGATAACATAAGTTTCTAAGGAATTTCTGTATGCTGAAAGCGGGGTCTACAGGACCTTGGAGGTCTGACTATTGTCAAGATAAGGTTGCTTTGGGGCACCTGGGTGGTTCGGTCGGTTAAGCATCTGACTCTTGATTTCAGCTCAGGTCATGATTTCAGGATCTTGAGATCAAGCCCCGCAAGGGGCTCCATGCACAGCAAGAGTCTACTTGAGATTCTCTCTCCCTCTCCCTCTGCCCCTTCCCCCCTAAAATAAATAAATAAATCTTAAAAAAAAAAAAAAAAAGATGTCAGGGCACCTGGGTGGCTCAGTCGTTAAGTGTCTGCTCAGGTCAGCTCAGGTCATGATCCGGGGGTCCTGGGATGGAGCCCCACGTCAGGGCTCCTGCTCAGCCAGAAGCCTGCTTCTCCCTCTCCCACTCCCCCTGCTTGTGTTCCCTCTCTCGCCGTCTCTCTGTCAAATAAATAAATAAAATCTTTAAAAAAAGTCAAAGGATCATTTAGTTCACCTGGTTGGCTATTTTGATTACTACTGTCAAATGCTAGAATGAATTCCCCCCTTTCGGAAGAATGAAATTCCAAGGTGACATTTTTCCAAGGAATCTTGGCCCAATAAATGAATAGGGGCAGAGGAAGTAGGGGGAAAAGGGTGCGTGTCTCTCAAAGGGAGTAGACGGAGGAACTATATTTAGAGCCAGGAACCCATTGAGGTCTGTTAGAGCCTCTCCCGTCCCCACTATTGGAACTGCTTTAGTCGTCCGAGGCGGGGGCTGCTGGATACCAGTGGGGGTGAGTTCGGAGGCTGTAACCTTGGTGTCAATAAGGACCCAGAGAGATGCACTCTCAAACTGGAGAGGGGTTTCTCCGAGCCAATTAAGAGGGGAAGAACCCCGCCACTGGGAATTAGAAGGGCATCGGAAAGGCTGGCTGGAGGCTGAAGGCAACTGGGGCACTTACCCTGGTAACAATCCTTTTTCTAATGTTGGCAATAATAGAAAATAGGGGAGTTGGGGTTGGGAGGCCTTCCTTTGCCGGAGTTGAAAATTGAGAATTAACGGACTTTCCTCTAGGTGACTGATCTAGGATGTGAGTGAACTGGTTTGCCAAATTAACTAAATCTGGAGTAGAGAGAGTTTCCCATTCTGTCCTGGTCTTTTTAGCTAAAAGGAGAAAGTTCCTGGTTCAGCCCATTAATAAACAAAGAGTTAAATGCTACCCAGGTGGATTTAACATCTAAAGGAAGACCATAATTTTCATTTTTTAATAAAGATTTTATTTATTTATTTGAGAAAGTGAGAGAGAGTATGAGCATGAGCCTGGGGAGGGTGGGGGGCAGAGGAGAGGGAGAAGCAGACTCCCCACTGAGCCAGGAAACCAGATTTGGGTCCCAGAACCCAGAGATCATGACCTGAGTCCAAGGCAGACACTTAACCCACTGAGCCACCCAGGTGCCCCCAGAATTTTCATTAAAGACAATTTGAAATTGATTCTAATGGTCATGAACCAGTTCACCAGGCTTTTGTGTGCAAGCCTGAACTTTGTTCCAAAAGCTACCAGAATTGCTCAGTGGAGATTTCCAGCGAGTGTTCTAGCATCTTGCCAAAAGTGAGGGGTCTGTTTCTCTAAATCCCTTTCCAGTTGTCCCCAGCCAGCTAGTTTACCTGGTGTTTGGCCTGGCCCTCACCAACAACCAGGTGGCCTAATTGGTTTAACTCTTAGAAGCCAGCTTGGTAAATTTGAATAACCCGGCTAAATTCTTCAGCAGACCTATGGGGGTCCTCAGTCGCCTTAGGAAACTGGCTCACAATTCAGCCTTAGTCCAGGGAACTGTAAGAAATTTGGGGTTTCCCTGGTTCCTTAAAATACTAACTTTAAAAGGGCAAGTTTTAAGGGGTTCAGGAGAGAAGGGAGCAGGGAGAGGTTTGGAGGAAAATGAGGAGAGAATTCGAATGGGGATAGAAGATAATCGGGGCACCTGGGTGGCTCAGTCGTTGGGCGTCTGCCTTCAGCTCAGGTCATGATCCTGGTGTCCTGGGATGGAGCCCCACATCGGGCTCCCTGTTCCGCGGGAAGCCTGCTTCTCCCTCTCCCTCTACCGGCCGCTCCCCCTGCTTGTGCTCTCAATCTCTGTCAAATACATAAAAAAATCTTTTAAAAATAAAATAAAATTGGCAAAACTGGATGGGATGCCTCATTTAATTGGTATTTTGAAGCTTTCAAATGTTATCGGGAATCTAAAAGTTGCCTTTTTGCCAACTTTTTTTTTTTTAAAGATTTTATTTGAGGGGTGCCTGGGTGGCTCAGTCGTTAAGTGTCTGCCTTCAGCTCAGGTCATGATCCCAGGGTCCTGGGATCGAGCCCTGCATCGGGCTCCCTGCATCGGGCTCCCTGCTCGGCGGGAAGCCTGCTTCTCCCTCTCCCACTCCCCCTGCTTGTGTTCCCTCTCTCACTATGTCTCTCTCTGTCAAATAAATAAATAAAATAAAATAAAATAAGATTTTATTTGAGAGAGAAAGGGAGCCCACGATGGGGGGAGGGGCAGAGGGAGAAGCAGACTCCCTCCTGAGCAGGGACCCCCCCCATCCCGGGACTCCCCTATCCCAGGACCCCCAGATGATGACTTGAGCCCAAGGCAGACACTCAACCAACTGAGCCACCCAGGAGCCCCCAAAATACGATTTCTCAACTAACTGAGGCAAACAAGCAATTGAAAGGAGTTAAAATGGCTTCGGAGGCCTCTTTGTCTCCAAACGCACAGCAGCACCTGATGCTCAGTGCTCACTTCTGGTGCCAGCATCCTCCTTCCTTCTGCACTGCCTCCTGCCCCCTGGGCCCATTCTGATTCTCTTCTTTTTTTTTTTTTTTTAAAGATTTATTTATTTATTTAATTGGCTTCAAGAGGCTCCCAAGTTGAGCGTTATTTTGTGGCAAGAAAGTGTGTCCGCTTGCGCCACCTGGGCCTGAAATGCCCACATCTGGCGCAGTGACATGATGTAATCGCCGTTCATACCCGCAGAGTGTAGATCGTGCACATGCTCTGTGTTGACCCTGCTCCCCTGACCTCTCCCAACTGGAGGAGCCAGGGCTTAGGTCCTCCATTTTACACAGGAAGAAACTGAGGCACACCCAGGACCCGCCCCTTTCCCTCTGGAGGAAGTAAGGATGGGGGAGGAGGCGGGGGGGGGGTAACTAGAACCGTTGCCTGGCTCACACCTATGGACCTGGATCTCCCCCACCCCAGACCTCCCGACCCCAACACGTCTAGGCTAGAGATCTCTATAGAGACTCAGAGGCAACACGGGGCAGGATCTGAATCTTCAATAACCCAACCCCCCAAAGCTTCAAATCTGACTTCCAACGTCCAGAACCTTTCCCATCCTGAGGCCTGTGGGCTCAGGACAGGTTTTCGGGTTCTGGAATCTCTGAACCCCTTGCAGAGATCTGAAGAGCCCCTGGATTCAACCTGCCTCCCTGTCCCCCTTTCAATCATTTCTTCATCAAACGCTGCAAAGGGACCCGCTCCAGGGGCTGGGAAGGCGCGGCTCGCACATCTCCAGCGGCGGGGAGCTCACGCCCCGGCCTCTGGGCGGGCGCCAGGTGGGGTGGAGAGCCCCACGAGGCGCCGGCGAGGTAGAAAAAGAAAGTTGCGGTGGGAGCTGGCCCGCAGAGGGGAAGGGGGCGGGGTCGAGAAGGGAAGACGGGCGGGGTGGGCGGGGTGAACTTCGACTGGGCCACTAAGAAGCTCGGCGGGGCTGGGAGAGGGGGATCTGGAGGGAGGTGAGGCCGGGAGGAGGCAGGAAGGAGCCTGACCTGGGTGGGGGTGGGCGGGGGCTCACGCAGGTGAAACTCTTTCCCCCTGCTCGCAGCCCAGAGGAGCTGAGAGGTCGGAGGCTGGCCCGTCGTCTGGGGTGAGTGTTGGGGGCCCCTGAGGATCTGGCGGATCCCCGTGGTGGGGAGGGGAGGATCGGGGCTCTAGGGAAGCCCCGGCAGGTCCCTGGAGCCGGGTCTCCACCGCGTTTACCCTCAAGATGCTGGGAGATCCTGGAGCGCCGGGTCTCAATAACCCCGTTGCCCTCAGCCATCGGTAATAGCAGTCGCCAGCGTTGCCAAGGCCGCTCGAGCCCGGCCGGGGAAGGAAGTCGCTCCCGGCACTGCCCCGTCGCAGCGATGGACACAGCGAGGCGTGCCTGGACCCCTGTCCCCACCCCACTATGCCCACCTCGCAGGCTAGGGCGGAATCGGGATGGAGAAGTGGAGGGCGCTCTCTGCGCTCTGGCCGTTACTATTACTGTTGTTGGTGTGGAGATGGTTAGCGCCCTGATTGGGAGAATCTGTCAGGAGCAGCACCCGGGTCTCCCCAACTGCTGACCCCCAGCCTTGCCAGGCGCTGGGCCAACGTTCCTGCCTGGGGACCGCAGCTCTTGGCTTCCTCTGGGGTTCAGTTCTCTCCCTGCTCACCTGATGCCGGGCTGTGTGGCTTGGGCAGGGTGCTCCTGGTTTTTGAACACACCTCAGTTTCCCCTCCCTGACTAGGACAGTGACCCAGCGTCCATGAGGATGCCTGAGATGTTCAGCCAGTGGAAGCTTTTATGGGGGGGGGAGGGGTTAGAGGTGTGGACCGTGCGTCAGGCAGCTGGGCCCCCCCACTTGACCTAGGTGACCAGATTATATTTGTTCATCCCTGTCCAGCCCTGATGTCCACCCCTCCCACCTAGGGTGTGGCGATTCCTGCTAGGTACTGGGCGTGGGGGAACCAAGAAGAGGCCTTGAGCGTGAGCAAGGAGCTCGAGGAATTCAGACAGGCTTCTTTGACCCAGGAACCCTGGGGCTGGGCTGGGTCAGCCCTTGTGAAGAAGGTAAGGTGTCACTGGGTGGCTTATCTTCCTGCCACTGTCTCTGAGGCCCAGAGTGGGGCAGCGACTTGTCCCCACCCCCTTGAGTTAGGGAGCAGACCCACTGTGGTCCCTCCTGCTGAGAGTCTGGCCTGGCTTGATTCCTTCCTCCTCATGATGGGGAGCTCACTACCAACATAGCAAACTAAAGGAAGCCCCCCCCCCCAGGTGGTGGTTAAAGGCAGGGATTGGGCTCCCACTTAACCTCCCTTGAATAAGTTCCTTGGATGAGCTCTCTGTGCCTGTTTCCCTCTCCATAGAAACGAGGCTAACAAAGCCCTACCTTCTGGCACAGGAGAGGAGTGGGTAGGGGAGCAGATGGCCGAAAGGCCACACACAGGACTGCTGTGTTAACTTCAGTCCTGATTATGCGGCTCATTGTGTTCTCATTCGTGGTATTTATCTTTGCATGAGAGAAATAATGTCATGAAGGCTGCAGGGCTCCAGGACAAGGCCTGAAAGAGGGCTCTGAGCATCATGAAGGTGTGGGGGTCTTTCAGGCGCTCCCCAGAGGCAGGGCCCAGGAGATCTCAGTTCCTCCAGCTAGGAAATGAGTCCAGAGAGGCCCTTTTGAGGCTCAGGTAGGGTCAGGCCTAGCGTTCAGTTAGGGGCTTTCGTCCAGCCACAGATCCCCAGCCAGACCCATCCCAGGTACCCTGAGCAGTTTCCAACGAGGTGGGCTCCCCAAGGGCAGCGCCTCCAAATGAGTCAAACTTGATGAGCCCTGGGAACTAGAAACAGAGAAAGAAGTCAGAGGTCCAAAGGGCATATATCACTCCCATCCTTACCCCCACCCCACCTTCTTCCACACCCCGGGTGTCCAGGGCCTATGTTTGCATAAAATCAGCTTGCTCACACGCAGGGTCTGGCCAGAGTGAACGGGAGGAATTATCTTCACTGGGCTTTTTCCTGTTTGTTTGTTTTTTTTCCTTCCATTTACAAAAGGAACTTATGATACATGCCCAAAGAGACCAGCCCATCATTACTGGCAGCTGGTACGAACTGGTGAAGGGTCACCCTTGGGTCCAGCAGGTTGGGGTTCAAATCCTAGCAGCACTCTCAGCCTCGGTTGGCTGTGTGACCTGTGGTAGGGGGGACTCCCCCTTTCTGCACTCAAATCTCCCACCTCTAACTGGAAACCAGCCCCTATCCACCCCCCTCAACAAACCCCCGAAGGCTCAGTGAATCACAGGGCTCATCCTCAGGCCAGGGATTCACACCGTCTCCTGCAAGCACCCCCGACTCCCACCCTGGAGTCTCTTCTGTCCTGGAACTTGCTCTTCTTCCCAAAACTGTTGTGTTCACTGCCTCTCTGACCCCCCACCCCCGCGTTAGTACATCAGCCCTGGGAGCACAGGCCTTTCTTGCAGACGTTCTAGGCTGCGTGCTAGAACCTAGACCAGGGCACACACAAGGGTCTGGGTGCTCAGTGCTGGCTCAGAGCAGTTGCGACCATGCACGCACATGACATTGGTCGCTGATACTGATGTGTTAATATTGTCACCGTGGGCTCTTCATCAATATGTGCTTTGGAGAAAAGGCTGGTGTTTGGTCCTATGGCCTTTCTCGGGCGGGACTCAGGTCGTCATGCACACAAATGGGCTTCTCCTGTCACCCCCAGCCCTCACCTTGCCTTTTGGAGGTCCCAGAATGTTCCATGCATGCCCCTTTTTGAAATCCCAGCTGAGGGCTGTTGGGAAGTACAGAGCCACGAAGACCGCAGTGATGCTGATGTTCAGCACCTGCTGCAAGTGAATCAGGAGCTGGCCACTGACCCCATCCAGCTTTGCAGATGAGGATGCTGCAGCCCAGAGGGGGGCCCACCTCGCCCCAGGCCCACTGATGGTCAGTAGGCAGGTCAGGGCACCTCCCAGAAGCCACCACAGCAGCTTCAAGGGCATCAGCTCTCAGTCTTCCCAGCTGCCGGGCAAGGGGATGTGAGCCCTCGTTTTCCCTATTCCGAAACCGAGACCCAGTGACTGGGCCCGTTGGGGTCCCCAGGCATGTGGGTCACTGGAGCTGGAAGTGGGGTAGGCCGTGTCTAACAGGCCAGGAGAGTGACTCAGGACTCACCTTCTCTGAGCCTCGCTTCCTCATCTGGAAAGCGGGAGCGTCCTGTGGGGAATCACCTTGACTTGATGGGAGCCTCCAAGTCCGTGTCGGGCAGGCCCGCTATGGGCTTATGGTAGCACAGAGCGGGTGGGGGCACATCCGGGCCCTGAGGGTGTGAGCAGGTGGGGCCTCGCCACCTGGACTGCCCCGCGTTCTCACACCCCCATGTGTCTCAGCCTCTCTGCCTCCCTGGACTCCTGAGGAATGGTGACAAGAACAGGGTGAGGAGGACAGAGGTACCTGGAGCCACGTTTGCCTGGGGACTTGCCAGGCCTTGGTTGTCAATGCGGGGTGGCGGGGGGGCACGTAGGCACAGGATGTAGGGCCAGAATTCTGTCCCTAATGGGGGTCCTGAGTTACTTCTGTTGAGTGCTTGGCCCCTTCTGTACCTCTAGTGCCTCATTAATGTTCAGTGAATCCGGGGAGCCTGGCTGGCTCAGTCGGTGAAGCATCTGCCTTCGGCTCACGTCGTGATCCCAGGGTCCTGGGATCGAGCCCCGCGTCAGGTTCCCTACTTGGCGGGGAGCCTGCTTCTCCCTCTTCCTCTGCCCCTTCCCCCGTCCTTGCGCGTTCTCTCGCTCTGCTCTCTCTCTCTCTCTCAAATAAATAAATAAAAATCTTTAAAAAAAAAAGAAAATTCAGTGAATCCTTAATATTTAGTGCTGTGTATTTGCAACGAATGGTGGATAGTCAGTGACAGTATGTTGGTGTCTCGGGGCGGTTTAGTGGCTTGTTCCCCTTCATTGTGATAATATTCATGCATCACGAATGTGCCTCGCAGCTCCTCGTTGTGGCTGTACAACTATCTGATATGACTGCTGGGTGCGTCCTGCATATTTAGCAGGCCATTAACAGTATTTACTGACATTAGGCTTCTTGCTCATTCAGTGCATCGGGAGTATTTCAGTGCTGTGGATATTTGGCTCTTTAGGGCATTAGTACCTCTTTTTTTTTTTAATTTTTTTTTTAAGATTTTATTTATTTATTTGACACAGAGAGAGAGAGTGAGAGAGAGAACACAAGTAGGCAGAGCGGCAGGCAGAGGGAGAGGGAGAAGCAGGCTCTCCGCTGAGCAAGGAGCCGGATGTGGGGCCTGATCCCAGGACCTCGGGATCATGACTTGAGCCGAAGGCAGCCGCTTACCCAACTGAGCTATCCAGGCCCCAGGGCATTAGTACCTCTTGGTCCTGTCTCAGCTGCCACAGGCACTTGCTAACTCACCGTGACTGAATGGCCAGCATCTTCCAAGGCCTGTGGGGCCCCAGACGGGTCGGCGGCAGCTGTCATTGGCAGTGGGTTTGGGCCAAAATGCATGAGGAAATCGCTGATATGTGGGTCATTATTAGTATGTTTTCCTGTTCAACAAGCACCAGCAAGTGGCACACGGGGACACAGCTGTTGGGGACAAGGTCCCTGGCCCACCTCCGGGGCTCCAGGCTGGTGGGGGAGATAAACAGGAGAGAAGTGAGTGGATTTCCTGCGTGCAGTGGTGGGTGATGAGAGCTGCAGAGAAAATCAGAGCCAGGGCAGGGTGTTTTAGCTGGGAGGTTGAGGCCCTTCTAAAAAGGCAACGTTGGGAGGTGCCTGGGGCGCACAGTCTGTTGAGCTGCTGACTCTTGGTTTCAGCTCTGCTCGTGCGATTGAGCCCCGCGTGGGCTCCGTGCTCCGGGGGGAGTCTGCTTGAGATTCTCTCTCCCTCTGCTCCTGCCCCCCCCACAACATGCTCACACATGTGTGTGCACGTGCTCTCTCTCCCTCAAATAAATAAATCTTGAAAAAATAAAAATAAAAAGGCAACATTGGGCTGAGCCTAAAGATCAAAGAGAATCAGGGGGAAGAGCAGGAGTCCCAAGTGGAGAGAACCAGGGGGAAGAGCAGGAGTCCGGCAGGTGCAAAGGCCCTGTGGCAGGGCTGAAAGAAGCTGAAAAGGCTGTGGTGGCTGGAGCAGACCAGCTGGGGCAGAGGTCATTGGGGGTGGGGAAGCAGGGAGCCTGCTTCTCTCTCTCCCTCCCCACACCTGGCAGCCACAGCCTATGGGGAGGGGCTCTTGGGTCTTGAATGTAATGAAACAAATGGCTTTTATGTGTATGTTAGAGGAAGCAGGCTCTAGGTGATGGCGAAATTGCACCAGTGTATGGAGAGCAAACAGCCGGGAACAGGATCAACTGGTCTGGTAGTGAGGGTCCCTGAGAGTCAGCCCGGATGTCACTGAGCTGTGCCTCTGTCCATAGCCACTATGTCTGATCTGGACGGAGAAACATGGAGGAGACCCTGCCACGTGCAAGCCATATAAGGATGTGCTCATCCATCAACACCTGTTGGGCCTTCCGGGTTCCCTTGCCATTGTGCCCCCACAGCTCTTGCCTGGACACCACACCTGGGTCAACAACTGCCCCGTAACACCCCATGTGAAAGGTTCACAGCCTTCTCGATCTGTTCCTCCTGGTCCGTCCTTCTCCATCCCCCGCCCAGGCTTTATAAACATCGATGACTCCCTTCATTATATTTCCTGAACCTGCCCATTTCCCTGCACCTCGCTGACCAGCTCCTGTCCAGGCCCCCAAATTCTTCTGCCTGGTTACTGCCCCAGCCTCTACTCTTGCCCTGATTGTCCTTATCCCCTCAGTGGCCACAGGGGGCTTCTTAAAAGCATAAATCGATCTTCTCCCTCCCCTGTTTACACACCTTCCATGACTCCCATTCCTCCTCACATGCAAAATAAGAGGTTCTTCATGGCTTGCCCCATGTCCTCCCCACCCAATCCCCTGGCATGGTCTGGCAACCCACATCATCTCCCTCCTGTCCCCCTGCTCCAACCACACTGGCCCTCTCTCTGCCTTCAGTGCCTTACATTTGTGGTCTGGCCCTTTACAACTGTGCTCTTCTGGGCCTTTGAACTTGCTGTGCCCTCTGCCTAGAATGTCCTTCCCCCAGCGCTCTGACCAGGTGATTCCTCATCATCCTTCAGGATGTACCCAGGCTGGTCAGGTATCCCCCACCACCCCTGGACCCTTCCTTTCCAACAGTGTTTATCATGTTCCTACTAAACTAATCACCTCTTCCCGTATTAACGTCATCAGGGAGGGGATGATTTGGTCATGCCTGTTAGTAGATTCACTCACCAGTCTGCTCCCAGGGTAGCCCAGCAGCAGAATGTTGGCTGACCTGGGCCCCGGTTCTCTGTCCTTTGTCAGATGTTTAAGTGCGTGGTTCCTTGTGACAGATTCTGGAAGGCTCTGAGTTGTGGATGGAGAATCCCCCAGAAACTCCACATCACTGGAAGGATAAGATAGACCAATGGATCCCACCCATCGGGGTCCTGGGTTCCAATCTGCTTTAGGCTGAGTCTCAGTATCCCCATCTGTAAGCAGGGATTCTGGGGGCACTGAAAGAGCCAGTATGATGAGCCAAGGTCAAGCTAAGTTCAAGGTCTTTACTTGGCCACTCCCTAGCCTCAAAAATACACTACAGATGATTCCTTGAACAGGCCTTATTTACTTTCCCTCTATGCCTTTGCATTTGCTCTTTCCTCTACCTGAACTCCCCCCACCCCCACCCTGGTGAGCTCCTCTGCATCCCTCAAAGCCTCAGCTTCAGTGTCCTGGTCCCTTCTTCTGGCCCAGCCCTGATCCCACAGGTGTCTGGATTGGTCTCCCCCAGATTGGGAGCTTCTGGGGGACCAGGCCCAGGGTCGAGGCTTCTCAGGTTCCCCAGGCCTATTTGTTGAATGAATGAATGAATGAATGAGTAGTTTTCATATGTATTTTTTGGGAGAAGAGCTGCTGAGACCCTTCTCAGGACTGAAGGACTGGGAGACAAGGCAGGTCGTTTCTGTGGTGATGTGAGGCACCCACTGGGCCACCCTGGAATAACTCTGAGCTCCACTCTGGGGTGGTGGTTCCCCCAGAGTTATTCAAAACCCACAGACCTCACTGAGTGAGCAGCTGTTTGAGCTTCCGCAAATCCAGCCGTTCCGTCCGGTGAGAACTGGGGAGGGTGGACAGCAGAATCTTGGCTAGGGGTCAGGGAATTGGACCCAGGCCTGTGAGGAGCTTCTCATCAACCACCTAGCCCACCCAGCAAAGGCCCCAGAGTCACTCGCTGTTGCTCAGTTGCTTGGAGGAAATAATACCTAGAAGCTTCCCCTCCTTGGTGGAGCTGAGCCACCAAGACCCCGCCCCTTCAGGTAGTAAAACCAGAAGGACAGATCGGTGACTACCTGGGGCCTGGGGTGCAGCCCACAGAGGCACCCAGCAAGGTTTACTAGACCAATAAATCCTCAGCACTCTCAGCCTCTTGCCAACGGGGAAGCTCAGAAATTCTTTCTTTCTTTTTTTTTTTAATTTAATTTTTAAAAAGTCTTTACTTATTTATTTGCCAGAGAGAGTGCAAGTACACAGGCAGGGGGAGCAGCAGGTAGAGGGAGAAGTAGGCTCCCTGCTGAGCAGGCAGCCAGATGCGGAACTCGATCCCAGGACCCTGAGATTATGAGCTGAGCTGAAATCAGACACCCAACCGACTGAGCCACCCAGTACCCTCCCAGAAGTTCTTTCTTATGCCTGTCCAGTGTGAGATGTTATGGGAATAGCAACATTACCTGCTTGAGGGTTTAAGGGGCTATGAGTTAGGAAGGGCCTTGGTGGATAGTAAAGGGAAGGGGATCTTGGATACATCAATAGAGGTCTAGTATAGGGAGGAGGAGAAGTGAATCTTCCTTCCCTGCCCCTGACTTGAGCTCTCAGACCCTAATCAGGAACCTCAAGGGGCTGGGAGGGTAGAGTAGCAAAATCCTTCCATTTAATTTTTTTTTTTTTTAGATTTATTTATTTGTTAGAGACAGAGAGAACACAGAGGGAGAGGGAAAAGCAGACTCCTTGCTGAGCAGGAAGTCCAACGCGGGGCTCTATCCGAGGACCCTGGGATCATGACCTGAGCTGAAGGCAGACGCTTAACCAACTGAGCCACCCAGGCGCCCCAGAATCCCTCCATTTAGAGAAACCTGAGACCTGGCGAGAAAAAGTTGGGAATGCTGGTAGCCAACAAAGGACAAGTGTTCCATATACAAAGAGTTCTTATAAATAAACAAGAAAGAAAAATGCAAGAAAAAGAACGGCCATTAATGGAACTAAATAAAACCAAATGGTGGGCGCCTGGGTGGCTCAGATGGTTAAGCGTCTGCCTTCGGCTCAGGTCATGATCCCAGGGTCCTGGGATCGAGTCCCGCATCGGGCTCCCTGCTCCTTGGGAGCCTGCTTCTCCCTCTGCCTCTCTCTCTCTGTGTCTCTCATGAATAAATAAATAAAATCTTAAAAAAAAATAAAAGGCACCCCAAGAGGTTCTGTTTGGCCCTGACACCCTGGTAAGAGCCATTTAGTCATTTCAGTTCTTCTCGTGCTCCCCCGACCCCAAAGCCCAAGTTCGGCTGAGTTGTAAATATTCATATTTGCTGAAGTATCTTCCTTTGTTCTGAAACCCTTGTTTGGAGCTTATAAAACACATTTCCAGTGAACTGGTTCTTGGCTACCTAGGTTTAATTTTCTATTTAATAGATGTTTAGGGACGCCTGGGTGGCTCAGTCGGTTGGGTGTCTATCTTTGGCTCAGGTCATGACCTCAGGGTCCTGGGATCAAGTTCTGCGTCGGGCTCCCTGCTCTGTGGGGAGCCTGCCGCTTCCCCTGCTGTGTGCTCTCTCTCCCTCTCTCTCTGGCAAATAAATAAATAAAATATTTTAAAATAATAATGATAGATGTTTAATAAATATTTTGAAGTAATATAAAAATAATAAATCTCATAAATACTTCACATGGTGAATTTTTACAAACCCATATCAGGGGCTTTCGTTCGATCCTGATTTTCCTCTTCTCATCTTCCCTTATTTTGAGTTCTCTATTCCAGATTTCTGTGTTGGTTTAGACCGGGATAATTCAAGCTTGACAATGTTGACATTTGGGGCTGGATTATCCTGAGGTGGGGCTATCCTGTGTCCCTCAGAGTGTTAATTTAAGCAGGATCGCTGGCCTCCACCCAGTTAATGCCATTAGCAGTACCAGATGTCCACCCTCCTCGAATCATGACTGCCAAAAATGTCGCAAGACATTGCCAAGTGTTTCCTAGGGGACAGAATCACCTGTTTGAAGATCCCTGATTTAGGCTCCCAACTGCAGATGGGGAGGAGGGTGAATCACTCACTAAAATTTTATGGGTCCTGGGGTGCCTGGGTGGCTCAGTAAGTTAAGCCTTTGACTTCGGCTCAGGTCGTGATCTCAGGATCAGGACTCCACATGCAGCGGGGAGCCTGCTTGTCCCTCTCCCTCTGCCTCAGCAGGGGGAGCTCAGGCACGCAAGCGCGCGCGCGCTCTCTCTCTCAAATAAAGAAAAGGGTTTAAATAAACTTTTACAGATCCTTCATGACAGTGTCTCTTGCCCAGGAGTTGGGTTCTGAAGTGTGCCATTGTTTTCCAGGATCTGTGGGTCTCTGGCCACAGGTGTGGCCCAGGAGAACACAGTGGCATTTCTAGTCTGATTTCCTTTGCGGTGACGTGGTCTTTCTGTTGTTACAGCTCAGGCGTTGTTTCCTAACCTTGAAGCTCAGGGATCTGTCAGGTTTGCCCGGGAGCACTACTTTCCTGTCGTCCATCCTGGACTCAGGGGCCTCTCTTTGGCTCAGGAAAATGTCCTTCTAGGATTCAGTGCATTCTTGTACCGCATTCATCAGCACACAGCTTCACACCAAGGTTATGTGCCTTTTTGGGTCTCCCAGACCTGTCCTCTGGCAGCCGAAGCCCCAGGGTGGGATGCCACGGCACCAAGACAGTTCTATGTCGCCAGCATACAGGGTTCTGAAGCCACTTAGGCTCCAGGCTCATTGCACCTGCGGTCCCTCCCCTGGGACCTTTCGCCCAGCCCTCAGCCTCACTGGCTCTTCTGTGCCATTCACATCCACCTTAAATGTCATCCAGACCTCGAAATCCAAACCTGCCACCGGACCCCATTTCCTCCTGTGGCTTTCGTCACCTCGTATCATTTCAGTGAGGTTTTAATTAGTGTTTGTTCCCCCCTCCAGGGTATGGCTTCCAGCGTGGAGACATTTGGGTATCCCTGTGTCCGCAGAAACCCAGCATCCATTCAGCAGTCATTCGATGCACGTTTAGGGCCTTCTGTGCACCAAGCACAGTTCTAGGGGCTGGGAACAACATGGTGAACAAGACAGGTGGCATGGAGCTCAAGTTCTGGCAGGGGAGGTGAAGGCGAAACAAGATATGTTAGAAGTTCTATCGTGTCTTGTAGGAGGTGAAAAGTGCTGTGGGAGAAAAAAAAAGTAAAACAGCGTTGGGGATCAGGGGATCAGGGGATGGGGGAGATACTGTGTCCTGAGGAGTCCTTCCTGAGAAAGGGCCATTGGAGGAAAGACAAGAAGTGAGGGAGGGGGCGCCTGGGTGGCTCAGTTGGTTAAGCGACTGCCTTTGGCTCAGGTCATGATCCTGGAGTCCCTGGATCGAGTCCCGCATCGGGCTCCCTGCTCGGCAGGGAGTCTGCTTTGTCCTCTGACCCTATCCCCTCTCATGTGCTCTCTCTCTCTCAAATAAATAAATAAAATCTTTATAAAAAAAAAAAAAGAAGTGAGGGAGGGAACCACGTGCACATCTGGGGAAGAATATTCCAGGCCAAGGGAAGAACCTGTGCAAAAGGCCTGAGGCAGGATCATGCCCAGTGTGTTTGAGGCTAAAGTCCCCACAACAACACTCTTACATGGGGTTAATTCTCCCCGGTTTATGTGGCGGCACAGAGAGGTCAAACTTCTTTTCCAAGGTCACACAGAGGAACCTGCGGGCTCTGTTTCTGGGAGACAGCTCGCTGGAGAGGCTTGGCCAGGTAGTGTGCAGTGACAGCCATGGGCACATTGGGGAAATGGCCTCGTGGGTCCAGGAGGAAAGCCCTGTTCCCGCCTCTGGATGGAAGTGGGAAGCCATTCTCTTCCTTGCTTCCAGGCAGTAGCTGGGTGCGGTCGCTTGGGGCGGGGGGAGCCTTTCAGAACCCACCAACTGCCTCACGTTTTCCAGGTGCCAGCAGGAAGAACAGAAAGGCCCCAGAACAGCACAGACATCCCACGGCGGCCCCAGGTAAGTCCTGAACTTCACATATTCATTCCACAAATGCTCGTTGAATGCCTACTCGGTGCGACGTGCAGCTCCCTTCATGCTTGCACAATCCTGGGAGTTGGAGACTGCCCAGATGCCCCCTTTTATAGCTGAGGAAATCGAGGCCCAGGGTATGGAGGGCACACAGCCAGAAAGTGATGGAATTGGGATTTAAGCCTAGGAGTTGGGCTCTAGAGTCTGCATCTCTCTGGGTGAGTCAATAAGTGTTTGAAGATGGTCAAGTCCTGCCTTGGGTCTAATCCAGTACCTTCATGCTGCACTGGAAAATAGACCTTCAAATGCAGAGCTGAGGGGCGCCTGGGTGGCTCAGTTGGTTGAGCGGCTGCCTTCAGCTCGGGTCATGATCCTGGAGTCCCGGGATCGAGTCCCGCATCGGGCTCCCTGCTCAGCGGGGAGTCTGCTTCTCCCTCTGACCCTGCCCCCTCTCATGCTCTCTGTATCTCATTCTCTCAAATAAATAAATAAAATCTTTAAAAAAAAAATGCAGAGCTGAGAAACAGTGTAGACACTACCTCTCCAGACAAAAAGACATTAAGGGAGTCCAGGAAAGCCCGGGAAAGGGACCTGGAAGGGAGACCAAGGGCTCTGCCTGGATATGGGGAAGGAAAGCTTCTAGGAGGAGGCGACATGAGAGCTGGGGTTTTGAAGGATGAATATGAGTTTGCCAGAGAAAACCTTAAAGAATTTACTTTTATTCATAAATCTTATTCGTTCAAACACTCCCTGCTTCTCCCATGTGTCTGCCTCATGCTGGGCAATGCAGGGACCCTCAAGAAGCCCCCAGTCTTAGAAAGACAAAGTAAACACAGACACCCCCCCCCCCGGGATCAAGACTGGGCCAGAGGGGTGGACAGAGCTAGGGTGCCAAATAGAACCAGGAGCATTCCTGAGGGGTTAAAGAAAACTTCCTGGAGGATGCATCATCTAAGATGGGTTATAAAGGAAGAATAGGAGTTTAGCAAGGAAGATAGCTCTGTTTGAAACATGCTGGGCCTCAGGGATCTGTGAGGAGCCTGGCGCCATGCTCAGGTGACAGGACCATTAAAAGTAGTCCAGAAGAACGGGTGATGGTTTGGTTCAGAATGCCAGAAGCTCGGAGCTTCCTGGAGGGGCAGGGGAAAAGGGAAGCAGGAAAGATCCCAGTAGCTCTCAGTGATAAAGAGGCAGCTCTTGGCCTCCCTTGGGGAGGCTCCTGGGCCATGTCGGAGGCAGGGACATGAGGAGGACCAGGTTGAAAGGGCAGATTCTGGGCACACGGAGTCTGGGAGCCTCACCTTGCCATCTCCATGCCTCAATCCTCTCTGTAAGTACTTAATCCCCAGCAGGGCCCAGGCAACTGTCAGAGCCAACAGGGGCTGAGGTTCTGGAGGAGGTGGGTGGTGCGGGGGGATAGGCAGGGGGGTGCATTTCAATCTTGTACCAACCTGAGCACCTGGGGGGCTGCAGCCAGGTGTCAGGGTCCACAGGTAGCTCAGGGAAAGTGCTCGGCCCAGCCCGTCCCTTCAGTGCCTGTGACTCTTGGCAGGAACCGCCAGGCGGACCAGGATGAGGTGTCGCCGGCCCCTGCGGACCGAGGTGGGCCTGGCCATAGCCCTGAGCATCTTCACCCTCCTCCTCTTCCTCTTCAGTCAGCACGTGTCACCACCCACCTTCCAGAGCCTGGAGGAGCCCCAGGGCCACCCCAAGGCTCTGGCCTGGCCGGCCCAGCCCTCCCGCCCACTGCCCACCCCCTGCCGGGCCAACACCTCGGTGGCTGCCCTGCCGAGCTTCGTGGAGCAGCCCCAACAGGTGCGCGACTTCCTGCTGTATAAACACTGCCGCGACTTCCGGCTCTTACAAGACGTGCCACCGAGCAAGTGCGCGCCGCCCGTCTTCCTGCTGCTTGTCATCAAGTCCTCGCCCAGAAATTACGAGCGCCGGGAGCTGGTGCGGCGCACTTGGGGCCGCGAGCGCCGGGTGAAGGGCGTCCAGCTGCGCCGCCTCTTCCTGGTGGGCACGGCCTCTGACCCCCTGGAGGCCCGCAAGGTCAACCGGCTGCTGGCGATGGAGGCGCGGGCGCACGGTGACATCCTGCAGTGGGACTTCTATGACTCCTTCTTCAACCTCACGCTCAAACAGGTGGGCGGGCAAGAGGGGGTCCCCCGATCAGGGCCACCCATCCTCCCTGCCTACTCACCATCACCTCCTCTGAGGCGCCCAGGGAACCAGAAGTCCCCACCCATCCCACCCCACTCCCTCCACTGTCCCTGCGGCGATCTCAAGTCTTCTTGAGGGGAGGCAGGGAGAAAGGGCAGGGGGGCAGGGCCTGAGGTTACAAGCCCCGGTGACTCTGTGACTCGGGTTTGAGTTCAGGCTCAGATAATCATTTACCTCTCCGGGCTCGCTTCTTCATGGTCGTCAAGGAAACGGGATGTAGTTGGCTCCACCTGCCCCTGAGGGCTGCTGGACGGATTCCAGATTCTGGGAGAGGATGTTTCCGAGGCAACCTGGAGCGCCCGTGACAGTGGGGGTCGGTGGGGGTGGAGGGGCCCCCCCAGACAGGACACATCTTGTTTATTTGTTCTTATTCTCTCTCCCCGTGAGGCCCACGTCTGTGCGGTAGGTGCTCAGTAAAGACCTTTTTGATGGGCAAGAACCCACAAGAAGTGGAGGGAATCCTGCCCGTGCACAGATAAGGAATAGGAGGCTCCAGAGACCCACCCAGGCATTGGAGATGGGCCCAGTGCAGGGTCCCGCACGTTGTGGGCACAGAGAAGTCTGGGCTCTACTTTTCTGTCGTGTGACCTTGGTCCCGGCGCTTTTTCTGGAGAGCCTCTATTTCTTCCTCTGCAAACGAGGTTGAAGACCACAGCTGCCTCCTAAGCTTGCACGAGGGATTCAAGGCAGGGCAGGCACTCAGCACAGTGCGGGGCATGCAGCCAAAGTTATTACGAGGGAAGCTAAAGCCGAGGTGGGTAGACGGCCAGAAGCTCTCAGCATGCCATGGTCTTCATGCAGAGCACAGAAGCACGTAATAAATGTCCATTTGACAAACGTGAAATCCGGTACCTGTGAAGCGATGACCCACACTGGGTGCTGGGGAGATGACACAGGGAGGAGAGACACAGCCCCCATCCAGGGGAAGCCTGGAGTCTGGGGGTGGGGGAAGGTAGAGGCTAAGTAGCAATCACACAAGTAATTTTTTTTTTTTAAGATTTTATTTATTTATTTGAGAGAGAGAGAATGAGAGAGAGCAAGCACATGAGGGGGGGAGGGTCAGAGGGAGAAGCAGACTCCCCGCTGAGCAGGGAGCCCAATGCGGGACTCGATCCCGGGACTCCAGGATCATGACCTGAGCCGAAGGCAGTCGCTTAACCGACTGAGCCACCCAGGCGCCCCACACAAGTAATTATTTAACAGCAGCGCTTGGCCAGGCAGAGTCCGAAGGAATAGCAATAAATGTCAATGGGACAGTTTTCAAGCACTTCTTGGTGCTTTACAGAGCATCATCTCCACGGATTCCCCAACACTCCTGGGGGGCAGGTCCGATGGTGAGGTCTGTCTGGAAAGCTGGAAACCGAGGCTCACGGTGGGGCCTCAAACCCAGGCTGGCCTGACCGGGAGATATATCCTCCTCTGGGCTCCCCGGGCTGGGGCGGCCCACAGGGACCCAAGGCCGATGGCCCCAGCCCTCCAGCTCGTGTGCCCTGTCCACTTCGCCTGCAGGTGCTCTTCCTACAGTGGCAGGAGACTCGGTGCACCAATACCAGCTTCGTGCTCAACGGGGACGATGATGTCTTTGCACACACCGACAACATGGTCTCCTACCTGCAGGACCACGATCCTGACCAACACCTCTTTGTGGGGCAGCTGATCCGCAACGTGGGCCCCATCCGGATTCCCTGGAGCAAGTACTACGTGCCAAAGGTGGTGACAGAGGAGGAGCATTACCCGCCCTACTGTGGGGGTGGTGGCTTCCTACTCTCCCGCTTCACGGCCACCGCCCTGCGCCGGGCTGCCGCCACATTGGACCTCTTCCCTATCGACGATGTCTTCCTGGGCATGTGCCTGGAGCGGGAAGGCCTGGAGCCCGCCTCCCACAGCGGAATCCGCACAGCGGGTATTAGGGCGCCCTCGGCCCACATGTCCTCCTTCGACCCCTGCCTCTACCGGGAGCTCCTGCTCGTGCACCGCTTCTTGCCGTATGAGATGCTGCTCATGTGGGATGCGCTGAGCCAGCCCGACCTCCCCTGCGGCAGGCAGACACGGATCTACTAGGTGGGATCAGGGCCCCCAGCCTCGAGGCTCTGATCGCCACGCCCGTGGAAAGGGGCAGCGTCTTCCACCGCACAAGGGGAAATCTCGATTCTCCTAAGCGGGTCAGGCATCGGGCAGTGCCAGGGAGGGTTTGATGAGTGCCTAGTCTAGCTGGCGAACTCCTAGACTTGCCAAGCCCACCTGGTACCTGAACCCACGTTCCCTCGTCCTCCCTAGACTCTCAGCCGAAGGGACCAGCTCTTTCCGGGGCAGCTAATTGCAGAGGCCCCTCTGCTGGCCTTGCAGTTGCTGCTCCTTCCTGCATCAATGCCATTTGAGCCAAGGTCCCGTTTCCCATCTCTGACCTTGATCGCGGGCTGGGCCTTAAAGGGTGGCCAGGCCCTCCTTGATCATACTCCCATAATGGTGAGTTCCAGCCATGGTTCAAGGTCAGTTGGGAACTTGTGGGTCCATTTGCAGCTGAAGTGAGCCGTACTTTTCCGCCTGGGAAAGGAGTTTTGTTCTCAGCCTCTCTCCGGGTCTCCGCCCACCTGAGACGGCGGAAGGGGCCAGAGAAGCCACGAGTGGGACTGCCCCCTCCCTGCTTCTGGTATCAAGTACTCTAATGGTGGAAGCACTGGGCAGAGGAGGGGGGCGGCTGTCCGACTCAGGCTTTGCCAGCTCAGAGTTTCTGGAGTCCCTGACAGGGCCCAACCCCCCACCACTTGTGCTCCCCAAGAATTCAGGGAATGATGCTGGGGCCAGAGAGTCTTCACTGGGCCCAAGGTCAGCACACACACTCACCCCAGTGCCCAGAGAAGGGAGAGATTGAGGTCCTTGGGTGCCTCTGAGCTCTGGGGACCCAGGACTGCCCCCCCCCTCAGTATGTCTTTCAGATTGGGGAGATCCAAGCAAAATGGTGACTCCCCGCCCCCCACACACCCCTGCTGGCTCTGGGTGGATGTCTGCGGCCTGGGCTTCACAGGCATTGGAGTAGTGCTTGGGACAGGGGGACAGGGGGACCTCAGACAGCAGAATGATCACTGGGAAGTGGGTACTCAGGGAATAAAATATTTTGTGAAGACCTGAGGTTCTTTTTTTTTTTTGTACACGGGATTTACAAGTTTTAATTCAGACCAGTCTACAATCAGTAAAAGTTTGATTTCCAGTAGAAAATATGCACCAACAACAATGGCATGGATGAAGTGGGGGGCTGCAGGAGTTTCTATCAGGCAGATCTGACATCATCCTGCCCCTGCTCACACACCCTCCATGGTTCCCTATCGCCCTCAGACTGGGTCTCACTGCCAGCTTGATGACATGCTCAGGAGAGAGGCACAGGGGTGAGACTGCCCCTGGCCGTGAGGGACAGTGGGCCTGCCTTGGCCTCCTGCTTCTGGCAAGACTCCTTCTGAACACATCACCCAGCCTCCCCTCGCTTCACCAGGCTCCTCTCCCACTAGAACTGTTGCTTTGCTATCCTCTGTCCCATCTCCTTTCCCTTCTTCCCTAAGTATTTATTGGGCACTTCCTGTATGCTGCACACCTTGCCCTATACTCCTGCTCCCAGCCCCATTGGGATGGCAGATACCCACCTTATAGTGAGAAAACAAACCTGTGAACAATCAAATAGGATGTTATCAGAAGCAGTGAGAGCTTCGAGAAGTAAAACAAAGCAATCAGACACAGTGATGGGAAAGAGTATTCGCTGAGAGCTCGGGGGACTGGGACCGAGGAGGTACATTGGAGCTGGGGCCTGCAAAAAGAGGACATGGCCTTGGGAAGAGCCAGGAGAAGGGTGTTCCAGGCAGAAGGCATAGCATGTGCAAAGGCCCTGAGGTGGGATAATCAGGGAGCATTCGAGTTGCAGCGAAGAGGCCGTGGCTGGAGCTTGGTGAGTAAAGAGGATCTGGAGGGAGGAGAAACATGAAGTCACAGGGGCTGGCCACCTGGGGACTTGTGGGCTGGGGTGAGGAGAGAGGGAGATATTTGAGAGTGATGGCACCTTTGGAGCAAGGAAATGACATGATTGATTTTTAAATTTTAAATACCCCTGTGGCTGCCGTGTGGATTGTTGGGAGGTGGAAGCTGAAGCAGCATCCAGGCAGGGGAAGGCAGGCCTGGGTGAGACGGGGTCTGCGGGGGTTTCTAACATAGGTCTGGCCTCATCCTGCCCCTGCCCACACACCTGCGGCTCCCCATCGCCATCTCCCCGGCAGAGAGTCCTGCTCCCCTGCCGCACTGGACTGAACAGTATGCATCCCTCTGGAACCTGAGAATATGGCCTTATTTGGAAATAGGGTCTTTGCTGGGGTGGCTGGATGGCTCAGTTGATTAAGCATCTGACTCTTCATTTTGGCTCAGGTCATGGTCTCTGGGTGGTGAGATCGAGCCCCGCGCAGTCAGGCTCTGCTCTCAGCAGGGAATCCGCTTGAGATTCTCTCTGCCCCTCCGGCCCCCCTGCTCTCTCTCTCTCTCTCTCTCTCTCTCTCTCTCTCAAATAAATAAATAAATCCTAGAAAAAAAAAAAGAAATAGGGTCTTTGCAGATATAATTAAGGTAAGGATCAAGGTGAGATCATTCTGGATTAGGGTGGGGTGGGCCCCAAATCCAATGAGAGTGGTTTTAAAAGAGACAGAAATGAACACACAGAGACACGGAAAAGAAGGCCACGTGAAGACAGAGACAGAGCTTGGAGTCCTGCATCTAGAAGCCAAAGAAGGTCAAGGGTTGCCAGCGGCCACCAAAAGCCAGGAAAGAGACACAGACCAGATTCTTCCTCAGAGCCTCGCAGAAGGAAACAACCCTTCCCCACCTCGACTTCTGTCTCTGGCTTCTAGAACTGTAAGGAAAGAAAGTTCTGTCTTAGGACTCCCGGTTTCTGGTAATTTGTGACAGCAGATTCAGGAAAGTAACAACATGGACTGGCTCACATAGTCAAATCCTTGGTCCTTTTGCCCTGGGAGTCCTAGAATGCAATTTCCATCTCAGGGTGAAGGGAGGGTGTGAGTGAGAAAAATGGTCAGAGTTGGATCAGTAAGTGTCCACTGTGACTCATTTCAATGTCTGTGTGTCTGTCCACAGTCACGTGGACTTTAAGTAACATTAAGGCCCCCCACCACAGGTCTTGACAGATGACCTCGATTCGAATCCTGCACTTGGCCATTCCCTCTCTGTTTGACCTTGGCACGCAGCCGTCTCCCCTGGCCTCAGTTTCCCCACTTTGTATCGTGATGACTCTCAAGTTGCGAACAAGCTCCTGAAAGTGGTGGGCGGGTCCCCAGCTGCCGGGGGGCAGCCCGCACAAGGGCTGATGCAGCCTTGTCCCTTTTTCTTGAGAAAATGCAAAAAGCTGCTTTGGATTCTGCGGGAGCTTCATTTATTTACCACTGGGGAGATCTCAAGGGGGGGTGGCACAGATGCGGGGAGGGTGGCACCTGGGGCTCCTAGGACGGGAGGACATTTGGCCCTGAGTATCTGGCATCTCTGCGAAACCAAGGCTCTTCCAAGCCAGGGTGGAGGTGTGATTTTTTCGCAGTTGGCCCCACAGAGGAAGGTGGCCTCAGGGAGGTGGGGAACACCGGTCCTCCCAGACAGGGCTTTGTGGCGCTGTGTCTTCAGGAGCTCACCAGACCAGACCCCTCTGGGTCTCTGGATCCTCTGAGGCCACAGCCAGGGGGAGGGTTCAGTGAGGACAGAGGGTCAGCAGGTCCTGCTGGGTGCAGCCGCTGAGGCAGCAGTGGTGGGCAGGGTTGGTGGCCGCCGCCCGCCGGCGGTGGTGATGGCGAGAGGCCTGGGGCAGGGGCTGTGGAATGAGAACCAGCATGGGGTCCCCTTCAGCCACCAGCCCATGGAGATGTCGTCCTTCCAGCCACTGCAGCAGCTCACCTGGGGACAGAGCAGAATTTCAGCATGGGCAGGGGACCCTAGAGGACCCCTCCCCAATATGAGCACACACCTGCACGCTCACATCCTGCTGAGTGACCCACCGAATGCTCATCTTGTGCACAAGTAGAAAGTGAGCACCTATTAAATACCTACTGTCTACTGAGCACAGATATACTCCCCCATCCAGATGTGTGCACTCCCGACCCACACCCACGCTCAGGTCCCCTGCCGTGCACATTCCCACAAGCCACCTATCACGCAGACGCATAGACACTTTCCAAAGCCAAAGACAGCAGGGGTGACACGTGACATATACATGACATATACATATACATATACATGACATGTGACATCTGTGCAGGCAGTGGGCTCACATGGACACACACACCCACACAGGCACATACCCTCATGGCCCTTTCCAGCCCTCCCCCATGCACGCCTCTGCACATCCAGCTGCGCCTGTATCACAAAGATGCATGCATATAGGACACACACGTGTGACACGTGGGCATACGCATCCGTTTTATACCTTCAGCACCGGGGCGGGCGCAGGGTGAGAAGAGTGAGCACTGGCCCTCAACGCACAATGCAAGGGGGCGCCAAAAAACTCAACAATGAAGATCCGTCATATTTTAATGCAATATTTTTAAAAATCAAAAATTAATGCAAAACATAAATATTTACATTAAAAAATTACACAGAATTGGGGCGCCTGGGTGGCTCAGTTGGTTAAAGCGACTGCCTTCCGCTCAGGTCATGATCCCGGAGTCCCAGGATCGAGTCCCGCATCGGGCTCCCTGCTCAGCGGGGAGCCTGCTTCTCCCTCTGACCCTCCCCCCTCTCATGCTCTATCCCATTCTCTCTCTCAAATAAATAAATAAATAAAAATTAAAAAATTAAAAAATTAAAAAATTACACAGAATGTAAATCAGGCAGAATCTCACCGTGCACTTGCGAGACTGTCTCGGTCGCCACGCACTGATTTCCTGCCTGGCCGGGGACGCATCCTTCGCGCGCTTGCACACTCCAGCGCCGCGGGCAAGGGGCCCCCCGGCAGGTGCGTGCAAACCCAGCCGCCCGCCCCGACGCCCACCAGCGCCGCGCGCACCTGCCCCACCTAGAAACCCCAGAGCGCAGTCCCCGCCCGCCGCCACTCACGGTCGCCGCCAGCCACCCGCCGCCCGTCTTCGGAGGACCAGCGCGGGCCCCCGCACAACCGCACCAGCGCGCGCACGAAGTGGTGGCCACACAGCTTCTCCCGCGCTTCCGGAGCGGGCGCCGAGCCCAGAACGAGCGCCAGAGCCGGGCCCAGCAGCACCAGGGCCCAGGTGAGTGGGCGGGGGTCCATGGCGGCAGGACGGCCCCAGCGGGGACCCCTTCTTATAGGCATCCAGCCCGCCCCAGCTGAGGACCTTGGATGGGGACAGAGCATTCCGCGGAGGGCTCAGGGAGAAGGTCAAGGGTGGGGTGAGTACTGAGTGCAAGTGTAGTGTAAACCCCGCAGCTGGGTTTTCTCTTTCTCTCTCTCTCTTTTTTTAAGTAATCTCTAAGCCCCAGGTGGGGCTCGAACTCAGGACCCGAGATCATGACTTGCATGTTCCACCCACTGAGCCAGGCTTTTTTGTCGTGCCTGACTTAAGCTTTGATTGCCCAGGCATCCGCTTCAAAGACAGCTATCTGGAATAAACCTATTTGCCAGACACACCGCTTGATAAACAGCCGGCTCTCCGGCCCCCCCGCCCCCCAGGCTCCCTTGTTTGACAGCTCGTGGTTGCTTTTGAGAACTGGCCTTTGGGGTCACTTGTTTTTTCCTTTCTGGCGCTTTAAATTCCCGCTCCTATGTTTTAGTTTTACCATAAGCAATGAGCCCTGGGAACTCCACGCCCCCATCCTGGACCCCAGTAAAAGCAGAGGCCCAGCCAGGGAACCCCCCACCCCCTCACTGTGTGGCCCGCCCTGGGGGTGCTGTGGGAGCTCCAGGTCTTGTCGGTAAGAAACCTTTCCTTTTTTCAGTTTCCTGATGGGTGTTGCTGAAGGGCGTGCAACCACAGGGGCCAGTCCAACCAGACGCTGGATACTGACAGGCTGAGCCCTAACCATACAGACCCCCCGCCTCAATTCCTGTGTTTAAGCCCGACTCCCCATCGTGACGGTGTCGTGACGGTGTCTGTGGACGTTGGGGCTCTGGGAGATCAGCAGGTAGTGAAGGGGGGGGCTCGCAATGGGGTCAGTGCTCTCCTAAGAAGGGGGGGGTCAGAGAACGTGCCCCCACACCCCTCCCGCTCCACGTGAGCACCCGGCCAGAAGGCAGCCATGTGCAAGCCAGGAAGCCTCCTCACCAGACCCCGGCCCTGCCGGCACCCTGACTTTCCAGCCTCCAGATCTGCGAGAAACTCCGAGTCCTCGGTGGGAGGCCCTCCGCAGCCACACGCGGTGATTCGGGCCACCAGTGATTCGGGCCACCGCGGCCAGGGAAGGGAGCCGTGTGCTGACTAGCTCAGAACATTAAATTCCTGCTCTGCATCTGAAATCCACCAATAAAGAGTGAGCTGGGGAAACCCTAGGCCCGCACCCCTGGACCCCAATAAAAGCAGAGCCCCAAGCCCAAGTTGGCTCTCTGTTTCCACCAGTGACCTCAGTGGGTAACCCTAGGTCGGCTGTGTAACTCTGAGGTCTTATGAGTAATAAACCTTGACTTTTTTGAAGTTTCCTGATGGGTGGTGCCGAAGGGGATCTTGTAATCATAGTAAGAATCACAACGGTGGTTTTAACCTCAACACTGGTTATTGAGAGGCTGAGGGCGCCACAAAACAGTGAGGGTCTCTGCCTGGGCCAGGGCCTTGGGTGTGTCTCCCCCAGGGCGAGCACTGGCTGAGGAGTCTTTTTCACAACAACAACAACCATTTTAGAGAGGTGAACTAGATAAACTGAGAATGATTCCACAAGGTGGTGGTCGGGCAGCTGGCCATCTGAGACCAGGAGCAATCAGAATCTTGTTGTCCTTATTCCTGTATCAATAAGGAAACTGAGACTCAGAGAGGGGGTCACTGCGCTTGCCATGGTCACAGGAGGCTGGGGCTGTTGCCTGACTCTGTCTCTCCCCTATCAGGGTCTCCTTGGGCAGGGCAGGGACTGCAGGACCCAGAATGAAGCTGGCTGTGTTTGCTCACTGTTGACTTTGGTTTACCAAGGAGGGAAATGAGCAGAGAGAAGGGAGGATGCTCCATCCAAGGCAAGGGAGAGCCTGAGCTGAAAACCCTGTCTTGCTTGAGCTCAGAGCAGCCCCCTCCAGCTTTTCACCAAAGCAGGTGGCTTTCCCTGGGCTAAGAGAGTAGGCGAGAGAGAGGGAGATTGTCTCTCTCCTGCCCTCTCTGTCTCTCTGAGTCTGTCTCTCCTTCTCAATCTCTCTATCTCTCTCCGTCTCTTTCTCTCGGTTATTCCTCATATCTGCCCAGCAGTCCTGAGGGAGACTTGCTTGGTCCCCATTGATGTTGGACCCCTCCCCACAGCCTCCCACCCCAACCTTGCCCTCTGACCCCCCTCCCCGCCCCCCAGAGCAGCCTGTTCCTTCCACCCACCAAGAGCCTGTAATCAGTTCCTTAGGACAGAGCCAAGGCCAGCAGCTGGAGTTGGGGGTAGGGCTTCTGTCCTCTGGGACCCCAGCCAATGCCCCACCCTGCTGTCTCTCCTCCCCCCAGCCTGCCCTGAGGCCCCCATTGTGGCCCCCAGGGGATCTCCATCTCCCAGCCCTAACTACATTCCTCCCCAGCTTACACACCCCCCAAAATTCCCCATCACCCAAGTCCAGCAACACACCATTCTTTCCACCCAACTTTATTCATTAAACAAACGCTCCCAGAGTCCCCTTTGTACCTGTTCCATCCCAGCCCCCAGAGAGCCTCCAGGTCAGAGGAGAGGGATCTGGACAGAGACCCCAGTCCTGGGGTCAGAGGTAAGTACACGGCAGGTGAGGAGTGGCGGGAACATGCCAGGGAAGGCTGCAGGGAGGTGACAGCTGGGGTTTCGAGAGATAAATAAGAGTTTTCCAGGGGGCAAAAGTGATAGAAAAGACTGCAGGCAGGTGAGGAGTTGGGGGGGGAGGGGCTTAACCTGCACCAGATGCCTTCTCACCAGCCTCCAGAAGCTGCCTGTGTACAGCAAGAAGCCAGCACCATTTATCTGCCCATTGTACAGGGGATGGAACTGAGACCCAGTAGGGGAGACAAGTTGCCCACCATCATACGGCAATTAAGTGGCAGAACCGTGGGCTCCAACAGCTGGGCTCTTAACCTCTGTACTCTGAACCTCCTCACTCTCACCATGTTGTTCCCTCTGCCAAGAATGCCTTTCCTTCCCTCAGCTGCTGAAAAGCTCCTGTAAGGCTCCAGCGTCATCAACTGAGTGACCCTCTGGTCGGGATAGAAAGGGTCCCAGTATTCAAGTGGGCAAATGGAAGGCCCGGGACGCTCTGGTACAGTTAGGGTGGACTGGGACCCCAGCCTCTCCTGGCTCCTCACACAAGCCCAAAAAGTCACGCAGGCTCCCCCCCAGAAAGTGAATTTCCAACCAGGGCAACTGCTTTTGTCTGTGGCTTCCTCCAGCAAAAGAGGGCTGTTGGAACAGAAGCCGGAGATCATGTATTTAAAGATCTGCAAGGTCTTCACTGAGACAGGAAGCTCAGGGCCAAAACCTGAGAGGATAGAAAGATGGGAGGGGCTTAAATTTGGCTCCTAGATTCTGGGCTCAAGGCACAGCAGGCCCCACCAAGGCATTCATCTTGAATTTTTTTTTTTAAAGATTTTATTTTATTTATTTGACAGAGAGAGACACAGCAAGAGAGGGAACACAAGCAGAGGGAGTGGGAGAGGGAGAAGCAGGCTTCCCGCCGAGCAGGGAGCCCGATGCGGGGCTCGATCCCAGGACCCTGGGATCATGACCTGAGCCGAAGGCAGACGCTTAACGACTGAGCCACCCAGGCGCCCTCATCTTGAATTTTTACAAGTTCCTGAGGCCACAAGACTACTGTTGCCCCACAAGCCAGGGATGCCCCTCAAATGCAATGTCATTTGCCCCCTGAGGCTCTCTGTGAAGCAGGAAGCCCAGAGAGGGGCAACCTCCTGCCCAAGGTCACACAGCCAGTTCACAAAGACCAGAACCCAGAGGTAGGTGTGCAGGAGATATAAAAATGAAGTGAGTGCGTTTCTCCCTCCGGACAAGCAGGGAAGGTATGAGTTTCACACTCTGCTAGCTCCGGCTTTCACTCCATAGTGCATCCAGCTGGGGGCCCAGGGCACTGAATGTTGGCCGGTCTTGCGGGCTAGAGGCCCAGCACAGCTTCATGAGCTCATGAACCTGAGGGGTGGGAGGAGACAACAGGGTCACATATGAGCGGTAGGAAGGACATGACTCCTATTCACCATTTTAAAATATAAATTAGATTCCATCCCTCCCCTGCTCCAAAGCCTCCCATGGCTCCCTAGAGGTCTTAGAACAAAATCTCATGCCCTCCCCTGTCTCCTTCCATCACCCCCTCTCTTGTTCCCTGCAGCCACATCTGCCCCCATCTCATTATTTAAAGGCATCAAACTCATTCCCACCTCAGGGCCTTTGCACATGCTGTGTCCACCACTGAGAATGCCCTCTCCCAGCTTTCCCTATGGGTAGGCTCCTCCTCCTCCTTCAGGATCACCCCCTCTGAAAGGCCCCCCTGACCACGACCGCACCCCCTCATTCCCTCCTGTTCAATTCTTTCTAGACACTGATAACCACCAGACCAGAGTGTTCTTGTTAGCCTCTGCTGGTTACCAGGAGGACAGGGTAGTATCTGTTCTGTCCCCTGCTGGGTCCTCAGCACCCAGCACAGAGCTCGGCACACAGTCAACGCTCAATAAACATTTGTGGCCTGGGCAGATACATTTTTTTTTTTAAGATTTTATTTATTTGTGTGAGAGAGAGAGAGAGCACACTGGGGGAAAGAGCATGGGAGAGGAGAGGGAGGGGGAGAGAATCTCAAGCAAACTCCATACCCAGTGCAGAGCCTGACATGGGGCTTGATCTCACCATCCTGAGATCATGACCTGAGTGGAAACCAAGAGTCATTCGCTTAACTGACTGAGCCACTCAAGTGCCCCTGGGCAGATCACTTTATGAATGACCAACCTCATGTTAGATCTTTCCCCAAAAGTTGTGACGATAAACTGTAAGAGTTGTTAACATTTATGGAGTGTTGACAGTGCGCTGGACCCTAAGCTGAGCACTGGAGAGGTGTTAACTTGTCTAACCTTCCCCCACCCCATAAGGCATTGTGTTTTGGGGTTTTTTTTTTTTAAGATTTTATTTATTTTACAGAGAGACAGCGAGAGAGGGAACACAAGCGGGGGGAGTGGGAGAGGGAGAAGCAGGCTTCCCGCCAAGCAGAGAGCCCGACGTGGGGCTCGATCCCAGGACTCCGGGATCATGACCTGAGCGGAAGGCAGACGCTTAGCTGACTGAGCCACCCAGGCACCCCCCCCATAAGGCATTGTTATTCCCATTTTGGAGATGGGCAAACTGAGGCTCTGAAAGTGTTTGCAACTTGCCATACAGTGAGAGAACAGCAAAATAGAAGCCAAACTCCCCTTCAGATTCATGCCCCGGGGTATGCTCTCAATCAAGAGACAACAGGAGGTGGGGAGACCCAAAGGGGCCAGCTGGCTTGCCCAGGAAAATCCAGAGTGGGAAACTGAGGCAGGCCCTCCAGTGCTCACCTCACCAGGGCAGGCAGGAGGTGCAGGCAGCCTCTGGCCCTCAGCCAGCAGCTCCAGGAGGCAGCAGAGGGCCGGGACATCTCCATCACATCCCATCATCCGCAGGAACTCCTGGGGCCAAGAGGGAGCGCCCGTGGTGGGAGAGGTGCCATCCGTGAAGGAAGGAGGAGGGGCCGCCAGTGACTGGAGAGGGGTGGGGGTGGGGAGGCAGGGGGCAGCCATAGTGAAGGGAGGGAGAGAATCACCCGCGGTGGGGAGAGGGGCCAGGCGTAAGGGAGGAGGAGGGGTCATCCGTGATGGAGGGGGAGCGGGCTGCACGTGGTAGTGGGGGTCAGCCTTAGTGAAGAGAGGTCCTCCCCATTATAGAGGGCCTATATAATGCTGGGACCAGGTGACACTGAGCAAAAGAGGGACTCGGGCACAAACGGGGCAGGGATTGGCCAGGAAGGGGTTGGGGAGAGGAGGGTACTGGGGAATGCAGGGGTGCTGACTCACGGCTGAGGGGCTGCAACTCTTGTTGCCGTAGGTGAAAAGCTCGTACAGGACGACCCCGAAGCTCCAGACGTCGGACTGGCGCGAGAAGATATTGTCAGAGAGGGACTCCGGGGCGTACCTGGAGGGGGACAAGGAAGTCTTGGGATGCGAAAGTGAGGCAGAGTACGGGAAAGGGAACAACCCTGGGCGGGGGGAGCTGGTCAGTGGTGGGTGGGGGCTGTGAGAAGGTCAGTCCCAGCTCTGGGGTCAGAGCTTCCCCGCCTGTGGGATGGGGTATTCTCCAACCCTGCGGAAGGTCTGGGCGGGGTCAGGGCGGAGCCGTGGCTCTGGGGGGCGGGGCCAGTGCCGAGGGGCGGAGCGAGGTGGGACCAGGCTGTGGGGAAGGGACTGTACACCGGTAGGAAGGCCGTGGCCCGGCAAGGGCCCAGGACAGTGGGGAGGAGGGGCGGGGGGTAGTGGAGAGAAGTGGGGGCCTGGGCGGGGTCAGGAAGGGCCGTAGCTGTAGGGCAGGGGCGGGGCCAGTGTTTAGGGGGCGGGGCCAGGACTGTGGGAAGGGCGGGGCCATGGCGGGCTCACGAAGGTGGGAGCGAGGTAGGGGCCCCAGTAGTGGGGAGGAGAGGTAGGCCGGGGCGGGGGCGGGGTTCCCACCAGAAGATGGGGCTCTGGCCGGGCTCGCGGACCACGTAGTAGTCTTTGTCGAGCGGCAGCAGCTTGGCGAGGCCAAAGTCGGCGATCTTGACGTGCGTCTCGCTCTCCACCAGGATGTTACGCGCGGCCAGGTCGCGGTGCACGCAGCGGCGGGAGCCCAGGTACTCCATGCCCTGCAGGCGCGCGTGAGGTGCGGACTCCAGCATAACCTGGAATCCAGCCCAAACCCATCCCAGGGCCCAAGCCTGACTCTGCCCTGGACCCATTCTGCACTCCAGGCCTGACCTCAGCCCCAGCTCAACCGCTCCTTGTCCAACCTGACTGGACCCCCAAACTTCAACCCTCCGCCTTCCCCGCGACTCCACGCAGACCCCCGCCCAGACTTCGCCACGTCGGCGCCCGCGTCCCGGGGCACGGCCCGCACCTTGCAGATCTGCGAGGCGTAAAGGAGCAGGCGGCTGGCGGCGAGGCGCGCGCGATGCCGCTGCAGGAAGTCGCGCAGGCAGCCGCTGGGCAGGTACTCCATCACCAGCCGCAGGCTCTGGCGGCCTAGGGGAGGCGAGGGGAGGCTGGGAGGGGTCACCACAGGGCCCAACTCTGTCTGCGGCCCCTCCCGATTCTTCCTCCCGGATCAGAGTACGACCCTGGGCCCCTCCCGGCCTCAGTATTGCTTTCTGTAAAATGGGAACAGCAACCATGACACTTTTCGCCAAGGGCTCTTGAGTACTTTCTACAATACACACTGATTCATTTAAACCTGATAATGACCCCTTTTTCAGGTGGAGAAACCGATGCTCAGAGAGGTTAAATCGCCTGCCCAAGGTCTCCCAGCTGCTGAGGGAGAGAGCGGGAATTCGAACCCTAGGGGATCCAAATCTGGATTAAGCAAGAGCATCCATAGCGCCCTTCCTGGTGTTCCCAGACCACCCTGAAATGTTACTGCAGGAGGCTGAGGGTGTGTGGTTTGAAGAGCACCGGGTGGGGGAAATGGCTCACCTGGGCCATAGCTGACTCCGCGGTACTTGACAATGAAGTCGCTGTGGAGGGCTTTGAGGATCTGGATCTCCCTCTGGAAGTCCCTCTGTTGGTCTGGCCCGCTGTGCTGCAGCTGCTTCACTGCCACTAGGGCGCCCGTGTTGTCGCCCAGCGGGTCATAGCGGCACAGTTCCACGCTGCCGAAGTTGCCCTGGGGGACAGCAGGGCTGGTGTCCAAGTGCAGGGGTGCATGGGCGCTGCCCCGCCCACCGCAGTCGGGTGCACCTCACCTTGCCCAGCTGTGAGATGTACTTGAGGTGTCTCTCCTCAAAAATGGTAGGGTCCTGGTAGGCGTAGAGCTGGGCGCCATTCCACAGCCCATCACGGGGCGCCAAGGCGCCGGGCGTGGGGTCTGAGAGGAGCTCGTAATCTGCAGGGCCCAAGTAGTAAGGGACCAGTACATTGGGCCTGGGGTCCCCCTCCTAAGCTGACTTGCCAGGGGACTTCGATCTGCATGCTTACCTTCTCCACACAAGCCTACGGGTACTTTGTGGGGGGGGGGGGCTGGAAAAAGAGGCCGACTGGGCAAAGGCAGACCCCTTATGTGCTCTGCATGCTGTGCAAACTACATATAGCTTTGGAGACAGAAGGGCATTTCCCAGACTCCACTGCTGTGAAGGGTGGTACGTGACTGAGCTCAGTCTGATGAGGGAGAAGTGCTGGCGGCTCTTTCAGGCCTGGCCCATGGGACCCTCCACAGTCTCTCTCTCTTGTCTGCAGAGGATGCCACAGGGACCTGAGGCCATGGGATGGGTAGAGCCACAAAGGGAGAGGTGCCTGTTGACCTGGACACTCTCACTGAATGAAAGGTAAATATCCATCACGTTCGATCTGGAGCCAAGGGGGTCTGTTTGTTACAGCAGCGGTTGAGGTTCATGCTGACTGTTACAGTCACCAACCACTCCAACCCTGCCAAGCACACAGGGCCGGCTCTGCATGCAAATTTCACTTCCCCCTCGCCCCCCGGGGCCTAATATGACAGGCCAGCCCTGCCCACCCTGCCCGGCCCAGTGGGCACCTGAAGTGATGAGGCTGTTCAGGTCACGGATGATGGCACGGAAGGAGGGTCTCTGGCCTGGCTCATAGGCCATGCACTGCTGGATCAGTATGGCCAGCTCCGTCCACTTGGGGGCAGGCAGGTGCTGCCGTTCCTCATAAAACTGGAGCTTCTGAAGTTGAGAAGAGTGGCTGGTCACTCCCAGTGCACCCTCAGGAGCCCCCCACCCTAGACCAGCCCATCCCCCCCAAGCTGGACCTCAGCCCACCCTTCTCCCAAATGGGCACTCTAGAGGCCAGTGAGGGTGCTCTGACCTTGGCGGGATCCAGGGTGCTGATGGGCATCGGGATCCCGCTGAACACCTCCCAGGCTGTGGCACCAAAACCCCACTTGTCAGCTTCCAAGCCGAGTGTCCGGGCCTCCTGGAGACACTCGGGGGCCACCCAGGGGATCCTGTCAGTGAGCACTGGGGAGTGGGGCTGGGGTTAGGCGTCTGCTTCCCTGCCCCACTGCCCCTCTAGGGCACTAGGCCCCTCCCTCCACCCTTCCGGACTTACTGTCCCGGCTTAGCACAGAGGGGCTGACACCAGGGTCACTCAGCTTGATGAAGGGCAGGTTCCCATCAGCCCCTTCGCGAGCCAGGAGCACCTTCCGGGCTGAGACATTGCCATGGGGGAGGCCTTTGTCTTCCTGGGTGGGCCAGGCATAGAGAATGCCAGGGAGGGTTTGCTGGATGAATCGTCTGGCTGAAGAACCACTACACATCCTTCAAAGCCCACCTGGGGCTGCTCAGACCATACTTCTAGACCATTCCTGTCTTGCCTCCTCTGGTTCACCCCCTGCGCTGCCCTGTGTCCCTCCCCTTCAAACCCACCCTGTGGCTCCCCACTGCCTTTAGGATAAAGTCAGAGGTCCTCAGTCTAGCATTCAAGGCCCTTTGAGATACTTGCTCACTCTTCCTATGACATTCTCTCTTCCACACCTCTACCCTGGTCTCCTGCCAACTGAACTGCTGGATGCATCCCAGGACATGCAACTCATCTTCTAAGTTGCAGGCCTTGGCCCAGGCTGTGCCCTCAACCTGACACACCCTCCTTCTTTTCTCCTCTTGATGAGCTTCTATTCAACCCTCAAGGCCCAGCTCCCATGTTCCTTCTTCTGGGAAGCCTTCCCCCGGCCTGGCCTCATGGCTCAATACTCCCCACTGAAATCCACCAATGACCACCTGTTCCCTTCTCCCGCTCTTACATCTCTGAGCTTGTATGTATGCTTCTCCCTAAAATGCCCTCCCCTTGCATCCATACCAAACTCCTACACATACCACAGAGCCCACTCTCAATTGCCCCTCCATTCTCTGCATAGAGGGTAGAGCAAGCAGAAGAGCACTCACCAGATAGTTGAGGGCATAGGCCAGCTGTTTGATCACCTGCAGCTTCCAGCTGGCTGGCACCAGGTGGCCAGACTTGCGCAGGTAGGTGTCCAGCGCTCCCAGGTGTACAAATTCCTGCACCATGATACCTGGCGGCAGGCAGCAGGGAGGGGCAGGGCTGGGAGGCAGGACTGCAGCGGTGTTGAACAGGCTCCGCCCCACCCCACCCTCAGGGCTCCCTGGAGCTCTCAGTTCTGACTGTTGCATCGGTCCTTAGCCTACTCACCTCTCCTCCTCCTCACTTCCCCTGTGGCAACTATTTCCCCGAGATGCCTGGAAGGGCACTTCCAGCCCTTTGCATGTTCTGTCTGGGACATCCCCCCTCCTCTCCTCCTCTTCCCTAATTCCTACTTATCTTTGCCTTCTCTGCCTAGAACTTACCTTTGCCTATCCAGAATCATTGCCTAACCTCCAAGCTGGGCTAGCGGCCTTTGACCACCCACAGTGGCCTGTGCCGCCCCCTCACACATGATCATGTATCACCCTGCCCCACCTGTCGTGTTCCACACTGTGAGTGCAGCTCCTGGCCCCTCCTGGGCTCCTGATAAATAGTTGCTGTACGAATCTGGTGGAACTGGAGCTTGGAGAGGTAACTTGGCCCTTGCAAAGCTACAGAGGGGGGTACACAGCGAGGTGGGATTGGAACCCAGGCCCGTCTGACTTGAGATAATTCTGTGGGGCTGGGTATCGGTGGGAGCTTGGAGCTGCTGCCCCAGAAGTGACAAATGAAGGACACAGGTAACAGGGTGAGGGACCCTGGGGGACACGGGGCCCCAGCCAGGGCGGGCTCTGGGTTTGTATCGCTAATGCTGCCCTAGACGGTTTCCCTGAGGAAGGGTGGGGGCAGGGGTGAGGGTTCTGTCTCACTGTCTCCAGCCATGCACACGCCGTGGAGCAACACGAGATGCTGGTATGACACTTGGCTCATCAAACTCGCTGCTTCCAGAAATGACTGGGGAGAGGAGAAGGGAGAGAAGGTCCATGGGTTCCTCCCACTCCAGGGTCAGACCAAGCACCCCAAACTTGCTGCTCACAAATCGGCCTCAGGAGGGCACCTCACCACAAGCCTCCTTTGACCTTGGAGTCCACCACTGGTATACACAGGACTCTATCATGGTTTTCTGATGGGGGCTGGAAGTCTCCACTGTAATCCACCTTGGGTCCCTCACACAGAAGTGGGAGACTTGGGGTTCAAGGAGGACTCATGCCTTCCCTGGGTGGCCCAATCCTTGCTGATGCTTCCATCCACATCACTCCCCTCTTCTCCTTTGCTCACTTCTCTCCAGCCCAGTGGCCCTTCTTTACTTTTTTTTTTTTTAGATTGTATTTATTTAAGTAATCTCTGCACCCAATGTGGGGCTCGAACTTATGACCCTGAGATGAAGAGTCATGTGCTCTTCCAACTGAGCCAGCCAGACGCCCCCTCCTCACTGTTCCTTAAACATGCCAGGCACAGGGGTGCCTGGGTGGCTCAGTCAGTTAAGTGTCTGCCTTCAGCTTGGGTCATGATCCCAGGGTCCTGGGATTGAGCCCTGCATTGGGCTCCCTGCTCAGCAGGGAATCTGCTTCTCCCTCTCCCTTGGCTGCTCCCCCTGCTTGTGCTCCCTCCTCCCCCTCTCAAATAAATAAATAAAATCATTAAAAAAAAAACATGCCAGGCACAACCCTGCCTCAGGATCTTTGCACTGGCTGTTTCTTCTATTTGGTGTACTCTTTCTGTTTCCATCTAAATTCCCTGACCCTTCTGTATTTCATGGTTTGGAGATGCTGCAGCTCCATTTCTGTTGTTTTAAGACCTGTGTGTTTTTAAATTTCCCTGAATCCACAACGCTCTCTCCAGCCAGTCCTGATCCCAAAGTCTTGGTCCCCATCACACTCACCTCCATGCAGTTTTTATGCTTGGCATCCATCACTTTGAGCAGCACCTCCGTCTCCCGGACCTCCCCCTCCACGACCTCGTGGCGACAACCTCGGTAAATCTTGGTGAAGGACCCATGACCCAGGTTCTCATGCTGGAGGGTGAGGGGGCAACATGAGAGGCTGGTAAGGGGGCTCCTGGTGGGATCCTGGCCCCTGGCCCTGGCCCCATTTTACAGATAATGAAACAGAGGCACAAGGAGGTTATGTCACATGCTCGAGGCCACACAGCAGAGATGTAAATGGGGTACAATGAGGACCCAGTGTCTGAATCCCAACGGAGGTCCCCCTTCCATTTCCTGGGGCCACTTACCCACTCCAGGCTGTCAGCAGGGATCTTGTGAAATGTCATCTGACTCAGCTGGCAGTGGGACTGGAACCGAACAGGGGATGATGTGGGCGTGCTACAATCCCTCCGCACCACAATCAGGTTGGACTTTTCTACGGGGAGGAGGTGGAGGGAGAAAAAGAGCGGTCAGAGGTGGAAGGCCCCCTAAGGTTTGCTCACTCCCTGCCTTAATTTGGGGCCCCTCCCAGAAGACAACCCTGAGGTGAGGACTCCAAGGTACGTGGTTTATTTGAGACTCTAGGAAGCCCCAGTCGGGGGAGGGGGGCGGGGAGGGTGACCGATGAGCAGGCAACCTAGTCTCAGTTCTGCTAGAGATTCTGGAAGACTCTGAAGAACTCACACCTCAGAGTTGTCCCATCCAAGGGGTTTGTCTGAGAGTGAAATTCACCCAGAGGAAGAGGCAAGAGATGGAGAGAGTCTAAGAGTCAGTGACATCTCTCGGATCCAGCTGCAACTGGATCTCGTCATGCCTGAAGATAGCATCTATTCCACAAACACATAAATCACCTTTTCTTCCCTAACCCATCTCGACCCGCTATCTCTGCCCCCTGCCGCACAAGGCAGGTCCCCAGCTCGATTGCTCCACTCAGGGGAGGGGGCGGGCTCACCTTTGGGTTTGGGGGTGCAGCAGAAGGTGAGGTTCAGCGCAACCCCGTCCACGTGCAGCCCGCCGTCCCAGCAGGCTGCCAAGAGCTCTCGGAGACTGCTGTGGGGACGGCCAAGGCCAGCCAGGGACAAGGTTCCCGTGGGGTCACGCCGGATGAGGCAGCCCTTGTAATCAGGACCCAGGGGGGTCTGCAAGGAGGAGTGGTCCCTGAGTGGAAGTGGGCAGTACTTTTCCCTCACCCCATCTTCCTCCAGCACCACAGGCTCGTTCCAATCTCCAAGCCTTTGCATAAGCCATTCCCTCCACTGGGAATGCCTTTACCCTCCCCTTCCTCCAGGAGCAAATACTGACTCATCTTTCAGGTCTCAGCTCAAATGTCATCTCCTTCAGGAAGCCCTCCCTGCCCATGTGGCTCCTAGTGGTGGACCAACCTGGACACAGACAGTGAGGAGGAAGCAATCAAAATCCTGGGGACTGCGGCGGAGAACGTAGGAGCCAGGAAGTGAGCCCCCAGTCTTGAGCTTGTTGATGGCAAAATCCAGGCTGTGGAGAAAGGCCGGAGGAAAAGACAGAGACACAGAGATGGAGGCAGACTTGGGTTCTAATCCTCCTGGTTCCTCTGAAGCCCTGGGATCCTCACCAGCTAACATTCCCTCTCTTCTTCCTATTTTTTATTTGACAGAGAGAGACACAGCGAGAGAGGGAACACAAGCAGAGGGAGTGGGAGAGGGAGAAGCAGGCTTCCCACGGAGCAGGGAGCCCGATGCGGGCTCGATCCCAGGACTCTGGGATCATGACCTGAGCCGAAGGCAGACGCTTAACGAATGAGCCACCCAGGCACCCCATCTCCTTCCTATTTTTTAAAATGAGCCAAAAATCAAGGCTTCTATTAGGTGATTAAAGAAGAGGCTGCAGGTGGAACCTGGTGTCATCCATCCCCAGGAATCGGCCCTGGGGCCCTGAGGAATCAGAGAGAGGGAGGCCACTGCCCTGGCCAGCAGCAGAAGGGAGAGCCTAGTCTCATTGAGCGCCAACCGTGCACCAGGCGCTGTTCCAGCCCTTGACCCCTCTCCAAGGCTCCTGGGAGGGGAGGACACTGAGGCAGCGAGAAGGGGAGTGCCCAAAATTCGAACCGAGTTCTGGCCGCGGAGGGCAGGCATGGGGGGTGGACCCTTACGTGATGGGGCCGTGGCACTGCTCGGCCACCTCCTCCAGCAGCCGCGGCGGCGCAACCTCCTTGCAGAAGAAGTGCCGGGAGTCGGAGGTCAGCCGGAAGTAGCCGTCGACTAGCGCCACGAAGGACAACGCGGCGGGCAGCCCCGGGAACTCGGCCTCCTGTGAGGACCCGCGTCAGCGCCCGCTACGGCCCGAAGGCGACGGTCCCACGTCCCCGCAGTCGGGGTTAGGCGGGAGGGGAGAGGGTCCAGCACTCACCAGGATCTGGTTGTCTGTCCTGGTGACGGTGACCAGGCGGTGCTCCCCGGCCGGGCCAACACGCGGAGCCTGCTTGATGCTGATGTCCACAATTTCTGGAAAGTCGCAGAAGGGCTGGAGGGCCTGGGAACGAGGGGGAGGGCTGGAGCTGGCGGTCCCGTCCCCTCGGAGCCCCCAGTCCCTCTTGGAAGCCTGGACCCCACCAACCCATGCCGTAAGCCCTGACCCTCTAAGCCTCTCCCAACCCCGGCCCCTTCCCACCACGCCCCTGCCAAGCCCCGGGCCCTTCTATCAGTCCCATCCCTCACAAACCCTCCCCAGCCCATCCCCAGTGTCTCCCACCCCAACTCTGCTCAACCCCATCTTCTTCGTTGAGCCGGTTCTTTCCCTGAGGCCCTCCCTCGCTTAGCTCCACTCCACCTCCCGGTCTCTCTCAGTCCAGCCGGGAGCCCCGCCCCGTCTCAGTCCTGACTCCTCCCCCCGACCTTCAGGTAGCCCCGCCCTGAGCCCCCCGCCCAACCAGTCCCATCCCTCTAAGTCCCGCCCATTTTTCGTTCTCGCCCCCACCCCTGGCTCAGCCCCACCTCTCACTCCGCGGGCCCCCATCGGAGCCCTCACAGTCTCTCCCTTCCTTCGCCCCGCCCACTCTCCTGCCCCTCCCTCCTAGGCCCCGCCCCCGCCGTTGGCCCTGCCCACCAGCCGCCCACACCTCTTGTCCTCCTGGACTCCAGGCGATGCCGGTGTCGCCAGCCACTCGGAGCAGCCCCTGCGCATCCTGACCACCAGCAGCCCCGGGGAGGCTCACGAGGAAGGTCTCTACCGCCCTGGCCGGGTCGAGCCTCTCCAGGTCCATGATGTATTTGGCCATGAGCGAGTGCCTGTCAGCCTGGCAGGCGGTCACGCGGCGCAGGGCCCGGCGCACAGTCCTGCGGATGCGCTTCCGCGTCACGAACCTCAGGCCCTGGATCAGGTCGCGCAGGTCGGGAGGCAGGCAGACCTTGTAGCTACGAGTGAGGGTAGCGGGTCCTCACTGTGGGGAGGGATCTCCACAGGTAGGGACAGGGACACACACAAACCCGAATTTTAGTTGAAGGGCTGAAGTGTGGCCTCGGCTGGGCGGCACACACGGAGACACTCAAGGACACCCACGCGGGAAGGACCACTGGGGTCCACAAGACGGACACACACACACAGGCCTTCAGCGGCAGGAGGGAGGCAAGGACTGGAGCCCCAGTGGGTCGGTGGGGTCCTGGCTCACATGGACACACTGCGGGCTTGTAGGTGGGGAGCCTCATGGGAGCCTGAGCTCTAGGGATGCCCCAGTGGAGCCACATTTGCTCCCTCGCAGGTAGACGCTGGGTACCACAAGCTGGAAGCCCTCACCTGACAGTTTTCAGCAGCTCCTCAGGCTGCTGAGCCTGCTCGCGGGCCATCCGGGCCAGGTCCAGCACCGCCAGGCTGAGACATTCACCCTGCTCCTTGAGACTGAGGCCCACAGGGAGGCGGCCGCTCACCAGGTCATTCCGGTGCTGGGGGCCGGTCACAGCCCAACCGTGAGCCCTGATGTTGCCCTACAGACCCCCCCACCGTTGGGCCGATTCCCAACCCTGGGCTGCCACAGAGAGGGTCAGCCAAGGCCGCCCAACTGCGAGCCTTGATGTTGCCCTGTGGACCCCAGCCCCGGGCTAAGCCCCATGCAGACCCCTACCTGGGCGAAGAGGTGCTCCAGGACTGGTAGGTCAAGGATGGCGCTGGCCAAGTCCTTTCGTAGCCCGAAGCGGTGGCACTTCTCTAGCCCAAACCAGTTGGGGAAGTAAAAGCTGTTGGGGAAGGGGAGAAGCCTGGAGTAGGGGTAGGGAGGGGTGGAAGACCGTGCTGAGACCTCACAGAGCCCAGGTTGTGCCACTGACTTGTTATGTGACCTTGGGCAAGCAACGCACACCCTCTGGCCTCAGTTCTTCATCTGTGCCATGAGCGGTGATCACATCCTCCCTGGGGCACCACTGGGAAGTGCAGGGAGATGATAATGTTGTAGGATCACTGTGGTTCTAAACTCCCCTTGCCCTCAACAAAAGGCACCCCCTCTTGGTAACATTTAACCCATGCCTGTGGGAGTAGGGGTGATGTGCTTCTTACCGGAGCCTGTAGACCAGAACTTGGGTGCCCGGGTCCTCCACGGAGAAGACGTGGCTTGGGGGGAACCAGCAGGACAGGTCCTCCGTGGCCAGAGCAAAGAGGGAGTGGTACACAGGCAGGATGCCTGAGGGGATGCCCCCATCAGCACCCTCCTAAATTTCCCCATCTTGTCCCTTGCAGGGCTGCCATGGTTACGAACCCCATGCAGCCCTGCAGGGCTCTTTCCCACCTTGGGCTCTCACGCTGTGTCCCACCCCTGCTCACACACACTCCAGGGCTCCCCATTGCCCTTAGCAGAGAATCCACACACAACCTGCTTCCTGGGGCTCCCTGCCCTTCTCCCCAGAGTGCTCCTTCCACTGTACACTTTACGTCAAGGGATGACCAACTGTTTGCCCTCATGTGCCTCCGAGTCTTTGCACAGCCTTTCCCTGAGCACCTTCCTCCATTTCCAAACTTATTCATCCCTCAAAGCCCCAGCTCCCATGCTGACTCCACTTGACAGCTATTCCAGCTCCCAATCTAGGCCTCCCACAGCCCTACTCCTCTCTTTGGCCCAGTCTTCTAGGGACCCACTCACCACTGGCCTTAGCAGCCCAAACACACAGCTCTTCAGCTGAATGGTCCCCAAAGGAGAAGGATAAGCGCTGTGGGGGTCCAGGGCCCCGAGGGGGCAGCAGCACGTGCAGGGCACCAGCTTCTGAAGACGAGAGGCTGCAGGAGCGCTGAGGAATCAAGGGTGTCTCCTCGCTTGGAGGCGCCATAGGTGTAGCCTGTCTGGACACAAAGAGAGGCAGCCACTCAGTTCTGGCCAGAGGGAGCGAGACTACAAAGCTTCTAGGTGTGTGGGGGGACAGAAATGCGGCAGGGTGAGGTAGGGTTGAAGCTGGTGAAAGAGGGAAGAGAGGGGAACAGAGACACACAGAAAGAGAAAGACAGATGGGGAGGGGCGCCTGGGTGGCTCAGCTGGTCAAGCCTCTGCCTTCAGCTCAGATCATGATCCTGGGGTCCTGGGATCGAGCCCCATGGAAAGCCGCATGTCGGGCTTCCTACTCAGTGGGGAGTCTGCTTCTCCCTCTGCCTCTCCCCCTGCTCACGCTCTCTCTCAAGCACACTCTCTCTCAAAAAAAAAAAAAAAAAAAAAAAGACAGAGGTGGAGAAAGAGAGAAATGGGGGAGCTGAGTGTGCAAGATAGGTGAGGAGCCATAAACCCCCCCAGGAAGGGCTATGCTGGGGTCTGGAGGATATTCTACACTCTAATTTGTGTGAATTCTTCTCTTCTTTTTTTAGTATGGTTGACACACATAATTTGTGTGTATTCTTGTCAGTCCAGGGAGGACATCTCCAGTCAATCTGCAGCCTCCCCACCTACCTTACTCCAAAGCCCCTGCCCTAGGCAGGCATGAGCAATCAATCACAGATGTACACATTTGCAGACCAAGAAGCAGATAGATCCTGGTTCGTATACATGGGTGGCCCATCACTTCCTGCAGGTCTAGGAGACTCAAGCTCTTCTGGGGCTGGGGCTGGGGCTGGGGCTGGAAGCTTTTGCAGCTGATATGATGTATGCCTTGCAGCATGCATTGGATCCAGACTGATGACTCAGTCAGTAGGGACCTCTGTGTCTTATCTGCCCACCACCATCACCATCTCCGTCCCCTTTATCACTCCCACTGTTTAGGCTCCTGTAGCAAGAAGCCCTCCCTGGAATGGGCCTAGGAGGAAATTGCCCCTCACCCTTTATTACCAGAGCTCAGGACCCCTGGCTAGGCAGAGGGAAGGGCTGGGCTTCGAGCCAGCTGGGAAAAGGGAGTAGTAGATGGACAAGATCCACTTACATTGACCTGAATAAGGAAGATACAAAGAAAATATTGGGTAAAAAACCATGTTCCAGGGGCGCCTGGGTGGTTCAGTCGGTTAAGCGTCTGCCTTTGGCTCAGGTCATGATTCCAGGGTCCTGGGATTGAGCCCTGCGTCAGGCTTCCTGCTCAGCAGAGGAATCTGCTTCTCCCTTCTGCCCCTCCCCCTGCTTGTGTGCTCACTCTCTCTCAAATAAACAAAAAACAAAAAAACCATGTTCCAGAATAATAGTAGGAGGTGGAAGAGGGATAGCATTAATGAGGTTTTAGCATACCGAGTCTATAAGCCTGGAGCTGGGATAGGGAAAGACCTTAGGCTCTGGGTTCAAATTCCAACCACATCATACTCAAGCTTTGTGACCATGGCAGGACTCCCACAGCTGGGACTCCACTTTCTCAGCTGTGAAATGGGCTGACTCCCCACCTGCCTTGGTTTGCTGAGCTGAGCCCAAGGTGTCAACGTTTTTAATCCTCACTAACTGGCACAATCCTTGGCAACATGCCCAGGGAGCACTTGACAAAGGCCAGCTAAACCAGACAAGAAGGTCCCTTGACACAGTGGTTTAGTGGTTCCTATGGTGGAGGGACGGCGTGAGGGGAAGGGAATTTTCCTTTAGGGACACCCCCATGTCACCAGCTCCCAGACCAGGAATCAGAACATTCCCAGTCCCAGGAGCCCTGGGGCCCCTGTCACTCCCCGCAAAGGTGATCACTGTCCTATTTCTAATAGTCGACTTAATCATGGTCTTTGCACTTTTATGTAAATGGAATCACACAATGTGTATCTTTTGTTTAAAATCAATCTTAAAGATATGTATATATTTTAAATATTGAAGGAAAAAAAAAAAAGAAAAAGTCAGAGGTGGTGCTTGGGACACAGAAAAATGCCCCTGCTTTAACACCCTAAGTCCCACATCCCCTACAGTTGGTTGGTCACCCTAAGCTCTGGCTGGGTCCTGGGAGGTGGAGGCTGGGAACCGTGCCCCCAGGGGCCATGAACTCCAGGCCCAAGGCACAGTGATTCACTCAGGTCCAGAGAGCTGGAGATTTTTTTTTTTTTTTTAAAGATTTTATTTATTTGACAGAGAGAGACACAGCGAGAGAGGGAACACAAGCAGGGGGAGTGGGAGAGGGAGAAGCAGGCTTCCCACCGAGCAGGGAGCCCGATGCGGGGCTCAATCCCAGGACCCCAGGATCATGACCTGAGCCGAAGGCAGACGCTTAATGACTGAGCCACCCAGGTGCTCCGAGAGCTGGAGATTTGAGGTCTCATCTTATGTAGAAAAAGCAGAGGCCACAGAGCCAGCCCCTCCCAGCTCTTGTCTGTCTAGCAGCTTTCCTCAGAGGCCTTGCCTTGTCCCCAGCCACAGCCCTTCACACATTCCCCCCAACCCCCATCCTAGAGCCATGTGGCCCCACCAGCTCTTACCTGGCAGCTGGGAAGCCTGGGCTAAGGACAGGAGGGTAGAGCCGGGCAGCAGCCGGAGGAAAGTCCCAGTTGGCTCCTTCCTGTGTGGGCCCCTTGACTTCCTGAGCTGCTGTCACTTACCGAAAGTCATGGCCATGTGGGGGATGGGGACAGGGAGGGGAGAGGGCCTGGCCGCGGAGGGGCAGAAAGTTCCAGAAGCCTCCCCGGGCAGTGGCCCTCCAGACAGAGTGCTGGAAACCCTGGACCTAAAGGGAGGAGTAACAGCACAGAGAAAGGCCCCGGTCACAGAGGGGTTCTCAGCAGGCTCCGGACTGCTGCTCACTCCCTGGGGGGCCCTGGCAATGCCCCAGCTCCTTGGGCCTCAGTTTACCTATCTGAGGCACATCTGGGTTGGGTATTCAGGCTGAACTAATTTTGCACCCAGAGAAGGGAACTGGGCTTGATCTACCCAGGAAGGAGGCAGGAAAGTTGCCCCAAAGGTCAAGTTCTTCTGGGTGTTTCTCCCATGAGACCCTAGGAGGAATAACAGGCCCCTTCTGTGCACATGCCCTACACCCCGCCCTAGAAACAGGCTCACCTCACCTTCTGGTCTGCCAGGGAGACAATTACTAATTAAGGATAACAAAGAAAAGCAGGGGGCGCCTGGGTGGCTCAGTCCTTAAATGTCTGCCTTTGGCTCAGGTCATGATCCCAGGGTCCTGGGATTGTGCCCTGCATCGGGCTCCCTGCTTGGCAGGAAGCCTGCTTCTCTCTCTCCCACTCCCCCTGCTTGTGTTCCCTCTCTCTGTGTGTCTCTCTCTGTCAAATAAATAAATAAAATCTTAAAAAAAAAAAAAAAAGAAAGAAAAGCAGAGTGATGGCACAGACTGGGGCTGGGGGGGGAGGGTTGTGGCAGTGGGGGGACCTCTGTGCAGAGGTCATGATTAATTGAGTCGGGATCTGAAGTAGGACAAGGAAAGAGCATGCCCAGTGGTGGGCACCTCAAGTGCAAAGGCCCTGAGGTAGAGTGAGGTGAGCAGTTTGAGCAGAGAGGAGGCAGGAATGACAGAAAGAGGTAAGAAGTGGGGGGGGAGTAGAGCGGTGAGCAGGGGTCAGGTCTGATCATTTTTTCACGCCCCTGAAGTTGTCGTGAGTGGAGGAGGCAGGAGGCTAGGGCAGCATCCCGGTGAGACCCAGCCCAGTGTCCTTACCCCAGAAAGTAGAGTTTGGGGAATAGATTTTAGAGGACTCTTTCATCTCCAAAATCCCATCACATGTCCTGGCACAAAAATGGCTTTGGCATGTATGTATTTTGTTGACTTTAGTTCGATCACCCACAGACACTTATGGGGCACCTACCAGAGCAGACCAGTACTCTGTGGAGCTGACAGTCTAGTGGGAGAGATGATATTAAATTATTACCCAGGGGTGCCTGGCTGGCTCAGTCGGAAGAGCCATGCGACTCTTGATCTCCAGGTCGTGAGTTCAAGTCCATGTTGGGTGTAGAGATTACTTAAATAAATAAATAAACTTAAAAAAAATTAAACCCAATAATTGTCCCAGTGGCCCCCAGGGCCAGGCTGCTAGGAGAGGCCCTGAGTCTAGGAGGGCTTCCTGGAGGAGATGGCTTTGATACTGAAATCCAAGGACAAGTGGGATTAGCCAAAGAGTGATCTGGAGGTGAGGGGAGCTCCTGCAGAGGCTGGGAGACTGGACCAGGTCACAGTGTTTCTGAAGGGCAGGGTGTTAGGGACTTAGTGCTCTGAGACTTGCTTGGAAGCATCAGTGGGGCTTGTCGGGGGAGGGAGGGGATGAGTATAACCTCAGCCACAGCCGGCTAGGGGCAGGAAGTGCTGCACAGGGACTTAGCTGTAGCATTTTTCTTTTACTTCCCGTGTGGCTTCAGCAGAGAGGAATGCAAACGTTACTTCCATCCCTGGCCCTGAGGTGGAACCCCAGCCCTCCAGGGAGCACAGTGAGTTTCTGGGCCCCTGACAACTCCAGTAGGATGGTCACTGTGGTATTTTGGAGAATGAGCAGGAAGGGAACAGGGTTAGGACAAAGGTGACACCCTCGGCCCCAGAGAGGGGTATGTGAAGCCTCCATCAGGAAGTTTCAGGGAGGCAGAGCCCAGAAAGTTTGCTCAAGAACAAACTGGAGGGGCACCTGGGTGGATCAGTCGGTTGAGTGTCCGACTCTTGGTTTCGGCTCAGGTCATAACCTCGGGGTCCTGGGACCGACCCCCACGTTAGGGTCTACAGTCAGCGTGGAGTCTATTGGAGATTCTCTCTCCTGTTCTCTCTGCCCCTTCCCCCTGCTCTCTCTCTCTCTCTCTCAAATAAATAAATAAATCTTAAAAAAAAAAAAAGAAGAAGAACAAAGTGGAAACTTTAGTGATATAAACATCCCGAATTTTCTGCTGGCAAAAAGCCCATAAATGCAGTCAAAGAATAAACAAATGAAACTGAAAACAAATGTGAACTCATATCGTGGATAAAATATCTTCATTATACAAGCACCTCCTAGAAAACAATAAGAAAATGCCAATAACTTAGCAGGCTATGAACTCAGAAGTCACAGAAAATGAAATATGAATGGTTCTTAAACCCAGAAAAAGAGGGGTACCTGAGTGGCGCAGTCGGTTAAGCGTCTGACTCTTGGTTTCGGCTCAGGTCATGGTCTTAGGGTTGTGAGATCAAGCCCTGTGTCAGGCTCCACACTGAGTGTGGAAGTCTGCTTGCATTCTCCCTCCCTCTCCCTCTGCCCCTACCCCCGCCCCATGCACTCTCTCTCTCTTTCACTCTTTCTCTAAAATAAATAAATCTAAAAAAAATACCCAAAAAACAGAAAAAGATTCTCAGCCTCATTCGTACTAGGAGAAATGTAAATTTCAAGCACAGTGAAACCATATGATCATATCAATGGATATAGGAAAGATTTGACCAAATTCAACACCTATTCATAAAAACTTTTAGCAAAGTAGGTATAAATGGGAACGTCCTCAAACTGATAAGAAGCATCTACAAAAAAAGCTATGGGTAATATTTTACTCAGTGTCAAAGACTGAATTGTTTCCTGCTGAGATTGGAAAGAATACCAGGATGTCCATTTTCACCACTTCTATTCCACATCCCTCTGGAGGTCATAGTTATTACAATGAGGCTAGAAAAATAAATAAAGTGTATAAAGATTGGAAAGGAGGAAGTAAAACTCTTCCTACTTGCAGATGATATGATTATTTATATGTAAAAAATCCAAGGGAATCTATGGTAACTACTGAACTAATAAATTTATTTAGCATGTTCACAAGTTAAAAATATACAAAATTCAGCTGAATTCTTATATATTATATATTCTTTTTTTAAAGATTTTATTTATTTATTTGCCAGAGAGAGAGAGCACAAGTAAGCAGAGTGGTAGGCAGAGGGAGAGGGAGAAGCAGACTCCCTGCTGAGCGGGGAGCCCCACGCCGGGCTCCATCCCAGGACCCTGAAATCATGACCTGAGCTGAAGGCAGACGATTAACCGACTGAGCACCCAAGCGCCCCTATACTATATATTTTTATATAATAGCAAACAACTGGAAAATGTAATTAAAAAATTTTTTTTAATTTTAAAAAAAATCCTATTTGCAGCAGCAGAAAAAATTAAATATCTAGGGGTAAATATATCAAAAGAAGTCTAAGATCTCTGCACTAAAAACTACAGATATTACCAGGCAAAATTCAAGAAGATCTAAATAAATTGAAAAATATACCGTGTTCATTGATTGGCAGAGTCAGTGTTGTTAAGATGTTAGTTCTCATGTCAGGACTTTACTAGGTTGGCAGCAGAGGGGCAGAAGGAAGTATAGAGGGAGAGATGTATGCGGATGTGTTCATATTTACATTGTAATGATAACTGTTAATGTGTGTGCGTCTCTTTGGCTGTACTATAGGAATAAATTGATTCAATGGAAACGTACCTCCTTGCTAATATTTGAATAGTATAGATTGGATAATGAATTCTTTTTAGAAGCATTGTACGTTGTGTACTCTTACTTTGTCTCAGTTTTAATTGAACATTAAGGGAATGCGGTATTTTAATTGTAACTCTGCCAATATCTTTATCTAGAGGCCTGTTGCCATTTTTGTCTTTTATGAAATTTTTGTAGCCAAGAAAGGCAGGATTACATTTTTTTTTTCTTTCAGATGGAGTTGGTGTAGTGTATTCTTGGTTATCAAAATACTCGAAGTTTGGGGACTTTGAAATGGTAAATATTCATGGTGATAAAAAAGCATGATACATAACTGTACAATCTTAATTACATTAAAATACTTACTTATGTAGATACACACATGGGACCTAGAAGTCAGACTGTAAGCTGCTTGTGATTATGGATGACTTTGTTCTTTGCTTCTTGTGTTTTTCAGTTTCCTTTTATGCACATGTTAACTTTTAAAAAATAAATTTTTAAAAACCTAAAAAAAAAAAAAAAGATGTTAGTTCTCCCCAAATTGATCTTTGATTCAGCGGGATTTTTTTTTTTTTTTTTGCAGAAACTGGCACTAACTTTAAAATTTATATAGAATTACAAAGGACCTAGAATAACCAAACTCATTTTTAAAAAATATTTTATTTATTTATTTGTCAGAGAGAGAGAGCACACAAGCAGGAGGAGCAGCAGAGGCAGAGGGAGAAGCAGGCTCCCTGCTGACCAAGGAGCCCGATGCAGGGCTCCATCCCAGGACCCCAGGATCATGACCTGAGCCGAAGGCAGATGCTTAACAACTGAGCCACCCAGGCGCCCCAAGCATCCAACTTTTGATTTCGGCTCAGGTCATGATCTCAGGGTCCTGAGATGGAGCCTGGCACTGGGCTGGTGCAGAGCGTGGAGCCGGCTTGGGAGTCTCTCTATCCCTCTCTCTCTCTGCCCCTCCCCTACTCACACATGCACAAGTGCTCATGCTCTCTCTCTCTCTCTCTTTCTCTCTCTCTCTCTCTAAAAGAAAAAAAGTGGTAATGAACTACTGATACATGCAACAACTTGGAACACTCTCAGAATCATCATGCTGAGTGGAAGAAGCCAAACACAAAGCTTACGTATAACATTCTGGAACATGCAAACTATTTTTAGTGACAGAAAGCAGATCAGGTTGCCTGGCAATGAAAAGTGCAGAGAAGGGGGTGCTGTAAAGGGATGCAGGACACTGGTGGGGTTGGTGATATATGTTCATCGTCTTGACTGTGGTCATGGTTTCATAGATTTACACACTTGTCAAAACTGCACAAAGCATGCACTTAACATATGTGCAACTTAGTCTAACTCCAATTACACTTAATAAAGGTGAAAAGGGGGGGCGCCTGGGTGGCTCAGTCAGTTAAGCATCTGCCTTCAGCTCAGGTCGTGATCCCGGATTCCTGGGATCAAGTCCCTGGGCAGGCTCCCTGCTCAGCAGGGGAGTCTGCCTTCTCTCTCTCTCCCTCTGCCCCCCTCCCCACTCCTGTGCGCACCTGCTCTCTCTCTCTCAAATAAAAATAAATAAAATCTTGGGTTCCTGGGTGGCTCAGATGGTTAAGCGTCTGCCTTCGGCTCAGGTCATGATCCCAGAGTCCTGGGATCGAGCCCCGCATCGGGTTCCCTGCTCAGCGGGGAGCCTGCTTCTCCTTCTGCCTCTCTCTGTCTCTTATGAATAAATAAATAAAATCTTTAAAAAATAAAAATATAAATAAATAAATAAATAAAATCTTTTTTTAAAGAAGTTGAAAAGGTGGGGGGTGGAGAGGAATCACAAGGGGTTGTTTCCCACCTGTTAGACTGACAAAGCTGAAAAGTGTAAGACTTCAGTTTATTCTCAGGGGTCTGCACTGATTCTCATTGCTGCCGTCAGGGGTGGAAATGGCCAAGCCTACAGAGGGAATCAGGCAGAAGCTGAAGACAATGCCCTGGGACCCAGCAAGGCTCCTTCCAGCAAATCAACCTCCCAGGAGTGATACCTACTCTACAGGGCTGTGGATTCATCATGGCATTCTCTGTAACAGCAACCAGACTCAAATGACCCAAATGCCCAGGCACAGGGAATTTGCTGTACAAACTCTGGCCATTCTCAGCACTGCAGAAGAACAGGGCAGCGAAATGCTGACAATGTGGGAAGACCTCCAGGATACTTGGTGAAGGAAAGAGCAAGGTGCACACCTGCCTGGGCAGGAAGCTTTGCTTTGTGTAGAAAGAGATGATGACGATGCGGAGACCCTTTGCAGGGAAACATAAACATAATTACATAACTTGTTCCTGTGGTGGCCACCTGGGAGCCATGGTAGGCAAAAGAGAGAGATAGTTGTCATTTACATTTTCATGCCTGTTGAACTTTGTATTTGTAATAGTGTTGAAAGGTAAGTGTTTAATCAAAAAAGGGAACATATGTAAGCATATGGGATAGGAGAGGAAATAGGAATGAGGAGAGCTGCTGTTCAGAAGTTGACTGTGAACCAAAGCAATCATATTGATCATGAGAAGAGCAAACACATCAAGTGCTCACAAGTGCACTATGGCTTTGCACACAGAGCAATCCATTTAATCCCTGTACCCACCCCAGAGGCGTGGATTGTGAGCCCCCCCTGTGGGGGGGGGCGAGGGGGAAACAGGCTCAGGAGGGGCCACTGTTGGGAAAGAAGAGTCTCCAGCTTGGCTTGCTTCCCCTACTCACAATGCCCTAGGATCCTCCCCCAATTAGGCTGAGAAAAGGGAAATGGGGTCTGGCTCCTGGCTGGGGATGGGGGACGATAGTTGCATGGAGCCTACAGAGACCCCCCCCCTTCCTGTTTATTTTTCTCATATTCTGCTGTGGTGCCTATTCTTCTTATTTCTCTTGTTTTTGTCCATTTCTCCCAACAGTATGTCAGCTCTCACCAGGCTGGAATTCTTGGTTGTCCTGATCACTGCTGTGTGTCCCCAATGCCTGGCACATGGAGGTACTCGAATGAACGAATGAATGATTGGAATGAATGAATGAATGATCGAATTCAGAGGAAGAGCCTTAGGCGATTTGGGAGCAGGAACAATTAGGGGCAGGAGAGGAGGGGCAGGAGGCCAGGGCCGGGGACATGTGGCATCTGGAGTCCAGGGCAGTGAGTGTCTTGGGGGCGTTTGCAGGATGAAGGGACAGGAGCAGAATCTTGGGCCAGTGCATGGAGCCCTGGAAAGATGGAGGTGATGGTAGCCCAGATGGGGAAGGCGGGGCAGCTCAGGCCATGACCGCCAGGGTGGTGATCCAAGCTGGGGTGAGGCCGGGTGTGGCCCAGGAGCCTGGATTAAGAAAGGGCACCTTCAAGGTCCAACGGAAGAAGAAAGACTGGGAGAACAGGGGAGCCCAGGGGTGGCCGGCCTGATTGAATGACCATGAGTGAGAGGGCCTAGCCCAGATCAGTTGACCCAGCTGGGCTCCCTGCTTGGCTGGAGGCCGGGCGGAGGCAGCCAGGAGCAGAGCATCTGGGAGGGAGGGTCAGGGGCGTGGCAGGGGCCAGGGCAGCACTCACCAAGCAGAGCCAAAAAGGGGGGGAAAAGTTTCTTAACAATCTTTAGACAACACCCCCCCCCCTCTCGCCCCCGGATTCCTCTTTCGGCTCCAGCTGAGGGTGTCACCCTGACCCAGGCCTTGGAGATACAAGCGCCTGGCTCCAAGGCTGGAGCTGAGCCTGGGGCCCTTCCTTCCCTCTCCCTACCCCTCCCTTCTCCCTTCTCCTCACCTGCCCTCCCTGCTCCCCCTCCTCTGGCCCCTCTCTGGCCCTCCCAGACTCGATTTGTGCAGCGGGCCTGCTCTCGTTTTCCAGTACCTCTTTCTACTCTCCCACTCCCTGACTGCAGCCTGGGGAAACTGAGGCCTAGCTAGAACAGTTCAAGCACACTGGAGCGCTACAGCCCCAGGGCTAGGGCCCCTGCCTCCCCCAGTCCAAACATTATACGCCATTTAAATCTCATAACTCCAGGAGCTGGGGACTTATTAGCCTCATCTGACAGTTGGGGAAACTGAGGCCCAAAGAGATGATGCGCCTGGGAACTATTTGTGGGTTATGAACTTGTGCCTTCCCCACCCACACTAGTGTGCAGGCTCTTGGCCTCAGCCCGGCCTTCTGCCACCTGGTGGACACTCGCGGCAGTGTCGTTCGGAGGGAGTCGCCTATTGCCTGTGGTCCTGAGCAGGGAAGGGAGTCCAGGGCCGGGAGGAGGCAGGCCTCGTCCCCTGACTACACTCCATCCCTCATCCTCCTCTCCAACCAATTTTCCGATTTTTCAAGAAGGCACTGACTAACTCATTTCCTGCCCATGTGCGAAAAGACCCTAGATGTTAATTCTAACACTCATGAAAAATGAAAGACCACAAAGATAATTCTGTAATTATAAAAGGTGTCACAAGGATGCCTGGGTGGCTCAGTCATTAAGTGTCTGCCTTGGTCATGATCCCTGCTCCGCAGGAAGCCTGCTTCTCCCTCTCCCACTTCCCCTCCTTGTGTTCCCTCTCTCGCTGTGTGTCTCTCTGTCAAATAAATAAATAAAATCTTAAAAAAAAAAAAAAGGCAGCACAAATGCATTTTTTGGTCTCTTAACTGTTTTAAGAAGCAATTGTATGAAAATATATATAAATTACAAAGGAAGTGAGCAAAGTATAGGAATAAGGAAATGACACCAGGTAGTAACACTAATCCACAAAAACAAGTGAAGAGAACTAGAAGTGCAAATGGATAAAATTAATATAACAAACTTTATGAATACATAGTTGCCCTCCTCTATTTTCTCACATTCTTTAACAGCTCTACAATTTTAAGTAACAATTGCCAACAATGTATTGTTAGGTTTGCAACATATATAGATGTAATATGTATAACAATAATAGCACAATAATAACAATGAGACAAAAGGGGGCAGAAGAAATGAATTATATAGGAGTAACATTTCTAAATCTCATTAAAATTAAGGCAGCATAAATTTGAAGGAGATTCTAAATTAAGATGTGTGTGTTAAGCCCTAGAGCAACCACTAAAGAAATAACTTAAAAAATATAGTAGGGTCCCGGGACCTGGCGGGCTCATGGGTGGGGCATGAGACTCTTGATCTCGGGGTTGTGAGTTCAAACCCTATCTTGGGTGTCAAGATTACTTAAAAAAATAAATCTTAAAAGAAAAAATATTAAATATATATAGAAAAAATCATTAAAAGAATTAAAATATTACACTAGAAAATAGTCACTTCATGGAATATAAAGCAGTAAGGAAATAAACAAATTCTACCCGCGAGCATCCCCTGGAAGTGCAACGCTCAAACTACCACCCAGACCTCCCGGGGTGCCTACAACTCCCGGCGTGCCGCGCACGACGCTCCCTTACGCCCATGGTGGAAAGGGAGGGGCTAGTGGAGCTCCCTTTTGTGAGTTGTAGTCTCGCTGCCGAGGAAGGAAGGACTGTGAAAGGTTGGTGGACCTAGAGCCAATGAAAAGGCAAATCTTGTTGAGCGTCGGAAAGAGAAGCCAATGGGCATGCTGCCTCCAGGAGGCGGGACTTCCGGCAACGAAGTCTTGGTGAGCGGCTGCGCGAGAGCGGCCACTTCCTTTTTTGTGTGGCGGCGAGAGCGGAGAGTGCGCCATGAAGGCTTCGGGAACAGTAAGGCGAGCGCGGCGGGGCACGGGGCCGGGGAGTGCAGTGCAGATCGAATCGGGGGCCCCGGCAGGTGGCATGGGCCGCGTAGCAGGAGCGCGCTCTTGGCTGGGTCCCGCGCCGCCGCGCGCCATCGCCCCCAGGTGCAGCCAACATGGCGGCCATTGCGGGCGCCGCGTGGGGAGTCTGGTGCCATGGTCCCGGCCTGCCGGGAAATCGCGGGGGCCGGAGAGGCCGGGTCTCCTTTCCAGGGGAAGGGACAAGTTGCGCGGCTTGGACGTTCCGAACAACGGGACTTTGTCGATTTTCCAAGTCTCGGTTTCCCCATTTGCAAAGTGGACGTGGTGGGAGGAAACGTTAATATTTCTTCCCGGCGGGGTTGTGAGAAGTAGAAGAAAACCGTAAACCCGAGCTGACACGGGGAACTTTATCGCTGTGACTAGTGCTTGGTAAAATCAGAGGGCGCTGTGGCGCAGAGATGGAAGAGCAAGCCCTCGGGAGAAACAGGGTGGGTCCTGTATAGCTCCCCAGCCTCAGTTTCCACGCTAGGAAAGGGGCCAGCTGCATCGGTCCCCTCCTGAACAGGTGGTCCGCGGGGCTGATTAGTCACATGGAGAGGTGGGAGCAGGAGACAAGTTTGCGATATTTGGGGCTATCTCCTCATATTACTAAAATCATGGCGAGTCATTTACGAGGGCGGGTTCTTTGTACTATATTGCAGTGTTTGGGCCTGCCTGACATCTTTGTTTTTGCATCTGTGTAAACAGGTAGAGTCCACTGGGAAGTCCAAACCCCTTTGGGCTGCTGCTGGGAATACTGAAGCAGCTGCAGGTCCCATGGCAGCAGGGCTGGGGAGGGAACTGGATTCTTGTTCTCGTTCTGCCTGGGGTGGGCTGTGAGATCCCAGGCTGGTTACTGTCTTAGGGCCCCAGAGTGAAAGAGGACTTTGGGAAGATGTGAGCTGCAAAGTGGCTGTGGAGGAAGAAGCCTGCAGGTTTAGGCTTCGGCTTTTTTCACAGGAATATAAACAGAAAGAGAAGGACAGCGAGATTGACAGCCCTGCCCAGCTTTCCCGAGCCAAGGCAAAGGGTACCCAGGCATCTTAATCCTCCCACCCTCGATCCTTGTTCTGGGAAGGCTGGGACAGTGCAGTCACCGGGATTCCACATGGATGCCCTGTGATGGGACAGTCTATTTTCGCTCTCCTGATTCCAGTTATCACCAGGCTCGAGAAAGGGAGTAAGGTGAATCTTCACAGTTGCCTCAGGGCTCTGGGTTGGGCCCCACTTCACCCCTGTTTCTGTTTCAGCTGCGAGAGTACAAGGTAGTGGGGCGCTGCCTGCCCACCCCCAAATGTCGCACTCCGCCCCTGTATCGCATGCGAATCTTTGCACCTAATCACGTCGTCGCCAAGTCCCGCTTCTGGTACTTTGTGTCTCAGCTGAAAAAGATGAAGAAGTCTTCGGGGGAAATTGTTTACTGTGGGCAGGTACGGGGAGTCTGAGAACAGGGTGGGGTCTGGAGTGGATTTACACCTTCCTGTGGGGGCATTCCTCACCCCACAGAGTTCCCGGACTTCATAACCCCTGGCTTATTCGCCTGTGTAATTAAGCCCTAGGTTGGGATGGGATGGATACCTCAGTGCCCTTTTCCTGATGAGAGAGCCCAGGGCCCAGGAAGTGTGTGGCTGGCATGCTTGGACACCTTGGCTGAGGCCAGCACCTTGGCTGAGGCCAGCACCTTCGCCGGGCCTCGTGTGAAGTGGGGAGAGGTGCTGTCACCTGGGCACGTTTGCTGTGATGGGCGCTGGGCTCTGCATCATACTGCTGCACTGGGTGGCAGCTGCTTTGGGGCCCAGATAGTCTTGGGAGAGTAGTGTTTGGGAGGAGTTGAGCTGGTGGTCCACATGGGGCAAGTGTGCCGGCCTGGACAGCTGTGTACGCCCTACTGTTGCCGTGGGAATTTGTCCAGGACAGCAGATTGCCTTCCTGCGCTCTCAGATTTGAGGACTGGGAAACAGGCGCAAGAGAGGCCTGGGGCAGAGGATCAGCAAGGGTCGGAGCCGGGTCGAAGCCTGCTCAGCACCCTTGCTTCAGCCAGTGTCTTTGGCATCTAGGTGTTCGAGAAATCCCCCTTGCGGGTGAAGAACTTCGGCATCTGGCTGCGCTATGACTCACGCAGCGGCACCCACAACATGTACCGGGAGTACCGGGACCTGACCACGGCGGGCGCCGTCACCCAGTGCTGTAAGGCGCCGGGTCCTGCGCCCAGTGCCCCACTTAGATTCCTGTTGCAGGCATCTGCAGCCCAGTCGGCCTGCGCCCCTCTCTCCCCGCAGACTGAGGCAGGGCAAATGCCAGAGGCTTCTGGGATTAGGGGGGTGGGGAGTCCAGGGGTGCTCGTGGGGGACACAGAAGAGGTGTTTGCATAGGGGCGGTTGTGGAGAGGATGCTCCAGGTGCATCTTTTTCTGGAACCTGGCAGCAGGTGGACCTTTGGGGTCCATCACTCGTGCAGCTGTAATTCCCACCCAGAGTCTAGCCCAGGCCTTGTCTGTGGGGATCTGGTGCTAGTAACCCCAGGTGCTCCTAGGGCGAGTGACCTGCCAGGGCCCAAACCCAAGCACCTCAACCCAAGAACTGCTGCTTCTCATAGCAGCGGTTTAAACAGAGGTGCTAACAGCAAGTGGATCTCGTCGCCTTTGGGGGGCTGTGGCTGTGCCCCTCAAAGTGAATTTGGAGGTTCTACATGCCTGATAAGCCAGTGCCTGCTGGGGCCAGAGACTATGGCCACCCAGTTCCCAAGTTGGGGTTCCTCTAGACCAGCACTTGATGGGAGGTTTGAGGAATGCCCAGACCCCGGGGTGCACATTCGCCCTACCTCCTTCCCTGCAGACAGAGACATGGGCGCCCGACACCGTGCCCGGGCCCACTCGATCCAGATCATGAAGGTGGAGGAGATTGCAGCCAGCAAGTGCCGCCGACCAGCCGTCAAGCAGTTCCACGTGAGTGCCCTGGGGGCCCTGCTGGGTGGGCTTGGCAGAGGGGGGCTCCCCTGGAACATGGAGCTGGCCCAGCTGCTCCTCTATCCCCCAGCCTTGGGAGCTACAGGGAGGCACTGGGTTTGACGCAGGAGCCTGGTGGGGGGTGGCCACACCTCAGTGGCCCCTGGAAGACAAGGTTGAGAGGCTTCCACCCCCCTCACCCACCTGTCCTTATTGCAGGACTCCAAGATCAAGTTCCCGCTGCCCCACCGGGTCCTGCGTCGCCAGCACAAGCCACGCTTCACCACCAAGAGGCCCAACACCTTCTTTTAGATGCAGAGCCTCCCTGTCTCCAGGTCTGCTCAAATAAACTCTTTGGGAAAACCAAGGTGCTCAGACACTCTTGTTTTCTTTGTATGCCCTGAAGAACTCAAAAGGGCACAGCCAAGCTGTGAGTTCTCTGCTTGGGGAGGGGTCCTCCTCTCTCGAAGTGGGGCCCAGGCACCTGATTTCTCCAGAAGGGGAGCCCCAAGAATGGCAAAGCCCACACCCCCAAGCTCCCTCCTGCCCACTTAGCTCCCCAGGGCTTCATCCAGCAAGGGGCTGTCACGGGCAGGGTCTTAGAGCCAGAAGGCCTGGTTTTCAGCCCCATCAGGTGGCCCTCCCCTGTGAGCTTTGGGATGCCTTGCAGGCCACAAGGTTTGGCCCCTAAACCTATCCCATCTTCCATGTTAGACACAGGCCTCAGCTTTCCCGCCCCCAGCCGCCACGGTTTGGGTAAGATGTGGCCATCAGATGTCAGATGCCTAGAAGAAGTCAGGATGATGGGGTTGGTTTTGGTCCACCTGTGGGATTTCCCCTCTTCCCTCCAGGCTCAGAACCTGTCTTTGGTTCCAGGATCCTCAGAGCAGACACCAGGGGACGCCGGAGAGGGCCATGAGCATGCTCTGCTGTGGTGGTTCCTCCTTTACTAGGTGGGGGCCCCTTGAAGGACTCCCTGATCCTGCCCCAGAAAGTCAAGGGCTCACCATGGGTATCTGTCTCCAGGAAACCACTTGAGGCCCTGGAGAGTTCCAGGCATGAAGCTAACCCCACGCTGGCTGAGCCCCTCAATCAGGAGGCTGAAGCACAGCTAGGAGGGCAGATCTTGGGAAGCGTCTGTCCTTGGTGTGTGACCTTGGCAGCTCTGGCCCACTGAGTGAGTCCTCATCAGAAAGGGCACTCGGCAGATTTACTCAGTTGACGATACTTGGAGTGTGACAACTATAGGCCCTGGGGGCAAAGGTCAATCAAGATCTGCCTTCTATTCCAGAGAGCCATGGAATGGGAAGAAACCCAGGGAGCAAGAAGGCAGCGTGGAGTGGGGGTCTGGGGAGCAGTCAGGCCTGGAGTGTCCCAGGCCAGGGTCCAGCCTCTCTTCCCCCACTTGAGGTGGGGGTGGCTCATTGGCATGATCAGTCCCGGTGGTTTCCAGAAAACCAGATCACTTCAGACCCCACCTATGTTTGGAGAGGTGCCCGAGGCAGAGCTGGGGCACAGCCAGCCGCTTCCCCAGAAAGTCCCGAGGACAGGGTACCTGGCTTCCTGGACCTGCATTGGCTGCTTTGCCCACTGCTCTGAAACAGTTCCTTCCCACCTCCACGCCTTTGCACTTGCTGAGCCTCCTGACTGGACTGTTCCGTTCCAGATCATCACTGGTTTCGCCTCCCTGAAGAATACACACGTGTATTCCAGTGACAGTGGCTTTTCTGTGTCCCTGCTTGGCCCCGGTTCAAGAAGTCAGACCCAGAAAAGGGTAGGGACAGGCTTTGAATATCCTTCCCTTTGTTCGTCCACATGGCGGAAGGACAGTGATAATCTCCTGGGTCTGGCATTCCTAGACCCAGGTTTTTTATTTTTGACCCTGCCAAGATCCCTACCACCACCCCGCAGGCATACCAATTTACTCTCCCAATAGCATTTAATAAGAAGCAAACTTCGATGGCTGAAAAAAAAAATCCCATCTTGGGGATTTATATTTGCCTTTTCTTCTTAGGAAGCAGGCACTTCTCTCAATTTGTTTGGCCTTGGCTCCTTTATGGGGTTGCTGGTCATTTTTAACTTACTGTTTTGTAAAAGCTCCTTTCATGGGCGCCTGGGTGGCTCAGTCGGTTAAGCGACTGCCTTCGGCTCAGGTCATGATCCTGGAGTCCCGGGATCGAGTCCCCCATCGGGCTCCCTGCTCGGCAGGGAGTCTGCTTCTCCCTCTGACCCTCCTCCCTCATGCTCTCTGTATCTCATTTTCTCTGTCTCAAATAAATAAATAAAATCTTTAAAAAAAAAAAACAACCTTTCATATGTGGTGCAAAAACGTGGAAAAAAAAAATACATGTTTTCCCCCAAATATGGTGCAAATTCTTTCTTCCAGGGCACTTGATGTTTTTTAAGGTATATTTTGGGGCCAGGCTAGAATTTTTGAATTTTTTGCCTTGTTGGTATTAATCTTTTATGGCTTAAGGCAGAAACCTCTAGTTGCCCCCAAATACTCCTTCCTCGGTAACAGGATGTCCATATCTAGATGCCACCCACGAAAATACATTTCCCAGCCTTCTTTGCATTTAGGGGTAACCATGTGATATTAGCAGTAGCAATGTGTGCCATTTCCAGGAAATACTCATCTGGCTGGAATATAGGCACAATGTCTGGTGCTCCAGCAGCCATCTTTGGCCATTAAGAAGCCACACTGGAGCAGCAAGGTAGAAGGACTTTGAGTATCTGACCCTGTGTCTGTGTGATGAGAAAAGGGGAGAAGGAAACACCAGTCCTGCTTCGGCTGTAATCTGGAGGCTCTCCTTCGTCACTCGTGACTTGGCCCTGAGGTGGGCCCTAATGGTTGTGCCTGGGGCAGGTCACTACCCACTCAGCTTTAGTTTCTTCCTGTGTAAGGCGGGGTTGGTTCTGGGTGTGGGAAGACTTAAGATGAACTAGAGATAGGATATGTCACCAGGAAAGTGGAAGGTCCCGGCCCCACAAAGGCCCACTGTGCACCCCCATCCCCACCTTGGGTCTTCATCAAGGCTTCATCCATGTTACAGCCTGGGAACCAGGTGGGAGGGCTCTGCCCCAACCAGCCAAAGGGTGGGTTCAGTCCCTTATTGAGGCACCTTTGAACTGAAGATGAGTGAGCGCCAGCTCCCTAACATATCTAGTCATCCACCCACCCCGCCCACGGACCCCTCTACCATGTAACCATCCACCTGGGCATCTCCCCCTCTCCCCCCCACCAAACCCTGCACAGAGCAGTTGCCAGGACACTGGCTGGAGATGGGGACTGCTGAACTGAGCTCTCTGCAGAGATCGTTGAGGTGCGTGAACCAAGCAGAAGAAGAACAAAAACCCGAGATAAGATAATGAGGCCTTTGGTGTGAGGCCCACAAGGCCCCTGCCTCCGGGATCGCTGACACCCCTCTGGTTGGCTGGGTGCTCCCAGGCCCTGTCCCTGTGTTTGTTCAGGTGCCATTCCTGGCAGGACTGGGAGCCCTGGGGGAGAGATCACAAGCTGCCCCTCCCTGTACCCCAGGGGCTCCTGAGTCAGGACTATCTGGCAAGGGCAGGCAGGCACTAAGGCAAGACAAGACAGGCAGGGGCCCCAGAAGACCTGACCTGGATCCTAAAACCAGGAGAGACTACCTGAGAATCATGGAATCCTAGAATCACTGTTGGGATCCTCAGGACTTAAGAATGGTGGACTCTCACAGGAAGCTACAGCACCATTAGTAAGAATGGTTTGCTTTTGGGGCACCCGGGTGGCTCAGTGGGTTAAGCATCTGCCTTCAGCTCAGGTAATGATCCCAGGGTCCTGGGATCGAGCCCCGCATCGGGCTCCCTGCTCCGCGGGAAGCCTGCTTCTCCCTCTTCCACTCCCCCAGCTTGTGTTCCCTCTCTCGCTGTGTCTCTCTGTCAAATAAATAAAATGTTAAAAAAAAAAAAAAAAAAGTGGTTTGCTTTTACTGAGTGCAAGGGAGAAGTTCAAGACCAGACACCCAGAAGGTCATGCTGGAGCCAGAGTAGCTCACAGCCTCTCACCCCGACCCCTGCCATGTCTCCAGGAAGCCATGAGAGCCCTGGGGGTGCCCGGGCAGCAGGCAGGGGTGCGCACAGCCAATAGCCATGCAACACCCTGACGTTCCTGCCCTGGGTGCTCAGACTGCAGCTGCGGGCCCGTCAGGGAGCCCCCTGCCCCTCCCCCTTCACCAACGGGGTCCTGCCTGCCCTCTGCCCATATGGGAACTGTACAGTCGGGGAAGGTGCCACTGCATCTCCCCAACCCACTTCCTGTACCCCTCCAACCCCAGAGAAGAGGGTCCCACCCACCCCTCAGGGTTCCCAACTCTGGGCCTCCTGTCAAATCCTGGAATTCCAGAACACGTTCTGAATCCATTCCCACCCCACGGTCGCTGCCATGGACATGGCGGGCTTTTCAGAGTCTATAAATCTCATTAAGTCCCTCTGGCTCCAAACTCTTCAGTGGCCCCCCAGCGCCCTCAGAATAAAATCCACACCCTTGGCCAAGGCTCAAGGTCCCTTGTGGCCTTCGCTGTCCTCACTCACTCTGCTCACTCCACTTGACCTCAGGGCCTTTGCACTGGCTGTTCCCCCTGCATCTCTCCAAGCTTGGCTCAACCTCTGCCTGCCAGGTCTGCACTCACCTCCTCCAAGAGTTCCCCTCCCAGAGGCCCACATAAAGTCGTCCGCCAGGCCAGCTCCCTCTCTGACTTTGCTTCACTCCTCAACCATCAGCTTCGGAAATGTGTGTTCACCTCCTGGCTCGGTCATTGTCAAGTGCCTGTGATCCTGCTGTGTCCCCAGCAGCAGGTGCATGGTCCTGCACACAGTAGGTGCTCAATGATCGGGCCTCAGCCCAAGCGTCAGTCTGTAGCCTCCCACCTCACAGAGGAAGAGACAGGCTGGCAGTGGGGATGGTAGCCACTCCCAGAACCTCCCTGGGGAGGGAGGACCGGGTTGTGCGCACTGCAACAATTTGCATATATTTGCATTCGCTTGCGTGGCTTTTCGGGAAGGGAATCCCCTCCAGGATTTATCCTTTCCCACCAGATTCTCCAGATGGGTGCAGCGCATACGGGCCTGGAAAAAAATGAAGGCGGGGGAAGGAAAAGGAACTCAGTGCCCTCTCCGCACCCTCCTGGCCGGGGTGGCGGAGTGCATATTGGCGGGCAACGGCGGGTGTCAGCCGCCCTATCGCAGTCCCGGGGTGGGGGGAGTGCAGGCCGGCCGCGCCCAGCGCGCGGAGAGCGAGAGCCGGGGGTGGGGTTGGGAGGGGGCACGAAGGGATGCTTGGGAGATGCTGGACCAAACTGGAGTGTCGCGTGTTGGCCGGAGACCACCAGGAGGCGGCAGAGGCTTGGACCGGACTCCAGGGCCCTCGGGTTCAACCCGGCGGAGGTCTTAGATCCCTCCCGCTTGTGGAAGAGGGAACCCCGTTTCGGGACTGGAACCCAGAGGTCAGAGCCTCCAGAGGCCAAAGTCCCTCAAGTCCACCAGCGAAGGGCCCAAGACGACAGTGTCTGGGTCCCTTGGTGGCATGACCCCAGGCAAGGGATTTCCCCTCCCCAACCTGGATCTCCTCATTTGCGCGATGGGGGACCATGTCAGACACTCCCTCCCAAGGAGTCCTGGGCCCCCCCATTTATTCGGATTCGAGGCCACTGACAGTCCCTCCCCCATGACCTCCATTATACACTTAACACCTGGCCCAGGACAGACGCTCCGTGAGTGTTTGGCACAGGAAACAACAAATGAATGAAGACATGAATGAATGAAGGCTTTACTCTGTGCCAGGCTCGTATTATGTAGGCTCGATTTATTCCTCAGCGCAGGGGCTCCTTTATCTCCATTTACAGATAGGGAAACTGAGGTACAGTGACAAGCAAAGACTCCCCCAAGTATGTCTGCATTTAGGACCTGAACCCCAGTGTCTCCCACTCAGCTTAGCCTGGGGGTGGGGTTTGGTGATTTCCTCCCGCTAGGTTCTGAAGAAAGGGAATGGCTGCAGGTGCCGGGGGGGGGGGGGGGGGTTGGGGGGGGCGGGTTCCAAGCAGAACGAGTTTTCCTCAAGCGGCAGGGCAACGCAGAAAATGAACGCCCGGCTTGTGGGAGAGTGAGCTCCCCTTAGCTTAAGGTACAAAAGCACGGCGGGGGTTCGAATGCTGTAGCCACGGCCTCCGGCCGTGTGGCTCCACGTGAGCGTGATGTGCCATCTTGGAGCCTCAGTTCCCCACCTGTCAACGGGAGACGTTAACAGCTCGGGGTGGGGGGAAAGGGCCCCCGGAAAGGGGGGAAAGTAAGAGCGGGTATTCGGGAGCCGCACCCCATCCCCACCCCCACCCGCAGCAGCCACCCACGTGGCCGGCCTTGGCCTATCTGACCCAGTCCCGGGCGGAAAGCGTGCGGGTCCTGCCCGCCCCCCACTCCAGGGGCGGGGCTTCGCGGACCCGGGAGCCCAATAAATCCACAGCCGGTCGCCGGTCGCCACCCCTTTAAGCCCTCCGGAGACCTCCAGTCACGGTCCGAGCGCCGAGCACAGCTCCCAGGGAGAGGCACCGACGGCTGGGCGGCCGACGCACCGCTGCAAGGGGCCAGCCTTACCGGGCGGGAGGCGAGGTGCACCGACGGACAGACGGCAGAGGCAGACGCGTAGACGAAGAGGCGGCACAGGGAGGCCGACCACCGCAGCGAGCATCCACAGATTCCCTGCCCAGGGAGCCCCCGCCCGAGTCCCTTCCGCTCCCTCCCTCCAGGGGCCGAAGGAGACAGGTGTGCGGCCTCGCTGCAGAGACCAAGCATCCTCCCATCTCCACGCAGCCCTGCCTCCTCGGTCGCTGCCCGTTTCCCTTACCGGGGGTGGCGGGGGGGGGGGCACGCGGGGTGGCTGGAAGGGCGGAGGACGCGCTTGGCCCCCGCACCTGCACCTCATGGCGGTCGTCGAGGCCGGAGCGCGGGCCACGTTCGGAGCCTGGGATTACGCGGTCTTCGCCCTCATGCTGCTGGTGTCCACGGGCATCGGGCTGTGGGTCGGGCTGGCGCGGGGCGGGCAGCGCAGCGCCGAGGACTTCTTCACCGGGGGCCGGCGCCTGGCCGCCCTGCCCGTCGGCCTCTCGCTGGCCGCCAGCTTCATGTCGGCGGTACAGGTGCTGGGCGTGCCCGCCGAGGCCTACCGCTACGGCCTCAAGTTCCTCTGGATGTGCCTGGGACAGTTGCTCAGCTCCCTGCTCACCGCCCAGCTCTTCATGCCCGTCTTCTACCGCCTGGGCCTCACCAGCACCTACCAGGTACCGGGCAGAGGCCCGGAGGCAAGACCTGCCTGGCTGAGAACGCAGGGATGTGGCCGGGAGGTCCTGGGGCTTTGACGTGCTGTACGGGGGGCCGCCGGCGGGCTCCTTGCGGCTTTAACGGGGTAGACAGGTGCACAGGGTTCTGGGAAGTAGCCCCAGGCAGCGGGGTGAGGGGCAGGAAGGAGGAAGAGGAGCCGCCGTCCTGGTTCTCCTCGGTGGAAGCCCGCGCAAGGCGGAGCCAGGCGTGCACCAAGTGTGGACAGGCACGAACCTGCCCCCCGCACAGCTGAGCGATCGCCGGACAGGGGGCCAACGGTTCGAAACCCGACTTCCCCGCTTACTCTGCTCGGGCCTCCCAAGTGTCTAACTGGGCTAATAAGAGGACTGCCCTCCAGGGCAGGGGGTAAAGTGATTAAAATCATGACCGGTAGACAGTAGGCGACCAAGAACAGTTGGCCCCAGGCTGTGTAGAGTCCGCTTGTCGACTCAGAGCGGCACCACCCCCCTGGGACCAATTAGCCACCAGTGGGGGCGGAAGAACGTGCACCTTTGACGGATCCGTCTTCCTGGGCACACTTGGTGTGCGGGGATGCGGGGATGGCGCGTGTGCACAGACAGGTGTGGGCACACTGATCGGAATCTGTGCGCTTGGCGGGGGCCCCCCACGGGCAAGAGGGGAGAGAGAAGTTGGCCTCCGGAGGGAGGGCAGAAGCCACGAGGGCGGGTGAAGCACCCCAGAGGCCTCGATCTCCTGGGTAGGACCTGTCCAGGTGACCACGAGCCTCGGCTCCTCCTTGCAGTACCTGGAGCTGCGCTTCAGCCGCGGTGTGCGGCTCTGCGGGACCCTGCAGTACCTGGTAGCCACAGTGAGTGGCCCCGGCCCCGCCCTCGCCCTCAGGGTCTGGCTCAGATCCCGCCCGGGTCCGGGTCTCCGTCGGCCCCGCCCGCAGCCCGCCCCCTTCCGTCACGGCCCCGCCCTGTGGGTCCCACCCCCATCCTGTAAGGCCCTTCCCAGGCCCATCCTCAACCTTTCTGGCCCCGCCCCCTGCGGTCCGAAGACCCGCCCCCATACGCCCGGCCTGACCCCGCCCCCACCCCGCTCCGGATCCCCTGCTGGCGGGACACCGCAAGCTCCGCCACCACCATTCTCTTCCTAACCCCTTCCCGTCCTCCGCGGGCCTCACCCGGTCCCGGCTCTCTGCCCATAGGTGCTGTATACTGGCATCGTGATCTACGCCCCCGCGCTCATCCTGAATCAAGGTTTGACTCTGGGAGATCTCGGGAGGGTGACCGGGAGGGAGCAAAGCCTTTGAGACTAGACCGAAGGAGAGGGGAGGGGCAGCCCCAGGAGAGACTTGGGGAGGGAAGAATCCCGAAGAGATGAGGACCCTAGACACCAGGGGCCAAGTTTGCACCCTGCCTGGAGGCCTAATGGTGGAGGGGTTTCCTTGTGCAGTGACTGGGTTGGACATCTGGGCCTCGCTGCTGTCCACTGGAGCCATCTGTACCTTCTACACGACTGTGGTGAGTGACACCCCCACCCCACGTGGGGGCTCCATGCCCACTGGGTGGGGGAGACCCTGAAGCCATCATCCACTCCTTACTTGCCCTTTCTGCTGAGGAAACCTGCATCCCAGCTGGGCCTCTGTTTCCTCATCTTAATAACAAGTCGTTTGAAAGGCTTATTGCTGAGAGTCCAGGGATATGCTAGCTTCAGGACTGGCTGGACCCAGGGGCTACAACAGCATCCTCTGGGCCCCTATCCCATCTCTTGGGGTCCCATCAGCTCAGAAAGTGAGTTCCTATTTCAGGATGGGCTGGCAAATGTCCCAGGAGGGTTCCGGTTGGCTGGCCCCAGTGTGCAGGATGAACCAGTCACAGAAGTTTGGGGGGCTGGGGAAGATGTTCTGGTTGGCTATTTCTGGAGCTGGGAGTCGATTGGCTTCCAGTGGAGGGCCTTTGAGGGAGAAGGGGCTTCTCCAAAGGCAAATCAAGGGGCTCCCATGGGAAGGCAGCGGTATGGAGGCTGGAAGGGTAAAAGCAATAACTAAGAACAATCGTCATGGTAGTAATGATAATGCTGGCAGCCATCACTCATTCACTCACTGAACTTGTATGTGGTAGGTGCTATTGCAAAGATTTTCCTCATACGAACTAATTAAATCCTCACAACAACACCATTTTCTGGATGAGGAAACTGGCAGAGAGAGGCATCAGTCCCAGCCACTGCTGAAAGCCAAACTGGGTTGGCCTCAGACAGATCCCTATCTGACCCCCTGCCTCCCTGTCTGTCACATCTTGCAGGGCGGCATGAAGGCTGTGGTCTGGACTGATGTGTTCCAGGTCGTGGTGATGCTAACTGGCTTCTGGGTTGTCCTGGCCCGCGGGATCATGCTGGTGGGTGGGCCCAGGCACATGTTTGAGATTGCCCAGAACCACTCCCGGATGAACCTGATGGAGTGAGTAAAACCGTAGAGAGGGTCCTGCAAAGAGGTGGAGCTGACATCCCTCTGCCCTGGGAGAAGCCAACCAATGCTTCTGCTCCAGGAAGCCCTCCCTGCTTCCCTTCCCAGACTCCCCACACACCAAACATGTGCCTCCCCTCTCTAGACTGCCCTAGCCCCCATCCCTCCATCTGTCCCACCATGTCCCCCAGACCAGACTGGAGACTGACGACTCTCTGAGGTCCCAGCTGGGCACAGACACTTTTTTTTTTGGTCTTTTTTTAATTTTTGACAATTTTTTTTTTATTATAACGTGTCTTGGTGAAGTCTTTTTAGGATTCAGTCTTACAGGGGACTTTAAGCTTCATGTCCCAAGATTTCCATATATTTCCCAATTTGGGGAATTTTTCAGCCATTGTTTCTTTATTTTTTTTTTAAGATTTTATTTATTTATTTGACAGAGAGACAGAGACAGAGACAGCGAGAGAGGGAACACAAGCAGGGGGAGAGGGAGAGGGAGAAGCAGGCTTCCCGCAGAGCAGGGAGCCCGATGTGGGGCTCGATCCCAGGACCCCGGGATCATGACCTGAGCCGAAGGCAGACGCTTAACGACTGAGCCACCCAGGCTCCCCAGAAAGGTTTTTAAATGCATACATGGACGACTCAGTAAATAAATAAATTTTCAATCCGGCAAACTCCTACTCACACTTCAAAACCCACCCCAAAAGTCCCCTCAAGGCCCATAAGGTTCAGAATGGCCATCTGGGGCCCTGAGGAGGGTGAAGTCAATGTGGCATTCCCATATGGCTGTCTTGTCCCACCCTTATCCAGCTTTGACCTGGACCCGCGGAGCCGCTACACATTCTGGACTTTTCTGGTGGGTGGCACATTGGTCTGGCTCTCAATGTATGGCGTGAACCAAGCACAGGTGCAGCGCTATGTGGCCTGTCGCACAGAGAAGCAGGCCAAGCTGTGAGTGTTTAGGAGGGGCAGGGTGGGGGGCTCTGGGACCAGCTGCCCCCCTCCCCAGTCTGAGGCTGCGCCTCCCCCTAGGGCCTTGCTCATCAACCAGCTGGGCCTGTTCCTGATCGTGCTCAGCGCTGCTGGCTGTGGCATCATCATGTTCACGATCTATGTAGACTGTGACCCTCTCCTTGCAGGGCGTATCTCCGCCCCGGACCAGGTAAGTCTGGCCCAGGCTCCTAGGCCACTCCTGCCCTCCCCACCCCCATTCTGAACTTCTGCATGGATGAATCTCTGGGAGCAAGGATGGAACAGCATTCCTAGAAGAGAGAACAGCCTGCTCAGAGGTCCAGGGGCAGGCAAGAGCTTGGCACAGAGGAGGATCTGGAAGGAGCAGGGAAGACAAGGCTGGGAGGCAATGGGGAGCCTTAGGGGAAATGGGCGAGCAGGGGAGGGGCACATTCAGATTTAGAGTCAGAAACTCCCCGAGGGATATTTTTTTTTAAAGATTTTATTTATTTGAGAGAGAGCATGAGAGGGGGGAGGGTCAGAGGGAAAAGCAGACTTGAGCCCGATATGGGACTTGATCCTGGGACTCCAGGATCATGACCTGAGCCGAAGGCAGTCGCTCAACCAACTGAGCCACCCAGGGGCCCTCCCTGAGGGATATTAAGGAGGAGATGGGACCATGGTTCAGCATGAAATGATAGTGTTGATAATAATAATCACCAGCTCTCATGACCTAAGCACCTACTCTGTGCCTCATGCTGTTCCCTTCACAAGCAGTTAGTCTCCCATAAAACCCTTCAACATGATGAGGCCAAGGCTGTCATGGCCCCTATTTTACAGATGAGGAAACTGGGGCTGGAGTGGGTGGGAAGCAACTACCTGAGGTCAAAGGTGAGCAGGGGCAGCACCAGGGCCAGGAGACTTGCCTGGTTCAGAGTCAGTTCAGAATCAGCAGAAGATGGAAGGCTGTCCTGTCTGCTGTTCTCCGCTGGGGTCAGCTCCTGGACTGCCTGACTGCAACCTCAGCCAAGGACTGCACCTATTAACTTTACTGTCCTCATCAGTAAAGCAGAGATGACGCGGGACTCTGCCTCACTGGGATCCCAGGGCACGCAGTCAATCAACAAACACACACACAGTGCCCGCTGTGAGCCCGGTCTGCACTGGGCCCTGGGGACATGCAGTGTGAGGACAGACAGAATCCCTCGTCCTCGGGGTGCTGCTGTCCTGGATGCCAACCCCAGACTCTGCCCCACCCCACCCCACCCCCGCCAGTACATGCCCTTGCTGGTGCTGGACATCTTCGAGGACCTGCCTGGAGTCCCTGGGCTCTTTCTGGCCTGTGCCTACAGTGGGACCCTCAGGTGAGCAGCCCTCCTTGCTCACCCAGCTGCCCCTCTGTGGGGTAGAACGTTCTGGGCATGTCCATCATTACAGTTCCTGCTTGGTCCCCAGTGGGCAGCTCAGGTGGGCTCCAGCAGAAGGCACGCCCTGGGGACAAGAACCCCAGCTGTGGGGTTTTTACCTTCTTATCACCTGGCAGGGCCATACCCGCCTCCCCTCTCCCTTCTTTCTTTCCTGCCTTCTGCCCCCAAACAAATGTTTATTGAGCACCTACTACGTACTGAGCACCTACTATGTGCATATGTGGGAGGCAAGGCACTGCCATTCTAAATCCCAGGGCACAGCTGTGACCAAGTGGTCCCCCACTCCTGCCCTCAAGGGCCTCACATTCTAGTGTTTTCAAATACTCCGTGACTTCTGGCACATCCCTGCTCCTGTTGTGACCAGGGTCCCAAGCAGTTCTCAGCACCCTATGATTGCTGTGTAATGAGAACTTGTGTCATTCGTGTCCTTGGTCAGGGGTGTCCTTGCTCCCGTGGGGGTGTCTCAGGTCTGGGGGCGCGGATGGTGGGGTGGTGGACTTCTCCTCCATGCTTGGGGAATTCTGTCACCCATGCCTCTGCCCTTGGGCTGGGTGGGGTCCTGGCAAGTCAGATGGTATGAGCAGCTGGGGCCTCCCACAACAGGTGGACCCCAGGGGCGGGTGTGGCCAGTCCCTTGATGAGACCTGTTGACCACCCTCCCCACCCCACTCTCAGCACCGCGTCCACCAGCATCAACGCCATGGCTGCGGTCACCGTGGAGGACCTCATCAAACCCCGGCTGCCCAGCCTCGCACCCCGGAGACTCGTAATGGTCTCCAAGGGGCTCTGTGAGTTGGAGGAACTCGGGTTGGGGGGGGCAGGGGGCATCTCCCCGCTGACCATGCCACCCCCCATCTGCAACAGCACTCCTCTATGGCTCAGCCTGTCTCATCGTGGCAGCTCTGTCCTCACTGCTGGGGGGAGGCGTCCTCCAGGTGAGCCCCCCGCCCTGACCCAGCCCCATCTCCACAAGAAGCATGGCATCGTCTGCATTGAACTGAAACCGAGAGGGTCCTACTTTTCGTGGCAGAACTGGGTTTTGTCCGATGCCACCAGCCTGATAACTTTGTGCAGCCACCTGCCTGGTGGCAATGGGAGGTGGGAGGTGGGGGGCAGCGGGTGGCTTGGAGGCAGGGAGGGCCTCGCCCTGGCTCGGAGGTGGGACCAGAATTTGTCAGGAGAGAGAATCCGCGTCTTTGCCTCCAACACGGGGGAGAGAGACAGGGACAGGGAGTCCCGTCCCCTTTAGGGAAACAAGCACGGAGTCTCAAGGTCCACAGTGGAATTACTCAGGTCTTGCTTTCCCAGAGAGCAAACTGAAGCCAGGAGAGGTGGGATGGCTCTGCCCTCAGCTCCCCCTCCCCACCCCTTCTCACAGGGCTCCTTCACCATCATGGGAGTCATCAGCGGCCCCCTCCTTGGAGCCTTCATCCTGGGGATGTTTCTTCCCGCCTGCAACACGCTGGTGAGTGGGGGCGGCTAGGGGTTGGGAGGGTGCATGGCCTCTCTCCCCTGACCTGGGATCTGCCCCCAGGGCGTCCTCTCTGGGCTGGCCACCGGCTTGGCGCTCTCGCTGTGGGTGGCCGTCGGTGCCACTCTATACCCACCTAGCACCCAGTCCTTGGGAGTCCTGCCATCATCAGCTGCCGGCTGTGTCATGCCCTCAGCCAACGCCTCTGGCCTCCTGGGCCAGCTCCTGGCCACCAACACCTCCAGCAGGAACCCCAGGTGAGCGGGCTGCTCAGAAGGGTGGGTGTGGCCTGAGAGGGTGTGGTGGGGGAGGGGAGCTCTGAAACTGAGTCTTGAATGAAAAGGAGGAATGTGCTTGCGAAGAGGTGAAGGAAGGGCATTCCAGGTGGAGAGAAGGGAAAGTGCAAAGGGCCTGAGGTCGGGTTTAGTTTAGTGAGGATGGGGTGTATTTAGTGGGCCGAGAAGGATAGATGAGGTCCAGCCAGAAGAATTTGGTCTGATTCTTTATTATTATTATTACTCTTGAGATATAATTTGCAGACCATAAAATGAACCATTTAAAAGTGGTTTTTAGTGGATTCACAAGGTTATACAACCATCACCATTAACTCAAGAACATTTTCATCACCTCACAAGGAAGCCCCATATCTCCATGAGCAGTCACTCCCCATCTCCCCCTCCCTCCAGCCCCTGGCAACCACTAATCCGCTTTCTGTTGCTATGGATTTGCCTGTCTGGACATTTATTATAAATGGAATTATACAATATATGGCCTGTTTTGTCTGGCTTCTTTCACTCAACATGATGTTTTCAAGGTTTTTGTTTGGTTTTGGTTTTGGTGTTTTCAAGGTTTATCCACATTGTAGCACATATGAGGGCTTGATTCCTTTTTATGGCTGAATAATATTCCCTGTATGGATGGACCACATTTTGTTTATCCATTCATCCCTTGGACATCTGGGTTGTTTCCACTTTTTGGCTACTGTGAACAGTGCTGCTATGATCATTTGTGTACATATGTGTACATAAGTTTTGGTGTGGACATATGGTTTCATTTCTCTTGGTTTGTACCTAGGAATCGAACTACTGGATCATATAGAAGTTCTTTTCAAATTATTTTTAAACACTTTTAAAATATTTTATTTATTTATTTGAGAGAGAGAGCATGAGTGAGAGAGCACGAGTGGGGGTGGAAGAGCAGAGGGAGAGGGAGAAGCAGACTTCCCGAGGAGCAGGGGGCCCGATGTGGGGCTTGATCCCAGGACCTGGAGATCATGATCTGAGCCCAAGGCAGACGCTTAACCATCTGAGCCACCCAGACACCCCTATATCTTTTTTTTTTCCCGAGAAATGCCTATTCAAACCCTTTGCCCATTTTTTAATTGGTTCATTTGCTTTTTTATTGTTGAGTTATAATTTATATATTCTTTAAATCTTTATGTATTCTGGACACTAGATCCTTAGACAGATGTATGATTTGCAAATATTTTCTTCCACTCTGGGTTGTCTTTTCATATCTCTTGATAGTGTCCTTTGATGCACAAAAGATTTCAGTTTTGATGAAGTCTAATTTATCTATGTTTTCTTGGGTTGCTTGTGCTTTTGGTGACAGATCTAAGAAATTATTACCAAATCCAAGATCATAAAGATGCACACCTGTGTTTTCTTCTAAGTGTTTAATTTGGGTAGATTCTGAGAGTAACAGGGAGCCATGGAGAGTGGTGAGCAGTGACAGGAAGTAATCTGAGTTACATTTCAGTAATGCTCCCTCTGGCTGTGTGTAGAGAACACCTGTGGGTGGAAGTGGGTTAGCTGGGGAGAAAGAGAAGTGGCCACTGCACACATCTGAGTGAGCAATAATGGAAGACTGGGCTAGGCCGTGGCAGTGGAGATGGGAGGAAATGAACAAATTGTGAGTGGCTTTTGGACTCATGCACACCTCTCCTACCCCTAGCCCTAAAATGGACCTTGATCGACCCGCCTTAGCTGACAACTTCTATGCCATTTCCTATCTTTACTATGGAGCCCTGGGCACACTGAGCACTGTTCTATGTGGAGTCCTCGTCAGCTGCTTGACAGGTAAGCAGGATGTATGGCCTTCTCAGAGATCACCTTGTGAATCCCTCTGCCTCCAACCCACTGGGCAGGAAGAAGAGGAAGGACATTCCCGTCAGCCAAATGACCACCACGTGCTGGACGACGCATCAGCACCCTTTATGCTGTGTCGCCTTCGGGACAAACTCTGCACCTTGCAGGGCTGGTCCTGTTTTGTGGAGGCAGAAGAAACTGAGCTCCCCCCCCACCCCGCCCCAACCTGCCTTTCTAGTCTCCCCCACCTCCAAAACCAAGTCGTTGCTAGAGGATATGGGGTGGAGCCTCGAGGCGCTGTCCATTGTGCTGAAATATCTTCTCAGGAGGGCCTCAGCCACTCCATGTCCCTCCGGGAATTCTGAATGCCACTGAGAAGTGGAAAGAGATCAAGAGAAATCAATAGTGATCACAGTACCTGTTCTTGCTTCCTGTGTCTCAGACTTTACATTCACCAAGGCTTTCTTGAGTCCTTCTCTGTGCCAGACACTATTCTAGATGCTGGGGAAATAATGAACCACCCACTGATGTATTACATCCCCTCACTGTGTAGATGAGAGAACTGAAGCCCAGAGAAGGGCAGAGGCTTGCCAGGGTACCCAGTGGGTCATTATCGAATCTGGGATTGGAACCCATCAGAGCTCTCCCTTCCCCCTCCCTCTCCAGTTCCCGTCACCTCTTCACTAAATATCTCCCTTTCCCACAGGCCCCACCAAGCGCAGTGCCTTGAGTCCTGGGCTGCTGTGGTGGGATCTTGCACGGCAGACAGCATCGGTGGCCCCCAAGGAAGAAGTGGCTACCTTGGATGACAGCTTGGGGAAGGTCAGTCACAGGGCTAGCTCCCAGAGCAGGGGGAGGGACAGTGAAGTGACTTTGGGTCCCCTGGGCATGGCCATAAGTCAGGGGAGGGAATTGGTGAGTCACCATCTTTCTCAGCGTCTTCCAGAGAAAAGGCTTCGGTGAGAGTTGACGTGTCTTCAACACTTTTTATTACACCCTTCAACAAAGACTGAGAATTTCATAATATTCATTTCCTTGGATTACATCCAGTCTGTGCCAGGTGAAACTGGTTTACCTTTAAGGTATTGATTTAAAATCTCTTCTGTAAATAAAAGTACTTAATTCAGAAGTGAGTCAACTTCGAGAAAATCTTACATAAGAAACATGAGCAGGGGTAGGCCAACTTCACCCAAAGTCGTGTGGTTGCTATGTGAATGCCCTGAATTTGGAAAATGCTGTCCCTGATCCAAACCTGCCTCTGCTTTGAAATCCCTGTTTCATTTTCTCATTTCTTACTCTGGGCTGGGGTTCTTGTCCACTGTCTAGGAGGAGCAGATGAAAGCTAAACTGAGAAATAAGTAAGATCTCAGCAGGTAATAAGGACAATAAAACAGGGTACTGTGATTAGGGTGGCCTCTTGGAAGAGGTAAGAGATAGAGCCCCTAAGGAGGAGGAGCCAGCCCTAGGAAGATCTGGGGGAAGGGCATTCTTGATGGAGGGTACAGCAGGAGCAAAGGCTGAGGCCAGAAGCTTGAGAAGGGGAGGTATGGAGAGGGAAGGGATTTGGCTGGAGTGTTTTTAAAGCTCCTTTCAGCTGCTATGGGGAAATACTTATTTTCTTGAAGGGGAGCAGGCAGAAAGAGTGAGAGGGAGGCAGGCATCCTTGCAAGCACTGATGACTTGGACTATAGGTGACGTGGGCACTGGGGGAGAGAGAGAAGTGGGTGGAGGTTTTGGAGGCAGAAGGGACAGGACTGGCTGATGCACTGACCAAGGGGACAGTTGTGCAACCCTGCCCAGGTTCTGTCCTTCTAGGCCCTCAGTGACCCCATCTGGAAGATGAGCTGACACAGAGCAGAATGGATCTCTGACAGTGTCTTTCTTCTCTTTTCATTCCAGGGTGCTGAGGAACTGCCCCCTGGAACCAAGAGGCCTCCTGACTTCCTGCCCACTGACGAGGACCACCTGCTCTTCCTGGGGCAGAAGGAGGTGAATGGAGCTGGCTCCTGGACCCCCAGGAGTGCACATGACCGTGGTCAGGACCTTCGGGAGACAGACCTCTGAGCCAGCAGGGGACTGACCACCTGGGATGGAACCTCAGGGTGGGCCATCCCAGGCCACAGAACAGCCTCAGGCTCCAACTGGCTGGACTGTGTCCTATGCAAATGAGTTTGGGATCCCTGCCCTACGGAAAGAGGTGAAGCCCTGCCTTTGGGAGGTCATTTTATCCAGCCCCCTTCCAGCCAGCCCCTAGTCTTCAATGCTGTACCCTTGCCTGCTCCCCCAAAATGAAGCCAGATTTCTCTCTACGTACAATAGAAAGATGTTGGAGTCCCCTCTGGACAACATGGGAAAACTCCAGGCCCAACATTAAGGTCTGAGAAAGTCTCCAGTGCTTCTCTGGAACATGTCTGAATATTAGCAAGGATTTGGGAGGTCCTCAGGCACAATCCCCTGCACCCCATTTTACAGATGGGGAAACTGAGGCCTGAAAAGGGGCAACAACTTGACCAAGGTCACAGAGCACACCAGAGATTCATTGAGAGTTGGGAAACCAGCTCTTCCACCTTCACCGCCTCCCTGTTTTCCTCCCTTTGGAGGGTCAGACATCACATGGCCCCTGACCTTGGGAGCAAGAAGGGAGGATAAAGGAGAAATAACATTTTCGATCTTCCTCTAATGCCTGGACACTATGTATCTCATCCATTAAGGAGCATGAACCCACTTCACAGAGGAATAAACTAAGGCTCAGTGAGGTGGCCTGAGGTTACAGCAAGTCGGGTCTGGGCAGGGACGGACCTGGGAGCTGCATGATGCTGAAGGTCTATTGCCAACATGTCACTGGTGGACAGGGTCAGATAGGTTGGGCAAACCCATGTCCTGGGGATGCGCTTGACTTTGGATGGAGATTTAATCCACGCACATCCAATAAATGGACTTTGACGCTTGATGTTCTGTGCTCTCCTCACTCAGATATGAGTGTGAATCTCAGTGTCTCTTGCCCCAAGACTGAGCGAATAAACCTGAGTGTTTAAGCATCAGAGTGAGGTGATAATTGCCATCTCGGGGTGAATTATGCTGCCCTCCCTGACACATAGCTTCTCTCACCCTCCTGATTTGCTCTTGAAGCATTCCCTCCCCACTGCCCTTTCTGCCTGGACCCTGCCAGCCTCCACACTGTCCCTGCACCAGTCCCTTGGGGTCTCTGGGATCTTGACAGCTGGCTGCACTCACATCTGCTCACATACCTGCTATGGCTCCTGTGGTCCCCAAGGGAGCATCCCCTACTCAGTTCAATAGGGTCCTCCCAAGATTCAAGACCCAAAACCTCCGAATGTGACCTTACTTGAAGAGTCTTGGCAGGTATACTTAGATTAAGATAACGTCATACTGGATTAGGGTGGGCCCTCAACCCAATGACTGTGTCCTTATAAGAAAAGAAGACACACAGACACATAGGGAGACAGCCATGTGGACACCGAGACAGAGACTGACACATCTACGTGGCAAGGGACACCAAGGATTGCTGGAGCCACCAGAAGCCAGGAGAGAGGCAAGAGGGGGTTCTCTTTTAGAGCCTTCGGAAGGAGTACAGCCTGCCAACACCTTGATTTTGGACTTCTGGCCTCCAGAGCTGGGAGAGAATAAATATCTATTATTTTAAGCTATGGCAGCTCAGGAAGTTAATACACACCTCAGGATCTGACCTCTCTCCACCCCTCAGAGACCTGGCCCTTTGTACAGGCTGTTTTCTGGAGACCTTTAAATTTGGACTTAAAAGGGACCATTGCAAATTTTCCACCACTGACCGAGTAGCATGGGAAGCAGACTTTCCACTGGTTAGTGGTGCTCACTCAGAGCAGAGCCTAACTTGGAGGTGAGAAGAGGCATGAGGGGCTAAGGCAGAACAAGCTGGTTTGGCTGATATTTTAGAGATCCAGCCATGTTGTCCCATTATCAATAGTTCATTCTTTCCATTGCTGAAGAGTATCCCACTGTATGGATGAATCACAGTTTGTTCAACCATTCACTATGTCAGCCTTGAAAATAAAGCAGCCAGTTATTTTACTAGCAAAGTGGGTTTATTCGGGAATGGCAGAGGAATTGCAATTTGGGACATGCAAGCTATGGCAAAACCATAGCCAAGTCTAGAGAACAAAAGAGAGGAACATTACTTTATAGAGAAAAAGAAGGAAGTTGGGCGCTTGGGCAGCTCAGCTGGTTGAGCATCTGCCTTCGGCTCAGGTCATGATCTCAGGGGTCCTGGGATCCAGCCCCACAAGGGGCTCCCTGCTCAGCATGGATTCTGCTTCTCCCTCTCCCTCTGCTGCTCCCCCTGCTTGTGCTCTTTCTGTCCTTCTCTCTCTCTCTCAAATAAATAAAATCTAAAAAAAAAAAGAAGGAAGTTGGGAGGGGTGACTTTGAGGGTTTGGGGAAAGTGAGGGTTCAGGATGGTGATGGTTTCTCATTGGCTGAATTGTGGCAATTTCTCACTGGCTGGGCTGAAGGAGAAAACCTTCTTTTCTCCTGCTGGGCTAGTACAGTAGGCTTCCTGTTGGAAAATACCGGGTCTGCTTCTTCCGGTTGGAGGTCTGCAATTGTCGAGTTGTCGAGGCATCAGAACGCCCCCTGCTGGCCTCTCAACTACAAATGCTGCTTCCTATATTCAGTTTCACATCCAGGTAATGAACACTTTGGTTGTTTCCATTTTGAGCTATTACAAATAAAATTGCTGTGAACATTCACGTACACATCTTTGTGTGGACATATGCTTTCATTTCCCTTGGTTAAATACCTAGGAGTGAAATGGCTAGAGTCTATGGTAAGCGTGTGTTTATTTAAGAAACTGCCAAACCGTTTTCCAAAGTGTTTGTCCCATTTCACATTGTTGCCAACAACGTATAAAAGTTTCAGTTGTTGGGGCGCCTGAGTGGCTCGGTCGGTTAAGTGTCTGCCTTCGGCTTAGGTCATGATATCGGGGTCCTGGAATCAAGCCCCATGTTGGGTTCCCTGCTCAGCGGGGGGTCAGCTTCTCCCTCTCCTGTCCCTCCCCCTGCTCGTGCACACACACTCTCTCTTTCAAATAAATAAATAAAATCTTAAAAAAAAAAAAAGAGAGTTCCAGTTGTTCCACATACTTGCCAGAACTTAGTTAAGTTCATCTGTTTAATTTTGGTCACTTTAGTGGGTGTGTGATGGTATACAACCATGATCTTTTTTTTTTATGATCTTATTTATTTATTTGTCAGAGACAGAGAGAGCAAGCACAAGCAGGGGGGGAGCTGCAGGCAGAGGGAGGAGCAGGCTCCCCACTGAGCAAGGAACGGAGCCTGAAATGGGAACTCCATCCCAGGACCATGGGGGACCTGAGCTGAAGGCAGGCGCTTAACCAACTAAGCTACCCAGGCGTCCTATCCTGGTCTTGATTTATATTTTTCTGATGATTAATGATGTTGAGCATCTTTTCATGTGCTTGTTGCCCAACCATGTATTTTTGGCCAAGTGTCTATTCAAACCTTTTGCCCATTTTTTTTTTTAAGATTTTATTTATTTGACAGAGACATGGCAAGAGAGGGAACACAAGCAAGGGGAGAAGCAGGCTTCCTGATGAGCAGGGAGCCCGAGGTGGGGCTCAATCCCAGGACCCTGGGACCATGACCTGAGCCAAAGGCAGACGCTTAATGACTGAGCCACCCGGCGCCCGACCCTTTGCCCATTTTTAAACTGAGTTGTTTATTCTCTTATTATTGTAAGACTTCTTTTAAAATTTTTTTAAAGATAGATTTATTTATTTATTTATTTATTTATTTATTTATTTATTTATTTATTTATTTTAAAGAGAACCTGTGTCCGCATGTGAGTGGGGGAGGGGCAGAGGAAGAGGGAGAGGGAGAGAAGCAGGCTCCCTGCTGAGTGGTGAGCCTGACGCAGGGCTCAATTCCCAGGACTCTGAGATCGTGACCTGAGCTGAAATCAAGAGTTGGTTGCTTAACTGACTGAGCTACCCAGGAGCCCCTAAGAATTCTTTTTGTATTCTGGATACAAGTTCTTTGCTAGCTATATGCACTGCCAGTATTTTCTCCCCACTTGTGTCTTGCTCTCAGTTACTAAAGATAGCCTTTGGAAGAGCATAATTCATAGTTTTTTGTTAGTTTGTTTTTTAAAGATTTTATTTTATTTATTTATTTGAGAGAGAGTGAGCACAAGAAGGAGTATGGTCAGAGGGAGAAGCAGACTCCCTGCTGAGCAGGGAGCCCAATGCGGGACTCCATCCTGGGACCCGGGATCGTGACCTAAGGCAAAGGCATTCGCTTAACCAACTGAGCCACACAGGTGCCCCTGTGGTTTTGATTTATCAAAATTATCCATTTTTTTCTTTTAATTTTTTGTGGTAAAATATACACAACACAAAAATTACCATTTTAACCATTTTTTTAAAGATTTTTTATTTATTTATCTGAGAGAGAGAATGGGAGACAGAGAGCATGAGAGGAGGAGGATCAGAGGGAGAAGCAGACTCCCTGCCGAGCAGGGAGCCCGATGTGGGACTCGATCCCGGGACTCCAGGATCATGACCTGAGCCGAAGGCAGTTGCTTAACCAACTGAGCCACCCAGGCGCCCCAATTTTAACCATTTTTAAGTGTACAGTTCAGTGGCAGTAAGTAAATGCACATTGTTGGGCAACCATCACTACCATCCATCTCCAGAACTTTTTAATAATCTGAAACTCTATACCCATTAAACACCAACCACCCATTTCTCTCTCCCCCCAGTCTCTGGTAATCACCTTTCTACTTTTTTTTGTCTATGAGTTTGACTACTCTTTTTTTTTTTTTTAAGATTTTATTTATTTATTCGAGAGAGAGAGAGTGAGAGAGAGAGAGAGCACAAGCTGGGGGTGGGGGGGGAGGGGCAGAGGGAGAAGCAGGCTTCCCACTGAGCTGGGAGCCTGACACAGGGCTCGATCCCAGGAGTCTGGGATCATGACATGAACCAAAGACAGATGTTCAACTGACTGAGCCACCCAGGTGCTCCCTTTTATTCTTTTAAGATTTTATTTATTTATTTGAGAGAGAGAGAGAGAGCACACAAGCAGGGGGAGGGGCAGAAGGAGAGGAAGAGGGACAAGCAGACTTCCTGCTCAGTGCAGACCCTGATGTGGGGCTTGATTCCAGGACTCCGATTTCATGACGTGAGCTCAAGTCAGACACAACCAACTGAGCCATGCAGGTGCCCTGCTTCTTTTTTTTTTTTTTTTTAAGATTTTATTTACTTTGAGAGAGAGTAGGGGGTAGGGCAGAGGAAGAGGGAGAGACTCCCCATTGAGTGTGGAGCCCAACTTGGGGCTCATTCTCACCACCTGAGATCATGACCTGAGCTGAAATCAAGAGTCAGACACTTAACCGACTGAGCCACCCAGGCGCCCCTGAGTTCGACCATTCTAGGGACCTCATGTAATTGGAATCATGCCGTCTTTGTCCATTTGTGTCTGGCTTATTTCATTTTGCATAATCTTTCAAGGTTCATCCATGTTGTAGCATGTGTCAAAATTTCTTTCCTTTTCAAGGCTGAATAATATTCCCCTGTGTGGATATACCACATTCCATTTATCCATTCATCCATCAATCAACATTTATATTTGTATTGTTTCCACCTTTTGGCTATTGTGAATAACACTGCTGTGAACATTGATGTAAAATATCTATTCAGTATTTGCTTTCAATTCTTTTAGATATATAGCCAGAAGTGGCATTGGTGGATTATACAGTCATTCTATGTTTCATTTTTTTAGGAACCCTCATAATGTTTTCCAAGGCAGCTGCACATTGTACATTTCCACCAGCAATGCACAAAGATTCCAATTTCTTCACATCCTCGCCAACACTTGTTATTTTGTAACAATGGGTGTGAAATGGTGTTTCACTGTGGTTTTGATTTACATTTCCCTAATGATTAGTGATGTTGAGCATCTTTTCCTATTTTTATTGGCCACTTGTATATTTCCTTTGAAGAAATGACTATTTAACCCTTTTGCCCATTTTTAAAATTGGATGGTTTCTTTTGTTGCTGTTGTTGAATTATAGGAGTTTTTACATATATTCTGCAAAAAAAGTAAAAAGGGGGGGGTTGCCTGGCTGGCTCAGTCAGAGAATGTGCAACTCTTGATCTCAGGGTTGTGAGTTCCTGCCCCACATTGGGTGTAGAGATTACTGAAAAATAAAATCTTATTTTATCTATTATTTATTAAATATTTATTTATATATATTTATAAATTATATATAATAAATATATTTATTGTATATATTATAATTATTATTAATTACTTAATTAAAACTGGGGCACATGCGTGGCTCAGTCCGTTAAGTATCTGACTCTTGATTTTGGCTCAGGTCATGAGTTGTGAGATCGAGCCCAGTGCTGGACTCTGCACTGAGCGTGGAGCCTGCTTAAGATTCTCTCTCTTCCTCTCCCTCTGCCCCTCCCCCGTAGAGAGCACACGGGCTCTCTCTGTCCTCTCTCTCTCCCTCTCAAAAAATTAAAAAATAAATAAAATAGGGATGCCTGGGTGGCTCAGATGGTTAAGCGTCTGCTTTCGGCTCAGATCATGATCCCGGGGTCCTGGGATCGAGTACCTCATCAGGCTCCTGGCTCAGCCGGGAGTCTGCTTCTGCCTCTCCCTCTCCCTCTGCCTCTCCCCCTACTCATGCTCCCTCTCTCTGTATCTCTGTGTCTCAAACGAATAATAGTTTTTTAAAAAATCTTTAAAAAAATAAATAAATTTTAAAATAAATAAATAGGGGGACGCTTGGGTGGCTCGGTTGGTTAAGCGGCTGCCTTCGGCCCGGGTCATGATCCCAGGGTCCTGGGATCGAGTCCCACATCGGGCTCCTTGCTCAGCAGGGAGCCTGCTTCTCCCTCTCTCTCCCTCTGCTTGTGTTCTCTCTGTCAAATAAATAAAATCTTAAAAAAAAATTAATAAATAAAATAAATAAATAGGGGCACCTGGGCGGCTCAGTCGGTTAAGCTGCTGCGGTCCGCTAGGGTTGCTGTCCCAGAGTCCTGGGCTTGAGCCCTGCATCGTACCTCCTGCTCAGTAGGGACCCTATTTCTCCCTCCCCTTCTCTCTCTGCTGCTCCCCCTGCTTGTGCTGTGTGTGTGTCAAATAAATAAATAAAATCTTTAAAATAAATAAATAAATAAATAAATAAATAAATAAATAAATAAATAAAATTCTGGATATTAATCCCTTAGTAGTTATGTGATTTGCAAATATTTCCTCCTGTTCTGGGAGTTGTCTTTTCACTTTTGATAGTGTCCTTGGATGCACAATAGTTTTTATTTTTCATGAAGTCCAATTTATTTTTTCTTTTGTTGTCTGTCCTTTTGGTGTCATTATCTAAGAAAGCATTGCAAAATCCAATGTTTTAAAGACTTTTCTTAATGTTTTATTCCAAGGGTTTTATAGGTTTAGCTCTTACATTCAGGTCTTTGTTCCATATTGAGTTAATTTTTTATACAGTGTAAGGCAAGAGTCGAACTTCATTCTTTGGCTTGTGGATATCCAGTTTTCCCAGCACCATTTATTGAAAATACTCTCTCCTCCCTCCCCCATTAAATGGTCTTAGCACCCTTGTCAAAATAATTTGACCATAGGGGCACCTGGGTGGCTCACTCAGTTAAGCATCTGACTCTTGATCTCGGCTCAGGTCTTAATCTCAGGGTTGTGAGTTCAAGCCCTGCATGGGGCTCCACGCTCAGCATGGAGCCTACTTAAAAATTAATAATAATAATTTGACCATATATACAAGTATTTGTTTCTGGGTTCTTCATTCTATTCCATTGCTCTACATGTCTATTTGGGTTCTGGATCCAATTCCAGTGTATAGAAGGGGGTTTTCCTCATACCACCAAACAATTCTCAGAACACCAGGTGGCTGTCACAATTCAACTCAATTCTGACATTTATCAAAGACAGCATCAGATTCCACAGGTTAAGGGCTCAGTCCCACAAGGCTGCCCACACCCCTTTCAGATGACATTTGCAAGTCCAGGTTGTCATCCAGGCTTCTTACTGGTCAACTATAGATTGGATGTTCAATGGTACCTTCCAACTCAGGCTACCAATTTTTTTTTTTCAGGTTACCAATCTTAAGTCCAGGTTGTTACCTCTACTTTTTTTACTTTTTAATGATTTTATTGGGGCGCCTGGGTAGCTCAGTTGGTTAAGCGACTGCCTTCGGCTCAGGTCATGATCCTGGGGTCCCTGGATCGAGTTCCACATTGGGCTCCCTGCTCAGCGGGAAGTCTGCTTCTCCCTCTGACTCTAAACCCTCTCATGTGCTCTCTCTCATTCTCTGTCTCTCAAATAAGTAAAAAAAAAATCTTTTTTAAAAAAAGATTTTATTTATTTATTTGACAGAGAGAGACACAGCGAGAGCGGGAACACAAGCAGGGGGAGTGGAGAAGCAGGCTTCCTGCTGATCGGGGAGCCTGACCTGGGGCTCGATCCCAGGACCCTGGAATCATGACCTGAGCCGAAGGCAGATGCTTAACGACTGAGCCATTCAGGTGCCCCTTGTTTTTTTTTTTTTTTTTTTTTAATGTAGGGAATTCCCCACCTAGCATGGAGCCCAACTCGGGGCTTGAACGCATGACCCTAAGATTAAGACCTGAGCTGAGATCAAGAGTCGGATGCTTAATCAACTGAACCACCCAACACCCTATTACCTGTACTTCTGGCCAACTGGCTACAAATCAGATGTTCCCATGACCCCCTCCTTGGGTTTGATTAAATTGCTGAAGAGGCTTACAGTACTCAGAAAGCCCATTTACTCTCTACACTATCAGTTTATTATAAAAGGATATAATTCAGGAAGAGCCAGATGGAAGAGATGCATAGGGCAAGGTTTGGGGAAAGGGCGTGGAGCTTCCATGCTTTCTCCCACTACAACACTCTCCTCAAATCTTCAAGTGTTCACCAACCTGGAAGCTCATAACAGTTTTTATTGAGTTTTTTTTAATATTTTATTTATTGGGGCGCCAGGGTGGCTCAGTCGGTTAAGTGGCTGCTTTTGGCTCAGGTCATGATCCCAGGGTCCTGGGATCGAGTCCCACATCAGGCTCCCTGCTCAGCAGGGAGCCTGCTTCTCCCCTGCCTGCCGTTCCCCCTGCTTGTGCTTGTTCTCTGTCTCTCTCGCTCTCTCACTCTCTCTGTGTCAAATAAATAAATAAAATCTTTTAAAAAAAGATTTTATTGGGCGCCTGGGTGGCTCAGATGGTTGAGCATCTGCCTTCGGCTCAGGTCATGATCTCAGGGTCCTGGGATCAAGTCCTGCATCGGGCTCGCTGCTCCTTGGGAGCCTGCTTCTCCCTCTGCCTCTCTCTCTCTGTCTCTAATGAATAAATAAATAAAATCTTTAAAAAAAGGTTTTATTTATTTATTTGAGAGAGAGAGCGAGAGAGTGAGAGCACGAGCAGGGTGGAGGGACAGAGGGAGAGGGAGAAGAAGACTCCCTGCTGAGCAGGGAGCCTGACGTGGGGCTCCATCCCAGGACCCCAGGATCACGACTTGAGCCAAAGGTAAATGCTTAACTGACTGAGCCACCCAGGTGCCCCTTGTGGAGGGTTTTTATGGAGGTTTTTATGGAGGCTTCGTGACATAGGCAAGGTTGATTAAATCATTGACTATTGGCGATTTATTCAACCTCCAGTCCCTCTCCCCTCCCCAGAAATCAGGAGGTGGGGCTCAAAGTTCCAACCTTCTATTGATTCCCCTGGCAACCAGTCCCATCCTTAAGTATTTTTCAAAAGTCACCCCACTAATATAAAACCCATTGCAGTGGAAAAGGGCTTGTTATGAATAACAAGACACCCATTTCACTTCTATGGCTCTGAAGCATTTTAATGAACTGAGGACAGGAGATGAACTGTTATAACAAAATATGTTCCCATCACTCTTATACTCTGGAAATACATATTTCATTAGTGTGGTATATTTGTTACAGTTGATGAGTGAGTATTGGTACATTATTATTAATGGAAGTCCACAGTTTACTGTTTGTGTTGTATATTCTATGTGTTTTGACAAATATGCAATGTCATGTCTCCACCATTACAGTATCCTACAGAATAACTTTATTGCCCTAAGTTAGGAACTGTGAATGAAGACCATATATATATGAGAAATGTATTTTGGCCATCTGAATGACCAAATATGTATCTCTCTTATAAATCTCAATATCATGATGTCCATTACATTGTTTTGGCTATTTGGGGTCCCTTGAGATTCCATATGAAATTAATGATGGATTTTTCTATTTCTTAATAAAACACCATTGGAATTTGATAGGTATTGAATTGACTCTGTAGATCACTTTGGGTAGTGTTGATACCTTAACAATCTTAAGTCTCCCAGTGCATGAACATGGGATGTCTTTCTATTTGTCTTTTTAAATTCTTTCAGGAACATTTTGTAGTTTTTTAGTGTACAAGTTTTTCACCTCCTTGGCTAAGTGTTTCTAATATTTTATTCTTTTTTATTTTATTTTTATTTTTATTTTTTTAAAGGTTTTGTTTATTTGACAGAGAGAGAGAGAGAGCAAGCAAGCATGACCAGGGGAGCAGCAGGCAGAGGGAGAAGCAAGCTCCCTGCTGAGCAGGGAGCCCGACGTGGGGCTTGATCCCAGGACCCTGGGATCATGACCTGAGCTGAAAGCAGACGTTTAATGATTGAGCCACCCAGGTACCCTTATTTTATTCTTTTAATATTATTGTAAATGAAATTGTTTTCTGAAATCTTTTTCATATTGTTCATTATTAGTGTGTAAAAATGTGACTGAATTTGTGTATTGATTGGTATCTTACAAAATTCTACCTTGCAACTTTGTTGATTTGGTTTATTAGGTCTGACAGTTTCTTTTATGGAATCTTTAGGGCTTTCCTATAATATTATTCCGTTTGCCAATAGAAATTATTTTATTTCTTCCTTTCCAATTTGGGTGCTTTTTATTTCTTTTTCATGTCTAATTGCTTTGGCTAGAAATGCCAAAGTGACATTTATGGAAGTGACAAAAGCAGACATCTTTGTTTTATTCCTGATCTTAGAAGAAAAGCTTTCAATCTTTCACCATTGAGTATAAGGTGAGCTGTGGGTTTTTCTTATGTTAAGGTAGTTTTCTTCTATTCCCAGTTTGTTTAATGTTTTTATCATGAAGGGGTGTTACTTTCTTTCAAATGCTTTTTTTTTTCTTCATCATTTGAGATGATCCTCTTTTTTCCCTTCATTTTGGTAAAGTAGAAAATTACTTTGATAGTTTCATATGTCAAACCATCCTTACATTCTAGGAATAAATCTCACTTGGTCATGGTGTTTAATCTTTTTAATGTGCCGCTGACATCAGTTTGCTAGTATTTTGCTCAGGATTTTTGCATTATTGTTCATAAGGGATATTGGTCTGTAGTTTTCCTTTCTAATGTCTGTCTGGTTTTGGTATCAGGGTAGTGCAATTTTTTTTTCTTTTAGGGCTGAGACTTTTTGTGCCAATTAAAGAAATTTCTGCTTAACCTATAATCATTAAGACATTCTCCTTTATTTCTAGGAGCTATAATGTTTTAAGAGTTAAACTTTTGGGGGACACCTGGGTGGCTCAGTCGGCTGAGCGTCTGCCTTCGGCTCAGGTCATGATCTCAGGGTCCTGGGATGAGTCCCGCATTGGGTTCCTTGCCTGGCAGGGAACCTGCTTCTCCCTCTGCCTGCCGCTCCCCCTACTTGTGCTCTCTCTTTCTGACAAATACATAAATACAATCTTTAAAAAAAAAAAAGAGTCAAACTGTTTGTATGAAACATTTTTTCCCCGAATCTCAAGCAAATTATCTTGGCACCTTTGTCAAAAATCAAGTGGTCAGTACATATGTGGGTTATTTCTTGACTCTCAATTTTGGCTCACTGGTCTATCTCTCTATCTCAGGGTTTCTTGTTCTTGGCATTATTGATACTTGAGTCTAAATCATCCTTTGTGGTGGGGACTGTCCTGCTGTAGCTACAGTGTTGTAGGACATGTGGTCACATCCCCTGCCTTGACTTACCCGATGCCAGTAGCACTTCCCCTGAGTCATCCCAACCAAAAATATCTCCAGGCATTGCCCAATATCCCCTGGGGGCAAACTGCCCCTGGGTGAGGACCACTGGTCTATGCCTATAGCAATTATAGCAATACTACCTTGTCTTGATGGTCCCAGAGTCAGCAGAGATCAGGGACTCTGAGCCCTTGAATGATGTTGCCTGGTCCTGGCCCAAGGCAGTGCATTGGTGTATATGGGGGACATTTTGGGGTTCAGAAAAGTGAAGGGCTAGGGGTTAAAAAAAAAGATAGTCCAAATGTCCATCTCAAGAGACTGGAATATGGGACATAGTGATGTCAGGGGACAGAAACCAGGCTGGTGCTAAAAAGATCAGGGTGGGGCTTCACAGGACTCCAGGTGACAGGAAGAAAAAGCAAGTTGCCTAGTCGTACCCTTAATCAGGTCTCGCTCCGATTAAAAAAAAAAAAGTCAGTGCCAGAATTTCTCAGTCATGGCACTGTTGACATTTTGGGCTGAATAAGCCCCTATTATTGAGTGCTGTTCTGTGGATTGAAGAGTGTTGAGAAGTATTCCTGGCTTTCACCCACTAGATGCCAGTAGCATCCTCCCTCCCCCAAAGATGTCTTCAGATATCACCAGTGTTCCCAGAGGAGCAAAATCATTCCCGGTTGAACTCCACTATTCTATGCTCAAAAAAAGTCAAGATGGTATATGTAGGGTTTCCTTTTCCATAGTATATATTTAATTTTTATTCTATTTATTTATTTATTTATTTATTAAAGATTTTATTTTTTTATTTATTTGAGAGAAAAAGAGCACAAGTCGGGGGGGAGGGACAGAGGGAGAAGTAGACTCCCTGATAAGCAGGGAGCCAGATGTGGGGCTTGGTCCCAGAGTCTCGAGATCATGACCTGAGCCAAAGGCAGACATTTAACTGACTGAGCCATTCAGATGCTCTTATATTTAATTTTAAAAGTCATTCACTTTTATAATCAAAATAGAAGAATATTTTAAAATAATTGACATTTATTGAGCCTGTATTATTTGCCAATTGGTTTACCCATATTAGACATGTTGGTGTTTATTGAACTGTGACTCAGTAGCAAGCACCTTTTTTAGTAATTATTTTATTGATTTATTTTTTAATTGACTTTGTATTTTAGAACAGTTTTAGAGTTACAGAAAGATTGAGCAGAATGTTTAGAAAGTTCCCATAGGGGTGCCTGGGTGGCTCAGTTGGTTGAGCGGCTGCCTTCAGCTCAGGTCATGATCTCAGGGTCCTGGGATTGAGCCCTGCTTTGCGCTCCCTGCTTAGCAGGGACTCTGCTTCTCCCTCTCCCTCTGCTGCTCCCCCTGCTTGTGCTCTTTCTCTAGTTCTCTCTCTCTCTCAAATAAATAAATAAAATCTTTAAAAATAAAAAAGCTCCCACAGACTTCTCTCCCCCACAGCCCCAGTTTCCCCTATTATTAACATTACATCTTTCATTAGTGTGGTATATTTGTTACAGTTGATGAGTGAGTATTGGTACATTATTATTAATGGAAGTCCACAGTTTACTCTTTGTGTTGTATATTCTGTATGTTTTGACAAATATGTAATGTCATGTCTCTACCATTACAGTATCCTACAGAATAACTTTATTGCCCTAAAAATCCTGTGTTCCACCTATATTGGTCTTGCATTCAGTCTCTTCATCAGTTCTATCTATTTTGTTTGTTTACTCTTTCTGATTTTCTATCGATGATAGTATCATCTGGTCTCAATTCTTTTTCTTATTTTATTACATTGGCCAGCACCTCTGTATCAACATTTAATAGTAGCCATGGCTGTGGGCATTCCAGCCCTGTCCTGGAATATGTTACCTCCTCTGTCTCACCATCCAACATGATGCAGATGATTTCTTTCTAATCATGATCTTTGATCAGACTAATTTTTTCCTAGTCCCCATTAACTAAGAACTTAAAAAAAAATCAGAAGTGGGTGCTGAGGGGCGCCTGGGTGGCTCAGTCGTTGGGCGTCTGCCTTTGGCTCAGGTCATGGTCACAGGGTCCTGGGATCGAGCCTATCATCGGGCTCCCTGCTCCGCGGGAGGCCTGCTTCTCCCTCTCCCACTCCCCCTGCTTGTGTTCCCTCTTCCACTGTGTCTCTCTCTGTCAAATAAATAAAATCTTTAAAAAAAAAAAAAAGCAGAAGTGGTTGCTGAATGTTATCCAATGCTTTCCCAGCACAGTGAGATGATCATTTGGTATTTTTCTCCTTTCGTCTCTTCATTGAGTAACTGAGGCTTTCTGACGCTGAACTTTCCTTGCCTTTTGGGGGGAAGAAAAAAAAAACCCTGCATGCCCCTGGTATGTTGTTCTTTAAGGTGCAGCTGAACTCAATTTGCTGATATTTTATTTAGCATTTTTGCATGCAGCCAGGCTCCTGACCCCTTCCTGGCATCTGCTTATCCTGCCGCTGAGCTGATTCCCACAGGGTGTGGGGGAGGGTCTGCTCAGAACATCTGCATCAGCTTAACCAGGTGACTTCAACTCAGCAGCTCCCCAGTCCCCTTTCCAGAACTGCTCCTCCTCCAGGTAACCCTGCTACCCCTGGGAAGCCTTCTGCTGCCCACTTACCTTCTAGACCCCATTCCTTAGTACTGTTGATTCATTCCACTAAGTGGGGAAAGGGGCCAGCTCCCCGCCCACCCACCCCCTCCCCGACACTCCAGGGCCTCAGGCTTGTCTCAGTCTCCCCTGCTGATCTTGGCATCTGCAGCTGCAGCTGAGGCCAATAGAGGCCCCAAATTCTTGTTCTGGTGCCGTGAGAGAGTTGTCAAGAAGCCAGACTGAACAAAAGACAGGACCTGGTGGGAAGCAGTTAAGTTTCCATTGATCTGACCCCACCTGTCTCCTCCCCAGGTCCACAACTTGGGTCAGCTTCAGGCTTAGCTGGCTCCAGGCACACCTGGGGCAGAGCCGTGCAAGGATAAAGGATCCACCTTATATCCTGCCCTCCTTGGGGCCAGGTCTCAGACTGGGGCTGGAATCTGGGATTCCCCCTAAATCAGCAGCTCCTGAGGAGGCAGCTCACCTCACACCAGCGCAACCCAAAATATAGAATCTCAGTGAAATTGCTGTGCAACCTGCAGCCATTTGCTGCCCCTCTCTGGGTCATCCACATCACTTTCTCCAAATTCTGACCTGGCAATAGGTCACTCAAAAAGCAGGTCAAACTCATAGTTGCCCTGGCAACACAGAGCTCCTACATCATGGAAAAAAATGATCAAGAGAGAGAAAGATTTTCTTTTGTTTTCTTTTCTTTTTTAAATGCATACTGGATCATATTCACGTTGCTCTGAAATTTACTTTTTCCTTTCAAGAGTTAATCATAGAAATGTTTCCAGGGCAGTAATTATAAATCTGATTCATCTTTTGATTTCTTTTTAAAAAAACTTGATTTTTCTTGTTACCTTTTTATCACACAATACTAAGTTTAAAGAGCCAGATTGTTCTGGAAGGCTTATTATGAAAATCTGTGGCCCCCGACAGCTCCCATGTTTGATGAAATCAAGAAAAATATCTGGGGCACCTGAGTGGCTCAGTTAGTTAAGCGACTGTCTTTGGCTCAGGTCATGATCCCGGGGTCCTGGGATCAAGTTCCCACATCGGGTTCCCTGCTCTGCGGTGGGGAGGGGGCTGCTTCTCCCTCTGCCTGCCGCTCCCCCTGCTTGTGTTCTCTCTCTCTGTCAAATAAATAAAATCCTTTTTAAAAAATCAAGAAAAATATCAACACAATCGTGGGAGAAATATGAACGGGTTGAAGGGATCTGGAATCACGGGTGTTAAGGAATGAGAGTGTTTGAACTGGAGCCACACACCTGAACAAGCCTCCCTCTTGCCCACCTCTAACCTACTGATCTCAGATCTTTACTCACACTCTGAATCAGCCCCTTGGTCTCCCCTCTCTACGTTCTGTCCTCTACCCTGCTCCCAACTCCTGAGGGATCTAACACCCAGCCACCCTCCCCAGCTCACATATCCTGCATAGCTCCCTACTGCTCTCAGAACAAAATCCATCTGGTAGCATGAAGCCAACTCTAATCCCCTGTGGCTCCTCTTCCTTCCCCTCCTTATGCCCACCCCCAGTGAGATGTTGAGGGCCCTGGACTTAGAACCAGGCAGAACTGAGTTAGAATCCTAACTTTGCTGTCTACCAGCTAAGCATGGGCATCTCACTCTCTTGGAGTTTCACTTTCCTGGTCCATAAATATGGGTTTATGTTCTAAGGAGGTCGATAGTTCTGGGTACAGTAAAGGCACTGCCCATGACCAAAGGCATTGCCAGGATGACTGCAGGCTCAGAGAGGACCCCAGCCCAGGGCTGCTCGTGGAGGTCCACGTCTGACGTAGGGAAAGAGGCACCCGGTTGGCCGCTCTCAGGGCCAAGTGAAAATGATGTGATTTGAAGCGGGGTTTCGTGAGCCAACGGTCAGGAAAGAATCCTTGAAACGTTTTTGGTGCAAAAAGGTGGTTTGATGATAGCCCGGGGACAGAACCCATGGGCAGAAAGAGTGGCACTGGGATTGTGAGGAGCAGTTGATTATATACTTTGGAGTTGGGGGAGGTAAAGATAAAGGAAGTTTCCAAAAGGATTTTCTTATGTTAAAGAAGACTCACAGGATCCTGGAGGCCTGGCTGTTGTCAAGCTAAGGTGGTTTTTCTGTCTAGCAAGACATTAACAGTAAGATTGGGAGTTCCTGGAGGAAGCCTACGCTCTGCTTGCCTCAAGTATTTGTGGATGGGGGGGCGCCTGGATGGCTCAGCCCTTTTGCACCGAAAGCATCTGCCTTCGGCTCAGGTGATGATCCCAGGGTCCTGTGATCGAGCCCCACATCGGGCTCCCTGCTCAGGGGGGCGTCTGCTTCTCCCGCTCCCTCTGCTCCTCCTCCAGCTTGTGCTCTCTTTCTCTCTCTCTCTCTCTCAAATAAATAAATAAAAATCTTTAAAAATAAAAGTATTTGTGGATGGGCTGCAAGTTCTAAGAAAATCTAATTGTATCTACGTTTCCTTTCACCTTTGTTCTCCATATCAGAATCACACCCCAGGTGCGCAAGGGCTGCAGGGGACCCAGAGATTGCATTTACTGGGAGGAAGGGTCAACCCCAGAAAGCAAATAGCAGCTTTGAGTCCCTGATAGGCGTGGTCCCATGTTGACGTCTGGTCCCCACCCCAGCCCACCCGGGGCCACCACCAGCCACACAAAGGTGCAGGGTGTTTGCTAAATTCAATCCTTGCTCAAACATTTGTTTTCAAGACAAGATGCCTGCAGAGGCCCCATGCCCTTTAGCCAGGGTCAGAGCCCACAGCTGGGGCGGAGAAGGAGAGGCGCTTGTCAGAGAGGCTGCGCGCAGCTGGACCAAGGGCTTCTCTCCAGGCCCGAGACTGGGCCAGGAGTCCTGCGGTGAGAGCACATGCACGACTCAGAGTGACATCGTTTTTTGGGGGTGGTGTTGTTCGTGTATTGGTGGGGTGAGGTCTGGAGCTGACGGCCAAGAAAGAATTCTTGAGACGTCTTTGGTGCAAAAAGGTGCTTTGATTAAAGCACCGGGACGGGACCCTGGGCAGACAGAGCTGCACTGGGATTGTGAGGAGCAATTGATTATATACTTTGGAGTTGGGGGAAGTAAAGACCAAGGGAAGTTTCCAGAAGGACTTTCATCTGCTAAAGAAGACTCACAGGATCCTGGAGGCCTGGCTATTGTCAAGCTCAGGTTGTTTTTCCCTCTAGCAAGGCACTAACATTAAGACAGTTGGGAGTTTCCCAGAGGAATGTTATACCCTGCTGGCCTCAAGTACTTGTCAATGGACTGCAGGTTATAAGGAGATGTAATTTTTTTTAAAGATTTATTTATTTGAGAGAGAGAGAGCATGCATGTGCACATACACTTGGGCACGCAGGAGCAAGTGGGGGAGGGGCAGAGGGAGAGAATCTTAAGCAGACTCGCCCCCTTCACCCAATCCCCCGCCCTCTTGCTAAGCGGAGCTCCATCTCCTGACACTGAGATCATGACCTGAGTGGAAACCAAGAGTCCAAGAGTCGGATGCTTAACCGACTGAGCCCCCCGGGTGCCCCAAGAGATTTAATCTTATCTACATTTCTGTTTTGCCTTTGTTCCACACATCAGTTCCACGGCATCGTGAATGTCTTAAATGTCACTGAATTGTACACTCTAATTGGTTAATTTGATGAATTTCACCTCAATAAACAGTAATAAATACGTAAGATACTGTACTAAAAAAATAGAATCACACCTGACGTGGAGAGCAAAGGAAAAAGAAATTTAAATATATCTCCTTATAACCTGCAACCCATTGACAAATATATATATATATATATATATATATATATGTATATGTATATGTATATATAGTCATTAGCATAGCCATTGGGTCCCTTTAGGAACCTGTCATCTAGTTCTGGGCCTCCTTGAGTTACAGTCAGGACATCAAAGACTATTCAGTTTTGGAGGGCCACTTTTCTAGAGGATTGTGGACGCTGGGCCGAATGTAAATAGTAATTAATTTTTAGGGCCCAAGCTATTTGCTGAGTTATTGGTGCAATGAAAGATAGTCCGTTGTCACTTGGTAGGGACCAAGGGAGTCCAAATCTAGGGACAATTTCTCTTAGCCAAGTTTTTGTCACCTCCAGTGGCCTTTTTACCCCGATGAGTAGCCTGGGATAAATCCTGTATTACCTTCCATTAGTTATTTTTGGGTATAAAGATTTTTCCCTTATTAACAAACCAGTCCTGTGCATTTTGTGAATATCCTTGTTCCTGGGCTATGTGAACTTCTTGGTCTGAATCGATTGGAGTTACAGACTTTATGGAGTTAAGACTGGTATAGGACTTAATATTTGTTTCTTCTGTGCTCCCTGCTTGGCTGCACGGTTGGCCAAATTGTTTCTTAGATTCTAAGGTCATATCCTTTTTCTGTCCTTTGAATTGAATTACAGCCACCTCCGTAGGTAAGTGTACAGCCTCAAGAAGAGTCATAATTTCAGGCCCATATTTGATTGGGGAATTATGGCTTAATAATAATCCCCTTTCCTTCCAAATTGCTCCATGGGCATGTAGGACTAGGAAGGCATATTTAGAGTCACGTAGAGATATTAATTTTTTTAAGATTTTATTTATTTGTCAGAGAGAGAGAGAGCACAAGCAGGGGGAGCTGCAGAGGAGACGGAGAAGCAGGTTCCCCATTGAGCAGAGAGCCCGATGCGGGACTCGATCCCAGGATCCTGAGATCATGACCTGAGCCGAAGGCAGACACTTAACCGACTGAGCCACCCAGGTGTCCCTGACAGGTTTTAAGTATTATTTCAGGCATATCTATAAGCACTCTCTTGTATTTAGTAAGTCAACCTTCCATCATCCACTGGTGGTCTTTGGTCACTAAGACACTCTGGACCTGATGAGGAGTCATTGCTGTCAGGAACGGTCCCATAGTAAGTTTTGAGGTTTCTTCTACCAGGAGGGCTGTTGTAAGCTTGGCGAAGGCCTCTATTTGCAATGTTACATCAATAGCTCCTGGGACAAATATGACTAAGGAATAAAACCATCAAGAAGCTTTCTTTGTTTGAGGTCTAGGCTTAACAACATCCTAATTACGAGGAATCACTGGCAAGTGGGAGAAGCCTTATCTCAGAAGATAAGGGCATCCCCAAGTGCATCATCCAATCCAATCATAAGGAAAGTGAGGTCACCCTTTATCTCCACAAGCCCATGGTTAACCCCATGGAATGGGGTACGCTCCGGCTTTCTTTCTTTTTTTTTTTTTAAAGATTTTATTTATTTATTTGAGAGAGAGAATGAGATAGAGAGAGCATGAGAGGGGGAGGGTCAGAGGGAGAAGCAGACTCCCTGCCGAGCAGGGAGCCCGATGCAGGACTCGATCCCGGGACTCCAGGATCATGACCTGAGCCGAAGGCAGTCGCTTAACCAACTGAGCCACCCAGGTGCCCTACACTCCGGCTTTCAAGGAGCAATTTTGTCATCCCAGCCACACAGAATTGGTCAAGGTGCTAGCTGAATTATACAACTGTTGGGGAATTCAATAATCATATGCCCATGGGGTCCTGTTATTATCTCCACAGAACGAGCATGAAGATTCTCTCTACATGAGCTGTTGTGGCAATTTCTCTGAAGTTTACCTCAAGTTGTCTAGCTTAAGCAAACAAGAAACATTCAGAAGACAATCAGAACCGGAATTTAACGTCCGCAAAGGTGGATTATTGAAACATGATTTTTCTCTCTAAAATCACCATTATTTCCAAAAATGGCCAAATTAAGACCAATTTGTTTGTAAAATAAGTCCAGTTTTAACAAACTTGGCCTAATTATTTACATAAGCTCAGCAAGAATAGTGATTGGCCATATAGATTTTTTTGTGAAGATTTTATTTATTTATTTATTTGACAGAGAGAGGGAAATCAAGCAGGGGGAGTGGGAGAGGGAGAAGCAGGCTTCCTGCTGAGTAGGGAGCCCAATGCAGGGCTCCATCCCAGGACCCTGGGATCATGATCTGAGCAGAGGGTAGTTGCTTAACCAAATGAGCCACCCGGGGACCCCTGGAACTTGTTTTTTTTTAAGGTTTTATTTATTTATTTTTTTGAGAGAAAGGGAGAGAGCACGTGTGGGGGAAGGGGCAGAGGGAGAAGCAGACTCCCCGCTGAGCAGGGAGCCCGATGAAGGACTCGATCCCAGGACCCTGGGATCATGACCTGAGCCGAAGGCAGACGCTTAACCCACTGAGCCACCTAGGTGCCTTGCTATAACTTTCATAAGGAATCTCGACTGAACTTTTAGTAGCCTCTCTAGGCCAGAAGCCAAGCCAAACACTGGCTGTGACACAGAACACTTCAATAATTAGAATATCCAGTGATGGCCTTATACCAGAACTTGACATACCAAATAAACAAGCCTAATTAGTCAAAGAGACTTTGTTTACAATATAAATCAAGTTTGTTAAAAAAAAACTTAGAAAGTTTTAAAGCACATGTCTAAATAGAATTATGGATCATCAAAGACTTGATAAAGACAAAACATAGAAACTGGTTTTTCTGGGCAAAGAAAAGAGACAACAACTTTGTTAACATTTTCTTATCAAGAACAGACTAACAATTCAAGAAAACTTGTCCTTAAATGTCTGCCTTCGGCTCAGGTCATGATCCCAGGGTCCTGGGATTGAGCCCCGCATCAGGCTCCCTACCCCGCAGGAAGCCTGCTTCTCCTTCTCCCACTCCCCCTGCTTGTGTTCCCTCTCTCATTGTGTCTCTCTCTGTCAAATAAATAAATAAAATCTTTAAATAAAAAAAAAAAAGAAACCAAGGAGTAACCAGTTGTGAACTGTCACACCAGAATTCTTTAGATGGCAAATTTATGGATACATTTAAGCACAAAGCATGCTCTCCAACAGACCCAAATATTCTTAGTTTCTCTGCAATAAGAAGTCAAAAGCACAAACCTACGTTCAGTAATCAATGCTTTAGCTGCAGTGGGTGGTGTTAGGTCCAGGGGGTGCTCTTCTTCACTCCTTGATAGTGAGGGTAGGAGGAAAAGCCAATAGTCCTGGAGGCACTGAGCATGGTATAGAAGCCAGTTATGCAGGATGCACCCAAGATGATGCAGAAATGGGGGGGGGGGGCGCGGAGGGGGAGGCAGAAGAGGTGAAGAGCTGCCAGAAGGCGGAGAAAAATGTTTCCCAGTTTCTAAACCTCATCAGCTCAGCCAGATTAGCAGACGCCATGTTTTTTGTTTTTTTTTTTCCCACCAAAGTGGAAATAGGCAGTCCATATGGGGCCAGAGAAGACAGGGAACTTCCCTGAAACAAAAGGAGTTTTGGCAGCTGCTTGGAAATATTTCGTAAAGTCCCTGTCCTGAGGTAGACTAACCAGAGACAGTTGGCTCCAATTATCATAACCATTAACCTGGGGAATGAATGAAGGAGAAGCCCCCACATCTATTAGGAGGAGGAACAGTGAGAGAGGGTCAGTGTCCTCTTCATTAGGAATGGCCTGGGTTCCTCCAGCAACCTGAATTCTATCAGGAGGAGGCCTATTTAGATAATTATCATCTAATATATCAGGAGGGACTTTACTGGCCTGGTTACTGACCAAACACATCCTGCAAGAGGCCCTTAGATCCAGATCCTGATTTAGAGCCATGAAACCTGGACCTACAGTGCCTCTGTCCATTTGCCCTGTTTCTTGCAGAGGAGATCTAACTGATAGACCATACTGAGGCCATGCCATGTTACAGGAGATCAGTCCTTTCTTAAATTTCACAATCCAAATGGTTTCCAGTGGGTTAAAAGGCTCCCCAAGGGAGAGGCCATAGGAACTGAAAAAGAAGCCCAGAAGGTCCATGACCAAGAAAATCCCCCAACTCCCAGGTGGCATCCCATGCAGGATATGTCAGAGGTTCCAGGTGTCAAAAGTGACTGGAGGCATCCCTCGAATGAAATAGCTATGATCACTCTCCGGCCATAAAGTCCCCACAGGAGAGATGCTAGCTTCCCCCCACCTTCCCCGTTGCATTTGGGGTACAGATGGGTGTCTGGTGAATGACCCAAAATCCCGTGCCATGCCATGCCGTGGAAGCGTGTACTGTGCTATGAAGGCCATGCCATTTTTAACCGATAGAAAGCACTAGAAAAGTTTTCCAAGGGTAAATTACCCAATTTTGTAGTTGAGGTGGTTAGTAGAGATCATTGACAGAAAACAGTAAAGATAGAAATCCATCGTGGTCTAAGCGACATTCCAACCAATGTAGTCTTTACAGCCAACTTCCTTAGGAAATGGTCCTCTGTAGGGTTTTAATTCAATTGGGTACTGGTTTCGGCCAGCTCCGAGTGGAGGTATGGGGCCAGAAGTGGCTAGACCAGGGATGTGGGAGGGATCACATTAGACCAATGAGAAGGAAACCTCACACAGGAGTCTTAAAGATCGGCAGCCATCCTGGTGACTTAGGTGGCTGTCCCATGCCCCAAACAGACAACTTTGTATAAGGACAGGAATAAAGAGAGGGCATCAAGTGTCTGGGTCTTATTACCATTCCAGCCAGGGTACTAACTTCCACCCAAAAGGCAGACTTTCTCCTCCCGGTAGAGTAGCCAAGGGCTAGAGGATTGCAGCCTGAGCAACTGACATGCAAGTGTTCCAGTAAGACCGTACTCCTTGAAGGGCCCCTGGAATGAAAGTAAAGGAAGAGGAGAGAAAGTACTCACCAAGTTTGCTTCAAAGCTCAGAGTCCAGATGAGAAGACTCGAAGCCATGTTTGGAACCAGAATGATGTGGAAATGTTGGGGTTCAGAGCAAATGATCAAGAAAGAATTTCTTGAGATGTCTTTGGTGCAAAAATGTGGTTTTATTAAAGCATGTGGACAGAACCCGTGGGCAGAAAGAGCTGCACTGGGGTTGTGACAGGTGACTCATTATATACTTTCTTTTTTTTTTTTTTTTTTTAAGATTTTATTTATTTGACCGAGAGAGACACAGCAAGAGAGGGAACACAAGCAGGGGGAGCGGGAGAGGGAGAAGCAGGCTTCCCGCAGAGCGGGGAGCCCGATGCGGGACTCGATCCCAGGACCCTGGGATCATGACCTGAGCCGAAGGCAGACGCTTAATGACTGAGCCACCCAGGCGCCCCTCATTATATACTTTCAAGTTGGGAGGGGGTTAATGGGTAACATAAGTCTCTGAGGAATTTTGGAAGCAAGGTTTCCAGGACCTTGAGGGAGCTAGCTGTTGTTAGGGAAAGGTCCTTTAGGGCACCTGGGTGGCTCAGTCCGTTAGGTGCCTGTCTTCAACTCAGGTCATGATCTCACGGTCCTGGGATCAAGCCCCACATCAGTCTCCATGCTCTGCAGGGAGCTGCTTCTCCCTCTCCCTCTGCCCCTTCCCCGCTCATGCTCTCACGCGTGCTCTCTCTCTATCTCAAATAAATAAAATCTTTTTTAATTTTTATTATTTTAAGATTTTATTTGTTTATTTGAGAGAGTGAGAGCAAGAGAGCACAAGCACACACGGAGGGAGAGGGAGAGAGAGAAGCAGATTCCCAGCTGAGCAGGGACCCCAATGTGGGGCTCGATCCCAGGACCCCGGGATCATAACCTGAGCCAAAGGCAGATGTCCAACCAACTGAGCCACCCAGGTGCCCCAATAAATAAAATCTTTTTTAAAAAAGGAAAAGTTTAGGGGCACCTGGGTGGCTCAGTCGTTAAGCGTCTGCCTTTGGCTCGGGTCATGATCCCAGGGTCTTGGGATCGAGCCCCGCATGGGGCTCCCTGCTTGGCGGGAGGCCAGCCTCTCCCTCTCCCACTCCCCCTGCTTGTGTTCCCTCTCTCACTGTATCTCTCTGTCAAATAAATAAATAAAATCTTTAAAAAAAAAAAAAGGAAAAGTTTAGGGCACCTGGGCGGCTCAGTCGTTAAGCGTCTGCCTTCAGCTCAGGTCATGATCCCAGGGTCCTAGGATGGAGCCCTGCATCGTTCTCCCTGCTCAGCGGGAAGCCTGCTTCTCCCTCTCCCTCTCCCCCTGCTTGTGTTCCCTCTCTCGCTGTGTCTATCTCTGTCAAATAAATAAATAAAATCTTTTTAAAAATAAATAAATAAATAAGGAAAATTTTATTTTATTTATTTTATTACTTGTTTAGTAAAAACTCAGTCATGAGACCCTTCAGATGTATATCAGAGGCCATATGCTTAGAGGATGATTGCTAACATATATCTTGGAGGGGAGTAGAGATAAAGGAGACTTACAGGATCCTGGAGGTCAGGATAATGTTAATGTTAACGATAATGATAATGTTTTGACCTTAGCAAGTATTAACATCGAGGCAGTTGAGCTCCTAGAGGAAGGTCACTCTGCCTGTTTCAAGGACTTATTAATGGGCTGTAAGTATAAGGAAATTTAATTTTTTTCTTTTGCCTTTGTTCACCACATCATCGAGCACTTTTCATATGCCTGTTGGTCATCTGTATATCTTCTTTGGAAAAATATCTGTTCAGATCCTCTGCCCATTTTTAATTGGGTTTTAAAAAATCATTGAGTTGTAGGAGTTCTTTATATATTTTGGATATTAACCCCTTACTGGACATATGATTTGCAAATATCTTCTCCTGTCCCTTAGGTTGTCTTTGCATTTTGATGATGGTTTCCTTTGCTGTGCAGTTTGATGTAGTCCAATTTGTTTATTTTTGCTTTTGTTTCTCTTGCCTTTGGAGTTAGACCCACAAACACATCTCTAAGACCACTGTCAAGAGCCTACCACTTATGTTTTCGTCTAGGAATTTTATGGCTTCAGGTCTTACATTCAAATCTTTAATAGTCCATTTTGAGTTAATTTTTGTGTATGGTGTAAGATAATGGTTTAGTTTCATTATTCTACATGTGGCTGTCCAGTTTTCCCAGCACCATTGATTGAAGAGACTTTCATTTGAAATCAAGGAGTATGATACCTCTAGCTTTTTTTTTTTCAAGATTGCTTTGAGCATTACATAATGATAAAAGGGCCAATTTAGCAAGAAGATATAACATTTATAAATATTATACACCTAAATATATATATATTGGTGCTTCTGACACAGAAGCACCAAAATAGGAGCACCTGGGTGGCTCAGTTAGTTGAGTGTCCAGCTCTTGGTTTCTGCTCAGGTCACGATCTCGGCATTGTGAGAACAAGCCCCGTGTCAGGTTCCATGTTCAGTGCAGAGTATCCTTGGGATTCTCTCCCTTTCTCTCCCTCCCCCTCTGTCCCTCTCCTCACTCTTGCCCTCTCTCTCTCTCAAATAAATAAATAAAATCCTAGAAAAAAATAACCACCAAAATATATAAAACAGATATTAACAGACCTAAAGGGAGAAGTCGTCAGTGATACAGTAGTAGGGGACTTTAACACCCCACTTGCATCATGGGATAGGTCATCCCGACAGAAAACCAATAAGGAAACAGTGGCCTTAAATGACACATTAGACCAGATGGACTTAACATATATTTACAGAACATTCCAGATCACATGTTAGGCCACAAAGCAAGTCTCCATAAATTCAAGATTGAAATCACATCAAGCATCTCTTCCAACCACCACTGTATGAAACTAGAAATCAATTACAAGAAGACAACTGGGAAAACCACAAAAATGTGGAGATTCAACAGGATGTTGCTGAACAACCAATAGGTCATCAAATAAATCAAAGGAGAGAAAAAAAATTACCTAGAGACAAATGAAAATAGAAACACAACATACCAAAATCTATGGGATGCAGCCAAAGGGGTTCTAAGAAGGAAGTTCATAGCAATATGGGCTCTCCCCAAAAAAGCAAACAAACAAACAAAAAATCACAAATAAATCATCTAACTTAACACCTAAAGAACTAGAAAAAGAAGAACAAACAAAGCCTAAAATTAGTAGGAGGAAGGAAATCATAAGGATCAGAGTGGAAATAAATGACTAGAGACTAGAAAGACAATAGAAAAGATCAATGAAATGAAGAGCCGGTTCCTTAAAAAGATAAACAACATTTACCAACCTTTGGCTTGACCAACCAAGAAACAGGGGGAGTTAGTGTTTCATGGGGACAGAGGTTCAGTTTGACATGAGGAGAAAGTTCTATGGAGGGTGTCTGGTGATGATTGCACAATAATGTGAATGTGCTTAATGCCACTGAACTGTGCACTTAAACATGGTTAAAATGGATGTTATTTATATTTATTCCAAATTAAGAGGAAAAAAGTTCTAGAGTCTTCAAGTGTCAGATTCCTAGAATTTGGGGGATTTTAGGGACCGTAACCTTCAAGCGTGTCCCTCTGAGCATGCTCTGGGCTCTGACCAAGGCCGGCAGCCTTGTCCACGGCACCCTCTCTCAGTGGGGGCCAGACCCTGGCAGAAGCTCTGGTTGGACCACACTGGGTATGTCCATTATGGGCTTGTTGCAACAAGGGAGACACACACCATGGGACAAGAAGGGGGTTGTTTGTATTGGGTTCAAGGAAGGATCATTTTGCTCTGGATTGGCCCCAAACAGGAAGGGGGGCAAAATGACTCTCTGATTGGGCATCTTGATATTTATCTAGGAGACAGGAGGAATGGGGTGAGGCTGCAGCTGTAACTGTGATAAGTGGCAGTTGTTCCTGGTAGCCAGGAAGGGGACTTTGGGCCATTTTTGTGGTTTGTAAGGTGTTCTTGTTTTTCTCTGTGCTCAGACATGATTATGAAATCATGTGGCCTGGGGCCACGTCCCACGTCAGGCTCCCTGCTCAGCGGGGCGTCTGCTTCTCCCTCTCCCTCTGCCCTTCCCCCTATTCATACTCTCTCTCTCTCTCAAATAAATAAATAAAATCTTAAAAAAAAGAAAAGTTCTTTTTTTTCCATTTTTTATTTTGAAATGATTAAAGACCCACAAGAAGTTGCAAAAATAGTACAGAGTGGTTCCCTGTACTGATCACGAAGCTACCATGAAAAATAACATCTTATATAACTTCAGTACATTTCAAAACCAGAAAATGTTGACAAAATAAATTATATATATATAATATATAATATATATATACATGTACACGTACATCATATATATATGGTATATATATGGGGTTTGCAAGTTGTATTAAGTAAAAACATGGCAAAAAATAAAGGCACATTACAATTATGTTTAATGACCAGCGTTTTGTATCTCTTTCTTTTTTTTTTTTTTTAAGATTTTATTTTTATTTATTTGACAGAGAGAGACACAGCGAGAGAGGGAACACAAGCAGGGGGAGCGGGAGAGGGAGAAGCAGGCTTCCCAAGGAGCAGGGAGCCCGATGCGGGGCTCGATCCCAGGATCCTGGGATCGTGACCTGAGCCGAAGGCAGACGCTCAACGACTGAGCCACCCAGGTGCCCCTGTATCTCTTTCTTATTTAGAAATGAAATTCCTTTCCCATTGCTGCCACATCAGATGACCACTCACTTAGCAGCTGAAACTTCTTATCTCGGACTTTCTGTGGATCCAGAGTCCAGGTGCAGCATAGCTTAACTGGGGTTTGTGCTCAGGGTGGTCTGACAGTGCCAAAGTCAAGGTGCAATTCAGTGGTATTTAATACAACTATCACCTCTGTTTAGTTCTAGAATATTCCCATCCCCCCAAAAGGAGACCCCGTCCCCATGAGCAGGCACTCCCCTGCCCACTTCCCCAGCCCCTGGCAGCCACCAATCTGCTTTCTGTCTCTACGTATTTGCCTGTTCTGGACATTTCATATACATGGGACCCTACAACGTGTGGCCTTTTGAGCCTGGCTTCTCGCACTCAGCACGATGTGTTCAATGTTCTTCCCCATCATAGCGTGTGTCTGAGCTTCATTCCTTTTTATGGCTGAAGAATATTCCACGGTATGGATGAACCACGTTTTGTTCATCCATTCATCTGTTGATGAGCATCTGGTTTGTTTCCATCTTTGGAAGATTGTTTATGGTGCTGTTATAAACACATATGGACAGGTTTTTGTGTCTTTTAGCCATTTTTGTCCCATTTGCTGGAGTGGACGCACTGAGAACATGCACAGAAAGACAATGGTATTTCCATTAAATCGGCTTTAAAGTAAAAGGAGAAAAAAGAAAGAAGTGAGGGGAGTCATCTTCAGACCTGACATTTCCACTGTCAAAGGATCTTTAGGATCCTTAGGGGAGAAGTTTCAGTGGAGGAAAATCCATTTGGCAGATGCACGCACACACACACAAAACAGAGTTACTACACTCAGTTTAAGACATTAATTTGGGTCCTTGACAACCTCATCAAGCCCTAGATTGCAGAGCCAGCACTTACTACAGACACCCTGAGGTCTGAAACAAACAAAAGTGGTGTCCCCTCTGTTTGGCCAAATGCTCTATTTAGACAGATGCAACAAATGATCTCTTTGTGACAGTTCTTTTTTCTTTCTGTTTCTAGATCCCCGTCCAATGAAAGTCCCCACAGTGGCCACTGCAATTCTAAATTGCATTCCAAATTGTCCCCGGTGGGGACAGTACCGGCAGAGAGAGCCATGTCCAAGTTAGCCTGATGGAAATGTGAAAGACACGGGTGCTTGGCCTGGAAGAGGGTCAGCTTTTGATGGAGAACAGATAGCGCATGTGCAACCTTGGGTCTCCGGGACTTTGCTAGAGGCCGGCCGATACCCATCAGAGGCAGGATGCACCCCCTGGCTCCAGGCAGATGGAGCTAAAAAAGCAGTTTTCAGAGACACAGAGATAGGATCAATTGGAGGAGATGACCTTTTAGGGTTTTCTCTTTTCTCTTTTCCCTTTAAGATTCCGGAATGGTGAAAAGTTTGTCCAAAGGATGTTGATTTGAGGAGACCTTCTGAACACCTCAGTCACCAGCGCTGAGTTAAGGGTGACTTACTGGGCCTTGGCCTCTCCTCTCCCAATGGACCTTTCCTCTCACGGACTCACAACCCTCAAGGCACTTGTCCTGAGGGAATGGTGGTCCCTTGAAGTATGTTCACTTCCAGACCCCCAGAACCTCAACTGTGACCTTATTTGGAAATAGGGCCTCTTATGTGTGATTAAGGTAAGGGTCTCAAGATGAGATCATCCTGGATTTAGGGTGGGCCCTAGATCCAATGACAAGTGTCTTTATAAGAGACACAAGAGAAGGCTAGGAGAAGATGGAGGCAGAGATTGGTCACAAACTGGGGACACCTGGGTCTACCAGAAGGTGGAAAAGGCAAGGAAAGATGCTTCCCAAGAGTCCTTGGAGGGTCTCAGGTGGGGGAGTGAGGGTCTTGGCGGACCTCCATCCCTATTGACTCCCTTCAGCCAAAACCACCAGAAACACACCTGTAGTCAAAGGTATTGGCTTCTTGCAATGAGGCTCCGTGGAACATCCCGGAAAGAGGGTAGTAAGAAGGGCTTGTTATGAAACTGGGGTTTATGTTAGGTGACTTGAGGGGGGGTCAAGGAAGTGGGGACAATTCTCTCCTTATTTTGACACTTTTTTTTTTTTAAGATTTTGTTCATTTATTTGACAGAGAGAGAGAGAACAAGTAGGCAGAGAGGCAGGCAGAGGGAGAGGGAGAAGCAGGCTCCCCGCTGAGCGGGGAGCCCAATGCAGGGCTTGATCCCAGGACCCTGGGATCATGACCTGAGCCGAAGGCAGCAGCTTAACCGGCTGAGCCACCGAGGCGCCCCTATTTGGACACTTTTTACCTAGGAGTCAGGGGAACCAGGTGGGGCCAACGCTGTGATTAGTGGGAAGAAGATGTCCCACTCATATTAGCCAGGGGACAGATGGGGAGGTTTGGCCCTTTTTGTGGTTTGGATCATGACTTTGTTTTGGTCTGTGGTCAGATCAACCAGAGGGTTCTTGTTTTTGTCTTGCTCCATGCTGGCCAGCCCAGTTTTTTCTGACAATCTGTGGGATTATATTCAACAGGAGAACACCATGGCTTAACTGTGGACACTAGGCCAATTCCCAGCTGACCAAGGTCGCAGTCGGCTTTCTTCTTTCTCACTTTACCCTCATCACCCAGCCTTTGCACGTGCTATTCCCTCTGCCCAGAATACCTTTCTCTTCCTTTCTTCACCCAACTCTGCTTAAGCGTCACCCCCTCTGAGAAGGCCTCTTTCATCACCCAGCCTGCTAGCTTCCATAACCCACTCCCAACATGGGGAATAGCTCTTGACTATGGTTAGATCATGATTTTTTTGTGTGACTTCCTGACTGTGAGCTCCAGAAGACCAGGGACCATGTCTGTCTTACTTGTCACTGTATTCCTAGCACAAGCTCGAAGTAGACACTCAATACTTAATTGAGAATGTGAGCATCTAAGAGATATAGAATGTCACAATGATAGAAGCCAAGAATCCCCAGGCCTGGGAGCCACACCCTGTAGCAAGGGCGCCTGGTTGGTGGCAAAAGTCACCTTCCAGAAGATTTAGCTTGTTCTGAAATGATTCACTTGACCTACACCTCTGAGTTATGTCAATATGAAGTAAGAGGCTTCCTGCCCCCAGGAAAGTGTGACAAGCCAGTCTCTTTTTAAAATGTTTATTATTTTTGGGATGCCTGGGTGGCTCAGTCATTGGGCATCTGACTTCGGCTCAGGTCATGGTCCCAGGGTCCTGGGATCAAGCTCCGCACTGGGCTCTCTGCTCCGTGGGAAGCCTGCTTCTCCCTCTCCCATTTCCCCTGCTTGTGTTCCTTCTCTTGCTGTGTCTCTCTCTGTCAAATAAATAAATAAAATCTTTAAAAATAAAATAAATAAAGTATTTATTATTTTTTTTAAACCTGGCTCTTTACCAGTGGAAGGTTCAATAGGTGTTGGCTTTGCCACCTCCAAACATCCCACACCCTAATAATGAACATTATCAAGCTGACCCTTGAACAACATGGGTTTTTAACTGCATGGGCCCACTTATACAAGGATTTTTTTTCAATAAATGCAGTACAGTTCTGGGGTACCTGGCTGGCTCAGTTGGTAGAGCATGCAATTCTTTTTTTTTTTCTTATTTTGTCAGAGGGAGAGCGAGAGAGCACAAAGCAGGGGGAGCTGCAGGCAGAGTGGGAGAAGCAGACTCCCCGCTGAGCAGGGAGTCCAATGCGGGATTCGATCCCAGCACCCTGGGATCATGACCCTAGCCGAAGGCAGACACTTAACAACTGAGCCACCCAGGCGTCCCTAGAGCATGCAATTCTTGATCTCAGGATCATGAGTTCCAACCCCACATTGGGGGTAGAGATTACTTAGTAAATAAATAAATGATTTTTTAAAAAATACAGTACAGTACTATTTTCTCTACCTTCCCCACCTCTACTAGTATTTTCTCTACCTTATCATTTTCTTTTCTTTTTTTAAAAGTGTTTTTTAAAAATTTTATTTATTTGTTTGTCAGAGAGAGAGAGCACAAGCAGGGGGAGTGGCAGGGAGATGGAGAAGCAGGCTCCCTGCTGACCAAGGAGCCCGATGCAGGACTCAATCCCAGGACCCTGGGATCATGACCTGAGCTGAAGGCAGATGCTTAACTGACTGAGCCACACAGGCATCCCTCTACCTTATGATTTTTAAAAAAATTTTAAAAAGAAAAAAAAATTTTTTTAAAGATTTTATTTATTTGAGAAAGAGAGATGGAGAGAGAGAGTGAGTGGGGGGCAGAGAGAGAGGGGGGAAGCAGGCTCTTCACTGAGCAGGGAGCCCGTGACGCGGGGCTTGATCCCAGGACACTGGGATCATGACCTGAGCTGAAGGCAGATGCTTAACGACTGAGCCACCCAGGCACCCCTAATTTTCTTAATAATGTTTTCTTTTCTCTAGCTTACTTTATTGTAAGAATACATTATGTAATACATATAACATGCAAAATATATGTCAATCAATTGATTGTTATTGGTAATGCTTCAGGTCAATAATAGATTATTAGTAATTAAGTTTCTGGGGATTCAGAAGTTATAGGCAAATTTTTGACTGCATGGAGGTCGGTGCTCCTAAACCCTGTGTTGTTCAAGGGTCAGTTGTACCTGTTTTATGCTTAGCCTCTTCTTCTTGGTGAAATATTTTTTAAGATTTTATTTATTTATTTGAGAGAGAGTGAGAGATAGAAACAGAGAGAGCATGAGCAGGGGGAGCGGCAGAGGGAGAAGCAGGCTTCCCCCTGAGCAGGCAGCCAGGCTCGATCCCAGGACCCTAGGATCATGACTCCAGCCGAAGGCAGATGCTTAATGGACTGAGCCACCCAGGCGCCCCTTTTTCTTGGTGATAAACACCATTCCAGCTACATGGGTTCCATCCTCCAGACATCACAGACAGGGGAGAGGCAGAAAATATACAGGGCAATAAATGAGTAAAACAAGTTGCTACTATGACAGAAATACAAAAAGAAAAAAGTCTGCGGTTGGAGCACCAACTAATTGCGGAAGTCAGGGAGGTCTTTCTCAGGAAGGGGTATTTGGGTCAAGGCCTGAAGGAAGTGAAAGGGCTGGTTATTGGAAAAGCTGGGGCCAGAGGGAACAGCACTGGCAAACCCCCTGAAACAGGATCACGCCTGGCAATTAGGAGAAAGGAGGCTGATGTGGCTAGAGCTGAGGAGAATGGGGAACAGGAGAGGGATGAGATGGGGAGCTATAAGGAGTCTTGCAGGACAGTGGGAACCCACCAGGCTTTAGAGCAGAGAGGTCCCAGCAGTGTCACAGGGGTTGCCTTTCGGAGACTGTGGTCTCCGAAACTCCGAAACCTTCTTCTTTCCCCACAGCCTGGTCCATTGTAACCACCCTCAGACCCCTAGTACTACCATTTTTACAGATGAGGACACTATGCCTCCGTAAATGAAGAAACTCTAAAGTGTAGGTTTGGCCCCCCAAACCTAATTGTTGAATGAAACAAGCAAGGTGTGTTTGGAGGGAGTGGATGAGAGTGGAGCAATTCAGGAGGGACTGGCTAGGAATCTGAGCTGCTTGCGGTTGCATTTTGGCTAAATTCAGTGCCCGGTCTCTCTAAGCCCATTTCCCCACCTGAACGGGGTGGAATGTGTTAATTTCCCTGCCCCTTTCTCCTGCCCCCTCCCTCCCCAGCTTCGCAGGAGGGAAGCAGAGAGTGTGGACAAAGCGCTAAGCCACAGTAGAGGTTTGCGAGGATTCCCCTGGGCTTGGCCGGTCTAGGCACCGCGCGTGGACCGCGGGCTCTGGCGCGCCCTGGTGGCCGGGCAACTCCTGCCCGATGCCGCCAGACCACGTGGGACGTGGAGGCGGCCATATTTCATCCGGGCAATGGCCATCTTGGTAAAGGCAACATTCTAGATTGTAGTTTTTACCCTCCCCTCGTAGTTTGCCAATATCTGGAGTGAGAGAAAGCGGTGGAGCCTTACAAAATATCCTCTTCTCGAAGAGGAAAAGAAACGGCCGGTAACCTGGGCTTGGGCTGGAGGCCAGGGCAGCAGTTCCCTTACCAAGAGGGCGACAGCGCCGGACGTAATCAGCACGCGCCTCCGGGAGCTCCGCGCGCAGGCCCCGCGGTGGCGTCACGGATTCGCGACCGGGCCAGCGCGGGGGGAAGGAGGTAGGAGCGGCCGCGGCGCGGGCGGAGCCGGGGTGCGGGGAGGGGGGGAGGGGCGGGGAGGGGGGGAGGGGCGGGGGGGCGCGGCGGGGCGGCTTGGCCTGAGAGCAGCCCCCGCCGCCCTGCGGAGGGCTGGAGGCGGGGCGCTTAGAGACAGGGGCACTTTCGTCGCCCAGTCCAGAGGGCTCTCGCGGGGGCTGTGCCCATTTCCCAGAGCGGGCGACTGAGTCCCGGAGGAATTGCGTCCTGTTCGAGGCCAGCCAGCTCCGATCCTGCCTCTGAGCACCTTCCGGGCTTGGGGGTAACAGAGCTGGGTACGGACGCCCCCCAGTATCTTGCAGTGGGGTCAGGGCTGGGGAGAGGGACTACGGGCAGGGAGAGCTCAGAAAGGGTAGCGGGAGGGATTCTGGGAAGAGACTGTGTTGAACTTCCATCTTCTATTCTCTCTTGTACTTTTACATCCAGTCAACCACGTGGGTCTTGATTCCCTCCTAAATGCACACCCCTGCCCGTCCAGCGCCACTCCCCGGATCCCTGCCAGAGCTCCCTACTTATCTCACCGCTCCAGTTCACCTCCTCACCAACCCCAGGGCTCTTACCCGCAGATCTGCGCCTCCCGGTTCTAATGCCCTCCGCATCTTCTCATCACCGTGGAATACGGATCCCCGCTTCCCAGCCTGCCTCCCTCACACTCCTGGGGCCTCGGAGCTCCTCACACTTTTAGGCCTTTTCTTAGATATCTCCTTCAGGAAGCCCTTTGACACCCCTTAGCCCCCAGGCTGGGTCAGAAAACCCCTCTAGGCTTCCCCAGCGCCCTGCAAGTCCCCATCATAGTTCTCGTGGCAAATTGTCGCCCTTATTGTCTGTCTCCCAGCCAGCCTGGCAGTCAGATCGGTGCTGCCTCTTTTCCCCAGCGTCCCACACATATTAGGTGCTCAGTGCATGTTTACTGAGTGACAAAAGTGTGTGTGTGAATAAGTATTTACCACGCAGAGAAGAAAAGCTGTCTGTGTTAGTCAGCTCGGGCTGCCATTTAAAAAATACCACAGACTGGGTGGCTTAAACAACAGAAATGTACTTGCTCACGGCTAGGAAGTCTAAGATCAAAGTGCCAGCCAGTTTGGTTCCTGGTGCAGGCACTCTTCCTGACTTGCGGAGAGAGCAAGCTTTGGTGTCTTTTGCTCTTACAGGGACACCAGCCCCATTCCATTAGGGCCCCACCCTTATGACTTCACTTAATCTCTATCACCTCCTCACTGGCCCTGTCTCCAAAGAGCTTTAGGGTTTCAGCATGTTAATATTGAGAGAACATCAACATTCCGTCCCGGCCTGAAGAGAGGATCAAAATTGTCCTGTCCGGTTTTGGGATGGAGTTGGGGGTCTTGAGCAGCGTGACCTGGGAGGAGAGGATGCTGGGGCAGAGTCCCTGTGAGTGGGCAGGATTTTTGCAGGAGGAGGGAGTGGCGGAGGGTGCATCAGGTGAGGGCGCAGCAAGAGCAAAGCCTCAGAGGCTGGAGAGGGAAGTGAGTGGGAAGAACAGTGAGAAGCTGAGCTTGGACACAACCCAGAGTGAAGTAAATATTGAGGGAACTCTGGAAATAGACGCTTGTTCATTCATTTGCTCAGAACATTTATTGAGCCCTTACTGTACGGGGCACTGGGGACACAGCAGTGACCATGGTATTCCTTGCCCTCACAGAGCTCCCAGCCTGCCAAGAAAGACGGACATTTGTCAAATAATCATATAAATGAACATAAAAGAGCAACCCAAACAAAGTGCCTCAGAGAGAATTTTGTGGTCTGAGAGAGGGCGTCTCAGGGGAGGCTTCCTGGAGGCAGAAACTCCTGAGCTAGGCCCTGAAATTTAAATAAGAGTTAACTGGGTAAAAAGAGGAGTGAAGAGCAGCCAGCCAGGTGGAGGGCACAGCAAGTGCAAAGGCCCTGAGGCAAGAACCTGCTTGGGATGTTGAAAAATGGCAGGGAGGCTGGTGTGGCTGCCACCCACAAGGGAGTGGAAGATGGGAGAGTAGGGTGGGGAGTTTCCTAATCTGTAACTTGGACAGTGAGTCCCAGTTCTTGGCACTCCCCTGGGGAATCCAGGGTGGGGGCGTTCTGTTGAGTACATTGTAGACACTCAGTAATGAATGCTTGATTTAGGGGCCAAGGAGCAGCTGGGGGAAGTGCAGGATCAGGCTAGCATACCCCCTGTGGCAGCTCATGCATCCTGTGCGAGGAGGAACTGGAACCAACTCTCTGTCTCAGCTCAGGGGGAGCACTTCGTCTGTGATTGCAGTCAGTATTCAACCCTGAGTCTTCTGGGGCCACTGATCTCCCCAACTTTGCCCTGCTCTGCCCCATGGGGCTCTCTCCTCAGTCTCAGCCTGGGCCAAGGGGCCACCCCTTGATGTTAAGGGGGGGGCCTCAGTGGTCTCAGATTCCTGATCTGCACTGATGTTCCCCCAGGGGCCAGCTGGGACCCTCGGGTGGGGCAGTGGTTAGGAGCACAGAGTTGGGATTGAGGGTCTGCCGCAGGGTCGTTGCATATCCTCTGCCATCTGCCCAGAAGTCCCATCCCTTCATCCTCAGGGCTGCCTCTCACCCATCCTTCAGATCTCAGCTCTGCTGCCACACACCAGCATTGGGAGAATTCACTCAGACGCTGTGTATAAAGCACTGAGCCCAGTGTGCACAACCACTGCAAATGGGAGCTGATATTAGAGTTTCCAGTGGGGCTGTGAGGTGGGAGCCCCTGCCCCACAAGCCACACAGTTAGGAGGCTGGAATGGGGTGGCCTGGTGGTCCTGAGTCAGAGTGACCCCCGTATTCTCTCCCCTTCATTTTTGGATGCTGGGCCTATTTCCCCAAGGGGACTGAGCTGGAGATGTTCAGGTGGGACAAACAACCCAGGAGTGGGGGACATCAGCCCATTTCCCAGATGAGGAAAACTGAGGCCCAGAGAGCTGAAGGCATGTGCCTGGGCTGCACAGCCTTCCCTTCCTCACCTGGAAGGCAGGCTTTGGAGGTGAGACCCTAGGCTTAGCGCTGTGCGGTCTGGCCAGGTACCTTGACTTCCCCACCTCAGAGAGGGAACAAGGGCAGTCCCCACATTTAGAGCTTTGGAGGCATTCTGTGGAGTTGGTCCACATGAAGGTGTTAGTGGAGGGAGGGTGGTGTCTGCCATTTGTGTGCATCGCTTTCCCAGCACCCAACGTGGGACTCGCTCGGACCAGGGGCCTGCTGGACCGCAGCTGTCCAGCTGTGCGAGCCTGGGCTGGGTCATTGGGAGCAGCTCACGGCAGCTGCTTACCCAGGGTGAGGAGGACTTGGCCTCAGGGCTCTGGGCCCTGGGGACTGAGGCCTCATAAGTGGCAGCATTGAAGGGGCCACACACAGACTGGCCCCCAGGGGGCCACAGAGGCATGACTGTAAGAGCCAAAAAGTGGAAACAACCCAGATGTCCTTCAGTGGTGGATAGATAAACAAAATGTGGTCAATTTGTACAGCGGAATATTACTCAGCCATAAAAGGAATGAAGCCCTGCCATGCTAAAAAACACAGATGAACCGCGAAAACATCACACTGAGTGAAAGAAGCCAGACATAAAAGGCCACAGAGTGTATCATATTCCATGTATATGAAACGTCCAGAAGAGGCAAATCCATAGAGACAGAAAGCAGATGAGTGGTTGTCAGGGGCTGCGGGGGGGAGGGTGTGTGACTGCTAGTGGGCGTGGGGTTTCCTTTTGGGGGGATGGGAATGTATTCTGGAACTAGATAGAGGTGACGGTTGCACAACATTGTGAATGTTCTAAATGCCACCAAACTGTGCACTTTAAAAGGGTTCATTTTTTGTTGTGTGCATTTCACGTCAATAAATTTTTTTCAAAAAGGAGATCACAGAGTCTCAAGCCCTCGTTTTACAAACAAGGCCTTTGAGGCTCCAAGGGGATCCTGACTGCAAGTGTGAGTCTGGGGGTACCAAGGGTGGCTGCGCCCCCCCCACCCCCGCTTACTGGTCCCTGCCCTCCCGCAGCCTGCTGAGGGATGCCCAAGAAGTTCCAGGGTGAGAACACCAAGTCGGCAGCGGCCCGGGCACGGAGGGCTGAGGCCAAGGCAGCAGCTGATGCCAGGAAGCAGAAGGAGCTGGAGGATGCCTACTGGAAGGATGAGGACAAACACGTCATGAGGAAGGAACAGCGCAAGGTGGGTGGCTCCCAGGCTCCTGTATCTGTGGCTAAGGTGGGCAGTCAACACGCAAACCCCCTGGGGCTTTGGCTTGAAGGGTGAGGAGGCACGGGACATGGAGCAAGGGCAAGGGGGGAGGTGGAGGCAGAGGCTCGTGCAATGGCCCTGGGGTGGCCAGGACTTGGCATGTTCAGGGAATGGCAAGGCAGCCACTTCCCTGTGTGGGCTTATTTCTCTCCTTCATGTAATGTCAGGGTTGGGCTAGACTGGCACTTCTCACCGTGGGGTGATTCTGCACTCAGCAGGCACTTGGCACATCTGGAGACATTTTGGATTGTCATAACTAGTGGGTGGAAAGTGCTGCTGGCATCGTGGTGGGTGGGGGCCAGGCATGCTGCTCAACACACTTCAGGGCACAGGATGGCCCATAGTAACGAATGAGCCAGCCCCAGACATCAGCAGTGCCAAGGCTGAGGAATGCTGTAATCGGTCCCCCGTATCCACCCTGCTGGCCACAAAGCTCGCCGGCTCTTCCAAGTGTGTATAAAAACACAGAAGAGTGCGTCTGTCCCCTGATAGGCCCCATTGTCACGCACACAGTGGGTACGAATTGGTGTCTGGGGAGTGGGTCAGGGCTGGTACTGACTGGTACTGCTGGGTCCAGTAGGTGGCACCAGAGACCCATTTATAGCTGTCGCTCCTGGTCCCCTGGGCTGGTCAGAGGTTCTTGCCCAGACTAACAGTGGGAGAAAGTAGCAGGGGTGACGTGCCATCCCTGCTTGCCCAATTCCTGGCATGCCTGGGCACTTTTGTGAGTTTTTCCCATCGTCTTCCTGTGCGGGACTGGATCCTACCTTGTTTTTGGTTGGATATTGGTCACCGGTTCCCTCCCCACATCCTGTGCTGCATTGGGTCCACGGAGGTCTTTCAGTTTTCTTTTTGACTATCAGTATTTTGACAATATAGGAAAGTTGAAAACCCAAAAGAAAAAACAATGTCTGCCAAAGAGCCATTATGCAGAGAGAAAAGCCAGAGAGGTCGGACCCTCTGCTCAGCAGGGAGTCTGTTTCTCCCTCTGCCCCTCCCCCTGCTCATGCATGTGTGCCCTCTTTCTCTTTGTTAAATAAATAAATAATACAATTTATATAAAATAAATAAAATTTATTTATTTGACAGAGAGAGAGCACAAGCAGGGGGAGCGGGAGAAGCAGGCTCCCCACTGAGCAGGAGCCTGATGCAGGTCTCAATCCCAGGACCCCAGGATCCTGATCCAAGCCAAAGGCAGACATTTAACCAACTGAGTCACCCAGGCACCCCTAAAATAAAATCTTTAAAGCCTCTAACTCTTGATCTCAGCTCAGGTCTTGATCTCAGGGCTGTGAGTTCAAGCCCCGCGTTGAGCTCCATGCCCAGCATGGAGCCTACTTAAAAAAAAACAAAACAAAACAAAAAAGAGGAAAAAAATCTTAAAGAAAAAAGCAAATCCATGCTCACTCCAAAACGCTAAAAAATAACACACCTCTTCTCCCCACATGACACCAAAGACCTTTCTCACCCAGTGGCCTACCCCAAAGCCCATGTCTTGAGCTAGAGGCTCACAGCCATATTTCTCCTGGTCTCCAGGCATCAGCCACGGATGGGGCTGTACTTCATCTCCCCACCTGGACGTCAGCATTTCATTTCCACTTGTTCCATATTAAGCAACTTGGCGATGAGCACCTGTCTGGGTTCCATGTCAGTTATATATGAGACTCATTTCTTATGGCTCTGGAATATTCTGCAAAGTGGACTTACCGTCTCCCATCGCCAGAAACTGCCAATTGCTAATTGCTCTTTTTTAAAAACTGCAAGTGACTTTTTCAAAAAATTTTGCTGAATGTCAGAGTATAAATGCTCATGTTCCCTCCTCAGTCCCATGTCCCTAGAGACTAATGGCCACAAGCTGCATGTCTTTCCTGAGTTACTGGAACCTTTTGGAATTCATGCATTCATTCAGCATCCTTTTACTAAGCACCTACTGGGCACCGGGCCTGGGGCCAGAAGGCAGCTGTTCAAAACCCAGGCCAGGGACTGCCTCCAGGACAAACCACATAGTCAGAAGAGAGAAACAGGGACTTGTGGAACACAGGAAAAAGCCATGGGGTGGAGGAGCCTGATAGGGAGCCAGGAACTCTGGAGGCGCCAGAGTTAGCCAGGGAAGGAGGCTGCATTGGTATACCAGGAGGACAGAGCAGCCAGTGCCAAGGCCAAGGCAGGGCTGAATGAACATGGGCTGTATGAGAACCATGTGGGGTAAGGGGGCCTTGGGAAGACATTACATCTGATTGATGATTAAACTGAGGATCAAAGCACAATGGCCCTGCCTGAGGTGCCTGAACACAGGTGTGGGAGCCCTTCACCTTTAACCTCTCCCCCGCTTTCCTGCTGGGCAGGCAGGGTAGAGGTCAGAGGCCCAGGGGGTATCCTCAGGCACATGGAGTCGTCTTCTGGAACACTTAGTCCCACTATAGGAGTGTCACAGAGGGCATTGAAGGAGCGGGGACCATCCCCAAGGCATGGGAGTCAGATGGCAGAGTTGCAGGCAGAGGGTAGGCAAGTGGGGGTGCATGGGCTGCAGGGCCCTGTGGGGGTGTGGGTGGGAGATGGCAGAATGTTCCAAGCCTATGGCTGCCCTGCATTATAAATGAACCAGAACATGGCTCTGCCCCTTAGGTACTCTAGGGGGCAGCAACCCAGGGCAAGTCCTGTAGGCCAGATGGCATCAGGGTCTCCTTGGGGAGCAAAGGTGGGACCAGTCCCTTGTGACACTTGGCTGGGGACACTGCCCCTAAGGGCAGAACCCCTGCTCCAGCCAGCAAATGTGTTCAGACCCTCCCTGGCTCCTGTTGACTTTGGAATCCAATACAAACCCCTCCCCACCTCTCCTCCTTCCACATTTTCCCCTCCCTACTCCAGCCACACCAGCCTCTAGGAGGTTCCTACATCATGGCCTTTGCACCTGCATTCCCACCACTAAGGACTTTCCTGTCCTCCAGTTCTCGTCCAGGCTGGCTTCTCCTCCGGCCCAGGTGTCACTTTTCCTTTGAGAACCACCCACCCACCTGCCATGGCCAGGGTTCCCTGTTGTTCCCATAGTCATATAGGCTGGGAACCCTTAGGTAATCCCATGGTGCCCCAGCTGTGTCCCCTGTGCCTAGCACAGGGTCTAGCACGCAGCAGGGCCTTGGTCCACTCGTGCCAGTGGTGGGGTCCACTCCTGATCACCCCCTCCCCCCAGGAGGAGAAGGAGAAGCGGCGCCTGGAGCAGCTGGAGCGCAAGAAGGAGACCCAGCGTCTGCTGGAGGAGGAGGACTCCAAGCTCAAGGGCGGCAAGGCCCCCCGCGTGGCTGTGCCCAACAAGGTCACCCGGGCCCAGATTGAGGAGACGCTCCGCCGAGACCACCAGCACAAAGAAGCCCCGGACACAGGTGGGGCTGCGGCCCACTCTTGAGCTGCCTTTTTACCCAGTAAAGGACAGGCTGACCCTGGCTGAGTCTAGAGCCCCTTCTTCAGCCCCAGAGAAGCTGCCTGGGCTGTGTGGTGAAGCATGGGTGGTGAAGAAGTGGCCTGGCAGACCTGGCTTTGAGCACGGAGAGCATGGGCACACACACACGTGTATTTACTTGCTCTGCACCTGACCTGGGCCTGTGCCCCATGGGGTCCTCAGGGCATTAATGAGGCGCCTTGAGGCTGAGACAGTAGCCATGAGTGGGGCACCTCCTGTGTGCCCGGTTGCAGGAAAGTCAGGAGGGCAGCGTGGCCTGGGCAGGGGGCTGGGAGGGCAAGAGGGCTCCCCCATCCTTCTTTGCCTGCCTGCCTCCTCTCTCTCTCTTCCCCCATTGGGTCTCTGTCATCTCTCTGGAACTCTGCATCCCTGCTTATCTCTCTCTGTCTCTGTGTATGTCTCTGTCACCTGGCTGCCTCCCACCCCCAGCCGAGAAAGCCAAGAGCCACTTGGAGGTGCCGCTGGAGGAGAATGTGAACCGCCGCGTGCTGGAGGAGGGCAGCGTGGAAGCGCGCACCATTGAGGATGCCATCGCGGTGCTCAGGTGACGGGCGGGGCTCGAGCACGGGGGCGGGGCTATGCGTCTGGGGGCGGGGTCGCCCCATAGACCCGCCCCCTAACGCCACCGTCCTCCCGTAGCGTGGCAGACGAGGCTGCGGACCGGCACCCAGAGCGCCGCATGCGGGCGGCCTTCACTGCCTTTGAGGAGGCGCAGCTGCCGCGGCTCAAGCAAGAAAACCCCAATATGCGGCTGTCGCAGCTGAAGCAGCTGCTCAAGAAGGAGTGGCTGCGGTCGCCAGACAACCCCATGAACCAGCGGGCCGTGCCCTTCAATGCCCCCAAGTGAGCCCAGAACTGGGGGAGCCGCCCCACAGGCGGTCAGGGTTGTGACGTCACACGCCCTCCTGCTGGGTCAGCTACGTGGGTTACAGAGAGGTCCGGGGCTGAGGCAAGTGTCCTGGGGGCTACGTGGCATCGTAGGCCATGCCTCCCGCTGTAGAGTCCCTGCTTCGAGTGACGCCCACCACCCCCTTCGTGCGCCCGTGGAGCCCTGGGGCTGATGCCCAATAAAGGCAGTCGGTGAAGCAGAGTTTGCACTTGAAGTCTCTGTGGGTGGTGGGGAGAGGAAGGCTGGAATGCCGGGGAATGCAGGGGGTCACATTCAGAGAAGATCAGGGCCCCCCAACTGCCCTCGTGTCGCAGCAAGCCAACTGAGACGTGTGCCTGGCTCTTATGGCATCCCCACCTGGCTGGGCCACTTGTCCGTGAAGGGACCTGTACCACCACTTCCACTTGCTGGCCTGCTGCAAGAGGACTGCTCAGAGAGGTTGAGGCACTGGCTCCGGGTCACAGAGCACTTCAGGGCAGAACCAGAGGCAAGCTAGAGGTGATGTAGTTAGCATCCTGAGATTCTGGTTCAGAGTCAGCAGCCAGGTCACATACTGTGCTTGGGGGTCAGGAAATGCTGGCTGCTCTGGTGTTATTCCAACATGGGAAGCATCCTGGGCAGGCTTCCCGGTGGAGGATTTTTCAGAGCGGGCCTGAGTGGGAGATGAGTCAGATTCCATCGCATAGGCAGGCAAGGGCTTGGAGGCTGGAGCACGAAGGTGGATCTGGGTAGGAGTAAGTGTCCCATCAGAGGCCGCATGTTTGGGAGGGCTGGGTAAGATCTGCACCTGGTTCTGGCTTCCTAGAGCTTAGTTGGCCTTGGAGAGTTGGCAGAAAGGGGGGGCAGCAGCCAGATGGGCCCACATGTGTTAGGCAGGGTCTAAGTGTTTACCAGGTCACTGCTATGGCTCCCACCCAAGCAATACCCTCCCTGCACCCACAACGCTGCCCTTGTGGTCTCTGGTCCCCATTCCCAACTGTGTGGTGTCAGAGCTGGGCCAGAGGGGGCCGTGACAGTTTCATGGAGGGAGGGCCTTGAAGAATGCATAGGAATTCGCTACACAGACAGGGACAGAAAAGGCTGAAGGAATCACCTATGCAAAGGCCTGGAGGTTATATCTCTCCTGTTCAAGGGAGGGGTGCCATTAATAATTGGGTTCAGCTAAAATGCAGAATGGAAGGTGCCTGAAACGACAGTAGCTGGCATAAAACTAACCAACATATACAGAGCACTGGTTTAGTTTGGAGATCCTAGAGCCAACTCTAAGACATCAGCCAGAAGGCATGCGAAGAATCTAGGAAATACCCCAGAAAACCCTGTGGGGGTTAGGGAAGTGAGGCAGAAGGCCACCAAGAAACATGGGGGGAGGGGGGAGTTGAGGGGGAAGATGACCACTGAACGGGGACTAGACCAGCTGTGAGAACCATCCTCTGGATGCTGGGCCCTGGCCTAGCCCATGGTAATGTTTCACTGAACCCTTGGGACAGTCCCATGAGATATTTATCCCCTTTACAGACGGTAAAACTAAGTCACCTGCCTGTGTCACATACCCAAGAAAGCTGCCAGGGTTGCGGGGGAGCAAGCAGGGGCAGCAGTGGGATCTGGAATGGGGGTTGAAGGTGTCAGCTAAATAAGGGGTGGAAGAGCCCAGATGTCTCCCCACAAATAGAGGCTTCTGCCTTCTACCTCTGGGGTCTTAGGCCAGGGCCTTAATGGGTCTAAGCCTCAGTTTCCTCCTATTTTTAATGGGATAAAACAGTATCTAACCTCAGGCTATCTGGGGAATCAACGAGACGGTGCCTGGAAAAGGCATATCCTGAAGAAAGGCTTGGCAAAGGAGCCTCCTGCATGGCCACGTTGAGGTCTTTGTGGTTAGGAATTAGGGAGCGCTGGCGACTAACGGTGATTAACCAGAAGGAAAATGTCAGCTGGGCGTGCAGGGCCTCCGTGCAGGCGAGGCTGAGGAACGGGAATTCACCCCAGAGCGATGGGGAGCAATATAAGAAGGGTATCGGAGCTGCATGTGGCAAGCTCTCCTGGGGACCTGCAGAGGGACGGCCAGGGGACCAGAGAGGAGGTAAAACTCAGGACAGGAGCTGAGAGGACCGCCTTCTGACTGAACGATGGTAATAACCTTTGTTCCCTTTCCACGGAAAAGCCCCTTCTTTCTCCGGCCCCGCCCCCGCGGAATCCCAGGCCCGCGCTTGCGCGCGGGCAGCAGGGAATCCCCGGCTCCGCTGCAGTGCGCGGGAGGGGGCGTGAGACGGGAGTTCCGTGTTCTCCCAGTCCTCCCCGCGCGCGTTGCCGGGACGACCGAGCGGGGCCGTGGGGACGCCGGGCGCACACTGCGCCTGCGCGGGGGTGCTCGCTTCACGCGCTAGGGCTTTCCCGTCGAGCGCTAGGCGGGGAGGGAAAGCCTCGCCCGGTGCGCATGCGTCGATCCCTGCCCGACCCCCGCCCTGTGGGCAAGGGAATCCTCACGCGCCGCAGTGCGCACTGGGGGCGGGGTGGGGAAACCGGCTCAAACCAGAGTGGGGTTTGCTGAGGAGGTGGCGGAGGAGGGAGAGAGAGCGGGGTCTTCCGGAGGTTCCCGCTCCGGCCTTCGCCGTCGCCTTGGCAACGGGGTGCGCGGGCCGCAGCGAGGGGGACGGCAGCCTCAGGGAAGCCGGGCGGTTCTGCGCCTGCGTGGAGCTCGGCGCCGGTGGCCGGGGTTCCCCCTCGTGCGCCCCCAGGACCGGCGGTGGGGAGGAGGGCGGTTCTCAGAGGAGAGGAGAGGGTGGGTGTCCCGGGAGGAGGTTATCGCGGAGAGAGGGGCTTTGGAGGAGGGGAGGATGGTGAAGGGACGTGGAGGAGGGGTGGGTACCAGAGAAGGTGGGGGAAAGGCGAAGGGCTGGGGAAGATGGGGAAAGGGGTGCATGAGGAGGAGGAGTCGGGGGATGGGATAATGAGGGAGTGTGTGGAAGGAGGGGGACAACAAAGGAAGGGGGGGGAAACTTGAACAGTTAAGGGACGTGGACAACGTGTGGGGGACAAAGAAAAGCTTAGGAAGAGAACACGTGGGACGGGAGGGGGGATGGGAGGGGAGAGGACGGACACCCATAGGGCCCCTCCTCCTCTTCCCCCCAGCAAACCCCAGTTTTGCTTGGCCAGAAGATCTGGGCCTAGGGTTTCCAGATTTAGAAAAGAAAACTACAGGTTGCCCAGCTAAACCTGACTTCAGATAAACAACGAGTAATTTTTATTTTTATAAGTATGTCCCATTCCGTGCCCTGTATTTTATTTGGCAGATCTAATCTTGATTTGGCACCCCCTTACTACCCCACCCCCCGCCTGTGCTCTGAGGCTTTCTGAAACCTCTCCGATGATGCCTTTGTCTCTTCCGTCCCTGGTTCCCCATATCCCTGCATGCTGGGTCCCCCCCCACTTCCCATGCTATCTCCCACCTTTCTGGTCTTGAACACCAGCCTGAGGTCAAGTCCTGGCCTGGCAGTGAAATGTGCAAAGAAAAGGCACTCAACCCATCTTCAAGGGCTTTCTCTCTCCCTCAACCCCCACAAGCCCTCCAAACCCTTGGCTCTGGGCCTGGCCCTGCTGAGGCCACATGTTCTTGCTCATCCAGCCATCACCTTTTCCCAGAACCCCCAGGTCTTTGTACTCTCAGGACCCCAGGAATCCCCACCCCCTCTGAACTCACCCTCAATCTCTGGGCATATAAATTTATAGTAGGTGCTCAAACATTTCAGGGTAAATTTATGGAGGCAAGTATTTGGGGGCCAGTGTTTGATTTCTCAACACAGCTGCGTTTTCTGTCCCATGGGGGCACATACCCTCTCTGAGCTTTTGTACCCTCCAACAAAGCGATTTTCCTTTCATCCTCCCCTTTGGTTTCAAAAAAAAAAAGTATAAGAAAACATGATGGAAAAGCTAATAACAAAGGAAAGGTCACTCCCCTCCCCATGCCCAGGGCTGCCCCCAGTGCCTCCCCCTCCCTGCAGTTCTCGTCTTTGTTCTTCATACCTATTTGCCCTCTGAACAGACATACCTCCGTACTGGCTTCTGCTCAACAGGCCTGGAACTCGGTCCCTGTGGGCCCTTTTTCTCTCGGTATGTTATTCTGGAAACGGGCTACGCCATCCCTGGGGGTCGGGGGAGGCAACATTTAGATGCCTGTGTTTTTAGTTTCACTGTGGAAGGTGACACCCCTGCAGAAGCAGGTGCTGGATCTTTTGTGCCATGTCCTAGGGGTGCTTTCCAGGGTGGTTGGGGGCAGTGGTGCCATCTGTTTGGAGCTGGGTAGCTCCTGGGGTGGTGCTGGGTCAGAGTTGGCCCCTCCTCTCATCAGCCAGGCCTAAGTTGCTGGGGGTGGGGGGCATATTCAGGCAGAAGGTGAATAAATAACAGAACACACCAGGAATTGAAAATCGTAAACTAGAGGGATATGCCCAGAGCAGGAGGTGACCTCAGACCAGGCTCTGAAAGACAATAGGGGGTGAGGGAAGGGGATCCTGGCAGAAGGAAAAGCGGATGTAAAGGCCCTGAGGCTGGACAGAATAAGACAGAGGCTGAGTGTGGCCCAGTGTGGGGGGTGGTCTAGGGAAACAGCCCTGGTGCTGGGACAAAAGGGAATGGGAGCCAGACCACTCAGGACTTGGAGGGGGAGAATCAGGTCCTTCTCTAGGTTCAAGGAGGAGGGTGCTGGTTATGTGGACAGGGACATGATCAGTCACATAGCTGAGGACGGAATTCTGTAGCTGCATCATGGAGAAGGGACTGGGGAGACAGTGGACAAGAGCAGCAGCAGGGCTGGCTGGGGCGTTCTGGGGGCGCTGCAGGGCAGTTGTCAGGGTTCAAGGGAGGGGGACTCCCCCTCCCTCCATGAAGCTGCCCTGTAACTGCTAGCTCTTTACTCTCCCTCCCTGTGTCCGACCAAGGTAGGGACCTCAACTCCCCCCCCCCCCACACACACAGGTGGAGAGTCATCCCCGCAGGGGTACTGGGTGAGACCCCTCTTAGGTCCAGTACCTGCGGTTCCCCTAGCCCTCCCTCTCTCTGCCTCCACAATGCATACCCTAGAGGTCCCCTGCCCCTTTGTTCTCTTTCCCTCCACGCCCGGTCACGGTCACGCTGGCGGCTCCTTCTGAGAGCATCTCACACAATGGGAAGGAGGGGGATGCGCTCCCAATAGCCCCCCACCCCATTCCCTGCCGTTCGCATCCTCCAGCCCCGCCCGCGCGGCGGAATCCCGGCCTCGGGGACCCCACCCTTGGAATGCATTACCTTTCCGGAGACGCTCCGGGCGGGGGGGTGGGGGGGAATGGAGAGGGAGGGCTATTTTTAGAATGAATGGAAGAAAAGAGGGGGAAAAAACAACAACAACAACAAAAAGGATGGAGGCTCGTGGAAGCCTCCTTGCTCCCAGAGGAAACCCCCTCAACCCAGGCCAAGGCAGAAGGTGGGTGGGGGTTCCGAGACTGGGCGGGTGGGGCTGCGGGAGGCAGGGGGCGACGAGGGAGAGCTCGGTGGTCTGGGAGGGCACCACTCCTCCTGGGGGGGAGCTGGAGGAGGGCAGCAAAATGCAGCCGGCAACCCCAAAGACTTCTGAGAGCTGGAGGGACCCCAGAAGTGGATGCTGTCCAGTCGCAAGAAAGAAATCGGCTCAGAGAGGGGCCGGAGCAGGGCCAAGGTCGCAGGAGGGGCTGAGCCCTGAGCAGCGCCCCCTCCGCCATCACCCAGTGACCCAAACCCCGTGAGCCGCATTCTTATAATTTGGCAGTGACCTTCACAATCTCGCTGCCCAGGCCCCTGCTGTTCACGTTCAGCGGGGTCCCTGAATCGTGCGGGGAGAGGGGGGACGTCACAGCCCAACAATGATATTAGAGAAGTTTTCTGTGGTTTGTTTTGTGGCCACCCGGGGTACCCCTCCCTCACTGGGACCTTCTAGCCCCAGCAACGTCACCAGCTCCCTGAAGCCTCCGGGTTCCCCCTGGACCTCCCAGGCCCCACAGCCCGCGCAAGGTTGGGGGCTTAATTGCCTTCCTTTCTGGCCCTGGCTCCATTCCTTCCCCGGACGCCGGAGAGCGACCCCCAGAGAGAGGCGGGCAGCCGCATTTCTATGCTGCTGGGGCGCTGGGCCCTGGCCAGGGGCTCCCCATCTCTGGGTCTCAGTTTCCCCATCTGTAACATGAACGTCGTGGGCCAGGAGCGGCAGAGGGTCCTCCCAGCTTTTTGAGCGTTCTTTGGGATTGGCTGTTACACCCCTGCGGGAGGGGGATTCCCTCCCCACCCTTTCTGGAGAAGCGTTGTGGGAGAGGGGGTCGCCCGGTGGCCGCCGCAGTCCGCCTCTCGCGCTCCTCCGGGTAGGCGCCCCTCCCCGGGAGGCGGGGCGGGGCCCAGGTCGGCGGGGAGGGGGTCAGCTCTGCGGCGGCGCGCGCACACCCTCCCGGCTCACACGCCCTTGCCCGGCCGGGCACTTGTCTTCGCGCTCGGGCCAGGCGCTGGGGCTCCGGCGGCGGCGGCCGTCTCTGGCCGGTGAGTAGGCAGTAGTGGGGCATTGGGGCGGGGGGCGGTTTACAGGGCGGAGGTCCGAGCGGCGCTCCCCTTCTCCTTGGTGGGCGTTTTGGTCAGGGTTTGCCCCGACTTCGGGAATTGAAAGGGGGAGATGCGGGAGGGAGGGAAACCCCTTCCATCCCCCACCCCCCGCCCAACTCCAAGCCCGGAGTCACTCCAGACGCCCCCTGCATACCCTTATGAGGAGGGGGCTACCGCTCCGGGAATTTGAAATGCGGAGACGTCCCCCCACGGAGGTGAAGGTGGAGACAAGGGGACCCTCGGCGCTTGCAGGGGGGAGGGGTAATGGGGGGGGAGGACCAGCTCGATTGCTCCCTGCCCCTCAGTCCTTTCCACCTCCCACTGAGTGTGGTGGGGATTCCCCTGGCTGGCCCACTGCAGAGTGGAAGGGAACCCCCCCTCCCCACACCTGCCAGCCTACTGTGCGTGGGAGCTCTTGCTGTGCTCTCTCCCCTAAGCTCCGCCCTCCCCCGCCCCCACCCCATTGACTGGGAAAGGGGCTGAGGCCAGAGAGGGCTAGCACTTACCCAAGGTCACCCAGCTGGGCAGAGGCAGAGCTGGGTTTGTGGCGGACTCACTAACCCCAGAACTCAGCTGGTGGTGTCAGCTCTAGGGTCCTCTGCTCCCTGCGTTTAACCGTCAGGGTGGGGCTTGAGGGCCCTGTCTGGAACTGGGGCGGGGGGTGGGGGGTGTCCATACTCTCTTCAAGTCACTCCACCCTGCTGGAGGCCCAGACAGGACTGAGTGGATAAGCCCCTCACCTGGCTCCCTCCAGGTTCTCAGGTCTCTTGTCCCTCCTAGACCCTCTTCCCCAGCCTCCTCAGGCTGCCCTAGAGCTCAAAAGAAGTCCCGGTGATGAGGGGGAGATGGGGAGGGAGGGCAAGGGGTACTTCCAGAGCTGATAGAGTAATCTCCACTCTGACACACCGACCCACTGGGTGACCTTGGACAATCGCCCTGTTCTCCCAGGGCCAGAGTCAGACCCAAGGTCCCCCTGAACTGTCCAGAGGGCCACTGGCCCCTCTCCAGACCCGCAGCAAGAGGAAGGGCAACTGGGACGTCCACTTCAGACTGTGCTTCCCCGTCAGTCCCATTCTGGGGTTGAGCCCCCTCACTCCTCTCAGCCATGGGGCTGCTCTGTGTCCTCTTTGGCCCCCTCCTCCAGGGTGGGGCCTGGGTACGGAGGGGCTTTGGCAATAGCCCAGTACAGAGTGAATTCCTTGAGGGCATTACAGACCCCAGGGCAGCTACAGACCGGGTGAAGATTTGGGGGTGGCCAAGAATGCAGCTGGTCAAGTCAGGGATCCCTACCTCCTTCATCCTCACACCAGCCTGTCCCAGCTTCACCCACCTAGATCTCCCTGTGGTGAATGAATTGGGGAGGGGGTAGACCTGGGGGCAGGACAGGGAACAGCATGGGGAAAGGCAGATAAAGCCTTTAGTGTGCAGTGTCCTGTAGAAGGAAGTGGGGCTTCCAGGGAGGGTGCCTTGTATGGGTTAGAGGTATCAGCAGGGGCTCGTCGAGGGGCCTGAGCCTGGAAACAAGGCCCCACTGGACAGACAACACCACTGATCTTCAGTTTCCTTAAAACTTACAAGGTAATTCGGCTAGTCAGAAGACAGATCTACTCTAAAGACTTTTTTTTTTTTTGAGTGAGAGAGAATGAGAGATAGCACGAGAGGTAAGAGTGTCAGAGGGAGAAGCAGACTCCCCGCTGAGCAGGGAGCCCGATGTGGGACTCGATCCCAGGACTCCAGGATCATGACCTGAGCCGAAGGCAGTCACTTAACCAACTGAGCCACCCAGGCGCCCTACTCTAAAGACTATTGAAGTCCTGGGGGCTATCTGCACCCCACTGTCCTGGGCCCTGCCTCTACCCCACACCCCATGTCTGGTCCTTACAGGTCGAAGGGAGAAGAAAGGCAGCTCAGCCCCCTGCCAGCCAACTGGTAATCCAACAGGACCGAAGGGGACAGGCCCTTTGGTGGTGGCTCGTCAGGGAGACCCCTGCACACCAGGGTGAGTGAATCCAGACTCCGGTATTGTTTGGGAGTAGAGGTCACCTAGGAGCTGGGTAGAAAAACTGACTTAAAGAAAAAAGTGCCAACCTTTAACATCATACTAACAAAATATAACAAGAAAACAACTATGCCTTCTAGAGCCCCCAGAGAGTGACTCTCTGTTTTCTCCAATCACTGGTGGTGGGGAACCCACTCAGAGAATCTGGGTGACCTGTTTTGTGTCACACAGCCAGGAGGGAGGCATTGCCCCAGGTTGGAAGGTCCCCCAACCCTATAGCCTCCACCACCCAGATTCTATGGTCTTACTCTCTGAGACAGCTTTTAGGGAGCAGCATCTTTGCTCCTTCTTTTTTTTTTTTAAAGATTTTTATTTATTTATTTGAGAGAGAGAGAGAACGAGAGACAGAGAGCACAAGAGGGAAGAGGGTCAGAGGGAGAAGCAGACCCCCCGCTGAGCAGGGAGCCCGACGTGGGACTCGATCCCAGGACTCCAGGATCATGACCTGAGCCGAAGGCAGTTGCTTAACCAACTGAGCCACCCAGGCGCCCATCTTTGCTCCTTCTTTTGCCCGCAAACATTGGCTGACATTCAGGGTCAACAGTGAGCTGCCAGTGGGGGTGTGGGGAGAATGGAGGCAACAGTTCTAGATATGTATGGTCATGTAATCAGTCAACAAACACTGAGCAGGTACTACGTGCCCTGGGCTGGGCGCTGGCCACATAGCAGGGGCTGAAGCAGACCCAGATCAGTCCTTGTGAGATGTACTGGGAGGCAAATAAAACACAGTGATGTGTTAGAGAATGACTGGGGCAGAGGGGCCTCTCCAGGGAGGTGAGCATGAGCTCACACCCGGAGGAGGAGGGGCCAACCAGGTGGGAGCTGGGAGAACAGCATACCAGACAGCAGGAACAGCACATGCAAGGGTCCTGAGGCAGAAATGAGTTTGACATGTTTGAGGAACAGTGAGGAGGCTGCTATAACTGGAACAGAATTAGCGAGGGGGAGAGAGGAGGAAGAGGAAGATAGAGCGGTCTGCATGTAGGGGCTGAGGTAAAGGAGTGGACTGCAGAGCAGTGGGGAGCCATGGAGGGTGTGTGAGCAGGGGAGAAACATGGTGTTCTGATTTATGATTTTCAAAAGCCTCCATGACTACTGTGGAGAGCAGGGACTGTTGGGGCAGGAGCCGAAGTGGCAGAAGGCCAGAGGGGAACCCAGGAGGTAACTGCGTAGAGTTGGCTGGGCCAGGACTGCGTAGTCAGGGAGGGAGTGAAATGGGCAGATTCTGGGACTGAACTGGGTGGGCATGGAGGAGGGAGTGTGTGTGGTCAGGTTGCCGCCCAATGCTGAGGAACCATGGGGAGGGAGGGATTTGTCATGCTCTGGGAAATCTGGGAAAGCATCCTGGAAGAGGTGTTCTTGCTCTTTGAGCTAAGTCTAGAAGGGCAAGAAGGCCCCTGCTGGTGTCCAACTGGAGTCAGGCTGAGGGTCTAATTGTACGGACACCATGAGGGCCCTGGGGAGCCACTGAGCACTCAGAATTAGAAGCAACACGGTGAGATTTTAGCAAGGAAAGACCCCTCTGGGGGTGCCTGGCAGAGACAGGACTGGAGCCAGAGAAGCCAGGAGTCACTTGAACCGCTCAGGTCCTGCAACTAGGAGCATCCAGTGAGCGCTTGTTGTGTACCTAGCACATTTGAAGGGGATTAGCTCCCTAGCCCCTCTCACTGCCCTCGGAGGCCCCCACTGCCCTGCCAAGGGACCTGAGGCTCAACGAGGGAGGGGCCCTTGTCTGTGACCACTGCATGACTTTCCAGGGGGTGCAGTAACAAAGGCCCACAACCTTAAAACAACAGAAATGTCTTCTCTCACAGTCCTGGAGGCCAGAGCCTGAAATCCACATGTGGGCAGGGCCACATTCCCTCTGGAGGCTCTAGGGCAGGCTCTTCTTTTTGTTTTTTCCCCTTCCTGGGGGCTCCAGGTGTCCCGTGGCTTCTGGCCACATCACTCTAGTCTCCGCATCTGTCTTCACGTGGCCTCCTTAGGAGGACCCCCAGTCACTGGGTTAAGGCCCACCCTAATCTAGTATGACTTCATCTTCATTTAACAGTATCTGCAAAGACCCTGTTTCCAAATAAGGTCACATTCTGAGGTTCTGGGTGGACTGGGATTTGCTGGGGGAGGCTCTTCAGACGAGTAGGGCCAGACAATAGGACACTGTGCTCAGTCCTGCCTTTGTCCCCAGGGCCTTTGCTGAAGCAGGGGCTGCAAGGGATGGGGACAAAGGGGTGTCCTGGGGTGAATTCAGGGGCAAGGATGGACAGGCCTGAGGTCCCACTGGATGTGGGCGTGGCCAGAAAGAGTCTGGAGCCTTCCAGCCTGACTGTGAGAAGGGAGGGGACGCTGGTGTCTGGAACAGGGAAGCTGCTGCCGGCTGCATGGACAGGACAGCCCCAGGGGAGGTCCCTGGAGGCCTGGGGCGGGGGGTGGTGTTGGTGGGGAGGGCTCCCAGGCCTTGGCTGCTTTGTGGGGATCCTGTGCTGATGGTAGAGCTGCTTCCCTGCCTGCCTGTCACCCCCAGGCTCCCACCTCCTCCTCCAGAGCAGGGACCAAGGGGCTGCCAGGCAAAGCCCCTCCTCACCACTCCCTGGCCTCATTTCCCCCATGGACCATCTGCAGGGGCCAGTTATATTTATTTGTTGACTCAAGATCTCATCTTGCCTGCTGAAAACATGAGTTTGGGGGATTCCGTGTGTCTTCTGCACCATGCTGTCTCCACTTCAGGCTCATCTCTTACATACAGGAGGTGCTCAATAAACATTGATAAAATGAGTGACGCTTCTCTAAGTCCCTGAGTTCCAGAGAGCCGAGGAACAAGCCCTCTAAGATGCCTGCCCCAGCTCCTGGGGCCTTCCTGGTCCCCTTCCTGCCCCTATAATTCACAGAACCCTAGGGGACTTAACCCTCCATGACTTGCACCCTGCTCGGAGTCCTCGTGCACACATCTCTGCAGGTGGGACCCCTGCCAGCCTCTGACTTGGTCCTTCCCTTTTGCCCCTTCCCTCTGGCCACACTGGTCTCTCTTCTCTTCCTCAAACATGCCCTCCTTGGTCCCACCTCAGCGTCTTGATCCTTACAGTGCCCTCCACCCGGTGCCCCCTTCTAGCTCTTCCGGGCCTGGCTCCTTGGCCCCTTTGGAATGTTCCCCCTTCTGGGAGGCCTCCCATGACCACCCCAAAGTCTCCCCAGCTGTTCCTATCTTTCTCAACTTCACTGGATCGCTTTCTAATACTTGTGTATCTAGAATTCTTACTGGTCCTTTTGTTTGGAGAGGGTTGTTCCCAGAGTTCTAGAAATTCAGCTCCAAGAAGGACAGTTTTGTATCACAGACTCTGCATCCCCAGCACCAGACTCAGGCAAGGGGCTCGGTGGCTATGTGAATGAATGAATGAATGAATGAATGAATGAATGAATGAATGAATGAATCAGTGAATCAATGAATGCATCAATGAATGAATGAATGGGTAAATATATTCCATACCCTGCCATCTCCATACTCATGGGGGATTCAGGGTCCAACCTCCTGGGCAGCCATCTGTCAGGCCCCAGGTGGGTCTGATATTTCTGTGGATGCCAGCTAGGGGTGGTAGGTGGCCAGTCCATCCCTACTCAGGCAGCCTATGGGTCCTTCAGCCCCTGTGAGGCTCTCCCAGGTCTCTTGCACCTGGACCCTTGGTCACTGCCCTAGACTTGTGGCCCAGCCCTCAGGCCCCTGGACGAGGGGCTTCCTGATCAGCCACCACCCCATCTCCTGCCTGTTCTTTAGGCCATTTCCTGGGAATGTGAGTCCCCCTGGGTGCATCCCAACTGACAAGTTCATTTGTAGGCTCCTCTGGTCTCTTCCAGCCAACTATGGGCTGATAAGAGGCTCTCTCTGCAGTGAAATCTCAGGTGGTGCCCACCCATAGCCCCACGTCCGTCCCCCGACCCCTATCCACCTCGGCCAGACTTTGTCTCCGAGAGGTGAGGTTGAATTAGGCAGGAGGGCAGACTTGGGTGGACAGTGGTCATTCACCAGGTCAACCATCCTAAGTTTAGCCCCTTGAAGGGGGTCCCTGATCCCTTAGGGCAGATGAGCCCAAAGGGGAAAGAGGGATCTTTCCAAAGAGAGAAGATGGGTGCAGAGCCTGCAGGGCCTGCTCAGGATGGGAGGGCCTAGAGGAGCCTCCAGGGTCTGTGGCCCATGCTTTTGTGAATATCTGGATGTTTACATGTTGGACTTGAATTCAAAAAGCATCCGATGTTGCGGGCACTCCACAGAAGCCTACACAGGCTGGAGTCAGCCCGTGGGCACGGTGTGAGTGCTCCTTGTGGGGCAGAGATCCGCACAGGGGCAGGCTCAGGTTGGCAGGGGCTGGGGCACTGAATGCAGTACAAGGATGTGTGCCAGGTCCCGAGGGAGGTGTGGGTGGTTCCAGCACGACCGTGCTTTAGAAAGAGCCCCCAGCAGCTCAGGCAGGCCTGGCGGGGGGGGGGGGGGGGCTGGTGAGTGGATGGGTGGATGGGGATTACAGAAGGCTGCTCCTTGAGCATGGCTGAGGATGCATCCATTTAGGGTCCCCCATCCTGACACCCCTGCGGTGCCCAGGCCTCTACGGCCACCACAGCCAGGCCTTCTTCAGGTGTCCCCAACAGGCTGCGATGAGATACAGAAGTCTTGTCCACCGACCCCAGGCCATCACCTGGTCCTGCTCAGCCTCATCACTGGCCCATGAGACCACCCCCTGCCCAGGCAGCCATCCACTCATCCTCATTCAGTCTAGCTCTTTTCCGGACACCACAGAGGAAACAGATCAGCTGCCTACAGGCAGTGACGAGCAGTCAGATGTTCCTGACCCTGTCCCAAGCTCCAAGCTGGGAAGAAAACAGTGGGGCACTGGGAGAGAGATGGGGGGGGTCAGAGCTGGACTCAGTCACCCCAGCCAGGCGGGGACAGGGTAAGGCCTAGATAGTTTGGCAGCCTGGGGGAGGAGAAGGAAAAGCTCCCCCTCCCCGTTCCACACCCCCCCCCCCGCCCGTCCCCAAGGCCCCTTCCAGCCATTATTAAGTTGAATGAATGAGTCGCCCAAGGACACCCTCTGTGCCAGGAGAAAGGAGCATGGTTTTGGACACCTCCCAAGCAGGCTTCCGCTGGCCTGCCATCCTGGTATTGTTGGTAAGGGTTAGAAGTGGGAGGAGGGGCTAAGTCTCACAGAAGATGGCCTTGAACCCATGGCCCTAGCAGGCACCCCCTCAACTCCTAGAAGCCCCCACTTCTAGGGTCCTAGGCACCCTGAACTCAGCAATAGACTGCAAGCAGGACTTCTGAGGAGGTCATTTCAGGAGGGAGGTGTCCAGTCGCTTTGCAAAGTTACCCCTCAGCAAATGCGTGTATTTGAGGGGTTGAGGGATGTTGGAGTTTGGGGACTCGATTTTGGAAAGGGGGTGGCTAGGAGTTACCGAGAGCTGTCGGGGGCGGGAGTTGTCGCTTCGCTAAGTCAGGTCCCCTCCATTGCGTCCAGCCAGAGAGCGAGTTTGAGGACCAGCTGAGCGCTGGGGGCTTAAGGGGGCTCCCGGGAATGTGGGATCTTTAAATGTAGGCGGGGCTTGCGGGGTCGCCGGGGGCGGTGCCAACCCGGGCTCGACCAATCGGCGGCTTCGCCCGCGTCGCGCCGCCCCCTCCTCTCCCGGCCCGGGCGGGCGCTCGCCCCCGGCCGGGCCCGTGGACAGGGCGGCGGGGGATGCACCCGCCGCCGCCCCCGGCCCGGCCGCCTCCGGGCCGCGCGTCCGCCGTCTGCTGCCCGCCCCGTCTGCGGCCCCGGCCCCCACGCGAGGGTCTGCGGCCGCGCGGGACCTTCTCCCCTCCAGCCTCTTCTGCCCGTGGGAGCCGAGCCCTGCAGGTACGGGGTGGGACGGACGGGAGCTCCCAAGGAGGGAGGCACGTCCCGAAGGGGGACGCGGTTCAGGACAGGGGCCAGGACAGAGGTCTCCGTAGGGTCTGGCACCCAAGGGACACAGAGAGGAGGGAATGTATATATGTGCACTGCCTGAGTGAGTGGAGATTCACAGACCCCCCATTCCGGAGGGGGAAGGTACTGGGTTCACTTTGGCGGGGGTAGAGCAGTGAGTCTCCAAACTCCATAGATACGGTGGGGAGAGCTCTTGGGGTGAAGGCAGTGACCTGGGACTGACTTGGGAATAGGAGGGAGGAGACCCTCACCACGGCTGCCTAGATTCTGCCGTCAGGGTCGCCCCTGCAGGGCCAGGGAGCCGGGTCTCCCAGCTGTCCCTGGACAGAGGTTGGGGTACCCCAGACAGGGCACTGCCTTGGCTGTCCTGGAGGGCAGGGCTGCAGATGTGAGTGCTGTAGGCTGGGGGCCAAATGGGAGATGCTGATGGAGATGGGTCAGAGCGGAGGGTGCTGTTGGAGGCAGCCATGGGGAGAGCCGGGCAGGCTAATTGCACCCTGCTGACTGCTGGCAGGTTCTTGACTGGTGGTGATGGGGGCGGGGGTGCGCCCAAGGGATTTGGGCAGTCCGTGCCTTACTGTACCCACTTCCGGGCAGCTCAGGGCTGGGAGAGCAAGTGGATCCTGTTCACCCTGCAGAGCTAGGGCCAGAAGAGTGCTGGTGGGTGGGGTGTCTTGGGGTCCTTACCCACCCCCCACAGGGACACACGCCCCACAGCTTACCCACACATCCTGGAAGATTCCGCCATGTGATGCTCTGGCCATGGTTCCTAGAAGTGGTGGGGTGGGCATTTCGCCCCAAAGGGGCTCTGCCTTGGAGACTGACAGGCAGGGGGCACCTTCTTGCCCAGCTCTGAAGGACGGAGTGCGGCACTGGGCAACAGCGCCGCCAGAAGCGTACCGCGACCGCGCGAAGAGCATTTTCTGCGTGAGATCTCACTTCCATCCTGGCCGCTGACCTGCTGCGGGGGGCACAGAGTCTTCCCTTTACTGAAGAGGCAGCTGAGGAGAGGGCAGTGACTTCATCCCGGCTAGGACGCCCAGGGTCCCTCCCAGGCCGCCACTGCACCAACTCGTCATTTGTGAAAGGGCTCACTCGAGGACCTTTGGGGTCTGGCCAGTTTATATTTCTGTTGGGTGGGAAGCCTTGGAGGAGCCAGCTGCCCTGTTCCCTGCCACCTGCCTACCTCCTCCGACTCCTCAGGAGTCCACCTGGGGGCCCCCTGCCCTGTGTGGCTCACAAGATTCCCACAGCGTCTCTTGGGATGGTGTGAAAGCGGGGGCTCAGCTCATCCTCCCATCCCAGCCTTCAGTGAACAGAGGTCTCATGCCCCAGACATGTTAGGTGGTTTTGGCGATTCCAGGGACCCTGAAAACCAGATGCAGCTCAACAGCGTGTTTCGAACCTTTTAGAACTCATTGGCAAACCCACGGCCTTCACCCAGAAAAACACACCCTTCCGTAGACATCTAAACCTTGGCCAGAGTTTCAGAGAGGCTCCTGGTTCTTTGGGAATTTCTGAGGGGCCCAGGGACCCCAGCTTGAGGCCCAGTTGCAGTGGGGGAGGGGAAGGCAGACCTGGGAAGGTGTGGGGTCTCTTGTCCCCTGGGCCCTCTGGTCCCACCTAGACCGCAGAAGCTGCCCCCTTTTATGGAATCTCAGGCAGGCCACTCTGTCCTTCTGTGTCCTCTGAGATCACGGAAAGGGTCAGGCACCCACCATGCCTGTGTCTCGAGCTCTGTGGTCCTTCAAGGGCAGGGCCGGCTGGCTCCCTTTCCAGATGGTGGCTTGTCAAGAGGGAAGTTGGCAGATCCTGCCACCCACTGCCCCCCAGATGGCACCAACTTAGTTCTTGCCCTTCCTGGCTTTTTGACCTTGGGCAAGGTGCTAAACCTCTCTGAGCCTGTGTCCCATCTGTGAAATGGGAGCAGGATTGCCACCTGCCTCACTGAGTGGCAATGGGGATTAAGTGTGATAATTCTGATAAAGAGCTCAATAAAGCCCACAATAAGCGCTAGGTATACATTAACATCATGAGCCCCGGGAAGCCCCCGCCTCCCTCCCTCCCAGAGGCCACCTGTACCCATCCCCCCAACCCCTCCCTGCCCAGGGCACCTTAGGACCAGGCCGCCAGGCAAGGAGGAGCATGGCGGACACACGGCTGAATTTGGCCTGTGCGTCGGGCGGCTGAGTCACATCCCCAAATTGCATCTTCATCAGTGCGTTTCGGAAGGTCGTTTGCAGCACCCCCACGCTCTCCAGGCTCTGTCTGCCAGGCCACTTGCCTCTCCTGCCTGTGCCCCTGAGCCCCGAGTGAGGACCTTCTGCACTCTCAGGAGAGATGGTAGGAGTGGTGCCTGGGGTTTCCTCATCTCCTGGATGAGAACAGGGTCTGGGGTTGCTGCGTGTGTCCCGGTGACAAGCTCTCAGCCCCACCTAGCAGCTGATGGCCCTCTGCGTGGCAAGCAGGGGCCCTAGCCCAGGAGGAGAGTGGCACCTGAGTGTTCGTGAAGGTGGAGTGAGAGATCAGGGCCAAGGTCAGCCTTATAAACTGAAGTACTGGGCCTGCAGGAGACCAGCCTGTGTAAACCACGAGGCGTTCGACCTGTGCGCACCAGGCGTCATCAGCAGAAGCCTCAGGCCGCAGGTGGCCACGGCTTGGTTGATGTAATGGCTGGGAGTGGCGAGGCAAGGGGCACATTCTGATGCTCATGAGGTCACTGCCGTGGAAGGAATGTTTCTTGTGCTCCTACTCTGTGCTGGAACCAGCATCTGGGAAATGTCGTGGGTGGGACAGATGCTGTCTGGGGAGAGGCCAGACAAGGGGCTCAGGAGGTCCCGCGGTGCATGCGGTGGATCCCTGGCCAAGGTGGCCCGTGCCCTGCCTGGTAGCATGGCTCGTCTTGGCCCGTCCTGGTGTGACATTTTCCGTATCTGTCCCCCATAGATTGTGGTTTCTAGGCTGGGGAAGCATCCTGTGTGTACACATAGCTCTCTCTCCTGGGCCTGGTACGTAGGGGCCCACAGCGCATGCCAGCCTGGCCTTTTCAAAGGCGACAGCACTTGTTGGGGGAATCTCACAAGGCGGCCCAGTCTAGAATCTGCCCTATAAGGAGATGGCCCCTTTATAGCACAGTGCCTCAGTTTCCCTAGCTATAAAACTGGACCCCCTTCTTGGGGACATTGTGAGGATGGAGGAGAAAATTTGTGGGAAGGCCAGAGCCTGGCACGTAGTAGATGTTCACTAAACATCAGCTTGTGGGAGGGGGAGATGATGGGGTGGGAGTGCAGGGGAGGGTCTAGCAAGTTGTGACCCCAGAGGCGAGACTCCAGGCAGCCTCATCATATATGTGTTACTGTCATCAGCGTCCTGGCTCTCAAACATGATGCCAGAGGACACTGCCCTATCCAAGGGCAGAATTCAAGGATATCGGGGTGATCAGTCTGCTCCTTGGTAGCCTGGTGGGGAAACTGAGGCTGGCCTAAGGTCACAGGGCTGGGCTGAGCACATCTCCTAAGACCCTATAGAATCAATTCTGGGATCTTAGAGCTGAATACTAGGTTGCCACACTGGTCATGGAATCTCTTTGGAGATCACAGACCTCCTTCCACCCAGGCAGGAGGGACCGGGGGTCTCTATGTGGTCTCATAGCCACAGCCATGGTCCTAATATTCCCACACTGATGTGTGTTCAGGCTTTTGGACAGCTCTAGGGCAGGAACTGGAGGCTCAGTAGGGTGAGATTAACTTGTCCAAGAGCCTGAAGGTCAGGAGGAGTCAAGCCTGGATTGGAACCACCTCCTGACCACACACTTACACAGCCTTTGGCCCTCCCCGGCAAACCTGCTGGCAAATTCCATCTCCAGACATTCAGAAGTATTTACTGAGCGTCAGCTGTGTGCTGGGCATTGTTCTAGGTGCCCGGAGACAGAACATCAGTGGGCAAAGTTTCGGTAAGAGGGTGTTCTAAGCAGAGGGCACAGCAGGTGCAAAGGCCCCAGGCAGGACCAGGCTTGTCCAGATCTGGTGATGGGGATGCTTATGTGGCTGGAAGGGAATGACTCTGGGGAGAGGGAGAAGGCTGAGGTGGGTAGGAGCCAGACCACAGAGGACCTCATGGCCCCAGTGAGGACTTTGGTTTTTATGCAACGGCACTCAGGAGCCTTGGGAGGCTTTTCAAGCAGGGGAGGAATGTAGGCTGACTCGGGATGGCCAAGCTGCGTGTCAGCCACTCTGAGTTCATGGCTTTCTGAGGCTCACAGTGTTCTGGGGTGGTGGCAATGGTTCATGGCCCTCTGGTCAGTTGGCCAGGCCCTGCCATGACTGTGTCCCTTATGCCCTCAGGTCAGTGCAGGAGCCCAGTCTCTGAGCCATGCTGGGCCCCGGGCGGCCTACAGCGAGCCCAAGCCCGGCACCCACATAGCCATGAACAGCCACAGCCACGTCCACAGCCATAATGGCTGCGGGGGGCGGCCGCTGGGCAGTGGGCCGGGTGCCCTGGGCAGAGACCCTTCAGAGCCCGAGGCCGGCCACGCCCCCCAGCCCCCACATGGCCCGAGCCTCCAGGTGGTGGTGGCCAAGGGCGAGCCAGCCCAGCCCTCACCTGGCAGTCCCCGGGGGCAGCACCAGGACCAGGAAGATGAGGAAGACGATGAAGAGGATGAGGCAGGCAGGAGGAGGGACTCAGGGAAGACCCCGAACGTCGGCCACCGCCTGGGCCACCGGCGGGCACTCTTTGAGAAGCGGAAACGCCTCAGCGACTACGCCCTCATCTTCGGCATGTTCGGCATCGTTGTGATGGTGACCGAGACGGAGCTGTCCTGGGGGGTCTACACCAAGGTAGGCACGGCCCTTCCCCACAGCACCCCAGGGGGGCCCCTCTAGGCCCACCTGGCTCCCCCACCACCCCTTGCGCATGGGATTAGGGACCACATTGGCCGCAGGAGAAGCAGGTGGAGGATGCTGGGGGTGGGGGGCCCTAGAGGCCGGGGATGGGAAACTGGGCTTCCCACTGCACCCACCTCCTGGGGGTAGCAGGCAGGCTGCACATGGGGGAGTTAGGCTCCAGCCCACTCCTTCTGCCCTTGCACCAAGAGGTCACACCCTGGCTTAAGGTGGGGGAGGGGGGGCTGTCCCCCAGGCCGGGCCTGGGACAGGAGAGCACCAAAGAAGGCCTGGGCGACAGAGCCTGGAAAGAGCCTCTCCTTCTGAGAGTGGTTGGGCTGGGTTATGAGCCTGGCTATGTGTCCCCTCATGCCACCCGAGGATGTGTGAGGACAGAGAGAGATCAGGGCATATCATCCTGTAAACTATGAAACAGTGAAGGTGGATGAGGCCATATAAACTGTGAATTCCTGTGCCTACATGAGGCGAGGCCTCATAAATTGCCACATGGTAGGCCTTTAGGAGGCCAGGCCTTATACGCTGCGAAGTATAGGCCAGCCTTGCCATCACTCCAGGCCTAAGGAGTAAGGACAGGAGCATGGCTTCCTGAGTGGACAGCCCAGGTGGGGGGTCAGGAGGGCTGCCCATCCCCCAACATCCTTGTCCTCCAGCCCTCTGCTCTCTCTCTCTGCCCAGGAGTCCCTGTACTCATTTGCACTCAAATGCCTCATCAGCCTCTCTACGGTCATCCTGCTGGGCCTGGTCGTCCTCTACCACGCCCGGGAGATCCAGGTCAGTGCCCAGCTGGCCTGGGCAGCTCCCCTCCCCATGCCCCAGAGACCCCCCTCCACGCCAGCCACCTGGGACCCTAGCCCCCTAAAACATAAAAGGACCAATAGCGTCTTTCTAGAAAAAAGGAAAAAAGACCTCTGTGAAGACACACCCTTTAGATCACTCCAAATTTCTTTGGAATGCCTATGTTTTACTTTTCATTGATTATTTGGAAAAAAAAAAAGAAGAAGAACAGTGAGGGAGCTGGAGATGAGCTGGGGTCTTCTGAGGTTTGGCAGCCTTGGAAACCAGTGTTTATAACACCAGGCTTCTGTTCCTATTTGATCAGACCCTGCATTTGAAAGGTTTATTACATGTCAGAGAGTTTGTTCTCCTACTTCGGGAGTTAATTGAAACCTCGGTGGGCCCCAGAGAGCCCAGCTCAGGCAGGGCATGTTGGACACCTGTGCCCACAGCAGGCAGAGGTCACCTGCAGCTGGTACCAGGGCCTGGGGATGCCAAAGGCTATCAGGTCTGGCTCCAGAGTCTGGCCTCTGGCCTCTGGCCTCTGACCTCAAGGAGACATGGTCTGGCGGGAGATGGGTGTAGGAAAATCCTGCCTGGGTTGCACCACCCGTAGACATCCCTGGGGACACCCAGGGTCTGGCACGAAGGAAGGGCCCTGGACGTGGCTGGGGGCAGGGGAGGGGACAGTGAAACGTGAGCTGGAAGGAAGCAGTTCTTAAGGTACAGCAGCTGGGGACTCTTGGTTTTGGCTCAGGTCATGATCTCAGGGTTGTGAGATCAAGCCCAAGTTGGACTCCATGCTCAGCTCAACACCGAGTCTGCTTGAGATTCTTTCCCCCTCCATCCCCCTCTGCCCCACCCCCTGCTCATGGGTGTGCACATCCGTGCTCGCTCTCTCTCAAATAAATAAATAAATAAATAAAATCTTTAAAACAAAAACAAAAAATGAAGCACTGTGTGAGTGTGCTTGGGCTGCCATAACAAAGCCCCACAGCCAAGGGGCTTAAACAACAGAAACATATTCTCACAGTTCTGGGGCTAGAAGTCCAAGGTCAGGTGCTGGCAGGGTTGCTTTCTGCTGAGGCCCCTCTCCTAGGCTTGTAGGCAGCCGCCTTCTCCCTGTGTCCTCTCCACTCTCTCTGTGTGTGCCCATCTGTGGCCCTCTTAAGAGGACACCAGTCCTGTAGGATCAGGGCCCCTCCTTGATGACCCCATTTAACTTTAATTCTTTAAAGGCTCTCTCTCCAAATACAGTCACAATGGGAGTAGGGCTTCCACTTACGAATTTTGAGGGACAGTCTAGAACACTCCACCCACCGGCCCATCCCCCAAGTTCCTGTCCTCCTCCCAAGCAAAGGGCATTTACTGCATCCCAACAGCCCACAGAGTCTTACTCCATCCCAGCACCAGCTCCAGGTCGCAAGACTCCGTTAAGTATCAGTTACGGGTAAGACTAAGGCTCACTTCCTCTCCAGCCGAGAGCCAGACAAGTCATTGTCTCCCAAAATACAGGGCTGGGACAGGAATAGGCGAGACATTCCCATTCCTAAAGAGAAATCCGAAAGAAGAAAAGGTGCCAGGTGCTGAGCATGTCAAAGAGTTAGCAAGGCAAATTCCATCAGATTTGCTCAAGAATAATCCTCTTGGGCTCAGTGCTCCAGCTTCCGAGCCCACTGGGGTGGCCGCGTTGCCCCCTTGGCTCTGGGTGGTGACCTTTTGTGACTGCCTTCTTCGATTCAGCATGTTTATGAGGTTCTTCCACGTTGTAGCAAGTATCAGAGCTCATCCCCGCCCCCCTTTTTTTTTTTAAGATTTCATTCATTCATTTGAGAGAAAGCACAAGAGGGGAGAGGGTCAAAGGGAGAAGCAGACTCCTGCTGAACAGGGATCCTGATGTGGGGCTGGATCCCAGGACTCTGGAATCATGCTCTGGAGCTGAAGGCAGACGCTTAACCATCTGAGCCACCCAGGCACCCCTCCCCCCCCTTTTAAAAAAGATTTTATTTATTTGAGAGAGAGAGTGGGGGGAGAGGAAGAGAAAGACTCTCAAGCAGACCTCACATCCAGGACAGAGCCTGGTGCAGGGCTCGATCTCACCACCCGAGGTCATGACCTGAACCGAAATCAAGAGTCGTACACTTAACCAACTGAGCCATCCAGGCGCCCCCCAGAGGGCTGAATAATGTTCCATTGTATGGAAGGACCCCGTTTTGGTTTTCCATTCATCCATAGACGGACACCTGGGTTGTTCCCACTTGCCACAATTGTTCGCCTACAGGGCTTTGTTCCAATGCCTGTTTTCATCTCTCTTGCGTTATATACCTAGGAGTGAGCTGGCTGGGTCATTGGTGACTCTGTTTTCCTCTGTTTCGGGAGCGCCCGTCCCCCATTTAACTGGAATTGTGGCTAACCCCGCGAGCTAGGGAGTTTCGCATCCAAGGCCATGTTTCTTGCAAAAGCCACGCGGGGGCGGGGCGGGGGGGCGGCCTCGGGCTGGGGTCTCATCGCGGGGGCGCGCGCTCGAGTGCGAGCCCCACCACCGCCCGCCCTCCGCAGCTGTTCATGGTGGACAACGGGGCAGACGACTGGCGCATCGCCATGACGTGCGAGCGCGTCTTCCTCATCTCTCTGGAGCTCGCCGTGTGCGCCATCCACCCGGTGCCCGGCCACTACCGCTTCACGTGGACCGCGCGGCTGGCCTTCACGTACGCGCCGTCGGCGGCCGAGGCCGACGTGGACGTGCTGCTGTCCGTGCCCATGTTCCTGCGCCTCTACCTGCTGGGCCGCGTGATGCTACTGCACAGCAAGATATTCACAGACGCTTCCAGCCGCAGCATCGGCGCCCTCAACAAGATCACCTTCAACACACGCTTCGTCATGAAGACGCTCATGACCATCTGCCCGGGCACCGTGCTGCTCGTCTTCAGCATCTCCTCCTGGATCATCGCCGCCTGGACCGTGCGAGTCTGTGAGAGGTACGCCCCCCGCCCCTGGTGCCCGCCGCGCCCACCCGTGGCTCCAGAGCCCCAGGGCTCCCCCGGCCATCACCCCCCCACCCCCCCACCCATGGGATATCCACCCCCTACCCCCACTCCTGGCCTCAGTGACCATCCCTCGAGCGCAGCCCCCTCATCCCCGGGACTCCAGCCTGGCGTGCCCCACCCCCACCCCCACCCACACCCCTCTGGGACACCGGCCCTCTCCCCCAGGGAGGGGGGTCTTGTGCTCCTTTCTCTGCTCCTCGGCTGCCAGCAGCCGACCTCTGACCTCTGGCCCGGGGAAAGTGGGGGCAGCAGGAGCAGGATGGCCCCCATCTGCCTGTTTTCCCCCACAGTTTAACCTGCTCTCCTTCTCCCCTCTGCCCGCCCCACCGGACTGTAGGGAAAACATGTGAGTCCTACCCTTGGCCGAGCTGTGTGCACAGAGCTGCTGCCGTCCTGCCCGCCAGGAATTTAAGATTAGCTGCCGCAAGGGGAGGGCACAGGGAGGTGAGGCGGGGTGGTCGTGACCAACCCCGAGTCCCAGCAGGGCCGGGGCAGGCAAGTTTGGGGTCGGGCGGAGGACAGCGGGAGGCAGGCTGCTCTCGGGCCGTGTGCACTGGGCACCCTGGAGGGCCTTGTGTCCAAGGTTTGGGAGGGTTTTGTTTGGACAGCTGACCTTGGGGGACTGGGACATCCCCTCCCAAGAGTTGACTGGGTCTGGGGTAAATAAAAACTGGCCCAGCCTTTAGTACCTCTCCCTGCCCGGGGTTTGTTCTGAACAGCCCTGGAAAGGTGTGGGCCATCAAACCAGTTTACAGATGAGGAAACGGAGACTCTGGGGCAAAGGGACATTCCTGAGGCCTGATTCCTGGGCGGCTCTGGAGACCCGCAGGGTGCTTCAGGAAAAGGAGGGTCCCCACTGGGCCTCTTAGGGCGTGGGAGTGCCTTGCCTGGGAAGGAGCCTCTTCTACCTCATGCCTTGCTGGGGAAGGCCCTGGAGGGGTCTGTGGCACGTGGTGCTGGGACTGGGCTTCCTGGGGGGTCTCTGGGCTGGACCTGCCCCCCAGGACCCCAGTCTTCACCCCTTTATGCCTCTCTCCATGGCTCCTGCCTCAGCCTGATGTGGGGCTCATGGCGGAGAGGCCCCAGCTCTTGCTGTCATCGAGGCCTACCATCTCGGGACCCAACAGGGTCTCCTTGGACCCCTGATGTACCCCCATGCCGGTACCCACAGCCAATCCCCCACCCTGTTGGGGGGGGTCAGGATTGTGGTCTGGGAAGTGAGAGAGGGCACCCCTCATCAGGCATCCTTGAGGTGCAGTCTGGGTCACTGCAGGGGTCCCCGGGTTGGGGCAGGGAACGGGGCAGGACCGGGGGGGCAGCCAATCCTAAATTCTGAGCCCTATGATGCTGCTTGCAAGCCCCCTCGCCTGCCTCGCTCCGCCCCTGCGGCTCTGGCCCACCCCCACCCTGCCTCCCGCATGCCCCCCACTCCCTGGTCCTAGGTAGTTCTGGGTGGTCCTGCAGCCCCCACCACAGCTCCAGCCAGGCCTGGGGCTCCCCCACCCACTGCTGGGGGCCTCCCTCTTCTCTTGTCCCCTGGGTGTGGGATGCTGGTTGACCGAGAGGTGGAGACCAGGGTAACCTGGGGCTCAGGCGCCTCAGTGAAAGATAGGATTCCGTCCCATGTCCCCCTCACCCAGCAAGCAGACTGCAGCCCAGGCAGAGGGCCCTGGAGTGGCATCCGGCACCCAGGGGTGGGCAGGGACTCCCAAACACCAGACCTGCTGGGAAGGGCTCCATCCGCCTTCGGGGCCTCTGTCATCTCCCCCTCTCCAGCCCTCCCCACCAGCTTCCCCTGTCCTGCCCACCACCTCTGTGCCACCTCAATTGACCTCTAACCTTGAAGTCCCCCCCCCGCCCCCCCCGCTGTCAGGGCCTGAGGCCTGGGAAGGAGTCCGTCACCTGGAAGGGGCTCCCTGAGCTGGAGGGGTTTTGCAGGCTGGGGGCTGGGCTAGAGCAGAACCCTTGAGCTGACTCCGCAGACCCCCAGCCTGGGCTGACCATTGGTAGAACTTGTTTGTAGCCCACGTGACCAGGTTCACAGGGTTGGCTATGATCAGGGACAAAACCCTGTCCCTTGGGGCCCCCCATACCAAAAGGTTAGCCCCAGGCCTCCCCACAGTGTCAAGCTGCCCCCTCCCTCCTCACTCGCAAGCAAACCCCAGGCCCGCATTGGGGTAATGGGTGCTGCCCCAAACATAATGACTTCCCTTTTTCTCCCAAGTCCTGCAATACTGCAGTCCTCCAGCCTCCTGGGTCCCCCAGTGGTCCTCTTCCCCCCATGGGGCCTTGCTGGCTGGGGAAGTTCTTCCCGGTGTCTGACCTGAATCCTTACCTCTACTCCCTGCCGCTTCTGGTGCCCGTGGCCACCTGTGTCTGCGTCTGTCTGTGTGTCTGTCTTTGGGAGGGGGATCGTGTGTACACGTGTGGACATACCCTCACTTGGCCAGCTCTGCCCCATAACAAGGGCCGGGGAGGGCACACATCCTGGGCAGTAGCTCAGGGTGGGGGTGAAGGGAGAAGATTGGAAGGGATGCTGGGAGGAGGGCGTGGGTGCCATCTGCCCCATGGTACTCTTGGGAAGGTGCTAACCAGGCCGCTCTCCCTGGCCCACAGTAGTGCCTTTATTACTTTGAGCCCTCGGAGGGATCAGCTTCTTGCAGTCAAGGTCCCCGCATGGCCAGGTGGACCTGGGGCCCTGGTGTCCTGGTGCTTCCTGCCCCAGGGGGATGATGAACTCAGAGAGACCCGTGTGGACCGACTGGGCCTTCCCTGGCTCCCCTCAGGTACCACGACAAGCAGGAAGTGACCAGCAACTTTTTGGGGGCCATGTGGCTCATCTCCATCACCTTCCTCTCCATCGGCTATGGTGACATGGTGCCTCACACCTACTGCGGGAAGGGCGTGTGCCTGCTCACTGGCATCATGGTAAGGGCAAGGGCCCTTGCATACCCCCTGCTGGTGGGGAGCTCACCCCATTGCGAGCTATAATGCATCAGAGTTCCTCCTTGTGTCATCCTGCCCCTTCACCGCCCCCCCACCCTTACCTCTGCCATGACTCAGAATCGCACCCTTGGGCTTCCTGGGGGCATCTCTTCTTGGTTCCTTCCAGCCCTAGGTATGGAGCTCCTGTGGTACCCACGGGGTTAGATGCTGTGGCCCACTCTTAGCACAGAGTTTTCTTTGCCTTTTATTCTCTGCAACCTGCTTAATTCACAGCCCTTGGGTCCAGGGCTAGGGGCTTGATGCTTCCGTGCCTCAGTTTCCCCCACTGTAACCAGTGCCCACTTCTGCTCATTGTAAGGTTCCAGTCTGTTCCTTTATATAAAATACCTAGAATCATGAATGCTGTGGACAGCCAGTCAACACCCTCTGGGTTGTGCATCACAGCCCAGTTCCCCATCCTTGCCTGACGACTGGGGTATCCCAAGCACCCCACTGAGCCCTGATGGTGTGAAGTTTGTCTCATGTGACTCAGTAGACCCTGGCAGCACCCCATGTCCCCCAAAGACTTCTCAAGGCCATCTGTGAGTGTGGGCCGCCTTTGATATGGAGCACCTTCTTTCCCTGATTCCATCCTCAGTTTTCCTGTTCATCCCTTCCTTCTGGAAGCTTCTTTCTCCAAACTTCCACCTCCTTCACAAATGCTTTTCCGTGTTTTGGATTATGAATTGTTGGGTGCACGGTCCCCTACTCCTCTCCCCAATGCCCAGTTAATAACATGTTCAGTTGTGAAAATCAATGAACACCAGTAGGCCATAGAAGCCAACCTGATCCCACCCTCAGGGTTCACCCCAGGCCACTCCTTGGAGTGTATCCTTCCTTATCTCTGCACAGAGAGATGCATTTGTTCTTGCGAAAACAAGACCCCATCCCCACAACAGTGTCCTTTCCTACTGCAGACGGGAGGGCTTCTCGCAGTGGCTGTACCCATCCTGTTTCGTGGCTTGTAGACTGCTCAGTTGTCACTATCCCCCGAGGCCCGTGGCTCTGTCCCCTCTTCACCCCTCATCCCCTCTAAGCCATTTGGGCATAAGCCAGGGGTCCTTGTCCTCTTCCTCCCCCCGCCAGGGCTCCCTTCCCCTGGCCAAGCTGACATGGCCCCTGTCTTGTGAAATGGCATCACACCGATTTGTTTACGTTATTTTGCAAGAGGGGGAAAGGGGAAAGATCGGCCACAGTCCAACCCCCACAACAAGCAGATGAACTTTGCAAAATGAGCAAAGAAAAGTATTCGGGCAAGGTGAGGTCAAACCCAGAAAGCCCAAGCCAAAATGGAAGAAAAGCTGAGTTCCATTCTCTGGGACCTGGCTCCTTCCAGAAAATGAGATCTGTGTGTGGCCCGCAAATCTTGCTAGCTGCCCTCGCACCTGGCGCACACACGAGCAGTCACACTTGGGTCGGTCTCCAGCTCTCCTGTCTTTCTTTCTTTGAGAGAAGAAAGAGAGAGCACGAACAGGGAGAGGAGCAGAGGGAGAGGGACAAGCAGACTCCGCACTGAGCATGGAGCCCAACACAGGGCTTGATCCCAGGACCCCGAGATCATGACCTGAGCCGAAATGAAGAGTCAGTCACTTAACTGACTGCGCCACCCAGGTGCCCCGGTCTCGAGCCCTTCTGTTAGCTCTCTCCTCTTCCACCCTTGCCCAAGTGTGTCCCCTCCCGGTCACTGCCCCTCCCAGTATCTCAGCAACCATGCATTTGCCTGTTCTTGCACTTCAGGGCATCCCAGTGTGGCCCCTCTGAGCCTGGCATCTTTGGCCAGACATGGTTTCCATGCTCTTATGCAGAGCCGGCAGATGACCTTTTTTCCCACATGCATAGTATTCCATGTGGAGGCTTCCAGCACTTTTCTTTGCCCCAGTGGACAGGGCTTTTTCCAAGATCGGACCCCAGGAACCCATGACCGGGTTTTCTCAGAGGGTGACCTTGTGCCCATCCCGCCCAGGTTGGGCATGTGGCCATCCGGACCTGCCCAGGACCATCCGATGGTGTCCCTGGCCCTTGCCCACCCCTCCCCATAAGTGTTTCCTTCCATCCCTAAGAACAACTGAACTACAGCCCAGCACCCCCCACCCCGGCCCCCCGCCCCCCAAGCCCCAGGGGCTGAGCCCAGCCTCTCCCTCCTTCCTTCTTAGAGGTAGCAGCCTGGCAGGTAAGGCACCAGGAATAGACTTCGGTGCAGTTGGGGACCACCTGGCCTCACCTGCTCCTGCCACCTGCCTTGGGCACTTCTGGAGCTGATGACACCTCCTGGGTGTTCTAGGCTCCCTGGCCCCTGCTTCGTGGTGGCAGACCCTCCCCATGTCACTTTTTGCTGCCCCCCTCCACCTGTCAGCCCTCTCCTCTCTCTTGGGTCCTCACTCCTGCCCTTCTGTCACCCCTAGGCTGCCCCCCAGTAGACAAGTGAGTCCTCTCTGACCTCTTTCACTAGCCAGGAGGTCTGGCTGCCATTTAGGGCATCCTGGGGAACGTGGTTGCATCAAGCAGGGAGCCTGCCATGGGAGAGGCACCCTCCCCTCCACTTCCTCACCTCCTGGGACCTCCACCTTGCTTCTTCCTACCTGCAAATGCCACCCCTGCCAGGCAGTCAGCCTGACCCTTCCCTCACGCTGCCTTCTTCCTGCCAGCTGACCCCTACCGTGAGTGTAGAAAGACATGTCCTCTGGGTCTCTGTCCCCAGCACCCAGACCCCAAAGCCTTGATGGAAATGCTTCCAAATTCTCCCTCCTCCATGGTCATCAGTGCTGAATTTACCTGCAGATCCTTCCTTTTCTTCTCCCTTTCTTGTCTCTGAGCCTCAATTTCCCCCTCTGCCCAGCGGGGATAAGAATGGTCCTACCTCCCAGGGCTCTTGGGGGTCAAATGAGACATTTGATGGTAAGCAGGTAGGGCCGGGAGTCAGTGACCTCAACAGGTGGGATCTGCCAGCTCTGTGGGCTTGGAGGGTAAAGGTGAGGGTGGAATCAGGGCAGGCTTCCCGGAGGAGGGAGGGTGTCCTGCCTGTGGCCTGGGACCTACATGAGGCAGGACACTGATGTGTTCCCCACCCTCCACATGCAGGGGGCGGGCTGCACAGCGCTCGTGGTGGCCGTGGTGGCCCGGAAACTGGAGCTCACCAAGGCAGAGAAACACGTGCACAACTTCATGATGGACACTCAGCTCACCAAGCGGGTAAAGACGTGCATCACAGCCACTTCCTTTCCCAGTCATCAAGGGCAGACCCTCCCCACCTTACTTCTGTACACAGTGGGCATGTCCACAAGCCCACAGGTCACTGCACTGCCTCGTGCTCTGCCGCCCATGCGAATGTTCATGAGCCACGCACAGAGACAGGGCAGTGGCCCCGGGTGTCCACCCATGTGCCCAGTCATCGGCCCACCCTGAGCCACACAGCAAGAGGCAGGCATTTTAGGGCCAGTCAGCCAGATACAATCTATGAGCTGTCTGACCTTGGCTGGTCAACCTCTCTGTGCCTCAGTTTCCCCTTGTATAAAGTGAGAGAGATACCAGCATGTGCAAATTCACTGATTTAACATTTGCAAGGTGTATAGGAAGGGTCTGGCCCATGCTGAATGATATAAATGAAATGCACACACACACACAGACCCAGAGAGCACAGATGTGGACATGTAAACATGGCCTCACCTTACACGTCCAGGACCCCAGAGGGGCATGTCCAGGAGTTTCTAAGAGTTTCTGGAAGTTTCCAGAACCTTCTGCAGTTTTGTGCCTACCTTGAGAAACTGTTCTTTTTCTGGGCCCAGGTAAAAAATGCCGCTGCTAACGTTCTCAGGGAGACGTGGCTCATCTACAAACACACCAGGCTGGTGAAGAAGCCAGACCACGCCCGGGTTCGGAAACACCAGCGTAAGTTCCTCCAAGCCATCCATCAGTAAGTCCAGCACCTTTCCCGCTCACGTTTCTGTGTCCACCTGGTGCAGAGGCAGCTGTGGTCCTCGGGAGGAGGCTATGGGCCAGGCCAGACAGCTCAGCATGGCCTCGTCATGGCCCCTCCCATTCTGGGTGGTCAGTTGTCTGGGGCTTGCAGCCTCTGTGCTGGGTGGGATGGTGGGATGGTCAGAAGGAGGCAGGTGATGGGCCCAGAACTTGTCTAGGGCAATCACCTTTGATAAGTCAGGCAACTCAGGGGCACCTGGGTGGCTCAGTCAGTTAAGCATTTGCCTTCGGCTCAGGTCATGATCTCAGGGTCCGGGATCAAGCCCTGTGTCGGGCTCCTCACTCAGCAGGGAGTCTGCTTGTCCCTCTTCCCTTCCCCCACTTGTGCTCTCTCTCTCTCTCTCAAATAAATGAAGTCCTAAAAAAAGAAAAAGAAAAGTCTGGCAGTCCACCCAACATAAATGGCAAGAAGCATATTTTATTCTCCAAAATAGCCAAAATTATCTTACCTTTTAGATATTAAGCAATTTCCCTTTTTTGCTTTGGCTGCTAGGAAGCTCAGAATTTACTTTGTGTCCTGATCCATGTGATCAAGTGGGGTAATTAGAAATTACTTGATTTTCTCTGTTGCCCCTTTGTCCTGAGAATTTTTTAATCAAGTTAGTTCTCATCCCTCACTGCTCACTGGAATCACCCACAGGGCTTTAAAAATCCTACAGGCTGCACCCAACACCAGTTACAGCAGAGTCTGCGATGCACCCTGGGCTTAAGTTTAAGTTCCTCCAGTGAGTCCAGTGAACAGCTGGAGTTGGCAAACTTTACCTGTAAGGGCCAGAGAGTAAATATTTGAGGCTTTTTGGACCAGACAGTCTGTCGCAACTACTCTGCTGTTGTAGCAGGAATGCGGTAAAGAGGAGTGGGTGGACCATGCTCTAATAAAACTTTATTTTCCCCAACAGGCAGCTGGCCAGATTTGGGCTGGGCCAGGCTCTAATATGCCACTCACTGTCCACTAGAAATATCATGTAAACCACTATATAATTTTAAATTTTCTAGTAGCCACATTTAAAAAAAGGTAAAAGAAAACAAGTTACAAAGATTTTAATATATTCATTCAATATATTATAAATATTATTTTAATACGATCAATATAAAAATCATTAATGAGATATTTTAGAAAGCTTTCAACACTAAATCTTCAAAGTCTATTGTGTATTTTACATTTATAGTCCATTTGTATTCAGACCAGCCACATTTCAAGTGCTTAGTTGCCACATACAGGATGGATGGAACATGGGGTGCCTGGCTGGCTCAGTTGGTTAAGTGTCTGCCTTTGGCTCAGGTCATGATCCCAGGGTCAGTCCTGGGATCGAGTCCCTCATCAGGCTCCTTGCTCAGCGGGGAGCCTGCTTTTCTCCCTCTGCCTGTGGTTTCCCCTGATTGTGCTCTCTCTCTCTCTCTCTCAAATAAATAAAGTCTTTTAAAAAAATAAAATAAAATAAAACGGACAGTCTGATCAGTGTTAACATGTATATACCCTTGAAACAATTACCACAGGCAAGATAAAAAACAGGTCCATTGCCCCCAGAGTTTCCGGGGGCTCTTAACTGTCTGTCTTTTAGCTAGAGAGTTTAGTCCATTTATATTTATTGTGTTTACTGTTATAATTGGATTGGTTTCGAATGATAACAGTCTCTACTTCACAAGACTGCAGGGAGATCTAAATGGGATGATAGGCAGGAATGCCTGGCATAGTCCCTGATAACACACGGTAGCCCCCCAAGCCCTGCTCCTGCGTCTGCCCCCACCATCTAAAAAGCGGGGAGAGGAGCTGGTACCACACCTACTCAACCTCACTGTGTCCGGGTCTTAGTCCTACCTCCTCACAAGACCCCAAGGCCCTTGAGGACAGAGATCCCTCCTTGTTGACCCCCCTACAGTTGTTCACCAACCACTGGGTCCCAGTCTGCTGTCTGCCACCTAACTGTGGGGCCTGGGCAAGTGACTGTGCTATTCCAAGCTTCATTTTCTTATCTCTAAAGTGGAGACACTGGTAATTAATGTGCCTTTCCTCCAGGGATGAAATATGGATCGAACACAGTTGGGGACTCAACCATGCATACCTGCCATACAGTATTTTTTACACATGGGAAATAGCGATGTTGTCATTACTGCCCTTCATACATTCACTTGTTATTGCACCAGCATTTCCTATGCCAGCTGGTGTGCCAGGCATGGGGGACACAGACGCGGCCCTGCCCTGGACTTTGCCCCAAGGAATGTTCCAGAAGTTTGTTGGGGGAAAGTGGGAGGATGGGACTTGGGAAGAGCCAAGTCTATGGAAGAAGGCACCTGCTCTGTGAGTTACTTGTGTCCCTTTGTTCTGGGGCGGGACTGTCCCACTCTTATTTATTGATTTATCTATCTATCCATCTATTTATTTATTTATTTTAAGGTTTTATTTTTAAGTAATCTACTCCCAACATGGGACTTGAACTCAGGACCCCAAGATTAAGGGTCGCACACTCCCCCAACTGAGCGAGCCGGGTGCCCCTCACTCATCTTTAGGTCCCCTCTAAACCTACTCCCTTCCCAGCAACAAAACAAAACAAAAAAACAAGATGCCCTGTAAAGCTGAGGAAATCAAAGAAGTTTGAACTAGGGCCTGAAGTGTGGATGGGATTTGGTTACGAAACCAAAAGGTGGGCAGGCATACCAAGGATTGTCACAGTCTGGGCAATAGTGGAAAGGTAGGAATGAGCATGGCGCCAGGGAGACTGGAGGTCTGATACACAGGCATGAGGGAGCCCAGGCATGTTCTTGAGCTGGGGAGTCTCCATGATGGGAGCACTGTATGAGCAGCCAGTGAAAAGGAAGAAATGGTCTCAGGATGGATTGAGGAGCACAGCATGTGTTTGGAGAGTGTATGGATTTGCTAAGGATACTGGAGCAAAGTACCACAACCTGGGTTATTTAAAACAAGAGAATTTATTTTTTAAAATTATTATTATTTTTAAGATTTTACTTATTTATTTGACAGAGATGGAGACAGTGAGAGAGGGAACACAAGCAGGGGGAGTGGGAGAGGGAGAAGCAGGCTTCCCGTGGAGCGGGGATCATGACCTGAGCCGAAGGCAGGCGCTTAACCACTGAGCCACCCAGGTGCCCCTAAATTATTATTTTTCAAGATTTTATTTATTTATTTATTTGACAGAGAGAGAGAGCAAGCAGGGGGAGGGGCAGAGGGAAAGGGAGAAGCAAACTCCCTGCTGAGCAGAGACCCTGATGAGGGGCTCCATCCTAGGACCCCAGAATCACAGCCTGAGCTGAAGGCAGATGCTTAACCAACTGAGCCACCCAGGCGCCCCAATTACGATCTCACTGTTCCAGAGGCCAGAAGTCCAAAACCAAAGAGTTGGCAAGGCCGTTTTCCCTCTGAAGGCACTAGGGGAAGATCTGTTCCAGGCCTTTCCTAGCTTCTGGGAGCCTCAGGTGGTCCTTGGCTTCCGGATATATTGCTCCAGTCCCCCATCTTCACATGGCCTTCCCCCTGTGTCTTCACATCATCCTCCCTCTGTGCATGTCTGTGTCCAAATTTCCCCCTTTTTATAAGGATGCCAGTCATATTGCATTAGGGCCTACCCCAAGACCTCATTTTAACTTGGTTAGTTCTAGAAAGACCCTGTTTCCAAATAAGGTCACATTCTGAGGTACTGGGGGGTTGGACTTCAATATATCTTTTTGCGGGAACACTGTTCAACACATAACATGGAGGTTGCAAAGAGGTCAAGACTGACTTCCCTGGGAAAGGCACCCCGGAGCTCGGCAGGCCTCAACTTCCAGTCAGGGCAGCCTCAGACCTCCAGGGCTGGGGGTGTTTGTACCCACCGTTTCTCCAGACGGAGGGCTGGGTCCTACCGGGGGTCCTAGTACCCAGCATAGATGGGCCCTGAGGGGCCTCCCCGAGCATCTATCACATGTGGGCACGCAGGGATTGAGTTTGGACCAGTGAGGAGGAGTCCTACCTGGAACTGTTTCCCTGGGCTGGTTTCACTACACCAGGGATGGAGATGAGGGTCAAGGACACTCCATGGCCAACTCCCCACCCCCCTACAGCTGTTGGGAGGCCAAGGTGCGAAGGCTGAGTGGCAGGTACAGGTACTGTACTGCTGGAGGGCCGGTGGGCACGGCTTTGCCTCTCCGCGCCTCGTTACCCCCCCTTGGGAAACAGCATGGGCATAGTTCTCTGGACTAAATGCCACCTTTGGGGCCAGGTGCCTGGCACACACTAGGATACAGCAGGCCCACAGGCTGAAATCAGCTGCATTGCTGGGGGGCACTGTGGAGGGAGGGGAAGAGAAGAGATGCATCCCCAAGGGGCTAGCATGGCCCCCGCAGCCACCCAGGGCCCCCAGCCTGGTCCTGGGGTTGTGCGGGTGGGAGGCGGGCAGGGCTGGGCACGTGCCACCCAGCTGCACTGAGGTTAAAATTGCCTTGTGATTTCTCTCTGCTCTGCCGGGTCCCGCCAGAGCTCAGAAGTAAGTCTCTTCCTGGGGGTGAGGGGTGCATGGTGGTCACGGCGCAGGGCACAGGCCCAGGGCAGCTTTCATGGAGCACTACCCCTGGCCTCAGGTTGTAGCCAGGGCTTGTATTCACCCTGCAGATTTGTGCAGTCTTCACCTAGGCCGGGGGCCAGGGTGGGGGGGGTCCAAGTTCCCCGGGACATCCTGAATCAGGCCATGTGGACATGGCTAGAAGGGGGACACTGTGGGAGGTGGCTTAGCCACCCCCCAGGCCTTGCCACCCGATGTGTGATGGGAGGGAACGGGCTGCATGGGGCCCGACCCTAACTCCCACCCCATCCCCCCCCCGCACGTCTCGCAAGGCGACCCCGGGTGAGGTGGGTGCATGAAAGACCCCACTCCCCCTGAAGCCTCCACCCACAACCCCACCCACCCACCTGTCCCCCAGGCTCCGGAGTGTGAAGATTGAGCAGGGGAAGCTGAATGACCAGGCCAACACTCTCGCCGACCTGGCCAAGGTGAGCAGGGTGGGGCTGGGCGGGGTGTCTGCTCAGGCCAGCAGAGGCTGCTCAGGCCCCCACGGCAGGAGAAGAACTGAGCCCACCTCCTGCCAGGGGAGGAATAGTGGTGGTGCCTATCGGACAGACAGCTAACGCGGGCAAGGGATGCGAAGCAGGCAGGGACCAGCCTCCGGGGGAGACAGGCGCTGTCTGCAAGAGTCCAGAGGTTCTGAATATAAGAGAGATGCTAGGAATCTACCCCTGCATGTTGACCACTTTTTAACTTTGGCAGCTCTTTTATTAAAAAAAAAAAAAAAAAGTATCTAATAAAATAGCTTTCATCAGAATATCTAATTAGTGGGTGAAACTGGTGAAGTGTCCTTTTGTTTTAGGCGTATCTACATACAGGCTCTAAAATTGAAGAGAAAAACGAAATTCTTTTGCTATGGATATAAATTCAAATTATAGAATCAGCAGAAAGCTTATTTATGCAGCAATTAAACATCTCTTAGGAAATTAAAGTTGGTTGCAAGAGCTAAGACCAGTTTATGTTACAAACTAATCTCTCTGTTGGTTTTATTATCAAGCCTGACCCCATTTCCCACTTTTTATTCATCCACTAAAGATGGGACAGTTGACCCAACTTCAGTCAGGCAGGCTCTTAGAATATTCGTCCCACTATTCCGAGCTCCCTTCTGAGCAGCGGCCTACCTTTCACAAGTAGTTCACGCATGAACTCTGCTCACTGGCTCCATCCCCTAATCAGTTAATTAGTCTGAGGTTCATTTAATATTATCTTTGGAAGATGTTAAGTCCTATTCTCCTTCTTATACCCAGAGCGTTTTGAACTCATTCTTTTCATCATTATCAAGAGAATGCAGTATAATATTAACCTACATAAATTTAATTTGGAAAGAAACATTATAGAGGGGAAAAAAAATATTTTAGACCCCTGAAGAAATCACTCAGTTGGTAGTAGAAAGAACATAATCCTAAGAGATATAGAAACCCTTGCCAAGCTAATTTGATGTCCTATGAGATTATAGCTAGAAATACATATGAAATGCCTTTGAAAAACTCAGGTACTAATTATTATAATTTGGATTATCCATATCGCTCTTCCTTCCATTAGCATAGATAATTGAAGTTTGAATTTTTCAAAGTTATTTAAACCTTGCAATCATAGTAGTAGTATGCCCCTCTCAGAGTACATTTAACAAAGCCTGCTTTGAAGTCAGGCTTTAACTGGATGGGATTATATGGGTTCCTAATTTCTAAAATTTAACAAGGGTAAAATGTTTTCCAGCATTAAACTTTAATGCGCTCCTACCCAAGATTGCTGATTTAATTTGTGTATCTCTGACAAAAGTACAAGGTGTATTCTAAGTTTTGAAGAATTTAAACCGCAGGCCAGAAAAAAATCATCAGAGGCTGGATGCCTCCAGATGTTACCCTCTGGCCCTGGGGACTGTGGGTAAGAGGGGCCCCAAGGTGTGTGTTCGCCCTGGGGCTGGGGCGCGTGGGCCAGTAACGAGACATGGTGGGGGTCACCACTGAGGCTCAGGCACGGAGGCTGGAGGGGAGAGGCCAGGGGTGGAATGCAGCAAGATGCTGTGGTAGGTGCCTCGTCCTGTCCCCCTCCCATGGAACGAGGGGGTGGGGACTCTTTCCCCATCTCAGCATCCATCTTCCCATCTCAGGCCTCGGGGTGCTGAGCCGCTGTCTGCCTGGGGGTCTGGTCAACACCTAGTTGAGGTTAGAGATAGAGGAACGATGTTCTACCGCCACCTGGTGGCAAGATTGGGCACTGCACCCAGGTCTGTCTGAGTGGCCAGCCTTCCGAACTTCCTGGGCCCCTGGGGGACAGTGGCAGAACCAGTTCCTGCTTGCTGGGTGGTGGGGAGCAGTCGAGGTGGTGGGGGTACCCCATCGCCTACTGCAACAGTAATTGTGGCTGCTAGGCTCCCCAGTCTGTGATTGGGTCAGATCCCTGGCGTGGTCACTGCCCCCCCTCTCCCCGCTGACCCTGTCCCCTCCCCAGTCTACTGTGGGGTGCAGGAGGGCAGTTCACAAACTGAGCCTCCTCCCCAGCCTGGAGCAGCGTCAGCCCAGAACCTGCCCCTCTCCCCCACCCCGCAGCTCTGTAGGCCGTGGTTCCCCTGGGTGAAGGCAGCACCCAAGAAGACCACCCTTTGGCTTCATGTGCCTGCTGGCCAGTTCATCCCCTCAGGGCGGCTCCGGCCACATCCACCCCAGGACCTCCCCCAACCTTCCCCAGGCCTGCTGGCCCCCAGCCTGGCATTCAAGATCTCTCTCTCCTCTTGCCTCTTCTCCTACCATTCCCTGGGGTGCGGCAAGAGACCTGTGGGCTTAGGGTGTCCTCACAGCTGTCTCCCACTTGGGTCCCTATTAGTGGGCTCCCACCAACTGGGGCTGGTCACCCATCTCTCTCTGTGTCTGTCCCTCTCTCTCACTTGGCCTCTCCTTTCTCTCCCACTCTGTCTCTGGCAGACCCAGAATGTCCTGTACGACCTCATGTCCGAGCTGCACGCCCAGCACGAGGAGCTTGAGGCCCGCCTGGCTGCCCTTGAAAGCCGCCTGGATGCACTGGGCACCTCCCTGCAGGCCCTGCCCGGCCTCATCGCCCAAGCCATACGCCCGCCCCCACCACCCCTGCCTCCCCGGCCTAGCCCCGGACCCCTGGACCAGGCAGCCCGGAGCCCCCCATGCCAGTGGCCACCCGTGGCCGCTTCAGACTGCGGGTGACAACCCTGCCCACCACCAGACCCCTCAATCTTGGCCATCGTGTGGCCGCCACCTCCACGCCATCCAGGAAGCCCTGTACAGTGGCGCCTCTTGGAGTTCAAGGAGCCGAAGCTGAGTTGGGCTGAGTGGCCCAGGGCCCTCCCCACCCAGACTGTCTGGGCAGAAGACAGGGCCGGACCGCAGGCGAGGGCAGGGGTGGGCCACCGCCCGCTTCCTCCCTGATTGGAGCCGGGCGGGGAGCCAGGAGCTTCCTTTGGTCCCCTGGCCCCCCCGACTCTCCCCAGGCCCCTGGTGGGCATGGATCAACCAGGAGAGGGGTCCTTGCCAGTTCTGAATAAAGCAGGACCCACCCAGTTGCTGCCTGTTTTGCGTAACTATGGGAGCTCATAATCACAACATGGGAGGTGACTCCCAGGGCTCAGAACAAATGTGGGGGTCTAGCTGAGCCCGTCCCATGACTATTCTAGCCTGGTAGCCCTCCAAGCCTGAGCTCAGTTGGGTACACCTGAGGACGTTAGCATTCTCCTAACAGGCATTGACAGCCCTGGCCTGCAGGAGGCAGCAGATCCCGGAGACCTCCTTCGCTTCCCATTCTAGCAGCCGACTTTGCTGGAGCATCCAGTGTGGGCCAAGCTCCAGGGGGACCATGGTCCAGTGGGGAAGGTGACATGAGTAAGGAGGACCATTCAGTCTTCGCTGGACATACGTTGAACACTTGCCCTATACAGGGGACATAATGTAAATTACCACTATTCTTCACCAGAACCTGACTAGGGTAGGATGGGGAAACTGAGGGTCAGAGAAGTGAAGCCACCTGCCTGGGCTCCAGAACAGGGTGGGGGTTGGCGGGGAGGCAGGATTCAAACTCCAGCCCATAGGCCAAAGTGAAGAACCTGGACTTGGGGGAGGGTATAGTGTGATTCCGGGGTTAGAGTGGCCTCACGGCAGGCTGGAGGGGAAGGTTCTGGACACCAGTAGAATCAGAAAGGTCCCTCCAGGCCTTGGGCTCAGTGTGCTGGGGTGAGGCAGGGATGGCAGGCCCTTGGCAGCCGCTGGGCTCCGGGCATAGCAAAGAGATAGAAGCCTGCCTCCTGGGGAGGTTAGTCGGGACCCAGTTGAGAGCCTCAGGCCCTGGCAGCCTCTGATAAAGCCATTAGCCACCTGGTTCAGGAGATAACTTGGGCGCAAGACCCAGAAGAGTGGGGAGGTGCCAGTAGGCTCCAGACCTGCGTTGGGAGTCCTGACTGCCACCGCTGGGTGCTTCTGGGCAGAGGCTGCCCCCTATGAGAGCCTCAGTTTTCCCATCTGTAAGATCTGGTGAGGAGGACAGGGCACAGTGCCCACCTTCGGGGAGCACCTAGTCTGATGGAGGACGAGGCGCAAAAAACATAGCAGTCACAAACACAGCGACCAGAGCCTTAAAGAAAGAAACAAGACCAGGGTGTGATTAGGGGACTCTGAGAAAGTGACATTTGCGCATGGGGGTGGGGATGGGGAGATGGGAGAGCCCATGTGGGGAAGGGCGTTCCTAGCAGGGGAACCGTCCGTGCAAAAGCCAAGAGGCAAGCCTTGAGCTTGGTGTGTGTCGAGAACAGCCACGGAGACCAGAGGGGGAGGCCGGGGCGGTGCCGGGTGGGGGACACATGAAGCCACCAGATAGCCGCCTGGCTGCTCTGCTCGGGGCCAGCCACATCCGCCTCTGACTCAACAGCGCCGACCCTACAAAAACAGGGCCCGCCCCGCGCTGGCGGGGGGGCTGGGGGGGGACAAAGTCAACAGCGCGGGCACGCGGGCGGCACGTCCCCGGCGGCCGGGGCGCGTCACGGGGGCGGGCGCCGAGGACCAGGAAGTCGGCGGCCGACGCGCCGGCCCGGAGCCCCCGGGCGCCGGCCCGAGTTCGCGGGGGGCCGGAGGGAGCTCGGGGGCGCCCGGCGCCGCGAGGAAGGGCGCCGAGCCGCCGGAGGGCCGCCCACACGCCCGGCCGCGGCCCGGGGCGCCTTCCCCGCCGTGCGCCCAGGCCTGCGCCATGCGCCCGGGGGCCGTGCGCAGCTTCGCGCTGGAGCTGGCCCGGGGCCCCGGCGGCGCGTACCGCGGCGGGGAGCGGCTGTGCGGCCGGGTGCTGCTGGAGGCGGCGGCGCCGCTGCGGGTGAGAGCGCTCGAGGTGGCGGCACGCGGCGGGGCGGCGACGCACTGGCTCGAGGGCCGAAGCGTGGGTGTCAACGCGGTGTCCAGCGACTACGCGGCTGCCGAGACGTACTTGCGGCGGCGGCAGCTGCTGCTCCGAGGTGAGCCGCTCGCTCCGCACCCCCCCAGCCAGGATCCCCCCGGGGCCCTCTCCCCAGGTCTGGGCGCTCCTCCCCAGCGCCCCGAGCTTCGACTTAGAGGCTGTGTGGCCGGGTGACCCTTCTTAAGAAGTGGAGACCTCCTCCCCCAGGGTCTGGACCCTCTCGCCGGGACACACACCCACCTACCCCCTCGCCCCCTACCAAACCCTCTTTCCCAGGAGCCCCTCTCAGGGTCTGGGCGCGCCCCCCCCCTTTCCAAAGTCGGGAGGCCCTCCAGGTAAAGGCTATGCGGCAGGACCCCCCACTCTCCGGAGTCTGGAGAACCCCTGGGTAGAGTCAGGACATCCTCCTCTCTGGACCCAAGGATCCCCCTTTAACTCCAGGCCTGGGGTCCCTGATTTCCCAAAGAAGACCCCCACCTCACGTTCTACCCGTGCCTCCTCCCTCAGTTTACCCCTAGTGCTTGCAGAAATGAGTTCAGACCTGGGTGGGGAGTTCTGGTGGTGTTTGCAGGTAGGTTTGCATCCCGGAAAGGGAGGAGACTTGGGGTGGGGTCAGATCAGGCTGAGAGGACTCCCATCTGTCTCCCAGCTCTGAATTTCAGTCCCTCACACTCAGGCCACACAGCCGGTCAGGAGCAGGCCAGGGGTGAGTCTGTGCCTCAGCACTGAGCTATGTTTGCTGTGGAGGATGTTGGCTCCCTGGGTTGCCTTTCCACCCCCTCAGCTAAGCCAGACCTCACTATACTCTTCTGTAAAATGGGCACAGGCAGGGCTGTACACAGTAGATCCTTTGCCCACAGCCTTTCAGCCTTTGCCCAACAGCCCCAGATGTGGGGACTCTCCCCTTACTAGCTGTGGAAACCCAGGCCTAGAAGGCCCTAGGGCGGGACAGGAAGAGGCCCCGGAGGCACTTCCTTTCCCCTGAGACTTAAGGGAAATTGGTCCCACACCTGGTCCCACTCAACCAGCTGCTTCGTTAAGACACTGGGGTGACGCTTGCAGAACTGCTGTGTAACCTCAAGTGAGGCCCTGCCCCTCTTTGGGCTTCTGGGGGCCCATCTGTGAAAAGGACTCACCACATCCTCTACCTCCTCCTGGGCTTACAGCCTCCAGGGCTCCACTTGGCCCTGGGAGAAGGCACTAGCCCTTCATTTCAATCCGAGTCCCCTCCTCCATGCAGCCCCCCAAGCTGATCGCTGTGTCTACAGCCTCTGTTCCTCCCTTAGGTACTGCTCTGATCCAGTGCCCCTGTGGTCACTCTGACTGCAGGGGACCATGTCCGGTTATGACTGCCCCCCACTGGGGGTTCCGAGGCCTCAGGAGGTTCCCAGGGCCATCTGAAGGCAGGTCAACGGTGGCTTCCAGGGTAGGGGGTGGGTTCGAGCAGCTGCGCATCTCGCTGCCACCAGAGGGCGCTGGCGCCCTGCAGACCGCGACCAGGAAACCCTTTTCTCAGACACGCTCTTTGAGGTTCTTCTCTGAGTAAACTGAGGCCCAGAGAGGAATCATACCGTCTCGAGGGCACACTGCAGCCCTGGCCCCTGGGGTTCCTGGGACGTCCCGTCCACTTGGCTCTATCTGTGAGGGGACTGGGGCGGGGGGCGGGGCCAGGATCGGGCCCAAGGGCTACGCCTAGGGGGCTCGTAGGAGTTTGCTGGGGGCCGCAAGTTGCGACAGGAACATCGGGTGGTGGGGAAAGCTTGGGCAAAAGCGCTGAGGCGTGACCGAGTCGTGACATGTGGGGAGTGGGTTGATGACCTGGGAGCGAGGCTCTCTGGAAGGGGAAGGTGTCTGAGCATAGGCTACACCGCGATTCATGCACAATACTCTGAGGTCGGGGCCGATTTTCTTCCAGCTCTACAAATGACAAACGTGGAAACTTAGGTTCAAGAGGTGGTCACTAGCCCGGGGTCATCCAGCTGAGCGGGATTCGAATCACAAGACGGGGGGCAGCAGGTGCCCAAGCAGAGGGAGGCCCTACCTACTTCCTCCTCCTTCCCCCATCGCTCGGAGTGGGGAACTGACGCCCAGGCTGGTCCTAGGCTCTCAAGGCCCCGACTGGGGCTAGGCCATTCCACAGCCTTCTCGCGCGGGGCTGGACATGCCTCGAGTCCGATCTGCAAGTGGTGGCCAGTTGATGATTAAACCTAGTGGCAGAGTGCTCTTGCTGGGTGACCTCAAGCCCGGGGCCCAACTCCGACCCTAAGTTTCCCCCGCTTTACCCCCGGGGTCCGCGAGAGACCGGCTCGGGCCCGCGATGCTTCAGGTTCACGCAGGGGTCCACGAGGGTAGAGGGTAGCTGCAGAGTTTGTTATTTTGTTTCACGCCTGGGCGGAGTCACGCCCCTCGCCGCGCCATTGGTGTATTCCTTTCTGGGGGTGGGGCCCGCGTCTCGCCCCGCCCCGCCCGCCGTATAAAGGCAGCGCCGGCGCACGGCGCATAGGAATTTCTGACCTGGTCGGCAAGTGCGCCTGCGCACCCCGGGCAGGTTCGCGTTCTGAGGCTGTAGCCTCCGCACCTCGCGCCGCCGCGTCGCGGGTTCGAGGCCAGGGTGTGTGCGTCGCGGGTTCGCATCCCGGGCGCGATGCTGTTCGACAAGGTGAAGGCGTTCGTGGTGCAGCTGGATGGCGCGAGCGCGGGCGCCGAGCCGGTTTTCAGCGGCGGCCAGGCCGTTACCGGCCGGGTGCTGCTGGAGCTGGCGAGCCCGGCGCGCGTGGGCGCCCTGAAGCTGCGCGCGCGGGGCCGCGCCCACGTGCACTGGACCGAGTCGCGCAGCGCGGGCTCGAGCACCGCGTACACGCAGAGCTACAGCGAGCGTGTGGAGGTCGTGAGCCACCGTGCCACGCTACTCGCGCCAGGTACCGGCCGGCCACCCCGACGCGGCGCACGTGCTGCGCGCTCCTGGAAGTGGGAGCGGCCGCTGAGCCTCCCCCTCTTGCTCCTACCTGCAGACACGGGAGAGACCACGACGCTGCCTCCGGGGCGCCATGAGTTCCCATTCAGCTTCCAGCTGCCTCCGTAAGTCCGGCATCTGGGGCGCGGGATTGTAGGGGAATCCCTAAGCCTGCAGCTCCTTTCACGTTTAGGTCTCCATTGCTCGGTTTCTGGGGACCCTCTGGACCCCAAGACTCCCCCCCCCGGGGGGGAGAGGGGGCCTTCGGTGTCTCTGTCTCTCATTCTCCTAAGTCTCTGGGACCACCCCCCACCTGCGTGTCTGTGTTTTTCTCGCCCTTGAAGTCCCTTCCTTCCACCTCGCAGGACACTGGTGACATCATTCGAGGGTAAGCATGGCAGCGTTCGATACTGCATCAAGGCCACCCTGCACCGGCCCTGGGTCCCTGCCCGCCGGGCAAGGAAGATATTTACTGTCATTGAGCCGGTGGACATCAACACGCCTGCCCTGCTGGTGAGTGGCTGCTTCCAGGGCAGATGGGTAGAGAGAGCTTTGTAGGTGGGGGCCTGGCGGCTGGGTGACGCCAACTGGTTCCTCACCCCTTCACTTCCTGCACAAAGTGGGAATCACAGCTGGGCCCTGGCAGGGCGGGGGGCAGGCATGGGAATGCTTTTGGAGTCCCGCGGAGCTGGGGGCAGATCCTACCTGCACCAATTTGGGTGTGTGCTCTGGGCAAGTGTTTCGCTCTCTCTGAGCCTCAAAGGCCTCATCTGTGAAATAGGGGACAGCCAGGGCTTGGGATAATAATGGCTTTCTGAGGACTAATTACACGCTAAGTAATTAGCTTGTTCACTTTATCTTCAGCTTTATAAGATGGGTTTCGTCTGTGGATTTATTTTTACAGACGGTACCTGGTAGTTAAGAAAAAACCAGGAACCCTGCCCCCCCGAATCCTCCCTCAGCTGGGGGTGGTTTGGAAGCTCCACGGGATCTGTGGTTTGCACAAAGTGACCTGTTTGTATTCCTTTTCTCCACCCCCCAGGCCCCTCAGGCCAGAGCTCTGGAGAAAGTTGCCCGATCCTGGTACAGCAGCCGTGGTCTCGTCTCCCTCTCCGCCAAAATCGACCGAAAGGGTTACACACCAGGTACCAGGCAGGCGGGGCTGGATGGGGAAGAGGGCCGACCTCAAGGCTGCAGACGGGGAATCTGATGCCCCCCTGCGCCCCACCACAGGTGAGGTCATCCCAGTCTTCGCGGAGATCGACAATGGCTCCACGCGCCCAGTGCTTCCTCGGGCAGCCGTGGTCCAGACGCAGACCTTCATGGCTCGAGGTGCCCGCAAGCAGAAACGAGCAGTGGTGGCCAGTCTCGCGGGCGAGCCTGTGGGCCCCGGGCGGCGGGCGCTGTGGCAGGGCCGGGCGCTGCAGATCCCCCCAGTGGGTCCTTCCATTCTGCACTGCCGGGTGCTGCACGTGGACTACTCCCTCAAGGTAGAGTCTCCCATTGGTCCGAGGGGGGCAGGGGTGGCTGCATCTGCCCAGTCCCCCCAAGGCTGCCTGGGCGCTCCCCCTCATGGCTCGTTCCCCCCAGGTCTGCGTGGACATCCCCGGCACATCCAAGTTGCTGCTGGAGCTGCCGCTGGTCATCGGCACCATCCCCCTGCACCCTTTTGGGAGCCGTTCATCCAGTGTGGGCAGCCATGCCAGCTTCCTGCTGGACTGGGGGCTGGGAGCCCTGCCAGAGCGGCCTGAGGGTGAGCTCCCCGTCCTGCTGCAGGGGCTGGGTGGGCAGAGAGGCGGCTGCTAGGTGGACTCTCCCTCCCCCCAGCCTCAGCGCCCCCATCTGTAAAAGGGCACAGTGGTGATTACACGAGTGGCCGCAGGTCCTCCCAGAACCTCAGCCTCAGGGCCCGTAGCCCCAGGATCGGCCCAAGCCGGCTCCTGGCCATGGTCCCCGATTCTGGGGCTCCCCTTCTCTACCAGCCTCACCCACCCCATCTGTCTCACTTGCAGCCCCTCCTGAGTACTCAGAGGTGGTGGCAGACGGGGAGGTAGCAGCCACGGGGCAGAGCCCCTTTCCACCACTGCAGGACACCGACATGAGCCTCGAAGGCCCCTTCTTTGCCTATATCCAGGAATTCCGTTACCGCCCGCCACCCCTGTACTCCGAGGTGAGTGTGGGGGTCCCAGAAGCCCCCGTACCTCTCCAGGCCCTGGGAGCCCAGGTGGGGGTGGGACTCAGATGCGTTTGGGGCCTGAGCCCACCTTGCACCCCAGTCTGCTCCACACGTTGCCCCCTCCCCCTCGCTGAGTGTGGGAGTTGGAGATAAACAGGGTGGCGGAGGGGTGTTTCTGAGCCTCTGGTGCCCCCCTGAGACTGGATGGGACTGTTTCTCTCAGGAGGATCCAAACCCACCCTCAGAGGCCATGAGGCCACGCTGCATGACCTGCTGAGCAGCGAGGGGATACCTCGAGGGATGAGGTCGCACACGTGCTTCCAGCTGCCGTGGACATGGGGAAGTGCTGGGTCAAGAGCCGACCGACCTGACTGCATTGAAGTTGGGGACTCCGAGTCTCAGAACAGGGCACAGCTTTCTGACATCACACAGGACAGAGGAAGAGCCAGTCTGGAATCTGATGTATCTGGACAGGTCCTCGTAAGGTATCAAATGCTCATTGTCGGATCCTGTCAGTCTGTGCTGGCCCGTGGTCGGGGCTCGGGTCCCCCAGGAACCTCTAGTCTGGGAGAGACATAGCCAGACGTAAATACTTCCAGTCTCGTGGGACCAGAGGAAGAGGCCCAGGGCTGGGAGAGTCCCAACAGAAGCAGAGAAGGCTTCCGGGAGCAAAGGGCCTTCTAGCTGAGGCCTTGGCCTACGAACGAATGACAGCTCAGCAGGCAGACAAACAAAGAGGAAGAAGAAGTCGGAGAAGGTCAGAGCTGAGTGATGTTTGAAGATCACCCCCTTTGGGGCTCAGAGGGCAAGTGCCTCAGTCGAGGCCACACGGCAAGGTCCGGCAGGCAAGAGGGCCCAGGAACGGGGCATTCAGGGATGCAGGTCATTGAAGCTTTGTGGGACCTGTGGGGGGCAGGGGTATCTGCCCCAGCCTTTGAAAGCCAGAGAGAGGTTGCTGGCCCAGGCTGGGACTGTCTGGGGGCTCCTCCAAGTACACCAGGACATGAGATCTTGTCTGCATATTGTATAACCCAGGAAACCCAGTTCAGGACATTCAGCCAGGCCCTGGGGACACAGGTCAGCCTGGGGTAACAGCAGGCCCCCAGTGCAGCTCTGGAAACCTCCTGGAGGGAGGGAGGGACAAAGTATGAGGGGGCAGACGGACCAGCCCCCCGGGTTGTAGAGTCTTAGCCCTGGCTGGGGCAGGGCCCCTGCCTGGGACTCAACATTTCTGATCAGCCTTAAATTGTTCTCTTTTTTTACAGTTTTTGGTTTTTTGTTTTTGTTTTTTTAAAATAAAAGTGTGGGGAAAGAGCCTGGGCTTATTGGTTTATTTCCCACAGCTGCCAAAGAAGCTGAGTGGCTTTGACCTCCATCTTGGGTCAGAATCTCCGGGATTGAAGGCCAGGCCAAGGGGGGGTTGAGGGGCCCATTGTCCAGCAGGAGAAACAGGCTCAGGGACACATAGGGAGGCTGAGCTCAGGTTGGAACTGGACCCCATTTCCCCTTCCCTAGTGTAGTCGCGGAGGCTTGGAAGCATGAATGGGGGAAGGCTTTTGTTTTCAAGACACAGTCCGTATACCGGGAAATGAGCCGTTTTTTTGTTTTGTTTTGTTTTTAAAGATTTTATTTATTTGACAGAGAGACACAGCGAGAGAGGGAACACAAGCAGGGGGAGTGGGAGAGGGAGAAGCAGGCTTCCCGCGGAGCAGGACGCTGGGATCATGACCTGAGCCGAAGGCAGACGCTTAACGACTGAGCCACCCAGGCGCCTGCCACCTCATCTAGCTCCAGGACATTCCCATTACCCCAGAGGAGGCCCTGTTCCCAGGAGTGGTCACTGCCCACCCCCTTCCCTCACTCCCAGCACCCACTGATTTGGGGATTTGCCTGTTCTGGACATTTCCTATACATGGGATCACGCTCCGTGTGGCCTCACTTGTGTTCGGCTTCCTACTCAGCTTAAATTTCCCTGGTAAGTTTCATCCACGTGGTAGCCTGCGTCAATGTTTCATTCCTAATTTTTATGGCCAAATAATATCCTGTTGTGTGGATGGACTCCCATTTTGATTGTCCCTTTACCCCCTGATAGACGTTTGGGTCATTCCCACCTTTTGGGGACTGTGGACAGGGCTGCCGTGGACATGGGTGTCCAAGGATTTGTTTGAATACGCACCGGGCTTCCAGGCAGGCCTGGCGGCACGCAGGTTCCCTTCTAGCGTTGAAAGTAGGGAAAGTGAGTCCGACAGAGTGAGGTGACTCGTGCAGGGTCCGGAGTCGCCACTCAGAACCCCCACGCCTCAACGATCAGCGGCACCCGGGGTCGGGGTGTTCCCTGCAGGGTCTGCGCTCAGGCCCCGCCCCAGGCCCGAGGCCCCGCCCTCAGCGGGGCGGGGCCAAGTTAGAACCCCATCTAATAGCTCTAGCTGGGCTCACAGTTTGCCCAAGACAGTGAAAATTCGGTGACAGTCTAGGATGACCAGTGGCAGGGCTGAGGGGCAGGGATGAGGATGGAGGGGGGCCGGGGTTGGACACTGGCAGGTATGACCACGGACAAGTCACTTGCTTCTGAGCCAGTTTCCTCATCTGGGACTCTGGGGCACCTCTCCACCACCGCCCCAACTGCCTCCCATCCCTGGTCTGAATTTGGGTCCTGATTTCCATCTGCTTCTGGTCCTGGGGTTTACCCAGCCCTCCCTGTCCAGCAGCATCTGCCCTGGGCAGTTGACCTGGCATCAAGTTCGGAGCCTGTCGCACTGGGGGTTCCTTTGGGCCCAGCAGAGGGGAGATATACCCACACAGCACAGTCACCCCAGACCCCCCCTTGGTCTCAGGAAGAGGTAAGATCCCTGTCGTCTTGGGTGTGCAGGACACAAGATCCCAGCTTCCGGATCCATGTTTCCAAACAGAGAAGAGTCTAAGGTGTCTATTGCAACAACAGATGGGGGTACAGTTTTACGAAAGGTTTCCCTCGGCAGGCTTGGGAGGATAAGCCACCTCGTGTCCCCAGGACTCCTGGGTCTGCAACTATCTGGAACCTGATCCCTAGAAGAGGTGGATTATCTGGTTCGGATAAATGAAAACCAGCATGGAGCCGTCTTGGGTCGTCCAGAATTCAGGGAACTCCCCGAACACAGAGTGAGGCCCACAGAGTAGAGAGGAGGGTGGCCAAATATTCTTCTCCTAAAATAAAATCCCACCCCTCTCTAGGCCCCTAAGATCTCTCACCCACCTCTCCTTCCAGCTTCCCCTGGATCTTGACTGTCACTCAGATATCCCAAGCTGGGTCCTACCTCAGGACCTTTGTTCATGTGGCTCCCTCTGCTGAAAGGCTCTTCTCTAGGACTGACTCTTCTCTACCTCCTAGCCTCATTTTTTTTTTTTAAGATTTTATTTATTTATTTGAGAGAGAGAGAATGAGAGACAGACAGCATGAGAGGGAGGAGGGTCAGAGGGAGAAGCAGACTCCCTGCCGAGCAGGGAGCCCGATGCAGGACTCGATCCTGGGACTCCAGGATCATGACCTGAGCCAAAGGCAGTCGCTCAACCAACTGAGCCACCCAGGCGCCCCCTAGCCTCATCTTTTCAGGAAACACCCCAACCTCCTGGCTAAAGGTGCCCCTCCCTGTTACTCCCTTTCCCATCCCCCTGTCCTATTGTCTTCATAACCCTGATCACTCTCTGAAATTTTTTATTTAGATATTCACTTGTTTGTCTGAAGTTTGAGGGCAGGGCTGGGGCAGGGCTGGCCCCAGCACACAGCAGGCATGAGAGGCATGAAGGGGGGTTGTTGACTGGAGGAGACTCCCCAAACTCTGGTGTGGACCAAGATTCTGATGGGGGTGGGGGTGTTACCACCTTACATTATTCCCAAGACCCCCTAGAATCAGAACTTGATTCTAGGAGAGTCAAACACCGAATCTCTCTCTGTCTCCGCCTCACTCTCCTTATCCCCCCACTGCCTCTCCATGTTGTTTTCGCACTGTCCCTTTTGCTCGATGTTTCTGTCACTCTCTCATTGTCTCTGGCTCTGGCTCACCATCTCTGCATCTCTCTCTCTCACTCTTTACTTCGTCTCTGTCTCTTGGTTATCTCTCAGTCTCTCAGTCTCTGACTCCTTGAGCATCTCTGTCTCCTCCCCTGGCCTGGCCAGGCCCCTGGGCCATGGGGTGACAGGCAGGCAGGGCGCCCTCCGCTTGTTTTCCACCCTCGCTGGCAGGGGGCCCAGCTGGGATGCTGTTCAGGAATCCTCCAGCTGCCCGGCTCCAGCCACCAGGCACAGCCACTGGCCTCTCTCAGCACATTCTGTCCCGAGTAGGGAGCCCTGGGGGTGGGTGGGGTGGGAGTGGAGGGTTCCTGTCCGGCTCCAGTTACAGGACAGCCTGTCCTGGTGGCCTTGCTCCCCACCAGTGCTGCCCCCTGATGCCTCCCCTCCCTACTTTGGGCTTAGATCTTCCTGAATGGGGCCCCTCTGCCAGTTCATCCCTACCTCAGGGGCTTTGCACCTGCTGTGCCTTCTACCTGGAGCTCCCTCTCCCCAGGTATGCCCGGGACCTTCTCCCTAGCAGGCTTCAGGTCACAGATCACCTCCTCAGGACATCCTCCCTGTCTCTGGGCCAGAACGCCCCGCCATTCCCCTACTCCTGTCCTGATGCCTTTTGCTTCCTGATCTTTCCCCTTTCTCGGAGTTCTATATTTACTTGTTTGTTGGCAGGGTGTCTGTTACCCCAGAGCCCTGCTATATCCCCAGCACTGGGCGCGCACTAGGTGCTCAGTGAATATTTCAGAGTTCATACCATTTCATCCCAAAGCTCAGCTCTGCCTCAGCCACCCAGGCTCCCATGCACAACTCCCGTCCCTTCAGCCCAGCTGACCAACCCCCGGCCCTGCCTCCTCCTGACCCTGCGGCCCCTGCCGTGTCCCCTGCACACGCCTCCTGCCACTGTCCCCTGCACCCCCAACACACCAGCCATATCCCAGCCCTCCCATCTGTTCCCAAAGGGTTCCCTCCCCTAGATGCACCTTTTCCAGCGAGGGGCTTGGTCTCCCTGTCTTTTAGGCCCACTGGGCTCCACATGGGGGCTGCTATGACATGCGCGTGCGCACACACACACACACACACAGACACAGAAATAGGCCCGCGAACTCGGGGGCACACAGCCTAGACCTCGATGAGCACGGACCCACATGCACGGGCATGCACACGCGCGTAAAGCACGCCAACAGGTGCAACAGTCCTGACCGCGCTGGGCGCCCGCGGCCCTGGGTGAGGGCTTGCAGGGTGTTCACGTGTGGAGTCCCCCAACTTGGAAGGGAAGCAGGCAAGATGCCCTCATCTCAGGACCGGGGCTTTTGAATCCACGCCAGGGTGTGCACAGCCTTGTCCGTGTGCGTGCACGCGCGCCCCCGCCCTCGCTTCCCCCACCTCATTTCTGATGTTCAAGGCCAGGAAAGTCCCCAGAAAGCATCAGGCCGGGCAAGGGGCCCAGGAGGAAGAAGTGACTCAGCCAGTGGCCATCAGGGCCTGCCTCGCTGGGAGATCCTTGGGGGTGGGGGACTGGGGGATTCACAGAGAACAACAATAAAGGACAGGGGCGGGGCGGGGACAGGCTAAACAGGGCCTGCTGAGCAGGGTTGGGGAGGGGAGGGATGGGGCATGCCTCAGTGGGTCCCCAGTGCTCCAATACCTCCCCTCTGCTGAGCCTGATTCATAGGTGGGGAAACTGAGGCACAGAGAAGAGGTGACTTGCCCAAGGCCCTCCAGCCAGGATGGGGCAGGCAGAGGACCCCTTAGTCCTTGGTCACAGGTTTTTGCGGTTTTGGAGATACTCTCCCTGCTTGCCTTTCGGTGGGCAGATGGAGCCAGGTCGTGGCTCCAGGTGTGGACATGTGACCAGGTCTGGCCAATTAGAGCCTTTTGTGACTACAGACTCAGGCATTGGTTCAATAATAGGCATGTGACTCTGAGTGGGCCAATCACCCCAGGAGTTTGGGGGCTCCTGGAAGTGAGAACAGGAGCCATCTTTGCTACCACAAGGAGGGGCAGAACAGAGAGTCCCAAGGTCATTGTGGTGAAATCCACAGACACCCCTAGCCCTGTGGAGTGAGGGTGGAGCCAGAGGGAAGGCCCTGGGAGGGCCCTGGGAGGACCCTGGGAGGGCTTCCAGGAGGAGAGGACACTGGAGTTGGGGTTTTGATGGATGAAGAGGAGTTCACCAGGGAGCTAGAGAAGGGCATTCCAAGCAGAGGGAACAGTGTGTGCAACCACAGCAGGCGAGAGAGGGCCAGGGGTGTCCTCAGCCATTCCTGTATCTCTGTGGGGCTGGAGCACAGAGGGGGCAGCTGTAGATGTGTTTGGTTATTTGCTCCTAGGCAACCCCACCAGCCCCTTAAAGGTGAGACTAAGTCTTTGCTGGCAGCTTTGTTGGCAGCTGACGTTTCTTTAACATTTGTAGTGTAGGTGGCCCTTCTTTGGGGACATGGAGGAGAGACATAGGTGGGTGGTGAATGGGAGAGTTGGGTTCACGAGGCAGGAGAGCCTGGGGCTGGGTGGGGGGTGGCTCTGGGAGCCCGGGAACAGGACCACAGTCCAAGGCAGGAGGGAACATTTCCCGTTTCCCCATCCGTGAGCCCCACCCCCCGGGGAATGGGGCTCCAGGGGGAGGCAGGGTGGGGTTCAGGGTCTGGACTCCCAGCACCACCTCTTCCTTCCTGTGTGACCCTGGGATAGTGGCCGCACCTCTCTGAGCCTTGGGTTTGTCATCCGGAACCCGACTTCACTGTAGACCCGGGTCAGTACTGGGCACAGAAGCAACACAAGGTCTGTGGGACTGGACGGGGTGTGCTGAGCCAGGGGAGGAGGGGCCGGGTCTGTCCAAAACATTCCCTCAGCGGTTCCTGGCCTCTTTGAAAACAGGAAGCCAGCTCTCAAGGGAGCCCCCCAGCAGCGCTTCCTGAGCCTCCTCATGACGCGTGCTGTGCTGGGGGTGGGGTGCACACGCACATGTGTGTTTGCGGGCAGCCTGGAGATAAACAGAGCCCACCGGTGTGCGCATGTGTGTTTCCATGTCAGCCTTGGCCGTGGAGTTGCCCAGAGGCACGTGCATACGTGTCGCATGTGCTGGAGTGCGGGTTGGCACATCTCAGCCAGTACGGGAAGCAAACGGGGGCCGGTTGGTGCATTTGCAAGTCTGGGTCTAGGTGCTGGGCGTGGGTGTCTGTCGGCACTGGGGACTGGTGGGTGCTGGCAAGAGCTGGCTTGTGCTCTCCTTTCCCTCCGTCTGTCCCCTCACTCGTCGGCCTCTGGCCCCCTGGCTCTTCCTGGAGACTGTTAAATATGTTCTTACCTCAGAGCCTTTGCACCTGTATGCCCACTAACCAAGCTACTCTGCCCTCCATTCTTCTCCATCTCTCAGGTCTCAGGATAATGGCCTTGGGCAAGTCACCCCCCCCCATTTCTTAGCTGTTCCCCTGCCCTTCCTTGAGTCCTGACTCAGCTTTGACCACTTCCCTCTGCATCCTAGGATGTGTGGGCTCCCTCTACAAATCTCAGTTTATTCTCCTGTAAACTGGGGCCAATCTTGGTGGGGGTCTCACTTACCTAGAGTCACCCCAAAAGTGGAAAAGGCTGAATTCAAGCCTGGGCCGGCCAGATCTGACAATGCATAGAGGCTTTGTCCTTGCTTACATCAAGTGGAGGAAATACCTGAGGGTCAGGGACCGTCCGGGATCACTCAGCCACCGGGGCCTCCTGTATGCCATGTTCCTGAGATGCCTTTCTCTTGCTGGCAAACTTCTACTCATCCTTCAAAACCCCATCTCAAATACCCCTTTTCTCCAGGCCAGTCCTGACACCATGGGCTGAGGGCATTTGGTGTCCGGCCATGTCTGTCCCCTCCAGACAGGCCAGGGCTGAGGCCTCTCAGTTGCATAGCCAGGAACACAAGACCATGTTTCCCACATGCTGACTTTTTGGAGCTGGCCCAGGTGTCTTCGCCATGCCCAGTCCCCAGGAGGTGACTCCTACTGCCACATCACCCTCAGAACCTGCCAAACTCTGTGGTTTAGAAAGGCAGGCAAGACATTTCCGCTTGATCCAGAGGCCTGTGTGTTCTGGAAACTCCCCTGCCCAGGCCTGTGGTCTTTCTGGCCTTGGCTCACAGCAGCTCCGTACCAGTCGGGTTTATCTGTGGAATGGACCAGAGATATTCCAAGGCCCAGACAGTGTAACTGTGGTTTCGTGCTGGTGTCTCAGTGCTCCAGCCCCAGGGCAGCCATGAGGGTTGTGAAACAAGGCTCAGATCCCATCCCTTAAATACCCTCTGCAAAGCCCACAAGGTCCTGTGTGGCTTGGCCTCAGGGCCTTTGCACTTGCTATTCCTTCTGCTCAGATAGTCCTTCCCTCACTCCTCACAAGTCTCCCACCTTCTCCTCCTCAGATCTAAGTTCAACTCTGCCCTCCTCAGAGGCCCCTCAGCCTCCCTGACCAAAGCTGCCCCGTTCTCTCAGCCCCTCTCTTGTGCTTCTGGCAATTCCTAATTATGACATATTAGTGGCTTCGTGGCCATCATCCACCTCCCTTCTGTAACGGGAGCTCCAAAGGGGGGTGCACAGCACCCCTCCCCCAAATGGGAGAGTCTCCCAGCATCATCTCTCACCCTTTCCTTCCAGAGTAGGTTCGAAGGTTCCTCATTCTGGCTATGCCAACAGCATAGATGGGAAATCCAAGGTACGGAGAGGCGGTATCCCTGTGGCCAGCAAAGCACTCTCCTCTTCTGCTCCCACGTGGCCAGAGCTCCACATCACCCTTGGGAGAATGTCCAGCTCTTTGACTCAGAGTTCAAGGCCCTGCCCCCGGGTGGCAAAATTCTTCTTTTTTACTTTGCCTAATTCTCGGTTACCCTTTGGGTCTCCTTTTGGTTGCCTTTCCCGGCATGAAGTGTTGACAGTTAGGACACATCAACTTGCTGTCAGAGTCCAAACACTTGCAGCCCTGAGCATGTCAGCCCTTCAGGCTGAAAGTGACTCTTACAAAGGGAGGGGACGCCTTTGCCCAGTATCTGAACACTGCGGACCGTTGAGCTCGTAGTTTGCTCAGGATATGAACACTGTGGACCGTAGATGACCAATAGGATACGAAGGGCAGTAAGAGAACGGGGGCTGTCCAGGAGCTCAGAGCAGGAGTTGACGTACTTTCTCTATAAAAAGTCAGATAAGGAATAGTTGAGGTTTCGCGGGGCATGCAGTCTCTCAGCCGCTCGACTGCCCCCTTGAAGGCCGCCAGACACAGGCACAAACGAGTGGGCGTGCCTGTGTCCCAATAAAACTTTATTCGTGAACACTGAAACTTGAATTTCAGATTGTTTTCTTTTTCTTTTTTAAAATATTTTATTTATTTATTTGACAGAGAGAGGCACAGCGAGAGAGGGAACACAAGCAGGGGGAGTGGGAGAGGGAGAAGCAGGCTTCCCGCTGAGCAGGGAGCCCCATGTGGGGCTCGATCTCAGGACCCTGGGATCACGACCTGAGCCGAAAGCAGATGCTTAACGACTGAGCCACCCAGGCACCCTTCTTTTTTTTTTTTAAGGTTTTATTTATTCATCTGAGAGAGAGCGAGAGCGAGCATGAGCGGAGGGGAGAAGCAGGCTCCCACTGAGCAGGGAGCCTGATGTGGGGCTCGATCCCAAGACCCTGGGATCATGACCTGAGCTGAAGGCAGTCGCTCAACCAACTGAGCCACCCAGGTGCCCCAGATCATTTTCATATGTCACGAAACCCTCTTTTGGTCTGTTTCCAACCCTTTAAAAGTGTAAAAGCCACTTCTAGGTTACAGCCAGAGCTCTCATCGGCCAGCCCCTGGATGAGGCCCTCAACGGGCAACAAAGAAAGTATCAGGACTCGCTGTTTACAAAGTGTTGGAACTCTGCTCAAAGTGCTTCCAGGTCAGGCAGCTAAGACGTGGTATAGCAAGTCAGATACTAGCAGCATCTGACCACTGACAAATAACAGGTGTCAGGATTCGATGTTTACAGGGTATTAGAATGGAGCAAGTGAGGATGGCTCGTGAGGTGTCGGGACCCCCTTTAAGTTGGACCCAGCCCCTGGCTCAAGCAGCGCACTGACCAAATGGGGCACTGCTGCCCATTCTCAGAACACTGTTTACCGAGTATCAAGTGACAGGGGCCGGTGGCAGGGTATCGAGTCACAGGGCAGTCACACTGAGACTTGGGCACCATGACAACTCTGGACACCAGCTGTTTACAGTGACATGAGACCGGCTGTTTACAGGGGACCAGCTGACCAGCTTCCAGATGCCAGAGTCCAGATGGCCGGTGGGACGGGCCCCTCTGCAGGCGTTTGCAGAGGGCCCTGGGCCTGCGGACCCCTCTTGTGTGGCTGCCTCCGGCACCAGGAGTGGGAATGTGGAAAGAGTTCTTGGCCCAGGCAAGGCGAGGTCTGTGCTCACTGAGGACCCCCAGGCTCATACCTGCTCTTTGGAGGCAGGAATTGAGCCTCGCAGGTGCTGGGTCCCAGGGTCTGGCTCGCATTCTCTCTCTGCTCATCCCTGGCTGTGCCGCCTTGCACACATCACTTAACTTCCCTGAGCCTCTGCTACCCTATCTGTAAAACTGGCATGATGATGGATCAAGGTTGCCAGTTAAAAATACAGGATACCCAGTTAACATTGAATTTCAGACAAACAACCAACACGTTTTTGTTTTGGGGGGTTTTTTTTTGCACATGACCTGATTTTTATGTTGTAGTAAAACAGGTGCTATGGAAAGGAACACGTGGAAGCAGTTGATTTCTTCCGGTGAACACACCCATTGTTTTTTTGTTTGTTTTTGTTTTTAAGCTTCTATCTATTTATTTGAGAGAGAGAGAGAAAGAGCACGAGCAAGGGGAGTGGGAGAGGGAGAAGCAGACTCCCCGCTGAGCAGGGAGCCTGATGGGGGGCTCGATCCCAGGACCCCGGGATCGTGACTGCATCCGAAGACAGACACTTAACCCACTGAGCCACCACGCACCCCTCACACCCATTGTTTATACTTGTTCTGAGGCTTCTAACATGATGATACAATTTCCTCATATTACCGCTGTTCCAATATTGTTCTGTAGCCCACTTGTTGCCATCCCCACACATTAATCTATCGCAAGATTCCTAAAGGGATCGAACTCCCGCAGTATTCCTTGGGCATGTCTGCCACCATTTAATTTCGAGGATAATTTCTTGTCCATAAATTTTTTCCACTCGGGAGGGTGAGCTTTGCTTATGGTGTCTACTCAGCGAGCTCAAAGATCAAGCAATACATTTTCAGTATAAGTATATCCCAAATGTTGTATGGGATTTATTTATACTAAAAACCGCAAAGCAAATGAACAAGAAAATGAGATGTTCATTTGTCACATCTGCCTCTCCTCTGATGACGTCTTCCCGACAGGAAGTGGTAAAGGTCCTGAGGGGATCTCAGGCCAGGCACAGAGAAAGGGCCTGATGCATCTTAGCACTGATGTTCACCGTCCTTGTCTTCCCCAGGACCTCATCTCAGGGATAAGCCCAAGTAAGGTCTGATGATGAGCTCATAAATGCATCATGTGTCTCTGGGGAACAGAGCCTGGGTGACAAGAATGGCACCATTCAAGAGTTTCACGAGGATGTCAGCAAGGGGCTCTGGGCCACAGGAAGGAGGGGGGTTCTTCATTCATAGGATGTCCCCAGCACCTGGATGCCTGAAAGGCTCAGGGGAGATGTTGATCGAATGTAAGATGACATTCAATAAACAGTTTTGAATTCACTGTTCGATTCCATCACTCTTTATTGAATACTTACTGTATGCCAAGCACTCTAACTCCTGCTTGCCCAGGGCTCCCCATCAACAAGGGAGATGGATGTTAATGCAGTCATCATCATAAATGCCAAATTATAACTTGGACAAGACCTGCCAAAGGGAGATCCTCAGTGCTAGAACCCCCTGAGTAAGGCCCAGAAGGGCTTTCTGGGGGAGGTGACATTTGCCAGAGACCTGGAGGAGGAGATTTGCAGGTACAAACAGGGAACAGAGAGTCCTAGGCAGTGGGCACCGTGTGCACAAAGGTCCTGGGGTGAGAGGGAACATAATGATTTCAGGGGCTGGCTTCATGCCACCCCCAGCTCCCTTTGACAATTTCACGCTCCAGCAGATAGTCAAGGCTAAGTTTAGGATGGCCAGGGTCGCCTGGCAAGTCGGGCAAGATGTGGTGCCTTCAACCGCCCACACGCGGAAGGACAAAAGTCTGAGCACATCCTTGGCCAGGGGGCCGGGGGAGAGTGGTGGTGGAGGGGGGCGGCAGGTGAGATGAACAGCACCCAGCCCTGCCTCTGCACAGGAATTTCCTGAGCCACCTGCCTGCCTAATGCACCCTCCTCTGCACATTGCCATGGCTGCCTCCCAGGACACAGAGCAGGAAGAAGGAGATGAGACCACAAGCTGCTGGATGGAGTCAGGAGGCAGAGGGAAGAGCTTTGGGCTGCCCATCTGGGAACTCTCAGGACTGAGAACCAGGGCTGGGATGGCAACAGTAACAACCACTGTCATCATAGCTGCTAAGGCCTAAAAATGCCCAGCCGAGCCTTGCTGGGAACTACCTCTAATAGCCACAAAAGCCCCCAGCAGGCTGGTCCCAGAAGTATCCCCATTTTACAGACAGGAAGACAGATTCGGAAGGACAAAGCTACCGGTTGAGAGCTCACAGTGACCCCACGATGCAGCAAATCTTCGTTTTATGAATGGGGGGCTTAAACAGCAAACATGGACTTCTCATGGTTCTGGAGGCTGGCAAGTCCAAAGTCAAGGTGCCGGGAGATTTGGTATCTGGTGAGGGCTGCTTCTGGGTTTGTGGACACCCACCTGCTCACGGTGTCCTCACATGGCAGAAAGCAGGGAGGGGAAGCCAGCTCTCCTGTGCCTCTTCTTCTAAGGGCACTAATCCCATCACAGGGGCTCCCCCCGCCATAGCTTAATCACCTCCCCAAGCCTCCCCCCAGCACCATCACATTGGGAATCAGGGCTTCCATTTATGAATGTTGGGAGGACACAAACATTCAGTCCATAGCAACACCCACCTTTCCTTTTTCTTTCTTTTTTTTTTTAAGATTTTATTTATTTATTTGACAGAGAGAGACACAGCGAGAGAGGGAACACAAGCAGGGGGAGAGGGAGAGGGAGAGCAGGGAGCCCAACGCGGGGCTCGATCCCAGGACCCTGAGATCATGACCTGAGCCAAAGGCAGACGCTTAACGACTGAGCCACCCAGGCGCCCCCCACTCTTCCTTTTTATCCTCACGTTTGAGGTGAGAAGATGGAGTCCCAGGGTCCGGGGCTGGAATTGGGGCCACTGGACCCTCTGGGCCATTTGTCTCTAGCCTCAGTAGTACTGGCTATAAAATGGGACTTTGGCCAATTGCCAATATCCATAGGCAGACCTTCACCCCAGCCCAGGGGACCGTGGCATGAGGCATCTCCATCTCCCTACCAGTTGAATCTATAACTCACTGTTTCTAGTTGGTAAAGCGAATGTGTTCATCCCGTATTTATTACTTATTGTATACCCGGAGGAGGGGATCAGCTGCAAGGGGGCTTTCTGGGTAATGGAAATCTATCCAGATTGATAGTTTCAGGATTGTATGCCTTTGTCAAAACTCATCCAGCTGTACTCTATACTGTATGTGAGTTACGCCCTAACAAAGCTGGCCTTTAAAATAGTTATATGATATTTTATTTTAAGTCTATCGGGAAAAGGCAACATCATAACAAAATCCAAATGCTTTGATACAAAGTCTTCTGTTCCAGGAACTTGTGTGATTGGTCATAGCTACGGAAGGATGAAAAATGCTCTTACTATAGTCTAGCTGTCCAGGTGTGCCTGTTCATGTTCTTTTTCTCACTTCAAAATAAAACATATCTGTATTTTCAATCATGTAAATATTAACGCGCTACGTACAAAGCCTTTGTGCAATACACACGACCACACTGTTACGTAAACACAGAAAAGAGTTCATGAAAGCAGACAATTTAGGAACAGAGATATTACAGCTGTCAAAGCCACACTGCCTCTGTTTCCCCAGCTGTACAACGAGGTCATAACCCCCTGGCCACATGGGGACCAGGTGGGTTGGGGGTGGTACAGTAGGTGCTATCAAGGAGGGATAAGTAAATCCTGGGTTGGATTTCGTATCTTTTATCCTCTCTGCTGTATGTATTTGCTTTCTGCTGATGGCAATCCACAGATGGAGAGATCGCACATTGCACCATGTCCACATGCTTGAGCTGTTCATCTACAAGGCAGGCTTGCTTGCGTGGCACAGTCATGCCCAATGCACAGCTGCCCCTTGACAAGGTCCACTCGTGGTGCTGCTTCTATTCTAGAACAATCTTGGGGGTGTTGAGGAGCCCAGGCCGTTGTCCTGGGGCCCCGGAGTCCCCGGGTCATCAGGAGGTTGGACTCAGGTGACCAATGGAGGAGCTCATGGCCCTTTGAGGGAAGCTTTGGTGGGGGTAGCTGTGGGGACTCAGCAGTGTGGCTCTCAGGATGGGGGTTAATGGGCGGGGCAAGGCAGCCAGGCCCTGAGTTGGGCCCAGCGTGTACAACTCTGGCCTCATTCAGAAGTCCAGCCCGTCAACCATTGACTGGAGGTTCAACAGTGTGGCTCTTCCCACTCAGACTGGAGGCCTAGGGGTAGATGCAGGAGTTGGGGGAGGTGAGACATGGCACCCAATCCACCTGGGAGAGAGACAGATAGACAGTGGGAGACAAATGAGACAGACAGGGAGAGAGGACAGAGAGATGGGGGAAAGAGAGATAAAGAGAGACAGGGAGAGACAGAGATACAAGGAGAGACAGGGAGAGAGAGAGGGTTTCAAGGGTGATTGTGATTTTGGAGCTGGGCTTGTCCTGTGAGAAGCATCTCAGATCTTGGGTGAGGAGTGTGACCCTGGGATTAGCAGTACCCTAATAAGGTCGAGGGGGAAGGAGTGTCATGGAAATGGGGTCAGTGCCTCCTGGATCACTGTGAGTCTCAGGACAGCCCATGGGGTCACTGTGCGTTCTTGACTCCAGGGCATGTTCGAAATTTTCCATAACACAAAGCATTTTAAAATGATCTCTGGGCTCCTGGGTCTGATCCCAGGCCTAATGTCCAGAATGGAGGGAAATCTCAGCTCTTCCTGGAGACCAGCCCAGAGGCGCCAGAGTGGGGGATGCCGAGAAAACTCTGAGAATGCCCCAGGCCTGAGACAGAGGCGCCAGGCAGCCTCAAGGAGGCGGCTCGGAATTCTGCTCCTGGCATCTCCCTGCCATTTCAGAAAGAGGTGGTGCACACCCCCACACCTGCTGGGAGCGAGGCTGGAATGACCCGGGCAGTGATGCCTCTTTCCTTACCCTGGGGTGTCACTTGTAATATACAGAGTGCCCCCCCGCCCCCATGAGCTGCCTTCTTGGGAGACGCTGGGCGGGGGAAGGCTGGACAGGGGGAATGAGGAGGAGTGAGAAGTAATGGCCTGAGTTTTAGGGGACCTGGGCTCTCATCGCATTCCCTGAGACTGGGGGCCTGGGGCTGGCCTTATCATTGATGTCCCTGAGGAAAGGGGCTGGAATCCAAATGACCAGATCTGGAGAAACCCATCATTTCACCAGGACAAGTCTCTGAACCATGGCCTCCACCAAGAGTGGGAACAGGAGGACAGATAGGCCAGGAGCTTAAAATGAACTTGATATGCACCCCCCAAATCGACAAGGGAAGATGCTCGCCATGTGAAAACAGATCCAATCAAAAACAGACAAACAAAGCAACTCAGTGATATCAGGAATGTAGTGGGGGAAGCGATAACCGGGCGAAACAGAAGGTCAGTTGAAGGACTCCCTACATGGGAAAGAGAAATAAATGAAATAAATGGTGTTCTCAACCCTTCAGGGAAACAGAAATGGCTGTCTTAAGAGATCCCAAGGAGAGTGCCTGGGTGGCTCAGTTGGTTAAGCATCTGCCTTCGGCTCAGGTCATGATCCCAGGGTTCTGGGATGGAGCCCGAATCAGGCTCCCTGCTCAGTGGGCGGTCTGCTTCTCCCTCTGCCCCTCCCCCTACTCATTCTCTCTCTCTCTCTCTTTCAAATAAATAAATAAAATTCTTAAAAAAGAGAGAGAGAGAGATCCCAAGGAAGCAAGAGGGATGGTGGATGTACCATATTCATGGATGGGGAGGCTAAGGCTCAAAGGATGCTGATTCTCCCCATCTGAAGGTTTGGTTTTTTTTCCCCCCTCTGAAGTTTTAACGCCATCCCAATCAAAGTCACAGCAGGGGTTTTCCCTTGGGAACTTGATAAGATGATTCAAACATTTACCTGGAAGAGCTGACAATTGCAAATAGTCAGAACACTTACACAGAACAGGCGGTGTTACCTGTCCTACCAGATATGGGAACCCATGACAAAGCTTGCAATTAAGTCAGAGGGATATTGGCACAGGGAGAGACAGGTTGACCAATGGACTGGAATTAAATGCCCACAGACACTCTGTGCAGGTCAGGAATTTGCTGCAAGATGGAGAAGATCTATCCCAGCAGTGGGGAAGGGAGACTATTCTATAAAAGAATCTCTGAAGTGAGAGTCCATGTTGAAAACAATTCACTTGGGTCCTTACATCACTTCATACCAAAAACTCAGTCTTTGGGCCCAGTCTCTGCTTTCATTTTACCTGGCCTTCTCTGGTCTCAGATCTTCCCCCACCTTTCTCTTATCTTATAAGGACACTTATCATTGGATTTATGGTCCACCCTAATCCAGGATGATCATATCTTGAGATCCTTACCTTAATGAAATCTGCAGAGACCCTATTTCCAAATAAGGTCACATTCACAGGGTTCTGGGTGGATATGTCTTTTGGAGGACACCATGCAGCCCACTTCGGGAGACCCTCCATTTTAAGATCACACCTTAACACACTGAACATCCATCAGCCTGAGGTTCACAGGTCATGTCCCTGATGCTGCCAGTTCTTTTTGCCTCTGTGTCCCCAGCTTCTGGCAAGGACTTGGCAGTGAAGCGAATAGATTCAGTCTCCTGACAGCCAGGGTTTAAATCCTAGCCCTTCAGATCAGCAACCTGATCGCTCTGTGCCTCAGTTTCCCCTAAAGTAGCACTGATAATACCTGCCTGCAGAATGTTAGATTGTGGCCCCCAGTGTCTACCCAGAACCTTGGAACATGACCTTAAAGAGTGTTAAAAAGAAAACCACAGGCCCAAAATGGTTTCACCTCGGCCAAGTCACCACAAAGGGGCTTAATACCTAACCTAATTGCAGTTTCAACCTCCCGCAGGATGTAAGTCTTAACCAGTCAGCCGGGAATTTTCTGATCAGCACCAGTGAGCTGTCTGACATGTGGGCCCTCTCCATCCCACCCCCCAAGGGAAGAAGAGATAATCCACCTAACCAGTCCCCCTGCTCTTCTCCCTAAGGGAAGGTGGCCTTGCCTGGAATAACCCTTTCTTTTCTTTTGCTGATAACTGTCTTACCCCATCCTCCTTCCGGTAAAAACCATCCGTTTTGTACAACTCCTCAGAGCTCCCCTCTACTTGCAAGATGTGATGCTGCCCCATCCATGCATGGCTTGATAAGTCCAATTAGATCTTCAAATTTACTTGGTCCCGTTTTTACAAGGGTCCCTGCAGATGTCATGAGTTATGGATCTGGAGACAAGATCATCCTGGACTCCAGGTTCCTTAAATGCAATGACAGGTATCCTTATAAAAGACAGAGAAGACAGAGAGAGAGACAAAGCCCATGTGGACATGGAGGCAGAGATCGGGGTGATGCAGCCACAAGCCAAGGAACCCCACGGGCTGCTGGAAGCCACCAGAAGCCGGGAGAGAGGCCTGGGATGGGCTTTCCGTCTGAGCCCCCAGAAGCAACGCACCTAGCGACCTCTTTTGATTCCAGACCGCCGCCCTCCCCAACCCCCACCACCGCCCCACCGCCCCCGCCCCCGCCCCACCGCCCCTAGACTGTGTGAGAATAAGTTGGTTTAAACCCAGGCAGGGTACATGGGCATTTGTTCCAGCAGCCCCAGGAATTTCACACATTGCCTTCTACAGGGCTGTGGGGGGTGATAAATGAACCAGCACCTGGGACACAGCCTGCCAAACAGTAAGCACTTAACACACGCTCCCTGGGAGAATAAAATGTGCTAATTCAGCAAAGCATGAAGTAATTGTCGCCTGTTGATTGAATGAGTGATCCAAGTTCAGTGGGGAGGAGGGCTCGAGGCCCTCCCCGCACTCCCGGGCCCCTGGCTCCACCGCCCACGTGGGCAGCAGACCCCTGACCTCCCCTCCCAGCTCCGCCCCGGGTTGCGCGGCGTCCCCGGAGCTGCCGGCTTGTTGAGCCATCTCGCCAGCAGACGGTGGCGCCGCAAGCCTCCCCGGGCTGTGGCTGCGGTGGGCAGGCAGGCAGGCAGGCGGTTGGAGCCAGAAGCTATCTGCAAACCGAAACTGGGACTGAGGCTTTGGCCACCCACTTGTGAAGCCAGCGGCTATTTCCTCCTTGTGAGAAAGTCCCCCAGTGAGGCTGCATCGGGGAGGGGCAAGGCGAGTGGAGGAGGGCTGACTGTGTTCCCGGGGACCTTAGGAAGTGACGGCACCTTTGTGCCTCAGTTTACCCGCCTGCAACTGGGCGGCACTGGGTGGGGGGAAGGGAGGGATTTGGAGGCTCCTGGTTGGAGATACTGGATTCGGAGATGCTGGGTAAGTGATTCACCTCCCTGACCCTCAGTTTCCCCATCTATGAACTGGTGAGACCCACACAGCTGCTCTTTCCCTTGGGAGACATGAATCAAATCCTATCACCTGCCTTGAGACGTCCCAGGGTGCCAGTTGCTCTGAACGTGAAGAGCAACCCCCTCCCAGTGGCCGCCGCCCCCCCCCGGGCCCCAGGAGTCCAGGCTTGCTGTCCTCCCCACATCACCTCCCTACACCTCCTCCTCACAAAGAAACAAGCTCATTCTCATCTCGGAGCTCGGGCCTCAGGCCTCAATGCCACCCACTTCTTCCAGGAGGTCTGATGGGGGAAAAGACCCTCTCTCTGCTGCATCTGGCCACATGTCCTATTTTATTCATTCTGTCCATCTCCCTCCCTGCCCCCAGGCCATACGTCCCACTAGGGCAGGGATATGTCTCAGTTGTCCTCAGCTATGGCCCCATACCCCCGGCCCAGGGCCTGGCACACAGTAAGCGCCTGGTAAATGACTCTTGTTACAAATGTGATTGTGAGCACAATGATTAAGCGTATTGGTTTGACATGGCTGTGAACTAAACAGACTATTGATGGCAAGAGAAAAAGAAGGGCCATGTGGGCGGACATCTGAGCTGAGACCTGACTAGAAGGAGGTGCTGGAGACATGCGGGTGTCTTGGGGAAGACTCTCCCAGGCAGAGGCACAGCCTGTGCAAAGGCCCTGGGGCAGGAGTGCGCCGGATGTGGAAGAGTTTCCAGGAGGTCAATGTGGACAAAGTGGAGTAAGGGTTGTGTTAGAGTAGGCAGCTAGTTAGGCTTTAACAGGATGCCTGGAGGCCAGCAAAGTGTGAGTCATGGTCAGCTATCTGGAAAGTCAGAGGTCTGTTCTGGCAGCTCTCCAAAACAAAGCCACAAAAAGCCGGATCGAACTAGACGGACCCAAGACAAAGAAAAAGAAAAAAGCGCAAAACCCTCCTCCCCAAAAACTCTCCTCCCCAAGAAATAAATATTCCACCCCTTAGTTAACAACTGTCAACAAAGGATAGAGACCAAACCCCAGGCCCAAGAGCTCTCCCTTGAGTTCGCCTGCTCTCACATCTCAGAGAGTGTAATTTCACTTTAATTGTATGTTCCTTCTCGCACCACTCCACCGTTATGTCTGGTCTCTCCTTGAATTCTTTTTTTTTTTTTTTTAAGATTTTATTTATTTGACAGAGAGAGACAAAGCGAGAGAAGGAACACGAGGAGGGGGAGTGGGAGAGGGAGAAGCAGGCTTCCCGCCGAGCAGGGAGCCTGATGTGGGGCTCGATCCCAGGACCCTGGGATCATGACCTGAGCCGAAGGCAGACGCTCCACGACTGAGCCACCCACGTGCCCCTCTCCTTGAATTCTTTCTTGCAAAGAGACCAAGAGCCTCTGGCAACATCCTGGGATGGGGCTGGGAGATGGGAAACAGCAAGACCAGCAGGGTCCTGTGGCTACAAGGCGGACTTCGGCTTTCACCCTAAGGAAGATGGAAGCCATAGAGGGTTCTGGAGAGAGGAAGGACGAGTCTGACTCGGCCACCACAAAGGGGAGATTCTATGGGGGCTGAGAGCAGAAGCAAGGAGACCGGGGAGGCAGTGCCTGTGCTGGTCCCAGGAATAGATACCGGGGCTGGACCAAGTAGGGAGAATGGGTCAGGTTCAGGAGCAGTTTTGCTGGAGAATGGAGAAGAGAGTCAAGGATGTCTGTTTGATCCCACATCACAGGGAGGTAAACTGAGGATCTGGGGGTAGAGGGATCTAGGTAAAAGAGAGACTGAAAGCGACAGCAAGAAGTGAAGAGGTGGCCAGGGTCTGGGAGGGAGATTCGGGGCCTCCTCTGACTCACCAGGCCAGTCAGCCTCCTCCTGATACAAACACCATAGCTCCATCTCTGATTTTCTCTATAATTTCAATCTTGTCAGAGGGAAGACGCTCACCACTTATGGTTGACAATCAGCCTAACCCAGCTTCACACAGGTTCATTTACTCCCCTCAGCGACTCTGAGACCAGGGCACAATCTCTGTTTTACAGAAGGGGAAACTGAGGCCCAGAGAGACAGAGCAGTCATGCTGGTTGATGAGTGGCAGAGGGGGGAATTGAACCCAGGACATCAGGCTGCAGACCCTATGGTTGGGATTCCTGGGGGTTGGGGGGCGGGGCAGAAGCATCAAATGTCCCACCCTGGAAGGTATTCTTTAGTACCCCCATTCAGATGGGGGCCGGGGTGGGAGCCCCCCAGGTGTGCTAGGAGTTCACGTTTCGATCTGTATGGCCTTCCATGTCTGTGGTTGTAGGATTGTTCGCTCTTCCATTCATTCATTCTTAGCCACCTTCAGGTTCCTGCCTTGTGCGGGGAGAAGTCCAAGGTCCCAGGTTGGGAGGGTTCGGGCCTAAATTCTCCTAGTTCCATAGAGTCCAGGCCAGAAGGAGGTACCCAGAGCTGGGGGTCCCCAGGGGTCTGGGGGTTTCCTGAAGAAGGGACCCTCAGCCTGAGACCCCCTTCCTGCGCCACCACCCCCACAGTTAGGATGAAAGGCAGGGAGTGGGGCCAATGAGGCGCTTCGTGGGTCAGAGGCTCCCCCTTAGACCCTGCCTCGAGCCCCACTCCTGGCTGGCACCAGGCAGCCTCCAATGCCGCTGGGACATGACTTGGGCCACCCGCCAGACCACAGCCACTGGGAAACCAGCTCGGGGAGGTGAGAGTGTCACTGCCCAGCCTTCCCCGGGTGGAAGCGTTTGCAGTAACTATTTATGGGGCAGGCCCAGGGGACAGCAGACTGGAGCGCAGTCTGAAGCCACGGAGCCTGGTGGCTGGACCAGAATGACCACTGATGCCCCTGGGGCTGGAAGCTCTGGATGAGACTCTTCGTGATACAGGCCTCAGTTTCCCCAACTAAAAACGTGGTGGCGGGGAGGTGTGCGTGTGTGTGAGACTGTGGATGTTGAGCTGCTGGGTTACTGAGGTTTGAGAGGGATTCTTACACAGTTTGGGTCTTCTGGACAGCAAGTGGGGGCCCCAGGCTTCCTGGAGGCACCCCTGAGGCCACAGTGGGGACAGATGCAGAGACATTAGGATCTGGGCTTTCAGGAGGCGCCTAGACTGACACCCCCCCCCCCCCTGCTGGCTCAGGGGTAGTCTGCAAGATCCTCAGGCAGGCTTGAGGGAGAGACAGGGAGTGAGAGAGATGAGGCGGGAGAGAAAGGGAGAGAAACGGGAAGGATGGAGGGGGGATGCAGTCAGGGAGACACAGGCCCTCCCCTGCCCTGCAAATCCATGGGAAGCTGGGGGCTCAGGATCAGCCCCCCTGACCCCTGGACCAGAGCAGCTCCGGAGTGGAGCATTAAATCTCTGTGTGCTCTTGAGCAAACCATGGCTTTTTTTTTTTTTTTTTTAAGATTTTTTTGTATTTATTTATTTGAAAGAGAGACAGCACAGAGACAGAGGGAGAGGGAGAAGCAGACTCCCCGAGGAGCAAGGAGCCCAATGCCGGGCTTGAACCCAGGACCCTGGGATCATGACCTCAGCGGAAGGCAGACGCTTTACCGACTGAGCCACCCAGGCGCCCACAAACCACGACCTGAATATTATCGTGGATGACGTTAGCGACAGCTTCACCTTGCTCCCTCTCCCCGCCCCCATTCCACCCATGGAGAAACTGAGGCTCAGAGCGCCCCAGGCTGCACAGCCAGCTGGGGGGTTGGTGCCGAGCCAGGGCAGCCCCGCATCCGCCAGACGTTTGTGCGCAGACGGTGTGACCCTCCCCCCGGCCCCCCACCCGAAGGCACATCGGCGCCTGCCCCCTTCCCCCACCAGCCCTCCCGGAGTGTTTTTCTTCCCTCCTCCTGGGTGTTTTGGTTTCGGCAGGAGTGGCCCCGCGGTAGCAGGCGGTTCCCGCCGGCAGGGTCAGCCCAGGACGGGCGGGGAGCCAGGAGCAGCTCCCGGCCAGGGTGGGGAGGACTCAGGGCGCGACCCACGCCCTCGTCCCAGCACGCGGGCCAGCAAGTGCCGCCTCCCCCACCCCACCCCGCCCGGGTCTTGCTCGGTCCACCGAGACAGTGGGGCCCAGCGCGGTCGCGACCCCCACGCGCGGCCACAGGGGGCGCCAAGGGGCAGGTGGTTCCGGGAGGGGTTTCCCACGTCGGTGCCAAGGTTCCGTGCGCTCCGTTCGTTATTAAACATTGATGGAGGCGGCTGGGTGCCTGCCCGGGAGGCCTCGCGGTTGGGGGACTAGGGCGCAGATGCCCCAACGCCAATGGGAGGGGGTTTGCGGACCAGAGGGAGGCGCCGGGGGTAGGAGGATGGGAGAGATGCGCGAAGACCAGGCGCATCCTTGGGTATGACACCTAATCACAAGCAACCAAAGGAACAAGAATTTGATGAATTCTCCATCAAATTAAAAAAAATGTGTTTTTCTTTCTACAAGGACACTTTTTTTTTTTTGACAGAGAGAGACACAGCGAGAGAGGGAACACAAGCAGGGGGAGTGGGAGAGGGAGAAGCAGGCTTCCTGCAGAGCAAGGAGCCAGATGTGGGGCTCGATGCGGGGCTCGATGCGGGGCTCGATGCGGGGCTCGATGCGGGGCTCGATCCCAGGACCCTGGGATCATGACCTGAGCCGAAGGCAGATGCTTAACCGACTGAGCCACTCAGGTGCCCCTCTACAAGGACACTCTTAAGACAGTGAAGGGGTAACCCACAGAGTGGGAGAAAATATTTACAAATCTGACAAGGGATCAATATCCAGACTATATAAAGACCTCTTAGGACTCAATAATAAAAAGATAAATAACCCAATTCAAAATAAGGAAAGGATTCAAAGAGAGATTTCTCCAAAGATATAATAAATGGCCAATAAGCACATGAAAAAGTGCTCAACTACCAGCAGTCCTCAGGGAAAGGCAAATCAGATCAGAGTGAGACACCACCTCACCCTAGGATGGCTCCCCGCCCCCCCAAAAGGGAAATAACAGGTATTGATGAAGATGTGGGGAAATCTGAACCCTCACACATTGCTGATGGGAATCCGGCAGCACCTCAAGAAGGAAAGTTAAACACAGAATTACCCTATGACCCAACATTTGTACTCCTAGGCAGATACTAAGAGAACTGAAAACAGGTGTTCACACCAGAGCCTGTAAACCATACTCACAGCAGCGGAAACGATTGCTCACAATCGCCAGAAGGTGGAACCCCCCGGGGTGCCCATCAAGGAATGAATGAAGAAATAAACAGGGATCCATCCACGCAGTGGAATATTATTCAGCCATAAAAAAGAATGAGGTTCTGATTCATGCTACAACGGGGATGAACTTCAAAAACATGATGCTGTTTCTTCCACAAAAGAACAGACACAAAGGCCATGTGCTGTGTGATCCCCTGGATAGGAAATGTCCCAACAGGCCAATCCATAGAGACAGCAGATTGGTGGTTGCCAGGGGCTGGGGGAGGCAGGAGGGGGAGTGACTGCTCATGGGCACAGGGTTTCCTTTTGAGGTGATGAAAATGTTCTGGAATTAGACAAAGGCGGTGATTGCACAACATTGGGAATACATCAAATGCTACGGAATTGTTCACTTTGCAAGGGTGATTTGTATGGTATGTGGATATCTCTAAAAAAAAAAAAAAACCACGGAAAAACAAAAAAAGGAGGAATGAACAAAGGCGCACAGTTGGGGGCAGGGCATCCCTGTCATCTGCAGGGCTCGGGCAGTTATGTGTGAGAGGCCAGACCACGGCTGTCCTGTGTGTCATCTCCCACAGCCCAGGGTCCCCGGGGGCCACTGATACCGCAGCCCCATCCTGGCTCGAGGGCCGAGACAGAGACAATGTTTCTTTCTGACCAAACCCAGAGGCCACTGGAGAAATAGAGGAGGGAGGTATCTGGGGAGGTAAACTGAGGCAGCCTCTCTCTCTGATAAGACTTAAGAGAGGTAGAGACAGAGGAGAGGGAGTGAGAAGGGGCTAAGGGCTCTGGAGAGACCTCCTTATCCATTTTACAGACCAGAACACTGAGGTCAGTAAGGCTGAGTCACCTGCTCCTCTCAACAGCAGCAGGAAGAATCTTTGAACAACTCACAAATTGGGCCTCAACAATCCTGCTCCAGGACACCCCCCCCCCCAGCCTAGGAATAAACCCCCTCGGCCCCAGTAGTGACCTCTATCCCCCTGGCTCACCCACTTCCCCATCAACCACATCTGCTTCAGGGCCTTTGCTCTCTCGTTTTGCTGACCTCCCCTCACCATCTTGATATCACCCCCTCCAGGAAGCCCTCTCTCACCCACTGTTCTTCACACTTTCGCTCGTCACTCTCTCGGGGTTATTGTAACTCCCTGTATGGTGATTAGATTAGCGTCTGCCTTCCTCACCCCACCAGAAGCCCCTCATGACAGAACTGATTCCGACCTGTATAGGACAGGGCTTGGCATACAGTAGGTGCTCAACACTGACTTCACAAATCAAGGAATGAATACAGATGTGAAATGGGGTCTACTACAGTCCTGACTCCTGGAGCTTCTGGGAGGAGCTGAGGGATGGACATTCAGAGGGCCCTAGAGTAATGAGTACACCGCAGGTGCTCAAAAAACATGGGGCCAGGGCTCCGCTAAGCAGGGTTGCTCAACCCATTGAGGTAAGGACCCCAAACCAGTGCTCTGAACCCCTTCCTATTATATAGACAGGCAAACAGAGACCCAGAGGGGTGTCTCCCAGATATATATAGATATAGATAGATATAGATATAGATATATAGAGATAGATAGATAGATAGATAGATAGATAGATAGATAGATAGATAGATAGATAGATAGATATAGATCTAGATGGTGGGCTTCAGGCATGGCTGGATCCAGGGACGAGGGAGCCATCTGTTTGGGCTCCTGTCCTCCCTGAAAGCTTCTTTCCCAAGGCAGTTTCAGCCTCCCTCTCCACCCCCCCACCCCCCCCACCCCCACCCCCGTGGAAGCAAGGTGTCTATCTTCCCCATTCACAACCGCAAGAGTTCCAGATAGGGCTCAATAAATGTCTATCTCCTACTCCTTGGACCCAGGGGGCTGTGCCTAGGTGTGGGTTTGTTAACTCCAGGGTCCACCAAACAGGGTTCTGTTGTTCTGTGTGGGCCCAGGACTGGGGCAGCCTACATGGGGGCTTTTTGCTTTCCTGGAGGTTTTACAGGGGCGGTAGGGGTGGGTGTGGGGTCCTGGACTTGAGGGGGTAGTTCTGAGCCAGGGGCTCAGGTCACTCCGGTCTTTTTTATGAGGCCGCTGACCCAGCATCCCTTCCTGTCTACCCACTTGGTCCTGCCACCAAAGAATGAGAACTGATTCACAAGGAAAGGCCTGCCTGGCAGGGAGGTGGCAAATTCAAGGGAGGGAGCATGCGCGGAACAGGGAGCAGTCACTGAGGCCAAGGCTTCTGTCTCCCCATCTAGATGCATATATGGGAAACTGGGGCCCCCCAAAGGGGCGGAGCCTGGACCTCTAGTCTCCCAGCCTGTGGGGCCAGACCCCTCTCACCCAGAGGCTTCAGGTCCTTTTGCCACAACCCAGTGGTTCTGGGTTCTAATCTCCACCCCTCCCTCCCCCTCCCGCCCCCACTTAACACCGGAAAAGTCTGTTTTGCAAGCTCCGCAGCGGGCGGCGGGGGGAGGGTCCCCCCCCCCCCGCACCCGGTCTAGGCCTGGGAGACGCGTGTTGCTGTTGCCACCTGGTGGCCACGGGGGGAATCCGAGACGACTCGTTTAACAATGGGAGGAGCTCGGGGAGGAAGAGGACGGGAAGAGGGCAGATTCCGGGGCTGAATGGGGGGCACGCGTTCTTGCTGTGGGGTGTTGGGTGTCAGGAGAAAGGGGGAACCCCAATTCCCGACCTGAGCCCTGGGCGGAGGGCCGATGGACCCCTAAGAGGGGCGGAGCGGGGGGAAGAACCAAGGCTCCTGTTTTGGGGGGACAAAACACACCCTCTCGGGCCGTCGCTCCCCTTGCCCAGTCCTGACTCTGCGGAGCTCCGAGTGATCATCCCGCTCTGTCTCCCCCAGACCGGGTGCTCCTGGGGGCGCCCAAAGGGAGAGATGAATAAATGCGTGTGGAATGAATGAATGAACTCCCCTACTGGGGGGTTTTGAACAGTCCGTGCAGGTTTCAGCCAGGGGAAAGTTACGCAACAGAAGGCCCATTTATTAAGCCGTAGACCCCTCTCGACAGACCTGCGAGTTCAATATTATCCTCACCCCCATTCTACGGGGGAGGAGACTGAGGCTGAGGAGGGGCCAGCACCTCCCTCAGAACGCTTAGGGCCCCTCTTGTTTTCCCACGACTAGATCCTCCTCCGGGGCTGGACCCTGCAGCGAAACAGAGCTCTGTGCCCGGACTCCCCGTCGAGTGCTCCTGGGCCACAACATCCAGCCTAGGGTCCTAGGATCAGCACGAGCCCCCCTCTGGGTCCCCCCTCCAGTCTATTCCCCATGGCAGTCAGGGGGTGTGGCGGCTTCCTTTTCATGGTGGTTCCTGGGTTCCCACCAAGGGGCTGTGGCACAATATGTGCTGGCCGGAGGGGAGGGGCCGGGACGGGGAAATGGGGTCTGGGTCACTCGGCCCAGGTTTGACTCCTGCCTGTGCTGCCCTAGCTTCAGGCTAGCCACTTGCTTTCTCTGAGCCTCAGTGGTCATATCTGTAGAGTAGGATAGCCATGTACCTCTCGAGGTGGTTACGGGGAATCAGGACATCACGTGAGTGTCTAGATGGAACAGGCTGGGTATGCAATGTTTGCTTAATAACCAGCCGCCTTCCGTCTTCCTGCCTGAAGGAGGAGGCCGACTTCCCCCTCTCTCCCTCAGGCCTCCAGGCCCACGTGCGAAGGGCCCCTGAATATGGGGGTCTGTATCAGGTCTCCCAAGGGCAGTGAGAGTCCAGCCACCTGGGCAGGGTTGCCCTCCAGACCCTCCTGCCTGCCTGGCCCCAGAGCCAGAGTCTCAGGGTGGCTTTGCACCTGTCTCCTGTCCTCCAGGGGCAGCTCTGTGTCCAAAGCCAGTTCAGGAGTGCCCCGAAGGAGCTCTGTCTTCACCTCCCCAGCAGGTGTGTCCAGGTCAGTTCCCTCACCTTTTTCCCAGGACGTGTTCACCACCAAGGCCTCTTTCAGGGACACCTCCTCTGGGAAGTCTGCGGGGCTTGCCCACTGCCAAGCCTAGATAGGAAGGGTGGGGCCAAGGCTCAGGGCAGGGCTCTATTTTCCAACCACACAAGGGGCAGATCAGGTTCCTGCTGGCTTAATTCCCTAAAATCCTGAGACCAATTTGAGGATCAGCTCTGCCTCAATGACACCCCCCCCTTCATCCCCTTTTAGGAAGCCCCCCTACCCCCACCCTCACACACACCCCATTTCTCTTTGGGAAATCATTGCTCCTCTTCTCACTGTTGATGTGGTTGGGCCTTGGCCCCACCACAAGTTGAGTGATGGACGTGTGACCTGGCCCAGCCAATCAGAGCCCTCTAGCCCCTGATACCCACAATAGGCTCCGATGAGCATGTGACCCCACTAGGCCTATCGGTGATGGCCCTGAGACTTTTGCTAAAGTGAATGGGGACAATGGACACCCTTCTTCCACTGGGGAAAGGCTGAGCCTGAGTGGGAGGGAAGCCTGCAGGCAGAACAGCAGTCCAGACAAATGGATGCCCAGTCTCTGGATTCCTAGACCTAGCCATGCCTGAAGCCCACCGTCTGGGGAATCCACCCCCCATCCCCCATCAGGCTCCCGTTTTGTTGAAGCCATTTTGAGTTGTTTCTACTGCTAGGAAATGACCCACAGGAGGTTCCTCTCTGGGCCTCTGCTTGCCTATCTGTGAAATAGGACAGGGTTTTGGAGTCCCTGTGTCAGTGGTTAGGGGAGAAGAAAATGAGTTAACGCATGGCCATTACTCTTGCCCAGAATATAGACCCAAGAAATAGGACTTTAAATTAGAAAAGGAGCCCTTACCTGCTTGCCCTGGCTGCTAGGGAACTCGACCACAGTGCTGGCGCAGGGTGTGGGCAGGGGTGGGCACAGGTGCCGCACAGCCCTGGGGAGGGGAGGAAGCTGGTCAGAGGAGCAGTGTTTTCTCTCTGTTCTTACTTTTTAATTGTTCTGACTTACTCTTTTCATCTCTGCTAGGTTATAAAGGGAGAATGGATGTGGATTGGGGGTGGGAGGTGCGGGAGTCTGACAGACCTGGGTTCAAATCCCAGCTCTGCCCCCACTGCTGGATACCTTGGGCCTGACTCTCTGGGCCTCAGTTTCCTCATCTGTAAACTGGGCACAAATACCGACTCAGTGTGAGCAGTTCCTATGATCACTATTGCCATTACGGATCATCTTGGGGGAGATGGTGCAAATTACCTGTTCAGGCTGAGGTACCCAACGACGCCCAGGAGAAGGATGCTGGCGAAGCTCCCCAGAGATACGAGGAGTATGGACAAATCGAACAACCGGGAAACCTGGACTTCTGGGAGTGGGAGAGGTTGAACTGGGGGAGGGACCCCTGCTGCCTCTCACGGGGAAGGGAGCTGGGAAGGAGTTGCTGGGACCCTCCAGCAACTCCCTGCTGACCATGGCACGCCGTGGGTCCCTCTGTGCCTGGCTCCTCATGTGTGAAGCAGAAGGCCAGGGAACCCACTTGCCCCGCATCTGCAGGATAAAGGCCTGGCGCACAGGGCTCAGGACACTGTAGCTCCACGTGCCCGCAGGTTGTGCTCACGTGATTGCTCCCCTGGACCCAGACCTGCCACCCCATGCCAAGCCTGACTCACTGGTTCTCTTGAGACCCGACTGCTCTATAAGGGCAACAGGAAAGGACCATGGCAGGAATAGGGATCATTTGGTTTCCAAATATCTTCTGGCCACACACCCCAAGACAGCGGAGCCCACCTCCTTATCTTTGTGACAAGAGAGACACTCATTCATTCATATTCATTCATTCATTCACTCAACAAATGGCCCCCGGCCCCCTCCCCCTCCCCTGGAGCCCCCCAGGCTGGGGGAGGCAGAGGCTGGACACAGACACCCTCACCCACTCCCAAGGTGTCAGGCCAGGAAGGAAGGATTGTCACAGCTAGGGGCGGGGGGAGGGGAGGGTGGGCACCCAGGGGAAAGCATGGAAGGCTTCCTGGAGGAGGAAGCTTTTGAGCTGAGTTTTAAGGATGAATAGGAGTTAGCGGGGAGAACAAACATCCCAGGCAGAGGGGCCTGCATGGGCAAGGCAATGGGAGTGTGAGAGAAGGTCTCTGAGGGGAAACTGCACAAGGAGGGGGGAGCAGAGTGGGCTGGGACCTTCTCCTGTGGGAGATACATGGGGAGCAGGGCCAGGGCGGGGCTGCCTGCGGAGGCTCGGGATGGGGCAGTGCATGCTGGGTACATACCCAGGCCCTGCTCTCCTACTCACCGATGCTGAATGGCTGGGGTTGACTCCAGGCGCCCTGCAGTGTCGCTGTGTCTGCTCGAACCTGCACGGTGTAGGCTGTGCCAGCCCGAAGGCCACCAAGGGTGACCTGGGTCTCTGTGGGCTTCACGGGCAGCTCTGTGGGAGGGAGGCAGCCCTGGGTCCCCAGACTCCCTTTACTCCCAGGAGGCCAGGCTCAGGGGTGGGATGCCCAGGTCCTGGCTGGGCAGCCACACCCTGGGAGTGGTAGTGGGGACTCAAGCACATTTTGCTGAAAATTCTTTTTTTTTTAAATTTAAGATTTATTTATTTGAGAGAGAGAGAGAGAGAGCATGAGCGGGAGGGGCAGAGAGAGAGGGAGAGAGAATCTCAAGCAGACTCCGCGCTGAGTGTGGAGCCTGAGGCAGGGCTCGATCTCATGACCCTGAGATCACCACCTGAGCCGAAACCAAGAGTGGAATGCTTAACCGACTGCGCCAGCCAGGCGTCCCTGCTGAAAACTCTGAATGCACCCATTCACCTCAACTTATTTGGAGGAATATTCTTCCCCAAACTATTTAGTGAATGATGCTATGTTCCTCAAATTCTGACCTCTGCTGGCTCCTGGCTCACTCCCGGACCCAGCCCCATCGTCCAAGCTCCCTAAAGGTTCAGTCGCACCTCAGGGCCTTTGCACTGGCAGTCCGCCTCCTCTACCTTGCTCACCCTTTCCCCAGATATCCCCATGGTTTCCTCCCTCTCTTTCTTCCCGTCTTTAGGGTGAAGATCAGCATTAACTTTGCCTATCTTGCTTCCTCAGTGTCCCTACAACCTCAGCACACAGCAGGACCTCAACACACGCTGTGGAATTGGATGGCTTTAACAAATAAAGCTCTCCGTAAAAATCCTTAAAATGAGAATACAGTTGTTGGCTGTTATCAAGAAGAAAACAATTCCTAGAACCCTAGGTCTATATTCTTCGTATATACATATATTCAAGAGGAATATTCTTCAAAAGAAATTGGAGCGGGGGGAGGGGGGAGGAGGATTGGTCAATTTGGCCAATGGGCATTTGGCGCATTCATCTTCAGCATTTTGACTTACGACAAATCGGTAAAAGGGCTGCTTCCAGCTGCGCCACCCTGAATAAGACACTGAACCCCACTTGGCTTCCTTTACCCCCTCTAAACAATGGGTGGTCAAGCAGATGGCAGGATGTCTGTGTTTCTGAGGTTAGAGCATCCCCCCAGCAAGCCCCCCCCCCCGGCATTCATGCCTTGACAGGTGCTGGGTGCTTGGTGAGAAGGCAGAGACTCGAAGAGGCAGGTCTTGCTGGCCTGGCCTGTTGCTGCAGGAGGTGCCTGGGTGAGGCCGTATCCAAAAGACTGTGTTCCCCGCATGGAAGGTGGAGCCCCCAGTGTGTGAAACGACAGGAAACCCCAGCACTGGTGAGACTTGCCCTGTACGTTCTGCTTTCTTTCCCTCCCAAGGGGCAGGAAGGAGCACCTGACTGAGCCCAAATCCAGGCTTGCTTAACCCTTGGGGGCAGGAATCCCTCTCCAGGCCTCAGTTTCCCCATCTGTGAAATGGACACCATCATCCCGCTCCATGGGAGTCCAGTTGCCGATTCGCACGAGGGGTTGTGATCCATACACGGAGTCCATTGTGAGCCCACAGCTGCTGCCCACTGGGCCCTCCTGGGGGTCCGGAAAGGGCAGTCTGGCCTCTTTGAGTCGAACAACTCTTGTTTTATGGGTGGGAAAACCAAGGCCCAGAGAGGGCCCGTGAGGTGCTCAGGGTCCCCTAGCAAGGCAGACATCGACCCCAGGCCCCCTCTTCCCCCCGTTCGGCCCGCGCTGCCTCACGTACCAGACATGAGGTTGCCCTCCTCATCCTGGAAGCGCACGACGTACTCCTTCAGGACCCCCGGGCAAGTGCTCAGCGGGGATGGTGTCCAGTCCACAGACACGGAGTCCTGGCTGAGCTTCTTCACCAACACGTGTTGTGGGCGTCCGGCCCCCGAGGCTGCAACTAGCACTATTGCCATGGTCAATTCCAAGAGCACTGGCTGAACGTTTCCTTGCCTGCCCAGCCTGGCACCATCCAGAGACCCAGGGAAGCTTGGCAACAGAGTCAGGCGGGCCTGGGTTTGAATCCCAGCTCCACGACTCAGGCCCCATCGCTGCCCCTTTCTGAGACTCACTTTTCTTATCTATGAAATGGGGCAATGCCGCTTGGGGCGGGGGCTGGGGGGGGCTGTCTTCGGGATCCCCTGGGACTTCCGCACGCCTGGCTTCTGGCCAAGGCCTGACTCAGAGTAAGGGCCTCTAAGTGTTCGTTCCCTCCTCCCGACACCCAAGGCCACCACCAAGCCCTCCAGAGAGACCACCTTGCAGGTGTGGGCTACTCACCATCGCCCCCAAAGTGATAGGTGGACAAGACTGTGGACCACGAGATGGGCTTCTCTGGGCGTGGAGAGGCAAAGATCGTGATGTGGTAACACACCTTCTGCTCCATAGGTCCTCTGCTCCAGCTGTAGGTTGCTAGAAGGATTGACAAGGCCCAGGCCGGTAAATAGGTTGTATCTCCACCTCCGCCTCTTTGCACTGGCCGTACCGCATGCCAGGAACTCCTAGAGCACTCCTGCCCATGCTTCAAAGCCCTTGCACCAATGTCCCCTCTTCCAGGATCCCTTCCTTATTCTCCCCTTAGCCCATCTCCCACCTGCAGCCCAGCCCGGACTCTACGGGGCCAGGTGCGTCTGGATCCAGCTCTTGGCTCCCAAGTCTAGGAACCCGTCAAGGGCCAGGCTGAGGCTGAGGTTTCCGGGGGCCCTGGCCAGGCCCAGGGTAGGCAGTGGGAGAGTGAGAGGCTGCCGGGGCTCTAAGGCTCCCCCTTTTTCTCCAGAGGCCTCATTAATTTGCCACCAGCATCTTGTGGGCTGTCACCTTCTTTGGCGCCGGTGGCTGTTTAACAAACACCCTGGGATGTGAAACTCATTACCTATTGGGGTGCAATCTGCCCGGAGCTATGAGCCCTGACGCCTCAGGACACTGGCAGGAGGCTTCAGACCCGCATGGGTGGCAGGTTCCCACCTCCGCGTGACCTCGGGCAAGGAGCAAGACCGCTCTGGGCCTCAGGCACCTCACACGCACAGCCCCTATAGGTTGGAGCCGACCGGGGGCTCTAAGGGAGGAGGCAGAGGCGGGGCTACTGACGTTACGGTACCCATGCCGGTAGGGTCCGGGTCCTGGGGCGGAGTCAGTGCGCAGTTGGTAAGGTTCCTGTCCTGGCCCTGGGGCTGCCACTCAATGCAATATGCCTTGGCCCCGGCCTGGGCTGGCCAGTGCATGGTGGTCCCATCGGCTCCCACACTGATATTCAGAGCCCCTGGTTCTGGAAGCAGATGAGAGAGGCACATCAGAACAGCTGCTCCACTCCCCTCCCGCGCCCCACCCCACGCCCGCCGCAGTCCAAGGCTCCCAGAGCCCCATCCCACCCTCTCGCCAAACTCTAGCCCCACAGGGCTGCGAGTTTCTGTATCTAGCTCCGTCTCCTCAATCCTGGGGGCTGCCGGGCTGGGGGCCAGGCACAGAGGCAGGGTTAGGCTAGCAAGGGCGGTTTGAATGAGTTAGGTCTGACCGTGAGTTCCGTGCCAAAACGCCCACCCTCTGTGCTGCCTGTACTGCCCACCTCCCCCCTGCCCCCCGCCCCGCCCCACCAGCCCGGGGAGCATCTCCTGCTCTAGCAGATGCCCGGCCTCCCACCTTCTGCGCCCCCCCCCCCCAGCGGCGGGTGGGTGTGGTGCAGGATGGGCCTCCCAGACCGACTAGAGCTCAGTGGCCTGAGGACACACCCACTCGGTCCCCAGGGCTCATCTCTCCCCGCTCCCTCCAGCAAGGGCATCGGCAACCTCAGGGAGGCGGGCACTGTTTCCAATTCCAGGGACAACTACCATTTATTGAGCACCAGCTGTATGCGCCAGGCCAGTGCTGAGCGCTTGACGGGTGCCACTCTGCTACAAAGTGGGAGCGTGAGCCCCCCAATCATACAGAAACTGAGGCTCAGAGAGGGAGAGCCACTGGCTCACGGTCACATAGTGGGGCCATGACCCAAACCGGGCCAGGAGCTGACAGACTCGTGGCCGTGCCACCATGACAAGGGGCTTTCTGTCTCTGAGCCTCAGTGGTCTCATCTCTGAAATGGGCATCACTGTACCAGCCCTGTCCTCACAGGACTGCTGGGTGCTCGGTAGGCCCAGGACCAGGGTGAGGTGAGTGAGGCACGCATCAGGCACAAAACTGGAGGCACCAAAGAACTCAGTCATCACGATAAACACTGTTTCGATGCAATATTTTTTAAGAATCAAAAAATGAATGCAAAAATGTGTGATGAGCGCTCTTCCTAATCGCCAAAAGGTGAAAAAAGCCCAAATGTTCATTAATGGAAAAACAGATAAACACCACGTGGTTCATCCGCACAGTGGAACGTTACTCAGCCACGAAAAGGAAGTGAAGCCCCGACACACGCTACGACATGGGGGAACCTCAAAAACGTGACGCTGGGTGAGAGACGCCCGTCACAAGAGGCCACAGGGATGGGCGCCTGGGTGGCTCAGTTGGTTAAGCGACTGCCTTCGGCTCAGGTCATGATCCTGGAGTCCCGGGATCGAGTCCCGCATCGGGCTCCCTGCTCGGCAGGGAGCCTGCTTCTGCCTCTGACCCTCCCCCCTCTCATGTGCTCTCTCTTTCTCATTCTCTCTGTCTCAAATAAATAAATAAAATCTTAAAAAAAAAAAAAAAAGAGGCCACAGGGTGTGTGATCCCATGTATATCACGGGCAAATCCACAGAGACAGAAAGCAGATTAGTGGGTGCCAGGGGCCGGGATAAAGGACGGGGGGTGACTGCTAATGGGCATGGGGTCTCCTTTTAGGGATGATAGAAATGTTCTAGAACTAGACAGAGGTGATGGTTGCCCATCATTGTGAATGTCCGGAATGCCACTGAGTCGTACCTACTAAAGTGATTAATGTTGCTATGTGAATTTCACCTCAATAACATATGTATATGTATTCACATGCATGTATACATAAATGTAAGTCTTGATTTTTTCCTCATATCTATAAATATAGGTACATCTTTAAGCATGTCTATACATATACATAACAAACAAATATCAAGATTTTAAATGAAGATAGGATCAATCGTGTACTTGCGCCATCCTGCCTCACTCACCACACCCTGATCCCCGCCCTGGTCCCAGAAAACTTTATGTACCAAGACAGGTGGTTGGCCTGGGCTGTAGTTTGCCAGCTAGAGTTTTTTAAAAAATATTGCATTTTAACAGTATGTACCTTAATTAGTGATTTTGACACATTCCTAAATTCGACACCTGTTTGATTTTTGTGCCTCACCTGCCTCACCCTAGTCTAGCGGAGGCTCAGAGTAAGTGCTGAGCTCTGAGAGGCCCTCCCGCAGCCCTCCCTGGCCAGAGGAGGCACCTGTGTGGGTGTGGGTTTGGGCAGGAATGTGCCACGTCTGGTTGGGGCCGGGGCCGAAGCGATTCTGGGAAACAACAGCCAGGTCATAGGCCGCGCCAGAGAGATTGAGCGGTTTCCTCAGCTGAAAGGTCATTGTGGACTTGGTCTTACACGTGCAGGACAGCATGTGCAGGCGGGCACGGTAGGTCACCTCCCCGCCAGAGTTGGACCCGAGGCAGCCTTCTGGAAGCTCAAGCTGGGGCAGCTGTCGTGAATGTGAGAGATGGTTTGTGGAGACCTGAACACAGTCATCATGCCCATGGGTCAACATCAGGGTGCAGCCCCTGAACAGACTCATCCATGGACCACAGTCTGTGACATGAGCCAAAAGTTTTTTAAAAACAAACAAAACAACGGGCGCCTGGGTGGCTCAGTTGGTTAAGCAACTGCCTTCAGCTCAGGTCGTGATCCTGGAGTCCCAGGATCGAGTCCCGCATCGGGCTCCCCGCTCAGTGGGGAGTCTGCTTCTCCCTCTGACCCACTCCCCTCCCATGCTCTCTCTCACTCTCTCTCTCAAATAAATAAATAAAATCTTTAAAAACAAAACAAAACAAAACCCGTGGTGCTGGCAAGACTGCTGGGAAATAGGCATTCATGACCAGTGCATGTTGGCTTGGAGGGAAAATAATTTGGCAAAACCTACCGAGAGTCAGGAAAAAAATGTTTTTTCTATCTTTGGACCCAGTTACCTCAAGCCTGGAAATGTTTCCTAAGAAAGGGAATTCAAATGAGAGGAAAGACAGGAAGTAAAGCTTTACTTCAGCCTCACTGTGCCAGCCCATTAGGGACCCGGCCAAGTTAGTTATGGTAAAGCCAGTGGGTGAAACATCTGATGGTTTTGCCCCTGACTTGGGCAAGAGATTTTCCCTCTGTGCCTCAGTTTCCTTCTCTGTAAAACGGGGTTAATTAGACTGCTCTTAATGGGTTGTTTGGGGGATTTCAAGGAAATTATCTCCCACCCAGACCAACATGGCCCACCCCAGCCTGCCTGCTTCCACCCTGGCCCCTCACAGTCTGTTCCCCCCATGGCAGCCAGGGGAAGTCTGTGAACACCTGAACCCAGTCATATTTCTCTGCTCACACACCCTCCATTGTTCCCCATTAACTGCAGAGTTAAACCCACAGTTCCTGGAGTCCTTGCCACCTCCACGTCTCTTCCCTCACCGTATCCCACTTGCACACCCCGACTCCAGCCTCTTGTCTCCTTCTCCCCATCTCCGGCCACCCCACAGCATTGTGATGGCCCATTACCTGCCCGTGCAGGGTGACCTGCCTCCTCCCATGTGGACGGAGCGCCTCCACCGAGAACTTCAAGGTGGGCTTTGGGGGATGTTCTGCAATGGGGTGGCAAGACAGTGACGCTGGGGGTTGTCCCTTGCTCACCGCCACCTCCCGCAGACCCCGCACAGGGACCCAGGGCCTTTTCCTTCCCTCCCTTGAAACACAGGATTCCCATGGGTCATTAAATAATTTTCAAAATCGGAAACATGGAGATCTAGTCTATGACAACGTGACTATACTTAACTCCATAAAACTGTGCACTTTAGAGGCGCCTGGGTGGCTCAGTCATTCAGGCATCGGACTCTTGATTTCAGCTCAGGTCACGGTCTTAGGGCTGTGGGATCGGGCTCCAGGCTTGATGGGGAGTCTGCTTGAGATTCTCTCTCTCCTTCTCCCTCTGCCCCTCCCCCTGCTATGCGTGCGCGCTCTCTCTCAAATAAATAAATAAGGTCTTAAAAAAAAAAACCCTACACTTTAAAATGATTAAAGTGGAACATTTTATATTATGCATTTTCTACTACAATTTTTGTTCTGAAGTCTGAAAATAACTCTTGGAGTTGTTTCCCACAGATAATGGCACTGGGGCCGGAGGAGACCCCAGGTCACAAGGCCAGGGGCAAAATATTGACAATTACCTCATCCTTCCTTGCCTCTTGGGCCACATCTCCACTTCGGAGCTGCCCAAACTCCAGCTTCCTGTGTCATTTGGGAAACTACGTGTTCTCGACACAGTGGTCTCCCCCTGCCAACTCCCTGTGTGGCTTTAAAAGAGCAAAACCAACTGGACACATTGGAAGGAGAGAAAGACTGGAAAACGTTTCTTTTTAGATTATGGATTCTCCACATTTTACAAAGTGAAACTCGTTCACTGCCCCACAACCTTTTTTTTTTTTTAAGATTTTATTTATTGATTTGAGAGAGAGAGTGCGCATGAGTGGGGGTTGGGGGTAGGGGGACCGAGGGGCAGAGGCAGAGGGAGAAGCCAACTCCCCGCTGAGCAGGGAGCCCAAGCCGGGGCTCGGTCCCAAGGACCCTAGGGTCATGACCTGAGCTGAAGGCAGTCGCTTAACCGACTGAGCCACCCAGGAGCCCTGCCCTGCCACCTTTTATTAATTACTATGAATTTCTCCCGCCGCCTTATTTTTAACACCTGCCACCTTATTTCTAATCCCCACTGTTGTATTTCTAATTCCTGCCCCGTTCCTGTGGCTCTGAGTGCTCTCACCAGGGGGGACACACACGGGGCTGCTCCAGCTGCTCCAGGGGTCTCCTGGGGCTCCCGGCCTGAGTCGCCGCCTGCGTAGCTGGAATTCCTGGGCTGCATCCGTCCACAGGGGGCAGAGGCAGGACTCTGGCAGGGAAATAGGCCAAACATCAAGCTGAAGGGCTGTCCCATACCTGGGGGTGCCCGGGGCTTGGCACTCGTCATTTAGCCATCATACACTTATTGAGTGCCAACTGTGTGCTGGGCCCTGGGGCCACCATGGGAATAGGCCAGACCCTGTTCTCTTGGGGGGCCTCAAGATCTCCCATTCTTGCCCCGGCCCTAGGTCGGAGTCGAGACAAGGCCAACCCATTGGGATGTGGCCCTGATCAATGAATGGCTTTTCACCCCCAAGGCTGTTTCCTCACCTGTGAAATGGGAATAATCCAATACTGAACTACAGGGCGGGCCAGCAAGCATACAAAGAATTTAGCACTGGGCCTGGCATACAGTGGGTGCTCAATTAATGCTAGCATGCTGCCGCTGTTGTTGGTACTATTATTCTCACCGAAGCCAGCATCCTCCTGACGTCCGCAGTTGCCCTAGGACCAGATCATATATATGTATACATAGTTTTACCTTTTGGTAAAAGGTAAAAAAAATTTGAAAAAAATATTAGCTCTTTAACCATTTTAAACAATTATTCTAAGCGCAATGTGGGAGCTTGGATTAGATCCAGGAACAGAAAGAGGACATTTGCTTAAAAAAAAAAAAAAAAGAGGACATGCGTGGAAAAACGGGGGATATCTGCATAATCTCTGGTTTAGTCCCTAGCAACATGCCAATGTTCGTCTCCGTTGTGGACAGACGCACTCAAGAACGTAAGATGTTCGCACGTGGGGAGGCTGGGGGCCGTTTCTAGGGGAGCTGGCTACTTCCTTGGAACTTTTCTGAAAATCTAAGATTATTCCCAAAGTAAAAGTTTTGCTTAAAAGATTTCAGGAGGCAAAATTATTATCCTGTACTTTCCTACAAAAATTATTTTAGGAGGGAAAACCTGTATGTCAGTGGTGTTGGGGGTCAGGAGAGTCGGGTTTAGGACACGGCCTGCCCCCCATGCCCTGTTTGATGTGGAGGGGTCCCCCAACATCCTGAGCTTCAGTTCCCTCCTCTGCAAAGGGGGGGATGCAGGGTCTACAGCAGAGTGTGCTTAGGGGGCCGGAAATAAAAAAGAGAGAGATGCCCCTCCCCAGCAAGGGTCCCATATCACCTGTCTCTAACTGATCCCATTCACCTGATGGGGTCACTGAGGCTCAGGGGGGCCCAACATTGGGAGGGAAGATGAGGCTGAAGCTGGAGCGGCTCCCTGGCCTCAAGATGCTCCCTGTCTGAGGGAGGAGGAGACCCTACAATTCAGAGGCTGGAGGTCTCTGTCTTCTCCCAATCTAAGGGTTTCTTGGGGCCTAATAAGCAAGGGCTGAGGTTTCTTTTTTTTTTTTTTTTAAAGAATTTATTTATTTATTTGACAGAGAGAGACAAAGCCCGAGAGGGAGCACAAGCAGGGGGAGTGGGAGAGGGAGAAGCAGGCTTCCCGCCAAGCAGGGAGCCCGATGCGGGACTTGATCCCAGGACCCCGGGATCATGACCTGAGCCGAAGGCAGACGCTTAACGACTGAGCCACCCAGGCGCCCCAAGGGCTGAGGTTTCTTACAGGCCCCGCTTGCTCTGCGTGAGGGCAACAGAGGGGGCAGCAGAAGGTAGCTGCGGAATGAATGAAGGTCCACGGAGGACATACAGATGACCAACAGGTAGATAAACCATGTGCAACATCACTCATCATAAGGGAAGTGCAAATCAAAACCACAACGAGATATCACCTCAGTTTGAATGACTATCATCAAAAAGACACAAGACAGGGGCGCCTGGGTGGCTCAGTTGGTTAAGTATCTGCCTTCGTGATCCCAGGGTCCTGGGATGGAGCCCTGCATCAGGCTCCCTGCTCAGCGGGGAGCCTGCTTCTCCCTCTCCCTCTGCCTGACGCTCCCCCACTTGTGCTCTCTCTCTCTGTCAAATAAATAATAAATAAAATCTTAAAAAAAAAAAAAAAGAACTACAATATGATCCAGCCATTCCACCTCTGGGCTTTTTTCTGGAAATGAAAACACTAACTCAAGATATATCTGCCCCCATGTTTACTGCAGCATCATGTACAATAGCTGAGATACAGAAGCAACCTAAGTGTCCAGGGGCGGATGAATGGAAAAAGAACATGTAATATATATATATATATATATATATAAGATGGAATATTATTCAGCTATAAAAGAAGGAAACCCTGCCATTTGTGACAATGTGGATGGGCCTTGAGGGCATTATGTTAAGTGAAATAAGTCAGAGAAAGACAAATACCATAGGATTTCTCGCACACGTGGAATCTAAAGCAAAACAGAATGGAACTCTTAGACACGGAGAACAGATTGGTGGTCGCCAGAGGCAGGGGTTGGGGGGTGGATGGAATGGGGATCAAAAGTTACAAACTTCAGTTATAAAATAAATAAGTCCTAGGGATGTCATGTACCACATGGAGACTATAGTTCATAACACTATATGATGTACTTGGAAGTTCCTAGGAGAGTAGATCGTAAAAGTTCTTACAAGACATAAGGTTTGTACTTCAGATGGTGACGGAAGGTAGCTAGACTAATTGGGATCATTTCACAATATATACAAATATCAAATAATGATGTTGTACACCTGAAACCAATATAATGTTATATGTCAATTATATCTCAGAAAAGGAAGAAGAAGAAGGAGAAGAAGAAGAAGAAGAAGAAGAAGAAGAAGAAGAAGAAGAAGAAGAAGAAGAAGAAGAAGAAGAAGAAAAAGAAGAAGGAGAAGAAGAAAAGAAAAGGAAAGAAGGAAGGAAGGAAGGAAGGAAGCTGAGTGGAAGGACAGCTTCCTGGAGAGGTGGCCCTTGAGCTGGACCCTGAAGGTGGGCTGGATTCTCATGAGCTCAGATGGAGAAGGTGTGCAGATGGAGGAGACTGCATGGGCAAAGGCACAGTCTGGAAATGCAGGGCATGGGCGGAGAATGATGGCCATTCAGAGGGGGCCAGAGGAAACACAAGGTGGGTGAGGGTACCTGGGGCCAGCTGAGGAAAGGATCCTCCTGAAGGTAATAGGGAGCAATGGAGGGTGTGTGAGCAAAGGAGGTCATGATGAGATCTGAGTGTCAAAGAGACTCCAGAGGCTAGCTACAGGGCAAGAGTGGAGACCAGGCAGGAAGGGTGATGGATGTAGAGATAGTGAAACTGATTTGGAGGTCATGTTCCCCGAGGAGAAGGCTGCTTTCTCTCCTGACCTGGGGAATAAACTCACCAACTTCCACAGGCTGCCGGCTGTCCTGTGCCGGAACTGCACCTCGGCGCCATCCTGGCGGGCTGGGGTCTCCCACTTCAAGAGCACCTGCCCCGCGGACCCAGACACGGTGATGTCTCTGGCTGACGGAGGGTCATATTTAACTGGGAGCAAAGATGGGGGTTGGGGAGGGGAGCCAGCATATGTGCAAGTTATTGGTCCTGAAAATTTCAGAAAATCTGCCCCACCCAGCCCAGGATAACCGACCGAGTCCCCAGTATGTGCATCAGGGAAACCCTTACAGGTTCCATCTAAGCCTGGGATTCTATGGATCAAAGATTCAAGACTAACACTCCTTGTAGCAGCATTTTGGTGAGACAGGCACTTTTGTGAATTGCTGACGAGGATAATTAACTGAATCTACTTTTTTAAGAGGACTATTAGGGAAATCTTACTAATTCTTTAGACCCAGACCTAAAGAGAAACATCTATCATTCTTCCTGCATCTTGGTCGTACCATGCCTGATTCTACCTCAGGGCCTTTGCACTTGCTGTGCCCTTGTGCCCTCTGCCTGGAACACACTTCTCAACACTTTATTCTTGTTGGATCCTTTTTTATCCTTCCAGGCTCAACTTGAGCTGGAGGCCTCCTTGACCTCCCAGCAGTATCTCCTCATATGTAATAATCATTCCTGTTCATCACTCCCACTTGAATCTGGGCTCCATGAGGGCAGAGACAGGGACAGGACTCCAGGGAGGCAAGAAAGACAAGGCTGTACAAATACACGGTTGGATCCTGTCTTCATCTTAAAATTTGATATTTTGTTCATCGTGGATTTTTTGGCATTAATTTTGATTTTTTTTTAAATATTGCTTTACAGAATTACTTATGTTGACTACTGAGTTTTTTGGCACCCCCTTACAATTTCGTGCCCAAGGCAGGTTCCTCCCTCACCTCATCCTAATTCCAGCCCGGAGCTGCAAACTTTGCTGGCCTCGCTCATGTACCCTGTGACTCAGCGTAGCAGAGTAGGAGTGCAAATTCTAGATGTTATATGTACGTGGTTGCGTCGTGAAAACAGATATTGAAGACCCAAAAAGGTCCTGGCAGTATTACAGTTTCAGGGAGAAACCAGAAGCAACCGAAGTATCCAGCAGCTGGGGATTGGCGAGGGGACCGTGAAAAACTCTGCCATGTCCCGCAACGATGTCTGATGGGAAAATCGTTGGCATTATCAAGCCCCTGGCCCAAATCTGCACAGGTCTAGGCTCAGGAACCAGAGGCGTCTGTGGGTGAGGAAGGGGCAGCAGGGAGGAGGAGGAGAACAGGGTGCTGACCTGCGCTATGAAGCTTCAGGGTGATCTTAGGCGACTTCTGCGTCTGGTTCTCGGCTCGAGATTCCACCCAGAGCGTGACAAGCTGGAGCACAGCTACGCCGTCCTGGTCAGAGAACTGCAGGCTGGTGGCTGAGCCCGCAGCAAAGTAGCAGCAGTGCTCGGACTTGAGGCTGCGCGAGGGGAGTGTTGGTGCTGAGTTTGGGGTCCTAGGGACCCGCGGGGTGGCTCAGCAGCCCCAGCAGATGGTGCACATCACATCCCAGCATCTTCTTCTGTCCCTTTGACTCCCCCCTCCCCAGCCTGGGGACTCTATGGGGATCAGCCCTGCACCTGAGTGGTTTGGGGGACCCCAGAATCTTGCAAGATGGGCTGCCACAGGCGGAAGGAAGAAATGAATGAATGGATGGAAGGATGGACAAATGAGTGAGCGGGTGAGGAGGAAGGAAGGACTAGAAGGACCTTAATTGCCACCCAACCTGGATGCCCACCTATGCTGACAGCCCCCCCAAATAGAGTCCTCACCTTCCCTTCTCACATGAGACACTCAGCCTCCAGGAAGAGCAAGGACTCTGCTAAGATCACACCTCTGAGAGCAGGGGAATGGGGGCAGGAGCAAGTGCGGGATGATGTGTGAGGGTTTGGGGACTGGGGCAGGGTCCTCACCAGCACCTCAGGAAGTGGCTGACCCCAGCCGTGGGGCCCTCATACTTCCAGGAACATTCATAACCAGCGCTGACTATCCGGTAGCAGGTCAGGTCCTTGGGGCCTGAAGCCGAGCCTGGAGGAGATCCCAGAGGTTTGAGAATGGACCAAGAGTGGGGAGGGGGGCCCTCCTTGCTGGTGCGCGCTCAGGATGAATCTTTGTGACATTTAAGTAATCCGGTGTCAACCTCAGCCTCAGCCCACTCCCAGCACCCTCCCTGCGCCTTTGCCTCCTGTCTCCTGCCTTCTCCCCTGCTCCCCCTGCTCCACCCACACCAGCCTCCTCACCAGTCCTCAAACACACAGGGCTCACTCCCATCTCAGAGCCTTTGCACATGCTGTGCCAGCTGCCTGGAGTGCTTTTCCCCCAGATCTTAACATTCCAGTTTCTCCTTCAGTGTCACCTCCTTGACCACCAGCCAGCCTGAAGCAGACCCCTCCTCCATCCCCCACCTTCCTCTGTCTGGTTTCTCATAGCACATTCTGGTATGCTATCTGTGTGTTTGTTTGTCTTTTATCCACTTCCCACACTAGGCTGTGACCCCAGGAAGTCAGTTGGGCTTGCAGCTGATTCTTTCACACCTAGAACTGTGTCTGCACACAGTAGGTGCTCAGTAAATAGTTCTTGCACAAGAGAATGGACGAAGTGCCTGCTCAGTGGCAGACCCTTGGTGGGGTCCCCCAGGACACCCGAGCTTGGTGAGGACAGGACAGTAGGCTGTCTGAAAGTAGGCTGACAGTAGGCTAGACCTCAGGTGGGCCTGAATCTTTGGCTGGGCAGGAGGGAGCTAAGAGAGGAGCTGCTAGGAAAGGATCAGTCAGAACCCAGCATGACCTCTCCCCACAACAGGGAACTGTCCCAGACCTGAGTCTGCATCCGGATACGGCGGGTCCTGAAAACAGCACCCACTGGTACTGCAGGCTTCAGCTGCAAAGACAACGAAGAGATAATGACATTCCCAGTCTTTCACTGCATGGGGAAGGGGCTCAGGCTGGGGGCTTGCCAAGCGACCATCCATCCACCCATCCGCTCTCCCATCTATGGATTCACCCACCTAGCCTCCCACCCATCCACACATCCAACCTTCCACCCATCCACCCATCGTGCATGAATGCATTCATCTGTCCTACTATCCATCCATCCATCCATCTATCTATCCATCCACCCATCCACACATCCAACCTTCCACCCATCCACCCATCGTGCATGCATGCATTCATCTGTCCTAGTATCCATCCATCCATCCATCCATCCATCTATCCATCCACCCTTCCATCCATCCACCCATCTACCCATCCATTCACCCTCTCATTCATCCACTCATCAACCTCTTAGGCTGCTCTTCCAAAGCAACCTAGGATCCCCTGTCCTCCTCCCAGTCTCTGGTCTCCAGCCCTGCCTGACCCCTGAGGGCCCTGAAACCTTGCTGATCCTCAGTTTATGGAGAGGGAAACTGAGGCACAGAGAGGCAAAGTAGTGGCCCGAGGTCACACAGCAGCAACAGCAGAGCTGGAATTAGAGGTCAAACCCAGTCATCTGCAGGGGTCTGGACTCCTTCCAATCCAATTCCACGAGATGGAGAGACAATATGTGCATATATTTAATATAATAATGTAATATACACTATAAACATAATCAGTTATCATGTATATCAATTATCTACATACTTTTCCTTATCCTTTTCTTTTTCTTTTTTTAAAGATTTTGTTATTTATTTATTTATTTATTTTTAAATATTTTATTTACCTATTTGAGAGAGAGAGCACAAGCAGGGGGAGCGGCAGGCAGCAGTAGAAAGAAGCAGGCTCCCTGCCGAGCAGGGAGCCTGATGTGGGACTCGATCCTGGGACCCTGGGATCATGATCTGAGCCAAAGGCAGATGTTTCATCAACTGAGCCAACCCAGGTGCCCTAAAAATTTTATTTATTCATTTGACAGAGAGAGAGAGCACAAGCAGGCCGAGTGGCAGGCAGAGGGAAAGGAAGAAGCAGGCTCCCCGTTGAGCAGGGAGCCCGATGCAGGGCTCGATCCCAGGACTCTGGGATCATGACCTGAGCCGAAGGCAGACGCCCAACTGACTGAGCCACTCAGGCGGCCCTCCTTATCTTTTTCCTAGCATTTCTCACAGAACTCCCGGAAGTGGGAAAGATTCAGAGATTCAGCCCATTCCACAGAAGACAAAGTCGAGACCAGAACGCAGATGCTCAAATCTGACCCTAGAAGCCAATCTCCCATTTGACAAGAGGGAAAGACTGAGGCACAGAGACACAGAACCTACCCCAGATCCCAGGTCCACAGCCCTCCACACACATGCCGCCCAGCAAGAAGAGCCATGGTGTCAGGGTGGGGCACTCACCGCCTCGCCCTAGGAGCAGGAGCAGAAGGAGGGGGACCAGCCTGGCCCACGCCTGCTCCATTGAGCCCACGCAGTGGCCTGCAGGACCAGATGAACTTCTGCCAGCCACCCCGTCCTCGCCCCTGAACATGTTGAAGCTGAGTAAGAAAGAAGACTTAAAAGACTAAAAAAAAAAAAAAAAGTTAGGTATCATGGCCCCTCCTGGCGCAAGTCAAACTGAAAGAGAAACCCAGGAAGTCAGCTCGGTGGTGGTGGCCTCATCCCGGCCACAAACCCACCCGTGGGGCAAGTCTGACCCAGGGCCACAGATCTGGGGGTCTATTCTGCTGGCCCAAGCCCTAGCTGGACAGAAGGTGCCAGCCCCATGAGTAGCCTGTTGCTCTGAGCCCTTGCCTTGGTCTCCAGCCCTCTCTAGCTGACTTCTGAGACTTAGGTACCAAATGGGAGCCCGGTGTTCTCCTATGTCTGCGTTCACTCTCCCAACAAATCGTTATGAAGTGTTTGCTCTCCACTGCCCCCTCCCCAAATGCCCCCTTCCCCGTTTCCCAAACTCCAGCCCCAGGGCACCCTGGGTCCCAGCTCCTGAAGAGCCCCTTTGCTTCCTTCAGACTAAGCTTTGTCTCTTCTCTGCATCTGTTTCTTGGCATCTGGCTGTCTCAGTTTCTGAATCTTTCTCCCCACTTTCTACAAAGGCCCAAAATGTCCATGGAGAAGGACTGATTCATGCTACAAAGTGGATGAACCTCAAAAACGTCATGCTGAGTGAGAGAAGCGAGACACAACAGCTCACATGTTGTACGATCCCAGGTACATGAAATGTCAAGAACCGGCAAATTCAAAGAGACGGAAAGATGAGTGGTTGCCAGGGGGTGGCAGATGGGGGTTGGGGAGTGACTGCTAATGGGAACGAGTGTCCCTTTGGGGTGATGAGAATGTTCTGGAACTGGACAGAGGTGATGGTTGCAGAACATAGTCAAAGTTCTAAATGCCACTGTATTGTAGCTTTTTAAATGGTTAATTTTATGTGATTTTCACCTGTAAGAAAATGTTCATGGAGCACAAGGGGACTGAGGAGCATGGTGGGGGTCTCTTCTGGAAGAGCATCTGGGGACTGGGGCTCAGGTGGGCTGGGAGAAAGCCCAGTCTCAGAGGAGCCCTGTCCCCGGGGGCAGCTGGGCCAGTCAGGGTCAGGCGCCCAGAAGGCCATGAGGTCAGAGCCATGGGAACAAAGAGGCAGTGTCCCAGGCCTGGCACAGTGGGGACGGGGACCCCGTGACCCTGCACAGAGCAGCCTTGACTGGGAGTAGGGCCCAGGCCAGGCCAGAGGGTGGAGTGGGCTGCAGAACTGGTGTGTGAGGCCTGGGGGAAGGGCAGAGACAGAGAGAGAGAGACAGAGACAGAGATAGAGACAGATTGAGAGAAACATAAAGAAAAATGGAAGAGATGGTTAGAGATAGGGCCAAACCCTTGGCCTCCTCTCGAAGATCCTGAGACCCCTACCCCAAGAGACACCATCTATGTGTCCCATTTCACAGATGGAGAAACTGAGCCCTGAAGTGCCCAGACCCCTCGAGTCCCCAGCTGCACATGAAGAGATGGATTCAGACAGAGGGCTCCCCCCTCCTCCCCAGCGAGGCTGAGCTTTGCATCTCGGGAGTAAGGCTCATGCCCCAGGGCTGCCCCACCACCAAGGTTGGCCCCTCCAGGCCTCAGCTACCCCATCTGCAAAATAGGCGATCGTGAGGATAAAGGAGGGCTGGGCTCCTGGCAGGTAATGCCCACCAGGCAGCCGGTATAATTAATCATTTTGGGGGGCCCCCAGTGGCCTTAGCAGCTCTTTCCCAGCCCCCCCCCAAAGTCAGAGCAGCTACTGGAAAGACACTGAGGGAGGGAGAAAAATGGAGGAGGGGGCAGAGCTGAACACAGATGCCCCCAGCTCCTTGGCATCAGGGCTGGGTGCAGGGAGGGGCAGAGGCTGGGGATGTCCCAAGGGGGAGTTCAGAGGGATGCCCAGAGAAGGGGGCTCTTGAACTCATTTATGGAAAGAGCATTCCTGGCTGAGGGCACAGCAGAAGCAAAAGTTCAGGGGATGCTTTGGGGAACATCAAGATGAACATGGCAGGTCTGGGGCTCCACAGGAGAGACGAAGGTGCTAAGGCAGCCAAGGACCTCAAGAGCCAGGTTGAAGGGCTGGGCTTTCTCCCAAGGGCACTGGGGAGCCATAGCAGGTGTGTGAGCAGGTGAGGTGGTGTTTCTACCCTTATCAGTCGGGATCTGAAGCTTGCCCCGAGGTTCACTACACTTCACCTTCCCCATGCCAAATCTGCACACCCAGATTGGCCTGCCTGCCCCCTACTCCAGGAAGCCCGTGGCCTACTTGCCCCCTACTCCAGGAAGCCCTCAGGGTGCCTTTATGGGCCCCTTCCTGCTGCCCCAGAAACCCAGCTGGGATATGCCCCTAGGGCTGCCCCACTTTCAGATGCTTCACTAGCTGAGGGGAGGGGGAGGCAGGAAGGACTGGGTTAAAAGGGGCCCCCCGGAAATGGAAATCGTGACAGGAGGGACCACAGAATTTCCCCACCCCCTCGGTTTCCGTCTTTCTTCCAGGGTGAGTGACCTGTAGTCGAGGAGGGCTGAGCTTCTTTCCAAGTGGCCACGAGACCCTAATGCCCCCGGAGGGCATCTAAGGAGAATGTTGAAGGGTAAATAGCAGTTTGCAAGGCAAAAATCTGTTAGTTTGTTTATCAAACACATTTGTAGGCATCATTCACCAATAAGAACATTTTTCATTCATTCAACCAGAACTTTCTGATGCCTCCAGAGGATCATTTGAGGATGTTTTATTTTTTTTTTAAGATTTTATTTATTTATTTATTTGACAGAGAGAGACACAGTGAGAGAGGGAACACAAGCAGGGGGAGTGGGAGAGGGAGAAGTAGGCTGCCCACGGAGCAGGGAGCCCGATGCGGGGCTCGATCCCAGGACCCTGGGATCATGACCTGAGCCGAAGGCAGATGTTTAATGACTGAGCCACCCAGGCGCCCCGAAGATGTTTTAAAGAATGCACAGAAGGGGCACCTGGGTGGCTCAGTCGGTTGAGCATCTGACTCTTGATTTCGGCTCAGTGGTGATCTCGGGGTCGTGGAATCAAGCCCCATGCCCAGCGCTGCGCTGGGCATGGAGTCTTCTTGTCCCTCTCCCTCTGCTCCTCCCACTGCTCTCTCTCTCAGATACATAAATAAATAAAATGTTAAAAAAAAAAAAAAGAATACACAGTAGGTTGGGGCTCCTGGATGGCTCAGTTGATTAAGCATCTGCCTTCTGCTCAGGTCATGATCCCAGGGTCCTGGGATCGAGCCCCATATTGGGCTCCCTGCTCCTCAGGAAGCCTGCTTCTCCCTCCCCCACTCCCCCTGCTTGTGTTCCCTCTCTCTCTATGTCTCTCTCTGTCAAATAAATAAATAAAATCTTTAAAAAAAATACACAGAAGTTTATCAAGAAAATAAACTCTCATATTCATTCAACAATCACACTCCCTGTTGCCCCGTAGAGACATTTGAAGAGGGTTTTGATGGATGCGTAGAAGTTCACAGGAAAAAATTTATTCATTCAGTAAGTGTTCTCTGATATTTCTCAAAGAAAATTTGAAGTGGGTTTTGAAGGATGCATAGGTGTTCACCATGGGAAAATTTCACTCATTGATTCACTCATTCATTCAGTCAGTCAGTAAATGTTCCTGTTACCCATTGAAGGTGTCATCTTGGAAGTTCTATGTAGTTCTCCAGATGGAGCAGGGGCATTTGATACCTCTCTGGTGTCTCCCCCTCCGGCAGTTCCCCATTTGCCTGGTCCAACCACCTCTGGTCCAGGAAACCTGTCTATTCCTGGGATCCCAGCCCAAGTCCTCAAGGAAGACTGATTGGCTGAACTTGAGTTACCTGTCCTCCATGAACCAATCACAGTGGCTGAGGTGGATGAACGTCTCTAGGGGCCCCTGGGTGGTTCAGATAGTTAAGCATCTGCCTTCGGCTCAGGTCATGATCTCTAGGTCCTGGGATCGAGCCCCACGTAGGGCTCCTGGCTCAGCGGGCAGTCTGCTTCTCCCTCTCCCTCTGCCTCCTGCTTGTGTTCCCTCTCTCTCAAATGAATAAATAAAACCTTCAAAAAAAGAATGTCTCTAGGTCACATGTCCACCCCAGTTTGGACTCAAGGAGAACTTTTGGTCAGAACAAACCACAGATGAGCCATTGGTCACTCTAAGGTGTGAGCTTCCCATCGCTTGGGGTAGGCAAGCTACAGCCTGAAGTCCATTTATCAAAGGGTTGCCAGATAGAACATGCCCAATTAAATTAGAGTTTCGGATAAACAACACATAAGTTTTTAGCATATCCGTTTGCCAAAGATTGCATGGGACATATACTGGAAAAGTATTCATTGTTTATCTGAAATTAAACTTAACTGGGTGGCTGCACTAGTTTGCTAGGGTAGCCGCAACAAAGACACTGAGTAGCTTCAATAAGAAATGTATTTCCTGGGGCGCCTGGGTGGCTCAGTTGGTTAAGCGACTGCCTTCGGCTCAGGTCATGGTCCTGGAGTCCTGGGATCGAGTCCCGCATCGGGCTCCCTGCTCGGTTGGGAGTCTGCTTCTCCCTCTGACCCTCCTCCCTCTCCTGCTTTCTGTCTCTCATTCTCTCTCTCTCAAATAAATAAATAAAGTCTTAAAAAAAAAAAAGAAATGTATTTCCTTACAGTTCTGGAGGCTAGGAGTCCGAGATCAAGATGTTGGTAGGTTTGGTTTCTTCTGGGGCTTTCTCCCTGGCTTGCAAATGGCGTCTTCCTATATGTTCACATGATCTTCCTTCTGTGCGGGTCTGTGTCCTCATCTCTTCTTATAAAGACACCATATAATGGACTAGGATCCACCCAAATAACCTCATTTTACCTTACTTACCTCTTTGAAGGTCCTATCTCTGGGCACCTGGGTGGTTCAGTTGGTTAAGCGTCTGCCTTCGGTTCAGGTCACCATCTCAGGGTCCTGGGATCGAGCCCCGCATCGGGCTCCCTGCTCAGCGGGAAGTCTGCTTCTCCTACTCCCTCTGCCCACCACCCACCCCCCGACTCGTGCTCTCTCTCCCAAATAAATACATAAATGCTTCTCCCTCTCCCTCTGCCCCACCCCCTTGTGCTCTCTCTCAAATAAATAAATAAAATATATTTTTTAAAAAACCCATAAAGGCCCTATCTCCAAATATAGCCACATTCTGAAGTACGGATGGTGAGGATTTCAACATACAAGTTTTGGAAGAATGCTACTCAGCCCATGACAGCGGTTGCTTTGGACTGCCCATAACAGTCTGGCAGTTTTTGAAAAAGTCTGAAATAAAGAGTTACCATATGAGCCAGGAATTCTACTCCTAAGTGTAAACCCAAGAGCACTGAAAGCATATGTCCACACAATAACTTGTGTGTGAATGTTCATAGCAGCACTATTCACAATAGCCAAAAAGTGGGAAAACTCAACTGTCCATTAACAGATGAATGAAGAAACAAAATGTGGTCCACCCACACAATGGAATGTTATTCAGCCAGAAAAAAGGAATGAAGCACTGATTCAAGCTATGACATGGATGAACCTTGAAAACGTACTGAGCGAAAGAAGCCAGACACAAAAGGCCACGTGTTGTATGATTCCATGTATATGAAATGTCCAGAACAGACAAACCCATACAGACAGAAAGCAGATTGGTGGTTGCCAGGGGCTGGAGAGGGAGGATGGTGACTGCTCATGGGTAAAGGTTTTCTTTTAGGGTTGATGAAATGTTCTGGGATTAGATAGTGGTGATGAGGGGCACCTGGGTGGCTCAGTTGGTTGAGCGACTGCCTTCGGCTCAGGTCATGATCCTGGAGTCCCGGGATCGAGTCCCACATCGGGCTCCCTGCTCAGTGGGGGGTCTGCCTCTCCCTCTGATCCTCTTCCCTCTCATGCTCTCTGTCTCTCATTCTCTCTCTCTCAAATAAATAAATAAAATCTATAAAAAAAAAAAGATAGTGGTGATGATTACACAACTTTGAGAATATGTTAAAAACCACTGAATGGTATTCTTCTAAGAGGTACACTTTATTTTTATTTATTTTTACTTTTTATTAACATATAATGTATTACTTGTTTCAGGGGTACAGGTCTGTGATTCATCAGTCTTTTTTCTTTTTTTAAAGATTTTATTTATTTATTTATTTGACAGAGAGAGACACAGCGAGAGAGGGAACACAAGCAGGGAGAGTGGGAGAGGGAGAAGCAGGCTTCCCGTGGAGCAGGGAGTCCAACGCGGGGCTGGAACCCAGGACCCTGGGATCATGACCTGAGCCGAAGGCAGATGCTTAACAACTGAGCCACCCAGGTACCCTTGTGATTCATCAGTCTTACACAATTCACAGTGCTCACCATAGCACATACCCTCCCCAGTGTCCATTATCCAGCCACCCCATCCCTCCTCCACTCCAGCAACCCTCAGTTTGTTTCCCGAGATTAAGAGTCTCTTATGGTGTGTCTCCCTCTCTGGATTCGTCTTGTTTCATTTTTCCCTCCCTTCCCCTATGATCCTGTCTTGTTTCTCAAATTCCACATATCAGTGAGATCATATGACAATTGTCTTTCTCTGATTGACTTGTTTAGCTTAGCATAATACCCTCTAGTTCCATCCACGTCGTTGCAAATGGCAAGATTTCATTTTTTGATGGCTGTATAATATTCCATTGTATACTATATACAATAGAATAAAAAGGTACATTTAAAATAAATAAATAAGGGGTGCCTGGGTGGCTCAGTCGTTAAGCGTCTGCCTTCGGCTCAGGTCATGATCCCAGGGTCCTGGGATCGAGCCCCGCATCGGGCTCCCTGCTCCGCGGGAAGCCTGCTTCTCCCTCTCCCACTCCCCCTGCTTGTGTTCCCTCTCTCGCTGTGTCTCTCTCTGTCAAATAAATAAAATCTTTAAAAATAAATTTAAAAAAATAAAAAGATGTATTTTATGGTGTGCAAATTATATGTCAATTTTAAAATGTGTATGCGAAAAACAAGTGTTGTCAGGGTGTCCTGTATGTTTATGTGCTCAATCTGGCCATTGTTATTTGGTAGGAGCCTGTAAGAACCTCAAAGGCAACAGGGCCCTCCCTAGGGTCTCCTCCAGCCTGAGAAGATACTGTAAGGCCTAGGTCCAACAGTGGGGTAGCCAAGGGAACCTGCCACGGCAGAGACAGTGGGAGTCCCAGTGAAAGCGAGAACACGGATGCCGTCTTGGGACTTTGGGCTTTTCCCTGCCTCAGTTTCCCTTTTGCAAAGTGGAGCTGACCAATTATCAACAGATACCTGTGAAAGGTGGTCTTCATGAGGCACTTAGCCAGGTGCCCAGCTGGCTTGGCAAAAGCAGCCATCCTCAAAACAGAAACGGGCAACAACAACAGTGGCCACCTGTTCTTGTAAATAAAGTTTTATTGGGACTAGGGCCAGGATTAGGGTGAAACAAGAGAGGCAGTGTCATGTAAGGGCAGAGTCTGATACTGTCTTTATTTGAAATTGTGATGTTTAGTTCATCACACATCTTTTGCATTAGTTGAGATTCTTTATACTATCGTATTAAAATCTTGTGTCTCTTAATTACTGATATTTGTGGGCTCTCTTAAATTTTGAATGGAATTCACCTCACCCTAGAACCAGCCCTGTTGTGTGCCCTGGGCACATTAATTAACTTCTAGGAGCCTCAGTTTCTTCATCTGCAAAATGGGGATGATAATGTTCTCATCTAGGAGGAGTCATTGAAAAAAAAAAAAGTTTTCATCTTTGCTGGGGGGGTAGGGTGGGGCCTGGAAGGGCGGTCCGGCGATCCAGTGGAGGCGGGGCCCTTCCAGGAGGGTTCCGAGGGGGGCGGGGCCAGGCCACATCAGCTGACCGGCTTGACCAATGGCGCGGGGCGGCGGGGCTTGGCAGGTTGGGGCGGGGCCGGGGGCAGGCCCGGCGGTGCGGACTAGCGGGCCATGGACGAGCCGAGCCTCCTGCGGCGCCGAGGGCTCCAGGTGAGGCCCCTGCGTGGGCGGGCGGAGGGCACAGCAGAGTAGACCTGGCCTGGGTGCCAGGGGCGGGGCTTCGGCGTCCGGAGAAACTGATGAGGAAGGCGGGGCGCGCGCTCCGGTCGCGCCTTCTGCCCACCCGTTTCTCAAAGCGCTTTTTGCCTGGAGGGAAGGGGATATACCCCGTTTGGCATATGGGGAAACTGAGGCTCCAAGCGCTAGCGTGGGAGAAGGGGGCTGAGGGCTGCGCCCCTTCCCACCAGCTGCTCTAATAATAATATGAGCAACAGCAGTCTTTGCGCGCTCACCATATGTTCATCCTTGTATTAATGTTTTTACTAGTGATATATTAATATTAATTAATGTGTATTATTACCTGCCTCGTGCCTTTGCTGAGCCACCGCGCCTCAGCCTCAGATCACCCCTAAGGTGAGCCGGGGAAGGTTGGGGCTGTCCAGGCGCCCATCTGTCAGACAAGGAAACTGAGGCTCGAGTCTGGAAAAGTCACAAACTCGAGGTGGCCCAACAGGGATTCGGTCTGGCGGCCTTAAGTAGCTCTCTGTTGCACAGAGCACTGCCAATAGCTGCGGCAGTTTGGGGGGGAGGGGAGGGCGGGAACCACTTTTGCTTCTCCGGGCCTCAGTTTCCCCATTTGCCGTAAGGGCCCTCCTTTTCTGACCTCTGGCCCTGGATTTGTGTTTGGGAGGCCGAGTTACCAGGAGGTAAGAACAGGGGTGTCAGAATTCGAACCCACGCAGGGGGCCATGTGACCCCGGTGGGCAACTTCTTTGACCTTTCTGGGAATTAAGGTGATCTAGCCAGTTCCCTCTGGGACTTAGACCACACCTTTAAGAAGCTCCCAGGTTGCAGGTCGGGAACCAGAGATGCATCATTTACCCAACAAACACGTATTGAGTGCCTGCTGTGTGCTCGGCAGGGGAGAGGCAGCGGTGTTGACCCTCTGAAACCGCTCCCCTGGATCTCCCAGCCTGTTGGGGCAAACAGACGCCTGAGCAGCGGGGACCCCAGGGAGTGGTCAGCTACAGTGTGGGACGCTCAGGCACACTTGGAGAAGGCGCCTGAACCCAGCGTTGCTGGGTGGCCTTGCAGACGCGGGTGGCGGGGCAGGTGGGGGTGGGTGTATGGGGAAATAGAAGCGTCTAAGGGAAGCTAATCTGAGGGAAGCTAAAACCTAGGAAGGACGGGGTGGGAGGTGGGTCAGGGAGGGCAGGGCCAGAGCTGCAGGGCAGAAACACCCCCACCACCCCACCACCTCTGCTCGGCGTGGCGGGGGGAGGGGGCCGAAAGGGGAAAGTCCGAGGCCAGAGGCAGCCGCGAGGGGCCTGGGCGTAGAGGAGGGGGCGGTGAGGAGTGGGGTGTTGTGGGGGGACAGGCCCCGCCCCGAGCCCCAGTTAGACTCAAGCCCCGCCCGCAGCCTCTTAAAATAGAGAAACTGCCATCGGGTAGGCGAATGGGGGCGCTGCTGACGTCAGGAAGTGGGGGCCTGTTCCGTGGGGGGGAGGCATCCGTATCCTGATGACGAGTCCCATGCTACACAAGGGGAAACTGAGGCTCAGAGAAACGTAGCCACTGTTGAGGTGTCACAGCATGTAGGTGACAGAGTCAGGATTTGAACCCAGACAGGTCTGGCTCCCCCTCCAGACCAGCCCTGCACTAGCAGGCCTTACTCCATGGAGGCAGAGGGACAAGTAGGGACGGCCCAGGTGGGCGAGGGAATTCTGGGCAGAGGGTGCACAGCCTGTGCAAAGGCCCAGAAGCATGTAACTCTATGTGTTATATGGGAAAACTAGAAGCCATTTCTTAGCACTAGAGCTGGGGCTGTGAGAGGGCACCGTCTGCTTCAGGAGCTTCCAGCCCTGATTTTGACGAGCTTAGGCTTCCCCCCTAGGGTGACTGGGAGCTATGGAAAGTGCTGGAGCAGGGGAGGACACAACCAGATCTGAGGGCTTTGAAAGACTCCTCTGGAGCCGGTGGAGGGCAGAGAGGGGGCCAGAAGCTAGGGAGGGGCCCGGAGTGAACGACGAAGTAGGAGACAATGAAAATACATATATATTTTTAGATTTTAAATAAATAAAATAAAATAAAATAAAATGGCAGGCTCTCTGCTCAGCGGGGAGCCTGCCTTTCCCTCTCCCTCTGCCTGCCGCTCCCCCTGCCTGTGCTCTCTCTCTCGCTCTTTCTCAAATAAATAAATAAAATCTAAATATCTTATTTAATTTAGAGAGAGAGCATGAGTGGGGGGAGGAACAGGGGGTGAGGGACAAGCCGACTTCGCACTGGAGCCGGATGCGGGGCTCAATCCCACCACCCAGAGGTGGTGACCTGAGCTAAAATCAAGAGTCAGAAACACTCAACCAACGGAGCCACCCAGGCGCCCCAGACGATGAAAATAATTTTTGAAAATAATAGTATTAGTATAAATAACGGCTCACATTAACGGGCACCTACAAATGCTAACCACTGAACATGCATTTAATTCTCCTAACAGCGCAAGAGATCAGTGCTATCATTAGCCTCCTCTTTCAAAGGGGGAAACTGAGGATCTGAGAGGGAGAGTAAGAGATTTAGAATTCTAGCCAGTCTGGCGCCTGTGGGTATCAAAATGTTGAGGGCCTCGGTTTGGGGCATTCGCTCTACAGTCCCTTAACTGGAGCTCTGTTAATGGGCCCAGGAGAACCCCCACCCCCCGCCAAGCAGGTGGCAGCCTACTGGTCAGAGCCAATCCGATACTCTGGAGGCTAACCCTCGCCAAAGGTCAAAGAGTCAATTCATAAAAGCCTGAGGAAGCGGAGGGGACTCGGGTCAGTTGCTGACTGAGCAGTCCAGGCAACAGCTCTGGGCATGCTGGCCGGTCTGGTTGTGCCAATGTGGGACGCGCAGTTGGCTGTGCGCTGGGAGGTGGTGAACAGGCCCTGGTCTGGCCCTCCGACCACCAGTTTGCCTTGGGCAAGAGCCGGCACCTGGGCCTTCCTGGGTTGGCTTAAGCTCCGTCTTCTGTGCAGTGTTTCTAGGTGCTAGTTCATGCAAACTTATTGCTACAGCTTCTATTCGTATTATTTTATCATTATTTTTTATCATCTCCCGCTTGGACCTTTGCTTCACAAAGGACAGAATTTGAAAACCCCAGGTGCCCAAATCCAGGGGCAGTGAAGGTGGCCAAAGCTTGTGTCTGAACTTTGTCTCTGCTGCTGCTGGAGGGGTTCCCTTGAAGGTCCATCCTGCCTCCTCGTGGCCCACTTCCACTTATTCTCTTCCTCCCAAAGCCCTCAGGCTGGTGCTATGGGGTCCCTGCTGACTTCTCACTCCCTTCACTGCAGCTGCCAACTTCCCATGGGGCTTGGTGCCAACTGGGCTGAGTCCCACCTCCACCCTACAGATTCCCATTAGCCTGACACCCCCCTCTAGGAAGCCTCTTGGCTCCCCCCCCTCCAGCCCCTTCTCTCCCCCCGGGTCCCCACTAATGCCTCCAGTATGGGGGTGTCCATTCCCTGCTCTGTCTTCTCCAGATTGGGGGTTCCTCGGGATGGAGCTGAGGCTTCTGGCTGGAAGGCAGCATTGCCCAGCCCAGCCAAGAACAGAAGAGGATGCCGTAAATATTATCTTTAAAGGGCAGTTCCAAGGGATTGGGCCCCCACCTACCCCAGTCTATGCGGGAGTCACTCCTTGGGGAACAGCCTGCAAAGAGGGGGCTGAAGGCGGAAGCAGATGGCTCTGGGAGCAGAGGGTCCGGGGGCGGTGCCGAGAGAGTTCCATGTGGCCCTAGCTTTCCACAGAGCCTTTGCAGGGGGCTGCCGACATTCCCTCTATTCTCTCTGCCACTTCACATCTTTTTGTATTTTGGAAGCAAATTAAAATTTGTGGTTCAATTGGTGGTAATTATTAACCTCACAAAATTCACTGTCTTGGCTCTGATTTATCGAAGCCTCCCCCAGTGCCAGGCCCTTGGCTTGCTACTGGATTCCTTCCAGGACCTTGTGTCACCAGGAGGCTTTCCAAATGAAGAAACTGAGGCACAGAGGTGTGAGATTGCTTGGCGGGGGTCACACAGCTCAGATGAGGGGGCGCTTGCCTGGGAACCCAGGACTGCCGGGCTTTGGAAGGAAATGGTTGGGATGGTGGGAGGGGTGCAGCAAGTAGCCCTGGGCTCAGATTCCAACTCCTCACTCTTTCACAGGTTAGAGGAGAGGGGTAAGCAGGCATAAGATCCCAAAACAACTGGAGGGGGCTGAAGGAGGCCTTAATGGTGGCGGTAGTTCCTGGGACTATGATCACTTGCCCTGAATGATAGTGAGCTCTCAGTCCCCAGAGGTATTCATTCAGGCAGACAGAAACATCTCAGGATGGCAGGTCCACCTCTTCCCATCTTGAACAGCTCGGTTTTGTTTTGTGGGCTCAAGGTAGCTGGGGTCAAGCCTCGGGGTGACACCCCAATCCTGTGGACCCTCCTCCCCTTCCCCAGCTGGGGGACCCAGCCAACCTCTCCCAGCCCCATCCTGTGGGGGGCAGCTTCCGGCCCTCTCGAATTGGCTGCGGAGGCCGATGACGTCAGTGGTTGCCATGGTGAACGCCCCGCTCTGGATGTGGGCAGCCCAGAGCCCACCTAGGTAAAAATAGTCCTGTGTCCTCGACGCGACCGCCCTGGCGTGTGTGTGTGTTGGGGCGGGGGGTGAGGGGAGGAGGGATGTCCAGAGACCTGGATTCCCCACCTTCTCTCTGCCAAGAGACATGGGCAGCTGGCTTCCCTCTGCGCCTCAGTTTCCCAGCCTGTAAAATGGCCCCTGCTCCTGGTCTGTAGTAGGCGACTCAGTAAATGTAAAATATATCAGGTATTATGATAGTCCGCCTAGGCCTTGGCTGAGCTCAACAATAACACAGCAACACACAAAAGCAACAGTAATACTAACTGATCATTATTACCCTGGACCCCTCCTGGATCATTATTACCCTGGACCCCTCCACATTATAGATGGGAAAATCAAAGCACAGATAGTACAAGTTACTTGCTTAAGGTCCCACAGCTAGGAAGGAATAGATAATAAGTAGATCTGGACCCAGGTCTGAGTATCCCCAGATTCTAAACTGGTGCTACACGGCCTTCTGAGAATTTAAAAACCTTCTTGGGTGAGCCACATTTGAGCATGGACTCTGGGGTCACCGTGGACCCCAAGTGCAGGACTTTTTGCCCTGGTGAGGACACCCAGGGTTGATGCAAGTCAGCTTTTGAGCTCTAAAAGGGTCTTCAATAGGGAGTCACGGGTCAGGGCCCCCACCCTCCACTGGCTCCCAGGACACAGATCTGCATAGGTGCGGGGGGGAATGGCTTTCAGATCTGGGAGGGGGCAGGGTGAGGATGAGTCAAGAGTTTTCCTTTCCTCAATAGATTGTTAGTATTTAGCCACTATTGACATACTTCCTTATAAATATAACTAATTTGTTATTTAAAATAATGAAGCTCTTTTTAGTGCAAGTAGGGTATGAGCTGGGCAGGGAGGTGACTGGGAGTCTGGGAGGGCTTCCAGGAGGAAGGGATGCCTGAGCTGAGGGATGATGTGCAATTAACTAGCACCAGTGGGGAGGGAAGGCAGTCCTGGCAGAACACACAGCTGGTGCAAAGGCTCTGAGGCAGGGCAGAGCCCAATGTGTGGGGCAGCAGAAAGGAGGCATTGTCTGGAGCTGGGTGATCAAGGGGCCAACGGGGTGGCGGCGGGGGGCGGGGGAGAGGTGAATGGAGGGCCAAGGATGTGAAGGGCTTGTCTCCTCGGGAATGACCCCTGTTTCCTCTCATTGCAGAAGGAGCTGAGCCTACCACGCCGGGGACGTGGGTGAGTTCATCTAAGGCCAGTGGGCTGGGCCGGGCCCTGTGGTCCTGGGCACAGATTTTTCAGCAGCAGCCTCCAAACTGTGAATTTATTTAATAATTATAACAAAGCTTCTCACCTTGATCCTTTCCCAGTGTTTACAAAATGCTTCAGAAGTGCTTCACTTGGCTCTCACAAGCTGGGAAGCCCACTGCCAGTTTGCAATTGAGGAAACAGAAGTGCAGTAGGGTTGTACCACTGACACAAGGGCATCCAGCCTGGAAAAGAGAAAACTGTCTCGCATCTAGAGCCCAAACTATAGAATTCCAGCCAAGTATCCTGGAACCAGCTTGCATGCCTCCCATGATGGGGCGCTCACTCTTGGGGAACACAGGTATAAAAGTGTATCCTTCAGGGTCTCATTAGCGTTTGTCTGTAGGTTGGCATTTTTGGATCCCAAAAGCTCACGGAATATTTTGGTCAGTGCCTTTGCTGGTTTACCGATGGGAAATCAAAGCCCAGGACAGGGAGGGGTTTGCCTTGTGCTGGTGGTCTAGAGGTGTGTGAGTGCAGACACCCCCTCTTTGGGGGCTGTGTTGGCCTGAGGGGTGGGAATTCTTTTGCCCCGCAGTGAAATCACCCACTTAACAAACTTTTTTTGAGTGCCTACCGTGTGCCGGGCCCTGTTCCAGGCACGGGGGACCCAGAGACGGGGTCCAATGCTGGACCCTGTCCATGAGCTCACACTCTCTTGGGAAGAGTGATGGTGAAGTGATATTATGCAGGGGAGAAATTAAACAGAGACAGACAGAGGGGCTAGGGGGCAGCTTTAGCCCTGAAGATGTGGGGCCTCTTGGAGGAGGTGACATTTGAGCCTAGATCTGGAAAAGGAGGCAGAGGCAAGGGGGAAAATCCGAGGGGAACGGCCTTCCAGCTAGAGGGAAGAGCATGGGCAAAGGTCCTGGGGTGCAAACCAGCTTGGCATTGGAAGAACACCATGGAGACAGGGGTAGCACAGGGGAATGAAGAGAGCACAGGGGAGGTAGAGGGAGAGGAGAAGGGGGAGGTCCTGGGGGTTGGATGAGAGTTTGAAATCTGATGGTGGGGATGGGGTCAGACTGGCCCCCAAGCCCAGACCATCTGTTCTCGTTGGACTGGGGATAGTGCAGCTGGTGGGGAGGAGCCTGAGGGGCCCAGTAGGGGCAGGGCTCCGACATTGACCAGAAGGCGGGCACTGTCCCTGGCCTTTGCCCAGGCTGGGGGCGGGGTGGTGGACATGAAAAAGTCAGAACCATGGAGGGCAAAGTCCTGGGCTACGGGGCAGGACGAGGACAGAGACTCCCTGAGGGTTGTCTACTCTCTGCTACCTGCCGTGTTCCTGACTGGGTCCAAGTGGGGTGTCAAGGGGGCCATAGCCAGACACAAACAACCCCGGACTCTTGGGACCTGCGCTGGGCAAAAGCGAGGGTGGGACTCGGGGAGCCATGGGTCGTTGTTTAGGGATGGCTCCGCGAAAAAGGGGCCCGTGGGACTGAACTCGGATGTGGGTGAGGCGGACGACGCTCCTGACAGAGGGAACCCGGTGAAGCAAAGACCTGGAGGCGTGGACCCGGCCTCTGGTGTGCGCCGGGATGCTGAGACCGCCGCGAGGGGCCCCGAACGCCGCGCTGAGCTGCTAGGGGTGGGAGAACAGGGGCAGGACGCGCTCAGATCCCGGGTGCGAGAGACCCCTCCCCGGGGGCGGGGCGAGGGCAGAGACCCGGCCACAGCCGGGAAGGGGCGGGGCCAGACGATGGAGCAATATTGCCAATCTGGGAGACAGTGACCGCCCTTCCTCTCCGGCCGCGCAGCCCGGGGGCTCGAGACCCGGCAGCCTTGGCGTCGCTCTCCGGGAGGGGGTGGCACCCGCGACTCCAGCCTCGCGCAACCCGACTTTTCCTGCTGGGCTGGGCCTGCGCGCAGATGCGGGGCTCCGAGCCCCGCCCCGAGGAGGAGAGAGCCCGCCCCCCGCGCCCCCAGCGGCCCAGCCTCAGCGCCGCGTCGGTCGCGCCCGCCAGGCGTGCTGTCCCCACGTCCGCGTCTGTGGGTCTGTCCGATCGCACCACGATCGGGGTTCGGGGGCCACAAGGGGGGTTTTGGCACCCGGCCGCATAGACGCAGCCCCGGCCTCGGCATGAAGTCTCGCAGGGACAAGCTGCACATCCCGGCGCTGACCCTCGAGTGAGTCCTTGTCGGAGAAGGGGGGAAATAGGGTGGGGGGAGAGAAGCAGACGGACAACCACCCTTCCCCCGCGTCTCTGTTTAAGTCGCCCAGAGTCGCACCGCCGCCTCCGGGGAGCCCTCCAGGGTGCCCTCCGGGGTCATCGGTCAGGCCCCGCCCTCTCGGCCTGTGAGAGACCCAGAATTCCTGGCCTTGGGGCCCCTTCTCCCTGAGGGAACTTAAGTCCTGGTCCCTCTCCGGATTTGGCCACACGCAGGGGCCACCACCAGGTTCACCGTCCCTGGCCTCTTTCTTTGCAGTCTGTCTCCGAGCAGCCAGAGCCCATCTTTGCTGAGCCCCAGCAGCCCCTGCAGCCCCTGCAGCCCCTCGTTGGGCCTGCACCCCTGGAGGTAAGTGACAGCACATGGGGGCGGGGCTTGGACATTGCCCTGGCACCCCAGAGCCTTGGAAGCCGCCTAGACCCAGCCTCCTCACCAAGGTACTGTGTGTTGGTGACATCACCTCCCTGGGCCTCAGTTTACCCCTCCATAAAATGAAACTGCTGTGCACACTAGGACCTTGAAAGGGAAATTCCATTTTCAGCCCTAGCCAACAGGTCCTCCATCCGACAGGTGGCCAAGGTGAGGCCAGAACTTGGGATGTTGCCCAAGGACATCCCTGAGACAGGTGCTGGGTTCCCAGGCTGCTCTGGGCCCTCCCTACTGAATCAGCTAGGACCTCAGGGGCCTTTCCCACACCCAGCTCAGCTGGTTGGAAAGCTTCTCCCTCTGAATGTACACACACACACACACACACACACACCAGGGCTGACAGTTCACCATGACAGCCCGATGCACTGAACCGGGCAAAGTGCCGTAGGGAGGAAGAGCCAGCCTGACTGGGTGCCAGGTCTGTACCAGATACCTTCTGTTTCCTCCACAACCCCGGGAGGGAGGTGCCCTTCCTGACCCCATTTCTCAGCTGGGGAAACCGAGGCTCAGAGAGGAGACACCAGTTCTCCTGGTTCAGTACATCTGGGGACTAAGTATCAGGGCCAGCATGGCTACCAGCGTCTACTGAGGGTTTGAGCCGCCCTCCGTGCCTGGCCCATCACAGGGTCTCACCCCCCATACAGGAGGGACTATCAGGATTATCACGGGCTCTTTGCACGGCTTGGGAAAAGTTCAGGGAGGCGACGGAGGTGTGAGTCAGTGATGTCTAGAATTCCAGGGCCCATTAATCATTTATACCTTAGTATGAATGAGCTGCTTAGATTCTTTCCACAGACCTTTAATGGGGAGAAGAGAGAACAATTTGGCGCCCACACTGGGTGCTGGGTAACAGATAGTTACCTTCATTAAGTGGGCACCTACTGCAAGCCAGGTGCTAAGGGCATAGCTGTGAACAAGACGGACATAGCCCCTCCTTCAAGGGGCTCTCAGTCAGCTCTCAGGAGGTGGGCAATAAAGAAGTGAGTGGACAAATAGGATACATTCAGATGGTGACCTCTTGGGGGAGGTGGTGTTTTATTTTATTTTATTTTATTTTAAGATTTTATTTATTTATTTGACAGAGCACAAGCAGGGGGAGCTGGAGAGGGAGAAGCAGACTCTCCGCTGAGCAGGGACCCTGATGCGGGGCTCGATCCCAAGACTCTGGGATCATGACCTGAGCTGAAGGCAGACGCTTAATGACTAAGCCACCCAGCCGCCCCCAAGATTTTTTTTTTTTTAAAGATTTTATTTATTTGAGAGAGAGAGACAGAAATAGTGACAGAGAGCCTGAGTGGGGAGGAGAGGGAGAAGCAGACTCCCCGCCGAGCAGGGAGCCCGTTGGGGGGCTCGACCCCAGGACCCCGGGACCACGACCCGAGCCAAAGGCAGGCATTAACCAACTGAGCCACCCAGGTGCCCCAGGACCAAGATTTTTAAAGCCTCTGTGGCTGCTTTGGGGAAAGAAAGGTCTGCTGGGGGCAGGTGACAGTAATGGAGGTGGCAGAGTCAGGGAGGTGGCTAGGACAATATCTGGGTAGGAGATGGTGGGGGCTGGACCAGGTCGGGGTGTCCAGTGGGAGGAAGGGGCTGCTCTACCCCCTTTTTAGGAGAGGAGGAAACTCAGGACTTAAGAGTATGTTGTCCAGGGGCACCCTGGGAGAGAGTATCAGGCCAAATCTGACACTGACTCCTTGGCCCCTACCACCTCCTTGGCCTCTACCCTCCTGAGAGTTACCGGATGAGGGGAGGGACCTGTTGTGAACAGCTGAGCTAGTTTTAACCAGGAGCAAATGGAGGCAGAGTGTTTGGTGCTCTGAGCAGAAAAGCCTCCTCACCCACCACCAGAGGGCAGCAGAACCACATCACTTTGGGCCAGCCAAGGAAATGGGTCCCTGCCTCCCCTGCCCCAAGCACCCTAGGAATAAGCCCACATTTGTTCCCTCAGCCTCTGAGGCCCCGTGAGTCTGGCCCCTGTGACCCCCCTACCTCCTCCCTGTCTATCTCCCCATCTGGCTCACGCTCCTCTAGCCATGAGACTTCCTGGGCTGCCAGAACACAAGCTGGTCCAATCTCAGGGCCTTTGCACGTGCTGCCCCTCAGCCCAGAGCTCCATTGCCTCCTTTTCCTCCTTTCTTCATTTGTCAAGTCTCTATCAAGCCCCCAGATAGGAAACTTTTCCAAACCACAGCCCCCCATTCAGGGTCTCCCAAGCCCCAATTACATCCATTACGCCTGTCCATTTCCCTCATGGACACTGCATCATGGAAGTGATTTCCATGTTTTCTTATGTGATTATTGGGTTGTTTTTCTCACCCAGAGGCTTGGGAGCCTCTTGAGGACCAGACCTGGATCTGTCCTCTATCCTAGGGCAGGGCTTGGTATACAGCAGATGCTCAGTTAATGCTTGTGGCATGGACACATGGGAAGTAGGTAGGAGGGCTCTGCCGGTGGTGGGGGTGGGGGTGGTGGGTGGGAGGTAACTGAGGAAGGCCACGAGTTTGGCCCTCTCTGACAAGGTCACAACAAAAGGCATTGTCAGAAGCCTGTTCCCTCTAAGGCCTTGAATGCCAAAGAGAGGAATAATTTGCATTTTTCTCTCCAGGGTACTAAAAACCATATAGCGGTTGGGGCTGGGAGGGGTGCGGACAGTACATGGGCAGGTGGGAAGGGCGGGGCTGGTCAGACCAAGAAAGGGTTGGGGGTCGGGTTCTGTATGCTCACTGTGGCTTTGCCATTTACACAGTCATCAGCACCAGCAGAGGGGGGCAGATCCTGAGTCGCAGACAGGGTTAGGATCTGAGCCCTCGGAGAGGGATTCACCCAGAAGTGTGGTTTTGCTGTAAAAGCAGTGAGGAGCCATGGAGGGTGTGTGAGCCGGGGAGAGACAGGATGTGGTGGGCAGTGGGCTGGTGCCAGAGATCAGTGGCTCAGCCTTTCATGGGAGGCCTTTGCCGTGGCCACAGGCACTCTGGATTGTCAGCTGCAGCCCTGTTCTGCAGAGGAGGAAACCGAGGCCAGATGGGCGTGGGAGAAGTGGCTGCTGGGGATGCCAGAGCAGTGGGCGTAATGCGGGGCATGTAGGCAGTGCAGGGTGCGGCCACAGCTGGGATTGAGCAGGGTAGTTCCTTTCCTGACTGCGCAGCAGTGTGTCCCTGGCACACGTGGTGGGGAGGGTTCGTGGGCACAGCATGTCAGCATAGGGTGACACGAGACCATGACTCTGTCCCTCCCTGGGTCCCCAGACCTGTGGGATCTTGCATTCCCTGCACGCAGGAGGCCCTGTCCCTGGCCTGTGGCTCAGATGGAATACCTAAGGGTCAGAAGTGACCGCTTCCCTCCTCCCTTCCACATCTGGCCCCTCGGCAGGGCCCATCCATTGGCCTCAAAACAAGTCCAGAATCTACCCACTTCTCTCCACAGCTTCACCCTGGTCCAGGCCTCAGTGTCCCCCCCCCCCCCCAGACCCTGTCACAACGTCTCACTAGCTTCCTGCCATCTGTATTCCTGCCCCTGATAGCTCCTGTTCCCCATGGCAGACATGGAGGTGGGGGAGCTGACAAACAGTTCAGATCACACTCCTCCCCTGCTCACACATCCTCCATGGCTCCCCATTGCTTCCACTGTACAATTGCATTCCTCTTGCAATGCACAAGGCTTACATGGTAAGCCCTGCTGGCATCTTCCCCTCAGTCCTGTCTCAGGGCCTTTGCCCAAGCTGTGCCCTCTGCCTGGAACACTGTTTCCATGGCTGGCTCCTCTTCCTTCTCAATGTCTCGGCTGGCTATAGCGTCACTTCCTCAGAGAGGCCTCCGGGCTAAGGTCATCCTTTGCCATTGTTGCCTCTTTCCTTTCCTTCCTTGACTTCAGGGTTCGAAATTACCTCGATCATTTCATTGTGTCCAGTTTCCTCTCTGCCTCTTCAACCAGACTTGGGGCCTCTGAGGACAGGGTCCTCAGGGTTTAGCACAAGGTCAGGCACACAGTAGGTACTCATGTTGAGTGAGTGAATGACCAGATATGGGTGTTTGAGACCCAGGCCTGGGGGACCTGGAGATGGAGAGCATTCTGGGGGACACACCCAGGAGATACCTGAGAGTGACACTGGCCATGAAGATAGGGTGGGGAGTCTCTTGAGAGATCCGAGAAGCAAACTTGTGGCAAGAGGGTTGGGGAGAGTTAGGGTTACACACCAGGCAGGAGCACCTCTCTATGCCTTCTCTACTCAGATGTGGGATCTGGGCTTCAGCGTCAGGCCTCTTGGGTTGGTTCCCGAAGTGTCATGTGGCCTGGGAAGGGGCCACCATTAGGGTGACACTATCCCTGCCTTCTGGGACTGTCATGAGAGGAAGAAGCATTAATTCACTGCCTACTGTGTGAGGCAGTCCTATTTCTATGGTGAGCAGGTACTGTACGCCCAGCACTTTTGGTGCCTCTGATTTGATTCCATTTTCATGAAGGGACATCTCTAGATGGAGAAGCAGAGGCCTGGAAGTTAGCCTGACACTAACATTTATCAAACATGTATCAGGCACTGTGGGTGCCACCTTGCAACCCGGTTCCCCTCCCATCTTACAATTGAGAAGACAGGCGTGAGAAGTTAAATTAGGTGTCCGCAGAGTCCTGACTGTAGCCAGGCTGATGGCCTTTCCATCACACAGACAGGCAGAGCATGTCAGATGCTCTGACTCAGTTTGCTAAACATGCTCTTTCTGGCAGTCTAGTGCTGGGAGATGCTGGGACCCTTGGGAAGACAGAGCCAGACACAAGAAAAGGCTCCCTGGGAGAGGGGACCCTGGATTTTGCCAGGCAGGAAGGACGTTCCGAGGAGTGGAGCCAGCGTGGGCGCGGTAGCATGAGCCAGGCCAGGCCGTTGGATAGTTCTCAAGTGCCCCACTCAGAATGGGTTAGCGCGGGGGGGACAGAGGGAAAAGGGGACGTGAACAGATTTACATTTCCAGGGAAAGGGGCCAAGTTCCACGGCCTAACCTACGAGGCGCCAACGCCCCGCCCCCGCTGCTAGCAGCCCTGGCAACGCCCCGCCCCTCCGCCCGCGGCCCTGGCAACGCCCAGCCCACTAGGCAGCACGCGGGTCCGCCAGCCTCGCTTCCGCGTCGCTCGCCCCGCCCCGAAGGGCCCCGCCCCCGAAAGGCCCCGCCCCCGCGCTCGCCTGGGCGGGGTTCCCGGCCGCGCTCTGGGGCGCGCGCTTCCTCCTCGCCCCCTACCCCCAGCCCCGCGGCGCGCACCCTCTGCCCCGCTCCGCGGGGCTCCCGGGGCCAATCCGGCCGCGGAGGTTCGCGCCCCGCCGCCGCCGGCTGCGCCCCCGCGCCTCCTGGGTCTCGGGCGGCGGCGGCGGCACAAAGAGAAGCAGCATGTCCGACCCCAGCTACTGGACGGCGGTGGCTGCGCCGGGCCACCGGAGCCGCCTTGCCAAGGGCGCGCTGCTGCAGCGCTCCAAGAGGTAGGGGGCACCGTGCGGGCAAAGGCGCGGCGGCCGGCCAAGCAAACACGAGTTGCCAGAAGTATACCCCGGCGGCGTGGCGAGGGCCGCTGTGTGTGGCGGTTGGGGGAAGAGGGTGGACGCTTTGGGATCAAGGTATTCGCTAGGGGCCCAGACACCCTCCTTTCGCCCTGTTACCCGGAGTTGGATGTCTGCCTGCCAGGGTCGCAGCTAGGGTGGTGACACAGGAAGCAAGGAGTTGGGACCGAGTCAGAATTCGAACCCGGGTCTCTAGGCCTGGGCAGACCTGGGGAGGATCTTCTTGGAAAAACTGAAGCTAGTCTGTCCCCGGGGCCCCGTCAGCGGAAATATTGTTTCAGAAGCAGATATTTGCTGCACGAGGCTGGCGTGCAGGTGGCGTGGCAGGAGTGGGTAAATCGGGAAAAATACTGGGTTTAACCACAGCAAAGCCTGGCCTGTCTTGGAGTCTCTGTTTCCCTTTCTGAAAAGCAAAGGCCAAGTAAGGGCTGTGGACTTTACAGGACTTGGGTCCAAATTCCAGCTCAGCCACTGCCTGGCTGTGTGACCTCAGGCAGTTCCTTAACCTCTCTGTTCTCTTTGGGGCATTCGTAGAGGGGAGCACAGGCAAAGGCGGGGCAGGGACAGCAGCTGCTAAAGGACCCCAAATACTAGGTTCAGGGCTTAGACTCTTCTCCCGGGTCCTGTGGAGTTACAGAGGTCTTAGGGGCACCTCAGGGATCAGGTGGGGGCAGCTGGCCTCAGGCCAGTGTTTCCTGCCATATTCTCACTCTGTGTTGTCCCACATGGGTGTTTATTGAATGGCCAGGCAGCTTCTCAGGGTCGTGGGCCTTCTCCAGGGAGGGCTGAGCAAATAGTGGACACTTGACCGATGCTCGCAAGTGAACAAATGACGCCCAGGTTCCCCTCTGAGACCTCAGATATGGCTGTGTTTTCAAGAAGGCCCCACCTGAGCACAAGAGGGAGGTGGGCCAAGTATTTCCCCAAGGCTGCTGCTGTGACAAATGGTGCAGCGTGGGGCTGAGGACCCAGATGAGAGCTGGGAGAGGATGTGGGACTGGCGGCTATATGGGGGGCGGGGGGTTGTTGGCAGGAAGTTTTGCAGGAACCTGTGGGTTTCACTTTTGCTTCTGCACATCAGACGAACAGGACAGTTCCCTGCGGCTGTTGACATCTGTGGCCTCAGTTTCCTAGGCTGGGAAATGGGTGCAGGTGGTCTCTCCCACCTCCGGGGCTGTTGGGATGGGCAAACGGTGACTGACTTCACTGGGGAGGCATTGCCTGCCCTCCCGCTGTGCGTCCTAGGCCCTGCAGGAGTTGTGGGGAGAGAGACGACACTGTACATGCCCACTGCAGTCTACCCAGTGCTGGGCCCAAAGCTGAACACTGTGTATGTAGTTCATCAAATCTTCCCAGCACCTTGCAAGGTATACAGATGGGGAAACTGAGGCTCAGAAGGGCAGCTGCACCTGGAGCCGTGGACAGGCTGGATGTCTTGTTGCCTCGGTCGGTTGCTGACCATGCTGTCCCGTGCCTTAGCCTGCACTGTGCCTTCTGCCTGGGACACCATTCCTGGCCGTGAGGCCCTGAGATTTCATCTCTTCCTCCCTGAGCCACTGAGCTGCGTTGGCGGCTCAGAGTATGTGGGCTGATGCTCTTGTCGAGAGCAGGCAGAGCTGTTGCTGGGCGACCGCACCAGGGAGGGAGGGAAGACGGGGTTGCTCTCAATTTCCCTCTGCCAGGGTGGGGGGTTGGGGCTGGGGCACAGGTGGGAGAGGCTGGGCCAGGGTGGGGGTGGCCTGGGTTGGGGGGGCGGTCTGGAAGAAGGGAACTGGGATGGAGGGAGGGAAATGCCTGGGCAAAAGTTAAGTCGGATGGGACCTAGCTGCAAGATGCTGACTTGAGGGTTTTTAAGGGTCATGTTGGCATTTTGGGGGGATCCGGCGGAGGAGGGTTGCCAAGACATTTGGGGCCATGGGCCTGGGAAAGGTTGCATGGGATGGAGTGGGGACCTGCCTCAATTCCCAGTGGGCTCCAGGGTCTTCTCCACCCTTGGCCTTATTTGTCAGTGCTCCTGGCAGTGGGCACGGTATAGGCAAAGGTGTGGGGGTGGGATCGTGAACACAGAAGCGTGAGAAGGTGAGCCAGGAGCTCCTGGACATGGGCAGGGTCCATCAGGAGGCCGGAAGTGCCTGGTGCCATCACCAATAATAACCACCGTAATCTTAATAATAGGTAATATTTGTCAAAAATGGCTATCCCAGGCCTCAAAGGCTGAGCTTGGGGCCGGGTGGGCATCCAGCTGGGGCCAGAGTGGCAGTGGTCACACCTAGCTTCTCGTCCTGCCCCAAAGCCGTATGTGTGGCCATATGTGTGCTCTGGCCTGGGCACGTGGTCCTCTGAGCCCGGAGGTCTGGGCCAGCGCCTGACTCCGTCCCCGCCTCTCCCGACAGCTGCCGCAGTGGGAACCGCAAAAGCCTCGTGGTAGGAACGCCCTCACCGACCCTTTCCCGGCCCCTGTCTCCGCTCTCCGTCCCCACAGGTGAGTGCGGGAACAAGCATGCAGGGGCGGCGTCCTGTCTTTACCCCCTCTGACTCAGTGTCCCCCGCCTCCTCCCCAGCAGGCAACAGCCCCCTGGATAGTCCTCGGAACTTCTCAGCCGCGTCTGCTGTGAACTTCCCCTTTGCCCGAAGGTGAGTGGTCACTGGCTTTGAGGGATGGTGTTAGCACAGCTGGTGAGGGGACAGGCAGGGGCATGTGCTTGGTGGCTGGGCCTGCCTCCTCATTCACTTTTTCACCTTCCCTATCCCCTGCCCCGTGGTGGTCTCTCCCTCTGGCTTCTGCCCCTGGCAAACATGCACGGCCTTCTGCAGCCACATCCCGCGCGTGGACAGGTAATTTCAGGGAGCCCTTGGGGAGGAGGAGGGCACGCCTTTCAGTCTAAAAACTATTAACTCACTAAAAGTCATGAATTCACTTAATAACAGCTGGTGAAGGACCTGTTGTGTATCGGGACGCTTAAATGTCACTCATTCACTCCGTAACATTTATTCAGTACTTACCATGGGCCATACCCTATGCTGGGGGCCGAGGAAGGGGAAGCTGGACTCTGGCCTTTGGGGAGTCCTCAATCTGGTGGGGGTGATCAGCATGTATCCCAGCAGCTGCAACTCAGAGAAGTCGGAGTTTGATGGGGTATGCATTGGCAGCTGGGTCAGGGAGGACTTCCCAGAGGAGATGTCTGAAGGATGAGGAGAAAACACATAGCAGACTTGTTCACCTTGAATCTCTGTTCTCAGCCTTTTCAGAAGATTCTTCCTCCAACGGGGCCAGAATCTGCCAGCCATGGTATCTGTCTTTAGTCCCCACAAACCCTGGGGGCCGTGCCTTCCTTCCAACTATTCTGGTTCTCCTCTCTAGGGCTGACGGCAGAAGATGGTCCCTTGCATCCCTCCCATCTTCTGGCTATGGAACCAACACGCCCAGCTCCACCGTCTCGGTACCCACAGTCCCACCTTGGCCAGCAGACAGGCGGGTGCGAGGTGGGGCGGGACACGTCTTTGGTTTTTATCAAGGTGTTGGATAGTTGTCCAGTCAGCCAACATCCTGGCTGCCCCCTTTGTGCCCCATTCTGGGCAATGTATGGGTCCCTGAAAAGACCCAGCTTCAGTCCCAAGGAGCCCCCAGTCTGGAGGACACAGACATCCTTGTCCCACGGGGTTAGTGCCTGGCCAGAGGGAGTCTTGGGGTTGCCTAGGGTGCAGGCAGGGAGGCTTGCTGGAGGAGGGGGCATCAGAGCTAGGGTTTTGAGGGATGCATAGGAGCCAGGCAGGAGCGTATTACCATCCAGTGACCAGCAGGCAGCCTAGGCCTCGACAGGTAATGCTGGGGTTCTGGCTTTGGCGCTGACTGTGAACTCGTGGCCCTGATACCCCCTCCTGCCAGTCAAGCTCATCCTCCCGGGAGCGCCTCCACCAGCTTCCTTTCCAACCGACGCCGGATGAACTATGCTTCCTGTCCAAGCATTTCCGCAGCTCAGAGAGCGTGGCTGACGAGGAGGGCGGCAACCGCTCACCCCACCTTCGCCCCCGTTCCCGCAGCCTCAGGTGGGTCTTGACCTCTGACCCCAGCCCCTCCCTGGGCCGGCTTTGGGGCCCACATTGTGGCTCTTCCTCTATGTCTGTCCCTGACCCTGTCCAAGCCTGGCCTCTGATCCTTGACCCTCCCCTGGACTGGGTCTCTGGTTCCATGTCACAAGCTGACTGTGTGTCGTCCACCCGCCCGCAGCCCAGGACGCACAACAGGGACCTTCGACAATGAAATCGTCATGATGAATCATGTGTACCGGGAGAGGTTCCCCAAGGTGGGCAGTGCCGATGGCTGGACCAGCCCTAACTCCCCTCCATGTTGTTGTCCCTCCGTGGCATTCTGTCTTCTTGGCTCTATATCCCCCTCTGTCCCATTTCTGTCTGTCCCTATCTCTCTGTCTCAAACCACCGCCCCCCCCAACCTAGGCATATTGCTTCTCCCCTCCCCCCAGTTCTCTGACCCCATCGCCACGTCTTTCCCTGCAGCTGTGTCTCTTGCCCCCATCTGTGTGTTGCTCCCCAGCCCCCTCCAATGACCAGGTTGCCCCGTCCACCCTGCCCAGGCTACGGCACAGATGGAAGGCCGTCTGCAGGAGTTCCTGGCTGCGTTTGCGCCCGGTGCCCGGCTGGCACTGGCCGATGGCGTCCTGGGCTTCATCCACCACCAGATCATCGAGCTGGCCCGCGACTGCCTGGCCAAGTCTGGAGAGGCGCTCGTCACCTCCCGTTACTTCCTGGAGATGCAGGAGAAGCTGGAGAGGCTGCTGCAAGATGTGCGTGGGAGTGGGGGAGGTGTAGGGGTCCCCGGGCAGGCCAGGGCCCAGGACCTGCAAGTGACACTAGCACTGCCCCCAGGCCCACGAGCGCTCGGACAGTGAGGAGGTCGGCTTCATCGTCCAGCTTGTCCGGAAGCTGCTCATCATCATCTCGAGGCCAGCGAGGCTCCTTGAGTGCCTGGTGAGTCTCCGCACACGGCCGGGTGACGGTCCTGCCAAGGTACAGGAGACAGTGCCCCTGGGGTAGAGGTTTGAGAGGCACACAGGGCACCTCCAGGCTGGGCTGGGCTTCTTTCCCCAGGGAAGGGTCAGGCGCTGAGACTCGGGGGGGAGAGCTGGAGCCTCCCCTCGGGCTGCTCTGGACAGAGGGAACAGCATGTGCCAAGGCCTGCAGGTGAGACTGAGCCCCGGCTGACCAGCCTCTCTGTACCCCCAGGAGTTTGACCCCGAGGAGTTTTATCACCTGCTGGAGGCTGCCGAGGGCCAGGCCCGAGAGGGCCAGGGCATCAAGACGGACCTGCCGCAGTACATCATCGGGCAGCTGGGCCTAGCTAAGGACCCCCTCGAGGGTGAGCTGACAGGGGAGTGGAAAGAGAAAACCCAAGGAGAGGCTGGGGCAGAGCTGTGATTCGAACCCAAGCCCGTTGACTTCACAGCTGCCATACTGTCCTTCGTCTCTCTGGGGCCCTGCCCTTGGCCACCTGCAGGGCGCACTGTGGGAAGGTGCGCTGGGGTTCCTGCGGCAGGCAGCCACACGCCAGACCCTCCGACCTGCTGGGGCCTCCGATGCCGAGTTAAGATGGACCAGGGAGCTACCATGAGCAATAGCATTGCTATTATCTCATGAAATACTTTCCCGATGTCATCTGACTGTGGCCCAGGAGGTAGACTCGGAGTCAGACAGGGTGACCCGTGGGCTGGACCAGGCTGGTCAAGAACTCCCCTCAGACAGCTGAGGCAGGAGAACTGAGATGTGGTACTCGGGGAGCATCGACCTGGCCTCGTCCAGGTGTGGTCACAGGCGGCTCTGGTGAAAGGTCGATGTGTAAGCTGAGTGCTGGCGGATGGAGAGGTGACCAGGTACAGATCTGGGGAAGAGAGGCAGTGAACCAGGCAGGGGGAAGGGTGAACGCAAAGGCCCTGCGGTGGAACCATGCCTGGTGCGTGGGCAGAACAGCGGGAGGAGGGGTGTGGCTAGAGCCAAGGAAGGAGGGAAGCCGGGAGGAGGCGATGGGGTTGGCAGGGCTTTGCGCTGGGGCCAGTGTCTACCCAGCGTCATTGCTGTGTTAACCCTGGGACCGAGCTGCCATTGTCCCCATTTAAAGCTGGGAAGACTGAGGCTCTGGGTAGATGAGGTTGAACAGGGGTTCAGACCTCAGTGGGCCCAAGGCCAGACCACTTATAGATTTGCTGTGTGGCCACGGCTGTATTCGGCTGTCCAGTGGAGATAATGCAGGTGGCGCCGTGGGTGGCCCCAGGGTCAGAGGAGGCAGAAAGTGGCCAGGCAGTTGGCAGCTGAGACTATGGGGCAGATCATCTATCCAGTGCCCCCCTGGGGGAACCCACAGAGTGAAAGGGGCTGCATTCAAACCCAGGCCTCCTTCGCCCGTGAGACTCCACTGTCCCATCCCAGCCCTGTCCCGTGACTGTGAGACTCTGTCTTTATTGCCATCATCATGGTTCATGTTCATCAACCGCTCACTCGGGACCACCCCTCTGCCAAGCCCTAGGGCCAGAAAATTGCAGGGGGCGGGGGGGGCTCCCTCTGGGCCACACCCTAAGCTGAGGAGGATATTAGGAGCCAAAACCCAGAGGGCCCATGTCACAGCCTGTGTTAACAGGCCCAAGGCTTGGAGCCAGGATGACAGCTGTGCCATTCAGAGGCTGGGCTTCCCACTGGTCCTTCTAGAAGGTTCCTCAGCCATTGCTTAGTCTGGTCTCCTGGGTTTGGCCAAGACCTGGACATCGTAGGGGCTCAATGATGGTATCATGGGAACTGGTCAGGGAGGCACCATGTCCCCAGCCCAGGATGAGCCTTGGAAGCTGTGGGAAATCTCTGGGGGATCGAGGGGCAGGGCATGGAGGCCCCATTTGAGGCTCCTCCCTTGTCTTACAGAGATGGTGCCTCTGAGTCACCTGGAAGAGGAAGGACAGCCTCCAGCACCTGAGTCCCCGGAGGTAAGTCACAGAGCTGTGATGCTCCCACCTGTCTTGTTCTTTTCAAGGTAGACCAGGAGGCCATGGGAGAGGCTGGGTTTGTTGAGGTTTTGCATATACTAGGTGCTTATTAATGCCAGACTTTAGGGAGAAGGTAAAGGCAAGTGAGACTACCCTGCCATGGTGGTTGCAGACTGGAGGGGGCACCGGAAAGGGGAGTTTGGGAGGATGTATAGGAGTTTTCTGGAAGGAAAACATGGCTTGAGCCAAAGCTCAGGAACTCAGAAGCTGAGCTGGAGAAATTTGGAAGGAGGAAGTAGCATCAGATGCGAGGCCCAGTGGTTGGGACTCGAGGGAAGGGAGAGCCTGGCCTACTCTGAGGTGGGGCAGGACCCTGACCCCTTCTTGCCCCCTAGAGCCGTGCCCTCATCGGCCCATCACGGAGGAAGCCATGTGAGAACGACTTCGAGACCATCAAACTCATTAGCAACGGGGCCTACGGGTAAGTCCTCGGGTCCCCCATAGACCCATTTCTCAGATGCCCATGGGGATGACTGAGGTCCAGGTGGCCCCTGAGTGTGGAGATAGGAAACTGAGGCCTGACGAGGGAAGTAGAGATGCGGTACGGCCAGGCCAGGGCCTCATCCATGGTCTAGGCCGTTACCTGCCCCAAGTACAGGGAGTTGTAGGTATTTCGGGACCACGCAAGGAAAAAGATGGCCGTGCGGCAGCAGGGGCATGCAGTGAGCATTATCTTAGTGCCACTTTGATGGATTTGCGTGGAGGTGGGGTGGGAGGGGGAGTCCTGCACAGCATAAGACTATCCAGCGGGGAGACTAGAGAGGGGGCTTATGCGTCTAGGTGATGTCACTCAGCAGTGTGGCCAGGAGTCTGGGTCAGACAGCTCCGAAAGGCAGTAGCGGCTTGGGGTCTTCATAGCCCCCAGGGTTTATCTTACAGATAGCTAGTCAGTTCGAGGCAGTTTTACTAGATAAACTTGGCAAGCTCTAAATGGTTCAAAATCTGCTCATTTCACCTCTACATAAAGCAATTTGAGCCTGGTGCCGGGGGGCTTTTAAGCTAAAGGGTCTTCATCTACTGTGAAGAAGTAACCTAGGGGCCATCTTTGGCTTCTCGATGTGACACCAGGGAGGGGCAGCTTAGACCCATAGGGGGGCTGCTTTCGGAGAGGGGCTGGGGAAGGAGGAAGGGTGTCCCGGATGTAGGGCACAGCAAGGGCAAAGGCCTGGCTGGTTGGGTTCTGGGCCCAGGCCAGGCCCCACTGCCTGCGGGGGCCTCAGTGTCCAGCCTCAGTGACCCCGGCTCCCCCAGGGCTGTCTACCTGGTGCGGCACCGAGACACACGGCAGCGCTTTGCCATCAAGAAGATCAACAAGCAGAACCTGATTCTTCGCAACCAGATCCAGCAGGTCTTTGTGGAGCGTGACATCCTCACCTTTGCCGAGAACCCATTTGTGGTCAGCATGTTCTGCTCCTTCGAGACCCGGCGCCACTTGTGTATGGTCATGGAGTATGTGGAAGGTGCGGTCTCGAGGGCTTGTATGCCTACGGTGACGGGGAGCTCACCCTCTACCCAAAAGATAGTCCATCCTTTGACCAAGCTGGGGTCTGCTCTGTCCTCCAAGGGGTCCCGGCCTGCCTTGGGGGACCCTCAGTCTGTGGTGTAGGGGCCCATCCTGCGGGGTTGGGGCTGAGGGAGCTAAAGAGGAGTGTGAGAATAGGACCCTGGGGGATAGGGTAAGGATGGACACCTTTGGCAGGGGGTACTAGTGAGCAGAGGCCTGAAGGCCAGAAGTAAGAGCAGGGAAGGGAGGGAGGTGGGGGTTGGAAGGGCCAGGATGGTTGGGGGCCAGGAAGAGGAGTTGTGGGAGCAAGTTTGCCGTTTAAGAATGAGCAGGCCCTTCAGGTGAGTGCAGCGGTGTGTGTTGATCGAGGTGCTTCTATGCAAGGAGAGGGAACGAGCACTTAGGAGGCACCAGCTGTGTACAGGGTAAGGGACTGTGCCCTTACGGAGCTGCTGTCCTTCCAGGGGGAGAATCAGGAGTCGAGATCTGCCCTCCCTCCTGCCCCACTTGGTTCCCCACCTTGTTTCAGTACAGACTGGGGAGGTTTTGCAGGAGGTTGAGTGGTCCTGGAAGCCCCAGGGCGAGGCTATAGAGCCCAGGGCCTCTGTGAATGCATCTGCGCCCCCCACAGGCGGCGACTGTGCCACGCTCCTGAAGAACATGGGCCCACTGCCCGTGGACATGGCCCGCATGTACTTCGCCGAGACAGTGCTGGCACTCGAATACTTACACAACTATGGCATTGTGCACCGTGACCTCAAGCCTGACAAGTGAGCAGCCTGGGGCCTTGGGGCGGGAGAAGGGGGGAGCAGCGCCTCTGATTGGGGTGTGGGGCTTCGCAGAGCCCCGCCTGTCTGGATTCTGCTGGCCCCTGGGGCCCCTGGTGACAGGAAGACACAGAACAGTGGCAATGTTGGGCACCTGGTGTGTACAGAGGAGATCAGGTACTTAGTAGGCACCTGTTGTATGCAAGGGAAGGATAGTCCATTTATGGAGGGGCTGCCAGGCAAAGAGAATGTGCCCTTTAGGATGCACAAAATACACAGGGGAAGGGACTGTGCACTCGCAGAGCTGCTGCTCCAAGGGGAGAGAACGTGCACTTAGGAGGCACCATCTGTATACTGGGAGCAGGGATATGCCCTTTGCAAGACCTTACATGTGAAGGAAGGGACCGTGCATGTCTTGAGCACCTGTTGTATGTTCGTGCAGGCAAGAAAGGAAGAGAACGTGTTTATTGAGAGCCTCAGGAGGTTTATTTTACTCTAGCACCTAAGAAGCACCTGCTGCATGCCGGGTCCTCTATGGGTGACTGTAAGACACATGTGTGAATAATCCTTCATGCTTTGTAACCCCTACATAATTTGCAAGGCATTCTTGCCTGCATTAATTGAGCACCCGCTATTCATAGAGCCAGGGGCTGTTCTTTTTTTTTTTTTTTTTAAGATTTTATTTATTTATTTGACAGAGAGAGAGACAGCAAGAGAGGGAACACAAGCAGGGGGAGTGGGAGAGGGAGAAGTAGGCCTCCCACGGAGTAGGGAGCCCGATGTGGGGCTCGATCCCAGGACCCTGGGATCATGACCTGAGCCAAAGGCAGACGCTCAATGACTGAGCCACCCAGGCACCCCACTTTTTTTTTTAAGATTTTATTTATTTATTTGACACAGAGAGACACAGGGAGAGAGGGAACACAAGCAGGGGGAGTGGGAGAGGGAGAAGCAGGCTTCCTGCTGAGCAGGGAGCCCGATGCGGGGCTCGATCCCAGGACCCTGGGATCATGACCTGAGCCGAAGGCAGACGCTTAATAACTGAGCCACCCAGGTGCCCCCAGGGGCTGTTCTTATATCACGTGCCCTGTGGATACCAGGCAAGAACCTCGAGTTTCTCGGGTTCTGGCCTCGTGGAGGTGTGAACAGAAATGTCAAGAGCCTGCGTGTTTTCAGGCATCTTGCAGTTTGTGAGTAGCTTAGAAAACAAGGCAGATGTGTATTTGGCAGCTGCTGTATACCTAGACATGTGCTCGTTTTCAGGAACCCAGATGGCAGTATGACTAACTCCTCTCACAGTGATGACCCCTTCGGATTTATAAAGCACATTTTTTTAAATCTGGTGCGTAAACTCATGGGGCACCAGCTTTGTATAAGGTGATTAGAGGAACAGTTATTAGGCGATGGCTGTGTGCCAGGCGCAGAACACTTCAGCTGCCTTTGTATTAAAGTTTTTGTTTTGAGAGCAACACGGAGCACCTACTGTCCCTTTCTCAGATGAAGATACTTGCTCGGTGGAGGTGTGAACAGAAGCGTTAAGAGCCCTGCCTGTTTCCAGGGCATCTCGTAGTTTGCCAGCAACTCAGAAGATAAAGTGTGTATTTGGCACCTGTTGTATCCCTGGACCTCTGTGTTCAACACCCTAAGGATGCCCTGTGCCCAGCAGAACTCTGTGGATCATCCTAGAGTGGGGTGGGGTCTCCCGAGCGTGTCAGGTTAAACCCCAAAGCAGGACCCACCCCTCCCAGGCTCGGGACCCTCATCTGCAAAAAGGCTCAGGCAAGTGTCCAGCCCCAGAGGGCTCAGGGACGTGGGCACACATAACAGGTGCTCGAGAAAAAAAAAATTTTTTTTCACTTTGGAAGATTTCAAATACATCCCGAAGTCAAGAGAAGGTGCATTCACTTGCTAGGGCCATCAGAGCAAAGTAGCACGGACTAGGCAGCTGAAGCCACAGAAGTGTATTCTCACAGTCCTGGAGGCCAGAAGTCCAAGATCAAGGTATCAGCACGGCTGCCTCTGGAGGTGCCAGGGAAGGATCTCTTTCAGGTCTCTCCCCCAGCTTCTGGTGATTTCATGGCTCGTGGCAGCATCACTCCGGCCTTCACGTGGTGTCCTCCCTCTGCATGTCTGTGTCCACATGTCCCCTTGTCATAAGGACACCAGTCCTATTGAATGAGGGACCACTATGTTCTAGGACGTCCTCATTTAACTAGTCACATGACCATCGTCCCTCCAAATTAGGTCAGGGCGCCTGGGTGGCTCAGTTGGTCAAGCGACTGCCTTCGGCTCAGGTCATGATCCTGGAGTCCCGGGATCGAGTCCCACGTCGGGCTCCCTGATCAGCAGGGAGTCTGCTTCTCTCTCTGACCCTCCCCGCTCTCATGCTCTCTATCTCATTCTCTCTCTCAAATAAATAAATAAAATCTTTAAAAAAAAAAAATTAGGTCATATTTGTAGTTCCTGGGGGTGAGGACTTCCACATGAGAATTTGGGGATACACAGTTCAGCCCAGAACAGAAGGGTCCAGTGCCCCCGCCGTCTACTCCCCACATCTATCCTGATCCTGCAGCTTCCAACACTCACCCAGTCCTGCTTGCTCCCACTTCCAGCTCCCCGCTCCCCCCAGGATGGGTCATTTGAAGCATATCCCCGGCATCATAGCATTTCATTTCTAAGGAAAACATTTTTCTTAAATAGCTCATATAGTTGGTATTCAAGAGGTGAATGTTTTTTAGACAGGCATGTGCCCATAGGAACTCCAGAAGTATTGGTTGTCTTAACAGTCGATGGCCCCAGGGCTGCCTAAGCCCTTGGTTTTTGATATTTTTTTAAATTTTATTTTATTTTTATTTTGTTTTTTTTAAAGATTTTATTTATTTATTTGACAGTGAGACACAGTGAGACAGGGAACACAAGCAGGGGGAGCAGCAGAGGGAAAATCAGGCTTCCCGCTGAGCAGGGAGCCTGAGGCGGGGCTCGATCCCAGGATCCTGGGACCATGACCTGAGCCGAAGGCAGACTGCTTAACCGACTGAGCCACCCAGGCACCCCAAGCCCTTGGTTTTTTGGGTTTTTTTTAAGATTTTATTTATTTATTTGACAGAGAGAGAGATAGCGAGAGAGGGAACACAAGCAGAGGGAGTGGGAGAGGGAGAAGCAGGCTTCCTGCAGAGCAGGGAGCCCAACGCGGGGCTCAATCCCAGGACCCTGGGACCATGACCTGAGCCGAAGGCAGACGCTTAACCGACTGAGCCACCCAGGCGCCCCAAGCCCTTGGTTTTAACTGCACCTGGGGGCTACACCCAAATGGTTTTCCTCAGTTGATGTATGCAGTAGTTGCTCAAGAAACGTCTCTTATTTTTAAAAATAGTGGCTGCACATAGTAGGTGCACAGAATTATTTTTTTTATAGAGTCGAGGTATACAGGATGTGCCAAATAAAGGGTTTATCAAACAGCTTGGATATACACAGTGAGTTCTCTAGAAATGAAGCAGCCCGTGTACCAGGAGGTACATAAAAATGTGACTTTATGGGGCACCTGGGTGGCTCAGTCGTTAAGCGACTGCCTTCGGCTCAGGTCATGATCCCGGGGTCCTGGGATCGAGCCCCGCATCGGGCTCCCTGCTCCGCGGGAAGCCTGCTTCTCCCTCTCCCGCTCCCCCTGCGTGTGTTCCCTCTCTCAGTGTGTCTCTCTCTGTCAAATAAATAAAACCTTAAAAAAAAAAATGTGACTTTATAAAGATGGTCCATGTGGTTCTATCACCTAGCAAAACATGTATGTACTTAAGCTGATGGGAAAACTTGAAAAGCAGGGTACATGGTAGGCGTCCAAGTTTTTAAAAGTGGCTCTCCTCATGAGGTGCACAGAAAGATTTCTGTATATAGCAGATGCTCAAAGTATGTTCATTGTTCAACAGGGAATGTAAACAATAAGTGCTTGCAAAGTGTCTAGTTTGTTAAAAAGAATGGACACATGTACAAACATGTATTTTAGATCCACCCAGTAGGTGTTCAGACGTTTTAACGCACAGTTGGGAGACGGAGTGATTCTCAGGAAATTTGTATTTGAACAGTGGAGTATACAGTTGGTGCTCAGCAGCGACAGCGGACGCATCTAGTAGGTGCACCAAGATGTTTGCCAGATTTGAAATACCGCCCAAGACCTACTGGTTCTTGTGATAATGTGCCTGTCTGTGTTCAGGAAGCTCTTTCAGACCCCCTCCGGGGGGTGAAGCTGCCCTGGCTGGACCTCAGCCCACCTGGGGTGGCACCGAGTTCTGGGGTGGCATGAGCGGCCAGGCACCTCGGGCCCCCGGCCCTGAGTGCACCACCCACCCGCCCACAGCCTACTCATCACCTCACTTGGCCACATCAAGCTGACCGACTTTGGCCTGTCCAAGATTGGGCTCATGAGCATGGCCACCAACCTCTATGAGGGCCACATCGAGAAGGACACCCGGGAGTTCGTGGACAAGCAGGTGTGCGGGTGGGCAGGGGGCCGTGGGTGCGGGACCACCTCCCTCTGTCTGGATCCTGACCCTCAGGACCTGGGGAGATTTTGCAGCACAAAGGAGAAGATAAACTGCTCCCCCTCCCCCATAATTCTCTCCACCCCTGTGCCCAGCCTGGCCTTGACCTCTCCATCTCTCCCGTGGCCTCTCTGGAGTTGGAGGCCATCCTCCTTTTCCCCATTCTGCCTGACCCAGGTGTGCGGGACGCCTGAGTACATCGCGCCCGAGGTGATCTTCCGCCAGGGCTACGGGAAGCCGGTGGACTGGTGGGCCATGGGTGTTGTCCTCTATGAATTCCTGGTGGGCTGTGTGCCTTTCTTCGGAGATACCCCCGAGGAACTCTTTGGCCAGGTGGTCAGTGGTGCGTTTCCCCCACCATGGCCGCGGTTCAAGTCTTGGCCCCACTGGGGCTCTGGGCAGCAGCCCCCCTACAGGGTGCCTAGCCCCAACCGGACACTGGGGACGTGGCCAAGGGCAAGACAGACAGTGAGGGAGATCAAGAAGCAAATTACCGAACATCAGATACAAAAAAATGCCAAGGAAAAAAAGCAGGAAGAGGGGAGAGGATGGGGTACCAGATATGGTGGGGGCTGCCTTAAATAGGGGGTCATGGAGGCCTCGCTGAGGTGACAGTGTGAGCAAAGCCTGAAGGAGCAAGAGGGAGCCACAGAAGTAGAAGAGGGGGCCACAGAAGTAGAAGAGGGGTACGGCCCTGGTGGAGGGGTACAGCCGGAGCAAAGGCTGTAGGTGGGACTGAGCCTGGCGTGTTGAAGGAACAGAGGAGGCCGATGGCTTGGTGTGCAGTGAGTGAGGGGAGGTGGTCGGAGGTGCTATGAAGGGCTATCCTCACCCTCTCACTCCCCCTCCTATTTTATTTCATTTTATTAATTTAATTTAATTTAAATTTTTTTCCCCTCTCCTCATTTTAGATGAGATCATGTGGCCAGAAGGGGATGAGGCCCTCCCAGCTGATGCCCAAGACCTCATCACCAGGCTGCTCCGACAGAGCCCACTGGACCGTCTGGGCACTGGTATGTGATGGGGGGCGGGCAGGGGGGTGGGATGGGGACTGGGGAAGCAATAACTCGAGAGACTACATAGAGGAGGGAGGCTTGGGGCTGGGGTTTTGAAGGATACATAGGAGTTCACCAGGAGCTAACAGGTAGCTGGGTCTGATGCAGACAAGGGGCACCGAGGCTGAGTATGGGAGCCTGCAAGGTCATCATGGGCTGTGTCCTCAGGTCCTCAAAGGCCCAGCCCAGTGGATCCCACTGTTCTGATTTCCTTAGCCACCTAATTAATGGTTAAGGGACTGAGACTCAATACCCATGGCAGCACCCCATTACCCAGCCACTACAGGTCACGTTCATGATGAAGCCTAGCCACTGGAGAGGACCACAAGGGCTCAGGCTGGGGAACAGGATACCTTCACGCAGTCAGTCTACTCCATGGAGTAGAAATGCATGGAAAAGGCCTGGGAAGGAAGCCCTCCTAGGGCTCTGGGGTTTCTCCGGGTGGTGGGATCTCAGAATCCAGCAGAGGCAAGAGCAGGGCCTGGGTTCTAGCCCCGGCTCCGTCCCTCCTCAGACGCTGAAACAGCAGCTGCTCCCCTTGCCATCTTTATGGTTCTGTGTTGGCCAAGTTTGGGCTCCTAGTTGACCCAGGGGACAGTGGGGACGGGGGGCTGCAGGGCTGAGCTGGGCATGTCCGTAGGTGGCACCCACGAGGTAAAGCAGCACCCCTTCTTCTGGACACTGGACTGGGCCGGGCTTCTGCGACACAAAGCTGAGTTTGTGCCACAGCTTGAAGCTGAGGACGACACCAGCTACTTTGACAGTAAGTAGGGGTCAAGGGGGCAGACTCTGCTGTCCCACATTTGCCTGAGACGGTGTGGGGTGTCTGCCAGGGTCTCCACCCAACTGCCTCGCCCTGAGCCTAGAGCTTCTGACTTCCTGAGCTTTCTGAGAAATCAGAGCATGTCTGTTGGTAGCTGCCCCCCCCACCCCCCCCCACCCCCCCGGCTGGTTTCCTGTGCATCCGGGGTCAGGAGGCCACGGCATCCTTCTGGATTGCAGGAGGGGAAACCGAGGCGCTGAGTGTGGCAGACCCTGGCCTGGCATCCCTAGCAGGTTCAGCCTCCTGAGTGTCCAACCTTGACCAGGCACAGAGCCCTGTCTGTCACACAGAAGGGTGGGGCGCTTTGCTGGGCTTTGTGGGGGGAACCCCTCCAACACTGTGGGTGGGCTCAGACAAGTCTTCCTCTGCCCACTTGGGGCTCCAGCCAGGCAGATGAAATGCCCTCGGTTTCCAGCACCTCCTCCAGACCTTGCTGTGTGCTCTTGGGCATGTCAGAGGTCCTCTCTGAGCATCTGTTTCCTCTTCTGTAAAATGGGGAGCATCCTTTTAAGATGCCCAGTATTACCTACTTCTTGGGTGACCCATCTCAGGGGTGAGAAGACTGAGGGTCAGACACAAGAATTCCCACCCACGATCCTGTAGATCGTAGGGATGCAGCTGGGTTGTTTATTGCCAGGTACTCACTCTGCAACTCAAGCCTCCTATGGTCCCTAAATACACCAGCCATGGTCCCACCTCGATGCCTTTGCCCTGACAGTGTCTCCCCGCCTGGGACGCCCTTCCCACATCACCCCACAGCCCTTGCGGCCGCCTGTGGGCATCAGGTGGGCTGCACGTGCCTTTCCCTCCCCAGCACGTTCGGAACGTTACCGCCACCTGGGCTCAGAGGATGAGGAGACCAATGACGAGGAGTCATCCACAGAGATCCCTCAGTTCTCGTCTTGTTCCCACCGCTTCAGCAAGGTGGGCCCGGGGCCTAGACACAGCTAGCACTCAGGAAACCCGCAAGATGTTCACTGCGGGGGGTGGGGGGCGGGGGGTGGGGTGTTCTTCTACCTTTTTTTTTTTTAATTATTATTGTGGTAAGAATACATATAAAATGTACCACACTAGCCATTTTAAACTGTACAGTTCAGCGCCATTTAGTACATTCAGAATGTTGGACACCCATCACCTCTGTCTAGCTCTAGAACCTTTCCATCACCCCCGCCCCCACGAGCAGTCACTCCCCTGCCCCCCTCCCCTGGCCCCTGGCAACCACCAATCTGCTTTCTGTCTCTGGATTTGCCTATTCTGGATCTTTCACCTAAGTGGAATCATATAACATGTGGTCTTTCATGTCTGACCTCTTGCGCTCAGCACGACGTCTTCGACCCGTGTCAGAGCTTGGTTCCTCTTTATGGCCAAGTGCTATTCCGTTGCGTGGATGGGCCACACTGTGTTTACCCCTCCATCGATGGACATTCGGGGTGTGCCTGTGTTGAGGTGCTTGTGAACAGTGCTGCTCTCTCACTGCTTACTTTAGAGCCTCACCAGCTTAAGCGCCTTCCTTCGTTTATAATTGGATGAAAAAAACCTTCTGTGCTGCTTGCGGGCCTGAGACCCACGCAGAGCATCCTGATCAGCAGCAGGAACCCCGGCTGTGGCCCCGTTGGTAGCCAGGGCCCTCTGAGCCTCAGTTTCTCCATCTGTACAGTGGGCTAAAGACTCTTCTGTTCTTAGGGATGTGGCGAGCATGGATAGAAGGAAATGACTCACAAGGAAGCATCGGGCTTATAGGAAGCATTCAACTAAGCCGGCTCTTCCCCAGGGGTGTGGCCGCCTGTCTCCGTGTCCTTATCGTTATATTCTGTTGCTGCCAGGTCTATAGCAGCTCCGAGTTCCTGGCCGCCCAGCCCACCCCAACCTTCGCCGAGCGGAGCTTCAGTGAGGACCGGGAGGAAGGGTGGGAGCGCAGCGGTGAGGGCGAGTCCGGCCGCCGCTTGAGCGTGGAGATCCGGTAGGTGGGCTGGGGAGCGTGCGCAGATCCAGCCACCAAGCCTGCCGGGAGGGGGGGACCACAAGGTCTAATGCTGGAGAGAGCTTCCCGTGGCCCAGTCGGAAAGGATCAAACACGTGGGCTGGCGTGTCAGAGCCCCGCCAACGTGGCCCCCTGGCTTTGTGCCCCAGACCACACCGAGCATAGAGCAACTGCGCGGTCATACTGCTAGACTTTTGCTTGCCCTGTTCCAGAATACCCTTTGCTGACGAACTCCTGCTCATTCTTCAAACACCAGACTCAACAGAAAAATAATCAATGTCTGCTAACGGAGGGGTGTTGGAAGCTGGGTTTTTAAAAGACAGACAGAGGGGCGCCTGGGTGGCTCAGTCAGTTAAGCATCTGCCTTCGGCTCAGGTCATGATCCCGGGGTCCTGGGATTGAGCCCCATGTCAGGCTCCCTGCTCAGTGGGAAGCCTGCTTCTCCCTCTCCCACTCCCCCTGCTTGCGTCTCTGTCAAATAAATAAATAAAATCTTTAAAAAAATAATAATAAAAGACAGACAGAAATTCTCTGGGCAGACAGAGGACCGAGCATGCTGAGGGAATTCACCCCGCATTTACAAATTACCTGTTTCTAAGCTGAGAGTTAAAATATGGCCACTAGGGGTGACTGGGTGTCCTGGGGCGAGGATACCTGGCAAGTGTGACTTTGGCTCTCCTCTGCTGCAGACTGAGGTCCTGGACATCCTCTGGTTCTTCCTGCCAGTCATCTTCCCAGCCTGAGCGGGGCCCTAGCCCATCTCTCTTGAATACTATTATCCTGGACACAATGCCCAAGTTTGCCTTCTCATCAGAGGATGAGGGAGCCAGCCCAGCCTCTGCAGGCCCCAAGAGGCCCATCTTCATTCTGGGGGAGCCTGATCCACCCCCAGCAGCCACCCCAGTGATGCCCAAGCCCTCAAGCCTTTCTGGTAGGTGAGGTCCCGGATGGGAGGGATCGTATTGTAGAAAGTTTCCCAGAGGAGGGACTATTTGAGATGGGTTTTGAAGGCTGAGTAGGAGCTCTACAGAGAGACCATTCGCTTGTCTAACAAATGCCTTAAGATAGGAGAGGCCAGGGTTTCAGAGAGGCCTCAGGCCTCAGTGTTACTCCCAGTCTAGCGATGATACCCCCAGCTTCATGGGGTCAGGATGGGACCGGAGAAGGGGATGAGGCTGGGGAGCTCTGAGAGGGGTGTAGGGGTCTGAGGGGTGGGGGAAGGCTCCTTAGAGGAGGGGACTTGAAGAGTGGAGCTTTCCAGGGAGAGCAGGGTAGGAAGGAAGTGTAGGAAGGGGGAACTGCCTGAAGAAAGGCCAGGAGGAGGCTGAACGGTGTACACGCTGACCGGGGAGGAAGGGGCTTTGCCTCCCGAGGGCAGGGGGCGGAGTGGCGAGAGCGGCCAGGCTGACCGCCAACCTTGCTGACCCCTAGCCGACACAGCCGCCCTCAGCCACGCACGCCTACGAAGCAACAGCACTGGTGCGCGACACTCGACACCACGGGCCCTGGATGCTGGTCGGGGCCGCCGCCTTGGGGGCTCAAGGGACCCAGCTCCCGAGAAGTCTCGGGTGTCCCCCAGCGGGGGCCGCGTGCCCAAGTCTGCCTCAGTGTCCGCCCTGTCCCTCATCATCACAGCCGGTACCGCGCGTGGCCCAGCCTTGTCTTTGCCTGTCTGTCCATGTCTGTTTTGACCCCTGGGTTGGGGCCGTGCCACAGGACGGGGGAAGCGGCTAGCCCCAGGGAGAGCTGGGGGACTGGCATTCCCGGCAGAGGGCACTGCATGTGCAAAGGCCAGGTGGGGGGGGGGGGGGGCGCCGTGCTGGGGGCATTGGAACAACAGGAAAGCAGCCAGAGTGATCAGCTTGGTGGGGGGCTGCCCTCCTGGCCCTGGTCCCTGCCAGGGAGTGACCCCCTCCCAACCCTGGTCCTACAGATGATGGCAGCGGCGGCCCCCTCATGAGCCCTCTGTCCCCACGCTCGCTGTCCTCGAACCCATCGTCCCGAGACTCCTCTCCAAGCCGAGACCCGTCCCCCGTGTGTGGCAGCCTGCGGCCCCCCATTGTCATCCACAGCTCAGGCAAGAAGTACGGCTTCAGCCTGCGGGCCATCCGCGTCTACATGGGCGACAGCGATGTCTACACCGTGCACCACGTTGTCTGGGTAAGTTGGTCTGGTGAGCAGGAAGAGCGGGACCTGGTTTGAGTCTGGCTTCCCCCTGGGAAGATGCTTCACTGTTGGAGCTGCACTTTCTAGTCTCATTGCCTGCAGCTCCCTCCCACCCAGGGCAGGGGGCTGGTGCCACCTGGATCTTTGCGGTCCCTCTTCCTTAGGGGGAGGGGCTTGGGCAAGATGGACAGGGATGGACAGAGGGTTAGAGACCTCAGCTGGGCATGAAGCTCCTAGCCCCTGCCCACAGATGCACAGTGGGAGTGTCGTCCTGCCTCCTCCCAGCCCAGGGCCTGTTCCCGCCCCACCAGTCACTCTCTGAACAGCCCCCAAGGTCAAGGAAACAGCACAGGAGGCAGCAGCTTGTTGGGGTCCCATGGCTGACCCAGCTGGCAAGGGGTCTCCAGCTGCGGGGCCTCAGAGCACTGACGCTACCATCCACCCTCACCCCCAGAATGTGGAGGAGGGAAGCCCCGCCCAGGAGGCGGGCCTGCGAGCCGGGGACCTCATCACCCACATCAACGGGGAGTCAGTCCTGGGGCTGGTGCACATGGATGTCGTGGAGCTGCTGCTGAAGGTACAGCGCCCACCACTGCCCACCCTGGGGGCTCCCAGAACCCCTATCCCCTGTCCATCCTCAGGGCCCTCGATCTGTCCCCGCTGCCTACCCTCTGGTTTGCTCCTCTGACCCCCTGACAGCCCCTGATGCTGAGGTTCTCGCCCTGGAACCACACCTTTCCACACCTGGGCCCAATTCCAGGCCTTGCATGTCCCCTCCACTCTGCCCAGGATGTACCTCCTTCTTAGTCCCCCAGGTTCCCCTACTTTTGGCCCTCCCTCTGGCTCACCCTGACCGTATGAGGCTGGGGATATCCGTACTGTCTTCGTCTTCCTCAGATCAGGCGTCCTCCGGGGCTGAGGCCTGGCGATAGGGAGGCAGACACAGGCCAGGAGGCAGGGCCTTGTTTGGATAGCTCCTAGGACCGGTGGGTGGTGGGTGGGTGGGCAGCTCGTTGCACGGACGGACAGATGGCGGACATGTACCTTTGGCCTACCGGGTGGTGGGTCATTAGGGGAGAAGTGCGCAGATAGGCTCGGGGGCTTCGATGGATGAGGAGGTAGGCGGGTGGGTGGGTGGCTCCCTAGATGGGAGGCATCCAGGTGACCCCTCGCCATCCCTCCTGCAGAGCGGCAACAAGATCGCCCTCCGGACCACCGCCCTGGAGAACACCTCCATCAAGGTGGGCCCCGCCCGGAAGAATGTGGCCAAGGGCCGCATGGCACGCCGGAGCAAACGGAGCCGCCGGCGGGAGACACAGGACCGGTGAGCGGCGGGTGGGCCCTCCACGGAGTGTTGGTGGAGGACCCGGGGGCCAGCTCCCCGGGCTACTGGGGGCGTGGGTTCTGAAGCATCAGGGCTTCCCACCCTCAGGCGGAAGTCGCTCTTCAAGAAGATCTCAAAACAGTCCTCTGTGCTACACACCAGCCGCAGCTTCTCTTCCGGCCTCCACCACTCCCTGTCATCCAGCGAAAGCCTCCCGGGGTCACCCACCCACAGCCTCTCCCCCAGCCCCACCACGCCTTGCCGCAGCCCAGCTCCTGATCCCCCAGCAGGTATGTGTGCCACCCCAGGGCAGCTCAGGCCTGTGGTGCCTGGCCCCACTGAGGGAGCCAGCAGGGTTTAAAGGAGGGAATGACATGATGTGGGAAATGAGGTGACCAGAAGGGCCTTTCCGGGCAGCCTGGAGGTGGTAGGAGACAGGTGTGAGAGCAGGGAAGAGTGTACCCAGCAGAGGGAGCATCATGAACAGAGAGGGCTGGGCAGGAGGGTTACAAAAGCAGGGGAGAGAGGAAGTTGGGAGATGAGTCAAGCCAAGGAGCTGGGCTTACGTTGGTGGGCAGTTGGGAGCCATGGAGGGTGTGTGAGCTGGAGAGGGCATGTTTTAGAGGGGTCTGAGTTTTAGAAAGATCATTCTGGGGCAGGAAAGGATGGTGATTTGGCCCAATGCTGAGCACCCCCAGTCTGTGAGACAGCCAGACACAGACACCCCCAGCCCCACTGGGTTAGCATCCAGCTGAAGGGAGGAACAGGCTGGGGCAACCCAAAGGGGAAGCAGGGAGGGCCTCCAGGAGGCCTGGGCACCCCAGTTGCTACCCCTCTGGCTCACCCTGACTTCATGGGGTGGAGCGTATCTTTGGCCCTTTGAGTGGTAGGTCATTAGATGTGAAACGGGTGGATAGGAACTAGGGCTTTGATGGCTGAGTAGGAGTTCACCAGGGAACAACTTGCACACGGAACAGGAAACAAGAAAAGCAGGCATGCTGGGTGGCCACGGGAAAGGACGTGGGCTTTGGCAGGTGCGCTCAGCCCCACGGCCCCACATGGAGGCTGGTGGCCCTGACCCTCATCTGTCCTCCACAGACACGGCATCCCCTCCCAGTGCCTCCCCGAGCTCCAGCAGCCCTGCCTCTCCCGCCGCCGCTGGCCACACCCGCCCTAGCTCCCTGCATGGCCTGGCCGCCAAGCTCGGGCCACCCCGCCCCAAGACCGGTCGCCGCAAGTCTACCAGCAGTATCCCGCCCTCCCCACTGGCCTGCCCACCCGTGCCTGTGCCCCCACCCCGCTCACCCTCACCCCTCCCCGGACACCCACCCGCGCCCGCCCGGTCTCCGAGGTTGCGCCGGGGCCAGTCAGCTGACAAGCTGGGTTCGGGTGAACGGCTGGATGGGGAGCTGGGACGCCGTGGCCGCGGGCCAGACTCGGAGCTGGTGGTCATGCGGCGGCTACACCTGTCCGAGCGCCGAGACTCCTTCAAGAAGCAGGAGGCTGTGCAGGAGGTGAGCTTTGATGAGCCGCCCGAGGAGGCCACCGGGCCGCTCACCTCCGTACCACAGATTGCCGTGGAGGGCGCAGAGGCTGTGCTGGGAGCCCTTGGACCTGCCGGGAAGGACTGATCCCTCCCACCTGGCCTCTCCCTGGCCTAGAAGTTGGGCTTTTTTTGTGCAATGTTTTTTCCGTAAAGTGACTTCTGGATGGAGACTGAGCCACCAGACTATGACACCTGGAAGGCGAGAAGCCATCTCGGTCCTTACTGGAAGGCGGAAACGGCACCTCCCTCTGTTCTGGTACAGATCAGGGGCCGTAGGGGCAGGAATGGGGGACAAGGGTGGCATTGTAAATAGCAGCAAATCCCTGCGACTAATTTATTACTTTTTATAAGCGATAGGTAGACTGAGCCGCCACTGTGAAGGCGGCTGCCCGGGTCCTGCCCCTTGCACCTGGGACCCCATTTGCAGACGCTGCCCCCTGGGCTGAGAAGGAAGCACTTGGACAAGTCATGTATGTTCGTGTTTTCTAGGTTTTCTGTATTTTTTAGTTTTTTGTGTGTTACTTGATCCCATCCTGGCCCAACACCCACTGATTTGAGGGGATACAGGCAAGCTTACCTGTCCGGGCCCAGTTTGGATGTGACTTGGAGAGTCTACAAAGGATTCCCCTCTCCCACAAAACAAGCAATCTCGATGATGGACTGGATTCTGAAAGCTACTTCTCACTATCATAGCCTCCATCCCTAGGCCAGTCTTGCTAGAGTTTACTTCTAGTCCTGAAGGCTTCAGCTTGGAGGAGGGGGTGTGGGAACTGGGACTTTCATGGATGAGTAGGAGTTCACCAGATCTAGGCAGAGGGGTCACCCATCCCACAGGGTGACACTGATGCCCTGGGAGGGAGACTCAGGACTCCAAGGGTACTACCAGGGCAGGAAAAGAATGTCCGCCCTGCACAAGATTTCATGTGCTTAATGCCCACCAGGGTGAGCCCTTGACCATGATGTGTCTGATACACCCCACGGGGTGTCCCTCAATGTGTCACAGCCTTCCTAGAATGAAATTCAAGTGAGAAAACCCAACTGGGGAGCAATGGGGCCCAAGTTTGAATCTTGGCTTCCCTGTGTGGCTCTGGGGAAATGGCTTTCCCGCTCTGTGCCTCAGTTTCCTTGTGTTTACAAAAACTAATCCCAATGACTATTTATTAAGCATCTACTCTATGCCAAACGCTTTTACTTGTGGCTTCTCCCTCAGCCAGCCTTGAGAAGGCTGCAGGTGGTGTCGTCATCCCCCTTTTTACAGACAAGTAACTGAGGCCTGGTGAGGGGTGGAGACTTGTCCCACAATCACCTGGTAAAAATCATGCAGCCAGGCCCTTTGGTGGGCCTTGTCAACAAGGGAGCTTGAATGGAGGAGAGTCTGGTGCCAGATACAGCTGACTCCATTTCCAGCTTTCTTCCCTAGGATGCTATGTGACCCACTAGGCATGTCAGACAGAACCTCCATTTCCTGTTTGGAGGTGCCTGGCAAGATCACTGTGCCCCACATGGTGAGGGCACTTTCCAGGCACTGCAGCCCACTCTGCATCCCTCCCAGAGACCCCCACCCAGCACTGGCTGGTGTTGGAGCTAGACCAAGGCTGTGCATGACTTGCTCCCTCTTTCCATCCTGGAGCTGACCGTGAATAAAAGCCCACATTTACAAAGAGGAGGTCCAATGTCTGGATTTGTGAGGGGCAAAGAAAGGGGTAAGGGAAGAGTGCGGTGGGGACAGGGTGAAAACTGGCTTCATTTGAAGGGGTTTTGAAGGCTGCATAGGAGTTCACCAATGGGATTATCTCCCTGATGCCTTCTCAGGCCCCTGGCCTCCTGCTGCCCTCTCCCTGAGTACCCACCATAGGCTCTGCCCTTAAAATCTTCATCCAGACACCGATCTGGGGCCCTGAGCTGTGTTAATAAAATAAATAAACCATCTTTGTGTCCTTTCTATACAGGTTTTTGTTTGGACCGTGCCCCATACCACCCCACCCCCGCCCCAATCCCCCAACCCAGCCCAGCTCGAGTGCTTTGGGTTACTTCCTGAGCTCTTGGTAGCACCAGAAACCTTTGACCACGCCCCCCCGTTTCCGAGTGTCTTCGGCTATTTCCGGAAACAATCGTCCGCATCTGGGCCCTGGGCGTGCTCTCGCGCTCGCAGGGCTGCAGTTCGTTCAGCTGTTTCCGGACGCTCTAGGCTGCCATGGAAACGCTTTCAACCCCGGCCTGTTCCGCTTTCCCGAAAAGCTCAGCTTTCTGTGGCGAGCTCCTTTCCCACCCTAACGTCTCTCCTCTTCCCCTGAGCTCGGGGCCGCCTCACTCGCCCTTTGGAGTCATCCATTCTTGGCAATTTCGGGAAGTTAGTGGTCAGCCTCTGGGTCTAAACTTCCAGGGCCTCTATCTGGGTCCAAGCATACTCGGTTCTTTCCCAAACTCTCCGCAGTCCGGAGGCTCAGCCTCTGTTCCATCAGTCCAGCTGGAAGGCACTCGGCGATTTCCGGAATCGCTCGGGCATCTCAAAGCCCAGCCGAGCTTAGGGAAAGGCTTAGCTGACTCGATTGCACTCGGCTGTCTCCGGAAATGATCGGCGATCTCGGGGCATCTTCTACCCGCCAGTCCCGCGGGAGTATGTTCGGTTCTTTCCGGAAATACTCGGACGTCTCGAGGCTCCGCCTCCACCTAGCTTCACCCGCCCGGCCCGAATGCGCTCGGCCATTTCCGCCGGGGGCGGGCCCGGCTGTTCGGAACCGCGGCGGCGGTGGCGGAGGCGGGGATCCCGCGGCTGCGGCGACGGCGGCCGCGGTGGAGCCACGGGTCGGGCTCGGCTCGGTGTGACGGCGGCCTCGGCGGCGGTGGCGGCCGCGACCAGGTAAGTCCAGGCCGGCTGGCGTGGCAGGCCGGGCTGGGGTGCGCTCAAATGCGGGGCTCCTAAGTGGAGTGTGGGGCCGAGGTGGAAGTCAGAACGCGAGCGCCGAGCTGCATCGCGCCCCGCGGGAACTGGGGGCCCCAGGGAACGGGAGGGAGGCCTCGGGCTGGACCTAGCAGCAGTGCTGCCTGCCCGGGACCGTGGGACAGGAACGGGGTACCCCCAGGCCGAGATAAGGGACTGGGGCTGCGGCCCCGAATGGAAGGAGGCCCTGCCTGGAGTGGAGCGTCGAGCAGTAATAAGGGGCACCAGGCATTGTGTGGGACATAGTGGGATGCAGGAGGGTCGGGGGTCGACTCCACTTCCGTTCCCCGGGCTAGGCTGCCGGGTCCACGCAGGCCCGAGTGCGCGTCTGAACACGCGTGAGCGCGCGCGGGCCCTGCGTCCAGCCGGCCAGCCCCTGGCCAGGCCTGGCCCCTCCACCCCGCCTTTTGGATTCGGGGAGCGCTGGTTCCCCGGGCGCACACACCGGGGCGTGTGCAAACCTGTGCATGCTGGAGCGCGGAGGCGGGCAGGCAAGCGGATCCAGGTGCTTTCCTGGATGTCCCCTCACTGGGCCTCAGTTTCCCCACCTGTAGAATGGGAGTACGGGAGGCCAGGAAGCGGGTAAGTTTGGGCGCCCTGGAATGTGGAGCCTCTGCTCCCTGCTCCGACACCTTCTGGGGCTCTCGTGGTCGGGGGGATAAAGCCCACTCTCTAACTGGTACTCGAGGACCAGCGTGGTGGCTTGGTGGCTTTCATAGAGCCACCCTGAACTCTTGGCAAGCAACTTCCCGCTGTCAAGCCTTTGCACGCACTATTTCCTCTAGCCAGTGCTGTCTCCTGTCCTCTGTGAAGACCCGCCCCCTAGAAAAGCACGCCCTCCCCCACCACCCAGTCTCAGGAGAACCGCACCTGCAGGGCTGACACTGGGAAGGCTGTCTGGGGTGGGCTGTTTCCCCAAGACTTGGGGCTCCTGGGGCTTGAGCATTGCCCTGCATCCAGCAGCCTCCCCCCTTGGCAGCTGTGATGCCCATCTCCCATTCACGCTGTCCTGGCTCCATGTCTGCCTTGGGGCCAAGGTCCCCTTGGTCTCCCATGACCTCCCCACGTGTTTTGAGATCCTGTTCTAGGCCCTTCATTTAGCCAAGCCGGAACACCATCCCCCCACTTCATTTCTCCCCTGCAGAGACCTTGGACTCACTTCTTAGTCCTTTGCCTGTGCTGGGGCCTCTGCCTGGACCTGCTTTCCTACCTCTTTGCTTCCTTACTGCCTCCTTCTGTGCTCAGCTGGCCCGGCCCCTCCTCCAGGCTCCCACAGTACCCTGAGCATTCCCCATCACACTCCACCCACTCTGGGTATAACTATCTAGCCATGTGGCTGCTACCTCCTGCGATCCATTCTGGGCCTTGAGGTTGGGTGGATCTCGGTTTATGAGTCCTGGCTTCCTGGCCCACTGAGTGGTCCAACAAAGACCTCCCTGCTCTGAGCCTCAGTTTCTCCATCTCTAATGAAGGGGCAATGAAGAGCTTATTTACTGAGCATGCGTTATGCCTGGGGCAGGTTCTTGGAAGCTCTGCTCCCAGTGACCCCAAGGGAGGGCTGTTGTTACACCCATTTTACAGCTGGGGAAACAAGCCTAGAGAGGGGCTAGGACTGGCCCAAGGTTACCTAGTGAGTCAGGGGATTCTGACCCCATATTTGGGCCCATCTCTGGGGTGGGGGTGGGAGGAGCCCAACCTGGCTGATGCCACCCTGCCCATCTCCCCCTAGGTCGGCGTCCTGGCCAAGCATGGTGACAGCCTGTGCCCTCGGCCCCCTCGTCTGGCGCAGCCGGAAGAGCCGCCAGCCTCGGGCGCCGATGGCCCCCCATGTGAGGGAGTGAGCAGCCTGGCCCTGCCCTACGGAGTGAGGGGGGACGCAGCGGCTGAGTGAGCTGAGACCACGCTGCCGACCCCCTCCCACCAGTTGACGAATGGTGGACCGAGCAATGAATGACCCATGTCAGGGTCATGGAATAATGGTGGGAAGCAAGGCATGAGTGACCCCCGTGGTCACCTGTAACTTCTCAGTAGAAATAGTGGTCTCGGTGCCCCAAGCCGACTCAGCCGACCCTCCCGGCCCTCGCCCCAGCTGATGGGGCCACTGGGGCCCCGAGCAACAGCTTGACCGTCCAGACCCCACCCTGCCCAGCCATGGCCGGTGCTGAGGGCTTCCAGTACCGCGCACTGTACCCATTCCGCCGGGAGCGGCCGGAGGACCTGGAGCTGCTGCCGGGCGACGTGCTGGTGGTGAGCCGGGCAGCCCTGCAGGTGCTGGGCGTGGCTGAGGGCAACGAGCGCTGCCCACAGAGCGTGGGCTGGATGCCTGGCCTCAATGAGCGCACGCGACAACGAGGTGACTTCCCCGGCACCTACGTCGAGTTCCTGGGTCCTGTAGCCCTGGCCCGGCCTGGCCCTCGTCCACGTGGCCCCCGCCCACTGCCCGCCAGGCCCCGGGATGGGCCCCCTGAGCCAGGTGAGCGGCAGGCAGGGACCCTGGCAGGGACGGGGTCCCCTCAGACCCTCAGTTTCCTCTTCTTTCTAGTGAGGCAATGGCACGTCTTCCAGGGGAGGAGGAATAAGCACATTTGGTCAGTCGATAAGTGTTGACTATGCTGCTGTCAAGGGCTGGGCTCAAATCATGGCACTGGGAACACAGTGGCGGACATAGGCCTGGCCCCTGCCCTTGTGGGGCTCCTGGTTCAAGAAGTGACAAGAATGTGATTAGGTAATGAAAAATGCTGTGAGGAAGGAGCCTCACATGGGGAGAGCTGGGGGTGAAGGGCTCCAGGCAGCACGCACAGCAAAGACAGAGGCTGCGAGGTAGGACTGTAATGGCAGGTTTGGGGAACAGCCAGTGGAGTCGAGTGGGAAGGGAAGGGCAATGGGGGCTGTGCCTCAGAGATTCTGTGGGATTGATTTTGAGGACAGTGGGGAGCGTTCAGTAGGATTCAGAGGTTCAATTTAGTTTCATCCCTCAGTTTTGCAGATAGGGTCCCTTGAGAAACCCCCTTTGTTACCTAACCAGGTAACCAAAATGAAGGAAGCCACAAAGCCAAAACAGGATGGGATGATCCCTCGAGGCCATGCAGCACACTGGGGTATGAGGACCGCACATCCCTCCCCAAAGACCCTTGGCCATCTACACTTCCAAGGGATGTGCTAGGAGTGAAGAATTGAGGGCACTGAGTGTATGTGGAAATTGCTGTATGCTGGGCAGAGCGCATGGGTTCCAGCCAGGGAAACTGAGGCTCAGCTTGTGGGAAGGAGGCTAAGTGCCGAGTGCCTGGTAGTCTGCTCCAACCTTCACAGCAACCCAGGGAGGCCCCGTGTACAGATGGGGAGACCGAGGTGCAAAGGGGTCAAACCACTCATTCGGGGTCCATTCCCCAGTGAAGGCCAAGGCCCTGGGAAGCGCCATGGCCCCAACCTTTGGCCTGCCTGGTTTGGGGCTAGAGGGACACTGGTGCCCCAAGAGGGTCACGCCAGAGCCCCACAGCATAGGGCCAGATGGGAAGCACCGAGGCGAGGGTTTGCAGCATCTGGTGCCTCCAGGGCCGGGGCCTAAGTCCCGCCTCAGCCTGGAGGAGCAGGAGGCGGCCCCATCCGGGCTCCCAGCCAAAATCTGCCTCTCCCCCTGGTAACAGCCACCTCCCTCCTCTGCCTGGCCCCGATCCAGCTTCTACACACATGCCCACTCTGGGTGGCTGCCCAGCCCCGCCCTCCAAATCCTCCAGAGCTGTGTGACAGCAGCTGGGGCCAGCCCTGCCCCGGCCTCAGTTTCCTCATCTGGCAGCCAGAAGGCTTGGTCCTTTGCACGTTCAGGCCCTGCCCCTCCGGGGTCCTAGGACCACCCAGCAACATGCTGTGGCCACCTGTGTTTCCTCCATTCGACCCTACACCGGGAGCCGAGAGCAGAACGTCCGTGTCACCTGGGCCCCCCAGAGGGAGGTTGCTCTCTCTCTCAGCCTCAGTTCCCGATCCATAAAATGGGGGTGACACATGTTCTGATGAGTTTTCCCTCCCCGTTTTGCAAACTCGTCACAGGCAGATTTCAGAACTGTCCCCTCCCCCCCATCACCCACCTCCTCTCCCCTTGTTCTCTCTCTCTTTTTTTTCCTTCAGCGTTTTTGACTTAACTGGGCCTTTCTCCAGCTTGAGGCACCACCTGGCCCATCACTCAAGGAGGCCCTGCAGGCCTGGGCTTGCCCCTGCTGTATGCCAGGGCGTCCCTGCCGTCGGCCGGAGCCTGCACACAAAGGGCCCGGTGGAGCGAGAAACGCAGGGCCGGGAAGGCCCCTGGCACCCGCTGGGAAGGGTTTCAGCATTTTTAAAACGGGGGGTAATACTTTTTTTTAAAACAAGATGACTTAGAGAATGGAGGAAGGCCCTTGGACTGAGGTGTTCTAACCCGCAGAGGGATTTTGTCCTTTTATTCTTTTCAACCGCTTTGTTGTTCGCCCTAAGGAGGGAGAGAGGACACCGGGAGCCAGTTTCTTACCTGAGGAGACCGAGGCGCAGAGATGGTGGGTCCTGGGCCCCAGGTTGCACAGCAAGCAATGGCAGCACCCTAAACCTGCTCTCCTGAACTCCCACAAGCTCGGTGGCTTTAAGCAACAGTGTACTTGCCTGCTGTTCTGGCCCGAAGTCCAAAATCAAGGTGTCGGCGGGGCCGTGCTCCCTCTGGAGGTTCTCGGAGTGGATGGTTCTTTGCTTCTTCCAGCTTCTAGTACCTCCAGATGTTCCTCGGCTTGCAGCCGCATCACCCCAATCTCTGCCTCTGTCCTCACATGGCCTTCTCTTCTTATAAAGACACCAGTCATTGGATTGCGAGCCCTAAGTCTCAGATCTTGTCTCAGAATTCTTACTTTAATTATATCTGCATAGTAAGATCACAGTCACAGGTATCAGGGATTAAGATGTGGACGTATCATTTTGAGGGACACTAATCAACCCACTATACCTGGTCTCTGAAGTTGTGTAAACGGATATTTTAACCCAGAAAATTGTTTACCACCAACTCGGCCCTCCCAGCCCCTCCAGCCAGGTTTTGGCTTCCCTGGGATGGTGGTACAGATGCCAGGCACTTGCCTAGACCAGACCCTACCTGGAGCTGCCCAAGCTGAGGTCCAACATGCAAAGAAAGGGACTGGGGTCCTTCCAGGGAACCCCACCAACATGCTCTCCCCTTCTGCCAGGCCTCACACTCCCCGACCTGCCAGAGCAGTTCTCCCCACCTGATGTGGCTCCCCCCATCCTGGTGAAGCTGGTGGAGGCCATTGAGCGGACAGGTGAGCCTCAGCCTACAACCCCAGTATGCTGCTTGCTTACCTCTGTTGATGGGCAACTCCTCCCCTCATGGGGCTGCCAGACTCACTCTGCATGGAAAGAAGCTGAGCTTGGATGCTCTGGGCCTCCGTGTTGAGTTGGGGCAGTAGTGACTCCTAGGATGTGGATGGGAATATGGTCACCAGACCCACCATTGCATGTACTGTGCCCTCTGGCACCATCTCTCTCCCTTACCCCTCCCGGCCCCAATTATCTCTGGGAGGTTGAGTAGCCATCCCAGGCCCCACAAGGGCTCCAGGAAGCCTTTGAGGGCTGGGCTTGCCACCTGGGGTAGAGCTGAACCACCCCTTCCCCTTTCTCCCCAGGGCTAGACAGCGAATCCCTCTACAGGCCTGAGCTGCCCGCCCTGCGCACAGGTGAGGGGAAGCTTCGATGGGCAGGGGTTGGAGGGACAGCCGGCCTGGACATCACGACCGACATGTCCCCCTGCACCCGCAGACTGGTCCCTGAGCGACGTGGAGCAGTGGGACACCGCAGCCCTGACAGACGGCGTCAAGGGCTTCCTGCTGGCACTGCCCGCGCCCCTCGTGACTCCCGAGGCCGCGGCCGAGGCGCGCCGGGCCCTGCGGGGTGAGCCTCGCGGGAAGCCCGGGTGGGGAGGGGGCCGGGGCGGACGGGCGCCGGCCCCGGCTCACCCTGCCCTGGCCGTCTGTCCGCAGAGCCCGCGGGGCCGGTGGGGCCGGCGCTGGAGCCCCCGACGCTGCCGCTGCACCGCGCGCTCACGCTGCGCTTCCTGCTCCAGCACCTGGGCCGGGTGGCCCGGCGCGCTCCCGCTCAGGGCACCGCCGTGCGAGCCCTGGGCGCCACCTTCGGGCCGCTGCTGCTGCGCGCGCCGCCTCCCTCGCCGCCGCCAGGGGTCGCGCCCGACGGGTGAGCGGCCGGAGGGGGCGGGGCCCCGGCCCGCCGAGCGAGGGGCGGGGCTTTAAATGGAGGCAGGGCCGGGAGCCTTGGCCCCGGGCGGGAGTCCAGACCCACTTAAAGGAGTATGAACAGGGCCCTGGGGGTAAGAGGCCAGAACTGTTGTGATAGCAGGACTGATAGGATAGCAAGGCTGGGACCTGGGCTCCAGGAAGACCCCAGCAGGCCTGAGACGGAGGAATGAGACCTAGACCAGAGAGAAGGCACGTGAGGGGTACGCGTACCTTCACTTCTCCCCACCACCCCCCCACACACACACCGCAGGTGCTGGCCTCTATGCGTTCGTTGTATGAACATTTATTGAGTGCTCGCTTCATGTACATAAACAGGAGTTGGCCTCCTACACCTGCCTGTCGTCTGCCCTTCTTCCCTACCCGTGCTTTCCCGTACATCTGCCCCAAGCGTGCACACATAGTGCAGGACCGGGTGCACGTCAGGCCCCACACACTACACTCCCCTTCCCCCCAGGACTGAGTCCAGCCCTGACTTCCCGGTGCTGCTGGTGGAGAAGTTGCTTCAGGAACATCTGGAGGAGCAGGAGGTCGCACCCCCAGGTGACCCCCCCCCCCTCCCCGTATTATCTCTTATTGTCGGGAGCCTTGAATGCTGACTTGGGGCCCTGCCGGTATCCACAGGCTCTGTTGCAGTAGGAGCCAGCCACAGTATACAGTCGGTACTCAATATGCATTTGTTTTCCTGTCCCCCAGCTCTGCCGCCTAAACCTCCCAAGGCAAAGCCTGCTCCTGCAGGCCTGGCCAATGGGGGGAGCCCGCCCTCCCTGCAGGACGCTGAGTGGTACTGGGGTGACATCTCCAGGTAGGGTTGTGGGATGGGGCCACGTGGCGGGCAGGGCCTGAAGGGCAGGGTCTCTGGGTGGGCATCCCAATCCTGGGTGTCCCCACAGAGAGGAGGTGAATGAGAAGCTCCGGGACACGCCTGATGGCACCTTTCTGGTCCGAGATGCGTCTAGCAAGATCCAGGGGGAGTACACACTGACCCTCAGGTGGGGGCCTGTCCCTTCAGGGGGTGACTGGGTGTGAGAGCTGGGAGGGACGCCACCAGGTCAGAAGGACCGGGGGTGGCATGGGGAGTGGGAAATGTGCAGTGTCAGCCAGGATGGCTGGGGGTCCCCCTGGCTGCTGACCCCTCCCCACCCGCACCCCAGGAAAGGCGGGAACAACAAGCTGATTAAGGTCTTCCACCGCGACGGGCACTATGGCTTCTCAGAGCCACTCACCTTCTGCTCCGTTGTGGACCTCATCACCCACTACCGCCATGAGTCACTGGCCCAGTACAATGCCAAGCTGGACACCCGGCTCCTCTACCCCGTGTCCAAGTACCAGCAGGTCTGTGGCCCGGGGAGTGGCAGCCAGGGAGGGCGGCGCCAGCCTCGGGCCTAAGTGTCCCGGGCAGCTTCTCTGATCACACCGGGTGTCCCCAGGACCAGATCGTCAAGGAGGACAGTGTGGAGGCGGTGGGTGCCCAGCTCAAAGTCTACCACCAGCAGTACCAGGATAAGAGCCGCGAGTATGACCAGCTCTATGAAGAGTACACCCGCTCCTCCCAGGTACCACAGGCACGGAGGGGCAGTGGCGAGGCCCTGGGGACAGACATCTGCTTCCAGGTCACAGAGCAGCCATGTAGCGCCTGGGCTGCCCTAAAAACAAATCAGTGTTTAAAAAAAAAAGAGAGAAAGAAAGAACTGATGAGAAAGCACCAGCCAGCCCCCTGGGAGCAGCTGAGTCGGGACCTAGGTGTCTCCTTGAGCCTCTGTGGCTCCCTGGGCCTCACTTGCCCCATGTGGAACTGTAAACTGGGGCCATGGTCTGTTTCTCCCTGCCCTTGAACCTGGATGTTACTCAAAGTGCTACCTAATAACCTGACAAGAGTTGATAGAGACAAAGAGTCAGGAGGTCATGGGAAAGGGCAGCGTCTTTTAAAACAGGGAAGGGGGAGGACGGCTTTATCACATGAGGACTCTGTTAATAAATTACTTTCGTAAAAATAAATAAATAAATAAATAAATTACTTTCGTAAGTCGGGATGTAGCTTATTCAGACAAAACGTCCCATCTCAGGCAGAGAATACCTCCATCCCCCCTGTTATCCCCAAGAAATTTCTTTCTTGTCTCCGTTTTACCCGATGGATCAACGGAGGCTCTGAGTAGACAAGATGCCTGTCTGGGATTGGTTATGAACATCAGAATCTTGGCAGTGACGTAGGGTCCCCGAGTCTCGGTTTCCCCATTAATAGTTCTGACTTTGTAGGAGGCTATTGGCAGGTTCTACAAGATGATGTATAGAAAGTACTCCGTGAAGCATCTACCCTGAGAGGGAGCCCCACGAACTGTATGTCAGAACTAGATTTGTCTTTAATTCCCAGCAGTGCTAACAGATCCAGTTGTTGGTAAGGTACCCAAAAGAGGATCTAAAGGAAGACTGGGTTTGGGGAATGGGGTTCTGAAGGCTGAATAGGAGTTTGTTCAGTACAGTAGGAGCTAGAGGAATAATGCACCTGATAGAGGGAACAGCTTGAGCAAAGTCTCCATATTAGAGTTGGAATCTGCCTTCATCCCTCATGAGGGACTTGTAAGGAGTCTTGTCAGAAACTAAGATTCACCCCCTTCCCGCAGGAACTGCAGATGAAGCGCACAGCAATTGAAGCCTTCAATGAGACCATCAAGATCTTTGAAGAGCAGGGCCAGACGCAAGAGAAGTGTAGCAAGGAATATCTGGAGCGCTTCCGACGTGAGGGCAATGAGAAAGAGATGCAGAGGTGAGTCAGCTCCTCTGCCCTGCCCTGCCCTGCCCTGCCCCACCCTGATCTGGGGCAGTGCAAGTGGGGAAAGAAAGGAAACATGGGGCATCCTGAGTTCCAGGAGGGGGGGTCATTTGAAATGGGCTTTGATGGATGAATAAGAGTTCACTAAAAAGAAATCAGGGAAATCAGCATGTGCAAAGGCTTAGAGGCTGGGAGCCATCTGAGGCCTCAGAGCCGCTCCTCCCACAGGATCCTGCTGAACTCCGAGCGGCTCAAGTCTCGCATCGCCGAGATCCATGAGAGTCGCACAAAGCTGGAGCACGAGCTGCGGGCACAGGCCTCAGACAACCGAGAGATCGACAAGCGCATGAACAGCCTCAAGCCAGACCTCATGCAGCTGCGCAAGATCCGAGACCAGTACCTCGTGTGAGTGCCTGGCTCCAGGCTCACCTGCGGGCCCCTCGGTTCAGGGCCATTTGGTGAGGTGATCTCTGCCAGTGTCTCACTAGTGTTTTCTCCAAGTGGCCCCACCTTGCCCCTGAGACCCCTCACCTGTCCCCGAGCCCCCTCCCTCTCAATCAGGCCCCTCCTGGCCCCCTCGGCAGGGCTCCCTATGGGTTGGCCCCAGCCTCCTAGTTGTCCGTGAAATGGGACCACTGCTCCCACGGGGCTGGGTCATTGGGAGCCTCCACCAGGATCCACTCCGTGAATGCCAGCTGTATGACCCCGCACATGCTAGGGCCCCAGCAGCGCCAGCCTGGGCACAAATCCCGCCCCTGCCCGCTGAACCACTGCCTTAGGTGCCTCCACGGCCCTGCCATGCGCCAGGCTCTGTGCTGGGTGCCCTGTGCACATGAGCTCACTCTGTCTTCTCAAAGTTCTTTGTAAAGTTGCCCCTTGGGGCGACTGGGTGGCTCAATCGGTTGAGCAGTCTGCCTTCGGCTCAGGTCATGATCCCAGGGTCCTGAGATCGAGCCCCGTATCAGGCTCCCTGCTCTGCGGGGAGCCTGCTTCTCCCTCTCCCTCTGCCTGCCTGCGTGTCTGCTTACTTGTGATCTCTCTCTCTCTGTCAAATAAATAAATAAAATCTTAAAAAAAAATAAAAAATAAAATAAAGTTGCCCCTTAACAGCTGAGGGAAACTGAGGTACAGGACAGACAGCTGCCCTGTGTGAAGGCACACTGCCGTGCAGCCCTCAGTCCTAAGCCTCTGGTAGTGATAAAGACCTTGCTGGAATGGCGCATTCTGGGGGTTCAATAAGAGTTAACAGACACACAGTAATAAGTAGGGCGTTCCCTGGAAGGCCCCCAGGTTCAAGCTTTCCTTGACCAAGCCGAGGCTGACCCCTCGTGGCAACTGGCGGCATTGCACCGAGAACCGGCCCTCGGACGTCCTCCCTTGGCTCCGGCCAGGCTGCACTGGCCCACCCTGGGCTAGCGGGCCTGTGCTACAGCCTCTGTTCCCCTACCAGCAGAGCGGAACGAGCCCACCTTTCCTCTTCCTCCAGGTGGCTTACCCAGAAGGGCGCCCGACAGAAGAAAATCAACGAGTGGTTGGGGATCAAAAATGAGACTGAGGAGTAAGTGAACACCTACCTGATGGGGGCCAGGGAAGGCATCCCAGAGGAGGGACCGTTTTCAATGGGTTTTGCAGAATGAGTAGGAGTTCACCAGGGAAGGAGCGTCGTCCACGCGGCCGGGGAGCCTCAGAGGCTTGGGGGGGTGAATGACCGGGTCCCCTCCCTGCTTCCCGCACAGCCAGTATGCGCTGATGGAGGATGAGGATGACCTCCCCCACCATGAGGAACGCACGTGGTATGTGGGCAAGATCAACCGGACACAGGCTGAGGAAATGCTGAGTGGCAAGCGGGATGGTACCTTCCTCATCCGGGAGAGCAGCCAGCGGGGCTGCTATGCCTGCTCCGTGGTGTGAGTGCCTGGTGGGGGCGCCCAGAGCGAGCGGGGGGCTGGGGGGTCTGCACACTCCTGACCGCTCTCATGGAGCACCTGCCGTGGGCTGGACTCTGGGAAGAACGGCCAGGAAGGAGCCCCGCCCGCCCGCCGCCGCCATGGCTGCCGCCCGCCCGAGGGCTTGTTGGGGGGCGAGGGAGGAAGCAAGGGCAGCGTTCGGGCAGGACGTGCCGGCATCTGGACCAGGTTGGGGTCCGGGAAGTGGGGCGATGCGAGTCCCGAGCAGAGGTCACCTGCGGGGCGGGAGGGGAGAGCAGGAGCGGGGAGAGCCCCTGCGGGAGCCGCCGCCAGCCCCCCGACCGTTGGCCCCTGTGCCTGCGCCCGCAGGGTGGACGGCGACACCAAGCACTGCGTCATCTACCGCACGGCCACGGGCTTCGGCTTCGCGGAGCCCTACAACCTGTACGGCTCGCTGAAGGAGCTGGTCCTGCACTACCAGCACGCCTCGCTAGTGCAGCACAACGACGCGCTCGCCGTCACGCTCGCCCACCCGGTGCGCGCCCCCGGGCCCGGGCCCCCGCCCGCCGCCCGCTGACGGCCGCGCGCCCGCGCCCAGCCGAGGCGCCCCTGCGCGGCCTGGAGGGCTCCGTCTTTGGGGTTTTCCGTCTGTCTGTCTGTCTCTCTCTCCATTTCTCTCTGTCTGAGCCTCTCTCCGTCTCTCCCTGTCACTCTGTCTCCTCCCCTCCCCGTCCGTCTGTCCTCCTCTCTGTCCCTCCGTGTCTCCGGGTTGGGGGTCCTGCCTCCCCGGCCCCATACGCCCCTCTCCCGTGGGCACCGCCCTCGGGCCACCCCGAACGCCATGCCCTGCCCACCAGAGCCGCCCCCCCCGCCAGGGTCCCCGAAGACCCACCTGGCCGCACCTGCCATGTTTACAGAGGCCCCTGGGCTGTGCGGCCCCAGCCTGGGTGCCCCGATTTTTAAGCCATAGACCTGGGGTCACGGCAGGAAGGAACTTTACTTGGCTACTTCTAAGAACCACCTCGGCCGGGATATTCTGGGCCGGGCGGGACCCGCCCCACAGACCCCAACTTCCCCTCCAAACCCTGAAGTGAAACCACCACTTGGTTGTCCCCAAAAAGGGGCCACTGCCAAGAAGTAACCCCCCAAAAAGAAAAGAATTAAAAATAAACGGGGGAACCGGCCCCACCCGGCGACAGGCCTCCCAGAAGCGGGGCTGCCCGCATGCCAGTCGCACCACTGCCCACAGCACTTCCACTCGATGGAGGCTCAAGGCTTCTCCCCGATCATGTTAGGTTCTGATTGTATTTTTTCTTGACTGTAAAGCCCTTTTTTCTCTCCTCTTGTGGGACGAGAGCCCTGGTTTTCTACACTACCCGCGGACCCCCCCTCCTGCCTGCCCAGCTAGGCTGGCGGGCAGCTTTTGTATGGTACGTTGATATTGATATGGATATAAAACCTGGAACATGTGGATGCTTCTCTTGTTGATGGCGGGGCTTCTCCAAGGCCACGGTGTGCTGGGGACCCCGGCATTCCCAGGGTCACACAGATCTGGCCCCTGGGTTTATAATTCCAGGGAACCAAGGAAGGCCGACAACCCTCACCCCCCACCACCACCACCCAGTTTAGCTGCTTGTGACCGGAGAAGGTGAGAGACCTGCCCAAGGTGCCAGGACAGAGAGGCTCAAACCCTGAGCTCAGCCCTACAGCATGGCCTGCTCCAGGCACTCCAGACTCCAACCCAGCTTCTCACCAGTGCCCAGGCTGCACCCCCGCCCCGGCCCCTCAGGCTTGAGTCCCAGCACTCAGCCACCAGCCAGGCTCTCGGGAAAGTCCCCTCCCCTCTGATGTGCAGCTTCTTCATTACCAGGTGGGGTCAGTAGCACGACCCCTCCCCTGCTGCCCAGAGAGGGCCCCCATGTCCTTAATGCCTTCAGTGCCGGCCCCTCCCCGCTGACTCTCCTCTGACCCCCTCTCTCCACACCTGCCCCTGACAGCCAGGCTGCCAGGTCCCAGGGGACATCGACTTGGGGCCTCATGGTGTCTTTGACCTGGACCATTCATCACCCTCCTCTCCCCAGGGTCCCCGTCTCTCGGCCCTTCCCTCCTTAGAAGACTAAGCCTTGGCCCTCTCCTCTCCCCATACCGCACCTGTCAGGGCCCAGCATGCCCATGGCAGCCGGGGGTAAATGAACAAAGCTGCCCTCTGATCCATTTCTCCCCCACTGGGCTCTCAGAGGAACGGAGCTGCCTCCCCTGGCCTCAGAGCCCGCGGGCCTTTCCAGGTGCTGCCCCTGCTGTGTGCCCAGGTCAGGAGGTGCCCCACGAGTAACCCCAGCCCAGATGCTGCCTGCCCTGCAGGCTTCACCCACTCCTACAGGGAGACACAGGGGGACACAGGATAAAGGTCACTTTCTAGATCCCATGACCCCAGCCGGCTGAGCCTGCAGACAGAAGATAACAGCCCACGTGTCCTCACATGGCGTCCTCAGGTGTCTGCTCTCAACCACCAGCCGTGTCTCCTTGGGAAGGTCATCCCCCACCTCTGATCCTCAGATTCCTCTGACCAAGTAGGGTCAATAGTTGCTTCTCCCACCCCCTAGGGGAAGTCTCTTGAGGGCCAGACAATCAAATGAGCGGGGACTTCCCCCACTCCGGAAGAAGACGCAGGAGCGGGGGAGCTGGGGCCTCTGATACAATCTGGGCCAGGTGTGGGCGTTTCCTCCCATGGGATCAGGTCCTGTGTCACGCCTGGCATTTGAGGCCCTGCAAAGTCTGAACATCTGGGTTACTCCCTCACCATCCCAGCCTGCACGCCTTTGGGCGGGCTATTCTCTGCCTGGTTACTGTCCTGGGCCAACACTTTTCCAGCGGTGCCCCCCACCCCCACCCCAGCCTGGGGCAACTCTCCCTCTGGCTCTGAGCCCTCCCTGTGGCTTTATTCCCCAAACTTCGCTCTTTTTTTTTTTTTAGATTTTGTTTATTTGAGAGAGAGAGCACATGAGAGGGGGGAGGGCCAGAGGGAGAAGCAGGCTCCCTGCCGAGCAGGGAGCCCGATGCGGGACTCCAGGATCACGACCTGAGCCGAAAGCAGTCGCTTAACCGACTGAGCCACCCAGGCGCCCCCCCAAACTTCACTCTTATCCCCATTTGACAGAAAGGGAAGCTGAGGGTCCATCGCCTGAGGTGCCCAGTACGATCCAGAGGCAAACCGGGTCCAGGTGACTCCAGCAGGTTTGCGCCCCACACCCCCAACCCCCCCAGCCTACCCCCTGTACACAGTATAGGCTTCAGGTAATGACTGCCCCAACCCGGGGCTTCTCTCCTCCCGCGGGAGTTCCCTGCGGGCCTGCTTGCCCACCCCCACGCCCACCCCCACCCCCTCCAGCTTTGGATGCTGGAAAGGAGGAGCCAGCTTTCTTTATGCCCCCCACCCCCGCCCCCGAGGGCTGCGAGGACCAAGAAGCGCCAGGACCGGCGCTGGCTTCTGCTTCTCGCTCAGCGGTGGCGCCGCCTGAGTCAGCCCCGCGCGACCACGCTTGGTGGGACTGCAGCGTCGGGGCTGGGGAGCCTGAGACGAGGAGGGGGCGCCAGGGGCAGGTGGCGGGAGGGGGCCCACTCTCCGGCAGGGGATCAGCCGCCGTAAGAGGGCAGGGTTGCGAGGCGAGGTGCCCACGCTAGGAACGGGGGGGGGGGGGGGGGCCCTGGTTCACCCCGGCCGCCCCCAGGGCGGTCCGCGGGGCGGGCGCGGCGAGACCCTCCCGTCTCTCTCTGCGTCCCTGTCTCCGTGTCTCTGAAGCCGCCACCTAATCTCGGCTCGCGGCGCTCTGGCCCCAGCCTCACATGACCGGGCGGCCCTGCTGGCCCGGAGGGGTCGGAGCGGGGGGCGCGGGGGGCGCGGGGGAGGGCGGCGCCGCGGCCTCGTGACTTCGGGCCCGGCACCTGGCGGGAGTGAGGATGCGGGCCAGGTTGGAAGGGGGCCCAGGCAGGCCAGCCGACCCCGAGGGACGCCCGACCCAGCCCCCAGGGGCGTGGGCCCCCGGGAGGCGGGTCCGGCCGGGGGGGGGGCTGGGCCACCGCCGGGTTAAAGGCGGCTCCTTGCCTGGCCGCTGCTCCAGCCTCCGCTCCCTCGCTCCGCTGTGATGGCCTCGTCGCCACTCCTTCCGTTCCTGCCTTTCCTGCTGCTGCTGCTGCTGCCGCCGGAGGTCCCCGCGGCGGCGCGGGCGTCCCCGCTGGAAACCCTCCCCGAGGGGGCGGCCGCCTGCGAGGTAGGGACGGCAACGCGGCGGGTATGGGGACAGCGGGCCCGGGCGCCCGGGCAGCGGGGTGCTGCGGGAGCGGCGGCTCCTCCCCTCTCCCCAGATTTTGCCGGGAAAGAGCGGGGTTCGGGGCGGGGGGACGCTGCCCCGGGTCGGCACCGAAAACCCCCCGGCGCTGTGGCCCCAATCCGAGTCGTTTCACTTCCCCATCTCGCGTCTGACACTCAGCTGTCCCCCACCCCGTCCCCGCCCGCCCCGCCCGAGGGTGCGCTGAGCTCCTACAGTGTTCATCTGGGGCGGGAAGGAGTTTCCTTTCGGGGTGCAGGGGAAGCCCAGAGAAGTGGGCCCGTGGCACCGACCCTCCGGGTGCTGCTTCCCGAGTGCCTTTCGGCCAGGGAAGAGCTCGCGTGTTTGTGGTGCGGGGCAAGCGCATGGCCCGGAGGCTGAGCCACTTGCTTTCGCCTGCACCGGCGCTGGCTGCCTGCCGCCCGGCAGCTGAAACCGGAAGTCAGCACATATTAGGCGCCGCCTCAGCAGTAGGGCTTCGGAGGGGGTTCACCTGGGCCCCTTGAGAGGAAGAATAAATAAGGGGTCAGCCCAAGTGTAGGGCCTCGCTCAGCTCAGGGCCAAGGCTCTGGGGATGAAGTGGCAACAAATGAGCATGCATTAGTCTCCTGTGGTATGCATCTCCGAGAAGGCAGGATGGAGAGCAGTGACCAGAAATGTGCATGCGTTGAGTCCTTACTGCATACATTTCCCCTGGGCGAGGGGTTTCACCTCAACTGAAGGAAAGCAAGAGCTGTTCATAAATTAAGTGCCTACTGTTTGCAAGTCTTTGTCACATCCATCTTGCGGAAAAACAGATTGAGGGGCGCCTGGGTGGCCCAGTCGTTAGGCGTCTGCCTTCGGCTCAGGTCATGATCCCAGGGTCCTGCTCTGGGGGAGGCCTGCTTCACCCTCTCCCACTCCCCCTGCTTGTGTTCCCTCTCTCGCTGTGTCTCTCCCTGTCAAATAAATAAATAAAATCTTAAAAAAACAAAACAAAACTGAGATTGAGGAAGATTGAGGGATGCAGTAAAGCCTGAGAGTCAGGATTTTACCTGGCACCGTCTGAAAGGAGTGCAAGATGGAGCACCTACTGTTTGTAGCTGCAAGAGAACCAAGCAGGGCGATGCTCCCTTCACACCCCTTCCTCCCTCTCGCACAGGCTGGGGACCTGTGCCCCAGGAAGTCACAAGCCCCGCCTGTCAACGTGAGCGTCTACTACGAGACGCTGTGCCCCGGCTGCCGGGCCTTCCTGGTCCGAGAACTCTTCCCGACCTGGCTGATGGTCCTAGAGATCCTCAATGTCACACTGGTGCCCTATGGAAATGCCCAGGTATGCTGGTCCTGGGGAAACCGAGGCACTAGGCCAGGGAAGGGGGCACCTGGTGCCAGCACTCACCTAGCTGCCTTTCAGGAACAAAATGTCAGCAGCAGGTGGGAGTTCACATGCCAGCACGGTGAGCAGGAATGCAAGCTGAACAAGGTGGAGGTGAGCAGCCCCCAAGGTACCTGAGTGGTGGGAGCACAGAGGTGGGGGGGGGAGGGAGACTGCCCATCGTAAGGAAGGCAAAAAGCCAGGCTCAGAAGGGATTGGAAGCAGCTCCATCCTCTGCCTGTGTGCCTTTGTAATCACATCTCCGTTCACCGCTTCATTAGGTGAACACCCGTGATCACTCGCAGAGTGGCCTAGGGCTGCTCTGGGCCCGCTTCATGCCCTTGCCTGTCCACCCCCTATCCCACAGGCCTGCCTGTGGGACCAGCTAGAGAAGAACTTGGCCATCCTGACCATTGTCTGCATGGAGGAAATGGATGACATGGAGAAAAATCTGAAACCGGTGAGCAACACCCCTCACTTGGCCCCAGGTTGGGAGACCCTGGCCTTCCCTGTTCCCAGACAGACCCAGGTTCAGGTCCTGGCCTGACCACCACTCTCTGTGTAGCCCCAGAAAAATGGCCTTCCCTCTGGACGCCTCAAATCTCTGAAGGAAGGGAACAGAGATCTTTGGGGGAGCATGGGTAGATCAAGGAGGGCTTCCTGGAGGAGGTGCCTCTGAGCTGGTCTTGGATGGACAGAAATGTTCAGGGACACAGATGATGATCCTCCTCTGGGATATAGGGATGACAGGACAGGCCCACCTACTTCTCTGGAGGATTATGAAAAACACCTCCCAGTGGAGTGACTCATTGACACCAGTAGTTGATTCATTCATCAAACATCTGGACCACCCGAAAGGCTCACCCTGGGACACCCCCAGCCCTGCAGAGTCATAGTGGGGCCAGAGGAGGGCAGAGGAAGAAGGAGCACTCGGAAGATTCTGGGGAAGGAAGGGGAAGGGTGTTCCTGGTAGAGGGAACAGCACATACGGAAGCTCTGAGGGAAATGAGATACCGTAAGGGGTCCGGGGCTGCAGGTCTGGTCTTCTGAGACTCAGGAGCAGCCTGAGCCCCTGCCTTGTGGGTCTCCACTCAGGTAAGTGTTAAGCACATGCTGTTTATGCTGTGCACCCAAATGTCTCCTGTTGCCAGGAAGGTACAAGCTTGGCCCTGCGGGTACTGGAGGAGGAACCATTGGGGAGATAACACAGAGGAAGCTGAGGCAATGCTCCCGCTCAACCAGCAACCCTTGTCCACCCTCAGTGCCTGCAGATCTATGCACCAGATGTGTCCCCGGACACCATCATGGCGTGTGCAATGGGGGACCGTGGCATGCAGCTCTTGCACGTCAATGCCCAGCTTACAGATGCCCTGCAGCCACCCCACGAGTATGTGCCCTGGGTCGTCGTCAATGGGGTAAGAACTTTTCTAGCCCTCGGTATGGCCACGCGCCAGCACCAGGATGACGGATGTGCCCTCTGGTCTGGGAGGCAGGGGCCAGACTTGGGGCCATTTGCAGCCCCTTCTGGGTCGGACACGGGTTGGTGGGGGGGCAAGTGGGACTGGATGACTTCCTGTCTTGCTTCGTGCAGAAACCCCTGAAAGATCCGAGTCAGCTCCTGAGCCTCGTCTGCCACTTGTACCAGGCAAGCTGGAAGGGGACCGGAGGGATCCGCTGGGGGCGCGGGTGGGCAGCGGCTTCTTTCGGGACCCCCAGCTCACGGCCGTCTCCTCCAGGGTGAGAAGCCAGACGTCTGCCAACCCGTGGCCAGCTCCCAGAGGAAAGTCTCCTTCAAGTGACAGCTGGTGCCCGAGAAGGAGCTACTGGAGGAAGAGCAAGAGGGCACCTGTCCCTGTCTTTCCTGATCCCTGACTCTCAGCAGCTGCTTGCCATCATCCAGATAACTTCTGCACATTCCATGAAAGCCCAGACTCAGAATCCGGCCCCCAGATCAAGCATCTCGCCCCACTGAGAATGGTGCTACATTGAATGAGTTTAATAAACACTTCTTCTGGATTTTGTGATCCCTTTGATAAGTTAGCAAGTCCCCCTGGACCGACACGCTGCTGGGACCCCCCTGAGAAGTCCCCTTTCTAGGAGAGGCAGAGTCAGAGAGACACTCTTCGCCCCATGGGGAGCAGACACGGGCCAGAGGGAGGCACCAGGGCTGGAGGAGCCCAGAGAGGAAGTGAAGGCTCTGCTTAGGGAATAGGAGCATTGGGGCTGGGGTTTTGAAGGGTGACTAGGAGTTCATGAGGCAGAAGACGTATTCAGTAATTCAACAAACAGCCGTAACTACTCCCTTTTGCAGACGCCACACTGGGTGATAGGAGTTGGGCAGATATGGGCCAGAGGGAGGCATACCTCATGAATACATGGGAAATACCCACTAGAACTGAGTAAAACTCCCCAAAGTGGCCCAAGCCACCACTTTATCTTTTTTAAGATTTTTTATTTTATTTTATTTTTAGATTTTATTTGGGAGTGAGTGAGAGAGAGAGAGTGCGTGCATGCAAGCAGTGGGGAGGGGCAGAGGAAGAAGCAGACTCCCCACTGAGCACGGAGCCCAATGCGGGGCTCGATCCCAGGACCCCGGGATCATGACCTGAGCCTAAGGCAGACGCTTAACGACTGAGCCACACAGGTGCCCCTTTATTCTTAAGTAATCTCCACACTCAACGTGGGGCTCGAACTCACAGCCTGGAGATCAAGAGTCACATGCTCCACCGACTGACCCAGCCAGGCGCCCCCTAAACCACCACTTTATTTTTTTATTTTTTATTTTATTAAAGATTTTATTTATTTATTTGACAGAGAGAGAGATAGCGAGAACAGGAACATAAGCAGGGGGAGTGGGAGAGGGAGAAGCAGGCTTCCTGCCAAGCAGGAAGCACGATGTGGGACTCGATCCCAGGACTCTGGGATCATGACCTGAGCCGAAGGCAGACGCTTAACAACTGAGCCACCCAGGCGCCCTGAGCCACCACTATTTTTTTTTTTTTAAGATTTTATTTATTTGACAGAGAGAGAGACAGCGAGAGAGGGACCACAAGCAGGGGGAGTGGGAAAGGGAGAAGCAGGCTTCCTGCAGAGCAGGGAGCCCGATGCAGGGCTTGATCCCAGGACCCTGGGACCATGACCTGAGCCGAAGGCCGACGCCTAACGACTGAGCCACCCAGGTGCCCCTAAGCCACCACTTTAAATACCATCCTTAGCTAAAGACAAAAGAAAGAGGGGGTGTTCCCAGCTTTATTGAGATATAATTGAGAAATTTGTATATATTCAAGATCTACAATGTGATGATTGGGTATGTGTATATATCCTGAAACAATTACCACCATCGAGTTAACACCTCTATCACTTCACATAGTTACCTTTTTGTGTGTGTGATGAGAACACTTCAGAGCTCCTGGCTCAGCAACTTTCAAGTACACAATATGGTACCGTTACCTAGAGTCACCATGCTGTGCGTTCGAGCCTCAGAAAGTACTCATCTTATAATAAAAGTCTGTACCCTTTGACCAACCCATTTTCCCCATTCCCCCGGCCCCTGGCAGCCAATGTTCTTCTGTTTCTATGGGTTTGTCTTTTTAGATTCCACACGGAAGTGAGATCACGCAGTATTTGTCTTTCTCTGCCTGGCTTATTCCACTTAGCATAATGCCCTCCAGGTTCCTCTGTGTTGTCATGATTAGCTGGATTTCCTTCCTTTTCTTAATGGCTGAATAATATTTGAGTTGACCATTTTGTTCAAAGTAATCTCAAAGGAAGACCTTCCTTGGCAGGGCTCACTGGATATGCCCTGATTATTTACACAAAGGCAGCAGGCATTCAGTTTGCTTTGCTGGGAGTTTCCTTAAGGAATCTCAAGTTTGGACTCTTAAAAACCTCTAACATCTGTTAACTCCTGGCAAGAAACTTCACCACGCCACTGGGTTTCATTTGCAGTATCTACTCCTTCTGGAAAATTGCTCTACTCTGGACATCCCTAAAGTAGCACAAGAATCTTAGTTGACCAGGACCAACCTATAAGACTGACCCTGCCAGCCAGGTACAAGCCAGTTTTCCTGTGAGGATTTTGCAAGCATTGGCTCCCAAAAGCCAAACTTAGTTTCTGGAAATTGGCTGGTCAAATCACGTATATAGGTGTTTCGGGTTCTGGAGGAACCTAATTCTAACTCCTCCGCCACCCCCAGCACCTTGAGAGGGGACTTGATTTTGTAACTTGATTCCAAAGAGTAGAGAAAGGGAAAAAGAGTAACTTGACAGTGGAGACACCTGGTTGGTATCACCTTAACCGTGTGATCTGGGTTAGCATGACTCATGTTAAACCATGTACATATCACATGCCCTGATATGATGCAATCAAGATACTCCATCTCAGGGCGCCTGGGTGGCTAGGTTGGTGGGAGGCTCAGCTTGCTTCTCCCTCTGCCTGCTGCTCCCCCTGCTCATGTGCGTGCTCTCTCTCTCTCTTTCAAATAAATAAATAAATCTTTTTTTTTAAAGATTTTATTTATTTATTTGACAGAGAGACACAGCAAGAGAGGGAACACAAGCAGGGGGAGTGGGAGAGGGAGAAGCAGGCTTCCCGAGGAGCAGGGAACCCGATGCAGGGCTCGATCCCAGGACCCTGGGATCATGACCTGAGCCAAAGGCAGACGCTTAACTACTGAGCCACCCAGGCACCCCATAAATAAAATCTTTAAAAAAAAAAAAGACACTCCGTCTCTGTGGGACTTTCCTCAAAGACCCCGAACTCCAGTCTAACCATGAGAAAACATCACCCCAAACCAGATTGAGGGACATTCTATAAGATATCTTACCAGTACTCCTCAAAAGTGCCAAGGTCACAAACAGCAAGGGACAAATGGAGAAAGTGTCACTGACCACAGGAAACTAACTTAGTGGGATCCTGGCCAAATGAACATTTTAAGGAATAACTGGAATTATGACTAACGGTACTATTCTTGCCTCAAATCAGCCAAGGCACCTCTAGGAATCTGACAAATAGAAATATATTGCAGACAGTGAGAGCATTAACCAATCTCCCTTTAGATGGACTGATTAGGATAATTATGCCTGCAAAATAACGTAATATCATACTCACATTCTATCATATCGACAAGATCTACCTGCACTGGAGGAGGGCATACAGATGCACACCTGAGGCGGAAATCTTGGGGCCATCTTAGAATCCTGCCTCTCTCAGGGCACCTGGGTGGCTCAGCCGTTAAGTGTCTGCCTTTGGCTCAGGTCATGATCCCAGGGTTCTGGGATCGAGCCCTGCATGGGGCTCCCTGCTCCGTGGAAGCCTGCTTCTCCCTCCCCCACTCCCCCTGCTTGTGTTCCCTCTCTTGCTGTTTCTCTGTCAAATAAATTTAAAAAATAAATAAAATGTAAAAAAAAGAAAAAGTTCACTTGTAAATTTTTATCCCATTTACATGTATTTAACTTACTCCTTTTTAACAATTATGTTTAGATGACTTACGAACATTTCATGAGTCACGAGACAGCTAGCCATCATCTTAAGTTATTTTTCTTGTTGACAAATCAGGCAAGTATCAAAAATTACAGACGTAGAGAACCTAAAAAGTTAAACATACAACTCTCTCCTTTTTTTTTTTTTACTGTCATGCTTGATATACATTAAACAATTCACTTTTATTCTAGGTTTTGTTCTTAGGGTTGAATTTATAGTTTTATAATCTTAAACACAGAGATAATGAGTGTGTTTGACTAATCTTAATTTATGTAAGCACTTTTTAAACAGGTCAATTAAATAGAGCTCTTGACAATTACTTTTTAGCAATATCTCTGGAGGTAGAAAAATATTACATAAACATAGAGACACATACAATCAGAGATCTTATAGATCTTATTTTTAAATTTTAGGCCATGAGACAGGTGCAAGAATACAAAACTCACATGTTTAAAAAAATATTTTAAAAAAATATAGTTGAGGGGTGCCTGGCTGGCTCAGTTGGAAGACCATGTGACTCTTGATCCCGGGGTTATGAGTTCAGGCCCCATGTTGGGTGTAAAGATTACTTAAAAATTAAAAAAAAAAAATTTTTTTTTTAATCTTTAAAAAAAATAGTAGAGGGGGCACCTGGGTGGCTCAGTCAGTGGCGCATGGGACTCGATCTCTGGGTCATGAGTTCAGGCCCCACATTGGACATTGAGCTTACATTAAAAAAAAAATTAAATTAGGGGCACCTGGCTGGCTCAGTTGGTAAAGCATGCAACTCTCGCTCTCTGGGTTGTTAAGTTGGAGTCCCACATTGGGTAAAAAGATTACTTAAAAGTAAAAAAATAAAAAGCCTTAAAAATTTTTTTAAATAAATTTTATTTATTTATTTATTTATTTATTTATTTATTTATTTATTTATTTATTTATTTATTTATCTGACAGAGAGCGACACAGCCAGAGAGGGAACACAAGCAGGGGGAGTGGGAGTGGGAGAAGCAGGCTCCCCACTGAGCAGGGAGCCTGATGTGGGGCTTGATCCCAGGACCCTGGGACCATGACCTGAGCGGAAGGCAGACGCTTAACGAATAAGCCACCCAGGCGCCCCCAATTTTTTTTTTAAGATTTTATTTATTTATTTGAGAGAGAGAATGAGAGCGAGAGAGCATGAGAGGGCAGAGGGTCAGAGGGAGAAGCAGACTCCCCGCTGAGCAGGGAGCCCGATGCGGGACTCGATCCCGGGACTCCAGGATCATGACCTGAGCCGAAGGCAGTCACTTAACCAACTGAGCCACTCAGGCGCCCAGGCGCCCCAAATTTTAAAAATTAAAAAAATAGTTTAATCCAAACTGTATTTCTGGCAGATGGAAAAAGTTACTAATATTTGCAAAGAAGACTTTTAAGAGATTTCACATGCTAATTTGTTCCCAAATAGTCCTCTGAGTAGGTAGTTCCATTTTAGCTTCGGAAATAATTCCTGTCAGCCTGGGAATATTAGCCTTCAATTAGGCCAATTTCTGTCCATAGAGTTCCTTTAAGAATAATAATAATAAAAAAAAAGTCCTGGGGCACCTGGGTGCTCAGTTGGTTAAGCATCTGCCTTCAGCTTAGATCATGATCCCAGGGTCCTGGGATCGAGCCCCACATCTGGCTCCCTGCTCAGCTGGGAATCTGCTTCTCCCTCTGCCCCTCCCCCCTGTTCATGCTCTCTCCCTCTCAGTCTTTCTCTCAAAAAAATAAATAAAATCTTAAAAAAAAAAAAGATTTTAAAAAGTCCTTTCAAATATCTTATCAGGTTTCAGCTCAGACAAACTAAAATTTTCTGGCACTACTGAATTCTTTTTTTTTTTTTTTAAACCAAAAGTATACCTATTCCAAGTGATCTAGCACCCAAACCCAAACCAAAGCCTTTTATGATCTAACCAGGGACACAAGAGATGCCCCCAAGAGGGTACAAAAGATGCACTCTTCCCAAGATCCAGAGCCATTCCCAAAGACAGACAAAAGACAGACAGACAGCTCTCTCTGGAGAGCTGGCAATGACCCTAGCCACAAATAGGAGTACAACTCCCATTTCTGTCTGGTCATCAACATATTCTCAGGGCTCCTAACCTGATGTCTGGTCTCTTGCAGCATGCAGAAAGCCAAGCCAAGCTTTCAGCACACAAAAGGAGACAGACAGAAAGGAACAGCTGTCCCTGGAGGGAGGGATCAACAAGTGGGTATCCAAAACCAAATTTACAAGAGTCACAAAGGATCCAAAGAACTAATCCTTACAAATGCTTTTCTCTTGCCAATCAGAACCCAGAGGGAACGGACAAAGAAATTTTTACCATCCTCTCCCAAAGGACAGAGATCCAGAAAGCAAACGAGGTAAAAATTCTTACCTTACCTGCTGGCTTCGTCGGCCCCAGGACCTCTCAGTGGCAGATCCCAGAGCCAACAGAACCCCAGCCAATGTGATCCCATCCTCATTACCAAACCATAGGGGCCCTTATAAGAAAAAGGGAGACCCAAGAAGTAATTAGGCCTCAGTGTTTACTTACTAGGTTCAACAGAGGGAGACAATGATGGAAAAGCAACTAAAGGATATGCAGAGACTATAGGAAGATAAATTATTTTAACAAGGTCTGTTTGTCCGGATCCCCTCAGCCTCAACTCCCCCTCTCTGGTGATAATGGTGTTTCTTCCTCCTGGTACAGGGAGGGCACCTTCCACTTGGGAATTTTCTCTCCTGCTCTTAGGAAGAGAAAAGCAGCTCAGTATGTCCTTTATGCATCTTGCTATCTTTTAAAAGAATCAATCTGCGGGGGGTGCCTGGGTGGCTCAGTTGGTTAAGCGACTGCCTTCGGCTCAGGTCATGATCCTGGAGTCCCGGGATCGAGTCCCACATGGAGTCCCACATCGGGCTCCCTGCTCGGCAGGGGGGTCTGCTTCTCCTTCTGACCCTCTTCCCTCTCGTGCTCTCTGTCTCTCATTCTCTCTCTCTCAAATAAATAAATAAAATCTTTAAAAAAAAAAAATCAATCTGCCAGAGCGGCATATTTTGGGGTGGCATATCCTGACCTCTTTCAACAGAAACACTAAATATCACAGGTCCAGACAGCAAAGGTTCTTCTTCCTGATGGACACCTTTTTTTTTAAGATTTTATTTATCCATTTGTGAGAGAGAGAGGGAATGAGCGTGCACAAGCAGGGGGAGCGGCAGGCAAAGGGAGAAGCAGGCTCATGCGGGACTCGATCCCAGGATCCCAGGTAGACACTTAGCCGACTGAGCCACCCAGACACCTTTAGGATTTTATTTTTAAGTAATCTCCACACCCAATGTGGGGCTCGAACTCAAAACCCTAAGATCAAGAGTCACCAGCTCCACGGACTGAGCTGGGCAGTGTCCCAATAACTCTTTCGTTGTAAAGGAGCATCGTTAAATAGTTTCATTGTTGCAGACCATACTGTCTTTGTTGCAACTACTCATTGTAGTGAGAGGAAACAATACAGAAACAAATGGGCATGGCTCTGTTCCAATATAGCTTTATTTATGGATTCAGAAATTTGATTTTTGAATAATTTTCATGTCATAGGATATTATTGATTTTTTTCCCCAACCTTTTGTCAACTGAGAAAAGGAGGCAAAACTGAAAAGGAACAAATGTTTCATTCGGGGTCTCAGAATTACAATTTGGGAGCACAGATTCCAGAGTAACCAGAAAAGTGTCTCCTTCATGGAGGGAAAGGGTTTTTATGAGAAAGAAGGAAGGGGTAATTACCTGCTTTAGATAAAGAAGAAAGAAACCCTACTAATTTGGTGCTGACTGAGGTAAGAAAGACATTAGGATTCGAAGCTGATGGCCAAGAAAGAATTCTTGAGACATCTTTGGTGTAAAAATGTGGTTTTATTAAAGCACAGGGACAGGACCCCGCGGGCAGAAAGAGTTGCACTGGGGTCATGAGGAGTGGCTGATTATATACTTTGAAGTTGGGAGGGGGTTAGGGAGAGTGTAAATCTTTAAGGAATTTTGGAAGCAAGGTTTCCAGGACCTTGAGGGGGCTAGCTGTTGTTGGGAAAAGGCCATTTATTACCGTCTAGTAAAACTTTAGTCATGAGACCCTTCTGATGTATGTCAGTGGGCCATATGCTTGGGGGTTGATTGCCAACATGTCTCGTAGGGGATAGAGATAAAGGAAGTTTCCGAAGGAATTTTTACGTTAAAGTAGACTTACAGGATCCTGGCGGTCGGGCTAAGATTGCCTTTTGCCCTTAGCAATGATAATACCATCAAGGCAGCAGCTGAGTCCCTAGAGGAATGTCACTCTGCCTGTTTCAAGGACTTGTCTGTGGGCTGTAGGTAGTAAGGAAATTAAATTTTTCTTTTGCCTTTTGTTTCCCACATCACTGACCAGTTGAGTCACTTCTGATTATTGTAATTTTACTGGTGCTATCAAATGAAACTGTCCCGGGTATTTATTAACTTTACTTTCTCCATATGATCTGAATGCCAATTGCTCTGTTGAAATTTTATGAGCTACTGCTTGTAAAACTATTGCTGCTTCTGGCCCAGTTCAAGAGTTCATCCGTTGGAAAGGAAAATAGGGCTTCAAAACGGATTCTTTCACGTCCAGAAATTTTATACTATTTCACACATTTTTACTTCTTGAGCCTCACAAGAACAGCAACGGGATTTGGACCACAGGCCGCAGTTTGCGACACCCTGGTTCCTTGTAAGTAACGCATACGTTTCCATGGAAACTCCTATTTTTCCCCTACAGGAACACAGGAAGTAAAGTATAGGGATATAGCTGTTTGCAGAGCTGCCTGTGAAATAAATTAATGCACGTAACGTGCCCAGAACAGTGCCTAACGTTTTAACTATTACTATTCTGGAACTGAGGTCAGATACCCAGCTCCAGTCAAGGTCAATGGCTGGGCCAGGGTTCTACCGGGCCGAGGGCGCAGCCGAACTGCATGCACCCTGCCCCGACTTCCGTGAGTGTTTGCGGGACGAGACTTCCGCCGCAAGAGCCGCCGACGTCGGGGCTCGGATCCCTTCTCAAGAATTCCGAGAGAATCGGAGAATCTGCAAAGCAACTAGGCGACCGAGCAAGATTGGCCACCTCGGCACGGGAGGCGGGACAACCGGCGCGAGTCGCCCGCCTAAGGCTAGTCTGCGATTGGTCAGTGCAGTATTGGGCGGGTTGTTAGAGAGCAGCGACGCTTGTCCATAGGCCGGCGCAGAAAGGGGCGGGGAAACGAGGGTGGCAGTGCCGCTGCGCGATGCGTAGAGACGCTTATTTGCGATTGGTCCGTAAAGTGCGGAGGGCAGCGTTTGGCTTCGCTCAGCGATTGGCCCGGGGATGGGATGCCGGCCTTTTATTGGTTACTACGTCCGGAGCCCGGGACTGGGGCGGGCGCGCAGACCGCGAAGACCGCGTGCGATTGGCCGGCACCGGGACGGCATCCCCGGCGCCGGGTCCTGAGTTGCGGTGGGCTATGGCTCCTGGCGGCTGGCGCTGGCTGCGCGGCCTGCGGGCCGTGGGGCAGCCCCTGTTCCAAGGCCGTGCGCTGCTCGTCACCAACACGCTGGGCTGTGGTGTTCTCATGGCGGTCGGGGACGGCGTGCGCCAATCCTGGGAGGTCCGCACCCGGCCTGGCCAGAAGTTCGATCCCCGGCGCTCAGGTGAGGGGGCCGGCGCTGCTGGCCCTTGACCCCGGGAGACTTTTGACCCCAACCTCAGAATCGGAGACCTGTGGCCTCAATTCCCGGCGGGACCCTTGACGTTGGCGTGCATCCAGGACCCTCATAGCCCACGCTCGGGTCTCCGTCCCCTCTCCCCGCGCCGGGGTCTCAGGCCTCTCCCCAACCTAGGTCTCCATCTCCTCCTACTTCCTGGTCCCTGTCTCCTCCCGGGCCCAGTTTCCGTCCACTCCCGCCCACCCCCTCGTCCGCTTCCCTTATTCCGTCCCTGAGACCAAGCGCTGAGCACTGGAAACTGCACCAAGGATAGTCAAGGGCTCAGCGTCTGGACCCAGCCAGCCTGGGATTGTGCCCTGGCCCTGCACTTTCCAGCCTGTTGTGCCCGTTTCCTCCTCCGGAAAGCTGAGCAATGGTAGAACCCGCTCACGGGGTGGTGAAGGGGATGAGGAGAGAATACGGGAGAGGAGCCACTGGGACGGTGCCTGGCAGTGGGGCTTGTAATGGGAGAACATACAGGTGGGCTCTGGGAGGGCTTCAGGTTTACCAGGGAGGGAGGGTAACCAGGGACGGAATGGACTGGGGGGCTTGCTGGTCCCCCCTGACTCTTGAACTGCTCTCAGCGAGCATGTTTGCAGTGGGCTGCAGTATGGGTCCCTTCCTGCATTACTGGTACCTCTGGCTGGACCACCTGCTCCCAGCGTCTGGCCTCCCTGGCCTCCCAAACGTCCTCAGGAAGGTCCTCGTCGACCAGCTGGTGGCCTCTCCCATGCTAGGCGTCTGGTACTTCTTGGGTAAGGAGCCTTGTGAGCTTGGGCTTTGTCCTTCCCTGTGTTAGGAGGGGCAGAGCCCGTTTTGTGTTAAGAGGGATGCTGACGTGCATTTCTGATGGGCCTCTTCTGTGTGTGGCTCTGGACTGGGTGCTGGGTCACATTGTTGCCAGGACAGACCCACTGGGGGCAGGTATGAATGGCAGAATCAGACAATGGTGCTTAGTGTAGGAGGGATGAAGCAGTCTCAGGTGGGGCTGCCCTAGGCAGTGGTTGGGAGGGCCATCCAGAGGAGAGGACACTCAGCTGAGACTTGAAGAAGGAGCCAGCAGGCATGAAGAACTGCCCATGCAAAGGCCCTGAGGCTGAAGGAAGAGTTGCTGAGGCTGGGGTTGATGGGGTACAATCATCCAGCCCTTGGCTCTGGGAAGAGTGTCACTCCGGCCCCCCCCCCCAGCCTCAGTTTCCTCCTTTTTGAAAGAAAGGAAATAAAACAGCCTCAGCCTCAGGAAGGGTGCATCTTCATCCTTTGCGGTGCCTGTTTGTCTGTCTGTTTTTAGAGAGGGAGGTGGGAAGGGCAGAGGGAGAGAGAGAGAGAGAGAGAATCCTAAGCAGGCTCCACGCCCAGTTCGGAGCCGAACTCGGGCGCAATCCCAGGAGCCTGAAATCATGACCTGAACTGAAACCAGGGGTTGGTCACTTAACCTACTAAACCACCCAGGTGCCTCTAAGGGGGAGTACGTGTTTATTTATGACCTCTCCCTCACTGGAACCAATTTGTTCTGCTTTCTTTCTCTACACCAGCCACTCTGCTGTGTGTGGCCCTTCCCACCACAAGGAACTTTTAAACTTCTTGGTCTGTCTGCCAGGGACACCACTGTTCCTCAGGGTTCCTGCCCCATCTCCTCCATCACCAGGACTCCCCAGCCTCAGACACTCTAATTTGTTGGTCTCCTTCCCAGGCCTTGGCTGCCTGGAGGGCCAATCCCTGGATGAGAGCTGCCAGGAGCTGCGGGACAAGTTCTGGGAATTCTACAAGGTGGGCCACGCCCACCCCTTCGCTCCCTGCCCCGCCCTTCGCAGCCTCCGCCCTGCAAGGCCCCGCCCCTCACCACACTCCGCCCCTCCCCGCAGGCCGACTGGTGCGTTTGGCCAGCTGCCCAGCTGGTGAACTTCCTCTTCGTGCCCCCCCAGTTCCGAGTCACCTACATCAATGGCCTGACGCTGGGCTGGGACACGTACCTCTCCTACCTGAAGTACCGGGTGAGCTCGGTGGGCGGACCAGACACCCAGGGGGCTCCTCAGGGGCCACACGTGTGAACCCCAAATGGCGGTGCAGCTGCGTTCTAGGGTGAGGTCCTCCTGGGCCTGTGATAATCTGCAAACCATAGCAGGTGGGCTGGGTGAAGACCCAGCCCCCTATCTGCTGTTTGATGTGACCTCGGCCAGGACCTGCTGCGTCTGCCCCGCAGGACTGAGTCCAGCCAGAAGACAGGTGGGTGAGGACTCTCGCTTGGTGAAGAGGAATCCAGAGGGGTGAACGGGGTGTGTGACCAGACTCCTCTTGCACGGACAGATCCTGGGCCCGTCCACCCCTAGGCTGCGTGGCCCTGGGCACTGTGCAGACTGAGCTGCCCAGCCCTCCTGACTGGATGCCAGACAGAGCAGGACTGACTCTGAGCAGGCCAGGCCTGGTCCTGGCCCCTCCCCTACCCCTAGGCATCTGGCTGGGCTGCCCCCTCCAAGCCTAGGGTAAGACCTCAGTTTCCCCATCTGGAACACAACCATGAAGATGGTCACCCAGGAGCCCTTCTCACTGCAGGCTCTCCGTGAACCAGTGACAGATGTTCCTATCCGCAGCACTGGGCCCCGGCCAGCCCGTCCCAAGCCCCAACCCCTCAACACTATTATGGGCTGGGCCCTGGGCCCAAGGTGGGGACACAGCCCATCCCCTTGGAGCAGGGCCCAGCTTGGAGTTAGCCCCCAGAATCTGGAGCCTTGGGCAGGGCCAGGTGGCTTCCAGTCTCACACTCAGGTCACAGACTGTGGAAATTCTATTAAATTCTCTGGTCATTGAAAATCCTGTGGATGACCAAGGCCACCCTGGCAGGCTGGCACTCATGGGGACACGGTGTCATCCATTCACTTTATTGGGTGTGTGTAGTGTTGTCATGACATCTCCTGGGGATCTGGGGGGAACATTTGACACTCATGACTTCAGAACAGGTCTGGTGTTGGGGGGGGTCCCAGGGTGGCGAGTACCCACAGCAGCCCTCACCTCCAAATAAGGGTAAAACTTTTGGGGTGAGGAGCCAGGCGGGCCATTACCTGGCTCTGATCCACCCCATGGTCCATGCTGAGACCCCCACAGTGGCCTTGGCCCACCGTGTCACAGCCGAGAGGCTGGCAGACCCGACTACCTCCCATCACCCAATCAGCCTGCCCTGGGGGGGGGGGGTCATCGGGCCCCCTCTGCAAAACCGGTAACTGTTGTTGGGGGTGAATTTTAAAAAAGGTGGGGTCTTGAGAGGAGGGTGAGCAGTGAGTTCACAGGGCCACGACACGCCACGGCAGAGTGGGGACAGGGCTGTATGTACAGGGCGGGACATGGGGTGGGTGGGGAGCCTGAGCCCCTGGGGGACATCTCCAATAAATAAATAAATAACTACGATAATAAATAAGGGTGAGGGGCTAAGTTGGGGGCGGGGGGGGGTCTCACGCCTTGGGCCAGTGGGGGCTGGATCGGGCCCAGGGGGTGGGCAGGGGTGGGGCCAGGATGGGGCCAGGAGCAGCTCTCAGCAGGCGCAGTCCTGATGTGGAGGCGCCTGCTGGTCCGTGAGCTGCGGGCCCTGCTTGGCGCCCGTGACCGCAGGGTCGGCCGTGTCCAGGGACTCAGACATCTTCTCGCAGATGACATCTACCAGGCGCTCAAAGGTCTGCTTGACATTGATGTTGTCCTTGGCGCTTGCCTCAAAGAACTCAAAGCCTGTGAGTGGGGAAGGGAGGGGTGAGGGCCCTGGTCCCCCCGCACCCCCCCAGAGATGCTTCTCTGAGGGCAGGGAACATCTGGAGATTCCCGCTGCCAACCACTTGTGAGAGGTGCCAAGTCCTGCAAGGAAGCAGGTCAGCCCTGTTTCCTGTACTCCTTCCTTCGCCCTAAAACTGTCCCCTTCTCGTCTCCAGGCCCCTGGCAAGACCTATTTCCCTGCTCCCGCCATCCACCCTAACCTGTGCACTGGCCCCTGGCAGCATCTGACACTCCATCCACCTGTGCCCTCCCTTGCTTACACACCCTCTGGCTCCCAGTCGCCCTTGCAGGAGTCCCAGATCTTCGGCATATGACTCAGGCCCTGCGTGATCAGCCACGTTTCCCCCAAATGACCCTCAAGTTCCAGCCATACCACATGATTTGCCAAAACTCCCAGGATCTTCCCCGCCTCCGGCCTTTGTCTAAAGTTGTTTCCTCTGCCTGAGAGACCACCCTTTGCTCGAGCACCAGATCCAGCGCCTTCCTCCAGGTCTTACCTACACCAGGCAAACCCCCCCCTCCGCCATGCATTCCCCCAGCCCGGGTCTCCCTCTACCCCACAAAATGAGGCCTCTTGGGCCCAGCAACCCAACACAAGGCTAGCAGTGAGGGTGTCAGAGTGAATCAGTAACTTACTGCACAACGAACTCCTATGTATCCATCAAGACCCAGCTCCTGGCTCCAGGCCATTTGGAGAAAGTGAATTGTCTGGATTCAAATCCAGGCCCTGTCCTGGCTTTGCTGGGAGGTCTTGGGTGTGTCCCCTCCCTTTTCAGGGCCTCAGCATCCCTTTCGTAGCCTGTAGGTGGGCAGCCCCACTAGGCACTCACCAAGGTGGTCAGCCAACTGCCGGCCACGCTCCGACGACACCACCCGTTCATCCTCCATGTCACACTTGTTCCCCACCAGCAGCACCTGGGCATTGTCCCATGAGTACGTCTTGATCTGGGTCGACCTGGGGGAGACAGTGATGGGTGGGTTAGGCCTGGGAGGATCCTAGCTCCGCTGACCTCTCGTCTCCCCATCCCTCAGCACCCTCTAGCACCCCACCTCCCCAGTATTGCTTGAACTTGGCAGGCTTGGGCCTTCCTCCTGGCCTCTGTCCTGCCATGAACACAGTCCCACGGCTCCCTGACCTTCGAAATCCCTTTCATGCAGTCTTGCCCACCCTTCCCAGATCCCTGTCCCCCAGACACAAGAACTTCTCCCTCCTCTGCCAATTCAGAAATTTCCCTAAAATGTACCGTTATTTTGGGCAGAAATGTAAATGTTTCTATCCTTTCATCCTATGCAAACTATCCTTATATTTTCTGCCCCCTCCTTTTTTTTTTTAACCTATACATTTACAATTTCATTTTTCTACCTGAAACGAAACCCTTTTTCCCCCTTAGTTTGAGCCAGTGCCACCACGTTTTAGTGATTACAGACCGAGAGCAGGTCTGAGAATCCAGCACCAAAGACCGTCTGGGAGGGGGTAGGGTGTGCTCACCAGTCCTGCACAGCGTTGAAGGACTCTTCGTTGGTAATGTCATACATGAGGATAAAGCCCATGGCACCCCGGTAGTAGGCTGTGGTGATGGTCCGGTACCGCTCTTGCCCTGCTGTGTCCTGGGGGGAAGAAAAGACGGGTCAGAGAGGCCCCACATGTGAGCTCCTCCGAGTGGAAACCAACTCCGGGATTGTCCAGTCCAGCCCCCCTGAGGACCGGAGAGAAGCAGGGAGCTGGCACAGTGGGTCAGGGAAAGCGGGCTGGCCACCTACATGGAGAACATGGTGCTCAACCATCCTCCGGAGGCAGGTACCTACAGAATCATTCCATCATTCACTCAACATACCTGGGCGCTGACCTGTGTGTGCCACCCTGGGGACACAGCTGTTAACAAAATGGACAAGAATTGCTGCCTCGTGGAACCAACTACGCAGTACAGGAAACAGACAATAAACACGCAAAAAAGGAAGAAAATGCATCCTATGTTGGAGGGTGAAAAAGACTGAAGGGAAAAATAAAGTTGGGCAAAGAAGGCTGGGCAGTGTGGGCGAGGGTATGGTTTTAGAAGCTGAAGGAAGTGAGGACGGAACCATGTGGGGATTAGGGGAAAGACAAAAGGCAAAGGCCCTGAAGTGGGTCTGCCTGAATCATCTGAGGAACAGTAAGGAGGCGGGGGTGGAAGGAGACAGACCAGGCAAGGTCTCTCAGGCCAGGGGACAGGTCAGGTAGGAGCCAGGGGAACGCCATGAGCAGAGGAGGGACAGCTGTGGCTTGGGATTTAACAGGTTCCTTCGGGCCTCCATGGGGTTAAGGGAGGTGGCCAGTAGACCCTGGGGAAGGTGTCTGCTCCTGTCCCAGAGAATGCAGTTGGGGGCCAAGATCCAGCTGAAACCTCATACAGACTCATGAAAGTACTTAAAGGGGGGAAAACTGAGGTACCAAGCCAAGTGATGCTCTTGATAACAGCAGGCAGAGAGGACCCAGTATTTGCTCCTTCCCCACTCCTGGGGAGCAGTGATGAGGCACCCACGGGAGAACAGGGCACTCTCTTCTGGGCCTCCAGCCCCTGATACACTGAAGGCACCTGATAAATGCCCAGGGTGTGAATGAACGAATCCAGACAGGAAAGTGGCAAAGCTGGGGCTGCTTTTCTGGGAAGGTAAACTGATAGAGACAGGAGCTCCGCAGCTGGACCCACCCAGATCTGCAGCTTGATCCTCTTGTCGTTGCGGTAGATGGTCTTGACCTTGAAGTCAATGCCCACAGTGCTGACGAAAGCAGGCGTGAAGGAATCGTCTGCATAGCGGAACAGGAAAGACGTCTTGCCCACACTGCTGTTGCCAATGATGAGGATCTTGAACATGTAGTCGAAGTTCTGGTCCGAGGACTCCTTCTGCCCATAGCGCGAGTCTGTGGCGGATGCCATCTGGGTGTGCAGGGTGTAGGTGAGCCTGAGGAGTCCCCTTCCGCCCCCAACTGCCCAAGCCCCAAGAACAGGGTGCAGAGAACTCCGGAGCCCCTGAGAGGGTCTAGTGTTTAGAGATGACCCTTAACTCGTCAGGAGCCCCAGTACTAACGGTGGGGCCCATGGCAAAGGGTGGGCCGTGACCTTGAAAGGCTGGAAGTGTCAAGGGAGGAGCTCAGAGAGATGGGGATGGGGACACCCCTGTAGCCCCCTCCAGCATGCCTTCACCCCAGATCGAGCTGTAATCCTAACCCCTAAGGCTGAGCGGGTAGGGGTGACTGCGGCCGGCCCCGCCCCCCATCAATCATTCATGTTCCTCAGATCGGAGGCGCGCGGGCGCAAGTGCACACGCGTGTACGTTCCCGCGAGGATGTGCGTCGCAGCACCCCCTTCCCCCAGACTCCGAAGCTGGAAGAGATCGGGCTGAGACAGCTGGTCATGTGATAGGGGCGGGGCGTGCACACGCTCACGTGCACGCAGTAGGGAACACACCCGTACACGCGTGTGCACACGAGAGTCAAATACATTCGGTGCACAGGAAAGAGACACAGACACTTGTCCGCACACCAACACGCATATACAAATGTGCAAACCCACCCGTGCGCGAAGCGCCCTCCACCCATGCAGGCGTGTACACGTCACCCACGCGGACACGCATTCCCTTGCACGTATGCACACGGCGTGCACGCACACGCACAGTCCATGCGTCTCCTTCCACCCGCGTGCGGCACGCACTCACCGGGGTCGGGACACCCACCGGGTCACACGAGCATAGCCCGGTACATAAGCAAAAGGGTATGCACACAGACCCGCTGGCACAGGCGGGCGCGCACACGCGTGTTCACACCACACGCACGCGCACGCACACAGCCTCCCGTGCGCACAGCTTCCCGCAAGGCACTCGCCTCCCTTCCCCCTCCGCCGCAGAGGCCAGGGGTGGGGGGTGGGGGTGAGCAGCGGGCAGGTAGGGGAAGCCAGGGCCCTACCCCTACAAGGGCTGTGACCGCCGCATCCTTCCCATTTAACCCGAGCCAACCTCGTCCCCTACTCTGGCAAGCCCATCAGTCAAATGAAGGTTATGTAGGTGTTCGGAGAGGCGGGGAATCAGGCCGCCCCGGAACTCACCTTGCCCTGCACCGATGCGGTGGCGACCCTAGCGGCTGCGACTTTTTGGCGGCGGTGGTGACGGGGCCCCCTGCGTTGATGTGGGGCTGCGCGACAGGGGCAGAGGCGGCGGCAGTAGCGGCTCAGGCCCCTGCAGTCCGCGGTGACGTCCTGCAAAGAGTGAGGCGGGGCCTCACATGCAGATACAGTCGTGACGCCATCCTGGGGCGGAGCGGCGCCTGGAGAAGCAGCCCACTGACGCACGCAGAGCCTGGAGGGGCGGGGCTCCCGCGTGGATTGACGCACGAATGGGGCGGAATCAATGTGCTCATCCAGTAGAGCGCGGGGGCGGTGCCTACCTGCTCCGCCTCCTGGCTGTGTCAGGGAGGCGGGACTGAGTGGTACCCTCTCACTGGCTTAAGCGCCCGAGCCGACGGACTGAGTAGCCAGTCAGAGATCATCACCTTTCTGCTCTTGTCCAATGGTGGCTCCCAAGTGGTTGCCGGGCTGAGAGGTTGAGGCCTTCGCTGAGCCTGGGTCTTTAGGGGGCGTTCTCTTTCCCCGCCCCCTCCCACCTTTGGTCTGAGACTTCCGCGGTCCCCGCCCTGTCTTGGGTGCCGCACTTCTTGTTAAAAACACTCCCAATTCCCAATCTCAGAAAAGAGGAACAAACATCTGAGAGACGCTCCATGCCCCCTAATTATGAGTTCAAAATAAGTACAAATGGGGGCGCCTGGGTGGCTCAGTCGTTAAGCGTCTGCCTTCGGCTCAGGTCATGATCCCGGGGTCCTGGGATTCAGCCCCGCATCGGGCTCAGTGGGGAACCTGCTTCTCCCTCTCCAGCTCCCCCTGCTTGTGCTCTCTCTGTCATATAAATAAATAAAAAATCTTAAAAAACAAACAAAAAACAAACAAACAAAAAAAAACCCCAAAATAAGTACAAATGGGGAAAAAAGCGAAAATAGGGGTCGAGAGACCCCTTCCAATTTCTGAGGTGTAAGATCTCCAAAGAGGACCGGGTTGGTAGATGTCCGATCCTGTTTCTGAGATGAAAAAGAAGAAGAAAAATAGGGATCAAGAGAACTAATTTCTCGAAAAGAAAGAAGGGGCTAATCGACACAAGAACCCCTCCTCTCCCTAAGCCCCACCTTCCGGAGGAAAATTCGAAGATAATGCTGAAGTGGGGCAGAGAAATGGCTTACCTCCTAAATCCCCCCAAACCTGCAGGAAACAACAACAACGCGAAGCAGGGAGAGTCTTAGCGAGGTTCAAAGACCTCGCTTGGGGCTTGGGAGACCGGCAGTCGGTGGCGCCCCAAACAGTAAAGATGGGGCTGGGAGATGCTTAATCCGACCCTGATTCCTGACTTAAATGACAGGCGACCCATTCCCTCCATCCTGGGGAAACAAGACTCAGTGGAGACTTTGGGGGCTGAGATGCTCAGTCGTTTACTTCCCCAAATCTTGAGGGGAAAATATCAGAATGGCGGAAGGGGGTTGGAGAAAGAGACCCTATCTTTGGATCCCTGCCCCTCAACTCCGGTCCCCAGAGAATCCTGATCTCCTTGCTTCCTCCCCAGGCGCGGGGCGGGGGTGTGTGTGGGGGGGTGGTGTTCGTCCTGTTTATAAAAAGCTCGCCAGCTGCGGAGGCGCCTAGAGACCAGAATAACTTAGCGTCTCGAGCCCGCCCTCCGCCGCCCACCTCGCCGCCCCCTGGAAGTGCGGACGTCCCTCGCTTTCCGCAAGCGTTTGGGAAATCTATTTTGATTAAGGGTGACATTTTTGTCCCTCTCCTCCACTCAGGACTATAAAAGTATTACGAACCTACTGCGGAGAATTGGAAAATTGAGAAAAACATAAAAAATAAATAAAAATAAATTCACCCCCAATCTCCCCCTACGGGGAGACCGGCAGTCGGTGGTGCCCCAAACACGGCTGGCCCAGGAACCGGCCCGCGCACCCCGGTGGAGGTGAGGACGTGTAAGGCTTCTCAGCTTCCTCACTTCCCAAACGCATGCTTCGCGCTTTGTACGTGGGTAGCACTCAGAAATACCTGTTTTGGGGGCACCTGGGTGGCTCAGTCAGTTAAGCGCCTGCCTTCAGCTTGGGTCATGGTCCCAGGGTCCCGGGATCGAGCCCCGCATCGGGCTCCCTGCTCGGCAGGAACCCTGCTTCTCCCTCTCCCACTCCCCCTGCTTGTGTTCCCTCTCTTGCTGTGTCTCTCTCTGTCAAATAAATAAATAAAATATTAAAAAAAAAAAAAAAAAGAACCTGTTTTGGGGGCACCTGGGTGGCTCAGTTGGTTAAGCGACTGCCTTGGGCTGGGGACATGATCCCAGGATCCTGGGATTGAGCCCTGCATCAGGCTCCCTGCTCGGCGGGAAGCCTGCTTCTCCCTCTGCCACTCCCCCTGCTTGTGTTCCCTCTCTCGCTGTGTCTCTCTGTCAAATAAATAAATAAAATCTTAAAAAAAAAAAAAAAAAAGAAAGAAATACCTGTTTTGTTCTCCCCCACCAAGGGGAAAAGGCCTACAACAATGCGCATCAGCTGCTGCACAGAGGGATTTGTATTTTAAAGTAAAAATAATGCAAGGCCTTTATTGTTCAGAATCAGCATTCCACTCCAGAATTAGGGATGGTTGGATGAGGAACTGCTGCGCAGCGCGGAACACCAGAGCTGATGAGGGAAAAGCCTTATACCCTTCCAAGTCCCACCCCACTCAGAGTAAAGCCCAGACTCCACCTCACAGCCCCAGGCCCCCTAGCCACTCACTTCCCACCAGCTACCTCCCCATCTCATCTTTCTCCTCCAATTAGATGCTCCCTTTGGTTCAGGTGCAATCCTCCCTCAGGGACTTTGCACCTGCTGTTCCCTCTGCCTGGAGCACTGTTCCCCAACCTCCTTCTAAACCTGGCTCACTCATCCCCTTCAGATCTCTGATGGACACCCACCTCTTTTCAGAGGTTCCAATTTCATGTCACCTCCCTATCGCATCACCATATTTCTCCTTCCTGACACACCCCCTATCAGAAATAATTATTTGAGGAGCGCCTGGGTGGCTCAATCAGTTAAGTGTCCCACTCGATATCAGCTCAAGTCTTGATCTCAGGGTCATGAGTTCAAGCCTCTCATTGGCCTCCATGTTGGATGTGGAGCCTACTTAAAAAAAAAAGAAAGAAAGAAAAAGAAGAAAGGAAGGAAGGAAGGAAGAAAAAGAAAGAAAAAGAAAAGAAAGGAAGAAAGAAATAATTATTTGACTTATTTATCCATTAGCCATCTGAGAGCTCTGAGAGACAGGGACTGGTGTCCCCAGCACCTAGACCTGTGGACATAGTAAGTGCCCTGTGATGGCATGATATATATGAATGAATGATCAGAGAGAGGGTGACTTTGTCCCGGGAGGTTAGGGCAGATCTCCCTCAAGAAGTGACATTGAGCAGGAGCCTGAAGGAGAAGGAGCTGGCCAGAGGGAGAGGTGAGGGAACAATGCTCCAGAAAGGGGGGACAGCAAGGCAGTTCCATGCCTGGCTCAGGACACACTCTTCTCAAATGCTACCTGTGGCAATTATGTGATCCTCACAAAGAGCCCATTTTACCTATGAAACAATAAAAGCTCAGAGAGGTTAAGAGACTTGAAGTTGTCAATATCCATCTCTAGGGGATACCAAGGATGGTGTGGTGGATCTGGCCCAGACCTATGGGGACCAGGGTGTGGAGAGGGTGGTAGACATGAATCAAAGAATCTCCGAGAACTTCCACCAGTGCCAGCCTGGGGGTGGGGGGCGGGTCTGAGAGGACTTTGCAGGGGAGCAGATGCTGAGCTGAGACCCAACGGGTGAGGATGAGGGTGGAGGAGGAGCAATCCAGGTGGTAGGCACAGTATGTGCAAAGGCCCTGAGGTGGGGCCACATCTTGGGGTATGGAAAGCCAGCATGGGTGGAGTGCAGTCAGTAAGAGGGAGACGGAGAGATGCCTGTGGCCCAAATTGAAGGGGCACATATGTTCTTATAAATCTGTGGAGAAAGAAACAGGGAAATAAGGTGAAATGCTGAAGGCAGATGATCTACAGGGAGGTTATAGCAGAATTTTATTTTCTTTTGTATTTGTTTACATTATTTCCAAATTCTCTACAGTAAATACATATTACTTATAACTAAAGGGGGAGGGAGAACAAAATTACAAATAAAAATCCCTAAATCTCTGCCTTTTACTTTTTTTTTAAGCTTTTATTATTTATTTTGAGAGAGAGAGAGCGAATGAACACGGGGAGGCGGGGCAGAGGCAGAGGGAGAGAGAGAATGTCAAGCCAACTCCATACTGAGGGTGAGCCCGATGCGGGGCTCTATCCCAGGATCCTGAGATCATGACCTGAACCAAAGTCAAGAGTCCCAGCTTAACCGACTGAGCCACCCAGGTGCCCCTAAATCTTTGCTTTTTAAAAGTCCGGAAGGAAATGCACTAAGTTCATGACCCAGATGAATTTTAATTGTCCTTTTGTGGAATTTGATCATTACTTGTGATGATAATGAATTATCAGTGGAATGGAATTATCAATGGAATTATTCAGGAATGAAGCCAGCTGTTCTTGAAGCGGGGTGGGGGGTGGGGGGTGCTGCTCGATGACTTGGGTCTTGTAATTTTCCAGGCACAGAAGGAGGGGCGGGTGGGGGAGATACTGAGGCTTCTGGAGGCGGGAACAGAACGTGATACTTAAGCAGAGACGCCTTTTTTGCTTCGGGCAAGGCAGGCCCCTTCAGCGCCAGCCCGACCAGGCCAGGAGCCTGAGAAACAGCAGGAAAGGCAAGGAGAATCCCGGGGTTCACCCCGCCTCCCCTCCGTGCCTCCGTCCGCCAGGGGGCGGCGCTGCCTAACGTCCTGCTCCCAGCTGCAGAGCCTCGAGCAGGCACCACGACCCGTTTGCAACTCCGTTTCCCCATCCCTGAGGTGGGCATGGCTTTAATTTGGGGTAATAGGGTTATTTAACCCCAGAGACACGTTCAATGCCCCCACATTTCTAAGATTTTTTGGAAAGGTCACAGACACCACCCTCCAACCACAATTTACCCAAGTACTAAGATCAGGCCATAAAGGAGAAACTGAGGCCCAGAAGGAGCTATGACTTGGAAGAAAGCCTCACAGGCATCCTTCCCCCTATCGGGAGTCCGAACGCTGTGCTTTGTTGCTGTTCTATAAGAGGGAGAAAGTGGGGGGAGGACCCAGCAGGGAGTCCCGGGGCTAGGGAGAACAGAACCCAGAGACCCCAAGACAGAAACTACAGTGACTTAAAGCCGGAACTGGTGCACAGACAGCCACAGGCTCAGTCAGTCTTCAGAGACAGTTCCCGACACAGAACCCTGTCTTTCCTGCCCCACCGGAGCTCCTGAGCCAGACTCCGGTCTGGACAAAGCTTTGGTGCTAAAAATTCCCCATTCAAGTTTCCATTCTCTTGCATGGAGCTGCGTGGCAGATGAAGGGGAGGCACCTGAGGGGGGTAGGTCTCCTGGGACTGATTTGCCACCCCCTTGTGTGGGGCTACCCTAGAAGCACACAGCAGGTGCAAGCCTGGCATACAGTAGGTGCCCAATAAATACGTGATCAAGAGTGGAAAGATAAAATGATGGATGTGCCTCCAGAATGACCACTGCAGAAGGGGGACAAGGGGCCTGGCGGACACCCTCTTTCCACACCGGGGGTGGAAGCCCAGGAGGGAGATCCCAAGGGCGCTGGAAGAGATTGCTCCCAGCCCAGCCCCTCAGAGAGCTCTCTCGGCAAAGCCCGCGGTCAGACTGGACCCCAGCCAAGTGCCTCCAATTTGGCCCCAAGGTCTGCCTATAACTAGAAGCTTGGTTGTCTCCCTCAATGGGGAGGAGGGTGGAGGGGGGGAGGCAAGGCAAGGGCCACCTGGGACCTCTTTCTGGAAGGTCCATCCATCTGCCAGGAGCCATTAGGTACCAAAGGGCTCAGCCACCACATTGGCCTCCTGGTCCACGCAGGGCTTGCCCCCAGTCCTCTGGTTGTCCAGGAGTAGGGCCCCAGGGTCAGGGCTAGCTTCAGGGGCCAGAAGCTCAGTGTCAGGTGACTCCGAGACCTCCGTGTCCAAAGCTCCTTCCTCCTCCTCCTCTTCTTCCGCCTCCTCCAGAGTCAGCTCAAAGTGGAATCGGTCAGGGCCCCCCTGCTCGGGGCTGGTGAGATCCACAGGACTGCGGGGGATCTTGCTCTGGTACCACTCACGGTTGTCCTCCAGCGTGTCCAGCAGGTCCTGTGCGTCTGGGTGCACCAGATCAGCCCACGTCTCCCACAGCGGGTGCACAATGTAGTCAATGAAACCCACCTGCCGGTTGATATGGGAGGGGGGAGCTGTGCAGTGTGAGTCACCATGGAATCTAGACCTAGTCCAGCCTCCAGGCCTTTGCCCAGCTTGTTCCCTCTGTCTGGAATGCCATTTCCCGACTCCTACTCATCCTTCAAAACACTCTTCAAACAACCCCTCCTCTAGGGACTCTCCCCGGCCCCTTCTGGACACCCCCCAACCACTAAATCTTTCCTTCTATCCCAGCCCTGACCCCTCAGGGCTGGATGGATGTGTTCCCCTTCAGGGACCCCCCACATCACCCAAAACAGACATTTCCCAACTCCACCAGGGCAGATCCCTCTCCCTGCAGCCCAGAGAGAATGTGTCCCAGGCCTGACGCCACCCAGCCCAGTGCAGACCTCACCCTGAGGCCACTCCCCTTCCCCGGTCAGCTGTGGTCAAGCCAGGACTCCTGGGGTCGGCTCACCCGCCGTTTCCCTTCCCTATCCCCCGTGTCTGCTGGTGGCTCAGCCCAGGGGCCCTCAGACCTGGGACTTCTCCACTGAGGCGGTGTGCTTATCGCACATGGGGCTGATATCCAGGCCTGAGTCCCGCTCCCGGTCGCCCTGCTGGAAGAACTCGGCCATGATGCGGTCCGTCCACCGACGGTACAGCTCCAGTGGCTTGGTAGGGTTGCTGAGGTCCGCACAGTGCACCAAGTTCTGCAAGACCTGGAGAGACCACGGCTCAGGCGGGCTCTGGCCGGGCCACTCTCAGGCCTGGTAGCATCCCCAAGAGGCTGGCGCCATGAACACACCCATCTTACGGGGGGGAAGCTGAGGCCGGGGAAAGAATGGCTAAGGCATAGGCGTGGGATTCTAGGTGCCTCTGTTTCTTCAAGTTGGATGCACAGTTGGTGCTTCAGAAATAAAGCGAAATGAGAGCCATGGACACGGCGGGGGGGGGGGGGGGGGGGCGGGGCCGGGGCCCTCCCGGCCACACACCTGGATGCGGTCGGAGTAGTTGTCCAACAGCAGGACTCCAAGGCTTGTCACCTTCTTGGTCTCCACCATCGTCTTGAGGTCAGCCAGAAGGTTCATGTGTTTGGACATGTCTGTGGCCAGGACCTGGGGGGCAGACAAGAGAGGATGACAAGTATGAGGACCGCACCTGTCCCATCCCTCACTCCCCACCTTCCAGACACCACACCCACTCTGACCCTAAGTCCCCTGAACCTCAGTTTCCTCATCTGTGAAATGGGGGGCTGTAACAAGATTCACTGCAAACCCAGTTCACAAGGGGAACTGAGTCAATGGTCCCTTGTCCAAGGTTGTTGGGTTCTTGGGGCGCATCCCACATATGGGACCAGGGCAAGGGGGAGGGAGAGTAAACTGGGGACTGAGGTGAGCTGTGCCTGATGGCAGTGGTGAGGCCCAGCAGAGGGTACGGCCTGTGCAAAGGCCCTGGGGCTGGATGAGCTGAGGAACATAGAGGAAGCAGTTGAGGCTGGAGTGAGTGAGTGCAGTAGTAATGGAGGGTGAGGATTGCAGTGGGTCTCAGGGAGGAGTGGGGGATTTATCCAGAGGGCCATGGGAGCCACAGGTGGATCTAAAGTCAGGAAGGACCTGCCTTGGCGCTCCCCAACCATTCCCCTGTGGCCACCACGTGGCCAAAAGGGCTGTTTTCAGCCATTTGGAAGGAAGTTCAGCTCTGAGCACAGCTGTTTAAAAGTCAGCTGGAAAAAAAAATCAACTTAACTGGACCCATGCAGAGCCAGCCCAGGAGTGATCCACATGTAGCCCATGGGCTTCTTTGAGAATCAGATAAAAATCTCAAAAATTCTCCCCAAACCTCCCATCTGCCTCAGTGATGCACCCACTGGGGGTACCTATTGCCCAAGGCCTAACTCCACCTCACCAAACTTTTAATTGTCCTTCACTCAGAGCCTTGGTTTCCTCTGAGCTATCCCCACATGCTGTTCCCTCTGCTGGGAACACTCCTCTCCCACCTCATGGCCCTCCACACCCTGCAGGCCCCACTGACTTCAGTGTTCCCTTCTGGGGAAGCCCTCCTCCACCTTGAGTATCCCCCCCCCACCCTGGCTCTGTCTTCAGGTCTCCCATTATGGCTCTGCCTATGGGTCCATCTCCCTCACAGACCATGAGTCTTTTTTTTTTTTAAGGTTTTATTTATTTATTCATGAGAGACAGAGAGAGAGAGAAGCAGAGGGAGAAGCAGGCTCCCAGGGAGCCCGATGCGGGACTCGATCCCAGGACCCTGGGATCATGACCTGAGCCGAAGGCAGACGCTTAACGGTCTGAGCCACCCAGGCGCCCGACCATGAGTCTTTTTTTTTTTTTTTTAAAGATTTTATTTATTTATTTGAGACAGAGAGAATGAGAGAGAGAGAGCACATGAGAGGGGGGAGGGTCAGAGGGAGAAGCAGGCTCCCCGCCGAGCAGGGAGCCTGATGCGGGACTCGATCCAGGGACTCCAGGATCATGACCTGAGCCGAAGGCAGTCGCTTAACCAACTGAGCCACCCAGGCGCCCCCGACCATGAGTCTTATAAAGGCCAGAACTCTACCGGTCATTGGCACAGGGAAAGCACACAATAAGTGTCCAATAAATGCTTGTTACATTAATGAATGAGGGGCTCCTGGCTGGCTCAGCTGGTAGAGCATGTGACTCTTGATCTCAGGGTCATGAGTTCAAGCCCCATGTTGGGTGTGGAGGCTGCTTAATTAAAATAATAATAATAATAAAATTAATGAATTGAGGCACAAGACCCCAAAACTTAATGTTGTGTTCCGATCTGAAAAATATCAAATGGGCAGACTTAGGCCAAGATCACCCTGTCCCATTCCTAGCTGTGGCCTTACCATGTCGATGACCATCCTGCGCAGACTCAGCCTCTGCTTGGCGCTGAGGTTCTGGAAGATGTCGCAGTTCTCTGCCTGCAGCAACTTGAAGCCCACGGCCAGGTGGTGGTTCTCCAGCACAGAGGCATCATTGTACATAAGTGCAAGCTCTGAGTCTGCGGGGGAGGCAGAGAGCCTCAAGACCTGTGCACCTGCCCACTCCACCCAAAGGCAGGTTTCGCAAGCCCTCGGCAAACTCCTACTCATCCGTGGAGGCCCCACCTCTAATGCCTTCTACTCCATGAAGCCTTCTAAAATTCTGTCTTTCCCCCTAGCCCTGCCCTGACTGCAGGGCTGGGGCATCTGTGTTCAGCTCTGCCTCCTCGAAACAGGGGACTCCTTGAGGCCTTGGCATGGTAGGAGACAGTGCATACTGAGTGCTGCTTGACTGAACAACTGAGTTGTCATCTTATTAGACTCTGGGATCGTTGAGTAAGAAGGCTCCACTCCTGTCCCCAGCTCTCCAAGGATGTATACAGAAGGCACCCAATAATTATTTGACTGAGTTCTTCAGAAACTGAGCTTTAAAATCTTTGTGGCCCAGGGCAGTTCTGCCACAGTTGTTATTTTCTCATTTATTGAACTTTAAAATCTTTGTGGCCCAGGGCAGTTCTGCCACAGTTGTTATTTTCTCATTTATTGAGCTTTAAAATCTTTGTGGCCCAGGGCAGTTCTGCCACAGTTGTTATTTTCTCATTTATTGAGCACCTACTGTGTACCTGGAACCGCTCTGAGCACCTAAGGGAGGGATGGTCTCGGCCCTTTCGCAAACAGGGAAACTAGGCTCAGAATAGGAGTGGGTGGGCCCGAGATGATCACATGACTGACAGGTGGCGGCAGGGCCCCGCCCCCAACTCACTGGTGTTAATGAGAAACTGGTTGGAGACCCCAGGATGGTCCACATCATGGATGGCGCTTGCAAAGATGGCAGCCAGGATTTCCAGGTCTGTGAAAACGGCCTGAGCAGGCGCGAGGCACGAGAGGTAAGGGGTGGGCTCTCTGCCCCCTGCACCCACCCTGGCTGCCTCTAGCCTTAGGGTAGTACCTCGAGGGCAGGTGTGGCCAGCAGCACATGCGTGGACTGAGCCACATCAGCGGCGTGTAGGCTGTTGTGGTAGGCCACATCGGCATGATAGTGACTCTCCAGCGTCAGAAGGTAGGTGACAAGTGTGTCCGCTGGGATCTGAAATGTCTTGAGCAGGTCCCGTTCCTGGTCCATCACAGGCCTCCAGTCACTATGCCTTCCCTCCTTCTGAACTCCTATCCATGCCTCAAATGCCCCCTCTTCCAGGATGCCCTCCCATCTCTCCCTCTGAATTCCCTTGGTCCCTGTCCTTCCCGTCTGGTCTATCCCTGACCTCACAAGGCTGGGGTTATCTTTGTCCAGTTGTTCCCTCCAAGACTGGGTCTCTTCAGGGCCAGGCTCAGGGCTGAGGCTTGTTGACAATGAATTTTTCAACATGAAAAATCCATCCTTCAATATGCAGCTTAAAATATGCCATTCAGGAGTATCAGGGAGGATTTGAAAATGAGTGTCCCTGGAGGTCTTGGGGTAGGAAGATGTGAAGGAAAGAAACTCCAGTCGCCCTGTGAGGGCAGGTAGGTACCTGAAAGATGCTGAATATGATGGTTGTGAGGGGCCGGTTCCCACTTAGTTCTGCCACCTTGAACACATCAAGCCCCCACTTGTTGGTGTCTTCCAGTTCCTAGAATGTGCAGAACTGGAGCTTAACTCCAGCTCACCTTCCTCAGGCCCTGGACCCTTGACACCCCCCACCAGGCCCCAGGTCCTACAATGAGCCCCACCTACCCAGTATACAAGCTGGCAAACTGAGGCCCAAGATAGGGCATCCAAGCAGAGCCACAACTCAAACTCAAGTCTCAGGATTCCAGTTGGGGACCCACCTTGGCCAGCTGCCCCTCCTGGTCAGTCTGGACCCCAAAGCGTGGGACGGTGGCTGCAGAGAGGCTGGCACTGTGGGGGACCCCACGCAGGCTGCTGATCTGGGACATGGGCCTTGGGGTCTCCATGGGGGTCACCCTGGGCAACTCCATCTCAGTCTGCTGGTCTGTAGATGGAGCAGGGTGGGGCTCAGGGAAACTGATTCAGAACTGCTGGGGTCATCCTGCCTAGCCTCAGGTCCTGGATCTTGCCAAGCCTCAGGACCAACCTATTTCCTTTTTACCTGTATCAAAGTAAGCTTGGAGTAAAGTCCCTATCTGGCCTGTAGCTACTACCCTTCTCCTCTGTTCATGGCTGATCTCAAGGACCCTTCTGTTTGACATTGCCCTTGGGTACCTGGGGTTCAGTATTTTTCCCCAAACAGCCAAATGTCCTTTCCATCTCCCAAGCTGGAGACCTAGCTGTCTCCATGTTCACTGCATGTCCCCCTTGGAAAACTTCTACACATGCTTCAGAACTCTAGCTTTAATGTCCTCCTCCTCCTGAAAGTTCCCTCTGTTCTTCCCTGTGGTCCATCTCTGACCCCTGGGGTTGGAGGTGTCCATGTCTGACTCTGTCTTCCCCAGATCGAGGTCTGTAATACAAGACTTTCTTTTTCTTCCTTCTTTCTACCTCTATGATGTTGCCCAAGCAGTGACCCACCACAGCTCACCCAGGAATGTTTGCGAGATGTACTCGGACACCTGGTTCCCAGAGCGGCTGGTTTCGGACAGGTGAGTTAACTCCCGGTTCAGCATCCGCTTGAACTGCAGGGGAAGGTGAGGGCAGTGATGATGGGGGCACTGTGGGCAGAAGCAAATGATCTCGGCTATCTGGTCCTCCTCACCTTGTTGGAGGCCATTTCCCCCACTGAGTGCCGTGTCTGCAGTGTCTCCAGCTGATCCAGACACCAGTCCAGCTCGTCCAGTGTCTCCAAAGCCAGCTTCTGCCCAGTGTCCTCTGGGGGCCAAGCTGGTCAGGGGCTGCCTCAACCCCCCTGGGGGACCCTGCGCCCCTCATGCCTCTATCTCTGCATCTGGACCCTGGAGCCCTTCCCAATAAGGTCATTAAGGACCCCAGGATCTGAGTGATAGATCTGTTCCTAAGTAGCTGTGTGACCATGAGCAGGTCTCTGCCCTCCCTGGGCCTCGGCCTCTCCATCTGTAATATGGGCGTGGAAGACTCCATCCCCAAGGGTGTTTGGGGGATTACAATTAGCAAAGCCTAAGGACTCATGGGCGGAGTAGGTCACCATGGAGAGGAAGTTCACAGCTGTCCAGCAGTGGGAGGAGGGAGGAGGAGCAGGCACGTTACCTGTAGGTGGAGGGGGCTGACTGCCAATTAGGGGGTTCTCGACTGATGCCTGCCTGCGGTAGGGATGGCCTCCGTCACTCATACAGCCCTGCCTTCAAGTCTCCCAGGCCCCGCTCCCACCCAGCATACCCCACCCCTTCCCGCCGAGGTGCGGGCCGTATTCTTTCGGGTCGGGCCCTGCCTCAGCCGGGCCCACCTTGTCTTCAGGCCCCGCCCCTCCAGGCCTGGTCCCGCCCCCTCCTCCAGCCCAGCCCATCTCTCCCGCAGGCCCCGCCCCGATGCCTGCGCTTGTCGGCCCCACCTCGCTCCGCCAGGCCCCGCCCCCGCCCCGCCCTCTGCGTACTTGGCTGCCCCGCGTTGTTGCAGGTGGGCAAGGGCTGCGACGTTGCTCCGAACTGTCCTCAGACTGGCTAGGACCTGTCGGAAGGGGCGTGATCAGCGTTGGAAAGCGGGGGTCGGATCTGCCTGCTTGGCTCACGGGAGGAGGGGCAAAGTGCGGGCACCCACCTGGGCAAAGGGCGTCACAATCATGTCTTCTCCGTGTCTGCGGGGAGATGGGACATCAGGAAGGGCGGCCAGGAGAAGACCTCACGCTGGTTCCCATCTTGCAGCTTTTATCCATACTATGTCCTCACCTGAGCGCGTCCTCCCCTCGTGACTCCTCCTTTGGGTGTCCTTTTGCTCCAGCTCCCCTCACCTGTCTCTTCCCCATCTCACAAATAGGGAACCAGGGGCAGCAGAGATCTTAATAGAGGCAGGGTGGAAATTATTGTATTTCTTTTTTCATTATGGCTACCAGGAATCTCAAATCGAGGTGTTTGTTCTGTTGCTGCTAATTGGACGTAATGTCTCCAGATTGCCACCCAACCCCAGCCTCAGTTCAAGCACAGAGAATTACCGGTTATCATTCTCCGCATGCTCAACCGCATAAGTGAGCTGTCTGGAAAACACCTACTTAAACCTCAAAGCCCAGTTCAAATGACCACTTGAAGGAGGTGTGCTGAATGGAGGAATTAAGAAAGGAGGGAAGAACAGGGAGGTGTCATCCCACCAGCCTTGGACTCACAGATCGCTAGCCACAGAGGAGTTCCGGGACATGGCCTTGGGGGAGAGTTCGTAGTCACTGTCGGAGCGGTACAGGAAGGACTCTCGCCTCTGGCTGTGCTGAGCAGGGGCCTGGCTGACCTGACCAAGGCCAGGCCCAGCCTGAGGGTCCAGGGTGCTTCTCCCACATGAGAATCCATTTTCCAGGTCAAAGCTGAAGGCAGATTAGGCTTGGTCAGAGCCTCGGGTCCCGGCATGTGGATGCCTGGCTGTGGCCCACATCCTCCCTGGGGCTTCGATGGGTTGGACAGAAGTAGCCTCCAGTTTGTCCACCTGCCCCACAGTCGCACCCCTACCCAGGGGACCTGTGCTCCTCATTCTTCTGTCTCCACATCTGTACCCCAGAGCCCTTCCCACTGGGACCAATCTGGACCCCGGGACATGAGTTTCAGATCTGTCCCCATGTGGTTGTGTGACCATGGGTAGGTTTTGGCCTTTCTTTGGACATCAACCCACCTGGTCTCTAATATGGGCATGGTATACTCCTTCCCCGATGGCACTTTTAGGGAGTAACCACAGAGCACGAGCGGACTGCCGCTGTGTACCCGTACTAAGCAGTAAACTAAGGTCTATGTCGCATGAAAAATTAATCGGGACAGCAAACAACTTCCTGGGCTTTCCTTTCTAGAGGGAGCCTGGGTCCAGCTTGGATCTGACATGCTCCAAGGCTCCCCCAGCCAGCTCTGTCCTCGTTCAGATCACCTGTCCTCACCCCCAGCTCCCAGGCCCCAGGCTCATTCCATATGGCCCTGCCCCAACCTTGTCGACCATGCCCCCAGCTCACTTGCCTGTGTCCTAAGTTTCCCCACTCCCCTGCAGCACCATCCTCTCCCCAGTGCCCCTTGTTGCAATAATCCCCAACACCCCCTCCCAGCTCTCAGCCCTGTGTCTCTGTCAGGCCACACCCGGACTGGGTAAGGGGGACTACACCCCTATCCTTTGGGATTACAGATCAGAGAAAAAGTGGGAGGGGCCGGGGGGAAATAGAAGTTCAGGAGAGGAGTTAGTAGGAGAGAGAGGGGCTGCCGGTGTGGGGGTCATGGGCTTTTGAGAAGGGAGAAGGGGATAGGCAGGAGAGGCGAAGCCAGGAAGACACCGGGGACCTCCCAAGACACAGGGCTCCTGGCCAAGGGCCAGTGTCCACCTGGTCCCCTGCCAAGTGACCCCATCCCAGTCCACCCGGCGGGATCAGCATCTGCCAGAAGACTCTGAGCGGGGGATTCGGCTCAGACCGCAGTGGGGGTGGGGGATTCGACGGGATTCTGTCCAGTTCGGCTGGATTCGGTCCGGCTCCGTCACGTACAGCCACGTTTGACCCGATTTGGGTCTGATCACACATGTTTGGGCCTGCTCCAGATAGGTTCTGGACCAGATAGGGCCTCGGTGGGTTGGGCAGAAGTCGCCTCCAGTTTGTCCACCTGCCCCACAGTCGGCACCCCTACCCAGGGATCCTGTGCCCCTCATTCCTCCGTCTCCACATCTGCACCGCAGAGCCCTTCCCACTGGAACCAATCTGGACCCCGGGACTTGAGTCGCGCGAATTCGGCAAGATTCGGCTACGTCCGACCCCGCTCAGGCAGGTTCGGAGGCATACGGGCATGTTCGCCTAAATCCGGCTGCGCTAGGTTTACGAACAAGCCCGGGTGGCCCTCGGCCCGAGTCGCGCATTTTCGGCCTAGTCCGGCCTCACTCGGGTATGTTCGGACGTAGTCGGCTATGTTCGGCGGTCTCGGCCTTTCCGAATTCGGCGCTTCCAAGAGAATCCCCAGACAGCTGGGGCTTCCGATCCCCCGCTTCGTGACGTCACCCTGAGGGGCGGGTGCCTCTTAACCCTATCCTGCCCAGGCCGGGGGCTCGGAGGGTAGCAAAGAGACACGCAGGAGGGCCAGCGGCGGCCGATACCCAAACCTGCCCTCGGAAGGGGAGCCTTGGGAGTGGCTACCCCCTACCCCTCCCTTGCCTCTCCCCAAAGTTTCTGGAAGAGCAAACCCATGGATCAATAGGGAAACTGAGGCCAGGAGAGGCAACAGGGTGCTGGATTAGAATCCAAGTAATGGGTGCGGAGGGTTAAGGGCTGGCTGGGCGGGGATTTTCGCGCCGCGAGAAAAGCTGTTTTTCTTTCTGCTCTAAACTTAGCCGGGAGCGGTGGGGTCAGACCGTGGTTCCATGACGCGGGCGGCTCGGGGCGAGGTCGCCTGGACTGTGGGAACCGTGCGTCTGTCCATCGGTTGGATAGATAAACTGAGGCAAGGGGGCCTCAGAGGGACCCACCCTCCTCCAGCCTCACCTTCTGGGACCGAGGGCTCTCCCTCGACGCCCCTGAACTCTCTCCGGAACCCTCCGCGGGGACCCCTCTTCGCAGGCGTCTAGTGCGCTGGTGGCGCTCTCCGGGACCTGGGACACCCCACCCCTCCCGGACTGGAAGGGCGCCATCAAGGACCACGGTCACGACTGCCTCCACCCTGCCAGCTGTCACTGGCCGTGTGACCTTGGTGAAGGGACCTTCAGTCCCTGAGCCGGCAGGTGCCAAATTATCAAGCGAGTGCTAATGTGGCACGAATCCAGAGCAAGGTGCCAGACACAGTCGGCGCCCACAAGCCCCACCTCCGACCCCAGCCTCGCCCCCGCGCCCCACGAGGTCACAGCTTCCTGAAGGGGTCGGGATTAGAACCCAGAACGGTGGATGGAGTCTTCCTAGGACGCAACCGAGCGCGGCTGCGAGGAACCTGCGCTCAGCGCAGATCCGCTTTCTGCGTGGGACACGGAACTCGCCCTCTTACACTGCGAACACCCTGCTTCGAAGGCCCGCCGTCAAATCAGGTCTTCCCCTGTAGACACCGAAGGCTTGGTGTTTGGCCCCCGGGCCATCTCGGTGTTGGCTCCGGGACTGATTGGGGAGCGAGAACAAGGGGAGGAGTCATTCCTCCTCCCCTCCCTCGCAGGGCGTTCAGCAGGCTAGGGTCAGGAGGAGACGTGAGCCTCAGCCCGTCCTGCTCTGGGCCACACAGCTGGAAAGGGACAGACGCTGGTCCCTCGGGCCTTTGTACAGGCAGCGGGTGGAGGGAGAGACAGATAGAGATAGATAAAGACAGAGTCTCCAAGTACGAGAGAGGGAGATAGGGCAGGGGGAGAGAGATATCGAGAAAGAGAGGGAGGGGCAGAGCGTCCCTACCCTGATTCCCGACCCGGCTCCAGCTGTCCCTGACTTTGCCCTTCCCACCTCCAGCCTAGCTGTTCTGGTGACCCCCGCCAGGCCCTCCGTCTCGCCTCACCACAGCGGATGGGCCACAGTGAAGCGCCGCTGCAGGCGGATGCTCTGGTTCACCAGGAGTTTCCTGAAGAGCCCCGGGGAGCCGCGCGGGGAGCCCCGAGGGGAGCTGGACCCGGGGGCCGGGGCGGGCGCGGGGGGTCCCTGCATCGCCAAGATCGCGTGGAAGCTGAACCCAGCGCGGGCTGCGCGGGACCTTTTCTGGACAGCCGCGGGGGCGGGGCCCGGCGGGGAGGGGGCAGAGGGCGCACCGACTCCGCCTCGCCGCTGGACCTCTCCATGATGCCCCTACCGGGACAAATGGGGAAACTGAGGCACTGAGCTGGCCGCAACTCTCTGCTCCCTCCCTTTGGGGGTGGCCCCCGTGGGTCCCAGAACCCGGATCTTAGCCACTTCCCTCTGTCAACACGACCACAATTAGGGCAGCTTGTTGGGTTGACAACTTGGCTGAAGAGTGAAATGCGGAAGTCAGAAAGGGAAGTGTCCTCCATTGTGAGAGGGTCACCGAGGCACGGAGTTTGCCAAGGGGCTGCTCAGATCCCGTGCAGTGTTTCCAATACCCCTCTGCCCATTTTCTATATGGAGAATATGAGGCCTGAAGCCACCAGGGCTGCCCCAAAACTACAAACCCTTAACCCTTTACCAGGTGGGGAAACTGAGGCTTGGAAAGAGGTAGTAACAGGCACATGGCTTTGCTGCAGGACAGCGGGTTCGAACCCAGCTCCCCTTCTCCCAGTCTCCCTCCACAAGTCCCCACATGACCCCCACCCGCTCTGACATTCCCCAGGCCCTGTCTCTGGATCCTTTCCCCTCTCTTGCTGTCTCTACTGGACAAACATCCGCACTCCACTCCCACCAGATCTTCCGTCTGTGAAGCATCAGCTGCCTCTCCCCTGCCCCAGGAAGGACCCCAGGGGGCCTGGAATGGGAGATTCTGGGGGCTTTCAGGGATCTGTACCACGTGCTCTATCCTCTGAATGCTGGCATTGGGTGGCCCTGCCCCGTTCCACAGAAAAGGAAACCAAGTCTCAGGGTGTCACACTTGGTGGCAGGACCTTGAATGTCCATGTCTTAAGCAGAGGCAGCTGAGGCCCAGGGAGGCTGGGCCTCTCAGCTGAGGCCTCACAGAAGCTCTAAGTCCAACTGTGTCCCTGCTGGGGGATGACATCCCCTCCCCTGCCTGGGCTTTGTCCAGGGGACTTCATGCATTTTTGGGGTCCCTAGGCAAATGGCACCCACATTTCTGACACTCCGAGGGGAATGTGATGTACAATGGGGTGATTAGAGCTTCAGTAGAGGAACCTGAGGTGCCACAGGGAGGAGACTCTGACTCTCTCCTGACTCGCAACCATCCCATTGTCCCCATTGTACAGGTGAGAAAACAGAGGCTCAGAGAAGGGGCACACTGGGGCCCAGCAGTGCAGAGAGTCTCAAGGACCTGGCTGGGAACCCCCTCCTGCCCCCGTGGCCCTGCAACCGGACACCTGGTGGGAACCAGACTCACTGTCAAAAATACCATCTGTAGTTGCTGTGGTTGGACCTAATTATAGCCAGTCCCCAGGGGATAGAGGCTGCCAGGATCAGTCTGGTGGAGGCACTGGGGACAGGGTCAGAGGAGCCTCGATACCACCTCGGCCCCATGGGAGGGGCTTGTAAGGGTCCCATGTCCCTAAGGAGAAACAGGCACGGAGAGATTCAGTCTCTCCCCAGAAGTCACAGACATGAAATGGAAAGCTAAGACGAAATGCATCAATACCAACTGCTTCCTACTTGCCTGGAGCTGAGCCAAGGGCAGCACGTGTAAAAGTCATTTGATTTTCAGAGCAACTCTACAAAGTGGGGACTATCACACTCATTTTGTGGATGGGGAAACTGAGGCACAGGGAGGTGGTGTTCACTTGCTCGAAGTCACATAGCCCTGAGCGGCAGGGCCACGGGGTCAATCAAGCCTAGGCTGGAGGGCTCCCTAGCATGTGCCCTCTCCCAATTAATGCTTAACTGACTCTATCCTCACTGAAGTCCCAGAGGCTACTCTGACATTCATGTTTTATCAAGAGTTTTAATAGTTTAATGGTTTGAAACATTAATAGATTCAACTTTAAATATTTTATTACCAGTTTTAACAGTAATGCTCTATTAATAGATTTTGGGATGGAGAAAATGAGCCACAGAGCCAAGACTCAGCATTTGAAGCCTGGTCTGCTTGACTCTGGGAGGCCCCAAACCCAGCCGGGTAAGGGGCTGAGGCTGAAGGAGGGGTGGACAGGAGGACCCCCATCCTGACTTTGTCCCTGTGTCCTGCCTGACAAGGAAGGGCCCAGCACTCTAGTGCCCTTAGCATATCATCAACTGGAATTCCCCCACTGAAGCAGTCCTTCCTTTGGCAGACACTTTTCTCCTCTGCCACCAGATGGCCCCAGTGAGACAGGAGGTGGGTGCTGTTATGCCCATTTTACAGACAAGTAAACTGAGGTCTGGAGAGGAGACATGATTTGTCCAAGTCCCCATGAGAATCTATTTTTTTTTAAGATTTTATTTATTTATTTGAGAGAGAGAGAGCGCATGAGCGGAGGGGAGGGGTAGACAGAGAGGGAGAGGGAGAAGCAGACTCCCTGGTAAGCAGTAAGCCTGACACAGGACTGGATCCTAGGATCCTGGGATCATGACCTGAGCTGAAGGCAGACGCTTAACTGACTGAGCCACCCAGGTGCCCCCTCCCCCACCCCCATGGAGAATCTAGACAAAGAGAGGAGAGCAGGGGCTGAGTCAAGTGTATATAAATGCTCACATGGGTCAGATCTCACCCTCCTCTGCTCCAGACGTTTCCAATGGCTCCCTATTGCCCTTCCATCTCAATCCATACCTCTCTGAGGGCCTTGTGTGGCCTACCCTTTTGAGGTCTGAGCCTCCCCATCCCCCTCCTCTTGGCTCACTCTGCCTCAGCCTCATCTCCTTCCTTAGTTTTCCTTGAACCAGTCAAGTTCACTCCCACCCCATGCCCTTGCTCAAATGTTCTCCTGCTGACTCTTCATGTTTCAGATCATAGGTGGAGCATGACCCCTCCAGGAAGCCCTCCCTGACCAGCTGGGTAAATATTCTCAGAGCACCCTTCCCTCATGGGTACAATTTTACATTTCCTTGTCATGATTACTTGATCTGGATCTGCCTTGCCCCCCAGGCCCTCAAAGGCAGGACCTGCGTTTGCTCACAGCTGTGCCCTCAGTGTCTGGCACGCGGTAGACGCTCAATAAATGCTTGTAAGTAAATAGAGAGTCTCCTCCCCCCTCCCTTCAGCCACAGCGATCTGTGTTGAGCTCTTCATATACCTGATCCTCTTGAGTCTAAGGCTTTGCACATTCTGTTCATTCTGCTTGGCATATCTTTCCCTTCAGTCCTCCTGGCTAAATTTTCTTCATCCTTCAGTTTAAGCTTAGATGCCACCTCTTTCAAGCCATCTTTTCTCACCTCCTACTCACCCAGTGCTGGATCAGAAACCTCCTCTGGGCTCCCCTGGCACCCTGAGCTCTCCCCATCACAACACAGATCACCCTGTGCTATCTCCACCTGGTATAAGTGTCTCCACCATGAGCCTGTCAGCACCTGCTTGCCCATTGCTGTGTCTTCAGTACAGGGCCTGGCACACAGTAGGTGCTTAATAAATGCTTGCTGAACAAGATGCTAGGATCCTCCCAGACCACATGATCTGCCTGGGGCAGTGGGGAGGACAGCCAGATCTGGGAACCAGGCTCCCACACAGAAAGTTCAAGACAAAATGTAGAAAATACGGATTCATGTTTGCATCCCACTGTCAGCACTGAGGTTCAGAGAAGCACTGTCACTTTTTCAGGACCACACAGTAGGTTGTCCTTAAACTCAGCTTCCCCGAGGGCTGAGCCCCTTCCTACACACCAGCATATATATGCACATGCACCCCTGTGAACACTCACAGGAACACAATCTCCTGCCTTCCAGAGCCACTTAGGGTCTCCCCCCTAAGACAGGCTCAAACCTGTTTGTTCTTTCTTGAAGATGGAAAATCATGAGTCACTGGGAGTGGGGGCAGGAGGAGCTGAGGGATGGGGGGGCTGGTGGGGCCAAGGGGCCTGCTGGGTCACCTGGGAACAGCTCCAAATCCTCTGAGCCATGGGGCCCATCTGTCCCAGATGTATCCCAGAGCTGCTAGGGGACCAGGCTGGGAGTGTTAGGCCAGGGTTGTTGATTAAGTAAGAAGTCAGTGGCCCCAGGATGTGCATGGACCAAGGTGGGAGGAAATGAAAACCAAGATCCAGAGAGGAAAGGAACCCACTTGACGTCACCCAGCCTAACCTCAAACCCCAGACCCTGGATCTGGCCTAGAGTCAGGTGGCTCCCCCTCCTATCCAAGGAGGGCCTGGGGCTCCTAGATCCTGCTCCTCACTCCTCCAGTTCCTCAGCCTTCCAGCCCTGAGACTCCCAACTCTGGTTCCTCTAAGGTCCCTGTTTCCCCTCTCCTTGTTTCTTTTCTGTCTCTTATTCCCCTGCCTGCCCCCCTTGGTTTATATGAAAAAGGAGGAGCAGCACTCCCCCTTTACTCCCCCCTTCTCCATTCCATCCCTTCTGATGTGGAAAAAACATCCTGTGCTCAGGCTCCCCAAGAGGCTTCCACTCCTCCCCAGGTGACAGGGGGCCAGACAGACCACAGGGAAGCCTCCTTCCCCAGTGCTGTGGACGGCCCCCGCCCTGGTCCTCTCATGCATCCTCCCCAAGGTGCCCTCAGATACTCATGGTGGCCACAAAGCCCACAAACATCCTAGGACATTCCAAGATCTGGAGGACCCTCGGACACCCAACTGGATCAGAGTGAAGTCACGCCCAGTCACACACCCATGGGCACCACAAGGGGAAACACAGAGGCACGTACCCAGCTGGTGTACACACACCCAAACACATCCAGTCACCCAGAGACCCAGCTGGCTGGAGACACTCACACGACAGGTTGGAACACACACGGGTCGCAGCTGCTCAGACTCACACACACACTCAGAGGCGATAGCACCTTAGAACACCCAATCACAGACCCATAAGCAATCATGACACCACCACCCTCCAGCTCCACCCCACATAAACACAGCTTTTTTCCTCCAGAGAACCAGCTTCAAGCCAAGCAGCAGAGACCCCCGCCCCAGGAGAAGCAAGGACCCTCCCCCACTCCCGCCAGGCCCCGCGCGCCCCTCCCCCACGCCTCGGGAGTGCCCTGCCCCCGCCCACCTACCGCCTGTAGGAAGTGGGCCAGGAGCGCCGCGACTCCTCGAGCCCCGGCCACGGGCTCCGGTCCCGCTCACTGCGGCCCGCGGACTTGTCCGGGTCCGAGTAGAAGCGCTGCTGGATGCGGATGGGGCGCCGGGGCTGACGCCACAAGTGCTTCGGGGGTCTGGTTATGCCTTGGCGGCTGCGAGCGCGACTCAGCTCGCTGGATGCCTCCGCCCCTTCTTGGACCCCTGGGGTCTCCATGCGCCAGAAGAAGGGAGCGGGGAGAGCAGGGAGCAAAGAGAACAGGGCGCGGGAGCCGTCCCTGGGAACCAGGAGTGTCTGCGCCGGGGTCGGGCCAGGGCCGGGGGTGGAGGCGACAGTGAGGAGCTGTCCGCGCCGGAGGTGCTGAGGCGGGAGAAGGTAGAAACAAACAGGGGCTCAAGGTGGGGCTGACACCGCGGAGCTGTCCGTGCCCGGATGGTGCTGAAGGGGAGCAAGGGAAGAAGAACTTGGGGTGGGGATTGGAAACAGGGGCTGGGGACACCCCCAGAGCAGAGAATGGTTTGCTGTCCCCTCTAGTGCTGAATGAAGGAGGGTCAAGACAGGAGCTTGGAGTGGAGAAGACAGAAATTGTCCTCCCTGTTGCTGCCGAATGGAGAGCAGGGAGACAGAGGCTCTGAAGACCCCCAGCGCTAAAGCTCTGTCCCTTCTCCTGGTGCCGAAAGGGAAGACGGTAGTAGATTCAGGGGCTCCGGGTGGATGAGACGCGAGAAGCTAGCTGCAGGAAGCGCAGAGAGACAGGGGTTCAGGAGCACCTCCACACCAGAGCGTCATCTGCCCAGGAAGTGCTGAAAGTTGAGCAGCGGCGGGTCCTCAACCCTCCCAGTGACCGTAGCAAGGAGTCTGGAAGCAGAGTCAAGAGCTCTGGTCTTCAGAGATAGGCACGGATGGTGTTTCTCTGCCAAACTGAGGAAAGTAGGCTTAGCGGTTCAGCCCAAGATGGGGTCTCTTTGGAGCCCTAAAACCCCCACTCACACAGGGCAGGGATCCGGGAAGGGCAGAGAAATGGGGAGGGCTGTAACAGGGCCCTCCCATCCCTAGGGTGGGCACACAGAAGCTGCATCTAGTCGGGGCTGCCAACAGTGGGGGTGGGTAGAGAGGGGCACCCTTTTATAGCCACACCAATGCCCAGACCCTCAGAAGAAATGGTGGGATCTCATTCGTCCCGCTATGCCTTGGGCCCCACCTCACAGCCACGATTCCTGCCCTTAAATCCCAGGCCTGCCCCTCCCTTCCCCAGTTCTAGAAACTCAAGGCCCTGCCCACCAGGCATCCTAATCTCAGGGGTAATTTCCTGGTAAGTGCCAAAGGGAGAGTGAGAACATTTTCTATTATGGTTAACAGAAGTAGACATGCACAGGAGCAGGGCTGGGTGGGTAGGTGTGGGCTCTGGGCTGGGGCAGGAAGGCATTTGGGGCCATTTGGTGCAGTATGTTTGGGGGCAGGAAGAGCCACGATCTCAGAAGGCTATTTCAAGGCTATTTCTCATAGAGACTATCTACCCTCTACCCTAGTTGTGTCCCCAGGTTGGAGAAATGGGAAATGTTTGGGTCAGACAGACTGAGCTCAAGCCCTAGTACCGCCATGTCTTGCTGGGTGATGGAAAACAAATGACTCTTCTCTGTCCTTTACTTTCATGGCTCAGTCACTGCCCTTCCTCTTAGCCCCCTGCCCTCCAAAGATGACAGTGGGAGACAACTTGGTCCCCATTGGCTGGCTGTCACTCCCCCCCTTCTAAGCCTGTTTTCTATTCTGAAAAATGGGGATAATGATGATGTCCCCACATCTTGGCATTGTTGGAAGGATGAAAAGGGATGTCACAGTTGAAGGGCCAAAGACCAGGAGCTGTCCACACCAGACCCTGCTCTCTTTTACCCCCTATTGGTGCCCACCAATGCCTGCTGTGTCTACCTCATGAATAACTTCTAAATCTGCCTACTTCTCTCTAGCCCATGGCTCCTCCTTGGTCCATGTACCACCATCTCCTACCCAGAACTGCCCAAGCCTTGACAATTCTACTCACAGTAGTCACAGAGAATTTTTTTAATGCCAATCTGATCAACTCACTCTCTTGAAAACCTACCCATGGCCTCCCATTGCACCCCATGAGGTCTTGTGTAGTCCAGCCCCTGCCCACATCCCCAGGCTCCCCTCCAGTCACACTGATCTGTGTTCAGTTCCTCATACACCTGATCTTCTTGAGTCCAACCAAGTCTTTGTACAATCTGTTCCTTCTAATTGGCATATACTTCCCTGCGCTTCTGTGGCTGACTTATCTTCATCTTTCATGCTAACCTTAGATACTACCTCTTCCAAGTAGTCCTTTCCTCACCTCATACTCCCCAATGCTGGGCCAGAAGCCTCCTCTGGGTTCCCATGACACCCTGATCTCTGCACCTGATATGAGTCTCTATCATCACACTGTGGGCGTCTGCTTGCCCATGGCTGTGTTTCCAGTACAGGGCCCAGGACACAGTAGGTGCTTAATAAATGTTTTCTGAACAAGTTAGAGAAATGTTCAGCTAGATGAGGCACTCTCTCTCTCTCTCGATACTGGCCCCCTTGATCCCCATCTGCCTCCTCACCTTCCTGGGTCTGGATTGTGTCTTTGCTCCGTCCCTCGAGCCTCGATGGTGAACACCACACAGGCACTGGGCTCAACCTCTCCAGGGGTTCCAAGGCGGCTTGACAGCGGTGGCAGCAGTGGAGTCCCTGAAAATCTTCTCCGAACGACACCACTGCCAAGTGGGCTCATGGGGACCAAGCCAGAATCCACCGACTCCCGGACCCTCTGGGGAGAGACAGTGGTGAGACATAAGCAAGATCCCAGGTAGAGAGCCTCTCTGAGACCCAGGGGACCACGAGGAGGCTCCAAGATGCCCTCACCCAGATTCCTGGTCTGGACCAGAGAGCTGTATCTGAGTCCTTTCTTCCTTCCTTCCTTCCTTTTTTATTTTATTTTATTTTATTTTATTTTATTTTATTTTATTTTATTTTATTTTATTATTTTATTTTATTTTATTTATTTGTCAGAGAGAGAGAGTGAGAGAGAGCACAGGCAGGGGGAGCAGCAGAGGGAGAGGGAGAAGCAGGCTCCCCGCTGAGCAGGGAGCCCAATGCGGGACTCGATCCTGGGACTCCGGGATCATGACCTGAGCCGAAAGCAGTCGCTTAACCAATTGAGCCACCCAGGCACCCTCTTTCTTTCTTTCTTTTAGATTTTATTTATTTATTTGAGAGAGAGAGAGCATGAGTGGCAGCAGGGCAGAGGGAAAAGGAGAAGCAGACTCTCTGCTGAGCAGAGAGAATGATTTGGGACTTATGGGGCTCAATCCCAGGACCCTTGAGATCATGACCTGCCAAAGGCAGATGCTCAACCAACTGAGCCACCCAGGCACCCTTGAGTCCTACTTTCTGCCTGAATGAATTTACCTCTCTGAGCCTCAGCTTCCTCATCTATGAAATGGGGATGTGGATCTCAAACTTGCAGGATATGAATAGTGCCTGGTCCACAGTAGTTATTGCAGAAGTATTTATTAATCAATTAGTACATAGTATATTCATTATTTATAACATTATATGATATATATTGCTATTTATTACAGTAATATGCCCTCTAATGGCATTGTATATTTTTATTAAAATATAAAAATAAAATATGCAGTAAGTAAACAAGCGAATAATAACAGTACCAATAGCTAACCTTTCTTGCACACTCACAGAGACTATGGACTCTGAGAAACAAACTGAGGGTTCTAGAGGGGAAGGGGGTGGGGGGTGGGTTAGCCTGGTGATGGGTATTAAAGAGGGCACGTATTTTTTTTTTTTTACGATTTTATTTATTTATTTGACAGAGACATAGCAAGAGAGGAAACACAAGCAGGGGGAGTGGGAGAGGGAGAAGCAGGCTTCCCGCCAAGCAGGGAGCCCGATGTGGGGCTCAATCCTAAGACCCTGGGATCATGACCTGAGCTGAAGGCAAATGCTTAACAACTGAGCCACCCAGGCGCCCCAAGAGGGCACATATTGAATGGAGCACTGGGTGTTATATGCAAACAATGAATCATGGAACACTACAAAAAAAAATTTTTTTTCTTAAAGATTCTATTTTAAAAAGTAATCTCTAAAAAAAGAAAAAAAAAAGTAATCTCTACACCCAACATGGGGCTAGAACTCACAACCTCAAGATCAAGAGTCACATGCTCTACCGACTGAGCCAAAAAGACACTCACCATTATCTTCATTTTATAAACAAGGAAACTGAGGCTCAGAGGTTAAGAAATTTTCCAGGTTTGCTGTTGGTAAATAAATCCTGAATTCTGAGCTTCAGTGCCTCATTTCTTGAAGGAAGAACTGAACAGGAGAAATTAAATAAGATGGTACTGGCAATCATGCCCTGAGTAAACACTTGAGACATTTGAAAATCAAACAGAATCAGGATGAATTGCAACGTGACCTTTCCATCCCAACAGAATTGGGTTTACCCCATGCCATGTGGTGTAGGAAAAGCCTGCCTCAGTTTTCCTATCTGTGAAATGGGATGAAAATGGTACCAATTACTTGGGGTAGGTAATAATAAAAGGACAGACCCACGTATTCCAGTCACAGGCTGAGAGCTGTCAATGGTGCTGACCCCAAGACTTGGCATTCCTGGCACTGCAGGGGGCGGAGCAGTGTGTGCTGGGGGGGGGGGGGGTCAAAGGAGCAAATGGGATGTGGGAGAGGTGGACCTCAGAGGGGCAGCCCCGCCTTCTCTTGCTCTGCCACTGAGCCTCACAAACTGATCTATCTCAGCAATCAGACCAAACATTCAGATGGGAAAACCGAGGTCCAAGAAAATATGGCTAATTAGGGCCAGAGCTAGGGCAAGGGGGTTAAGCGAGGAAGGTATGAGGAACACACATCAGTTGAGCCTCCACAGGCCATATTTCTACAGGGCATTTCTTCACAGAAGAAGAGGAAATGAGCTGAAGGCAGACGCTGGGGTCACAGCCAGCACATATCGAGATCTTGGGGACAGGCAAGATGGGCAAATCAAAAGGCAGCTTCTCAGCCTCCCTCCAAGCCCTGAGAGGCTGAGTCACACCTCTGGGGGCTGCTCATTTCCCGCCAACCCCACTTAGGTCTTTGCACGGATCTGATCCTTCTAGGACCCAGGATACTTAACCAGTCCTCCCACCCCCAACCTCATATGAGCATGACCCCCTTCCAGGAGTAGCTGAGTTCTAATGTAGAATCTAAGTGTTCAACGCTAGGCCTCCCCTGGAAGGGTTCCTGGCAGCTGGGAGGATGTGCAGGAAAGCAGAGGGTGGGGTGTGTTGGATACAGTGGGCCCCTCCCAGAACAGGAGGCCCACTGAGCTATCACCTGCCCACTGTCTTCTTGTGGAACGTGAGTTCCAGATGGGGAAACCACTTGCCCATGTTCATACTCACTCATTTATTTATTCCACAAATACAAAAAGATAGTTCCAGCACACAGTGCTAGAAAGAAAATTAAACTGCATAGGAACCTGGAGAGTGATGGGAGGGCCATTGATAATGTTGTCCTGGCAGAGTTAGGGGCCTTTCTGAAGAGGTAACTTCGACCTGAGACCTGAAAAAGAAGAAGGAGCTGGCCAGGAGAGAGCTAGAAAAAGAGCATATCAGGCAGAGGGAATGGCATGGGCCAAGGCCCTGACACAGGACTGAGCTGGTGGGTTTGAGGAACAGCAGAGGGGCTGGAGTGGAGTGTGGGGATGAGTGGGTGGGGAGTTGATGCAGGACCTCAGGGGTGGGGAGAGGAGTTGGGAGTTAATTATGGGAATCGACTGAGAGCTTTTGAGGGAAGTGACTTGTTTTATAATTTTAAGAAGCCTCCTGTGTCTATCTCAGGGCAAAGGGGCTGTAGGGGGCAGGGTAAAGGCTGGGGCAGCATCTGGGTAGGTCATGGACCATGGTGGGGCCCATGGGTGGATTTGGGATATGTTTTGGAGACTGAGAGATGGGCCATGGCCATGGATGTTCAAGGGTATCCTTGAATCCAAGGATAAGTCATGGTTATGATGGGTGACTAGTCATTTACCAGATGACTAGTCATTTACCAGATAACTAGTAGCTGCAGTTACTTGCAGAGGTGGGGCCACCTGGATGGGGAAGATTTGTCAGGGGAAAGTACCAAGATACTTAGGGCTCAGGGGCGCCTGGGTGGCTCAGTCGGCTAAGTGTCTGCCTTCGGTTCAGATCATGATCCCAGGGTCTTGGGATTGAGTGCCACATCGGGCTCCCTGCTTGGTGGGGAGCCTGCTTCTCCCTCTCCCTCTGACCCTCCCCCCTGCTCATTCTCTCTCACTCTCTCAAATAAATAAATAAAATCTTAAAAGGCAGCTGGATGTTTGGGTCTGGGCTCATGGGGGGTCAAGCTGGTTTTAGGGTGAAACAGACAAGACAGGCCCTGTGGGGAGCACTTGACCGACCCTCCCCACTCTGGACCAGGGCTGCAGGCAGGAGAGGGGAGGGTCCTCCCAGCCTCTCAGATGCAGCATTAATCAATCTGCCACTCCAGACTAATTGCTTTCCCTGTTAAGAGGGTAGAATGGGGACAGAAAGCCAGGGGAGGTGGGGGGGGCAAGAGGGGGTGAGGGGGAAGGGCTTGGAGAGAGGCTGAGAAGCTGCCTTTTGATTTGTCCATCTTGCCTGTCCCCAAGATCTCGATATGTGCTAGCCCTGGCTGTGACCCCAAGTCCTGCCTCTAAGACAAACCCTAAATCTGTCCCAGTCCCCACCCACAGCTGCCTCTCACCGTCCTCCATCTTCCCTAGCTCAACCTGCTCCAGCCCCACCTATACCTGCCTCCGGGCCTTTACAAGAGCTGTGCCCTCTGCAGAGAAAGCCCTTCCCCCTGCTCCCCCCGCTGGCTGCTTGTTTTCATCTACTCTTCAGCTTAAATGTCACCTCCTCAGAGAAGCCCTTCCTGCCCAGCCTGGGCAGTCGCATTCCCACTCACCCATTCCCACATTTTGTCCTTTTCCTTAGTTGAACATCTGTCTCCCCAGCCTATGAGCCTCCATGTCCCCCAAGCCCAAAGCTGGGCCCCAAACGCAGTGGGCATTCCATGTGCAAGTAGAATGACTGATGCTGTAAATTGAGTGTTTGGGGGGAGCTCTAAGGGGTCCCCACTTCACAGAGGAAGAAGGTGCAGCTCAGAGAGGGAGCTGGCTGCTGGGGTTCATTGGGGCTGCCTGACCAGGGCCTCCCAACACACCATGTTAAAAAGGAGGAACAGGGGGGCACCTGGGTGGCTCAGTCGGTTAAGCGTCTGCCTTCGGCTTGGGTCATGATCCCAGGGTCCTGGGATCGAGCCGCGCATCGGGCTCCCTGCTCAGCGGGAAGCCTGCTTCTCCCTCTCCCTCTGCCTGCTGCTCCCCCTGTTTGTGCTCTCTCTTTCTCTCTCTGTCAAATAAATGTATAAAATCTTTAAAAAAAAAAAAAAGGAGGAGGAACAGGGAGGATCTTGAGTGGTTGAAGCAGTGGGGGGCTGAGCAGTGGGGTTCAGAGCGCAGACAAGGGTCCTGAATGCCCAGGTTCAAACCTCAGTTGGCCACTCACTTTGAGGGAGGGCTAGCTTCTCTGTGCCTCGGTTTCCTCACCAATAAACCGGGACTACCCTCATCCTTATTCTCTGCCCATAGACAGCTGGGGTGTGAATAAACGAGTGAAGGCGTGTGGGACCTTGCCAGCTGCAGGGGACCAGCCCATCCTGCCCTCCCTCAGACCACACAATGTTAGCCCTTTTTTCCTTGTACAAGCGAACAGGGTCCCAGAGACGCTATCAGTCACTCAGGCATTGGTGAGCAGCCTGGGATTCATTCAAAGTCAGCTCCTGCTGGGTTCTCTGCTTACTACCTCAGTTTCCCAGAATGAGGTCATTGGCCCTGCCCCAAAGGTGTGACCTCATGCCCTCCCTGGACTGAGGGCACCCAGGCCTCCTCTCCTCGGGCAGTCAAAACCTTGCATCCAGACCCCAAAGGGTCCCTGCAGCTCCCTCGTCCTCCACTGGTGCCCGCCCCCCCCTTAAAGCAGTGGCTGCAGCGCTGGGCTGGACAGCAGAGTGGGATTGAGTCCCAGACTCCTCGTAACCTCTCTGGGCCTCAGTTTCCCTGTCTGTAAGTAGGTGTTCAGACAGCTCTGGATGTTTCCAGTAGGGGAGGTACTGTGAGCCCTGCCCCCATGGTCTGGACAGCCCAGGCCACCCCCCTACCACCCCACTCACCTCGCTTAGCAGGAAGGAGACTGCCGTTCCACTGCGCCTCATGCTGCAGGCATCTCTGAGCCCGGGGAGACAGATGTGAGACCCGTCAGGCCCTGAGAGCCAGCCAAACCCCTGCGGGACTCCCCCTAGACAGGAGGCCCATCCCACACCCCGTCCCCTCTCCTGGTGCCCACAGATGCTCAATCAAGGTAGCCGGGGCCGTAGACAGGCACCGGTGTGGGACACCCCTCCCCCCAGAGCTCTGCAGGGGCCTCCACCCAGGAGCAGCAGACCCTGGTGTGTGTGCACACTCCCCAAGCCTCCTGCCCGCCCCCCATGCCAGGGTCCGCAGCCTTGGAGCATCAGGACCTTCAGGAAGAAATGCCCTGGCCCCAGGCCCCATGGGGGATCCATTCAGCTCCCAGCCCAGCTCCGGTGGATTCAGGGACCCCAATCTGCTACCTGAGAACTCCTGCCACCCGCCCCCCCAACTCACAGAAGCTCTGCTAGGCTCAGGCAGGCCTGGCACTCCCTGCCACCGCTGAGTCCCGTCTGAGTCCCGTGACCTCCCTGGGAGCGGAGGAGGGGAGGACTGGACCTGCCCAAGTGGGCGGCCCAGGGTGCCCTCCACCCCCCCACCCCGTGGAGCCCCTTAACTACCTGAGTGCCAGGCTCAGACAGGACACACCCACATACCAGCCCCAGTTCAGAGTGATGGGGAGGGTGGGCGGGTGTCCCCCACATGGGTATGAGAGAGAGCGGCCAGCAGTGTGACCGGGGTGTGTGTGTGAAGGGGGCGGTAGGCTCAGGGTGGGAGGGTGTTAAGTTTAATTGTTCCTGTGCTTGTAAGAGAGGGAGACAGGTGGAAACACGGAGAGCCCAAGAGAGAAAAAGAAAGAAAGGGAGAGACACAAAGAGACAGAGGGAGGTGCAGATTTGAGGTAAGAATGGAAAGATTTTACCGGCTCAGGGTCTGGGACACAGGCTTCATAGGACAGCCCATGAGGTGTGGCCTCAGGAGCTTAGGGGTGGCCCTCTGGGGTCCCTGGAGGCTCCAGGAAAGTTGGCCACCGTGCTGTGCCACCCTAGGCAGATAGATGACCCTCTCTGCTCAATGCACTCGTCACAGACAGCGGGGACTGGAACTACAGTGGAAGAGGAAGGGGGCTAGAGGAAGGGGGCTGTGGCCTGGAGGACAGAGGAAGGGGGCTGTATGTTGCTGCCATGTCCTGAGCTACTGCAAGTTAATGTTTCACTAGAATGGCTGCTCGCCCAGGAGGCCCCACCGTCCCTCTGCTCCCAAAAATCATTAGAGCATGACTCCCCCACCCCGGCAGGCTTCACCCCCGTGTGCTGTGTGACTTTGACCCCTCACCTCTGTCACCACCCATTTCACAGAAGGGTAAACCCAGCCTTGAGGGGACAGCTCCAGGCCGGAGTCCTGGCCAAGGCACAGCCTGGTGCCTCCACGTCCCACTCCACTAGAGAAGCCTGGAAATTTCCAGGGGACGTGGTGGGTGGGAAGCAGGAAGAACCCACTAACCACCAAAGGTCCCCAAGCGGTGGCCTGCCCCTCCCTATACAATGGGAGGGGAGAAAGTGGGGGGCCCGGGCTCAGACCCTAGGAAACAGGATTGAGACAATAAGGCGGGGGAGCCATTTTGACTCCGCTGTTCTCTGGGTGCTTCTGGCACTGTCCCTGCCTCCTGGACCGCCTTCTCCCCCTGCTGATTTGCCCTCCTGAAGACTTGAAGGAAGATCTACTAGTTGTGGAACTTGCTGGCTGGAAACTCTCCTGTGATGTTTGGGTTAAAACCCACACCCCTTCCCACAGCCAGTGCAGCCCACCACTCACCAATCGCTCACACTACTCTGACTCCACTCACTTCTTTGTTATTTCCCAAGCATCTCAAGTTCTTCCTACCACAGGGCCTTTGCACTTGCTGTGCTGGCTTCCTGGGACACCCTCCCAGCTTTCTCCAGGGTGGCTCCTTCCCACTTTTCAGGCCTTGGTTCAAATACCACCTCCCCAGAGAGACCTCCCTGCTCTCTCAGAAAACCTGGACATGTGGGCCCTTGGGATTCGGTCACAGTCCCAATCTGTGACTCCATGACCCTCTGTGCCATGTGAAATGATGTCATTTGATTGCCTGGCTATTGTCCGCCTCCACCTTTGAGACTACGGGCCCCATGAGGGTGGAGAAATGGTCCCCACTATGACCCCAGCACAGAGTAGGCACCCAGAAATGTTTGTCACAGGAGCCCATGACTCGGGAGGCCACAGAGGAACAGTAAGGGCTTTATTGTGGCAAGCGTAGCCCCTCAGGTGATCCGGCCTCATCCAAGCCCCCTTCTCTCTCAGCCCCACAGAGATCACTCTGGTGGGCGATGGGAAAAGATGACCTTTGGTTCACAGCTCCCTGGAGGAGAAACACACGCAAGAGGGCATTCAGGCACCAGCAGGATTTACAGCAGGGACTTGGGAGGGCAATCCCTCCAGCCCAGCCCCCACCTCCCTGTGGAGATGTCATCCAGCTTCTAGAACTCAGACACACCCTGGTGACAGCACCTCCTCATAGCCATCAGTACAGACCCGATGAGCAAAACGGACACCAGCAGACACACAGCCACCACCACGCCTGGGCTCCTGCGCAACTCGGGGGCCCCAGTGTCACCTGGAGCTGAGGGGAGGAGGCCTGAGTCAGCCCTGGATCCCACCCCTCCCAAGGCTGAAACACCTACCAGGGCCCCAAGCCTTTTGAGTCCCTTCCCAGGAAGCCGTACTCTCTTCCCCCTCCCGATGCTGCTGTGACTTTTTTATTTTATTTTTTTATTTTTTAAAGATTTTATTTATTTTTATCTGAGAGAGAGAGAATGAGAGAGAGGGAGTACAAGAGAGGGGGGAGGGTCAGAGGGAGAAGCAGGCTCCCTGCCGAGCAGGGAGCCTGATGCGGGACTCGATCCCGGGACTCCAGGATCATGACCTGAGCCGAAGGCAGTCGCCCAACCAACTGAGCCACCCAGGCGCCCGCTGCTGTGACTTTTTTAAAGCACAGCTTTGTCCTTTTCCTTTTGAATACTATCCCTCTATAAGGAATTCATTCAGTTCTCTGTGTTTTTGCTGCCCTCCTTGGCCACTCTCAGGGGTTCTAATCTAGAATTCTGTTCCCAAATGCAGCAAGGCTCTGAGGATACACGTAAAAATTGACACTTCGTGAAGATGTTTACATCCTGTGACTTTTTTTTTTTAAGATTTATTTATTTATTTGACAGACAGAGCACACAAGCAGGGGCAGTGGCAGGCAGAAGCAGAAGGAGAAGCAGGCTCCCCGCAGAGCAGGGGGAGCCTGAAGTGGGACTCGATCCCAGGACTCTGGGATCATGACCTGAGCCGAAGGCAGTCGCTTAACCAACTGAGCCACCCAGGCGCCCTACATCCTGTGACTTTAAGCAAGTCATTACCCTTTGTGTTTATACTGTTCTTTGAACATTTTGGAGACGACGTATTATTTGGAATAACAGATTTTCCTAAACTCCCTAACAATGCTTGGCTTCTACTGAACTCCTGGGGCCCTGTGTGGTCACACTCTGCAACTACCGTACCTCACTGCCCCCCACTAGTATCCCACTCATCCACCTCACTCGCCCGGTTCCAGCCACCTCACTCTGCCTCAGATATACCAGGCACAGTCTTACTGTAGGATCTTTTTGTGGGCTGTGCCTGGACTGCTCTCCCGATAGATACCTGTGTGACTCCCTCCTTCATCTCCTTCAAACTGAGACATTTGCTGACCATTCTTTAAAACTTTCAGTCCTAGGGATGCTTGGGTGGCTCAGTCAGGTAAGTGTCTGCCTTTGGCTCAGGTCATGATCCCAGGGTCCTGGGATCGAGCCCTGCATCGGGCTCCTTGCTCAGTGGGGAGCCTGCTGCTCTCCTCTTGTGCTCCCCTGCTTGTGCTCTCTCTCTGTCAAATAAATAAAATCTTTAAAAAAAAAATTTCAATCCTAGCATGCAGCTCTTGATCTTGGGGTTGTGAGTTTGAGCCCCACGTGCAGGTAGAGATTACTTAATAAGTAAAAGTTAAAAAAAAGTTTTTTTTTTAAAATTCAATCCACTTGTATTGGCATTCTGACCCCTTATCCTGTTTATTTTGTTCTTTTATAAACAAATATATAATTTACTTATAATCTGTCTCCCAACAAAGCTGTCTCTCACAGGACCTGATGATCCACACTAGGCACGTAATAAATGTGCATAGAATGAAGGTCTGAAGGGCTTTAGGCGAGACCAGGTAGAGAGTGGGGAGAAGCCCTTCTCCACGTATTCTCCGGTCTGTGTCTCTCTCTGGTGGCCAATCTCAGAACTGCAGCCTGGTACCCCCAACCATTTCCCCATCCCTGCAAACCTCTCAGTACTCACCAGGGCCGGTGGTCACAGAGGTCCCATCAGTGGTGGCTGAGGGCATGGAGGAAGGCTCTCTTCTGGGGGCTGAGAGAAGTGGAGCTCCAATGCAGGGTCAAGGTGGAGGAACTTGGGGGGCTGGAGTGGGAGGTAGGGGTAAGCTCTGAACCGGGGGAGCCAGAACTGGGGTGAGGAGGTTGTGAGGAGGTGGGCGCCAACACTGGACTTGTGGAGCTGGGGATGGGTGGGGTGAGGGGGGTTTTCTCTGAATCTGAAGAGTTGTGGGGGATCGTGGAGACTGCCTCTGAACTACGGGTTCTGGCCAGTTGAGTCTGCTAAAAAAGAAACAGGTCCAAAATGGAGTCACTTGTGCTAAGCCCCAGATCAGCAAACCAAGACTTCATACCTGATCTAATTGCAGTTTCCACCCCTCCCACAGGACTGTGACCTCTACCCCGTCAATCTGGAATGACCCGGTCAGCACTTGGGAGATAATCTGACTGATAGACGCCCTTCCTCTGCTTTCCCCCAAGGAAGGTAAACTTGCTTGAAACAATCCACCCTTTGCCAGAAACTTCCTTTCTCTTCCCCCTTCTGCCTATACAAGGCCTTCCATTTTATACAGCTCCTCAGAGCTCCTTTCTATCTGCTAAGATGGGCGGCTGCCCAATTCATGAATCATTAAATAAAGCCATTTAGATCTTCAAATTTACTCCACTGAATTTTGTGTTTTAACAAGCCTGCCTCTAAACTCAGGGTTCTGGGGTGGATGGTAGAGCCTGTCTCTGAACTCGGGGGGCTGAAGTGGTTGGTGGAGGTTTCCACTGAACTGGGGGAGCTGTAGCTTGGAAGCTGCCTTCTCCATCCTGCTCTCCAAGAGCACCGAAAAAAATAACACTCGGAAGGAAAAGGCCACTAACCTTAGGGGAGGGGATGGTTAGGAACAAGGGTGTGCAGCCCCAGCCCCTCTCTGGATGTCGATTTCCCTATTATCCCAGATGGTAAACACCTGCCTCTCAGCAAGACCTGGAAGATTTAGTTCACCACGTTGAGTGCTCAGTGGGAAAGCGAGGCGCCCTTGTCGGAAGTCCCGCAGTCAGAGTTCCAGGCCAGGCCAGACCCTCCCAGCCCCTATTCTTGCTTTACGATTCTAGAGACCCTCTGAACCCAGGCAGCTTGCTGAGGAACTCTTTTCCTTCCTTCCTTCCTTCCTTCCTTCCTTCCTTCCTTCCTTCCTTCCTTCCTTCCTTCCTTCCTTCCTTCCTTCTCTCTCCCTTTCTCCTTTCTTTCTTTCTTTCTTTCTTTCTTTCTTTCTTTCTTTCTTTCTTTCTTTCTTTCTTTCATTCATTCATTAATTCATTCAGTAAACTCTACCCCCCACATGGGGCTTGAACACATGACCCTGAGATCAAGAGTCACATGCTCCACCAACTGAGCCAGCCAGGCCCCCCCTGGGGAACTCTTTTAAACTTTCTGGGACTCAGTTTGTCTGTAAAATGGACATCACGGTAAGTCAGAGCCTCTGAGCGCTCACACAGGTCTGGCACCTAGTGGGTACTCAGTGATGCTCAGCTGCACAGATCCATTCCGAGCTCCTGGGGAGAATCAGCCCCTGATCCTCACCAGGTACCTGGAAGGTCCCCAAGGCTAAACTCGGAGCCTTAAATGAGGGCCTGGCTCAGAGGCCTGGGCTCTGGGAAGAATCAGGGGACTGGGTCTCTGGAAACCTACCCTGCTTTTTTCCAGCCATTTCCCGGCTCCTACACCATCGTAGGCACTGAGCCCAGGGGCTCAGGGTGGGTAAAGGTTTTGCGGGCCACCTCCCACAATTACTTCCCAGTTCTGGGCTCCAGGCACCTTAGCAGTTTGCCAGGTCATTCATCAACCGCTCCCTGCCCCACCCCATCCACTCTGCCCTGGGCAAATTTGTGTGCTTCCTCCCTTGCCTCACCCCAGGCAGAGAAAATGCGGCAGTAACGTCCAGTGCTGGCCCCAGGAGGGAGCTGGGTCTACACACAGACACCCCACCCCACCCCCCCAGTTCTCTGTCCAGTCTCCCAGGCTCTGTGGGGATAACAGAGAAGTCTAGAAGAGGCATCGTGCACTGGCCTGACGTCATTCCCATTTTACAGATGGGGAACTGAGGCTCAGAAGGGTAGGGAGTCTGGCCCCAGGAGACTGCGAAGGTGGGAAGAGGGCCTCTTAAGGACCTCCGAGGAGTCAAGGGCCAAGAGGCCAGCCTCCCCAAACTGCTTCGCATTACTGAGGAATTTCTGCTGAAATCAGAAGACGACTCAGGGCCACGGTGGACCTCCAGCCGAGCCAGGACCCCGGCGAGCTGAACTTTTTAAAGTGAACTGAGTAATAGCAGTGAGCCTTGAAAGAGGAGGTGAAGGAGGACACAAGCTCTGCTGAGTGCCTGGTACAGAGTAGGCAGGTGCTCATGAGCTGCGGGAGACTCGACCAGAAGGTGAAGTGGGGCTCTTTCCATGCACTGTACCAGGAGTTTCCTTTGCCCAGAGAGTCCCAGACCAGGAGGCTGGCAAGAGCCAAGTCAACTGGTTCGAATCTGGGCCTGGCACAGCTGGGAGACTCGTCTTGCCCAAGCCTGTTTCCTGAGCTCCGCAATGAGGATAAATGCGGTGTCTTCTGAACGAAGCTCTTGCCGGCAGTAAGAGTCTCATGCATGGTGGTCTCCACTCTCAAGAGTCCAGGTTTGGGGCTGGGGCAGAGGGTCAAAAAGAGCAATGACTTGGTGGGAGACGGAGGGCTGGGGGAGGAGGATCCCAGTTCAACTCTTCTGCACTCTGGGAACTGTCTTACAGGGCAGCAGATGGAAATTAAGTCAGGTGCCAAGAATGTCTCCTGGGAGCCATAAATAGCATAAGTGGCCAGGAAGTGAGCCCTTGTGTGTCTCCCCCCCCCCCCCCCCCCTGCCGCCCGGACCATGGCCCTGGGGCCTTCACTCCAATCCCTGCAGGGACTGGCTACAGGAAACAGGTTTGAAACAGAACCTCAGACTGGGTATGGAGCCCCCACTAGCCTCTGGCTGGTCCAGCTCACGCTGGGATGGCAGAACTGGCTGGGGCTGGGGCTGGGGCAGGGGCTGGGGGCTGCAGGCGTGGTGGCACTCCAGCTCTTCTCACCCCTGCCCACCTCCCTCCTGAGAGGAGCGGCCCTTCGTGTTTGGGGGGGAGGCGGCAGGAGGGGCAGGCCGACCAGGGTGGCCTGAGGGAGGGGTCCAGAAGCCAGGCGTGTAGCTGGGCCATGGGCCCCCCTCCAGCTTCCTGGAGGCCAGGTCTCCTCCTGACCTGTTCTGACCTCTACAGGCGACAGTGAAGAGAAATTCCCCGACAGCAGCACCAGAGCCAGCAGCAGAAGTGGTGGCGGTGGCGACCCTGCCGTGCTGGTGCAGGGAGGGCCAAAGGCGGGCTCAGCCCAGGTGTGCAGCCAGGTGCCTGCTCTCAACACCCGCAGGCGCAGGCGCACCCTGCTGGCGGCCGGTGGGAGTGCGCACAGGCTGGGCCTCGGGACACAGGGCCTCTGGGGGGCTGCTACTTACTGTTCACCGGGCTGTCACTCCCGCCGCCCTCTCCACCTGGATCCCCCCACCTCTCCTAAAAACCGCACTTGGACCGTGACCCTGAAGCCCTTAAACTCTCCCTCTCCCCTCAAGACACTCCTGCCGCCCCCCCATTCCCTTTCCCCTCCACTCTGTGGCCCTCTCCACAGCTGCCCCAAACCCACGTCGCCACCCTCCTCTGCCCCTCCTCTGCCCAGGCTACCCCCTCTGGGGTGGCCCCCTCCCTCTCTGCCCTGTTCCTGCCCGTACAGGCTGGGTTTATCTGTGTCTGGCTCGCTCTCACCTAGACCAGGGGTGAGAGAGAAAGGCAGGATACACTTCCCAAATCAGTAAGTGGCTGGAACCCCCTAGCATGTCCTGAACGAAGCACCCATGCATGCACCCGTAGGATTTTCTAGGGCCAAAGAACTCATGGTGGCGATTTTAGGCCAGATCCCCAGACGCTGACTTCTGGAATGTGCTGGGGACAGCTTCCATCTGGAACTGACTGGACCCCACCCCATTAGCCGTGGATAGATACAGCAACAGAGGTGGGACCACACGGTTGGTTCGCCCTGACCTCCGGAAAAGACTTAGGGTCCCCATCCCAGCCACAGACCCCATGTACCAAGTGCATCGTTGGAGGCTCCCATCCAGGATGTTCCAGATCCTCCCAATTCCCCCCCACTCCCCGAACCAGGCCCAAGACACCCCCATGAGCACAGGCGGACCAAGACTCAGGCTGTGGAGGGCTTTATTCGTTAGACCCAGAGAGCCACACTGCCCCTCCCCTGATGCACCCCCCCCACCACCACCAGTCAGCCAACGTCCTAGACGCCTGGCCACTGCATGTGCTGCGAGTTGTCCCACCCTGCTGGTCCCAAGAGCGCATCCGTAGTGAGGGAGGCCCGGGTGTGGTGGCTGCGCCGGGTGGCATGGAGCATCCTGGCAGCCATCTGCTGTTGCCTCAGCCAGCGGCGCACCGTGAAGCCCCTCCAGGCCGACTGGATGGCCGTGGCTGCCTTATGCTGGCGATGGGACTGCTGGGGGCTCCGGGAGGCCATCAGGGTGCCGCAGGCCCACGGCACGCCAGCCTGGACCCTGGAGCCCCGGCCCATGCCGTGCACCACCCGAGTGGGCAGGGTGTGGCCACACATGTGGCACGTGCGGGGGCTGGACCCCACGAGCATCACCACGCTGGGTGGGCTCCCCGGCCTGGGGCTCAGGGACTGGCAGAGGGGGCAGAGGTGCGGCTGGCAGGACTGGAAGCAGTGGTGGTCTGACGCGGACTTGGTCCTGCTGTCCGTCTTGGTCCACGCGCCTGGGAGCAATGCTGCCTGGGTTTGGTTCCGGCGGGTGCAGAAGCCTCGCCATGTGGCCTGGATGGTGGTGGCAGCTTGAGAGAGCCGGACCAAGTTCCGCCGCACACGGTAGCCGCGCCAGGCGGCCTGGATGATGACGGCCCACTGGTGCCACACCTTAATGGTTCGGCGCACCAGGTAGCCGCGGGCACACGCCTGGATGGTGACCACGGCACGGATGATTATCTTCTCCACAGCCTGCATCGACGTCACCAGCTCCCCCGACTGTCTGGGATCCTCCGCTGCCTCTCTACCCGCAGTGTCCCAGGGCACAGGAGCCCTGGCCTGATCCCAGGCGCCACCGGGGGCTCCGGCGCTGCTCACGGGCCCGACGGCTCCACCGGGGACGGCCGAGTTCCATGCTTGGCCACCAGCTATGCCGGCGTCCACAGGGCCCTGGAGTACAGTGGGAGTCAGGGACGCCCTGTGACTGCCTGCAGGAGCCACGGCGCTATGGAAATCCCGGGACCCCTGCATCGACTCCGGGGTAAAAAGGGGCCTCCGGGAACCATCAGGTGAAGACTCATAGCCCAAAGACACCCTCCGAAACCCCAGGGGCAGCTTAGGGACGGTCGTGTTGTGTGCCACCTCGGTGGTGTGGATGATGGGTATCACGGCTGGTGGCGCACTCTTGGAGTGTTCGGGACTCTCCTGTGAGGACCCGGAGGCGTGCTCCTGCACTTCAGGCAAGGGCACAACCCTGGCTACATTACCGTCTAGCATGTCTGAGACAAGACAACCATGCATGAACCTGTAGGATTTTCTAGAGCCAAGAAATTTGTGGTTGCTCCGAGTCAGGTCCCCAGACTCTGGCTTCTTGTGTGCCCTGGGGACCGCTTCTACCTGGAACCCACCAGATGCTATCCCCCCAGCCGTGGGCGGGTACAACATATGTGAGGTCTTGTGGGTGGTCCCTGGCCTCTGGGAAGTGCTTGGGGTCCCCACCCCAGCTAAAGACCCTGGGTACACACTGGATGCCATAGTACTGCTATGGACCAGCTTGGGTGACCCTGAGACCATGGGAGAAGCTCCCATCTTGTGGGCATGGCCCTGGGGCACCCTGTGAGTCACCGAGGGGCTCTGGGGCACCACGTGAGCCACTGATGCCTGTCGAGTCAAGGGGGCCCCAGTAACCTTGACAGGCTCCATGTGCACACTGGGAACCCTGCTAGCAGTCACAAAGTGGGAGCTGGGGGCCTCCCAACTGGTTGCTGACCTCTGCTGCAGAGTTGGAGTGGTGCCACCAGCCACGCAGTGCTTGGCAAAATTCAGGGACTGGGGCGGGACAGGAGTCATGCCACTGGCCAGAGACTTGGTCTGGCTAGGAATCATTTCCAACAACGGCCTTTGACCATCGGGAAGGAGTTCGTGGCTGTGGTCAGTTGACAGGGGATTATGGGACATCCACGGGGTTGCGTCAAGGACCATGGACTCCGCACTGGATGCGGACACCTGGGACACAGCCTTGCTCAGGTCCTCTGGTTTCATCCTGGCCTGGCCATCTGTGGCCTCAAATGGCATCATCTCAAGAGCGTGGCTCAGCTGGGAGGCTCTTTGTAGGACCGTGGGCACTTGGAGTACTCTCCTGGTTGTGCCGCTAGATTCCAAGGCCTGGGGTTGCAGGTGAGCCAGGCCAGTGGCATGGGATGCCTGGAAGGGGGCTGTAGACCCTTCCCCAGGCAGGGCTCCATGGTAAGGACGGGGAGAGATCCCGATCAGCATGGACCCCTGGGGGAGGCTCTGGGCCACATTCCCCACTGTGGATGGCAGGCCAGCTGCGTTATCCGTGGACCCTAGAATCAGGCCCTGATTCAGTCCCCCAGGATCTATGGCTGGAACCACACTAGAGGCCACAGACCCAGGAGACACACCTGGGCCCATCCCACTTGACACTGAACCTGGGATCAGGCTTGGGGAAGTGAAACTCACTGAGGGTCTTATGAAGCTTTGTCTCTTCCCACCAGCCCCAGATGTCGCCATCAGACTGGGGGGTACCCCACTAGCCACAGGACCTGGAGGAAAGTTCTGGGCCACAGCACTGGCCATGGGATCTGGAGGAAGACCCTGGCCCATGCCGCTGATCACGGATCCTGGGGGAAGGCTATGGCTGATACCACAGATCACAGACCCTTCAGGAAGGGTTTGAGCCACACCACCAACCACGTAACCGGGCGGAAGGTGGGGAGGCACAGCACTGATCACGGACCCTGGAGACAGGCTCTGCCCCACGCCCCTGATCACAGACCCTGGGGGAAGGCGGGGGGCCACACCACTGGCCACGGTACCTCGGGCCAGGGCTGTGGTCATCCTACTGGCTACAGAACCTGGCACCAGGCCACTAGCTGTGTCCATCACGGGCTCCTGGCTGAAAGCATTTGCTTGCTCATAACCGGGTGCCGTGATTGTGGACACCGAAGGATGCTGGTGGTTCAAAGATACTGGGAGATCAACATTGACCTGAGGCATGCTGGCGCCTGCGTTGGCCTGAGAAAACCTGAATGGACTCGTACCCAGTCTGTTGGGCACTGAAGCCCGAGAAAAACCAGGGCCCTCTGAGGCTTGCTTGTGAATCAAAGGGGCACCTGCCACAGGGGCTGGGGATGCAATGGGAGTCACGCCACTGGCCATCTGAAACTGGTTTGGGCCCAGACCAGTTGTCACACTTCTCTGGCACACACTCCCTGTCATACCCGGAGATACAGGCCCTGGAGACATACTTAGGAACATACCAGCGGCCAGGGTCCCCCGAGACGTATTTGGGAACATACCAGCAGCCACAGCGCCCCGGAACAGAGCCCCAGCACATACGCTGGTTCCCTGGTCTAGACAAGAGTCCTCTCCACTAACACCGGATGCCTGGTAAAGATTTGGGGCTGAGAGAGTGACCTCAGAATGTTCAGTGATGCTTGGGCGTCCCCCACCAACACCGAGCGGCTGATGAAACGCCAGGGACACCTCGCTGAACTCAGGGACCTGGGCGTTTGAGGTCACCCCACCAACCATTACAGAATCTTGACAGGGGGCCATCCCAGCGGCCACAGGTGACTGGCTCAGATCTTGGCCCGGGCTGCTCATGGCAGAGGAATATGATGTGCTCCAGGGGACTTCAGTCACAAATGATGGGTGATGCAGACTAGGGGCCACGGCATTCGCTCTTGGTGGTAGATTTGAACCCACTGTAGGGACCCAGCCCGACTGGCCAGCTGGACAACTGGTACCACCGATCACAGATGGCTGGAAGAGGCTGAGGGGCCCCCTGTTGGCCACAAATGAGTGGGCCAGGCTGGGGGCCACCCCACCGGTCACAGGTGGCCGGGCTAGGTTAGAGACCACCACACAGGCCACTGATGGCTGGACCAGGCTGGGGGCCACCACACAGGCCACTGATGGCTGGACCACGCTGGGGGCCACCACACAGGCCACTGATGGCTGGGCTATGACGGGAGCCACCCCATCAGTCATACATGGCTTAGCTAAGCTGGGAGCTATCGCACTGGTCACAGATGGCTTAGCTAAGCTGGGGGTTACTCCACTCCTCATAGACAGCTTAGTTATAGATGGCTTAGCTAGGCTGGGGGCCTCCCCACTGGTCACAGATGGCCGGGCTAGGCTGGGGGCCACCCCAACGGTCACAGATGGCTGGGTTAGGCTGGGGGCCTCCCCACTGGTCATAGATGGCCGGGCTAGGCTGGGGGCCACCCCAACGGTCACAGATGCCTGAGATAGGCTGGGGGCCTCCCCACTGGTCATAGATGGCCGGGCTAGGCTGGGGGCCACCCCAACGGTCACAGATGGCCGGGCTAGGCTGGGGGCCACCCCACCGGTCACAGATGACCGGGCTAGGCTGGGGGCCACCCCACCGGTCACAGATGGCCGGGCTAGGCTGGGGGCCACCCCACCGGTCACAGATGGCCGGGCTAGGCTGGGGGCCACCCCACCGGTCACAGATGGCCGGGCTAGGCTGGGGGCCACCCCACCGGTCACAGATGGCCGGGCTAGGCTGGGGGCCACCCCACCGGTCACAGATGGCCGGGCTAGGCTGGGGACTACCCCAGCGGTCACAGATGGCTGGGCTAGGCTGGGGGCCACGCCACTGGCCACAGATTGCTGGGCTAGGCTGGGGGCCACACCACTGGTCATAGATGCCTGGGCTAGGCTGGGGGCTACCCCACTGGTCACAGATGGCCGGGCTAGGCTGGGGGCCATGCCACTGGCCACAGAAGGCCGGGCTAGGCTGGGGGCCACCCCACTGGTCACAGATGGCCGGGCTAGGCTGGGGGCCATGCCACTGGCCACAGAAGGCCGGGCTAGGTTGGGGGCCACCCCACTGGTCATAGATGCCTGAGCTAGGCTGGGGGCCACCCCACCGGTCACAGATGCCTGAGATAGGCTGGGGGCCACCCCACTGATCACAGATGGCTGGGCTCGGCTGGGGGCCATGTCACCAGTCACAGATGCCTGAGATAGGCTGGGGGTCATCCCACCAATCATAGATGGCTGGGCTAGGCTGGGGGCTACCCCACTGGTCATAGATGCCTGGGATAGGCTGGGGGCCACCCCACCGGTCACAGATGGCCGGGCTAGGCTGGGGGCCACCGCACTGGTCATTGATGCCTGGGCTAGGCTGGGGACCACCCCACTAGTCATAGATGGTGGAGCTAGGCTGGGGGCCACCCCACTGGTCTTAGATACCTGGCCTAGGCTGGGGGCCACCCCACCAGTCACAGATGGCTGGGCTAGGCTGGGGGCTACCCCACTGGTCACAGATGGCTGGGCTAGACTCAGGGCCACTCCACTGGTCATAGATGCCTGGGATAGGCTGGGGGCCACCCCACTGGTCATAGATGTCTGGGCTAGGCTGGGAACCACCCCACTGGTCATAGTTGCCTGGGCTAGGCTGGGGGCCACCGCACCGGTCATTGATGCCTGGGCTAGGCTGGGGGCCACCCCACTAGTCATAGATGGTGGAGCTAGGCTGGGGGCCACCCCACTGGTCATAGATACCTGGCCTAGGCTGGGGGCCACCCCACCAGTCACAGATGGCTGGGCTAGGCTGGGGGCTACCCCACTGGTCACAGATGGCTGGGCTAGACTCAGGGCCACTCCACTGGTCATAGATGCCTGGGATAGGCTGGGGGCCACCCCACCGGTCACAGGTGGCTGGGCTAGGCTGGGGGCCACCCCACTGGTCATAGATGTCTGGGCTAGGCTGGGGACCACCCCACTGGTCATAGTTGCCTGGGCTAGGCTGGGGGCCACCGCACCAGTCATTGATGCCTGGGCTAGGCTGGGGGCCACCCCACTAGTCATAGATGGTGGAGCTAGGCTGGGGGCCACCCCACTGGTCATAGATACCTGGCCTAGGCTGGGGGCCACCCCACCAGTCACAGATGGCTGGGCTAGGCTGGGGGCCACCCCACTGGTCATAGATACCTGGGCTAGGCTGGGGACCACCCCACTGGTCATAGTTGCCTGGGCTAGGCTGGGGGCTACCCCACCGGTCACAGATGCCTGAGATAGGCTGGGGGCCACCCCACTGATCACAGATGGCTGGGCTCGGCTGGGGGCCACGTCACCAGTAACAGATGCCTGAGATAGGCTGGGGGTCACCCCACCGATCATAGATGGCTGGGCTAGGCTGGGGGTCACCCCACTGGTCACAGATGGCTGGGCTAGGCTGGGGGCTACCCCACTGGTCATAGATGCCTGGGATAGGCTGGGGGCCACCCCACCGGTCACAGATGGCCGGGCTAGGCTGGGGGCCACCGCACTGGCCATTGATGCCTGGGCTAGGCTGGGGGCCACCCCACTAGTCATAGATGGTGGAGCTAGGCTGGGGGCCACCCCACTGGTCATAGATACCTGGCCTAGGCTGGGGGCCACCCCACCAGTCACAGATGGCTGGGCTAGGCTGGGGGCTACCCCACTGGTCACAGATGGCTGGGCTAGACTCAGGGCCACCCCACTGGTCATAGTTGCCTGGGCTAGGCTGGGGGCCACCTCTCCAGTCACAAATGGCTGGACTATGTTTGTGGCTCCCCGACCAGTCGTCGATGGCTGGGCCAGGCTGGGGGTCATCCCACTAGCCCAAGATTTCTGGTCTAGGCTCAGGTTCACCTTACTAGGCCTAGGTGGCTCAGTTAGGCTGGGGATGACCTTAGTAGCCATCGATAATTCAGATGTGCTACAGGTGACCTTACTGACCATAAATGGCTGGCCTGGGTTTGGGGCCATCTTACTGACCACCGGTGACTGGGATAGGCTTGAGGTCAGCCTAGTGGCCGCGGATGGCTGCTGATATGTGGTAGGGACCACATTATCCAAAGACAGACTTCTGGTCAGTCCTGTCCTGTAGGATTTCTGGGACAATCTTTCCCTCAGGTCCATGGAGCTTTGGCCTGAGGTCATATCCCTCTCATCCTGATCATCTGAGCTCCAGTGGACACTCAAGGTCATGCGGCCGGACACTGAGCTGTGGTGCAGAATGGGGATCAGCTCTGAGCCTGCAGAGGGCTGTTCGTAGAGGTTTGGAGTCATATGTCCCCAGCCCGCTTTCTTGGTTTCTTCCCTGTCTCTAGGCCTCTGGGGCCTCCCCACAGCCTCTCCAGAGAGGAGGGTATCTAGATGGATATCCCCATCCAAGCAGGCCTCCCAGGACTCCTGCTCCACCAGTTCGACAGCAGTTAGACTGGCCACAGACATGGTGGAGAGGCTGAGTGAGCCGCAACTAGGCAGTGAGCTCTGGGAGTTACTCACATTTGGACCATAGTCTATGGAGCCTTGGGAGAGGCTTCCAGCCATGTCATTGTCTGGACCCTGGGGCAAACTGGCCGCCAGTTCATTGAGTATATGGCCAGTCACTCGCTCTGGTGGGCAGCGCGCACTGGAAATGGTGCCCTGGTTTTGATTCCTCTCCTGCCTGGGGACGGCTGTACGGGAAAGGGTGCGTGCAAACCTCCTGCCTGGGGAGGCTGGGAACACACTGGGATCTGCCTGAGTCTTGAGTGCCCAGCGAGGACCAGGAGCCATGGAGCCAGGCAAGAGACCTAGGGTTATGTCACCAGCCTTGGGGTTCTGGGGTTGGGTTAGGGACATTTTGCTCACAGTGGCAGCCCTCAGTGGACCTGGGGTCGCCTTATTGATCCTCTCCCTAGTGTTCACGGAGGCCTGTTTGTGATTTGGGGACTGAGTTTTCTGCATGGTCTCCTCACGGACCACGGGTGGCTGTCGTGGAACTTTGGTGGCTGAGGGTCGGTACCTGCTGGAGGGCACCTTGTTGACCCCGGAGGGCTGACAGCAACAAACAGATGCCCCATAGGCAGCAGTACTCTGGTGGGAGTGCAGAGCCCTCCCAGCACCCGCAGTGCGGGGGAGCATACCCGAGGCCACCCGGCCCTCCCCCGACGACGCCCACAGACGTGGGGCCACCCTGCTGACCGCATGTGGCTTATGGGAGCTCGGGGCTCTGCCACCAGCCACCACCGATTGCTGGCTGGTGCTTGGGCCCACACCATTGGCAATGAGCGGCTGCCACAGGCTGGGGGGCAGCTGCAGGTGGGGTGGCTTGGGCAAACTGGGGTCCGTGTCACTCTCCACGGGGTTGAGATCTGATGCCAATTCACTGGCCCCTGGGGGCAGGCACACGTTTTCCTCACTGACCTCAGGGCTCAGATATAGGTCTGAGGAGGAGCCCCTGCTGGACTCCATCTCCCATGATAGACTGGGGTCCAGGGCAGCGATCAGGGGATACTGATGAATGGCAGTGATCACTCTACTAGCCAGGGAAGCACCCATAGAGACCACCGGAAAGCAGGGTGACCCCCCGAGCATGGCCCCATCCCCCATCTCTTCCAAGAACCTGGCAGGCCAGCCTGTGGAGAAGCCCTCCCAGGCCCCGTCCTGGGGAACCCTAACCTTGCTGGGCTGTGGTCTCACGGGGCCTAGGGCGGGCCCCCATGCAGTCGATGGGATCCCCCTGTGGTCCACCTCCACCGGGGCTGGGATCACAGTCATCCTGTTTCCTGCTGTTTTCGAGGAGGCCTTGGGGAGGACAACGCCAGTCCTCAGGGCCGCCTGAGACAAAGACTGGCTCAGGACAGCGCCCAGCTCCCCCTGACACAGGGCCTGGCTCAGAGCGGCCCACTCCTCCTCTGTCAGGGCCTTGCTGAGCACGTCCGCCAGTTTACCCTGCTTGGCCTTGGTAAGTTCTGCCCGCAACTCGCCGGGGGACAGGGTGCGGGACAGCGCAAGGCCCAGCTCGCCCCAGGATAGCATTTTCATCAGCGCTGTGCCCAGCATGCCCTGGGGCAGGGCCTTGGCCATTGTGGAGCCCAGGACTCTCTTGGACAGGGCCTGGTTCAGGGCTGCCTTCACTTGGCCCTGGGAGAGGGCTTTTACCAGTAGGGCACGGAGGTCCTCCTGGGAGCCCAGTTCGGCAGCCAGCTCAGTGCCCAGGGAGGCGAGCTGGGAGGCAGTCAGCTCTTCCGGGCAGGGTGTGGCCGGGCTGGGCATCGGTGACTGGGCCCGGGTAGCCCCACTGTCACCCCAGGATTCAATGTTACATGTGGGGTGTCCGGCAGAGGCCAGCAGAGGCACCAGCATGCTCCGGGTCTCGGAGGCCCCCTGGCGTGGGCCCGGGGTGCCTTTGCCCTGCACATAACTGTGGGGTTGGATCTGAGTCAGTCTGTCCTCTGGCTTGGCTCGGGGTGGAGTGCCAAGGGCACCAACGTGCTGGCAGGGCTGGGTGGAGGCCTTGAACCCGGCCAGGAGTGGCTGCGACTGGGTCTTGCCGCTGAGCTCAGCAGCTTGGTGGGCCGTGTGGAGGCACTTGGCGGTTTCTGGGACCAGCTGGGCCTGGGACTGCACCTTGGTCAGCCCGATGGACTGATGTGCTTGAGACTGGACCTTTATCACCCCTGTGGCCAGATGCGCTTGGGACTGTGCCTTGGTCAGACACGTGCCCAGATGTGCGAAGGACGGGGCCTTGGTCAGCTTGGCAGGTGGATGTGCCTGGGACAGGGCCTTGGACAGACACGTGCCCAGATGGGTCTGAGCCTGAGTTGTGGTCAGCCTGGCGTGCGGATGTGCCTGGGGCAGGGTCTTAGACAGACATGTGCCCAGATGGGCCTGGGGCAGAACCGCAGTCAGTTCGGCAAGCAGCTGTCCCTGGGACGAGGCTGTGGTCGAACAGGTGGCCAGCCGTTCTTGGGGCAGGGCCTTGGCCAGACATGTATCCAGATGTGTCTGGGGCATGGCCTTGGCCGGACATGTGGCCAGCTGGGCCCGGGGCAGGACCACGGCTGTTTCTCCGGGCGCATACACCTGGGACTGAACCTTCACATCTGCCCTCAGATGTGTCTGTAATGAGGACTTGTTCCTGTCCTCAGCCATTTTCACCCAGGGTGAAGCCCGGGGCGTTTCAATGGCCACACTGGTACTAGACACTGTTTCTGTTTTCACCTCCTTCTGGGAGAAGACCTTCATTTTTTCAGCTTCCAAAGGAGGCTTGGCTGGAGCCTTGGGGGCCCCAGCTCCCAGATGCGGTGAGTTAAAGTATTTGATCTTTCCCTCAGCCAAGTATGAGTGAGAAGAGACCCTGACCATCCCTGCTGTCTGCTTTGTGTTCACCACAGCCTTGGCCTTCGGTCCGTTCAGACTCGTGTGGGATGAGGCGTTGGGAATTCCAGCTGCCACAGCTACCGGAGGTGAAGACTTCAGATTTCCACCTGCTGAAGGTGGCAGGCATAGGGTCCTGAGAATGGCGGCCATTGAGCGAAATTGGGCTGGGGTTTTGGTGACCATGGCTGCCAGACGCGTCTGGGGAGGGGTCTTGGTCACTGAGGCCCCGGGGAGCGTCTGAGATGGAGTCTTGGCCATGGCAGCTGCTGGACACGTCTGCAGCGGGGTCTTGGTCATCGGGGCTACCGGGCGCATCTGGGTTGGAGTCTTGGTCATGGCGGGCACTGGGCACGTTTGGGGTGGAGCCTTGGTCATTGTGGCCACAGGCCGTGTCTGAGTTTGGGGCTTAATCATCGAGGCCAAAAGGCATATCTGCGGCGAGATCTTGGCCATGATGGCTGCCGGTCGTGTCTGGGGAGAAGTGTTGGTCATTGAGGCTGTTGGTCGCATCTGGGTTGGGGTCTTGGACATCGGGGCTGCTGGGCATGGCTGCGGTGGGGTCTTATTCACCAGGGCCGCCAGGCATGACTGAAGTGGGGTCTTGCTCATGGCGGCTGGCTGGGATGCCTGGGGTGAAGTCTTGGTCATTGCAGCCACCGGGCATGTCTGGGGTGGGCTCCTGGCCACTGGGCCTACCTGGTACGTCTGGGGTGGGGCCTTGGTTATTGTTACCGTGGGCGCTGAGCATGGCTGGGGTGGGGTCTTGTTCATCATGGCTGCCAGGCATGACTGGAGTGGAGTCTTGGTAATCGCGACCGCAGGGTACGTCTGGGGTGGGGTCTTGGTCATGGCAGCCGCTGGGTACATCTGGGTTAGGGTCCTGGTCATCCTGGCCACTGGGTATACCTGGGGTGGGGTCTTGGCTAGTGTTACTGTGGGCACGAGGCATGGCTGGGGTGGGGTCTTGGGCATTGCGGCCACTGGATACATCTGGGGTGGGCCTGTCTGGAGTGGGGCTTTTAGGACCTCTGTTTCCACGTGGGTCTGGGCCTGGGTCTTGAGTGATCCGTGAACTGCCTGGGCATACCTTCCACATGGGAGTGGCCCTGGGGCTCCTGCCTTGCTGGCTCTGGTAATTACTTGCTTGGTCTTCACCGTGTCCCCTTCAACGTGGACAAGGCAGGGATTTCTGACAGTTCTTGTCAGCAGGCATGGGTGGCACTTTGCATCTAGACTTGCCGGACATGGAAGTCTCATGGCAACGGTCTGGTGTGGCAGGAAGGTGATGCCAGGGTCCCCAGTGGTGCAAGGTGGAGCAAGCTGGGCCTGCAGGAAGGCCAGCTGGTGGGTGCAGGCAGCCAGGGTGTTGGAGGAGGGGAACTGGGTCTCTTTGCTCACCATGACAGGCGGGGCCACAGGGGGTTTGCTCTCTTTTGGATGCTGGAACCGCACCTGCTGGGGGGCATGGTAAGGGATGTCGCCCTCCTCCATGCTCACTTTTTTTTCCACCAACTTGCCAGACCGGAGGAGACGCCTGGTGTTGAAGCGTCGCCAGGCCTCCTGGATGGCCTTTGCTGCCATCATCTGGGAGATCAGCTTTTGCCGGAGCCGGTAGCCCCTCCAGTTGGCTTGGATGAGGGTGGCTGCACGGGAGAGCATCATGTCCATCTCATCCACCAGGACGTTCTTGAAGGCCTGGCTCTCGACCACAGCCCGCAGGCGTGGGATGTGACGAGGCACCATCTTGTCCTTGTCATACTGCTGCAGAAGGGTCTCCCTGGACGCCAGTGGCTTGTGCTGAGGCTGTGGACTCAGTGTCCCTGCTTTGTCTTGGAGACTGGAGACAGACTGGGGCTGGTAGAGGCTCTGCCCATCGGGTGACAACTGTAACTGTGTTGCTTCCTGCATTGTCTTGGTTCCTGGGCGGGTCAGCGCTGCCTGTGGAGGGTGACAGGGAGGTAGACAGAGTGGGATCATACAGACAAGAGGTCTCCTGGCTGGAGCGAGCCCTCCGGGACCTACAGCTTCTCGTTCCTGACACCTTGCAATCTTCCTCCTCTCCTTTGCAGGCCCTCCCTCTCCCAGCCACCTGCCCCGATGGCCTCTGCTACCTACGTCTCCCTCATGATCCTGTGGTCACTTCAACACTGGCAATAATGCACATTCTCAGCTGCATGCCAACCATCTTCTTGCTCCAATTTCCTTTATATCTGGAGCACACTCTGAATCGCACTGATCACACTGTTTTGGAAATTTCCTATTTGTCTCTGTGTGTGTGCGTATGTGTGTTGTTATTATTTGCCTCTCTCTATTTACTGTGAATTCCTAGAGGGCAGGAACCAGCTCTGCGTCATTTCTGTGTCCCCATCTCAGTCATAGGGCCTGGTTCCGGGCTGTTCGGTGGGTGGCTAGCTTCATAAATGAGTGGCTGAGTGGATTGGAAGTTGGGTAGATAGATGGATGAGTGACTAGATACTGAATGGTTAAATCTGGATAAGTGAATGGTGGATGGGTTGGAAAGATGGATAACGGGTTGTGTGGAAGAATAAGTAGGTAAATGAAGTTGATGAATGAATTGATGAACAGATCAATAAATAAGGAAATGGATACATGGGTGGATGGACGGATGGATGGATGAGTGGGTACATGAATGAATGAGTGGATGGATGCATAGGAGGGAGGGGTAAAGGAGGGAGGAATGGATGGATGGACAGACGAGCGAGTAGAGGAGGGATGAGATCTGAGTAGATAAAGGAGTGCGTGAATGGAGAGAGCCGAAGGAATTGGTGAAGAGATCAATGAATAAGAGGTAGACTGATGAACGGCTAGATGGATCAGTGGCATAGATGATGGATGACTGATAGATGATGGGTAGATCACTGGCAGATGGGTGGGTAGAAGAATGAGGGGGTGACTGTGGTTTCCAGAAGCACCTTGGTTCAGTGGGAACGGGGATACTGCCAAGCAGCCCTGATATGTCACCTGGAGCATAACACGCTTGTTGGGCAGAAGCCCACCCCACCCTCTTTCTGGCTGAAACAGCCGATTCCCTTCCCAGACATCTTCATACCTTGGAGGGCCATAGAGTTGGAGGAGGAGCAGGAGGAGAAGGTGCAATCTCAGAGGCCAGCTTGCAAGAGGAAGCAGCCTTCATTCAGTCCTTCATCCCATGCAACATGCAGCAACACTGCCCTGGGCTGGCTCTGTCCTCAAGACAAATGTGAGAAGAGATGTTAAAAGAGAAACAAAAACAAAAACAAAGAACCCTAACATCTCAAAACAAAAACCAAAAACTTTTAAGTCCACAAAGATGAATGTACAAAGAAGTTTATACTAGTGTTCTTTTCTATGTAAAAGCAAAACAACTAGAAATAACCAAAAAGGTGATTGCTAAGGGGTCAGTTAAAAGTGCAAAAAGGAGGATGTTCAAAGATGTTCATCACTGTATTGTTTTTTGTTTTTTGTTTTTTGTTTTAAGATTTTATTTATTTATTTGACAGAGAGAGAGAGACAGCGAGAGAGGGAACACAAGCAGGGGGAGTGGGAGAGGGAGAAGCAGGCTCCCCGCTGAGCAGGGAGTCCGATGTGGGGCTCGATCCCAGGACCCCGGGATCATGACCCAAGCCGAAGGCAGACGCTTAACGACTGAGCCACCCAGGCGCCCCATCACTGTATTGTTTATGAAGAGTAAAAACTGAAAACAACTCGGGGCACCTGGGTGGCTCAGTCGGTTAAGTGTCTGCCTTCAGCTCAGGTCATGATCCCAGGGTCCTGGGATCAAGCCCTGCATCAGGCTCCTGCTCAGCAGGGAAGCCTGCTTCCCCCTCTCCCACTCCCCCTACTTGTGTTCCCTCTCTCGCTGTGTCTCTCTGTCAAATAAATAAATAAAATGTTAAAAAAAAAACACTGAAAACAACTCAAATGCTTATCCACAGGAGGTGGCTTAAATTAAACAGAATATTCATACAGTGGTAATGGTGTCCAGATCCACAAAAATGGTTAAAATTGAAAAGATGGACACATTATGACCAACTGGGGAAATTGTTAGTGTCTTGAAGGCAACTTGTCGATTCCACCCTGATATTTACATTCAAGAGGTACAAGTGTTCACATTCACCCAAACCAGAAACCATCCAAATGCCCATTGACGGAAGACTTAAATTCAACCATATCAGTAACTGACAGGATAATAGACTAAAAACTTTAAGACAAAGATGATCAAAATAGATTCATTTTCAAAGACCCATGTGTTGCCTCCTTTCACGGTAAGAATTCTAGCTTCACCTATGTGATGGCCTGAATGTCCTGCCCCTGCCCAGTCTTCACCCCAACCCTAAAATGGGCTGGGTTCATTCAGAACAAGCATCAGTGTGAACTGGATCATAACAACAAATGGGCCTGAGACTGGTTCTCCTGGAGGTGGGCAGAGTCATTGTCCCCATTTCACAGAGGAGGAACCTGAGGCCCAGAGAAGCCAACATACCATATTTCTTACTTCTTTAAGTTATTTCTGATTTACCTCCCTCACTGAACTATGAACTGCCCATGGGTAGAGATGTCCGTCTCTTTTGTTTGCTGTTGAATCCCCAATGCCTAGAACAGTACACACAATAGGTGCTCAATAGATGTTTATGCATGGATGGATGGATGGATGGATGGATAGATGGATGAGTGGATGGAGTGGATGGATGGATGGATGAGTGGATGGATAGATAGATGGATGAGTGGATGGATGGATGGATGAGTGGATGGATGGATAGATGAGCGGATGGATGGATGGATGGATGGATGGATGGATGAGTATCACCTAAGCTTCAGAACTTAGAGAGAACAGCTTCAGGATCTGAACTGGCCTATCCCAGAGTCTGCAGTTTCACCAACCACATGGTTCAGCCCTTTCAACAAACTCATCCAGAATGAGTGAACAAACAGACAACAGAGTTGAGAGGAAAGTGATTACAGGGGACAGGAAAAAGGAATAGGGGCCCCCAGACATGTAAGCCAAGTGGCTGGCTTGGCAATTTTGAGTAAACCCCTCTGAGTCTCAGTTTCCTTGTCACACAAGCTAACACCATTTTCCCAGCCTCCCAAGGAAACATGATCGATTCTCCAGGCTGGGACCCCAGACAGACAAACCCACCATCAGGTTTTTGGGGGGCCCCAAATGCCCCTGCTCTGAGGGGCTGAGAAGCTGACCCACTTCTTGAAGTGGCCTGGAGGGCCCAAGGAGCCTCTGAGGATGATGAGGGCCAGGGGAGAACAACCCAGTCTCCGTGTACCCCCCACCAAACCCTCCACCAGATCCACTCACCTGCTCCTGAAGCTGAACCCACCAGCCCGAATGGCCAGCTTTGGGGCCCTGGTCCCACAATGGCTTTGTGACTCACAGCCAAGTTCCAGCCAATCCCCATCAGCTCCTGGAGGAAGGGGGTTCTAGAAGGCCAACCCCATGTCGGGGGGAGGACCTAGCTCAGGGCTGAGGCTCATGGTGGTTGCTACATATTGCCTGCCTGTACTGAACAGAAAATTAGGGCTCTGAGCAGAGAAGGGGCCCCAAATTCTTCCCCTACATGTGTCTCAAGGCAGACTCAGTCTCACATACCTTGGGCATTTGTTGAACGCCTCCCTTTGTTCTTTTAAAGATTTTACTTTTAAGTAATCTCTACACCCAACGTGGGGCTCAAACTTAGACCCCCGAGATCCAGAGTCACGTGCTCTACCGACTGAGCCCGCCGGGTGCCTCTGAACACTTAACTTTGTTTTTTTGTTTTGTTTTGGTTTTTTTGGTTTTTTTGTTTTTTCTAAAGATTTTATTTATTTATTTGACAGAGAGAAACACAGTGAGAGAGGGAACACAAGCAGGGGGAGTGTGAGAGGGAGAAGCAGGCTTCCCACCGAGCAGGGAGCCCAATGTGGGGCTCGATCCCGGAACCCTGGGATCATGACCTGAGCCGAAGGCAGACGCTTAACGACTGAGCCACCCAGGCGCCCCTGAACACTTAACTTTGTAGTGAGACCTGATCTGGGCCTGGGGACACACACAACTCAAATAATTTGAGTGTGTGAAATGGATAGGAAGGAATCAAAGAGGGGGGTGGATGGGCTGAGTCCCGCAGGAGAAGGAGGAGGAGGAGGAGAGCTGGGGGAAGGGCTCCCAGGCAGAGGCCACAGCACAGGCAAAGGTCCCAAAGTGAGAAGAAGTTGGGCATGATTAGGAAATGCGGAGGCTGATGTGGTTGGAGGCAAGGAGAAGAGGGTCAGGAGGTGGAGTGCCGAATAGGTGGGACCTCAGAGAGGAGTGTGAGAGTTTGGGTTTGGGGTGCCTGGGTGGCTCAGTCGGTTAAGCATCTGCCTTCGGCTCGGGTCATGATCCCAGGGTCCTGGGATCGAGCCCCACGTCGGGTTCCCTGCTCAGCAGGAAGCCTGCTTCTCCCTCTCCCACTCCCCCTGCTTTTGTTCCCTCTCTCGCTGTCTCTGTCTTCAAATAAATAAAATCTTAAAAAAAAAAAAAGTTTGGGTTTTATCAAGAAGGCCCCGCAGGAGCCACGAGAGGGTCCAGAGCAAAGGAGGCACATCTCTTGTACCCTGATTCACATCCTAAAAGGCCAGGCGGGTATCTGTCTGGCTCTGAGGATGGGGGCTCCTTAGGTGGAGCTGGGCCCAAGGTTCCTTGGGATCCCCATATGGGACTGGGAACAGTGGGTATTGACTCTGAGCCATAGTCATGAAGGGGAAAGTGAGGCCACCGTCCCCATCCACCTCCTGGGGCTAGGCTGATGCCTGGTATGAGTCACTGCTGGCCAGGCTGGGGCTGACACACATCTTGGCCTCAGCTCAGCAGGGTCCTGCCAAAGCCACACAGCCTGGCCCGGCAGCCTCACTTCCCTGGGGAGCCACTGGGAGGCACGAAAGCAAGAGGCAAGCAGGGATACCCAGCCTTACTCGGCAGTTAGCCCCTCATCTTCTCCATGCTGTGGGTGTAGCTTTGGGCAGAACCAGAGACATGACAGTTGGACAGGACTTATGTCCTTGGTCTCAACAATGACCAGGACAGCTCTCATCCATGCCCTCCGTGAGCTCAACACAAATCCAGGGTGGTCAGGGCAATAATGGTGGAAGTACACAGCACTGTGGGAACCCAAGAAGGCCCTAGCCCAGCCTGGAGGTTGTTGGGGATCAGGAGGACAACCGCAGCTGAGTTTGAGCGAAGGTCAGCTGGGTAGCTGAGGGAAGAAGTGTTATCTGGCTTGTAGCCATGCAAAGGCCCTGAGGCCAAAAGGGAAGGAAGTAGAGTTTGGGTAGGGAGGTGCCTGGAGCGACATTGATCTTTCCAGGGCCAGATGCACTCAAGGACTTTTTTCCATAAAGGGTTCAAGTAGGGAGTCAGATCTGTGGTTTCCAAAAAGCCCCATGTCACGTGCTAGTGAACACATAGGGCCTCCACTTAGGCCCAAGGCTCCTGGGAGGCAGGCAAGAGTCCAGGGTTCTAGCCCCTGCTCTGTCATTTAGCAGGAGTGGGATACAATAAGATATATTTGGTCTTTGTCCCTGGTCCCCGGCACTCAGCTCCTAAAACTCTCAAAATCTCTGGGAGTGATAAGTGTCTTTAAAAAAAAAAAAAAAAAAGATTGATTTGAGAGGGAGTGCCTGCGAGAGTACAAGTGGGAGGGGCAGAGGGAGAGGGGAGAGAATCTAAAGCGAACACCGAGCTGAGCGCAGAGCCCAACATGGGGCTCGATCTCACTACCCTGAGATCACAACCTGAGCCGAAACCCAGTTGGACACCTAACCGAGCATGCCACCCAGGCACCCCGATAAGTATCTTATGCTAATAAGATGAGTGGTGGCTGGGGACCAGCAGATAGCTTCAGGATGGGGGCTGGTCCCCAGAAAGATGGAGAGAGTAGACAGTTGGAGGTTTCAGCTGCACCTCCCAGACCTCCTGGGAGAGGAGAGGCGCTGGAGATTGAACTAATCACCAAAGGCCAATGATTTAACCAATCACGCCGGTGGAATGAAACCAGTGGGGGTCCGAGAGCTTCTTAGTTGGTGAAAACATGGACAGACTGGGAGGGTGGCGCACTCAGACAGGGCATGGAAGTTCAACGTCCCTTCCACTGTGCATCTCCCCCACCTGGCTGTTCCTGAGTTGAAGCCTTTATAATAAACCAGTAATACAGGCGCCTGGGTGGCTCAGTCGGTTAAGCATCTGCCTTCGGCTCGGGTCATGATCCCGAGGTCCTGGGATCAAATCCCGCATGGCGCAATCTGCTCAGAGGGCAGTCTGCTTCTCCCTCTGCCTCTGCCCCTCCCCATCACTCGTGCTCTGTCTCCCTGTCTCAAATAAAATCTTCAAAGTAAATAAATAAACCAGTAATAGTAAATAAAGCACTTTCCTAGGCTCTGTGAGCTGTTTTAGCAAATTATGGAAACTGGGGTGGGGGGTGGGGAAACCCTTGGTTTAGGGCTTGCTGTTCAGAAGTCCAGGTGGCAACCTGAGACTTCCAAATGGCATTTAAGTGGGGATGGTGTTGTGGGACTAAGCCCCTCGCCTGTAGGGTCTATGCTCACTTCAGGTAGTGTCAGAACTGAACTGTAGGACACCTGGGTGGTGTCTAGAAAATTGAGCTGGTTGGTGTGGGGAAACCGCGCCCCCCCCCAACACAACTGCATCAGGATAATGAGTAAAAGAGTTCAGGGGTCAACATGCAGATCTCCCAACCTCCTGGGCCTCCCCTTCTCTATAGGTTGGGGGTGCACGGGGAGCCCTTGAGTGTCATTATTATTCATCCACCAAACAGATATGGGAGATGTTACCTGGACATGAACCTACCCATTTCATAGCATAGAAGGTAGACGGGGCAGGGGGAGAGGACTTGGTTGAGGTTACACAGTGGCCAACTGGCACCCAAGTTGAGACTCAGCCTCCTGAAGAGTGAAGCTCTGCTCCCAAAATGTGGTTCTTGGTCTCCTCTGTGTCAAGACACCCCCACCTCAGCTTCAGCCTCTCACTGCTGGGCGCCCTCCTGAACGTCTGCCTGAGGGCGGTGCAAGGTGAGATCACGTGGTTAAAAACCAAATCCCAAAGCAGCTCTTGAAGCCTTGAAAAGTAGGCAGTCAGGGTGATCAGAAGAGGAAACAGGTGGTGAGGCCCCACCCTGTCAATGGCAGAGGGATAGTGGGCACGTGCTGGTCCTTCTTTGCACCTCTGTTCCCCCATCTGTAAAACAGGAACGATTCACCCGCCTCCCCTAGCAGGGCTGGGTATACAGCTGGTGCTCAGCACATGTCCACCAGCTCGACTTGCCCTGTGTCCTTGACCACCAATGCCTAGGTCCCTCCAGGCCCCAAGTGAGGCAGAAAGCCCAAGGCCCAGGGTCTTTTGCCCACACAACAGCAAGGGTCAGGGTAGGCAGGGGATGAAGGCAGTGCGACCGTCAAGGCTCTGGAGGTTTGAAGCTTAAGGTATAAATGTCCCTGAAAACTCCTAAAAATTGCAGGCTGTGCAACCTCAGATCACTCAACCTCTCTGAACATGAGTTTCCTCAAAATGGGAGACTAGGATGTTGGGAAGGGAGAGGTCTTCAGGGAGTACTTGGAAAATCCTGACTCCAAGTCCGTGCCCTAAGAGGAAGGTCCCACGGAACGTAGCTACACCACCAGTCCTGGAGGCAGACTGCCCAAGTCAGATCCCACTTGGGCCACTTTCCTTCTGGTCCCGAGACTCAGCAACCCCCATCCACCAGACAATAATCAAAGCTTACACTGAGCACCAACTGTAAGCCAAGCACTGCTCTGTGAACAAACTGCTGATCCTCCAACTTTATGGGGCAAGCTTACAACTGTTCCGCCCATTTTGCAGACAGGGTAAGAGAGGCCCAGAGGTTCAAGTTTTTGCCTTTTCCTACCTGCCTGGGACTGGGCTGTCCTCTTTCCATCTTGTAGTCTCTCTTTCCTGAAGGGGACACCCGTGGGCTCGCTAGTTCCAAACGCTGGTTGGAGATCCCAATATCCCTCACCTAACCTGGACATCAGTCGGCCCCAAGCCCAGGAGCGCCTAGATGGCGCTCGTTGAGCGCCAGCTGTGCAAGGCCCCTCCCGCACGCCGGCTCTCCTCCTCCGAACAGAGGCGGAGGGAGGAGGGGGAAGGAGGCGAGGGAGGGGGGAGGGGAGCGTGCGAGCCAGGCCCTGCCCAGCCCATCAGGCCCCGGCGGGGGAAGAAGGAGGCAGAGAGCCGAGCTGGCGTTAACGAGACTTTACTGAAAACAGAAAACCGGGCAAACCAAGGATTACAAACAGGAATGTGGACTCGTAGCAAAACAAAACAACAGAACAAAAAGGGCGGGAGGAGGGATGTAGGAAGGACGGAAGGGGGGGGGGGGAAGCAAGAGCGAGGAAAGGGAAGGGAGTTTTTTTTTTTTTTCTTCTTCCCATTTCTTTAAAAAACCAACACAAGAAAAAACACACACACACAACCAACGTTTGTTCCCAAGTAGAAACATAAATAGGGCAGAATCGAACACTCTGTTTCTTCTCTCTTCCAAAAGCAAAAAAAAAAAAAAGTAAAAGGAAAGGCAGGGTTTGAGGCTGCGCCCCCTCGGAGCCCCCTACGGCGGCGGTGTGTACAAAGGGGCGGCCGGGGCGCGCGGGTTTGTGCAACACTGGGTGGCCGCGCTCGGGGAACAGAGGCAGCGCGAGGGCGGGGGGGTCATGCGCTTGCCCCCGGGAGCAGGGGGTCCAGCTTGTCGAGTCTGAGGCGCCCTCTCCGAGTCCTGGGCACCCTCGGGGGGTCCTCAGGGACCGCGCCCTCTCGGAATCCTGGCACCCTCGGGGTGAGGGGGGGTGTTCCCGGGGCCGCGCCCTCTCCGAGTCCGGGGGCGCCCACGCCCCCCCACACACGAGCCCGCCTCCCGGGGAGGGGGCCGCGCATGCGCCCCGCGCGCGGGCTCAGTACGCGGACACCTGGTGCTGGGGCAGCAGCTGGCAGCCGCTGTTGACGTGGCTGAGGACCTTCTGCTTGAGCTGCGCCACCTGCTCGCGCAGCAGGCTCGCTGTGGACGCCAGCTCCGTGTTCTGGCTCTTGAGCGTCTTCACTTTCTCCTCGAGGCGCGAGATGCGCTCCAGCTTGCGCTTGCGGCACTTAGAGGCAGCGATGCGGTTGCGCAGCCGCTTGCGCTCCGCCTTAATGCGCTCCTGCGTGTCCATGTCGATGGGCGACAACGGCGGGCTCTCGCCGAAGCTTGGCACGTCGGGCACCGTCTGCGGCTCATCCTTGAGCGCGGTCAGGCGGGGCGGTCCCAGCGCGCCTGGGGGCGGCGGTGGAGGGAAGGGCACAGGCTCGGCGGCGAAGGCGACCGTCGCAGCACCCCCCGAACCCCCAGTGCCGCCCGCGTAGCTGCTCAGGTTCGCGTAGACGGGCGCCTCGGGCGTGGCTGCCGCCGGGGCCAGTTCGCCAGGAGGCGCGGCGCCCGCAGCCGTGCTCGAGGGTCCCCCGGCGGCCGCGGCAGCAGAGGCCGCGCCCGTGCCCAGCTGGTTCTGCTTGTGCAAGTCCTCCAGGGCCTTGACGAAGCCCTCGGCAAACTCCTGCTCCTCGCTGGCCGCCACCTTGGGGTAGAGGAACTGAGTGCTCGTCGGCGTGGTGGTGACCAGCCCGTTGGACTGGATGATTAGGCGCTCGAGCTCGGGCGAGGCGAGCTTGAGCAGCCCCAGGTCGGGCGAGGCGAGCAGGCCGTCGGGGGGCGCCGCGCCTGGGGCGCCGTCGGTGCGCAGGGGGGCCGGGGGCGGCGCGGCCGCGGGCTTGAGCGCCGCCGCCACCTGCTCGCTCAGGCTCAGCGTCAGCGCGTCTTTCTTCATCATGCTGCCAGTCGCTGCCGTCGGGGGCGCCCCGGGGAACAGGCGACCCGGGGACGCGAAGCTACCACCGCCGCCACTGCTACTGACGCCGCCGCCCAGGCCGCTCAGCGCCTCATCGCCGTAGAAGGGTGTTTCCATCCTCCGCCTCCCCCGCCGCGCCGGCCCGGGGAGGGGAGGGGGGAGTGGCCGCGGCCGCCCGGGGGGCCTGCGCCCCCCCGTCCGCTCGGCCCTGCGCCCGCCCCGGCCGAGGCCGCTGCGCCCGGCCCTCCGCTGGCGGCGGCTTCTGCGCCGCGCACTTCGCGCGCGCTCTTATAGCCTCGGCCCAGCGCGATGAGCTCACTGCCCCCGCTCGCCATTGGGCGTGGGTGACGTCGCTCATTTGCATGGTGGGGCGGGGCCAAGCCGCTGACGCCCCCCCTGGCTGCCGTTGCCCCGGTGACGCGCGGTAAACCGCACAACAGCGCAAGGCCTTGTGGGTTGACGTCATGGGGGCGGGTCCCGCGCCCGGACCCGGTTACCCCGCCCCGGGAGCGCAGTGTACGACCAATGCCCCCAGCGCTGCCTCCCGCCAAGGCACGTCCCGGGTGGCGTGATGAGCATGGCCTCCAGCCGCCTGCCCGCCCCCAAGCCCCGCCCCGCATCCGCGCGTGGGGCCCCGGCTGGGCGGGGGCGGGGGCGGTGCCGGCCTCCGGGGACCCGCGGGGGATGGGGCCCGGATGGATAAATAACTCCCTGGCACCTCCCGCTCCACTACGCCTACAAGTGCCTTCGTTAGCGCACCTTTATCCTGGCTCTGTACGGGCTGGGGGCAGAAGGCCTTAGGGAGCTGTTCCCGGTGGCTCCCTGGGCGATTTGGCCAGATCTGCTTCTGTCTCACCTTTACCCCCAAATCTCCGGTCGTGTGTTTGCCCCAGAAAGACGAGGGACGGGAAAGAAGAGCTGCCAGAAGTTGCTGGAAGCGCTTTGATCCTGATACTTTTCACTGAGGAATCTAAAAGTTCGGAGTCCGACTAACTGGCTTTACAGACGGGAAACTGAGGCTCAGCAAGGTGTGACCAGGCCATAGACTTTTTATTCACCTGGTAGAACCCTGGCCTCCTGCTCCTGGGCAGCCGCCTGCATTTTTACTCTGCATCTGCCAGGGTCTGCTGTGGGTCCTGAGGTGAGGGTGGTTGACTGTAGTCCCCCCCAGTTTCCTCCTTAGCCGCCCTCCCCTTCCCAATTGTTAAGGCAGGAATCCCAGCTGGTAATTGTTAACTATTTAATACTGTTTTGTTATTGTCAATGCTCAATGGGCCTCCCTAAAGGCTGGCTGGAGATGGGATATGAGGGAGGAAGGAGGGAACAACCTATCCAGCACTTCCTAAGGACTCTTGGGACATCTGGGCCTGGCTGACAGCCCCTTCACACAACCCCTCCGTGGCTCCCGCCACACTCAGGATGGAGCCAATTTCTCAGCCAGATGGGGGAGGCCAAGCACCCTTCTTCCACTGACGCCCCTCTAACCTTTCACCTTCTCTGAGCCTTGGCCTCTCAGCCCATTGCTGCCTCAGGGTCTTTGCATATGCTTTGCCCTCTGTGTGATGCTCCCTTCCCCAGTGCAAACTTGTATCCTCGGAGAGGCTCCTCCCACTCACCTTATTTCCATTATAGCCTTGGAAGCACTCAGAATGACAGGGTGGACCCAAAGTTCCTGGAGGGCAGGGACCTCGTGTATCCTGAACATGCTGGGTCTCCAACATCCAGTACAGCACCTGGCTCAGTGTTAAAGGAGAACACTGCCTGGCCTGGTTGCTGTGGCAGTTTCTGGCCTTGGTTTGTCTGATTTGCCTGTGGGCATGAACATTCCCAGCCCCCAACCCCCAGTCTTCTGCCTCCCTGCCTCACCAGGCCCTGCCCCTAACTGGGCTCTGGAGCAAAAAGGCTAGGAAGGAAACTCACCATGAGCAAGAGGTGTGACCTGGTAGGCAATGACCCAGGGTGTGTCTATGTACACACAAATGTCTGTTTGTGCCTGTGTGTATTCATGTATGGATCCCTGTGCCCAGGTGTGTTCACGCATGAGGGTGGGGGTCTATGTGCCTGTGTGAGTCCATGCATATAGATCTGTCTGACTATATGTATCTCTGCGCCTGTATGTATATACATATATGTATACTGGTGGGTACGTATGTGTCCATTTGCGTACGTTTCTAGGCATGTAGGTTTCTGAGTCCTCCAGACATGCCCTCCCAGGTCCCAACCTGAGCAAAGGGACCCCTAATGGGAGGGGATGCAGCCCCCAGCCTGTTGCTAGCCTTGCTCTGAGACTCCTCTCTGGGCCTATGCAATGGGGCTAAATTGGAGGAAATGGGGCCATGCTTCTCCCCAGGGCAGGACGTGAGTGGGTGGCCTAGGGAGCCTCCACCCTGACCTTGGGCCTTAACCTTGACAAGTGGATGAATGGTCTGGTGAACTATGGGCAGAACCTGCCTGAGCTGAAAGACTGACCAGCAAACAGGCTTTGGGAAATGGAGGCACAAGGAGCCCAAGGCCTGTTACCTCTCTGAGTCTCCATTTCCTCCTCATGAAAACGGAGTGAATAATCTCACCCACCTCATGGAGTCTTGTGATTTTTGTTTTATTTATTTATTTATTTATTTATTTATTTATTTATTTAAGTAAACTCTACCCCATCATGGGGCTAGAACTCACGACCCTGAGATTCAAGAGTCGCATGCTCTACTGACTAAGCTGGCGAGGTGCCTTGAGTATTGTGATTTGTATTGGATTTGAAAAAATAGTAAGAACTCAATGTTTTCTATAAGTATTTTATCTTATTATTATTATTAGGCCACCCTTAACTGTGTATGGTTATTTGGTCTGGAGTTCCCTCAGCCTGGAGTGCCCTTCCTTATCCTCCAGGCAAGTTCCTACTCATGCTTCAAAACCCAATGTCTCCTCCTCCAGAAGCCTTCCCTAACCTGACGCCCAAGGAGTCCCCCCACCATCTGGCTGAGCCTGCCCACCATCTTTGTTGGGCTCTCTCGGCCCCAGATGGGGGAGGAGAGGGTCCTTGAGGCTGGATAGAGAGGACCTGTCTTGGCCCTTGCCAGCTCCACTTTTCAAGGCCTGGATCCTTCAGTCTCCACTGCTGTGCATTTGCTGTTCCCTCTGACCCAACGATTTTCCCTACCTTCTCCTTCATCCTAGCCAGGCAGCCCTCCAGGACACTCCAGTCCTGCTCTTCCATTTGGACCAACCCTATACTCACCTAGTCAGGCAGGTCAAGGGGAGCCCTGAATCCACCAACCAATCATACGCAGTGAACTAGGGACAACTCCCATTCTCTCATTCATTCATTCATTCCCTACACACTGTCTGAGCACCTACTTTGAGCCAAGTGATGGGGACACACGTGAATGACACAAACACCCTCACCTTTCCAGCGCACGGTCTGAAGAAGGAACCTGTCAAACACAACTTCAAGGAGAATGGTGCCCCCTCCATGGGTGGGGGGGTATGTTTTAGAGTTGGGTAATTGGGGTGGGGCACCCCAGGAGGTGATGCTGAATGAAGGAGGAGCTGGAGATAATTTGAAGCCAAACATCCCAGACAGTGGGAACAGCAAATGCAAAAGCCCTGGGGCAGACCCCAGCTGGCCACTTTGATGGAGAGAGCCGGTGGGGCTGGATTGGGTGAGCCAGGAAAAGCCAGAGGGAGAGAAGGAAAGCAGGCTTCCATGGGAGCCTGGGTGGTATCACATGTCCCCTGTAGTGGCAGTGGCCCTGGAAGATGAAATTGAGGGAGAAGTTGATAACAAGGCTCAGCCTAGACCCTGATTTTTCCGCCCTTACTGTCCCAGCAGGTCCACGAGTCTCAGGACATTATCTTACTTCCCACAGCAGCGTCCAGGGAGGGTGCGGGACCTGCCCCAGGGTCACACAGTCCAGGCCGAAAGAAAACTCAGCCCGGTCCCCAACCCTACCCTGGGTTCCGAAGGGAAGCTAAAACTAACCCCCCACCCCCACCCCTCTCCCAGCCCGGGTTCGAATCTCCGCCCCTCTAGGGCCTCTCTCTAGAGCGTTGAGATTACCCTTCTTGTTTAAAGCAACCAGTGGCGCGCCTGGGTGGCTCAGTCGTTAAGCATCTGCCTTTGGCTCAGGTACTGATCCCAGGGTCCTGGGATCGAGCCCCGCACCGAGCTCCTTGCTCGGCGAGAAGCCTGCTTCTCCCTCTCCCCCTGCTTGTGTTCCCTCTCTGGCTGTGTCTCTGTCAAACAAAATCTTTCAAAAATGATAAAACTATGCGGGGGATGCGGGTCTGAGTAGGGCTTATGGGGAACGTCCTCTGGGGGTGGGGCTTGCGGGGACCCGGGTGGCGGGATTCCGCCAGCGGGCCGGGGGAGGGGCGCCGGCCTGGGGCCGGGGGCGCGTCTGGCCTCCGCGCATTCCTAAGGATCAGGTTACCGGCCAGGGCGATGGCCCCTCCCCTCCCCTCCTGCCCCGCTTCCGCCCTCGCCGCGAGCGGGAACCAGTCACCGCCCCCGTCCTGTGCAGGTGCTTGGCCGGCCGCAGGGAGGAGACCCACACCCAGTCCTCCGGGCTGGCACTGGCGCGTTCCCGTCTCGCAAGACCATTTTACGGACGAGGAAACTGACGCGTGGTCAGCTTCCTTCAGCACCGATGGAACCAGACCGACAGAGCCCGCTTTCCGACCGGTGGCCCTGTTGGCTGCACCCGGAGGCTGCAGTGTCCCCAGCCTCCCGCAGGCCCAGAAGAGCCTCTCAGCGCCGTGTTCGTTGATTGATCGGCCAGAGTGAGCCCAGAAGGGCGCCCGCGCACAGGAGAAAACAACTTGTCACACCACCTTCCCCGCTCCGCAGGATGAGCAAGATTCCTGCGCTCATCCAGCGAACGTTTAATGTGCATTTGCTGTATACCCAGGCCCGCGTTAGGCCCTTTCCCAGGCAGACTTGGGGAAACCCGAAGGTTTGGGGGTCGGAGGGTGGTGAGTTCGACTTTGCTAAACCGACTTCAGAAGCTGATTTGCTTTGGTTTTGTTTTTGTTTCGGCCAACCTCCAGCAGCATCATTCAGCCATTCCACCACCCTCTATTGAGCACCTACTGTGTGCCCCGCCCTGTGTGTCGGGCCAGCGTTTTCCACCATCCCTCATCACCCACTGAGCTGATACTCCCAAACGAGACAGGAAATACCCACCGTAAATGAAGAAGTACGCTTTAGGCTGATGTCAACTATTTCTCCTTTAGATCGACCCCCTTTTCTGTTTTTACTTCAGTAAATGTATTTCAAAAGGGAAACTTCATGTCACCACCAAGAATGGAAAACCAGTTTCTCTTGCCATAAATAGAAAGAAACTGAAAAACGATGAAATGAGAGCAAAACCCAGGAATTCCTTCCTCAGGGACACTCTGGGCCAGGCCCAGAGCGGGAATGTCCAAATATCCAGAAAGCATTAAAGGCAGGGAAGCCCCAAGGCAAGCCAGGAAGGGTGTAGGAGGGGCCACAGGGATCCACTTGGTGTTTTTGTCCCTGAGCACCTCCGCACACAGTAGGTGCTCAATAATGTGCCAGGCCTTGGCAGTGAGCACCTACAACGCGTGGGTTTTGCCTGCATCCACCAGCATCCTCCCAGGGCCTTTGAGTTTACTGACCCATTTTCAGGGACAAATGACGGTGGTGGTGGTGGTGGTGGGTAGCAGTTCCTTGGGGATGGGAACCCGCAGGGCCTCTCTGGGGAGACTTCAGGTTGGTTCAGTTAAGTAGAAGCTTCTGCTTCCTCCTTCAAGACCTTGGGGCTGTCCCCACCCACGGTCCTGTGGCCCCTGACAGCCTTCTGCAATGGGCCCCTGACGTCCTGCCCAGGCTGCCCAGGGATTGGGGATGGGGAGAATGTGTGAATTAGTAAGTATCAATTAAATAAGTAAATGAATTAATGCGTGGATGATGTAATGGATGATTTGGCGAAGTAATGCGTGGATGAGTGAATTAGTGGATGAGAGGATGCATCCATGCCGCCAAGATGGGAAGCCCACTCCCCACATTTTTCCTTAATATCCCCACGCCAGCACTGCTAAGAGGGACATCTGTCCACATTTGTCAGAGGGACAAACTGAGGCTCTGAGCAAAGCATGGCTCCATGCCCCCCATTTTCAGAGGGCAGATTGGAATACAGGTGGCCTCGATCATTGTGAGCTGCAGGACAGAGGCCGAGTAAAGGAGCCAGGGCCCCAGTGGGGGAGTAGATCGAATGGGGGGGAGGCAGGCAGGCAGCCGACAAGAGCAGGGAAGCGGTGGTGGCTGGGCCTCCGGAGCGGGGAGGAGCAGGCGGAGTCCCAGTAGAATAGGAAGGGGCTCCAAGTTAAGAGCAGGTTTGGGGGGCCTCCCGGCACGCGAGACACAGAAACACCAGTCTTGCGTCTCCCGTGCGTGAGGAGGCAGAGACCGCCCCCCCCCCAACACTCGGAAACTGAGGCGCCACCGTGAACTCCCTCGCCCGCCCGCTTCCCCCCTTCCTTCGCCACCGCCTCTCCTCGGGAGGAAGTGGTGAGGGTGCGGGGGAGGGCCCCCCATTCTCACTTCCCCTGGGGCAGGGCGGGGCCTGCAGGGTCCCCTCCGCCGCCGCGAGGGGGGCGACAGGAGGGGGGCTGGGAGCCCCAAGAGCTGGGCCCCTCGTTGGGTGACCGCTCTAAGTTCTCTGGGTTTCGATGGGTCTGATCTGAAAAATGGGGGGAAGAAACTCGACCTTGAAACAATGGATTGCGGGGTGAGAGGACCCCGCCCCAGGCCCGAGGAGACCAGGCCCGAATAGGACACTCCCAGGCCCGGAGGGGTCAGGGCCGGGCCCGGATGAGAGATGTCGCCGTAAACGCGGACTTGGACCCGGGCGGGAGGCGCGTTCCAGGCGGAGGGAAACGGCGCAGGCGAAGGCCTGGAGGCTGGTCGGGACCTCCCGCCTCGCCGGGCGGCCGGGCCTGCCCAGGACCTGCCCTCGTCGTTCCCCCACCCCCCAGCCTGGCCCCCGCCTCCGGCGGGGGTGGGGGAAGGATCTGGAGCGCCTCGGCGCGGCCGGCAGCAGCCGCAGAGTTAACCCCGCGCTGCGGCCAGACCCGGTGGCGAGGGGGGCGGGTGGCGTCAGCGCCGACGTCAAGGCGAGGCGGGGCCGCGTAGACTCGGGCGCCCGGCCAGTGCCCCACGCCGCGCTGGGAGTCGTGGGTGTGCTGGTGGGCAGGGTCGGCCCTCCGGCAGTCCCGACGCTGCGCAGAGGGGAAACTGAGGCACGGAGAGGCGAGTGGCCCAGCCGAGACTGAAGCTGGGCCGTAGGGCTCCAGGTCCCCGGGCCGCTGATGTCCCACACCGTCGCCCTCTCCCAGTCGTTCGCTTGCGCCGGCCTACGCCGCCGTGATAGCCCCAGGGTCCCACGGCTGCGACTGCGACGAACTGGTGTTGTGTTTTGTTTTGTTCTCCGGCACGTAGACAAATCCCTACAAAACCGCCCAGTTAAGCGCCGGGCGTCCCAGAGCTGTGCCCTGGCAAGACACCCCATCTTCGTGGGCCTCAGTTTCCTCAAACGGACCAATGAAGGAAAGCTGACATTTAACTGCGGGCTCACTGCTGGGCCTTCGGGAAGGGGTGGAGTGGGAGGGGATTCCCGTGCCGAGGGGCGGGGGAGAGGTACGAGTGGGGGGACACAAGCGAGGCGGGATTCGAATCCACAGCTGGCTCCCGGTCCCCCTTTTGTCCTCCCTACCTCCGCCCCCTCTCGTCCCCCTCCCTCCATTTCTAACCCCTCCCCTCTCCCTATCCCCTCGCCTTCTTTCTCCCTCCCTTCCCCCCCACTGGCCCAGCTCCCGCGCCCCTGCGGGGCCGCTAATTAAATGCAGAGCTGGGGGGAGGGGGGCGGCTCGCAGTTAACCCCTTCCCGCCGGGCCCTTGGAGGGCTCCCCGGAGCCGGGGAGGGGAAGTGCCAGCCCGCTCAACTCCTCTCCGTCCCTGCCTCGGGGGCCCTAGGTCAAGCCCATTTGATGGACGGGTAGGTCGAGGCCAAGGGCCAGCCCCGAGGTTCTAGGCAAGACCCGATTAATCCGGGCCTCCAGAGAGGAGGGCCAGAGCGTAGAAATAGAGCAAAGGGAGATGGGGAGAAAGGCAAACGGAGGTGGAGGGAGAGAGAGCAGGGATTGAGGGAGGGAGAGTCTGGTGGAGCAAGAAACAGCCAGAGACCCACAGAGCGTGAGACAAAGGAGTTAAGAGACACCAGCTGGAGAAAGCAAGACACAGCAGGGAGACAGGGAGAGAGAGAGACACGAAAGTATTCTCAATGGGATTCTCGGTCCTTGACTGGGGACTAGAACTAACTCATCTTTGGTCTCCTTGGATGAAGAAAAGGTGACCCTATATATATCTACAAGGAACACAGTGACAGTCTCCCAGGGCAGCACCCTTGGGACTGGTGGGGACAAGGTGGCCCTGAGAACCATGAGTATGTGTGGTGATAGGGGACTCACAAGCCACCTCAGGAGCTGGAGGCCCCCAGGCCCAGCTCCCTGGCACTGACCCCTGGCCCTGGACAGGTTTGCACTGACCTCTAATGGGGCCTTGTTGCCTGAACTGAGGGTCAACCCTGACCGGGGAGCTGTAGGTCACCCCAAGTCCCCACCGCGTGCCTATAGCTCTGGGTCAGGTGGAGAGGGCCCAGACACTGTCATTCCGGGCCCTTCCCTCCACACACCGACCACTGCCGTGGTGGGGCTGGGCCAACTGAAGATCTGAGAGGTACCCAACATTCTTGGGGTGGGAACCACTGGAAAAATAGGTAATCTAACATCAAGCCATGGCAGGAGCTATGAAGGAATCTTGGGGGGATGTACAGAGGGCCAGTGACACCCGCAGACAAAGGGGGCACCATGAGGGGGCACCAGGGAAGGGGAAATTCCTGAGAGCTGGAATAGCACAAGCCAAGGCCCCAAGGTAGGAGCACATGGTGTGCCGCAGGAGAATCGAGGAGAAGGCCTGGAGTGGGGGCAAGGTAAGAGTAGGAGGATCCCAGGGGCACCCAGGCCACCAGGAGCTGGGGTGGGGGGGGGTAATTGGAGTCCTTGCCAGCCCAGGAGGAACCTGTGACTACTCCCTCCCTGCCTCAGTCTCCTCACCAGTGCCCATGTTCCAGAGGATGCAGCGGAGTCTCGGGCGCCTAGGGGCTGCCCAGAATCACAGGGACCTGTCTTTTGCCCTCTGTGGGTGCCATGTTGGCCTCCCCTCACTCTCTGTGGCTCCCCGTTATCCGTTATCCCCTAGCTCTGCCCCTCCTATCGTCCAGACCCCCAACACTTGCCCATGATGTTCCTTCACCGGCAGTACCCACCTCCTGAGACCTCCCCTGGCCCCCTCCCAGACTGAGCCCAGAGCCCCTCCCTCGGCTGGCTCTCCAACTACTGGGCCCCTCACTCAGCCCCCGACCCCAGGTTGGGCTACAAGCTCTGCAAGGAGGGCATGGCTCAGGAGACAGGGCTGAGGGGAATGGGGGACGGTGGGCAGCGTGGTCCTTGAACCTGCCCCCTCTGCCCCTGCTGCCTTGGAGGAGGCATGATGGCGGCTGCAGTGACGGGGGATGTGCCAGGAGGAGCATCCGGCAGGGCCCACGTTGTCATGGCGACGCTGACTCAGAGGCAGAGGCAGGTAGCGGCATCTAGTACCCACCAGCCCGCCCCAGTGCTCCTGGCACCCTGCCCAACCCCCACCCTTCAGCCTCCACTCTGGGGACCTTTTCTGAAACTGGAGAAGGGTGGGTGAGACCTCAGGACAGCTGGATAAATTCCTCCACCCACCTCCAGCAGGTGATTGGGTGGGAGATGCTATTTTATCCACACTAACCTGGGTGCCACGTCTCCCTCCCTCCTTCAGGACACCCATCTTCCCATTCATCTGTTTATAGGTCCAGCCATCCAGCCATCCACCCACCCACCCGCGAATCTGGCCATCCCTCTGTTTACCCATCCACCCATTATTCAAGGAGCACCTACTGTGCACTCACATTGCTCTCAGCACAGGAGAGTTGTCCCTTGCTCCAGCAATCAGTGTAGCAGCAAAGGATCTGGACTGGGGGGCGGCAGATGAGGGCAAGGCTTCTGTGGCCCCTTGGGTCCAGGCCTTGAGAAGCTGAGGCCTCTTCTCTCCCTCCTGCTCCCAGTCTCTGTCCTCTACCACTATCTATTTCAGTGTCTGTCTCCATCTCAGAGTACACCCCAGACTCTTCCCCACCCCCACGCCGGGCCCAAAGCCACTGTGTAGCCCCTTTCCTCTCTTCCCCTCACTTGTCTACTCCAGCCACATGAGCCTCTGTGTTTTTTCTCTAACACGCCAGCTCATTCCCACCTCAGGGCCTTTGCACATGCTGTTCTCCCTATCTGGAAAACCCTTAAGGTTTTCACCTCCATTTACCTTGTTTCTTTCTTGGTTTCCTTATTATCTGTCTCTACCCCCATCTCCAGAGTGTAAAGACCTCAGAGATGGCCTGTGGTTCCTTTGGTGGCCTGTCTGCCTCTTTCTGCCTTCATTTCGCCCACTGTGAAATGGGCAAATGGGAATGGTGTTCACAGTAAGGCTTTATAGAGGGGGTTGGGGGGAGGAATTAAGCCCTCAGAACTGTCTCTGGTACAGAGTAAGTGCTCAACAAACACGTCCTTAGAAATAGTCCAAATGCGGGCGCCTGGGTGGCTCAGTTGGTTAAGCGACTGCCTTCGGCTCAGGTCATGATCCTGGAGTCCCGGGATGGAGTCCCGCATCGGGCTCCCTGCTCAGCAGGGAGTCTGCTTCTCCCTCTCCCGCTCCCCCCTCTTGTGCTCTTTCTCTCTCTCACTCTCTCTCTCAAATAAATAAATAAAATCTTAAAAAAAAAAAAAGAAAGAAATAGTCCAAATGCCCACGAGCTGATGAAGGATAAAATATGGTCTGGCCGTACAATGGAATAGTACTCAGCCATAAAAAGGAATGAAGCTCAGACACACGCTATACTATGGATGAAGCTTGAAAGCATCATGCTCAGCGAACGAAGCCAGACAAAACAGGCCACCTGTTGCAGGATCCCATGTATATGGAATGTCCATAACAGGCAAACCCACAGAGACAGAAAGCAGATTAATGGTTGCTCAGGGTTTGGGGAGAGGGTGAAGGGTGACTGCTAATGGGGACAGGGTTTCTTTTTGGGGTGGTGAAAATGTTCTGGAACTAAACAGAGGTGCTGGTTTCACAACATTGTAAGGTATTAAATGCCACTGAAGTGTTCACTTTAAGATGGTTAATTTTGTGTCAGTGGATCTTACCTCAATAATCATTTTATTTATTTGTTTGTTTGTTTATTTATTTATTTATTTTAATTTATTTGACAGAGACAGCAAGAGAGGGAACACAAGCAGGGGGTGGGAGAGGGAGAAGCAGGCTTCTCGATGCGGGGCTCATCCCAGGACCCTGGGACCATGACCTGAGCAGAAGGCAGATGCTTAACAACTGAGCCACCCAGGCGCCCCTCAATTATCATTTTAAAAAGAACATTGGGTAAAACCTGGGAAAATCTGAATAAAATGTGTTCTTTAGTTAATAATGCTCAGCTTACTGCATCTTCAAGAAGCCCAGCGTGCCCCCGCCCCCAGGCCTTCACACCTGCTGTTCCATGGAGCTGGAGGCTTCAGGTAACTGAGAAGCTGGATCAGACCCCAGGTGGGCTGAGCTGCAGTCTGACTCCATTTGCTCCCACCCCGCACCTCCTCCCATCACAGGAAAGGTCAAGGTGTTTGGTGGTTAGGGATGATGTTGAGGACATTTGGGTGCCTTGGAGGGTCAGTCTGCACCCCCTCAGGGAGGCAAGAGGACCTACAAGCTAGTGGGGTTCGGCAGCAACTGAGCAGGAGAGGCAATGGATTCTGTCCAGCTGGGGGACCTGTTCTGTTTCCACCCCACTCATGAACACAAACAGCACGAGGCATTTTTTTTTAATTTTTAAGGAAAATTGCTGAGTAATGAAGACCTCCCTGGACAGCATCACTGTGCCCCAGGAACTGAGTCTTCTGGGGGTTTTGGAAAAGACAGTCTTTCCAGAAGGTTCTGGGGAAACCATGTCTGAGTCTCTCCATGGTGACAGGGAGGGTGCGAGGGAGGGAGGGAGGCCACCTCACCAGTCATCCACACTCACTTGGGCATTTGGGGACACCCCTGAGTCCTGCTTGCCAGGGACGCTCAACATGCTGGAGGGACACAGTGTGGAAGGGCAGGCCCTGGGGGTGCTTACAGGGACAATTTTCAAAGGAACAGAAAAGGGAATTAGGGAGGGGAAGATGCAGGAGGATGCGCCGAGTATTTTTAGGCGCTGAATGCAGCCCTAAAATATTTCCACGGCCACTCCCGAGGGTGAGCAGGGTGACTATTTCAGTGCCTGGTTCCAGTGGAGGTGGGGCGGGCAAGGGTGAGTCACTGCTGGGTGGCTGGACCCAGAATGGGAGGGGGCTCTTAGGGCAGCACCGGGGACCTTCAAGGTGACTGCTCACCAGCCAGGGCTAGGCATCCAGGCTGGCCTCCGGGGCACGGAGGAAAGTGGCTACTAGCCACTGACCACAGGGCAGGCCAAGCATGTGGCACCACTGCCCGGGGCCTCCCAGCCAATGAGCAGCTCAGGCTGAGCTCAAGGCTGATAGAGATGGAGAGATTCCCGGGAGAGGTTTCAGACACTCTGCAGGTGATCAATGAAGAATGAAGCAGCACTCTTATTTATTTTTTTAAGATTTATTTGACAGAGAGAGACACAGCGAGAGAGGGAACACAAGCAGGGGGAGTGGGAGAGGGAGAAGCAGGCTTCCCGCCGAGCAGGGAGCCCGATGTGGGGCTCTGTCCCAGGATCCTGGGATCATGACCTGAGCCCAAGGCAGACGCTTAACGACTGAGTCACCCAGGCGCCCCAAAGCAGCACTCTTAGATGTGTGCGAGTATATATGGAGCACTTGCTGTATACCAAGCCTCCTCCCCCATGTAATCCTCCCAACAACCCCTGTGAAGTGGAGGCCAATACCCTCAGTTGAGGCAACAGTCAGGGGAATAAACTTTAAAGCCAGTGCCGACCTTGCCTGCCCCCACCCCAAATGACTCCTGCCTCCTGGTTCTACACCTGACACAGCTAAACCCAGAGAAGGTAAGTGGATCCTCCAAGTTCAAGGAGGCTACAGAGGGAGGAGCTCTGAGGAGGCTCTGGAGCTGTGTGACCTGGGGCAGGTGGCTCACCCACTCTGTGCCCGAGTGGTAGGAGCTGCCTGGCACACACGAGGCTGTTGTTGGGATCATGCTGGGTCTCTGCCCTCCCTGAGCAGACCACAGAAGCTCGGAGGCTTTTCACTTGCAGTTCCCTCCACGTGTCCTCTGCTCTCTTCCCATGGACAGTGGCTTCTTGACCTTCGGGATTTGGTCTGAACATGCCCCCCTCGGCAGGGCCTCCCCTTCCACTCTGGAAAGCTCCCATCCCAGCATCCTGGCTTCCTGCAGAAAGATGAGCCTATCTGCCCCAGGCCCTCAAGGCACCCCTGCCTGTTCTCTTGCCCCCTCTGCGACCTCTACCCTGGGCTGAGCCCCCAGCCCCACCTCCTCCTGGTCTCCCGGCTTCCACCCTTGTCTCAGTCTGTTCCAGAACCTTCTGTGCTTCCCATTTGCTCAGGGCCCGCAGCACCTGCCCCGTTTCCTACCCCCTCACTTTGTTCCTGTCACCACTCTGTGTAGGGCCGTGGCAGTTGGGCAAGCTGTTCTCTTCGTCGGAAATGCTCTTCTAGATGGCTCCCTTGCCTTCCTCAAGCCCTTTCCTTGAATGCTAGTCACCCTCCGGCCTGCCCTGACCGCCTCTTTCTCCCACTCTCACTTTCTGTTTCTCCACACTGATGCATTCGGCTAGTTTGTTGCTAGCTCACCCCGTGGAAGGTAAGTAAGGGCCACTGGGCCGGGGCTCTTTGTCTAATGCAGGCTGAGTCTCCGGCACCTGGGATGCGGTTGTGGCCCCCGTACCTCTGCCTCCAGGCCAGCTCTCTGCTTCACTGAGGCGGGCGGCTTCTCCTACAGAGGTCCCATCTCCTATGCCCCTCACTGGCCAAGTGGCCCTTTGTCGTCAGAGGGACAGCAGAGGACACCAGGGCATGCACTGAGCAACTGGAGATACACACATTGCTGATACCGGGAGAGGTTGGGCCCCCGGGGTCCAGATGGATGGGTGGGGAGGACACCTGCCATCATGCCCATGTGGGCTCAGTGGGCACAGGGCAGGGCTTCCCGGCAGAGCTGCTCTGGGAGCAGCAGGTGAGGCCCCGAGGAGGAGGAATCGGAGGAGATGTGTGCAGGAAGGGATGACGCAGGATAGCAAGACAGACGCCCCCCCCCCCCGCCCCCCACTGCCGCCAAGCGGGGCTGGGGCTCCTGGTTGCCCGCTGCCTCCGTGTCCCCCAGATGGGCTCTTGGCCCCAGGTCAGGCAAGAGGGGGCTAGGGCCGTCAAGGCCAGCCCTGCAGAGCCTGGGCCCCAGGCTAAGTCACACCTCTGCTCCGAGGGGAGTTGGAGCAAACTCCAGGGGTAGGAGGTCTCTGGTTTCTGGTTCCTGGGAACCACCTACGACTTAGACGTCCTGCATGCCCCGGAGTCATGCACCAGTCAGCTGATGAGGGCTCAGACCCCAGTCGACAACCACCAGAAGGGCGGAAAGATCGAGGCCCAGTGTCTAAGAACTAGCCGGGAGCTTTTGGTTTCTTTTCTTGTTGAGGGGGCTGAGGCTCGTTTCTCGAAACCAACCCGGGAGGAGACTGAAAAACGGGGCTGTCCTGACAGCCGGCTCAGAAGGACAGAACCTTCCGGAAGCCCACCGCGCTTAAGCGGCCTGGGCTGGCGAGGCGGCTCACGTCACCGGCGGGCGAGGAGGGGACTGGGCCGCCAGCCCGGGCCGCCTGGCTGGAAAGGTCAGGGCCGGCCGGCGTGTCTGGCGACACACGCGGGAAGCCGCGATTACGCACGCAGGCTCCCGCAGGCTCCGAGCGGCAGCCTGAGCCCCAGCGCAGAGCCGTGGGGAGGGCGGGCGCCGCGGGGGCCCAAGACCCCGCACTGCGACGGGGCGGTAGGACGAAGGCGTTCTCCCGCCGAGCTCAGTTAGGGAGGAGAAACCGAACCGCCCGAAGCAGGAAGGGGCGGGGCCTCCAAAGGGCTGGCCCTTCGCTGCCGAGCTGGACACCTGACCCCGGCTTTTATCAAAGCCTCCCAGACCAGGGCCCCAGAGGCTTTTATGGGCCGCTGAGTCCAGGGCCATGGGGGAGGGGAGCTGGGGACCCAACTCCCTCCCTCCCCGCCGGTCCGTCCCTTCTCGTTCCTGCCCCGCGCGTCGTCGCCAAGCCCCCAGCCCACCCCAGCAGCCCACATCTCTGCGAGAGGGGATTTCTGCAGGCCTGGGGCTTATCAGACGCCCCCAGGTCCCACTCAAACCCCACGCGCTGCCCCAGCCCGTGCCAGAGTGCTAGGCAAGCGTTCTAGCTGCAGCAGGTCCCACAAGCGGTGCCTCAGGGAAAAGCAATGATCGGGTGGGGGCAGGGGCAGAGCACATTCTCGAGGCAGGCTGAGTCTTAAATGTGGGTATCTGCAAGGGCGCTGGGCTAGCACTTGGCAGCTCCAGCAAGCGGAGCTCTCCGGCAACACCTTTTATTCTGATTGCCCCTCCGAACAGGTCTCAACACAGTGACAATTAGAACCCGGTCCCGCGGGAGCCGGCTGGCACCCCATCTTGCCTCCCAGCACCGGGCCGTTCAGGAGTTCCCCTCACAATAAAAAAGGAAAATCAGCCCGCGGACGATGTCACAGAAACATTTTGTAGAAGTGCTGGCTCAACATCCCAGGCAAATCACCACGGTGTGGACAGGCGCTGCCCCAACCTGGAGAGGAGGAGGTAAGAGCCTTCCCAGCACATTCCTTGAGGCAGGCGCTTGTCACAGCTTCTCAGTGAACTCTGGTGTGAATGGTGCTTACAAAGCAGGGATGGCGGGCAGGACATTGGCCACAAGGATGGGCTGCAATGGGTATCACACTGCCCCCCCTCCCCCCATCAACTCTCTCTACAACGGGGCAAGGGTTACAGGCAAACCTAGTGCAGGAGGGCCACTCCCACTGCCCAGACAACAGGCTCATCGTTCTTAAAAAGGAAATCAAGGGACATGGAACCAGTGTCCTGTTGAAATACTTCCCCTTGGCGAGACAGGCAGCAACCCTCGAAAGGAAACTTCTCTTACCGGACTGTGATTTCCTGAGGATACCACACTCTAGATGTGCCCAGTGACTCAAAAAAAAAATTATGAATTTGCAGTTTGTAGTTGTATTTGTTTTTATTCTTGTAACACAAACAGGGAGAGAGGAGGCAAAGGGGCAGGGCCCAGCAACGTCCCAGGAACAGCTTCTGTGGCATACGTTCATACGTATTTGTTTTCAAAAGGCAATCCTGAGGTCCGTGTTTCAGGAAACTCCCAAGGCTGTCAATCTCAGTGCAAACAGCTTAAAATAAAAACCTCCGGTCTGTTCACCACATGAGAATCCAACTCAAAATGCAAAACAAGCCTGTTTGGAAAGTGCCCGCCCTTAAAACAAGAGCGAGGGCTTTAAAGACACATTAAACACAGAATCTTCCAGGAATCAAGTCAGCTTGGAGACTTCAGAAAACCAAAAACACTGAATAACATATCCAACTGTAGAACTGCTGGCTCAAAAAAAAAGGTGGGGTACTTTATGTAAAAAGGATCACAAAATGACAGGCGGGGAGGGGGGCTCTTCCCCAACACCTGCCTCTTTTTGTTCTGAACACACTTGTGACCTGGAGAGTAGAAACACAGCCTCAGGGTGTGGTAGCAGATGCTCAGTGGCGGCTCAGTCTCTTGGGGACAGAGGGGCAGCTCACTGTTTGCCCGCCTGTCTGCCCGGCTTCTTTTCCGGCTGACCTCTGCCTGTGCCTGGGATTCCACCTCGGCCCCGGCCACCAAACACACCTGTGAGACAGAGGAGGGGGCTGCAGCAGAGCCGGGTTTGGAGGCCCAGCTGAGAACGTGAGGGTGGTGCTCCAGAAAGTTCTCAGTGTTGACAAGGGACAAGACCAGCTCCCAAGGGGTATGAGGGATGCCAGGGAGGACAGAGGTCAGCTCTAAGTCACACTGGGGCTTGGGCAAGGCTTCCTGGGAGAGGGCCTGGGGCCAGGGTAGGGGGCAGTCATTAGAAGGATAAAGCCAGATGGTTTCCAGGAGGGGAGCAAGACCCAGAATAGGGGCAGGACTCAGCCCAGGGGGCCGGCCACAGGCCCCCAGCTCTGAGGACCCAGGCTTCCCTCTTTCTCCAGCACTGTCCACATCCACTGGCCCAGGAGAGAAACAACTGGGAGATTCTGTGTGTCCGGCTGAGGGGTGGGGACAGGGGAGCTCCCTGCCCTGTAACCTCTGCCAGCCAGTGACGGAGCTGTGCTTCTAAGATATTTTACATGGAGCCCAAGGTAGGAGCTGTGTGGGAGGTTGAGTAATAAGGGATAGAACACACCCCTGCCCAGGGAGGTCCCGAAGGACCACAGTGGCATGGGGTCCAGAAAGGCGCACACAGTCCCCCTTCCACCACAAACACACAGTGGGCCTTGTCGGGAGGGAGGCCCGTCCCTGCAGGGGCTGCCTGACCTCACCTCCCCCGGGGCAAGACCGGCTTTGCCAAGGGCAGCTCTGCCACACAGGGTGAGATTTCCACCTGCTACCGAGGGCCCCACGGTCTCTCTTCAGAGTGGCCTAAGCTAATCACTCCTCCCTCCCTCCCTGCTCCTCTGGGCATCTCACTTAGCAGTGGTGGCCTCAGCACGAAGAGCCTGGCCCTCAGGTATGGAAAAGGCCCTGCTCGCCCCTAGGCCTTGGCAATGTCCCCACCTGGAGTGCCCTCCAGACCTCCTCCCTCTGGCTCACTCCTGTCACGTGAGCCTCAGCTCAGGGCCGGCTCTTGTATCCTTCCTGGCCCTGCCTGTGAGCCCCCGGGGCGGGGGGAGCCTGGGCCTGGGACACGGAAGGCCCCTCCAGATGGAAGAGACAAAGCTGGGGCCCTCCAAGAGGAGCGGGGCGTGTGGGGGGAGGGAGGGAGGGTCTGCAGATGGCCTCGAGGCTCAGGACCCAGCTGACTGCACAACAAATTGAAGTTTATGCCAGACTTATAATTTTGGTGGCTGGGGGTGGGGGTGGGTAGGGTGAGAGGAGTCTATCAGAAAGGAATGAACTCAGCCTTGTGAAAAGGAGTGACAGCAGGGAAGGGGCTCGTGCCAGGCCCTGAGCCGGGATCCCCGCCAGCAGCCTTGGTGAGGCGGAGACCACCAAACTCTCTCTGCAGAGGGGAAACGAGCCAGGGAGGTGGCGCACCATGCTCAGAACACCCGCCGGGGGACACAGGAGGGCATCGGACGAGGGCTCAAGCCCCAGGTCTGCCCGGGCACTGCATCGGTCTGCCGGGCTGGAGCCAGGCTTCCGGAGCCCCGAGGACTGCTGCTGGGCAGAAGGGCCCAGGGGTGTGGGGGAGCCAGCACGGCCCGCCAGGGCTACACCAGGCTTCCTGGGTTGGGGCTGTGGGGCCGGGGCAGGCAGCAAAGAGCAGCCTCGGCCACCCCGGAGGAACCCTGTGAGTCATAACCCCCAGCTCTGTGGAGGGGGCTCAGAGCCAGGCCTGTGGCACCATGACGGCAGGACCCAAGAATGTCAACACTGGGACGGGATGGCTGCCACGTGCTGCAGCTGCAGTCACCCTGCAGCTTGGGCAAGGCCTGGGCAGGCTCTGCGGCCTAGCCTGCTACGGGCGGAGGGGGCGGGGAGGGAGAGAGGGGCCTACCTCGCCCAGCACCCCCCATGCCTCGGCCCTTCTGCTGCTTCTGCTGCTGCAGGCCACCGCGGCCCCGGCCCTTGGCCACCACCTCCTCCTTGACCATGTCGATGATCTCATCGGGGATGCGCAGGTACTTGATGGTGCTGCCGCGGATGTAGCACTCGGGCATCCGCCAAAACTTGTCCCCGTCCTGTGCGACAGAGGGGTGAGTCTCAGATGGGGCGGGGTCCTTGCAGAGCGGGTGCCCAGGGCCATGGTGTGTCTGTCCCCTCGTGCTCCCGGTCCCACCTGGGCCGCCGTCCTAGCCCGCCTGCACCTGGCCTCACCCCTGCAGAGTTCAGTCCCGGACGTGACATGGGGGGTGGGGGGGGGGGCTGCCTTCCAGCGGACTCTCTCCAGACTCTGGGTCCCCCTTTACCCAGGGAGGGACAGGGAAACACATAAGCTAGCCTCCTCATCCTCAGCCTCGTTTCCTGCAGCCCAAAGCCCAGAGGAGCCTGGGGGCCTTCGCACCGGGCACTGCCACACAGCTCGGCCACAGCCCAGCTCTTCCACCCCCCTGCGCCCAGCCTTTTGGAACCTACCTTCTGGAACCCTCTCTGGGTGCCCTGACTCATTCATTCATCCACTTATCTCCTGGTGGGTGTGGGACACACATAAGTGGGATAGAGACTCTGTGAAGAGGGCGGGAGGCGGGTGGGGAAGCAAGCCTGGGGCTGGCCAGGGGCAGCGACCAATGGTGCCAGTTTTCAGGGGAGCTAATTAAGGCCAGAGAGATTAGGAGGCTTGCAAAGTCACAGATTCCAGAGCAATGCCAACCCTGCAGGTCCCAGGACATCAACTGCCTCCGCCCCCCCCCCTCCCCGCTCCCATGTACCCTGTGACCAGCACAAGGCCTTCCTCCACAGCCCCTCCTGCTGCCCTTGGGCAGGAGCCCGGGGCTTCTTCCTTGAGATTAGTTCTCCAGCCCCACCCCTAGTGCCCTGAGCCAGAAGTCTTGGCAGCCCTCTCCTCTCCCCACATCCCTAGAAATCAGACCAAGACACTTTCCTGCTTAGAATCCAATCACGGCCCTCTTGGCCCAAGGACAAGGTCCAAACTCCTCAGTGTGGCTCCCGAGGGCCTGAGATCCAGCCCCACCCTGGCTGCCCTCGCTCAGCTCTCGATGACGTGCCTTCCAGATGGAAATTTCTGGAACACACACAGTGGGCTTCTTGCCCCCAGTACTTTGCATATGCTGTTCCCACTTTTCTGTGTCTGGCTAACTCTGACCCCCAACAGGCCTTGCTCCCAGCCTCCCTGAAAGGCCCAGTCCTCATGCATGACACTCGTCAGCAGTGCCTGGGTCAGGCTGGTCTGGCCCCACGGAGACACTCAACAGGACAAAGGGAAAATTCAAAGGCCAACTCTTCCCAGGAATGTGCACAAGCCCCCAACCCACACAGGAACCCCATGAGATCTTGGGGCACTCCTTTCCCAGGAAGGGCAGGCAAGGGGCCAAGACTGTGGGGATGCAAAGTTACAGCTTGACAGAAACAGAATGATTCCGTGGAAGCGCAGGGCTGGGGCTGGCTGCTCAGGGCTCGGCTCTCCCTTAGCCAAGGACAGGCTGGCCCCAGCACACTCCCTACAGGAACCAGAGCTTATTCTGCCTTCCATGGCAAGAGCTGAGCAGCCTGAGCTAACCACTTTCCAACCAACCCTGGCTCTCCAGTGCTGCCCAGGCTGCCTGCTGCCCAAGGGAGGGGCCGCTAGCACCTGTTTACAGGTGAGGGTGCCAGACAGCCCAAGTGACACGGAACCTCACAGCAGCCTCTCCTTCCAACCAGCAGGTCACAGAGGGGGACTACCCAGGAGGAGCTACGTGTCCAGTCTCCGCTGGCTACGGAGGTCGGCTGACCTTGCTCTGCGAACTGGTGGTTGCTTCCAGGTCCCAGAGGTGGACACAGACCTACGGGCCACGTGCTCCGCTGTACACGTGGCAATGGCTGCTACGGCCACATTGGAGCTGCCTGGACCCCCCACCGCCACAAGTGCGGCCTGAAAACCAGGAGGAAGTTTCTAGTGGATGATGTCCCACCATGTACCATCACAAGAAGCAGGGCACAGAGCCACACAGGTGAGGGGAGACGGTCACACTTACCAGTCTGCCTGTTGGGATGGGAACCATCCAGGAGGACGGACCAGGGGCAAGATGGGCTGCCTAGGGTTCTGCTGTACTCTGGTATGGCAAGCCTCAGGGGCACCTGCGCAGGGGCTCAAGACAGCCCCATCTTGGCTGGGGCCCCCGACACCTTCCTCCCCTAGAACATAGGGTGCTGTTGCCAACAGGGGGATGGAGACTGGAATTAAGGCAGAAGGCAAGCCCTAGCCGACCCCAGCACAGGTTCACAGGAGGGAGCCCTGCCTTCACCCAGGTCATCATCCTCGTTGCTCTATGGCTCATCCTGAGGGCTGGGAAGGCCTGTGACCCTAGAGAACTGTCCCCCAGCCCTGGCCCACCCAGTGGTGCTCCTGGCCCTGCACTTCCTGGTTTCAGGCCTCAGGAGGTAAACAAGTCTCCTGATCCACAGGGCCACAGGGCCGCCCTCGCCCCCTGGTGGCCTGGATATCCCATGGCCACACCACCCTGGCCTGCTTGGCTGGTGATGTCCACAGCCAGGACCAAAGGCAGCAGAGGCTGACAAGGAAGGTCAGGCCTGTTTTGTACACTAGGGATCTGTAACCAGAAGTGCCCCCCAGGCCTAAGTCCTTCTTGTTTAGGATTGGCACGAGCGGTGGGGGATGGGGCAGCATCCCCATAGGTGCAAAGTCCAGGGTACTCGAGGGACGCCCAGCCCTGCCCTTCTGCCCCCTCCACACCCCTCCCAGTCCCTCAGGCCCCACCCCTCCTAAGCCCCACCCCTTCTATAAGCCTCACCCTGGTAGGATGACCTGGCTGAGCTATGCCCCTCCCTATTCCTCCCACAAGGGCAGGGAGGGGCTTTCACTCCACTGAGGATGTTGAGGCTCTGTAAGCCCCAGGTGCAGGTGGGAACTTGGCGGCCTCGCTGCCCCCAGGCAGTGGGCGCAGACTCGGGCGCAGGGCACTCACCCTGGATGTGCAGATCACCTCTCGAAGGTTAATGTTCATCCAGTTATCACAGCTCACCAGGTGCCCATTGTATGTCTCCCCATTTTTGAGTTCCACCAACTGAAAAAGAAATGGCCCCAAGTCAGCCATGGGTCCCAAGGGAAAGGCAGCCCTACCCCTAAGAGCTGGGTGACTACTGCCTGGGCCTCATTCAGACATGGGACCTCGTGGGACCCGGTGGCCACAGCACATGGTGCTAGTACTGCCCCCCCCCCCCCGCCACTGCCCCCAGTGGCCCATCTTACAGGTGACATGTTCTGCATCCTCTGTACATTTTGCTGGGCATTGTAGTCTTCTATGATGAAACTGGGTTTTGTTTGTGCAAACAAACAAAAGCAAAAAAACCTACCAAAAAATCCTCTACAAATCTTTCAAGGAAACAGCGAGGTTAGGGTAACAGTGGCCGCTGACTCAGAACAGACAGGAGGGCACATCTCAGTTGGTCCAGGCAGGTGCCCCGGGGCAGGTGTTCTCTGACAGCACGTATGTGAGCTTTGGTGGTCTGGAAACACCTTTTCTTTTTTCTTTCTTTTTTTTTTTTTTTAAGATTTTATTTATTTATTTGAGAGAGAGAGAGAATGAGACAGAGAGCATGAGAGGGAGGAGGGTCAGAGGGAGAAGCAGACTCCCCGCCAAGCAGGGAGCCCGATGCGGGACTCGATCCCAGGACTCCAGGATCATGACCTGAGCCGAAGGCAGTCGCTTAACCAACTGAGCCACCCAGGCGCCCTGGAAACACCTTTTCAGTCCAACAATTACTCATCTATTTTAATGTGCTCTGGGAAAACAAGCAAGTAGCCCATCACTCTGAAGATATGCGGAGACTTAAAAAAAAAGAATCGACTCAGGTATCTGACCAAGAGAAATAAAGGCAAACATCCAGGCAAAAATGTGTGCACAGGGGCGCCAGGGTGGCTCAGTCGGTTAAGCATCTGCCTTGGGCTCAGGTCATGACCCCAGGATCCAGGGATCGAGCCCCATGTTGGCCTCCCTGCTTAGCAGGGAGTCTGCTTCTCCCTCTCCCTCTGCCGCTCCCCCCGCTTGTGCGTGCTCTCTCTCTCAAATAAATGAAAAATAAAAGTGTGCACAAATGATCATTGCGACCAAAATATTCACCAACAGACAAGTAGAAACAACCCAAATGTCCACCATCAGCAGACAAGTGGATACACAAAATGTGGTATGTCCATACAGTGTGCTATCACATGGCCAGGGCCATCGGGAATGAAGCCCTGATACACGCTACAATGTGGCTGAACCTCAAAAAACATCATGCAGAGCTGAAGAAGCCAGACACAAAAGGCCACACAGCGTATGATCCCATTTACAGGAAATATTTAGGACAAGCAAATCCACAGAGACAAAAAGCAGATTAGTACTTGCCAGGGACTGAGGAAAGGGGATGGGGACTGCTAATGGGGTTTCCTTCTGGGGTGATGGAATGTTCTGGAACTACACTGAGGTGGTGGTTTACAATGCTGTGAATGTACTAAATACCCCTGAGTTGTATGCATTAAAAGGCTAAACTGTAAAGGCGCCTGGCTGGCTCAGTCAGAAGAGCATGCGACTCTTGATCTCAGGATCGTGAATTCAAGCCCCATGTTGGGTGTAGAGATTACTTAAATAAAAGAGTAAGAACTTCGGGGCGCCTGGGTGGCTCAGTTGGTTAGGCGACTGCCTTCGGCTCAGGTCATGGTCCTGGAGTCCCGGGATCGAGTCCCATATCGGGCTCCTTGCTCGGCGGGGGGTCTGCTTCTCCTCTGATCCTCCCCCCTCTCATGTGCTCTCTCTCTCTCTCATTCTCTCAAATAAATAAATAATAAAAAAATCTTAAAAAAAAAAAAAGAGTAAGAACTTCAAAAGAAAAAAAAAAGGTTGAACTGTATGGGATGTGAATTATAGCTGAATAAAAAAGAGAAAGAGAAAGAGAACAGAACACACCGACACGCTGTATCATGAACAGCAAAAGTCGTTTAGGGAATAACGTGTGTTATGTGGTCCTATCTGTGTTTTTTTTGTTTTTGTTTTTTTAAGGTTTTTTATTTCTTTATTTGACAGAGAGCACAAGCAGGGGGAACAGCAGGCAGAGGGAGAGGGAGAAGCAGACTCTGCTGAGCAAGGAGCCCGATGCAGGGCTTGATCCCAGGACCCTGGGATCATGACCTGAGCCGAAGGCAGATGCTTAACGGACTGAGCCACCCAGGCACCCCAATCCCATCTGTGTTTTTAAAAAATCACATTCGTGTTTCTACACATATGTTAAGCCTGGATGTGCAAGGTGCCTGGCTGGCTCAGTTGGTGGAGCACGCAACTCCTGATCTTCACTCTGTGAGTTCAAGCCCCATGTTGGGCATGGACCTTACTTAAAAAAAAAAAAAAAAAAGAAAGAAAAAGTCTGAACCAGCATATATCAAAGATGTCGTTAATTTGTTGGCAAGAGTAATGAAGAAGAGTTTCTAGTTTCTAAGTACCTCTAGTGTTTGACATTTTTAATAAGCCTGTATTACTTTTATAAGCAGCAGAACTAAGACCAGGTCCTGACACGCGTAGGAGGGAGAAGAGAGTAAGCTGCTGTCTTGTGGGCAGGGAGGAAGCAGGTCTGGCTGGAGGCGCCTCACCCTTTGCCCACTGTCCCTGTCCCTGTTCTGAGGTTGGTTCCCGCTGAAACTCACTGCCTGCCCTTGACAGGCATGTACTCACCATGGGATGATTCTGAGCCGTCTTCAGCAGCGACAGGGGAAGCTGGAAGGCAAACAAAGGCACATAACTTGTCTGATCAGCACTGAGGGGCCCCGGCCCCTGGGCAGGGCTGGGACTCCAATCTCACAAATCTGCCAGCTCATCACTGTGCTGGGGGTGCAGGAACACATGGCCCTGACCCCCGACAGAAAAAGCATGCTCCTAACTCTGCCCAACCCCAGGACACATACCTGCCTCCCAGTTTAGGAAATAAAGCCTGGAATACTCCCCCCCAGCCCAATCTCAGAGGCAGCAGTCATCTGGTCTTGGTGCTGACCATTCTGGGCCTTTCTTTACAACTCATGTTGCCTATATTCACACCTTGACAGGAAAGGGCCTAGCTTTCCATGCTTATCATGGGCACCACAGCACAGGGATCCTTCTGCTGCTTGCCTTTTTTGCTCAACTGATCTCTCTCTCATTCAGAGCACCTGGGTGGCTCAGTTGGTTAAGCATCTGACTTCGGCTCAGGTGGTGACCTCAGAGTCTTTGCATTGAGCCCCGTGTCAGGCTCTGTGCTCAGTGGGGAGTCTGCTTGTCCCTCTCCCTTTGCCCCTCCCTCCCCATGCATGCACAGGCCCTCGCTCTTTCTCTTATATAAATAAACATATGTATTTTTTAAATAGATGCAGCTTTTTCATCCTCGTACACAGTTATTGTCACACCCACTTTACAGATGGGGATACTGAGGCTTAAGAGACTGAGGGACTTGCCTGGCACTATAGAGCTAGTAAGAGATAGAGCCTGGCTTGACCCCATCGGCTGGAAGTCAGCTCATGCTGAGCCATGCCTCAAAGGGCAGCCCTGACTGGACCAAAAGGGATTCTGCCAGGCCGTTGGGTAGCAACCTTGATCTAGGGTGGCTACAACTGAGCTGGGTTTTCAGTGAGAAAATTCATCAGGTAAGGGGAAAAACATTCCAGAAAAAATAATCTGTCGTTACTCTAAGTAATGGCATATAAGAGATGCAATCTTTTAAAAAACTCACCCACATACAGTCAGCTTTCAAGATATTAAAAAATCAGCTCTTTTCATTTTGGGAACACAAATCATGACCCATACAACACTGGAGCCTGCTTCTCAGTCTCCAGGAGGGTGACTCAGGTGGCAGTGCTTGGGTCCAGGATCCAACGACAGCCCATCCAGCAAGGGCAAATGAAGGTTCTGGTCTAAGGGTCCCACAGATGAGACACTCACTGCCTCAGGGAGGACGGGAGCTTCACTGCGCCTTGCACTGGCTTTGGAATTCTGTCAGCCTGACCCCCAGAAGCTTGCTGCAGGGGAGTCTCGGCCTGCCCTCACACTCCCGATGCAGGCCAGCTGCTTCTCTAGGTGGTGGGGACTGGAGGCCAGAAATGGCCAACTCCCACAGAACGGCTCCCGTGGAAAGGCCTGAGGGGGATTCCCATATCCCACAACCTTTCCTGAGAAGAGCCGCCTAGGGGAGGTCCAGTGGCGGCAGGAAGCCAGGCCCAAGCCCACTTCCTGCACTGGCTTCCTGGTAAAAAGGAAGAAGGGGCCACGTGGAGAGGGGGTGACTGCTCAAAGGAGGACAGGCAAGCAGGCTGGGGCCCCGACTTAGCCAACCTGCGGCTCCTGCCCTCTCATTTGGAGTTCATCTGTGCGATGGTACCCAGGGGCAGAGAGCCATGGGTCCAACTCACACCCGGGGGCCATAGGCCTCAGTCACCTTTTACTGTGGCGAAGCCTCAGGCTTTCCTGAGCAAGCCTGTTTTCTTGTGTCCAAGATGGGAATGTGGACCAGAGCGATGACACACTCAGGTCTTCCTCCCAAATCACCTGAGAGGGGACAGAGCAAGGTTGGGCCTGGAAGGCGAGAACGAAGACGGATTCAGCACTGAGAGGCAGAGAGGTATAGCCAAGGCCCCTCTAGATGAGGGACCCGTGGCCAGAGCAGGAGGGACCTTCCCAGGGACACCACGGCAAGATCCTGAGATAGCCCATGAAAGTAAGCTGAAGCCTGTCAGCAGGGGCCCCACAGGAGTCCTTTTATGGTGTGTGCAGCTTCCTTGGCTGTCACGGGCAGCACCCTATTTACAAAGCAGCTGAGAGGATGTCTAAGACACAGAAGTGACCAACACCTGCTCCCAACACTCCCCTGCACATCTAACTCCCCCAACGAGTCACAAGGCCAAGCCAGCTCCAGCCAAAGTGGCCCAGTTTGTTTCTCACTAGCCACACCCAATCCTGCCGTCTGACCTTTGTTCTTGCAGTTCCCTCCGCCTGGGCTGTCCTTCCTCAGGCTGGTGGCTGCTCACATATCACCTCTTACCTCGCTTGGCCAGGCCCTCATAATAACCTCATCTAGGGGCTGATATTTCCACCTGGGCCACCCCCTGCGGCTTCCATTATAGGACATAGCCAGTCTCTAATTATCTTGTTTATTAGGTCTCCCTGGCCAGACTGGAAAACTCAGAGGGTGTGGACTTTGTCCGGTGCCGAACTCAGGGCCAGGCACTTGAGATGGACTCAGTAAATATTTGCTGAACAAATACACAAGAAAATGCACACACCATCCAGGGAGGCACATGGCGTGGGTGGGATACCTGCCCCACCCCACAGATAAGAAAAGGAGAGGCTCAGGGGCGCCTCGGTGGCTCAGTCAGTTGAGCGTTTGCCCTGGCTCAGGTCATGATCCCAGGGTCTTGGGATGGAGCCCCGCATAGGGCTCCTTGATCAGCGGGGAGCCTGCTTCTCCCTCACCCTTTGCCTGCCGCTCCCCCTGCTTGTGCTCTCTGTCAAATAAATACATAAAATAAAAAAGGAGAGGCTCAGATAGGGAGAGTGGTATTGGGAGGGACAGTCCTCCAAGGCTGCATGGCCTGGAGCAGTGTCCACATCTTGCCATTTTCCAGATCCTCATCCCCAAACTGCTGGAGACAGAGGAGAGAGAAAGGGGAAGATTCCCTAAGAACTTAAAAAACTTGGTGGGGAAGAAGTTCTTGAAGGTGCCAAGGGAGACGGGACGGGCTAGGACACTGTTCAGAAGACAGGGCCATCTGGAGTTGGGAAATCAAAAGCTTCAGGAAAGAGCATCCTTTCGTCTGGGCTTTTTCAGAATGTCTAGGATCTGGATGTCAGGTCTAGACCAATCTAAGACTAGACCAGATGGCTTCTTGAGGCTCCCAGTTCAGGAAGCTGTTATGGAGACCCTTCCCCCCGACACACACACCCTCAGACCCCTGCTTCCTGCCCCATCATGACCTTGGGGAGCTGGGAGTCTGTCATGCCTTGTCCCTTCCTGGGCATTCTTCAGGCTGAAAAAAAGAGTCTATTCTTTGCACAAGCACTGCTCTAGGCTCTAGGAATGTATCAGGGATAAAATAAAAGACCCTGTCTCCAAGGAGCTTAAGGCGGAAGGAACCTCCCAGTTCTGCCCATCCCCTCAGGCCAACTCTGCCCTCCAGCAGAGGAACCCACTACCTCTCTCATTTCCTGCGCCAGCCAGCCAGTATTTAGTACAAATCTCCACTAACCTTAAGCTCTGAGAAACATGCAATGACCCTCAGAAACTGGTGCTGATGGGCCAGGCACTCTCCTAGGAGGCCTGGCTCTGAATTTGTGTGGTCCTGTTTCTCTGTCTATCCATCTTTTTTTTTTTTTTTTTAAAGTAAGCTCTAGGCCCAACGAGGGGCTTGAACTCACTACCCCAAGATCAAGAGTTCCAGAGTCTCAGCCAGATGCACCTGCCTGTCTAAACATTGAAGGCTGGGGCACTCTCTGACCTAAATCCAGAACTTTCAGGAACTGAGAGCAGCATGGTTCTGGAGAGGCTTCCCGTCAGGGCCTCGATTTCTCCTTCACTGAACTGGGAGGATACAGTTAAGTCCACTCCTGGCTCAAAATGCTCCCTTCTCCAGAAACGACATCCAGTGTGATCCAGGGAGAAGACAAACCCGCTCTCTGGGTCTGCTGTTCCAGCCTTAAAATGAGAGGCACAGAAGACTGTGCTAACATTCTAAAGGCCCTTGCAAGTCCTGTAATTCTCAAAACCGGTTTAATTTGGAACTCAGATCGGCCCTCGGTCGCTCCACTTTTCCAATATCTGAAGTTAGATTGGGTCGGATGCACTCGGAGCCACTCCCCTGCCCGAATTCACTCTTCGGTATTCACCGGACCCTTTGGCAGGTCCCCTCTCTCAGGTCTCAGTTTCCCCATCTGCAAGGTGGAAAGACTGCAGGTAGCCTGACACATGGTTACACGTTCGTCCAATTCTAAGTCCCCCGAGACTGACAGGCTGGATGCTCTGGGAGACCTCCCTGCCCTCTCCGGCCTGTGTCCCCGTCTGGGGCCGGGGGGCAGAACCGAGGCCCTGACTGCATGCTAGCTCCGCATCGCCCCTGTCTCAACGCCCGCCCCGAGGGCCCTCGGCGGCCGCGTTCCCCGCCTCCCGGCGAGACCTGCCACCGCCCTGCCCTCACCATGCTGTCGGCGGGGAGCAGGCTCGCCGACCACTTCCGCCGCCGCCGCCGCTGCTCACGCGCCCGCCGGTAGCCGCCCTGCCGCGCGCCACTAGGCTGAAATGAAGTGGCAGCGACACGAGCCAGTCAGCGCAGGGCTCGAGGGAAGAGCAACCAATCCGCGCGGAGTAGGGAGGGATCAGCTAGACACCACGGGCAAGGTTGGCCGTGTTCTCGCTGGAGGGTAAGAGAAAGGGCCGTAAAGTGTCGACGTGAGTGCTGAAAAAGGAGGGGCGGAGCTAGTGCAAGAGGCCTTGTGGGTAAAGGCGCATGCGCAGGTGAAATTCTCGACGATCTCTTGGGCTCCACCCTGTGGGCAAAGCCGGATATTGCTACAATTTGCAGAGGAAGAAATTGAGGCTCCGTGGTTATTGGGTTGTGTCTAATGCCTCTCTTAGGGCTCCTACAGTTCGGATTCTCATTACTGTAGTCGATCCTTATCCAGGGCACGCCTTTGGGTAGGTTGGAGTCCCGGCTGTGCCCCCCTTTGTAAAACTGGTTTAATGATAGTGTCTGTCCGAGGTTGTAGTGGGGATGAAATGAGTTAAGCCAGGTAAAAGCACTTAGAACAGCGTCTAGGGCGCCTGGGTGGCTCAGTCGTTAAGCGTCTGCCTTCGGCTCAGGTCATGATCCCAGGGTCCTGGGATGGGGCCCCGCATTGGACTCCCTGCTCAGCGGGAAGCCTCCTCCCTCTGCCTCTGCCCCTGCTTGTATTCCCTCTCTCGCTGTGTCTCTCTCTGTCAAATAAATAAATAAAATCTTTTAAAAAAACAAAAAAGAGCGTCTAGCACAAACGGAGCACTTAGTACCCAGGCGAGCGATAGTTACTGAGCACCTGCTATGTGCCTGTTTCTGGATACACACAGTGAACAAACCAGACAAAACTGGCCCTCCTGGGATTTAGGAGCCCACTGGGCAGACAGATGATAAGCAAAATAGATTGGCAAATGTATTAGTTTCCCTGGGTTGCCATAACAAATTACCACAAATTGGGTGGCTTAAAACAATAGAACTTGATTCATGAGTCTGAAATCAAGGTATCAGCAGGGTTGGTTCCTTCTGAAGATTCTGAGGGACAATTTGTCCCATATGTCTCTCCCAGCTTCTGGTGGCTGTCAGCAATCTCATAGTTCCTTGGGCCCCAGAAATATCAATCTCTGCCACTGTCTTCACATAGCTTTCTTTGTGTGTCTCCCTATCTCAAGTCTTCCTCTCCTTTTCGTATAAGGACATTCTCTTATTACGCCCACCCTAAATCCAGGATAAAATAATCTTGAGATCCTTAATTACATTTGCAAAGACTTTATTTCAAAAAAGGTCCTATTCACCGGTATGGGGGTTAGAACTTACCTATGTTATGTTAGAACATCTTTTTATTTTTATTTTTATTTTTTAAAGATTTTATTTATTCACTTGAGACAGAGAGAGAATGAGAGACAGAGAGCATGAGAGGGAGGAGGGTCAGAGGGAGAAGCAGACTCCCTGCCGAGCAGGAGCCCGATGTGGGACTTGATCCCGGGACTCCAGGATCATGACCTGAGCCAAAGGCAGTCGCTTAACCAACTGAGCCACCCAGGCGCCCGTTAGAACATCTTTTTAGGGGACACTTCTCAACCCACTACACCAAGTAATTACCAATTGGATGACCATCAAGGGTTCCTTCCTCTGCCTTGACTTTCATGCATGCCTTGACCTTCAAGCCCGTAAATAAGCAATAGGTGCTTTCCCCCAATGACTTCCCTTCTCCAGGTCTCCTGAGTGTCAGCATTGGCTTAAGAGCCTTTTTTTTCTTTTTTATATTTTTTAAAGATTTTATTTATTTAAGAGAGAGAAAGCGAGAGAGCACACGCGGGGGAGAGGGAGAAGCAGACTCTCCACTGAGCAGGGAGCCCGATGTGGGGCTCGATCCCAGGATCCTGGGATCATGACCCAAGCCAAAGATAGACGCTTAACAGACTGAGCCACCCAGGCACCTAGAGAGCCTTCCTTACCAAGACCAGGGCCAAGATGGTTAGGCGTCTGCCTTCGGCTCAGGTCATGATCCTGGGGTCCTGGGATGGAGTCCTTCATCAGGCTACCTGCTAGGCGGGGAGCCTGCTTCTCCCTCTGCCTCTCTTTGCCTCTCATGAATAAATAAATAAAACACAAAAGACCAAGGCCAAGTTCTTCCAGCAGAAAAAACCCTGTGCTTCTTGGAGCTGGCTTAGGGAGGCCTTGATGTCCACCTTCTCAATAAAAGATTCCCCTGCATCAGGCCTCAGAGACCTGGGCGGAAGAAGATGGGAACCCACAGGCCCGGCTACTTCCCACCAGAAAGGTTTTAGACACTAAAATTTCCCCTCCAGGACCTGGTGAAGAGAGGGGGGGTCTGGGTGCCCAGCTCTGCTAAAAATGTGCTGAGTGACTCAGGCATGTTTCTCCCTTTCCTCCTCCTTAAAAACGGGAAGAATCATCTCTACCAGCCAGGGTTACTGTGTAGATTGATCAAATGTGGAACCCACATAAAGTGCCAAGCACCTGGTAGCCCTGAACTGACAGTTGTCCTTCATGTCTTAGTTTAGGTTCCTCGGGCTCCCAGAAACCAACCCTGAGATGAAGACTAAAGGGCACAGAGTATATTCAGAGGGTGACCCCAAGAAGATCCCACTGGAGGCGGAGACCTGAGAAAGGGAGGGAAGGATCCCTGCAGGAGGCGCCAGTGAGTGGGCAACACAGTAGGCAACTGGAGATCAGTCCAGCTGGAGATCTCATGGAGACAGCATAAAAGCTGGTATCTTGTAGTGGTCCCACCTAGGGTTAGGGCAGCTGGGGTATTTATTCAAGTTCCATCTATCATTGGCTTAGGGCTGCTCTTAGGGGTGCCGGTGAGGTCTGGGATGTGTGCCAGACACTGGTAGGTAGCTAAATAGTGATAGGCCAACTGGGTTAGAAGGATTGGAGGGACCAGCGAAGCCTTGTTTGCCAATGCTAAAGGCTGCTTAATTTATTTTATTTTTAAAAAGATTTTATTTGTTTGACAGAGAGAGAGAGAGCACAAGCAGGGGGAGCAGCAGGCAGAGGGAGAGGGAGAAGCAGACTCCCTGCCGAGCAGGGAGCCTGATGCAGGGCTGGATCCCAGGACCCTGGGATCATGATCTGAGCTGAAGGCAGACGCTTAACCGCCTGACCCACCCAGGAAGGCTGCTTAATTTATAAACAACAGAAACTAGGGTACAGTGAACTGTCTCAACATCCACATGGTGGCACAAGCAGGAAGAAAATCATTGCTGGTACACTACTTTTCTGACTTTTCTTGACTTCTATGTGTAGTGTTTCTCCTTTTGCCCAATTAGCAAACTCCTATTCATCCTTGAAAACTCTGCTTGGGTGACCCCGTGTGGCAGACTGAGTCACTGCAGTTTTTGTCAGCCCTTTCAACATAGGGGTGGCCAGACTTGGCCATCCCCCTGGCCATAGTGATTGATTAAAGGAGGACCATGTGACCAACCAAGGCCAATTAGGTCTTCCTTGGGAGGGCTACTGAGGCGGCAGAAGAGCGCTTTTGGAGGAGGTTGTTAAAAGTGAGATAGTAAAAAGCCTAGGATTGATTTTCTGGATGAAGCTTTCTGCAGGATGAATCCAGCATATACTTACAGCTACTATGTGGAAAAGGGGGCATGGTGTGAACCCCTGGATCCAGCTATACCTGAAGCTGTAAGGCGTGCCTTTCCACTTCTATGAGCCCAAAAAGTTGTCCTTTATTGCTTAATTCTCTTGGAGTTTGGACTCTGTCCCTGGCAATTGGCATAAAGTGCACTAATGCGTTGCTGCTCTGAGAGCACTTCAATGACTGCCCCCCAAATCTAATCATTCATTCTCTTTACTTTGAACCTTAGTAGCTTGCACTCATTTTCATCACTACCTGGTTTGTGCCACATTGTCATTGCTTGCTTGCACACTTAAGCCTAACCTCAGCTCTGACTTGCAGAAACAAAAATATGAGAGTTTGCGTGGGCCAGTTTGCGACTGTCAGTCCAGTTCCTTCCCCCCTCTCATCATGGACACACGACCCAGGCTCAACCAGTCAGAAAGCTTCCTGGGGTGGTTCTGAAACTGCAGAGCGGGAGTAATGTGAGTCAGGTACAGACACGGCTGTCTTCAGAATCTTGGCCCTGTTTAATCCTGGACCCAGCCATACCTGATGCTTCATAAATCCACATCTTTCCTTATCCCTTGAACCAATAATGCTATTTTTTCCAATCCACTTTAAATTGTATTTCTGACAGCAGAAACCTCAAGAGTGCAGGTCAATGTACCTACCAAATTTTTTTTTTTAAGATTTTATTTATTTATTTGAGAACGAAAATGAGAGAGAGAGAGCATGAGAGGCGGAGGGTCAGAGGGAGAAGCAGACTCCCTGCCGAGCAGGGAGCCCGATGCGGGACTCGATCCTGTGACTCCAGACCTGAGCCGAAGGCAGTCGCTTAACCAACTGAGCCACCCAGGCGCCCCCCTACCAAATTTTTTAATAAAGATTTTATTTATTTATTCATGAGAGGCAGAGAGAGAGGCAGAGGGAGAAGCAGGCTCCCTGCTGAGCAGGGAGCCTGATGCGGGACTCGATCCCAGAACCCTGGGATCATGACCTGAGCCGAAGGCAGATGCCCAACCATCTGAGCCACCTGGGTGCCCCTGTACCTATCCAATTAACCAAAACACCCTACCCTCCACTAAAAAAGGGGGGGGGGTTGTAAGACTCAAGATCGTGGTGAAATTGGTAGACATATATATTTCCTTTTAAGTGGGGGAAAACATTGGCATTATCTGCCAATTATGTCTCAAAGTCCATAAACGCGTCATGCCGTCCAACTCAGTAAGCCATTTCTGAACTTTTATACTAAGGAGGTCTTGCAAATGAACGGAAACACTATGCCAAGGCCTTGCAGCAATATTGCCAATTGTAAAATAACAGAAAGAACAGCAGTGGACTTGTTGAGTAAGCTATGGTTTACCCACTAGACAGAATATTTTCCACTCATTAAAAATTATATGTAAACTCACCACCATCACCAAGGGTGGGCTGGGCTCAGTGACTCACTTTCAAAGAATAGAGTAGAGAAAGGGGGAAATAGTGACTTGGTGGTGGAGACTTGTGACAGTTACCACACGCAGTGGGCTGAATGGCCGGCCCCGAAAGACATGTCCAAGTCCTAACTCCAGAACCTGTGAATGCAACCTTATTTGAAAAAAAGAGTCTTTTCAGATTTAAGTCAAGGATCTGAGATGAGATTGTCTGGGGTTTAGGCTGGAACCAAAACCCAATGACTGATGTCCTTCTAAGAGAAAGGCAGAGGGAAATTTGAAATACAGAGAAAAGAGAGACAAGAGGTTGGAGCCATGCAACCATAAGCCAAGGAACCCACAGAACCTGGAAGATACAAAGAAGGATCCTCCCTTGGAGGCTCCAGAGGGAATGGGGCCCTGATGCCACCTTGATGTTGTACTTCTGGCCTCTTGAACTCTCAGAGAATAAATTTGCGTTGTTTTAAGCCACCAAGTCTGTGGTCACTTGTTACAGCAGCCTCAGGAAACTCATACACCCCCGGCACAGAGTGATCCAGATTACGCCACTGTGATAAATTGTTGGGGAGGTCAGGAACCCCTGATGTGATGAGATGAAAGGAGCATCTCACCTCTGTGGTCTTCCCCAAACACCCACAGCCCCATTCTAATCACAACAAGAACATCAAACAGACCCAGATCGGGGGCATCCCACAGGACACCTGGCCAGGCTTCCTCAAGGCTGCTAAGGTCATGGGGCACCTGGGTGGCATTTGACTCTTGATCTCAGCTCAGGCTTGATCTCAGGCTTATGAGTTCAAGCCTCCAAGCCCAGTATGGAGCCTAGTTTAAAAAGGGGGGGAGGGGTACGTGGGTGGCTCAGTCGGTTAAGCGGCTGCTTTTGGCTCAGGTCATGACCTCAGGGTCCTGGGTTCGAGCCCCATGTTGGGCTCCCTGCTCTGTGGGGAGACTTCTCCCTCTCCCCCTGCTTGGGCACTCTTTCTCTCTCTCTCAAATAAATAAACTCTTAAAAAGAAAAAAAGACTGCTAAGGTTATGAACAACAAGGAAAGACACACATCTCATTCTATTAAAAAAAAAAAAAAGATGCTCTATTCTGTATGACCACATTGCTATCCATGCTAATACTCTTATTTTAGACTTTACCTTCCCTCCCAGTACTCCCACTACCCCCGCACTCTGTAATTCCCATTTTACAGATGAGGAAACTGAGGCTTGGAATGGGAAAGTAACTCATCTGAGGGCATGCATTTGAAGTCAAGCCAACTGGCTCTAACCACCACACTTGCTGTCTTCCATTCTCTCCCTAAGAAAATCTCATAAACATTTTATTTATTTTTTTAAAAGATTTTATTTTTTTATTCAAGAGAGAGCAAGAGACAGAGAGAGAGAGAGAGAGAGCATGAGTGGGGGGAGGGGGAGAGGAAGAGGGAGAAGCAGGTTTCCTGCTAAGCAGGGAGCCTGACATGGGGTTCAACTCCAGGACCCTGGGATCACCACCTGAGCTAAAGGCCACGTTTAACTAACTGACTGAGCCACCCAGGCACTCCTTGAATAAACATTTTAAAAGAAACAATTATTTACAAATGAAACTTTTTTTTCTTCCAACAACTCTGGGAAACTAGGTGTGGCTTCTGAGTCTATTACATTGTACCAATGTCAATTTCTGGTTTGACAATAATTTAGTAAGATAGACCATTTCACTGGTGGAAGCTGAGTTAAGGGACCATAGTAATGCGATTTTTTTCAACTTTATATTAGTCTTTTTTTTTTTTAAGATTTTATTTATTTATTTGACAGAGAGAGAGAGATAGCAAGAGCAGGAACACAAGCAGGGGGAGTGGGAGAAGGAGAAGCAGGCTTCCTGCAGAGGAGGAAGCCTGATGCGGGGCTCGATCCCAGGACCCTGGGATCATGACCTGAGCTGAAGGCAAATGCTTAACGACTGAGCCACCCAGGCGCCCCTCAACTTTATATTAGTCTTATTAAGCTATTTCAAAATAAGAAGTTATAAAAGCTGAGTGACCAAAAGAATTGAAAGCAGGGTCTCAAAGAGATATTTGTACACCCATGTTCATAGCAGCTCTATTCATAATGGCCAAAAGGGAGAAGCAACCTGTGTCCAAGAGCAGATGAATGGAAAAACTAAATGTGGTATATTCATACAATGGTTTATTATCAGCCTTAAACAGGAAGGAAATCCTGACCCATGCCCTAACGTGGGTGAACCTTGAGGATACGGTGCTAACTGAAATAAGCCTGTCGCAAAAAGACAAAGACTGTAGATTCTACTTATATGAGGTCCCTAAGGTAGCCATGTTCATAGAGACAGAAAGTAGAATGGTGGGCTGGGGGACAGGGGATGGGGAATTAGCATTTAATGGGGACAGAGTTTTAGTTTTACAAGATGAAAAGAGTTCTGAAGATTAATTGCATGACAACGTGAATGTTCTTTTAACACTACTGAACGGTACACTTAAAAACGGCAAATTTTATGTTGTGTGTATTTTACCGCAATTAAAGAAAAAACACTGGGGCACCTGGGTGGCTTAGTCAGTTAAGGTTCTGACTCTTGATTTCAGCTCAGGTCATGATCTCAGGGTTGTGAGATCAAGCCTGGCATCAGGCTCTGCGCTGGGCAGGGAGCCTGCTTAAGCTTTTCTCTCTCCCTCTGCCCCCTCTCCCCCTAAAAACAACAACAACACTCTAGTGGCATTGTTTTTAAAGATTTTATTTATTTATTTATTTATTTATTTATTTATTTTAAAAGATTTTATTTATTTATTTGAGAGAGAGAGAATGAGAGAGAGCACATGAGAAGGGGGAGGGTCAGAGGGAGAAGCAGACTCCCTGCTGAGCAAGGAGCCCGATGCAGGACTCGATCCCGGGACTCCAGGATCATGACCTGAGCCGAAGGCAGTCGCTTAACCAACTGAGCCACCCAGGTGCCCAAATTTTATTTATTTATTTGTCAGAGAGAGAGAGAGCACAATCAGGGGGGAGCGGCAGGCAGAGGGAGAAGCAGGCTCCCCGCTGAGCAAGTAGCCTGATGTGGGACTCGATCCCAGGATCCTGGATCAGGACCTGAGCCGAAGGCAGACACCTAACTGACTGAGCCACCCAGGCGTCCCTAGTGGCATTTTTTAAAAGCAAAAGTTTTTGTATTGTATTTATTTCTAAGCACAGGTATACCCAACATTTCAAAAGTTCACATTATCCCACTTGATTTCACAAAATACCTACACATTAGTACCTGTTTTTCCTAACTGAAAGAAATCGGAAGGGACTTCTGCTCTAAGGAAAAGGGTGAAAAGCGAAGCTAGCCTTCAGTGTTTGTTCTTCAGCAAGTCCTGATAGAGGCAGCCAGGGTCCTCCTCTGAGAACTCTCCTCAGCATCCCAGCATCGAGCTGCCAGAGCATTGAACTGTGGCTGTGAGCATCTGGGTTTTATTTTGACTTATTTTGTGCATCCGTTAACAGGACGTGTCCTCAGGTACCAGAAAAGCCTGAGAGAGGTTATTCTGGGGGGGTCTGGGAATGCGCAAAATTTTTTCCATATAAATAAATGTTGATGGCTTCTTGGCCATCTCTGCTTACTACGGGTTTCACGGAAATGCTCTACTTTCAGATAGCTGCAGAACCCTGTAGTTGATGTATGTGCTGTGTTCAAGAAGCATTGGTAGTGTTCCCCCTCCACCCCCACTTTTACACACACCCCCACCCTGGTTCTCTCCTCAAAGGTATTATCAATTTCTTGCTTTTCCTTCCTGAGATATTTTCTGTATTTGCAAACACATTTGTGTTTGTCTTTCTAACTTTTACATTTGCTTTTCATTCCATAAATGCTTCCACGCTGGCTTTTCTTTTTCTAATATTGTATTTATTTATTTATTTTTAAAGTAAATCTACACCAAACTTGGGGCTTGAGCTTAGGACCCCGAGATCAAGAGTTGCATGCTCTGCCGACTGAGCCAGCCAGGAGCCCCTCTATTCTTTTCTTTTCTTTTCTTTCTCTTCTTTTCTCCCTTCCTCCCTTCCTTCCTCCCTCCCTCTCTCTCTTTTCCTTCCTTCCTTTTCTTCTTCCTTTCTTTCTGATAAAATGCACATAACATAAAACTTACCACTAAAACCATTTTAAAGTGTACAATTCATTGGCATTAAATACATTCACCATGTTGTGCAACCATCACCTCTATCTAGTTCCAGAACATTTTCATCACCCAAAAGCAAACACCATCCCCATGAGCAGTCGCTCCCTGCCCTCCTCCCCCAACCCCTGGCAACCATTGATCTCCTTTCTGTTTCTATGGACTTCCCTGTTCTGGAGGTTTCATATAAGTGGAATCCTACACCCTGTGGCCTTTTGTAACTGGCTTCCTTCAGTAGGCATGATGTTTTCAAGGTTCATCCATGCGTGTATCAGAACTCCTTTCTTTTTTATGGCTGAGTAATATTCCATTCCTGGATGGACCAATTTTGTTTCCCCATTCATCCATTGACGGACGTTTGTTTGTTTGTACTGACCTTTTGGCAACTGAATGGTGTCATGGACATTCACGTACAAGTATTTGTTTGACACCTATTTGCAATTATTTGGGGTTTATACCTAGGAGTGGAATTGCTGGTCCTCTGGTAACTTTGTTGAAATTCTTGAGGAACTGCCAAGCTTTTCCATGTGGTAGCAGCCCTTTATTGCACTTGTCTTTCCAAAGTAACCATCTTGTTTTGTTTTTAAGATTTATTTATTTGAGAAAGAGAGAGAATGAGTGTGCATGTGAGTGGGGGGAGAGGCAAAGGGAGAGGAAGAGAGAGAATCCTCAAGCAGACTCCCTGCTGAGCATGGAGCTTGATCCCAGGCCCATGAGATCATGACCTGAGCCAAAATCAAGAGTTGGCCGCTTAAAAGATTGAGTCACCCAGGCACCCCCATCTTGCTTTTTTTTTTTTTTTAAGGTGCCCTCTATTTCTCCCTGCTCCTTCATCTATCCTGCCACTGTTGCAAAGCAGATCCTTGAGCACAGACCTTGGAAGCGCCAGTCGGGATATTTTGGGGGCTGCTTGTCCTCCCTAAGGACAAGCCTATGTACTCCTACTCCAAATCCCCGTCCCTCCCATATGTGATCCTGGGACAAGTGACTGAGCTGCTCTGGGCCTCAGTTTCCATACTTGAAAAATGGGATAAGAACAGTCCTCCCTTGAAGGGTTTTGTGAGATTAAGAAAGAAAACCCCAGTGATGTGCTCAGACAGGGCCCGAGTGTAGTTTGGGCTACCTGTGTATCTGAGCCTTTCTCCCATCCAGTCTCAGCAGTGTGTGACTCAGTTTCTTCCCATCAGCACTGACTCTGGATGTTATATATGCTTCCTCCCTTTTGTATGGTGGGATGAGGGAAAATGATGTGGTTTCCCTCCCTCCACAACCCTGGCTTCTAGCAACATGTGCAGACACTTATTACACACTGGAGTTATGAAACGTGATCCTTGGTGAGATTTTTGTTCTTTTCTCTTCTCCCACTTGGTTTGGGTCTTGTTCTCACAGCTGGTGCAGGCCAGCTCTCAGATTTTCTGAATTCTACCTGAAGCTGCCAGAGACCAAAATAGCCACTGAGTATGTGACCTCTGGTTTGTGCTCACAAACCGGGGCTCCGGGCCAGTCCAGTGAACTCTGCCCTGGGTATTCCGAGGCCAGGGCCAGAGGCAGATGGCTCTTGAGTTGGCACCCTAGCTAATCCCAGGCCAAGGCTGCTTGGAATGAGATGTCAGTGACCCAAGTCCAAGGTCTAGCCCTGTTTTCTGATGATGTGGCCAGAAACTGAGCTTTATTTTTTTGGCTGTATTTGGAGAAATTCTGGTCTCTGATCAATATTAGTGGGTGACCTACTGTATGCCAGACACATATTGGGTGCATTGACATGGCTATAATGGGGACACATCCTTGCCCTGGAAGTCCTAATCCCTATGTCAGAAAAAATGGGAAACAAATCAGAAAAGCAGTGTCTATAATGGAGTGTGATCACTGCTACAAAGAGGATGAAGCAAGGAAAGGAGATGGACCTACTCACGGAGGGTGAGGGGTGGGGTGGGGGAAGGTAGGGGAAGTAGAACCCCTAGGAAGAGGTGAAGTTCAGCTGACCTCTGAAGGAAGAGAAGCAGCTCGGTTTGCAGATAACCTGCAGGGCATGCTCCAGGCAGAAGCAACAGCAAGTGCAAAGGCCCTGGGGTGGGACTCCACTAGGCCCTTGAAGGACTGTTGGGGCTAGAAGTGGATGAGTGTTGGGGAGATGGAGAGAGGGGAGGCCGAGGTCTGTGGAGCCACATCAGCCTCCTTCTTTGCAACATGGGAGCCTGTAGAAGACTTTTCGGCAACACCTTACTGTGGTGCTGGGTTTTCACTTTATTCCGTTCCCCTCTCGACTCCCTGGCCCACAGGCATGCCACTTCTCTGACTCCAGGAGGCTCTAGTCGAGCGGCCCTACGAACCATGCATGCTTCAGGTTCTTCCTCTAAAAAATGTAGTGAATAACGGGGTCTTACAGGGAGGTGGCGGAGGAGGGAGCCAGATAATTCCCAGGAGTGGGCAGACAGTGGGTGCTCAGTGAACACGCGGAATAAATGACCGGCTCGTCGGAGCGCCTGACTCACTGAGTTCAAGCGGCCACGTCGTACGAAACGAACTGTCCCCATCTTACAGGTGGGGAAACTGAGCTTGGAGAAGGTGGGGAGTCCGGCGTCCCGCGGGACAGTGTCGGGGTCGGGGCGCGCACGCTGCGTCTCAGGCCCGGGGGCGCGCACGCCGAGCGGCCCGGCCGGGGGCGGGGCCGGGGGCGGGGCCGGGGCGGGGCGGCGCGGGGTCCTGGCGGCGGGGGCGGCGGCCGAGTCGCCAGTCCCGACAGGAGCGGGTCCGAGGCGCAGCCCGAGCCCGCCATGGAGCAACCCAGGAAGGCGGTGGTGGTGACGGGTACGCTGATGGCGGCCGTGGCGACAGCGACCGCGGGCAGGGGCGGGTTGGGCGGCTCCAGAGCCGGCAGGGTTGGCAGAGGCGCGGTGGCCCGGGAGGGGAAGGTGCTGGAAGTCCTCCCAGGTTTGGAAGATGTCATCGCCCAGCTCAGTCGGCGCAACACGTAGAAAGTGGAGAAGGGGCGCCCCTATGGTCGCACTGTCAGGGGTCGGGGCAAGCAGGGGTGTGGGGGTCCGGTCAAGTGCCCCGCGTAGAACAGGCCCCTCGGGCGTCCTTCCTTCCCCGGGTGAGGACAGTGGTCCTCTGGGTACCTGTCTGTTCTGTCTGACCGGCCGGTGGGCAGGACTTGACTTCTCCCTGCCCCTCCCGAGGTCGGGCCTGTCCCCACCCACGGCCCCAGGGGACAAAGGCCGATTTGCGGGCAGGAAGTGCCCCAGTGACAATGAACCTTCTGCCAGCCACTGCCCCCCCAGCCCTGTGCTAATGGGGGGCTGTTCTCCCGAGGCAAGAACAGGTGGAGGTCGGGGGACCTCGGGGGGCCGGCCGCTCTCCCTGTTGTCACCAGGACCGTGTGGGTCAAAATCTCCACCCCACCCCCCGCCTCCGGCTGTTTATGGGTGAGCCCGTCCCTGCTGTCACCAACTCCCTGAAACTGTTCCTCCTCGAGAAAACTCCGCCTCGGGGCCACGTGGGCATCAACTTCTGCCGGGCCTCTGGTTGGGGGGTCATTTTGACCCGCTGTCTGGAGGGGTCAGAGTGGGAGATCCAGCTAAGGTTCACACAAGTGTTTTCTGGCCTCGGGAGGGTGAGGCTGATCCTGGAATTCCCAGGAAGGTAGAAGAAGGCACTCACTTAACAGGTGTGTGTGATTGCGGGGAGAGTTGCTGCCGCCACTCCCCCTGCCCCCCCCCCCAGCCCTTCTGTATCTGGTTATTTGCTCCTCCAGTGCTGGATTCTGCAGGCAGCCACCGGACTGGGCATTTTCCTTGCATGAATTCATTACATCTGTACCATCTCCGTTTTGCACAGGGGAAACTGAGGCTTACAGAGGTCACCCTGTTTCTAGGTGGCTGAGCTGGGACTCCTACTTAGTCTATGCAGGAGAAGAGAAGGGGTGGAGAGGTCCTGCCTCCAAGGCACAGCATCCCTCCCAGGGCCATGACACCACCTGGGACCCTCAGTCCAGCCGGAGTGACCCACACTTCCAGGGCAGGCTCTCTTGGAGATGTTCATTTCTAGGCAGGGTGACAGGGTGATTAGAATAGAAGAGCTGTGTATTCTCATGGGTCTGGTTTTGAATCCCAGCTCTTCTGCCTTCTTGCTGTGTGACCCTAGGCAGCGGTTTCCACCCTGTCTTTGCCTTAGTCCGGCTCCTGTAAAAGGGGTCCAAGAAACAGCCTTGCCTGAAAGAGGATTCAGTGAGGCTGAAGGCCACAGTGCATGCAGGACACTTAGTGCATCCTCAGACCACTCCCTCAGTTTGTAAGTGGGGCCTGGAGTTCAAGAAGCGGGGAGGAGCCTGGCAGGATGGTGTCTGGACAGTCTGGCCTGGGAGACACTCACACCTTTCCCTTAAGGGCCATTCCTCACTTCGTGGTGATTCACGGAGCACAGAGGCCCTGCACAAAGACAGTAATAAGATAATTATAGATGGGGTCAGGGATAGTGGAAAAATCGAGAAGGGAAAAGGCCAGCCCTTTCTGGGGCAAAAGGAGGCCACTGGCCTCTTGCCAGGCACGAGGGTCGGGTGAAGGTGAAGACAAGAAAGGACAGTTAAAAGCAGTTAAGAGCAGTGGGGGGGGGGGGGGGCTCTGAAGGGCCCTGGGTGTACCCCAGATCGCGGGACCAGGCCCCTGACATTGGCCCTGGTGGCAGGCAGCTGCCAAAATTCCCTGTTCCGTCCTGCCAGGTGGAGGCAGCAAACCAACCCTGGGCAGGCTAAAAAAGGTCACTGGGTGTTAACATGCTGCTTTTACTGTTTGCTCTTTCAGGATTTGGCCCTTTTGGAGAACACACTGTGAACGCCAGCTGGATTGCAGTCCAGGTAACTCAGATCTGGAGGGTAGGAATCAGACTCAGGGCTGGGCTCCCCCCCCGGAAATATATGGCACCAAAGAGAGGAAGGAATCTACGAAGAGAACGGCTCCCTTGAAGCTTCCTGCAAAATATATAAGTCTGGTATCCACATCTTTCCAAATGGTGACCCGTATAACTTCCACTTGTTGGCTTGCTGTGCACCGAGCACTCTGAATTTGCCTCACAAACTTTGCATGGTTGGGTGTACTCATTCTTGTGCCCACGTTCCTGATTAGGCCACTGAGGCCCCCAGAGAGTTATCGAAGTTCACACAGCCAGGAAACTGGAGCGGCAGTGACTCAAAAGTGCCCCCAGGTTTAGGGGGACCAGGCAGGGATGTTGGCGGATGTATTAACCTTGTAGAGAGGGTATAGTGATCCTCACTGTTGCTTCCCAGCAGCCGGGGGCAGAGAAGACTGCAAATTGGGGGGGGGGGTGTCTTTCCCACTGTCCTGAGCAGGTTGTCAGCCTGCAAGCCTTCCACTTTCTTTGTCAGATGGGGCATTTGGAGAGACAGACGGGAACAATGGGGAGAGAGAAAGAGAGAAACGTTTTCTCCTTATATAAATCAGATCTGCAGAGACCGGAGCCAAACTCATGTTAATCCTAGCCCATTAGCTGCTTGATTTAAAGCATCCCCTGCTTTTCACTCCAGAGCCCTGAATTTGGAAAAAAACCCAAGTTGAAACCTCAATGTGTCAAGCCCTAGTTTTGGGGATCCCCCCACCTTTTATATCAGCCCTAGTAGAGACCTCAAAATCTTGGCTACTTTTCTTTAAAAAAAAAATGCACCCCACTTTGTGAGCAGGACAGAGGGACGGGGTCCCCAGGACCCTGCAGATGGGAGTGTGTCGGAGGCTCTGCTCCTTGCACCCGCTCCCTGGAGCCCCAGACAAAAAGGAAACAGCGTGTTTCTGAAGACGTTGTGTGTCTGGCTTTGTGCGAGTTTCAGACAGTAGCCTTCACGGGGCTGAGTGGACACAAAGCCGTGTGTCTGAATTCCTGGGCCCCAGACACTATGATCTGCATCTAAATAGGAGAAAAATCAATTAAACAATCTTTGGAAATCCCTCTGAGCTTTGGGATGCGGATGGTGGAGGATGGCAGCTTTTTCATCCTGCTGCAGGAAGGGAAATACCCCTTATATTTTGGTCACCCATCTTGCCAGACCTCGCCTCTGGAAGACTTTCCATTTTCTTCTTCAAGCTTGTGAAACAAGAAGAGAGGATTCTCTACCATTCCATGGATAAAAAGAAGACACCAACCTTCCCAGATGTGATTGTTCCTCTTTAAAACCAAAGCAAAACAAAAAGCTGGAGTTGCACAAACATACTCTGAGTGAGCGCGTCAGTGTAGCTCCACGAAATTTTACGAATGTTCACCTCTGTGCCACCCGGCTCTGGATCAAGATCTAGAACATTCCCGGCCCCTTTCTAATCACAGAAGCTCCTTGTGGCCCTTCATAGCTATTTCCCCCCAGGTGTAAACATCTCTGCTGACTTTTTCTTTTTTTTCTGCTGCTGTGGGTGTCGCCTGTTCTAGAACTTGGCGTCAATGGAGTTGCGCTTGGCTCTGGTGCCTTCTGCGCAGCACGGTGTCTGCAGGATCTGTCTGTGGGGTTGCTGCGAGCTGCCCTTGGTGTGTTTTAGTTGACCTGGATAAAACAGACTTGCACATGAAAAGGTGTCCCATTGGATGGGTCCAGTCTATCCCTCACGAAAATATGGCTTCGAGTGTTCTTGGTGTGATCCAGACATGAGTTGCATGTGGCAGTTCATGTTGATCACCTCAAGCTGAAGATGGGAGTTTTGTTACCCAGAGTGAGCAGCAGTTAACTTCCTGTCCCCATAGATTTTTCAGAAGCCCAAGCTGTCACCTGTAGAAGGAACCCCTCCTCTCTCAGGGACCAGCTAACTTCTCTTGTCTCTCCCCTTCTCTGTCTCTCTGTCTCTGTCAGCCTCCCTCTGGTCTCTCCCTCTCTCCCCTTGTGTCTCCATATCTCTCTCCACCTCTCTGTCTCTCTCCCCTTGTGTCTGTCTCTTTCAGTTTTATTTGGCCTTTCTGTGGGTCTCTCTCTGTCTCTCTCCCTTATGTCTCCATCTCTCTCTCTCTGTCCATCTCTCTGTGTCTCTGTCTTTCCCTCTCTCTTCTCTCTCCTGTCCCCACCACCTCCTCTGTCCCTTTCTCTCATCTGACCTTCTTTCTTCATGCCTTGGGTGAACTTGTGCTCTAATGGAGAATGAACTATTTTCCACCAGCCATACTGGGGAGGTGGGAGTGTGGGGGACAGAGGGCACCCCTTTTCATCATTCCCTAGCATGGCACTGCCCCTAAGCACCTCCCACAGGACGGACTGCATTTTTGGAGCGTCTTGTCTCCCCCAGGTCTAGGGTGGTGGATGTGGGACACTGGTTGCGGGTCTCTCTCTTCCTAGGAGGCTCAGGTGGGTGTCAAGGGCCGGGACCCCCTTGGCTTGGGGCCGTCTGGAGTGTTCCCTGCCCAAGCGCAGCGAGGAGGAGCTGGGTCACAGGTCCTGGTGACATCACGGGACAATTACTGCCACAGTGAGTCTAGACAGACCTGCTAAGGATATTAACCAGGGAACAAAGGGGGTCTTTGTTGTGGGGTCAAGGGAATCGGTCAGATGCGGCCTCGCGGCGGGGTCTTGTCAGGTAGACTGGGGTGTAGACAATGCGCCGTCTGGGGCGCATGAGCCCTGTTCCTTTCACGGTGTGTGCTTGGCGGCTGCGCTCGCTGCAGCATCGTGGGACTTGGGGGATGCTGCCACTCCCCTCCTCCCCCAGGAGAACTGCCCAGCTCTGTTGGAAGGCAAGAGTTTAGCTAGATCACAGGCCACCCACTTCTGATAACTTCGGCTGAACTTTATAGCTTGCTCCTTCCCCTCCATTGCCTTGTAATTTGCATAAAGTGACACATACAGATCTTCAGTCCCCCTGTCACTGCAGTGAAGAGTATTTATACACATGTCACTGCTGCTTCAGTTAAGATGGTGAACATTTCCATCAACCTCTTATGTTCCCTCTTGCCCCCCATCTCTTCCCCAGCATCCCCCACCCTGCCCCGGAGGCAGCTGCTGTCCTGACCTCAGTCAGCTTAGATGAGTTTTGACTGGTCTCAAGCTGCAAATGAACAGAATGGCACAGCCTCTGTGTCCCCCATGTGCGGGCAGCTCTCGCCTAGCCTGAATTGGTGGTGGGAAGGGCAGCTGGCTCTTTTCCCTACTTACCCGCTCCTTGCACTCAACATTGGCATTGGGGGACTTCAATAGTGAACCAACAGGGACACTCCTTTCAGGGTCTTTGGTGAACAGGTGGATGCCTGACTGTGGGAATGCTGTGGGCCAGGGTTGGAGCAGGGTGGGTGGTGGTGGTATATTTTTGGTTGCAGTTTGTTTTTTTTTTTTTAAGATTTTATTTATTTATTTGAGAGAGAGAATGAGATAGAGCATGAGAGGGGGGAGGGCCAGAGGGAGAAGCAGACTCCCCGCCAAGCAGGGAGCCCGATGCGGGACTCGATCCCGGGACTTGATCCCAGGACCCCAGGATCATGACCTGAGCCAAAGGCAGTCGCTTAACCAACTGAGCCACCTAAGCACCCTTTTTTTTTTTAATTTTAAAAATTTTATTTGAGAGAGAAAGAGAGATAGAGAGAGTGACAGAGATAGAGAGAGTACGAGTGGGTAGGAGAGGGAGAAACAGGCCCCCCGCTGAGCTTGGAGCCTGACGCAGGGCTCGATCCCAGGACCCTGGGATCATGACCTGAGCCAAAGGCAGACGCTTAACTCACTGAGCCACCCAGGTGTCCCTATGGTGGCAGTTTTCTTAGTTTAGATTTTTTTTCCCCAGATGAGAGGGGGGATAGGTGAGGACCCAGAGGATATGAGGAGCAAAGGTGAGGACAAGAAGGTGACTCACAGGGCACCTGGCTGGCCTAGTCGGTAGGGCATGTGACTCTTGATCTCAGAGTAGTGAGTTCGAGCCCCACATGAGGCGTGGAGCCTACTTAAAAAAAAAAAAAGTTGGAAAAAGGAGGTGACTCAGTCTCTGGCCTCCGGGTTATGTCAGCTCATTTCCTACTACTGAGAACTGATGTGGGCATGTGGCCATCCCACTAATGCTCAAAGAAACATCACCCAGTGGGGACAACCCTTGACTTGCCCTGGGCAAGTGAGGTTGCTCAGCGCAGACTTCCCATTCTGCCGGGCAGAGAGGATCCATGGGAGGGTTTGCTGTTCCAAGCCAGGCATCCAGCCTTGGCACATCACACGTGTTTTTTTTTAAGATTTTTATTTATTTGACACAGAGAGAGAGAGAGAGAGAGAGCAAGCAGGGGGAGTGACAGGCAGAGGGAGAGGGAGAAGCAGGCTTCCCTGAGCAGGGAGCTCGATGTGGGACTCGATCCCAGGACGCTGGGATCATGACCTGAGCCAAAGGCAGACGCTTAACCAACTGAGCCACCCAGGCACCCCCGGCACATCACATGTCATGGTGACCACAGGGTGGGGTCGGTGGTTATTGTGCCCCAGAGAAGGTTTCTTGGGTTGGTCACTAATCGAGTTAGCATCCCTTTCCCCCTCCCCGTGCCCACAGAGGTGGTTTCACCAAGTGCAGTGCCTGGGTTTGTGGTTGGCCTAACCCGTGGACAGTAGGCTCAACTGAGGGACAAGTCCCCAGCTGGACCCAAATAAGTAAAGGTGATCCTTTTAAGTCCTTAAGCCTGGGAGATGGATTCTTTTAATTCCTGGCCTTTTAACATATTTTCTGTTGCCAGAAAGGTCTGCCAGGGCCACAGGAAAATAAAAGCGGGGAGGTGGAATTAGAGTCGTGGGGGGTTGGGAGGGTCAGAAAGAGTGGAGTCATGGTGAGAGCATGTAAAGATAGATGAGATTATTTACCTCATGCCAGAGAAAGCCTTTCCTGGAGACTTCTCCCAGCCCTGGGGGGAGAAGAAGCAACTGTCTTTCTTCTCATTCCAGTGAAATGAAAATTTTGACAAGTTATAAGAATAGGGCAGAGAAGTCCTTTCCTACCCAGATTTCCCCAAATGTTAACATTATATTACATTTGCTCTTTCTCTAAGGATAAATTAGGTAGATAAGTATAATGTAAAAAAAAATTGACTTCTAAATCATTTTATTTTATTGTGGTAAAATATATATAACATAAAATTTACCATCTTAATAATTTTTAAGTGTACAGTTCGGCAGCATTAAGCTCATTCACACTGTCGTGCAACCATCACCACCATCCCTCTCCAGAACTTTCCCATCTTCCCACACTCAGTCCCCATTAAACACTAACTCCCCGTTCCCCTCCCTCAGCCCCAGCCCCTCCATTCTGTCTTCTGTCGGTAATGAATTTGTCAACTCTAGGGACCTCCTATCTGTGGAACCATACAGTGTTTGTCCTTTTGCAACTGGCTGATTTCAATCAGCATAATGTCCTCAAGCTTCATCCATGTTGTAGCCTGGGTCAGAATTTCTTTCCTTTTTTTTTTTAAATTATTTATTTATTTATTTGAGAGAGAGAGAATGAGAGACAGAGAGCACGAGAGGGAGGAGGGTCAGAGGGAGAAGCAGACTCCCTGCCGAGCAGGGAGCCCGATGCAGGACTCCATCCCGGGACTCCAGGATCATGACCTGAGCTGAAGGCAGTCGCTTAACCAACTGAGCCACCCAGGTGCCCTCTTTCCTTTTTTAAGACTGAATAATATCCATCATATGGATAGACCACATTTTGCTTATCCATTCATCCATTGATAGACACTTGGGTGGCTTCCACGTCTTAGCTATAGTGACTATAAACTGTGAACACGGGCATACAAATATTTCTTTAAGAGCCTGCTTTCAATTCTTGTGAATATACACCCGGAAATGGAATTGCTGGATCATATTATAATTCTGTTGTTTAATTGTTTGAGGAATTGCCCGTTCCACGTCATTTATTTATTTACTTGGTAAGGTTTATTTATTGAAACAGTCTCTACACCCAGCATGGGGCTCGAACTCATGACTCCAAGATCAAGAGCCACATGCTCTACCCACCGAGCCAGCCAGGTGCCCCTGTCCTGAGTCATTTATTTTATTTCTTTTTTTATTTTTTTATTATTTATTTATTTATTTATTTATTTGAGAGAGAGAGAATGAGAGACAGAGAGCATGAGAGGGAGGAGGGTCAGAGGGAGAAGCAGACTCCCTGCCGAGCAGGGAGCCTGATGCGGGACTCGATCCCGGGACTCCAGGATCATGACCTGAGCCGAAGGCAGTCGCTTAACCAACTGAGCCACCCAGGCACCCTTTATTTCTTTTTTTTAAAGATTTTATTTATTTGGGGGCACCTGGGTGGCTCAGTAGTTAAGTCTGCCTTCGGCTCAGGTCATGATCCCAGGGTCTGGGATTGAGCCCCACATCGGGCTCCCTGCTCGCCAGGAAGCCTGCTTCTCCCTCTCCCACTCCCCCTGCTTGTGTTCCTGCTCTCGCGGTCTCTCTCTCTGTCAAAGAGAGAGCACAAGCAAGGGGAGCTGCAGGCAGAGAGGAAGAAGCAGGCTCCCCGCTGAGCAAAGAGCCAGATGTGGGGCTCGATCCCAGGGCTCTGGGATCATGACCTGAGCCAAAGGCAGATGCTTAACCAACTGAGCCAGCCCCTGTTCTGAGTCATTTAAAGGTCAATTGCAGACATGATACCCCTTGGTCCCTAAATAATTCATTGTGTATTTCCTAAAACACAGCCTCAGCACAATGATTAAAATCAGACTCATTTAACATAGATAAAATTGTACAATCTACAGCCCTTATTCAGATTTTACCGACTGCCTTATTAATATTTATTTGTTAATATATATTTATATATTAATTAATATAACTCATCAATTAATTATTAATAATTTATTCTTTAATCATTAATTTGTTAATGATAAAGAAAATCCTATTGTATGTTGTGTTCAGTTGTTCCATCTCTTTAATCCCCTGTAATCTGGGAAGTTCCTCAGTCTTTCTTTTTTTTTTTTTTTAAAGATTTTATTTATTTATTTGAGAGAGAGAGAATGAGAGACAGAGAGCGTGAGAGGGAGGAGGGTCAGAGGGAGAAGCAGACCCCCTGCCGAGCAGGGAGCCCGATGCGGGACTTGATCCCGGGACTCCAGGATCATGACCTGAGCCGAAGGCAGTCGCCCAACCAACTGAGCCACCCAGGCGCCCCCCTCAGTCTTTCTTTGTGTCAAACATGATGATGTTTGCTGGGAACTGCTCACTCCTTCGTAGTGTCTTTTGGTGTGGTTTGTTTGATGTTTCCTCATGACTACACTGAGGCTGTTGGTTTGGGCAGGAATCCCACAGAAGTGATGTGTCCTTCTTGGTGCATTGTATCAGGAGGCACCAGATTTTGAAGTGTTGTGTCTGGTGTTGTTGACCTTGATCACTTCCTAAATAAAGCTGAGATCTGGTGGATTTCTCTCCTACAATATTACTATCTTGCCCTTTGAATTGAAAAGTATCCTGTAATATGATACTTTGTACATATACATACTTCATAGCATGATACTTTGTAACCATATAAATACTTCTTTAGACTTCCACCCACTCCTTTTCGCATCCCCTGGTGAGTCTTGCCTGAATCAGTTGTATTTTAGTTGATGATTACCAAATGGTGGTTTTCTAATTCCATCTTTCCTTTGACATTTTTTATGACCTTCTGCTTTTAGGAGTCTGTTTGTATCTGTGTGGACTCATGGATACTTACTGCCCTCAATATGTGACAGTCACTTACTCTATTTTGATGTTCAAATTGTCCCAGACTTGGCTTATGGCAGCCCCTTCAGGCTAGCTCCTGTGTCCTTTTGCTGTATCCCCATCGTCCTCTGAGCACATCTTTCTTTTTTTGTTTCTAGGCTCACTTTTTGTAAATCAACTTTATTTTAGAATAATTTTAGAAATTAAATTAGGACTTTAGAAAGATGACAAAGAGAATACAAAGAGTTCTTGTATATGCCTCACTTGATTTCCCCTGGTGTTAACATCTTACGTAACTACTACATTTCTCAAAATGAAGAACCCAACACTGCTCCATTACTATAACTAAACTCTGGACTTTATTCAGGTTTCATGGATTTTTTTTTTTTAAGATTTTATTTATTTATTTGACAGAGAGAGAGACCACGAGAGCAGGAACACAAGCAGGGGGAGTGGGAGAGGGAGAAGCAGGCTTCCCGCGGAGCAGAGAGCCTGATGAGAGGCTCGATCCCAGGACCCTGGGATCATGACCTGAGCCAAAGGCAGACACTTAACGACTGAGCCACCCAGGCACCCCAGGTTTCATGGATTTTTCCCACTAATGCCCTTCTTCTGTTCCACGATCCCATCCAGGCTCCTTCACTGCATTGATCACGCATCCCTTTCTTTTTTCTTTTCTTACTTGTACCTGACTGTTGGATGTCAGGTGCTTCATGTCATTTTTTTAAAAAATCCAAGATATAATCTTACTGAAATATAATCACATACCATAAAATTCACCCTTTTGAAATATATAATTTTGTGGGGTTTTTTTTTAGTATATTCACAGAATTATACGACCATCACCACTAATCTAATTCCAGAACATTTTCATCACTCCAGGAAGAAATCCCATGCTATTAACTGTCACTCCCCATTCCTCTTATTCCCTAGTGCCTGATAATGACTAAGTTACTCTCTGTGTCTATGGATTTGTCTGTTCTGGACATTTTCTATGGAATCATACAACATGTAGCCTTTTATGTCTGGCTTCTTTCACTCAGCATCATGTTTTCGAGCTTCATTCATACTGTTGTGTGTGTGTGTGTGTGTGTGTGTGTCAAAGTTTCATTCCTTTTTATGGCCAAATAATATTCCACTGTATGGATATAGCACATTTTGACTAGTCCTTCATCCTTTGATGGATATTTGGGTTCTTTTCACCTTCTAGTTGTTGTGAACAATGCTGCTATGGACACTCATATACAAGTTTTTGTGTGGACATAGGTTTTCATTTCTCTTAGGTATACATATACCTTGGAGGGGAACTGATGGGTCCTATGGGAACTCCAGGTTCAACCACGTTCTTTCCCTGCTCCAGCCTTGAAATTAGCAATTTTGACAGAAAGCCTTCATTCTTGTCTTCAGTAATAACATTTAAAAACCAGGAGCTGGTTGCTGGGTGTACTCACTGCTACTAGGAATGTCATTACCTCTGAGCTCTGTCAGTGGGCAGAGGAGGAAAACACACACACACACACACACCCTTACCTGTACCCATTTCTGTGTTAAAACCCTGGAGTTTACACAGATACCTCCAATTCTTCCCCCCCACAAAGATTATCTATCTATCTATCTATCTTATCTATCTATCTATCTATCTATCTATCTATCTATCTATCTATCTATCTATTTATTTATGAGAGACAGAGGGGGGGGGGGTAGGCAGAAGCAGAGGGAGAAGCAGTTTCCGCAGAGCAGGGAGCCTGACATGGGACTTGATCCCAGGACCCTGGGATCACGACCCGAGCTGAAGGCAGACACTTAACTGACTGAGCCACCCAGGCACCCCCAGATACTTCCAATTCTAATCCAACAAGACCTGGTTTGCTTCCGTGTTTTTTATTTCCACCCTCAGGGCTTTCTCCTCTGACAGCGGGGAATCCCTGCTCCCATGATTCTCAGCTCACTCCTTTGCTCAATCCAAGAATGAACAGAAAGGAATTACAGAATTGCTAACCTATGCTTCTCCAAAAAGAGAGCTTACTTGTTTAAATTAAGCATTTTCTTTTTTTTTTAAGATTTTTATTTATTTATTTGACACACAGAGAGAGTGCGCACAAGCAGGCGGAGTGGCAGGCAGAGGGAGAAGGAGAAGCAGGCTCTCCACCGAGCAGAGAGCCGGACATGGGACTCGATCCCAGAACCCTGGGATCATGACCTGAGCCGAAGGCAGACACTTAAGCCACCCAGGCGCCTCTAAGCATTTTCTTATAGTTCTTGTTGTTTTTAGCCTGAAGGCAAAAAGTTCAAATACCGCGTTCAGAAAAATTACTTGAGTTAGTTTTAAAAGGAATAACTTAAAAACACTTTATTGGAGGAAGAGAGAAGTACCATAAATTGTTTTTGAAGAATTTCATACATGAAAAGAACACACACACACATGCACACTGTATGTAGGGCAAACATGGTAATATTATGGTGCTTATGTATTTAGTACAATGTGTTTTAGAAGAAACACATATAAATAGCACATCAAGTCCCATAACTTCAAGGATATTGTCACTTGGGATGAGGCTAAATTCATTTAAGGGAAAAAAAATAAGTGAATGAATTTGAGGAAAATATTAAGTAAATGTTAGCAGTGCCATAGGGGAAACAGAGCTGAAAGTGCTAGGGCATCCAGCCCTGGGCCTGGAGAAAAGGTGTTCCCTGCCTTCAAGTGCATGACTTTGGGGGAGGGGGGGCGGGGAATGAAAAATGAAAAGTTTGAAGTGAAAACTGAAAAGTTTGTACAGCCTCGTGTCCCCCACATGTCAAGATCTTAACAAAGAGACAGGACTAATCATTCCGGGGAACAGAGAAGGGCCCTAGACTGGGTGCCTTCACACATCCGGGCCTGGCCAGGCTGTTGTGAGTTTGAAATTCCTGTAACTTGTATGTGTGTGGAGGGCATCAACTCTGCAGGTTTTAGATTTCCCATCAGGATGGGGAGAAAACGCAGGGAGAGGAATTCCAGAAAGTTTTGCAGGATGTAAAATTGGAATCTGGATAGTTCCTAGCTTTCAACGAATGAAGAAGTACGGTTGGCAAGGAGCCAAATTCTGAATCTCCAAGGGGGAGAGCCTGGGCTGTGGAGAACAGTGTGCTCAGACCCCAGACTCAGTGACAGATGCCTAAGAGCAGCCATTTATCCTTCTGAGAGCCTGATGTTGGCACAATGGATGCCTTTAGCGACTGCGCTCAGGGAGCTAGCCAAAGGTAAGGCAGTTAATACAGACCATGGCTTCCTGCTTCCCTTCCCTTCCCTTCCTTTTTAAAATATTTTATTTATTTATTTGTCAGAGAGAAAGAGAGAAAGCACAAACAGGGGGAGCCACAGGAAGAGGGAGAAGCAGGCTCCCCGCTAAGCAGGGAGCCTGATGCAGGGCTCGATCCCAGGACCCCGGGATCATGACCTGAGCCAAAATCAAGAGTCAGCCATTTGGGGCGCCTGGGTGGCTCAGATGGTTAAGCCTCTGCCTTTGGCTCAGGTCATGATCCTGGAGTCCCGGGATCGAGTCCCGGGATTGAGTCCTGCATTGGGCTCCCTGCTCGGCGGGGAGTCTGCTTCTCCTCCCTCTGACCTTCCTTCCTCTCCTGCTCTCTGTCTCTCGTTCTCTCTCTCTCAAATAAATAAAATCTTTAAAAAAAAAAGAGTCAGCCGTTTAACCAACTGAGCCACCCAGGAGCCCCTGGATTTGTTTTTAAGAGAAAAAAAAGCGCGGTGGGTCTCTTCTTAGGGAAGAGGGGAAGATTCATTTCTAAATTCTAAAGTTTTCCCCCTCCATCTATGTATCATAGATGGAGATAGGTCTGCATGGGTGTGTGTGCTGTTAACAGTACTTACCTGTGAAGTCTGGGGATGAGACCTAGACTGCGGATGGGGGTGCACTTCAGACTTGATCTATATGGATTTTTAAAATTTGCTGTTTTAATGTCTATCTATTAATTAATTCTACCATCTCTGTTGTTTCTGGGCCTGTTTCTAGTAATTGATATTTCTCCTCATTATGGGTTGTAATTTTCTGCTTCTTTGCTTGTCTGGTAAGTTTCATTTTAATGCCAGACCTAGTGAATTTCACGTTGGGGGCCCACTGGATACTTTTTAATTTCCTCTGCATGTTCTTGAGCTTTGTTCTGGGATACAATTAAGTTGCTGGATATAGTTTGATCCTTTCCAGCCTTGCTGTTAAGTTTTGCAAGGCAGGACCAGAATAGTTCTTTATTGTGGGGCTAATTTTTCTCCACTTCCTTATGAAGTTTTTCCACTCTGGCTGGTAGGAACACCAAGTATTTACACCCTTTGTGAACTCTGAGGGTTGTTCCCTCTGCTCCTTTCAAGTGTCTCTGTCCCTGGTCTCAGCACCCATATATGCCCATTAGTTCTCAGACCCTCAAAAGAAATCTGCATTGATCGAGCTCTCCCCTTCCTGTCCCCCCAGCTATCTTCTTTCCAGGACTCAGCTCTGCAAACTGTAGCCTCCTTACCCTTTCTAGAACCCCAGTGTTGACTCCTCAAGGTCTGAAAAGTGTTATTTTACACATTTTGTCTATTTTTTCCCAGTTGTTCCAGACCGGGGGTGAGGGGGCGTGTAAATCCGATTCCTGAGGCTCCATTTTAGGCAGAAGAAATTGCTTTGATTTTTTTTTTTTAAAGGAAGCACATACATGTTTTAAAATATAGTTTAAGTTATAAACTTTTGAGCCATTTTTAGGCACTATGCCTTTTATGTATATTGTTTTATTTTTCCTCCCTTTGACATGGGTACTACTGTTAATCCCATTTACAGATGAGAAAACTGAGGCACAGAGCAGGTGAATGACTTGCCCAAGGTCACCCAGCCAGTGAATGGTAGAAAGAAGGAACAAACGTGATCACCTGGCTCTGGAGGCTATGCCCCTGACTCCTGCCCTCCACCATCCATGCAGTTAAGAATTACTTTTTTCTCTCTTTTCTTTGTTTACTGAGATGAAATTTACATACCATAAAAGTAACCGTTTTAAAATGAACAATTCAATGGCATTTAATATATTCACAATGTTTTACAACCACCACCTCTATCTAGTTCCAGAACATTTCTATCACCCCAGAGGAAATCCCATCCCCATTAGCAGCCACTCCAGCCCCCGGCGACCACTAATTTACTTTCTGTGTCTATGGATTTGGCTGTTCTGGACATTTCATATACATGAAATCATACACTGTGTGGCCTTTTGTGTCTGGCTTCTTTCACTCAGCACGCTGTTCTCATGGTTCATCCACATTGTAGCATGAATCAGGGCTTCATTCCTTTTCATGGCTGAATAATATTCCATTGTGTGGCTAGACCACATTTTATTTATACTTTTATCCACTGATGGACACTTGGGCTGTCTCTAGCTCTTCATTATTGTGAATAGTGAGGAGTTACTTTTATTTATTTATTTTAAAAGGTTTATTTAAGTAATCTCTACACCCAACATGGGGCTCAAACTCATGACCTTGAAATCGAGTCACGTGCTCTTCCAACTGAGCCAGCCTTGGCACCCCAGGAGCTACTTTTGAATGTAGGAATGGATGAAAAGAAAAGAGAGGTCCCAGCTAGCAGCTAGTCCAAACCCGCATTTATAGTTGAGGGAAGTGGGCACTGAGGTCTACATTTGTCCCTAGGCCACGCTTGAGCTGCTCAGTTGTTCAGCCAATGTTCACAAGCACCTAATCTTGTGCGGCTGGAAGTGCTTCTCAGGAGGCTGAGACATGAAGGCTAAGGAGAGAATCCACTGACCAGAAAGTAAGGGGAAGAGTGTTCCATGCAGGGAGAACAGCCAGTGCAAAGGTCCTGAGGCAGGTGTGAGTCTGGTGTATGGGAAGCCATGTGAGGAGGCTGGTGGAAGTGAGCCAAGGGTGGGGGGAATGAAGGGGGAGGAGGAGGTCAAGGTAGTTGGCAGTGTCCCGCTCCCACAGGGCCGCATGGACCATGATGGGGAGTTAGGATTTTTATTCTGAGTGTGGCAGGAGCACAGCAGAGTGGGAGCAGGGGAAGGGTGTGATATGATTTTAGATTCTGCCTTGGGAGGCAAGAGGTTGGGGCAGTGGGGGGTGGGAGACCATGGGGCTTGGGTCTCCAAATCAATTTGCCAAACAAAACTTGGGGTACCCCATAAATCCCACCCATGGATCGCTCTAATATCCACCGGTGTAGCATTTTCAAACCACTGAGTGAGATCTGGGAGTACTATGAAACAGCCCTGCTGGTAATTATATTCGGAGTATTCACTTTACCGTGAAGAATGCTCAAGCGGAAGGTGGTCTTTCCGTGTTTGTGTGGCCATTTGAAACCATTGCTCTGGGTGCTTGGCGTGCAACAAGCCAGTGAGTGTTTATGAACCGGTGGGAATGGAAACAGGGATCCCAGATGTAAAGCTTTCTCAGGGGTTTCACTGGCGAGCCCCCTGGCCTGCTTCGTCTCCAGATCCCCACACCCTTTCAAGAATGTTCTCCTTGATCCCATTGCACAGTCCAGGAAAGTGAGGCTTAAATGAGAAGGGAACGTGAAGAGTAAAAATACTAAAGACTGAGAGAAATAATTGTAAGAGAAACGAAATCATTTACAAAGTTTCTCTTAAGTGTGTTTTATTTATTTTTTTTAGAATTTTTTTTTAAGATTTTATTTATTTATTTGAGAGAGAGAATGAGAGAGAGAGAGAGCATGAGAGGGCGGAGGGTCAGAGGGAGAAGCAGACTCCCCTCCAAGCAGGGAGCCCGATGCGGGACTCGATCCCGGGACTCCAGGATCATGACCCGAGCCGAAGGCAGTCGCTTAACCAACTGAGCCACCCAGGCGCCCCGGGGTGCCCCACTCTTAAGTGTGTTTTAAATGTCTTGAAATTGGGCGCCTGGGTGGCTCAGTTGGTTAAGCGACTGCCTTCGGCTCAGGTCATGATCCTGGAGTCCCGGGATCAAGTCCCACATCGGGCTCCCTGCTCGGCAAGGAGTCTGCTTCTCCCTCTGACCTTCCTCCTTCTCATGCTCTCTGTCTCTCATTCTCTCTCTCTCTCAAATAAATAAATAAAATCTTTAATTAAAAAAAATAAATGTCTTGAAATTGACTTCACAGAAAATGTCACCCCCCCTCACCTCCCAACCACTTGCCCCAGCAGTGGTCTGCAGCCCACCTGTGCACCAGTGTTTTGGGGGGGCAGGTCTGCCCCCTGCCCTCGTCTGTCTGACCATGGGATTTCCTGGGGGGCTCTTTCTGATCCTGCACATCATTGGGCTTGGTGACAGGGATGGGGTCCCAGTTCCCTCTGTTGGTGTTTGAGACTCCCCACACACATACATCATGTCCCGCCTACCCTCCAGGTGACCTTGATGCACCCTCTTGGCGGGGGGGGGGGCAATTTGGAATGATCTTTCTGTAAGGAGGGACCTGCCTTTCCAGGTGTTGGATACTCTCCAGCAACTTTGGTCAAATGAACATGGAGTTGGGACAGCGTGGATAGCAAGGTCAAGGCAACCAGATAAAGAAATCCTGAAGCCACTTCAGGAGATGCAGGAACTCACCTGCAAGTGAATTAATTCAGTGAGGCGAAGTGCATGCAAAAAATGCTCTGCCTGGGACCCATCCATAGGACCCCGTGACATCCACCAGTGGTAGTGTTTCAAGCCAGTGCATGAGATTGAAGGATGGTAGGAGACAATCTTGCCAATAATCATTATTTGGAGTATTAATTTTACTATGAGAAATACTCAGTGTTTCATGTTGAGCCAAAACCTTCATCACTAAACATCTCTCCCTGCCCCTGGGTGCTGGGGCTGGAAGGATCACTGTGTTCCTACTGTGCCTTGGGCCATCTGGGGAAGGCGACCTGGTCCTGGGCTCTACCTGCAGGGAGTGCAGAGGTGGACACTTGGTGGACCACATTGAGAATCCAAGGAAAGAAAGCATCGATATTTCCCCCAGAAAAGGGCACATGCAGGGAGTTATCCATAGCCCAATTTTGTGCACAATTCATGATATTTCTTTTTTTTTTTTTTTAAGATTTTATTTATTTATTTGACAGAGAGAGACACAATGAGAGAGGGAACCCAAGCAGGGGGAGTGGGAGAGGGAGAAGCAAGCTTCCCGTGGAGCAGGGAGCCCGATGCGGGGCTCGATCCCAGGACCTTGGGATCATGACCTGAGCCGAAGGCAGACGCTCAACAACTGAGCCACCCAGGTGCCCCCAATTCATGATGTTTCTAAGCCACCTCATGCTCAAGGTGGTTAGGGGGTCCCTAAGGAGTTGGGTCCATCTGTAAACATATATTGAGACCCTGCTATGTAGCAGGCACCAAATCTATAAATAGTTCTTTTTTTTTAAAGATTATTTATTTATTTATTTGAGAGAGAGAGAATGAGAGAGAGAGCACATGAGAGGGGGGAGGGTCAGAGGGAGAAGCAGACTCCCTGCCGAGCAGGGAGCCCGACGACGTGGGACTCAATCCCAGGACTCCAGGATCATGACCTGAGCCGAAGGCAGTCGCTTAACCAACTGAGCCACCCAGGCGCCCTATAAATAGTTCTTAACAGATGTAATGAAGGGGAAAGTGTAGTAACAACAGAAAAACAATAGTAATGGTAGCCAACATTATTTGAGCACTTATTATGTACCAAGCATGGCTTAAAACTATTTGTGTGAACGTGTTCATTTAATTCTTTTCTTTTTAAAAGATTTTATTTATTTATTTGACAGAAAGAGAGAGAGAGCACAAGTTGGGGGGAGCAGGAGAGGGAGAAGCCAGGGAGCCCAATGTGGGGCTCAATCCCAGGACGCTGGGATCATGACCTGAGCCCAAGGCAGATGCTTAACCAACTGAGCCACCCAGGCATCCCTCATTTAATTCTTATAGCTACCTTGTGAATTAAGTCCTTTTTTATCCTGATTTTATGGATGAGGAAGCTGAGGCTCAGAGAACATAAGTAACTTGCCCAAGGTCACACAGCGTTCAAACTGGGCTGCTTAGCTCCAAAGGCCGAGGCATTATGCTGCTGCCCATGGAGATACAGAGAGAGTTTGAGATGGGTGGAGGGGAAGGGGGATGAGGGAGGAGCTTTGGGGTAGACCAGCACATGCACCTTCCACTCTGCACACTGAGTCAGGAGCCCCACCTGGTTTCTGAGGATGGGTCAGTATATCCACTGGGAGCACATTCACCCTGCAGGCCTTGCCTAATGCCACAACACTCTGTCTCCTCTCCCTTCCAGGAGCTGGAGAAGCTCGGGCTTGGTGACAGCGTGGACCTGCATGTGTATGAGATTCCGGTCGAGTACCAGACGGTCCAGAGGCTCATCCCTGCCCTGTGGGAGAAGCACAGCCCACAGGTGAGTGGGGCGAAGGCAGGTGCTCCCTCATCAGGACCTGCAGGTGGGCACTCCACACGGATGATTTGTTTGGCTTTGTCCTGCTTCAGCCAGTGCCATGGCCTTGTCCCCCAAAGGGCCACACTTTCCTGGGTTACCCGTGGGTGTGAGGCAGGAGAGCAAACATCTGGGACCTCCCAGAAGCTGGCTCTATCTCACTGGACAGTCAGTGTCAGTTGTGACATGTTTAGTTATATGTGACCATCAGAACACACCTTAACTCAGCTTAAGCACAAACGTTTGTACGCTTCAGGTATAGCTTGATCCAGGCACTCCTCCAGTGCTATCAGCATTCCCTCTTGGCCACTCAGCTTTGCTCTGCACTTTGCTTTTGCTTTGGCAAAGATAGATGACTGCTGACTGATACCCTCCCAACTCAGCCCCTCAGCAGAACAACTTTCCTTTTGATAATTTCCCAGAGTCCATGGCTGATTCTCACTGGTGCACTTGGGTCCCATGCCAGTCCCTGAGCCAAGCACTATGGCTGGGGATTGGAGGAAGGAAGACATGCTCTGATTTGTGAGGCCTGGGTCACATGCCTACTTTGGTGGCCAGGGAGTGGCATCACCTCTCTCCAAACTTCCTGGAAGGGGAAGGGGGATTTGGGGGTTCCCCAAAGGGAAAATGAGAATGGGAGGGAACAGGCTATTGCCAGATATGGTGGAATGGAGGCCAGACAAGCTGGAGCCACACTGTCCCACCAGATGATCCGCGTGGCCCTGCCAAAACAATGGGCTTAGAGAGCTCCAGGGGGTCAGGAGTGAAAGCTGCCTGGGAAGTTCTCGGGGGTTGGCGTCTCTGATGAGTGAGGTACTGGTCACCTGTGGGGGCCCCACCCAGCTTCCCACGCTAGCCCGCTCTTGCGGATTTCCCAGGGCCGACCCGTGGAAACTTCCTTCCTCGTGAGCCCTTCTGTCTAGTCTCAAGTGGAATTTGTGCCGTTGTAGAGGGGGACCTGGAAGGTTAGTGAGATGTGACTGAAGCTCTGTCAGAGGGCATTTTCTCCTGCTTTGTGCGTGCCGTCGGGCCTTTAACAAAAATACCTTAAAGCATGAACATGTTTTTCACAATTTCTACACCATAGAGAATCACCCCTGCTTAGTTACCTGGCACCACGATTATGGCTATCACTCACGCACGTATCCGCACACGCGTGCGGTTGAAGCAATCCGCGGGGCTCCTGCGGAATTGCAGAAATGCATTCTCACATTCCCGGAGGCCGGTAGTCCGCAATCCGGGCGTCAGAGCGGCACCCCCTCCCGCCGGGGCGCGGGGCATCGCTGGTCTCCTCCAGCTCCTGCGGGCTCCACGCGTTCCTTGGCTGGTGGCCGGGTCACTCCGGTGTCTGTGGTCACATGGACTTCTCCACCTGTCTCTGTCTTTCCTTCATGTGTCTCTGAAGGACACGCGTCAGTGGATTTGGGGGCCACCCAGAGAGTGCAGGGGGATCGCATCACGCGATCCTTTACTTAATCACATCTGTAAAAGACCCTTTTTCCAAATAAGATCTCAGTCACGGTTTCCAGGCAGTGGACAGGGGTGGTTTTGTTTGTTTGTTTTTTGCTTTTGGGGGCGGTCTTTTTTGTTGTTGTTTTGCTTTTGTTTTTTGGGGTTTTTTTGTTTTTTGTTTTTTGTTTGGTATGAGGGGAATATCACCATTCAGCTCATTATACTACAGCTGCTGCTTTGTTTTCACATTCCCCAATATTCAGTTTTTGGAGTGCCAGATAACACAGTACCAGATGTGGGGCACCCAGTTAGTGAATGAATGAACTTTGTACCTCCAAAGAGTTTGATTTTCCAGCAGTGTGGCCCTCTAGACCTTATCATGCCATTTCGTAGGACCCTTTAAATTTTCCACCAGGCACATTTTTATTTTTTTATTTATTATTATTATTATTATTTTTTTAAGATTTTATTTATTTATTTGACAGAGAGAGACACAGTGAGAGCAGGATCACAAGCAGGGGGAGTGGGAGAGGGAGAAACAGGCTTCCCGCGGAGCAGGGAGCCCGATGCGGGGCTCGATCCCAGGACCCTGGGATCATGACCTGAGCCGAAGGCAGACGCTTAACGACTGAGCCACCCAGGCGCCCCTTTTTTATTATTTTTTAAAAGATTTTATTTATTTATTTGAGAGAGAGAGTGAGAGAGAGAGAGAGCACAAGAGGGAGGAGTGGGAGAGGGAGAAGCAGACTCCCTGCTGAGCAGGGAGCCCAATGCGGGACTCGATCCAGGGACTCCAGGATCACGACCAGGTGCTCCTGGGTGAAATAAATTTTAATAATATTTTCAATGTGATCCTGTGTATCTAAAATATTATCATCTCTGGGCGCCTGGGTGCCTCAGTCAGTTAAGCGTCTGCCTTCAGCTCAGGTCATGATCCCTGGGTCCTAGGATCGAGCCCCACCTCAGTGGGGAGCCTGCTTCTCCCTCTCCCTCTACCCTTTCCCCCACTTGTGTGTGCTCTCTCTCTCTCTTTCTCTCCTGCTCACTCTCTCTCTCAAATAAATAAATAAAATCTTAAAAAAATAAAATATTATCATCTCGACACATAATCAACCTTAAAAAAGGTATTAATGAGACATTTTACATTCTTTTTTTTTTTGAGTGCCCAGCCTCCAAAATCTGATGTGTGTTCCTCACTGACTACACATCTCAATTCATACCAGCCACAATTTAAGTGATCACTAGCCATGTGCACCCCCTGCTCCCCCCCCACCCCCGTTGTATGGGACAGCATGCTCCTCAGCCCATATTTTAAATGTTTACATATATAAATATTTACATTTGCAATGCCCTTTCTGTGTGTAAGCATATACACAAATAATTAATGGTTGAAATTCAACTGTATTCAGTGCAGTGCCCTGCCTTTTGTAAATATTTTATCATGAGAATTTTATTACCTAAGTCATTAAAAATTCTCCCTTACATTATTTTTTTTTTCATTTTTAAAAATTTAAATTCAATTAGCCAACTTGCAGTACTTCATTAGTTTCAGATGTAGTGTTCGATAACTTATCTCTCTTACATTGTTTTAACAGCTGGGCAATTTTTAGTAATGAATGTAACTGTTCTCCTATTATTGAGCCTGCCGGTGTTTTCACGGTTTTTTTTTTTTTCCTCATTTTTAGAAAAAACACTGAAGTGATCACTGACAGATTATTGCCTCTTTGATCATAGGTTAGATTCATGGAGGTTATACCTTGTCTTTTGTATTTGGCAATATGTTTTGAAGATCCTCCCTTATAGAACTGCTTTTGGGGGGGGGTGCCTGGGAGACTCAGTCGATTAGGCGTCTGCCTTCAGCTCAGGTCGTGACTCCAGGGTCCTGGGATCGAGTCCCACATCAGGCTCCCTGCTCAGCGGAAGTCTGTTTCTCCCTCTCCCTCTGCCCCTCCCCCCCACTCATGCTCTCCCTCTCTCCCTCTCTCTCTCTCTCTCCCCCTCTCTGTTTCAAATAAATAAATAAAATCTTAAAAAAAAAAAAAAAGAACTGCGTTTAGCATGTTAACAGCTGTGTAGTAGCTCCTGATTTATTTAGCCAATCCCGGGCGCCTGGGTGGCTCAGTTGGTTAAGCGACTGCCTTCGGCTCAGGTCATGATCCTGGAGTCCCTGGATCGAGTCCCGCATCGGGCTCCCTGCTCGGCAGGGAGCCTGCTTCTGCCTCTGACCCTCCCCCCTTCTCATGTGCTCTCTCTCTCTCATTCTCTCTGTCTCAAATAAATAAATAAATAAAAATCTTATTTAGCCAATCCCCTGCTAATGGCTAATGAGGTGGTTTCTGGAATTTGCTTGCATAAATGCAGCTGCAATGGCCCTCCTAGCATTTTGCACATCCTGGCATGTTTCCTGGGCAGACCTTTCTGTGGGGTGACTGGATGGTCTATTCCCGCAGCAAGGGCCAGAAACGATGTGACCCCGGGCAGAGCACCGGGGAGGATGCTGTCCTCTCCTTGGCCTGGGTGGGTGGGTGGGGAGGAACCCGCAGTCTCATGGGCAAACCTGTTTAAGCCCTGCACGTCTGTCTGCAGCTCGTGGTGCATGTGGGGGTGTCGGGCATGGCGACCACGGTCACGCTGGAGAAGTGCGGGCATAACAAGGGCTACAAGGGGCTGGACAACTGTCGCTTCTGCCCCGGCTCCCAGTGCTGCGTGGAGGACGGCCCGGAAAGCATTGACTCCATCATTGACATGGACGCTGTCTGTAAGAGGGTCACTACGCTGGGCTTGGACGTGTCGGTGACCATCTCACAAGATGCCGGCAGGTAGGGCACCTGGGGGTATGCACGAGTCGTGGCTTCCCTCGTCCACCTGCCCAGGCTAGTGGCGGGCAAGCCAAGCGTGTTGACTTTGGCCTCTGTGGGCTGAGCACTCACTCTTCACGAGGCCTGGAGCTAAATATATGCTCGGAACAGGTCCCACTGATTCTGCTTCCAGGACTCATGATGTATGGGTCTGCCCACTTGTCCCCACCCAGGCCCTGGTGTCTCCCACCTGGATGCTGCCCCAGCCACCTCCCTGGTGGTCCTCCTGCCCCCTCTGCCCCGGCCCTGACAGTGCTCCCCCTCTACGCCATGGGTTTCTGTGTTAGTTTTCTGTGACTGTTATAACAAAAACCATCAACTTGGTCGCTTAGGACAACAAAAGTTCACGCTGTCCAGTTCTGGAGGCTAGAAGTCCAAAACCAAGGTGTTGGCAACATTCGCTCCTTCTGGAGGCCCTGAGGGAGAATCAGTTCCTTGCCTCTCTCCCGGGTTTTGGTGGCTGTTGGTAACCCTTGGGGTTCCTTGGCCTGTGGCTGCATCACCCCAATCTCTGCCTCCATCTCCCCATGGCCTTCTTCCCTGTGTGCGTGTTCACATGGCCTTCTTATGAGGACTCCAGTCGTTGGATTTAGGACCCACCCTAGTCCAGTATGATTTCATCTTAGCTAATTATATCGGCAAAACCCCTATATCCAAATAAGGTCGCATTTTGAGGTTCTGAGTAAACATCAGTTTGGGGAAGAAACTCTAGCCTATTACAAGTCTTTTTTTTTTTTTTTTTAAAGATTTATTTATTTATTTTGAGAGAGCGAGAATGAGAGAGAGAGAGAGAGTACATGAGTGGGGGAGGGTCAGAGGGAGAAGCAGGCTCCTCGCTGAGCAGGGAGCCCAATGCGGGACTCGATCCCGGGACTCCGGGATCATGACCCGAGCCGAAGGCAGTCGCTTAACCGACTGAGCCACCCAGGTGCCCCTATTACAAGTCTTTTATACATTTAAATCAGATGGTGTCCTTTCCGTGCTTAATCCCTCCTGCAGCTCCCACTGCAGCTAGAATAAAATCCCAACCTATCTCCACCATCCACAGGTGGTGTGTGGTCTGGTCCCTGCCACCCCTCGCCCCTCATCTGCCTTCGCTCTTCCTGCCCCTACTGCATGCCAGCCCCACCAACCAGCCTCCTCTGGTTGCTCCAACACACCACACTCACTCTAGCCTCAGGGCCTTTGCACATGCTGTGGCCCCTGCTCAGAACTCACCTCCCTCGGATAAGGCATCTTTCAGGCCTTAGTTCCAACATGTTGCCTCCTTGGGGGGCCTCCGCAACCCCCTAGACCAAGCTGTGTCCTCTCTGTTCTATGTCTTGTCAGCACCAGTGTCTCCATTTCTCAGTACTCTGTACACTTCTCCAGCCCAAAGTCGGCGGTGACAGACTCAGTAGACTGAATGGAATAACCAAATTTGCCATCATTCTGTTTTTAAAACTAATTCCAGGGGTGCCCAGGTGGCTCAGTCAGTTAAGCATCTGCCTTCGGCTCAGGTCATGATCCCGGGGTCCTGGGATTGAGCCCCACATCGGGCTCCCTGCTGGGTGGGGAGTCTGATTCTCCTTCTCCCCCCTGCTCATGCTGTCTCTCTCTCTTGCTCTCTCTCTCTCTCTGTCAAATAAATAAATAAAATATTTTTTAAAAATAAAACTAATTCATGGGCGCCTGGGTGGCTCAGTTGGTTAAGCGACTGCCTTTGGCTCAGGTCATGATCCTGGAGTCCCCGGATCGAGTCCCACATAGGGCTCCCTGCTCGGCAGGGAGTCTGCTTCTCCCTCTGACCCTCCCCCCTCTCATGTGCTCTCTCTCATTCTCTCTCTCTCAAATAAATAAATAAAATCTTTTAAAAAAATAAATAAAAATAAAAAAATAAAAAAATAAAAATAAAACTAATTCTAAATTGCACAGATAATTCTAGAATATCTTCTCATATGCTCCCATCGTGAAAAATTCTCTTGCCTTCTCTCCTTCTCCTTAGCGATCCCTCTGTTAAATCTGCGACTTAATTGTAAAACCTCCTACACCTTTCCATAGACAGTTAACTCTTGAACAACATGGAGGGTAGGGGTGCTGACCGCCCCCCTGCATAACTGAAAATTGTGTACCATTTGACTCCCCACCCCCCAAATTTAATAGCCCACTGTTGACCAGAAACTTACTGATAACATAAACAGTTGATTAACACACATTTTGTATATGTATTATATACTGTATTCTTACAATAAAGTCAGCTAGAGAAAAGAAAATGTTATTATGAAAATCATAAGGAGGGGCGCCTGGCCAGCTCAGTCAGTGGAGTGTGCGACTCTTGATCTTGGGGCTGTGGGTTTGAGCCCCACATTGGGTGTAGAGCTTACATTAAAAAAAAAAATCATAAGGGGGCACCTGGGTGGCTCAGTCGGTTGAGCGTCTGCCTTCGGCTCAGGTCATGATCCCAGGGTCCTGGGATCGAGCCCCGCATCGGGCTCCCTGCTCCGCGGGAAGCCTGCTTCTCCCTCTCCCACTCCCCCTACTTGTGTTCCCTCTCTCGCTGTGTCTCTGTCTGTCAAATAAATAAATAAAATCTTTAAAAAAAAAATCATAAGGAAATGAAAGCAGCCCACGTATCCACTGGCTGATGAATTAATAAGAAGATGTGAGATACACACACACACGTATACATGTACACACACAGAGAGAGGAATATTACTCAGCCATAAAAAAGAATGAAATCTTGCCATTTGCAACAACGTGAACGGAACTAGAGACTGTTATGCTAAGTGAAATAAGTCAGAGAAAGAAAACTCCCTATGATTTCATTCATGTGTGGAATTTAAGAAACAGAACAAATGAGCAAAGGAAAAAAGAGAGAAAACAAGAAACAGATTCTTTATTTGTTTGACAGAGAGAGAGAGCACAAGCAGGGGGAGCGGCAGGTAGAGGGAGAAGCAGGCTTCCCGCTGAGCAGGGAGCTGGCTACGGGGCTCGATCCCAGGACCCCGGGATCATGACCTGAGCCGAAGGCAGACGCCTAACCGACTGAGCCACCCAGGCGCCCCACCAAGAGACAGATTCTTAACTGTAGAGGACAAACTGCAGGTTACCAGGGGGAGGTGGTGGGTGGGGGAAATAGGTGATGGGGATGAAGGAGGGCACTTGTCATGCTGAGCAGCAGGTGATGTATGGACGTGTTGAATCACTATATTGTACACCTGAAACTAATAGAACACTGTAGGGGCTCCTGGGTGGCTCAGTCAGTTAAGCCTCTGCCTTGGGCTCAGGTCATGATCCTGGGATCCTGGGATCGAGCCCCGCATCGGGCTCCCTGCTCGACGGGAAGCCTGCTTCTCCCTCTCCCTCTCCCCACTGCTGATGCTCTTTCGCTCTCTCTCTCAAATAAATAATTTAAAAAATAATAGAACACTATATATGAACTAACTGGAATTAAACTGGAACAAACTGGAATTAAAAAACACTTGAAGAAAACTATAAGGAAGAGAAAATATATTTATAATACTGTATTATATTTGGTGAAAACAATCCTTGTATGAGTATACCCTTGCAGTTCAAATACACGTTGTTCAGGGTCAGCTGCCTACAGAGCACTTGGTGTGCTGATTTAGGATTTTGTCCTATTTAGCTTTGCTCTCACGTGGATGGGGTTACACAATGTGCCTTTCTGAGCGCCCTCTTCCTTGATTTCACCTGTGGGCACACAACACGGGTCTTGGTGAATTCTCCGGTTCCCAATGGATCCACTGCATGCCTTGCAAATGGCTGCATAGTATTCATTCCATTGTGTGGCTGTTTCCATTTAGGAAGCCACTCCTCTGTCTGTGGACAGTCATGTTGTGTCACAGCCCGTTCGTTCTGCTGTAACAATATACCACTGACCAGGCAGCTTATAAGCAACACAAAGTGATTGCTCACAATTTTGGAGGTGGGGAAGTTCAAGATCATGGCACCAGCCTGGTCAGGTTCTGATGAAGGCCTCCCTCCAGGTTGCAGACTGCTGACTTCTTGCTGCATCCTCATGTGGCAGGAGGAGGAAGAAAGTTTTCTGGGGTCTCCTTTATAAGGGGTACTCACCCCCTTTGTGAGGACTCTCACTTCCCAAGGGCCCCACCTCTTAATACCAACACATTGGGAGTTAGGGCTTCAACACTGAGTTTGAGGAGAGACATTCAGACCCTAGCAGGTTGCTTCTTACTCTACTTTTATACTTAACAGTGCAGCGAACACCTTCTTCATCTTTCTTGTGCCCTCACGCAGATGGCTTCTGAAGGCAGATTCTCAAAACCGGCAAGAACATGTCATCAAGTCCAGGCATTTGTAATATTCCTAGCCTGCCAAATTCTCCCCCTGGGGCAATTGGCATTCCTGCTAGCCGTATCTCACTGCCTCCTTCCTCACATACACACCAGCACTTGGAGTTATCAGGTTTTTTTCATTTTTGCCAACCTGGGGGGTGGGAGGGAGAAGCAGTATTCCATCTTGTAGATTTCTGGCGAGGTTGGGGGTCTTACAGCAGATCTGGATGGAGGCTGTCCTGTTAGTCTATGTATTGACTCTCTGACCCCATTTTGGTCTCCCCTCCTGCCCCCAACGCCCTGAAACTTAGGTACCTCTGTGACTTCACCTACTACACCTCGCTGTACCAGAGTCATGGCCGCTCAGCCTTTGTTCACGTGCCTCCACTGGGCAAGCCCTACAACGCAGACCAGCTGGGCAGGGCGCTGCGGGCTATCATCGAGGAGATGCTGGATGTCCTGGAGCAGTCAGATGGCAAAATCAACTGTCGCCACAAACACTGAGAGCCTCTCGGGCCTCCCAAGACCTCGTCCCACTAGGGACCCCAGGAGGGACGTCCGCCCTCTGGGGGCCTGGCCAAGGAGGATAAGCCTGTCAGCTGGGGATCGGATTTGGATCAATATTCCAACGTACACACTTCCTCTCCCTTCTTCTCCACAAAAGGGCTGGTCGCTTTGAAGAAGGTGGCTGAAGATTTTTTTTCTCGATTTCCCTTTGCATCTGGGGACACAGCCACAATGGCTGGGAAGCTGGTGGGTCCTGATCTCCACAGGGAATCCTGGTCAAGTGGATCTCTGCTCTTGATCCCACAGCTGGGGCCACCTGCTCACCTGCTTTTCTAAGTCTCTGGTGAAGGGATTCCAGTGTTCCCTCTGTCCATGACTGGTTTTTCCCAAACTTAAAAACTCCTTGAAGAGTCTTTGCCCTGATCCATGTCCCAGCAGCTGGGACAGCCCTGGAAAGGGCTGCCTTGGGGTATGGCAGAGGCTTTTTTCCCTTCTCTTTCTTATTCTCTTTTTCAAAAACAATAGTGCTAGTTTGGGCACAGAGGAATTTATATTCCCTTTGGTTAAAACGCGGGCTTTCACCGACGACAAAGTGTCTTCTTTTTCCTGGGATGTGGCCCCTTCTTGCCTCTTTCTCTGAAACTGGGACCCACATCTTTGTGTCGGAGCTGACATCGGGTTCCGTTTCCTCAGGGCGGGCAGGGCCCTTGGCCAGGCCCTGGGCGGGTGGGAGCTGCTGCCCCAGCTGGTTAAAAAGGTGGGCTGACCCTTTCGACACCAGAGCCGTGAGCTGTACCCGTGGGGACTCTGGAGCAGGGGTAGGAAAACAGCCCTTGTCATTTTGACTTGCACGTGACTTTTTTTTTTTTTTTAATATGTAAAAATCTGTAGCAGCTGCAAACCCACCCCACATCTGGCCTGGATTTTTGCAGTCTTGGTGCTGGGGACCAGCTTCTTGTTCTCCTTAAGTTGGGGGGGTGGTGCCCAGAATGGGGCCCGGGGGCTGGAGTTTGCTGATCTCCATGTGTGCTGACGTGTTTGAGCAGGAGGTGCTGAAGCAGCCCGTGGGCTTTTGTGTAGATGGTTCTGGAGACGGAGTAAATTTTGATCTCACACCCTGGCAACTTTGAACTTAGCGGCCACGGAGGAGAGTAACCTCACCCAGGAGGCCACTGAATTCAGCTGGACCTTGATACCCGCCAGAGGAAAAGAATGACAGCAGCTGTGAAGCCAGCTGAGGCAAACACACATTTTGGAAGTGTTCTCCTGCTTGGGGGAGAAGATGGGGGTTTTATCATTTCCCTAAGTGTGAGGTGGACTGGAGTCTGATGCCAGGTTGGATCACGTCGGTGTTACCCAGCACGCAGTTCTTTCTAAAACAGAAGAGATTTTTGTTTTGTTTCATTTTCTCAAACATTCCCCTTCTTTGCCTCTTGTTCTGCTGGCCAGGGGAGTTTCTCTTCTCTGCTGAGCTGCTGTGTCGCTTGAGAACCGGGTTGATAGGTCTCTGAGTTAAATGCATTTTCTGGGTCCTGGGTTTTCTCCGGAGGGGAAAATGGCTCCAGGTGGGTGACTCGGGGCCGGCACTTGGCAGTGGGCGTGGCCTGTGGCTGGCAGGTTCAACTGATCGGGACTCTGCCCCTCTCTCCATGTCAGCCTGCCTTCTGCCAGAAATGCCCTGCTCACGTCCTCAGTCCGAGATTGCCGTCTCCTGAGAAATCTGCCGTGTGGGATTCCATAAGCAGAAATTGTGACTCTTCTGAATGTGGGGAACTCAAGCCTCGGGGGTCTCCCCAGAGGTCTTATTGAGAACGTTAGGCTTCATCTAGCTCTGATCCCCAAAGGTCTGATCTTCAGGGGTGTGAAGGAGGAAATGAATTCAGGCAAGATGGGGAGGGAAAGGGGGAGGGGGACCTGGAGATGAGCCAGGTCTGCACTTAGCTGGGTACCCACTGGAACCCGGACACACCATCCCCAAACTCCACATTTTCATCTTTCCTTTGTCTTCATTTTGCCTCTCTGTTTAAAGCACCATGTGATTCAGAGATATAGAGGTATAACTTATTGTCCGATCATTGTTGAGTGTATGCATGTCATTTTTGTGTTCCTGCAAAGGTTTTGGATTTTCTCATCAAGTCAAGCCAGAATCCTGTCCTTGTCCACGATGCAGAGCATTTTGCACGTTTTATTCAATCAGACAGCCATTAAACATTTCACCCACTTCGCGCCAGCTTTTTTTTTTATTTTCTAGTTTAAAAATGGTTTTCTTTTGGGCAAACTCATCTGTTCTCTCCATGGTGTGTCTGTCTGCATTTGTTGGGTGTCGGACTGAAATGTCCTCCTGTGAGAAAGGAGAACCAAGGCCCATTCTTGCTCCCTTGTCATTTGCAGAGTCTCAGGTGGAGGGGGGCACACAGAGCGGGGCCGAGGGACGGGTCTGTGAAGTAGGTGTGGCTTGGCGGGGTGTGGAGGGGAGAGACGCCAATGGGGGGAGGGGTGAGCAGGTGTTCAGGGTAGAAGGATGGGCAGTGGGATGTGGTGGGAAGGTTGCTGGGGGAATCTTGTAAGAAATTGGAGTGGGGGCCCCCATGGGGGTGCCGAGGTGGGGGAGAGGGGCAGCACCGGTCGTCTGGGTGTCTGGTGCTGGCATCTCCTTTATGGTGCTACAGCCTCCACACTGAAAGGGTTCCTTTCTTCTTCTCTCAGCCCCGTTCGGCTCCCCCTTGCTCACCAAAAACAAGGCCAGTGGGATGGACGTGAGCTTGTAGCTTGAAAAAGAAATAAGAAGGAGAGGTTAGTAAGAAGGAAAGAAAGGTGGGAAGAAGCAGGAATTTGAGTTGGTGGACTGGGTTTGTGCCACCTGGCCCGCCTGGTCCAATCAAAGAATGGCCAAGGTCCCTTGGCCACGGGGAGAGACGGGGGTAGGTGGGGGACAGAAATCATGGCTTCCCAAGTGGCGCCGGGCTTTTGCGGAAACGTCAGATCGCAATCGTTTCGGCAAGGAAAATCCTCTTCAGCCGCCTTGCTCTTTGCTGGCACGGTGACTTCTAGAACAGAAAGGGCCTGCTCAGGGAGATGGCTGGAAAAGGAGATTCAGGATGCCTTTTTGTTGTCTTAGAAGTGTCTGCCAGGAAACCAGGCCAGCTGGTGTGTGTGTGTGTGTGTGTGTGTACCCACGTGCCTGTGTGCCCCAGGGGCCGACTGGGCCAGGGAGGGGAGCTGCTCCTGGAAATCCGCCCACCGCACCCGGCCTCTTTCCTGCTGCCACTGTCTAGACTGTTGACCTTTGACCTCTCCACCCCTTGAGTGTTTAAACTCAAAAGTCCCCTTTGGGGATAGCGGGACAAAGCCCCATTCTTCTCTGCGGGCCCAGCCTCCACCCTGTGAGCGCGACCAGGGGCAGCCGGTGTGGGTGCTGGTGGTCCCGCGGGCAGAGGCAGGCCGCCGCGTTCCCAGGGGGCTCCCCGTGGCCGCGAATCCCACTGGATCCGCGGGACTTGGGGAGCCGAAGAGGGCTTTTATTTGTATATCCCAGATTACATTTCCCTTCCCCAGGCACAAGTGCCTCCTAAGGGCCTGGGGCTGCTGGCCAGGAGGGAGAACATCTCTTGTTTTTACAGTGGGAAAGTATGTTCCAGCCCTGAGCTGGTCCCCTCACCAAATCCCCCCCGCCGCCCACCCCCATCTCTCTCCTTACCAGGCCTTCCTTTTCAGCTGCCCCAAGACCCACAGAAGTGCCTGCCTCCCCAGTATGCATGGGGCACAGAGAAAGGAGACAAGGTGGGAAAGAGAGAAGCAACCCCAGGCTCTGGGAGGTGGCCCTGGCTCCCCAGGGCCCAGCCCAGGGTCACCAGAGCCATTTGCAGAGGTGGGGGACTGGGGTGAGTGGCTTTTGTGGCTGACACACTTTGTCTCTAGGAAATCCCAGAGAAAGCCGGTTTGGAATTGGACTCTGTGCTCCCAAGGCATGTGGCATCCCCAGGGACCAAGGAAGCAGGGTTGACTTTCTGCCTGCCCTGGGGGTGCTGGTGTGTTTCTGGGGCTCCCTTAACAGCTCAGGTTTCTAGCTCATCCTAAATCTCTCTTTAGGAAAAAACTTTCCTACCTAAGGTAACTGTGTTTTCTGTCCCCCAAGATGGGCCTGTCCCCTGCATCTCGGGGTGGCCTCTCCCTGAGCCCCAGAGTTCCTGTGAGTGCCTTGTCTGAAACCGTCCTGTCTGGGAGCCCAGGCCGGGGAAGGGTCTGTCGTGACTTTGCTGGGGGCTGGGCTCAGGAAGATCCCAAACTTGACACCCCAGAAAGCAAATAAAACAGTTGAAATACGTGATTTCTTGTGTGTCTTTGTGAGAGGTTAGGGTCCACCTCGGTCATCCTCTGCCTGAGGGCCTGAGTGGGCAGAGGGGCGTCCCTGATTCACTGGGATTTCTGTCCCTGGTTTGTGACCTGGTGCTCAGCCTGTGGTGGCTGTTATGAATGTGCTGAGTTAAGAATGACAAGATTTCTGTACTGAACGGTCTCCCTCCGCACAACCCAATGCATTTGTTCTGATGCACAGAGAGACTGAGTCACTTGCCTGTGGTCACACAGCAAGGGGGTGTGGCGCTGGGATTTGAATCACGATCGTTTAGACCCCAGCTCGTGCCGAGTTCCCACTCACAACTCTGTGGTGGGGGGTGCCATTACCACCTTTTACAGACGGGGAAACTGAGGCTCTGCCAGGTGAAGCCTCCTCTTGTCCCACGTGTCATGGCCAGGGGGCGGAGAGGCAGGAAAGCTGGCTCCAGGCCAGCTTCTTTGGAGCTAAGTAGTTTGAACCAGAAACAGGACTTGGTGACTCCCCTATGTCTGTCCTCAGGAGGAATGAAGACATTTTAAGGGTCAGGGGCTTTCAAAGAATAAATCTTTGAAACCAAAAGGACTTGTCTTGGCGAACGTGGGTCCAGGGGAGGGGGCACCTCCTCCAAGTCCCTGAGGACACAGGGTCTTCGCTCCCTCAGAGGAAGTGTCCTTTGCACCCAGCACAGCTCCAGGCGTGTAACTGGTGTGTAATAAAACTACGGGAGGACGAAGGAAAGGGGTGAGTGCGCGGTGTTGCATCCCGAGGCCAGCAGGGGGCGCAGAGAGGCGCTGGAACCTCCCGGGAGCGGAAGACACGCCCGCTTCCTTCTCCGGCCGACCTGCCCACGCCTCACGTCCTTGCCTTAGCCTGTGGCTACCTCGGTCACTTATGGAGTGCTTACTGTGCATTGGTTCCTGGGACTGGGGACACACCAGGGATCCAGCAGTTTCCAGGCTGGGAGTACAGTGCAGGGGACCCAGTAGTAATGAGGGAGGCACAGGCGGCTGAATAGTCCAAGGCAGATGGGGGGAGGTTCATGGGAGGGTACGGCTCGGAGAGGCCTCGCTTGGCCCCATTCAACAGTTTCCTTCAGCTCTCGCCTGGACATTCTCAGTCTTACTTGGAGATGAGGGTCTTGGACACCAGTCTCATCCTTCTAGTCCGCCCCATTCTGGGTATCTAATGAGGGCCCCTCTGCACCTCTCATATCCTCCACGGCTCCCTTTCGCTTACAGGAGAAAGCCAAACTCTTCTTCTGGGCATTTGAACCTCTGTTCTCTTTTTACCACTGATCTCAAGCTGGCTCCTCTGCCTGGAAGCCCCCCTGCCCCCATTTATACCTGGAGAACTCCTATGCATACCACAAAACCCAACGTCATCTTGCAACACGTTGAGTATGACAGTCCTGGGTAGGGAAAGGCAAGGGGGGGTGAAGTACTGAACCGGAAATCCCAAAGTCCTTCCCCCACACCCTCTTTCACTTTCCTACCCCCTCCTTTCTGCACTGGCAACTTGCCACCAGGCATTCAGCAGTTTCTACAAGGAGTGTCTCAGACCTGCCAGGACATGTCCAGGTCCCCAGGAAAGGGGGAGGGGCAGGCTTGGGTGGCACCCCTCCCACCTCCCCACACTGTGTGGTGCTGATGGGGGAGGTGGGGAGGCCAAGACAGAAAGACACTATGAGAGACTGAAAAGCAGAGATGCAGAGACAGCAAGGGAGAGATTCAAAAAGGGGCAGAGAGAAAATGTGGAAACTCCTTAGATATTTTCTCTTCCAAAGCCCCATGTTTAGAGTGAGGACAGTGAGAGGCAGGGAGGGCTCTAGCCAGCCAAGGGAAAGGATTTGAGACGTTGGGTGAGACAGGGGTGCCCTGCTCCGGGCCTCAGTTTCCCCCGTGATAAGGAGCTGATACCCCCACCCCCCTGGCAGGGTTGTGTGTCCCTGCTCCGCCATGGCCTGGCACCGAGTAGGTGCCCACCCTCGACAAGAAAAAAACCCAAGGTTAGAAGAGCCATTAGAGCAAACCGGCGTGGGGGGGCAGGGAGGAGGAAGGGCAGGCTCTGGGGGGGTTACCCCCACCAAACATTCCGGTCAGCGAACACGTGGGATCCCGAAGCCTGCTGCTTCAGCTGACCCACTTCCTGCCTCGCTCATTCTGTCCATAGTCCCCCTCGGTCAGGAACCCACACAGCCGGTCCCAGGGGCTGAGCTAACCACTTCCGCCCCAAGCAGCTTGGCCCGGGCTGACTCACACTCAGCTGTCCGCCCCCCTCCCCCACGGAGCATTAATGGGGGGCAAAGGGAGGGGCTGGCGGAGGCCCCAGGCCGGAATGCCGAGAGGTCAGGCTGGAAGCACCGCAGAGGAGAACCATACACCAGTTTTAACTGCCTGGCACATGAAAACCCACCCTTGACAAGGAAAAAAACCCGAATAACTGGAGGGTTTGGGATACATTAAACTCGATCACAATGTCCCACTTTCGGACACCCCAAAAAATCCATAAAGAAATTGAAAAGACAAGCCAGGGACTGAGAGATGTCTGCCATGCATTTAACTGATCAAGGAATAGCTTCCAGAACATAGGAAGACACACCAGAGGGAAGAAAAAACGCCCACCAAATATTAAGATGGGCGGATGACATTGTTTCATGGGGCGGCTGTAACAGTTACCACAAACTGATGGCTTAAAGAAGCAGAAATGTATTCTCTCACAGTCTGGAGGCCAGAAGTCCCAGATCAAAGTGTCGGCAGGGCTGGAGGCTGAAAGGGAGAATTGGTCTCAGGCCCCTCTTCCGGCTTCTGGGGGCTTCCCTCACTCCTTGATGGCCTTTGGCTTATGGCTCCATCATTTGCATCTCTGCCTCTGTTTTCACATGGCCTTCTTAGAAGGACGTGTCACTGGATTGAGGGCCTGCCCCCCTCCAGGGTGACCTCATTTTAATGTAAATAATTATATCTCAAAGACCCTAAAAAGTCACCATCTGAGGTTCCAGGTGGACGTGAATTTGGAGACACAATAGTCAACAAATACAGGCAGGAACAGGTGATTCAGGGAAGGAGAATCAAGACAACCCAAACTTGAAGCTCGGCCTAGGTTTCAGAGAACAAAAATCACTCTGAGACCTCTCCTCACTCCTAGGGAGGCTCCCAGGCAGGGAGCCTAGAGACAATGGGCAGAGGTCGCTGGGAGTGCACTGGTGATGGGGAGGGGGGACTCCATCTGACCACGTTAAAGAGTAATTTGGCCATGCTAGAGCTATTGAGGATGGACGGACCCTTCGACCTGACCCTTCTGCTGATGGTGTGAATCCCAGAAAAACCCAATGTGCGTGTTTCCCCAGCGGCCTGGTTTACAAGAATGAGGAGTTGGAGCGTGGAAAAACACTAGGATATACTTATACCGTGGAATACTATACAGCACAGAAAAAGGATGAGCCGGACTTCCAGGCAAAAACCTCCAAACCAGAACATTGAGTGAAAATAAGCAGGTTGTAAAATGGAACAGTGTGATACCAATGTTATGAAGGTGTTTTTTTTTTTTAATTTGCATTTTTGTATTGTGGTAAAATATATAGATTGCAAAATTTGCTGCTTTAACTGTTTCTAAGTGTACAGTTCGGTGGCATTAAGTACATTTACAAGATAGAATATGCACAATACCTGACCTCTATTTAGTTCCAAAACTTTTCCATCACCCCCAGATGGAAACTCTTTAACTATTAAGCAATAATTCCTCATTCAAGTTCCTCCTCCTCCAGCCCCTGGTAACCTCTAATCTACTTTCTTCTGTCTCTATGAATTTGCATATTCTAGATATTTCATATCAGTGTAACCATATAATGCTTGCCTGTCTCTGATTTATTTCACTCGGCATGTTTTTAAAGTTCATCCAAGTTAGGGACACCTGGGTGGCTCAGTTGGTTAAGCGTCTGCCTTCAGCTCAGGTCATGATCCCAGGGTCTTGGGATTGAACCCCTCATCGGGCTCCCTACTCAGCGGGGAGCCTGCTTCTCTCTTTCCCTCTGCCACTCCCCCTGCTTGTGTGCACTCTCTCTCTCTCTCAAATAAATAAAATCTTAAAAAAAATAAAGTTCATCCAAGTTGTATCATGGATCAGAACTTCATTTTTTTGTGGCTAAGTAATATTCCATTACATAGATGTACTACATTTTGTTTATCCATTCAGCCTGTGATGGACACTTTGGTGGTTTCCACTTTTCGGCTGTTGTGAATAGTGCTACAGTGAACATCGGTGTACGCACTCAGTTCCAGTCCCTGCTTTCAATTCTTTTGGATATATACCCAAAAGTAGAATTGCTGGATCATATGGTAATTCTATGTTTATCGTTTTGAAGAACCACCACCAAACTGCACAGCAGCTGCCCCATTTCACATTCCCTCCAGTGGTATAAGAGGGTTCCAGTTTCTCAACGTCAACACATTATTTTTGATGATAACCACACTACTTAGTGTCAAGTGGTATCTCATTGTGGTTTTTGTTTACATTTTCCTAATGAACAATGTTGTTGAGCGTCTTGTTACGTGTTAATTATCCATTTATATATCTTTCTTGGGAAATATGTATTCAAGTCCTTTGCCCATTTTTAAATTGGGTTGTTTGTCTTTTTGTTGTTGAGTTGTAGGAGTTCTTTGTATATTCTGGATATTAAACCTTCATGAGATATGTGATTTGCAAATATGTTCTAGCTCTCTCATGGATTCCTTAGGATTTTCTATAAATAGGGTCATGTCATCTGTGAATAGAAGTAGTTTTACTTCTTCCTTTCAAATGTAGATGCCTTTTATTTTTTTAAAGATTTTATTTATTTATTTGATAGAGAGAGAGAGCACAAGCAGGGAGAGCGGGAGGCAAAGGGAAAGAGAGAAGAAGGCTCCCTGCTAAGCAAGGAACCCAACACTCCAGGACTCCATCCCAGGACCCTGGGATCATGACCTGAGCCAAAGGCAGATGCTTAACTGACTGAGCCACCCACATGCCCCTAGATGCCTTTTATATATTTTTCTGGTTAGAACTTCCAGTGTGATGTTGAGTAGCAATGGTGAACGTAGACATTCTTGTCTTGCTCCTTATCTTAGGGGAAACCTTTCAGCCTCTCACCATTGAGTATGAAGTTAGCTATGGGTTTTTCATAAATGTCCTTTATGATGTGCAAGAAGTTCTTTTTATCCCTAGTTTTTAGAGAGTTTTATCACAAAAGGATAATAGATTTTGCCAAATGTCTTTAATGCAACAATTAAGATGATCATGTGATTTTTTTCATTTGTTCCATTAATATGAGTATTGCATTGATTGATTTTCTTATGTTGAACCGTCCTTGCATTCCTGAGATAAATCCTACTTGGTTATGGTGTGTAATCCTTTTGATATGCTTTTGGATTTAGTTTGCCAGCTTTTGGCTTAGGAATTTTGCAACTATATTCTTCAGGGATATGGATCTGTGTTTAAGGGAAAACCTCAGTCCTCCTTCTGTTTTTCCTTCACTCTCACCCAACTACCACACTCACGACACTTCTGAAACACCACAACAAGCAATTCTCTGCAACACCAGTTGGTATCTGAGAATTTAACTCAGTTCTTTTTTTTATAAATTTTATTTACTTATTTGACAGAGCGAGAGAGGGAACACAAGCAGGGGGAGCGGGAGAGGGAGAAGCAGGCTTCCCGCTGAGCAGGGAGCCTGATGCGGGGCTCGATCCCAGGACCCTGGGATCATGACCTGAGCCGAAGGCAGACGCTTAACGACTGAGCCACCCAGGCGCCCCAATTTAACTCAGTTCTGACACAATATACCTAGAGATAGTGTCGGATCCTTCAGGTTAAGGGTTCAGTCCTACAAGACTGCCCACCATTTCAGATACCCAGAGCACGTCCAGCTTGTTAACTGTGGTCCTAATGGACTGGCTAGAAATCAGAGGTTTCCATTACCCCTTCTTTGGGTTCAGTTGATTTCCTAGAGTGGCCCACAGAACTTAGGACAACAGTTTACTTACTGTTTACCTGCTTATTATGAAAAGATATGATAAGGTACAGATGAACATCCAGATGGAAGAGATCTGTAGGGCAAGGTATATGGGAAGAGGCATGGAGCTTCCATCCTCTGGGTGCACCACTCTCCCAACACCTCCACATTTTCACTGACCCGGAAGCTCTCTGAACCCCGTACTTTTGGGATTTTTATGGAGGCTTCGTCACATAGGCATAATAAATGATTAACTCCATTTACAGCCCCTTTCCCCTCTCTGAAGAATGGGGGGTGTGGCTGAAAATTCCAAACTTCTAATCATGGCTTGGCCTTTCTGGTGACCAGCCCCCCTCCAGGAGCCCACCCAGAGTTGCCTCATTACAACAAAAGACACTCCTATCAGGAAATTCCAAGGGTTTTAGGAGCCCTGTGCCAGGAACTGGGGTCAAAGACCAAATAGTATAACAAAAGATGCTCCTGGTACTTTTATCACTTAGGAAATTACAAAGGTTTCAGGAGTTCTATGCCAGAAACCAGGGGCAGATATATATATATGTATTTTCTCTTTTCTCACAGGCTATAATTTTAATTTCTTTCTTTTTTTAAAAAAGATTTTATTCATTTGCTAGAGAGAGCACAAGCAGGGGGAGCGGCAGGCAGAGGGAGAGGGAGAGGGAGAAGCAGGCTCCAGGGAGCCTGATGTGGGGCTTGATCCCAGGACCCTGGGATCACAACCCAAGCCGAAGGCAGACGCTCAACCGACTGAGCCACCCAGGTGCCCCTGTAACTTCCATTTCTTATATTTATCCGCCTTTATTATCAGGGTAATGCTGGTTTCATTATAAGTGTTGCTTCCTTTTCTATTTCTTGGAAGAGTTAGATAAGAATTGTTATTATGGGGGCACCTGGGTGGCTCAGTCGTTAAGCGTCTGCCTTCGGCTCAGGTCATGATCCCAGGGTCCTGGGATCGAGCCCCGCATTGGGCTCCCTGCTCAGCGGGGAGCCTGCTTCTCCCTCTCCCACTCTGCCTGCTTGTGTTCCCTCTCTCACTGTCTCTCTCTGTCAAATAAATAAATAAAATCTTAAAAAAAAAAAAGAATTGTTATTATGGTTGAACCTTGAACAAGATGGATTTGAACTGCCAGGTCTGTACATGGATTTTTTCAGTAAATATGGCACAGGACTGTAAATGTATCTTCTCCTCTTTATGATTTTCTTTTCTTTTTTTTTTTTTTTAAAGAGAGAGAATGAGCCAGGGGAGGAGCAGAGAAGCAGACTCCCTGCTGAGCAGGGAGCCCCACGCAGGCGTTGATCCCAGGACCCTGGGATCATGACCTGAGCCAAAGGCAGATCCTTAACCAACTAAGCCACAGGCGCCCTCCTTATGATTTTCTTAAGAATATTTTCTTTTCTCTAGCTTGCTGTATTATAAGAATATAGTATATATCTGTCAAAAAATAAATAAAATCTTTAAAAAAAAAAGAATATAGTATATAATACATATACATAATAAGTGTTACTCAACTGCTTAATGTTGTAGGTAAGGCTTCCAGTCAACAGTGGGCTACTAGTAGTTAAATTTGTGGGGACTTGAAAGTTTTATGCTAGGGACATCTGGGTGGCTCAGTTAGTTAAGCATCTGCCTTCGGCTGAAGTCATGATCCCAGGGTCCTGGGATCGAGCCCCTGTTGGGCTTCCTGCTCAGCAGAGAGTCTGCTTCTCTCTCTCCCTCTGCCGTTCCCCCTGCTTGTGCGTGTGCTCTCTTTTTCTCTCTGTCAAATAAATAAATAAAATCTTTTTTTTTAAGTTATATGCTGATTTTGGACTGCACAGGTGGTCAGTGCCCCTAACCCCTGCATGGTTCAAGGGTAATTACTCCATAAATGTTTGGTAGAATTCACCAGGGAAGCCATCTAGTCCTGGACTTTTCTTTATTGGAAGGTTTTGGATTACTAATTCTCTCTCTTTATATATTATAGGTCTGTTGAGATTTTCTATTTCTTCTTAAGTCAGTTTAGGTTATTTATGTGTTTCTAGGAATTTGTCCATTTCATCTATGTTATCTGATTTGTTGGCATACAATTTTCCTTTTTTTTAAAAGATTTTATTTATTTATTTGACAGAGAGACAGGGAGAGAGGGAACACAAGCAGGAGGAGTAGGAGAGGGAAAAGCAGGCTTCCTGCTGAGCAGGGAGCATGATGCAGGGCTCGATCCCAGGACCCTGGGATCATGACCTGAGCCAAAGGCAGATGTTTAATGACTGAGCCAACCAGGCACCCCAATTTTTCCTTTTTTAAAGATTATTTATTTATTTATTTATTTGAGAGAGAGAGAGACAGTGGGAGCACAAACGGGGGAGGGGTAGAGGAAGAGGGAGAGACACAAGCAGACTCCCTGTTGAACACTGAGCACAGAGCCAGACATGGGGCTCAGTCCCAGTACCCTGAGAACATAACTTGAGCCGAAGGCAGACACTTAACAGACTGAGCCACGCAGGTGCCCGGGCATACAATTTTTCATAGTGTTCTCTTATGATCTTTTTTATTTCTATAGGGTCAGTAGTAATGTCCCCACTTTTATTTCTGATTTTAAGGATTTGCATCTTCTCTCCTTTTTTCTTTGTCAATCTAGCTAAAAATGTCTTGATTTTGTTGATCTTTTCAAAGATGCAACTTTTGGTTTCATTGATTCCAATGATTCTATTTTTCTCTATTCTCTATTTAACTTTGCTCTAATCTTTATTATTTCCTTCCTGATACTAGCTTTGATTTAAGTTTACTCTTCTTTTTCTACTACCTCAAAGTCTACAGTTAGGTTATTCATTTGAGATCTTTCTTCTTTTTCAATATAGTCATCCATAGCTGTAAATTTAATATGTGCACTGCCTTTGCAGTATCCCATGACTTTTAGTATGTTATGTTTTGTTTTCATTTGTCTCCAGATATTTCCCAACTTCCTTTGTGATTTCTTTGACCCACAGTTTCTTTAAAACTGTGTTGTTTAATATCTACGTATTTGTAAACATTCCAATTTCCCTTCTGTTATTCATCTCTAGCTTCATTCATTCCCTTGTAGTTGGAGAAGACACTGTATGACTTCATTTTTTCAAATCTATTTTTTTTCAATTTTTTTTTTTTTTATTTGACAGAGAGAGACACAGCGAGAGAGGGAACACAAGCAGGGGCAGTAGGAGAGGAAGAAGCAGGCTTCCTACCGAATGGGGAGCCCGACGCGGGGCTCGATCCTAGGACCCTGGGATCATGACCTGAGCCGAAGGCAGACGCCTAACAACTGAGCCACCCAGGCGCCCCCAATTTTTCAAATCTATTGAGACTTTTTCCCCCTAGCATATGGCCTATACTGGAGGATATTGCATGTGCACCTGATAGGAATGTGTATTCTGCTGTTCTTTCATGGAATGCTCTACAGATGTGTCTTCAGTCTAGTTGGTTTATAGTGTTATTCAACCCTCTATGTCCTTAATCTTCTGTTTAGATGTTCTATTCATTATTAAAACTGGGGTACTGGAGTCTCCAACTGCTTTTTTTTAAAAAGATTTTATTTATTTACTTGAGAAAGAGAAAGAGCATGAGAGGGGGGAGGGTCAGAGGGAGAAGCAGACTCCCTGCTGAGCAGGGAGCCCAATGTAGTACTCGATCCTGGGACTCCAGGATCATGACCTGAGCCAAAGGCAGTCACTCAACCAACTGAGCCTCCCGGGAGCCCTCTCCAACTGCTTTTGTAGAACTTTTTGTTTTTCCTTTCTATCCTGTCAATGTTTGTTTCTTTTAATTTGGAGCTCTGTTGTTTGATGCATATATATTTAGAAATGGCTTTGAGTTAGTGTCTAGTGTCCTTTTATTTTAACCTGTAGGACTCCGTTAGCATTTCTTGAAGGGTGGATATAATGGCAAAAACTCCCTCAGCTTTTGCTTATCTGAGACTGTCTTGATTTCTTCCTCATTTTTGAAGAACAGTTTTGTTTGATATAGAATTCTTTGTCAGGCTGTTAATTTTATTGAGGATAGGGGAGCCTGGGTGGCTCAGTCGGTTAAGTGTCTGCCTTTAGCTCAGGTCATGATCCTGGGGTCCTGGGATGAAGCCCCATGTCAGGCTCCCTGCTCAGCAGGGAGTCTGCTTCTCCCTCTCTTTCTGCCCCTCGCCCCCGCTCATGCTCTCTCTCTCTCAAATAAATAAATAGTATCTTTTTAAAAAATCTTATTGAGGATAGCTTATAAATGATGGGTAGTGGTTTTGTTTTGTTTTTTTGAGAGAGAGACCACAAGGTGAGGGGGACAGGCCGTGGACAGGGAGAGAGAGAATCTCAAGCAGGCTCCATGCCCAGTGCAGAGCCCCATGTGGGGCTTGATCTCATGACCCTGAGATCATGACCTGAGCTGAAATCAAGGATCAGCTGCTTAACTAACTGACTGAGCCACCCAGGTGCCCCTATTCTGTTCCTTTGAATGGGCCATAATTTTATGTTTCCTTTTATGCCTTGTGATTTTTTGTTGAAAATTAGGCATTTGAACAAATTTAATGTGATAACTATGGAACTCAGATTCTTCTCTTGCTTGCTGTTTTTGTTTTTGTCTTTAAATTGTTGAAGGCTGTATTATTTAATTTGTGTAGGTACTCACTGGGTATTATATAAGACTGATGAATCATAGACCTGTACCCCTGAAACAAATAATACATTATATGTTAATTAATTGAATTTAAATTAAAAAAATAATTTGTGTAGGTACTTTTGCAAACTATTTTGTGCAAAGACTGTATTCTTTATTGTGTGTGGTCACTGGGTTCTCTGTTCTTTACTCAGGTTCAGTTAATGTCTGGACAGAGATTTCTTTGAATGCCAGGAGCTAAAAAAAGAACCCCCCAAAACCCCCCTACAATCAAACAACAAAAGAATCCACCTCTCCTAGTCTTTGCAGATCAGTTCTGTGCTGGGGCATTCCTTCAACATTAAGTCAGGCTTGTACTGAGTCTAGGGATCACCCTGAGATGAAAACTTAGGGTCTTCTCTGGTCTTTTCTGAACCTAAGTCTAGCTCTGAGCCATGCACATAGTTTTCTAAATTCCCCGCAGATCTATGGATGCTTTGAATGTCCTAATTTCCCAAAGATTCCCCCCCAATTTTTCTCCCAGGGTTTAGGTAATTGATTTTTTTAAAAAGATTTTACTTATTTATTTGACAGAGAGAGAACATGAGCAGGGGAAGCAGCAGGCAGAGGGAGAAGCAGGCTCCCTGCTGAATAGGGAGCCTGATGAGGGGCTCGATCCCAGGACCCTGGGATCATGACCTGAGCCGAAGGCAGACACTTAACCAACTGAGCCACCCATGTGTCCCTAGGTAATTGATTTTGACCATAATCTTTTATCTTACATGTTTGCAGGTTGTGAGTTCATCTTGCAGTGTTTTTGAGCAATGCACGCTACCTTTCTGGCCTGAGCTCTGAGTTAGGCAATTCAGAAATGAGCATTCTGCATCAGTCCTTCAAGAAGCCCGGAGTAGGTTAGAACAGACCTACAAAATAATTTGTGAATAAGATCTGCTCTGCCTCCTCCAGAATCAGGGACCAGGGTTTAGCACCGGAAACACAGTTTGCTTTTGCTAAACCACCAGTGCTGAGCTGGGGAGGGCAAGAACATCTTCGGCAAGGGCAAGTAAAAATGCCACAAAGCTTTCCTACATTTTCAGGGGCGCCTGGGTGGCTCAGTCGGTTAAGCATCTGCCTTCAACTCAGGTCATGATCTCAGGGTCCTGGGATCGAGCCCTGCGTCAGGCTCCCTGCTCAGATGGGAGTCTGCTTCTCCCTCTCCCTTTGCTGCTCCCCCTGCTTGTGCTCTCTGTCAAATAAATAAATAAAATCTTAAAGAATAAAAAAAATCTTAAAAAAATCTTAAAAAATAATATCTTAAAATAAATAAAATCTTAAAAAAAATCTTAAAAATCTTAAAAGCTTTCCTACCATTTTCAAATTGCCTTTTTTTTTTTTTTTTTTGCTTCAACATTTGCTTAGTTGCTGCAAACCTTTGACTGTTTTTCAGATTCTGACAAAGTCAATTCTGATAGTTTTTGTTTGATGTTCCTGTGGGGGAAGCAGAGGTTGGAGCTGTCCACTCCACCAATTTGCTGATAAAAGCTTTTCTTTTTTAAGATTTTATTTTTAATAGAGCTACCATACGATCCAGCAATTGCACTACTGGGTATTTACCCCAAAGATACAAATGTAGTGATCCGAAGGGGCACCTGCACCCCAACGTTTACAGCAGCAATGTCCACAATAGCCAAACTGTGGAAAGAGCCAAGATGTCCATCGACAGATGAATGGATAAAGAAGATGTGGTACATATATACAATGGAATATTATGCAGCCATCAAAAGGAATGAGATCTTGCCATTTACAATGACGTGGATGGAACTGGAGGGTATTATGCTGAGCGAAATAAGTCAAACAGAGAAAGACATGTATCATATGACCTCACTGATATGAGGAATTCTTTTTTTTTTTAAGATTTTATTTATTTATTTGAGAGAGAGAGAATGAGAGACAGAGAGCACGAGAGGGAAGAGGGCAGAGGGGGAAGCAGACCCCCCGCTGAGCAGGGAGCCCGATGTGGGACTCGATCCCGAGACTCCAGGATCATGACCTGAGCCGAAGGCAGTCGCTTAACCAACTGAGCCACCCAGGCGCCCGATATGAGGAATTCTTAATTGCAGGAAGCAAAATGAGGGTTGCTGGAGTGGGGGGTGGGGTGGGAGGGATGGGGTGACTGGGTGTAGACACTGGGGAGGGTATGTGTTCTGGTAAGCACTGTGAATTGTTCAAGACTGTTGAATCTCAGATCTGCACCTCTGAAACAAATAATGCATTATATGTTAAGAAAAAAAAGAAGAAGAAGAAGAAGATAGCAGGAGGGGAAGAATGAAGCGGGGGAAATCGGAGGGGGAGACGAACCATGAGAGACGATGGACTCTGAAAAGCAAACTGAGGGTTCTAGAGGGGAGGGGGGTGGGGGGATGGGTTAGCCTGGTGGTGGGTATTAAAGAGGGCACGTTCTGCATGGAGCACTGGGTGTTATGCATAAACAGCGAATCATGGAACACTACATCTAAAACTACTGTATGGTGTACTGTATGGTACTGTATGGTGATTAACATAACAATAAAAAATTTAATTATAAAAAAAAGATTTTATTTTTAAGTAATCTCTACATGCAACACAGGGCTCGAACCCATAGCCCTGAGGTCAAGAGCTACACGCCCCACGGACTAAGCCAGCCAGGCCTCCGTTGCTGATAAAGTTTTAAATATGCCTACCTTTCAAAAATATATATAATATTATATGGGGCGCCTGGGTGGCTCAGTGGGTTAAGCATCTGTCTTCGACTCAGGTCATGATCCCAGGGTCCCGGGATCGAGCCCCTCATCGGACTCCTTGCTAGGCAGAGGAGCCTGCTTCTCCCTCTGCAGCTCCGGCTGCTTGTGCTCTCTCTCTCTCTCTCTGATAAATAAATCAATAAATCTTTAAAAAATATATATATATATATAGTATTATAAAAATAAGCTTGGGGATGATCTAATCCTAGTTTCAGACAGAGACTTCCCTGAGATTGGAGAGGAGAACGTGGTGGATGGATGATGGGGGGTGCACAGGGGCTTCAGCTCTTTGGGGACTATTTCTTCAGCTAGGAATAAGGTAGGTGAGTGTTATTTTATGACTGGTACTTTTGTGTATACCTGAAATCTTTCATAACGAAAATAAAACTGACGAGAAAAGGTTTGGCAGCTTCTCAGCAAGTTAAACAAAATCATCACATGACCCAGCAATTCCACTCCTCAGTATAGGCCCAGGAGAACTGGACACAGGGGGTCAAATTAAACTTGCAGAGGCATGTTCCCGGCAGCACTAGTCACAATTGACAAAATACAGTATAAATATTACATGATTCCACTTGCATGAAATGTTTAGAAGAGGCAAAATCATAGACAGAAAGTAGATTGGTGGTTGGCAGGGGCAGGGAGAGGGGGACAGGGTTTCCTTTTGTGGTGATGAAAAGTTCTGGAACTAGACAGATGTGGGTACACAACCCTGTGAATGTGCAAAATCCACTGAATTGCACATTTTAAAATGGTTAAAATGATATATTTTATGTTATGTCTTTTACACAATAAAAAAATGTTTGTTTTTTTTAATAATAAAACTGACTTTGCTCAAGAAGCAGCCCTCACCATCAATGGGGTACTTTTTGGGGTGTCTCTACATGCTCACAGATTTTTAATCTTACCTTGATCCTGAAGAGTCACAAATAAACCTCTCCAGGTGAGGATAATTGCCCTGGACAAGAAAAAGAACTAAGGATGTGAAGAGCTCGCTTGCTCACAGAGATAAGGAGAAGCAAACCAGGATCTCAAACAGGCTCATCTGCTGTGAACAGCCTCTTGGGCCTGGGTCTGCTTTCAAGTTCCCTAGCCAGGCTGTCACCTCCAGGTTGTCTGTGGGAGAGTCTCCAACCTCAGGGCATTTGAATAGGCCGTGTCCCCTGCCAGGAGTTCCCTTTTCTCTACTCCTTTCATACCCAGAGCCTTCTCTTGCCACTTGAAAGGAGCCCTGGCACATGATAGATGTTAAAACAGCATTTGTGGAATGAACGAGTGAATGAATGAATATATGGGTTTCTTTATTTTATTTTTTTTTTAAAGATTTTATTTGAGAGAGAGAGAGCACATGAGAGGGGGGTAGGGTCAGAGGGAGAAGCAGACTCCCCGCTGAGCAGGGAGCCCGATGCGGGACTCGATCCCGGGACTCCAGGACCATGACCCGAGATGAAGGCAGTTGCCTAACCAACTGAGCCACCCAGGCGCCCTATATGGGTTTCTTTAAAGCACCTCTCGGGGACGCCTGGGTGGCTCAGTTGGTTAAGCGTCTGCCTTTGGCTCAGGTTATGATCCCAGGGTCCTGGGATTGAGCCCCGCATCAGGCTCCCTGCTAGGTGGGGAGTCTACTCCTCCTTCTCCTCTGCTCCTCCCTCAACTCACATTCTCTCGCTCACTCTGTGAAATAAATAAATAAAATCTTAAAAAAAAAAAATAAAGCACCTCTCATGGGAGCACTGTCCAATCACAAAAATACTGTAATTTAGCAACGAGTTTGATGCCCTTTATTCAAGGGAAAACAATCCATGAATTGGGAGAGTACATGCCTCACAAGCAGAGAAGTACATTTCCCAAGGAATGTGGGATTCTATAGAACTTTAGAACCGGCAACTCAGAAACAGGGCATGATTGGCTAGGAGGTCAGGGATTTCCTTACAAGGCTAGCATGTCCTATTTTCTAGGGTAAGGTAAGCTAGCTAAAGCTGAATGGGAAGATTGTGATTGGTGTATGTTAGGTTTCTTGTAAGAGCAGGCTGACTTAGGTTTAGATTTGTGATGTGGGCAGGGACACTGGGGCGGCTTCTATTTTATGAGTCCTACTAGATGAATTACCCTTATGAGAACAAAGGAGAAAGACCTGTGAATCCTCATAGCTCTGGCCAGTCCAGGGATCAGGACATCCGAGGAGGAGCTTGGCACAGAGAGGTCAAGACACCTGCCCAAGATCACACAGCCAGGAACTGATAAAATCAGGATTTGAACTTGAGTCTCCTTTCCCAGAGCGTGGGTTTGTCCCGCAGTGCCCAAGTATTGCAAGCCCATCATATGCCCCACAGTACGTGTGTATCATTCCCATCGGGAGGTAGCAGAAGATGCTGCTGCAGAAAATGCTTCTTTGGCATAAGGACTATTTTGAGAAACTGCAGACACGGGAAAAGCTCTGGAAAAACAGAGTAGAAGTGACTCTTTTGTAAGGAAAATTGACATTTATAAGGAGGGTCACCATTTGTAAGAGCTATGTCCCTCTCTGTATCAGGACGAGAAGGTTGGCTCAAAATCACAAGAGAATCTTATCAATGAAGAAGCACATAACTAGCCTTGAGCCTCACCCCCAACATCTTTCTTTTGTCTTTAGTTGAAGATGGTATTTAAGGTGATGGCTTGGGCCGTCTCCTGGAGTTTCCTGTTTTCCTGTGTCTCTCCCACGTATATTTGAGGTACATATGTTAAACTTCTGTTTTTCTCTTCTTAATCTGTCTTTTATTACAGGAAGTCTCAGCCAAGAACTCAGAAGGGTGGGGTGAAATTCTTCTTCCTCCCCACTGCATTTCACACGCAGAAGTGTGGCCATATCCCATCATGTTAGGGGCCCTGAGGGAGGTGGAGCGGGCTTGTGCCTGGCTGTAAGGGGCTCCACCCCGACTCTGCTGGCTGCCAGCCATGTGGCCTTGGCAAGCCCACCTCTCTGGCCTCAGTGTCCCATTTGTGAAATGGAGATCACACGTCCAACGCATCGGGTTTTATAAAGATTGAGTCTTAAGCCCCTGACACTTGATAAGGGCTCAAAAATTTCCCCCTTGATATTTATTTCTTTACTCCACACTCTGCTGCAGAGGTAGGCATTCCCCTCGCCCCTTGTCATCCCCATTCACTGCTGTGAATGTCTCTCAGTGGCTTTTACGGCCCTTCTCTGGACCACCCCTGATATGATATCTATCCCTCACAGTCCCTTGAATGTGAACTTAGTTGGCAAAAGGGCCTTTGCAGATGTAACTAAGTTAAAATCGGGAACGAAATCATTCTGGATTTATGGTGGGCCTTAAATATGACAGGTGTCCTTAGGGGAGAGGAGAGACAGAGAAGAGGAAGGCCATGTAAAGACAGAAACAGAGTTTCGAGTGACTTCGCCACAAGCTAGGTGTTGGGGAGGAAGAATTCTCTCTGTCCTTCAAGGTCCCTCTAGTGGGACTAAATCCAATTGACATGAGACAGATTAACAGGAGAAAATCAAATTTAATAGTGGACATACATACGGGGGAGGCACTTCAGCCTGGGGGAACCTGGGGAGAGAATGGGGAATGCTTATTGAAAGATAGGACATCAAAGCTGGGGTTTAACAGATAAATAGGAGTTTGTAGGAAGGAGACATTCTTTCCAAGCAAACTTGCCTGGGCCTAGCTCAACTCAACTCTGGCTAAAGCAGAGACCTTGCTGCCCAACCACCTATTGTCATGATGGTCATTAATTCTAAAGTATTGGGATTATATCTCAACTCAAGCCTCATCAACTCAGGGCTACTCTCTAAGGGGGTACTACTGAGAAACCAACGTTGGGAAGAGAAGAGCAATGCTTCTAGATCTGCTGGGCATCTCGAGGGCTGAGCCAGGATTTGACCCCAGGGCTGGCTGGAACCCTCTAGATGACATAGGTGCCTGCTGGCCTGGAGGGACGTTCATAGAATGGGCTATCAGTTTTCCCTTGTCCTGCGAACTCACAGGAAATTTTCAAATAACCTGCTTTTTTGCCTCTTCCAGACCTCCTGCCATGACTGTTTGCCTCCTGTCATGAGGAACAAACAATAAAAGTGGGTGTGTGTTCTGTTGTGTGTTGTGTGTTTGACGAGGGTGACTATGGATGAGAGTAGGTGGTGAGGGAAAATTCTGGGCAGTTTGGGACCAAGCCAGGTGGCAGGGACGGCCTGACCCCTGGCCTCCATGCTGTTTACTCCCACCTTGGATTAGCCCCTGGGGACCCATGGAAGCTGCCAGCGAGGAATGCAGGGTCCCGGCCTGCTGAACTCATCCGTGGCTGGCTGCCCACAGTCCATCCCACTGCCCCTCCCAGCTTGGCCACGGAACTGGCCATGAGGTCATCTGCTAACGATGTTGTAAAGGGAGCCAGATGGGCCTGGCTGCCAGCATTCCGGAGTTTGGTGAACCGGAAACACCATGGAGCTCATGTCCCCCCCTTTCCCTGTCCCTGGGGATCCCCCAGGCCCTCTGTGGCGCTGTGTCCTCTTGGGAAATTACAGGAATACATTAATTACTGGTCCTGTTCGTAAAGTGACAGACGCCCATTCACGAACCAGCAGCTCCTCTCCTGGATGGGCCCAGCGGAGCATGATACTGCGAGGGAAAAGAATGGACCATGTGGGAGAGAAAGAACAAGTCTCAGACATGATGTTAGGTGAGAGACACCAGACCGTAAAGAGAATACCCTGACTGGTTGTGTTATATCAGGTTGGAAAACAGACAAACTCATCCCCGGTCACAGAAGTCTGCCTGGCTGTTACCCAGGGACAGGAAGAGTGATGGGAGGGGGACCAGTGTGTTCCTGGGGCCGGGAATGATCTGGAACCTCATCTGGGAAGTGGTCCCACAGGCCTACTATGTGTGAAACGCCATGGAGCCGAACACTAAGATGGCTTCTTCTTGTTTCATGGAAGTCGTATCTCAATAAAAGTTTAAAAGGAAAAAGGCAGAGGCTGTGGGAAATATTCTGGCATCCCTCAAAACGTTAAACACAGAATTCCAATTTGACTCAGCAATTGCACTTCTGGGCCTATCCCTGAAAGAACTGAAGACAGGTCCTCAGATCCTCAAATGCGAACGTTCACAGCAGCCCCGTTCGCAATCACCAAAAGGTGAAAACAATCCAAATGGTCATGTTCATGAGTAGATGCACAAAATGTGGTCCATCCACCTGGTGGAATATTACTCAGCCGTAAAAAGGGATGAAACCCTGACACATGTTACACCATGGAGGAACCTTAAAAACATCATGCTCGGTGAATGAAGCCAGGCATGAAAGGCCACCTGCTGTATGATTTCACATATGTGTGTGACATTGTCACTTATAATAAGAAATATGTGTTTGGTCTTTGACCCTTGGGATTCCCATGATGAGAGCTATAAATGTGTCTTTTTTTTTTTTTTTAAAGTAAGCTCCATGCCCCACGTAGGGCTTGAACTCACAACCCTGAGATTGAGAATTCAATGCTCTACCGACTGAGCCAGCCTGATGCTCCAAGAGCTACAAAGATGTCTTTTCTTTTTTTAAAGATTTTATTTATTTATTTGACAGAGAGACACAGCGAGAGAGGGAACACAAGCAGGGGGAGTGGGAGAGGGAGAAGCAGGCTGCCCGCGGAGCAGGGAGCCCGATGCGGGCTTGATCCCAGGACCCTGGGACCAGGACCTGAGCCGAAGGCAGACGATGCCTGAGCCACCCAGGCGCCCCCCACATTATTTTTTTTAAGATTATTTATTTATTTATTTGAGAGAGTGAGAGAGAGAGCACAGGAGCAGGGGCAGAGGGAGAGGGAGAAGCAGACTCCCCATTGAGCAGGGATCCTGATGCAGGGCTCGATCCCAGGACCCTGGGACCAGGACCTGAGCCGAAGGCAGACGATGCCTGAGCCACCCAGGCGCCCCTGTCTTTTATCTTCCTAATGAGGTGACTTTTGGAAGACATCTAACCGTGTGGTTGGAGAGTTTAACTTACGGTCCCACCCCCGCTGACCTCAGGGGAGGGGAGAGGGGCTGGAGGCTGAATCAACCCCCAACTGCCAATGATTTAATCAGCCATGCCTGTGATGAAGCTTCCATAAAAACCCAAAGGGTAGGGTTCCCTGGAGAGCTTCTCCATTGATCAACATGGAGATCTGGGGAGAGGGCACCCCTTCCCGCATATCGTGCCCTATGCATCTCTTCATCTGGCTACTGATTTGTATCCTTTAACATCCTTGTCCTGAATCAGTAAGTGAGTGAACGGGTTTCCTGAGCTCTGTGAGCCGCTCGGGCAAAGCAACCGAACCCAAGGAGAAGAGGTCCTGGAAGCCTCTGAGTTATAGCCAGGCTATCAGGACTGCAGCTAACAACCAGGACTTGCTCTGGGCATCTGAAGTGGAGACAGTCTTGTAGGACTGAACCCTGAATCTGTGGGATCTGACACAAGTAGGTGGTGTCAGGATTAGGTTGAATCGTGGGACACCCATCCGCGTTGGAGAATTGTTGGCGTGCGGAACCCTACCCCTACTCCACCACATTGGAACTTGGGTGCCGTATACTTAATATGAAATGTCCAGAGCAGGCAGATCCATAGAGACAGAAAGCTGACTGGTGGCTGCCAGAAGCTGGGGGAGGTGGAGGGGGAGTGGCTGCTCAGGGGGATGAGGTCTCCTTGTGTGGTGATGAGAACGTTCTGGAAAAGACGGAGGTGATGGCAGCATAACCACTGCATGCCACTCCACTGCTCACTTGAAAATGTCGAACCTTCTGCTACTTTTCCATGGATCCTCACACCTGACAGCCTCGCAGGAGAACCAAGGGGTGCGTGGAGATGTCTTCAGATAAAGCCTTCCAGGCCTCCAACCTCTGTGTCCCTGGGGACCCAGGCTTTCTGACAAGACACATAGAGGCCTGCATGGCCTGACGGGACCTGGTGGGATTGTCCCCTACAACTCTATCTACCTTATTTGCCCCCAGGGCCCTGGCTTTCTTATCCCTAGAAGGCGACTGGGTCTGAAGGGAAAGAGGCTGAGTCTAACCTCCCAACCAGCTGTGATCAGGCTGGAAAGTGACAGTGGCAGGAGCAAGCTTAAGCACCTCCTGCTTCCTGGGGGCATCACTCAGGACACTCAGGGACTTGACTCAGGTCAAGGCTGGGCTGGAGGAGAGGATGGGGTTTGGGAGCACCCAGTTGAGCCTGGGATGATAACGTCAGAGAAGGCTTTCTGGAGGAGGGGCTTTTTGAGTAGGGTTTTGAGGAACGAGTAGGAGTTCCCCCGCAGATAATGATGAGTGACTGCAAATACACCCAGTTAACCACATACCTCCTATGCATCTGGCCCTGTCCTTTCTACCTCATTTGAACTTCTCTCCAGTGAAAGTCTCAGTTCTCATTTTCCAGACGAAGAAACGGAGATGGGAAGGAGAGGACTGACTTGCCTGAGGTTGTACTTTCTGGCTCTTTCTGTCCCTTTCTCTCCTCTGCTTCCTTTGTTTTTCAACATCTTTAGCCTTTGGCCCTAACCAGGAAGGGAGAGCAAGAATCCCATGAGGGAGAAGGCCACCTCTTAAGCTCCTGCCATGAAATTTAGCACATAGCTGGTGGCTAATAAGTCTTCTTTGACAAAAGCATTCTTTCCACCAGTCCACCAGGCTGAGCTGATGTTGTCATTTTACGGAGGGGGATACTGAGGCTCCAAGTGGTGCCCCAGCTTCATCAGGAGCACATCTCTGCAACCAGGCCCCACTGTGACCTCTCAAGTAAGTTTAGTCTGTACACAGAGGTGGGCAGGAGATGCTGGGGAGGCTGGGATGGGTAAGTTCAGACTATAAAGTTTGGTCCTACAGTGTCAGTCCCAGCTGAGAGAGGAAGGAGCACAGCCATGCCTGGGCAGGAACCAACACCATCACGTTTCTTCCTGTTGCTGCTGACGCCCCAGGGGGCTACCACTGGGGCATGCCCTATCCCTGATCCAGGAGCACCTCCTGACCTTCCCAGGACCCTCCGAAATGCAGTCCAGTCTGGATGTCCCCAGATTCCAGAAGTTGCAGAAACACTTCAAGGACACCCCGCCCATGCTGCCGTTGATCAAGAACTTGAAAGACTCACACCCAATCGCATCCAGAAGTGTGGGTAAAGTCTCGGAGACCCCTCTGGGCAGTCCCCACATCCAACCAGTGGTTCCGTGTCTTAGAAAAACACTGCTGTACCAGTTGTGAACTCGGCAGGAATATCGCATCCCCCACCGTGACCGATGAAGGAGCTAACAGCCTCATTTGTGGCCAGACAGGGTGGGGCTCGGCCAACATGGGATTGTTATAACCCCATCCTGATCACAGATGGGGAAACTGAGGCCCAGAAGGGCCAGCAACTCTCCTGAAAGTGAGAAAGGGTTCAGTCCCTGCGGAACCCAGAGAGGTGGGTGCCAGGAGGGCATGGTTCTTGCCCTTGGCTAGGGGTCTGCATGTGGGAGTAGGGGAAGGTGGGCAGAACCCACTCAGGTTGGTTCCAGATTTGATGCAATCGAGGGCCAAACTCAGCTAAAGTCGCCAGCAGAAGGTGCCCTCGAGAACTGGGCTACCTAGGATCCCCGGGGGAGGATTTGGTGGGGGGAGGTGTCAGGCTCCAGGGAGGGCTCAGAACCCTCCCTGGTCTCACCTGGGATGTGTATTTCCAAGTAAACCTCTATCCTCTCAGACAGAGAGTAACCTAGTAACTAGGTCAAGGGTCCTAGAACCACAGGCCCACTCTGCAGTTGTCCCCAAGACCTGGGAGGGAAGCTGTCTAGTGATCCTAAGAGTCCAAGGAATCTGGAAACTGGACATCCTGTGTGGTCTGGCACCCTGTGCCCTGCACATAAGGAGGCCCACGAGGGGTCAGTTTCTCTTTCTTTCTCCACAGGAAACCTCCAGCCTAGCAACTCTTCTGCCCCTGAGAAATCCTGCTTTTTCCGGTCCTACTCCCACTGTCTCCAAAGGCACCAAGCCCTCTGTGAGTCCTACAGTCTTTGAAGCGCCGTGGGGGCCTGGGACTCAGCTCCTTGTCCAACCTGGAGGGAGCATCCAGGCCCCCGGAGTGCCAGAGCCACGAGGAAGACCGGGTAAAAAGCATTTGGGATATGTCTCATAGCCTGACCATAATGTCGCCACTTTGTCTCCAGGCCCACAGGTCAGAATGGCAGACTTTCGGGCGAGGCGGGTACTTGACAATGGCCATGCCATCTGATAGGAATCAATTCCTAACAGATGCTGAGTGCCCATTGTCCCCTGACTCACTGCTTATGAGTCCTCCTTCCAACCCCGTGAGGGAGTGCCATTACCACCTTTTACAGACAGGGAAACTGAGGCTCACTGGTCACAAGCTGAGGGTTGAGGGCTCACAGATCTTGAGGGACTCCAGTCCAGCCTTTAGCTGTTCCTTCTTCCCCAAATCCATTTCTCTTCCTCCCTCTCCTCACCAAACCTTCCTTCAGCTGCCCAGAGACCCACAGACATTCCTGCCTCCCCAGTATGCATGGGGCACAGAGAAAGGGAAGGGGATGGGAAAGAGAGAAGCAACCCCAGGCTCTGGGAGGTGGCCCTGGCTCCCCACTGCTTGGGTGGGAGTCACCCAAGTGTTCGCGCGGTGGGGTCTGGGGCAAGTGGCCCTCGTGGCCCACATACTTCGTCTTGAGGAAACCCCAGAGAAAGCCGGTTTGGAATTGGGCTCTCTGCTCCCGAGGCAGGTAGTATCCCTGGGTACTACAGGAGGATTTCGGGGAATAGAGTTGACCTTCTGCCTACCCTGAGGGTACCTGGTGTGTTTCTGGGGCTCCCTTAACATCTCAGATTTCTAGCTGTTCCTAAATCTCTCTTTCGGAGAAAACGTTCCTGCTGAAGGTGACGGCCTCTTCTGTCCCCAAGGGAGGGGCTGGCCGCTGGCCCCTCTGCTTGCCTTCTCCCTGATGCCCAGAGCTCCTGTGAGCGCCTTGTCTGAAACCCCTGTGCCTGGGACCCCAGGGTCTGCTGGACACTGTCCAAACGACACCCCAAAAAGCAAATGAAAACAGTTGAAATATGTGATTTCTTGTGTGTCTTTGTGAGAGGTTAGGGTCCACCGGGGTCATCCTCGGCCTAGGAGGCATCAGTGGGCAGAGGGGGCCCAGAATCACCGGGATTCCTGTCCTTGGTATGTGACCCGGTGCCCAGTCTGTGGTGGCTGTTATGAGGGCGCTGAGTTAAGAATAAGATTTCTGTACTGAACATTCTCCTTCCTCACAACATACTGCCTTTGTTCTGATGCACAGAGAGTTGGAGTAACTTGCCTATGGTCACACAGCAAAGTGGGTGGCGCTGGGATTTGAATCATGATCAGGTTGCTGCACAGCGTGTGCAAACATTCCCACTCCCTGTGTGTTGTCCCCACAACCCTGACGCAGAGTGCCATTACCACCTTTTACAGACGGGGAAACTGAGGCTCTGCCAGGTGATGCCCTTTGTCCCATGTGTCACGGCCAGGGAGGAGTGGGCCAGAACATCAACCCAGGCCAGCTTCTCTGGAGCTGACAAATGTCCAGTCTGTTGGGACCTGGGTCAGGAAAATCTCTTCACAAGGCTTTGAAATTTGGGGGGAAAAAACAGTCAACAGTCCTAGACAGAGGGAACTTCAGAATCCTATCCCAGGCTTAGAAATGCCAGGAAAACAGATGGCCAGCCAGGAGCTGGATGTATGTGAGGTCTCCGGTATGGAGTCGCCCCCCTACAAACTTACGCACCTCCTTGCCCCCTCTTGGTTTGATTCACTTATTCAGTAACGGAGGCTAGTGAATGTTGGCATCTCGCCATCATTGATCTTGCAGGGATGCCTAGTAGGACAACACCCCCTTTGCCCCATTCAGCCCCAGGTTAGGTCAGATCTAGGCACTGGTGGCCCTCGCTGCCCTGTCCCTACCAGTCTGGATTACTCAGCATTCTGGCTCGCCTTCGGGACCTGGCCTCTGCTCTAACCCTTGTTACTGAGCACTTACTGTGTGTGCCAAGCTGGTGAAGCAAGAGGCCCATTTTCCCAACAGCCCCTGTCAGGATGGAAGTGACAGTGGCAGGAACCAGTGTGTTTACTAAGCACTTGAATGCCTGGAGCATCACAGGGTGTGTGTGGGGGGAGATTTGGACCCATAGCTGGGTGATAATCTCACGCCTAGAAGCTGAGACTGAGACTCAGGGGGGCCCGAGTCTCCCCAGTGGGTGCATGCTGGGTGTGGGGAGGTCTGACCCTGTTCCTCCAGGGGAGACTTGCTGTGCCGCCCCCCAGCACGTCCTTATGCCTCTCACCTGCACACACTCTATCCCACTTTACATATCCCTTCCATCTGCCTCACACAGCTGCCCATCTTCTCTCTGGCCAGGAAGCTAGAAGCAGGCACAGGGGCTGGGGCCAGGGGGCCTGAGCCATAGAGAAGGGGCTGAGGGGAAGACCTGGGTCTTTCTGGGGCACCCCTTGCCCCTCCACCATCTGGTGGCTGGACCTGACACCAGCCCTCCCTGACCTAAACCCCAGCACTCTGATTCCCTGCCATCTCTGTTCTGGGCCCAGCCAAGGGACTGTGTCCCAGAGTAGTTTCATCTCCATCTAAGTCTTCAGAGGACCTCCACTCTGGGGAAGACAGAGCCAAGCACAGATAGTCTCAGTGCTGGGAGGTCAAGGCTGGGCTGGAGGAGAGGATAGGGGTTGGGAGCACCCAGCTGAGTGTCAGAGAAGGCTTTCTGGAGGAGGGGCTTTTTGAGTAGGGTTTTGAGGAACGAGTAGGAGTTTCCCCACAGATACTGATGAGTGCCTGCAAACACACCCAGTTCTATGCATCTGGCCCTATCCTTTTTATCTCATTTGAACTTCTCTCCAGTTCTCATTTTCCAGATGAAGAAACAGAGATGGGATGGAGAGGACTGACTTGCCTGAGGTTGTACTTTCTGGCCCTTTCTGGCCCTTTCTCCTCTGCTTCCTTTGTTTTTCAACATCTTTAGCCTTTGGCCCTAACCGGGAAGAGAGAGAGAGAATCCCATGAGGGAGAAGGCCACCACCTAAGGTGCTGCTGTGGAATTTAGCACATAGCTGGTGGCTAATAAGTCTTCTTTGACAAAAGCATTCTTCCCACCAGTCCACCAAGCTCGGAGGAAGTCCCCATCTCATAGAAGAGGATACTGAGACTCAGAGAGGCTTCTAGGGGGTGGGTACCCCCGCTTCTCCAGGAGAACCCCCCCCCCATAAGGGCCTCCCCCTGAAAAGCAGCCCAAGACTCAGCCAACTATGGTCCCTGGAGTGTTTACTCTGCACCCAGGGCGGAAGGGACTAGGCAGGCGGGGGCGGACAAAGTCCGGGGATTATAAAGGCCAGTCCAGCAGCGTCCGGTGTCTCAGTTCAGAGCTCAGCTAGCACTGGCATGCCTGGACAAGGACTGACACCACCACGCGGCTCTCCTATGCTGCTGATGCTGCTGACGTTCTCGTGGCTGCCTTCGGGAGGCGCCCTGTCTCTGGCCCAGGAGCACCTCCCGGTCTTTTCGGGACCCTCAGACGCGCACTCCAGCACGGATGTCTCCAGAGTCCAGGAGTTTCGGAAACGCTACGAGCACCTGCAGACCAGGCTGAGGTTGAACCAAAGCTGGTCTGATTCAAACCCTGACCTCGTCCGTGCAGCTCAAGTCCGGATACTCACTCCAAAGCGTGAGTGAAATCTAAGAGACCTCTGTCCCCTGGGCAGCTACCATCATTTAACCAGTGGTTCTGAGTCATAGGGGCCCAGGACTGTCCCTGAGCCTCAGTTTCCCCGTCTGTGAATCGGACAAGAACATCTCCCCTTGGGGCTGATGGGGGAGCTGGTGGCCCGGTTTATGCCGAGACAAGGTGAGGCTTGGCCAAAGTGAGATGTTACAGATCGCAGATGGGGAAACTGAGGCTCAGAGAAGCTAGGGATTCTTTTGAAAACTCACAGAGCCTGGAATTCCCAGAGACAAAGTCAGGTGGCAGGGAGTGGGTGGGTGGGGGGTCCTTGTCCTTGGATGTATGGGGGAGGGCGCGCAATCCAGGAGAAAGGATGCCGGAGAGCGGGGATCAGGCGGAGCAGACAGGAGGAGCAGGCGCAGCGGATGAGAGGAGCGCAGCCTAGCGATAGGTGGAATGTACCCGTACTGGTTCCAAATCTGACACAATCCCTTGACACGGCACTGCTGAAGTCGCACGTGGCATGTGCCTTAGGGAGCGAGGAGATATTTTCTCGCCCATCCACAGAGGATCTAGGGGGAAGAGAGGGCAGGAGGAGATCTGGGCTATGCTGGGAACTGGGAGGGGTTGGGGAAGAGTGTCAGGCCAGGAGGGAGCGCTACTATCTCGCTCTAATCCTACTAGAGCTGTGAGACTCCAGATAATCCTCTTGTCCTCTCTGAGCCTAGTGACCGGTGTCCAGGGCCCTCAAACCCTAGTCCCCACAGTATCTCCAACACCTGTACCAGCCTAGGGATCTGAGAATCCTGAGGATCCAGATACCCTTCATTTCTCAGATATGGAAACCAAGACCCAGAGAGTTGAAAACACAGTAGCTAGCCCCAGCACTTAGTAGGCCTTTAATGAAATGTTTTTGACTGCCACAGGAGGGAGAACCAGTGTTTGGATTTTAGTCCCTCTAAATATCAGGTATACATTAATTCCTGCAAGTTTTTTGTTTTTTTTTTTAAGATTTTATTTATTTGAGAGAGAGAGAGAGCACAAGCAGAGGTGGGGAGGGGCAGAGGGAGATGGAGAAGCAGACTCCCGGCTGGGCAGGGAGCCCGACATGGGGTTGGATCCCAGGACCCTGGCAACATGACCTGAGCAGAAGGCAGAGGCTTAACCGACTGAGCCACTCAGGCGCCCTAATTCCAGCGAGTATTTACTAAGCACCTACTGTATGCCAGACATGGTGGTGACAAAGCAGACAGAAATCCCTGGTGAGGGGATTCAGTAGGGAAGATGAAATGATACGCAATGAAATAAAATAAAATAGGGCAGTGCCTATTTTAGGCAGGGTGGAGGGATACGTAGCCTGCCATGCTGAGATTCAGGGGAATAGTGTGCTTGGAAGAGGAAGCAACTTGTGCAAAGGCCCTGAGGTGCGATGCAGCTTGGCGCGTGGGAGGAAACGGGCTCTCGGCACCTGGCGCACAGTAGCACAGTAGGCATGTGGTTGACTGTTTTCCTCTTTTCCTCAGTGAGACTTGGGCCGGGCGGCCACCTGCACCTGCGCATCGCCCGGGCCGACCTGACTGAGGGGCTCCCCGTATCCTCCCGCCTGCATCGGGCGCTGCTCAAGCTGTCCCCGACGGAGCCGAGCTCGTGGGACGTGACTCGGCCGCTGCAGCGTCAACTCGGCCTTGGAGGTTCCCGGGCGCCCACACTACGCCTGCGACTGTTGCCTCCGTGGGACCGGTTGGGAGCGACGTTGCCTTCTGCACGTCCCCAGCTTGAGCTGCACTGGCGGCCACGCGCGGCCAGGGGGCGCCGCAACGCGCATGCGCACGCCGGGGACGGTTGCCCCCTCGGGGAGGGGCGCTGCTGCCGCCTGCAAAGCCTGCGCGCGTCGCTCGAGGACTTGGGTTGGGCCAACTGGGTGGTGGCGCCTCGCGAGCTAGACGTGCGCATGTGTATTGGCGCGTGCCCAAGTCAGTTCCGATCGGCTAACACGCACGCGCAGATGCAGGCGCGCCTGCACGGCCTGAACCCCGACGCCGCGCCTGCACCGTGCTGCGTGCCCGCCAGCTATGAGCCGGTGGTGCTCATGCACCAAGACAGTGAGGGTCGCGTGTCGCTTACGCCCTTCGATGACCTCGTGGCCAAGGACTGCCACTGCGTATGAGCGGTCCTAGTCTTTCACTTACGGCTCGTGATCAGAGATCCTTGCCTGTCGAATGGGCTTGTGGGACCTGAGATGCCCGATTCCCACCACTGCTGTCTACCCCGTCCCGCTCAAACCTCTGTATTTATAAGTTTGTATTTATTATTTATTTATTGGGATGATCTCCCTGGGGACTGGAGGGCTAGGGAGGGCTGGTCTGACGGTGTGCACTTATTTAAACTGTGGTAATAAAAATGAAGTTGTCTGACCGGAGCCCCGTGGTGTCCAGGATGAAGCTGTGTGACCCTGGGAAGAACCTTCCCCTCCTTGGCCTCAGTTCTCGCAGGGGACCTGGTATCAGGGTGAGTGGAACCGTTCAGGGAATGCGTGGTGGAGCGTCTGGCATGTCAGGCAATTGGATGATGCTCATGACACCGATGCACCTCAAGGACAATCCTTCTCTCTGTCTCAGCTTCTCTGTCTCCTTGTGTCTGTTTCTGGGTGGCAGTCTCCCTCCATATCTCATCTCTCAGTATTCCTGTTTCTGTAGTTATATGGCCCTGTCTCTATCACCGCCGTGCAGACTCCTTGCATTGGAGTCACCTTTCCAAACACAGGCAGCCTAGAGTCATGTCCATCTGTAGCCAAGTGTATTGTGTGTGATGTTGCCCCCGACCTAGAAGAGTCCCATCACTTCTTTTGGGGGCACCTCCCTCCAAGGGCCAGGAGGGCCACGCCCTGTGCAGCTAAGGCGACTGGGAGTTCTGGGGCTCTGCCTGCGCTTGGTTTCCACCAGCCCACAAGCAACAGCATGGCAGCCATCCCCTCCATCCGCTCGCTCCAGACCACACATGGCCATTACCGGCACCGTCTGGGTTCCATTTCCAGTAACAGCTCCTGCAGAAGTGCAGAGTATCTTGGGGAAGCCATCGCTCACCACCCCGGGTCTCCCCAAGGCTAACCCGGGTCACTGGTGGGCAAGCTTCTTTTTCAGGAAGTCCACTCTCCTGTTCATGACTACAGTGTTGGGAGTCCCCAGAACCCTCAGGATCTCTCCAGGCCTCCAGCGGCCGGATCACCTATGACTTGGCTCTGGAAGCTGTGAGGAAGCAGCTCGGTGGCCAGCCTGGCAAAGCCAACACCCCGCCCCAGTCCTGTGGCCACCCCCAGTCACCAGGCCTCGGGAGGCGCTAGGCTCATCAGAGCCCTTTCCCTCTCCTCCCTTCCCCTCCCCCTAGACTAGGCAGGCTGCAGCAAGCAGAAGCAGTTGGGTTTTCTTATATCAAAACACCAAAAAGGAAGTTGAGAGAACCCCACTCTTTACTATCCACACCACATGCATGCCTCCCTGATACCCTATAATTGTGTGCCTTGCACCAAGTAGAAAGTAAACTCCAAGCAGCCAGTTAAAAAAGAAAAAAGAAAAAAAAAAAAACAGGAGGAAATAAATACGTTGTGAAGAACATTTTTGTGCATATGGCATCTCCCATGTTATATAGTCTTCCTACTTAGGATCTTGGAATCCCTGAGATGTGCCAGGTCCCCCCTTCCCACACCCACCTGCCTGTTCACCCTGAGAATCTCCAAAGGGAAATGTTACAGGGGCCTGGGGGACAGAGTACCTACTTCCAGCAGTGAGTGAGGTGTGTCCCCTGTGAATGCTGCCACCCAGAGGCAGACTTGAATGATTGTAGGTGCCCATGAATGTATTCAGTAAATGCCCGCTTTGTGCCAGGCCTTGATTGGGCACTCAGGACACAGAAGGAACAAGACGGGGTGCCTGGGTGGCTCAGTCGTTAAGCGTCTGCCTTCGGCTCAGGTCATGATCCCAGGGTTCTGGGATCGAGTCTCACATCGGGCTCCCTGCTGGGCGGGAAGCCTGCTTCTCCGTCTCCCACTCCCCCTGCTTGTGTTCTGCTCTCACTATCTCTCTCTGTCAAATAAATAAATAAAATCTTAATTAAAAAAAAAGAAGGAACAAGACAGGCAAAAGCACCCCATCTAAGCTCAGTCAAGTGAGGAAGACAAATGAGTACAAAGATACATAATAAGAAAGTGGTGGACTGCAGTATGAATTGTGCTGTGGAGTCAACCCAGGGAGTGCATTAATGAGTGGAGGCAGAGGTGATTTAGACGGTTGGGGGAGGGGGCCTCCCTGAGGAGATGGCATCTGAACTGAAACCTGGAGGAAGAACAGGACTCGGGGGAGAGTTGGGGAATGGGCATTTGAGGAAGTCAGAACAGCAGGTGCAAAGGCCCTGAGGTAGGAACAAGCTCAGTGTTCAGCTGCAAAACTGTTGAAGGTGGGGTCAGAGAGGTGGGTGGGGGCCAGAATCCACCAAATCTCATCGGTGGTGGTGAGGGGTGTGGGTGTGTTTGAAGAGCCATGGGTAGATATGAAGGCGGGGGAGCTGGAGAGGGCTGGGATCTGATTTATGCTGGAGGCGAGGAAGACAGATGATCAGGGGGCAGGGGTGGGCATTTGAACAGTGTCTAGGGTGGGGATGCAGAGGTTCAAGGAAGCTAAAGACCTTTATAGGTGCCCTCTCCCACCCCAGATCATTCCCAAGTGTTGGGGAACCCAAGAGAGCATCAAAGTTAAGCTCAATCCCAGGGTCCCCCAAAGCTAACAGATGCCATATGAGCATCTCCCCAAATATCAGCTGTTGCCTTTGCTGAACATTATTATGCCCGTGTGCCTTTCCATACCTCTAGTTGCTGCTTACCGGGCCGGTCCCCCCACCCAGTATGCATGTCCTCTCTGCTTCTCAAACACACATCCTTCAAAACCCACTCCAGATTCCCTTCTTATGAGCAGCCTTTTCCAAACTCTTTCATTCATCTCCCTCTGGAGCCCTTGGCCCCATCCCTCCCTCCAGCCCAGGCTTGACCTCTCAGGACTGAGGGTGTCTGTATCCAGCTCTCTCCCCTAGATTGGAGGGTTGGCAGGATCCAGGCTGGGAGCAGCTGATAGGAAACCCAGCTGAGCGGCGCCTGGATGGCTCAGTTGTTAAGCGTCTGCCTTTGGCTCAGGTCATGATCCTAGGGTCCTGGGATCGAGCCCTGCATCAGGCTCCATGCTCAGCAGGAGGTCTGCTTCTCCCTCTCCCACTCCCCCTGCTTGTGTTCCCTCTCTCGCTGTCTCTCTCTGTCAAATTTAAATAAATAAAATCTTAAAAAAAAAAAAAAAGAAAGAAAGAAACCCAGCTGAGGCATGAGTCTGAAAAAACTCTTGAAATACACGGAGCTCTGGGAGTTATTAACTCGGCCTGAGGAGGAACCGAGAAAGGCTTCTCAGTGGAGTGGCATTGAACCTGGCCTTGAAGGACAAGTAAATACATCTCAGCATATTGAAGCTAAAACAGCTGCAGAGACTGTCTAATTGCCTTGTTGTACAGATGGGGGAACTGAGGGCCCGTTAACTGCAGAGTCAGGACTTGGACCCATGCCTCCTGACACTCAGACCAGAGTTCTGCACCTGTATTAAGATGTTTAAGAGTGTGGGATGCCTGGGTGGCTCAGTCGGTTAGGCGTCTGCCTTCGGCTCAGGTCATGATCCCAGGGTCCCGGGATAGAGTCCCGCATAGGGCTTTCTGCTCCATGGGGAGCCTGCTTCTCCCTCTGCCTCTGTCTCTCATGAATAAATAAATAAAATCTTAAAAAAAAAAAAAAAGATATTTAAGAGTGAGAAAAAGTGGAAGGGGATGGCTTTCTGGGCAAAAGGAGTGGCACGGGCAAATGAAAACTTCAGGAGCGAGGTGGGCTGGGTGGTGAGGAGGCCTAGACCAGAAAGACAGAAGGATGGGAGAGGATAGTGATAGTGAGGGCGGTAGGGCAGAACCACGCAGGCCTCAACCGCCAGGCTGAAGTCCTGGGGGGCAATGGGGAGCCACGGAGGGTGTGTGAGCAGGGGAGGGGCACAGTCCCATTCATAAGTTATAATGATCCCTCTGGGGCTAGTGTGGGCTGCCCTGGGGGCTGAGCCTGGGTACCAAGTGCCTGGGAACAGGGCCTGAGAGTGACAGAGTGGGGAACAATTTGGGAGTCTCAGAGAATCTGGTCTGGGGAGCTTAGGGAATCCCCACCTCAAGGAACCCACTTGCCCTGGAGCCAGCAGCGTTTATTAAGCACCGCCTGCACACCGACGGGAGGGTGATGACAGCGTTCACAAACTGACCCTCCTGTCCCCATGTCAGGGCCTCTCCTCTTCCCCCTTGCAGCAGCTGAGGGAGCTGAGAAGCAGAGCGGGGGCTGGAGAGGGAGCTGAAGAGCCTCCCAGGGCCCCAGGGATGGTCCTTCCTTGTCCCCATTCCTCAGGTGGGAAGACTGAGGCCAGGGAAGAGCCAGAATGCCCCAAGTAAGTAGAAGGCAGCAGGCTGGAGTTCAGGGCATCAAAGGCTCAGCACCCGGGGATCACGTACTCCTCTTCGTCAAGTGGGGTCTGGTGCATCGACCGCAGGTTGCAGTAGACAGGCTGGGAGGCATGGTCGGGGCCCTCGTAGGTCATGTAGAAGTCGCTGTCCTCTGATGGGTGAGCCCTGTGGAGACAGAGAGACGAGAGGGGAGGGAGCACTCAGGGGGTAGGCACGTCAGCTTGGAGAGGCAAGGAAAGTTGTGAGCGCCTGCGTCCCCTCCTAGTGTTTACATACGAGGAAACTGAGGCACAGGGCCGTGTTCTCCCAGCCGCCCAACTTTCTCTGAGGAAAGGAGGTGGGGGCCAGGGATTCAGGGAAGATTCCATGGATTTCGCATTGTAACGCTTCTGTCCAAGGACCTCAAGCCCATGGTCAAATTGTTTTCTTCCTTAAAGTTGAGGTAATTGCTCATTTTTTACATTAAAGTCTAGACTTCAATTTTTTTTTTAAATTTTAAATCTAGACTAATTTTTTCAGTTTCCTCTTGAAAAATCAGAAGTTCTAGTGGCACTAGCCACATGGACACAAGTGGCCAGAGCCAAACCAGTGCCCTTTCAGCTGGGAAATGTTTTTACTAGATTCTCTGAAGCAACAGACTTTGTGGCCTCAATACAGAAATAAATTTCTGAGTCTCAGTTTCTGCATCCATAGAACTGGTCTGGGAGGAGATAGCTTCTCAGCGATGTCTAGCTATGTATGGTGGGCAAGCCCCCCCCTCACTCCCCCCCCCCCGAAGAACTCTCCTGCCTCTGGAACATTCTAACCCTACTCTGGTTTGAGCAAGTGGTGTCCATCAGTTATTCATGCTTTAGAATGAATCACTCCAAACACATAAATGCTTGTCTAGGGATAGACAGGACTGGGAGTCAGACTCTGCTTTCAGACTCACTGTGTGACCTTGGGCAAGTCACTCCCCTGCCTCCCAGAGCCTCCGTTTGTACAAGTGAAATGTAGGGTGGGAATGACAGATCGCATTCGAAACAATGTTTCTGGTGGAGACTGATCCTGAGGCTTTGGTGACAGCGAGACCGAGGCGAGCCTCACAGCACAAGCTGCCTTAGGGAGTCGAATGCCTGCAACCCCCTCCTGCAGGCCACTTCTGCTTTGGAGCCCTATTTGCATCTGCTTTGCATATTCTCTCATTTCTCACCCACAGCTTCCCACCAGCCTCCCCACTTTGTGGATTCCCCTGCCCACACCGATCCATGACCCTGTTCCATTCCTGCTTGGATTCTCCCAGCCACCTCCAGCCTCAGCTCTGATGTCTTGCCTTCTCAAACCAATTCACAGAAGATTCTCCATTCTCTCCCACCTCTAGGCCTTTGCCCCTGCTGGGGCTGCCCCCTCCAATTCCTTTCATTCCCTCATCCAACCTGGAAAAGTTGAACCCATCCATCTAAGTCCAGCCAAATCTAGAGGTGTCAGGGCTTTGTCGGGGAGAGAAGGACACAGTTTTCTGAACATCTCATGTGTCAAAGGGACATGTGGAAAGGGGAGCTGTCCCCATCTTACAGAGACTGAAACAGAGGCTCAGAGATAGCCCTGGGTCACACAGGATCTGAACCAGGCCACCGACTACTTCTGCAAAGCCCCTATTCTGCCTGGAACACTTGCTTCCTCTCTCCCCATCCTTGGCCACCAGAAACTCAGTTTGCAGGTCACGAAGGAGGAAATTTGTCTCATATACAGGAACTCACTTAATTCTTACCCCAACTCTACGAGGTAGGGGCTGTTATCTCCATTTTACAGATGAGAAAACAGAGGCCCTGAGGTAAATCGACTGGCCCAAGATCACACAGCCTACGAGAGGTGGTGCAGGGATTAGAAACCCGGCCATCTGGCTCCAGAGTCTTGCAGGCAGGCGTGAATCACTCACCCATGTTCGGCCCACTGGTGCCCGGCAGCTGGCTGGCCCACGAACACATTCTCATAGTCGGGGGTGGAGGGTCTGGGCATGGCAGCCGCTGGGGGCTTAGAGCTGAGGCCCCGGCTACTGTATCTCGGCTGCTTGCCGGAGCCAGACGGAGAACCATCCTGGGCAGCCCCTGTTTTGTCCAGGTCCCGGTTACCGACCCTCCGGCGTCCCCGGAGTCTCCAGGCCAGCACTAGGCCAGCAATGGTGAGCCCCAGGATCAGGCTGCCACTGGCCACCAGGGCCCCGATGGTCATCAAGGACAGGCCAGGGGAGCAGCCAGCCTCCAGGAAGGCGGAGACATTGCGCCAGACACCAGTATCTGGGTCTCGGCACTTGAGAGGTGGCTGGCCGGAGCAGTTGTCCTGTCGGACCAGGTGCCAGGGTTTTAGGACACAGTTGCAGTCAGCCTTCAGGTCAAGTTTACAGCTCATGGCCAGCTCCCTGTCCACGCAGGTCAGTGGGTTGTTTGTCACATCTAGGTCCTCCAGCTTTCCCAGGAGTTCAAAGAAGAGCAGTGGTAGCTTTTGAAGACGATTCCCAGACAGGTTAAGGTAGCGCAGGTTCCCGGCCTGCAGAGACTGGTTCTGGGGCAGTCGGAGGAGGCCTTGGCCACTGAAATTCAGGCATATGGCTGTGAACTTTGTGTTCCAGTCCACGATCCCGGAGGACACGTTGCAGGAAAAGACTTGGCTGCCTGGATCCTGCAGCAGCGGCAACAACAGCATCCACGCCAGGGAGCCCCCCATTCAAGCAACCTGGGCAGAGACACCAGAATCCAAGCCCCGACTTTAGCCTGTGATCACCTCACCCTCACTGCTTGTGTTGTATCATCATCATCATCATCATCATCATCATCATCATCATCATCATCATCATCTCAGAGTGGCCCAGGCTGCTTCTGAAATGGTAAAGCGCAGGCCCTCGCTTGCCGCCCCTCTGGAGGGCTCTGGCTTCTGGCCTCAGCCTCCCCCTCTGGGGATTGGGTACCTGAGTAATCCCGGTGCCTGACGGTCCTGGAAGGCGAGGAGGAGACCCGGCCCAGTCGGCCCCTCCCCTTCTCCCAGTGGAGCCCCTTCGGGTTAAGTCGCCCATTCCCCCCCCAACCCCACCGTCCACCCACCCCCACCACGAATATTTCAGGCGCCCTCATTGGCCAAGATGGGACCATATGCAAAATAAGCGGTTGCCCCGGAAACGGCCTGCCCCGGGCGCCGCTAATTGTTTCTCGCAGAACTGCGGGGTGCTGGGAGTCTTGGGCTGGGGTCGGATGGGGCTGCTCTAAGGAACCCCCTCCAGTCTGGCTTGAGGCTCCTGCCCGGACCCAAGTTCTAGCGCCTCCGTCCTACCTTTCTGGTCCCACCGCCACGCTTTTGCCTCGGCGGGGTGGAAGGTTCTGGCGCGGGAGGGGCTGCGTGGTGGCTCACCTGGACGTGGGGGCCGAAGTAGTCAGCACCCTCCGCGGATCCGCTGTGGTCCGGGGCGCTCCTCAGGATCTGCACCCAGCGACTCGGGAAGAGGAACTGGTGTCCGGGTGCAATGCTGAGGGGAAGAATAAAGACACAGAGACCCGCCCCCCTGCAAGGCCTCAGGCCCGGGAGTCCCACGGGAGGGGGAGGGGCGACCTGCTTCTCTTTTGCTGGAACCCAGTGACTACATGTCCCCCATTAATACCCTAACTGACCGACTGCTACCTCATCAACTCCCTTCCTGGTGTCAGCTCGGTTGACGCCCAACCCATGTGTTCACTTGTTCATTCAACAATCACCCATGCTGAACTTCCAAAAGGCCTCAGTATGGCCAGGTTCTGGTGAAGCACCCAGTCTTCGGAGAGGACAGAGCTGGACACAGACAGACCCAGTCCAGTGGAGTCAGGTCAGGTCAGAGAGAGGGACAGAATCTTGGAAGGCTTCCTGGAGGAGGAAGCATTAGACTTGGGCCTTCCACACATGAGTAGGGTTTTGCCAAGGATTCCTAAAGCCTGCCTTTGACTCTCCAACCTGCTAGCCTTCCCCACAGACTCAGAGCTCCTGCTCTGGTACAGCGATGCCTCCATGCTGGAAGGGGCTGTGAGGAGGGTTCCCTGGGGAAGGAGACGTTGAGTCTGGGGCTTGGAGGATGAGTCACAGTAGCTGGCAGAAACAAATGCGTGGCAGATTTCAGGCAGAAGTCACAATAGGAGCAGATGCCCTGCAGCTTGAGAAAGCATGGCTGACTGGGACAGTGTGTTTAGGAGTGGAGTGGTTGGAGTGGACAGGCTGAGAGGAGAAACTGGTGGTGTGGGCACGGGGTGAGCAGTCCTGGCTTCAGACACCAGGCTGAGGAGTGGGACATTATTCCCAGGGCCATGGGGAGCCAAGGAATATGTGTGAGCAGTGGAGGGGTACTGTGTTGAAAGATTCCTCCAGAGTGAGCCTGGTGTCTGGAGATGGGGAACCTGGGGAGGAGGCCAGAGTTCCAGAGGAGGAGGGGGGCTTGAGTCAGACCCAAAGGGTAGTAACAAAAGTAGGTTAAGGAGGAGATTAAGGGCTAGGGGAGTGTCTCAGCCTCACCGGGGTCCTGGCATCAGGCAGACCAGGCTCAAATCCATTCCGGACACTGACTCACGGTGCAACTTTAACCACTCTGTGTCTCAGTTTCCACATCTGTAAAATGGGATAAATGCTAAGAGCCCTCTCCTTTTTTTTTTTTTTTAAAGATTTTTATTTATTTATTTGACAGAGAGATAGAGAGCGAGCACAAGTAGGCAGAGCGGCAGGCAGAAGGAGAGGAAGAAGCAGGCCCTCTGCCGAGCAGGGAGCCCGATGTGGGGCTCCATCCCAAGACCCTGGGATCATGACCTGAGCCGAAAGCAGCCGCTTAACCGACTGAGCCAGCCAGGCGCCCCTAAGAGCCTTCTCCTTGACTGTGGGAAGCTGAAATTCACTCGCCCATGCTTTCCCCTCTCCTCAAACTCTGCCCCTTTCCATCTAGGAACTCAGAGGAATTGAACAAAGGTTTTGAACTGAGACTTTATAGAAAGGTGCAAGTCGTTGCTTCAACACACCCAAAGGTACTCCCTCCTCACAGAAAAATTGCAAATCACAACTCTGAGGTACCGTTTCCCCTATCTCTGTTTTCCCCTATCAGACTGGTAAAACTTCAAAAGTGTGGGGCGCCTGGGTGGCTCAGATGGTTAAGTGTCTGCCTTCGGCTCAGGTCATGATCCCAGGGTCCTGGGATCGAGTCCCGCATCGGGCTCCCTGCTCCTTGGGAGCCCGCTTCTCCCTCTGCCTCTCTCTCTCTCTCATGAATAAATAAATAAAATCTTTTAAAAAGGGGCGCCTGGGTGGCTCAGTTGGTTAAGCGACTGCCTTCGGCTCAGGTCATGATCCTGGAGTCTCGGGATCGAGTCCCACGTCGGGCTCCCTGCTCAGCAGGGAGTCTACCTCTCTCTCTGACTCTCCCCCCCTCATGCTCTCTATCTCATTCTCTCTCTCAAATAAATAAATAAAATCTTAAAAAAAAAATCTTTAAAAAAAACCCTTCAAAAGTGTGATCATGTCCGGTGCTCGCGGGGCTGTGGGGACACTGTGGTGCTGTCCCAGGGGAAGGCCCACTGACACAGGACACCAGAGTAACAAACTCTTGGGCTTGCTGACCCAGCAGCCCACTTCTGGGCTGCTCCTGCATAATTCACATTTACAAAATGAGAAGGGCAGCAGGGGCGTGAACTAACTCGTGAGTGGATAAACAAAATGCGGTGCATCCATACAGCGCGATGTTCCTCAGCCATAAAAAGGAACGAAGCCCTCACACACGCTACATCATGGATGAACTTTGAAAACATGATGCTGAGTGAGAGAAGCCAGACACAAAAGACCACGTAGCCTGTGATTCCATTAGATAGGAAACATCCAGAACAGGCAAATCCATGGAGACAGAAAGCAGACTGGTGGTTGCCAGGGGCTGGGGGTGGGGGGCTGAGGGGGAAGGCCTGCTCATGGGGACGGGGTTTCCATTTGGGACAATGGAAATGTTCTGGAACTAGATGTTGGTGGTCCTTGCAAAACACTAGAAATGGGCGCCTGGGTGGCTCAGTTGGTTAAGCGACTGCCTTCGGCTCAGGTCATGATCCTGGAGTCCCTGGATCGAGTCCCGCATCGGGCTCCCTGCTCGGCAGGGAGCCTGCTTCTGCCTCTGGCCCTCCCCCCTCTCATGTGCTCTCTCTCTCTCATTCTCTCTGTCTCAAATAAATAAAATAAAATCTTTAAAAAAAAAACAAAACACTAGAAATGTACTAAAAAAAAAACCCCTGACTTGTTCACTATAAAATGACTAAAATGGTGAATTTTATGTTAAGTGTGTTTTGAACCATTTAAAAAAAGAGGGAAGGCAAAAAGATGGCAGAGCTAAGAGATGATTCACTGCAGCGTTGTTATACAGGGTGGAAAAAAGGAAGCAACCTAAAGGGTTGGTTAGATGAATAACAGCTCATCCATCCTGGGGGGGTGGGGAGTGGCTCAGAGTCATAAAAACAAAATGATAGAGCTCTGTGAACCAATAAGGAAAGACTCATTCATCTTTTTCCACAAAGCTTTATAAAGCGCCTACGGTGTGCCGGGCACTGGTCTAGGAGCTGTGCATACGGCCCTGAACAAAACAGACAAAATCCCTGTCCTCATGGGCTTCTTGTAGCAGTTGGAGAGACCAGCGACGTGCGGGATCTACCAGGAAAATATGAGACGGGTGGAAGAAGCAGAGGAAAATAAAAATCGAGAAGCAAGCAGGGAAGGTGGCAACTCTTTTTTTTTTTTTAAGATTTATTTATTTATTTGAGAGAGCGAGAATGAGAGAGAGAGAGAGTACATGAGATGGGGGAGGGTTAGAGGGAGAAGCAGGCTCCTCACCGAGCAGGGAGCCCGATGCGGGACTCGATCCCAGGACTCCAGGATCATGACCTGAACCGAAGGCAGTCGCTTAACCGACTGAGCCACCCAGGCGCCCCTAAGATTTTATTTATTTAGGGGCGCCTGGGTGGCTCAGTCGGTTAAGCACCTGCCCTCAGCTCAGGTCACGATTCCAGGGTCCTGGGATTGAGCCCGGGTCAATCTGCTTCTTCCTCTCACTCTCCCTCTGTGCTCTTTCTTTCTCTCAGATAAATAAAATCTAAAAAAAAAAAAAAAAAAAAAAGGCCAAAAAATAAACTCCTAGATTTCAATTGGCTAAAGAAATTTTGGATGAAACATGAAAAACGAAAATTCACGGATACCTCTTAGCATCAGGCAGATGGAAGGGAGAACCTCCCCACGTATGTTTTTCAGTGAAAACATGGGCCTCAGCCAACAAGCACACATAAAGACGGGCCTTCGGCATAAGAGGGGCAGCTGGCCTCAGGCCCAGGTGTGGGTGGATGTCCCCCATGCCCCACACCCTGGGAGGAGTCGGCAGCGTCCAGCACGAAGCCCTCTTACAACAGGAGGAAATGAGGAAGTGTGTGTGTTTGGGGCGGAGGGAGGCAGGCTTGGGGCCTGGGATAGTGGGGTCTGGAGGTGGGTCGGGGGACCTGTGGGACCTGCAGTCTAGACCATTTAGTGGGGTCTGGAGTTTGGGAGGCCTAGGTCCCGGGGCTTGGGGGTCTAGAAATTCCTGGCATGTGGGGAGGTCCTGGGTTCTGGAGCATGCCAGGGGTCTGATGGGCCTGGGGCCTGGGGGACCTGGGGTCTGGGCCGTGTTGCTGTTGCCCCAGCAGGTGGTGACCAGGCTATGGGAAGCAGGGCAGCTCTGGGCTCCACTGCCTGAGGGGGACCGGAATCTTCCAGAGGGCACACCTCCATACTCCACCTCCTCCCCTCCTGACATGCCCAGAGCCTGGGTCTGAAACAAGCCTCAATGCCAGGCAGGGCCAGTCTCTCAGCACAGAGACTTCCAGAGGTCCTTAGGGACACCTAAAGACCTTCAGAAATCCCCAGAGATACCTGGAACAGCTCAGAATCCCCAAGACCCCAGGGTACTCAGAGACCTATAGAGACCTTCAGAGACCCCTCCAAAATAGCCAGGAAAACACAGCGATCTCCCACAAAGACAAAGGTAGAGATATATACAGAGTTTCCCTGGGACAACCCAGACTCAGGGCCACCAATCTGTGGCCCCCTCAATTTAGCCATATATGCCTCACACCCTCTGACCCCCATGTAGCCACCTGTGCCGGCGGAGGCCTCAGCCTGGGCCCTGCCCCCAGTATGCCTGAGACTGGGGAGCTGAAGTGGGATCAAGGGTTTCCCCTCCCCCCCATCCACCTCCCATCCAGCTCCTGGGCTCTCACACTTGTCCCAAATCTGCCCTTCTCTCGAGCCCTGTGCTCCCTGGGGCCAGGCCCCCAAACCTCTGGCCCCAGCCCCTGTCCTGCCATTTCCATTCCCATTTGTTCCAAGTGCAGCCTTTGAATGCCAGACTTCCTTCCCCCCACATCCCTCAGGGTGCTGCCCCCTTAGGGGCCTGTCTCACCTGAGGGAGGGCGGAGGCCACCCAGGAGGCCCAACCCAGCAGCTGAGGCTATCTAGAGGCCGGGGGATCTTAAGGTGTCTGAGGGGCTCTGGAGCCAGCAGGGCAGGACCTGGGGCAGGTGTGAGAACCCAGGGCTGGGCTGGAGCAGCAGAACTGACTCAGGGGCCAACTGTGGACAGACAGGGCAACCGCAGATCAGGCATGCATCCAGCAAACAACGACTGAGGTCGGCTTGGCCACTTCAGGGCCGTGTGACCCAGGGCCAGTGCCTTAATCTCTCTCCGCCTCCGCCTCCTCCCCCCTAAAAGACAGACAGTGAAAACCACCCTGTGGGGTGGCAAGGGCCGAGAAGCAGATGTGAACGTGAGCGTGTGCCTGGCACGGGGGGACACAGGCGACTTAGGACGCAGGCTGAGTGTCCCATGGAGGAAGGGGAGTGGTACATGAGGGCCCATCGATGCACCAAAATCGAATTCATAAGGTTAAAGCTGGATTTTTAATGATGCGGAAAGAGCCTGTTTGAGGTCACGTGGCCACGCCGGTTATAGTAAAATTTGAGAAGCCACTGAACGCTCTTGTCGGCGGTGGGGGAGCAAACCAAACGTGGCACCGAGGCGGCTGCGGTCAGCGAGCACCGTCCACCTGCTCGCTGCTTAGCCGAGGGCTGCTCCGGCAGTGGGAGGCCACCCTGCTGGCCCACAGGGCTCTCCTGGGGACGGCCCTCAACCACAAGACGGAAGGCGAGCTGATCAGAAATGCCTCAGCTCCCCGCCACCTCCGGTATCTCCGAGGCGGGCTCCGGGCTGTCGCCCCGAGGGCCCCCTGGGAAACCGGCTCCTGGGAGCCTGCTGGTTGGCGCCCCCTGCAGGGCTCCTTCTCTGTGCTCGCGGCCCGGACCAGGGGCTTCCGGGAACACCCTCCCAAACAGTGAAGTTCCCCAAATCTGTTCTTAGGGCCTGCTTCTCAGGGACCCCAAATTAAGATAGGTGGAGTGATTGGGACACCTGGCTGGCTCAGTGGGTAGAGCATGCAACTATTTTTTTTTTTTTGAAAGAGAGAGCCCAGGAGCAAGTGAGGGGAGGCACAGAGGGAGAGAGAGAATCCTGATGCCCACTTCCAGAGTTCACTCTGAGCACGGAGTCCAACGTGGAACTCCATCCCCAGGACGCTGAGATCATGACCTGAGCCAAAATCAAGAGCCCACCGCATAATCAATCAACTGAGCTACCGAGGTGCCCAGGAGCATGCAACTCTTGATCTCGGGGTTGTGAGTTCAAGCCCCACATTGGGTGTAGAGATTTTTAAAAATAAATAAAAAATAAACTTAAAAAAGAGAGATGTAATCTTCACGATAACCCCTTGAGATAGGAACTGTCATTACCAGTTCATTGGAACTGATAAGACCCCTCCCCCATTTTACAGACAGGGAAACTAAGGCATGGTGTGTTTGAGTAGCTTGCCCAAGGCGCAACAGCAACTGAGGGTCAACCACAGAAACTGTGTGGTTGACCATTAGGGTATACTGTGCTCAAACACAAGATGCATTTGTCTGCATCTACCTGGGAGGTTCCAAAGAACCATTCCAAGACGCGCAGTGAATCTCTATGTCACTCCTGGATACATGGATTTGGACTTGAGTTCATGATAGTGATTACCTGTGGCTGTGGGCTAAGGAAGGTATTTTGTTTTATTTGTTAGGCTTTGTTTATTTTTGGTAAGATTTCATTCCTTCCTCAAATATTTACTGAGCGCCTACTGAATGCAGCAAAACTCGTGCCCTTGAGGAGCTGATATTCCAGTGGGGAGGGCGCGATGAACCATAAATTACCACATTTAAAAGTGGTTAGGAAATAATAGTTCAATGGAGAAAAAGTTAAACAGAGTGTAGGGGGATTTGGAAAGCAAGACGGGGTGGTTCACAGTTTTGAAAGGTTAATCAAAGAAGATTTCTGGAGGGAAAAAAATGCAGAAAAAAAAGGGGAAACAAAAGATGTTCAGGTCAGAGTTCAAAACGGGAAGTTTTTTGGGGTGGTAGGGAACTGGGAAGGTTTTTTTTGTATTTTTCTCCTTTCTTGCTATGAAATAATTCAACACATAAAAATGTAAGTATATATTTGGAAGCTGACCTGGGGGCATGGGCAAGGTCAAGAGAAGCTAACAACATTCCAAGCCTGAAACTTTGAGGTCTCAAGAGCTGTTCCAAAGGGGCACCAGGGCGAAGCCTGCGGGGACCCTCAGGAGTTGGTGCTGCGAGTCTCTGCTGTCCTCGTGTGGCCATACTCAGGATTGCAAGTCCTGGTGGCCTTGGTAGAGACAGAAAATTGGTCCCTGGCTCTTCCGACCTCCAGATTCCACCCTGGCTATAGGGAGGATGGTAATGATGGGAGGATGGTAATGAGAGTTTGTGTCACAGTCAGGCTGAGACCCCTGGGGATACTAGAGGCCTTGGATCCCAGCACAGAGGGGACAGTGGTAATTTTTAATTCATTACTCCTGCTGTGTGCCAAGCATTGCTCTAAGCACTGAACAAAACATTCAAATTCCCTGCCCTCATGGACCTCACGGATTACTGAGGACATGGAAAATCAATGTGCAAAAACAAGATTTTCAGGAAAATCCAACGTGACCCAGGTTGGAGGGCCTCTCTGAGAGGACATTGCTGGAGCTGAGGTCTGTAGGATGAAGAGAAGCAGGCCATGGGGAACGGCTGGGGGGGAAGGTGTCCCAGGCAGGGAGAACACCCTTGCAAAGGCCCTGGGGTGGGGATGAGCTGGATGCATACAACAGGATCATGGACAAAAAGTACCCAATTTCTGGTGCTTAGCAAGCATCCATTCCCCCATGTTGTTATTAAGCTGAGGGACTCCCAAATGGGAAAGAAAAGACCCTTCCCCTTTACGGTCCAGAAAGAGAGTGGGACCTTAGGGTGTCATGGAAACTCTTTCCTCTGCCACAGGAAGAGACCGGAGCTCTGGAGAGGAAAGCTAAGGGAGGGGTGTTGCCAGTGCACCCCAAAGTGGGACCTGGTCCTCCACTCTCTGCTGTGTGTCTTCAGGCAAGTTGCTTCCCTGTGCTAAGCCTCGGTTTTACCTGCAAAACTCTCTCTGTAGCTGCTACAGGCTCTCCCCTCCTTCATTACTCTCCTCCCTGCTCCTCCCCCCTCCCCGCCCCCCCCCCCCAGGCCTGAGTTTTCCACAAAATGCCTCCAATTTCCCAGAGTGAGTATCCCAGACCCCAGACAGGGCAGGCACGCCAGTGGGTGAAGTGCTGCCACTGGGTCACCTATGTGACTCCCTCAGTACCTCTTGGGGTTCAGTTTCCCCATTCTCTAACATGGGAAGAAGATAGGCTGCCTCTCCAATGAGGTTGCTGGGTGGGTTTTCCAGGGATGATCTAATCCCGAGCTGAGCACACCAATTTCTTTCTTTCTTTTTTTTTTTTTTAAAGATTTTATTTATTTATTTGAGAGAGAGAATGAGATAGAGAGCATGAGAGGGGGGAGGGTCAGAGGCAGAAGCAGACTCCCCGCTGAGCAGGGAGCCCCACGTGGGACTCGATCCCGGGACTCCGCGATCATGACCTGAGCCGAAGACAGTCGCTTAACCAACTGAGCCACCCAGGCGCCCTGAGCACACCAATTTCTAATGACTGGTTTGGCTCTGGAATTCAAGTGCAGGGAGGAGGGGCAGGGGCTTAATTTGTGGGCACGGGAGTCCACAGAAAGTAGGGCAGTGTACTGGCTCAGGCTAAGCCTTGTGGAGAATGGACACAGGTGCTGTGGGTTTGGTTGAGGCTCCTCTTCCCAGTCCTCCTGGATCCCTTCTCTCGCCTAGAGTTCCTGGCAGCTCTGCAAGCTTGGGGGTTCAGTCGCTTCCTGCCCAAAGACTCACAAGCGGACCTGCACAGCCAGAATTCAAACCCAGGATCATCCTCCATCCGGGGACTTCTGCCTCCAGGCGATCGGTCTTGGAGTAAAGGAAACTGAAACTCCAAGCGGTTGCTGCCTCTTCAAGGAGCCTAGCACATCTGAGCGAGCCTTTGCCCCCTCCTCCCAACACTCCTGGGTTGGGGGCCTTGCTCCTCCCGCCAGGTGTCGGCGGGGACTCCCATCCCTGCTCTAGCGCTCACCGGCTGCTGTGGCTTCTCCCCTCCCGTGTTGTTTGGGTTTTAATTTTTGTGTTGCAGTTAGAAAATTACCCATAATTACAGCTTCTGAGAGGAAACATCTCCTGGCCCAGACCCTGCTCCCAGCTGTGGCCCGCCTCCCACGCACGGCTGGGGCGGGGCTGCGGGAGCCGCCCTCCGGATCCTGGCCCCGCCCAACGCCTGCCACTTTAATGGGGCGGGGTGGGGGGGGGGCGCTGCTTCCATCTCCAGTGGAGAGGAAAACCCATCATCAGGAAAACGCAAACCAGACTTCCGAGCGACTCCTGCAACATATTCACCGGCCGCCAGGGCCGTGTCCGCAGGGAGGCCAGATCCAGTGGAAGGCGGAGGCTGCCCGCAGATTATCTGATGCATCATTTTATCGTTAACAGTGACAAATCCAACCAAGGCCAGGGAAGAATCCGTAATCTAGGGGAGATGGCCAAGGAAGGCAAGAAGAAGGGACGGGAGGAGAAAGAGGGGAAGGAGGGAGAGGATGGGGGGAGAAGAAGGAACTAGAATAGGCCAGGCCAGGAGCCAAACTGCCCTCCAGGCAGCAGGAACAGCTAGGGCAAAGGCCATGAGGTGGGCCTGTGAAGGGTGGGTATGAAGAATGGAAGGACTGGAAGGGAGTGGGGAGGGACAGCCTCCCCTCTAGGCAACCCCCCAGCCCTACAAGCACAGCCAGCTTCAGGCTCCCCCAGGCACCGCCCCCAAACCGGTGGTAATCCCAAAAGAGGCAGAGAATCGGCTCAAGGCTGCAGGGTCCGCGAAGCCACACGGGGGCGATCGGGAGCTGGTGGAGGGATCGCTGGTCTGGGATCCAGCCTAGACCCTTAGCCTACTCTGCTTGCATCCCCGCCGGGGCCCCTTAATCAAATCCCAGGTCTGCCATGGCCCAGAGCCCCTGTCTATCTGGGCCTCTTCCTAGGGCAACCTCCTGCATCCTCCATGCCATCCCAATCTACCCAGGAACCCCGTGGTACTTCTTAAAATCCTGTTGCAGATCCTGCCCCTCACGGCTACACACCTTCCGGTGGCTCCCTATTGCTCTTGGAACAAATCTCAGCCGATCCCCTCGGGAGTGATCCGGGTCCTCTTCCCCCTGCTTCAGCCACACTGCCCTCCTCGCTCTGCGTCCAACACCTTAAGCATGCACCCACCTCAGGGCCTTTGCACTTCTGTGATTGCAGTCTGAACATTTTGCTTTCAGATCTTTCAGATCCACCCCCACCCCTTATTAAAAAAAAACAAAACAAAACTTTCCTCCCCCCCATGCCCCTCCCTTGTATGAGTGCGGGGGGGGGGGGCTCTTTTGTGGGTTCGGCTTTTGCAGGGCGTGCGCCCGGTTCGGATGTGCTTGCGGCTCAGCTTCCCTGACGCCGCGTGGGGCCCAGAGCTCGCTCTTCTCGGACTTTTCCGCCGGCACCGAAGCTGTGTTTGGAGAACCGTCCCCGTTGCCATGAGAACCGCGCTTGTCGCTCCAGCCGGCCGCGCCTCCCCCTTCGCAGCTCGCGCCTCCGTCTCCCTCCTTCTCTCCCCTCGCTTCCACCCTGCTCCGGGAGCTGGGCCCACTCGGCCGTCGCTTGGTCCTCTCCACCGGGAACCCCTCCCTCGGCCCAGAATGTGGTACTCCCTGAAATTATCCTACTGACTCGCCAGCTTTTGACGGTCAGCCTTCCCCTTCAGAATCTGCTCCACAAGCAGTAGCAACGCGTCCTGCCTGGGTCCCCAGAGCCCTGCACACAACAGACGCTCAGTAAATGTTTGTGGGGAGGTTGGAGACGCACAATGACTCAAGGAACCGTGGCTCAGAGAGGGCGAGGGACCTGCGCAGGACACAGAATCCTGGGGAGCCATGGAGCATTGGGAGATAAATAGGGGGTGCCTGGGGTGGCAGGGCCTGGGTGTCACAGTTGTCACCAATACGCTGTGTGACTTGGGTGAGCCACACTTTCTCTGTGTCTCGCTGGAAGTAGGCACTGGAGAGCGGTGGTGGGAGCGGGTATTACGATGAGGGTGCCCTTGACGCCCACGTCCGCCGGTGGCGTCCGGGGCTCGATGCCCTACAGAAGCTTGGCGGCCGCACCCCCACTACCTCGCAGCGCAGGCCCCTCCTCTACGCCGGCCCCTGGCTCCGGGGGGCCCCGCGGGAGAGGAAGCTGGGGGAGGGGACGACCGGCTGGACAGGAAGTGGGAAGGGCTGGCGTCCCCCTCCAACCCCGGCCGAGGCCCCTGGGGATGGAGGCGGGGCTGGGGCCAGCCTGGCCCTTCCCTTCCTCTCCGCCTGTCCGGAACCCCAGCGGCTCCCGACTTCCCGACCGCCAGAAGGCCTGAGGGGTGGGGATCCCCACTGGGGGGCGTAGCCTCTAAGAGGGAGGTATCACAGGGGGTCAGCTCGCAGTGGGAGGGGGTACACCCATCAAGACACTCACATACACACACACGCAGTCGTGCACAGGAAAAAAGAACACCTATGGCAAATAGTCACAGAAACATCCAGACCTGGAATCACTGGACTGCCTCCCCCCACCCGTGGCAAGCGGGTCCAGTGCACAGGCGTCCACCCCTCCCAGGCACCCTTGCCTTGGGGCCCTTACCTCAATGTCTGTCCCCCATTTCACAGACCCTGGAGGGAGAAGGGCCCCAGGAGGGGGACTGCCTGCAGTCCTGACTCCTGCAGAGGGGCGATTAAAGGTGGGATGCGCCCCATTTGCCGCTGGCAATACAGAAGTTGAGAAATAGCAGCAGGAATGACCCAGTGGACAATCGCCCAGCGACTACTATTGACACAGGGTGTGACTGTGGAGCCGCGCAGGGTGGCTGCTAGGGTGTGACCCGGCTATCCTTGTGTGCTTGTCTTTGTGTTGCATGTGTGTGTTGCGTGTCTATGTGGCAGTGAGTGTCCACAGGCCATGTGACTGTGTGACACTGACTCATCTATGGCACTGTGAGACCCCAGGTCTGTGTGTGGAGCCCTGGGTAGGCTAGGACCGTGTGCCCCAGGGTGACCGCAAGTAGCTGCATGGGCTCCTTCCGCAGCTTGTCGGAAGCTGTAGCATAGCTGAGCCTCCGTGTGTCTGTGGGGCTGTGTGTCTATGTGAGTGGTGATCTGTATGTTTTGTTGTTCTGACAGTCACTGTGTATACCTCCGTGTGTATGACAGTGTGTCCCTGAGTGAGCTGTGTGTGTGGCGGTTCCTTCTCAAGCTGTGTGGGGTAGTTCCGCGGGGTCGTGCACCCCGTGTGACTGCCTATTGCTTTATGGAACTCTCACTAGTTGTTCCAGTAGCTATGTGGATCTATGTGTGTAGTCCTGTGTCCAACAGTGTAGCTGCAACTGTGTTTGGCTGTGTTCCTGGGTGTACAATTTGGGTGGTTGGTCCTATCTGGGGAGTGTGTGTGTAGCCGTGATCAACTGTATCCTGCTGTGTGTCCCCAGGTGGCCGTCCCCACCCGTGCCTGCGTGTGTGTACCCGCGCCCCCCCCCCTGCGGCGGGCACTGCGCGTGCGCGCCGGGCCCACGGTCCCCACAGCGGGACCCATCCGCGCGCCCGCCATCGCCCCTTTAAGAGCGGCGCTCGCGGGCGGCAGGGAGGCGGCGGGCGGGGGCGCGCGCGGAGGGAGGAGGGGGCGCGCGCTTCCCGGAACAGCCCGCGCTGAGGGAAGAGAGGAAGAAAATAAAACCCGTGGCTGGAGCTGAAGCTGGAGCTGCCGCCGCTGCCGCCGCCGCCGCCTTGGCCGTCTGGAGCTCCCCCGCGCGGACGATGCCCGCGGTGCCCGTGCGGGGCTCGGGGCGGTGAGGCCCGGGGCGCGGGGTAGCTATGGCGACCGCTAGCGCGGCCCGCGGAGCCGCCTGACAGGTGTGGGCCCCGGCGGCAGCGGCGGCGGCGGCGGCGGCGGCTCGGAGCAGCATGTACGCCAAGGGGGGCAAGGGCTCGGCCGTGCCCTCCGACAGCCAGGCCCGCGAGAAGTGAGTCGGTGGGCCGGGGCCGGGGGAGCCGGGGGCGCCGGGGGCGGGGCTCGGCCGCCGCGCAGCTTCCGTGGGCCCCAATGCCGGCGGGCACCGCGCGGGGCACGTGGGCGCGGGGGCAGGGCGTGCGGGGCCGAAGCGCGCTGGAGGGGTCGCGAGATTTGCGGGGGCGCGCGAGACCCGAGGGGCGCGAGATTTGAGGGGCGTGCGAGGCCTGAGGGGCTCGAGGGGTCGCGAGATCTGTGGGAGTGCGCTAGATCTAAGGGGTGTGAGGAGCTTAAGAGTTCGCGAGATTTGGGGGGCGCGTGAGACTCCGGGGGCAAGAGGGGCGCAAGGAGTCGTGAGGTTTGGGGGGCAGTGCGCGAGAGCCGAGAGGTCGTGAGAGTTGAAGGGGCGCCGGAGACCCGAAGTTCGCGAGATTTGAGGGGGCGCGTGAAACTCGAGGGCTGGGGAGACGCGACATTGCAGGGGCGCGCGAGACTCGAGGGCGCAGGATTTGAGGGGGCGCGAGAGACCCGAGCGGGACTCGAGGGTCGCGAGACCTCCCCGACGGTCGAGACTTGGGTGCGTGAGTTTGCGGTCGCGCGTGCGCGCGAGGTCGCGCACGGAGCGGCATCGCAGTCTCCGGGGAAGTTTGCGGGGCGGGCGAGACTGGCCAGTTGGGGACCCCTGCACGTAGGAAGAGCTTGAGAGAGGAGAGGGCCTGAGGGCTGCTAGCCCCAGCCCGGCGGGGGCAGCTGGGTGGGGCCCCTGGGGAGGCCGCACGGCCGACAGTGGGAGGACTCTGGGATCTGCAAAAACGCCTCAGGCGGAGGCTAAAGGCTCCGTCCTGCCTGTGTTCCAGGCCCCTTGATGGCCAGACCTGTCCTGTGCTCGTCCATTTCTTATAGAGGGTCCCATCTAAGCCTTGGTTTGGAGGTAGGGTTCTGCTGCTAAAGAAAGTTTGGAAAACACCAGATGGTCACATCCCCTATTTCATCCGTGGGGGTGCTGGGGCCCTGGAGAGGAAGCGATCTGCTGAGGTCTCAGGGTCTGGGGCGCAGGAGAGCGCTCAGAAAGCGGGAGTGGGGCGGGAGCGGGGAAGGCACACTGGACAGGTCGGCTGGTTGCTCCGAGCATCGGTTTCTGAAACGTGGACAACCGACCTTGTAGGATTCTCACAGGGAGGGGGTGAGAGGCTGCAGGTAGAGCACCCCTCACAGGCAGCCACCAGCCGAGCCACTTCCTGTCTCTGGGCCTCGGTATCCTCCTCTGTGAAATGGGGATGGGGGGGGGGTTATACTGCTCAGGTCCTTAGCTCTCTGGTACTGTGTTTTTCTCCCTGCTCGAAGTCCTACCTCCTCCTGCCCTTCTTCCTTCTCAGGTCCCTGTCCTGGGCCCGCTTCTTGCTCCTCATCTCAACACTAGTTCTGGGACAGCCTGCCCCAGAAATGAACTGAGTACCTGCTGGGTGCATGGATGGTGGATCCATTAATAAACACTCCCAGCCTACAGGGCAGCCTGGAGGGCACCTACCACCCAGCACTAACTAGCACTTGGATTTGGTCCTTGGTTTGGGGGCTTTTTAAATAAGAGGACAAAGGTGACAGGTAGTCGAAGGCCCCTTTGTCCCCTTTATATCCTTCCCCCTGTGGCCCCAGAGGTTCTGCTAATGTGAGGTGCTGCCAGGTAGGTTTAAATAGTTCCATAAATGACAACCATGGTTGGTGTCTTGTGTTTTTTCTGGGATTGGTTTTGAGAAGGGGCACATGACCACGTGTAGTTTGTTCCTTAGCCCAGCAGGTGAGGGAATCACCTTGTGTTTGCTCTGTCTCTTGCTGGGTTTCCAGGTGTGGCTGTGGGCATCCTTGTTTGGAGGGCAGATGGGCAAGAGTTTCTTGAGAAAGGAACCCCTGAACTGAGTCCTGGAGGCTAAGCAGAGCCAGTGGACACAGGGGAGCTTCCAAGGAAGGGCTTGAGAAGAGGGAAGGAACAGGAGGAGGAGGAAGACAGAGGGGGAATTTGTGAGTGGGGGTCATCGCCCAGGCCACTGGCTGGGAGAAGGGCTGTAAGGGGCGTGCGTGGAGGCTGTCAGGCAGGTGGTGAGACACCCAAAGGCCTGGCCTTGAGGGTGGGGGTGGAGGGTGGGGGGAAGAAATGTGTGGGCTGGAGCGTCCCTCTGTTGGGAAGTGACACAAGGCCCTGAGCGGAGTCTCCCAGCACCCAGCAGCAAGTCCAGGGGCTTTAAGGGGGAGGAGGACACTGTGCTAGTGCTCAGAGCCTCCGTTACCTACCATAATTCTTGCTAATTACAGTGGTGGCGCCACGTTGTAGTCTCCAAGACTCTAACATCCTGTTCTGTCACCTGAGCAGCCCTGTGTGCCTTTCTTCCTGTGAGCACTTGGGGTCTGGGCACCCCATATCCTCTAGGTCACTCGTTTCTTCCATCCACCTGCCCTCTCACAGCAGAAGCCCTTCCCATGAGCCTGCTCTTTGTTCTGCAGGTCATTTGCCAACATGATTAGGGGTGGGGATGCCAGGATTTGGATCCAGAGCCCAGGCCCTTCCCCATATGTGAGATCAGGGCCTGGACAGGGACACCTCAAGCTGGAGGCCCTGCATGGGGTGGCGCCCTGAAGGTCTCAAAACAACATGGTCAAATGTCCAGGCTTCAGAATTTTTCACTCAAAACAAAACAGCTCACAGTCCTTCCCTGAGACTCTATCCTGGTAAAAATTAAAGTAAGAACACATAAGAGAAATCAGCAAAACCTAAAATCTTCTCTGGCTTCTCTTTGCTTTGGGGATAAAACCCCAAATCCTTAACTTTGAAATACTAAGCTAACTTTTACTGGTTCTTACCAGACTGCCTGTGTTAAACCTATCCTCGCAGGAGGGAGTCCCTGTGGTTTTTTTTTCATTCATTTGTGGTAGCAAGGGGCCCAAGATGCCCTGGGTGCTGTTGTAATTTCAGTAGTGAGGGAAAGAGACCAAGTCCTTGCCCTCCCAAAGCTATATTCTAGAAAGAGCTGCAGGCAGTGGGCAGAGAGACATGTGTCAGAAGGGGATAAATAAGGTGGTTGGGGGGGTGGATGGGGCAGGTGGAGTTTAGGTGTGACAGGGAAGACTGTGACAGGTGACATTTGAACCACATAGGTCTCTAGGTGGAAGTGCCCTGAGTGGGGGGACACCCTGTGCAAAGGCCCTGGGGTGGGGGAGGGCCAGTGTGCTAGTGTGTTGGGGCACTGGAGGGACTGAAGGGTGTGTGTGTAGACTCTAGAGGCTGGGGAGGGAGCAGCTGCTGGGGGAGCCCTGTCGAAATCCAGGTAAGAGGTGGTGGTAGCCTGGACCAAGTGTGGTAGAAGCAGTAGGAAGAGGGCTCCAAAGCAGAAGAGTGAGCTTTTTTCTCAAGTTTTTCCCCTAAATTCAGTAAGTGCAGTGATCTCAGGGGGATGGCTGGGTGGATATTCACGCACCTGTGTACCTTTGTGAGTCAAGGCCAGACTACCCAAGTCAGATGGGGGGGGGGGCAGGGGAGGTGGGGAGAGGAAGAAGCTGGGCGGGGAGCATGTTGAGGATGGACCACTAGATGTTATGTGAATCCCAAGTTTGGGAGGGCTGGGCTGGTGCACCCCATGGGCAGCTGCATGAAGATGTCATCAAAGCGGGAGAGGAGGCCATCCAGAGAAGGAAGTGGGGGCCCAGGGCTGAGCTGGGGCAGGGCTAGTGGAGGGAAGAGGGGAGCAGCCCGGGATGGGGTCCTGCATCCCGGATCAGATGCCACCCCTGAAGAACAGTTGAGGGCAAAGGGGAGGTGTAGGAGGACCTGATGGCTGGCAGTGTCAGCAACCTTGGTGGATGTGGTGGGAGCCAAGGGTCATTTCTTCAGGAAGCTTCCTGAGCCAGAATGCCCCAAGGGCAAGACTGCTGCCTCCCTGCCCCTATCCTTACATCTGCCTACCTGGATCCCCCCCCATCCCTTCTTGCTCCCTTTTCTCTGGGCATCTCAGCCCCAGACTTTCCTGCCTCCTGCAGTGACCCCCCAAATGGGTGAGGGACTGGCTGGACCTCTCTCAGCCTCTCTCCTTGCCCAGAGGGTGCGGGAGGGGGGCGGGCAGGCCTGGGCTTGTTGGCTCTGCTTCAGTCCGTTGTTCCTTCACTAATGGACGCAGGGCTGGCAGATGCAGACCACTTGAAGGCTCAGGAAGCCTCTAGAAAGGAAGAGAATCATAGGAGTGAGTTGGCCAGGTAAACCTGGAGGCCATGGGACCAGGAAGGCTGAGAGGGGTGTGATGATGTGGCGGAGTCCACAGCCAATCTTGAGGAAAACCCACACTTGGAGCAGTGTGACCACCACGAGCCACACCTCTCTGTGCCCTGTCCCTCTCGGTGGCTGTCCACAGCTCATCTGGTGTGGGGTGAGCTGGGGGCACCCCTTGCCCTGGGACAGCTGCCCACCCCAGTCCCTCAAATGTCCCCCTCTTGTCCTTCCCTAGCACGCACTATATTCCGGCCCACCATAGAACTCAGCAGGTAGCCTCCGGGGGTCAGGTGTCTGTTGTGTTCACTGCACAAAGAGATGCTGGGTGAATGCTGAATGAATGAAAATGGATGGAGGAAGGAAGAGGATCCAGGGCAAGGGCAGAAGCCGTTGGGGGGGAGGGGGCAGGGGCAGGGAGCAGGAGCGGGGGGGTGGGGGGGGACAGAATGGCTAGAACCACCTCAGCGAAATGTGAGGGGAGCTAAGGAAGGGGGCTGATCTGATGGGGGGCGGGTATGTGAGGATCAAGAAGCCTGGCTGGGAAGGTGGGAGAGAACAGGAACATGAGTCAAAGCAGGGTTATTTTAGGGGTGGGGGCCCTCAGCCAGGGAGGGGTGGCCTGCTGAGTGGGGAGGCATCCTGGAAGGGCTTCCAGCTCAGGCCAGCCCTGGGGGAGCCCCCGCATCTTGGATCTAGACCCTACCCTCCCAGCACCGCCCCCCCCCCCCCCCCCGGGGCCTGGACCGAGGGACCCTATGTCCCTGGGAGCACCGGGAGGGGGCAGTAACTGTGGATGGTTGGGAAATGGGTGACCCCAGGAGGCAGGAAGTTGTTCTCTGCTTGCTGATGGGGAGGACTGATGAGGGGGTGTTGGGGCTGAGGATGCGGAGGCTCGGAAGATGGTGTAGAGGGGCCGGCCTCCCTGTGTGGCCTGTGGAGGACGCTACTGGCTGGAAGGCGGCTTGTGTTCTTGGGGCAGGCAGCAGCCAAACTGGTGTGTCCAAGGGTGCTGGGCACTGTGTTTCTACAAGGCAGGCCCTGCTCTGCTGCCCCTCACCTGCCCTCGCTTCTCCACACTCCCCCCTGCGGGGCTGGTGTAGCTAGGTCATGGCCACCACGGGTGGATGGGCGCTGGTCCTGAGAAAGAGAATGGGGGTCCGGGGACACCTGGCGGAGGAAGACCTCAGGTTAGAGGGCCCCTTTCTTTCTCTAGAAGACAAGGCTGGAAGGAAATTAGGTGTTGGGCCCTGACCACATGGCCTCGGGTACCCGCTGGGAGACCCCACCCAGGGCAGAGTCTGGAGTGACCTCTAGGAGCCCTTTCTCCCGGCCACAAGACCTCCCTGGGACGAAGGCTGTTCTGGGGTCTCAGCATTGGCAGGATGGGGCCAGGACTTGGTCCACGAGGGGATGTGGAACTGAGCAGAATGGATGACTTGCAAGTCAGGGGTCAGGGACTGCTGGGAGTGCTGCCTAGAGGAAGGGCCTGCCGGCTGGGTATTGATGGATATGTAGGAGCTGGCAGGTCTGAGCACCTGATGAAGCCATCACATCAGGGTGGGAGAGATGGGGGGGTTGGGGAACCATTGGGGGGCAGTGAGTGAGGCTGAGGATGGTATCACGAAGGGCTCACTGAGGCCACACCCAGGGACCCTTGGGGAAGGGTTGTGGGGCCTCCGGAGAGCCTGAGCCCATCCGCACCTGGCCTGCCTGCAGGTTGGCCCTGTATGTCTACGAGTACCTGCTGCACGTCGGTGCCCAGAAGTCAGCCCAGACCTTTCTGTCTGAGGTAAGCCAGCCTCGCCAGGCAGGGCCCCCCCAGCTGGGTCCTTCCTTACTGCCTATACCCTGGGGTCCACTCCACCCCCTTTCCATTGGGGCTCCAGTGGTGGGGTTTGGTTGCCCCTCTGCTGGCCCTGGGAACTGAGGGCTGGGGTGGGTCAGGGCCCGTGGGCTGGGGTCGAGGCATCTGTCTGGCCATCTGAGGATCTGTGCCCACTTCTCTGCCCCTTACCCAGTTGTCCTCTGCCCTGCACCCTTGCTCAGGGCTGCTGTTTCCCTGTCTCCCAGGCCCCAGCCCTGGGGCTGCCTCAGGTTGGAAGAGGTTGGGCAGGGCCAGGCAGCAGACCCCCTCACTGTCTTGTTTTTCCCCTGCAGATCCGATGGGAGAAGAACATTACACTGGGGGAACCCCCAGGCTTCCTACATTCCTGGTGGTGGTGCGTGTGGGGCTGGCCAGGGTGGACCCTGGAGGGGGGCTGGGTGGGGACGCATGGGGAAACCATCGTCCCCCCCCTGCTGCCCACAGTGTGTTCTGGGACTTGTACTGTGCAGCACCCGACCGCAGAGAGGCATGTGAGCACTCAAATGAGGCCAAGGCCTTCCAGGACTACGTGAGTCCCTGCCCCAGGGACCGGGACCAGGGCTCTTGGGCATGGGCCAGTTTGGGGGCCTGTGGCCTTGGGGGCCTGCGTGGCCTGAGATTGGCTTGGGTGGGCAGGTGGGTCTGGTGTTGGGGTTTGATCTGGGATCTTGCCCACTTCTGGGAGTCCCTATGCCCTCTCCTCAGTCTAGGGTTACTCACAGGGTGGGGGAGGCTCCTTCCATTGCACTCAGCTCCTGAGAGTCCCCACAGCCCCCCCCCCCTTCCTGAAGCCAGCCCTACCTCTCCTTCCCCTCTTCGGAATCCCTTGGGGAGCCAGGAGCTCTGCCTCCCCATCTGCCCAGCTGGGTGTGTGTGTGTGTGTGTGTGTGTGTGTGTGTGTGCGCGCCACGGCATACCCCCTCCCACCCCAGCCTTTTTGAGCTCAGGGGACCCTGGGGTTGGCTAACTGGCAGGTGCACCCTTGGGCAATACACTTCCTGACTTTGCTTGGTGATTGGGGCTGTTGACCCCACCTCTTTGGCCTCAGTTTCCCTCCAGGTTGAGTGGGGGTCAGAGGCCTATCTGGAGAGGAGGGGGGATAACATGAAAGGGCTGGTGGCATCTCATTGTCATGGGGAGCAGATGGCTGCCCCTGCGTTTATCCTCTTCTTGGTCCTGGCTGTGGGGCTTGGCCACCTGGCTTCTCTGAGAGGTCTCTGGCTGGACAGGAAGGGTGGGGGGCTCTGGGCCCACTCCGAGGAAAAGCAGCAGCTCAGCTGGCGTCCAGGGGCGTGCAGCTCTAGGCGAGCTCCCCCTTCTCTCGCCCTCCCCCTTGTGCACCCACTCTCCTACAGCTGGCATCCTCACAGCCTGAGCAGTCCGCCCTGCTGTGCCCCCTCGGGCCTCCCAGGGCGTGGCCGTCCCCATCTCGCTCTGCAGTTGGTCAAGGTCGTGCACCGCCTCCCCACATAAAGTGCCCCCCCCCCCCCCGCAAGTGCAGGCCTTTGTAGAGCAGGGGTGCAGCCCGTGAGGGGTGGGGGTTCATCGTGTCCCTGAAGACGCTCCGCACCCGTTGTACGATGTGCATGGGAGCCGGGGTCACACTATTGGTCCCCATCGGGTTCCACTGTTCGTGTGCCATCCCCCCTGTCGCTCTCCTGCCAGAACGGGCTCCAGGGGTGTCTGGAGCTCTGTGCGTGCAAGACTCTGCGTGGGCGCTCACTCCCAGTCGAACCCTAGCCCCTCCCAGCCTGCGCAGCGCCCCCTTCCCCCCCCCGCCCCGGCTTCGCCTCTGCCCCCACCTCTAGTGGCCTCTCAGGGCCCCTCTGGGGAGGGCAGGAAGCGGAACGCAGGGTTCTCCACGTCCACGGGAGCGCGCTTCCCGGGAGCGCGCCGGTTACCATGGCAGCGGAGTGCGTCGGGGGAGATGGTGCGGGCACAGCGGGTGTTGGGGGGGGGTAGCACCCTAGCCCCGGGGTGACGGGTTCCCTGTGGCTGCGGGCGCACATCCTGACCAGCCGCTGCTCTAACGTGGGGGGAGCGCCGTGCTCGCCTCCCCTGCACGGTCGGGGCCCCCTCCGAGTGGGGGGCTCAGTTCACCACTCCCGGCTCCTCGGCCGACCTCGGCGTCTCCAGGAAACGCTAGCGCGCCCAACCCATCGTCATAGCAACGCGGGATGGGCCAGGGCGTCTCCGGGTGGATGATTGACGTGGGGGGTCTAGCTCGGGCCACCCGCCAGGGAGGGTGGGCCCGCCCTGTATTAACCCTTCTGGGCCTAGAGTTGGGGAGCCGGGTGAGCGGTGCCCTATCTTCTCCCTGCCCCCACACCTCGTCGGCAGCCCAGAGAGCAGCTGCCCCCCGCACCAGGAAATGCTCTGGCGCCTGCTGTGGCTTGAAAGGGGGAACTGCTCTCCCACCCTCCCTGTGGGGTAGGTTGGGGGGAGTGGACAGACCGAGGGCTCAGAAGTACCTCCTCCAGCCACTGAGGCAGGCGCCTGCGAGAATACAATAGCTGCTCCAGCTGTCAGGCTCTGTGTCTGGGGGGGGGGGGGGGGCGTTGGTGGAGGCAGGGGGGACCTGGCAGTTTGGAGGGGGGTGAGAGCTTTATCCCCCCACTCCTAGGGTCTCTTGGGCTTTCAAAAGATTGGTGCCAGGCCCTGGGAGTGTTTTCAGTCACCATAGGCCAGGGAGGGCTCTTCCCCGCCCCCCCCTGCAGCTCCCGCCCCCCCCAGCTTGGGGCCTGGGCAGGAGTCCTTCAGAGGTTGATCTTTGAGAAGGGGCAGGAAGGGGGGGCAGCTTGCAATACCCAAGGGGAGGGGTATGTCTACAGGGGTCCTGCTCTGACGCAGCCAAGGGGCCCTCTCCCCACTTCTGTGGGGCAGGAAGTGCTCTGTGACTGTGGGCACAATGCTTAACTTCTCTGAGCCCAAGTGGCTGCAGTTTTGCAAAATCCTGGGCATCCCTGTGTGATGGCTTGTGCCAGTCCCAAGAATAGCCGTGACCCACACAGACCATACCTCTTGGATCCCATTGGGGGTGGAGGGGGGGGCAGATGATCCAGACAGACAAGAGTTGAGGGGCCTCCCGAGAATTACTGTGTTTACTCAGTCCTTGCAGAGTCCTCCTTCCTTAACCTTTGATGTGTTCCCTCTACCCTGTAGACTAGGCCTGCATTTCCCTCCTCCTCCCTGCTCTGTTCCCAAAGGCAGACAAGCCTGGGACTTGGAACCTACCAGAGGAAGTGGCCTGTCAGCCTGTACCCGGCCGCCACCAGCATCTCCACCCTGGGCTGACATGGGAACCCCCCTGTCTAGCACCCGGTCTTCTCCCCTCCTCCAACTGAAGAGAGGCCTGGAGCCTGGAGACCCCATCCCAGTAGTCCTGCTCTTCCTTCCCTTCCCAACTGGAGGAAGAGGGGAGTTCTCTGCGCCACAGCCCCAGAGAGCAGCCCTCTGGGAGGGAGGTTCATCTGGAAGCTGCCAGTTGATTTTTGTGTTTATTTGGGGTGTCTTGGGTAGAGCTGGGAGTCCAGCTAATCCGCTTTACCAGCCAGGAGGACATGGGGCCTGCTGGGCCGGGGCTAGAGTCAGGGACCATGCCCCCACTGGTCTGATGTGAGATTCCGATGGAAAGAGCAAGCCTGTGCCAGATGCAAGAGGCGCGTGCCCACGGGGGCCCTGGCTTATTGGCATTTTCAGACCCCCCAGGATCCTCATGCTTGGGACTGACGCCTTAGGAGCTGGGATCCCCAGGTCCCTGGCCTTCCCCCTGGACTGTGTGCTGCACCTGACAGGGCCCCGATCACCTCCAGTGTCTTGGGTACAGAAGAGGCAAAGCCTGGGTCCACGGCCACACGGCACATTTGAGGAGGACACCAAGTCAGGGCTGCTAAAACCGGGGTGGGGACAGGAGCAGTCACTCCTCCTTCACCTAGAGAACCCTCCAGGCGTCCTCACGTGCTCACATGGGTAGAACACCCGATGGCCCAGGTTCCTTGCTCTGTGGAGTGGGCTGTTTGCGGACAGGAGGGGACACTCAAGCAGGAAGTGACGTGAGCAGGTTCTCCTGGTCTTCCTCACCTCTGCAGAGCGCTGTAGCGGCCCCCAGTCCTGTGATGGGGAGCATGGCCCCCAACGACGCGATGGCAGCAGGCCCCATGGCACCCGGCTTCTTCCAGGTACAGCCAGGGCCGGTGCCCCTTGTTCTCCAACTCAAGTGGGCATGTGTCGGAGGGTGAACAGCGTGGGCCATGATGGGCGTGGGTGGTCCCACGGGGAGAGGCCCCGGCAGGCTGCAGTTGGTAGGGGTTTGTCCGCGAGGTGGGCATTTGCACACAGGCCTTGGTGGCGGGGGCAGGGAGCGGCCGCATGGGCTGGGCCCCAGTGCAGGAGAGGGCGGGGTCTCTGTGACGTTGGCCTGCACGGGCCTGGTTGCTAAGGGCCTCGGAGCATGGCTCTCTGAGCCGTGGGTCTTGCCCATGACTGTTCCTGTAGGGCCCCCCACCCCAAAGCCCGTCTTCCACTCAGGGGAGTGCAGGGCTGGCCCACCCTCCCGCCTCCATGGCGTCCCCTCACCCTTCCTGGCCAGGCTCAGCAGGGCCACAGAGAACAGTGAAGCTTCGGTGGACCTCGCTCCTCCCAACCCACCTGGTTCTGTCCTCCTAGGGCCCCCCCGGCTCCCAGCAGCCCCCCCACAACCCCAACGCCCCCATGATGGGGCCTCACGTTCAGGTAAGGACCTGTGACGCCCCGCCCCTTTGCACACGCACATCCCAGCAACTTGAGACCCCAGCCCCACCGCACTCACGCACCGGGCACTGGCTGGCTGCAGTTTGCTGGCTGGTCCTGGAGGAGGGGGCTGTCCAGGCTGGGGGCCTGGGCACTGCAGGAACAGGGTAGCTTTGGGGGGTGAGCGGGTGGCGGGAGGTGCTGATCCCCGGCCCACCTCTTCCAGCCCTTCATGTCACCGCGGTTCCCAGGGGGCCCCCGGCCCACCCTGCGGATGCCGAGTCAGGTGAGAGAGGGATGAGGGGAGGGGGGGCAGGAGTTGGGCCAGGGTGGGGGTACCCATGCTCAGTGCTGCCACACCCCCTCCGCAGCCTCCCGTGGGCCTCCCCGGCTCCCAGCCCCTCCTTCCTGGCACCATGGAACCCTCCCCGCGAGCTCAGGGTGAGTAGGGAAGCTCCAGCTGCTGCCACCCCCCACCCATTAGGACCCCAGCTCCCAAGTTCCTCGTCCCTGCTGCCTCCTGGTGCAGAACCACCCCCCTCCAGCACATGTCCACACTGGGGAGTGTTACTGGCCTGAGCTCCCTTCTGCCCCCCCCCCAACCAGGGCATCCGAGCATGGGCCCCATGCAGAGAGTGACACCTCCACGGGGCATGGCCAGCGTTGGACCCCAGGTGAGGGCTGGGCCAGGAGAGGGGGTGCGCTTCCAGGGGGCTTCCCCCGACACCTTGGCCTGCACTCACAGCCCTTTTGCCTTCCCAGAGCTATGGAGGTGGCATGCGGCCCCCACCGAACTCCCTCGCTGGCCCAGGCCTGCCCACCCTGAACATGTAAGGCCCTGAGAGACCCCTGGGGTGTACCCACGTAGGCTACCACCCAGCTTCGTGGCCCGGCTCTGCTGGGGCAGACTAAGTCTGCACAACAGCTCTGGTTGTTTATGCTGCACTGGGTGGGGAAACTGAGGCCCAAAGGCCCTATCCCATAGGATATGGGATTTGAGGGCCGACTAGAATCCATTCCTGGTTACCAACTCTCAGCCAAACTCTGCGGCTCCTCGGGCCTGTTTGGGGGCACATGGGCAGGGTGGGGGATGTCACAGTGTGTCGGGGGCTGTGTGCCACCTGGCCTAACCCCGGGGTCCCCCCACTGTCTCTTCTAGGGGCCCTGGAGTGCGAGGCCCATGGGCCAGCCCCAGTGGAAACTCGGTGAGAGGCGGGCTGGCCAGCCAGGGGAGGCTGGGGGGTGGGTTAGCGGTGTGGCGGTAGAGTGGACTGCTCACAGCTGCCCTTCTCCCCAGATTCCCTATTCCTCCTCCTCCCCCGGCAGCTACTCGGTGAGTGACTGAGTGACGAGGGGGGTTGGGCCACTTGAGCCAGGGGGCAGTGGTGATGGTTGGCAGATGCGGGGGGTCGTTCTCACCTGCTCTGTCTCCTTCCTTTGCAGGGACCCCCAGGAGGAGGAGGGCCCCCTGGAACACCCATCATGCCCAGCCCTGGAGGTGCTGCAGCCTGGGCGGGATACAGGGAGGGGTGTGCTCGCTTGGAGAGATCCTCACACCCCATCCCCTCACGCACCGGTATCTCCCCCAGACTCCAACTCCAGCGAGAGCATGTACACTATCATGAACCCCATTGGGCCGGGCGCCGGCAGGGCTAATGTGAGTGGGGGGTTCCAGGGTGGGGGCTGCGGAAGGCGGTGGCCCCGCTGGGGGTCTTGTGGCCCGAGTCCCACGCTGCCCGCCCCCCCCCGCCCGCCCGCAGTTCCCGCTCGGCCCTGGTCCGGAGGGCCCCATGGCGGCCATGAGTGCAATGGAGCCTCACCACGTGAACGGATCCCTGGGTGAGTGGGCGTCCCGAGACACGCACCCCACGCCCCAACCCCGCTGCTTCGCGAGCCTTTTGCGCCCCCTGGCGGTTGCTCCTGCCCCTCTCCCTGGTTTCTCCGCGGGCGTCCCCGTCGCACCCTGAATTTCCACGGGCCTCTCGCTGGCAGGGGAGGCGGGGGGAAGATTCCAGTAACTAAGCCAAAAGTGCCGTCACTGACCCCCGTCCGGACCCTCCATCCAGGACCCCCAGCGGCGCCCCAGCGGACTGGGCCCCGGGGACGGAGGCAGGGCCCCGGGACAAGTTCGGGGAGGGGTTAGTTGACCCTGGGCCGGGGTGGGGGCGGGGGATTGGTTCCGGGCCTGGCGCAGGCGCATCTGAGCCGCGGCCCGCCGTCTGTCGGTCCACAGGCTCGGGCGATATGGACGGGTTGCCGAAGGTGAGGGGCCGCGTTCCTGCGTGGGGCGGGGCCTGGGGCTCCCTGGGTGCGGGGATGCGGGCCTGGCCAGAGCTGTGCGGGCCTAGTTGGGGTTGGGCGGAGCGGTGGGCAGGGCCTGGCCCGCGGGGCGGGGAGTCCTGCGCTGACCACGGCCGCCCCCAGAGCTCCCCCGGCGCTGTGGCCGGCCTGAGCAACGCCCCGGGCACCCCGCGGGACGACGGCGAGATGGCGGCCGCCGGGACCTTCCTGCACCCGTTCCCGAGCGAAAGCGTAAGCGACTGCGTCGACTCCCCCCCCGCGGCGGCGTCGGGCCGGAGGGGCCTGGCGGGCAGGCCCCGGCGGGGCGGCCGGGGGGCCAGAGCAAGACCGTGACCGCGGCGGGCCAGGTGGGGGGGCGGCCGCGGCATCCTTCCCCTCCCCTGTCCCTCCTCCCCCTCCTCCCGCCCTAATCTCACCGGCCCCCCCTTCCCCGCCCCAACCCCCACCCTGGGACCCGCACCCCAGGGCGGTCTCCCCACGCATCGCCACCTGTCTCCTCCCCTCCCTCCGCCCCGTCCCCCATTCTCCCCGGGGGGGCGGGTCCCAGCGGAGGCCGGAGCTGAGCCCGCCTCCGCGCGCCACCCCCTCGTCTCTCCGCAGTACTCGCCCGGGATGACCATGAGCGTGTGATGGGGCAGCAGCCCCTTGCCCACTGCCGGCCTCGGCTTCTGCCTAGTGCCCCTGCCTGGGACCAAGGTTCAGGGGCTCGGGCAGTCTGCTGGGTGAGGGTCTGAGGTCACACCTCGGGCGACTGTACTCCATCCAGTTCAAGGATTGGACAGCTGGGAAGCCCGGCACAAAGGACTCTCATTTTATAAAAAAAGAAAAACAAAAAAACCACGCAAGGACCTCAGAGACGTTCTTTCCTGTATAGGCCCTTCTTGTCATTTCTATTTTGTCCCAGGGGGCTCCTTGGGGACCTCCTTTCCCCTGGACAGCAGGGGTGGGCCCCATCAATAAATGTAACTTGGTTTTGGTTTTTGGTATCTGGTCTCAGATTTCTTCGCTGTGGCTTGTGGCCACGGCCTCCCATCATGGGGTTAGGCAGAGGCCTCGCTTCTAGAAGTGTCAAGAGTTGGGGCATCAGTTTCTGAAGGGTAGGTAAGAGTCTACCACGTGAAAAATGGAGATGGGGCTGGAGTTGGGGGGTGGTTAGGGTTAGGTTGCAGGCGCCGAGAACCTCCAGGTGATGCTGTGGCTGAGAGCGGCACTGGCTTTATTGTCTTCAGGGGTCTTGGAAGGGTTGGGTTCTGAGGGGCAGTGGGGACGAGAGTTTTGGGGGAGATGGATGGCCACGGCCTTAAGTGGTGGGCATCTGGGGTGCGTCAGCCCGAGAGTGCCCATTGGCATCCCCCGTACAGCCGTTGGGGGCAGTTGGCGCTGGTCCTTTCTTGCAGGGCAGAGGGCAGGTGGCGACCACAGGCCCCCCTCGCTTGAGGCCGGGGCGCTCCATCTTGTGTTCCAGAAGCATGTGGTTCTGTGGCGGGAGCCCCACACAGGCCCTGGGGGGAAAGGTTGGGGCTGAGTGGGGCCAGACCATGCGGCTGGCGAACCCCACAGCCTCCAATCCCAACAGTCCCTGTGCCGAGGCCGCCAGTGGACATTCGGGCCTCGGATGGGGACCCCAAAGCCGGGCCCCACCTGAGGATATTCTCGATGCAGCTGCGCTGGCGGAAGAGCGCATTGACCACCGGGCTGCCGGGCGGCACCAGCGGCGCCTTGAAGAGGAAGCTGAGCAGCGACAGCACCGAGTGGAAGCCCTGCGGCTCGGGGTCGGCGTCCGTGCAGAAGCTCACGCGCTGGCACAGCTCGGTCAGCAGCACCAGGTCGAGCATGATGGGCGCGGCCAGGAGGGAGTCCTGCAGGGCCGGCGGGTCAGAAGGCGGGGCAGGGCCGGCGGGCGGCCCCACTCCTGCCCCGGCGGGCCCCGCACCTCGCACGTGTTGTGCAGCACCAGCGTGTTGGTGCCGCCCAGCATCAGCTCCGAGGTGTACTCGTCCAGTGCCCGCTTGCTGTCGCCCACATACGGCACGTACTTGATGACCACCTGGGGGGCCCAGCACGAGGTCACAGGGGTCCCCGCCCTCCTCCGCCAGGGGCTTCCCCCCACCCCCCAGAGCGGCCTGTGGCCCACGCACGCAGTGGTCGGGCTCCTGGCCGGGCGCGTAGAGCACGGGGTTGCTCTGCACCATGTCGTCCACCACGCTGCTCTTGGACACCTCCTTGGAGCGGAACTGGGGCGGCGCCGACAGGTTCTGCCCGTCGTTGTTGCCCAGGTGGTTGTAGCTCACGATGGACATGGTCTGCGGGAACAAGGGGTCCCGCGGCAGCTGCAGGCCCCGCGGCGCACAAGCCCCGTGGCGCGGGCTTGGGGTCCAGGCCCCCCCTCCTGAGCTGTGCACCCCCTAGGCCCACGCACCTTGAGGCCAGAGCCGATAAGGAAGTCCACGAGCACGGACTTGACCTTGGTCTGGCCTGACTTGAAGTCGTCTCCACCCACGAAGACACGTCGCTGGCGGGCGAGCTCGAGCGCCCCAGGCACCAGCGTGTTCTGCGGGGACCCATTGAGGAAGGCGCAGCCCTCCAAGATGCTGGCCACGGCGAAGAGAGTGGAGGGCGACACCTCCAGGCCCAGCTGTGGACGTAGGCGGGCGATCAGGACGGAGGGGTCCTCTGGGGCTGGTCCTGACCCCTCTTCCCGACCCTGGATGCACTCACCTGGATGGTCCGCAGCAGGTTCTCGGCGGTGTCATTGAGGCCTGGGACCACTTCGCAGAAGCGCTCCGTGTTCGCTGTCCACAGCACGATGACTTTGTCTAGCCCAGCACTGGACCGGAAGTCGCGGATGTCCCTGCGGATCTGCTCCAGCTGGGCGGGGAGGGAAGGAGGCTGTACAGGCTCCTTGATCTGGGGAGGTCTGGGCTACTCTTCCCCAAGTGCAAAGTGAGGTCTGGAACCTCAGGATGCGAACGAGGAGACAAAAGGCCAATAACGCAGGGGGTGCGGGGGTGAGGGGGGTGCGATGGGAGGGGTGGTGGGTGATAACTCGGGGCGAAAGGCAAGAGCAACAAGTGGCAAGGGATACAGGGTTTGGGGCGGGGCCGCACCTGCTGTGCGCGCGTGCCCAGTATGAGGTTGTCAGCGCGCGCGCTCTGGTTAGCTGCGATGAACTCGGGGATGTAGACAGAGGGCCGCGGGCGCAGGGCCTCCAAGTGCGGCCACAGTTGCTCCTGCAGCCCCCAATCCAGTACCTGCGCGCGCCGCATCGCCTCAGCCAGGTTCAGCGACGATATGTCCCAGCCTGGGGCGGGGGGGGGGTGGGGGGGGCGGGGGAGGGACGACACACCCCCAAGCTCAGCCCAACCCGGAAGGTGGGCCCCATCCAGGCCCCGCCCCCCACCCAGCCCCCTGCCTAGGGTCCCGCCCACCGTCGAACACGAGGTCGTCGGGTGCCACCATGGGCAGCAGGGCGCTGAAGGGCACGAACACCTCCTGGCCGTCGGCGTCCAAGCCCAGGCTAACGGTGCCCGCCTGCGTCAGCGAGCCGTAGTAGTTGGCCTCCTGGGGGGGCGGCAGGCGGGGCGGGGTGAGGTGGGGCGTGGCGTGAGCCACTAGCCGGCCCGGGCCCCGCCCGGCACCCTCAAGCTCCGCCTTCCTTCTGGATGCCTCAGCTGTGCTCCTCGCCCGGGCAGAAGTCGCTCGGCCTTTGGAGGTCCCCCCCACCCCCGAGAGCCCGCCGGCACCTTAGGCTACGTCCCCGGAGGTTCTCCTCCTTCGTAGAGCTCCGCCCCCTAAAGGCCCTTCCCCCTCCTGCAGGGACTCCGGCCGAGCCCCACCCGACCCCCCACCTTGCGGCCGGTGCGCGTGGGCCAGGACAGGCGCAGGCGGTTGGCCAGCACGGCAGCGGTGAGCGTGGAGCCGTTGTTCCCGCCCCAGCCGACGAGCATGACCCCAAGCCGGGGCACCTGCCGGGCGGTCCGAAAGGTGAAGCGCGTGGACGTGGGGTATACCTGGGGGCGGGCGGTGCAGTGAGCCTGAGGCCACAGGCCCTTCCTCCCTCACAGAGTCTTCGACGTTGGGTAATTCCCGTCTCCTCCCGGCTCCCTGGTTCCCCCATTCCCACCCCCCCCCACCCCGGGTCCCTTGCCTACCTTGAGGACACTGCCCTCGCGGCTGACGCACGTTGTCCGGTACTCGTACTGAGCCTCGATGGCGTCGGGGCCGTAGACCACGTCGGGGCTCTCGACCACGAAATCGGCTGTGGCCTCCATCGCGGAGAGCTAGGGGCGCAGGGTGGGCAGGAGGTCAGCGGGGACAGGAGAGCCGGCGGCCCGAGCCGACCGCGGTCCCTAGGGAGCCCGCACCACGCCCCGGGGCCGCACTCACCGGCGCGGAGTCAACTCGGACAGTGGCGGACGGCGAGGGCTCGGGGCGCGCGAACTCCAGAGAAAAGAGCCGCGGCCCCGCCCCCGCCCCCGCCCCGCCCCTCACCCCACCCGCGCCAGGGAGGAGGGGCGCGCGGGGAGGAGGGGCGCGCCAGCCTAGGACTCGGAGGACTCGGGTTCAAGGCCCCGTAGGCCCGAGCCATCACTGCCCTTGGGTTCCCGCCCCCCCCCGCCCCCCCCCCGCCCCCCCCGCCCCCCCCGCCCCGGGCGCGGCCGGACGTCCACGTGGGCTGCAGACCCCGGCCCGCGCACCGGGCGCGTGGATTCGCTTCGCACCACAGCCGGTTAGGGCGCGCGGCCACTTTCCCTCATTTTACGAAAGAGGACATTAAGGCTGCAAGAGAGCGCCAGGCCCAGCCACCAGGCAGGAGGTGGAGCTGGGCAGGAGGGCTGGGCACCTGGGTCCGAGATAACTGCAGTGGAAACGAGGGTCAAAGACTGAGCCAGGGCTCTGACTCCACAGCCAGGCACTCCTCCAGCCTGGGCCGCCTCCGCCTCCCCCTTCCTGAGCAGGACTACCCGCCACGCACTCCGGGCAGGGCTCACGCGGTGTGTGTAAGGGGCGCTGCGAGGCCTCGGTTTCCCTACCTGTAGCGGGAGGGCTTGGCAGGGCCAGGCTGGAGGGGGGCCGGTGCTCAGTGAGGAGAGGAGGGGAAGGGAGGGGGCAGGACCAAGGAGGTCAGCTGGGGAGGAGCTCGGCAGGCACAGCACTGCGCCCCCCTAGCACCCAGTGATAAGGGAGCGTGGGAACCCGGAGGGCGGGCGGGCGGGGGCGGCTCCCCCAGGAACTTTCCAAAACAAGCGGCCTCCTCCGGCTGGAAAGTTTCCACCACTGGAGCTGACCCAAAAGGTGGATAGTTGGGAACGCTCGCAGGAAACATGGTCAGGGCCTGGCCTTGGGGGCTGGGGGCTCCGAGACTCCGGTTCCAGGCTTTGCCCTCAAGGGACTCCAGTGTGGGGGAGCCGGAAGTAGACTGGGGCACCCCTAGGCAGAGACAACTCAGAAGCAGGGTCTGGCAGGGCAGGTTGCCTGGAGGAGGTGGCTGCTGGAAGCGGTCTTGAGATTGCAAAGACATCTCTTATCAAGAGATAGGAAGAACTGCCCAGGCAAAAACCTGGGGGAGTGGGTTCAGGGGCAGATGAAAAGGTGGCCAGGTGGGAGGGGGAGAGCAGCAGTTTGGGGACCAGGGCAGACCCTCAAGGCTGGGGACAGGGAATATCGTGTAACAAATGTTTGGGTTTTGTCCCTGGTTTCTGGCTGGAGATGGAGTTCAATCGCCAAAGGCTGGTGATTTCATCATACCTACATAACGGAACCTCCGTAAAAACCCCAAAACCGCACGGCTTGGGCGAACACAAGAAGTGTGGGAGGGGGGCACACCTGGAGAAGGGCATGGGCGCCCAGTGCCCTTCTCCACACCCTGCCTTCAGCATCTACTTCCATTTGGCTGTTGGAAGTGTCTTCCTGAGCGCTGTGAGCCATTCTAGCAAACCTTGGAGAGAGCCGTGGGAAGCCCTGACGTATAGCCAGTTGCTCACAAGCATGGGTGGCCAGAGACTTGCGGCAGGTGTCTGGAGCGGGGGGCGGTCTCATGGGACCGGGCCCCTAACCTGTGGGCTCTGATGCCAGCTCCAAGAGCTGAAATACAGTTGGTGCCAGGGGCCGAAGGGAGCTTGCGCTCCGAGTGCCAGGTGACCTGGGAATGTGCAGGGACCGGAAAGGCCCCCAGACCCAGCCCTGGGGAGCCTGAGTACTCAAGCGGCAGCCTGTGGGAGGTGCCAGGAGGAGGGCGAGGGCAGAGCGGTCAGCTGGGCACCGGAGAGTGATGGCAGGGATCGCCTGGGTGTGCAACATGGGGGGACGGTGCTGCCTGGGAGCGACTGGGGACCTCTGTCCCCACCATAACACAGGCTCCTGAGGGCAGGGGCAGGGCTGTCTCCGTCACTAAGTGCCAGTGCCCAAGCGGAGCCTAGCACACAGGAAGGGCCGTGGGATCAGAGTGCTGGGGGGATGACAACCAGGGACGTTGGCCAGCCAGTGGCAGGGGTGAGCGGGCGGCCCCAAGGTTGTGAGGTCGGGAAGACCTTTCTGGGGCCCCTCGGGGGCTGGATTTGTGGCACCCTTGGCTCAGGAAGGATCCTGATGGGCCCCCCTGCGGCTAAGGTGCACTCAGGGATGGCCATGGCGCCTGTGGGCAGCGTGAGGGGCTGCAGGGGAGTCGGTGATGGGCCTGGGGGAGCACGTGGGCAGGGCAAAGCTGCGGCTTCGTGGGCTTCCAGGAAGCAGACATTGGCCCTGGACCTTGGGCTGTGGGGATAGACATGTTATCCCCTAAAAGCCCGGTGTGGCCAGGCTGCCTAGGGAGCAGGGTACACTCTGCCCCACGGGGCCCTCCTGACCTTGTGTCCTGCGCCCCTTGGATTCCCGGGCCACCTTAGAACTCAGGCCAAGGCTGGGCCCAGCGGGGCTGTCCAGGAGGCTAAGGCCCAGAGCCCCTGACCCCTGGAGCCCTTTCATCCCAGGCTTATTCTTTGTTTTTCCTTTTGAAAATAAACACCCACCCCCACCCCGTCCTTCAGGAGCAGGACCCTGACCCCTGCCTTCATCTCCTCACCTGAAGCTTGGGGCAAGGACAGCCGTCCCTGTTGGCATCCTGGGCCTGGGGGATACCACTGGGCCTCGGCATCCCCATCATGGGCGCAGGGGCAGCCCCAGCGAGCCGGCCTAGCAGGGAGAGACAATAGAACAGGCCGTCACTGCTGTCTTCCCCAGCTGCAGCTCACTTCCCCAAGGAAGGGCACTCTCCGGGCCCCATGTGGCCCTACTACTGCTGGGGGCTGTGGCACTTCATTAGGCCCCTGCTGGACCTGGTCTACCCTGTCCACACCTGGGGACACAGCCCTGCTCATATACCCACCGTGGCTCCCCACTGCCCCCATACCCCCAGTCTTCATCCTTTCCTATGACCAGGCGGTGTGACTTCATGCCTCGCACCAGCAGGGCCCACCGCCTCAGCCAGTCAGCTTCCACCACCGCCGGCCTCCCTGCCACCCCCCACCGCCCGCCTGCTCATCACCGTGGCTGCTCCAGGGCCAATCTCCTCCTGACCCCAGCCCGCCCCCGCAGGGGGCCAGGAGGCCCCGGCTGTGACAGACACAAACGCACCCAGGCACTTGGGGCTGCTAGGTTCAGTTCAGTGAAATTTATTGTAGGTTGAAAAAATCAGCATTCACCTGTTTAGTGTACAAAAAGGACACTAGATCTTTTAAGAAAATATTAGGAAACTGAAGACGCAGATGCCTTTCAATCGTAACATTTTGGCAAAAGTGAAAGGTTCTTGTAAACACCAACTCCATGGCTCAAAATAGTTTTTCTCCACAGTACAATATTAAAAGGGGGGGGGGGGAACACAGTATCAATAAGTTAGACCATATTTAATCAGCTAGAACTTTTGTCCATCAACCCCCAAAGCACAAAACTTTTCTTAGCTTCATAATTCCTTAAAAGGAGAAAAACAACAACAACAACAAAAACAACAAAAAGCCAACAACAAAAAGGAAATGCAACTTAGAGTCCCTTGAACTGGTTCCCAGGGCAGAGGGCCGGGTCAGCCCTCCGGCTGCAGCCTCCTTAAATAATCCTTCACCCGAGTCTGCATGTCCAGCTGAGCACATGACATGGCTGTCTGCAGAACTCGGGGGTCCCTGGGGCCGCCCCCCCACTCCATCCCAAATGAAAAACAAAACAACAGCTATTGAAACATGAAGGATCCGTTCCCTTGGTGCTCCGGGCATCCCAGGGGTCCCAGGGCAGGAGCCGGTGCGGCGGGGCGGGCATCCTGCAGGTGCCTCCACTCGGCGCCTGCTCTTTGGGAAGCCAGGAGGAGACCTCCCCGTGGCTTAGGAAAATAGACACGTCTGCCGAGCATTTCTGCTCTCCCTGCCTCACTACTGTGGGCGGCAGCACCCCCCACCTCCCCCAGCTTGCGAGCCCCCGGCTCCAGGTTGCAGCCACTCCCTCTGCCTTCCCCAGTCCTGGGTGGCTTCGCTGAATGTGGCCCTGAATGTGAACACACGCCTCAGGCCCCACTGCACGCCGGCAGGGCCCCTCACACACACACACACACACACACGTACACGCGTGCACATGCGCACACACGCGCGCATGCGTGCGCGTGGCCCCCCGACACTTTGGGGGACACTAGACTAGGCACAGCTACTAAGCAGCAATTATGGTGTCCATGGATCCCATGCCCCCAGAGCGGGCGGATAGGGCACGTTTTCTGAGCTCACTCTCGGGGGGGTCCCCTGACCCCACCGACCCCCAGCCCCTCCCTGAGTGCAAACCCTGCGGTGGCTCTGCTAAGATGACCCCAAGACCCACAAGCGGACTGAGGGATGGAGTGAGGTCAACAGCACGGAGACCACTCAGTCTCAGCGCGAAAAGAAAGGCAGCAGCAAAGGGGGAGATTGAGAACATGGTAACATACACTCCGACACCGCTGCTGCAGCCGGAGCTCCGGCCCAGAAAGCCCCCAGTGACCCCCTACAGCTGAGGGCCTGAAATAGCGGGGCAGGCCGGGTGGGCCGAGAGCCGCGCGGCCCGCAGCCCTGCCCCTGCAGCTCCCAGCAGCTGCTCCGGGGCCAACTGGAGTTCTCGAAATAGACCTGGGCGGGCCTCCACCCCCTTCAAGCAGAGACCCCGTCCTGGCCTGGGCGGGGAGAGGCGGGGACCCGAGGGAGGGCCCGGGGCAGGAGCCCAGCCAGAGCCCAGCACAGGAGGCCCGCCGGCTGCACCCCCCACCCCCGCCACCCCCCTCCTTGGGTCTCCCCCTCAGCCCTCAGGAACAACTCTGAACTTTCAGAGGCATCTGTAATACTGCAGGAAGGACACAGGGCGGCATCTAGACCCTGGTGTCCAAGGAGGGGAGGCACAGGTTTAGAAAAGACGCTTTCTCTCTCATACAAAAATAGACGGAAGTCTCATAAGCAGGAGCTAAAAGTGGCTGGCTTTGTATAAAACTAGAAAAGGCAGGCAGGCTGGCCTCGGAGTCTTTCCATGAGGGGATGCTGGAGCCCCTGGGGCTGCGGGCCGGAGAGGAAGTGGGCTTCCTGAACAGCCCATCCCGGGTGGGGGCTCCTCAGGAGGTGTGGGGGGCCGCGGGGAGTGGGATGAGACGCTGGCCACCCCACCTCAGTCTGTGAGCTGAGGGCACCGGGTCTGCGGGGGCTCCCCTGAAAGCCGGCGTTGCTGGCTCAGATGAACGTGTCTTCCTCGTGTTTATTTTTTTAAATAGATCTCTTTTTCCGCTCTGTAGCTCCCCCCCGCCCCCCGCCCCCCGCTGCCCCGCCATCCAGAACGGTCAGCCCGGCAAGGGGAGCTGGCCTGGCCTGGCGAGCCAAGCAGGACCTCCTGCCCCGTGGCCCCAGGCTAGGGCCAGGCCTGCAGCTGCCGCTGGTCGTACTCGGCAATGAGCCTCTTGATGTGGGCCAGCTTGCTGTGCAGGTACTCGCAGCGGTGCTTCTCCTGGCTGTAGTTGGTGTTGGTCTGCAAGAGAGCGCCAGGGCTGGGCCACAGCCTCCACGCAGCCGGCCTCCCAGTGCGCCGCGGGGCCGGGTGCTGCCCGGTGTGGCGCCCGCCTGCCCACGGGCCGCCCTGGGCTCCCACTGCCCCTGCCTGTAGGCCAGTGCCCACCACCCAATGACAGGGACCCTTGCTCTACCTCAGGCCAGAGCCCCGGGCTGGTGTCCCTCCCCAAGCCCCATCCTAGGAAACAGAGTCACTGCCGCCGGGATGAGGGCGGCCAGAGGCAAGACCCTCATGAAGCCTCCTTCCTGGGCTGGGGGCCTGGCTGGCAAAGAAAAGCCCTGGCGCATAGGGGCACACGCGTGGTGAACCGGCAGCTAGTGGCCTTCGGAGCAAGAACCGATAGGGCCCTGAGGAGGCATTCCTGCCGCTGGGGGTGGGGCACTTCAGCTCCTCCCCTGACCTTGGAGGGAGCTCCGAAGAGCCTGGGGGCTGCAGCCAAGGAGGAGTAGGAGTGCTAGAGGGTGCTCTGCTGCCAAGGGAGATATGGGCTGAGCTTCTTGGCTCTAAATCGGGGAAGGGGGGGTGGGGCAGGAGCTGCTCTGAGGACCTGAGACCCCCAGCCCAGCCGAGGCCCTTCTCTAGTACTGCTCACCTTGAGACAGCTTCTTCTGACCCCACCCCACCCCCCACTAGGGGTGGAGACTTACCTTTTTGATTTTTCGATATTCCTGCAAAATCTGCCCCCGAGTAGTCTGTAGGAAAAACAAAACAGAAAGTACACAATGCCCTTGCCTGCAGGAGACCCCTACTGAGTGACCCCTTCTCCCCTGATAACCTGTGACCTGCAGAGTCACCACCAGCCTTGAGACAATAGTCTCATCATGGCCTGGGAGAAGCTGACCAAAGTAAAGAGAAACAGGCTGTGGTGGGAGGGGAGGATAAGCAGGGCAGGAGGTGGGGGAGGATGCTGGGCCAGGGGAGTGAGGGGCAGGGGCCCAGCCTCAGGGACAAACACAATGGCCAACACAGCGGGAGGGAGGAGGCAAAGAGCAGGCTGGGTGGCCTCCTTCCCTCAGACCCAGCTGGCCTGTCCACTGTTCAAGGTCAAGCACAGAGTGCCCCGCAACACCTGGGGGTGCAGGGGGATATTGGGGAATATCCATGTGGGGGCTGCAGGAGGGAGAAGAGCAAGACCCTGGGATTCCTCCGTCCCAGACCCTCAGAACCCTCATCGCTCCTCCAATTATGAGCTGTTTCCTCTGGAAACCAAAGTGGTCCCCAAGAGGGGAGACAGACCTCAACACCCCAATTAATCAGACTAGCTCTGAAAGGTGGCATGAGGGGAGGCTGGTGACCAAGGGTGGAGCTCCCCCTCCACCCTCACCCCCAGCGGTGAGCTCCCAACTTGGGCTGGCTTGGGGAGCCCACGTGCCTTTGATCAGAGGGTGAGGGGGCCACAGGGACTCCCCAGCCCCACCCCTGTGGCTCTGACAGCATGGGTGGGCTGGGAGCTGCAGAGAGGACCCCAGGCGCTCTTGCAGGGCAGACCCATGTGACCCAACCCTATAGGGCCTGGCTGTTTCGATGGCTCTGAACACAACTCCTGCCCCAACAGGTCGTCTCCCACCTGCGGAGTCGGTCTCCAGTGTCCGCACTGCACCGGAGGCCGAGTTGGGCCCGAGAGCCTGAGGACTCCCACGGCAGAGCCGCAGGGACAGGCCGGAAGCGGGGCTCTACCCCCCACTCTACCTCATACTCCTCAGAGCCCTGGGAGAGCTGCCGGAGCTGGGCGTCCAGCTGCGTGAAGCGCCGTGTGATCTGCTCGATGCGCGCGTGCAGGTCGCGGTACTCGCTATACTCCGCGTTGAAGTCGTTCTTGTAGCTCTGGCGCTGCTCCGAGGAGGAAATGGTGGCGTATTTTCTGAGGAGACGGAAAGAGGGGCCGGCAGGGCTCAGGGGGCCGCGGGGGAGAGGCTGCAGTGCCCATGGCTGCCGGGCGGCCCCACCCAGGCCCCACCGTGGTGGGCGACTTCCTGGCTCCAGCAGGAGCCCAGCCTCGAACAGGCTGTGGGGCTGAGAACTCCCACACGCAACCATGCAGCGAGTCCGCCTGCTGCTGACCTGCAGTGCAGGGGAGAGTGCGGGGCTGGCAGAGGGCGGGAGGCCAGCGAGGGAAGTACTCACAGCAAGTAGTCGGGGGTCTCTGAGGTCGACGTGGGGACGCTTGAGCTGTTGCAGGTCCCGTTCAAACCTACAAAGAAAGAGCAAAAGGTCTGTTGTCTGAAAGACACGGAGGGATAGCAGAAGGGGAGTCAGGATGGGCAGAGGGCCACCTCGGGGGGCCTCACGGGACCCAGGAGCACCGCAGCCGAGCACAGTGGGTGTCCCCGAACCACAGTCGTGGGACGTGCAGAGAGCCCAGATGGCGCTGCGTGCAGGTTTTCAGCAAGCAGCTGCAAGGACAAGTTCATCACAGGGCCGGCGCCTGGGCAGCCTGGCCAGAGCCTGACCCACCCAGAGACCCTGCTGCCTCTGCTCAATGGTCATTACTCTAGAAACAAGCAAGCCCCTCGCCCACTCCGGCCCGGCGGGACGGAGACAGAGGGCCGCCTGGGAAAGTCCTGGCTCCTGCCTGCAGCCCAAGCCACCCACGAGGTGGAACTGGAGGGCACGGGCCTGTCCACGGCGCTTGGGGGCACAGTTGGCCAAAACGATAATCTAGCCTCTTCCCCAGGGGCTTCTTTCCGAGCACAGAAGAGATTTTATCACCGTGCAGTGTACCCTCAGCACATACCGTGCCCCCTTGGAAAGAAAAGCAGCCCCCCTGGCAATCCCTGCGCCGCAGGACTCCCACCAACGGATGGAGCACACGTCTCCCACCTCTCGGGGCGGCAGCCCAACGAACACGCATGTGAGAGCTTAGTCCGTGCTTCCACCACACATGCCTTGCATGACGTACGCCTTCCAGAGTGTTCTGCCATTTGTGGGCCCAGTCAACATTGCCTCATTTAGCCCTTCTGAGATCTTCACCAGGTGAGAGAACAAAGGGGGAAACCAAGGCTCAGGGTCAGATTCTCCTGGCACCTAAGACACCTTCGAGCTCTGGCCTGAGGCAAACCTCAGAGGCCCTGCTCCTACTGCAGCCCTCGCTGCTTGGCCATCGCTCAGCCCCCGCTGCACCCGCTGAGCTGGTTCCCACCACAGGGCCTGGGCCTAAAGGGAACCCTCCCCACAGCTGCCTTCTCCTGTGCCCCCCTGGGTCTGGGTCCCACGGTGAGAAGGCGCCCCCCCGCCCAGCACAGCAGGCTGCCCAGGAAGGCACTCGGAGACAACAGAAGGGGTCCACGGACTGAGCAAGAGTGGGGAGCAGGCACAAGGATGGGCAGAGGGCCCAGGGGTGGACCGGAAGCACAGGGGACAGGTAGCCAGCCCTGAGGGGCACAGGTTGGGGCTATGGGTCCAAGGTGGCATCAGCAAAGGGGTGGCTAAGGCGAGCCACCTGTCAGACAGGTGGGGGCTGCTGCATCTGTCTGGGGTGGAGGCGAGCATGCGGCAGGGCCGGGACGGTGCCACACAGAGGAGTGGGGTCAGTTGATGCCATCCCTCCCGCATGAGACACGAAAGCAAGGAAGCTTCCCCACGTGCTGACCTGGAACCTTCAGTGCGTCTGAGGCAGGGGCTGGTGCACAAAGAACAATGCATTGTTAAAGGGAGGTGGGTGGTTCCCACTGGAGGGAGCACAGGCAGAGCGCACTGTCCCAGAAGGAGCCTCAGAGCAGGACGGCAGGCCTCTGTGCTCAGCCGCTACCGTTACGTTTGAGGCGCCTGCAAGACGCACATTCAGATGGATACAGCACCATTTTCAGTGCCTTAGTTGTCCTCATCGTTTCCTCTGGGCCACCTACTCCCTGGTGTGCCTGATTCCAAATCTCACTTTCCCACCTTAACCTGGGGCAAGCTACCCAGGCCAACGTGCCCTGGGCACAATCTGAAGCCATCTGAGCACCATGTGTCCTCCTCCTTCCCTGGGCCCTGCCAGGGGAACACGGGGCCTTGCTTTCACCGTTTAGGACAGGACGTGCTGCTTGGCTGGGCCTGCCCAGGGTTTGTCTCTCCAGGCAGGACCAGCTCCAGGGAACCAGGCCTTGCCTCCATCCAGCTACTGCCAACACCTGCCCTCCAGCCAGAGGGATGGGCTGGCAAAGGTCTTTCTGGAGAGCAGTTGAACAACTCATTAAAAAGCCTTAAGGAGATTAAAAAAAAAAAAGGGGGGGGGGGGGCGCCTGGGTGGCTCAGTTGTTAGGCGTCTGCCTTCGGCTCAGGTCATGATCCCAGGGTCCTGGGATCGAGCCCCACATCGGGCTTCCTGCTCACCGGGAAGTCTGCTTCTCCCTCTCCCACTCCCTCTGCTTGTGTTCCTGCTCTCGCTATCTCTCTCTCTGTCAAATAAAAAAAAAAAAAAAAAAAAAAAAAAAAGCCTTAAGGAGAAAGCAGCTCTACCCTTGCCCCAGGAATGCCTCCTGCGTGGATCCTTCCTAGGAAAATAATCTGAAAGCAGCACCAAGTTACACAGCCTGAGACTGTCCGCAGGTGGCAGGTGCAGCTGCATCTCTGTGACCACACCATGCTGATTAGGTTAACAGCCACAGGGGCTGTTCAGCTCAGGCACCCCCGGCTATGAACTCAAGGTGGCCCAGGCTCTGGGGGTGAAGACCCCTACTCCCACCCCAAGTCTGGCCTGTCCATACACCTCCCCAGTATCTCTGGGCCCCACAAAGTTTCTCTGGCTCAGCACACAGCCCCAGCCAGCCTTGCACCCCTCTCATCCTGCTGTGATCCCAGGTCTCTCGACTTCCGGCTTTCTTACCTGCTTATGACCTCCTTCTGGCTCCTACAGCCTGCTATTCTATGGACAACTTCCCAAACCCAGTCTCCACAAGCTGAAATGTTCACTAGTGAGCAGGCTACACGAGGCCTGTGGCAGTTCAGGTGCTGCCCCTCTCCAGCCAGGCCCTGTACCCCACTGCCTTCCTTGAACCCCAGCCCCACCCTGCTCCCTTTCAGTGTCTGCGACCTCCCTTGCAAGGAGAGCTGCGCCTGGAACTAGTTCCTCTCCAGGTGCACTGTCCCCTCCCACGGGCCCCAGCTCGGAGGTTCTGTGCTCCTAGCACTGGCCTGACACACAGCAGGACCACAGAAGGCTCCAGGGCCGAGATCACTGGGGCATTCACAACCTTGTATAAGAACACAGGGCGCCAGGGCGCCTGGGTGGCTCAGTTGGTTAAGCAACTGCCTTTGGCTCAGGTCATGATCCCCAGGTCCTGGGATCAAGCCCCGCATCGGGGTCCCTGCTCAGCAGGGGAGTCTGCTTCTCTCCCTCCCCATGCTCTCACTCTCTCTCTTTCAAATAAATAAAATCTTAAAAAAAGAGAAAAAAAGGAACATAGTGCAAAGGAGCTGAATGTGCAGGGCGTGCCGGTATGGGGGCTCATGGCGTGGTAGAGCCCCCTCTGGGCAATGGTGGGGGTGGGCTGGAGCTCACCCCACCTGGCAGTGTCCTCCTACTGCATCCCCCACCCCAGGTCGGCCTCCTGGTACATACCCGGGGCATCTGGTGGGGCTCCTAGGGGGCTGGGCATGTGGTCTGGCAACCGGGCCCGGTGTCTGTCCTCAGTTGCTCTCTCCTTGTCTTTGTGCTTCTTGGACTTCTTCTTGGATTTGCTGCGTGATGAGCCACCATGGGGCCTGCTGGGCTGGGCACAGTCCGTCAGCAGGGGCAAGCTGAGGCACGTAGTTGGGGCTGGGGTGGCCACTTCCCCGTGCTCACAGTCCCGGCCACTGTGGCCCAGGTCATTGCTGACGTCAGCCAGAGGGTCATGGGCCCTCGGGGGCTCCAACCGCGGGGGCAGGTGGGCATCTGTGCCAGCTAGTGGGCCCGGAGTGGGCAGCAGGGCCTCACGGCCATGGGGTGCACTCAGCTTCCCATTGACGGCAGGCTGAGCTCTCTGGGTAAAATGGGATATCCTGGTTTTCTTGCTGACCAGGGAGTCGGTGAAATCAGGAGGCTGTGATCGTTTCTGCAATGGGAGGGAAATAATTTTAAAAGGGAGACTGTCTGGAGCCACTGGTGTCTCCTGAGAAGTGGCTGGGGAGCAACAGGCCCTGAGCTCACGAGGCCCTAGGAAACCCAGTGCCTGACTGCAAGGCCCAGTCTGGCCACAAGGGGGCACCCAGAAAAGAGCCAGGTCCCTGCTAACCTAGGCTCAGCCCACCTTGAGGACAGAGCCAAGGAAGGGCAGTAATAGGCGGAACTGGCCAGCTGAGCACTCAAGAAGGGCCACCTCCAGGGACTGGTCTGAAACGTCACAGCATTCAGCATCATCCCTAGATGATGGGGATGTTAACAGAACCAAGTCTGAAGGACACACGGCAGCCCCACAAGTTGGGACTCTCCCCACCCCCCACCAGACCCAGAACTACTTGGATCCTCAAGGGACACCCTGTGACATGCTGCAGGCCACACCCCACTTCACAAGCGAGAAGGCTGAGGCATGTGAGGTGAGGCCAGACCACGGATCGCCCAGACCCTGGGAAATGGCTAGAGAGCAAGACGGTAGGCGGCAGGCCTACCAGCAGGGGGAAACAGGGTAAGGAGGCTGTCAGCCCTCTACTTTGGCCCAAAGCCAGGGCAGGCACAGACCTGACCTCTCCACAAGGAGGATTCAGGGCCTTGGACATGGGCTGGGAGCCTCCAGGGCAGAGGAGATAAGGGGGGTAAATAAGAGACTTGCTACGAGGGGTTCATGAGCCAGGTGGGGACACATGAGCGCCCGTCCTGACTACTGACTAAATCGGCAATGGCCACCACTCCCAGGGCCCTGTGCCTGCAGCCAGCCCGCGTGATTTTACGGAAACTTCATGTCAGCCCTGGGAGGCGAGTGCACCTGCCACGCCTGCTGTACACAGAGCACAGGGCTCAGGGCAATCCGGGAGCCTGCCCTCCCCTCGACACACCACCCACAAGCATTCGAGGGAACTGCACCGAGGGCCCAGGCCCAGGTCCCCAGTCTGGGGAAAGCCCGGCAGTTGCTCACTCAATGAAGAAAATACCTGGCTCTGAACCAAGGGCCCCATGGGCTGCCCAAACACTGAGCTCAGGCCTGGCCCGCTGGCCCCTATCCCGCCTTCCTCCCCCACCACTGCCGCCACCACGGCCTCTGCACATTGTCACATCCTTGCCCACCGCTCCTACCTGAGGGGGTGAGGCCGAGTTTCCATGTTCCCTGGGAGGACTGGTGGCAGCAGGGTCTCCAGGGAGCCCAACGGCACTCTGCGGTTGGCACAGCTTCCTACGAAGGAGAGGTGGGGTAGCTGTACGGCTCCACAACCTGGGGGGCATGTCCAGGCCCACCTGCCTTCCCACTGACGCCACACTGTCCCGCCTACACCCAGTGAGTCAGGGCGGGCCCTGCCATCCCGACGAACCAGAACAGGGTCGAGTACACTGGGTACCTCGGGGCATGGCAGGCAGAGAGCAGCCCAAACACATCCCACCCCAGGCTCATCCACAGCCCAGAGGACTGCCCACTTGGTGTCCTGTGTGCCCAGAGAAAGCTCGGTGGACCACCCACTCATCTAGACACCCATTACTGTGGAAACCAGAAGCCCAAGTAAAACTGACTGGATATTCAAGCTTCATGCTGTGTCCCTGTGGGAGCTGGGTACACTGGGGCACTGGCCCCTCCTTTTAAAAACAATCATTCAGGGGCACCTGGGTGGCTCAGTCGTTAAGCGTCTGCCTTCGGCTCAGGTCATGATCCCAGGGTCCTGGGATCAAGCCCCACGTCGGGCTCCCTGCTCAGCGGGAAGCCTGCTTCTCCCTCTCCCACTACCCCTGCTTGTGTTCCTGCTCTCGCTAACTCTTTCAAATAAATAAAATCTTTAAAAAAAAAAACCAAACAAACAATCATTCATCCTAATAATGCTTACTGCAGGGACTTTAGAAAATGCTGAAGGGGACTGAGATGCCCTAGCATGACAGGAAGGCCTCCCGGATTCAGGAACGACCTTCCCAGGAGCCAACATGACAATATATCCTCAAGGATAATAGGGGCAGCCACCGGCCTACCAGTACCTGAGCATAACGATGCAGCCAGGGACAAGGGAAGAGACACCCCAACACTCAGAAGGGCAAATGGAGGCCCCACTAGCGACCCTGGCTTGAGGGCCCTCTCTGATCCCCTCTCATTCCCAGAGGCTGTGAGTCTCACGGGAACCCAGCAGCCAGCCCGGTGCCAAGCGTGGTGCCACGGGCCCTCTGTGCCCTGCCGGGGTCTGAGGCTACAGGGACCGCGTCTGCACTGCTCTTAACCAGTGACGAGCCGAGCAGACCTCCTTAACTGACGACCACATGACAGACCGCTGCTACTGTCCCCTCCGTGGTGGCCCCAAATGCGAGGAGAGCCCCAAGAAAAGTGCTTGCAACGTGCAAGCACTCACCAGGGGCCCAGAGTCCCCACGGCCAAGACGGGTACCTCAAATTTGCTGTCCAGCCACACGGAAGCAACCACAGGCATTGACATCTGCTCTCTTTCCAGCCTCCACTGAACAGGCATGAAGAAGAACGGGAAAAGAGAGCAGCACGATCCAATGCTGAAAGCAGAAGCAGTGACTATCTCATAGGATCCAAGAAAATGGGGCCCCAAGCCATAGAACCCCACGGGCCTGGGCTCAGACTCTCAGAGACCTCAGAGAAGGGGCTCCTGCAGGGCTGTCCCTGCTCTGCTCTGGGGCTGTGGGGAAGGAGCCCACAGTGTGGCCATGAGTGAAGGAGCCCAGCCTTCTCTAGGAGGCCAGGAGGCTGCTCAAGACACACCTGGACAATGGGATGGACAGAGGTGTGGCCTCAGGAGACTGAGGAAACAGAGGGGTCCATGGGGAGGTTCAGAGAAACCTAGGCAGCCCTCCTGAGGAAACGGAGCCACTCAGGAAAGCCTTGAAGAGCTGCACCTAGGCCTCCAGGTAACAAATGTCAGAGTCCAAAAGAAACAAGAGAATGCATTTGAAAGGGAAGAGAGACTCTATAAGCAGATGAAAACTTTAAATCCACAACAGAAACACCAGGCTTAATATCCACAGAACACAAAGGACTTGAATAGACATTTCTCCAAAGATGATACACAAATGGCCAATAAGCACATGAAAAAGTACTCAACGTTATTAGTCATCAGGAAAATGCAAACCAAAACCACAATGAGATATTTACCTCACACCCACTGAGAGGTCTAGAATAAAACAAAACAAGAACGGAAAATAATAACTATTGGTGAGAAAGTGGGAAAACTAGAAAACCTTTTAATGTGTTGCTGGGAGGGGAAATATAAAATGGTGGAGCTGTTGTGGGGAAAAGTTTGGCACTTTTCCAAAAACCTCAACTCCAGTCCTCCTTCTGTACTTGAGAAAACTGAGAATCTATGTCCACAGAAATCTTGTACACAAATGTTCACAGGAGCACTATCCACAATCACCAAAAGGTGGAAATGACCATCAACACGTGAGTGGATGAACAAACGTGGTGTATATCCACACACGACAGATTACTGAGCCACAAAAAGGAACGAAGCTCTGATACATGTTACAACCTACATGAACCTTAACCATACACCGTACACTGAGTGAGAGAAGCAACTCACCAAAGGCCACATGTTGTAACAGCCCATTGATACGAAACGTCCAGAACAGGGAAATCCATAGAGACAGAAAGATCAGTGGTTGCCAGGGGGGAAATGGGGAGTATCTGCTAATGCGGGGTTCCATTTTGGGGTACACGTTCTGGACCTAGTAGAAGTAGCAGTCGTACAACACTGTGAATGTAATTAACACCACTGAATTGTGAGAAAGAACAAGGCTGGAGGCATCACAATCCCAGATTTCAAGATACACTATAAAGCCATAAGAATCAACACAGTATGGTATTGGCACAAAAAAAAGACACAAGGGGAGTGACCACAGGGCTGGGCACGGCTGCCGAGGCCTCATCGTGCACTGGAACACCTGGGACAGGATGGGCCCCAGCAGCTACACACACGGGGAACAGAAACACTGAGGAAGAATCAAAATGATGCTGTAAGTGAGTGTCCATGTAGAGCAGAGCCTCAGGGGCCCAAGCAAGCTTTCAGCATGCTTAACTCTGGTATGAATTTTGAACAAGCTGTAGGAAAAGGAGGCGGCCCAACTTCTGGGGTGATACTGGTCCCCACAGGCAGAAATACCCCAAGGCCCTATTTTTCCTTCTTGCTTCAAGGCTTCAAGAACCGCTATAAATGGGGTTTTCTTCAGGGAGGGAACAACCTAAATTGAAGAAAAAAAACTGTACAGACAGGTGGCTGGGGTAATCTTCAGTGTGGTTGCAGGCACTGAGGATGCTGACCCTGACCTTTGCACACCAACTGGCTCAAGGTTCCAAGGACAGTAGGTGCGGCTGGTAACAAGCGGTTTCTGGCGCGGCTGATCCCTAAGCTGGCCCGTGCAGACAGAGAGAGGAACACCACGCTTGCCCAGGAGAAGGCCGAGTGCCTCGGGTTCACACAAGTCCTGGCAGCTCACTCAGCGGAGCAGGGATTAATATGAGCCAGGAATTACACAAAGCTCCAGAGCCGTGGGCGCCTGGGTGGCTCAGTCGTTAAGCGTCTGCCTTCGGCTCAGGTCATGATCCCAGGGTCCTGGGATCGAGCCCCGCCTCGGGCTCCTTGCTTGGTGGGAGGCCTGCTTCTCCCTCTCCCACTCCCCCTGCTTGTGTTCCCTCTCTCGCTGTGTCTCTGTCAAATAAATAAATAAAATCTTTAAAAAAAAAAAAAAAAAGGTCAAGAGCCGAGATTCCTACCGACCCCACCTACACACACACACACACACACACACACAGCAAGGCTACTTGCTCTTGGCCACGCCCCTTCTGGAGAGCTCTGTGTGGCCAAGGCCCTTGGGGTCTGACAACAGCAGCTACCTAACAAGAGGCTCTGAAGGGAGGGAGGGCAGGAACAGCCTTGCAGTGTCCTTTGCGTGTCCCTCGTCACCTCCAAGCACTTGGTTGGGTAAATTTGACCATTTCAACACCAGACTCTTTGACCAAAAATGTGTGATGGATGAAAACACCTGTAGGAGGTGACAGTACCAACCGGACGTGTTTAGCTGGGGCAACAGGAGACGCCAGAGAGGGGACGGGGGTAGGAGTGGTCTCCTACTGAGAACAGCTCCTCAGCCTCCCTAAGACCTTTGGACAGCCAGACCAGTGACCCCAGGCTGGCTCGGAAGCAGGTACTGGCTTGGGGAGGAGTGCCCTGCAGGGCTGAGGAGAAACTCTGGGTTCACCTAGAGTAGCCCCAAGTCTACATGCAATTATTGCTTTAAACAGCTGAACTTCAAAACAAAACAAAACAAAACAAAACAAAACAAAACAAAACCAACCTCATAAATAACTCAAGTCCCTGAGAAATCACTTAAAGACTAATTAGTGTATCAGCCTGCTCTGAACGGCACTTCACAGCCTGTGCTCCCAAGTCAGGCATCAGCGGAGAAGGAAATCATTAATTGCTCACCTGAGCCAGGCAGGGGCCTACTTAACCACTCCTCCCCTGAGCCACCAAGGCCACTCCTGACCTCAGGTCCCAATTAATCTGAGAGGGAATGTGTTTAATTAATGCTACTTAATCACGCTGTGGGGAGTTTTGTTTTGCTTTGTTTCTCTCTGCTTCAAGTTCTTGAGAGGTTCTTTTTAAGAAGGAGGTGGCCTGTAGCCGAAGCCTGTGGGGATGCGCAGGTTTTGGAAGGGAGCTTGATGGGAAAGGAAGTGTGGAACAAGCTGGATTGACCGAATCCTTCTGTCTGGGCATTCTGGTGTTCGGGTGGGTGACTTGCACCCTCCACTCCATTCAACAGGAGCTGACCTTTCCCCCAGTAGGAGGCCACAGTGGGCTGGCTCGGCACTGTGGGTCCCAGGTAGTGGGAAAGACTGCTAGAGAGCCTCCACAGATCCTTCCAACCTGCTCAAGGGCCCTATGACCTTTGGGACCACACTAGGCCACCCCGGCATCCTCAGGATGACATCTGCCCCAGAACCAGGGTGCGGGGACATGCCCAGGCATGGGAGGCAGCATTACCGGACAAGCATCCGCTTCAACAGCTGCTGGTCCCCTTCCGAGTAGCCAGGCCAGTCCTTTTGCACATCCTTATACACACAGTCCTTCAACGTGCATGTGCCGTCCTTGGCATTCACGTTGGCCACCTGTAAGACAGAGACAGGATCAGGATGCACGGGCGGCTCAGTCAGTTAAGCAGCTGCCTTCGGCTCAGGTCACGATCCCAGGGTCCTGGGATCAAGCCCTGCATCGGGCTCCCTGCTCAGTGGGGAGTCTGCTTCTCACTCTCTGCCCCTCTCCCTTCTTGTGCTCTCTGACCAAAAAAAAAAAAAAAAAAGGAGAGAGATAGGAGCATCTTGCCGGAAGCCCAGGAGAGGCAGAAGTTACTGAAAGCATTTGATGGAGGGTGGGGGGCAGAGATACACAAGAGGAAAGAGGACAGCACCCCCCCCCATCCCCTGCACACTGGGGCAACAAGCCTTGGGATGCAAAAGTATCAGAACACCAGGTCCTGACACACATGTCTTACAGCTGCTGGAAGACAGGTTGGCTCTAAAGCAAAGGGGGCTGCCGTCTATACTCACAGGACCCCATCACCAGCCTCCCCTGTTATGGACTGAATGTTTTTGTCTTACCAAAATCCATGTTAAATCTCAACACCCAAAACGACGGTATTAGGAGGTAGGGCCTTTGGGAGGTGATTAGGTCATCAGGGTGGAGCCCTCATGAATGTGAACAGTGTCCCTGTATGAAAGACTCCAGAAGGCTCCCTCCCCACCCCTGCCATATGATAACCCACTGAGAAGACAGTCTGTGAACCGGGAAGGGAGCCCTCACCAAACACCCAGTCTGCTGGCGCCTTGATCTTGGACTTCCCAGCCTCCAGAACCGTGAGAAGTAAACATCTGTTGTTTATAAGCCACCCAGTTTGTTATTCTGGTACAGCAGCCTGGAGAGACTGACACCCCCTCTTGGATAGACACTCCTGTGGCAGAGATGGTGGCGGGTGGGGGAGCCAGGGCCTCCAGGGGCCAGGCTACGTCCACCTTCCCAGCAACCAGCTAGCCCTGCCCCACTTTGTTGGCCGCGGAGAGCTGGCGCGGCAGCTAATGTTTTTCACTATCGCGGGCTTCTAAGAGGACTCCAGGTCACAAGGGTTTCCTCAGGGAGCATTTTTTAATGGCTAAGTAATATTCCACCAAGTATCTGCACTGTGATTTACTCAAAGACTTCTCCTTTGTTGGATGCTGACGCCACTTCCAGTTTCTCTGTAGCATAAACAGACACCGCTGTGTGCAGGTTTTTCCATGCTGGCGATGGCTTCCTTCGGCCAGCTTCCCAGAAGTGGGATTAGTGGGTCAAAGGCTCTGAACATTTTTATGGCTCTTGATGCGTTTTGTTAAAATGCTCTCCAGAAGAGCCACCCACCCGTCAACACTCCCACCCACAGAGGATGAGCCTCCGGGTTTCTCTGAGGCCCCGCCAGCCCCGGAGACAGATGCTTTAAATCTTTGCCTTGGATGTTTTCACAGAAGGAAGAGAGAAGGTGCCTTTGAAGAGTGCGGTTTCATCTGTGCTGCTCATCGGAATCCCTGATCACCTGGGGGAGGCTGGAAATGACCAGCCTGCGCAAGGCCCAGCCCAGAGAATCCCCTGAGACCTTCCCCTTCCTCAAGCTGCTGGGGTCCTGCTACTGCCCACAGCTGCCGGGAGGACACGCTGGGTAGTAAATACAGAAGCACAAAGCAGATGGGGCCATTCAGAAGAAATCAGAGTAGACATGGGGAGGACATTCTGCCCACAGACACCAGATAAGCTGCCCCACAGGAGGCTGCTGAATCCGAATCAACCAGAGAAGCCAGAGCCCAGCACGGTGCCTCTCTGATCCCGGCAAAGGGCTGGGAGCAACGATAGTATCTCAGAAGTTAAAAAAGCAGGCACCCCGGGCAGAACGACATCAGTACCAACAGATCCCTAGCTCTTCGGAAAACCAAGGCTGGTGTTCTGGCCGCATTTGAGGATTGCTCAGAGGGTAAATCTCAGGTGTAACTGTGTGCTCGGTCAGCCAAGTTTCACATTCTGCATTTGAGGGGCTCATGTGCTTCTTCTTTCTTCTGGGCACAAACAGGGCAAGAGAGGAAGGTGAGGGGCGCCTGGGTGGCTCAGTCATTAAGCGTCTGCCTTCGGCTCAGGTCATGATCCCAGGGTCTTGGGATCGAGCCCCACATCAGGCTCCCTGCTCGGCGGGAAGCCTGCTTCTCCCTCTCCCACTCCCACTTCCCCTGCTTGTGTTCCCTCTCTCGCTGTGTCTCTCTCTGTCAAATAAACAAATAAAATCTTTAAAAAAAGAGAGAGAGAGAGAAAGGTGGGAGCAAGGGCATTTCCAAGAATGCCACAGTAGGGGTTGATGGCCACTAACTGGACAGCAGTGTGGGCTGCAGCACGTCCAGGGGCAGCCCTGTGTCTTCAGTCCTGGCTCACGTCTAAAGACCCGGCATTTTGCCAGCCCTGCCTCACTCTCTTCCGAGTTCCAGCCTAGGGGGAGGGCCTCCACTGTGCTTCCCTTGAGTTCCCAAGGATAAGGCTGACACCTGCGACTTTCCAAGGAAACAAACCCCCTAGGAACATCATTCCTGGTTCTGGAGCTTTCTGGATGCTTTGGCAAGCCCCTCTGCCAAAGAAAACTTCTGAGCCATGTAGCTACATATCTATCTTCTAATAGGCCTTGAGCCAACTCATATGCTCAGAGGGAGAAACTGCACAGCTTGGTCCTCACCTGCACAACCTCTGAGTAGGGGACTGTAGCTCAAGAGGCCATATCCAGGGGCGCCTGGTGGCTCAGTTGGTCAGGCTTCCGGCTCTTGATTTCGTCACGATCTCAGGGTCGTAAGATTGAGCCCCGTGTCGGGCTCCATGCTGGGTGTGGAGCCTGCTTAGAATTCTCTCTCTCCCTCTGCCCCCCTCCCCGCCACTTGCACACACACTCTTTAAGAAAAAAAAAAAAAAAAAAAAAGGCCACATCCACACAGTTTCCTAGCAAGTGGAGCCCCCGAGGCCAGGGTCCTGGTGAGATGAGGGGCAATGAACCCTGTGGCTCATCTTCAGATACAACTACTGATTATCTCAGCATGTGAGTTTTGCACTGTCTGCGCGCCCAGAGCGTCTGAGGCAGGATGCAAGAGGGGCAAGTGAGCTGGCAGACAGAACCCGTAGAGGTGCAACCATGCCTCCTCCGCAGGATGGGACTGTCCACTGCCAGCCGTGTGAACCTCGCGGCAGGGCTCCGAGGTATCTGCATGGCCCAGCTGATGTGGCAAAGCCAGAACAAGCTGTTCAGCTTCCCAGGGCTCCTCAAGCTCCCTCCATGGGCTTTGGGAGACAGGGAAGGGCCTAGGGAAAGCAGCCAGGCCCACAGCTCTTGCTCTGAAGCCTGAGCTGTTCTGTAACAGCAGGCTCCATCTGCAGACATCACGTTCCCTCCAGCTCACCCTTCCACCCCTCAAGAGGTGCTGCCGGCAAGCTGCGGCCGCACGTGGCAGCCCGAGGGTCCACAAGTAAAGCCCCCTGCCCAGGGCCACGGCTGGTGTGTGGCAGGGAAGCCCACCTGACTGAGGAGCCTGAGCTCTTGTTAACTCACATCTGTGGTTACCCAGGCTTCTTTTGATTCTAAAATCATCAGGCAACTAAAGTCTAGGATCCTCTGTGCTGTGCCTGTTGCCTGTGTGTTAGCAGATGGTGTGGGCGAGGGTGCTGAGCTCACTCTAAGCCACCCTCAGGGCCACTGGACAGCAAGCACCATGACGAGGGAGATGTCCATGACAGCCCTAAGCAGTCCTAACCCAGGAGACCGAGGCTCTGAGGCAGGCTGAGAATCTTGAAGAGACCCCGGGAAGGGCCCCTCCCAGCCCGCCCTGCGTCCAGACCCTGTGCAGAGACCACTTGAGGCTGACCGGACCCTCAACCTGGCCCCAGGCAAGCACGAACCTGCTGGAGGAGGCCATCCAGCGCATCCTTGTCCGCCTGGGCCAGGCCATCCTTCTGTAGCCGCAGCAACAGCTCGGCCTTCCGGTAGGGCCTCAGCGCCAGGAGGTGCAGCACCCGGTCACGGAAAGGCCTCTGAGACACCCCACTGCCCCCGCTAGTGCCACCAACACTGCTCTTCTTGATGGCACTTGCCAGGTTGATGGGGGTCGCCCGCTTCCGGGAGGGCACAGCGTCCGTGGCCCCCGGGGCTGGTTTCCGAAACTGAACCTTCTTGCCTGCAACAAGAACAAAGGCATTATGGATGTGAGGGGGTGGGGGGCCTCTGTGCCCCTCTGCCTGGGGCTGATGCCAAGTTCTGAGCGAGTGCGTGGATGCCCACTGATGGCCACCAGCCCGAGGGGAAGGCAGTTCAGTTCAAGCCCTGTCCAGCCCGGCCGGCTCAGTGGGGACCCAGGACAGCTGAGAGCACCACCTGCTGACCACACACAGCTCATCAGGCGCTTGCAGGGCCCCCAGTGTCAGAAGCAGGAGCTGCAGGAAACAGAACGGACTTCATCATGGGCAGCCCGACCACTACAGGGAGAGGGGGCTGATGGTAAAAAGAGGGGGGTTCCTGAATGGCCAGAGGCAGATGCCCCCAGAGCCTACACATCACAGCACTGTGCTGGCCCCACAGGATCCCCCATTCTCTTTCATGAAAAAGGAGTGAACAAAGGCATCAGGCTGCTTGGGCAGCTTCTCTGGAGACCCCAGGGTAGGAGCAGCTCCCCAGCTGCAGCCCTGCCGAGCGCTTCTTGGGCAGACATGGCTGTGCTCAGAGTCCCAGCGGCAACAGCCCGATCCCCCACCCTTCTAGAGCAAACAGACTCCAGCTCTGCTCTGGAGGGAGGGGCCTCCACTCAGAAACTGTTAACTACCCCCTGGATAGCAGCACTGCCGCTGAGAGAACACGCACGGCCGAGGGAGGGCAGCACACGCTTCATGACCTTGGGCCAGAAAGCTCTCTAGGGGGATTTTTTTTGCTCTCATCCCTTAAAGCTCGTTTGTCAAATTAACACAGGAAGAAGTGCTGTCAGAATCCTCAGGGCCAGGCTTCGTCCCCAGAGGACCCAGCTGATGGGCCAACGCAGGGTCAGGGAGAGGCCTGACACAGTGGGACAAGCATGTCTGTCTTCAGAGGCCAGGTGACAAGTGCTTCCACCAGAACCAAAACCACTGCAAAACTCTTGCTGTACCCAAAGTGGCAGAAGCCACATTTCTGACCAAGTTTCAGGCCGAAGGACCAGATATTTACTGAGATGTATACGCATGTCCACATCTGCACCTCGAGGTGAGAGCAGGCAGGGGAAGCATTTTTGGATTTTGGTGACTGCTCTCGGGTGGCTCTGTCCCCAGCAACGGCCACAGCCCAGAGCACAGGCTCCCTCAGCACGCACGGCCACGTCCACCCAGACGCAGCGTTCACTGGCGACACGGACTCCTGCAGACATCTGGGGTTTCATTCAGAGCCAATCTCACTGCCAAGCCAGTGAAATCATGTGCTCCTTTGGGGGGCTTTGAAATCCTCCTACCTTTTCTTAAAAAAGAAAAAAAACCCAAAAGCCATCAAGGTCCTGGTTTGCTGTAAGCCATTTTGAACCTCCCTTAGGCCTAACACCCTTCCCCCCAGCCTTGAATCCTCATGACTCTTGAACTTGTCTGGACCTAGGTGCTGGGAAGACTAAAGCAGGAATGGAGCTTCCTACAAGTAAACACTTTTCATGCTGTTGGTGTCTCAACTTCCCCAAAACTGTTTCCAAGCAGATGATATGCCGCCAGGGCCTTCTCGTCCAGCAGGGAGTCAACACATTTCCTTCCCAGGTGCGACCCGACGGCCCCTCACTGGCCCCAACCCAGCAGCGGGCCACTTGCCACAGGGTAGGTCTCGCCATCTGCACCTTGCCACTGGCCATGTCAGTCTTGGGGAAGAGCCGGCCAGGCAGGTGAGGGCAGGGGTGGCCGCTGGAGGACAGACCGCAGCCCTGCTGTCGAAGAGTGGGTCTATCTCTCTGATGGGCAGAGATCTCCGAGGCGAGAGCCTGGGAGAGAGGGGCCCGTGGATTTGGAATTCCTAGAGTTCTTGGGGCTCTTATTCAAACTGGGCAATCAACAGATGCCACAGCCCCCAGCTGACTCAGCCAGTGCAACAGGACCTTCCTTTCTGACCCAACGACGACTTGGCTCACCCTGCTTGGGGCCACACCTGTTAACCCATCACTCCCGCTCCTGGCCAGGACAGGCCCTGAGTCTCTCCCGCTCCCCAACCCCACACCTGCCCAGCGCGCCTGAGCCCCCCACCAGGTGGAGTCCCAGGCCTCTTCCTCACCCAGGTAGCGGCCTCCGGCCTTGATGACAATGGCAGCACGGCTCCGCGTCTCCTCCTCGGCCTGTGCCATGCTCTGCCGCGCTTTCTGGTAGGAGTCGTCGGTAGCACATACCGTGATTTTGTCCTGGATGCTGCCCAGGCAGTCCAGGTGAACATCCCCATGGCTGCAAGATAAGGGGCCAGGAGCCAAGGTGAACTCCTGGGATGACAAGGAGAGACAGTCTAGGAGCCCGTGCCCGCCCCCCCCAATCCCCAGGGGGGAAATGGGGTCGGTGATAACTTGAGCAGCATGGTTTCTACATGGCACATCTTGGTCTGGAAGAAACCAGGCAACCTAGGCCCCTGGGCAGAGGCAGCAGGCCAGGACCTGCACCCACACCCCGCACACACTGAAAGCAGCAGCAAGGCTCATGTAAAGGAAGGAAGGAGGCACTGGGGTGGCCTGGCTGGCTCAGTCCGTACAGCGTGTGGCTCTCAATCTTGTGGTCGTGAGTTCAAGGCCCATGTTGGGTGTAGAGATTACTTAAATAAATAAACTAAACAAAAAAAAAAAAAGAAAAGAAAGAAGAAGAAAAAGAAGAAGGGGGCACTGGGCCCAGGTAGGACCTCACCTGGAGACATATTGCTGGATGCAGTCGAAGCTGCCCTGGGGGCTGTCACGGCCAATGTTGGAGAGGTAGAAGGAGAATGTCCGTGCCTCTGTGGGGCAGTCAGGCTGGGGGATGGAGATGTGCTGTGTAGAGAACGGGAGACATCACTGAGAGGTCCACAATACGGGCATGGGGGCGGGCACCATGGGATGGCCCATCCACTGGACCTCAGACCATCCCCACAACTTGACACAATGAGAATGTGCTAGCACTTTCTAAGCAGTGATGGCATCTCGGTCTGAGGAGCAGAGCGCTTAACATACACCCGGAGACAGGGATCCTACCCTGATCTGGGTCATGACCCAGTTTCCTGCCCAGCAAATGGGGCAGATCTGGCCTGGGACATGCGTGAAGATGAAATGAGACAAGATGGGCATCGGGAGCCATCAGGGCAAACTGAGCAGCCAAGATACTCCAACCCTTGCTCCCCTGTGGGATACAGACTCCACCTAAATGTCCACTCACTGCCCTGCAGGCCCTCAGGGGCTCACAGATGGGCAGCACTCACCTCAACAAACCATGACACGGTTACATGTGACACAGGATGAATGTCTTGGTTAATGTAACCCTGACTTTGGGCAGTGCCTCTGCAGAAGGGATGGACAGCCTGGCTGGCAGACAGACAGCAATGGTCCCAGCCAAGGTACAGGGCTCAGCACAGGTGGGACAGCCTTGTGCCCAGAGGCCACTGCAGGATTTCAGACCAACCCTCCCTAGGTTGAGGGAGTTGGTAGGAAGACCCCATGCTCTGGTTGCTGGCCCATATTCGGGGTACAGGATGGGCCTCCAGAATCCTGTCACCCCATGGTGGCCCCTCATAAAGTAATCACTGGGTTTTGGGTACAGGAGCTCATCACAGCTGACAGACACACAAGGGGGGCACAAGTGGTAAATGGAGGTTAAGGGGATAGGCAGGCCGCATTCCGGCCTCATCCCCAGGCTGCCAGCCCAACCACCTCAGTATGCCCAAGCCCTGTTTCCTCTCCAATGGAGGTGAGCATACCAACAACCCTCATCAGCACCAGATCAAACATGGCCCAGTTGAATTCCACCCCTGCCCCACTGTCACGAGTAAATAAGGGCAGTTCAGCCTGTCTGAGACTGAGAACACAGTGGCTCAGGCCACAAGAAAGGACGCTGCTCCTGACCCAGCTTCACGGCCTCCCTGCCCCACCCCTCAGGCTGGTGCATGGACCCACAGGGAACCTGCATGTCCACCTGGCCTAGCGTTGGCCCCCAAACACTGAGTGATCTGCCCAGCATATGGTCAGTCCCTGCCCCCGGGAGAGGCCCGGATGTGCACAGTGAGAGAGAACCTCGCTCAGAGTGGCTTCCAGACATGGCAGTTGAGCCTTGTCCTGTCTGCACACAACATCTCCTTTCCAACACTTGTGGCCACCCTGTGCTGTCCACTCATCCCCCCCCTTTTTTTTTAAAGATTTTATTTATTTATTTGACAGAGAGAGAGAGAGAGCACAAGTAGGCAGAGTGGCAGGCAGAGGGAGAGGGAGAAGCAAGGCTCCCCGTTGAGCAGGGAGCATGATATGGGGCTCCATCCCAGGACCCTGGGATCATGACCTGAGCCGAAGGCAGCCACTTAACCGACTGAGCCACCCAAGCGCCCCACACTCATCCCTTCTTGGATGTGACTTTTTGTTCTCCATTACAGAAGTAGCTGGAAACACTGCTCAGATGCCAAGGCTCGGGCTGCTGAGGGTCACTGCAGGAGATGCATCCAAAGCCAGATACGTACTGACGCAGTGGCCCAGAATGCAGCAGGACGCTCACACACCACCACCAAAGTCAGCAAATCAAAAGCCGCTTCCAGCGGAGCCTGACACCCGCTGCCGGGGGGGGGGGGGGGGGGGCGGCCGGGGGGAGCTTTCTCCACCCCATCCTTGAACCTCTCCCTCATCCCATCCTGGCTCTGATGGAGATGTGTCTCCCCGCCCCGCCCCAGGTGGCATTTTCCTGCTCAGAGGACAGTGACTGGGCTGTCACCCAAGAGAAGGGAAGGAGGTCAGGTCTGAGTCCCAAAGCAACTGTGCTTCTCTCTAGGTGGGGGCTGTGGGGGATTCTGCACTGTGACCCTTTTACCCCATCTAAACCTTTTCCACACAGGTGCATATGCCCACTTTCAAAATTTATTCTGCAAGTGGGGGTCCCAGCGCAGAGCCCAGAGGTGGGTTTGTGTAGCTACTGGAGCCACAGGATGGTGAGAAACCCTGGGCTTGAAACTAATGCACAGGAGAACGAGATGCTACTCGTGACAGGGGAGGACACACACAGAGGTTTCCGGTATCCTTCAGGACAAAGTGGGGAGTACACGAGTCAGGGAGGGAGGGAAGTAAGAGGGGAGGTTTGCTGGGAGCCTGGTGTGGCCCATTCTCTCAGTCCCGGCTCCCTCCCTAGCACTACCATGGCCTGTGGAATCCTCCTGTTAGCAGGCTGCTTTGCCGCTCCCAAATGACGCTGGTTATTGGTTACCAGTCACTGGGAATCAGGCAGGGAAATCAGCCAGCTGGGCATGAACAGCCCAGGAACACATGGCTTTCTCTGGCTCAGTGAAGAGCTTGGCACATGTTCCAGGATGTGGCCCGAAACAGCCCTGATCAGCCAGAGCATGTGCCTTCTGGACCAAGTCTCAGCTGTCCCACGGGGGCCACCATGTGGCCCTCAGCTGGCCTGAGCACGCAGGTTTGGGTGCATCTGATGTCAGTCCTGACTCCGGGTTAGGTCACTATAAACCTAATCGAGCATCTGTGTGCGCAGAGCTAGAGCAGCAAACAGGTCTGTCCTTCCTGGGTGGCCCTGAGTGCCTCTGAGGCCTGCGAGGGGGCAGAGGCTCCTGCCACAGCCCTATCCTTTGAAATCTGGCCCAAGCCGGGCCTGCCTGCCCCCCTCCTCCCCGGGTCTGTGGTGTAGGTGGGGGCTATGAAAAGACACAGCAAGTCCTGGGGGCAAAAACTGGTGGGGAAAGCACTTGATATTCCATTCAGGTAAGAATGAGGTCAACGGGCACGTACAGGAACCCAAACGCCAACTGACCAGGGTCTTCTCTCTGGCCAGAAGAGTTTTCAGGCAACACTTGTTTTCTTAGTTATTGTCACTTCCCGGGGAAGCTTCAGAATAAAACATATTCTGGGTACAGAGAACTACCATTGCTGAACTTGACTTCCAAGAGAAAGCAACCTCTGCCGCCCAGGGGCACTCCCTCAACCCCAGGCTCAGGGCGCACGCTAAGCACCTGCCTGCATTCCAGGCGCCGCCCTCATGCTCTCACCCGCCCAGCAAGCTCAGGAGAGGGAGCGCACAGCCCCCCGCACTCCAGTCAACCCTGGCACACAGTTGGCTCCCAACTCCAAAACCCCCCATTTTAGAGAGTTTTTAGTGTTTCCAAACTGTCCGTTACAAATGACGCAGCAATAAGCAGCTAGTGGCTCAATCTTGTGTATGCCCTTAACTGCTCCTGCAGAGATGGCTCCTAGACACACAGACAGAAACTGGCCAAACGCCTCTGACCAGAGCTGCCAAACCTCATTCTAGAAAGTGCAGTTCAGGCTCCTGCCGCAGCACAGGGAAATGCCGAGACCCTTAACAGCCTTGGATACCAACCCTCTTCTCTTTTTTCATCAACTGAAGAGTTTCAGGGTGGGGCTGGCCAGGTGGGGGTTTCTCTTCCCCTCTGGAGGCAGACTTCACCAGCTGTCAGAGGTTAACAACTTAAAAGTGACCCCCAGCAGCACAGGGGCCCAGGTCAGCCAGCTCAGTGTTCGAGAGAAGGCAGAGAATGCAAACACAAACATGTACTTGGCAAATGAAACAAAGATGAACATCTTGCTCTGGCACATGACCCCCCAGAGGCCCAACATGCTACCACCGGTGGGCCAGGCTCTCCGGGCACCCTGGCAAATGCCGTTTGTCACGCCAAGGAAGCAGCCAACACCAGGGCCCGGCTGCACACCACAACCTCCTTGGGCAGGCCGGGTTCTCATGGTGCTTGCAAGCATAAGCAGGTGACCAGGCCAGATGGGACTCCCACCCAGGCAGTGCTCAATGTTGAAGCCCGATGCTGGCTGTGCGCACCGAGGGGGACGCACACGAGGAGCTGAGTGAGCTCATTCTGGGCTGCAAGGAGGACACTGGTTCTCCTAAGACCTCATGAACACACACACACACACACACACGACCCCTGAGGCAGAGAGCCGATCTCCTGGGCGAGGAGGCTGAGGGATGGTGAAAAGAATTGGCCAAGGTCCCTGAGCTCAGGAGCCTACTGATGGGGTCTCAATCTTCAGTCTGTCAGCTTCATGGGCCTCTGGGAAAGAGGGTCCCCAAGAGCCAAACATGGAATTAGACCATTCCCCATGAACACTGGATGAGCCTGCCCAGCCCCACCCCACTGACCTCCTGCCTGCTCCTTGCTCTGTCCAGCCTACCTCACTGGCTCCATCTCCCAACCTCAGCTATGCACAAGGAGCTGAGGGACCAGGAGAAGTGGGAGGCAAGAGCCCAGGTGCCCTGCCTCCTCCGGCAGCAGGGCGACTATGCAGATGCGGCCCGCTATGTGCCTAGCACCAGGCCAGGCCCCTCACAACTGGCAGGGGGGAGGGGATGCATCCCATCAATGCCCAGGAGGAGAAGGACAAGGTCCAGAGGACACAGAGGGTAGACCTAGTGCCTGACCCTTCACAGCAAGCAGGGAAAGAATAGCACTCCTCCTCGCCACTTGGCACCCTCCAGCCCTCACACAGGCTCACACAGGGAATAGACTCCTGGTGAAGAATCGTGGTCTGGCTTGCCCAGAGCTGCGGCACAGGGCCTCTGTACGCTCAGAACTTTCTAAAACTCTGTTACGCATGAGAAAATCCAGACAGAAGGAAAAGTGGGTAAAACATGACTCTAAATCTAAGGTGGTAGAACCCCTAAGTTGAACGGACGTGGCTCTGAGGCTTTGCACAGAAATTTGGGCAACACAAGGCACGGCCCAGGAGAACCTCGTGGCGCTTCTGTGCCTTTTGTGAGTGGTCGTGTGGTGTCTTGCTGACCAGAAAATGTTGCTCACTACATAAGCCACTAATCTCAGTGGCCCCTTCCATGGATCCACTTCCTCTTCTTTCCCTGACTGCTGAGGGCACAGCGTGACCATTGGCCACCAGAGGGCGACATGAGGCCAGTCTGGCAGCAAGCCCAGGGAACCCTGCCCCCAACACTGACCTCTGCCCTTGGGGCAATGTCCCAGGGAAAATAAAGGGAAGGCTGCCACAAGACTCCGAAGGGGCCGGATGGAGGTGCGATGTCCCTGAGGAGGCACTGGGGAAGCAGGGACTCTGGGGCCTTTCAGGGGGTCTTGATGACCTTGACAGGTCTTGGTATGATGGTCAGTTCAGTTCACATGTGCACCTGGCCAGGCCACAGCCCCAAGTGATGCCATGAATGCTAATCTGGATGAAGGTATTCTGTAGATGTGGTGACATCCACGACCAGCTGACTTTAAGAGAATGACCCTCGATGGTCTGAGTGGGCCTCATCCGATCAGCTGAAGGCCTTAAGAGGGAAACTGAGGTTTCCCTAGCTCGCCTGTGGACCACAGTGCCCATTCCTGCCTGCTCCATGGATGGACTTCAGCCTCACCAGCCCCACAACTGTAGGAGCCAATGCCTTGCAATGTATCTCTTGGTATCTCTGCATCTGCACACACAGACACATGGATCTTCTAGAGGCCCTGTCTCTCTAGAACACACTGGCAGGGGTGAAACCCACAGACCTCCTCCATAAAGAGGCAGCCGGCCAGCTGTCAGGTGGAAACTGACTCAGACACTTGTGGCAACACTTAAGATTAAAAAAAAAAAAAAAAAAAATACTTGCAATAAAGACCAGAAAAAAAACTGAAATGTTCCAAGGCATGTGTAGTGGGTGAGGGATACAGGGGGGTCCTAAGCCTTGGGGGGCAAGAATTGTGGACAACTCGTCCCACTTTTTTTTTTTATTCTCCCAATTTTTCTATAAGATGATCATTTAGAATAAAATAAATACGTTTCAGAAAACACGGAGTGCTCAGTTTCTATAACAACCCCCTCCCGCCATCAGCAGCCCAGTACTAAAATCAGACACCCATGGTCCCAGGTGTACCAACAAACCAGCTCCTGGGGAGGCCACGGCTCCAGGCCTACTTGGCCCCTGGGACACCTCAGTTTTGAATCAGTGCAGAGATCATATCAGAACAGAGACTAGGGGGCCTGGGAGTCAGCTATGCATTGGCTATAGGAAGGAAGGGGAGACTCTGAGGGACTGCTGGACAGAAAAGCTGCATTCACCCCAGAGAGCCTCTTGGTGTGGCCCCGGTCATGGGACCAACCTGGCAGACCTTAGCCCGGCACAGCGCCTGGCCTGACACACACAGAGATGGGACCAAAATGCTGTCCCCAGCCTGCTTCTGTGCCCAGCATGCCACAACAGGCCAGAGCGCACCCTGTCACAGTTCCAGACACGCTTAAGACAAAAAAGACTCACCCCTTGACTTCCTTGAAATCGGATTGATGGTCTCAGTGAAACAGACTCCTGCAAAAAAGCAAAATGGGAAAATGTCAATAAAGATATCTCGAAATCCAAAGACTTACTTCCCAGGTATAGAAAGAGTAGGGTAAGGACAGTGTTTTCAGCAGACACGAGAGAAAACACACACACGTCTGATAATTACAGGAAAGATCACTGGAGCAGAATTCTGAAGCATCAGTAGGAGTTCCTGAATGGCAGGTATATAAGAGGTAAGAGTGGAGACACAGGCAATGGGCAGCCCCTCACTGTTACCCCCAAACCAACATCAGCCCAGACCACCCTGCTTCAGAGACACCCCCTCAGAAGGGAATCGCAATGGATGAGCACCGCTGGCCAGAAGGCAGGCTAACGAGGTGATGCCCCCCCACTCCAAACACCCTGCCAGGACAGGGCCCAAGGCCTGCTCAGCTCCCACGTCACAACTTCAGAGCAGTTTGTCACTGAGCTTGGGGTGGCGGAATTTCCAAATGTCACAAGAAAAAAATATACTTAAAAACTCAAAATACTTTAAGCTTCAGCTATTCAGAGATCAGCCTTCTGTCAGAATTTTAGAAAGAACACGGATCCAGATGGAGGGTCGCACCTCTCTTTCTCACCCATCTTGGGCCCAAGCACTCACCTTCTGTACAGCACATATCACCCCACAGCGTGGCCCTAGTTTGTCACCACAACCCCTTCCCTCTCAGTCCCCAAACCCTCCTCGCTTCTGTGCCCACTATCCTCCCCAGCCTTCTCCAGACGCCTGGGCTCTCGCATCTCCATCCAAGCTTGCCCCTCGGGCCTGCACCCCAGCCCCACCGGCAGTGAGAGGAGACCCTCCCAGCTGGCCCCAGACACCAGGTGTCTGGACTGACTACCTGTCTGCTCCCCACCCAGACTGTCAGGCCCACCACAGGCCCTGGGTGGGTGAAGTAGCTCTCTAGAATCACGGGAAGAACCAACCAACAGGCAGGTTGGCCTCTCGGGGTGCATGGGTCCATCAGCTGCTGGGCTGAGGGTTGTAGTTGTATGAGGCAGACATGGCTCAGCAGCTGGGACCACACAAGCCGTACATGTACTCCCCCCCACCACCCTCCCACACACTTTGTTTACCAAGAGCCCTCTCTTTTGCCAAATCTCAAGGACTGTCACTGGAGCAGTTTGTCAGTGAACTTGGGGCAGCAGAATTTCCAAATGTCCTGAGAGATCACACCAAGCACCAGCACTTACTCCCATAGGATCTGACACCCTAGAAACCACCCTACATTTCCAAAGCACATCACCTCTCACTGCCAGGCTGTCAGATATGGGACATCCTCCAGCCCCCTGTCCTGCTCCAGGACCGGAAACCAACCCCTGCTTTGGAGGGTCGCCGTGCTTTGAAGACAGACGCCAGGCTTTCCCCAAAGCAGGCTCAGGACCAGCTGACCCATCCTATAAGCCACAACCTGACCTTGCCCGTCACCCCCCACCCCTGGGGCTGATGTTCAGAGAATGAGAAACACAGCACTTGTAGGGTCCCCGGACCAGCTAGGCCCTTGGAGATACAACATTTAAGAGGCCTTTGCTTGGAACTGGGTTAAAGATAGAGAACAAAAAGAAAACCTGCAGGCGGCCAATGAGCACGTATGAAGCCACTAGTCATCAGTGAAGTGCAGGTTTCGCAGGGAGATACCATGAACCTATCAGGACAGCTAAAACGAAAAGGACAATACCCAACACGCTGGTGGGAATGCACACGGCAAAGCCACTGTGAAAAACGATCTGGTAGTTTCTAAAAAAGGTTAAACACAGTTACCATATGACCCAGCATTTCCACTCCAAGGGACAGACCCAAGAGAAATGAAAATATAGGTCTACACAAAAACGTATATAGAAATGTGCACAGCAGAATTACTCTTAGTATCCAAAAAGTAGCAACAACCCAAATACCCATCAATTGGTGGACTAAATAACAAAAGAATACTACCCAGAAATAAAAGGGAACGAACTCCTGATGGACACAACATGGACAAACCTCAAAGCCTCTAAGTAAGAGTACCTCAACATAGGACATCCTGCATCCGATGATTCTGTTCATGTAAATTTCCAGGAAAGGCAAAACTAAAGAGACAGAAAGCAGATCAGAGAGTGCCTGGGCCATGGGTGGGAGCGGGCAGTGGCTGCAGGCTGCCGGAGGCAACTAGACGTCTAGGGTGGTGTATTTACACTCACAGACCCTACGCCTAAAGCAGGTAAGTTCCATGGGCCATCCACACACCTCCATGACAGCTGTGACCTGCCCTCAGGCTCACAGAGGGTCTTTCTCTGAAGACTCCTGGGCTTTGAGCAACATCACCTGAACACAGAGGATTCCTGAACACCCAGAGGAGATATTCCGGTCTGTTAACCATTTTCAGTGCAGGATATAGAGTAGATGGAAGGAAACAGCAGAAGATACAAGAACACCACAGCAAAGGCAATGCTAAGGCAAAGCAGTCCTCTGGAACTCTCTACCGACCTCACCTGATCATCAAAGACAGGAAGGCAGGCTGCTCCCAGCAGAGGGAACAGCAGGTACAAAGCCCAGAGCAGACACACGGGACGCCACAGTGGCAGAGAGCACCTGGGGCTTGCTTCTTGCACCCCCACGTCTGTTAGCCCAGGCCCCCATGTAGGAGCCAGCCTAGGGCTACCTCTAGTGCCTTGCGTGTCTATCAACACAGGGCAAGGCCTGTGTTGGGGGAGGAGCTTGGGGGACAGGGGACATGACAATGGTGATGATACAAGTCTGGATTTAGAGTAATAATGGGGAGGAATCCAAAAGGGCGCATCTCCCCAGAAGGAACTCCACCAGGGCAGCCCCAGCAGTGCCTGGCAGACAACAACCAGCACCCACACCAGCTGGCGTGGTGGGCCACCCTCCCCCTGGACCACATGCTCCCTGTGAGCCACTTAGTGAAGCGTTTAACTGGCGTGGTAGCTGCCAAGCAAATTATCTAGAGGACTCCTTTCCTGCAATCACTCATTCCCCAACAGTGGTGACTTTACCCATTGGAGAAGCTGGCAGAGAGGCCTAAAAACCCAGGCCTTCTCAACAATGCCAAGGCCATGTCCCCAAGCAGCCTGGCTATCATCACAAAACCAGGCCCCTGGTTCTCATGGGGTCTCCTCCCTCCAGCAGAAGAACCAGGCTCTTCTTGTCAACAGCAGAGCAATTCACTTGTTACTATCACATGCATACCTGGATGACTCCCCACAGGCCCCGTCTAGAGCCACTAACAAAAACAGGCATCAGGACCAGACCCAAGTAAGTTCCGCCAGCCCTGTGCAGGCAGGGGGAAAGGGGCCCCACCTGGTAGGACATTAGAACAAAGGGAGAAGCAGCCCTTAGTGCCCTCACACTCACTGGATGACAAGGTGTGTTCTAACGGCACTCAGGTCACGGGCCACACCACCCAACAGTGGGCAGCCGGTCACAGTCATAGCCACATTTACAGGCCCAGTAGGGCCCACCCTTGGTAATCTGGGTTAATGAGGCTGCCTGAGTCAGCTGCGGCTCTTGCCCATCAGCTCCTCCACCCCAGGGCAGACTACCTTGACTTTTTTTTTTTTTTTTTTAAGATTTTATTTATTTATGAGACAGAGAGAATGAGAGACAGAGAGCATGAGAGGGAGGAGGGTCAGAGGGAGAAGCAGACTCCCCGCCGAGCAGGGAGCCCGATGCGGGACTCGATCCCGGGACTCCAGGATTATGACCTGAGCCGAAGGCAGTCGCTTAACCAACTGAGCCACCCAGGCGCCCGACTTTTTTTTTTTTAAGATCTTATTTATTTGACAGAGAGTGAGAGACAGGGAGAGAGGGAACACAAGCAGGGGGAGTGGGAGAGGGAGAAGCAGGCCCCCCGCGGAGCAGAGAGCCCAATGCAGGACCCTAACCCGAGCCGAAGGCAGACACTTAATGACTGAGCCACCCAGGTGCACCTACCTTGACCTTTTGTGCAGACTCTTCTACATGGGGCACCTGCTCACCACTGTGCCCCACCCCCCTAAGATTTCCAGGAGGAACCACAGGCGCCAGGTGGGTCGCCTCTCCAAGGGCTGCAGGAATCTGATTTGGAGTGTCCTGCACACTGGCATGTGACCACCCCACCTGCCACAAACTCCCAGCTCAGAGGCCCCGGAACATTTCAATGAAGCATAACAAAATTGTTACAAGAAGGTTTAAGAAAAGAGAAATCTCTAAAGAGTTCTAAAATGTACTGAAACCACTTGTGTGTGTCCAACATCCACTAAAGTGGCCTTTGACACACACGGTTTTGTTGGAGGGGGTTGCTACCTGCAATGGAAATCTGTTTTTAGATCAAAGTAAGGTTTTTATTTTTCTAAACAAAAGTTCTCAGCTATTTACTGTAAAGCAAATATGTTTAATTTGAATGACTCAAAACGCATCAAGTCTGTCACCTCCAAGAACCTACTGGAATAAAGCTGGCTGCATAATTCACCAATTCTTTTTTTTTTTTTTAAGATTTTTATTTATTTGAGAGAGAGAGAGAACATGAGGAGGGGGTGCGCAGAGGGAGAGGGAGAAGCAGGCTCCCCACCAAGCAGGGAGCCTGATGCGGGGCTCGATCCCAGGACCCTGGGATCATGACCCGAGCCGAAGTCAGACACTTAACGACTGAGCCACCCAGGTGCCCCAAATTCACCAATTCTTAATCTTCCCTCTGAGTCAGGTTCAGGGTGGGGCAGGCAGGCCGAGGGGACCCCCAAATGCCGTAGGCCCCTGTGGCAGCCTCTGACCGCCCAGCTCAGTGCCTCAAGAAACTTTGCAGATCACGGGCTGGGGAGGCTGAAGGGGCTGGATGTGTGGGCAAAGGCCCATGGAGGAGGGGGCAGTGCAGAAGCCTCTCCTAGAGCCTGCACAGGGCCCTGAGCTGCTCCCCTTGAAGGCTCACGGGCACTCCCCAGAGGCAGGGCCCCAAGCCAGAGGATATGGCCTACGAGAGGCCATTATGCGTTGCCAGTCCAAGGGAGTTCTCACTGTACCCCACTCGGCAGTGGAGCTAATCTAGCCCTCAAGTAAAGGCTTCACTCAGTTCCCTTTACTAGAAAATCTCAGAAACAAGCTTCCGCAGGATCAGCTGACCCACCACTAACCAAACTGCCCGCCAGCAGCCAGCAGCAGAACCAACACACTTTAAGAAGGACAACGAAATCCAGCACATGACCCCATGGAATTCACAACACTCAGTATCCAAAACCAAAAACCTCCAGACATGTGAAGTTATAGGAAAATGTGACCCCCCACTCAACCCAGGAGAAAATTCAGCCAATGAAAATCAACTCACAAAGGACAAAGACAATGGAACTGACAGACAAGGGCTTCACTTTAGAGTAACCATTACATCTGAAAAATGTTCAAGGGTTTAAAAGAAACTTGAACTGGTGAGAAGAGAAATATGAGGTATGAGGAGAGAGCCACATGGCACTTCTGGAGCTCAGAAATGAAATATCTGGAAAGAAAAACTCACGAAGTGGGATTAATATTAGACTATGTGGAAGAAAAGGTTATGAATCTGATGACAAACTACCAAAAACTATCCAAAATGAATCATACACAGAAAAAAGTCTACAGGAAAATGAACACAGTCTCGGTGAACCATGGGACAATGGTACCAAGAGTTCCAACATATGCATAACTGGAATCCCAAGAGCTTCGTATCTGAGGAAATAATGGCCCAAATGTGAGGAACACAATAATTCCATAGATTCCAGAAGCTCCAGCAGGAAAACAAAGAACCATGTCACAGCACACCGTAAGCAAATCAGTATGACCGCTGACTGACATGCTATGAGAACCAAGGAGCAAAGATAACTCACAAGACCAAGTATCAGAAACAAGCCTGGAGACCATGGAAGGACATCTGTAAAAGACTGAGGCAAGAGCAATGAATGCTAACCTACAGTTCCTTATCGAGTGAAGGAGAAGGTGAAACAAAAACTTGTTCAGGCAGAAAAAGGCTGAGATCATCTCTGCAGTAGATCTGCACTGCAAGGAAGGTTCTGGAAGTCCTTCAGGAGGAGGGAACGTGGCACCAGATGGACACGTGGATCTGCACCCAGGATGAAGAGCACTGAGGCACAGGGAATATGTGTATGAACATGGAAGACTTTGTCTCGTGGTGACATTTCTGTAGATCACTGTCTGTTGAAGGCATAAACAGTGATGAAGTAAGGATTTGGAAGTGCAGCCTTGAAAGGGTGGCAGTGAGGCACAAGGACCTGGGTGGGTAGGGGCAGGGAGATGGAAGCAAACTAACCCAGGGTCCTGCCACCATATGACCTGAAGCACGAGGTTAACTGGAGGGCTGGCGTTCTCCCAGTGCCAAGCTAACCCCGACCTCCCTGAGCCACGGCCCTGGGGGGTAGAACAGCCAGACTCTGCATATTTGTCTGCGGGACACGCTGGCCGTGCACCTCTAGCGTGGTTGGACACTTACCCCTTTATGCACTCGAGGGGCACTTCCCGAGTCCCTCAGGCCCCAGGCCATGCCTCACAGAGCATGGCAGGCAGGGCAGGACAACCAGACACAGGCCACCCCAGCACGCGGCCATTGACTGCACATGGAAGGATCAAGTGAGGGGTACAGTGGACATGGCAAGAGAGCAGACCTGGGGCGCGCGGGTGGCTCAGTCGTTAAGCGTCTGCCTTCGGCTCAGGTCATGATCCCAGGGTCCTGGAATTGAGCCCCGTATCGGGCTCCCCGCTCAGCAGGAAGCCTGCTTCTCCCTCCCTGACTCGCCGTGCTTGTGTTCCCTCTCTCGCTGTGTCTCTCTCTGTCAAATAAATAAATAAAATCTTTAAAAAAAAAAAAAAAGAGCGAGCGAGCAGACCCGAACAAGGGCGGGGCCGAGGCTGGGGCGGAGCTGCGGAGCAGCAGGGGCTGCAGAGGGAGCAGCGGGACAGAAGCCCTGGGTAAGAAGGCATGCTGCAAACAAGTCAGCGGCCGTGGGGCGAGTGCAGGGCCTCCCCTGGGCTCGTGGACTTCCCCCCAAGGTGTGGCACCAACAGTGTCTGTGGAGCAAGTGGCCAGAGCCCTTGTCGGAGATGCCTTCGCAGCAGGACCAGTGCTCACCCTCTGGACCCACCTGGCCTGGTCCCCAGCAGCTGGGACACCCTGGCAATGCATGGGCTCACCGTGCTAACATGCCCCACCACTGCCTTCTGGCTGGCTGTTCCCTGCAGGGGACAAGAGCTCATGGGACCAGGGACATACCGTTTCTTAGGGAAGCCTTGCCACCCTATTACCTTGCCTCCTCAGCAGGACAGAAGGTAAAAGGCGGCAAACATGTCAAGGCCAGGAGGGTCCAACAGACTAGCTGGGGTGCTGCCCATTTCCCTATTGCCTTGGCAGCTTCCGCGTTATTCCCCAGACTGTGATTAGCAAGTCACCAGGTAATGTAACTTCCTAGAACAGTCTCTGGGACACGGTACTACCTGTCTGCGTATGTCACGCTCAGTGCCTGTGTGGGCTGCGCTTCAGGTTGGCAAAGTTACACATGATGCCTCTAGTCTCTGCAGACCCTCTTGAGGGGTCACGTCACTCCCACCATAGGCTCAGAGGTCACATCCTCCCCAGGGGCCAAGCAGCCCAGCGACTGCAGTGACTGCAGCAGGCATGGAGGGCTGCCCCCCCTACTGGCCCTATCAGGACCCTGCGTAGCAGAACGCCATCTCCTACTGGACGTGTGTAGGGTCTGAAACCAGGAGTTCATTGGGACAGGTGTCACTGCTGGTGTTGTGCTTCAGCCAAGAGCCCAGGGGCCGTCAGGAGGCCTGGTGGGGGTGGGCAGTGAGGAGGCATCACCACAGAACACCCTGCAGTCTTCTGTCCCCAAGCAGCTCCCACAGGTATCATAAAGATGCTGATGAAGGTAGGAAGACATAGGGAGCAAGCAGAGCAGGGGAACAGGTAGCCCCGTGGGAGGAGGCATGGAGTGCTGCCCAAGACCCCTTTAAGCTAGGACTGGGAGAGGGTGAGTTAGAACTTCACCATGGCCAGAATCCCCATATAGCTCTCCACGGAGAAGAGCACTTCACGGGTGAAGCCACAGGACGTAGCTTACAAAATCCACCTCCAGGTCCAGGAAGCACACTGGGTAAGGCACTGAGTTACACTCAGGGTTCTCAACCAGGTGATCCTGCCAGAGGACAGTGATGAAGTCCAGAGACATACTTGGATGGGGAGGAGGGCACCCCTGGAATCAGGTGCAAGGAGGCCCAGGATGCTGTGCCCACAACAGCCCCACCCCAGAGTGCTCTAGCCCCCAATGTCAGCAGTGCTGAGGCAGAGAAGCCCTGAGCTAACTGCTGCCATGAGGAAAATAAAGGGGAAAGCAATCTTCAGAGCAGAACGTGGGCCATAACGTGGGACACTCCACGGGACAAATGACCTGGTTTCTTCAACAGATGGATGGCATAAAAGGAAGAAGGACGGAGTGCTATAAATTACCAGACCTGACATGCACATCACATGTGGCTCTGCATGGACCCAGCCAAGTGAAGACGCAGCAGAGACAGCCCGCAAGGGTGCCAGGGGCTGTTCTCCGGCGCTCTCACAGAGCTCAATAAAGACTGCATCTGAAAGGAACAGTCCATATCCGTTAACAGTCAACGCAGTCATTGACAAAGCCAAGGGTGAAAGGAAAAGATACCTGGGATGGTTTTACAAATGCTCCAGCAAAACTAAACAAGCAGAACAGGGAAGAGCAGGGGGAAGAGTTGGACCGAGAAGGGTCAGGCACTCACAGAGGGCAAGGCTGGGTGATGGCACAGGGCCGATCGTTCTCATCTCTGTCATCTCCACACGTTAACACTCCCATGTGAAAGGTTTCTAATAAAAAGTGCACATGTACGAGACCTCCCATACCACATAGAACGGACATGGGGCCAGGTCTGTGATAGAGAAAAGCACGGAGTCTGCACATCATCTGGGGAAGGAGAACAGAGCTAGCAGAGGTAGGACAAGTGAGGACTGGCCTGACCTGGACAGAGCCCCAGGACGTCCGCCACGGGCCCTGCGTGGGAAGCAGCACTGAACTCCACCCAGGGAAACATGCTCCCTGCAATCTGCATGGCCTGACCCCCAGAACACAGAGGTGCCTGTGGAAAATGGGCCGAAAAGAGCTTGTTTCTCCTTAAAGGGTGTCCCTCTTGGCAAAGCACAAGTGAAGCGCACCAGCACTTCTCAGGGGCTGTGATCAATCACTCAATCTGCTCCTGAGCAGAATGCGGCCAGGAAAGGGGACAGTTAAGTCCTGAGAAAAGGCCTGGCTGCTGACCTCCTGGCAACTGTCCCCCCCTTTCCAGTAAAGCACAAACAATTGGGAAACTCCTTTCAAGGAATCCTCCCTGCAACTTCCTGGCAGACTCTGAGCAGGATGCCGAGGCTGTGGAGAGCTTAGACAGTGTCTGGGACCGTGAGGGGCCATTTCCGTGAAGTACAGACAGGGAGAACGGAAGAACATTCATCACTATGTGGAGGGACACACCAAAGCAAGAAAAGAGGACGCCTGGGTGGCTCAGTCCGTTGGGCATCTGCCTTCGGCTCGGGTCGTGGTCCCAGGGTCCTGGGATCGAGTCCTGTGTTGGGCTCCCTGCTCAGCCTGGAGTCTACTCCCTCTGCCCCTCCCCCTGCTCGTGGGCTTTCTCTCTCTCAAAAATAAATAAATACATTTAAAAAAAAATTGTTTCTAAAAAGCAAGAAAAGAGATTCCAAGCAGCCAAGAGCCAGGTGTAAATCAGGACCCACACAATGGCCAGCACTGCACATACTTCGATCTAAATTCATGGAGGTACACAGAGTATTGTTTGAGGTTTAGAGAAGTTTGAGGATTAGGAAAAAAAAAAAAGATGCAAATCACCTGAAACTGTGATCCGGACAACCCCCACCCCTGCATGTTTTGTTTGCTCTTCTTGGGTCAGCAAATAAAGGCAGACTAGAAGGGCCACCTTCTTTCTGCTGATTCCCCCTATACCCACCTGTACTCCAACCCTCCACCATCCCCAGTCCCTGGCGATCACAGATCTGTTTTCTGTCCCTACGGTTCAGCCTCTCCCAGGTTACATAAATGGAATCATACCGTCTTAGTTTCCTGTGGCCAATGTAACTAATCACCACAAACTTGGTGGCTGAAAACAAGAGAAATATATTCTCTCACAGTCCTGGAGGCCAGAAGTCTGAAATCAGTATTCCCCGGCTGAAATCCAGGTGTGGACAGGGCTGCACTCTGTCCAGAGGCTCTAGGGGGTGGTCCTTCCTCACTTCTTCCAGTCACTTGGAACCCTAGGCATCCCTCAGCTTGTGGCCACATCACCCCAATCTCTGCCTCTGTGGTCACACCACCTTCTCTTCTGTGTCAAATCTCTTCCTGCTTTTTTTTTTTTTAAGATTTTATTTGACAAAGAGAGAGAGCACAAGCAGGGGAGCAGCAGAGGGAGAGGGAGAAGCAGGCTCTCTGCTGAGCAGGGAGCCCAATGCTGGGCTCGATCCCAGGACTCTGGGATCATGATCTGAGCCGAAGGCAGAGGCTTAACCAACTGAGCCACCCAGGTGCCCCTTCCTGCCTCTTTCTTTCTTTTTTTTTTTTTTTTTAAGATTTTATTTATTTATTTGAGAGAGAGAGAGTGAGAGAGAGAAAGAGCACAAGAGGGGGGAGCGGGAGAGGGAGAAGCAGACTCCCTGCTGAGCAGGTAGCCCGATGCGGGACTCGATCCCGGGACTCCAGGATCATGACCTGAGCCGAAGGCAGTCGCTTAACCAACTGAGCCACCCAGGCGCCCCCCATCTAAAGATTCTTAACTTAAATCCCACCTACAAAGTCCTTTTTTCCATCTAAGGTCACATTTACAAGTTCTAGGGGTTGAGTCCTGGACATTTATCAGACCCTTATCCAGCTGACCACACATACTTAGCAAAATGCCTTTGAGATTCATCTATGCTGCCCTCTCCAAAGTCCATTCCTTTTTACTATTGTTAACCTACTGTATTATACCAGTGTGTTCATTCATTTGCTGCCTGAAGGACACAAGGCTCATCTCCTGTTCTGAGGACTAATGAATAAAGCTACCATAAACATTCACATACAGGATTTTGTACGGACACGAGTTTTCGTTTCACCCAACAGCACAACTGGGAGGTCCTCTGGTAAGTGTCTGTTTAACTTTACAAGAAGCTGCCCAACCATCTCCCAGAGTGGCTGCATCATTTTGCGTCCCCACCAGCAATGAGAAAGAGTCCACCTGCGCCCTGTCCACACCAGCATTTGGCACTGTCAGCTGTTTCATTTTAGCCATTCTCAAAGGTGGGCAGTGTAGGCTCACTGTGATTTCAATTTGCATTTCCCTATCGACCACTGACGTGGAGCGTCTTTCATGGACTAATTTGCCATTCTTGCATCTTCATGGTGAAGCCACACAAAGCTGTAGTGCATTTTTAAAAACTGGGTCATTTTCCTAGTACTGTGTTGTTGTTGTTTTTTTTAAAGATCTTAATAATTTATTTGACAGAGAGAGACACAGCGAGAGAGGGAACACAAGCAGGGGGAGTGGGAGAGGGAGAAGCAGGCTTCCCGCGGAGCAGGGAGCCCGATGTGGGGCTCAATCCCAGGACCTGGAATCGACCTGAGCCGAAGGCAGACGCCCAACGACTGAGCCACCCAGGTGCCCCTTAGTACAGTGTTTTGAGAGATCTTTGTATGTCTGGATACAAGAGCTTTATCACGTGAGTTTTGCCAAGTCTCTCTCAGTCCACAGCTTGTCTTTTCTTTCTTATAACGGTGTCCTTCAAAGAGAAGTTCTTAATTCTGATGAAGTGGCACTTACCATTTTTTTCTTTTTTCTTTTTTTAAATAGTTCTATTTTATGAAAATCTAAATTGCCATTCTTACCAACTCTCCCTTCCTTTCCCAGAGAAGAAGCTCTAGGGAACTGCTGGGTCCAGCCTTCCAACCCTCCTAGTCCCACTGAAGTGTCTCTCTCAGATTCCCGTGTCTGGTGCACTCTGGATCATGACCACAGAAGCTCCCTGGATGCTGACCACTCAGACACTGTCTGGACTTAGTCTCATGACCCTGGTGGGGTGGGCTGGGTACTGTCCTCCTTCCACCACACCGGCCCCTCACCCTGAACTACAGCTCTCACTGCTTCGAGCTTACACAGTGGTACTGCCAACAAGTTGGGCCGCGGCCATACAGGGCCAAGACCGTTCCCCCACCAGGTTCCCTGTGTCCCCTTGTATATCAGCCAACACGACTACACCTGGGTGCCCAAAGCAATGACCCTACAGCTGGGACACCAAGTGAATCAGAACACAGGGTACATCGGGACCCCGGAAGTGCAGAAGGACCAGCAGGGCAGGGTCTGGCACATGCTCCACTCAGATGAGGGTGGGCAGCATCTGAGCCCTGACCAGAGCGGGCGTTACATGGATGCGCTAGGCACAGGCTTGGCACAGCATCTGCAGCCAAATCGAACACAACAACTTGTGATATCTCGAACAACCAGCCTCCATCATAAAACCCCACCTTCAACTACTCAGGTATCAGATAACCACTGTTACAAGTGAGGAAAATGAGACACAAAGAGAAGACAAGGCTGCTGGAGGTCACGGGGGGGGGGGGGGGGCGCGGGGCTGGGGTCCCCACTCCACAAGCAGAGTTTATCTCAACCTCACAGGAAGACCAGCCCTGGGGTCCCTGAATGGCTCATGCTCAGTCACCACCCCACTTGATCTTAATCCAATTTCACAATTTATCCAAACTCCTTGTGAAAGGTGCATGATCCCATGATAATGGGATGAGACAAACATTTGCTAAACAAAACTCTTCACACTGAAGTGCTTCTATGCCACTGAGCCCTGCTCCATCAACAGAAAACACGGCCCTTTGCAAGATGCGCCCACAGTCCCAGGTCTGCTCTCAGGGGAGTGTGGCTATCGTGAGCTACCAGCCCTTGCCACCTGAGTTGTGCAACCCGTCCCTGGGTTAGGCCTTCTTTTCAACACCTATGTCTCATTACTATTTCATCTTTCCCCTCTGCCTTTCCTCAAGTAGAAAAATTAAGAAGCTGCCCTACCTCGCTATTTGCTGCACGTCCGCAGTGCACGTAGCTTGCAGTGCTGAGCACAGCCTGAGGAGGGGCCAGGTCCACACGCTGCACTTGGTCCCTCTGTCCCCACGGTGGCAAATGGCCAAACCGTCAAACCTCAAGTCTCGTCTTTTTCTGTGTTACCACTCACCTTCTGGGACAGAGCAAGCTCAGGCACAGAACCCCAGTCCCTGGCCCCTCACTCTGCTCCTGGGACCCGAGACTCCTCTGTCTAGGCAGAAGCCAACCTCAGGAAGGTGTGTCCTTAGCCTCTCCTCTCTCTCACACAGTCCTTGACCAGGCCAATGAAAACACGGGAAACACGGATCAACGAGCAAAAAAGCACCCAGAGCGCTTTGCACCAATGCTCTCCTGACACAGCCTCCTGAGGAGCCTGAGTGCTGGGTGGGCTTCTTTTGTTTTTCTAATTCAACTAAAACTCATCACACCAGGCACTGAACTCAGTGTCAACTTTCACTCTGTCCCCAGAGCCCGGTGGGCAGGGGTGGGGGGCATGACAGCCCCGTTCCCCAGACACCTGAGAGAGGATCGAGTGACAGTGGAGGAAGCTGAGGGCCTGACCTACGTCAACGGGTCCTCTGGGGGGGAATCCCCGGGACTCGGCTGCCTGATGCTCCACATCTCCCAGTGGGCGCAGCTTGCACGTCTTCCGTCTCACAGCCGGCCCCCTGCAAAGTGCCACAAACTTGTCCCCGGAAACACAGGCCCAAATCACAGACAAAGAAAAGCCCTGGCTGCAAACCCAGCTCTCTCTTCCCTTCGGGGCACAATGGTACCCCATGGCCTCTGGTCAGTGCCTAGTGAAAGGTCACTCTCCTACATCCCTGCCACACACACAGCATGACCTGCAACTTGGGAGCCACCAGGTCAGGGACCTTTCCCAGCCTCAGCGCCCAGTGTTGGTCCAGCCCTGTCACCTGGGCACGCGCTGTGATTCCACAGCCTCTCCACTCCCTCCAGCCCTAGCGAAGCCTCCAGATAACGCCAGCCTCCAACCAGCCTGGGTGTCAGCTCCAGGCCGTGCTCAACACCCTCTGCCAGCTTTATCAGTGCGCTGGAGTAAATCCTAACTGCTCAGAAACACAGAGAAGGCAGACCCTGCCATTTGCCAACCAGGGCCCTGGGAATGGGGACTGCCTCTGAGCCAAGGAGGCTGCTTCTGCCAGAAGGCCGGTTCAGAGACTCGACCTTGGAACACAGGGCAAGGTTCACCTGGGAAATCCCTTCTAAGACTTCCAAAGACATCCCTGAGGCTTTAGGGGAACGTCTGGACAAGCCAACCTCCCCAGAGAGCTGGGTCACCCTCTCTTGTTCTAGAAGCTCTAATATTTTGAGCCAGAACACTCCAAACATCTCAAAGAGGTGTCAAAATTGTCTGGGGGTCTGGGTCCACCCACATTGCAGTTCTGAGTCCCTCGGTCATTGGCAACACACTCTTGCAGACACCAGAGGGAGGGCACTGGGCCCAGGGTTCAACCAGGCCTACACTCTAAATGAGAGCAGAGTAGATGTGACCAACGCACGTGAGGTGGGTACAGTGAGGCCTCAGAAAGCCGACCTGGCTGCCCTCAGCCCATGGTATTCCTTCTCCGGAAGGAGTGAGCAGGCACTGTGCAGGGAGCCAGACTTAGGGTTTGGGGGTCAGGCTCATAGCAGCCAGCTGGCTCAGATATGGGCCCCTAGTTACTAGAGGCATGTCTCAGGAAAGCTCTCACCCTCACTGGGTCTGACACAAAGCAGGCTGCATGAAATCTGTGCATTTTTACTTTTAAGAAACAGAACCTGACTTGGCCAAGGCTGAGCTGGGCTAGGTCCTATAGGGAGGCAACCTGCACCCACAGAGCGTCACCATGTCTCCTCAATGAGGTCCCCTGCGGCTGCCAGGCACTCGGCTTTCATCACTATTAGAGCCAAGAACAGATCAATCCCTTCAGATTCTGGCTTGGCTTCCAGGGGGCCTAATTGTTGTCTTTGGGACAACAAGATCCTCTATCACCTGGACAAAGAGAATGGACCTTCCTGGAATAATCTGCACTTTCCAACTCTGGAGGCTCAGGAGCTGTGGAGCCCAGAGGGACAGAGCCTATCTACCCACCCAGCTATAATCTCAGGCACGGGCTCCAGAACTATCCCAAGAAAGGCACTCTGCCTGCTATCCCCATGTGGTGCTGAGTGTGGCCCCTCCAAGCGCTGAAAGGCCAGCTGAAGAGCATGTGAGTGGCAAGCATCCTCAACTACCTTCCCCCTGAGGGCGCCTGGCAGGTGAGCAGCTGGGGGAAGTTCGTCCCACACTGCTGCTTTATGCACGGCAGCCGCCGCCTGGCTCCCATGACACAAAAGGATCAGTCCTGTTCTTGGGTTAAGTCATGCATAAGCATCCACCAAGGTCCACCAACTGACTACTCCACAGAGAGATGGCCATCCCTTCGAGCACACTGCCCAGTGAAAAATGGCGCCAAACTGGGCTCATCCTGCAAAGCACATGGGGCAGTGGTACCCCCCTCTTGTGTGGTGAGGCCAGAGAGCAGCATGGGCTCTGCCAGGTGCCCAGAGCCCCTGGCCCTCAAGAGCCTGACCATGGGGACCTCCTGTGTACAAGGCCATGCATGTCCAGGGTCAGTTTCAGGCAGATGAGGAAACAGGCTCAGGGAAGCCAAGCAACTTGCTCAAGGTCACCTGCTCAGTAAGCAGCAGAGCACACACTCGAACCCAGGACCCTCATCAAATAAGAAGGGAGCACGGGCCCCTGAGTGGCTCAGTCAGTTGAGCATCTGACTTCGGCTCAGGTCGTGACTTTGGGGTCCTAGGATTGAGTCCCCCGTTGGGCTCCCCATTCCACAGGGAGTCTGCTTGTCCCTCTCCCTTTGCCCCTCCCCCTGTTTGTGCTCACTCTGTCTCTCTCTGTCAAATAAATAAAATCTTTTTTTTTTAACAAACAAAATCTTTAAAAAAAAAAAATTGTTTTCTCTAGCTGACTTTGCAAGAATACAGTATATAATACATATGACATACAAAACATACATTGACGGTTTATGTTTTAGGTAAAGCTTCTGGTCAATAGTAGGCTATTAGTTAAGTTTTTGGGGAGTCAAAAGCCATACACCGATTTTCAACTGTGTGGCGGGGTCAGCGCCCCGAATCCCCACATTGGTCAAGGGTCAACCGTGTAGCAGTACAGGGAGCATCAACTCTGATATGCTTTAGCACATCAAATGACAGTTGTGCCAATGCCTTCAAATGTCATTTCACTCACTACTATTTCTAAGCTACAATATAAGTAGCAGCAATTAAATCTCATCATTTAACACATTAACAGTAAATGTGTTACTAGGTCACACATTTCTCTTTAACGCTTTATTTGCTCTCTGCGTAGTGCATTGCTTTGGTAATTCTACATATTTTGGGTAGCTGAGAGGGATCCGTGTCCAGAAAAGACCAAGGCCCCTGCCCATGACTCGCTGTCTTGACAGGACCTGCCCCAACTGAGGTTCAGCCATGGATGGCTTCATTGGGAAGGTATTTGTAAAGTCAACTGGAGTTCAAAAAAAAAAAAAAATCAGTCTCACTAATCTGTTTCCGAACCAATATTTACTCCTGGCTGCAGAAAGTCAGAGTGAGGACTCACCAGATAAGCCACACAAAGTGTTAGCTCAGGCATGGAACATCAATACCCCAATCTCCACACCAGTGCTGCTGGGGGACTGACATCCCAGTGTTTCCTGGTACCTACAGGGGTGGGATATGGGGTCTCCATGCAGCAGGGAACACATGGACAAATTCATGAGCATTTGGTTCTAGTTACTAAAAATGCCATAATTATATCACTAACACAGACACTTGGGCACAACAAGATAGCACATGACTGAGAGGACACCTAGACATGAATGCCCACCCCAACCCCCTGCCGGGCTCTATTGGGAGCCCCTGCCTAGCCCCTGCCTGGCCTTTTTTAAGCCTCCCCTTCTTGGGAGCCTCCTACAGGTTTCCAGGTTGGCACAAACAGTGCTCCCTGGAGTGCTACCCTTTCTACCCCTTCTGCCCCAACTCCCCATACCCCCTGGCAGACAGCGCCTTGCACTGCCCTCAGCTCAACCTCCATCAGCACGCCAAGCCCTGGGAGGTCCTGCCCGAACTCAAGTACTCTGTGATGTGAAAGCACATGGTTCTCTTCACCTCTGGGCCCCACCTAGGCCTGACCAGAGGGAACCCAGGTATCTTGTAAACTCAGTGACCTACTTATAAGTTCAGCAATCATTCAGCAATGAGCATGGCAGCTTCTGACGCCAACCTCCAGCATTTTGACCCAAATGAGGTGCCACTTTGCATGGCTCGCAGGGCCTAAAGCGCATGGGTGCCCCCTTGCCCTCTCTGCCCAAGGTGTTCCCAGACCCTTCAATGACCAAGGGAGGGAGGTGACAACAGGCAAGCTGAAGCTAGGGAGGGCAGCTCGGAGCAGAGAGTAGGGCTCTGAGTCCAGCGGCCAGGCCACACACCCAGGCCTCTGCCTTCCTATCCTCGTGGCCTCGGGCAAATGGGCAAACTTCCCTGAGTCTTAGTTTCCTCTTCTGGAAAAGAGGACCATGAAGACCCACTGGCCAGGCTGAGATGACTCCAGGAAAGGCTGGGACAAGTATGTGCCCCACCCCCACCATCATGACTCCTCCTGCTAAGACCCCCTCCAACTCCCAAAATGAAAGGTGCATTTCTGAGTACCTCAACGAGCAGGCCAGGCCACACAGTGATCTCACCATGCTGCCGCTCCTGATCCAGTGTGGTTTCTAAAGCCAACAGGGACAAGCAGAGGCAAGCACAGGCTGCCTTCGCCTACTGCATCGAGACCAGACCACTAGGGCAACCAAGAAGGAAAGCGAGGGCTATACCAATTAAGACAAACCATTTCTACAAGCCCAAGGATTTGTCTGAGAAACGAAAAAGGAAAGAGACAGTGAGAGGCAGCTGAGAGACCAGAGTGACAAGAAGGGGCCACTGTCACCAGAGCTGCCTACCAGGCCATGCCGGGAAGCTCTGCTTACACCTTCCAGAAAAGACACTTTCTATACCACAGCTCCACGGAGCTTGCCCTGGACTCCAGGCAGCATGAAGACACTTTTGTCCCTTCTGGGCTCTCCCAAACACACAGCATGGGGCCTTCATCTTGGGTGGAAAACAGAGACCATTAAATGGGAGTTAGACACCCCACTCAGGAGGATAGAATGACATGAACGTGGTCTATTTTTCCATCTCTAACCTACCCAGGTGACCCAATGAGCAGGGCAGGCAAGAAAGCCACAGAGGTGTTCCATAACAAGGGAAGGAGGACTCAACTCAGACCCACCAGGTTCCCATGCAGACACCTACAGGCACCCCCAAGCCAAACGTCACAATGTGACAGCAATGAGCCGAGACCGCCATGCCTTAGCATGTGACATGTGGCCTGTGTGAGGGAAGGAGAGCTACATGTGAGCCCGTATGGGCAGAGTAGGTCCTTGCTTCATCCGGAAACCTTCTCGGCATACAGGAGGGGCTCAAGCACTGACCCTGAGACGATGCTGGCCAAAATTCTGAATGAGGCAAGAGCTCCTGGAGCGTTTTGCAACCCGGGTGCACAATGAAGCAACCGTCACCCTCAGGAACCAGCAGCACTCCCCAAGGGTGCCCTGGGAAAGTGTCACTGCCACCACTCAGCAGCTCACAGGGCCACACCAGACAGGACCAGACCAGACCCAACTACAAGCCACACCGGAGTGTTTCCTGAGCTCAAAGATAAATAAAACCAAGTCAGACCCAAGAAACAACTTTTTAAAAGAAAGATAGTTTGGGTAGAAGGAACAGTGAGGTGAGCCCTGGTGACTAGAGGAGCACAGTGGCCTCACTGTGGCTATAATATTAAGTCTTCCAAGTAAGCAAACATCCCATCAGTAACAAGAAACATCTAGAAGGAAAGATGAGGTCTCCTGCCTTCCTACTCGCCAACACAAGGTCGTTATAATCATTTTACTTCAAGCCTGAAATTACATTTTGGGAGCAGCTCATGATGTGCGCCATCACGAGAGCAGAACCTGGCAGGACTCCAGGCCAGCCGTGTCCGCCAGAGGAGGGCCAGCAGGTCTATTTAGGAAAGGAAAACGGAACCGTCTTGCTGGCGCTGGGCAGCTGCATGTATTAGCAGAGAGATGCACAGTACAATCCAAACCCTTTCTGAACTTCTAGGCTAGGAACCCTTAACTGACCAGGACAAGAGGTCTGGTTAACTCTCTAGGTCTTTTAAGGCCCTCCCTCATGGCCTGAGGCTGGTCTGGCCTCATACCACCACCATGCTGCCCGCCACACTGGCAGGTGAGCAAATGTCACACAGCCAGGGGCCTGGGTTACAAAGAACTCAACATAAAATTCACAAAGGCAGGAATGACAAAGTTAAAGGCGCTAAAACTGCCCTGGCCTGAGCTCCCCGCTCCACTCAAACCTAACCCAGAGCTGGAGAGAAGGGGCCTGACCTCCCTTGATAGCTGAGGCAGTGCCTGAAGGTGTCATATCCCTTCCGTACAGGAGATCTAGATCTGAGCAGCACCCCTGCCCAGCTTCCACATCAATCAACCAGTCCTAGTAGGGACAGGGAACCAAGGGCTCAAGAACAGGAATGATGCCCTAGGCCACTGACAGCTACTGGGAATTGAAAGCAAAACTTCTGTCTCAGTGCCCAGAAGCTGAGATCAGAAGATTCACTTCCGCTTCAGGATGTGCCATTTAAAAGCTGTGTGACAGGGGCGCCTCGGTGGCTCAGTTGGTTAAGCGTCTGCCTTTGGCTCAGGTCGTGATCCCGGGTCCTGGGATAGAGCCCAGCACTGGGCTCCCTGCTCAGCAGGGAGTCTGCTTCTCCCTCTCGCACTACCCCTCCCCCAACTCGTGCACACACACTCACTCTCTCTCAAAAGTAAATAAAATCTTTAAAAATAAATAAATCAATAAAATAAAATAGGGGCACCTGCGTGGCTCAGTCATTAAGTGTCTGCCTTCGGCTCAGGTCATGGTCCCAGGGTCCTGGGGACTGAGCCCTGCATTGGGCTCCCTGCTTGGCGGGAAGCCTGTTTCTCCCTCTCCCACTCCCCCTGCTGTGTTCCCTCTTCGCTGTGTCTCTGTCAAATAAATAAATAAAATCTTAAATAAATAAATAAAGTAAAATAAAATAATAAAAGCTGTGTGACCTAAGTAAGATACTTAACTTCTCTGGCTTGGTCTCACAGAGCTGGTGATCTAACTCACTAGGCCACTGAAACAAGGTATGCAACAGCACAAACCAGCTCTGCCACACACGTGACCTCCAGCTCCCACTTCCAAGTTTCTGAGTGCTGTAAAATAAAGCATTGCAACATTCTTTGGGGAAGAAAAAACAAACAAAAAACAACCCTGACACAAGCAAGGAGGCAAGGCCACCAGGGTCAGGGAGACCACCCCTTAACTCGCCATGTGACCTTGAGTGATGATGGATGTCATGCCTGCACTAATCAGTCTTCTCATCTGTGAAATGGGAATGATCCCATTCTTGACTTTCAAGGGCTGCAGTCAGGACCTGGCAAGTTTACACCCTCAACCTTGAGAGGCAATGCAGAGGTAACATGCACGTGACCTCACTGCATCAGTTCTCTCTGGGTTTACCCGGAGGCCCCATCAGGGACAGCCGATGGGACAGGCCCTGACTGACAAAGGGAGTGCCACTGCCCCCAAGCCAAGAGAACTATCAGAACCACAGAAACTTTCCCGAAACTGCATCAACGACTTCAAACAATATTCAGCAAAGTAATAACAATTAATAACAGTAAGTACTCATTTAAGTAAAACATGTACTATCAGCCACACTCATGTTCCCACATCTGTCACGTATGTGGTAGACATCACAGTAAGTCTGGTGCATGTTCGACATCTGAGTGAACCCCCTCAGGTGATGCCGAGAACTCACCACGTGGATGTCTGTCGTGGATTCCTTTCACAGCTGCCCCACCAACCCTCCAGTCTTGACATGTGAAATCCTGCACACCGAATGTATTTTTTCTCCAAGCAGGACTGTTGGCACCTTCCTCCTCCAACAATCTCCTCTGACAAAGGCAGAACTAGGAAAAGTCCTTGCAGGAGGAAGGGATGGAGGGACAGAGGAGGAACCATGGACTTCAAGGAAGCGGCTGTGTGGTCAGAGCAAACGGCACACCCTTATCCCTGCAGAGGTCAGCATGGCACAGGGGCCCGGACCTCCTGGTGGGCCTTTGCTCTGCCCCAGGGACAGAAAACACATCACACGGCCCAGCACGGTGGCCCTGACTGACTGTCCCTGCTTCCAAGAGTCAGCAGTTGTGAGGTTTTGAACGTGACATGAGTATGAACGGACTTTGGGAACCATCAGGGGCCACATAGAATTTAGTAGTATTTTCCAATCCACAAATGCCACTTTAGTGTTTTCACTAATATGTCACTGAGATAAAGTGAAGCAAACCTGAGACCCTGGAAAAGTACCTGACAACACGGCCTGAGTGCTTCAAAGTCACCAGCCAGCTGGGTCCACAGTCATGCTCAAGGAAAGGACAAAAGGCCGCTGGGTGCCAACTTCACACTTTAATTCACCAGAGCAGAGCCTTGAAGCAAGCGCCACTTCCAGCCGCCAACTGAGGCCAAAGCTCACAGCAAGAGGGGGGATCTTGCTCCATGGGGAGCATGGTGGGTCACACCAGGGAGAAGGAATGAGCATGCCACGATGCCACCCTCACCCTCACCCTCTCGGCCAGCAGACAGCACTCAGAGAGAGAACCAGGGTCAACCCATGCTGGAGAAAGCCCCATTAAAAGACAGACCAACCAACAGGAAATGGCAATGAACACAGCACAGACTGAAAAGATAGCTGCAAGTGGCTGAAACATGTGAGAAGTCATCAGCAAAACAACAAGAGGGAGGTATCATTTTTGCCCAGCACTACCACAAAATTAGGAAGAATCAGATAATCTGGTGTGCAAGAGGAAGTGGGAAAGGCATGGTGGAGTTGGGGGGTAGAGGGAATAAGGCACAACCCACAGGGCAGAGCTCAGAGCTGGGCCCTCCCTTGGGTCTGTGTGGGCAGGCTGGGCCAGTGTCCCAGGCCAGGGGCCACTTGCTCAGGCGACGATGGACAGGAGTCGTGGGGTGGGACCCACGGGCCTTGGCAGGATGTGCATAAGGAACGCAATCCCAGGTACTTCCTGCAGGTATGGCTGACACACCTGGCTGGTGCCCAAGAGCGGGTACAACATGTCAAAGCAAAATAAAGTCAGAAGCCACTGATCCAGAAAAGGAAGGTCCAATCAAATCCACGGGCTCACAGCAAAGGCCTGGTGTGTGCTGCCCTCCCACGCACACTCTGTCCTGGGGAGAGTCCTGGGCTCTGGGAACGTGCCTCTCGGTGGGTAGGAGGGTGGGGAGGCAGGGAGGGCACGGATACTGGAGAGGAGACTTCCAAAGAAAGGCCCTCAGCAGCCAAGGAGGAGATCACACTGGGGTCTGAACAGCAGAGTCCCCAGGCACCCTGGGAGGCTGATTTGGGCATGGGAGACACATGATCAGCAGTCTGAGCAGCAGAGTCCCCAGGCACCCTGGGAGGGTGATCTGGGCATGGGAGACACATGATCAGCAATCACTCACTATCACTGCAAGCATCCCCCAGCGTCACTGAGTTGGCACCGCTACCCAGCTGGCTGAGACAAGGGGTTTGTAACCGGTGCAAGAAGCCCTGTGTTAGGCCACCCAATGTCCCAGAGCTGTGGGATAGGAAGGCCCCAGGAGCGGCCCTATCACTGTGGCTCAATATCCTCCATTAAGAACCCACACTTTCGAGGCACCTGGGTAGCTCAGTCGGTTAAGTGTCAGACCCTTGATTTCAGCTCAGGTCTTGATCTCAGCGTTGTGGGTTCGGGTCCTGCACTGGGCTCCACACTGGGTGTGGAGCCTACTTTAAAAAAAAGAAAAAATAAATAAAATAAAAAGAACCCACACTCTCAGTCCAGCCAGAGATGAACAAGGGCTCCAGGATAGCAGGGACCGAGGGAACACACACAGCCACTCTGGGGTGATGGGCCACAAGAACACAGGACAGGCCCCGTCGCTGTGGGTAGAGAGAGGCTTCCGGGAGCCGGGACCACAGAGCTATCTATGCTGACAGGGCACTTTGTACGGGGCATGGGCATGACAGGATGAGTGCGGAGAGGATGGAAGCCATCTCAGGTGAGGGGGGCAAGGAGCACAGGCCCCTGAGGAGGGAGAGGCACAGGTCTGCACTGACTGCAGCCCTTGCTCCAGGCGGAAGCCTGGTGAGCAGCAGGCCTCACGCCGAGGTGTACTGCGATGACGGTGCCCCAGGCAGGGCGGCCACCAACCCCATCACCACAGAAAATCCTGCAACCAGCTAAATTAGGAGCAAATGTTTAGAGTTGAAAAGTTAAATGCCCCCCACCAAGGACGTTCCAGTACCCTAAACATGGGAGTTCCCCAAACCCCATCTTTGAAGGAAGACAAACCTCAGTGATGACATTTGCCACTTGTTACATCGCCAAGTGCCAGGATATGGGGCATGCAGCATGGTCAGTGTTCTGTGAGGAAAACAGATAACCTCCGTCTTTCTGCTTCTGAGCCAACTTAGGACGGAAGTTTGGGGACCATAAATGCAGAAGCCAAAAGCCCCTGCCTGGAGAAACCACTCAGCAGCCTGGCCAGGTTTGCCCATGCCCGGGCACGAGCCGGGTTGCTGGTAACATACAGGCCGGGGCCCCAAGCAAACGGCCCCAATGCTGCCGTCCAGGGCACCCCCAGCACAGGCGGGCTGCAGGGGCTAGGAGCACCCTGCAGGGGAGGCACTGCCCGCAACCACCCAGGGCCAAGAACTCACCACAGGCCACCAGCTCCTGGACCGAGCCAGGCCACACGGTAGGACTCCCTGGCCCCCACTTCTGTCATCTACTTTATAAAGAGGCACTTCACAGCTGGTTTTACTTGGTAAAAAGGGAACTCCGCTCAAAAAGAAAAGTCTTATAATCAGTGCAGCCCACCAGGCGCAGGCCTACTACCGGGACGACGCCGTGAGCAGCCACTCCAGGGCACATCCAACTACACTGTCCTCCCTGAGGGCCCACGCTGGTGCTCCAGGCAGCTTCGGAGGTGCCTTTATGGGGCTCTGTGAGAGAACACCACCTTCCTGGGCTGAGAACCGGGATAATGCAAGTGAAAAGGAGGTGCCAGGGCTTTCTTTATGGAAAAGGAATCTGGCAGAGCTGGAGAACAGTGAGAAAATCAAACCTATGAACATGGAGAGGCCTCCACCGAGGAGGCACCAGGAGTCCCCAGGCCAGGGCTCTACCACGGGAGCTGAGCTGCTGGTATCCAGACCTGTAGCAAGATGCTCGCCCTTGGAGCAACAGAACAGACGTGCAAGGTGAGCTGGACCAGGAGATCACACAGGACCCGCGTCCCTCCTTGACACGGCCCTTCCACGCCTTCCTCCAATAACGAATGATTCACTGGGCCCCTGTGTGCTGTGACAGAAGCAGGCTGACCTCTGGGGAAACGCTGAGTGCTGGAAGGCACATGGAGGAGAGGCCCTCTGACCAGAGATGAAATAGGAAGGGGCAGGGGCAAGGCCAGGAAGACCTGGAGGAAGAGCATTCCAGGTGTAGGCACAGTGCACTGTGTCTTGAAGCCCAGAAGCATGTAGTGCCCTGTGGTACAGCATGTCATGGCCACCCTCCCGCCCTCTCTGACCTGTCACCCTGACCTTGGTACCCAAGGGAGAGGGCCAGGCTGCTCCCTCAGCACATCCTTCTAGGCCTCCTCAGGGTACAGGCTCTTCCCCACCACCTGCTCAGGGCCCAGAAACGCCACTTTTCCTGCAGGTCCTCTCTCCAGGGAGCTGTCCCGGCCCACAGGCAGGATTAGAGCCCATGAGACTGTCACTCTTCACTTGGGACCCTCACTGCTCAGCACAGGGCCAGGTGGTGGAGGGCTGTTTGCTTGCTTCGTGGTCATACCTGGGGCCTGACTGCAGTCTGGCCAAGGTTAAGGACATACACTCTGGGCCAGATGCCCAGGTCTGACTGGGACCCCACATGTAGACATCCCACTCATTCATTACCCACTGCCCTTGGCTGGAGAGTCTGGGGATGACACACCAGGCGGCCACAGTGCGTGGAAGATATGCACACACGGCTTCATTTCAGGCCCTGGGTGATGGGTGCTCATCTACTGTGGAGATGGGCCAGGTAGGCACAGGGGTTGAGGAAGGCCGGCCCCATAAGTGGGCACAGGACAGGGAGGCCGGCAGCTCTGTTAAGAGGTCTGCCTGTGTGGGCTAACTGACGCCACTCCTGTTCTGTTTTTTAAGCGCAATCTTGTGACTCTCTGGGTTACTAAAATCTCAACACACATCCTGAGTAAAAACGATGACATGGGGCTCGCTTTTCTAAATTTCCCCTAAATTTTCTGCAGACTTCAGGATTCCTCCTGGACTCCTACATAAAACTGCTGTGCACATCTGATTTCTGTCGTGTTCATCTATGACCAGGGCAGAGAGAAGGGGAAGCAGCTAGAGGCTTCAGAACCCTCAAGCCTGGAACCCAGTTTTCAAAACAGCAACGCTCATCTCCCCAGAATTGGCCAGCGTGCACAGCTCAGACTCTGGGCCTCCCAACCCCACCTGTCAAGCCTAAGGTGAGCTCAGCACCACCCACAGGGCTAATCAATAGGTTAAAAAGTAACAAGAAACATTAGGCCCAACTTTACGCAAACAGAGCTATCCAGGCTGCATCCTGGCTAAGGACCAACCGTGTCTGCACAGGAGCTGTGTCCTCACTCCCCCTCTAACGTGTCCTGCCAGCTGTCCTGAGACAGCCCCTGCTGTGGGAAACCCTCCATAGCCACTACTGAGTCCTGCCACCAACCTGTCCAGTCAGCAGGTCCTGGGGACTCACACAGACCCTGTAGCCTTGAGCACCCACGGAGCTGGGGTCTATGGTGTCTGTGCCCAGGAGACCCTCCACCCAGGGTTCCAATGGAGGAGCAAAAGTCCTGACTTTCTGAGATACCTCAGGCCTTAATTATTCTCCTGGACAGCTGGGGCTACGGCATGTAAGGAAGACACAGACACACAATATAATGATGACCCCTACCCCACAGGGTGGTAAACTGAGGCCCAAAGGGTGGTGACGCTGTATAGCCAGCTCCTTCTCCCCTACTCCTCCCAGCCCTGTGTCCTGCTCTTAACTTTGCAGCCGCCTAGCGATGTCAACACCAGTGAAGGTTTGGAAGCAATATAGATTGTCCCCTACCCTGGCCCTCAGCTGTCCAAGGGACAGCAGCTCAGGCAGCTGAAACCTCTGTGCCTAGGCCTACTGGACACCCACGTGAACACCTGGCAGTGGCAACCTCCTAGGTCTGCAGGCTGCTTCAGAATCAGCCCCAACTCAGCCAAGGTGAGGCATGCTGTTCCACCACCCCCAGCCTGAGTCCTGCATCCTGCATCCTCCAGTGACCTGCCTGCAACACCCCCAAGCTTGTCCGCCCCCTGAGCTTCACAACAGCAGAGGGACGCCCACACCTGCAACATGCGATGTGCTTGCTCTTGACTAGCTGAGCCCTGGGAACAGCACCGGGAGCCCCAAGGAGAGAGCACAGAGGGAGTACCATATCCACTCGGACCAGCCACTCCCCAAAGCTGAGATGTGCCTAGCAGATCACACGCTTGGCAATTCCTATCACCGGAAAGCATCCAGGCCTCAGTGAATTTACACATGAGAGACCAAGACAAGAAAGAGGAGAGGCAGGTGGCAGAAGCCATGTGAAGATCCCAGAATGAAATGTTAATTAGATCCACTGCTCTGGGGAGCGCCTGGGTAGCTCAGATGGTTGAGTGTCTGCCTTCGGCTCGGGTCATGATCCCAGGGTCCTGGGATCAAGTCCCGCATCAGGCTCCCTGCTCAGGGGGAAGCCTGCTTCTCCCTCTCCCTCTGCCTGCTGCTTCCCCTGCTTGTACACACACTCTGTCAAAAATAAATAAAATCTTAAAAAAAAAAAAAAAATGAACCACTGATCTGGGGTACAGACCCTATTGATTTGCCATCCACCCCTTAGGAAAAAGGGGTCCAAAGCCTCGGGTCTTTTCGGGACAGCATCAGCCCAGCCCAACTTCTGCTGACAGCCTGTGAGCCTTGCCCTGTATACCTGGGAACCAGTGAACCCCATCCACTGGCCATTCTCACAGACCAGGCTCACCCGGGGGATAGGGTGGGGGCATTAACCGCATCTGTTCAGAGACAAGACAGGACCCTCCCCACAGAGACACTAGTTGGCAGAGCTAAAGGTAGGGAGGGCCAGTATCATCAATCCCACACTCTAGGCCAAAGCCCGTCTCAGAATCCTTCTTAACACAGCTCCACTTCCTGTCAGGAGGAACTGGCACAGATCACTGGGTCATGAGGCCCTGTGCACAAGTCCCCCATCCAGCAGGACCCTGTGCACAGGTAAGGGAGCCAGCAAGGGCTCATCCCAGTGCCAAAGCAAGCTGGAGACAAGCTGAACACAGGCAACCAGGGCTGGTTGTCCTCATCCCACTTGCCAGATCCACTGCGAGCTGAGCACATTTCGCTGGAACAAGCAGACGTCTGTGAGCGTCCAACACCAAAAATAGTGTGACCAGGGGAGGAAGGAACACACTCTTCTAGCTGTGACCTGTCTCTGCCTCAGACATCTCCCTTCAGTCTCTCCATACAGGGACGTCCCCCATAGATCCTCCCCACCACACTGTAACCCCCTCACCCACCCAGCCTGCAGCAGTTCAATAGTCCCAGCTGATTCTGAAAAGGGAGAAACAAAGTCAAAAGATAAGAACAGCAGGGGCACATGGGTGGTTCAGTAGGTTATGTGGCCAGCCCTTGATCTTGGCTCAGGTCATGATCTCAGGGACCTGGAATTGAGCTGCACACGGGCTCTGCACTCAGCAGGGAGTTTGCTTCAGGATTCTCTCTCCCTCTGCTCCTCCACCCCCCGACGCGCATGCTCTCTCTCAAATAAAGAAATAAAGAAATAAATCTTAAAAAAAAAAAAAAAAAGAAAGAAAGAAAGAAAGAAAAACAAGAACAGCAAAATCATGCCATTTCTGCTGCCAGAACCCAGAAACCTCAGCCCCTTGGCAGAGAGGCCTGCCTGAGAAGCCCTTCTCCAGGTTTTTCAGGCTGCTGGTATCTAATTCAGAATCCATTTATAGATGATACTCATCCTGAGCTGAGAAAGCTCTGGAAGATTCTTCAAGGCCCCCCAGCCCATGGAAAGCTCACTCCTAGGGAACAGGAGACACCTGCTGCCCATTGTCTCCACACAAGGGACCCATCTGAAGCCACTGTCATCTGGTTGTTCTTCATGCCATGAAGCACACCTTTGAAACCCGTACAAACAACAAACCCCTAAATGAGCACAATCCTCCCTTGGAAGATGACACTGGTCCCACTGTATCCCCATGGAACTGAGGCTGAGGAGAGGAAGAGAAGGGAGGGGCATGCTACAGCCAGAGCCTTACTCCAATGGGAGGCAGATGCCCGCCCTGTAGCTCCACCAGGGACACCCATGCTTGGCCCTTCCTGCCAGGCTGTGTGTGAATGTGTTTCCAAAGTTCACCAGCAGGTCACAAATAAAAAAGCCAGGCCCACCGGAGGCTGTGTCAGTCTTGACGCTATGCCTGGGAAAAGCTCCTGGGAAACCCAGGGACTTGCACATGGGGTGGGAAGCATTCCAAGTCTGCACGAAATCAGGGGTGGGGGGTAGAGGGAGGCAGTCCCAGAGCAGACACCCTCAGGTCTGAGGCAATGTAATCTACACTGACCACATACGTATCCTCAGGTCAGCCACCACCTTCTAGGCATCCCATCAGTGAAATGAAGGGGCCAGACCAAAAGGATGCTCCAAGATCTTAGTCCAGCCCTGAGAGGTGACAGGAAGCCACGACCCACAGGGCGGCATGCCAGAGTACAGGGGCCCAGGATATGAGGCCGGGACAGCACATTCCACTAACACACATAGTCCTCACGTCACACACCCATCCCAACACTCCAAACCAGCAGCTCTTGCACTTTTTCTGTAAAGGGCCAGAGAATCAGTATCATAGGTTTTGAGAATTAGACAATCTCTGTCACTAAGACTCAGATGCTGTCATACAGCAAAAGCAGCCATAAACGATGCTTTTGTCCCAATAAGATATAAACACAGTTGGCAGGCTGGATTTGCCCCTTGGGTCATGGTTTACCAACTTGTTTTGGACTCTAAGGTTGGCACTGAAAGAAAAGAATGCCATAACGGTCTACTACATTGGCATCCTTATCCAATTCTGTTCACCTAACAGGGCAGCAAACATGCCAGAGACCTTCGTTTTCGGGGCTAGCAGCTTCGGCAGCAACACTAGGCACAGCAGAACTCAGCTTCCTTGAGGACAAAAAGAGGCCCACTACAACAGACGGTATGGGGAAAGCTCTACCACTAATGCTACAGAAAACAGAGCAGCCATGGGCGCCTAGGTGGCTCAGTTGGCTGACTCTTGGTTTTGGCCCAGATCATGATCTCAGGGTCCTGGGACTGAGCCCTGCATCAGGCTCTGTGTTCAGTGGGGAGTCTGCTTGGAGACTCTTTCCCTCTGCCCCCCATCAACCCATCCCGCTCACGCTCATGTGCGTGCAAATGAATCTTAAAAGAATGAGAGAGAGAGGAAAAGAGAAGAGCAGAGCAGAGCGAGCCAAGCTAAGCCCCTGCCTTGGCTCAGGTCATTATCCCTGGGTCCTGCTCAGCAGGGAGTCTGCTTCTCCTTCTCCCTCTGCCCCACCCCCCTCATGCTCTCCTTGGTAACAGCTCTCCTTGCCTTTCCTGCCATCTGCACCCAGGTGACCCTGATCAAGATCCTCCTTCAGCTCGCTCGCTTTCTCTCAAATAAATAAAAAAAATCAGGAAGGAAGGAAGGAAACAGAGCAGCCAGGATGGGGACAAGGCATGGGATCTCTGTCAGGACCTTGAGAACAACATGGTGGGGAGGTCACAGGCAGGAGGTGCCCACTGTCAAAGGGAAAGCCATGCTAAGCTCATGTTCCACCTCCAGCTACTGCAAACCGAGCTGTCCGACTTCATTCAGTGGGCATTCTCCTTATTGTAAGTGTTGCTATAGGACCCTTAAATCATCCCCTCCAGATGTGGCGAGAACCACAAGGTCCATATCAGGAAGCTGAATGTCCTCCAAAAAGTCACTGTTCAGACAAAAGGGGAAAATAAGAAGAGGAACCTCCCAGCCCACTTATCCTCCTCAGGCCAATGGCAGGAGGCGAGGCTACTCCAAAAGCCCCCAGGTGCCACCACCACCAGGAAGGGCAGCATGAAGGGACAGCCTCCTCAGCCCAGTCCCTCCACCTCACTCTGATTAGCCTATGCTTACCTACGGGGCCTGAAAGCAAGTGTGGAGTCCCTTGCACTGCAGGAGAAGGGGGGATGGGAGCAGGGCAGAGGCAGGGAGCACGGCTGCCACAGTCAGAAGCCCTGAGGCAAGTGGACTGCATCTGCCCACAGGGTCAGAAAAGACACCACTCATCCTTCCCATCCACCTTTGTGCACAGGCCCCAGCCCCAAGGCCAAGCCAAAGGCAGGAGCCAAGACAATGGCATAGTTCCCTGCCCGTCCAATAACCCCCCTCTCCAAAGAGCAGCACCTGACCTGAGGCGCCTCCAGGCCACTTCCTATTTGGAAGAAAGCCCATTTTCCACCAGTCACCTTGTGATTCAACATGGGACACAAAGAGGTAAATTCACCAAAGCACAAATTCTGCCCCATCTGAACTCATGGCCAGGGAAGGGCCCAGCAGCCTCAGGTGCCAAAGGGCGGAGCCTAGCCTTGCCCATCACCCTCAGGGCCTGTGTCTGGTTTGAGGACAGGAAGGGACACAGAACTCTTGCCATTGGGAGGGCTGGGGGATGGTAACAGCTCTCCTTGCCCTTCCTGCCATCTGCACCCAGGTGACCCTGATCAAGATCCTACCTCAGGCAGGACCTGAAGCTAGCCCAAGCCCACCTCAAATGTGAGGCCAACATGGCCTTATTCCACTGGGGTCCAGCTCTCTATCAACTGCGACGGGTCTCCTAAGCCCATCAATGGTCCAGCAGGTGTCAGAAGCCTAACAGACCCTAAGTCTCGCTGGACAGTCGCATACTTTTAAAGGCTCAGAGACCACTTCACACCCATCAGTACAGTTATTATCAAAAAAACAACAACAACAAAAAAAGTGTTGGTGAGGATGGCTGGCTGGAGAAACTGGAGCCCTCGTGCACTGCTGGTGGGAATGTGAAATGGGACAGCCACTGTGCAAAACAGCTTGGCAGTTTTTTCAAAAAGTTAAACATAGAGGGGCGCCTGGGTGGCTCAGATGGTTAAGCGTCTGCCTTCAGCTCGGGTCATGATCCCGGGGTCCTGGGATCGAGCCCCACATGGGGCTCCTGGCTCAGCCGGGAGTCAGCTTCTCCCTCTCCCTCTGCCTCTCCCACTGCTCATGCTCTCTCTCTCTGCATCTCTGTGTCTCAAATGAATAAATAAAATCTTTAAAAAAAAAAAAAAAAAGTTAAACATAGAATTACCATATGATCCAGCAACTCATCTTCTGGATACATACTCAAAAGAAGTGAAAACAAGGACTCAAGTGAAATAAATCAGACAGAGAAAGAAAAATACTGTAAGATCTCACTTATGTGTGGAATCCTAAAAAAAAAAAAAAAAAAGAAAAAGATAAACCACAGAAAAAGAGATCAGACCTGTAGTCACCAAAGGCAGGGAGTGGGGGGAGGGAAAATTGGAGAAAGGGGGTCAAAAGGCACAAACTTCCAGTTGTAAGATAAATAAGCACCAGAGATGTAATATATAACATGATGACTACAGCCAACACTGCTATATGATATACAGGAAAGTTGTGAAGAGTAGATCTTAAGAAAGTAGATCTTAGGGGCACCTGGGTAGCTCAGTCAGTTAAGCATCTGCCTTCAGCTCAGGTCAAGACCCCCGGGTCCTGGGGCGCCTGGGTGGCTCAGTCCACTGAGCGCCTGGCTCTTGATTTCAGCTCAGGTCATGATCTCAGGGTCCTGGGATCAAGCCCCACGTTGGGCTCTGCACTCTGTATGGAGTCTGCTTCTCCCTCTCCCTCTGCTCCTCCCCCTGCTCGTGCTCTCTCGCTCTGTCTCAAATAAATAAATAAAATCTTGGAAAAAAAAAAAAAAAAAAACCGGGTCCTGGGATCGAGCCCCGTGTTGGGCTCCCTGCTTGGTGGGGAGGCTACTTCTCCCTCTCCCTCTGCTCCTGCCCACCGCTCGTGCTCTCTCTCTCTCTCTCTCTCTCTCACATAAATAGATAAAATCTTTAAAAAAGAAAAAAAAAAGAAAGTAGATCTTAAGAGTTCTTAAAAAACTTTTTTTTCTGTTTTTGTATCAACATGAGATTCTAAATGTTAACTAAACTTGTTGTGGTCATCTCATGATATATGTCAGTCATATTACTACGCCGTACACCTTAACCTTATACAGTGCTAGATCTCAATTATCTCAATAAAACTGGGAGAGAAAAAAAAGAGCAGGGACTTGACCAAATGTGTGTATGCCCATGTTCACAGCAGCATTATTCACAGCAGCCAAGAGGTGGAAACAATCCAGCACCTACCAACAGACAAATAGATAAACAAAATGTGGTATATCCATAACGATGTAATACTATTCAGCCTCACAACAGAAGGAAATTGACACCTTCTACAACATGGATGAACCTTGGACACATTATGATCAGTGAAAGAAACCAGTCATTAAAAAGATAAATACCAGGGCACCTGTCTGGCTCAGTCTGGCTCAGATCATGCAACTCTTGATCTCGGGTCGTGAGTTCAAGCCCCATGTTGGGTGTAAAGATTACTCAAATAAACAAACAAACTTTAAAAAATTTAAAAGGACAAATGCCATATGACCTCACTTATAGGAGATCCCCAAAGTTATCAAATTCATAGAGACAGAAACCAGGGGCTGAGGGAGGGGAGCAGGAAGTTAGTGCAGTAGGGACAGAGTTTCAGTTTGGGAAGACGGGAAAGTTCTGGAGAGGGACAGTGATGATGGCTGCATACACACTTAACACCACTGAGCTGTACAGTCAAAAATGGTTAAGAAGAGGGGCGCCTGGGTGGCTCAGTCGTTAAGCGTCTGCCTTCGGCCCAGGTCATGATCCCAGGGTCCTGGGATGGAGACCCACATCGGGCTCTCTGTTTAGCGGGAAGCCTGCTTCTCCCTCTCCCACTCCCCCTGCTTGTGTTCCCTCTCTCGCTGTCTCTCTCTCTCTGTCAAATAAATAAATAAAATCTTTAAAAAAAAATGGCTAAGAAGGAAAAAAAATGGTTAAAATGGTAATTTTATGTTATGTGTATCTCACCACAATTTTTTTAAAAAGTCTCCAAGAAACTTGAATCTCCCTTTATAAGGGGAAGAAATAAAGGAAAAGAATTGTGAAAAGAAAAGAGAAGAAAAGAAAAGAAAAGAAAAGAAAAGAAAAGAAAAGAAAAGAAAAGAAAAAGAAAGAAAGAAAAGAAAAGAAAAGAAAAAAAAAATTTAAGAAAGGCTCTAAGAGGTTCCAGTAAAGACTCCTGCTGATTGGTCTTAGCACTCTCAAAGCCTCCCTGACCATGGCCTGTCATAGGATGGAACCCCCCAGAAAAAACATCTGTCCATGAAGTGGAATGAAATCAGCATTGGGTCAGTCCCCCCCCCACAGTGAGTCTAGGCAGGGGATGGAGCTCATCTACACCGGCATAGGTCATTGCAGTCACAACTGCTTAGTCGGCTAGATGATGAAATTAACCCCAACTTCCTGCCTGGGCATCCCTTACCCCCACGCCCTCCAGCTGCCCCACCACCCCAGCCTCCCTCCTGTGGCCACCCTCTCAGATCTCATGCAGACTTCGGGAATCTCAGACTCTTCCCAGACGGTTCCGCCTGCCCCACTTCCCACGGCACCTCCTGCCCACAGCCCGCTGTGTTTCTCCCTCCCAGTAGTCATCACCCATGGTCACCACCACCACCATGCTCTTAATGGGCCTCCCCCACAGAGATGTGAGGACATTGGGATGCAGCCTGGCTAGCCTGCCCACCATGAAGTCCCCATGCCCAGAACAGCACCTGGCCAGCCTCAGCCCACCAGCAAAACCCAAGTCAGTCTGATAAACAGGACAACAAGGCCACGTGCACATGTCCAGGTAAGGGTTGCGGTAGGCCCGTCCCCATATCAGAAAGAGGCCAAGGAGCATAGGGAAATGTAAGGGGTAGCCCCTTGTTACTCAGCCCTTACACACTGGGGCTCCACTTGCCAGGGTAGACGATGGAGGAAACAGAACCCCCACCTCCCATCCCTAAGGAACAGCATTCTCCAGTGGAGAGGGGGCTTGGCCCCTCGAGACTACCCTTATGTGACTCTCCAATAGCCATGAGCTCACATGCAACCTGAAGGCAAAGATGGAGCCCCTGCATCCAGAGCTCTGGGCCTGACTCCTCATACTCCATCAGCAGTCACCCCCAGTCCAGGTCAGAGGTCTCTTCAGAAACTCAGCCAGCACTTCCTGCCCCTCCTCTGCTCTGTATGGCCCCTGCCCACTGCCCACTCCACCATCACCACCTAGTGAGGCTGCTCAAGGGACAGAGAAGGGGGACATGCACAAGGGCTCAGCTCCCTCAACACAGTGGGGTGGGCTTCCTGCAGGAAAGCTGCTAAAGAATCTGGGGAAAGGGGCACCTGGGTGGCTCAGTCATTAAGCGTCTGCCTTCCGCTCAGGTCATGATCCCAGGGTCCTGGGATCGAGCCCCGCATCGGGCTCCCTACTCCGTGGGAGGCCTACTTCTCCCTCTCCCACTCCCCCTGCTTGTGTTCCCTCTCTCGCTGTGTCTCTCTCTGTGAAATAAATAAATAAAATCTTTAAAAAAAAAAAAAAGAATCTGGGGAAAGCCATTTCTTTATTTAAAAAAGAAACCCTTTACAATAGAGACAAACGAGTGGATATTTTAAACTTGTGGTATACTAACACATGCATACAAGGTGGGGAGTTGCAGGGGGGGTGGTGAGGGACAGAAGGGATGGGATGACAGGATCCTCTGACCTGGGATGCCCACTACTATCTTAGATGCTGCTTCAACCCAGGGAAACTGAGGCTCAGGAGGAAGCCTGAGTTAGAACTAGCTAGAGCCAGTCTACCTGACCCCAACTCGTGGTCCTCAGCATCCTTTGAGGGAGGCACCTCCTTTTAGGACACCTTCCCTACATGTCTAAGATGGACACAGGGACAGCAAGGCAAACAGTGAGGAGCTGACACCCACCGACGGCCCAAGGTAGGAGTGGGGGTTGCTGGAAGGGCACACATTCAGGAAAGATGTCCCCGAGTCAAGCTTCAGTCTCCCCTCTGAAGAACAGTGAGAACACCCACAACAGCACAAAAGCGTGGAGGATTAAGCACAGTCCTCAATCCCAGGCAGCTCATTAACTTCTCAAAGATGGGGTGATCCAAGGCTGCCTGTTCCACAGCACATCTGAGAAAGCTGGGAAGTGACGAGTGGGCACAAGGCCCTCAACCCAACTTTCTCAACGCTTTGGATGGCATCACCTGCCCTCCATCTAGCCTTGGCTCCCCCAGTATCCAGAGTACCCACTATCCAGAAACTGGTCAACACCAGCACAATAAGGGAAACCTGGCATCCAACTACCCCCAAGCAAAGAACACAATCTAAGAACTGGGGGGGGGGGGGGAGGCTGCTGGCTTCCAGAGCTGCCACATCAGTTCAAAACACCTTCCAATTACACTCAGGACGCCTGAAAGAACCCCATGACATCCACATGTGCGGACAAAAGCAGCAACCCGGAAAGGTGTGGGCTCTGTAGCCGGCATCAATGAGGCGGCATGCACACATCTGCCACCCTGCCCCTTGACATCGACGGTGACAATGACAGGCACCCACCACAGACCCACAGCAGCTCTCCGATCAGCTGCCCTCATCTTTCCTCCAGCCCAGAGTCACTCCAGAGGCGGCTGTCAACATCTTTTCAAGCCACGCATAACCCGACTCTCACAAACCCAGCTCAGGCACGGCAATAAAGCTGAGTGTGAAGATGTTTCTGCCACATGGCCAGAATCAGGAAAGGTTAGAAATGTCCACCTCCCCAACTAGCCACAGGTGGCTGTCCAAATACTCCTCATCTGTCCCCTTGCCCATTCCCCAGTACCCCCCCAGCTCAGGCCCTCAGAGCCTCCTTACCCAGCCACCGCCTCTAGTCCTGCCCTCCCTGACCATCCACCACCATGGGCCAGACCACATCTCTCCCAAGCCTCAATTTCAACATACAGAAGTTGTACCCACTCAGCCACACGCAGCCTCAGGCTCCCCTTTGAGGCACAGGCACACCAGGGGTGCCCCTCACTGCCCTTCAGCGCCTCTGCACAGCCCTCAGCACGGGACAGCAGACAAGGCTCCCAGCACACGGGAATCCCCAGGATCGGTGTGGTGCCCCAAACACGCATATTGAGGAATACTGATCCATGAGGATGCACACTGCAAGGGAGATGCAGTCACTAAAAAGTAAAGCTCATGATTATATTAAATAGCAGAACTAATACGGTGTCGGGGAAGAAGTAAGATCTAACACCATATGAGGATACCACTGTGATGATGAGGTGCCCAGACACAAGACAGAGGAAGGCGCCCAGGTGTCAACAACAACCATGGCCTGTGCCCATGGGAACAGGAAGTCGCTCCTTTCAGGTACTGCAAGTTTTCTACGCTGAGCTATGGTCCCTTTATAGTAAACTTCTCAACATGTGTTACTTTTAAATAAGAGTTCAGTGATCCCAGGAACTTCACAAACATGTGAGGTCCACTCCCCCCCAGAAGGGCTGTGGGGAGTCACCAACATGCCCCGCTGACCCGGTGACTCAGTTGAGATCCGCGTCGCAACGTGGCCAGGGAGGGACTGAGCCCAGAGAATATAATTAGCGTCAGACTCCAGTGCAGCCACTTGGTATGGGCACAGGTCTCTCTCTGAATGGTTCATCCGGACACCAGCTTTTTTATTAAAGAGTAAAATGACAAAACAGCTATACATATTGGAGGAAAGATCTCAGACAACTCCAGGCCGTGCTCGCCACAGACCAAAGGGAAAATCATAAAGTCAGGGAGCAGGGGAGCAAGGCCCTAAAAATGAAGGACCCAGAGAAGGCCAAACCCCAAAGGCACAACAGGGATGGTCAGCCCGGGCCTGCAGGCTACATCAAGCAGGGCTGCTGCCACAGGAGCAGATTTCCCAAAGCCAGAGTCTGCTCCAGGACCAGTTACTCGGAACAGAAGAAGCAGTGTTATTTTCAAAGACTCCCCAGAGATGTCACAATCCGGGTATGATGTCAAAACTACTTCAAGGGTGATGAACTCCGGCCTTGCCGATGAGTCAACAGAGGGTGGGTTTCCGCCAAGCAGCCTGCTGTTTACACACAATCACCACAGTCACCGTGGTGCAGGAACAGCATGCAAGCCGGAAGCCTAGTCAAGGGTCAGAGCGGCTGAGGCGGGGTTTGGCCCCTCACACACAGCCTCACTGGCTGCCTGCAGAAACCTCCATCACTTATCCCACACCCCGGGTCACTCACACGTCCTCCCACAGCACCTATGAGACATGAACCTTCTAGGAAGGACTCACCCCGCCCAGAACAATCAAGAGCCCACTCTGAAACACATAAGTAAACTGAACCCCTCCAGCCAGAGGGCAGGAGACAGGAAGCCATGCCCCTGACACCAACGGGCCAGGCCGCTCCACCTGGCCCACGCGGCCAGACCGCTCCACCTGGCCCACGCGGCCAGACCGCCTCCCTTCGGAGGGGGCAGAGCTTGGAGCCTGCCGCCTGGTTCTCAGTCCCGGCCCAGCTGGGAATTTCCTTCCAGTGACCTGGCCTCCCAGAGTCTCTTCCTGTTTCCTCACCTGGTGGGGAACCATTCCCCACCACAGGGCTGATGGACAGCTGAACGCGTGCAACTCGGGCCAGTGCTGGCATGGGGGGTGTGGTGCACAGGTGTTGGGACCCTCTGAGCCCCAACTGCCCCCAATGCATAGGGAAAACAATAAGCTAGCCTTCCTGCCAAGGTCACCAAGAAGATGACAGGAGCCTGGACAAAGGGCTTAGGGGGGCCCGGCCCACAGCCAAGAGGGCAGCCCCAGCTATTCCGAAGCTGCCCTGCTCAGGGCCCAGTGGGCGTGTGCGCACACACCCACCACACACACACACACACACACACACACACCACCCCCCACCCCACCCCCCCACCCCCCCGGGAAGGGGAGACGAGCCTACCTCCCGGGGCCTCGCTGTGGGAGGGGAACAGAGGCTAAATTAAGGCTCCTCCTGCCACCAGTGCCCGAGCTGACTTCCACACAGCCGCCCCCTTAGCAGCCCGCAGGCAGCCCCTAGCACGGCTCTACAAGAGTCATGGACTATTTGCTGCAGGCCCCTTCCACCTCCTCTCTCCACACACCCTTCCCGAGGATGGAGCCCCAGCAGCTGCCCTCCATGCCCCAACACCCTCCCCAGCCTCTTGTGTCTTAAGGCTTGAAGGCAGCATGCCTGGAACCCCCACCCCTGTCTGCACAGGACCTCTCACCCAAGGGGACCTCAGCTCTGGCAGCTTCTAGAAGCACGTCTCTCAATCAGTAAGTACCCTTTCACACCGCCCCGCACCATCACATCACCCCATTTTATTTCCTTCCTTATGCTGACTGCTGACAAGTTCTTTGTACTGATTTCTGTACTGCCCTGTTTACAATATGTCTCCTGCCTCCAGAATGTCAGCTCATGATGCTAGGGGCCCATCTTGGTCACTTCTGAATGTCCAGCACTTGAGCAGTAGCCCTATACAAACCAGGTGCTCAATCAGATTTAGGTAGATGCAGGAGCCCAGGCTCCCTGTCTCCCACAGTCTCTATTCAAACCTCCAGGTGGGCACCAGCTCTGGGTACAGGCACCAAATCCTGAGAACACAGCGGGAGGGGGGAGGTGTCAAGACTACACTGATGGCCACGTATGTGTCAAAAGAATCCCCACAGCCCTGAAAGAAGAAGGAGCCAGAGCTTAGACACGGCAGGGCACTGGCACCCTCAATAGTCCTGAGAAGGATCCAGAGGTCAGAACGAAGCCAGTCACTGGGACCCTCACAGCCCTGAGAGAAGGACCTGGAGCTGGGAGGGGTTGGGTACTAGGACTCTCATAGTCTTGAGAAGGATCTAGAGCTCAGAAATGGCCAGGCACTAGGACCTTCCCAGGCCTGAGAAGAATCCAGAGCTCAAAGAGGGTAGGGCACTGGGACCTTGCAACCTTGACAGAAGAAGTACTCAGGGCTGGGAGGGGTAAATACTGGGACGTGCACAATCCTGAGGACAAGAAGGATCCAGAGCTGGGAGAGGGTTGGGCACTGGGATCCTCATAGCTCCAAAGGGGAGGATCCAGACTGGGAGGGGGTCAGGCACTGGCCCAAGGCCTCAAGCAGGTAGAACCAAGATTTAAACCCAGATAGGCTACAATCCTCGAGCTTCTTGAGCCCCTCCCTGGGCCCTCAATTTTTACTGAACAACAATATGCTCCTCTCTACCAAGGAGCTTATAAACCAGGAGAGGAGAAGGTCACTTGGCAACAGAGCCCACAAAATCCAAAAATGAAATACCTGGGTGGTTGAGGCAGGTGCCCCATGGAGGGACACTTTCTGAGGAAGAGTGGCCAGGGAACACTTCTCTGAGCAGGCACATGACCCTATCTTGGAAGGATGGGTCCACACTTCCTCTCTCTTCTCTCCCAGAAGTAGCCCATCACAGTTAAAAGGGAATCTATGGGAGCAGCCACGTGGGGACTCACTCGAGTTTTTTATATTCAAGGAGAAACTACATGAAGCCCAAGTCTAGACGGTGGCAGCTGCATATATTACCTTCTGCCACATTCTAGGCTGGCCACCAAGTCTGCACAAAGGCAGTTCAGACTCCACACCCCTCTGGAGAGAGAAACCATGGGGGACCTTTACTTAGGCGACTCTAAGAGCTAGGATTACAGGCTCTCTTGGGCCACAGAGAAAGTTTCACAGGAACTTCCTCTCCAGTCCCCTGCCACATCTGAATCTGTAAAGGCCTCTTTGCAATTAAAAGTAAAAATAAAAACCCTCTCCACAAGTTGTCATTGGCAAACCATATAACCACAGGGCTACAGGATAGAAAACTCCAGACACTACTGACAACTGTACATAAGAGGTTTTGTTAATAACCTATACACTTCTCTGGTCACACAAACCAGTTCTTCAAGTCACTTTCCCCATGCCCACCACCCAAAAGCACCCAAGCTGCCCTGATTTTAGCTCAGTCCACTACAATGCCCAACAAGTAATGTTAAATATGAAATTGCCGAGTAACTTAAATGACCAATCAGCTTCTGAGAAAAATGCACATTTGGGTCACCCTCAAAGTTTAGCCCAGCTGGCCAAGATGCCTCAACTGGCTTGGAGAAGTTCTTCAAGGGAGCCCCTCCTGGCTGACATACACAGCTGGGCTCCAAGTGGGATGAGCTGGAGTCTACAGTTACCTTTACCCTCACATGAGGAAGATCCAGCTTAGTTAGGGGATGTAACCAACACCCTAAATTAAAAATAGCCGTGTGACAGCATGAGGTGTACACACAGGCAGGCTTTCCGGACGACTAGATCAAGCAAGGGCAGCATGGCAGGGAAGGCGGGGCTCCTAAGTGACCAGGTACCAAGTTCACCTTATTTACATGACTCATGAGCTCTTCCCCAGCTGTTTCTAGGAAAGCCTGCCTTCCTGCAGGACAAGTCAGAATTGCCTAGGGAAAAGACTCCAGACTGGAATTTCACAAGGAAGGGAGACTTGAGCTGGACACAGTGTATGTCGTTCCCCGCCCCGCCCCCCTCCGCCCAACTCCTCACCTGTAAGGACACCTTAGCCTCATCTTGAGGGATCCTTTTGACAAGGGGAGAACTCGTTCTAAAAAAAAAAGGACCCCTTCTACGAATGGGAAACTGTGACACCAGGACAGGAAGGAAACTGCCCAAAAAAGTGGGAAGAAGCACGGGAAGGGTGGGCACCAGGAAAGTGGTGGGAACGTAACAGGGGAAGAAATTCCCAGCTTAGCTAATGGTGCTGAACAAGTCTAGGGCAGGAAGAAAGCCACATTCCTTCCTAGTTAGTCTTTCTCCTCACCCGCCCTCAGCCCCCCCATTCCCAGTATACACAAACACACACAGGGAGCAGAGCCTCCCTGAGCAGGACACCAGACCCCTCCCCAGTCACTTCATGACTATAAAACCCCCACTTTCCAGGCAACAAGGTAAAGAGCTCCCAAACCACTTCCCCTGAGGTCCTGACCACTCTGGGCACCTGCAACTTCTGTCCCGACAGAGAGGGCACCACGACAAACAGAAATGGGAAGAAGCAGGTTTCTGAGCAGGGCCCCAGATGTGCCCCCAAACCAAGCCTGAAAGAAGGTGCACAGCAGCCTCCCCCCAACCCACGCACCCTGAGCCAGGTGGCAGAAGTGAAACGCCACTAACTTCCCCAGATGGGCCCAAATCAGCCCCTGAGAAGTTTGAGAGTCAGCAGCCAGGTGCGGTGGCCAAAGCTCCCTCCCAGGTGCCCACTAAGAGCTCCCCAGCCTGGGAAAGGCACCATGTCAGCGACCCCCCACATGCACAGCTTCTCCCCCAACCAAAACACTCCCTTTCTCCAAAAACGTTCAGTGAGACAGGGTCACCTGCGAGGGGCAGGGGAGTTGGAAACAAGCTGTCAGTTTCTGCCCAAACTCCCCTTCTCACGAACCAAGAAGTCAAGTGAGCCCAATTCCAAGGGCTTCATTGGTGTTACTGCCGGCCCTCAAGTGCAGACTCAGCCTCCCCACACAGACGGAACAGGTTCTCCACAGGTGCCCCAACAGCGGTGCCCCACTGACCCACCCTGCCTGGGACCCGGACGGAAAAGCCTCAAGCCTCCCCAACCCCCTCGCCCGTCCCCCAGCCAGGTGAACAGCTCAGTTCCTGCTCAGGGGCTGGGTGAGCCGGGAAAAGCTCCGGACGCCTCCAGGTGCCGACTCAGTCGCCCCACCTCCCCCCCGCAGACCAGATGCGTGAGCTCGGGGCCCCTCGGCCGCCCCGGGCCGCCCGCCAGTGTCACCTCCCAGAGCCGTGAAGGAACGCGGTTCCCCGCGCTCAAAGCCGGACAGGTGCCCACCCGCGACCTGTCGGCCCAGGGACCCGCGAGCAGCACCCCGGTCGCCGGACCCCGCGCCCCCAGGACAGGACGCCTCCGCGAGGGGCGCATGAGGCCGGCCTGCGCCTCGACGTCCCCGACGGTCGCGCCGGACCCCGCGCCGCTCACCTGGCTGGCTCGGTAGCTCTCGAAGGCCCTCAGGGCACTGTCGGTGAGCTTCACGTGGAACACGGACACCTTGCTGCCGTCGCTGACCCGACCGCACGACAGCCCGTAGCTCCGCGCCTCCTTTAGCGCCGCCATCTTGCGACCATCGCTCCCCCGCCCCCCCTTCCCGGTTCCAGCGCCGGCGCGCCAGCCCCGCCCCGCCCCGCCGCCCGCTGACGTGCTGCATTATTCATGAGACGCGGCTCACCACGCCCCCTCTGGATCTAGCGAAGCCCACAGTCACTTCTGCACGGCCCGCAGACTGTTGCATTATTCATGATGCAGCTGGTCGCGCCCCCTATGGGCCTGGCGAAGCTCTCGGTCACCGCTCCGATGTGCTGTATATTCATGAGGCGTAGACGGCCCCACCTCTCAAGGCCCCAGAGGGGGCCACTTCCGTGCCTGGACTCCGCCCCGACACGCGCACTCCTCCAGGCCCCGCCTCAACATGCATAATTCATGACTCTGGCTCCGCCTGGCGAGGGTCGAAACCACGCCCCACTGGCCGCTGACGTGATGCATTATTTATGAGATCGCTCGAAGCCTTCCGTCCGTGGTTTCTGTTGAGAACAGTAGCCAGTACGTGAAGGGGGCGGGGCCGGTGCAAAACACGTGGGGGGGCGGGGCCGACTCCTGGCTTGGTAAGTGGGCGTGACTATGCAAACCGAGCGCGCGTTGGACGCTGGGTTGGGCTGGTGGAGCTTCCCTTAAGGTAAGTAGATGGGATTCCTTGCCTGGGGCTGTTGGGGAATTAAGGGTGTTGGGGAGGAGGTAAATTTTGCTCATGATAAGAGTACAGTTTTAATAGAATAAAATTCTATATCCTCAAGGTTCCTGAGACATGATGGTTGTCCAGCTTTCCCATTTTAATAAAACATTTTATGTATCATAAGATTAACCCATTTAAAGTGTACTATTCATTGGCATTTAATACATTCAAAACGCTGTGCAGCCACCACAACTATCTCATTTGGGGAAATTTCCATCACCCCTAAAGAAAACCCCTACCCACCAAATAGTCACTCCGCATCCCCCGTTCCCGGCGCCTGCAACCACTAACCAACTTTCTGTGTCTATGGTTTCACTTATTCTGGACATTTCATATCAATACCATATGTGACCTTCTATGACTGGCACTCAGTGAAAGATTCAGCATGATGTTTTTTTAAACTGAATGAAGGCAACCTCATTTAAAATAGAGTTGGGGCACCTGCGTGGCTCAGTGGGTTAAGCGTCCAACTCTTGATTTCGGCTCAGGTCATGATCTCAGGGTTGTGAGATGGGCTCTTTGCTGGACGTGGAGCCTGCTTAAGATTCTCTCCCTCAGGGTGCCTGGGTGGCTCAGTCATTAAGCATCTGCCTTCCACTCAGGTCATGATCCCAGGGTCCTGGGATTGAGCCCCGCATTAGGCTTCCTGCTCCATGGGAAGCCTGCTTCTCCCTCTCCCACTCCCCCTGCTTGTGTTCCCTCTCTCACTGTGTCTCTCTCTGTCAAATAAATAAATAAAATCTTAAATTAAAAAAAAAAGATGCTCTCCCTCGCTCTCTGCCCCTTCTTTCTTTCTCTCTGTCGCTCTCTCAATAAATAAATAGGAGGTCAGAAGAGGGAGCTCTGTGCCCTACTGACTCACTGTCAAATGCAAACCCCAAAAGGAAGGAGTCTACTTTGCTACCCCAGCAGGATGAAGGATGATTTTCCCCTGGCCCAACAACAACCCAGCCAATGAACCTGCCACAACTCAGCCAATGAGAAACTGTCACTACCTTGAACACTTACTTTCCTCCAAAGCAGCCCCTCCCAACCTCCTCCTTCTGTTTAAGGTAATGTTTCAACTCCTTTGTTCCCATTTTGCCAATAGTTTTATCATAGCTTGTGTGTCCTGAGTTGCAATTCCTCTGCTATTCCTGAATAAACCCATTTTGCTGGTAAAATAAGTGGCTGTTTTATTTTCAAGATTGTTATTTTCAAGGTTGGTCCCATTGTAGCATCATGTATCAATGTTTCATTCTTTTTTGTGACTGGGTAATATTCCATTGTGTGGACTGACCACATTTGTTTATTCATTCATCCATTGATGGCCATTTGGGTTGTTTCCACCATTTCACTGCTGTGAACACTCATGGACAAGTTTTTGTGTGGATGAATATTTTCCCATTTCCTGGGTCTACACCTATGAGTGACATTATTAGGTCCTATGGTAATTCTATGTTTAACTTTTCAAGGACCTGCCAGACTTTTTTTCACAGGAACTGTGCAGTTTTATCAATCTCTCATTTTACAGGTGGGGAAACTGAGGCTGGAGAACAGCACTGGCTTGCCCAGGCAAGCCTCTCCTAGGCTCCTGGGTCTCCTAACCTATAGGAAGTTCTTGATTTGTTTTCTTTTTCCCGTCAATCTAATTACAGACAGTGGTCATAAGTTGAAGATTTTGAGGTAAGAGAGGAAGGTGAAGTTCAGGGACCTTCTTTGTATCCTTACCAAGGTGGCCTCCTTAGTTCTGTCCACCAATGCCAGGTTGGCACTATCATCCATTTACCCGGTAACCGTAAACTGCTGAACCCAATGCTAGATTCCCTGAAACATTCTCCCATACCTGCCGTTACAATATTCCATTTACAAATGGAGAAACTAAGGCTCAGAAGGGTGAGGCAGCACTCAAGGGGAGTGGTGCTGCCAGTGAGCAGGCTGGCTGGAACTGAACTTAAGATCTTTCTGACCCAGAGCCCTCCTGATTACCCTTCACTCTGCCTCTGGTATTTGGGTCCCTTTCTATATATTTCCTCATTGAACACCCTCAGTACAGGGCCTAGCATGGAGTAGGTGCTCAGGAAATATGTGTTAAATGAATAAATGGTATTTAATTCTCACAACACGCTATCAGCCCATTTTGTAGATGAGAATGAGGCTCAGAATGGTTTCACATGCTGCTGCAGAGATTCCAACTCCAGCCTGTCTAAGCCCGGGGTCAAAGCTCTGGAATCTTCTACCCTTCATCTGGGATCAGTCCCTCCTAAATGGTAGAGGCCAGCACTTGCTCAGATACACTGAGTCCTCTGCCTGCCGTCTGGGCCCAGCTGTTTATCCAGGAGGTAGGCCAGGTCAATACTGGAGCAGGCAGGGCTGCACTGCCCAGAGGGATCATGGAAGGGCAGGAATAGGGTAGATGAGGGGTGGGCAGTCTGGAGTGAAGGATGGGGAGTATAGAGACAGCTGGACTGCTGAATGGAGAACATGGGAGGAGCCAGTTTTGAGGGCTGACCAGCTCACTGTGTGACATTGGGAAAGGCATGGCCCCTTTCTGAGCCTCTATGGATTTAGCTCATAAATAGACAACAGTAGTAACATTGAGTGCTTAAAATGCACCGGGCTCTGTGTTCAGTGCTTGGCATTCAAAACTACCTTTGGGAGTGAATACAGTGGTTTGGACTCATCTATCAGATGAGGAAACCGAGGCTTGGAGAAATTAAGAGAATTAAGAACAGGTGTGCCTGGCTGGGGGAGCGTGTGATTTTTCATCTTGGGGTTGTGAGTTCAAGCCCCACGTTAGGTATAGAGATACTTAAATAGATAAATATTTTTAAAAAGAGAAGGGGGGCACCTGGGTGGCTCAGTCAGTCAAGCATCTGATTCTTGGATTTCGGCTCAGGTCATGATTTCAGGGTTGTGAGATCAAGCCCCACGTCGGGTTCCATGCTGGATGAAGCCTGCTTAAGATTCTCTCTCCCTCTCCCTCTGCCCCTCCCTCTCCCTTCCTTCCCTTCCCCCCCCCCCCCAAAAAAGAGAGAATTAAGAACACCGCAACCATGGGCTGTGTTGCTTAGTAACAAGCATTTCTCCACTTTATGCTTAATGCCCCAGTAGCTCCCAATGGAACCCCAGGAAGCTGGTTGATCACCATAGGATGGCCCCTGGACATGTACTCTATCTGGCAAGCTCATTGCTGAAGCTCTAGCTCTATGATGGGAACAGTGACCCTACTCTGGTCCTCATTCCCTATATGGCTTGGGACATGTCTTGCCCTCCTCGGTGTGCTCACATCATAAAATATGGATAATCACAACATTTACACAAGAGGCTGGCCCTGGAGAAATGGCAAATGGCATCATCATGGAAATCATTATTATTAAAGAGTTTACAATAATTTATCTATATAATCCCTTTCTGCCACCTATTTATGTTGTTTGCAGTTTATGTGTTTTTAAACCACACTGGGATGAACACCCACTATTCATTAGTCAGTAATTGTTAACTAATAGCTATTGCCAATACACATATTAGTTAGCTACTGCTGCATAACAAAGCACTTCAAACTTAGTGGCTTAAAACAATAAACGTTTATTATCTCACAGTTCTGTGAGTCAGAAGTCTGGTAAGTCTGGTATGACCTCTGCTCAAGGTCTCATGAAGCTGCAAGCAAGGTGTTGGCTGGGCAGCATCCTCATCCAGAGGCTCAACAGGAGAAGGATCCATGTCCAAGCTTCTTCAGGTTGCTGGTGGAACTCATTTCCTGGTGGCTGTAGGACTATGGTCCCCATTTCCTTGCTGTCAGCTGGGGGCCACTCTCAGGTGCTAGCCACACGGCCCCCTCCACCTCAGTAATAGAGAGCCTCCCTTTCTTGAGAGGGAGAATTTTGAATGCTGAATCCCTCTCATAGTTCAAGTCTCTCTGACTTCCTCATCTGCAACCAATGAGGTCAGGCCCACCCAGATTATCTCCATATCTTAAAGTCAACTGTGCCCAATAACAACATAATCACAGGAGTGAGGTCTGTCTCGCTTCTACTCCTGGGATGATACACAGTAAGAAACCTCAGGAACACCTTAAAATGTCTGCAGTCCACAGCCTTAGAGCCACATCTCTGCACACCTGTCCCACAGCCTCCTACCCGCTCAGCTGCTCAGTCAGCCAATGAGCCTTAGGGATTTTGAAATGTACTGTTTTGTAGCAGAGGGAATACAAAGATCCATGAGAGCGCTCACTTTGGAGCTAGCCCCTCTGCATGGTGGGGCAGCCAACATGCAGCCCCAGGGTCCCATGCCTGCTCCACTGTTCCCTCAGCTGGGCATCTCAGAGCCAGCAAGTCTAGCTGTGATATTCATGGCTATGACTGATCACAGTGAAAGGAAAAGAGTGCATAAGGCAGAGACCAGGAGAAACCAGGCAAGCATCCAGGTGCGGACCCCTTAATTCTCCCAGCAAACTTTGCCACAACACGCACGGAGTACTGCCAACCAGGGAAGCTCACCCGAGCCTTGTTGTCCAGGGTTTTTATTGGGAAGGAGGGCTGACCACCCATGTGCCTGACCTCAGTCTCCAGCCCCTACACAGGTCAAGCTGAAACCATGGGACCAAAAGCCCCACCCTAAATTATACTGTTAGCATAGACTATCAGTCAGAACATCCCATGAGGCACCTGGGTGGCTCAGTCATTAAGCGTCTGCCTTCAGCTCAGGCCATGATCCCAGGGTCCTGGGATCGAGCCCCGCATCGGGCTCCCTGCTCCATGGGAGGCCTGCTTCTCCCCCTCCCACTCTCCCTGCTTGTGTTCCCTCTCTCGCTGTGTCTCTCTCTGTCAAATAAATAAATAAATAAAATCTTTAAAAAAAAAAAAAGAATATCCCAAGAACTTAGACATGACCTGCCAGGTCCTTTCCTGGGCACGTGCAGGGTTTGGACAACCTAGGCCTGCTTAGTTATTTCTTTACTGATCTACATCAGTAGGGCCTTCAAGTGCCCTCAAACCTCCATTTTGCTTCATGAATCAGCTATATTATCTTCACCACGAGCCATGAAGAAGGTAAGGCCTAGCATTACCTGGGAATAGTTTGTAGTGATGGCCGTGCGGACTCTTCCTCAAAGGGAGCCTGTGTGCTTGCTAGACCTCCTGGGAAATTTTCAATGTCGGTTAAAATACCTCCATCAGCCCAGGTGACTGATGACTCCATGGTCATTTTCTTCCACCCACCCATCTGCCCACAAGCATTTATGATCACTCCTTTCTGTCCACTGCCCAGTGAGGGAGGCTCCCCAAGAAGACACAGCAGGCCACAGAACAAAACTGATATAACCCGGCAGACCCCCCGCCCCCAAATGCCCACATGCAACAGAAAACCTAGGCTGACTCAGGCAAAAACAATTATTGGCTCTAACGACTAAAGAAATGACAGACTCCAGGCCCAGCTAGCTCCAGGAGCTGAATGCGGTCACCAGGACATGTCCAGGTTGCTCTCTCAGCTCTGCTCTCTGGGTGGCCTTAACTCTCAGGCCCCTCTTTGAAGAGACAAAGATAACCACAGCAGTACCAGGCCATCATCCCACCAGCTCAGCAGCCCCTAGAAAAGAGCACCTACTTCCCCATGGCTCCAGAAGTACCAGGGCAGGCTTTGATTGGCTCGTTGTGGGTAACATGACCATCTAGGATGTGTGGCCAGGGGCCTAGAATGCTCTGGTTGGTCAGGCCTGGGTTGCAGACCCACCCCTGAAGGCTGCTGGGGAACCAGCCCCATCTGCATGGAAAGGTGTGAAAGGGAGTTCCACCAGGAGAAGAAATAGAGGACAGGCATTGAAGGACCTGATGGTCCCACGCTGGGTGACCCAGGAGATTGTCCTTTTAACAATGACGTGAGATGGCTGAAGTGCTTAGGAGATGTGAATGCCCCCCCACCCTCTCTCTCTAACACACACACACACACAGCTCATCCTATCATGCTCACTTCCAATTCACAGCCCACTGTGAGCTGCACCCTTCAAGGGTCAGGCTGAATCATTGCCTAAGACCAAGTGGAGGAACTGGTACATGTTTTCATATGAAAGAAAAATCCATCCTAGCTGTCCTCTGAATGTATCACGTACTGCCCCACCAGCACACCTTTGCGCATGGCATGCGAGTCCTGGGAGCACTCTTCACGCCTGCCAAAGGACTCCTGTGCCTTCAAGGAAACTTCACTGCCCCTCATCCTGGACACCCTGTCCCCCCTCCACTCCCCCCCCATTTAGACCATTGAGGATGGAATGACCAAGGGAATGAACATACTAAAGTTCACACTCCTGGCCATGGCATTCAAAGCCTCTCTCGTTTCCTGGCTCTAACTTGCAGGGAGGTGTAGAACTGGCTGGTGGTCAGAGCATGGGCTCTGAAGGTAGGCTGACCTGGGCCTAATCTTGTCTTTTGTGTCCAGGTGATGGGACCCTGGGCAGGAGCTGACTCCTTTCTGGGCCTCGGTATGCTCAGCTAATAATGGGCACAACCAAAAGAACCTTGGAGCAAAGCCTGACTCCAGCATTACTAAAAAGCTACAGGCTTCAGGACAGCATGGAACCCAGTGTGAGACCCATGAAGAGGACACAGAGACCCCAAGGACACAAAGATCCTGAGCATGGAACAGAGGCCAGAGGACTCACACATGTGTCATCAGCTGATTTCTAACAAGACTGCCACGATAACTTGCTAGGGAAAAGAACGTCTTCCCCACAGATGTTTCTAGAACTGGATGGGCTATCTGGAAAATGAACCTCAACTCCAACCCACACTGCATACAAACATTCACTGAAAATGAATCATGGATCTCCATAGAAAAGCTGAAGCCATGGGGCGCCTGGGTGGCTCAGTCGTTAACCGTCTGCCTTCGGCTCAGGTCATGATCCCAGGGTCCTGGGATCGAGCCCCACATCGGGCTCCCTGCTCGGCGGGAAGCCTGCTTCTCCCTCTCCCGCTCCCCCTGCTTGTGTTCCCTCTCTCGCTATGTCTGTGTCAAATAAATAAAATCTTTAAAAAAAAAAAGAAAGAAAAGCTGAAGCCATAAACCATTTAAAAGAAAGCCTAGAAAATCCCTACAAACCTGATCAGCAAATACTAACAAAAACATAAACTGAACTTCTTCAAAATTTAAAACGTCTGCTCTAAGAAAATGAAAAGTGAGCTCCAGAATGGGAAAAATATTCATAATATACCTATCCGACAAAGGACTTGTCTCCAGAATATGCGAAGGATGGGCACAGAATGAAGCCATCGTGGGTCCCTGGTGGACTAATGACACGCCAGCACACGATCAGTGGCAGCGATGACCCTCACAACCCAGGCCAGGAAGTCACCCTTGCCAGCCCACCACCCCGCTGGTCACCACTCAGGCCAGCTTTCCAGCCTGAGGTCAGCAAGACCAGGGAAAGAGGGGGTGTCCTACCTAGGACTCTGGCCCCCCAGGCCTGGCCAACCCATAGCTCGTACCGCAGCACCACCCACAAAGCCCCCCACTGTCTGAGTACAAAGTATAAGCTTAAGAGGGCTGAATGGTGGAAAGGAGCAGGTTCAAGCCACCCACAGATCTGTGCCCAGAGAGTCATCCAGGTGGCTCACAGAGCAGGGGCCTGGAGCAGGCAAGGTCAAGGCCTAACGGCTACCTTCTGCTGGCTGGCTCTGGCCAGTGGCTTTCCCTCCCGCGGCTGTTAGGGGACAGGTGCAGGACAGATACTTGTGGTGGTGATCTATTCCTGGAGATCTCCTCTCCCGGAGGCAGGATGAAGCCAAGAGAAGGGTTTCAGGTGCTGTGCTGGCAGAGGCCTGACCACGGGCTCTGCCTGTTCTGGCTGTGATCATGGGCAGCATTTAAGGGAGAAGCTCCTACAGCCCCAGGTTGGGGGAAGAAGTAAAGGAGATCAAGAGGAACTCCCAGAATCAAGCCTAACCCCTCCCCATAGTCCCTGAGGCCCCACAGGGTCCAGTTCTGCTGACCACACACTCTTCTCAACTTTGAACGTCCCGGGCTCAATCCTGCTCCAGGGCCTTTGCACTGGCTATGCTGTTACCCAGACATGGGGCTGTCTGCTTGCCGTACAGCCAGCCCCCTGGGGTCGCTCAGGTCTCAGCACTGTCCCCAGTTAGATCCTGTCAGGATCCGCAGATGGGGCAACAGAGACAAGAGAAGTAGAGTAACCAGCATAATTGGGTGTGAACCCCTGCAGAGCCCAGCTGTATACCCTGAACGCATCGCCCCACTTCTCCAGGCCTCTGTTGCCCCCTTTGTAAAGCAGGTCTGCCGTGGCCTGGGAGGAGACACCCCCCCGCTCTAGTCCTGCATGACCCTGGATATAACACAGGTTGTCTCTGGCCCAGCCCCAAGTGACAGTGGAAGAAGGGACTGGAGGCGGCAGAGTGCGGGGTAGGAGGCTTTATTTCACTGGAGGGGTGGGAGGGAGAACCTGGACAGAGGGCAGCAGGCGGTGTGGGTGGGGGTTGACGCTTGGAAAGGGACTGGGTTGGGGAAGGGCTGCCCCCAGGCCTGTTGGGAAGGAGAAACTGAGGCCGGCCTCTGTTGAGACCTAACCCAAGGGGGTGGGGGTGGGAATGGGAATTGGGTCTGGAGGAATGAGGGCCCCCTCCCTCCGGGCTGGACATGGAGCCCGGGCCCTGCCTCACTTTCCTCCTATAGGGTCATAGTCCCTCCTGGCTCACTGGGGCCACGTGGCCCCCACACCTCACTGCTCCTGCCCCAGAGGAGGGGGCTCGATCAGACAGGGCAGTGGACAGGGAGCCTGGGGAAGTTAGGGAGCGCGGGGTGGGGTCCATGGTGTGCGAGGGGGTGGTGGCCACCTGGGTGGTCAGTTCCTGGCAGCGATGACCACAGAGAGAGCCACGCCCCCCAGGGCAACAGCAGTTGCCCCGAACAGCCACTTCCAGGGGATGGACTGTGGATAAAGGGGAGGGAAGAGAAGGCTGGAGGGCGGTCAAGACCGATACTGTGGGCTTCAGCTACCAACATGGCCCAAACAGGCCTCCCAGCAAACCACTGCCTGACAATGCCTTTCCCACCTTCTGGCAAACTCCTATTCATACATCAAAACTCAAGCCAAGTGTCCTCTGTTCTAGAACACCTCCCCTTCTCCTCTGAAAGAGCTATCACTCCCCACCCTGAGCCCTCCAGGTTGTGTTCCATCTTCTGCTCTAGCCCTGGTTGCACAGGGCTGAGGCTTCTCTGTGTCCCCAACATGGTCCAACACAGCCCAGCTGACGGGGACATCAATGCTTGCAAAATGAAGAAACTCCTGGGTGGCATGCCCCGCCCTTAGCCCCTGCCCCTCCTCTGGTTGCATCCCTGTGCCTGCCAGCCCCAGCTCACCCAGGCACCCTTGCCAGGACACTTGGCAGGTAGCCGGCTGGGGTTCCCCAGCATTTTCCGGTACAGGGCGGTCTCTGTGCTCCTCTGGGCCGCGTGCTTCTTCACCAGTTTCGAAAGCTCTGCGTGGATCGTCTGCAAGAGGTGGGTGTCAGTTGGGCTAAGAACACGCAGCGGCAGCAGCAAACCTGACCATCATTTCTGATGCTCTGCCCTTCTGGGGCCCCTGGTCACTTTGGGGTTAGGGCCACTGGGACACAAAAGTTCCATCTGCCCCTCTCTGGGCATCAGCAAAGTGGGGGCTGCCATCTCTATCCCCCTAGGTAACCAGTGGATGGGGAAGAGCACAAGGTGGCCAGGAGAGAGGAAGATTTTGGTAGAAAAGCTGAGGACACTGACCTGGCCACGTTGGTGGCACCCTTGGCCTCTGGGATCCCTGTGGGGGAGGGGTGAGCCCAGACCACCTATGCAGGGGTCATGAGGGTCTCAGCAAGCTGGCTGGGACTCTTCAGCCACCCAGCCCCTCCCTGTCACTGCCCAGGCTGGAACATGATAGGAAGAGCCACAGCAAGAAGGACAAGGCAAAGATCACAGGATGACTTCCCAGAAAGGCGGGCAGGGCAAGTCCCAAGGTTGCCTCCTTTCTGCTCACCTTGTTGGAAGGTTCCAGCTTCAGGGCTGCCCTCAGAATGGGGATGGCCTCACTGTATTCCCCTTGCTGGGCCAGCACCTGTGGGAGGAAATGGATGGCATCACTCTGGAACTACAATGCACCAGGATCTTCTTCAAAACGCCCAGCCCTGCCAGGCTCCTGGCCACCCCGACCAGTCCCAAATCTATCACCAACAATCACCCCAGGGATCCAGCCACCTTTATACTGTTCCCGAGCCCTCAGACTACATAAGCGCCCCACTAGGCTCAGTGTCCAAGTCTGCTCCCTCCGCTGCATATCTGTCTCAGACTTTGCAGGAAACCTAGGTGCTGGCCTCACCTCCTCCCTTGCTACCCTAACTGGCTCAAGAAGCCAAATGAGCATTTCCAAAGCTTTGACTACAGTGAATGATTCAGAGCCAGCCAATGAGATCCATCTGAACTATGCTGGTATCACTGAGAGACCAGATACTAAATGGGGAGGATGGAAGCCTTGAACTTTTTTTTTTAAAGATTTTATTTATTTATTTGACAGAGAGAGACACAGCAAAAGAGGGAACACAAGCAGGCAGAGTGGGAGAGGGAGAAGCAGGCTTCCTGCTGAGCAGGGAGCCCGATGCGGGGCTCGATCCAGGACCCTGGGATCATGACCTGAGCCGAAGGCAGACGCTTAATGACTGAGCCACCCAGGCACCCCAGCCTTGAACTTCTGAGGGAAAAGGAAGAAGCATCTTGGTCACCCTGAGGGGAAAACCCACAGCAGACAGGCACAGCATCCCTACAACATTGCTAACGCCTGGATCCAGCCATGCCTGAAGCCAACATCCCATACTTGGCAGTTCCACAAGTTATTAATTCCTCCTCTTGCTTGAATATGTTTGAATAGGTTTCTGTCGCCTACAACCAGCAGATATAAACGTGTGTGAGACTACATGAGCAGACAAACCCACCGCCCCCAACGGGATTATAGACCCCTAAAAAATAGACAGCATCTTCTTCCCAAGCTTCTACACAGAACCCTACATACAAGTGCTGAAAAAATGCTGGTTGGAGGGAGGCCCTGTTCATGCTTCTCATAAACAGGCTATGTGACCCGCCATTTGCTTCTGTCTCATCCTCAGTTTACTGCTAAAAGGTGCTGAACCTCTCTCCCCAACACACACATACGGCACACGCGAACACACACACACAAGGGTGGGGATGAACAGAGATGGGGGCAAAAGCAATTACAATCAAGTCTACACAAGCCAAATTCATCCCTACATTCCATAGCACTTACTGGGCACCCACTGTGTACCTGGCCCTGTTTGCAGGGCTAAAGATTTACCAGGGAGTGAAAGAGACAAAATCTCCAGCTTCTAGTAAGGGACATAACAGCCACAATGACACCTGCCTGTGCTGACAGCAACACGGAAAACATGAAGACAGGGCAGGGGGTCAGGTGGGTGTGGCAGGGAGAGCTTCCTGAGGAGATGACATCAGAGCAAAGATCTGAAGGAGGTGAAAGAGGGACCCATGGGGGGAGGGGAGGGGAGTCTGGGGTGTGAAAGTTTCAGGCAGAGGGCAAGCCTGTGCAATGTCCCTAGGATGGGAACAGCCCTGACCTGGGCAGCAAGCAGTGAGGAAGCTGAGCAGGATGGAGAGAAGGAAGAGGAGAGGTGGAAGGTGATGGCGGGAGGACCAGATGACTCAGAGCCCCAAGGGCTGCAATGAGGACTTGGCTTTTTACTCCGAGGGACATGTGAACCGTGGAGGGTTGGTTATATGCAAGGAGCAGTCACCAAAGGGCCACAGAGCAATGTCAGGGATAAGAGGGAACCTAAGACCTAGGGATCAAGTCTGGCCTCAGTCAATGAATTGCTATGATCCAGACCACACCCCAGCACCTGTCTGGGACTCAGTTTCCCCACCTGTACCCCAGAGAGCTTGGCTGGTTGATGCCCATGCCCGTCTCAAATCCAGAGTTTGGAACCAGCCCCGCTGCACTGGCTGAGGGGAATTAGCCTGCCCACCTGTAGCTTATGCATACCATCTGCCCACGGCTTGTGGTCCGTCCACCTGCAGCCCGCAGCTCACCTTGCCCTTGCGAAAGAGAGCCTTGATGTTGTCGGGCTGGTGCTCCAGCACGAGGCTGCAGGAGCGCAGAGCGGCGCGGTAGTGGTCCAGCTTCAGCTGTGAGGCTGCCAGGTTGTTCAGACATTTCACCTTCAGCTGCAGGAGCTGCTCCTCCTCCTCGAATGTCATGTCCACTGTGGGGGGATGGCGCTCAACCGTGGCCGTGGTTACCATGCCGCCAGCACCCCACAGCCGCCCATCTGTAGAGGGCCGGCCACCTTCTAACCCAGGGAAAGGCGCCCCACACACTGTGTGACCCAGGCCAAGGCCCACTCCCTCTGTACCTGGTGGCAGAGGAGACTGGGTGGGGAGGGCCTCTGAGTACCCCGGTCCCAAGAGACTGGAGAGAGAGAGGGGCTCTAAATTCCCAGGGGCGGGGCCTCCACCGTATCTATTCCTCAGAGAACCTCAAGCCTCTCTGGTCTCAGTTTCCCTATCTCTAACACAGGCCAAGACCAGCCCATCCTCAGGGCACTCCTAAGTAGTCTGTAAGATGGAGCCTAAGCAATGCGAAGGCTTAACCACAGGGCACATGGATTGACATGGTCTATGGTCACCCACATTCCAACATCTACCTGCGTTCTGTAACATTCCGTTGATCGGGGACACACCATAACTCTACAGTGGACTCTAGCCTAAAGGTAGGAATAGTTGAACATCTATCCATATTCTGGAATATTCTAGAACATTCTGAGTCTGAGTCCCTCTGTGGCTGGATGTTTCTGGCACTAGTGGATGCCTTTGCAGGGGCCGGCACATTTGACTTGGCAGTCACCTTTGGCGCTAGAGGTGATGGCCTTGATGGCGAGGTCGTAGGAATTGGCAGCCAACACGAAGTCGGCTCGCTGGTAGTGGGCATTGCCACACTCCCGCTTCCGGTTGGCCAGAGCCACACGCTCCTGCCCTGTGAGCATTTCCAGGTCAGGCCCATCCACGGCAGTCTTCAGGGTCACCTCCAGGCACAGGGCCGCGTGTGGGGGGATGTATGGGCTCCTGCTGGGGGATGGGGCAAGAGCAGCACTCAGACCCAGCAACCACCATGAATGAACCCTAGACACGCTGGGTTGGCTAGGGAGCGGGGGGGGTGGGGGGTGGGGAGGCTCAAGACTTGGGAGCTGGCCCCACTGTCACCCCCTCCTCTGTAAAACGGAAGGGAAGTACCTTGCCACCCATGAGCTACCTGACTTGGTGAGTGACTTCCCGTCCCTAAGTCTCAGTTTCTTTTTCTATAAAATTGGTAAGCAAAGGGGTCCCTCGTGGGGACCCTGCTGGTAACAGGTTCTCACCTGCCCTGGGGGCCATAGCAGTACTTGGAATCAGCAGTGACCATAGCTGTCTCCCCCACATCCATGAGCGGAACGCTGAGATCCAGGGCCTGGGTATGTGGGGCAAGATGGTCAGGCAGGCTCAGGTATCGAGGAGCAATGCCATGCCCGCTCTGACCCCACCACCACCTTACCCCCCCGCCCAGCCCCTGCCCTCCAGCCACCACCACCTCCCCTCCACCCCAACAGGCCTCCTCCAGTCAGCCCCAGGCCAGCTGCCAGGCCCCTCGCGCCCTCCCACCTGGATGACGTCGCAGTCACCCAGGGTGAACACCAGCTCTGGCTCTTCCTGCACCCGAGTGCCATTCTCCAGCGAGGTCTGCAGCTGCACAGTGACTACCTGGCCTTTAGCTGGGCGGCTTGAGCCAGGTGGGCCTGGGACCAGCGTCTTCTTCCGTAACAGCCCGTTCCCTGCCGGGGACCAGGGACAAGCAGCCTGTCACTGGGCAGGTCAGATGGGTGCCTGCTCCCCAAGCACCCCTCTCCCAGCACCCAGCTGAGCCTCAAACAGCTGTTCTGCCACTTACTGGGTAAGTGATCCCATGCCCCTGGGACTGTCCCTGTCTGGACACTAGGCATGAAAGGATCAATTTGAGGAGTGACGATAATGGCCCGTCTGACCATTATGTCAAGAAAATTAAGACTTGGGACGCCTGGGTGGCTTAGTCGGTTAAGCGTCTGCCTTCGGCTCAGGTCATGATCCTGGGGTCCTGGGATCGAGTCCCACATTGGGCTCCTTGCTCAGCAGGGAGCCTGCTTCTCCCTCTGCCTGCCACTCCCCCTTATTGCACATACACCCTCCCCTTCTCTGACAAATAAATAAAATCTTAAAAAAAAAAAAAGAAAGAAAATTAAGACTCAATCAGGGCAAAAACCTAAGAAAATCATCCTGCCCAGCAGAATCAGGCTGGCAGGGATGCCCAAGCAAGAGACTCTGGAGCCACCCTCCACTCCCTCTCCAGGTTCCAATTCAGCCCTTCAACATTTGAGCCTCAATTTACCTAGCCATGAAATGGGGTCATCAGGGAGAACCCTGGTGACACCGAGTGAGCAGTTTGCTTGATTAACAGAGTATCTGTGACACCAGGTGTCCCTACCGAAGCACCACATCGCATTTCAAAGTTAAGCAGCCAGAGGGCCTATAAGCAATAGTCCCCCTGATGGGCCCACAGCCCATGTTTTCCTCCAGCCCCCAAGCAATCACAGGAACGGCCAAATGGCCACGGCCAACAGCTACTGAGCAGCCATGAGGCCCAGCACCCTCACAAATCCACTCAAGGAACCCCCACAACAAAAAGAGCCACTGTCATCCCATGACCACCACTGAGGCAATTGAGGGCTTACACCTGTGAGGCCCATCAGACTGATGACTGCAGTCATCCATATTCCCGACATTTACCTGGATTCCATATTATTCCACCAGTTTGGAATATACCATAATTCCGAGTGGACCTTAGACTAAAGGTGAGGGACAGGGAAATATCTATAAATATTCTGGAATATTCTAGAATGTTCCAAATTTCTGTACTGTTCCCCAACTTGTACATGCCTCATATCCAGTCTCAGATCAGTGGTTCCCTAGGAAACCCTGTGTCTCTAAGTTTCTGGGCACGGATGGTGGATGTGCTGGTAGGGTTATAACCAGGCACTGCCATTTATCGCGGGAGACTCTGGGCAAATCACGTACCCTCTCAAGGCCTCAGTTTCCTTGTTCAGAAGCCCAAATTCTGACCTCAGAAAACGGCTGGCTCAAATATAAATGGAGTCAGGTTCGTGCTCAGAGAGGAAGCAGGGCAGCTCTTAATATCAGTAAAGAAGAGCTTCCCAAATTCTAATACAGCAAAGGAAGCTGTCTGTTGGGCAAGCACCTCCACTTCTCTGTGCCTCAGTTCCCTCATCTATAAGATGGGGATATGGTGCAGCACCTGGGTGGCTCAGTTGGTTAAGCATCTGCCTTGGGCCTGGGTCATGATCCCGGAGTCCCGGGATCGAGCCCCTTACCTGCTTTTCCCTCTGACCCTCTCCCCTATCGGGCGCTTGCTCTCTCTCAAATAAATAAAATCTTTAAAAAAAAAAGATGGGGGGGCGCCTGGGTGGCTCAGTTGGTTAAGCAACTGCCTTCGGCTCAGGTCATGATCCTGGAGTCCCGGGATCGAGTCCCGTATCGGGCTCCCTGCTTGGCAGGGAGTCTGCTTCTCCCTCTGACCCTCCTCCTTCTCATGCTCTCTGTCTCTCATTCTCTCTCTCTCAAATAAATAAATAAAATCTTTAAAAAAAATAAAAATAAAAATAAAAAAAATTTAAAAAAAGATGGGGATATGGTAAGAATTACATCACAGGGTTGTTGTGAGGCTCAAATATGATGCACAGGCCTGGCACACATCCGGTGCTCAGTATATATTATCTAGTATTATTTTTATTTTTTTAATATTATATTTATTTATTTATTTGAGAGAGAGAGAATGAGAAAGAGCATGAGCTGGGGAAGAGGCAGATGGAGAGGGAGAAGCAGACAGCCCGATGCGGGACTCAATCCCAGGATCCTGAAATCATGACCTGAGCTAAAGGCAGACACTTAACCAACTGAGCCACCCAGGCACCCCAACCTGGTGTTATTTTTAGAAGTAACGTTTCGGGGCACCTGGGTGGCTCAGTTGGTTAAGCGACTGCCTTCGGCTCAGGTCGTGATCCTGAAGTCCCCGGATCGAGTCCCGCATCAGGCTCCCTGCTCAGCAGGGAGTCTGCTTCTCCCTCTGACCCTCCCCCTCTCAGGCTCTCTGTCTATTTCATTCTCTCTCTCAAATAAATAAATGAAATCTTAAAAAAAAAAAAAAAAGAAGTAACATTTCTATCAACAGCAAAGATGATAATAGTAACAATTCTGCATTATCAAATCAGGATTACTTGATAACTATTGCTTCAATATCAGTATCCGTGATCTGATTAATGACGTTTCACTACCACATTTATTAGCAGATACTAACGTTATTTAACATACTAGATAACAGTAGCAGTAGCAATATGTTTCTTTAGTTTCCAGAGTCGCTATCATGGGGTACATGGTGGGGCACGTGTGTGGATTCCCCTAGTTTCTTTCTTGCAGGACTTCTCTGAACAGTCACAATGCTAATGCATGCTATGAGCCAGAGGACTGAACAAAATGGGATGTTCTCCAGACCTATTTGACCCCTGAACACATTTTCAGGGGACAGGCACTTGTCAAACAAACGCCAAAAAAGCAATAGTGGGGGTTAGGAGCTGCCAGCACCTGGCATACTGGCTGTGTGGCCCTGGGCAGGTGACTCAGCCTCTCTGAGCTGCTCTTAGCAGCTCTGGGAAACAGGGACATAACACGACGTGCGTGTGCGTGTGCATGTGACAATGAAAGATATGAAGTGTCTCAACCAGTTGCCTGTGGCGGGCGATCACCGTGGTTACATGTTTTACTTCCAACCTACTGCATAGCAGAAAGGGGGAAATGAGGCTCAGCGGAGAAGAGGGCCTAGGCCAACGTCATTCCTGAACCTGAGCTGTCCCGGCCGTGTGGGTCAACCCAAGCCACCCCGACTCCTTACCCAGGATGTCCAGCCACTCATCCGGGGCCGGGGCGGGCTCGGGCTCAGGCTCCATGGCGGCCAGGAACTCTCGGGCCAGGGCCCCAGGCTGCTCAGCCTCCTCCAGTGGAGGCTGCCCCACGTCTTCAAGTGGTGGCAGCTCACTCAGGTCTTCTTCCTCCTCTTCCTCCTCCTCCTCTCCCTCTGCGTCTTCCACCCCATCCAGCACCTCGAAGTCCTCAAGTGGTGGGACCCCAGCAGGCGGTGGGGCAGTGGGCTCAAGCCCTGAGGCAGAGGGCTCAGCACAGGATGCCATGCTGCTGGGGGGACGGGAATTGGCCCTGGTAGGGGGAATGGATGGGGTAAGAATCCCACCCTCAAATTCTCCTCTGCATCCATTCACCACACAGCCTATCACCTGCTGTGTGACTTAGGGGCACCAGGCCTTAATTTCCTCATCTACACAGGGGGTAAAGAACAACCCAGGCTTGCCCCACACATCAAACCCTGGGGCTCAGTCAGTTTCAAACAATGTAAACTGTTTTACAGCTAATTATTTTTTTAGTTTTTACAAATACCCAGAGAAGTAGGAAACATCCCCCCTCCATATTTTACAGAAAAGGAAATTGAGGCCCAGAGGGGCAAAGCTATTTGCCAAGGTCACATAGCAAGGCAACTCCACAGACAGAATTTGAACCTGGGGCTTTATCAGATTAAATGCCCAGAGGGGGTGCTAGGATTTTTTTTAGGGGGACTGAAGTCTCAGGAAATCTATTTTTAGAGCCCAAAGGGAATTGAATCTTTAACAGGACTCCCTATCTCCAGCTGCCCCTTCTCCTAAGGGTTGCCACTAGAAATCCCAAGGCTTTTCTTCCCATACCCTGAATCTAATACCACTCCCCAACACCAAGGACCCTGGCCTAAAGCCTTCCCTGGGAGCCCTTTCTCCTCTCCTCAAGCCTCCTGATCACGCTCTCAAAGTAGCCTCCTTTACAGGAGTGGTCAAGACCCCTATAGCATTCTACAGCCTCCTCCTCTGGCTTGAACAACTGCCCCCCCCCCCGCCCCCCGCCCCAGGACCCAAGCTCGGAGGTGGTAGAACCTGGCCTTCATTCTAACCCACAGCATCTCCTCCCTAACCCTCACCTGCCTGCTCCTTCCGGGCTCCGGCCCCATTTTCTGAGACCCTCCCAGCCCCCACCCCCACAATCCCCTGCGCCCGCATAACTCCCCCTCCCCCCTCCCCCAACTACCGCCCCCAGCCCGGGCCAGCTCCCCCCACAGCCACTCAGTCGACCCGTAAACACCCTGATGTCCCCAGACGCCCCTCTCCCGATCGCCTAACACCCTACGCCCTCCAGACGCCCCCCCGCCCCGGGCTGGCTCTCCGTCAACCTCCCACCCAGGCCCCCAACGCCTCATGCCTGTCTGACGCCGCCAGTCTGGGGCCCCCGACCCCCCGCACCCCTCGGGGCCCTCGGCCCTGCACTTCTCTGCCAGCACCGCCCCCACCCACTCCCCTCAGTCCCCTTTGGTTCCCACCCCCGGCCGCCCGCGCTCGGCCGCGCCCCCTCTAGCACTCCGACCCTCCGCGCCCCCGGGCTCGCCTCCCCCCGCGGCCCTTGGCCCCGCCCATTGGCCCCAGCCCCCATCGACCCAGCACCCAGACCAGCCCAGGCCTGGGCAGCGCCCCTAGCCGGCGCAACCCTGCCGGCGCCCCGGGACACGTGCCTCCGGCTCCCGGACCCCCACCTGGGGTCCTGCGCCCCCCTCCCCGCCCCCAGCCGCGGCCGCCGCGCCTCGGGAACCAGGCTCGGGCGCCCGGCCCCGCCCCCAGCACGCCAATTGGCCGCCGCTCCTGCGACTGCAGCAGCCATTGGTCCGTGCACACTCCGTCTCGGGAGCAAGCACCACCCCCTTCCTGCTTGTTTCCGCGGGGCGTTCTTAAAGGGGCAGAAGCTGCAGCGCCACCCGGAGCGGGGGCGGGAGCGGGGGCGGGAGCGGGGAGGGGGGCGGGGGCGGAAGCAGGGGCAGGGGCCGGGGTCTCGGACTGGAGTCTCTTCGCCAATCCGCGCCGCGCTGCCTATCGGGACTCACCGTTCCCGTGTGAGCTTCACCTTGCTTATCTGCGAAATGGGGATAAACACTCCCGTCCACGCACTCTCACCTTGGGGGGCTTTGGGGAGGACAGCCCTAAAAGGTATTTCCTTAAGGAGCTCAGACTTGACCGTCAGTGCAGCTCTGGGACTGCTGGATAACCCACCCTTAAGCCCTAATTAAAGATGTGGACCCAAGGTCTCGAGGGGAAGCGATCACCCAAGGGCACACAGAACCCCCGCCCCTCGAGTGGTCGGTCTAATCCCCGAAAGGTTGTCTTTTGCATAGAGAAGAAACTCAATTAATGGTTAGGTGAGCGACTGAGCAAGCAGGGCTGCTGGAAAGAGTTTCTCCTCCCTGCACCCTCTGCCAGAGGGTGATAAGGTACCCATGGCCTCGGGAGAAGGTGGCAGCTTCGATTAGTTGGGTTTTTATGGATCTTGTTTTGAAAAGGGGGGGACACTTACTCTTCCCTCTTTCTATTTTATTTCCTTCCCAGGAGTTACCCATTTACAGAATGATCTCGTTCATTCTTTTGCTTCTCTCCCTTCATCCCACTCTGCTCCATCCTGGAAAGAATTTTGCCTGTTTTGTCCCCACTGCATCCTTGAGTGATGCCTAGCACCTACGGTATGGGAGTTCAATAAATGAATAATTGAATGAATGAATGAATGAATGAACGAACGAACGAATGAGTCACTGCCTATTGGAGGTAGCTAACACTGGAGTAGGTAACTGGTTTTGGAAGTAACTAACTTTTCAGATTGGTGCTCCTTCCAAGGTCACCTCCTACAGGAAGCTCTCCCTGACCTCCCCAAGGCAAAGCCTGATTGGCTGTCCTTTTAGCTTGATGAACCTTCACTTCATAACTGATTTTATGTCTGTGCCATTATTTGACTTACCTTTGCTTTGCCCACTAGATTGGAAAAACCCCATAGTCTGGGAAGGGTCTGTTTGTCATTGTTTGAACACTGGAGCCTACACAGTGACTGGCACAAAAGGAGAGGAGGTGGGGGGAATTCAGGGAAATCACTGTGGTTGGAAGGAAGGCAGGCTAGCCAGCCAGAGAGGTGCTAGGCTGGTGAAGATATGTGAGAAATATCCTGGGAAAGAACATCAAATAACCCCTGGGCCAGTGCTGGTTCTGAGGGACTTGGACTACTCCCTGTCCATCTCTGAACCTCAGTGTTTTCATCTGCACAGTGGAGTCTCTTACCAATCCAGCCCCACCTCTGTTATAAGGGCTGGAAGAACTATAATAACAATGATACTAATAAGTAAATAAGTTAAATACAAACTGATAACAGCAACTATTGCAACACTAATAGTAATAGCTGACACTCATCAGAGGTGAAGGCAAACATTCACATGTATTTAATCCTCGCATCAGCCTTATGAAACAAATGCTCTGATATTTGGAGACCATGTCATTGACTGCATGGTATTGTGATTGTCACCTGGTGAACTAGACTTTTTATTGTTATGATGTGCTCCTCTTTATTTCAATGTTTCTTGCCTTGGATGGACTTTGTCTGATATTAAGATGGCACATCTGTTCTCTTTTAGCTCATTTTTTTATTCTTATTTTTTTTATTTTTTTAAAGATTTTATTTATTTATTTGACAGAGAGAGAGTTAGCGAGAACAGGAACACAAGCAGGGGGAGTGGGAGAGGGAGAGGCAGACTCCCCACTGAGCAGGGAGCCCGATGTGGGGCTCGATCCCAGGACCCTAGGATCATGACCTGAGCTGAAGGCAGACGCTTAACGGCTGAGCCACCCCAGCGCCCCATTGGCTCATTTTTTTAAAGATTATATTTATTTATTTGTCAGAGAGAGAGAGAGCGCACAAGCAGGGGGGCAGCAGGCAGAGGGAGAAGCAGGCTCCCTGCTGAGCAAGGAGCCCAACACGGAACTCGATCCCAGGACACCCGGGACCATGACCCCAGCCAAAGGCAGATGCCCAACTGACTGAGCCACCCAGGCGTCCCTTGGCTCATTTTTTAAATGCACCATCCTTTTGCAACCTTTACCTTCCATCTCTCTGTATCCTTACATTGTATGTGTGTCCTTTGTAAGCAGCACAGAATTGAGTTTTGCTTTTTGATCTAGTCTGCCCATTTTTGTCTTTTAACTGGGGCATTTGGCCTATTTACATTTAATATAATTATGGACTTATTTGGACTTAAATTTGACTTCCTGTGTGTTTTTTCTCTGACTCACCTGCTCTGTGCTCCTTTTCTCTCTCTTTTCTTGCCTTCTTTAGGCTTGGATGCATATTTTTTGGTAAGACTAGCCTCATCTTACAGATAGGGAAACTGAGGCACAAAGAAATTGCCTTGTTCAAGGTCACAGTGATGAAAAACAATATAGGTCAGGTCTCTTCCCCTATTGAGCTTTTATTTCACCTAGGGAGCTGGATATTGCACAATGATTCAGGTAAGTACCTAACTGCAGCTGTGATAAGCACTAAATAGGAAATAAAACTTAAAAAGTGGCAGAGAGTGGAACCTGGGTGGCTCAGTCGTTAAGCGTCTGCCTTCGGCTCAGGTCATGATCCTAGGGTCCTGGGATCAAGCCCCGCATCAGGCTCCAGCCCCACATCGGGCTCCAGCCCCGCATCGGGCTCCCTGCTCCGCAGGAAGCCTGCTTCTCCCTCTCCCACTCCCCCTGCTTGTGTTCTCTCTCTCGCTGTGTCTCTGTCAAAAAAAAAAAAAAAAAGTGGCAGAGAGCGGCTTCCAGTCCCCAGACTTGGGCCTCCCCCAACAACGTCCCCATCACTAGTCTGAGTGTTACCATCACTTTTCACCCTCTCCCTTGAACACAAAAAGGAGAAAAATATTTTCTTGTCTCTACTCCACTCCACAAAACATTCGGGGCCAACCAAGTCCCTTTTAGCCTTGACTTGAAGCCCTCATCCCTTCCAGGACCCTCATAAATGTTTCCAGGCTCCCAACAGAACCCGAGAGACCCATTGAAAAGCTTGGTTTTTCCAGCCTGGGCCTCTTCTGCTGCAGTCTGCAGACAAGAGCCATGGTTCCCAGCATTCCCCACCCAGGCTCTTCCCTCAGCACTGGCTGCTGCCTGACTCACAGAGCTCCACAATTCTTCCAGAAATCAAATGCACGCTGTGTGCTTTCCCACCATCCTGCCTTTGCTCCTGTGATTCTCTCAGTCCTGAATGATTGTCAGCACTGAGAAAACTCCTAATCCTATCCCAAAACCCCATCCAGATGTACCTGCTTCCTTGCCCCCAAATGAGTCCTCATACCCCACTCTTCAGGTTCCTCCAGGCTTGCATCTCTCCTCTCTATAGCCCTGCATTGTCCCCTTTGGTACTGGGATTATCTGTGTCAGACCCTGTCTCCTTTCATCCTCCAGGGCTAGGCAGGGACTAAGTACTCTCTGGATCCCCACAATATGGGCCACATCCAGAGGAAGTGCCTAGAGGGTTTACTGAACAATTTTTAAAACTTCTGAACTAAATATATAAGAATTCTGTTCCTCATTAACTTTTCAATGAATGAAGGCAACAGAATCTGGGAATAATAATACTTTACCCTCAGTTTATGGAGGGCTTATAGTGGGCCAAGCCTTATTGTAAGGAATTAATCTGTATGATTTTATAAGGCTAAGCCATTTGCCCAAGTCCACTCAGCTAGGATGTGACAGAGCTGGAATTAGAACTCAGGTTTGTCCAATTTCAGGGCTCCTAAAGAGTCTTCCATGTACCCAAGGGCATGTGTGTATCTTCCAAGCTGTCAACCACGTTAAGAGGCAGATGCCGTGATCACTCATAGTTAATAAACTGAGACCTAGAAAAATTAGATGCATAATATATAACATATACACATCATAAGACCTCAATAACTAATGATAATCGCTAACATTTATTGAGCAAGTACTATTTGCCGTTTTGTTCATGCATTTAACTTGAATTACCTCACTTAAAGTGCATCTTTGTATCATTATGAAGTCATGGTTTTCAGTGTATATAAAAGAGAACAGATACAGAAGTAAATATAAATGTGTATGCATTGGTTAGTATACATATTAGTATTTTCTAACTCTTACTGCTGAGAGGATCTCTGAGCAATGATACCCCAGTAGCAGTGAGCACACCCAGCAGCCAGATCTTAGTTTCTCAAGACCATTCTCCAAGAAAAGGAGCCAGGCTCCTTGGAGAAATAGCTGATTCCAGGGATATTCCAAACCAAGCATGGAACATCTTGTAGTGCTAAAAGTAAGGAAGTTCTTAGAGAAAGATGAAGACATATATTTTTTAAGATTTTATTTATTTATTTGAGAGAGAGAGACAGCGAGAGAGGGAGCACAAGCAGGCAGAGTGGGAGACGGAGAAGCAGGCTTCCCGCCGAGCAGGGAGCCTGATGCAGGGCTCGATCCCAGGACCCTGAGATCATGACCTGAGCCAAAGGCAATTGCAGGCGCCCCGATGAAGACATATTTTAAAAAAAAAAAAATTTTTTTCGAGGGGAAAGGGAGAGAATCTCAAGCAGACTCCCTACTGAGCATGGAGCCCTATCCCACGACCCTGACATCACGACCTGAGCTGAAATCAAGAGTCGGATGCTTAACCGACTGAGCCACCCAGGTGCCCCAAAGATGGAGACATATTAAAAGAACAAAGAAGCTAACCTAAATTGGCAGCAAAGTAAGTAATGAATTAATTGTAGGGGCGCTGGCTGGCTCAGGCCATAGAGCATGTGACTCTTGATCTCAGGTTGTGAGTTCAAGTCCCATGTTGGGCATGAAGCCTACATAAAAAAAAGAAGAAAAAAAGAAATTATTGTAACCCACAGAATAAAATAAATGCTCATGAGTTCATAGTGATATAAATACTTGAATAAATGCATAACTAGAGAAGAATGAACAGATCTTTACAATAGAATTTCAATTAATAATTAATTAATAAACAGAAAATCACCATAGTAATTTTTGCTGGCAAGAGCCATGGATGGATACTAAAACTAGTGGGTGAATATATGTTTAAAAAAAAAAAGCAGGGCGCCTGGGTGGCTCAGTCAATTAAGGGTCTGCCTTTGGCTTTGGTCAAGATCCCAGAATCCTGGGATGGAGCCTGCTTCTCCTTTTCCCTCTGCCCCGCTCCCTCTCCCCACCCCCACCCCGCTTGTGCTCTCTGGCTCTATCTCCTCTGTCAAATAAATAAATAAATCTTAAAAAAAAAAAATTAAAAAAAAAAAAAGCTAGGGTATTTGCATGGTCTCTTAAGGTATCTCCCCATAAACTACTTATTGCAAAGGGGAAAAGGGGAACTTAACAGTTGAGAAACTGGCAGACACTGCCTTAAGCAAGTAACCAAAGTCAACATCACCAATAATGAGACACATTAGTATCCTGTGACTCCAGATATGACGTACTGAGAAGGACACATCATCACTTCTGTGGGATTCCTGCCAAAAGTGAGAAACTTCAGTCTAATCATGAGGAAACATTGGACAAACCCATATTGATGACTTGTCTACAAAACCAGCACTGATCTTCAAAAGTATTAAGGTCATAAAAGATTAGGAAAGACTGAGGAACTGTCACCAAGTGGAGACTAAGGATACATGACTAAACGTAACACGGGATCCTTTCTGGATGGGATCCTGGACAAGAGAAAGGTCACCAAAAGCGAAGCAGGGACTGGATGAATCTGATTCCCAACCTAGAAAACAGGATGTCTGGCTCTGGGTCAACCACAGGCCACTTGAGCACCGCATGACCTTGAGGGAATACCTGCCCCTGCTGAACCTCAGTCTTACCATCTACTAAGTAGGACGCCTTTTAGAGTCCCCCGCCCCCTTCAGGGCTGTGGCGCATCTCGGGCCTTGGAAACCACGCAGGCGCGAGAGGGACTGCTTGATTGGCTATTCGTTGTGACGCACTGGCCAACGGTAGCAGCACCTAAGCCCCACCCCTTCCTGCCGCGCCTCCTAGCACGCACATCGGCCCCGTGCACGTCGCCTACACGCGGGGTCGCACGTATGGTGCGCGGTGACGTTGTGGCGGCGCGGGCGCCATCCCGGAAGCGCGAGCAAGGCCGCCAGATGTGCAGGTGCTGCTGCCACCGACGCCGGGGCCGAGTTCGGGGTGGGGCTGGGGACGCCGGGGCCGCTGGGGAGCCGGGCCGGGTCGGGCGCGGCCCTCGGGCTGTCGCGGGGTGGGACGCGCCGCTGGCCACATCTGGGCACCATTCCTGCGTCCAGGCCTCAGTTTCCCCGACCGCGCAGTGTATTCGCCGGTGGCGCTACGGGCCGGTTCCGGATCCGGGGCGCGGGAGCTGGGGCCGCCTGTGTTCAGGCTGTGCAGTGTCACCCGGAACCAGGCATTGCCCTCTTTGGGCCTCAGTTTCCCCGCTTTGCAGGGGCGGGGCGTGAGGGGGTATGCGAGTCCTACCTTACTCGCGGGTTTTGCTGAGCTTAGGCCGCCAGATTAAATTCTGCGTCGATAACTGGGTGGAATCCTGGCGTCTCCGCCTTGCCGTGTGACCTTGGGTAACGGAGCCCACCCCTGTGAGCCTTAGTTGCCCTTGGAGATGATAGTGTTTGCTTCATAGGGATGATTGGGGATTAAATGAAGTGCTGTACAAGTGTTTGCTCTTGTTCTTGGAAGTACCAGGGAGCCCCTTGCTAAAATGCTGGTTCCCGGGACCCGCCCTAGGACTTCATAGTCCCCCTGGAGAAACAGTCTGCTCCGAGCCCAGCTCCTTTATCACTGTTGGTTTCAGTCCTCACAGATAGCGCTGTGAGATTCTGATTGTTATTCTCATTTTCTGGATGAGAAAACTGATTCAGGGAGGTGAGGGGACTCTCCCAAGATCACACAGCCTCCCTCTCTGCGTGTTTCCCTCATAAATATATTTGGAGCAGGTGGTCATTTCCACCTTGTATGTGGGCCAGACTAGCTGTTAGGGAAGTCTTCCTGAGAAAGGCAGCTGGGTGGAGAGTGCCTTGAATCCCTCGGCCCTCACATCTGGGAGCCAGAGACAGGAAAGAGCCCTACTTTGAAGCAGAACCGTTTTCCACAGGTCCAAATCTTGCGCCTGCCAAGCACTAGCTGTGGGGCTTCCTGCCAGAGGAGTCTGCCCTTTGAGCCCAAGTATCCTCTTTATACATGATCACACTTCTTTGGAAATGTGGATACTGTGGGTGTTGGTATCTGGCACGTAGTAGGAACTCAGTAACATGTGGTTATTGGGTGGGGGGAACTTCACCAGGTGTGGCAGTTTATTTCCAGAAGGCACATAGGGGCTGCAAATGACTTTTGGCCTCCATGCTTTTTGGGGAGAAAAATACAAGCTGCTGTTTGTAAATGAGGCCATTTCTCACACTCACACACACACACACACGCACACATCCGTCCACGTTTCTGTGTTTTTTTCCTGGAAAAATTCAGAAGTCTGGCGGAAGTCAGTTGCTGTAAGAAGCAGCTGTCCCGGCATAGGTGGGCACTGAACATCTGTTCAGATTCACAGCTTTCTGGATCCTGTAGACTGTGGGCATTTGAGTTGTGACTCAGGTTTACTGGCTCTGTGGCAATGGTCCAGCTCCTCAGTTTCTGAGTCTGTTTCCTAATACGTAATTAAGGATAACAGTTCTCAGTGTATGAAGCTTAGTGGTTTGGTTGCATACAGTAAGTGCTCAGTAAAGAGGAGGGTGGATCAAGTGGGCTCTGAAAGCCCTTCCTGGTCCTGCATGTGAATCTCAACCAGTTGCAACTGGGCCTTTCTATTGGCAATTAAATATGTGGACCTTAGAGCCAAGCTATGTCAGGATTCCGGGTTTTGCCTGACACCGCCCCCCTCCTACCCTCCGGAGGGTGAGTGCTGAACCTGTGGCCCCCTCCTGCCCTGGCATGGTCTGGGAGGCCCCACCCACCATGATAGTCATCTGTCTAGCCACAGAGCCATCTAGGTTGCAGGGGCCCACAGCCTGACTGAAAATTTTGGCTTTAATTGGCTAATACGAGTCTACTGTCAGAGCTGAGTTTGAAAGCCACCAAGCTAAGTTCTGGTGATCCCTTGCTGTGAGCCAGGTTCTGGGCTGGGCTCTGGAGGCAGAGACATGCTTCTGTTCTCTTGGAGCTGACATTGCTTTGGGAGTGACAGGCAAAAAAGTCAACTGATTGGGCGCCTGGGTGGCTCAGTCAGTTAAGGTTCAACTCTTGGTTTCAGTTCAGGTCATGATCTTGGGGTCATGGGATCGAGCCCGGGGTCAGGCTCTGCACTCAGCAGGGAGTCTGCTGGAGATTCTCTCCCTCTCCCTCTCTCTCCACCCCTCCCCACTGCTTGTGTGTGTGCACGCACACTCTCTAAGAAATAAATCTAAAAAAAAAAAAAAGGTCAACTGATAACTAAGATAATTTCAGGAAAGGATGAGCCAATGAAGCAGTAAGACGAAGTGCTAAAAGTGACTGGTGTAGGGGATAGTCATCAAAGATCTCTTGGGAGAGAAGGTAGTGGAGGTGGTGATGATTTGAGAGGGCAGTCATGCATGTGGGGACAGCAGGTGCAAAAGCCCTATGGTGGGATGAGCAAAGTCAGGGGGATGTGGGTGGAGGCTGGCAGATCTGTGCAGGTGGAAGGTGGCCATGGGGACTTGGGCCCATGGAGACTGGGGGCCACAGAGGTGGGTGGGTGATGGGATTCTGATGTGCTTGATGCAATTTACAAATACGTCCTTTCAACACCCCTGAATTCTCAGGATGACAAAGCTGAGGCTCAGGTGGTATGACCGACTTCTGGTCATGGGGCCCGGGGTTCCCAGCCCCTCCTTTCTGCCCCACCTACCCCACTGCCTGGTGTAGACTGAAGACTCCCTGCCTGCCTGTTTCAGGCAGCGGAGGAGGAGGAAGAGATGGACCCCCCGGACTCGGCCTCGAGGGTCTTCTGCAGCCGCATCCTGAGCATGGTGAACACAGATGACGTCAACGCTATCATCCTGGCTCAGAAGAACATGTGAGTGGTGGCCAAGAGCTGTGGGCCCCGGGCGTGGGAAGGAATCTACCCGCTGGCTAGCATTCTTGCCCTGCCCGCCCTTACCCTGGGCCCACACTGGTGATAAAATGAAGGAAATGAGCAAATCTGCCGGCTGGCTCCAAAGTAAAATTCCTTCCTGGTCTGGAGGCGAGGCCTTGGCACAGGAAGCAGGGCTTTGGGGTGGTTTTGCAGCTGTGGATGGCTTGGCAGGGGCCGCAGCAGCTCCTATCCCAGGGCCTGGGGTGAGGAGTTGGGATAGGAAGGGACTGTAGGAGGGGATTTAAGGAAGCCAGTGAGCTGGTCTCCGTTAGGAGCCTGGTCTCTCGGAGCCTCGGCTGTCTCTGCAGAGTATCTATGGTCTTTTGGAGGGGCCATCAACAGCCTTTGCCCTCCTTGGGGCTTGGCACTGTGACCACCACAACCTCACCCTAATTCCAGCCTGCTTTGTGGGGAAGAAAATCTTACACAATCTTGGGGTGGAAGCCCAGCCTCCTGTGGCTTTATATTTGTGTATTTAAGACAAAGCTCTTCCTTCCATTTATGACACAGCACAGACCTGATACCCTTCCATCTCTCATCCTGTGATGGGGGTGCTGGGTTTGTCTGGGTCAGATTTAGGCCTGGCCTGGTGAACTCCCACAGTGAGGGGAGACAAAACCAGACACAGACCTTCCTGGCCTCAGGGTGTCAGGGCTGGGCCAGAGGAATAACCTGGGTCTAGAGAGTCAGGGGATTCAGAGTCTGCTTGAGGGAGGGAGTAAAGGCTACTTGGGTAGGGTTTTGAAGGTTGAATAGGAGTTTGCTAGATGGCTCAAACAGCAGGTAGAGTTCTGCAGGGCAAGGGAACAACACACGCAAAGGTCATGGAACAGGAAGGGGCTTAGCATGATTAGTTTGTAGGGCATGGCCATTTTGTAGTGCATGGTTTGTAGGGCTGGTACCTTTTGTCTGCTGCCAGGCTGGACCGGTTTGAGAAGACCAACGAGATGCTGCTGAATTTCAACAACCTGTCGAGCGCCCGCCTGCAGCAAATGAGTGAGCGCTTCCTGCACCACACAAGGACCCTGGTGGAGATGAAGCGGGACCTGGACAGCATCTTCCGCAGGATCAGGTGGGTCCTCAGCCCCTCCAGCCTCTGCCTCCCCCTGAGCCTCAGGTTCCTCCCCTCTTCAATAAGGACCATCCACTCCACATAACAGAGCAATGGGGAGATTCAGCTCATTTGTTTTTTGAGGCTTCAGCGCTCACTTAGCATCTGAGAAGATCCGAACTTTGGGATGACAGATCTTGAAGTTTCTGAATTTCCGTTTTATTTATCTTTCCAAAAATGCAACATAGCACCAGATACGTAATGCAAAAGGCAGGCAAGTGCAGCCCGGGAAAGGCAAGCCTCTGGTCCTCCAGTCCCCAACCCATGAGGAGGCATATGAGATTGCTGGGTTTTGGGGGTCCCTTCTGAGCTGTTTTCTGTGAGGACAGAGAAAAATGCTCAAGTCCCCGAACACGCACCCGGGCCGGAGCGAGCCAGAGCGGCAGCCTCGTTCCCGCTGACAGAGCCGCTTCCTCGGCCCCGGGGGGGCAGCCGCACCCACTGGCAGACTCAGGAGCAGAAATCATGAGACAGGCCAATTCAGTCCTTTATAAAAGCACATCTTTTCTGGGGCGTCTCATCAGGCTGGTTGCCCAGGTGTGGTGTTGGGGGTGAGCAGGAACCCCAAGCGTTGGCACCCTTTGTGCGTATCTGTGTAACCCAGAAAGAAGATAGTTGCTTCTGCCCTGTTGCCCTGTGGGCAGGGACCCAGCAGTGGTGATACTTCTGGGGGGCACTGGTTGGCCATAGTCAAGGATGAGACTTGACTATCATTCTTTGTAAACCCCTTTATCATTCTTTGTAAACATGACTTCATGACTTTGGGGGAAAAAGGAAAAACACCTGGATAAAAATGAAGCGAGCCTTTCTCTGTGAACATCGGTTTAACGTGTGCAAGTACCCAGTGTCTGGGTGTGGCTTAGCCACGCCTGGCCCCCACACAGACACTCTCATCCGCCGATGGGGGACAGGCTGGGACAAGTCACCCAGAGGAGTGACTGCCGAGGAGGTGGTGAGGAAGCTTCCTAGAAGGTTATCTGGGCAGAGGGGGGTTAGACCTAGGAAGGGCATGGCAGGTAGAGGGCCCAGCCCGACTCAGCACCGAGGACACGCACAAGCTCTGTGAGAGCTGGGTGGCTGCCATCTGCCCTAGGGGTGAGAGGTTTGCTGGGCTGAGCACAGGGGCCTCCCTCCAGCCCAGGAGCAGAGAGTGACAAGCGGTGGGTGTGTGCGGGGAGTTCCCATCCCCCACCCACTTGGAGTTGGCAGCAAGGGTTCCTGGCGTGCACCAGGCCCAGCCTGTCTGCTTGGCAGGTTCAGCCCTGTATGCCTTCCCTTCCCCCGCAGGACGCTGAAAGGGAAGCTGGCCAGGCAGCACCCGGAGGCCTTCAGCCGTAAGTGTCACCCAGGGCTCCTGCGCCCCACGTCTGGCCTCTGTACCTGCGGATGTCAGTACCCTCAGCCCAGGGCTGGCTGACCCTGATCCCGGGCCCTGGTGGGCAGTAGATGCAGAGAGATCTGGTGCAGGGAGCAGGGGCGGGGGTGCTTGGCTGGTCTTGGCAACCTGTAGAGCAGGTGCTGGGACCAGGATCCCCCCCAGGGGGGGGAGGTTACACAGGGGAGTGTGTGTAAGAACGATGACAGTCCTTGCCCAAGGGGATGTAACATAGCCCTATGAGCCAGGCTCTTACCTATAACCACCCATGAAGTGGGGGCTGTGAGTATCCCATTTCATATAGGGGGCAACTGTAGCCCAAAGGAGCAGTGACTTCTCAGAGGAAGTGCAGCATCTCCCATGCTGAGCCTCAGTTTGCCCCCTCTGCCAAATGGGCCAACATTTTCCCACCCCAAGGCCGCTAACAACCCTAGGCACAAAGGCAATGCTGTCGGGGCGCCTGGCTGGCTCAGTCAGTAGAGCATGCAACTCTTGATCTTGGGGGTGTGAATTCAAGCCCCACGTTGAGTGTAGAGCTTACTTAAAAAAAAAAAAAAAAAAGGCAATGCTGTCATCACGCCTGGTTTATAGAGCAGAATGCTGAGGCAAGGGTGGTGAGAGGCCTGGCCCCAGCAACACAGTCAAGAGGGCAGAGCCAGGCTCAGGCTCACCCCAAGGGCCCATGTTGGCTTGACCCCAGCGAAGCCAGGTCCTGGCTGTACCTTGAAGGAAAACCTCTCACCTTCCTGGGCTCAGTTTCCTCCTCTGTAAAATGGGCCACATTATGCCCTGTGGGGTGGCAGGGGAGTGGTCAGGGGTCATAGGCCCAGGTACTCTCTCATCACAGTGTCCACCACAGTGACTAAGCCAACTCCTGGCTTTCATCCTCCAGACATCCCAGAGGCATCCCTCCTGGAGGACGAGGATGAAGACCCCATCCCACCCAGCACCACAACCACCATTGCCACCTCGGAACAGAGCACGGGCTCTTGTGACACCAGCCCTGACACTGTCTCACCCTCCCTCAGCCCCGGCTTCGAGGACCTCTCCCATGTCGGGTCCAGCTCCCCTGCCATCAATGGCCGGAGCCAGACGGATGATGAGGAGACACCGGGCGAGTAACACTACTCCCTGGTGCCCCGAGGGGTCTCAGGGCAGTGGCACTCCCCCGGTGTCTGAGGTGGCAGCAGGTAACCCTGCCTGGAGATCAGCAGCTTCGCCACCCTGTTCTGTCACCCAGGGCTCCCCGGGGGACCTGGCTCCCTCTGGGGGTGTGGAATTCCTAGGGGGTCTGTCATTCCTACTTCTTCCTCATTGAGAACATCTGTCTTTTGCAGACCCCTCTGCCAGGCCAGGGGATGACCAGCTCAGCTGGAGTTGTTGGGCTGGGGGTGAGGGAGCTTTTCCAGAGCCAAGCTTGAGGTCTGCTAAAGGCTCCCAAAGACCAGAGCCAGATTGCCCCTGCCCCAGTGCCCCAGTCGAGACCTCCTCAAAGCAGACCAGCACTGTCTGTCTGAGTTGACCCCAGCCCATCCCTGCACCTACCAATTCTGGTCTCCCTGTCCCTTCTTCCAACAAAAGTATTGAATACTGTCTCCAATAGGTATCTCAAGGAGGTTTCTGAGACGATTGTAGAAGGCTCAAGATGGAGGCTGGCCATTCAGCCGCAAGCCTGATAAAGCCTGTGTTTCTCTGACCAGAGGTGTGAACCTTGAAGGCCCAGCAGGCCTCTCCCAGGGCCTCCGTGGAGCAAGCTGAGCCACCTTGGAAAACAGAGTTAAACGGAATATTTTTGTACCCGATGTTTACAGATGCTATTGGGAAGTTATCAATAAAAAGACTCTGTTACTAAAAAGGGAAGGGTGTACTTAGCAGTGGCTTCCTTCCATCCTTGGGCCCATTAGGCCATAAGGGGAACAACTGCAGGATGTGAGACAGGAGGGGTATGGGCGGCCAGGCACCACTGAGCTAGAAAGAGATGTGGCTGCTCTTGGTGGGAGTCTCCAGTGGTAGCAACCATAATAACCCAAGTTCCTATCACCACCTATGTACTCACACATGCTGTTCCCACTGCTCACAACACTGTTCCCTTACCTCTATGAATAACTTCATCTCCATATCTGCCTCAGGATGGACTCCCCGGGGAGCCAGGCTGGGTCCCGTTCCTCAGTAGACACTGTGTAGAGTTCCCTCATCTTTTAAGCACTTAGAAATTGTTATTAAAGGCCTCTTCCTAGACCCAAGAGTGTGTGCTTTTGCCTGTCAATTGGGGGCGCTGGTAAGCGTATAAGGACATAAAGAGCTACACTGCCAAACCCATAGGTAACTTCTCAGTCCTCACCCTTACCGCTCCCGGCACTTTTTAGCCACCCACGAGACTCCTTAGTCTTAACAAAAGTCCTCCCCGGCCCCAAACACCCTGGGTCGCACCCCATTTTCTTGAGTGAATGCACCAGCTCCACCTGTCCTCACTACCCTGGTAAGCGCCGCCTTGAAATTCATCCACGCATAGAGTCCAGAAAGTTTCCCAAATAACTGACTCCTGGTGTTAGGTGGCTCCGGAGGGTCTCGCACGTCCCACCCCGGCGCCGCCTCCTACCTTCCCTGTCCTGACCCCTGAGTCCTGGACCCGCTGACCCCCTGCTTCATTCCTTTGCTTTACCACAAATGGTCTCATCTCTAGTCAGCAAGCATTCCCCGAAAGGCTGCTACGCGCCATCAGTTTTTGGCCAACCCACAGACAACAGGTGGAAACACCTGGAAAGGTGAAGCCGTCCCCTCACGTGACCTGGAGGACGCGGCCCGAGCCCGGAAGAGGGTTGGCGACGCTCGCCCACAGGCGCCGCGGCTTCGTTTGCCAGCACCCAACATGGCAGCAGGGCGGGGCCGGGGTGGGGTAAAACGTGCGGCGCGATTGTGACGCAAGGGCGCAGCGTGCTCGGTGCGCAGGCGCTCTTGGCGGCACCTCGGCGGTTTCCGGTTCCGCCGCCCTCTTTCTCTTCAACGAGGTGGCCGAGCGGTTTGGTGGCGGCGGCGTTGCGGATTCGCGCCAGGTCGGGGTCGGGCGGGAGGCTGTGGGAGGCTGTGGGAGGCCGCGGGCGTCCGGGTAGCGGAGGAGGCGGCCCGAAACCGGTCCGCGTGGGCCAGGTTCCGCAGGGCGGCCGAGTCGGCTGAGTTGGGCGCGTGGGGCCGGGTTTCGGAGCCCGGACTGGGTCCCGGGATGCGAACCGGACTTTGGGAGAGTGTCTTGTGTGTCCTGCCAGCCCAAGCTATGCCACGAGGTCTGGGGGCGTGGATGGTCTTCCTGGGCAAACCTCTCAATGGAGGAGGGGTATGAAGCGTGTAGCTTTTTTCTGTGCCATGTAACAGCGCCAATTCCTCTTCCCCCTACAAGGTTATTTTCTACTTGCCTTCTTTAATATATCCGTAAGGAGAGAGTGGTAGCGTCCACCAATTAGGGTTTTTTTGGGGGCGGGGGGGACGATGGAATTATGTGTAAACAAGTACCTGGCACGTGGTTGGCAGATACTGCTTATGGGTTGGAGCAAAGGCAGGAAGCGTGGTCTGGCGAGTTTAGGTATAAACTGGGAAGGAAGCCAGTGTGTTGGGTGTCTGAGCTTGGAGTTGGAGAGAACTGCAAGGGAGGAAAGTGTGTTGGAGGGATGGCTACTAAAATGGGATTCCCACTCAGGTTGCAGGAACGGTTGCTTGTGGAGCAAATGTGGCTTACAGAGGGGGAGGGGAGGGAGGATAGATCTCCAGACCACACTCAGAAAATGTGTCTGGCAAAATAGTGCCCCAGCCGTGTACTTCTCATTCCATCATCAAAGTTGACAATCTCATTTGCTGGGCCCAAGGAGCATAACCACAGTCCTTGTCCCGTGAAGCACACTTTGCCACAGGGGCCCCCGGGTAAGGTGGAGGAAGCATGATCCTTGATTACAGGACAAGTTTGGGCTGCAGGCTTAGAGGGGTGGAAGGAAACAGACACTGGGATGGGCCTGTAGTTGTGGTTGATGCTGGCACAAGGCTGGCAGGGCCAAGGCTTGCCAGCCCCTGAGCTCAAGCTGCTCAGACTGCAGTTCTCACCCTTCCATTCCTACTCCCTACCCTCCAGCAGACGCAGAGATGCAGATCTTTGTGAAGACCCTGACGGGCAAGACCATCACCCTCGAGGTCGAGCCCAGTGACACCATTGAGAATGTCAAAGCCAAAATCCAAGACAAGGAGGGTGAGTTGGGCTGAGTCCAGAGGCTATCCCGCAGGAGTCCCCAACCCAGAGGAGCCACTGTCATGTGCAAGATGGGTGCTGGGCTTGTATAGACCTCAGCCTTGGCTGGTACTTCCCTTGTGTGATTTTGGGAAAGCAGCTTGTTCTCTCTACCTTAGTTTCCCTTTTGACAGATTGGGGGTAATGCCAGAGCATCCCTGTGGGGAGAGGAGAAACTGCCAATAATATGCTTGCCAGAGCCTCAGTAACTGAGCTTTCTTCTCTCCAGGCATCCCGCCTGACCAGCAGCGTCTGATTTTTGCGGGCAAACAGCTGGAAGATGGCCGTACTCTGTCAGACTATAATATCCAGAAAGGTACTGGGGGTAGGGTGGCTGGACAGGGCCCCATGAGGTCTAGGACCAAGGATCAAGCTTTGATGGCCTCATTGGCAGTGGCGGGGCGGGGGGGGAGGCTGTCTTAAGGTGAGGATCAGATGGGGCTGATGAGTTTTACTTTTATGAAGTAATGTTTTTGTTGGGGGGAAGGATCTTATGGTCTCCACTTAGGTTTCCAAGTGGCAGTGGTTTCTCATGTTCTTGCGTACTTGCTTACCTTTTTTTTTTTTAAGATTTTATTTATTTATTTTGACAAAGACACAGCGAGAGAGGGAACACAGCAGGGGAGGTGGGAGAGGGAGAAGCAGGCTTCCAGCGGAGCAGGGAGCCCAATGCGGGGCTCGATCCCAGGACCCCAGGATCATGACTTGAGCCGAAGGCAGACGCTAAACGACTGCGCCACCCAGACACCCTTTTAAGACTGTTTTGTTTAAAAATGCGCTAAAACAGTATCTGGCTGGCTCATTCAGTAAAGCATGGGACTCCTGACCTCAGGGTTGTGAGTTCAAGCCCCTTGTCGGGTCTAGACATCACTTAAAAATAAAATCTTAGGGATGCCTGGGTGGTTCAGTCAGTTAAGCATCTGCCTTCAGCTTAGGTCATGATCCCAGGGTCCTGGGATTGAGTCCCACATCAGGCTCTTTGCTCAGCTGGGAACCTGCTTCTCCCTCTGCCTGCCATTCCCCCTGCTTGTGCACTCTCTCTCGTCTCTCTCTGACAAATAAAATCTTTAAAATGATAAGATGTTTAAAAAAAAAAAGGTGATAAGAGAAATTGTATCACTATTGTAAAAATTGGTGCCACATTTTTCCCCCCAAAGAGTTTATTTTGGGGCACCTGGGTGGCTCAGTAGGTTAAGTGACCGACTCTCTCTTTTTTTTTTTTTAAAGATTTTATTTATTTATTTGAGACAGAGAATGAGAGACAGAGAGCATGAGAAGGAGGAAGGTCAGAGGGAGAAGCAGACTCCCTGCCAAGCAGGGAGCCCGATGTGGGACTCGATCCCGGGACTCCAGGATCATGACCTGAGCCGAAGGCAGTCGCTTAACCAGCTGAGCCACCCAGGCGCCCAAGTGACTGATTCTTGATTTCAGCGGGGGTCATGAGCTCAGGGTCCTAGGATCCAGCTCCAGATCAGGCTCAGCGGGGAGTCTGCTTGGGATTCTCTCTGCCCTTTCCCCTACTCGTGCTCTATCTCTCTAAAATAAATAAAGTTTTTTAAAAAGAAAGATTTTGGGAACTCCTGGGTGGCTCAGTCAGTTAAGCATCTGCCTTTGGCTCAGGTCATGATCTCAGGTTTGGGATCGAGCCCTGCATCAGCCTCCTTGCTTGGTGGGAAATCTGCTTCTGCCTCTGCCTGCTGCTCCCCCTGCTTGTGCTCGCTCTTTCTCTGACAAATAAATAAAATCTTCTAAAAAATAAGTAAATAAAAATAAAAGATTTTATTATCAGGAGTCACATGCTCTCCTGACTAAGCCAGCCAGGCACCCCCTTGATGTCACTTTTTGTAGCAACTAGATTTAATTATTTTGCTCAGCAAGGTGAAAGATCATCTTTGCACCACTTAGAAATTGCTTTGTCTGTCAGGAACCCGTGATGCACACTATAGTTGGCATGTATTAGCCTCAGACTCCCCAGGGGCTAGTGGGAAGTGAGATGGAGGTTCTGTGGGGCGGTCTGAGCCAGTGTGGCCATCTGTGTGTAGAATACCCCATCACATTTGAGAAGCTTTGGTCTGGAGGACCCTACTCTGCACCTGAGGTGCTGGGGCCAGGCTTAGTCACTGTCTCTCTTTAACCCTCCTGTAGAGTCCACCCTGCACTTGGTGCTTCGCCTCCGGGGTGGCATCATCGAGCCTTCCCTCCGCCAGCTGGCCCAGAAATACAACTGCGACAAGATGATCTGCCGCAAGTGTGTACTCTCAGAGGGGGGTGGGTGGCAGCCCTGGTGGGGAGGGCTTAGGGTTGGGGTGTGCCCTCACTGGTCTCTCTCATCTTTGTGCAGGTGTTATGCTCGCCTGCACCCCCGCGCTGTCAACTGCCGCAAGAAGAAGTGCGGCCACACCAACAACCTGCGCCCCAAAAAGAAGGTCAAATAAGGCCCTGCCACCGGCTCTTCCTTTTCCCGCAGGGCGGCCTTCTGCCCGAGCCCCAAGGCCCTGGGGCCTCAATAAAGTTTCCCTTTCATTGACTGGAGCAGTAACTGGTGTCTGCGTGGCTGGTCTGTCCAACGAGGAGCTGATTGAGTTGTGGGCCTCTCCCTTAGGGACTCCCTGTCACTTGAGTCTGCCTAGCCCTTGAGCGTCCTGTGTCCTTTGAGTTCTGGTTGTCTCATCTATAAAATGTGCTGTGGTCTCGGCTCTCTGCCACATAACCTAGTGAACCTGCACATCTGGATTTTGTCATCTATAAATGGGAATAAAGAACCCTTCCCCCCCCAGCCCAGGCTCTTGTGGGCCTGCAGATCAGCTATGTCACTGGCTGGGCCCTCCTTAGGCACTTTGATGACTTTCATGCCTGTGCCCTGGAGGTATTGAGGGTGGGTGGGTAGACCAACACCCCACCTAGTGTCAAACCTGTTCCCTGCTGAACATGAGGAGCACCTGGGCCCCACCTGAGACCTATGACCTCAATCTTGGAGGAGTGAGCCTTGGTGTTCATAAAACTTGTGCTGATGCTCTTGAGAATCAGGTGAGCTTTCTTGTGCCCTGGACTGGCCCTGGTAAGGCCATCCTCTAGTCTCAGGGTGATTTGGACTTGGTGTCAGATGACAGGCCAGGACAGTAATGCTGTAGTACTGCTGAGACCTGGGGTGCCAGCTAAAGGCTGGTGTCTGATTTTTCGTGGGTCTCCTCCCCCTGGCAACTGCCCCCTGCTCCCTAGGGCTAGGCTACCAATATCTTTCTGGCCTTTCCCACATTTATCCCTGGAGAAGGAAGCTTCCCAAAGCTCAAACTACATAGTGTATCCCCAGCAGAAAGCTCCGAAGCCTGCCTTGCCCTTAAAATGAGGCCCTGTTGGCCTTGTGCCTACCCCAGACTCTGAGAGCCTTTGCACAGGCCCTCTTTCAGGTCATTTCTGAGGAGCGCATGTAGTCCCTGCCACATTTGTTCAACAGCTGGATTCCAGCCTTTTGGGCTCTCCAGTATCGAACCTCTGTCCAAATGCTCATGTCACAGCCATGTTACCTTGGACGACAGAATATAACCTCTCGGGTTCTGTTTTCTTTATTGGAGTGGGGACAGGATGTGAGGTTGAAATGATGTTGGGATAAATGTATACAAACCGAGGGTCGGCCTTGCTGTATACGAAGCCTTACATTCGAGGACAAACACCATAGACAGCAAGCGCTCGCGCTCGACGGGAACAAGCAGGGGGGTGGGTGGAGC